>NC_135119.1:18505000-23305000 GCF_050908995.1 Andrena cerasifolii | reverse complement strand
TTACGTAACACCGGATTCGTTGCTGGCCTAACACGACCGTGTCACAATAGAAGCGAGATTGTATGTTACGTGCACGTTCACGAATTCGCTGTGCGCGCGGTGCATTCGTGCGCGGTTACGTATGCACGCCCACGTTGTAAACGCGTTACCATATTTATTGCCGGGATGGCAATATTTATGTTCGCAGACAGGCACGTCGTGGAAGAATGATGCGCGGATGAGGCCTGGGGTTTAGGCTAAGCGCTCGACCGCACGCGCTCCGGGGATCGAAACGATTTATAGAAAAAATTCCATTCGTTTATTGGGCATTCCGTGGACGTAGGCCACGATTTACTTCGAGCTCGTAATATTATGCGCGTTGGATAAAAAGATCACGTTCGGTGCTAAAAATGGTACGGGCTGAGGCAAATTTATATTCTGGAGAGGTAGATATTCTAAATATAATTCCAGAATGTCATTAACCTATTGGAATTAGAAAATCTTGGATAAGTAGATTGTAAATGCATGCATCGGACGATCCCAATTATTTAATATTCCTCTTGGTATTTTTGAAGGTTTCTAAGTGAAAATATGTTATGCCTCCGGTGCCTCAAGTTACAGTAAACTGGCGGACATTGGTATATTTTTAAAACATTTGCTACATAATATAAATATTAACATTTTTACATTTGCTTTAAGGGGTTAGTCAACCTTGGCCAGGTCAAGAAATGTCGCATCTTTGAGAATTTATTTCTAAGTGGCAAAAACATTTTTATCGATAAAAATTATGCAGTGAAGATAGAGACACCTTTGAATAATATATACAATTTTTTTTTTCAAGTATCAAAACATTCTGAAAACTTTAAATGCGTTTTTCTGGAAACCACGTTTCCCGAAATGGTGTACGCTGTAATTTGAGTAAAAGTCTATGGATTTTTATACAATTTTAATCCCTTAAGGGGTCATGCCTAGTTGGCACACGAAAAACAACGTCATTTTCGGGAATTTTTTGTGAAAAATGTGACGTATGTTTCTTAGAACTATTTCCTTATTTTAGAAGTACATATATTCAGCAACCCTCTGGAATTTTGTTATAGGAAAATATTAAATAATGAAGGAATAACAGCCACTATCGCGGAAGCTGTTTTTATACTATCGCTGCGCGGTGAGCACGGTTTCTCGGAACCGGATCATCTGAAATCGAAAAGTGAAGAAGATTCTGTTTACATATGAGTTTATCTGTTTCGTGAACGAAGGATTTAAAAAAAAAATGATTTCAGACAAAATGGCGCCCGTTTAATGCAAAATTATGATTTTTCGATGTCTGAATTGATCGTTTTTCGTGAATTAAAAATAAAGTTTTCATCAAAAACAAAAATCCTTCGTTCACGAACTAGATAAACTCATATACTAACAGAATCTTCTTAACCTTTCGATTTCGAAATCGTGCTCACCGCAAAAAAAATATCTTCCGAAAGAGTGGCTGTTATTCGTTCATTTTTTAATATTTTCCTATAACAAAATTACTGACAGTTTCTGAATATATGTACTTTTAAAACAAGCAAATATTTGTAAAAAATAAACAGTAAATTTTCCACAAAAAATTCATAAAAATCACGTTTTTTCGCCTGTCAACTAGACATGACCCCTCAAGTATTTATCCTATCATAACATTGCATCTTTTGTGATTCTACTACAAGTGTCAAAATGCATAAAATTTTTGTCCTTTTCCTTCTTTAATACATGTTAAGTAATTGCCCTTGTTCCCCAGTTTACGGTACCCTAACTCAACCCATCTTGCCTTACACCAACGAAACTATTACCGTAAAGACTCCACCTAATTTATCAATTGTTACACTTTGGTTTTACTTGGAACATAGTTACCACAATGAATCACTGCGGTTCCACCGTCTACCTCCGTTATTTTGCCAAAAGCTGATAAAGCTGTAAAGCAATTCCCGCGTCCCAGTATGTAAATAACATAGGCCAAGGAGCATTCTGTTTAAAGTGCCCGCGCGTACCGCGGTTTTCTCGCGCGCGTCTACTATCCCTGTCGCGCACGCGGTAAAATACCGTTATTAACTAACAATCCATGGATCTGTAATTGTATAGCCGATGGCGCGTGTGTAGATAGGCTCCATTCAATCATATACGTGCCGGCGTGCCAGGTGAAAGGTGTGCAGGTGTGGTTAACGTAACCGCGGTGCGATGCAGAACCGCGAGAGGTTGAGCAAATCGCGTAAAGCCCAATTACGGGCTGTTAATTCCAGACAGTGCGTCAAAAAGTTAACCATCCAGTGCGACGAATACGGAGATAAGAATGAATTACGAGCCACGCGGCACTCGTAGTAACACAAGCCTTGGAGACTCGTCTTTGTGTTGGCAGTTCTTCGCTGTTTGGTGGAACAGTTTCAGGCGCAATAAAGAATCTTAATGAAAATCCTCAAATTCATTCGGCTACTCTAAGTATTTTTGATGACACTAGATTTATCATGTTACATAAACGTTCGAGGTACTAGAATTTATTTTGTAACTGGTTGGACAGTGTTGCAATGAAGTTACCTGCATCTTTTTTCTTATCTATGCGAGTGATTAAGGTACTCGAATTTTGTCAGGCTACTCGAGTAGTCGAGTCACTGCCATTTCTATAGTATGACTCATATATGACACGAATCTATTTAACTATGCTTCGTGTCTGATTCAAATATGATTACGGTGAAAGTGGCTGCCGGTTCGTTTCAGAGATCCAGTTTGTGCTTTGAGCCTAATTTCGTAGATGTAAAGTATCCATTGGTTCTTTCACTTTATTGTGATGTTTAAGTAATTATATTGTCTACTGCGCCAGGAATGAAAAAAAAATCTGTTTGAAGATGCTACGAGTTTTAATGAGATGTTTTGTCAAAGGGAAAGAGGGACACGGACACTGTATTTGTGAGTAGTCGTGCACCAGTTTGATACTAGGGTCTCGTTAAAGAAATAGGTTTTGCTTAGCAGATATTCCCACGTTGATCGTAAAGTTGCAATAAATTCGCAGCAATTAACAACGCTCGCGCATTACATTATGCCAGGCGTACGTACCGCGTTAGGAGCAATTTCCGTTTGTATTCTTAAGGCGTGTGTAATTATTGGTACGTACACGGTACCGTTATGTCATTTAGAATGCGGGACTCTATGACGAAATTCATCTGTTTCTTCACACGGTCCCGATATTCGGTTCAATAAAGCGAGATGAAGGGACAGGTTGGAAAACCTGAAGGATATATCGTTATCTGTTCGTTTAAAGAAATATTTGAAATGATAGTGTAATGTAGATTTAAAGCTCTTACCTTTTAATCGAGGACCTTGCAGCAAGAGGGTTGCAGCTTCAGTTTTTCCAACTTCGAGTAAATTAGAACTATTTATAAAATTATTGTTTTGACTTGATATTAAAAAGAGAACACTAATTGAAAAATATATATTTTCACAGAATACTATGTAGTAGTTATTGAGTTGATTAGTTTTTCTATAATAAAAATACTAATATAAAAATACTATAAAAATTTTATATAAATATTAATATTTCTTAATATTAATATCTCTTAATATTAATATTTTTTAATATTAATATCTCTTAATATTAATATTTCTTAATATTAATATCTCTTAATATTAATATCTCTTAATATTAATATCCCTTAATATTAATATCTCTTAGTAATAATATCTCTTAATATTAATATTTCTATTTTTATTTATTTGCAATAAATCGCTCATTTGTTATCGGATTCGCATCAACCGTGCACCAAACGATGTAGAAATATTTTTTACACGTCACAGCTCAAAAACAGTAAAAAATGGAGTTGCACCCCTCTTGCTGCAAGGCCCTCAATTATTCTAACAAGCCCGAAAGTCTAAATATTGAAAAAGCATTTGTTTCAACAGAAAAAGTATCTTTCTGTTCAAACCCGATTTGCACTCAAGAATCGGTCACGTTTTTTGCTTCGAAAAACTGGTTGACAAAGGACAATGTTAAGTCGCAGAGGGGATTACTGACCTACGAGCCTACAGCGCATGCTATACACCGTTGGAAAGATCTCGCCAAGATGAATAAATTGATACAATTTTTAACTTCGAAATCAGATGGGATCACCTCGAAAAATGCTCTCAAAGTTCGAGATTTTGCGGTTTTGAACAGAAGAAACCGGTAGTAAAATCCCATTCGACCCGAGGGAGCTCGGGTAGGCACCTGAGGGAAAACGGAGGGATGTAAGCGATTCTCTAGCAGCTTGGGGCGGCAACTGTACCCCGTGACCTTCATTTCAGTATAGTGTGTACTAAGGGCCAGTCCCGTTTAAATAATTAATAATAAAAAAAAATCTGGAAGTTTGAGCCCATTTTTCGAGGTGATCCCATCTGATTTCGAAGTTAGAAATGATAACAATCAATTCGTCTTGGCGAGATCTGTTCAACGGTGTATAGCATACGCTGTAGGCTCGTAGGTCAGTAATCCCCTCTGCGACTTAACATCGTCCTTACGAGAGGTTTTCTCCCACGAAGAAACAGCCAGATTTCCTAGGCAGCAGGTATGCAAAGTCCGCGTGCCTTTTACGGCTTCTTAAAGTTTTCCAGGAACCGATACGAAGCGAGGAGGAATGCAAATGGAGCAGTTCTTCGAGAATTATTGCCCGTAGATGCGCACGATGGAGATACGTTCGATAATCACAATAACGTTAGGAACAATGATAATGGCACCAATAACTCATCCAGCCTCGAGACTGTCCGCGTTCACGTACAGTGACTCGCATTAATATTCGGACACTTTTTAAAATC
Source organism: Andrena cerasifolii (assembly GCF_050908995.1). Lineage (NCBI taxonomy): Eukaryota > Metazoa > Arthropoda > Insecta > Hymenoptera > Andrenidae > Andrena > Andrena cerasifolii. The sequence goes on along the minus strand of NC_135119.1, from coordinate 23,300,212 downwards.
GCATAACTTTTTTAGAATTGGTCCAAACGACTTGAGTTTTTTTGAGAAGCTAGAAGGATTAGTTTGCTAAATGACGTATTTGGTTGTTTTGAGAAAAAATGTATTTGGTCGGAATAGCGAAAAGAATAGTAAAGGTCGATTTTTAAACTTTTTTTTGTGAGCTTGTAATGAAAATTAAAAAAAAAACCGTTTGTAGATTGCAGTAATTACTAAAAAAGTTTAAAAATCGACCTTTACTATTCTTTTCGCTATTCCAACGAAATACATTTTTTTTAAAAACGACGAAACGCGTCAGTTAGCAAACTAATCCTTCTAGCTTCTCAAAAAAACTCAAGTTGTTTGGACCAATTCTAAAAAAGTTATGCGATTTTAAAAAGTGTCCGAATATTAATGCGAGTCACTGTATCTATCGCTATTTTGGCAGCTGATGGCCATAAGAACCTGCTTAATTCGGTACATTTTCCTCATCCTTTTAGAACACACATCTTATTCCTTCCATTTGTGTCCGATGATATCGCACGAAATGATAGAACTCGCCACTGTAAAATGCGAGATTCAGATAAAGTTTAAAATCACAAAAATTTGAAGAATTTTAATCAGGGCCGGCGGAACCCATTGTGCAAGTAATGCGTTGTATAAGGGCGCCAGCCAAAAGGGGCGCTAAAAACTATGTCGGAGACTTAATAATAAAGGAATCCAACTCCCATATAAACAAAATGCAAATGTATTTCTTTTTCTATTGTACCTCGTAAAGGCAAAACATATTAAATAGAAGACAGGTGCAAAAATTTGGGGGTGCCAAAAATTTTCTCACATAACGGCGCCAACCATTCTCGCGCCGGCCCTGATACTGATGTCATCCAAGCCTTGACACTTACTTCAGACATCTTATTCTCCTTTAATGTGCCAAGGGGTGAAATTAAATATTTTCCCTCGTTCGATTCATTCGAGTTTTATCGGATTAGGAGGAAAACCAGTCGAATTTCGTTGGAGCTCTCCGCGATCGACGCTTCGAGCTCGCTTCAGACACAGAACGATGATAGACACGTGCACGTGGACGTGAAACGTTCGAGCAGGATAATATGGTTATTGTTACACCTCGGGGAATTCAGTCTCGTAACAAAAAGGAAGGAGAAATCTCTGATCGCATGTTCCACGTTGCCATACTCCACACGCCACTGTCGCTTGGCACTGAAAATAACGCACTACAAAAGCATCCCCCTAAGGAGCACCGTTCACGCGAAGAAGAATAGGAAAAGGACGACGAATGGGAAAGAAAATCCATCGGAAAAAAACGAAAGGGCAAAGAGCAGCGATGAAGTCACGGTTGCACATTACCAGAGATAACTGCATTTCATTTGAGAACTTAATTTTCGCGTACGCGGCTTTCGCATTAGCCCCAACGGCCGCGTAGGATGATTACTTAATGACCCTAATAATTTTCTCGTCACACCAATTCCAGTTAGTTAAGGTCACGGCTCGGAAGCTTCGAGATCATCGCGAAACCGAGCAGATGGGAATTCTTCATCGTCGATGCAAATAATCTGAAATCCTGAAATCACAGTATAAACTAGACAACCAATAATGTTCTTCGATGTATCAATCGTTCCAACGCAAACTATAACGACGAATTTCTCGCGCAAGCTGCCCCAAAATAATCTGAAGCAGGAAAATTCCTCGCGCCAAATGGAACCGAAAAGTCCTTTACCATTTCGCGATCCGAAGCTCCGTTCTCGAGATACAAGCGATCGAAGGTGCAGCTCCGCGACTTCCGGCGCGCGCCGGAAGTGGAGGAATCAAACTTTGACTGCTCATATCTCGGAAACGGAGCTTCGGATCCCAAAGTGGTAAAGAACTTTTCGATTGATTTTGCTGCGAGGAACACGCATGCTTCGTCTCGCCTAATAAAGCCAGAAAAATTCTATCATCGCGTAAAAACGTTCGCGGGAACGTTTCACGGGCATCCCTTGGACTTCGACCGTTTACCTCTTGCAACCGCTCGAAAACAGACGCTCGCCAGTCAGTTCGCGAGCGATAGCGCGGGTCGCGTTACAATCGACTGCTAGCATATGCGTGCCCCTGGACGTCAGCGACGGAGCGATTCGCCTCTGGCGATTTCAACGGGCCGGGGCGAAACAATCCGTGAAACGAACGCCGAGACCGCGCTCCTAATCCCGATAAGGCAACGGCAAAGGCCCGAACAATGAGATCACCGTGACGCGAAAAGCACGGGAAAATCGAAAACAGTCGCGCGCGAATCGCGCTGCTATCGCCGAGAGGCGGTCGTAATTAATTGTGCTTCCACGAACGCCCGCGCGACTGTTTCGAAACGCGAAACTTCGCGCGAGCTGTGTACACTATTATTGAAACGCCACTGTGAACGGCAGCGAAATAAAACGAGAGTCTCTAACGGCTCGAATATTCCGCCGCTCTACGTATTAAATTTAAATCGATAGATAAACTGTACATCCATACACGTCACTCATCTGTGTCTGCTTTCAATATCCTATCCCAAGGGACGCGATATAATTGAAACTTCGAAGACCGTCGATGCGCTTTCAGTGGACGAGGAAAAAAAAAAACGGCACTATGCCGCGTACGAAATGCATTCGAACGATGCGTTTCTTCTATTCGTTCGCCTCTGTCTATCCGATGTTAATGCATCGCGCGTATCGCATCTGCTTGGAAATGAATTCAGTGGAACACTTTTTTAACCCCCTCTGCCAGCATTCAGCGTACGGCTGCGCTCTTCAGAATGAACCTAACGAGCGTGGATTAAGTCAGCAACCTGCCACTTACGCCGGTTATTAGTAAACGGCTACTGGGTGCTTTTTTTACGCGTTCGAGCACGTCGATATCGTCGCTGATAAACGAGCGTCTTGTGCTGGTAGCGTTGCGTAAGATTTTCTTCTGCTTTTCTCCTCGTCGGTGATCAATCTGTCGTATAATGTAGAGGCGTAAGGGTCGCGGGGGAGTCTGGTACGATTGACGGTCGTGAAAACGGCGGTTTGTGTAATTTAGGGTGAATAGGTGGTTGTTTAACCAGGGGGGTAAACATTTACATATTATCGGGCTGTCCGCGCCCAGGTCGACGAAAGAATTTCGATTGGGGGGCTGGGGGTGATCGCTGGCTGGTCGGATCGGTCGTGTGTGACGATAATGAAACCGGAGGGGTTGATAGGAGCACACGGGGCCGCTTAATGCGTGCGATTACACGCACCCGTGGCTCCACGCACGCGACCGCTCGCGGGTTCACGCGGGCTGGAAGAACAAGCAGGTGGTTACCGAAAGAATTTCGCGGGAACAGTTTGATGGAGAACGACACGTCACTGGTTCTGTGCTTCTGTTCCTGCTTTTACAAATGTGCGCTAGATTCTGTTTTTGTACAATTAAGGGGTCATGCTCAGTCAGGAGGCCGAAAAAAGGGTGGTCTTTGGAAATTTTTTTACTCAAAAGCTATAACACATTTCTCAAAAAATCTTTTTTCCTTTTACGCGTTTAAAGTTTTACGCGAGTGCCGAGTGGCCGGGTGTTACCCATGCATTTGCCGCTACTCAAATCCCTATAACTTTGGGAATTTTAAGAATTTCAACAAATCCTTTTAAACACGCATTCCTAAAAGGTTGAACATTCGAAAAATGAAATAAAAAAATTGACTTTTAGATCAGAAGGTCCCCTTAAGTTATTTTGGATCCATCAGTTTCTTCTGGTATTAAGTAGGGGAGACCGGGGCTAGTTGATACGTTCTTCTGTTTCCAATTTTTTTGATTTTTTATTTGAATTATTTACTTCATAACAAATATGCCAAAATATACTTTAGTCCTTCCTCTTTAACATATAGTAAGCAAAAACTTGAGAAAATACATACAAAATGCATGAAAAAATGTTATTTGGACGGTCAATTTGGATGTATCAAAACTATTTACTTTTTCTCTATATAAACGAATAAACAGACTTACGCTGGATCGTAGTAAAACATTGAACAACAAACTCGACATTTCTCGCTCAAATGGTGCTACATATTGTGTACGGTGTCGAGATAATTCGTCTGTATCAACTTGCCCCTGTATCAACTAGCCCCGGTCTCCCCTACATTACTTTTGAGTGGACCATCGTCACCTCGTGTCAAATGTTGAAAACATCTGATTTCCCTGTACCTACCTGAGTTCCTCGTTCCTCTTTCTTGCCCCTGAAGTTGCAGCAACAGGAAACCGTAGATCGGCGGAATTGCTGAAAAACTGTCGAACATCTGGAGTTTTAACGATCACTGAGAAAAAGTTCGTTCCACTTCTCTTTCTAAGGCAATTATCACTGTTGACACTTTCTGTCCCTTCTATTGCTATCGTTGGACAGACTAAAATTATTTGTAGATTGCTAAACACATTTCTTCCGTTATCAGTTGTTTCTTTTGCTCCGGTGCAACGATTGGGAGTATCGAGACGCCGAGTACCAAACGATGGACAGTTTTTAAATTAATAAACGAACCAAGGTGCTGGGGATTTATTCGCTGATTTCGTGTCGTCGAGTTGTTCCCGTTCGTGCACCGCGAATAGCTCTAAATGCTGGCCATTAGCGGTCGTAATTGGTAATCGATGTCGTTCGTCCCCTTTTGAAATTCATTCCTATCAAGGAAGCTTGTCTCTCGATAGCGAGCCGCGAGTAAAATGCCAGTAATGGAAGAGAATACAACGTCGATACATCAGAACTAGGCTATCATTATTGCTGGCAATTGGTCAGGCTACAGAGATTCGCGTTCGCCGATGAGTCTAATCAATTTTAATCAGCGCTCCATAGTTTGATAACATTACTACTATTAATCAACTCCGTTAGATCGTATCGCGAAGGCAATGCTTCGCCTCGTGGTAATTGTTTCCTTTGAAACAAGTATATACTTCGTGCACGTTGTTTTCGCCAGCGAAGAATCGTATTTTACAATCACTTGGTCGACCAACTCGTGAAGCTCAGAGGAACTTCGACGGAGACACGATTTCAAGCCAGTGCAATGGTTTTCGAGTACTTTTGGAGTACTATATTACTATCGCCATCGTTACGAAGCTGTAAATTTCGTATTCCACGAATCTCAGCGAGGAATAATCCTTTCTCTTGGGAAGAATCTCTGCACTGACGAGGATCATATATCCGATAAAGCGACTGCATAAAGTTAGTCAATAAAACTAGAAATAAGTGTTTAACCCTTGCCCAAGGATCCACTCAAACACCGCCCTTAGATTCAGAGGGCGAAGCCCCCTGAAGCTCCAAGCACGGTGAACAGAAAACAACCCTCGTAAATAATCCTGCTAATTTATTCATAGAACTCCTCGCTTATCGATTTCTAAAGCGTAATATCCTACCGACGTAATATCCTGTTTAATATCCTGCGGAAAGCATTAAAAAATAAGGAATTACATGATCCTCAAGAAATTCGAATACTCCCATCGTCATCTATCAAGCCCAGAATCAATTTCGCCCGTTTAAGTACAACACCGCGACCATAGAAGTAAGAAGATTCTGGGCCATTTCGTTGCGACGCGTGGAACGAAGGGGTTGCACACGACTACCCCCCGTCGTCTCAGATCCTCAGGGTAAGCGCCGCCCTCGAGCCACCAATGGCAACCCCCACTATACCCAAGACATGGTGGTGGCACGAGCGACCCTCGTCGATACCAGGAGGGCTACGATAATGTCGCTCCGTTTCCCCGCGCGAAAACAAGGTCCGCGAGAGCCAGCCAACCCATTCGACTCGTTCTGGTCTCATCGCACGATCGTTATTGAAAAAGTCATCGATCCCAGTGCTCCATCACCGTCGCCCTCGATCTGTCCGCGTGTGCTCGTGAAACTGACCGTCCCAGCCAGCGACTCCCAGCCGCCGAAGCTTTTGGAGCGAGTAGAAGCTAGCACCGTGCTCGGCGACAGAAGCATTCTAGGCGAGAATAATTCGGAAGAAGGTAGATAATTCGGAAGAAATAATTCGACTGGTGGCGCGCGATGCATCAGGGCGCGCCGCAGCGTTGGATCACGAAGATCGCCGTCGTTCTTTAATTAAGAATCGAACTCGACAGTCGCGCGCTTCGGTCGAAATGGCACCGCCAGGGCTGGCTTGAGGAGCCAACAGAGGGAACTCGTTTCCAGGGCCACAATTATGTAGTGAGACAGTGGTTTCGCGTTCCGCTGCGGGACATTCCTCCGAGAGTGATATCGAGTTTGAGAATCCACTCGCCATGGAGTTTCCATGGACAATTCAGCACCAGCCGGCCGATCCTGTGCCAACTGGACGCCACCAGGGCGATCACCAGGAGGACTCTGGGATTAGCCAAGTGGCCACTCGGCGATTATTGACCGTCACAGGTAACTTTGTCGCCGGGCGAGTGTAGTTGAAGTTGCTCGGCGTGCCGATCGGCCAAGTGAATCGAGGTCGACGCGTGGAAACCGGTATCTGAAATTTTCGAAAAATTCCCCGGTTAATTTGGACTGAAAAATCGGCGCGCGTTACTATACCGGTTATTAAATATCAGCAGCAGCCGCGTGGGAATGTTTTGCATCCCCGTGCTCGACGTCCGATCGTTATTCTCCTTTTCCGCGCGGTCTTTTTAATAAACGAACAATGCTAGGAAGCTCGAACACGTTTATTACGACTTCCCGTGGAATTATTGTTTCGCGATGGCTACAGTGCTGTGCCGCAGGCACGTGTAACGTTACGCAATTGCAGCAGCGTCGAAATTTGCGCTCGAGAGCGACGTGTCGAATCGCTCTGCTTCGATAAAAACCTGAAATTTAGTGTCTCGAACAGGATATATTTCAGATATTTTCTTCGCGAATTGTTATCAGAGATGGAGAAAATTTGTGTTTAAATAAGAGTTTCGAGTAACAATGTTAAAATATTATTCGTCATGTGACGAGTGGAGTTAATTTTATTAAGTTTTGTTCTATTTTTTTTTTAACTTTTATTCGTTATTCGAAATTTGTATTTAAAATAAATTTGCACATCTCTGATTGTTGTAGTGGGTTGCTTGAAATCTCGAGTGCCAAGGGTACGGTAAATTTCGAGAGATTAATTAATAGGGTTTAATGATAATTGGAGAATAATCAAGGAACTGTGTTTTATAGCGGCAGATGCGGCACGAAATTCATATTTAATGCTGCCCAAATTGCTGTGTCGTTAAAACGGATATTGTACTCGCGTTTACCACGGTTCAGAGGTGCTTCTGGTAAATTAGATTATTGCGTACTAGCGAGACAATGGAGAAATGCGCCTGCGCCACTCTCTCTGATTATTAATGAAACTCGTTTTATTGTTACTGTAATGGCCGTCCACGGGGATCCATAGATCCGTGCACCGTGGCAAACTTTTTGCGACACTTCCGGGAAGTAATTCTATTCCACGCTGCTGGAAGTAAATTGTACCGAATTTCGTAAACCATCTCGATGTAACGCGAATGAAAACACATTATCATGCACGGTTCGTATAATTTTCTTCAAAGTCTTCTTACCACTTCGAAGCATTACGTTTCATTATACCTGAATATAAATTGGGGACCGATTTATTGCAAATAAATATAAATAGGAATATTAATATTAATATTAAAATACAAATTGATATTAAAATTATTGATTTAACTTAAATTAAAAAAGAGAACACTAGTTGAAAAATATAGGTTAATATATGTTGTTATGGAAAAATATATGTTTTCACACAATAAGTAGTAGTTATTGAGTTTATAAGTTTTTGTTTCTATTTTTGGCGAAAAAAATTCTATAATAAGAATATTAATATTCATATTAAATAGAAATAAAAATAGAAACCAGTCAAAAATGCCAAAAATAGAAATAAAAACTTTGCAATTCAATAACTACTACTTACAGTGTGAAATTATATATTTATTTTTCAACCACTTTTCTTCTGTTTAATCCTAAGTCAAAGCAATAATTTTATAAACAGTTTCTTCTAATTCTGTAAAGATATTAAGTTACGACAATGTTTTTAAATGGGATTCTTTTTGTTTGGTTAATTAAACGTCCGCAATATGAGTAATGGAATGTTCGAACACAGCATTTTAGCTGTGTATATGTAGTTGTGTCATCTTAATCGCAGTTAGAAAGCACCTTTATGTACTTGCAGCTCATTTTGATTTCACATCTTTTTTTATATTCTAATTATCATTATCTTCTATTCTTTTGTGATTTATTTGATTTCATATACTTGGCGTAATTTTCTTACTTTTTTGAAGTTCTTTTCCTAATTTACTTGAAGTTGGTAAATATGGAACTGCACCCCCCTTGCTGCAAAGTCCTTAATAGCTACTAAATCACCCTCCCCCTTTTCATCAGAAAAACAATCGAACCCCACCTTTACAGTAATTATTCCTCAGCTAAAAAAAGCATTTAAACCCTGATTCGTCGCACAAAGAAAACAATGCAGTCTCACGGTAAATAGAAATCGACTCTAATAACGGCGATTAAACGATTATACCTACGATGAAAGTCGTTCAAGTGGATGGCAGCGAATTGCGCACGTGCAAATTTGCCGCGCGCGCTAGGCCCGTCGAGATTCATTGACTTTATCGTGGACACTTTGCCGTAAACACAGCCGTGGCGGTCAGGTGACACTGCGTCGACAAACGGTGCTCGAGTTCACTCGCGTTTATCGCGTTTATCCCTGGAAATCATTGGGATTGCGTGTCAGCGAGGGGTTCAACACCTGTCTGTGGCCGGTTCATCCCCCCGTGACCGTCTAATTACCGTGAAAAAAGGTTGCGTCGAGGCTTGCGCTCCCTAATCGTTCGGGCGGTAACGGCGAATTCGGCAGCTGCGCTCACCCCCGGGACGATTAAGGGGGGTGAAATCGTCGATTCGGCTCGATTAACTTCCTCCGTTTAAACGGCCTTCCGGTGTTGCGCGGGGTATCATACGCGATCGTCAAGTCTCACGGGTCAGATGGTGGAGAAGCGATTTCATAGGGAATTACCAGCGTTTTGTTCGCGCGCGTGCATTCCAGCGACAGGTGATCGTTCCCTGGTCCCTTCCTTCGTCTCGATATCGACACCTCCACGAGGACGTTCGGGAAATTCCGGGCTTCACGTTCGATTTAAAGTCCACGGAAAGATTGAGCCATTTCGTAAACTGGCCATTTTAAAGTTCGCACCCTTTAGGACCCTGCGTTTAATATTTGAACGAGTAATCCTGCCGCGCTGTTGTGTAACCACTTTCGAAAATAAGATTGCAGTTGGTCCCGAGGATCCGTTGCAATAAAAGTACTCCTTCCTGTCCACCGTTTCTACCCTCCTTATTATTCGCTTTTGTTGGCAACGATTAGTGCAATTACCATTTGGCATCGATCGTTGCGAATGGGGCTCTTTACGGCGGCGAACGAAAGTGAGCTAATTTTCATAGACGCGACACAGTTCGCAACCGTTGTTCGCGACGCATTTCTATTTACTTTGCCGGAGAAAGTCACCGGCGAGCCTATACGCGCCAGCCTTTTTGCATCGTTTCGGACTCGATCAACCGCGGCGGAGCGAAGTACGCTGATTTTTACACCCGGCGGACTGTAATTAAAGCCACCGCTTTCTTAATGCGTTCAGAGCATTATCAGCATCCGTTCACACCGCCAGGAGAAGCTGTTACGAGCTGATACTTGTCAGCACACGAAACTGTCTCCTTTGCAGGGCAAAAACTGTAGGAGGAACTACCAAACTCTCGACCTTTTACACTTATCACAGCGAACAATAAGGGATGAAGCAAACTCAAAGGAAGAAAAGCTTCGTGTACCCGGAATGTTACCCATGAAATTTTCTGTAGGACGTTTCAACCCTTGACCTACGAGGGGACTTACGCAGGATCAATACAGTGGAACCAAATGGATCCACGATCAGAAGTCGCGAAGTCAAGGTTACGCGCGTTTGGTCCACCGAACGCTACCTATTCGAACTGTTCGCGCACGAACTTACGTAAACACGTAACAACGTTCCACCATCGCGGTAATTATAACGTGGGCACGAGGAGGCAGTCCTGGCAAGGTTTAATTTCAACGATTCAGCCGGAGCTTCGATGGTCGAAGACGATACCAGCGCGATGCAACTTTCGTTTTATCTCGTTCGATTTAACTCGACCTCTTTTATCGCTGGGGTGGAAAGGGGATGCTGGTCGATACGAGCCAACGATGCGATCTTCGCTGCTGGCTCGTCGTTTCGGTAAAAGTGTACTTATTAAGGGGGTAGGTCACCCTCAACAGCCCAAAATCAGGCTCTTCTTCAAACGCACATTCTGAAGTTATAAATGAATATAGAGATAATTGCTTTTTTACTTTTTAAGCGTTATTTCGTTGACTTTAACGCGCAAGAAGAAAATTTTAAGTATATTTATAGGGAAAAAAGTTGTAAATATAAATGTGAGAGCGTGTACGCGATGCACCGTTTGATGGAGAAAACGATTCCGGACAGGTGAATTACCTAAAACACAAAGTAAAGGCATTTTTATTATCTGGAAGACAGTATCCATCTTGTGCAGAAAGTAAAATTTTGTTAAACAAATTAATACAATTTTTATGTTGATGTTTCTGATTTTTTCCTTTCTCGTAGGAAAAATATTTTTTATCTTTTTTTAAAGAATTTATATTGAAAATGTGCTCCCAATACATGGAGGGGAATAGTTTCCTGCAGCTCCCTGTAAATTTTCATTCAAATCGTTCGAGCGGATTTCGAGATTTTACGTTCACCGTTTTGGAAAAAGTAGTTTCTGGGAAATCGCGATTAAAGTTGGACATCGTTATCCAATCACATGTGCAGGCTCGTACATTTTTTACTGTAATTCCTTCATTTTTTAGAATTTCTGGGCCCGGTTGTGCTTAAAATACGTAGAAAAGACTTAGCTAGCGGAATATGCAAACATCCTAAAAACCAATTTTCGAACATTTTTAGGGTAACCTATCCCCTTAATGCGATTAATCTGCAGGTGGGGGTGGAAATGGTGGAACGATTGGAGATTGTGGAGTTCGTTTGAAATGAAATGTTGGGTATTTAAGCTATGCAGGGTTTAATGGAAGAGGTGAAGAATTGGTGGGCATATAGTATTCAAGAAACGTTATTTCGATTGTTTAGTTTTTATTTGTTATATAAATTTGAAATTTTTGTAATTGTGTGCACGTGAGCAGCTATGACGAATCAAGTGCATAAGTTTTGTAACTAACATGAATGTGCCACGAAATTCTTCGACTCTTGTTTAGATAACCCTTTACTGTACTCTGCTAAGATTGAATATCCTCTTTGCTCCGTTAGCCACTTTTGTGAGCAGCTGCTACAATGAGGAAATGTGAGAAAATTCGATGCTAATGTCACAAGGAGTGGAATAATTATTTATAAATTCGCGATGCACCGTTTAGCCGACCGATTTAACGTACGATCACGGCCGCCTCGTCGACTCGTTAACGACTTCCTTTTTGCTTTGTTCCGAATAACAATGTAATTATTACGCAAAAGGCAGAAACTCGGTGAAACTCTTTGCTGATGGTACGCGGCTCACCGTGGTAAAAAGACAATCTTTTTATCTTAGAAAGTTCCCCTACGCTTCATTCCGCCACGACCATTTTGCCAGACAATAAAATTGTTACAGACAGACGTGCGCGTTTGTCTCCGTTTCTCACTTTCGCGTCCCATCCGCGCTGTTTTTCTCTTTCGGAGTAAAAATGCTGTTTTCCCAAGCGGTTTTACACGTTCCCTATTATTCTCTACGTTTAAACTTACTAAAGCCCGTCATCCCCATATTTGAGGAATAAAACCATTTTTGCAGAAATCCTACTGTCGAGTCGGACGATGAGAGAAATAAAGAAAGGAAACGCAACACCGTGCAATTATTTATTTTAGGACGTAGGTGTGGCTAGCTGAACTCCGTTTTCAACTCTGTTAAGATTCATTTTATAATCTGTAACTATTTTCATCAACACCTCGATGCTAATGTTTTAAAATTTGAAAGCTTAAGTGTGGAGAAATTCCTTGAATTTCGATAAGGGTGGGGTGGTCAGTGTCCCTTGATTTTGTTGTTCTGATTATGCAATTAAAATTACTATGGAATACATAAATTCACTTATGGTTAGCTAAGTATATTTAGTCGCGATAATATTCAGATTTAAGTCCATCTTACTGCACCAAGGGGCGGTGTTTGGTCGATACTTCGAAGAGGGATTGGTTGGCAACGGCCCAACCACCGCTGTAATTCACCCCTTAGGTTTCTGTCTCTTGCATTATACTGGCCTTTCTGTGTGCGCGCGTACCCCTATAATTGCCTCACTGACCATTTCAAAATGGCTGATACTTTCAGGGAGGAACTTTTCTCAAAGCATTTAGCATTTGCAAGAAATCAACCTTCAGGGATCACAGGATCTAGATAAAGAATAGGCCAAGTGCCAGATTGTGTTTAAAACTCGTTCCACCGAATTTTTTAGCTATCAATCATTCCTGCGAATGGAGATTCATAGACAGATGATCTTCCTTCACAGAACCATTAGACTCTCATTAGAAGCTAAGGAACTGTAAAGTGTTCGCTTTGTAATATGAAATCCAACAAGAAGGAAACGCAGACGAGCACAGTGGTCGTTCCTAAATTCTATTAATATATTTATCAAAATACCAGAGAAAATAAATATTACAGCACTTCCTAATGCTTCGCGCTATTTTTATTTTACATAGGTACAGTATAACTATTTTTTTTTTGCTGAAATACTTACCTGTTTATTTATAAATTTAAAATAAACTAATTGATTATAATCTGGAAATATTAACTTTTATCGAAAACACCTGTATTTCTATTCACACGGAAAAACAAGCAAAAAATAGTCGTAAATAAGTAGAAAAAACATTAAAAATGATGAACGAATAAATACTTTTAAAGTACATATACGTACCTACGCGAAAAAATAATGACAAAAATAATTTTGCTTAGCTAGAATCGCATTTTAAACCACTGCGGGACGTCCCCTGAAATCGGTGTTCTCTGATGCAACCCAGGCGTCCCAGTTGAAGAAGATCAGCTTTCGACGCCTTGGAGACGATTCTCGTTGCCCTAAGCGACTCCCCAGGAGCACACCCATAGTGCAATAGAATTACAAACTCCAAATTACAAATTTCCTTCCCCTGTCATCTCATATCAGTTCCACCTTTTGCCTATCATCAATACTTTCAAGGCAAACCACGCAGGATAAAGCGTTACTTCCCCTGGCAATAAACAATTAACACAGGTGTTAAGCAATCGTTTATATAAATTGAAGTTTCGACAGTAAATATGTCAGATAGCTGCATTGTTCCACGATCGATTGCTGGACGGTTCTCCGTTGCAGCGGTTGCTGCAGGCTGCATAGTTTGAGGAAGAGGATCTCAGAATCTGTTACGCTGCTTGGAAACAGGTTCCGTTTTAAACTTGTTCCATTGCGCGTCCTTGTTTTGTATTTATTTATAGACGTTGCAGGCGACACTCGCGTTTCTGACAATCCCACGTCTTAATGCGCTAACACAATCGTATATTTAATCAGCGAGCTCGGCCCTGTGCATTAAAAGCCGAGATCTGTCCCACCATCCTGACACAGCATCGGTTTCTCTATCTCGACGCAGCCGCGGGGCTTGCGGTTCCTCTAAATGCGCATGCGCGAACCCAAGGAAGTGCGCAGCGAGGCTCTGTGGGGGCAGCAATGAACTAGTTTCGGGGTTTATCGTTTTATCTACTGTTAAACTATCGCTATCGCATAAATGACAGTTGAAGTCACTCAACTTCTCTTCTTGACACTTCTCGAAAGACATTAATACTCTTAGATTGACTTGTTCACGTCTTTCGTTAGCAACACCATCTCCCAAAGCACAGGTATTCAACGTCGGTGGACGTGCGAGCTTGATGCTCCTCGAAAAGCACTTAGAAACTGTAAGCCAGTGTTTGCTCGGCAAATTGCACGGTGCATCGTTGAATGTAGCATTCATTGCTAAGACGAGCGAGGCTCGTACGATATTTTCCGCCCGAAGTCTTAAAGGCGCCCTTACACTTGGTCGCCGGCGTGAATGGTCCGCCGGAAGCAACGAGTTATGACACTTGACGTGCTCTCTTAAACGCTTAAGTGTATCCAACCGGATTGTATTGTGTTCCACGGCACGCACACGCGAATGTTTACGCGCGAGCTTTGAAAAACAGCTGGCCTGATTCTCGGACGAGCCTGCCCTCGATGAGTCCCTTTGCCTGCTTCCGAAACCAGCCGCTGAGTGGAGCTTTAGCAATGTGAAATTTGGTTAGCCCTAAAACAGCGGTGCTGGGTCTTTTCGGACCCTGGCGCGACGTTGAGGAGTGCGACGATAGTGGGGGAAATTTTAGAAAATCGGAAGATGACTTTTCTAATGCTCTGAGAAATTAACGTTGTTTGAAATGTGCATGGTGGGATAATTTATTTATTTATTTATTTATTTACTTATTTATTTACTTATTTATTTATTTAAATAATTATTTAAATAATTATACGGGGAATACCCATGGTTTACAAGAGACAAAGCAGAGAAATTAACTAGAGAGTCTATACAATAAATAAGCCAAGGATACACGGCTAACAAAGCCAACTAAACTGAACTAAAAGCTAAACAAGAACTAAGAACACAAAACTAAATACTAAATACTAAATACCCCTGTGTAAGTTAGTTACAGTCCTACAAAGAATCGTCCTTACCGAAGTCAAGGAGCATTGGAAGGGTTCTATGCATTGAAATTCTGATTCGCAATAATCATCGCCCTATTAATAGGATCAACAGCGTAATGTCGATATTTCGGTACCCTTGCCGCAAAGAGAGGCCTAGAACGCATGCTCCTAACCGGAGCATTGAATGCTACTAATAATTAATATGGGCCCAAATTGTCCAGCCCTGTATATTAGATGAGAAAATCGCGAAGATCGCGAGGAATGTGAGAATTTACTGGCCCCAGAGAAATTCCAGCAACACGGTGAGCGTTTCTGTGCACGTTGTCGCTTTGTTCATTCAGCTGTATCGTCACCGAGCTCCAATCGCCCATGAAATTCGCTCTTGTACATTGAATGAATCCGTACTTTCTCCTACGCTCGAATCGTTTACGGTGCACCATCGCGATTATTATTACTAAAGTCTCGATGAAATGCGCTTGCAAAGTGATTGTCCTGTGACTTGTGGTAGAAGTGGGAAAGGGGTGGAAACACGGTGGGATTATGGTTCTCAGAGTTCCTGGAGACTTTGACTAGTAATTCAGGCATTGAGAGCAAAAGCGGACTAACCCACATTTTTTGCGGAATTGAGTTAGCAATAATGTATTCCAATGGGCGCTACTAATCATATAAAATAGGAAAAAAAATTTTTTCGGTGTGGGTTAGTCTGTCTTTGCTCTCAGTGTCTAAAAATGAGGCAAGGGACGATTGAATCATTTTAAATGTAATAATGCCCCATTATTTTGAAAGTTAGTGGAGTACTTTCCAACGAGTATATACGTTCCTCGAATAGAGGCTGCCTTTTTATCTAAACCGAAGGACATCCTTTTGAGCATCAAGGTTAAGAGCATTCTATTAAACTCGAATTATATGCATTCAGTGACAATGAATGTTGTAGGAGCTTGACTAATACAGATCACAGTTTTTGCTTTTCGTGAAGTTCTAATGCTATGTAAAAGAAGCACACGATTCCATTTGAGAAAGTAAGAGCAACCTTCGGGTGTCTGTTGCCTCGTGGTTGAAGGCAGAGGTTGTACATGAGGAAGTCGCCTTTATAATCTTCTAGAATGCCTGTGTGTACTTATGCTCCGTGTTAACGGGTCAGTCCACTGTGACGGTTTGAAAAATTAAGCTCTTTTTAAAGATTTTTTTCTGCGTAGATATAACATATAATGCAATAAATCGTTTTGGTATTTATTAATCTACTCTTATATTATACAAAAAAATTTAAAAGAATTTTTTTTTAATTTGTTTTAAAACTTTAAACGCGATTATCTCAAAACGACATTTTTTCAACTGGTGCAGATGATTACAAAATAACTATTTGACCAATCAGTCTGAAATTTTTACACGTTATTCAGCACATCAGTGGCTATGGCCGGGACTACGGAAACCTTTTTTGAGTAAACATTTCATACTTTTTACAAGGCAAAATGCTTAAAAAATTCACCGTATTTCGACACTTAAACTTCAAACGTCCGCTATTTTGTTAATTTTTTATCAGTAAATATAATCCTAGTCCCGACCATAGCCACTGATGTGCTGAATAACGTGTAGAAATTTCAGACTGATTGGTCAAATAGTTATTTGTAATCACCTGCACCAGTTGAAAAAATGTCGTTTTGAGATAATCTCGTTTAAAGTTTTGAAACAAATTTAAAAAAAATTATTTTAAATATTTTTGTATAATATAAGAGTAGATTAATAAATACCCAAAAGATTTATTGCATTATATGTTGTATCTACGGAGAAAAAAAATCTTTAAAAAGAGCTTAATTTTTCAAACCGTCACAGTGGACTGACCCCTTAACTCCTAAACCCTTTGACCGATCTGGGCCAAATTTTGTATAGTTAAGTTACTCTCTAACATAGTTGGGCATTAACTAAATAAAAAAATATTTAAATATGTGATCAAATAAAAGTTACTTTAACTTTAGATTATTTGACGACTAAACTTAATTCTTTTATTCGTAGAGTTAACGTGAAAGTTAAAGCTAAAGTTGAAGTTGACAAATTTAATCGACGCTCAAGTTGAAATGCTTGGCGATTAAAAAATTAAAAATATTGCGCATTTCTTCTCTCTAGAACCCAGTGGAAAATACATGCTACCAAGAAACCTAGACATCTCACCTCTCATCCTACTTTCATCCCCTTGACACTTTGCGATATAAGAAGCCCGGGTAACGCTGAGTACTTTAAGCTATCAATATCATGAAAATAGAATCCTGTGTAAGAATCACCCGAAGAATCAACTACCAAGATCAAGTAGATTTTAATGGTTTACATATGCAAGATATCAGCACGGAAACCTGGTCTCTTCCAAGTACCAATATACATATTCTTTGAACGTTTCATTCCATAAACGAGCTCGGGAAATGTACGGCGACTCGCGTCTTTGTCTACGCGTGTCAAAGTTGTTTCCAGCGCCGAGTCGCTGCAGGAATGAGGATGCAGATAATTCAGGTATTCCGCGAGAGAGACATCCGCGTGGGAGTAACAAGGCGTTTTGCAGGTGAGAACAGCCGATGCAGAAGCGCGAAGATACTTGGACTCGAGGTCTTCTTTAAAGGTCTTTCGACGGGCTCACGTAAAGGGAATCATTTCGAAATCGTTTGACTATGCACGGTAGCCAGCCGCCGTTGCCTTGGAACCTTGCGTGCTTTTACTTTTAACATTAGAACAGTTAATCGGGCGCATCTCATCCACACCATCCAGTCTGTAATAATATTTTCACTCAACGGTGAAGATTTCATTCGACGCTGATGACTCATGAGTCCGATGAAAATGAGAATTAACATTTCTGCAATTACACTTTCAATGTGTCACAGTGCAAATTCAATGGCGAGGAGGTTCGGCAAAATTTTATTCACGAATAGAAATTGGTGCACCGCGGAAAATGGTGGTACCTTATTCGAGAATAAGTAAAAACTCTGAACCAAAACAGTTTTGTACCTGAATTTATGATTGCTATTGTTCTTTAGAAACATCTACGTCAACGTAGAAGGCGTACCGCAATGCGTGACGTAAGGATTGCGTAATCCTGCTTGGACAAAAATGTTGCATGCATAACATGAAAGAGGGGAATTTTTTTTTGCATAAACAATCGGGGTTTGACTAATGATCGCCCTTTAGTGTTCTATTATAGTACAAGATAGTACAAAATGATATATGCTTGAACGTTATCGTAATATTTGGAGATTGTGATCAGGCAATTTCATTTAAGGGGTTACCGCAGTCAGTAAGGTCAGAAAAAGAACGATTCTTTGGGAATTTATTTCTGAAAGTACATGCATAGTTCTAGGAAAAGGTTTTTTTTTATTCGGATGAGGGACACTTTAACAGATTATTATATTATGTTTTGGTGTAAAAATATTTATTTATTGAAAAATTACAACTGATTTCCCGGGAGCTGTTTTTAGAAATACGCTTCGCGGTGACCAACATTATTCGGAACTGGGCTATCTAAAATCTAAAACGAAGAAGATTTAGGTAGTACAATAGTTTATTTAGTCTTTAATCGTTCCGTTTTATAGAATATTAATTTGGGAAAAAATGGTGGATATTAAAGTGGAATGATGGAGTTTCGTTGAAAGAAAACACTCATTTTTAATCTATAAAATAAAAACTATGCATTGGAATAACAAATGCTTCGATTAAAGACTAAACTTGAATGTCGAGAAGAAACCTACAAAGTTTCAGAAAGTTTGGTGAAACGGTTCTTAAGAAATCGTGGTCACCGGAATCCAAAAATCATTTCGGGAAATCAGTTGTAATTTTGCAATAAATAAATACTTTTATACCAAAACATAATATAAAAATCTGTTAAAGTGTTCCTCATCTGAATACAAAAATCATTGCATAAAAATATGCATGTACTTTCTGAAATAAATTCCCAAAGAATCGTTCTTTTTCTGACCTTACTGACTGCGGTAACCCCTTGATAACAAAATAGAAACGATTCACAGAACATTGCAATTCCCTTTCGTTTCAGGTCGGGGCGATTTCGTCGGAGGCATAGACAACGAGGCCCTGGACTTCTCGCAATTGGAAGATTTTATTAACAGCGACAGTGAACAACCTGCCACGTGAGTCTTCTTAAAACATTTTCCTGCGTCCCAGTATTCTACAGTAGCATGACTACGTGCTCCGTGGATTTTATCAGAAACGTCGTAAACGGGGCTTTCGTATCATGTTTGAGGAAGCTTTCAGGCGAAGCACTGCCTCGATATTACTTCTATTATTACACTTTGTTTATTTCACACCTTTTTTCCTCTCGAAGGATTTATATTTAACTTTGCCGTGGTGCGAAGACTGTGAAGCTCGATATCAAACATTTCTCTGGCCGATGATGGAACTGAAGTTCGATCGGAAGCCATCGTTGACGCCTACATCGAGAACACACAGGCACATGTGTACCGTGCAATCAGAATCTCCACTTCATGCTCGATCGATCATCAACGCATAATTCTTTTCGGTATATCACTTTGCTCGTTAAATATCGCATTTTAAAAGGATCTCCTCAAAAGTATCGATTTCTTTTAGTGTCATTTACACTGCCCTCTTTAGTAAAAATGTCCTATCTAACATTTTGAAGCAACCGAGAAAACTGAAGTTTTATCATTTACTTTGCACCGTCCTTATTTTCCTTCATTCAAATTAAAACGTGTTGACATTATTTCGTAACAGGCTAATATAATTTGTTGCAATAGGTGTACCGGTAGGTGATGTATTATTAACGTACCAATTAATTAATTGTTTTATATAGGATACTATAATCATTTGGAAAGAAGTTGGGTTAAATACACTATACTGTTTATAAATCTTTACAAAGCACGTAGAGTTTTCTAACTTTACTTAAAAGGTAAAAGACGCGTGGATCTTCAAATATTTCAACATATATCTGAAGAAAAAAATGAAAAAATGCTAGATAGCACAGTTTAACTAAAGAAGGCAGTATACTTTACAATATTTTATATTATACACTTAATCGACCGAAAAATTTGTAGGAGATTATAGTCCTCAAAGAGACTTCCATTTTTACTTATGCACTGCCCTATTCGCGGCCACTCGCTCAGTTCTGCTGGGAATTACAAGATATAATTTCCTGCTTGATTGGCAGTCATGAATTCGGAGTAGCGACAAAATGTTCTCGCCTCGAGCACCCCGATTCAAATCACGCCAATTAAAGAATTCAGATATAACGCGGTTACCAGCGTGATGCAATGGCACGCGTTTCCTGCCAACTATAGAACGCATCCCGTTGAATCTCTAAATTGAACGATCTAGCCACAAAGTGCCCCGATCGTTCTGCCTTACTCTCGTTGAAAAGTTCAACGCAAACGTTTCCACAAATCCATGCATATCATTCCAGACAGCATTTCTTTCCACTTAACTCGCAATTCCTTTTGTCCCTCTAGCAGCAAGCACGAGTGCAATTTGTTTCTTCCCTTTGTGTTCCTCTTTTTGAAAAAAACAAAAAAAACGTAGGTACGTGCGAGCGTTACGGTGCGGATTGCATAACAAAGTACGTGGAAACGTTAATTCCAACGATTTCGAAACGCGGCGAACACGGAGACTCGAATTATATTCCGAGTCTTGCTATTATTTAGCGTGAGTGGTACTCGTGGCCGGTGCAGTCGATGCAGTGCACCGCGATGCAGCGCAGCGGTTCTATGCACGCACACGCGGAGGAAGGAAAGTGCATATACACTATCGATCAGAAGTTAGGGCCACCCCTCGATGAATCGAATGGAATCTCCATAGTTTCTCAAATATCCTGGAATTTTAATTCGTCGAAAACTAATTCCCTGATCCTTAGGTCGTAGGATGTAAATCCTCTGTAAAATTCGACTTTAATTTCTGAAGGATTCGATTGTCAGGAAATTTGATGTGAGGAAATAATTATTTCTACACACGGATACAGGGCGATTAGTTTTGGTAGCAGGTGGACTGTAATTGCAATTATTTCCTCGTTGTATCGTGAAATGTGGGAGTGAAGAATTTGGTCTGAAACTTATGGCCGGTAGTGTACGCGCCTGCACGAAACGCACACAGAAGAAAGAGGATGAACGTTCATGTGCCAGGTCGAACACACGGCCAGCCATGCAAATGCACGCGGATACGTACGAGTGTAGAAACAGCAGACAGATATCATGTGGTAGCGACCGCAGAGGTGTAATGATATAATGACAGAGACAGCCTGGACGGAATTGATGGAATCAGTGCTTGCCGCGTTAGGCCTGGTAATCCAGCCTAACGCACTCGTTCCATTAAAGGCCCCGCTCTGATCTCAGAAACAGATTTCATTCACGGATCAACCGAATGGTAGCATCACCCTTGATCTTTCTTGCGCCATGGGGTCATCGAGACAGTCGGATCAACTGCAGAAAATCATATTGTGTCGTAATATCTTCTGGCATTTCTACAGGGGCTTGTGCAGGATTTAATTCTCACACTTTGTCGACTGCATTGAACAGTTGTGTTCAAGACTAGTTACGGAGTGAGGATTGAACGTGACGGAGAGCTCTGGACTTCTTGGATTTGATATTGATGATCATAGATCTGTAGGGCTAGATATGAATTCTTCAGAAATTGAGGAGTTTGGGGGATTTGACAATTTTCAAGATCTCGTGGGTTTGAGAAGCTTTACTTCAAGTTTCTGAGGATCGTGGGATCCTCGGCTCCTAAAAATATTGAGGATTAGGTATATGGGTGTTAGGACACTTCGAGATTTCTGGAACTCTCGACTTCTAAGTATATTGAGGATCTCATGGGTCCTAGGAAACTTAGAAACTCCTGGAACTCGACTTCCAAAGATTTCGAGGATTTCATGGGTCCTAGGGAACTTGGAGAGCTCTGGAACTATTAACTTCAGAAATTTTGAGAATCTTGTGGCCCCAGGAACCCTTAAATCCCCAGAAACACTTGAGGCACCTGACCTTCTTGGCCTCCAGAAATTTCGAGAGATCCACGGACCCTGGAGTCCAAAGACGTATATACAATTTCATTGCTATCTAGGGCTATCCTTACTGGGTCCCACTTCGTAAGGCCCCGGGGTCCAGCAGCTTCTAATTCAATCCTAAATGAACATACAAAGTTGTATCCACTATGTGTTAAGTCAGTTTGTGGGACTAAACTTCATAAGTTACGATTGCTATAAAAACAACACGGTATCGGTTAAACGTTTCTAAAAGGACAGTGGGCGAATCGCAAGCGAATTGTCTAACGGAGGCATGAAAAACGCGATTGTCCGGAGTGAACAAGAAAATATTCAATGTTAATCGGCGCAAGTTTCAAGGATCCCGGGCTTGAAATCGTGACAAGATAATTACATAATTACAACAGGCACTGTAATAGTATCTATTATTCAACGTAAATTGTTGTTCCAACTGCGTTACGAACGGAATTCGTGGAAGCTCGAAGCGGGGAAAGCCAAAAAAAAGGTTCGTCCGCTGATTATGATTACCATAGGTTAATTTATCAAATTGTTGCTGATCAATGATTACCGCAAATTGATAGTCATTTGATTTCATAATTGGCGGCATCGATTGATTCGTCAATCTTCTTTTCTTGCTCGAACGGCCGCGATTGGCACGAAAGGAAAAAAGCGCTTCTATCGTACACGTAGGATGCCAATGATAACCGAGGCAAAAGTACGGTATTCCGCGAGTGTACGATCGTGGAAATAATGATGTATGAGTGGGTCAGTGTCAGAGAAACTACCACGGTAACGGTATATTACGCCTTGTGTTTCGCTTAAAATGCAGGGACGTTATAAACCATCGGGAGGTTTGCAAAAAGATCGGCGCGCAACAGTAATAAATACGATAACAGTATAATTTACTTCCTCGTCCTATTTACATGCCTGGCACGCGACTTATGGAGAGCTCTTCGAAGTAATTCCCCAGAGCACGATAGTACTGAGACTCGAAAGCTTATAGTAATAATTAATGCTCGCTCGAAGGTTCCTCAGAGAATCATTCAAGAAAAATTCAACTAATTTAAGCGTCTCGTCCCGAACGGCCGTTCATGCACTGTAGTCGCTTAATGAGGTATAATCAAGTAGCCGACTGTGTTACCGCAGATATTTCGCGGACACCCTTGCTCACAATGAGAACGGGGGTGGGACGACGACCCACGGTGGCCGCGTCGAGGCGACGGTTAACCAGCAACCACCGTCTCGACTACCATCGCCGATCACCCAAAGCCATCCGGTCTCGAGTACATGCCCATCCGGTACCACAACTGTACCAAATGGCACTGCTTACAAGGATCCACAGTCGTACGTTCACCCGTAAGTTGATTGAACATAAGAAGCTACGGAAAAGCTTAAACGGTGCAAGTAACATGCAAGTTGTTCGCAACACAGACACCCTAAGGTTTTTAGCATCTTTTACCGTATTCCCTGTGCCCGGAAATATTTCTGCATACGCGTCGAGTGATTAAGAATCGTACGACGAATTAAATTAAGATCAATAAAAGGAGTTATTTGGAAATTCAGACACTCTCGTGGAAATTCGAGAAGCTGAAATGTTTGAAAGAGGTGACGAAGCGATCTTTGGTTTTCAGACACGCGTTACCAGAAAGTCCCCCAGATAGTGGTAGCGAGCCACCGTACTCGCCCCCTGGTCACAACGACACTCAGCACGTCCACTCCCCACGTGAGTCTCCCGAACTATTGTGAAGTGCAGTTGAATCTCTAATCCCGATTGCTCTGCTTGTAGCGATGTGGGGGTTACAGTGTTACCAGAATATCGCGTGGCACAGCTGTTTCTCCCTGCTTTCAGATCAAAAGGTAGCTCTCCAAGATATGCTCCTCCATCACCAAGGGAATCAGGCGAGCTACGCTGCAACTTTATTACCATCCTCGCCAAGGACGTTGGCTTCCTCCACGGACCCGATGTTACTGACCCATTCGGTGTTGACGTCCCACCTCGCGCCAGCAACACCGAGTATCCAATCGCAGCAGCAGATTGGCCAAAGCCTCGTGCCTCTGCCACACGAGCATAGCCCTGGTAACATCAATACCCTGTACTCGTCCCTGCAATCCGCCCCCAAGAAGAGAAAGCTCAGCCAGGACGGTCTTGTTCACGTGAAGCAGGTGCAACGAGTAAAATATATTCGCTACTAACATCGATTATACCGATTGAAACGTTCAGTTGCGATCCTGCGATTGAACACGTACACATCCCCCTCGGCCGTCTTCTTTCCCCTTCATCATTGGCCTTGCCTCGTAGGAACCGGAGCTGGGCACAGTGGAGCACAGCTGCAGCAGCAGCAGCGCCGTACTCGACGGCGACGAGGTGGCAGACAACAGCTACATCGACGCCAGCTACCAGTGCATCCGATTCCATCCCTTTCAGCAGACATCCTGGCACGTGCTCTGCGACCACAATCTCAAGGAGCTGCCGGTGCCGCATTACAGGGTGGACGCGGACAAGGGGTTCAACTTCAGCAACTCGGACGACGCGTTCGTCTGCCAGAAGAAGAATCATTTTCAGGTGGATAGACGAGCGAGCGGCGTCGCTGGACGTTCTCGGTTACTTTCCACGTTTCGCCGAGGTCGTGGAAGCGTGCTTGGACGTAATTAAAAGGCGACGTTGGCTTTTTAGATCACCTGCCACGCTCAGCTCCAAGGCGAGGCTATATTCGTCCGAACCGGCGAGGGTTTGAAAAAGATAAGTAGCTTCCAGTTGCACTTTTACGGCGTCAAAGTCGAGTCCCCGACGCAGACCATCAGAGTGGAGCAGAGCCAGAGCGACAGGAGCAAGAAACCGTTCCATCCTGTAACGTAAGTATACAGAGAGTGAGAGAGAGGTAGCTGGGAGTTACACGATTCTTTCTTGGTTTTGCGTTTTCACACTGGAATACTGTACGAACGTTTCGGATCCCTTGGTGCGAAATTCTTTTCATTATCGCGGGAGGTGCAAAGCCGTTGCGTTACGCTAAAATAGGGCCGCTTTCAGGGTGGAGTTGGGCGGTGAACGGGTTACGAAGGTAACCGTTGGCCGTCTGCACTTCAGCGAAACCACCAGCAACAACATGCGGAAGAAAGGGAAGCCGAACCCTGACCAGAGATACTTCCACCTGGTGGTCGGGCTGCACGCGCACACCGCGGACCAAGCTAGTTATCAGGTGGTAGCGCACGCATCGGAGAGAATAATCGTGAGGGTGACTATCATTGGATGCAAGGTCATCCAGAACCTTCTTCTTCTCAATTAACGTAACACAGTCTTCCGTGATCCATGGGGATAGGTAGTATCAGTGGTTGTGTTTCATGCAGGCGAGTAATCCAGGACAATTTGAATCCGAGGGCAGCGGTGTAGGCGCTGAGGGTGGTTGGCAGAGAGGGGCCGCACCAGACAGCGTTTACCATGCCGGTCGAGTTGGGATCAACACGGACAGGCCAGACGAAGCTCTGGTGGTTCATGGTAACATGAAGGTAAATCCTGCATTCCATTTCCCTGCTTCATGAAGTGAATGTTCGTACGGGATTCGTATAACACTGGCACATGCTGGCAGGTGACGGGACACATCGTCCAACCCAGTGATGCACGAGCGAAGCAGAACGTGCAGGAGGTGGATACGCGCGAACAATTGCGGAACGTGCAGCAGCTGAGAGTAGTTCGCTACAGATACGCCCCAGAATTCGCGCAGCACTCTGGCCTGGGCATCAAGCATCAGGAAGACACGGGTGTCATAGCACAGGAGGTCCAGCAAATACTACCGGAAGCTGTGCTACCGGCGGGCGACATAGTCCTTCCAAATGGCCAGAGGATCGAGAACTTCCTGGTGGTGAATAAGGAAAGGATATTCATGGAAAATGTCGGTGCTGTGAAGGAGTTGTGTAAAGTGAGATATCTATCCATTCTTCTTCTTCTATTTATTAATCGCCGAACTTCATTGTATGCTCATCGTACCCTGCGCCGTAGGTAACGGATAGCTTGGAGACTCGCATAGACCAGCTGGAAAGAATAAACAAACGGCTGGCGAAGCTGAAGAGAGGCGACAGTCTCAAGAGCTCCATTAGTACAATATCTAGCATATCAAGTAACAAATACTCATCCTCTATCAATAATAAGGCCACTGTACTGGGAAAAGCGAAAAAGAACGATCGGGAGGACGAGCTTCTTTGCAGCAACAAGTTCATTCAAATCATCATCGTTATACTTATCCTTATCATGGCGTTTTGGTGAGTGCTGTGTTTCGAATTCCCAGAGGCTGCTTTATAGGGGCCAGGGGAGCTTTATATACTCAGACGGGCCATTTGAATTTCAGCTTAGTCG
This sequence comes from Andrena cerasifolii, assembly GCF_050908995.1. Classification (NCBI taxonomy): domain Eukaryota; kingdom Metazoa; phylum Arthropoda; class Insecta; order Hymenoptera; family Andrenidae; genus Andrena; species Andrena cerasifolii. The sequence continues at coordinate 23,274,235 of NC_135119.1, read as the reverse complement.
CGATGGCAACCTTATATTTCCTAGAGTATCAAAAACGTAGTAGCCTCGAATGGTCGGCGGTGGCCAGCAATGGGATGCTGGCTATTAGCCCTGCTCATCCATCGACAGTGTCCAGTACTCCCAATTACGATTCTCGGTACAATTCGCTGCTAGGCAGTACACTGTCTTCGTATACCAAACATGGATCGCACAGCAGAGCTTCGGACGGTAGTTTGCCAGTTAAAAGCAGCGTACTCTCCACGCAGGCACCTCACACGAAACAGCAACTTTATTCTCGGGAGATAACTTGGTACCCGATAAGTCACTCGGGGCCTCAACCGAAAATTGAAAAGAACAGGTCTGTGATTGCAATATATTACCGACTCGTCACTTGCATTCAGATTGTTTTAATACTGTCAAATGTTTCAGTGAATTTCCAGGAAACTGGTTGAGCAGAAGTGGCGCTGGTGCTATCCCCAGCAACGTGGACGAAAATGATCAGGGGTCAGACGTAGACTCCTCGTCGCTCAACAAAGGTCCAGCTCCTTTGGGTAGACCGATGAATTGTCCTAGGCATTTTACTGAATTCGAGAATCAGTGTCAGGTGGAATATTGAAAATCTGTTTGCTCTATTTCATTCGTCTGCTACTTCGTTAACCAGCAAATGTTTCCTTAGGTATACTGCTGCACGACTAATATTCATCCGTTCGAGGATCCACAGCCTGACCATCCTCCAGAAAAGAAATCAATTTGTAAGTTTCGTACACTGTTCGGTCGGAGCTGCAACGCGACTCTGTATATTGCTATTCGTGCGAGTATAAATTGCGATTGGCTTTTTCAGCAGATCACATAGAGCAACCATTGAATATGCACGAAGAGAAACGTAAAGGAAGGAAAGGCTTTCAGAATGGCATCAGTCCATCCGACCCGAGCACGCAGACGCTCGTGAAGGAGGTGAGATAGCGGCGAATAGGTTTTGTAGGAATGGTGATTTCAGGCAGAGTATATTATAGTAACTGTGCATTTATTTGTTGCGGGCTAATCACAAGTATCCACATAAGAGAACAAGGAGAGAAACCAACGGTGGTGATTGGGGAGAAGTCGCCAGTAACGCTGCAGGATCATTACCACCAGAGCCGAAGCCGCAATTATGGATAGTTGCTGAAAGCTTCAATACTTCGCTTGACCAAAAGTATTGCTCTCCATCCTCGCAGGACACGCCGAATAACATTACTTGCAATATACCTTTATCCAAATACATGCCGGACATGCATCTCACATTACACTTTGTGTGAGTTTATAAATCTTGCGCGCTGCTAGTATCTTGCAAGGGGAGGACACCATGTGGTAGACACCGATTTTGATGAACCTTGGCACGATGGATCTATGTGAAAAATAAGTAAATAGGTGTCTGAGCGTTTCAGCCAATCTGCCTTAATAATAGAGATATTTACATGTAAATTATTAAAAATTTCATAGTGGCCGTGGGGTTTTAGTGGGTAAAAATCCTACACTATCCTGGCGTCCGCGGGAGATTCCCGTCTGGAGGCGTCAGGGTGCCTTTTGAAGATGTCTCCACGTTAAAAAAAAAATTTTATAAAACTTTATAGTGTGGGATTTTTACCCATTAAAACCCCACGGCCACTATGAAATTTTTAATAATTTCTATTATTAAGGCCCATTAGCAGAAACGCTTGGACACCTATTTATTTATTTTCGACATAGATCCATCGTTCCAAGGCTCATCAATATCGGTGTCTATCACATGGTGTCCTCCCCTTGTTAGTCGAATAAACAGGAGGAACGTTTGAAATATCTTGTCCTTCCAGCGGGATGCCTTGGTACTCGCAAGTAGTGAAACAATGCTCTTCGCCGACGAATCCTAGCGTGGACGAGTCCATGATCTGCAGTCGGAAATATGCGATGCAGCAGCAAGCTCAAAATAACAATCAGCCGTTTTCTCTCGACGTTGCTCACTATCTCAGGAAAACATTGAGGTTTCGTGTACCCACTGTGCAACCGCAGAAGGTACGTAATCTGTTCCATCTCTTGCCAAAGTTGCGCAATCTTTAAATATCGTGTGTTCGCATTTAGATCCTGATTTCTTTTCTTCTTGCAGAATATTTGTCAGAATAAACACGGTATCGATTATTCGGAGTATACATTGCACTTCTATCGAGATTGCAATGAATGATTCATTCTTCCACGACACATCTCCTAGACAATTGAACGTGAAGACTTTTACGTTCTTATCTGACAGATTGTTGAATCTATGTAGCAGGACCTCCTTGTGCCTTCGTAACGTATTCCGTCTCTATTTTTCCCAACTATAAAATTATATATAATATGCTCCGTAATATACGTCAAGTAAATATGTAACTGTATTTTATATGTCACTACAGTATAGCGTGTAGCGTGACGATTATAGCGATTACAAGAAGTAGCTGGGTCTTACAGATTCAAGTGGTAGAGTGTAACAGAAGCTAAAAATGTGTTTCTCATTATTTAAGAAAGTACGCGCACTACTTTGCCTCGTCCCGTTGGAGACCAATTACCGTGGAAGAGTTTGATCGTTGATGGGTGGCGATTTACATTTCTTGTAATTTTCACTTCTTCACCGAAAGTATGAGAGCAATGCTTATGCCTTACACATCTATTGAATGAGAATTATGATAGGTGCTATTCACACCGCTAAATGTAAAATATTGTACAAAGTAAACGTGTAAGAGTTACGCCCATCAACTACAGTGTAGCATTAGTATATCATTTCAATGGTTTTTACATTATTTATACTTGTGTACAGAATATAAGGGCATACGTGCCAGCGAAGGAAGATCGAGTATATGTTGCAGGCAAAGATTTCATAGGGTCAATAGTTCAATCAAACCTGTATTTCGTATCTTAACACTAATTTATTAATGCATTCTATGTACAGTTTATATATATATATATATCGATATCGATTGATACACATATATGTATTTTATGAGGACAAGATGCATCGCATAGAAACGAGATCGGTGGTTTATCCTCTAGAGATGAATTTAATTTCGTGATTAGCAATCAGGCGATTAAAGACTTTAAAATGCATTGGATGTTTATTTTTTGAAGATGAAGTGATGTATATACGAAGCTATAACACTCTAACAAGGCTCTGCTAGTATAGCTCGCTGTTTTCAATTTTCTGAGAAAATAACCGAAGCGTTTCGGCGCTTAATTATTTTAATTTCAATATCGATATATTTAGGTGTTTATAAAACGCGATATTATAGAATTTCAAGTTCCTAAAAGGTATTGTATAATAATTGTCTATTTCGTATGTTAGAATTAGGTGGATACATTTTATTTGCACTTGTCGTATAAGTAGTTATTAGTTGCATGTAAGTAGATGACCACTATCGTCATTATTATCATTGTTGATACAACATGTAATAAGATTATCGCTGCTGTTATTAGCTGATGCCGCTGTATAATCTATATGCACAGTAAATTCAAATTATAGTTTCCATTTCCAAGTCTTGATATTAGGATAAAGTAGTCTTTTACACATTTTTCTGGTAATTGGATAGTATATCGGTGTCTCATGGAAACGACACAATCAAACTGTTTCGCGTGATTTTTAGAGTTTATATGAGAACGTATAGAGAAAATTTCGATCATTCGTTGTTCGCATATTTCATTTATGCGCGAGTATATATGGTGAGCATAAGATTTCTGCCGTCCATATGTTTCCCCTTACATGAAAATATTTACAGTAACTTATAAACGAATATTAATCTGTTCACCGATATATTTTTGCATAAAGCTTACAAGCAGCGCGTACATATCATTTTCGTGTACGTGAATCGTGTAAAAAGAAGGTAAAACTATTGTACAATAACATGCAACTGAAGTGCAAGTATAACGCAATATATTATAATCTTCATTACCATACAAAAGAATTACGTAAGAACTATAAATTTTAATTGAAATTTCCGTAGAGTACTATCATTTTCACACTTTAGTTTTCATTTTAACTTCTTTTACGTATTTTCTTTTTTAATCATGTATAATCAGAGGCATGAAAACAGACTTTTTTTTAGGAATGAAGAAATGTAATGCTCATATTCTTTTGTGGTTTCTACATATTAATATTATTGTAATACAGTATAATTGATGCAATTAATATATATTTAAGATAAATATACATATGTATATGATATTACAGTAATATTAATCTGGTACTCATCGTTATTCTTTTATACAGAATTTGTCAAGGGACAGGAGATTCTGTATAACATACCGTGAAATGTTTCTTCGTGTAATATATCTAATTTACATACAGTAGTATCCGTTTCTTATGGAATTCTACGCATTACCAACATTTGTATATTTGTCATTATCATTTATATTAGCAGATACAAGTATTATGTCATTATTTAATCTATTATTAGAATTTGTTATTGTTTTATATTTGAATGTATTATAATTTTGACTCACATTGAGAAGAGAATACCCAATTCCCATGCTACTTTATATCACTTATGTCTCGTGACGAATTCGCTGGAGGATTTTGATTCTTAATTAGAAGAGAAGGGAAAGTATTGACATGGCACTTTAAAAGGCTAAAGAATGTCATAATGACGAATGAGGAATGTTTTATGTTTGAATAAGTGGGAATATTCATGTTTAATCTTAAAGCCACTTCTTTAGAGGTGAACAATTTTACGTATTCGGTAGGAAGACATTTATGTGCATACGTAAATGGCATAATTTACAAGTTCTAAGTAACATTAATAGGATTTGTACATATGACTTAGCATAATAATGGTATGTGTACTACTTGCATTAAAAAAAAAATTTAGATCTAAGAACACAGACATCATATATCTACCGTATCATTGTAACGAACATGATGAAATATTATTAAAGACACAATCTCCCAATGTTCGGATATGTATTATATATTCTGACCATCGGCATTCGTAAAACAGACAAATTAACTGGGAACCACTTATCCTAATTAATTTAAGTACGGCATACTTGTTACTCAAAGCGATACTACAAATTCTCCTGTGTCAATGGGAAGATTTCAATTCTGACCTCAGTAAAACTAGGGGTAGTTTCGAAGCTAATTTTTAAATTCTCAAATCCGAAAGTTTGTAAGGCTTCGAAACTCGAAACTCTCGAAACTTGAAGTACCGATTCTGTTTTGTAAATGAAACATGTTGCTTTAAGAACTGAAGTCAACAAAATTTTTACGTAAATCTTTATCGATCATAGTTAAATATAATACAAAAGAAAACCAATATACAAATTCTCGAGGCATTGATTTTTAGTTGAAACTCCGAAGTTGAAACTTTCTTAGGTTTCGAGGTTCCGACGCTTGGAGAAAGCGACCCTCAAATAAAACAACGGTAATTTGACAATTGCGACAACTATTAGATAAATACACGATCAATCTGCTAGTCTCATTATACTTCCTTCTAATAACATCATTCTACTCTTTTCTACTAACATTAAACACGTTTACGTTTTATCGATGTAGAGATTCATCACTGCTCACCTTTCGAGCTGCAGATAGTACTATATTATGTATATTTGAACAAAAGCGCATGTAAATGTTATATTCACATATTTATGAGCGTACTCTTAAGACGAATACATACGCATAACAAACTTGTATTTGTAGGAAAATAAAGATATTGCTCCGAGAAGACAACTGCCCCATAAATGACGTGAACTATGCAACTCTAAATTAGCTGATACATAAGCAGGGTAGGAACTAGGAAAGGCACACCGTGTTCAAGATAATCGCATAATTTATATTTGTATATACAGTCACTTTACAACGCTTACCTTTTGTTATACAGTGTGTAGCTCACGAATACTTTAGGTCAGTGAACGGCGTGTGGTCGCAGTTAAAGACGGTATCAAAGTAAAAAAACTAATTAAGATGATCGCTCTGTCGCGTGGGGGTGTCCTACGCGCGAAACAAACGGCGCTCTAGCGGTGTCGCTGTAAACCGCAACTCTCCGCTCGGTTCATCTCCTGCCCGCCAGGCGAGGCGGTCGTCCCCCGCGTCGCGAAATTTCGGGAAATTAGTGTTCGAGACAGTGAGAAATTGGAGTCGCAGTGCTTAGGAGAGATAGCGAAACATGAAGGCGTACCACGCTTGCATGGACTGGCAGTAATTCTTTGGCGTGGGGTTTGAATATCCCCTCCGATCCCCTACCTCTTTCTCGATGCGCACGCTTCAATTTCAAACGGCCAGGTGCTATTCGGTCACGTGAACCGCTTAGTGATTCTCGACGGGGCAGAGCAGCTACGTATCCTTCCGCAATTTCGACCTAGCAAGGTAACGCCTCTTGTTGGTTCATTTTGTACCTTTCCATCAAGTCCACGTGGTTTAACACATTTAGGTATCGGCGCGGACACGCTCGCGCTTGCGTCGACGGTCTCCCGCGCAACGAACATGGCGGTTCGCATATCGACACTTCGCGATCGACAGTGGGGACAAGCGTACGGTGACACACAGTCGATAACGAAGGTCTCGGAACACTTCCCGTCTCTTCTTTCTGGTGAGTTAATGTGCATTCTATTTTACCAGAAACTACTTAGCTAGAACTTCCCTCCGTGTTCCGAGACGCGACGTCGCGAACGAAATAATCCTCCTCGAGACTGTGTCGCCCGCGGGCGTAACTGAAACCTACAATTGCTGTTACGTATAAATTTTATATAGTTTCCGTGGAAGTATAACGGCTAATATCGTTCAAACGATAACGGACAATATGTTTCGTAAGCGTAACGTCGATCAGTCGTAGCAAACGTACAGATCGTGCTTTTTGAACGCGACCAGGAGTTGTACGATACAAGCGTGTGTTCCAATGGAATTGCTCTTTGTCTCCTCACGGGGAGCCGCGTTACTGGCCGTGAATATACTCCGATATGTTTAAACGGCGATATCAATTTAGCGGATACAAAAAAATCGCACTTCAAAAGGGAGGATATGTGACGATATTGCGAGCGATCGTTCGATTTCTCGCGTGTTACCGACGAGGAACAATTTACAGTATATTAGTCGAGACCTGACTGTCCGAGGTGTGATGATTCGTTGAACTTCTTCGAGGTTATAATAGAAATCGACAGACAGGCGAGAAGATATGATTATTTCGAAACGTTGAGGTTAGGATACAAAACGATTGGCTTTATCAAAAGTCCGTGTAAGCGTGTCTCTGAAGTAAACGAACAGAATAAAAGTATTCAACGGGTTCACCGTAGCAGCGGAGTCAGTGCTGAATTTGTTTAGACGTTCAGACGATTTCGGTTTTCAACAACAATGACGCGATAGTTTTGGTCGATCGATGGTCGTTTCTCCAACGAATACTTCGAACTACTTGAACGTTTTCGACGTCGAACATTTCCAGACAGAAATGGTCGTATTCACGCGCCAATTAATAACAAATCGCGTCGACTTTTGGTATAAAAAATTATGCCTGTTAAAGATATGTATCATATTCGCGTTTAGACCCTATAGTTAGAACAAAATCAATGCTTAAAGCCATGTTCCCAAGTTGTGAGTTACATTGGATAGGTTACATTCTACTTTTGCTTCATGCGAAGCTTGCTTCTCTGTTTGAGAAGTACAGTGGTGGGAGTAGCTAGACACTACGCTTCTATTAGACTCCATCAGCCAATTGATTTTGTTCTTGACTATAATCACGCACGTAACAGCGTGCTCGAAACAAACTTACAATTATGAGCTCGCAGACGCTCCTCTTCGCCGACACTTATCCCTACCAAGTATCCCTTTCAATTAGCTCCGCATTTTTACAAACCAAAGATTCGTTTAGTCACTGAGCGACGCTGGAAAGGTTCGACGAAATAAATCGAGATTCTCGGAGCTGCTCTCGCGGCAGATAATTAATGGAACAATTAACTTAGGCTTCTGGTTAGACGCTTCGTTCGAAGGGATCAATGACAGAGCTGCTCGAGCAATTCGAAATTCGTATTGAATCTATCGCCATTCGTGTGATACTTTGAGTAGGTTGAAAAAAGTTCGAGCTCCCGAAACGGAGAGCCGAGTAGGTCGAGTCTCGCAGCGATTTATTTTCAGCTACTCGATGCTGCCTAATACTCGAGTTGGTTGTTTGACTCGAGTGAAACTCCGGCCGCTTTTCCCGAGTTCTCGAACAGCTCTGATCGATGAGCAGGGGAAGAACACGTTCCCGCAGACATTTCCGTTTCCCTCGTGCGACAGAGAAACTGAAATCGCAATGGTGACGCGAACCGTCGAAAGGCTGTTTCGATGAACATTAACGATTAATTAGGTCGTCCTGGCGCTTCGTTAGGTCCAACGTACGCGCGTCGCGCGCGCGCGGCACACACACACACTAAACGACAATTAATTCGTAGATCAGCGTGTTGTAGTTATTTACAAGTGTATAGCGAAACGGCTGTCGATCCTCACGCACACACGTCAGACTTCATTCAGACACTCCTCGTTGATCATTCGGTTACACACAAGCGGGTACATTATCGTATAGTTAATTATTATTTCCTGTCGTTCCGAGAAACTCGAATCGTCTCCCACATCAGAGGCCAGTCAGAGCACTCTTGGCTACAGAGCTCCTTTCTCCCCTCTTCATAAACTAACGATGTCTTAAAAGTTACAATTACGGTGTCGGGGAAACGACTCGGCGCAATTCGTTCGCATCAATTCCAGTCCATTTACATTTGAATCGATCGCGGCATTCCCGTGAACCCTGTTATCAAGAAGAAATTTCCCGCTGACTGACGGTCCATCCTGTTTTCTTTTCGCTTTTAGAATCTGAAGGGTACACTCGTGTACAAGTGCGCGCGGATTGTCGAACGGAACCGGGAGTGACCTCGCGGCGAGGCTCCCTCGATGCTTTGCTTCTTGATTGAAATGTAAGAGGACATCGTTGACCGATACGCTCGCAGTATACCCTATCGCGTGGAATTTAACCGCGGCGTGTGTCCATTACATGGAATGTAATCTGCATCATATCAATATATATAATATATATATAATATATATATATAATATATATATATATTTATATAATATATATAATATATATATTTATATTTATATTATATATATATATTTTGCGCATTTGTAAAAAGCCTTGCCTCCCTAGAAACAGTAGAACAACGTTGTACGGTGTGTCTGTTCCATATACTTTTATACTTTTGCTTAGTATAATATCTGTCACTGTGTGTATGTGTGTGTGTGTGTGTGTGTGTGTAGGGGTACGCGTGTGTATAGGTGTATCTTATTCTTCTGTTTATCTTCTCTACTGGCATAAATCAACAAGTCCTTTAAAATACATTCCTCTATTTCTGATAATCCACGATCGTTAAATCTCTCTACCGAAACACTCAAACATAACACCGATTTATCGCCCCCCCGTCAATTCTACTTCCCACCATTCGCCCAAGCCACGCTATCCGTCCTGTATTTTTTTTCCCCCTCTTTAGTCAGTCTTGGCATCGTAAAACATTTATAGGTGCTTCGATATATTATTAACTTACAGAGTAACGACTAACGATTATCGATAAGTCCCCCCCCCCTTCCCCTCTCCCTCCTATGCCTAGCACTGTTTTTTTTTTTTGCCACACTCCGCGCCAACATCGGCGCCCCCCTCGTCGCACGTATACGCGTAAGATTCATACGTACATATTGTATAACCGTATGTATATTAATCTCGTTCACCTTAAAAATATATTATTGTCCTTCGATGAGAACGTGCGGCGTTTAACGTGCGTGCACGTACATCTTCTTACCCGACACTTCCCCCTGTCTAGGCGGTTGCCAGTCGACGAACGACCCTGACGGAACATAGCTCTGTCTCTATGCTATCCGAACGAAAATAAATATACGAGTTAGCCTGCTATATTATTGGATCCGCGTTCCATCCTTCCCCCATGGCACGATCATCGTTTTCTCCAACAGTCCCATCCCCCCCCCCCTCGTACGGCTTTGGCAGGAATCACGTGTCTCTCTATAAGCTTCCACTTCTATCCTCCATTTCGTTGCCCCGTTTTTCTTAGTCCGTCCGAGACTCGCGCCCCGTTTGGTTCCCTCTGTTCAGGAACCAGCCAACCCCAAGGATTCCGTTCGCGTCTGTGTTCAGGCTGGTGCTAACTCGTCGAGGACAAAGGTGCCGTCCAGTCGACGAGGGTGGCCATAGGCGACGTCACGTTGACGGTCGTCGTACCCGGGGCTCGTTATCATACGTCGTTGTCGTGGCAGTGCTCTATCTTCCGCCTGGCTAGTTGGAGCCTCCGTTTGTCCACGACGAAGTCCGTCATGCAGCCCTTGATGCCGCGGTGGCCCGGCTTGCCACCGATGAACAGCTTGCCATTGGTGGTCAGTAGCGTGGCCTCCGTGGACACTTTCACTGGGGCGTAGTCGTCGATCTGTACCATCGAGGCCTTTCGCCTCCTCGAAGCCCTCACGTGATGGAAAACCCCATCGTCCACTCGTTCCTGGAATAAACGTGGCTTTTACACGGTGTACTTCAGGTCGGCGGGTTTATTTAATTGCTTGGAATCTTTGCGGGAGCTTGGTGGCTTTACTTAGAAGTTCCGTGTTAGGAATGGCATGATACGAACCCTGCTCCTCAAGGATATCTGGTCATTTTTGTTTTTGTACGTGAGAACCACTTGGCCACCGTGTAGCGATAATATAAGGTGCTCGACTTTCCCTCTTCCAATCCAAGCGATGAGACCTTCCGCGTGCGTTGTTCTAAGCCTCAGCTCGAACTTGTTCGACTGCTGCCCTCTGCGCCTAAAACATCGTTCTCTGTAGCTTGTGCTTTTGATTGGAAGCACTAAACACTGATCTACGGTGCCGTAGGACGAGGACATTACACATTCAGGCAAGCATTACTCCAAAACATAAGCAACATTTACTGATTCTTGTCAACCCCTCAAATCTGATCAGCGACACTTCTTTGGAAGCCCTTTTGGAACGCATCGTGTCTGCGGATGCTCGAGATCAGGCTTGAAGGGTTTGCTACTGGCATCCGCTACACCAACGAGAATCGTGACGGCACACGGGCACAGGGTACATGATAGATCTTCCTCAAACGAGTACGCCACAGCTATGTTTCCTAGAAACTTACTCCGTGTAATCGTAACTCTCGTAATCGTAGTCGACGTCCTCCTCCAAGTCGTAGTCGGAGTAGGACTCCTCAAAGTACTCGCCGAGGGTAGTGTTAGTCGAGTTAGTACTAGTTGGTGTTACACAATCAGAAGGTTAGTGATACTTTGTCAACGAGGAACTAGTTAGTCTACCGTTACTAATCGTTATCGGACAGCCTAAGAACAATGGTGCCCCTAAATTCGGGATACCTCGAGAGGTGTGCTGTAGTGATACTAAGAATAAATGGTAGAGCATATCGCACTGTCCCGTAGGTTTTACCTTCTTCCGCCGCGGTGCCTGAATTGCAAGAAGTTGTCGCCCTTGAAGCGAACTGGCTTCTCTGTTAGCTCAGTGGACACGTCGTAGCCCATGACTGGATCAATTAGAACGATACATCTTCAATATTATGATACTTGATTCTTCCTGCTCAGCTGACGAGCAATGCTCGAATCAAATGGAACGAGAGTACAGAATGGAACTCACAAAATTCGCAATGGAGGCCATTGTAGCCACTGGCACACTTGCATAGGTAGCTGTTCAGAAGAGGCAGGCACACTCCACCGTTGCGGCATGGGTTCTCGTTGCTGGGACACGGCAGACCATCGTAGATCTCCGTGTTGTGCTGTGTGACGTTCACTGCTAGATTCTGATAAGTCTTTCCATTCACCATCAGTCTTTGCACCGCGCCGACTAACCCGGTCCAGGCTCCCGCTAGGCGATGAACCTCTCGCCAATGCCTGCAATCGTCAAAAGATTGATTGCATATTCTTCATCGTGCCTGACACCGTCTCTACGAGAGACGCTGAGTTCTTCGTTAATTTTCAAACGCACTTGACGCCACCGACGTAAAGCGGCATCTCCAGGTTCAGCTCCGTCAAAGGACTCCCGGACAACCCTCTGGCGACCGTCCCGTCGTCCAACTGGAGGACACCTTCCCTGCCGAGTCTGCTGATCCTGACGCAGTGCCAGGTGTCGAGAGTGACAGGATCCGGCGACGTGATGTTGGCGATGCCGCTGCCGAGATTGAATCTGAACTCCAGCTTGCCGTGGATCAGGTTTAGGCTAATGAAATCCCCTCGGCCGTTGTTCAATTGGCCGTTGTAGAGGAGCAGGCCGTCGCTGGCGTGCGTGAGGAACCACAGCTCGATGGAGAACGCTTTCGCGACACCTTCCAGGCAGGGTAGCTCGAGGAAACCGTCCCCAGACATTTCTGGTATCAACAGCTCCGTCAGTTCGGCGTCCACTGTAATCGAGCGAAGATTGGAAATGTTATGAGTTGCTCTTCGGTCTGGGTTATACTCGTTTGCCCGGCCACCAGAAATATATAATAGCACATTTTACTCACGGATCTCGCAGTGTTCTCCGGTTCTACCAGGCGGGCACTTGCAGACGTAACCTCCTTGCGGAAGGATGTCGCAAGTGGCGCCATGTTGGCAAGGTTCGCCTATGCAGGGATCCAAGGATTCTTCGCAGTTCCTTCCGGTGAACTGTGGGGGACAGATGCACCTGTAATCGGGTGGGTCGTACTTCTCCACAGCGTAATTCCCGTGTTCGTAATTGTTCTCGTAGTCGATGTCGTAGTCGTAATCGCACTTGGGCGTCGTGCAACGCTTCCTCGGGTTCTTCTTCGGCCTCCGTTGATCGATCGAGGTGCAATGGGATCCCTTGCAACGAACGATATTCACGCCGCTCTTGTTCCTATTCTTCCCGCGTTTCTGGATCCGCCTGCACTCGCGGCCGTTGCAGAGATCCTCTTCGAAGATCGGCTGGCACGTGGCGCCGTTTTGGCAGGGCAAATTGGCGCACGCATTCTCCCCGCATTCTTTCACGCGGTAGCTCTCCAGGATGTCCTTGTCGTGGCCCACGTGAAGGTCCACGAAATTCCGATTGATCTTCAGCTTCCTTATGCAGCCGAGGAAGCCGTGGTTGGTGCCGATGTTGTCGTAAACTCTGGGAAGTAAAAATGCCAGTCAATGAGTTTCTGCTAAAATCCGAGATACAGTTCAGAAGTCTAGAGTTATCCATTTTAAACCAGTAAAAAGATTAAAGTAGACGATCCTAGACTTCGTACAATGCAAGTCGTCTTCGTCACGCTAAAATCGCTATAAAGTGTACTCACTTGGAGTAGTTCGTGGGCATGTTCCCGATGAATGCGTCCTGGTTCAAATCCAGCGACTTGAGCATCCCCTGGCTCTGGCCAGCCACGTCCTCGCCGTCGTTGAAAATCAAAACACCATCCTTGTGGTACCTCTTCGCTGCCACGCGATGGAACGTCTTCATGGTGACTCTCTCGGAGGAACTGAGGATCACTGGGCCGTTTCCCAAATTGTATCGAAACTGCACGTGCCTGTAAGAGGAATCGTACATGTTCAAAAATCTCTCTACCAACACAATACAGTAGATTCTCGTTATATGCTCGGAGCTGGCGGCGAGCTTACAACGCATAGCGTCGACTATTCTGAGTCGCCAACGAGAGTGTCGCGCGAGTGAGAGAATCGACATTCACTCTCGACCGCAGGATTCCAAGAAATGGTGGGGATAGCCACCGAGCATACAGCGCATAGTCGAAATGAGCTTATAACGAGAATTGACTGTAGACATCACTGTTTTCAACAGCCAACAAATAGAAAATTCATAATCATTTTGCAATGCACATCGACTATAGTCTCAATGATCGAACTCGGCTCAATCAACCCCCGTATTTTTCTCAATTAATCTTTTAATTTGTTGTGATATTTCATCGTCCACTAGTAATGCCGTGGTGGTTGTCTCACTTTGCTGTCCCCAGGGTTAGTCGACGGGATAACAAGTAGTTACATACCCGTCTACGATGGCTAACGAGACGAAATCCCCAGTTCCGTCGCTCTTCTGTTGGTTGTAAAGTATAATCCCGTTGTCAGCGTACGTCTTGAACTCGACCTCGACGCTGAACTTGTGATAAGCCTTCAGCCTGTTCATCCTTACGTAGCTCTTGCCGTCGAACGACGGCACCTCGTAATCCCTTTTGTTGATCTCCTCGTCGCATAATAGCCCGGTGTAATTCGGCCGGCAGATGCAGACGAACGTGGCGCTGGGCAGATCGATGCACGTCGATGTCGCGTGACAGGGGTACGACAGGCAGGCACGGAACTCTTCGGTCGGCGTAACCGGCACGTAATTCGCTGCAAACGGGTTAATTAGATTCTTCTCTCGGCCCTTCCAAGGACGTAAGAAGCATTAAACGCTCGAGCAAGGAAAAACGCTACTTTCTAAACTGCCTTCTTACTCCATCGTTTTGCTCCCATTTGCAATGGGACGTAGTTCTTAAGTCGATAGCATGGGCACCGTGAAAAAGCTTTCCTTTGGAAACTTGCGTAAACTTTGCGGGATTTAGTTCGACGAATTCTAAATAGTGAAGAAATTTCTGCGACAGTCGGTGGTAATTTAAGGAGGTATTCTACTGTGACGTGCAATATTTTCAACTTTGTTCAGGAACTTCTTCATGAACTTAATGGAAGATTAATATCAATATATTGGCAATTTTTCGCTTAAAAGACTGGGTAGTAAAAATTCCAGTAAACCTCGTCCTCTCTGCGTTTCTTTTAATCTGCCGACCCTCCCGATTAAAATTCTGAAAAACAACGTAGGATTTTCGGATAATGTCTTATCCGGTGTACCATGTAATTTAGCATGTCTATCTTTTGTTATATTAGGTAAAGGTTATATTAGGTAAAGTAGGTCCGTTTATAAATAAATAAATAAATAAATATAAAGAAGAATGTGGTCACTTTTTCGACTGTACCGCGTTGTTTAATTAAAACACTGGAAGGGTTAAGACCACCGCTAATTGTAAGTAGATATACCTCGATAATTCAACACTCTGTTTATTACCGAAACATTCCTGCCTGTCGCTGGTTTCCGCGTATCCATCGGAGCAAATGCACCCCCCATTCGAGCACTCGCTGTTAGGGATGGTGCAGTCTTTGTCGTCGGTGCACAGATCGCCGAGCAGCGCAGTCACCACGCGGATAGTCGCCGGAGTCGGCCTGTAAGCTGCCGCCACTCCTGCAAAATAGAGAACGCCACTGTAAATCCATTTCGCACGCGGGCGTAGCGTTCCTCGGGCCGCGGGACGCTCGGCGCTCATTGGAACGCTGCTCGGAACAGTTATCGATCCAATCACCGACCTGGAGCCGATCCAGAATTAACTGTAAAGCGGATTTAGAGCGCGCGGTTCAAAGCAGCAAGTACACACAGTTCGTTATCACGGCCCAGCGCTGTTCCGAACTATTAATTACGTCGCGCCGAGTATGTTATCGCGAGCGAATTACGAAGCGTGGGGTTCCAGAAGCCGACGCTTTTCCACGGAACGTGTTTCGAGTAGATCCCGGGGGCTCCGCTTGCCCGCGCGTGTGCACATAAGGCCCCAGCGAATCCGCAGGGCGCGCGGTGCGAGATTGAATAGCGGGGGCTTGGCTTTTACCGTGCTTCAAATTGTCTCTGTCGATCGTGATGGTTTCTTGATGCGCCCGGTGGGTGTAATAATAGCGTGGATCCGGTTCCGGCACCAACAGATGCCTGGTGGATTTCGATAGCGGCGAAATGGCGGCCGCCGGCTGGGTGTACTGCACCGCGGTGTACCGTTTCACGGGAAAGTCCGTGTTCACCATGGGGTCGTCTGAAAATGTCACGCAATTCCCTGTATTCTGTAGACGTGCGCCGGCGGATTCGTACCTCTCCTGTCACTTTCGGTCTAGACTCGGTGGATTTAAAAGTGTCTGAACCGCGATTGGACGAGCAACGAATTAAAGCACTCGGGTCGCAGGGTAGCTTTTTCCCTTCTTTCCGCGGGACGATTGAAATAGAGAGATCGCGGGAAAAGGGATGCAAAGCTTTGTCGTGTCGTCTGACTTTTCGCCGCCGATGCATATCCCCATTCGATCGATTACGCGGGGGACATGTAAACCTCGGCGACATCCCTCACCGTTTTAATCATCGGAGTAATTCCATCCTCCTCCCGCGGCCTTGGCTAATACACCGCCGACAGAGAAAATCGGGCGGCTTTGAGCAGAGAGGGTGGCTCTCTCGGCGGCAGTGCGGCGGAGGTGCGTCGCAATTTCTCTAAATAATGAGAATCGAGAAGCTAATTCTATCGGAAGGGGAAAGCGGTGGCCCCGGTCGGCAGAAGTTGGAGACGGCTTGATGGGATTTTAATTACTTTCCAATTGCACCGTTGCTTCCTATTATTTCACATCGACGACTTCCGGCTGCACGCTGCTCTTTCCTTTGTCCATTTTTCCGCCCTCTGCCCCTCTAGCCCTCGCCTGGCTGTCGTATTCGTGTGTTCCCCTCGACATATATATATATATAATCGAACTCCCGTTTATTGACTACGGGACAATCCGACAACGAAACTTTTCTCTCTCCCTCTTCCGCCTCTCTCCTCCACCCTTCCTATTGAAAGTATTTTCCGCCCTGAAAATCGGCGAAGAACGGAGCGAACCTGGTACGGCGAGGGAGGCAGAGAACGGGAGGGGATGGATTTAGTCAATTGAAGAGTTCGCCGAGTGGCGGAGAAGAGTGCCCGACGGGAAATACGAGTTGACATTTACGAATCTAGAGAATTTCTTTCACGGCGCCGTCTCTCCTTGTCGATTGGCCTTTTCATCGGCGAGGTTTTATCGACGTTGCCGTTAACCGTTCCGCTGTTCCATTATTTCATCCGCCTTGCTGTTTATTTTATAAAAAGCCCCTGAAGTAAGGGGGGGATTAGCCCTGTGTTTGTCCGTTGAAAAGCAGTGGAATGTCGACGTAGTCGAGGGCTCAAACGCGAGCAGGACGTCGCTGCACTTACACTCTCCGCTTTTACGTCTACTTTCCACGATTTTTGCTTGTTTTAATCGTCGTCATTGGCTGTCGCGAATGGGAGCCGTCTTTCAGCGGCTCGAGAAAAAGGGAGTCACGATTGTTTGTGAAAATTTTGGAAGCAGTAATCAAATTGATGCCTGTTTTGTGATTTGTCCACGAGTGAAAATAATTTCGGGGAATGTAGACCCTTTTCAATTATATTCTAGTCCGTAGCTCTTCCATTGCAAGGAACTTTGAGGAAATAACGCCGTGCATTTATTGGGGGCTTGAAAGTGGCGCAGGGGAGACCGGGGGTAAGTTGTTCCGACGGTTCTATCTTCAAAGTGAAAAGAGCGTTGCACTTTAAATTATTTTTTCCGCGTGAGTTGATCACGCCACTCTGTCGCCCATTTTAATAGCGTCCGCGACAGCGATTCGTGTGGTTGTAAGCAAGAACCTTTTAGTCGCGCACCAGATAAGTAAATATTTTTCTATCATTATTTTTTGCTCTATTTCGATTATTTAACGTCGACATTATTGATCGATTCGTTGGTATGGATCAAATGACACTTAAGAACACGATGTAATAGTATTTGTCGTTTCAATATATGTATAAGCAGAATAGTTGTAGAGTTTAGGTTTTATACCAAACATAATGTTCATGGTAATTATATTGCTTTGGCTTTCTTTTAAAGATAATACATTTTTGTTGATCCGACCCTTCATAAATAAACATTATTAATAAAATTCTGTTTTATTTCATTAGAAAATGAAGTATTTCATTAAAAGGCAACTCTTATATCTTAGAAACAACTTGCCCTAATGCGATAACAACTTGCCCCATAAAGGGGTAAGAAGTTTCGCTTCGATCAGCCACAAATAAATTACTTTTTATGAAAATCCTATTACAATATATTAATCACAAGCTAAAAAAAAATAAAATATAATAAATTTAAGATAAAATTAGTCAATTGTGAAGAGAATAACTACATTATTTTCCAGTCATTTTTCATGGTTTATCGAAATCGGAACTTTTATCCCCGGTCTCCCCTACATACGGTTTCGCGTCCTTTCATCCGCCGAATCTTAGCTTTCTTGCGCCAACGCGATCGCAGGGAAAGAACGACGAAGAAACGGCCGGTGATTTCGATCCATGGATCCTCCGTAGAGCGTATTCCATGGAAGGGATGGTAAAGAGGGCGGAATGGGGTGAGTCCAGCAGCCAGGAGTAATCTGATTTATGTTTGACTCCGCGGAACGAGTCCCAGGGAAGAACTTCTTAAGAGATTGACTTCCACCGATCGAGAGGACCGGGCGACGCAGTTAGACGGGAGTTGGGGGCTGTCGGAGGGGCTGAGCAATCGAAAATAAGGGGTGAAAGGTCGCGGGAACCCAGCAGGAGACTTTAATAGATTCCAACGTTTCGTTTCGCGAAGTTTGTCGGTGAGCGTGGAATACTTTGCGAGGATAGGAGACGTCGGTGCAGTCTGGAGTGTCTTTTTCCTCGAGTTCCCTCCTTCTCTTGTACGCGTCGAGGAATAGCCCGGCACGACGAGTCAATCGATCACGCGTGAATCCCGAATCTGCCGGAGTTATGCCCCCGGTGGTATGGAGGAGTAAAAGAATTCGATGCACATGCGCGGACGACTCGTCAGCGCAAGAAATTAAACGATCCGAGGGATTTGAACTTTCCAAAGAGGACTACTTAATTCTAAGTATGAACGGAGAATAAAAATTGAAATCCGCAGCAGTTGGTACCGAAGAAATTTTCAGGCAAAATTTCCGTTTTGGAGACCGTAGGAATTGATTGGGGGAGCTATGCAAAGGGAATTCTTCGTCGCGCCGTTCGACAGATTTATCGCGACTCTCGAATCGACGAAGCTCGACGCCAATCGGCTCCCTTCCCTCCCGGGGACGGGATGGATTTATGGTGGACAACGGTATCAAAAAGCAGTCGGCGCAACGCTCGTCGGAAGATGGGGGTGGGCTTTAGCTGCCTCGGACTAATTTATTTCGAGGCCGTGCTTAACGACCGAGGCAAGTGGTTCGGTAACCGTTTCTTAAAGGTGTTCCAATGTTAAGTTTCGGGGCGTATCTCACGGGGACCACTTAAGACGAGACCTCGGTCTCGGAAGTCGACGGTGATTTAGTTAAATCCACCCTTTGCCGCTTAGTTTCGCGAGTTAACGTCACCAAACTTCCCCCAGGAATTTACCTATGGGGAGTGAGACAGCGCGCATTCAGGGACGAAGGGAATTCCACGAATCCGCCTTCGGACAGCCACGCTGTGGATCTTTTAGCGTTGCCGGATTCTCTGACCCCCCCTCGGCGGAAGAAACTATCTAGCATTGAGCTGGACGCGATGCACAGCCGCCTCCTAGTTTCAATAATTCAGTAGTCGAGGTCGGGCATATCGCCGGCGACGGTGAACTCTCCGAGTAGCTTCACTCACTTTGCTTTCTTTCTCGTTGCGCCCCATTCGCCGGGCACTTTGGAAGTGGACTCTTTTGGTCAGACGTTACAAACCGGATCGATCGCGACGTCGTTAGCGAAGAAAGCAAGCAAAGTAGCCGGGTTAGTAGTTCGGGTGTAAGGGGGTTATAAACATATCATGTATACATGTTAGTAGAAAGTTGATGAGTTTATTATCACGTTATGGATACAAAGGAACAGGTTTGTTAATCGTTAGTCCTAGTTACGAGCTCTGCGAGATCGGTTCGATGTCTCCCAGGCCAACAGTAATAGCATCGTTAGTAAATTATTCACGGTGTTCTTAGTGCATTGTCTAAATCGAACCTAGAAGTAACGCGATCAAGCGCTCCTCGAGTTTTCGGATAACGCTCGGTCCTAGACCATTCAATGCTACATGTTATCTAACGTTCACCTACTCTAAACTCTACATCATACATCAACCCTCGAAATCGTTAAGACCGTAGCTCCACGTTTAGGCAACCCGCTGTCTTCTTTTAATAACCTACAGGTGCTTCGCCGATTACCTAGAAATTCGCTGCTCGTCGCTAATAGCAAAATTCAACTGGAAATATACCCACGACTCGCGTCATCAAACTTATCGACCTTATTTCAAAATCAAGCGTCGAGAAATACAAATAGAATTAGCGTAGACTCGAAGATAGGTGACAGACTCTTTGACACAAATGAGCTTGAAGTGAATTTCAAGTCGCTAACTGTAGTCGTCCCTATCGTTGAGAACCAATTGGCAAGACAAAGCTGTCGAGCTTCGAAACTCTATTAGGATCCAGTTCTATCTAATAGTCGTTCGTTCCAGCTGTATTGTCAGTTTAATAACGCAGTATATAAAGCGGCCTGTACGGCGTGCGCTCAGTGAACCCACCTCTGCAGTGGCCGAACGCCTGCGTGACCACGTCTGCCTGATGGCGACAAGCGTAGAGCCTTAGCTCGCATTCGTTGTCGTATGTCTGACCGTCGCTACCGCAAACAGGCACCGACGGTATGTCCGATGGACAGGCCGATGGACAGACGCAGTGTGGTCCACCGATCTCCGAGCAGTGGCCACCAGAGTAGCATTCCAGCTCGTTGCAGGACGTTGGTATCGGCGGTATCGTGTCCGCTGCAAGCAGACAGAACGACCGCGTCAAGACACTCGTCGATCGATCGATATAATTCATCGATGGATACTCGAACACTCTACAAGCGAGGGTTTGTTGCTTTGATAGGGAACACCTCGATTTCTTTCCACTTTGGGGAGATAGGTTTCAGCGGTGATTGGTAATCATTAGCGTATTCCACTGTGTTTCCTTAGATTCTAGGTTTCGCAAAGTTTCTCATAAAGCTTAGCTGCCACGTGATACCTGAATAGCAACCGGTAGTCGTTAAAATCTTGTTGTAATCGGTGCAGATCGTGCACTTCTGGCCCTGGATGTCCGGTTTGCAGACGCAGCGGCCTGTCATTTGCTCGCAGTCCTCTCTGGCGGAGCCGAACAGCGAGCAGCCGCATGCTGAAGCATTGTATCAAAACAACCTCAAATTTCCCATGTACCTATCGAGTGAACCGAACTATCTAGCAAAGTGTCTCAAGCTCTACCATTGAAAACTGCACCCACTAGCTTCGATAAGATAAGAGCAGATTCGCTAGCAAGTATAAGGAAGTTCGAACTGAATTTCAAGATCAACTTCAATTCATTCGCGGGTTCTTACGTATGCATCCCTGATGACCCTCGCTGATCTTGGGCAGCCCCCAGTAGCCTGGCATGCATCTGTTGCATTTTAGACCACCCACGCCAGGTCTGCACTCGCACTGGCCGGTTTTCGGGTTGCAGGTGTCGGAAGCACTGCCCAACCTGTTGCAGTTGCACAAGCTAGGGCAACCTGCGCCGTTGGGCCCGCGAGCGGCTGTCTTGCCGTCCGGGCAGCAACCGTGCCAGGAGTCCGAGCACTTCTGGACCTGGGTTTCTGGAGCTGGACGATGGACAGTTTACATTTACTTCTTTCTTTCGCTTATTCTTTCATTTATTGTACATTGACTATTGCCTTCCAAACTGTCCTATGATCATATACAGAGGAAGCGATGGAGCAGTGAGAAGACAGTGTAGCTTTGAAGCAAGATATTCAGGTGAATCCAGCTGACCTTTTTTGCAGCACCGAGCGAGTCGCGTGGTTTGATGGCAGTAACTATTGCTCGGGCAGTCTCTTCGTTCTGGTCCGTTGCCACAGTCGTACTCCTGTCCATTCTCGTCCACCAACGGAGGATCACCGTTGCAGGGCTTCACGTCCATGCCTGCGTTACAGAAAATCTCGTGTGAAGTACGCTACAGCCACGAGGATCCTTATCATCGTCAAGCAACTGCTACGATCAAGCACAACACTTTAAAGGAACCTGACGGATCATCTTAACCCTTGATCCTATCATTACGCTACCCGAAACAGCTGAAAGCTGAAGCTATAAGAAACATTGGATCGAAAAGAAAAAGCTCCGGAAAAAAACAGCTTGGTAAACAATTACGCGAACCGCAAAGCTGGGGAGCGCGCTATGGGAGCAATGTAACTAGTTAAAAGCGAGTTTGTCGAAGGTCGGGGCGATTAGCCAGCGAATGGACAGCAAGCTTGTCATTCTGGCGCGAACCTTGGCAAAGGTCAATGGGTCTGGGCCTCAGGTCCTGCTGCCTTTGGCAGGCCTCCATCTTCATGGCGCACAGGGACGAGTAGGTCCTCAGATCGCTGCCGCAAACCAGGCGCATGTTCTCTACCGAGATCGAGGCGCAGTCGAACTTGCAACTACACCTGGGGTAGCTGTCAGGCCCGACCTCGCAGGTGGCCTGGAAGTCGCACTTGATGTTCTTGCAGTCCTCGCGACCCAGGGTGCTGGTCACGTCTACTGCTGTGGTGGCTAATCGAACCACCGCGGGTGTCGACATCGTGGCTATTGGAGGGTGGTTAAAAAGCGGTGGTTAAAGTAGTTAGTGGCTGTTAGAACGCTGTACGGTTAGTTCGTTAAAATGGCGCTTTCAGAGGGGTGAGATTAATAAGGGTGATTAGGAAAAAAAGTCAAAGTGTTTCCAGTTCCAGAAGCTATTTTATCTTAGCAAAGAATCTTTACTGAGTTAATAGCTGATTAGTTCCAATCGTCTTGATACTCTTATTGGCACTTACAAGGGAAGATCCCGAACCCGAAAATTAAAAAAATTCTGAAACTTTGTGGATATGTAGGGAATTTCCTCCTGATTACAACGCAATTTGTTTTGCTACCCAAAATCACACTAAGGGGGTGAAATTAACCCCTGAAGATTCGGCTATTTTTCGATTTTATTTTCTAACTCGCAATCTGTAAGAGATAGAAAAGAAATTTCAAGACAAAAGTTATAAACAAAAATATTAATAATGTTTTCTAAAATTCGTTGTTTCACGTGAAATCTGAACTAGGTGTTTAAATAATTATGAAACACCCCGTTAGTGTGATTTTGGGCAGCAAAAAAAATGCGTTGTAATCAGGAGGAAATTCCCTACATATCCACAAAGTTTTAGAATTTTTTGAATTTTCGGGTTCGGGATCTTCGCTTGTTAGCGCGATCTCAGGAGGCTAGAATCTAGAATGGTTGCAATGCTTTCGCGGATGGCTTCGAAACGTACTTAACGCTGCCACAGCGAATCGCTCGCCGCAGTCGCCGTAAAATGTGACGTGCAGGACAGGTAGCTTGGGGTCCCTGCCGCAGGCTGCCTTTTGCAGCTCGCATTCGGATGGATACGTTTTCGTGTCGCTGCCACACACGGGCTCCTCGCTGCTTTCGGGGCATTCTTCGGGGCACACGCATACACCAGCCATGCAGTGGGCCCCGCGCTCGCATTCTACTCGCGCGCAAAGTTCTGCAAAAGTATGGTTCTCGTTCCTTTAAAGTTTCCTGACTTCTCTTTAACACTTTCACAGTCAAATGAATGATGGGATTAAGGAATGTCCACCTCCTTATTTGTAACGATATGTAACGGGAACGACGAGTGTTGCGAGCGATGCTTACCACAGTCACCTATGTAGCTGATAGCGATGTCAGTCTGAGAAGTGCAGGAGGCTACCTTCATTAAGCATTCGTTGCCATAGGTTTTCCCATCGGAGCCGCATATCTTCTCAGCGTCCGCTAGTTCTTTCTCCTGAAATCATAAACACGAATGCGTCAGCCAAAAGCTTTTCAACTAACTCGTCACCGCTCCTCTCCTTAACGAAACGACAAAGTCCAAAATAGGTACGTCCACTCTCCCCATAATCCAGATCACCGTCGTTCCTTTCAAAAGCTTCAATTATAATATTTAGAGAGCAAGAAACTTCAGCAAAGCCAGTGACAATACTTTCCGCATCACCATAAAGTTTGCCGCACGGAGATTCTAAAACATCCCCCACGCGTGCCGCAACAGACCACCCCAGATTCCGCAGCCACAGGGTTGTTTTACCCCCGAGACCCATGTTAACCGTCAGTTTTTGCCGGTTTCCGCGAGCACAACGTTTCCCTGATCTCTTCGACCGTTTTTCTTTCAAACCAAACCTGTATATTTATGCCGCGAGGGGGATCGCGAAAGGGAGCAGCAGAAAAACGCCGGGTAGCACGCGTTTCGCACTTGTTGCGCGTGGCAAGGCGCAGCGTGGGGGATGGGGGGAGGGCGTCGTTCTGACGTACGCCAGGGTCGCGACGCCAGGGGAACGAGCCGTGCACAGCGGCGAGAAAATAATGCGCAAAAGAGCAAAACTTAATTAGCCCGTCGCCGTATCCGAGCTCCGCCGTTGTCCGCCTGTTACACGCGTTTCACGCGCGCGTTGGCCGGCGTTCAGCTCGCAGCGTTATCCCTGTTTCGAGCAACGTGCCCGGTTCGGTGTGTAACAGGAGGCGTGCAGGGACACGTGCACGTCGGTGTGAAGGGATGGTGGAGCGACGGACAGAGAGGAGAGGCTCGTCGGTTGTAATTGAAATTCGAGACTGAGGTATTTGCGGCCTTGCTGTCTCTGAAATGGACGATAATGGGTAGGAAGCCTGGGACACGGTCGCGCTCGATGCGTCGTCCTGCACAGCGGGGCATTTCGCGATGGATAGCTCGACGAGCAAAAATTATTGACCGACACAGGGGTGACTTTTTGCTAGGTAGCTCGTCCTGGGATCGATTCCTTCAGGGACGCTCTGTGAGCTCTCATTTTCTGAGAAATTAAAACGTTTTTAGAGGATTTAGTTTAGCGATTTAGTTTACTGAATCTCCGCGTGAGCTATAATTTTTTTATATTCTGGTTCTATTTGGTAAGTGCTGATCTCAATTTTCATTTATGCAATGTGGACGTTTTTCTTTAGTTTGCTTCTGCTTTACTGAATCGATCGGCTTTGTTTTTACGACGGAGAATGAAGGACTAGCGAGAAGCCATTGGGTGGCATTCACAGTCCCTTGATGTGTTTTAATTACTCCCCACAATTCGATACGCATTTCCTCTCATCTTATTGTAATTTACGAGACAATTACGAGGGGAGTCGACGGGGCTATAAGGGTGGTTGGGGCGTGCCGATATTCCTCGTTTGCAGTTCAAACAATGCCTCCGACCCTCATCTCTTTCCCCACGCTCCGATTCAGTCCTTTTCTCGAAAGTCCTTCGCCCCACCTTCCGCGTTCCCAGCTCACGGAATGCTGACGCCTCGGATTCGCTGAGACACTGTGCGTCCATGCGGGAAAGATGTAATTTCGCGTTTAAGACGACGAGCCGTGGAACGTTCGACGATCTTATCCTAAAAATTCTACTGATACGTCGCAATCAGCTCGAACGATGCGAAATGTCATTTTCGAAGTCCGTGAGAATTAAACTTACTTCCCATCCACAAAATAGCGATCTTCATCAATACTATTATCTGTTAATCTTTACTCGTCATCCTTACGCAAAACCCTACGAGAATCAAATTGCTCCCACTCCATCCATCGAGAGTGGCACCATCCAGGAGTTCAGATAGCACTCAACCCTGCAGTGTCTAATGCAGTGTTAGTACATTTATTTATTTCTATTGCAACGGTCTATCTACTTCTCCCAGCCCTATCTCATTGCATGTTCTAAACAAAGTGGCTCACTGAAACAAAGAGACCATTGACACTGGCGGCACTGCTCTGTCATAGAACTGATAAGTGTGTTTAGCTCATAAGGCCCACATAACGCAGCAGATATGTACTTCGTGTAACCATGGAATTAGTTTCAATTGCGCAGTTCGATCTAACTTAGGTCGCCTGCCAGACCCACTAGATATTCTTCTTTTCGTATTCTCCTGCCGACTACATCACTAAACAGCTCTGTAGATTCTGACTGGCGACAGGGTGGAAGTCGATACCATCCACGGCAGTTGCAGCCAGACCTGGCTGAGCGACCAAGCAGATCTCTCGCTAAATGTCTATCTCTCCAGGGTTTCGCCAGACGATAGCACGTGCTGCCGCTGAAGAAGGTCGTTCTGGTTGATGGCTCCGCGTCGGGCCTGCCCCCCATAACCGTCCCCTAACGTGGTCGTCGTTGAATTTCGGATAGCCCCGTAGGAGGGTGCACGGCCGCTGCCACGTCCAGCCACTCTTCCTCCAGCGACCTCCGTTTCGCAAAAAAAAAAAAAAAGAACAAGCATGCGCCAGCGGGTAGTTACCCCGACGACCACAAACTCGACGCCGCGATCGTAGAAAACCCGGCAGGATTGTTCCTGGTTTTGTCAGCAGGACGCTCCGCGAATCCGTGAATTCCTGAATCGTGAGGCTGCTTCGACGAGAGCCTCTCCTCCGATAACGATATCTCTTCGGAGGACCATGACGTGCTCTCCATTCGCAATGAATATTCCCCCTCCGAGGGGTGAAATTTTATGCCACCAGTTCCGACGGGGAACTCGCCGATTACTCGCGATAAAGCTGACAAGATCTACCCCTTCTGCTTGCGGGGGAGGGGGGCTAGTTTCTGGATGCACTTGTTCCCGTTTGGTTGCGCAGGTGCATGTTTCTCGAGGGCCTTAGGGTTTGTGGGAAGCTTATCGGCGCTCGAAGGAGCGAACGTATTTTCGAATAATGGGGGGCAGATCGAGGACTTATAGTGTCGTGCCAAAGGTTAATGTCTGTGGTGATGGTTGTTACGTGGAATCGCGTGCCTGTTAGTTTGCCAAGTCCAATTCTCCAAGAATACAACCCTCCTCGAGGAAACTCTCCTCTATCGACGTATAACTTTCGCGAGCTAATCAAATTAGAGACAGAACAACGGAAAACGCTTCGGACGAAAGCCTCCACTTATGCGGTGGCAGTTCTGATTCGCGGTAAGGAAGATTGGCGCGTATTAGAGTAATTGATGAGTCCTGAAGTTGCCGTTGCAACCTGTCGTATAGTATCGTTCTGTCAAAATGAGCGGGTCGATGAAGGTAAATAGAGGAGACGGATCGACATGGTTAGACGCGCGATGAAAGCTGTAAAGGCACGCGGGCTGAGCAGAGGAAAAAGTAAATATGGATGGAAAGCCATTAATGAAAGCGGCTGGCAGATCGGTCGAATTCGACGAAACCGAACTGTGGCTCATTGCATGATCGCGTAACACCGCGCAATGCCAGCGGAAACGCGAAATATCGTGCACGGAAGCGTACTCCAGCATCGACAAGTACATATACGCGACAGCACATCCATCACTGTATGAATATTTAACTTCGCCCGCGCTAACGAGCGAGGCTTAAAGCAACGACTCGCCCCAAGCACGTAAAGGCCGAGAGATCGGCTCGTTCGATGCTTCATTATGTTCAACGACCATAGTTTTACATTGCAGATCGTTTAACAGGGGTCTTCTTTGGCGAATAGATCGGCCTCGCGAGGATACCCTTGGGTCGAGTCGCAGTCACACATCCAACGAAGTTTCTGTTTTAGGGAATCTGAGGGTGTTACGCTTTCTTGTAGACTTCGGGTTATATTATTTTTTTTAGTAGGTAGGGTAGAGGAGCCAATTACTATGGGGTTCATATTTACCGTGTTTCTAGTTTATTTTATTACATTTTTTTTAAGCATTATTGATTTTATATTTATCGAATGAGAAAAAGGTATTCAATTTTTTTTATTTATACTCAGTTATATATTTATTTGTTAAAATTAAACATATAATACCCAGAAGTTCTTAAAATAGTAAAAAAATTATTTCAATTTTGTGATAATGAATTGGCGAAACTTTCTGTAAAACTTATGAAAAGCTTAGGAATGTACTGAACGAATGAAGGTCAATATTCAGTCAAATAAATCGTTCTAGGTCAGATATCACAACGTTAATTATATTAGTAATATTACGGAGAAACGTAACAAAATAATTGGAATTTATTTTCAATAAATTTAGTAGGTATATGGAAGTAGGTATTCTGTAGCCAGTCGTTTAAGGGGGTATTCTACCAAAAAATTCGATTTCCTTTTGATTTTCTAATAGTTTCGGCCTGTAACTTGTACAAATTTCAGTATAATGCATTCTAAAAATTTGTGCTGATAGTTCAAACACTACTAAATATGTGTGCAAAACCCCTGCCCTGTAGGTGCGATAGGTTTTCCAGAATTAATTTCCAAATATCACTTTCAAAAACGAGTGTCTAGACTAGAATATCCCCTTAAGCAACATACCTAATAGTAGGTTTTTCTAGGATTTTCAGGAGAAACTTCAAATAACAAGGAAGTTCTATCTTCATTATTGAAGTGGGGGATGCTAGCCAGCAAGCGAGTGGATAATGATCACTTCGTAAGCGGATTCGCGCATCGGAAAATTGGAATTGGTTAACCACGCATCTGGCGGTTTCCATTCACTTTGATAAGGATCAACTCATTTACCTGATTGCGATTCGAGGATTAATCTTGCAAATATAATCGCGTTGCAGCGCGAAGGTTAAGTATAATAGATTTAACGCGCGAGAGGCCTTCTCTCCAAGCAATGCGCACTCTAAATAAAACTAAACGCGCCCGCCGCAACACCGAAATAACGCAATGAACGAAAGCTCTTCTACTTACCGAACTCTCGCACTTGCTGGGACAAATGCATTTGGCCTCTCCCGTGCTGTCGCTCTCGCATTCGGCGTAATAGTCGCACTTCTTATTCTCGCAGCCGTCTGCAAGCAAACAAGCAAACGATCACCAATTAACGAGCGTTCCGTTATCGCCGTTGCTGTTCCCGGGCAACGCGATCCCCGGGACAATCTATCTCCCTCCGTAATTGCCCTCGGAGGCAAAAAGACTGGCACGGCCATTCGTCATCGAGTCCGAGGCGGCGGGCCGGCTCTCGAAATCGCAGATCCCCGCGATACCTCGCACGCCTCGAGCCGCCCCGTTCGACCGCCGCTAAATTCACCCGTAGCCTCCGAGGGTGGCGGTGAATTGTTTCGGTTGGCGCGCGCCACTTCCTGCGCCCCGCGAGGGCATCGAAGCGTTCGCCGAGCCACCGCCTGGCCCCCTGTTGCAGCTCCGGCTCGCCTCCTGGCCGACGTTCCAGCCCCGACATTAATAAAGATTCTCGGCCTAGCCGGTATTTGCATAACTGCATCCGTTTCGCGGGGAATTATCTCGGCCGTTTTGGCGCGCGGTGGATGCCGGTGTCGACTGGATCCCCGGGATCCAGACCGAGAACAAAGTGAAACGGAGAGGCCAGGGGAGGCGAAACCAGACGAGCACGGTAACGGGCGAGGAGGGCAGGATGAAGCAGAGAAAGGGAGAAAACTCGGATCGCGAGGGTGGGTGGTCGCCATTGAAGTAGGATTTGCAGTCGAGAAGTTATCTTTAGAATTCATTGAAACCGGGGAGGAAAGGGGCGTCAGCTTACCCTTCCCCTCCTTCAGCGACGTGTCGATGATGCTACTACAGTCGAGGGTAACAAGCCTTCGGGAGGATGAGGAGGCCTTGGAACGCGGCGGGGGCTGGGTGAGGTAGCTTCAGGCTTTCTGTGCTCGCGACGCCAGGATCCCGCTGCCTGCGATCGGCACACACGAAGTAGGATCCTGCGGGGCCGCCGGGGCTGAAGGTGGAGAAACGGAGCTGCATGCATATGCAACGTGCATGCCGCGGGGTAACAACTCATACAATTTCAGCGAGGGTCGAAGTCGCTCGTGCCGTGATATGCATGGAACCGAATCCCGCCGGTACGTTTCAGAAGTTTCACGCGATTTTAAACCATGCAAATTATCGTACGTCCAGATGGGAGGAAAGGATGTGTCGGGCTCCTCGCGCCGATTCGCGGTGGACCAAGGAGCGCGAGTTGTAAGAAACGGCACAGATTTCTTCGAATTGATCCTCTGCCATTTCCGTGGAAAAAAGTTAACTTCGCGTTCCTTTACACAGTAATTGAAGGGTCGAATGCAATGAGGGGACTAGCGCTCGAAAATGGGAAAAATTTTTAAGAAAGATATTAGCTAAGAAAGATTGGAAAATTAAATGATGTTAAACTGAATTTTAAAAAATATAGTGTTGTTAAGCACGTCACGATACACATTTTTTCTATTTGCAGTTTGTTTATCCAATCATTACTACTCGAGCTAAATATTATAAACAAAAAATTTTTCATCGTCCAAAATCATTATTTCTTTAAACATAAAATTCGATAACTTTAGTAAATTTAACGGATAGTTGTGAGACTTAAAACATAACTTCAGAATACTCTAGCGAAGCCGTAAAATGTATGCACAAAATCTTTATGTTAACAAATGTAATAATATTTAATTCAAAAGTAATAAAAACTTGCAGCGACAAAGTTTTTCCTTAATATACAAGGAAGATTTTCACCAATTTTCACACTGATTAATAAATAATTGTGGAAGATATGACGATATATATAAAGTCCTAGTCCCCTTATTGCATCCGACCCTTCAATTAATCCC
The DNA here is from genome assembly GCF_050908995.1 of Andrena cerasifolii. NCBI lineage: Eukaryota > Metazoa > Arthropoda > Insecta > Hymenoptera > Andrenidae > Andrena > Andrena cerasifolii. The sequence goes on along the minus strand of NC_135119.1, from coordinate 23,243,950 downwards.
ATGCTTCCATGGTTGAAAGCAACGTCTTCCGCCTTAAACCCTCGAAAGCTGCACGAGTGATAGTTGGCGTTAGATGTTTGATGACGATGATCGTTCGGTGATCGTTCCGTTTATTTGTCTGCTATTATAACTCGAAGAGGTAGGAAGCCCAGTGGTCGATGATGGACCGCTGAAATGAGGCTTTTTCCGGAAGGCATAGACTAACTCAATTTTTTCCTCCCTTTACCTTCCAACAGCACTCGGTTAAAGGGTTTTTCAATAAAAATGCAAATACTGTTAATGAAGAATTCTTAAAGTACAAAGGTTCATCGTCGATCAACATGCAAATACGATTACGATATGGAGGGGGGTAGGAGGGGGCGGAGGTCAAAGGATCCTCGGCTATTGTATGCAAATTACGCGGTATGTATCGAATGCTCATCGAATCATCAGACGTTTCCTTGGTTTTCGTAAAATTCCGCCGTCGAAGGTGAGCCCAGACGCCACAACTGGAACCTTCGTCTCGATATAATGAGCTTAGCCAGCCGGAATTGATCATCCTCCGATTTCTTCCTCCCCGTCTGCTCTCGTTAATAAAGTTTCCTTAATTATTTACTCGAGGGCCCCGCTCCAACTGCTCCACTTCGGCTCGATCAATACCCGATCAACGAATTTTCCACTGTAACATCTCACTCGGCTGAATTTCCGCGGAAAATCAGCATAACGAGCCTGCAAACGAACTAATATTTTCCTGGGAAAAAAACGAGGACAGATGGTAAATCGGTGCTTTTCTTCAATTCATACTACCCCGCTTCTTCTTCTTCATGGCTCCACCACTTATGTATTCATTAGAATTATTATTGAATATTCTATTTCGCCCGTCTATCCCGGGCTGTATCGTTTTCGTCTATCATTCATCGGCAATAATTTATTCAATTCCTCTGAATAATTTAAAATCCAATATCCGTGATTGCTTAGCGGAAAGCCGCGCTTCGAATTTAACCGGGGCCCATTTCTCATCAGGAAATCAATTTGACCTGCTCGCTTTCTCATCAGAGGATCGACACTCTGTCCAGAATTTTATTAAGGAGATTCTACGTTCGAATGGATTTCCAGCGGACCGAATTATTTTGGGCGGAGCCGTGTACACGTCGAACAGACATCGGCGACTTAACGAGTATTGTCCCGACCTCGTTCCCCAAAAATTCCAGACACAGTTCTCCCGTTCTCCGTAAAGTTCATTTTTGACCGACGATCGAAGGTAAGTGTGTAGCAGAGTCTGTACATGTGTGAGTGACCCGAATCGAAGGGAGATCCGTAGGTGCACGTGTGGAAATAATTTGCGTTGGAAATGAACAATGTCGTGTGTCACGTGGCAGCCACCAGTCGCGAACCACCCCCCGCCGCCGAGTTGTGCGTTTGTTTCGTGCCAGAGCGCGTTTGTGTTCGATTTCCATGAAGTCGAAAGTTCCGGACAAAAAGTGTGAGAGCGCAGGGGCTGCCTAGCCTTGGCTGTCTTAAAGGATATCCCCCGAGCATCTAAGAATCCTCTATAGTGCGTCATTTTGCATAAAAGGAACGGCAAGGATACTAGATACATTTCTTCCCCGCCAATTCGATAAGATCTATAATTGCATTCGATCGAAGTTTGTCAGAAAGGGGTGCCTGCTTTGGGAATTTAACCGAGCCATCTTGAAAGGCCAATTAGGCGACTGAAGTCGAAAGTAAATTGAATGGAGGAAGTTGTGCGCTGCAGAGGATTTAGTTATTCTTGTATAATACACCAGCAGCATCAGAGAATACAAGTTTCCTGAAGAGGCAACCCGGAAAAAGGTAGAAGAAAATCAATGATCCAGGTGCAGCCTTCCCCCTGACTTGTCTGGATTGAACTCTCGAAGCAATTTCATTTTCCTGTTTTATCCCCGGCATTGTATAACTGAATTGTCTATAACCTCATCAATTGACTGCTGCAAAGCTACCGGCAGCAGAAGAATCGCAGTCGCGTACTCCGCGGAGGAACTTCTTCGCAATAAGGATTACAGGCTCGCGAGAGTGCCTGTAGTCAATCGATATGCTTGTTGCTTATATTCCTAAACATTGGAACATATAATAATAACCGACGTTATCATCGCGCAGCAGATTCTCAAATGCGCTGTCCATCAAAGCTTTCCCATCAGCCGTCACAAAATGCAGAGGCGCCCCTCAAAGAGCAGTTATCCCCAGCCGGCCCAGCCAGACAGACAGGGTTGGGAATAGAAATCCGCGTGAAATAAAGGCCCCCGTTTCCAGAGGGATCGGTACTCACTGCAGAGCCCCTCGTAAAGCACGCGGATCTCTCGCCGATGTTGACAGGCCTCGAGGCGCAGCTTACACTCGTTCCCATAGCTGATGCCATCGTTCCCGCAAACCGGTTGAAATTCCGCCGGACAGGTTGGACATTCGCAAATCGCTGTGCCGCCGGTCTCCGCGCAGATCGCGCCCCACTGGCAAGTCTGCAAAGGAAATCCCTCTGAGTTCGACTCTCCTCGATCCACCCCAAACTGGCGCTCTCCTCATTCCCAGCCCTCTTTCCCCGCTGTGAGAAAAAAAAGAAAGGGAGAGAAGGAAAAGCAAGAGAAAAAAGCAGCGAGATTAATCGCGACGGATCGTCGCCCGGCTCCCCGAGAATCTCGCCCTTTCGGCGACACCGGCCTCTTTGTCGCCCGGTTCCACTGGATATTCGTCCCGCCTTCCCGCGCGAAGCTGATAATCTATCGTTCGCGATGCTTTACCGCGGCAATTTTCGTTGCGCCGCTTTAATGACCAGAACTTACACCCCTCGCTGCGGCCCGTAACGACGCCTCTTCCAACTGTTTCGCTAGCTTCGAACGGGTGGTCGCGACGGCATTTTTCACGACGAGCCGCTGCGATTAAGCCGGGCAACGCTGTCGCGTAGAAAGAGACCGGGCTTTATTGTGAAATGCAACTGGGTTGGGGATCCACGGCGGACCGCCAATGCACACGGCCGTCATAATTTTCGTTTTAATCAGTCGCGTTCATTATTACGTGTGTACGGTTGGGAATGAAAAGCAAACTGTAGATGGGGAACAGAAGAATTTATCGCGGTGAAATTCCCTTCGTAATTCTACCGTTGATTAAACGATCGTTTAGTTACCTGCAATGGCTTTTATCCGTCCGTTTCCGATGGGTTTATACGATAATTAACGCTGCTGCTTATTTTCGTGGTGGGTTTCTCTAAATTTCAGGTTCAATCGCTTCCACCGCTTGATTTTATTGCGACGGAAGCTCGCGAGGGTCCACGGTGTCAGGCTTAATTATGAACGACAACGAGAAATGCGAGTTTTAGTAAATTGAACGTATCCCGTGACGTCGTCACGGCGTACAGAGAAAACCGGCGTGTCAAACCGATCCAATTTAAGCGGACACGAACGACAGGGCTCGCGAATAATGAAGCTAGGCGAAGCACGCCGGGTCGCGCCTGGAAAACCGTCGTCGACGGCTCGTGTCACTGAGAATCGGGCCAAAGACCACGAATACCAGCTATGATTGCGAATACCCCTGACTTCTGCGACCAAATTCCTAGCGCAGTATCGTGAAACTCTTTATTGGGGACGAGGGTGAGCAGCAGAATTTTCAGTCTGCCGTTGCGTGAGAATTACTCCGCTTCGGAATATTCTTTCATCTAAATCTGAACAACTGTGTAGATAGACTGCGTAGAATTGTAAATAAACTAAATTTCGACCGTAAAACCTAAGTACAATTATTATTTTAATAAATTAAAATAATACATCAAAGTTATTTTGCAATTAATTAATTATATGTATTAGTTTCCGACGTTTCGATCTTGGCTTAGATCATCTTTAAGGGAAGTTAAAAACATTTATAAAATACTGCGTATGCTATTGAAAATAAGTCACTGTGCTCTGACACAACGTGTGACTCGCGAGTCGGTTGGAATAAGACTAAGGTGAACCGTGAACAACACATCTGCTTTTAGAAGGTGAAAAAGGGGTAAATACCGTTGACAGTTATAAACATATCTAAAACCCCCGAAATTCAAAATTAAAGGATATACAGTCTACGGTAACCAAACATTCTTGCTAACATGGTGTGTTATATACACTCTTAAAGGTGTTAACGAGCAAACAAACAATTACATACCAATAAACTGATATGTAGGAATTAGTTAGATCATATGTAATTCTATGGAGAGTTTGGGTTAGGTCTGGGTTAGGGAAAGTTTCTTTTTACACATATTAGAAATAATGGAATTCGCCTCCCTCTCGAAAGTACAAGTGTATTCAAATCTACTAACAATGTACGTGGTCTTGTCACTCAGCAATTTGATCACTTCTGAGATATAAAACTCATTATCTACTAATACTGTAGTGTTACCTTTATCAGATTTTAAAACTAATAAATTATTATTTCTTTTGAAAAATTGCCTAGTTTCAGCAATCTCGGCTTCAGACACAAACATACTGTTGGGTTTTGTCGCATGGGTGGTGTAATTCCAGATTTTATTAACTATTTTAATTCTAGTTGACGTTTGGATGTCGTCATTATTAATTTTCGATAAACCTGACTCTATTGATGCAATAAATTTTAGAGAGGTAATGAAATTCTTTTGTACACAAAGAGCATGTTTGGGTCCCAACAATAATAATTTTTTTACCTTTGCTGGAATTTCAACATTAGTGAGATTTTTAAGCCACTTGACGTTATTACTGTATGCAGACTGCGTAGAACTTCTAATTCTGTCGCGCATTTCGTTGATTTCTTCTGCTACTCGTTATACTCTTTCAAGCACTCTGCGAGTAAGGCGGTTAATAGTTCTCGTTAACTGCTATTATTTCTATTGTATTTCATCCTATTCCTTTCGCTCGTACTCTATCTTGGCACAATTTCTCTTTGGCTTTAGGTGTTCTGTATTTCTGTTTCTACTTTTATGTACTATTCCTCTACTGATCTTTTCTATTCTGAATGTACCAAAGGGTTTTCCCATAAATAAATAAATAAATAAATAAATCTAGAGATCTCATTTTTCTAAATTCTCTCTAAACAAGCAAGGCATCTTATAGGCTTCCAATAAGAATACATCTATGGGTGTACTTTTTCAGGAAAGGGATAGTTCCTTGGTTCAACTTTTACCTGCGGGGTGGAAATCACGACTGACCTTCTCAGAGCAAGGTCCTTTAGATCCGCAGGTTCCTGTATAGGCGACCTCGATGTTGACTTTCGTGAGGCAGGCCTGCCTCTTCAGCTCGCAGAGCGAGGTGTAGGTCTTCCCGCCTCGTGCACAAACTGGTCTCATCACTGGCTCGCACTCTGGGCCACATTCGCAGCTTGCGATCCCCTGTCGATTGATGGCGCATTGCTCGTACGAGCGACACTTCGCTTCGTCGCAGGGATTGATTCCTGCACAAGGACGGAGATTAAAAGCAACTGTCGTACGTTTGTTCTGTATTGGGGCTATACTGGAAGTTATGGAACGTTTATTCTGAATGGGGCTTGGCTGTTTCGAGAATTGGGGGCAAGGCGGGGATGATGATTGATACTAATCTAGTGATATATATTAATTAAAAAATAAAATCACGTAAAACGTAAATAAAACAGAGAAAACAATTTGACAACTTCTAACGAGGGTTAATTTATCGCGACACATTTTTTTGACGATAAAGTATTTCGCTTTAAACAGTTACTTGTTTACTAATTCTGAAATTTTATTTCGTGAATACGTATTCCCTTGAGTTTAAAAAGTAAAACTGTATTTAGAACAGTGTAGTTTCTATTAGAAATGATAGATATTCCAAAATTCAGTCTTTAGTAAAGAAAGTTGGTACTTCGTGAGAAAGGTACCTCGATACATTTTATCTATGAGAAATTTCGACGGTTTCGCGGGCAGGTTCTCGTAATTACCTGAGCTGCAGGCGCCGTCGTAGACTTTCCTGAGCGATAATCTCGATCTGCAAGCTTCCTGCCTGAGGCTGCATTCATTCGAGTATGTTTTGCCATCGCTGCCGCAAACTGGCGAGAACTCGAGGCCGCACTGTTCGCCGCAACGACAGCCTGGTTGCCTCGACTCGTCCAGCTGACAGATTTCCGGCTTTACGCACTCCACGTTACCGCAAGGATCTGGAAAATTAAATTGCGGTACGTGCAGCTTGAGATCACGTTCAACCCTCGCGCTCGAGCCACGTTGTTCGTTAGTCAAACGTTTTCGGACGGCTATAAATTCCTGCAGTACCGGGATTAACGCCAACCCCGTCACTTTCCCCTGCCCTCGTTTTACAGCCCATTGCAATCTATTCCACCGAGTGTATATTGCACCACGTAGACAGAAACTAACGAGCAAACTTTCTACATTTTCTATTCTGCCCGTCCAGAGAGCATCGGAGAGACTACAGATCCTCAACAAGCTTCCCTTTCAAACCCTACAATCTCCTTAATATATCCAGTGAACGTAACTGAATTCGTCTATCCACTGACCTAATATTTTAGTCGCCTGCTCAGCTGTGCCCCAATTAATCAGACAATAGCTCCCCAGTGTATACTAAAAGTGATTAAGGGGTCATGCTCAATCAGCAGGCCGAAAAAAGGGTGGTCTGTGGAAATTTTTTACTCAAAAGCTATAACACATTTTTCAGAAAATCTTTTTTCCTTTTAAGGATAGTATCTAGTACCGTGCATCGTAATTTTTTTAGTTAAAAATATTTATCAATAACTAAATTATGATCCTTCACTCGAAGGTTCGACCACTGCTGCTCGAAAGTCGATCGTCTGAAATAAAAAATTCAAAAGAATTTACTTATTATATTATATTATCTAGTATTTGAACGAAGGATTTTTCGAAATATTGCTTTGAAAAGAAAACTAAGCATCGGATAAAAAAATTCTTCGTTCAAATACTAGATAATATAATATAATATAATAAGTAAATTCTTTTGAATTTTTTATTTCAGATGATCGACTTTCGAGCAGCAGTGGTCACCGCAGAAGCCTTTTTTTTAGAGAATAACTTAGTTATTAATAAATATTTTTAAATAAAAAAATTACGATGCACGGTACTAGATGCAATCCTTGAAAGGAAAAAGATTTTTTGACAAATATGTTATAGCTTTTGGGTAAAAAATTTCCAAAGACCACCCTTTTTTTCGGCCTCCTGACTGAGCATGACCACTTAAACCACTGTCTTCGGGACAAAATAGGAAGTCGCACGAGCAAGTTCAGGTTCGCGAAGAAAACGCATCAAGGTGATTCGCGCGGCCCTAGAAGCAGGTTAGAGGGAGTCGGATTGATAAAGGCAGATAGAATGAGCACGGCGAGAAGTGCACGCGGTCTCGCGATGAGGGAACGTCGGTGGGAGGGTGTCGGGGCTGGGTTACCCGTGGCACAGGTAGAGAGGCATGACCAGGCCGAGATTAATCTTCGCTCCTCGACCAAGGAAGGAAGTTGGATTCCGTTTCCTGTCCGTAGGCGGTAGGTTTCGACCTTATAGCGGGGGCTGACGCGGCAAGTTCCCGAGGCGCTGGTGGTGTTTCTCGGGGTTAGCTCGAGTTACAGACCAGTGGAGCGGCTAAACTCGACCCTTCCGCAACCACCCCCGTTTCTTCCTCACCAGCCGCCCGTTTAGTGGCTCGTCCAGAGTTGTAATCGAAGCGCCACCTCCCCCTGCCCAACCTCCCTATCGAGACACAAATATTCCCGGTGCTGTTGGTACCAATTTTAATTCCGCCACGATGGTCCCTCCCGGAGGGTAATTTATGGGTCGACGATAGGCAGGCATGATTTCTCCTTCCGCGTAGCTCGAGCCGACGCAAGCGGGTCGCTGAAAAGTTTCTGCTCTCTGTGGGATTCTTGTTAAAAGTTAGAGGTTTGTGAGGTCCTTTCCTTCTTGATCAATTTCATTCAGTTACAGAGCCTGTAGCTCAGTGACGCACTCAGCATTTACACTTGGGGGGAGCCGAGTTTAAGGGATAAAATATTTTTAATGCAAATTCTATAAAATTCATTAGGTGATTACCTAGCAAAATTTATTTAAAGAATGAAATCCAGTTTTATTTTCATTTTACAAAGCCACTTTTTTGGAATGCCAGGGCTCCACTGGGTTCGCCGCTGCTGTAGCTTGTTATCTTTTGACATATCGAGGAACAACTTCGAGGTTTTTTTAATACGTTTTTTAATAAAAGAAATGCAGGATGACTCAGAACACGGGTCATAAAATGTTTCAAACAATAAGTGCCATCGACAGAGAGTGAGTTTCCAGTAACTATTAACGGTATTAAACCTTGCAGCGGTCCTCATTAATACCCTATATAAAACCGCACGGCCCGAGCGACCAGTCGAGCCGGTGTGATTTCACGCAGCGTTACATTCAATTAATTTTCATTTGGCCAATTTTAAAACGTCCACGTTTTCCAAAACATGTTCATAAAGAGGAAAAACAGGGCTTTATCCTCCTATTTTTCCAAATTTTTAAAAAGGTGCCTTCATCTATAAAATTGCATTTGTTGAGAACAATTACTAAATAAATGGTCAAATATTCGTTTTTATTAAGTGAAATAATTTTTATTATGTACTCTTATATCTGCACTGTAAGCACCCAAAAGGTCATTTTTATCAGTTTATTAGTTCAACAGTTATAATTTTTGGAAAAATAGTAAACACTATATTTCAAAGAGCTGTGTAACATCCACAATTTTTGACATTTCGAAAAATCCTTCGAGACATGTTTATCCCCTAAAGACATATCCAAGTTGCACCAAAATCCGAAATGTTACTTCGAAAAGTGTTCGACTTCGCGTGGAATAACCCGTACATCATTCGGTTCTTCAGAAAGCAATACGCGAGACTTGTTTCAGTACAGCAGTTTTCTGCTGCGCGTCCCATCCCTCCGCGGCGAATTTACTCGATTATTACACTCTCGGAGGAGCTGTCTTCGGGGACATTTCCAGCGTAGCCACCCTTCCTGAAGACGTTCAGCTCTCTGCCGATATACCGGTCACGGTCTGGCCTCGAGAATTGCTCGCCACGGGTCTCTAAGCCGGAGGGCTAACTTCACGCGACATTACCCTGATGCGGATTTCTTTGTACCGTCGTCAGACTGAGCCGGAGGATTCTCTATCGGCGTCTGTTCGTCGTTACCCCGGAATTGCGCCGCGAGTGCGCGTAACGACGTCGTACGCGACCAGCAAACAACGACGAGAGACAAACGTGCACGAGAAAAAAAGACGACAAAGGGAAGAAGAAGAATCAACCCTGCAACAGAGTTTAACCGTTTAACCGAGCACGATTGTTAAAAGTTTATCAAGCGTCCAATCAAAGGAATTGTCGGGCGGACGGTAGGCGGTGATTCGCCGTATTCAAATTCCCTGGGCCATGGGTATTTTTCCTCCCTCTTATAACTCAACCCAAAGACAAAGACAGAGAGAGCGAGAGAGAGAGAGAGAGAGTGAAAGGAAGGCGCGCAGGTGGAGGTACGGTGGGAGGTATTAAAATAACATCGAATGTAAAGCGAGCAAGGGTGGGAGGCGAAGAGACAAAAGAGCGCGGATAAGGGAAATGGGAAAAAAGATCAGGACAGGCTGGCGTCACTTGAAACCGTAAAACCCTGCCTCCTCCCCTCCCACTCCTCGTAAATTGCCTTAAAGCCCTTCGATCCGTGGACAGGTCGCGTCGAGTTCTCGATTCTCGCCCCGTTTCCAGCCCCGCTCGGCGATTTTCTCGAACAAAAGCCATCCGGGCCGGCGATAAAAGTGTGTTTAAAATTCCCGCGTCGCCGCGGGGCAATTGTTTTTAAGTCCGTCGCTAAGACCCGCCTCGCCCGTCCGCGCCCCCCGACCACGGCTTCTTTTCACGCCCCTCGCGTCCCCTTTCAACGCCTGCCTCGTCTAATCTCTCGAGTTACGCGAAACTTTCTACGTGGCCCCTGCTACGTTTCCTCTTCTTCTCCTTCCCTTTTCTCTTCGCTTTTTTTCTGATATATCCATCTCCCTCCGCGTCCACCACCCAGCAACCCCTTGCCCTGGTCCCTGCGGCACCCTCCTTGCCCCCTGGCTCGCTTGTTCTGGCGCGCCGCGCGTATTTTGCATTCCCGCGGAATAACTTTCAGAAAGGAATAATAAGCGAGGAGGGTGAGGGGCGGAATACCAAAGAAGCTGTCCGCGAGGGTAAGTGGCGGATAAAGGGAATTGAATTGAGTTTGGTCAACGAATTGAAAGATCGCTCCAACTCCCCCGCCTCTTCGCGGATTCTTATTTCCCGCTTCGTTATTGTTTATCCTTTCGCGCACCCCCAAGTCATCTCGCGGGCCAGCGCGTCCGTTCGCGGTTTCGTCCGTCAGTTTTAAAGCGACTTTGAAACGCTTTCCTCCGTTTCCCCCCCTGTGCAAGCTGTACACTCGGCTCAAACGATTGCGGCCGATCGAGATTCGATTGTATTCGAGCTTACTGAGGTTGGATTTTTTTCATCGCTAACATTCTACAGTATTTCATGAACATGGTGAAAGCACTAAGGTGAATGTCCCAATTTCTGCTCATGTCAATATTTCTGATCATTTCGTGTTTTTCTTATTATTATTTGCGCTACGTTTGTACTATAGTTGCAACAAAATAATTATAAACTATTTAAACATTTATATCGCTATTTTTCACGAGCAGAAATACGGACACTTAGAGCATTATATATTTAATTAGAAATTACTAATAGTTCACAATCTTGAAATATCTTTCTTAAATAGTTTTTCAATTGGTTGATTTATTATTAAAGAATTAATCAAGTACTCTGCAAATTTTGATCGCAAACAAATTTTTTACACCTTCTTTGTGACGAGTTATCTCTTAAATGAGCAGAAATTGGGACATTCACCTTATAAAGCCACAGGTTCCCGTCTAGAACACTTCTAATTCATGTTGAAACACCACAATCTGCGCGATCGGCTCTGTTCACGATGCTGTAGCGTAAATGACACCAAGAATAAATGTCAAATGACTTTTACTGCAATGAACCTCAAGAAAAATCATAATAATTTTGACACTATAAACGATAGACTTGTAATGTCCAAAGTAAATAAATCAACGGATTTATAATGGAAGACACAAATAAATAAAGCGGGTTGCTGGGGTAATAAGGAAAAGAATGGAAACGAATGTTATGTATTTCGTAGAGATGGCAAGGGTTAGGAAACCAGAATACTGAGATGAATAAAGTCTTGTGGTATTTTATTCGTAGCAGTCTTCATAGATTAAAATCTAAGACGCTGATTATTAGTGGAAATGTGCAGAGCAAAGAAGTACGCATTTATTTCAAAATCTACTATCCGTTAGTTTATGTTAACAACGGGAAAGTAAACATAACCGAAGCAATGTAAATTAAATTTTCTGACAGCCTGTCACTGACAGGACTACGTGAACGTGTGTCATATTAGATGGCGTCACAGTAATGTTTCCTCACGAAATAGAAATGTTCTAGACGGGATTCGGTGACTTTACAGTGCCGTAAACCACGATGTAAGGATATAAGATTTGCTCTTGCGCACCCTTTTCAAATTAGCCGATAATATGCTCTTCCTAAGATCCTTCATATTGTATTATCAACTAATAGTATAGAATGAATTTGTCAACAGTTCGATATGCGTCGGCACAATTGCATATGCATTCATATACATACATATTATAATAAGGCGGCAATTGGGAATGCGCAGTAAAAGACGAAAATCAGCCGCTCAGCGAGCACACCTTATATCCTCACATCATGCCCTAAACCATGTTCATGGAATACTGTAGAATGTTACCGATGAATAAAAGCCAACCGTGGTAAGCTGTCCCACAATCGAATCTCGATCGGCCACAATCGTTTCAGCTGAGTGTACAACACGTTGGTGGCGTAACGAGGGGCCGTTTTTGTCGTGGGAAATGTTATTCGACGAGCAGGCGGGTTCGCGATATCGCGATGTCGTCCAGAATTGAAGTGCGCGTGCTTTGAAGTTTAGCGTTTCATGGAAACTCGCTGCCGTAGGGGCGCGTGGACTCTGTATTAAGAATCCTTGTTTTAAGAGGCATCGAACGTTCATTACAAGCCGGGGAAGAGGATCCTTTTCTGAAGCCTGTATAAAGTAGCTTGCACCGACACTTGGAGGGATAGCTGGGAAAATTCCTCGAGCTAGGTGGGGGCGGGGTAGCGTTACGAGCATCGTATAAGGGAATTATGCCCCCGGAGCAATGACTGGAGTTTATGTTAACAGCGGCATCGTTGCGCTTCCTGCTCGCGTGCACCAGGCAGCGAGCCACTTCCGTTCGATCTGCGGCGGCCCTGAAGTGTACGGAAACCCTGCAGACCCTCTCCCGACAGAGCGCCAGTCACTTAGGCTCGGGGCGCGTAAACATAAGCGCGCAACAGCATCCGCCCAGGAATATGATGGTAATTTACAGCGGTCCGGGGGATACGAACATAGGGAGGCGTTGGCTCCAACGGATCCCTCGTTGTGTCTGCTGCGCCGTAAACAGGCTACTTTGCGGGGACCTAGTCGAGGCTGCTGCGGAGACCCGCCGCGGCGCAGTGTCTTTGGTGAATAATGACCGATCTCGCGGATGAACGCAGATGGAATTGAATATTCCGTTGCAACTTGCTTGGAGAGATTTGTGGTGCGTTTGGGATAGGGGCGAGTCAACCTTCTGGGGGTAGTTTGAAGATAGTTTCCGCGAGTACCGAATGTGCTATGCATGAGGATGCTGGGCAAGTATGTTGGATAATCGGGAAACATAGAGTGGGACAATTAGTGGCGCTCAGAGCGTTCAAGTCGCATACGGGACATTCCATGGGAACTCGGACAGATTTCGGAGTAAGTTTTCGTAGATTGCTGAAATTTGAATATGTTGCAGTCTTTAGTGATATTTAAACGTACCCCAAAGGATTTGTCAAAATATTGAAAAATGACGATTTTACATCGCGCCCGATGTTAAAAACCTGCATTTGTTTAAAATACCTGCACAAAAATGGTTCAATTTTTTTTTCAAACTGAAATAATTTTTTCTTAAAACTTCAATGCCTTCTCTATAAGCACCGTAAATCTCATCTCCATCCGTTTACTACTTCCACAGCTATAATGTATTGAAAAAGAAGTTAGCACTTAACTTCAAACATCTGTAAAATCGTCATTTTCCAAAATTTTGAAAAATCATTTGAGGTACGATTAACTATCACTAAAGACTACAACACATTCAAATTTCAGCAATCTACGAAAACTTCCTCCGAAGTCTGTCCGAGTTCGCAAGGAATGTCCCATACCTGAGTTCGCATACCTTCTTCTTAATTTCAGTTTTCAGCTCCGCACTTACCATGTACTGACACCAGTGGCATTCTCGCGCATCCTCGTCGCACACCCTTGCCTCGAAGGCAAATCTGTTTGCCCAGATCTGCCGCGTTCCAGCGTCTAGGGACTTTTATTTACCGTTTCGCGCGATCAATCGAGCGGCTCGCCTGTCGCGAGACAAACACCCAAAGGGTATAATCGGCCCGTTGCACTCGTCTCGCTGAATTGTGCTCGGGTGAGTGCATTCGAGCCGCGCGATCGGTCCCTCTACGCTCTCCCTGGACGTCTCAAGCAGCCCGTAGGAGGAATACCTTAGCCTGGCTAGTGTGAGAATTTAGTTGAGCCCATTTCTGGGAGCCCAGACTTCGGGGAGCTCAGACTTCGGGGCTAACGTTCTTCGCTGCGGATCCTCTCCCCCTTTGCCCCCCGACGACCCTTATTTCGGCACAGTGGAGCGTGAAGAAAACGGTACGCTCACCTCCATTTCGGATCTGGATATTCACGGGGACCGAGCTGAAAGGAATTTCTCGGGGAAATGGAAGGAAGCACGGCGGGGTGGAGGGTCTGGGACGTAACCGCGCTCGTGCGCTTGTCTCCCGATGACTCGTCCAGAAAAGGGTTACTTAGACGTCGCACTCGAGACAGTAGTGTGGGCACGGGCTCACGGTGAGCTGGACAATCGTGAAATCAAGTGCGAAGACTTGTGAAGATAGATTCGGTTGGACGCCATTTTGTAAGTAATTAGCGGGGCATTAATTATAACGGGCTGGGATCGAGGGCTAGGAATCGACTACAAGTCTCCGCGACAGATAATTGGAATTATGTTAATGCGGCTCCATAACTTTGGCGTCCTTCGCGCAACCTGGCGTTATTAATCCTCCACCGTGGCCACTACTTTCCCAGCAAATTAATCGGTCTCGTTACGCGTCCAGTTGCTAATTAGAAAATTATTCGTCCTCGTTAGAGCAACGCGGGCCTCCGTTATTTCCTGCAATCGCGATCGACTGGGTATTGTCACTTGCTACCCGGAAGAAACTCGAACAACTTCGCTTCCGTCGAGTTTTCATATCCACCCCTTTCAACTGTTTCGCGAGTAGTTTCCTTGGACCCTCCTGCACTCGACGTGATTCGTTCTACCCTTACAAAACATCTCTTCTCCTCCCCGCCATGGATGATTCTAAATAACATTAATGCTAAAGACCTCGCTGCGCCTTTAATCGCGAGCTACAGCCACGCTTTATCGCGTTCGCGGCCCTACGCGCCCCTGTCCCTCGCCCCGCCGTCTCCGATGCTACTTTCAATCATTGAAAAAGTTCGTCTGCCTCGAAAAACTCATTTCCCTCCCCTCTCTCCGCCTCCTCCCACCTTCCTTTTTTTTTTCAATTTACCCCCGAGCCAATCGTCGCTGACAGTGGAGTACCAGCGGCAAGGGTGGCAGAGGGCGGAGGGCCGGGGGCTGGTTGACGATCGAAAAGTTTCGAAAGTTTCGAGCTAATTTGATTTATCGTCGCAAGCCACTTGAGATTCGCGACCGGGCTCGTTCCACCCCTGACTCGGCGTCCTCGTTGCCGAAGAAATTAGGAGGGGTCAGGGATTTGCACGGGAGGGGGTGGGTCGAAGGAGGAACGATGTCTCGGTCCCCTCGCCGCCGGGAATTTATTATTGATTTCGTCGTTTCGCTGACTAGCGGTGGGGGGTGGCTGGATACGATTGATAAAGGACACCCTCTCGCGACTTTCACTTCGACGAGTATCAGCGGCTAGGAATGGCAGCCCCGTCCGGTTATTATGGCTCATTGTTCTCTGTGCAATTTGAGAAACAGAGGGACGAACGAGACGAAAACTCCCCTTCCTGGAACCCTTGAGAGTATCGTCATCTTAATTCTTCCACTTCTGCTTCTATATCTTCCACCCTGGTCATTCTTCGTCAACGAACGTCACGGTTAGTGTTCCTGATTTCTCGATATTTTTTGCTTCTCGAGAAATCAGAAATCACACCATACTTCTCGAGAATTCTCGGGAAATTGAAAAAAATATTACAAAATTTATATTTTTGGAATAATGTTGGTAATATTTATCAAAAACAGAAGAAACCTTTAACTAATTGTTCATTCCTGTCTAATTTGCACAAACCTTGTATAAATGTAAAAACAGATATTAAATATAATTGATGTATTTATTTATTTAATACAAAATTTGTGCAAAGTGAAACATTACTTTTTTATTTTAAAATGGTTTTTCATCTGTTTCTTTTTTGTGATAAAGTCTATAGTTGTAGAAAACTTTCTTTCGTTTTGAGTGGATGTTGACTTAATCCTGTGTAGCATATCCAAAAGTTATGGTAAATTAAGTGTCCTTTCAGTGGACTGAAAAATATGAAATTCCTTTGTTAAAGTCTAGAATTTATCGTTTTCTTGGTTGATACTAATTTCTTGGAGGCTCTCTGCGATTGCTATCTCTAATTGTTTTCTTAATGGTAATTATTCATTTTGAGGACCCGTAAATTTTCCAGTATTTTCAGGAGAATTATGGTTACTGTAATATTTTTCAAAAAGTCTAGCTACTTAAAAATTGTTTTGGCGTTATAAACATATCTGTCGTGGGTATTAAATGACAAAAGCGTCTTTTGAATCTTTTTGAAGAGATCCTCCATTACCTATGCAACAATTTTATAAAGGCTACAATAGTTTTTTCTCTTCTTTTCGATATTTCTTCTTTAATAGCCACAAGAAACTCATTACTTAATTCAGTAGGTATGTCGAATCTTCTCTACTGAGATTTTCTATTGTAATTCATAGAGGTTCTAATGCTACTAATAAGATTTATTACAAACTGTAGACGTGTTTATACGTTCGCGATTAACTAGTAATATACAAATTGAACAAACTAGAAATTCAATTCCGAAAATAAATGAGATTTATAATAATTTTCGTAGACTCAAGTTTCTCGAGAAAAATAGTATTTCTTGAGAAATAAGAAATAAACATTTATAAAATTTTCTCGAGAAATTCTCGAGAATTCTTTCTCGAGAAGGAACACTAGTCACGGTCCAGTCGCGCTATCGGGTATCCAGGATCTTCATAAACTCGTGTATAATACGTTTCTTTCAAGGCCAATTGGAATATTCCTCCACGGTCGACCACTTGATCAACCCTATCCCTTGATGCCCTCCAATATTTTCTGGCGTATTTTTCGAAATCCGCGCTGCGTGGGAGCCACGTAATTCAATTACGCCTCTCACATTTGCTCAGCCACTTTCCAGCAGTCAGACTGAAGATCAACAGCAATTACATCGTGCCGAAACCGTCCTTCCGTTGGGTGGAGGCGTCGGTTTCCCCCAGGGCGTTTCGGCAACCGCCATCCACGATTACCGTAACCGTGCCCCGCCCGTGGCGGCTGCTCAAAGAATAAGAAGACGCGAGCGAGCTAGCTGGCGAGTGGGGCGGATGGACTTGCCTAATCCTAAGTAAACGCCACCACCTTCTCTCGCAGCTACCTGTCTGATCAAACATTTGTCTTTACTACTCGGTTGATTAAACGCTCGCCGAGTTTGTACTACGTTCGAGCCCGCGGTGCCGTCCTCCGCGCCCGCTCCGCTCCGCGCGGCGCGGAGGACATCCTGGGGACTGGTTCTTCGATTTGGGAGGACGGAAAAGCGAAGATTGAAGATCGAAGATTGGGGGTCGAAGAACAGGGAGCAGAGGAACGGAGAAGGATGTTAGGGGTGGCTGCGAAAGGAAACACGGGTGGCGAATGTAGACCGCAGAGGATATAGAAGTTGAAATATACTTGCCAGAAGATGCAGTGAGAAGCGAGAGGTTTTTGACCAACGGAAAGCTCCTCGGTCAAAGAGGGCCAGCTACTATTTCCGCGACGGTGAAAGTCGTGAAAGGACAAGGTGGAAAGCGAGAGAGGAAACGCGCAGCGCATCCAGAGAGAAAATTAGAAGCAGGGAAAATGCGTTAGACTCCGGCGGCCAGGAAGGGAGGGGGGTCTTAAAGGCGGTATCAAAGATAGAGGCAGGGCCAGCGAAGGAGGCGCGGACAAAGGGTAAATTAGATAAAGAAGAAAACCGATGAGCATAAAGAGATGAACGCTGACAACTGGAAATGAGCTAGGTGGGGAGAAAGAAAGAAACTCGAGCTCACAAAGAGGATCCTGCTTTTTCTCCAGTGGCTGCCGCTTTTGATTCCAGGACGGGCGAGGAACGCGGAAGACGCGGCAGGGAGCTGGATCCGTTTCGTTAGCAGTGGCAGGATCGATTTAGTCAGACGTTAAATCCCGAATCTCGCGCGTTCCGCTCGACTGCCCTTGCCTTGCGCCCGCGTACACGATATCTTGTGTGTTTCGCCTCGTTTATGGCCACGCGTGCGAGCGATTTAGCTCGCGCCCGGGCAAGTAGGTGCGAGCTAAACGGATGGAGAACGGCTGCCTACGCCGCTCGCATACCGCTAATTTATCATTGTCTTTCCGTCGGCCGCGGCCTTCCGCCGATTTCACGCCGCCCTCCTACCATCCAGTTTCTTTTGTTGCCTTTATGTCTTCCTGCCTTTTGTCGGGCCTTCGTTTAATTCTCCTACCATTTTTCGATGCGCCATTGTCGTGCCGCTGTATAAACCGTGGCTGATTAATTCTGGCGACGCGATGCATGCGCGCACCCCGCGGGGGCAGGGGGCCGCTAAAGACGCATTGTTTCCAAATTTAAGGCTTTCATTTGCCGGGGAAATTCGCCCTGCCGGTTTTTTTTTGTCTCCTCTCTTTTTTAATCGCTGATTACGGGGCCCGCTGTTAACGGAATGCAGAAGTGTACGTGGTTAAAATGCAGGAGCAGGGTGGAAGCTGGTCACGACAAAGGGGAGAGTAGAATGAAAAGAGAATCGAGGCTCCTCCGGTGGTAGTGGCTTAAAATGGTGTGCCATTGATATTTTCGAAGATGTTCCGGACTGATCAAAGGAGAATCCACTGCAATGCAGTGCCATTTAATCGATCAGTCTCGTGGAGAACATCGTGGTAACCGAGGGGTAGTAACATTTGTAGTCATAGTAGCTCTAGCGAGCGGTATTCGTCCTCTTTCGGCGGATCTTCTCGGGCGTGTCATATTCAGAACGCAATTCGACCCGAGGGGAATCGATTCCGAGCGGAATCATCCCGCGCTTTATGGTAACCAGCCACTGGGAAAGAAGGATCCGAGCGATATCGTTGGGACGCGTACGCGGCCCGTCGCGAATGTAGACGAGCGAATCTGCCCGGAAGTAATTTCGATCGGGCGCGTAAAGAAGGTGCGAGTAAATACGTGCTGACAAACCCGGCGCTCTGCGCCCCTCGATTCTGTAAATATTTCCTACTCCATGGAAAACTGAAAGCTTAGCGCAGTCCGAGCGTCTTCTCTTTCTGTATAAATAATCTTGCTGCAGCCAAGTGCGTTTCGGAGAGCAGCCTTGGCGTGTTTACGGCGTGGAGGATACCGCACTGCCTTCCACCCTCGCAATCCCTTACTCCTCCACTTCTACCTATATCTTTCCTTTTCGCTTCCAATATTTTAACATTATTGTTTGGGAGCCTGCCAACTTTTCTCTGAGTGAAGAACAAACAGAGGACTACAATTTAGGAATATCAATTCTAAAAAAAGTTATGCGATTTCAAAAACCGTCCAAATAGTTTTTTTACTCACTGTATATACCTATTTTTGTTTACGATCAAAGTGTTATTTCATGTCTATTGTTCTATGGAGCATTGATAATGGGAATAACTTTTATCAGTAACGTATTTCGATGTATTCGCTCACGCATGGTATAGAAATGGATATACCTATTGTTGAGAAACTAATAATTTTGAAAATCCAGTAGATTTCGCTTTTTCACAACAAGAGTTCATGTGTGTGAAGTTATCCTCCATTTTGTGAAAAATTACAAAATCATTGTTGTACTAGTTTGTACTAGTTTTGCACCGCGTTGTAGTACCGTTGAAAGTTTTCAAAAATTCGATACCGTTTTCGAAAAATTGAGAAAACCAATTTTAATGATAGCCCCTCCTTTCTTAAAAACATCGTTTTTCTTGATTGTACCGTTCGAAGAAATGGTGTAACAACATTGGTTTACAAGAAAAATAAAAAAATGGATACTGTCCCAAGTCACTTATTATTTCCTAATAAATGTTAGAAGAACATTGCTCGTCGTGCAGCTTCAGGTACGTTACAATGGCATCCAAAATTTATTCGATTGTCGAGGAGCATATTTCCGCAATACAACAAAAGTTGAAATTGTGTGGAAAAAATATGGATTATATTATTTCATAATTATTTAAACATCCAGTTCAGATTTCACGTGAAACTACGAATTTTAGAAAACATTATTAATATTTTTGTTTATACCTTTTTTCTAATTGTTTAAACAATTGATAAAACATTTGTCATTTAATAGATCTAATTAAAAGAAGTAATTTTTGTCTTGAAATTTCTTTTCTATATCTTACAGATTGCGAGTTAGAAAATAAAATCGGAAAAAAGCCGAATCTTCAGGGGTTAATTTCACCCCGTTAGTGTGATTTTGGGCAGCAAAAAAATTGCGTTGTAATCAGAAGGAAATTCCCTACATATCCACAAAGTTTCAGAATTTTTTGAATTTTCGGGTTCGGGATCTTCCCTTGTAGGTATAACCCCTTAATTGTAACACGTGGCAGAGAAAGCGACGGAGTCGTCAGGTCGCCAAACTTCAGTTCAATAACCCCGAAGGAACGATTCCCGTGTCCATTTTACGTTCTATGCTTCTGTTCACTTCTGCCCACGCCGAGAGGGCGGGCGCCACTAATTGTAAGTACCGCTTCTAAGCCGACAGAAAAATACTCACCGCATTTCCCTTGGAACGCTACAGTGATATTAGCGCCCTTCGCGCAGGCTGCCCTGTTCAGCTCGCAGAGGGACGGATAGTCGATCCAATCTGTGCCGCAGACAGGGCTCGATCCCTCGTGATCCCCTAAATTCGGGCAGGATTCCAGGCATTCGCAGGAGGCCTCGGTGCCGTCTCTACTTCGTACGCATTGCGAGCCCAGGGTGCAGTTCAGCTTCGAGCAGGGGTCCTGGATCTCTGCAACAAAAAGAACGGTCGTGTCGGGGCTGATTAATGATTGCCTACTATCGAGTCGTCGCATTTCTCAACATTAAATACATTAGAATTAGCTACACCGAAATTCTACGCTCCAAGATTGCGATTCCTTTGTTTGAATCGCCGTTGGCACAATGGTGCTCACAAACCGAAGCTCCGAAGCATCGATCCTCAGGCGGTGATCCTTGGCTGTTCACTGATCCCGGCTAACGCAATTTTGCACAGGAGAATGGGGTGGAAATCGCTTCCCTCGGGCGACCGAGAGCGATTCCCATGGTTTAAGATCGAGCTACGCTGACTCGCTTTTAATCGATAAGTTTTTTTCTCGACCCGCGTCACGGCCGCCCCGGCGTCAAACGTAATTACAAACCGTAAACACGGGGCGCGGGGTAAAACGGCGTGAAATTAAATCCGCGCGATTCACGGTGAATAAAGTATCGCCTGGCGGGAGGATTCAGCCCCGGCAGCGATAAAATACAGTTTTCCGCGGCGCGTGACCGCGCCCGCGGTCTTCGTCCCTTTTCTTCCCCGGGATTTAAACAGATAAAAACCGCCGGCGAATATTCAGCGGCTGGCTAAGCCGTTGAAAATTTTTAATGGAAGCGCCGCGAAGGAATATAGAACGGTAAACCCAATTATAAACGCTCACTATCCTTCTCCCCGTCCGTGCTGGATACGATATCGCGTTCCCCTCTCATTAGATCAACCGCCCGGGATGTGTACGTAAAATCAACGGGAGAACCAACTTTCTTTCACAGCCCTCATATCGATAGCGGTTTTACGGCCGCGGGCCTCTATATTCCCTCGTTCTCTCGCCTGTGCTTTCCTTACCGCAAAATTCCACCGACAAACTAATCTCGGATACGTCCCGCTCCGCGGGCAAGGCTGCCGGGGTTTTCCGCCTTTCGTCGCGCGGGCCTCGTTACGCGCTCCCGCGGCTACAAATCAAGTTCTCGTTGACCGAGAATAGAATATGGAGAGGCCGGGGACGGTCGTCGTCACGCTCGTTATCCGCGCTCAAGTACCTTTTGGGAAAACGTAGCAGCACTGGGATATCGTGAAGCCGGCGCACAGTATCAGAACAGCTTTCCCTATCATTGTTCCCGCGGCCCCGTCCGGTGCTCGCTGGCTTCTGCAAATCAAACCGACCACACAATTCATCGCGTCGCCGAGTAACGTCGTTCCAATTACTCGCTGCATTTCATCAGCGGGCGCCGTCTTCTTCTCGCCTTTCAGCCGGGGGACAATGGCAAGCCTGCACGCGCGTACTTGCGATCGCTTTGAGCGCTCTCTCGAGGCCTCGCCACCAGCCACCGGAAGCGACGTGAATTTTTTAACGACACCTCGGTTTGAAGGCCGTATGCTTCTTCGCAATTAAGCGCCGGCGTCGTTAAGCGAAGAATACATTTGTGAATTATGTCGAGGTTAGAGGAGCGAGTGGTCGTAATTGGTCATTTCATGGGGGATGTTTCGTGGGGTTGACGAAGGATTTTGATGGTAGGCGAGAAAATTGGCGAGGGAACTTGTGTTTGTATCGTAATCGTAGATTCGAGATTATTTATTGACCGTATTGCAAGCGGAGGCTGTTTATCGTACAGCTCGCGATTTAAGTCCACCTGCCCCTCTTCTCGGGCTACGAACTCGTGGACTAGGAGCTGAAGAAGGAAGGAAGAAGTGTATGTGATGAGACAAGTAAGAAGCTTATCCGAGAAATTGGTGGAGGAAGCTACATCTTTAACTGGGTTGCAAGAAGCAAGATTGCTTTCCTACTTAAAGCGATAAAACTCAGCTCCCACGTGAACGATCTAGACAGAACGTAAAACTCCATGATCCCTAATACACGCGTACACTTCGGGTGGCCATTAACTCTTCATCAGCTACGTTAGACCAGTCACTAGTGTTTGCACTAGCTTTGGGAATATTTGTCGAATTTTTCGGTATTCGAATACTTCAGTTGCTCAATTATTTGGTGAATAGAATTCGAATATCCAAGTATTCGAATACTAGTGTTTGCACTAGCGCTGGGACTATTTGTCGAATTTTTCGGTATTCGAATATTCGAATACTTCAGTTGCTCAATTATTTGGCGAATATAATTCGAATATCCAAGTATTCGAATACTAGTGTTTGCACTAGCGCTGCGACTATTTGTCGAATTTTTCGGTATTCGAATATTCGAATATTCGAATACTTCAGTTGTTCAATTATTTGGCGAATATAATTCGAATATCCAAGTATTCGAATACTAGTGTTTGCACTAGCGCTGGGATTATTTGTCGAATTTTTCGGTATTCGAATATTCGAATACTTCAGTTGCTCAATTATTTGGCGAACAGAATTCGAATATCCAAGTATTCGAATACTATTCGAATATTTAAGTATTCGAATAGTATGATGTGAATTATAAATCAAGTTCTTTAGATTCATTTATCAGGATGAAACCTTGTAAGCTAATTTTGACCCACTTCACACCATACTATTCGAATAGTATTCGAATAATAACATTCGAATACTCAAATATTCGAAGTGTATTCGTAGCATTCGAATACTTGGTAATATATTCGAATATTAAATTATTCGAACAGTCCCAACTCTAGTTTGCACTCCTACGGTCGCTATATTAAGTATCTTTGGCGTTTGTATTCCGAACGAAGTGTCGGTCTCCAAAGTGTGCACTTTCCAAGAACCATATCTTCGTCGCAGTCGCGGGGATCTGAACTTTTAACAGCTGGCCCTCTTACCAGTAGCCAGCAAGAGTAATTGTTTTAGCTCGCCTTTGAAAAACGATCGACAGTTGCGCAGATAAACGTTTGTGCCAGCGTGGAAAGCCAGCCAGCTCAGCTGGATGATGGATCGCAGCCTCGTTTGCATTCAATAACTCCCGCCCCGGTGTATTTTCGATTTGGCATTCACCGCAACCCGATTATCGTCGTTAACGCATTTAATTCGCCGCCCGCTACTCGTCGTCACGCCCATCCCGACCGATGCATTATTAATTATCGGTATGACAAACACAATTAGCGGTCGGTTATCTCTGCCCGTCGCTGGACGACGCCAGTCGATTTCTCCCCCATCTCTATCCCGCAATCTTCCTAATGGAACGAATATTCCTGATGCAACGCGGGCCGATCTAACGAGTCGAGGGGTAACAGAGGCTTGGTCCCGGTGTGCCTAACAATTCTTCGAACTGCTTTCGTTGGCTGAATGTGGCTCCATAGGGGCCTCTGTTTTTGGCGGATCATATACAAGTTCTGGGACAATATTGACAGTGTTCTCAAATCGTGATTAAGGCAGAGAATTTATTAATTTGTTGAGGAATTAAAAATAGAAATCTCGGAGAAACTTAGTACGTGTAACTTTATTTTTTAGTTCTTCGGAAACACTTATCACTTGCTCGTGCCAGTGTATCGTAGGGGGATTCGCGGGGTAAACAAATTTTATTAGTGTAGGCGTGCAACATTTACACGGGAAATATTTTTAAATGCAAATGGGAGAAGTTGCCGCGATCACTTTTAAAAAGAAATTTCGCTAGGGTCGATTTGAAAGTTAAATTAATCTAGAATTAAAAATTCCTGTGGCGTCGGTTGCTTTCGCGGCGATATTACGAAAGGGGGATCCTTTTCATCGTGAAAATTCAGTTATTCGGTTTGTGGAGTGAATTGCAAAGAATGTTGCAGAATAATTTGCCGTTAATGGAAAGCATATAGGTCGAGGTGAGAGGAAGGAGCTTTTAAAAGTATCGCCATTATCTCCAACAAAGTTTTTTTTTCGTTGCGCTTAACATTTCAGAAAATTCAAAAGCGAATTTACTCCACCGCAACAAGCGATAAAATCCTAAAAAAAATTACGAAACTCTTCGTTAAGGGGAAATTTGTAGCGCAGGCACTTGATCGTCTTTCAAAACTTCCATCTGTCTCTCTTGACTTCGCGAATTCGCGTTCAGTACATTTAATTCATTCCATTCGTTCAGTCACACAATGGGAGATTAATCTTGTCTATAGAACTATCGCGTCTCTATTCAGCGAACGAAATAGCGTCGGATATCAGTTAGTCGCATGCGGTTTCGATTCGGAAAGCCAGTTTAATCGAGCTCGCGAGCCAATCTTCTGCGAACATTGCTTGTTCCGCGCTCGTGAAAAATTGAATGCCCGATCAAACAGTAGAATAGTATAATTAAGAACAATTTCTGCTCAATTCTATTCAGGGACTTAGCATTTATAACTATATTTTCTCCCACCTCTATGCTGTAAAATTAGTATACCTTCAGAGTGGACCCATTCAGGTTACCTATATACCGAAATTCCATATAATTTACAAAAAATACGAAGCGTAGAACACGATCGAAAAGATATCTGTTATGTCACCCGCATTCCCCAACCTCGAAACTGTTACGAAAAGTTTTAAAGTGAGAAAAACAGTGTTAAGAGTACTCTCCCATCTCATCACTCCAAAAATAGGTAATTTCTAGGATTTTATTTTTAAAAATTGAACGTCGCAGGGTCAAAAGACTTTTTGGGCTATATTTGCACATTTCCAAAGATAAGAAATAAAAATTTGGGGGAATTTTATCTAATACTGCTGACTGTCCGGGTGATATAGAAAAGTTCCTTTTGTGAGGAATTTTTAGCGCCTGGTAGACTTATGTGACATCAACGAACCTCGAAAATTCTTAAAGTTTGTAAGATTGTTCGTGGAACAATCTACGGTCATAGCAAAATATTGTAATCTCATGTGTTGGCAGATGTTTGAACCACAAACACCGAAAAAACGAGTAATTTTAAGCACGAAAATGTTTATAAAAAGAAAACGATTGGTCGGACAGTTACCATTATAGATGATTCCACGGAGAATTTAGGAACGAACGAAATCCGGCAAGAATTTTTTAAATCGGTTGATTATTTCATTCGTTAGGACTTCCGCAGTGTTAAGAAAAATGTGCTTACAGAAAAACGCGTTTAGAGTTTAACTGCTGCATCGCTACGAATTTTGACGCCGAATTTTAATTGCGCATTCTTCAGATGATGTACTACTAAAATTTATATGTATAAAAAAATAAATCGATTTTTTGTAGAACTTTACTGGGAGGGTATCTTTAATCTACACTTTGTAACCTAAACTTGGACTACAGAAGGGTAATTTCACCACCAACGTCCATCCTAAAACGTACTCATCGACATCCACCTGGGTTGCGCGGGACGAGAAAAAGCTCACGAAGGTTCCTCCCACTCAAAGGCCACCCTTCTCGTTCCACCCCTCCTCCCATGGCAACGTCGACGTGATATCGTAATTAATAATCCATTTTGCTGGTTTTTGCCGGTGCACCTGACCGTCGCAGTCCGCCGCTAACCGCTCACGGATAATTTATTATCGGCGAGCACCGCATTACTCCTATACTGATGCTCGGTTCTTCGTTAATGCTCGTCGAAACGTCTGTCGACTGTCGATGGCATCGCTGTGCCATGGTCGTTTTGGTACGGTGCTTTAACGATGGCCACGTCTATAGCGCGACTAGCGTGTAATGCATTCTATTATCTCGCAGATTTCGATGATACACGGTGGCTGGTGAAAAACTGGGCTGTATAATGGGTGGAAAATGCGGAGAAAATGGGATAAAATGGAGGTGTAACATATCAAACGCGAGTACGCAATGTCAAATAAATGATGTTACTGATTAGTTACCATAAATATCGCAGGATTATTTCAACTTTAACTACCCCGACTGTATCCATTTCAGACTGACTCATTTTTTAGTGAAAAATAAATATTCGGTACAATGCGAGTTTAGCTCAAACAGAAGTAAAAGCGAAATAGACATTCTTTATTCAACTATTGGTATGAATGAACACCCCCAGTGAATGAACGTTGTTTATGTAATACGAAAAATTATTAACGCCTATCGCGCTCATTTCACGTTGAAAGTTACTTCGAAATTTAGAGTGGACACCCACAGACGTCTCGCAAAAGCGTTTTTGTTTTTACTTATAACTTTTACGGCATTAATTCCGTTTATTCAATAATTGTCCTCACGGCCGTTCATTCACTGGCAAAAGTGGACATTTCTTAATTAACCAATTAATGAACAGCTTACCCGGTCTTTTTTTCTCTTGACACTTTCGCCGCTAGTGTGGAGATTAAGTTAAACCACCCCAGAAACCAAATTTCAACTATGCATAATTATGATCTTATAAGACTAGTAAAGTATCAAATCAATAATATTATTGCAATTGGAGAATGAAAAATTATTTACACAAAAAATCGTCTAAGTACATTGGAAACCTAACCACTGTTTTTATCCCGTTCAATCACTGGGGTACCCCTGTTGATTCATTAGAAATTTATGTTCATTCACTGGTCAGTGGCCCATTTTTTTATTTAATCCTTTGCCGGATTTTTGATGAAAGTTATAACTATCAAACACTGCTAGAATTGTGTTCCGGGATGTCTGACTTTACTAATGAAACAGCTCGCTTATAGCAATAACATTCAGGGGATTAAGTAACGACTTTTGAATACTAATTAAACAGACCATGCAGCTTAAGTGTTCATTCACTGGACAGGTCACCCTATCCCGTAAACATTTTAAAAGACAGTTGCAGCTTCTTCCGAGAAACGTTTAAGACGATGACGAAGCGATCGGTGATTGGATACCCAGCTTATCTAGCGATGATTGCCAATTAGTAGGCCATTATCGAGACGCAGGTTGGTCAGTATAGTGGCGTGGGAAGGGGCATCGGCAGATAACGGCCGGGAAGATGAAGGGGGGTGGATCAAGAGGAGGGAATAATGGGATCGAAGGATCGGTCGTACGGTTGGTACTGTCGGGCCGTGTCAAATGAGCTTCATTAGGCAAACTTTGGGAGCAGGGTCGGCCGTTGTTGGGTCAGGAAACGACGAAGTGGACTTCGACAGTGAATGACGACGAGGGATCGTTCGAGATAAGAATCCCACCCTTCTTCGAGCCACTTTGTCGAATAATCTGACCACCCCTAAGCGGAGGAACCCATTAATCTACATTTCCGCGTGCAACTGATGCGTGCAGGCTGAGGCTTTTTGTTATTTAACTGGAACTAATGGACCGTTGGCGGTAATTAATACGTAAAGTTGACGAGCTTTGGCGAGGGGTTATTACTCAGTATGGACTCGGAGGCTTAACACTGGTAGAGACACTCTGCGTGGAAGTGAATATGCTTACTGTTTAAGGGCTTCCAGTTCGAGAAAGTGTGCTACTAAAACTGGAGATGTTTAATTAAACTAGTAGGTACATAACGCGTGAAATTCCTTCAGTTTCATCAGAATTCTACCGCCACCGCGAACCACGCTTTCCCCCCCCGTCAAATCGAAGTGATTAACGTCCGTAGCAGGAAAATAAATCTCAAACTTCTCATATCACTGGTGCTCGAAAACCTGCCAGCGTCTCGACACAGGGGCCAACGAGCTGGCTACTCGGAAACTAGGTCGCAGCTTATAATTCCTACTACCCTATCCCCAACTTCCGCGGGAACTTTGACACCAGCGATATTACGAATCTCTCCCCTCAGCATCGGGGGGAATATTTTTTCACCGCCGCTCTGCTCGCCGGTCTTTAACAGACCCATCGATACGGGATTACTCCGTGCCACGCGTGGCGCTGTGAACTCTCTCGACGAGTGACTTCCGCGAGCCTTAAACCCTCAAGAAGCCAGAGAAACAAATTATTCACACGGACGGTAGTCCGGCGCCGGGATGGGCTGATAAACGGAGAGACGGCGTGCAGATCGGCATAAACGAGATCGAAGGAGGGAACGCCGACTGACGTGATTAACGAGCGAGTTTCGCCTGTCAGCTGGACGTTTCTATGGCCGTAAGCGGATATGGGGCTGTTCGGCCGGAGCCTGGCGGTAGTAAAGGCATCAGATTGAATTCGGGATTGAGCGCGGCGTGTGTAAGGATCGAAAGGATGACGTGCTACCGTCCTCCTCGATAAGGCTCGCCCGTGGAATTATGTGAACGCGTTCCCGGCCTGTTCACGTGTACAGCGCGAGGCTCGACAACGGGGGCGTAACTGCGGGGATTCGACGGGCGGGAAACGCGGACGAAGGTTCGAGGAAACGTTTGTTACGTCTGGCATTTCTTGGTCCGGGGCCATTTATCAGCGTTAGGGTGTTTCGTTGCGAACTGGGCCAGCGGAGCCGACTTTGTTTAATTAAACGTGGAAATTAGAGTTCGAGCTTCGAAGGGGTCGAAAGGCAAGATATCGTTCGGTGGACTGCGCTCGAGTCCGGTCACTTTGATGGCTCCAACTGAAGCAGCACGGGCTACTTCCGCGAGCACTTTCTATTTATGCGAACTTGGAGTGGTTATAACTTGAAAACGAGATCAAGTGGAATGTGTATTTACGTGTAGCTGTCCCTCTGCTGGCATTTTAGCAGAATCATGCCCGACTGTGCGCTGACTAACGCAGGCAGCGCGAAATTGGAGAGATTAAGGCTGAAATAAGAATGCAAAGGATGCCCGGTAAATCCGGTCGAATCGCGTGATTTTTCTTGTTTGCTGGGGATTGCTGGAGATCCCATCGAGCACTCTCGACTGGCTGGAGAGGATTAGGGGTGTGGATGTAATCGGATTTTAGCAGATCCGACGCGTGCAATTTTAAAAGTATGTTTTCGATCGCTGATAAATACAGACGTGTACGTGTGACTGAATTCGGGCCTGCGGGGATGAAAGTATTCGGGAAAGGAGTTCCTAAAACTCTAGTGTGACTCAAACCCTTAAAATTCATGTCGATTGAATTACGTCAGGCGTTTAATTCTTTATCCATTCCAACTCATTCGTATATCTATGTCTGTGACACTCCTTGCTTTCTCGACGAACCATCGGATCCGATTTCCTTTCACCAGGAACAAATAGAGCGCGCGTGTCCGACATCTGAACGGTCCGATGGAAAAACTCCTCCTACGTGGTGGAGTCATTAACGGATCAAATCACTAATCAATTCTCACCTCACTCGATGGAAACAATGGACTTTGTTCCCGCTGTGGCCCGTGCCGGGTCTGTCCGCCTGATCCTAACACTGTTACAGAAAAGGAGGGCGTGCCCGGCGGGGCGGAGGAAGAAGCATTAAAAGCGCAATTATCGCGAGGCTTAATTACGAGGCTCTTGTAACATCAGCGGCTTTTCTTCGTTCCCCTTTCTACTCTTTCTTTGACGGAAAGCCCTTTATCCACGGCGCGACATCGTTTGGACTTCCAAACACGATAATCGCGCCCTGCCGTGCTCGTTTCAGTGTAAAGGGCGAGGGGTGATCGATTTTAATAAGTTCTCGTCAGATTTGTTATTAAAGAGGCTTAGTACTTAGGAACAGGAAGGCGTTTGTTATTCCACTACTGAAATATGCACGTTGGATCCTACTGAACTGGGTGTGAGGAGACTATGGAAGCGGGGCGAAAGTATGCTACCTTTTAGGCACTGAAATTGTTGACACCTTCATTTATTAGAAACCTCGAGCTAATGGAATCTCTCCTGCGGCTATCCCTGCTTAAGAATTTTACCATATTTACTACCCACAGAATTCTGTACCTTCGAAGTTTCTATTTACCGAAGTATCAAGGTTCCTGAAAAGTTAATCAACTGTTGCTCTGCCCGCCAGTCTGACGCAACTTCGTACAGCTTAATCTAGAAATCAATAAATATTCATTCACATTTTTAACTTTGCCAATCCCTATTCAAATTCGAAGCTACAAGTAGAGCAACGTTAAAAGAGTGTCTGTGTCTCACTAATTTAATAAAAAACGATATTAACCAATTATCCTCGAGAAGCTTTGTTCCTCGGTTGTTGATAAACTAACTGAACCGCAGCTTCAGCTGCAAGTGGATATCGAATTCATCCGTTTTTGGTTTTAGCGGACGAGCGAAATTATTCTCCCGCGTGTGTGCGCTCGCTAATTGAAGGACGCCCAGGGAAAAGCGGGCCGTAACGTTTCCGCTGGACTTTTAGCAAGCCATGTGGCCCAGGGAAATTTGTTTGCCTCGACTAATGAAAAAACTGGATTGCTTTCGAACATGCACGTTACTGTAACTATAAATTCGCCCCGTCCTCGTAACGTCTCTTTCCGATAGACGTTAATTACGCCGAACAGCGACATCTCAACTTCGTCGTTCGCATTTGCGTTTGTATTTTAGTAACACTGTTCAACAGCCATTTTGGTCTGTAACATTCAACAGCCGCCTCTTATAGATTTTCGTGCGCTGAAGACGAATCCGCAAACCGTTTGTCGCCATCACCCTCAGTTTTTGAGAAATTCGATTTTAAAAAAAAAATGCAAATTTTCAACTTTCAACATCTTTTGTGTCGAAACAGTAATAGTTATTCGGTTGCTTGTTGCGTCAAATTATTCTGTAAACCCTCCTGATTACAGCGATATAAGTTATTGGTGCATTATGAACATTTAAATATGTTTAAACAACGATCAAAGTGAAAAGAACACCCGAAATGCACCCTCTTTTGCAGATGTTTTTAAATTTATTTACAAAAATGAGGGTCTAGGAGAAAATCTGACCATTCCACGCGATGCAGCGGATAATTTTCCTTCGGGAAGCGTCAACAGAAGTGGTAAGACACATTTGGTTTTCAATACAGAAGCGAAATAGTTTGGCAAAACGTGCGGCGTCGACAGTGGTAGTCACGCGCGTTAAGCGATTGTGTGACGCTGAGCGGCAGTGTATCGCGCGCCGCCTTTGACTACCACTGTCGACGCCGCACGTTTTGCCAAACTATTTCGCTTCTGTATTGAAAACAAAACGTGACTTACCACTTCTGTTGGTGGTTTCCGAAAGAAAAATTTCTGCTGCATCGCGTGGAGCAGTTAAATTTTCTCCTAGGCCCTTAGTTTTTAAAATATATAGCAAGATATCTGCCAAAATCGATGCATTTCGGGTGTCCTTTTCCCTTTGATCGTTATTTAAACATATTTAAATGCTTATAATTCAATAATAACTTATATCGTTGTGTTTGCGATGGTACATAGAATAATTTCACAGATCATGCAACCGAATAACTATTATAGTTTGAACATAAAAGATGTTCAAATTTGAAAATTTGCATTTTATTTTCAAAATCGAATTTCTCAAAAACTGAGGGCGATGACGATAAACGGTTTGCAGATTCGTTTTCAGCGCACAAAAATCTATAAGAAACGACTATCGAATGTTACAGAACAGAAGAAAAGTTTAATTTTGTTGGACAGTGAAATCATCAGAATGGGCGGCTGAAAATAACGGGAAGAAGTAGCCACGAAAGCAAGGTAGACATTCCCATTAGTTCAGTCTCCCTCGTTTTCTACATTCCACACAGTTCTACCCTGATCGCAGAGAACCCCAACATATCCTAAACCCTTGAAGATACCCTCCCCTAAAGACGACTGTCATATGCGCGACATCGGGACATTGTAGCACCACAGGTCGGGTCCCAGAAGCATTACAATTTCGCGATGTCGTCGTAATAACAAGAACAGGATAGAAACAGCCCCCGGAATCCCTCTCCGTGACACAATTTACCGCTGAGCTTCCGTCGTCGCTAGCATTCTATTCGACTCCGTTCCTTTTCCACGCGCTGGTCCGAGGCTTGCCCTCGCGAGGCTGACCGTGCCTCGAAGCAGCCAAGAAGGGCTGTTCTGGGTCGCGCCATCCCTTTGGAAGCGTAATGACGCGAGAACGCATCCCGATCGAGCGGGATGGCCCGCGGGGGATGCGCCGGCGGCTGTGGGTCGCTCGTTTTCCCACCTTTCACCTCGGCAAATTATACGACGCGGCTCGCCTCGTCGTCAAATATTTCGACAGGCGCCGCGCTCGGGGGTAAATGAAGACGCGCGCGGAATAAATCGATAGCTTTCAAGTTTACGCCGGCGAGGCGGAAGCCCCGGGCGGCTGGCTGTTTGTTTCACGGCGGATGAGAGAGATCGCGCCGTAAATATGGGGACAGGCATGCAGAAGCGGAGGCAGAGTTTTGCATCCGCTTGGGGGATCAAAACGTTGGATTTCGTTCGGGTTTCCAGGTGGCTGGGACGAGCAGGGTTGGAGGTCGATAGGGGAAGAGTTTCGGGCGAGGAAGAAGAAACGAAGAACGTGCGGTGAGCGCTTAATCGTGATTGGGATTCAATGGCGACGTTGATTAATGAAATTCGTGCGTTCTGTTTGATCGTTGGCGATTCGCTTTCGGGGGTTGGAAGGACTTCGCAAGCGTGTAGCTTTGTCGATTGAATATTAGATTGTGCAAGGGAATCGGGGAAGGTTAATGAAACGCAGGCGTGTCGTTCGTTCGGCTAGTTAGCAACAGCTACTTTAATCGACGAGTCGGCGGAGGCCTACCTCGATCGTCCACTGTTTTCGACCAGACGCTCCACGGCGAACGTCTTGTCGCTTGGCGCGCTTTACAAATATGTAATTCTGTTCTTACAATTAGATTCACTGCTGTCAGCAAAAAGCAATCACTTTCTGTACAAGCAGAATACGGGATACAGTTAAAAGGCACGAGGAAAGAGAACAGACCTGTCATTATGTGGAACAACAAATCGAATCTCGAGAATTCGTTTACACCGTGTCCTGCAAAATTAACGAAATCATTAGCCCCGGTGTCAGTGGGTACATTAATGAACCGTTATCGGTTCTATCGACAGCATAAAAGGGCAAATTATTGCATAGGAAGTAATTACTCGCGAGTCGCGTGTCCGCTACCATTTATTTGCGCCCGTTAGCCGGACGTCACTTTGCAAAACCGTATTCAAGCTATTCGCGTATCATCCGCGTGGTCAGCTTCGCTCTTCTGAAAAAGTCCATTCGATTTCCATTTAACATGCCGCGTAATGATATTCCGCGGCACCGCGCTTCCCGTTTTATTGATATTAAACGCGCACGGGCGCGTGTAAACCGCTTTGAGCAACGCGTGCACGCTCGCCTTCCCTTATTATTAACAATAATTTAATTCCATGACGCGAGCCACCTCTGCGCTCCCGATCGACGCGGCGCCCGAGTTAATCGTCTTTGAAAGCTCGTTATCTTCTTCTCCGCAGCACCATCGTACCATTCCTGTCGCGATTCAATCGGCACGTTTATCGTTCAGGAATTCGCCTGCCATATCGCGAAAGGAGAAGCGACGACGCGTCGTGACTCGCGCGAACGTAATTACAGACCTTTCACGAGTCCCCCTTTGCCGCCGTTGAAACGACAAAAGAGCCACCGTCCCGCTTCAGTTTAGATATGCAATCGATTCCAGCCTGTCCCGCGTCGCTTATCTACTTGGCTGACCAGCGGTGCCCTCGTTCCACTTATCTGCGCGCGGGCCAAAAACGGGTCAAACTCCACCCCAACTGCGACAAAATGTGCCGCGCAACATTGCCCGCGAAAAAGTCTTCGGGAACAGAGGGTCCCCGCGAGCTTATCGGTACGTGAAATAACAAATATCGCTGGGACACAGCCGCGGGAATTAATACGAATTTACGAGACGAGAAAGTGCTTTAAAGCCGCCTGAGAATTAATTATCGCGCCGGTATTCTATGTATAATGCACAATATTTGTAATTGTGTTCCAGCTAATGCAACGAATATTATTGAACGTAACCATGCGAAACCAGTAATGGCTTTAATGCCAGTAATAGCATTACCCAATCCGCGTTTCACGGCATTATAATGAATTTAACGCGACACGCATGGATCTGGCACGTTATATGAGAATTTTTTGGAACATCGATTGTCAGCGACAATGGCAAACTTACGGGAATTTCTGCTACCAAAGTGAAATTTCATACGTTTCAGCGGACTTCAATGGATATTCGTGAAAATTCGTGGCAGCGATCCGTTGCGCCATCCCTTTGGAATAATATTTCATACGCAACGAGTTATTAATTAAACCTGACGTTCGTGTAACAGTCAATCACACCTTCTCAATGAAGCGTATCAGCAATCTCATAATCTGTGCGTGCATCTCCACACGTTTCCACTAATTCAACCCCCTTCGACCCAGATCCTCGCTCATTATTTCCCCAACGTGTTCTCCATCAATGCTCGATCTTTGCCCGAGAATTCCGCCAGGCCCATCAACCGGAGAACAGAGCACGGACCGTGCTGAACGATCACCCGGTAGCATCCGACCGTCTCCATCTACTTATCCGCTTGGCTGACCGCGCACAGACCGACTCTACTTATCTCGCCCCCCGCCGCTTTTGTTCCCCGGGCGAAAGCGTACCGCGTTGCACGCGTGCACAGTAGCCCGCTCCATTATCTATGCTAATTAACGTAACGCCGACCCTTCGGGGGAGGGAGCGACCGGGACACGGTCCGCGCCAGAAGCGGCTTGTTGCGTAAGAGGGCGAAAGGGTTAAACGGGGTAAACTTGAACGCTGACCCGAGAACACGACGAGACGTACTAGCCTGCGTTCCAGCCCCGATAACGGCCAATTACATCGCTATCTGATTCAGACACGACACAGGCCGCAACGTCCCATCCCCGCGATTTTTCGGCTGGAAAACAGGTCCGCGATTCCAATCAGGCACAGCCCCGCAGCCTCTTATCTCTTCCAGGATCGCGCCCCAGTGGATTTTACGGGACGATTAATATTTCCAGCGGCGCCAGGGATCGACCTGATCGCGAGATACGCCTCGCCGGGACCAACGGCTCGCTTCTAGATCAGGCACTAATTTTTTATCTGTTTATGAAAGAAATCGTTTTAGCTTTTACGTGTTCGACGTAATAATTGTTTGAAATTATTTCTAAAATCAAAATTGACAATTCAAGACCACGTGTGTTATATGTGAAAGCAGTTACTATTGTGAGTTTTCGTGAATTTAAATGTATGTAAAGAAAGTATAGGGTACTCCCTTTTAAATTAGCCCGCGCACTCACGGCGCGTTGGCTGAGGAGGTTAGAAAGACTAAGGAGTAAACACCAGTGCAACGACAAAGCTCCACGAATTAAAAGGACAACAGGAAATAGAGATTGTAATTGGGGAATAATTGACATTTAATGTCGTTTCTCTTTTACAGGTAAGCGTTGTAAATAGTTGTAAATAAGAACATAAACAATAAAATAAAAAAAACTCTTTTACAGAGAGAGAAACTCAGTTTTGTGATTATTCCGGCACAATAACATTATATGTATAAGGACTTATTGGATGCCATCTCTTATTGATCGGAGTAAGGGAGCACCATCGGCGATACAGCTGATTTCTTTCACGCTTTTGCAATTGTTAAAGCTTATTTTCATACATTTTGATTATTAAATAGTTTACTTACGATGTAAGGCAAGAATTTTTGTATTATATATATCATCTTGATTTAAAAGTCAGTCATCGTTATTTAGTTTCAATTTTTTATATAATATTAAGTATAACTAATATTTTGATCACATGAATAACACATAGGTTTGTTCAGACATGTGTTGGACTTAACCCAAAATGGCAAGTACAAAGAAGAAGAGGTAGAAAAAGTATAGCAAAGAAGATTTAAAAGTCAGTCAGCTTTAGAGGATATAAATCATAATAATTTGTCTTTGCGCGTTGTCGTTATGTTTTTTTTCGTGATGACAAATTAGTTCCCATGTATTTTAGATAATCAAAAACTGGTTTCCAGTTACCTTATTTTTCCATATCTTATAAGTAATTAAGTTATACTTATTTTCAACTTTTCAAAATTCTTCCTTAAAGTTTAAACATAAATTTATCTGTAGGTAGCAAAAAAGTCTAAGATTTAGGGTTTTATTACGTTGAAAATCAATATTAAAGCGGGAAGTCCTTCTAAAATGAAGAAAAACTAGCCCCCGCGTATGCTGGATTTAAGGGGAATCGATTTCATCGCTAGTAGATGCTCTCCGTTTTTACGTTTCAACGAAAATGTAAAGCAGAGGATGGCGATGCCCTTGGATAACTGAATTGAAATTGTAAGGCTCCTCTTCTGTCGGAGCTTTGAGAATTTAGATTTCTGCAGGGTCTTTGCGTTACCCTCGCGCGACGAGACAATTGAATACTGGGAAGGGAGAGCGGTTCCACGTACGTAATCCGATATTTCGGTACGCGTAATTTCGTCGGGGGCCTGAGGTGCTCCGGATTTCGAGAAATTGCCGGAACTGCGTGCCGGGATACTTTTCCAATAGGCAGTATCGATTTTGGGCCAAAGTTTTCCGCGGGATGACGAAAGTTTTAATTCGGGACATTATCCAGGAAACGCGGGGAAATTTCTGAAACTCGCGGGATTCCAGCGCTACATACACCGCTATCATGTTTCCTAACTCGAATTTTGATGAAAGTTTTCCGTGGAATCGGGAAGGTTTCGCGTAGTTCCCCGTAAGCGTCGGCGGATCCGAGGAATTTGTAAAATGACAGAATCCAACGTCACCTCGGCCGTTGTCGCGTTACTTTCGCGAAATATCTCAATTTCCCTGAAAACTCTCGCCAGCTTGCTGGAAAATTCTGTTCGCCGAACTCTCCGGCGAGTTACGCAGGAAGGCGTGATTTTTTTCAAGGGGATTACTGAGCACCGCCTTGGCACTTAATGAAATTCATTTGGAGTTCAAGTAAATAAGATCCGGCGCCAGGAGTTCACGCGTGCCAATTACATCGAGCCACTACTTAATCTATTAAATCGATGCGTATCTGATCTCCGATCATCTTGCTATCCTAACCCGTCAGTCGAATAGGTTGCACCGCATTAATTTGACGCACGGCATCCGATGGAATATCGTCGCGACATTGGCGCTAACCAGATTTACAACTTCCTGTAATTCCGCGGAATTACGGTATAACATGTCTGGATACATACGTTAAACAGGATTTAGTATAATCGAAGCAACAATAGTGGGGCGCGTGGGAGCGTGCATGATAAGTGATCTGAATAGAGATCGGCCCGCTTATCGAGATGCAAGGATCGATTTCCAGCGTGCATACACGCACGTTCGAACAGCTTCGAAGAATACGCGTGGAATTTGAATGGAGCACGAAGTCACTGGGCGTTAATTCCTAGCTGTTAAAAGTCGAAATCGTAGTGGCGCACGTTTGCATCACCGAGAGCCGCCTTATCTGCGGTAATAGTTTGAAACGCGCCCATTATTTAATTAAGAATTTTCACCGCGCCGCAAACCACCCGTTTACTCTCTTCCCTCCATAATAGTTTAGAACGTCTTACACCACCCCCCCTGGAAGTTAGCTGTTCGTTACTCAGCGAAACACGTAGCGATGCACACGCGTGGCGTCGCGTGCAAATTCGCGTAATTGCTAGACAAACGTACGCGTATTGCCGGGGTGCCGTCGTTGTTACTCTCATTATGCCGGTTTACGTTTCGCAGGAGCGCGGCCCGAACGAGTACCGCGGCCCCTGGAAATCTATATCGGGGTCGTTAACTCCGCGCGTTCTCCTGCAGGATCGAGACCGCCACGCGAGGACGTTCGCGAGAGAGAAATTGTCCGTTCCATTACCCCCGGCGCGAGCGCTTTAAATCCTCTCGTTTAAGACGGCCAGCGAACTCTCCCCCGCCGTCCGCTGACTTTTATCGCCACTCGGATCGATTTATCGCGCGTCCCGCCCGC
This sequence comes from Andrena cerasifolii, assembly GCF_050908995.1. NCBI lineage: Eukaryota > Metazoa > Arthropoda > Insecta > Hymenoptera > Andrenidae > Andrena > Andrena cerasifolii. The sequence continues at coordinate 23,206,018 of NC_135119.1, read as the reverse complement.
AGAACACCATCGACGAACGTGCAAGTAATTGATCGATTCACGGATTGTTTATCCACTTTGCCAGGGTCGCCGGTTTCTTCGCTGGGCAGAGTGCGAGACGGCAATTGCGAGATTTTAAGGAAACTCCGTTAGTGGTAACGACCCCCAGGGCTTGGGGCTCGTTTCATGGGTGATTCTCCTTGAAACATGTCCTCGAGACGGGAACCGGCGATCCTGGGGTACCTGAGCCGGCTCACCTATGTTGAGACCTTGCAAGAGGCTCAACAACCTCACCCTTAATGGGGAAGGAGGGTGAATAAAGGTATCTTCTGTTTGCAACGTAGAGCTGTGTCAGGGTATGGATTCCCCTTCGCTTTCCAAAGCTATGTAGTCGAAGTTGGGGGAACGTGGATTGAGCCAGCTGTGACTAGATCTTCCCAATAATTGAGTTTAGACTAGCACGGGTTTCCTAACCTATTAGGTTGGTGACAGGGGCTGGCACTGCTTTCAAACTTGGCAGGGATTGGCCGTACAGGTTTATCGGCTAGGTTAACATTAGATATTATTGAATGAAACACTCGAATAGTCAGATCGAATAATCAGATGAGGGGTGAGAAAGGGAGCTCTAGTACCTACCTACCATTTGCAATGATTAATCACAGGAAAAAATATATTTTTATAGTGTAAGACTTTCTTAATACAATGCAAAAAATCTCATTAAATTTTCTGCGGTAGTTTTCCTTTAATTAATTCCTAAGGATCGCCTATTTGTACGGGCTCTAGACTGGAATATCCCCTTAAGGGGGCTAGGCAGTCGAAAAATCGATTTTTATTGCATTTTTAGAGAGTACTATCTTTTCTGAATAAAATGCCGCTTGGTTTACAGTAAAATTCGCTAAATTGTAGATTTGGCAGCTAAAAACGTCAAGCGGTAAACGCGTTTTTCTCGAATATTTTTTTCTCTTCATTTTTTCCTGGCTGCGAACGAATTGAGGTTCAGATCGACTTGGAAAAAATTACAGGATGTGTAAAACGTGTGCCCTTTCGGGGCAAACCTCTTATAGGGTCCGTAAAAATTCGAGATTTTTATAAAAAATTAAGAAGTCACCGAATTTTTTTAACCCAGACCATTTTGTGCGCTACAAAAATCCGGTGACTTCTTAATTTTAGAATTTTTTTATGTCGATCCTTCTTATTATTTATTAATTATTGTGGAATCGTGTTAACTTCTTCAACGATGTTGTCGTCAGGTGTAGCACCTGCCACATTCATCTAATTACGAAAAGAAGTGATTTTTCTTAAAGTGAAATAATTTCCGCTGGGCCTGGACCTATAATTTTAATTTCAGTTTTTATTTATAATACTTTTTTCGTCGATATAAAGAGTAATATGAGAAATTTGTCTAAGGAAAAACATACTTTTTCTTTCAAACGCTATAACTCTTTCAATATTTCTTTTTTTGTCTTTAAACTGGACCAATTCCAGCGTAAACTATCTAACTTTAAGAAACTTCTATTCTTTTTGCAATCAGAAGACTGTGATAGGTGCCACATATCCCGTCAACAGGAGTTACATGGTCGAAGAGGTGGATAAGATTCCACAATAATTAATAAATAATAAGAAGGATCGACCTAAGCAAAAAAAAAAATTCTGCAAGTTTAAAGATGCCTCCGTACATCCCAAAAGAGTTTAATCCAATATGACGAACAGTGTTTTCCAAAAAAAAAATCTTAAATAACTGTTACTTTTAGGGCTGTTAGACGAGAATCCTCCCTTACGGGCACCAGGTAACACTTATTTCCAATCGAATCCTCTTAAAAACCAGTGTCGAGATTGAACAACGGTAAACACGTTGTGCGCAAAGTTGAAAATAGAGATTTTAACCTCCTGAATTAGCCGAATTCGCGTTTCGGAGCACACGCTGGGAGGAAGGTGCCCGCAACAAATCCAAAGTGAATGGAACCGCAGGAATGCCGGGCGTATAAAACGGCGGAATGTGGCAAAAGCTCGCAGAAGGTCGGGAGACCCGCCGGCGGAGGAAAAAATGGCAAGGATAACGGTCCTCAGACATCTCGGGGGAAATACGCGAGCGTCCCGTAAAAATAATGTGGGGCTCGTTTGTTGCGTCAGACAGTGATTCGTCTGGTTCAGGTCCGAGACGTGAGAAAATGGCGAAGACCAGTGGAAAAGTGGTGTATTTTTCATCTGCATACTTAGTGTCTGTTACTGGCAGTCCGGGGGAGAGGTTTTTCCCTAGTCTGAGAGTTTGCAAAAAATGGTGACAGAAAGAGAACGAAGAGGAAGGGGATAAAGATAGGTTCCAAGGGTGCGATGGTGGTAGAAAGCTTTACTCGCTCACCAAATCCTCCCGAGGTCGTTCAAATTTCTGCGGACAAATAAAGAGCCCTTTTTTTTCCTTTCGATTTCAACAGTTTCAAAAGCCTTCCTTCGTTTCGGAATTGAAGAGTCCTTGTAGAAAACACAGTATCTAAGTGCCAAAAATTAAATTCTATTCTATAGTATTACTATTCTATTTTACAGTATTAGTATTCTCTTTTAATTTTGGTACTCACAATTTTTCTACAAGGACTCTTCAATTAGCTTCGCGTGGATCAGTGGAGGGCATAGAATCGTAGAAAGACTAGATTTCAAAAGGAACTTTACGCTTTGCTTATCCTTAAAGTCCCGTAGCTTTTCATTCCAAAAATGTGATGGGATTTGGACAAACGTGTTAGAGTGACTCGACAACCGACGCTGATGAATTCTACGGTAGAAGGACGAAGAGCAACGTTGAAACAGAAGTCCCCAAAGAAGCAGCAAGACGCTGTTGTTCCGAGGAAGAATACGGTCTGACTGTGCACAGTCACAGACTACTAGCTCTTAATTCCATGCAACTTTGCGAGCAGCAAGGTTGAAAGGCTCGCGCAAAACGCGGAATACTAAGCGTCGCGAATGGAAAGCAAGAGGAACGTCTGATCTTTTCATTGAACGTGCTTCTGCGATCGTAACGGGGGAGCAGGTAAAAACGTTGCAGCCGCAAGGGGCAGGGCACCGTGCTGTTTCGCAGCTGCTCAGTAATCCTGCAAGCTTGTTTCTCTCCGGTGAAGAATGAGACGCAACCGGATTACAATTTCCAATGCAGCGTGTAATTACGATCGCTCGTTTCAGCCGTCCTTCCCCCTCCCCCGCGCAATTTTGTAATAACCTCCCTGTCTCTCCTGTCGGCGCAACAACGAAAACGTCTGTCAGATAAACAAACACAGTTCGGCGGTGTTTTCGCCGTAACGTCTGGCAGTAAAACGTCTGGCCGCGGAAGGAGCGCGCACGCGGTTCAAAAGCGATAAAGTTTATGCGCGCGAGCATTTAATGACGGAGAATTATACGAACCGGTAAGGTAAACCGAATGTATAATTCATGAAAGCACGCTCGTGCCTGGCGTGTCGTTAAAAGGTGCTCAATGTATCCACCCGCTACCAGGAGGAAAACGAAAGAGACTGCAAGGGTACGGAGCTCGGAGGGAAGAGGGTCGGTTGGTTAGGGTGGACGTGGGCACAGTAGTTTTAAAAATAACACGCGTCCGCGGGTAAGGCGAGTATGGGGATTCAGTGGAAACCAGCCACCGCCACTTTTCCCACCCTCGTCGCCGGTTCTGAAAACATTTATCGAGCGAAGTAATTACAACGTAGCCCGCCGCCGAGGACCGGCCTCGCGTTTTAAAACTCCCATTGTTACTGGTCGATATCCGAGGCGCTTTGAGGAGGAATCCGTTCGCCCCGCGATAATGAATGGAATCCGATAGTCACGGGGGACGAGTAATTATCGCATTCCCTTCGATGGGACACGCTGGAGCGATTCCTGTGATCGTTGCGCTTAATAAACCCGGTGATTCTTGTTTCTGTAGCTTCGGTAAGCTGACCGAATCTCCCTAATCGCGTGGTTAAAGAGTTATTATCGCTGTTACTTGCGGGTTTAAATTCGTTTACTTTTCGCGGGGGATTAGAAGGGAGGATGTCCAAGAAATCTCACTAAATATTCGCGGGGAAGACGGATGGCCCGTTGAAAAGCACGGGGACCCGCGGTGTTCCGAGTCCCCGCCAGAGGCAGGAGAAGAAGAAACATTACAATTACTTTGTCGTCGTTAAAGCGTGTCGCGGGTCGCTTAAAAGCGTGTTTCCCCGGCGTCACCCGACTCGACCCACCTCCCCTTAATGCGGCGGTCCGCGGTGGAAATAAATTAACGAAACGCGGCCGCGTATTTTCAGCCGGGTTATCGTCACGGGCGAACCTGCATATACACGCGTGCACACGTCCCGATTGCATCGAAATTTATCTCTGGCGGGCGTGATTAATACCGCGCCACCCCCGGCCGCTATATATCACGCGTAATGATGTAATAACCGGTCTCCACTTTCCGAGTACCACTCTCCTCTTATCCCGCGACCGCATCTTTGTTCTTAATAACAGCGAAAGAAACGGTTGATGGATGAAAAGCGCGCGCGCCCCCCCGCCGGCTATCGGCCGAGCAATCGTATTAAATAAACATCGGCATTACGTCGGGGCGATTTCGAAACTTAACGATCCCGTGGATTTGCATACCCGCCGCGAATCATCGATCCCATCCCTTCCACGCGCGGCTGTCAGTGGTCACGGGGGTGCGTTAACGACTCCCATTGAAATGCAATGCAGCGAGGCGTCGGTAGCAAGATAACGGACACTATAGACCCAGCTGTGATTCTTAAATCGCAGCTGGTCGTTGCTGAGTCGAGGTCGCGTCTCCTCGAAGATGTTTCCTGGTGTTTTGGTTAGAGAGGAACGTTCAAGTTTTCGAACTTGGAAGCGTAGAATTGTTTGCGTTACGCGCTAGAACTTGGGAGATAGATTTCGTCGGTGTGAGAGTTTGAGGGTTTCGGTGTCTGTTCTCACTGTTTCTTCAGCCGGACAATAATTATGCGTGACTAGTTTTAGGGGAAAAGGTAGTAACAGGCGCCAATAAATTACTTCCACCCGTTCTATTCGTGCCAACCCCCCCTTTTTCCTCATTCATTCGCGCGTTGCCAGCGAGATTGCCAATTAAAGTCTGGGAAAAATGACGTAACTGATTGTTTCCCTCTATCCAGTCCGGTCCAAGCTGTATCACGGATCAACGGGCTGTCCCTTTGTGCGTAATTGCCGCGGCTGTTTTCTCGCGTTGCATTTAATAACGCTTTCGTCGTTGATGAATGACGATCGCGCGTACAACTCCCTAATTGAGGCAGCGGTTTAACAGTTTCACGGTCTTTACCACTGCGCTGGTGACAATCGAATTTCCATTTGTGTTAGTTAACGATGTACGATCCAAGTGTTGCTTTGGCGTCGTGATTCGCGCACCCCGTGAGCGTTTAATTAATTTTCACCCGGATGTTTTTAATGGCCTCTTTATATCAACGAGTAATGGAATTAAAACAATTACTATTGCCTGTGACATAACGCTAGTGCACATTAAGAATATTTGGGAGTTTATCACAGTCTTCTGGTTCCTAAAAATCCCCAAAAATCTCAGAAGCCTCAGGCCTTCACGAATCCTCGATGTCTTAAGGGGTTAGGACACAGTAAAATTTTAGAAAAATCGATTTTTTTTCTCGCTTAAACAGTAGTTTGAAGCCTTGAAAATAAAATGAAAAATGTTTCAGCTTTAAATTCGGATTATTTCTCGAAGTAACACACACTTTTGTCGAAATTTGACCACTATTTTTAAAACATCTGCCATTCTGTCAATTCTCGCAAAAATTGAAATGTTGGATCGTCAATGCCTAGGAAATATATTATAGTTCATAACATTTTTAAGGTTTTTGATACAGTTCATCCGATTTCCCAGAATCCGGCCCACCAGTTGACCCACCAGTAGTCTTTATTACTTGACACATCCAGGGAAGAAAATAATACATAAAGACAAGCGAAGTAAATGGCGAGGCTGCAGTACAATACTGTTAGAAGCCTAACCATAACTAAATAACTAACTAAATGACTAAAAACTAACTAACATTAAGAAACTAGAAAGTTATTGTGACGCATAATGCAACCATATATATCGCCGAGGTTTACATTTAAAACCAGGAAACGAATTTAAACCTCGAATATCAGGTGGGAGGGAATTACAGTAATGAGCCGGAATATAAGCAAAGGATGATTCAAATTTAGATGTCAAGTGTGTCGGTATGGAAAGGAGACTTTGGTGTCGAGTAGAAACAGAATTAGACCCGTGGTAAGAAAGATTATTGCGAAGAATATTATAGAGATACGGCGGGACATGAGATGAGAGTATTTTGTGAACGATACAACATAAATGGAAAATCCAGCGCTGAGGCATACGTAACCAAGAGGTTTTGACATATAGGTGAGAGATATGATCATACTTCGGGGCACAAAAAGAAAAACGCAAACAGGAGTTCTGAACTCGCTGGATAAGGTAAGAAAGATGATAGGATAAACCTGGACTACATCACAATAATCAAACAACGAAATAATCAAAGATTGGTCTGCATTCTTGGCCCGTTACTGTGTCGTAACCCCTTAAGACTTACAAAACATCCTCAGACTCCCGCAGCCCCTATTGAAATCTGCCGTGACCCATGAAAGACCTGCATACATCATCCGCCCCAGGAATCTGCCATCGTTCATCGACTCTCATTGATGCCATCCAACGTACACGGCTACCAAGCTCCAAAAGCGCTCCCATTTTATTTCACCTACCCCCAGCGTCATCGACGTCGTTCCCTGCGTACAGGTCCATCTCTCGCAGCGACAGTTACCAGTCCAATCTCCCGCTCAGCCAAATGCTCGTGCCCGAAATTCATTCGTCGGGGTAGATGTAACGAGTGCACAGGAGAACACGTAACGTGCTCGAAACGGAAACGAATTGCCATTTCCACGTCGATCGTTTCCGCCTGGCGAGCCTGCCTCCACTCGTCATTTCGTTAATCCCTTCGTCGATATTGTGAACGCACACACACACACACCGCGCGCACACACAGCGGGGCGCCGCTCTAACTAGTCAATAATGGCTGCTGAATTTCTTACCACGCACGAGTGGGGCGCCAGGTACGAGTGCAAAGACAAGCGCGGATCGATACGCGTCCCGTACGTACAGTGATAGAACACCGAGCAGTCACGTAACGTCCGATTAATATCTCATTAATCGCTCGCCGTCGCCGCACGATGGACACGATAGGACGCCGCGCTTTACACCGCCGCGTGATTTTATACCCCGCGATCCACCCACCCCTATCGCTTTCCTACCGATTCTGATTACGATTTGTCCCACGATCCTCCGTGTTTACACGCGACTACCTCTTCCCCCACCTGCGAGAAAACCTCGCAACGGGCGCAGCTTTAATTCAATAACACGTACCGCCTGTGACCCCGTTGCGAGCCGAATCCCCGTGTCGATGGTCGCGTGAGCTGCACTTGGATTCCAGTTTCGTGCGCGCCACGCGATTCCGTGGATAGGTCGTTGATCGATTCCTTCCTTCTCCTAGGGCGCGCGGCGTACGTGTGTGTACTTTGCACTCGCCGCGATGAAGGATCTGCCAATGGCCTTCAACTATCTTCTTTCCCGGCACGGTGATCGATTCGCCGATACGGAATTCAATATTGTGTCTCGCCGCTCCAACGATTTATTACCGTGCATCTGATTTGATAGCCCCCGACGCGTTCGATTCGTTTGTGCGCGCGAAACGGCGCAGCTGCTCGTTACTTCACCCTCCAACGGGATTATGAAGTTTTTGGAGCCAACCTCTCGCGCGAAATTGCATGCCCCCTTATCTAACGGCGGGCCGTTGTCCATAAATCAAACGAAATCGCTGAAGGAAGAAACGCCGGTAGACCCGAGACGCGACTCGTGTTACAATTAACACCGATCCCCGTTCCCAGCACGCGATACCCTGCGATCTTTCTCCTTTGTCCAACGACCGCGGATTCGACTCGGTTCCCAGTTTAATTCGATAATGGGGGCCCTGTAGGCGCGTAATATCGCGGCGAGGCGGCGGTCGCGTGAGACCCCTTAATTTCAACTTCTCGGCGCGACGGTCGATCGCGACTCGAACGGAGGAACGAGGGTGATGATTATTTTTGCATTTCCACTTTAACCACTGGGACACGGTCGTCCTCCACTCTGCGTCTCGTTCTCTTCTCGCTGGATCCTTCCCAAGCTTCCTTCTTCTTTCTTCCTCGGGGATCCGATGAATTCGCGCGCTCAGCCAAGAATCTTCGTTGGTCGCTGGATGTGCGTGCACATGCTGGATCCGATAATTCGTGCATTGCATTTTTACATCGGGTCGCAATGAAAAGTCATCGTTCTGCTCGGTCGTCCTTTCTGAGAATAATTAAAATCGATCGTCCGGAGAATGTAGGGGAGAGTTCCTAACATTTTGTAGGCGAAAAAGGAACCTCGGGCGATGGGATTCGAACCGAGGATCTTTGAATCCACTGCGTGTTGGTCAGCCGCCTTAGCCGACTCCTCCAACGCCGACTCACCGGGGTCTCTGTGTTCAGAGCTCTACTTAAGGGGACTAGGCAGTCAGATCGCTCGAAAATCAAGTATTTTTTGCGAATTAATTAGAAGGAGATGAATACAAATTGTGACTAGTACTTTTGGGTAATGTTTGTTAATACTATAAACAGTAAAAACAAAATTATTTGAATAATATGTACATATATATGACAGCGCTACAGTTGCCTGATATGTAGGTGTTTTGTCTGGAGTCGTTATAATTTTGAAGTGATTCTAGTCGAAAGATATGTAGGGAATTTCCTCCTGATTACAACGCATTTTTTTGCTGCGCAAAATCACACTAACGGGGTGAAATTAAACCCTGAAGATTCGGCTATTTTTCGATCTTATTTTCTAACTCGCAATCTGTAAGAGATAGAAAAGAAATTTCAATACAAAAGTTACTTCTTTTAATTAGATCTATCAAATGCTAAATGTTTTATCCATTGTTTAAACAATTAGAAAAAAGTTATAAACAAAAATGTTATTAATATTTTCTAAAATTCGTTGTTTTACGTGAAATCTGAACTGGATGTTTAAATAATTATGAAACAGCATAATCTATATTTTTTTCCATACAATTTCAACTTTGGTTGTATCGCGGAAATATGCTCCTCGACAATCGAATAACTTTTGGATCTCATTGTAACGTACCTTAAGGGGGAACACCACTATGCTGGCCGGAAAAGTAAGCCATTTTTAAGAATTTTTTCAGGAATTTTAATTATAAATTACTAATAGTTAAACATCTTGAAATATCTTTCTAAATAGTTGTTGAACTGGTTGATTTATTATTAAAGAATTAATCAATTACTCTGCGAATTTTGATCACAAACAAATTTTGTACACCTTCTTTATGACGAGTAGTCTCTTAAATGAGCAGAAATTGGGACATTCACCTTAGACATGTTTCACATATGTGAATTCTTTTTCAAAACGATTTGTACCTCCGTTTTTTTCGCAATCACTGCCAAACGAAGAGGAAATATGTTTCCACGAAGAACGCGTTTAAAGTTTCGAAAGAGGAATTAGTCTACCTGCATGCGCGCAGAAACGGTTTATAACGCGCTCGACCTTTTCGGCTGTAAAATCCTTAATTTTGCGAATTTTCACATAAACCAAACGGCATTTTACTCGGGAAGGGTGGTACTTTCGAAAAATGCAACAAAAAAATCGAGTTTCTGACCCGTTAACCTCTCAGCGTGGTATGATGAGCAGGACTCGTCATAGGACGTGAAGCGGAGGCGTAAGCGAGTAGGGCTTGAGACCAAGGTCTATTGGACACCCGAATTAGAGGGGTGCTGTGCTCTTCTCATATACATTCTGGCCTTGAGAAGGAGATATTGGATTGAAGAGGGTCTCTTCAAGAGAGTGGCCGTTTGGGAGGGATGCAAGTCCCATTGGTTAGATTAGGAGGTGTGACAATACCTCTTCAGGTCTGCTATGCAGTAACGCCTTAACAGCAGGGTTTGGACCAGTGCAATTCATTCCACAGTTAGGTACTGTTCTGGGCAGAAAGCCTCCACGCTGAAGGGTTACCGGGGCGCCACCTATCTGCCAATCGCACCCTAGGCCGTTTCAAACGCCGAATGTCTACAATTTCCAGTGATCCTGCGCGAGATTAACTTCTTATTTCCACTTGATGCGCGGCGAGGAAGCTTCGGAGCTGTTTCGCAGGATAAGGATGGTGTGAGATTTAAAGATCAGCGGTTGAAATGTTGCCAATGTTCGGCTGCACGATCGACCCATATTGCTGATAAAGGATTCCGTAGAAAGCTAAAACTCGTCCACAAAGTAAATCGTTCCAATCTCTCGGTACCACTTGTAACAACACTGATTCACCAACAACCATTGTAAAAGGCGATCGTCAACGAATCGTCGACCCTGCTTCGCTCGATTTTTGCCACTTCCCAACTACACTCGTCCATCGACCGCGCACTCGCGTGAAACAGCGTCAGAAAAAAAGAGCAAAAGCCCCGCCTGAGGCGTGACCGATGCATTCTGAAGCGTCTCGCGGCGCGTCACGCGACTTTCCTTACCCTGCAAATCGAATAAGAAAAGTTTCGAGATGCTTTCCCCCCCTCCTTGTTTCTGTCTACTTTCCCTTTGTTTCTCGTTTAATTCACTGTCGACGGCGATGGTAAACGAGGTAAAAAGGCAGAACGGTCGTTGTTCTTTCGCGACGAGAAACAGGCAAAGGGGAAGTTTCATTGGGGACCGTACGATTACGGAAAATTATACGGTGACTTTTACCGTCGCTCCCACCCCTGTCTCCGTCCTCTTCTCCGGAGCGAGAAAGGGGGGCGGAGTGGAGGAGAACGCTAAAAGGTTGGGGCGGAACAGAAATCGTATAAATGGAGCGAAAATTCATAAAGGCTTTGCGAGCCGTGTCGGCGGATATCCACGGATTTCCGCGATAAAAGTCGAGAGTGAATGTAAACGACGAAAGTTTTCATTTCATCCCGCATTCAGACGCATCCCTCCCCTGGCGCCTGGCAATTATTTTCCGCGCCCCGTGTCCGCTGCTTCGCCCTCCCTTGCCACCGCTACCCGTACCCCTATTCGCTGGCCAGGCCGCGCTGCTCTAATAGCGTAATAATAGTAATAATAAAAATAATAACGGAAACAAGAGCCGAATGGAGCGTATCAACGCGACGAGCTTTGCCCCGACCGGGGTTTTTTAAAAATTCAATTACAACCGCACCGTAAGAGATTGTTATTATCGAGTATGAATGGAAAAGTTGGCCAGTCAAGTGGCGCGGGATAAAAGCGGGCTCCGGGGCGGGGGCCGTTTGTTCCCTAGAAATTTCATTCGAGCTTTATCCCTCGCGTCCGCGTTCAATAATAACCGGGACGATATTGCTGCGGCTAGTCTCGAATCATCCCTGCGATATATAGAGTGCGGCGCATTATTGCGGGGAAATGAAAAATTAGCTCGCACCGCCGATGCTCTAGCATCGACTGTCCAGGGTGTTTCCAAAGCGGTAGAGAATTTGTAGGGAGGGAATTCTTGTTCGCGGAATATGGACGCTTCTCAACTGCAGCGTTCGTCATCCGACTCGCAGCGAGCGTTCAAACAGATTTCCACAGTCACGAGCATAAGATCCTTCGATTTCATATGCAAATTTCATATTTCCCGGAGAGGATCGGACAGGAAGGTCCGTCCTTCTACGAAGAGACGTTTCCCGGGATTTAAATTTGCCCCGGGTATCGAGCTTTACGACGCCGCTCGAGATTCAACCGTTGTACGGCTCTCGCTACGCGCCACAAATCACTCCGCCAACTTGACGTTATCCTAACACCTCTTTGGGAACCTCCAATACGCTCAACTGCTTAACCAGCGCGCGTCAATAATCCAAAGCAAACCCGCGCCTCGTCTCTCGTTAGCGTATCGCGGTGCCGGGCTGGTTTCCAGATTGCCGCGCGGCCACCGCGGCTCGCCATTACGTTTTAACGAAAACGTATCCCCGCGATTACAAGGGTAACGCGCGGAATAATATCGCCGGGCGCGGCATTCGCGGCTGGAGCGAGCGGGTGGATTTTTAATTTCCTGAAAATTTACTCCCACCCCGAGCCATCGCCCCGCGGCGATGGCGATATTCCCGGCCGCGCTCGCGGCATAATAAAAGCGTAAAAAGGGGCGAAGTAGGTGTGCCCGCGCTCTCTTAGATCTCGGCTCGTGCAACTTTAAAGTAGTTTGTGTCTAGGCAGCCTGCACGAGGGCTCTATACGCCGTGTATGCGGCGGCCATAAACGTTCCCGCTTATACCGGGTGTGCTCGTTTATTTATAGCTTATCCGAGCCACCGGCGTGGCAACCACTCGGCTGCTTTCTTGCTTTAACCGCCTCCTCCTCCCTTGTGCCCCAAGGAAACTACCCCCAAGCTCGCATCACCGCTCGATTTATTGTATTGGGCATTGCGCAATCTTGCCGTCACTTTTCCCGTCGCCCACTGTCTCAATCACCCCGCAAACCCCTTCCTCCTTTATACCCCTAGCGCGCTGCATAGCGTCTCAAGTCACCGTGATTCTTTCACCCCTCTTCTGAACGAAACTACCGTTTCACCGAGAATCTTCGACCGCTTTCTTTCGCCGCGTAGCGCAACGGAATATGCATCGCTGCGTTGTCCTGTCCGGCTCCGATACACTTCCGCAGCTTTGAACTAGTTATTCCTAACACCCAAACCAACGCGGAAATGTGAACAAACTAATAAGCCGCCGCGTTTAGTAAAGTGCTGCGAATCCATCTAAATCGCAAAGATGGGCCCAGTTTTTCATTTCTTACGTCGTGTCTGCACTTTTACGAAGAAAACAAGGTGTAAGAAAATTCCTCGAATGATATAAAGTAGGTATATTATTATTTTTTAGAGCAAGATATTAACAAATACAAATTTTAATATTTCTTTCTAAAGAAATTGTTGTTTCTCATTTCTTGTTATTAATTTATTATTATAGGCGGTATCATAAATGCTTTTAATTTGTTTACAATTTATGATCCTTTACTGAAATTAATATTTTTACACCAGTTTGACGAAATCGTGACTGACTAAGAATTCGGCATCTATAACAAAACTTTAAAAAATGCTATTGTTTTCGCAGCAACATCTATTTGCTAATTTTAATCGTAATTTTAATTGTTTTGCACTGTGGGGCAATTACAATTACAATTACAATTGTAATTGTGCTTCACAATTACATCTAACAAGTACAATGTAACAGCTCTGCACAATTACAATTGTAATTGGGATTACACTGCAATTGCTCTACAAAAATACAATTGTAATTGTAATTGTGCAGAGCAATTACATTGTAATTAATTACATGTAATTGCAAATTATACTGTAATTGCTAAATCGATTACATGTAATTGCAATTACTTTTTAGTCGGAATTACTCTGTACTTTCAATGAAAGTAACTGATTACGTAATCAATTACACATGTAATTGATTATTCCCAACTCTGCACCATACACGGGGTAAAGTGATACCCCTTGCATAATTTCTTTCAAGTTGAATTATAATATACTCTAAGTTCATTTTAAGTATTGCTATTCGCCATTTATCAACAGTAGTGTTTAAATTACATCACAAATCTATTTCCACACATTTTTATCGAAAGTGAAAAATTTTATTCGACTTCAAACTTTTTCGGGCTCACTTCTCCCGTAATCCCGAGCACACGATAGACACGTTCCCCTTCTAGAGCCTCTTTGAAGTTAACAAAGCTCGACTTCCTTGGTCCGCGACCAACCAGCGCCGACAGTTATCCCAAGGAGAGCGAGGAAAGTGTCGCGCAGGGGTGAAATAAATGAATAGCCCAGGACGTCGCGGCTGGAGGGCAAGGGGGCGCGGAAGACGGCGACACGGAGCGGGAGTTTAACCCTGTAAAACGTGTTTTAGAAACAATCTTCCGGGGACTCGTACCGAGCAGACAGCCCTCGTCGCTTCTGAACACGTACGAACGGTCAAAGCTTTGAGACCGGCGTCTCGCGGAAAAGGGAGAAGCTCTTACCCAAATACGTGAGATTTCTAATGAGTCGGCCGAACGTGAGCTTTCAGCGGAGCGCTCGCGGAACGTTTGCCCGGAGGGCCGCCCTCCGAGCGGGTTGCAAAATAATTCGCGCGTTTTCTTGCATAACCGAGGGTCGCGCGACCGAGGCCGAGGTTGCGCGCCTTGAAACGCGGCGATCTCAAGCGCGGGGACGCGCCCGGGAGCTCCTCCGGACACGGGCGATGCGGAATCGAGCGCTGAGGCCCCGCCGCGGGACTTGGAACGAAGGGAGATTACCTTTGACACGGTGCTTTCTTTGCTGGTATTTAAAAGGAAGTTTAACCCGACACTTTCGAGTGGAACACTTTGTTCGCGTACTCCGGATCGCGTTCCAAATTGTCGTATCTCTGCGCCGGGTGCAAAGGACGGTCTACTTAAGAATTTGCATGTCTCGCGTCGTCTAATAATTTTGGGAGGCTATGCAAGCTCGTTTCTCTCTTGAGAATCCGCCGCAGTTGTGCTTGTCTTCCCGCTAGTGTACGAAGTGTCACATCGCGCGCATTTAGGTTCAAGAAATCACGAGTGCTTGTCTTGGCAAGAAAGTTACCGTGGAAGCTCGTTCTTCCAGCACCTGCGCTCAACGTAAATATTTGCCCCCTACCCTGTCGTCATTTCTTTCAAACTGACGGCTCCAACAGATCCATCTTGTCCCCTCCGCCCTCCCCATTCCTCCGCACGGAGGCTGCGGGAGCGCGAGCCGAAAACCGATTACGCTGCAGCTCAAACACTCGAACGCTTAATTATTAACATTTGAACGAGCGTTTGAACGTTTACCCGCCGTTCGGGCGCATCTCATTTATAATTCTCGCTCATTTCAAGCTCATTTATTCAGGGGATCGGCCCCGGATCCCACCCCGGCCCGCGCCTAATTGGATTTCGCTTCGGCGCCCGCTGGAAAATGACAATGTCGTCGTCATAAAACAATGTCGAATGATTTCCATCGGGGATCCATTAATGAGATTTGTACGAATTCCGTTATTTGTATAAATCGTTCCCTACGACGAGCGAACGTTTAGCAGCGGCTCGCGCAACAAAATGTACCCGGTGGCCGGCTGTCGTTGAATTATAACTCGATCGCCGATTGGACGAGCTCGGCCGTGGCGAAAAATCGGCCCCCCCCCCCCCTCCGCTCCCGGAAAAGCTACCGCCGAGGGGGTGGCGCTCGAGGCAGCCCCCGCGGACCCGGGAGTGGACAAACAGATTTATGAAGGAATAAATTAGAGGTATCGGGCACCGAATTAAAATCCCACCGTGCACGTCCGATTAAACCGCCGTCCCGTTGCGCGCGAGCCCAATTATCCCGGGGCGCGGAATGAAGTCTCCGCGGCATTTTATTCGACCTCCGTCTGAGGCGCCGCGGTGGCCACTTGATTCGCTGTCCACGCTTTGCTGCCGAAAGCTTTGCCGGTGGCACGCATTACCTCGAATTAGCGTGGGAAATTAAGTTGTCCCCTCACCTCCGTTGTTAGCCGGACGATATTACGTTTGTTATTTCTTCTCGCCAGCAGTAATAATTAAATCCCGCGTTTGCCAAAGAGCGCGGGTCGCTTGTTAGGTTGCACGTGGAACAAAGGGACGAAAGTTATGTACGCGTGGTCGGAGGAGGCTGAAGATTTTAGTTTAATTAGAAAAGGGTACTTTCGGTGGAGGATACTACTTAATTGAATTGCATTTCGGTGGATGGTGCTCGATGAGATGGAACGGTCCTCGGACCGGCCGTTTTGTAAGTTGGACTTACAATGGCCGCGCGATTTTGTATATATTTCGAAGTTCGTCGAAACCACCGAGTCCCGGGCGAAACTGTAATTTCGTTATCCTCCACGGAAACGTTAAACTTCCATCCTTTTCCCAGCCTACGGAAACGCTGGATCAATGAATCCAGCGAACCTTTGGTCCGAAGCCGTACGGTTTCAGAGAGGATTAAGTTTCGATTTTAGCGCGCGTTTCGGCGGTGCAGGGGATTTTCAAAGCCGGTTTGGAAAAAGGGAACGAGCGTCGACTTGCTTTCGCCCCGAAAAGCGCGGGGGTAAAGGAGAGAGAAGTCCCGTCAGAGGCTTCCCCGCTGCGTGGCTTTCTGTACACGTAATCTAAATACAGATACAAAGATGGTGGTCGGGCAAAGAAGGCGGCAGAAAAGCCTGGGCAGCTTCAAAGCGGGTCGCGGCTGCATCACGAGGAGCCTGCGGAGAGCTCTCGAGGAAGACGGCTCCTCGCTGACCACCGTTCGCTGCCGCGCGATTTATCGCCGATATTCCGATATTCCACGGCCAATTAACGAAGTCAACATCCACCTGGCTGCTTTGTGCCGTAATTAAAGCCCGGATGGTCGATTAATTAAACACGCCGCACGCGCAAAGGAGGGAATTAACGAGCGTTCCGCGACGAGTGACGGCCAATTGCAAATAGGTACACACTGGTTCCGTCGAAAAAAAAATTAAATTTGTCACGCACTTTTGACTTTATTTTGCACGAAAAGAACCAGCCCTTCCACGATCGTAGAACGAACTTCCAACCCCCATACCATACCTGTATCATTAACCTTAACCTTTAGAGGGCCTGGATTTTTGCATTGAAATTGTAAATTTTATTCACTTAAAATTTATTATTATTTATTATTATTATTATTATGATTATTATATACGGAAAAAAACACTTTAGAGTACATAATATACAGGTAAATACAAGTAAGATCTAGAGACGCGGTACCGCTATCATTTACTCGTCGCATGTCTATTCCAACCTAACCTGAAACTTATTTCATTAATATCTCATCACGCCTGCAATATTTTCTAAATTTAAAGGCATTTTTCTCATGTAAACCGCATATAAGCTTTCGATCAAGACTAAATTCAATAAACTCGGTTCACGCATGACAGAGATATCGTAATATCGTCCCATGGATCTGTCAGAAACGGTAAGATTTTTCTTCTGATTCTTCTTGTTCAAGAAACTTTTCGTCAGTATAATACGTATACGCGTTACACGCACACCTTCAGCCAAAAAGAAACTAACACATGTTTCGTTCGTCAATCGCTATCTTCACTATGCAATCTACTCCGAATTTTGGCAGCTTCGCATTATTAAAGTGACGCGATACGGGTAATGGAATGTATGAACACAGTATTTTAGCTGTGTCATCTTAAGCGCAGTTGGAAAGCATCTTTATGTACTTGCAGCTCATTTTAATTTCACATCCATTTTTTATATGCCAATTATGATTATCTTCTATTCTTTTGTGATTTATTTGATTTCATGCACTTGGTGTAATTTTTTTACTTTTTCCAAGTTTTTTATGGGGTTAAACTGTCCGCGTACTACAAAACAATAAAACGCTACAGCGAGGTTGAAATATTATACTAAGAGTTGGTCAAACAATTGATTCCGAAATGAATTTTCAGATACAGAGAACCAATCCATGCATATATATATCACCAAAATGACCGGCAAAGTGTCCAAATTCTTATGTCGCCACTACAGTGGCCAGCCCGGCCCTCTAAAGGTTAAAGCGAGCCGTCCCAGGCTCGTATGTTACCGTGTCGCGCGTGTATTGCGGTTCGGTTCGCGGATTACAGAAAACAGACACGTGTCTCGCGCACACGGCGTAACCGTTGCTGGTATTTGCAGCCGGTTGGATATTATATCCCGTGCCCCCGAGCGACCCCTGCCCTCCCTAAAGTAATTTCTAGCTAAAACAATGAAACGACCGTGTAATCCGCGGCGAACGTTTCAAGAAGAAAAAACCCAGGAGAACAACGGTAACGCGAAGTCGGATATAATCCTGCATCACAAGCAGTTAAGCCGCCACCGCGAGCAGGGTTAACGCGATTAGCCGCGTTCCTGCCGCATAAATTCCGCTGTGGTTTCGCTACTGTCGGGAACTTTCATATTCTGGCCTGTTCCCTCCCTCAACTTTCACCCACTCTCCACCCTGTCAGTTGTAATCTCTTCCCCTATTGTCGTCAATTACAGCCCCCCCCCACTCGCCTCGCTCCGCCGACTACTTAAGAGGAAGATGAGCCGAGAAGATGCAGCCGCGAAAGTTCGAGAAAATAAAAAATGGCGAAACTTTGCTCGACAATTAAAAAAGCCGCGACGAGTAGCGTGGCGGCGCTCGCGTCGCTCAATATGGCCACCAGGTACAGCCACACTCTCGCGGAACAGACCCAGGCACGCAGACACACTGAACACCTCGCACGAGGTTACCACGAGAGGTTAGGTCCTTCCCTCGCAGACTGGAGGTCCGAGCCTCGACTGCGTGCTCGACTTTCGTCGCCGACCTACCGTGCACTCCTGTCCCCCGGTCTCACGATACCTGACAACCCTGTCGCGAGATCCTTTCCCCTCCGCGAAACAGCCGCACGAGTCTTGGTAAATGGTCGCGTGGCCCACTTTTATCGATGGAATCTCGCAGGGCTGGCAGCAGCCACGGATTTTCCGGACACTGAGATTTGTCTCCGGCGAGTGCCACCCCCGAGAGGCGCTGCCGACCTCCGATATTGATTTTCCGGGGGAAAACAGAATAGAGGTGTGCCTATGATATGCTACCGACCGGGTGACTCGCCATCGGAGACGCGAGGTGGAGGCTGCGACGGGGCGAAGGGGTTGGGGACGACACTGCCACGCGAAAACACGTTCGAGGGAAACCGCGGAAATGTAAGATGGGAAAAGAGATCCTCCTGTATATACGACTGTATGGAAATTCGCCTGCAAGTAGAATAGACCGAATGTGGCCAGACTCCTTCCAGGGCTGTGGGCTTTTCATTCGGTTTACAAGTGGAATATACTGATAATGGTTTGTGTGTTCTAAAAGAAGTAAAGGTCGCGGGTTCAGGTATTTCTCCTGGAAGTAAAATACAGTATCAATCGTCAGGCACTTGGTCCGTTCCTATTATGTGCATACATAGCGCGTTATCGGTTTCTCGGTTCACTTGCAAGTAGAATAAACGCACTATGGCCAGACACGCGAGTTATACATTAATTCTGACGTTTAAGGTGAATTCTGATATTCATGCCGGGATTCGGTGCAATCTCCGTGGATCGTTTGCTGAAGCTACTATCTAGTCCGCTTTCTTACGTCCCCTGCGTCTTGTAATTTTTGCGGCTCGATTCCCCCGGCTCCTCTCGCCCAGGAAATTCTCAAACCTGCACGGCGAAGCTCCGCGAAACCGCGCAAAGCCCCTCGTATGCTTTCCCCGTGTTTCTTTTCGTCTCTTTCGCCCGTTTCTTTTTTAGTTTCCTCCGCGAGCACCGCGAGAGCCAACTTCTTGCTCGATGCACCAGGAAGGCGTTCGCACGGCCTGACCTGGATCTTTTCATACGTTCAGACCGGGAACGAGATTCCGCGTGTACATATTCACAGACCCGGCGGATAAAACGGCAGGGATCAACGACACGCGAAAAGTCAACGGCATCATTCCTTTGCTGGGATGACACTTGCCCATTCAGCTTTGATTGCTGAGGCATTGCACGCTCTGCACCTTCTTTCGCCCCCTGACATTGGTATGATTTGCATCTGCTGATAAATCTTTTCTCCGCGCGATTATTTGGCGAAGCTGCTCGACAAATGCTTTGTCGGGCAACAAATGAGCGCTGAATATTGTGAATCGTGAATTTCTCACGCACTTAAATGTGTTACAATAATGCGAAATCCAGATGGATATTAACTCGCTCGATTTTCTAATCGATATCCGAAAGATATCGCTGCCTCGTAAATGGAGGAAGCCTTTTATCCAATCTCACGAAGAATGCATTCAATTACGCGGTCGAGATGGACGTCACATCGGAATTTTTTTCTTTCAATTAAATTAATTGCTCGAGATATAAATGCAGTCCATTGATGTCCCGTTTAGGATTCCACCGTTTTATTTATCTGCGGCTTAGCGAGTGCTCTATCGACGATCGACTTTTATCATCTTCTATTATCGAGCACCCGGATAAATGTGTAAAACGTTTCTCTCCCTTCGCCGGTAGAGAGATCCGCATCATCGCGAAAAGACCTAGCCTCTCGACCTTTCGCCGCTCCGGGCAAACAGGCTGCTTTATTTGTTCCCGCTGTAACGAGCGGCACGCTATTTCCAGTCGCAAATGGACTGTCGAACTTGTCCATGACCCGATAAAATATGGACCGATGCAGGTTCGCATTCAGCTTTGTCCTTTTCAAATTGCTCATGTAAATTGCTCGAGGTAATTCGAATTGTGTATCGAGGACCCTTTCGAGGACTACCAAACGGGAGTAACGAGGCTCTTGCACGAGGCATCGCAGGATAGACCCTCTCGTAAAGAGACAATTTTGATGCTCACTCAGCTCGCATGTATTCAACTACCAACCAACTAGCTACTTGACTAAATGAATTTTAGAGCGTCGCAAATTGAAGCAGCTTAAAATGCACAATTGCCATACTTAATAATACTACTTCCCGTGGCACGCAAAGTTCCCCCCCGCGAGCCGAAAGCACGCGAACTCTGAGCGCAGCTGCCAGAGCATTTAACTTTTCGGAGACCTCGGCTACTTCTCCTCTCATTAGGAGCAGATTTTCAGTGTCTTACAATTCAGAGTTCTAGCTATTCCCGGCAATCTCCTTTAATCTTTTATATCTCCTCGATCCACATCCTCCGCTTATTATTAATCGAAGCCAACGGTATTGCCAATTCCCTTTGTCGGGCCAATAGGAAGCGCAGACGCCGGGGTGCGCACTCAAGGTCGGCGATATTCCAACTTAAGTCAACCGAGGATGGAAAACCCTTCGTATTCCCGCGCTCCCTGCGGTATATACTCGTCCTGGAATCAGTTTCTACTCTCTGATTTTATTTCTTCCTCTCGCGAGCATCTCCTTGAACGCAACCCCCTCGCTTCTGTCGCGGGAGACGAAAAGGAATCGCCGATAGATACAGGTGGGATTTAGTTAAATATTCAGGGTGCAGCCGAAGTCGTAAGCGCGTTCGAAACCCGGCCCCGGGGTCAGAGGGGCGAGAAGAAACGTCGAGCGGACATGGAAGATTGATGCAGCCAGAAACATATACGGAAAAGTTTATACGGGGACGGCTCTGCGTAAAACTCTTTCTGATGACACTGGAACGCTTTTATTTTCCCCTGGCAATCCTCGGCAACCCCCAGCCACTGCGGATCCAAACGAATCCTCGGGCATAAAGAATACCACGCCGAACCATTGGAATTTTCAATTTGGGAATCCGGTGCCTCGCGCGCCGTAACAATTTCTTGCCGTGATTTTCAGAATGCTCGCGGGACGCTTCCGGGAAATATTATTGAAAGTCTATGGACCTGGGCACCGTGGCGTGGGGAAATAAAAGAATTCCCTTCTTCTATTTTGTCTCTCTTTATCGTTCTGCAATCGCTGTCCGCGTTTAAGAACGTTCTCTTTGAAGATTATTGCGTTCTAAATACGGCGAATTTTTTTATCGTATATGTTGCTTAATCTTCCTTGGATATTATTCACAAATTTGTTTGGTTCCAAGTAGGGGAGAGTTGGGTAAAACGGAACGCTTAACTTTGGAGGGTGATAACATAAAGTCGGAAGGAGAAAAAGACACGGGACTTCAACAGGAGTCTTCAGTGAACCTTAGACTATAAGAAAATCAAAGCCATCGTTAAGAACAATCTTTGGGAACGACGGAAAATGAAATTTACCGGAGGTATTGAAATCTTCGCCTCGATCAAGTGGCAGGGTAAAACGGAACACCCACTTGAAGACCATGTAAACGTACAAAATCTTTATTTTTATGGTTTAAAATGTATTCGTTTATGTTAGAAACTATAAATATATGTTTTAGGTATAACTATTACAAATAAAATATAACAAAAATATATGTTATTCATATAAGAAAAAATATTTTACTGGATAACATGAAAATTACGGGAAATAATCAAATATAAATATAATATCGTACAAAAAGGATGTATTAATACAGTTTGTTAATTAATTTATGAACAAAAATCACATACAAATGTATCATCTTCCTTTTCAGCACTGGTGCAGGCCTCATGTGCCCACCCTTTACATGTGATGCATTGTATCCGATTTTCTTCGTGTGCGGAATGAACAAAGAGTTCATTACAAAATTTGCATCGGTCCGTAAGAGATTTCTCTAAGGCTACATCTGCGTTAAATGATTATGTTATTTATTACAATTTAAACTAACGGTTTGATCGAATGAAAGATGTATCTCATACATCATAATTTTCTATACAAAATCAATTTTCTTGAAAACAAGGATAGTAATTAAAATTTTAATCTACAATCTAATAATTAAAAGAGAAATTAAACACGTACTAAGAGACGTTTCTATTCCTCCCCATACATAACAGGCGTTCCGTTTTACCCCACGCAAAATGTTCCGTTTTGCCCCAGATGCAGTCATTTAGTAAACATTTAATATTTCCACTTCAGCGTGTGGTAAAGAAATAAAATTTTTAATTTTTAATACGTCAAAATGTAGCGCAAGCACTATAGAATCCAATGATGTGCCTACTGTTATTAATTTTCGAAGTCCAAGTGCCGAAAAGTGGTCGAAAGTACAATACAATATTGCAACGTCGATACCGGAATTTTTTCCAACTCTCTTAACGGAAAAGTAACGTGTGCAGGGGTCTATGGTCTATCACAATATGCTGTGAGGACCCTTTGGTCCTCTGTCACGCGATACCAACTCATTCGGAGGTCTTATCTAAGAGAAACATTGATATTCCGTTTTACCCACCCGTTCCGTTTTACCCTACTCTCCCCTATTCACTGAATACCTAAGCTACTGAATTCTGCAGGTGGTACGGGATATCCGAATCGGTAAAAATCTGTTGTACCTATCACTTAAAAATTCTTCTTCGGAAGAAAAGGACAACGAAGGGCGCAAGAAAGTGCCAAGCAGTGCGGAGATCCATGCATCATAGCCAACGTTCCTCGAGGGAGCAAGAGACGCACTTTCGCTTCGCTCCCTAGCAAATTTTTCAACTAGCCCGTTATCTTCGCCCACGTGACGCGATCCTCCTGAACGATCGTCTGCCGTTTCGACGTGAGTCCAGGATTGGTTCGCGGGCTTTCGATGTGTAAAAAAGAAGCCACTACGTTCTTACGTCCGAATCAGCTAGAAGCGGAGGTGCGGAGTGGCAGAAGGAGAGACAAATACACTCTGTAGGCGATTTAAACTTCCGCCCGTCTGGGTTCGAGGAGGTCATGGGCTGGGACGTTCGACGGGAAAGTTTTCGGCCTGTCTTGTCTAAATCACACAGCCATGACGGAATGGCATGTCCGCCCGAATCGTTGCTGGCCGGCAACGAATTCGACGGCTGACAAATTGGAACGGGGACGCTGTTCGTACCTCTGGAACGTCGGCTGGGAAAGAATTTGAACGCTAATCCGTGATAAGAGTACGCCGTTCACGAGTCGACGCCGTTGGTTTTGCGACGAAATTTATGCTCCCTAGCTTCTCTTTAGTTTAGAGGGGATCACTGTGTCGTATTCGTTCGGGTCCTCTGTGTACCTGAAGAGCTCCGGTACCTTCGAACGACATCTCTTGGATCTGTCGTTGTAACGATTAGTGGGTTACAGTGTTTGAGTTATTAGTTCTATTTATTTCTACGTTGAGTTTAGAGAAGTTAGAGAAGATTAGAGGATTCGAATGCTCAGCTAGTACTGCGCCACACGTAGCTCTAAACTATGTGGTTACCGAGTTGAATTCGCAATAGTTGAATTTTTAATTTTCATTCTAAATTTGAATCCTTTCTAAAATTGACTATACACCCTTAAAATCCTTCCTCTCGGATAAACGTAGAAGGCCCCTGAAGTTTCTTAAACCAGTCTAAAGAGTAGCTACAGAGACAGAGTATAGGGAAATTATTTTTTTGCCTCACTTTCTTAAACTACCCCCTTAATCTTGGCAATTTAACACAGGGGGTAACGATTTTCTGGGAAACCAGCATTTTTCGCGAACTAAACTCGCCGGGGGAGTTGCAATTATTGCGGTCGCAGTAAAACGATAATGGTAGCAAACAGCTGGTTGCGTTCGCCGAAAAGCGTGGAATCGCGTTACGCTCGCTATCGGTCGACCACTTAATTACCGAGTGCACGAATCATCCAACCGAGGTATCGTGACGTGCGCGAAACGACGCGATAAATGCGTGCGAAACAAATTTAACTGGTACCCCGAAAGTTGGATCTTGGTAACTCGATACTAGCCTGACTGCTTCTAATTCCCAACCCCCATCGGTTTCGCCGCGCTTTCAGCACGCAATTTTTCTTCCGCAGCAACTTGTTCGACACGAACTCGAGCCTCCCCTAATTTTCAATTTCTGCTCAATTCAATATTCCACGATTCCCTTACGTACTTAGGGAAAACTCTATTGCTTAACGATCACACTTTTTATGCGACGAGTTATTCTTCTGTCGACATTGGCGATACCATCGACGATACTTTCGCAACGGGCACTTAGAGGAGTACATAGGCGTTTCCCATCAGAAGTTCGATGTCCCTTCTTCTATATCAGTTTCTAACTCCGCATCGCCACGAGCCCCGACAAAGCGCAATACGCGTATTCCAGTGAATTCGATCGGTTCGAAATTAATTGAAGGAATCGCGCTGGCTCCTGCAACGAGCGGCTCGGAAACTAATTACGCGGCGCGATATACCGGCCATTATTGTTAATTACATTTCGCGCACGGCGGTTGCCCCGTGAATTAAGAGCCTTGGCCGAGCGCGATCGGTATTAACGACGGATTTAACCGGTAATGTCGATATAGCGTGTCAATCTGCATTAGCCTAACCGCGTGCTCGCCCTCGCATGCCCATCGAAGAAGTTAATATCGCTCGCTGCCCCGGCTCGATTTCTAATTATCCACGCCGCAGAGCCGTGATTCGTTGCGCGATCGCCTCCGGGATCGCGCGATCCTCCTCGAGTTTCTCCAAAGTACTCCAAGTGATTTCTTCATCCTTCCTTCGCGACCGCTGCGCCCACTCGAACGTTTCAATTAAAAGTTCCTCCCCGACTTTACAGGATTATTTATTTTCGTCGGTGTTGCTGTTTCAATGATTTAAGGAGATAACTGGTGTTTTCGGATGGACGTGAGCGGCGAATTTTTAGCAGCTTTTCAAAGAATAATTGGCCAGTGTCGCGTTTAAAAAGAGATCGTCCAGATTGATCCAGGGAAACGGGGTCTTCTATTTTTGCTTGTATTAAATTTCCACGCTCGGTGTATTTTTAAATTCACATCCTTTCATCACAGCATACATTTGTTAAAATATTAAAACTTGGTCTGGTAAATCCATCTCAGAAACAGTTACTCATACATATTGTATATACAGTGACTCGCATTAATATTCGGACACTTTTTAAAATCGAATAACTTTTTTAGAATTGGTCCAAACAACTTGAGTTTTTTTGAGAAGGTAGGAGGATTAGTTTGCTAACTGACGCGTTTCGTCGTTTTGAAAAAAAAATGTATTTGGTTGGAATAGCGAAAAGAATAGTAAAGGTCGATTTTTAAACTTTTTTTGTGAGCTTGTAATGAAAATTAAAAAAAAAACCGTTTGTAGATTGCAGTAAGTTGTATACGTGCCTAAAATTTCATGAAAATCGGTTAACGTTGCTCCGAGCTACAAATGTTTAAAGATCGCAGAGTAAGGTCGAAAATCGCTGATTTCGGGAATTTTCGCGATTCTTTTCGAGTTTTTTTTTTAATTTGATTACAAGCTCACAAAAAAAAAGTTTAGAAATCGACCTTTACTATTTTTTTCGCTATTCCGACCAAATACATTTTTTCAAAACGACCAAATACGTCATTTAGCAAACTAATCCTTCTAGCTTCTCAAAAAAAAACTTAAGTCGTTTGTACCAATTCTAAAAAAGTTATGCGATTTTAAAAAGAGTCCGAATATTAATGCGAGTCACTGTAGGTATATTTTAATCTTCGAGCTTGACATTCCGTTGTGATATTTCGAAAAGTGCAATACATTGATTACGATTGATTCCTCGAAAATATTTAATTTCAAGGCACCCGTCTTTTATTTCTCTAATTAGATCAAGTCAACAAGTTACGCTACTTGCAAGCATTTCAAGACTGCTATTTACAATCGTATTTAATATTAGGTTATCCATGACAATGCAGCATCGAGCAATTTCTTTTTTATCAAGAGGAAAGTGAAGAGAAGGTGGCTCGGGAAAATATGTTACTTCATAAAGGGACAATGAAATTAATTCATATATGTTTATTTAACGAAGCACGATTCATGGGAATGGGAAGCAACAATGGACCTGCAGCCTCTTCCTCCTGCCTTTGTCTCGCAGTTACCTCTCGGTTATTACCGGAGCGTACGCGTAGCCCCTCTTCCTTAGTCACGACTCGTTCATACATACAATTAGCGTGGGATTGCCGGTGAATTAGCCACGGTACGGTTTACGACCCGAAAACACGACGGTCGCCTTTCGAATGGCCGCCTGGAAGACGTTTATGCCTCGTGGTTCTGAGTCACTCGCGAGCTACGCCCGCGAGGAGCAGCGTGCGAAGGTGGTTTCAATTTGCAGAGACGCTTCTTCCGTGTGAGTCACAGAAAGGGAGGAACTTTCGCGTGATCCACGAACACCGTTCGTGCGCCTGACGAGAGTGTCGTTGAAAGTTTACCCATTGTAACGGGTATTTCTTTGTTCGCCTTCAGAACGCTTCCTGAATCATTAAGTAATACCGTGTTTTCAAATATTTAAGAATCCCTGGGGGCTACGACAGCAGATGAAATAGAAATTACTTTCTAAATATTTTATAAGATTAGATTAATAAAAATCCATATGAGGAACAACTTATCTACGTATTTTGCAATAGCTATTAATTATTACCTGATTTATTGTAGGGGAGACCGGGGCAGATAGTAACAAAACAAGTTTTCACAATTTTTTCTCGAAAGTGTTTTCCTCGATCTAGCTTTTAAACAAATCTGAACCTTTGTTACAATGAATTGTAACACATCTGTTTTACTTATTTAAATACAAATATGAACACAAATAAACATTTCTAAAAAATATAAATGAAAACACAGATCATTATCAAACATTTGATACACACGAGTTAAAAAATCATTACTTATTCATCCGATTCTATCAAAATCTTATTCGCATTCTTTACTTTTGCCTTTATAATTTTTTTTATACTTTTTGGATTCTCGATTATTCTGTTGTTCATTTAAAGCATCTTTTTTTCCGATGTGTCAACAAATAGCTTGCTTTATCACCATTTAGAGCGGAGTAAGTAGTAACATGTTACAATTTACCCCGAGCTTGAATTTGTGCGTTTAATCTCAGCAAACGAGAAACTTAACATCAAATTACTAAAATGCGTACAGATTATAATAAACCAATGTGTACTGATTCGTTTGCGACAAAGAAGCAAAAATTCAAACGTTTTCTAATAACGGTTAATTGAAACAAAAGTGCTAAGATAACATTTACTTACATGCTCTAAATGCTAAAATTCTGGGCTATAACCACAAAATCACTAGATAACGCTCTTTTGTGTCACTAAAACCGACGGTGGTAAATCTGTGGGTTACCAGATTTGTCGTTCAAAAGATTTTACCCCGTGTTACAACCTACCCCGGTCTCCCTTAATAGATTGGACTCTAAATTTACCGAAAATTAAGAAGTATGGGCTTGGAGAGTTCGCCAACAAGCCAACTATATCTCTTGTTGAAGATTATTGCGTGTTTGAAGCATAATTGAACCCTGAAATACATTTCAGTTTGATGGTCCGTAGTGTTCTAATATCTCACCAAAGGTAGGGTCGCTCGGATGAAAGCAGGAATTATCTACATCCAGAGGATCCTGCAATCTTGAGATTCAAAATGGTCGCTCGTTGTCACCGTTCGCAGTGTGCTAAAGGAACGGCGAAATTGCGAGTAATTCCAGCAGGGCGTCCCCTTGTATCGCACGTTATCGCGACGTCGCGTTCACGTGGTTCGGGGAACACGTCGCCGTGTAAATTACACGGGCCGCGAATCTAATAGAGATTACGGTGGCTTTCAAACCCTAAAGATCCAGGGGTACTTGCAATTTCGCCTGAATTACCTTTTCCACTGCTTGCCGCGCGGCGCGATTGCTCGCGTTAGCGCCGCGCGTGTTTGTGGCATTCGGCCGAGCAATGAATTAGCATTATTAGACACTCGCTGATATACATACCTAATGCATTGTCATCCGCAACAGGTGGCTACGTCGAAGTGCGCGCGGGGCTCATCTCGCGTAAAAGAAAACGACACCCCCCGACCCCTGTGGCGTTCTTCAATGGGTCGAACTCGCGGCCCCGTTTCGATTTTATTAACGATCCAGGGATTGCTTCGCGGGCAAGGGAATTATTCCGTTCCTCTGTAATCTTCAATTCTTTGGTAGAACGGAGACTCGACAGAGAAATCTCGATGGTTGCGCATTGTCGCTCGGAGGAGCCGTGAAACGCGAAGCTACCCTTTCTGATTACTAACTATTGAGTAATTTAAATGTATGGTGATCTTAGCTGCAGAGGTGTTGCTTTTTCTCAATTAGTGTACACGTAACTGAATTAATGGCGGTCGAGTCGATGCGCAAGAGTATCGAATGCAGTCTCTGGTTTAGCGGGCCGTTAAATGATCGACCTTTAATAAACCGCTGGAAATAAACGTACCTGTACGAGTGTAATGGGATTTAGTATGGGCAGCAGCAGGACTAATAGCCAGTCAGGAGGCCAGATCACTCGCATATTTGCCGCAGCCCCGGTGGCTTTCGGTAGCTTTGAGACCAGACCATCCGGCTTCCATAGTCGTATCAGTGGCATATCAAGGGGACCGCGTTTGTGGTTTCGTCCGTTCGTTCGGTCAGCTAACAGCCACGATCGATTTGGTACAGGAAGATCCGCTATCGGCCATCTCTCGAGCTACCTTTGCGAGATTAATCGCTGAGTACGTCGACAATCCGATAAAATCGACACGTCTTTTTGGCAAATCAACACAGATGGCTTGAATAGTAATGAGTGCCATTTATGCGGCTTTAGTAAGCGTGGTTGCGGAGGTTTCCGCCTCATTCACTGCTTGAAATGTTAACGCTACCTTAAACGGTATTTTGCACTAATAACTTCAGATTAGACACGATTATAATTTTACAGATTAGACATTACTATAATTCCCTGCCACCTGATATTCGAGGTTTAAATTCGTTTCCTGATTTTAAATGTAAAGCTCGGCGATATATACGGTTGCATTATGCGTCACAATAACTTTCTAGTTTCTTAATGTTAGTTAGTTTTTAGTCATTTAGTTAGTTATTTAGTTATGGTTAGGCTTCTAAGAGTATTGCACTGCAGCCTCGCCATTTACTTCGCTTGTCTTTATGTATTATTTTCTTCTCTGGATGTGTCAAGTAATAAAGACGAATAATAATAATAATAATAATTTAAAGCAAAGCAAGATTGACTCTAGAATATGAGCAGTGTGTTGACAGTCTGTACTGCTCGCGCAGAGCTTAAATTTATTCGTATGAATTATTTTTTCGAGCTTCCACTATCCAAACTTCTGTTACGAAGAAGAGATTTTCCAACTACCACACGTGATCCCCAATTATCTTCGTAAAAACGTTGTTTCTCGATCGAAAAAGTCTTCACTTTCCTTTCCACTTCTAAACCCTATTTACTTCCGAGCACATCGCCGCGTGGCGTAAAAACTTTGCCAGCAGCCGGCGCGGCGCGCGAATCCAATGCGGCCTCGAAATAGAAGCGATGCGGTCGGATGCGGTGCAGGGCCTGAGTCCAGATTAAAGGCAGAATGGACTCGGGTTGCGGATGTGTTGGACGTTGATTAAGTTGGCTATGATATAAAGTTACATGTGGTTAGCCCGCCGGTCCCAGGCCAGATTCGACGTGGCTTGATTGTGGATCGGTATCGTAGGTGCAGATTGCGGCTGTTGCTGGCTCCCAACTTCGGTCTATTGATTTCTTCCCGCGAGCGGGATTCCGTATTCAAAGCCTTGCGCTTTGAAATTGTACCGGGGAGGTCATACGGCGCGTCGTTCGCGGAAGAAACAGAAATGCAATTCGGAATGGACGGTCGAAGCTCGCGGAGGGACATGTCTCGAAGGCTGATAACACCGTTGCAGCAAAAAAAAAAAAAATAACCCTCGAAGCTTTGGAGCAAAATACCCTCGCCAACGTGTTTCTGTTACCTTCGAGAAAATCGAAGAACAGTATTATACACTTATTGTACTTAATAGAACACAACTGCGCTGCACCTGCGAAGCAACTGTGTGTCCCTTATGAATTTGTATCTGGAATCCAGTTTCTTAGCGGCATTAGAATCCACTGTAACTCTCTCGGTATAGTATTGGCCAGGGTGTATCACCGGGAGGAGGTGCGCGATCAGATATTCATTGGTCTCCGAATCGATCTGCAAATACAAGCCACCCCCGACGTGTTTACATAGCGCTGCCTGCTCCATAATACGCGTTTATGTTCCAAACTGTATATGCACGCCCGTAAAGGAATCGGATATGCGGGTTTACGGTGTTTCACGCATCCGTCCATAACAACTGTACCGAGTGTCCGATAACTCCCACGGGATTGATCGACTTCGATTCAATCCTCCGGCGAATTAATGCGCGCCATTTAAGGAGCAGCTGACAGCTCCGATAAATTTATATTTCGCGTCATTGATAATGTAATTGGGAGCCATAAGGCAGGCACTCCTACGCGCCTATCTAGGCCAAGCTATCAAGCGCGGAGCTTCGAGAAGGATTCTCCGGTGCGAAGCGTGTCCCCGCGAAACTCTGACAGTCGTATCGAGTATCTGTCACGTGAAATCATTCGGTCTTAGTACGAACAGTCGATTTGTCGATTAAATTTTCCCTGGTTAATCCCCCTGCCTATTCCGCGGGTAGTATTTCAGTCTGTTAGTCGATCGATTTCAACGAAAACGCATGACGAATCCCCGATATCAAGTTTCTGTTTTAACTGACACGGAGCTTAGGTCCACGCTATAAGTACGCGATCACTTTGCGAAACTGCCAATCAGTCACGCTGCTCTTTCTAGCCTGCGAATGTTATAAATATAGTCGACCTACAGGCATTAGCGCGAGAGGAAATTGGAATTCGAAAGCGCCTGCTTTTAGATAACTTTTGAGCTCCATAGTTCGTAAACCACCCTCTTCTTAAACCTGCAACTGAGTACCATACCATACGGAGCCCTCGGGCGGAAATCGACCAGCGATCGTTCCTCGTTAGTTGCCGAAATCGTAATACAGAGTCGTTGGATGGATTTGCGGGCAGAGCTTATGCCAGGGGGGGGGGGGCTGTTTCTGCGCACACGCACGCTTACGCAGCGTAAGAACCCGGTTATGCGGGTTAACGGAACGACAACAGGGGGCTCGATCGTTCGTATACACCGAGCTGATCCGTGCTCGGTGTAAAGCGTTGTACGCGGGGGCGGACGGTGGCTGGCCCGGGGGTAGGGCGCAGCACAACAGCGCTCGAATCGTGTACACCCAAATTGGACGGGAAATTTAGTGGCCTGTCCCACGAATCTCGGGTACCCCGAGCGCCCCCCCTTGCCCCGTCGGACCCCACTCCCTTCCCCGCCCCTTTCCGGTCGCCAAAACCAAACCATCGGTCTCGTGCATTACCCTCCCAGACTCGACTACACTTTCGGCAGTCGCGAAAACGCGCAACGGGAGCCAATCTATTGGCTTTCAGCCTCCCGTCTCCGCACCCGTCGCCACGCGGCTGATTCCAGGAAATAGAAAAATCGCGGGGCGTATCGCCGGTGATCGGCCAGCGACGTTCACCCCCGGCTTTCGCCAGGAATTCGTTGATAAAACGCTGCCACGGCCGCGGTCCCTCCCCACTGCCGAGACCCGTCCAATTTGCCGATTCTGTTCTTTCCACGGTGCATCGACCGATCCCAGCTTGTATAAATCGCAGCGACGGAGGGGATAAGTCTCGTACACGAAACCCGTCTAGCAGGGAAGCGGTGGTCCGTGGAAAGTCAGGCTTTTGCGACTGTTATTCGATGTGTAGGGTACTGGGATTCACTCGAAGCTTCGAATATGGGTGCTGTGCATTGTATCGACGTATAAATACGTAAATGCCGATCCGAAAGTAACTCCACAGCACGAACGCCTTGAACGCGCTCGTAAATCGTTCCCAAGACACCCTGCTCCCTTTCTAAAGGCAAATGAGTCGAAGTAGTAGCTGAGACTCCCGTCGCGGCGTATCGTTAAATCGACGACGTGTATCGCGGCGTAACGAAGTTTCCACGGTAACGTCGTTCCGTTTGCCGATCGGATGTCAACGGGCCCCCGTGTCCGCCTCCCCGTTTCCGATCCTCAACGAGGTTATCGAGTGCAGCCACAGTGGCTCGAAGAAGGGTGAAAACGGGGCGACAGGGGAGGGCGGCTCACAGGGTGGCGTGACGGGCAATGGCAGCCAGGAACCGTTTCCGCGGTTTGTCGGCTCCTCTTCACGCTTGACCTTTACATCGATGGTGAACCCTTGAAGCACCGGTGGCGGCGTTTACAACGATGATTAAACCGTGACGCTTCGAAACCGCGGGCTCGTGTGATTTTACCGCCGCGACAGCGTGGTCTTCGCTGGCCGGACTTGCGAATGACCGAAACGAATATTCGGGCATCACCTCCGCACGCTTTCGTGTGGGTACATTGAAGGATGAAGTGCTGTGGGTCTTGATAATTATTACCTATAAGAATTTTAAGTAGATAGTTTAATAGATGCTTTACGATTTTATCGCTTATTTAGTTATTTTAGTTGATTAGGGCAGTGATTCCAAACCGGTGCGTCGCACAGTGTAACGAGTGTATAGGAGAAAAAATCAATTTTCTATTAAGATACAGTTATTTACATGTAATTGATATGTTAATTATATTTGTACCAAAGCAATTAATTTTTAACATAAAATAATTCAGTAAAATATATTTTTGAACATAATAAAAGTAAAATAAATAAAATTGATGTGTTAATCGTATTTATACGCGAAACAATTAATTTTTAACATAAAATAATTCAGTAAAATATATTTTTGAACATAATACAAGTAAAATAAATAAAATTGATATGTTAATCATATTTATACGCAAAGCAATTAATTTTTAACATAAAATAATTCAGTAAAATATATTTTTGAACATAATAAAAGTAAAACAAGTAAAATATATATTTTTAAATACATTTAAACACAAATTAATAACAAACATACGAAACAATTATAAAAAAATATAATTAATTTTTTAAATAATTCGTATTGATAATAAATTTTATATTATTCGTTCTTATTATACATCTTCGTTTCTGTCAGTTGAATTTGAAGGAATTCAAAGCTCAGTCTTTTAAAAATAAATATTCTAGCACAGATTTGTCAATTTTTTTTGTTTTATTATGTGTATCCATACCTTTAAATGCAAGAATTTTTAATTAATAAAACGACAGAAGGATATAATTTACTTATTTTCAAAAAAGAAAGAAAAGAACTTATAAATACAACAAAAATGCAGTGGGTAAATATTTCCTATGTGTTTGGTTATTCGACTTTGAATGTAATTACTAACCTTAAATCCGTTATTTATGTTACTAAGTTATGATGTTTTTATGTCGGAGGAGTGTTTACTATCAATTCCATGAAATGAAATATAGAACTTAAAAACTCAAATTTTTGCTTTGTTAACACGTGCCGCGACCAGGGCTTGAAACAGTTCCGAAAATAACTGTTTAAAACTGTTATATAAAGGTTCTGATTAAAACGGTTATGGAGAAATTTTATTCCAAATAACTGTTATGAAGAATCGAAATTTCCCACTATTATCTGTTTCGGTTACGGTTCCTATTTCCATCTTCATATTAGTTCCATAGCCGTTATTTTTTCGGTTCAATATCGGTTCCGAAACGGTTCTAGAATCAATTCTTATATCGACTTTTCCCTAATTGATATCATTCATTATCGTAGCTGTAGATTGCTGTAGATGTTCATCTTCTTTAGAAAATCCTTATAGAAACAGGAGAAACTTCCTATTCTGAATGATATGGTGTGTGTGAATGTAAAAAATATGTAGCTGATTTATTTATTTCAACGCTTTATTATATATGATATGTATAAATGTTTCCTCTTTTTCTACAAGGATTTTGTAAAGAATATGCACATACACAGTAATCTGCAGCTACAATAATTAATGATATCAATTAGGGAAAATTCGATACAAGAATTGATTCTAGAACCGTTTCGGAACCGATATAGAATCGAAAAAATAACGGTTATGGAACCGATATGAGGAAAGAAATAGGAACCGTAGCCGAAACAGATAATAGTTGGAAATTTCGGCTCTTCATAACAGTTATACAGAATAAAGGTTCTTCATAACCGTTTGGAGAACCGAAATCGATATTATAACAGTTTTCAAGCCCTGGCCGCGACACTGTGCGTCGTCACAGTTTTTTTTAAAATATTATTAAGTTAGAGTTATATTCTGAAATACCTTTTTTTCAATTTGTTTTATTTACTTTATTAAATTTACCTTGGAGTTATATGGGGGGAGGGGGTCGGAAGTTAATTAAACATTATAAAAGGGAATCGCGACTCAAAAAGGATGGGAAACACTGGATTAAGGCTTCGAGGTGTAATTCATGTCCACTGCTTAGGAATTTTAATCCGATGTTTTTCCAAGATTCTTGATTAGGGTAAAGGACCAAATTACTGACACCTAACCAATTACTGTCACCTTAAGCTATTTTACTTAAAATAACGAATAAATAAACTACAGTATATAATCTATAGTATAGATTATAGGTTGAATTACACAATTCTTTTTGTGTATGACTTTACAACGTTTATTTGTTCGTTATTTTAAGTAAAATAGCTTAAGGTGACAGTAATTGGTTAAGTTTCAGTAATTGGGTCCTTTACCCTAGTTGATAGTGTTTTTTTTTAATATTCTTCGTTGGAGAAAGAGTGAACAATTTTGTATTGTTAAAAAGTACATACATATGTAATTATTACGAATATCAGAGAACCTGCTTTGGTTTCTACAGCGGCTTTTCAGAGCGTATGCGAAGGGAATAGTACATAAGCGTGTTCGTGGTCGATTAAAATTCCCCTCCGTTGTCCGCGCATATCCGCATCAGCCTGGGAAACCCTTTAATCTGTATTGTGCCCATTTACAGCGACTATTAAACCCAGCCTTAATATCCCCGGAGGGTCGTGCTGGAAAGAAAGGGTTGAATTTGAGGTACTGCATATACATGACCTTTGTTCAGCGTACATTTTATTTGCATAAATTCACAGTCCTCCCTCGGAAAATTCCTGTCAGTCCCCATTCATTTCCTCGCAGAGAGCCCGCGTTGTTCTTTTGAAAACCATTCCTCACAATTATTGCAATTTTTGCGGTGCAACTTTGTCGTTAGAAATGTAGTTGCGTAGAAATTCCCGCGTTCGATTGTGCGCCCCCTATTTAATCGCGTTCGATGGAAACGGCCTTAATCGCTCTCCAGTGATTCATCACGCTTCTATTCGCCACGGGAGTTCTCCACCGCCGCCGACAGCGAATCTGTGAAAACAAAAAATGCAAACGAGCGCACGCGAAAATCGATGAAAGCAATGCGTCGAGCAATTAAAAAGTCGAGGAAAACTTCCATCGTGGTTTCCTGCCGCCACTAGAGCCGGTTCTTTGGCGCAGAAATCAACCCTTTAAAGAAATTCGCGAGTGTACACTTCGTTTACAGTCGAATGCGCAAAGGAATACTTCTTGCCCTTTGTCACGGCCCTTTGGCGTTCCCCATCGTTTGAAAAGAACCGAGTATCGCATTGTCCTATAGAATTCCTCGGTTACAGGCCTCTTCGTGGCCGAGCACGTTGCACGCGTTACATCTGCCAGTAATTACACGGATTCACCGACATTTCGGATCCGCCGACGTGTTTCGTAACGCCTGGAAATCTCGCTGCGTAACGTAATGCATATTTTGTCACGTCTGCTCGCAGTGATCTTTCATTCGCGCCACAAATTACATATCCACGGTGATTTTCAGACAAAAATCATCTGCAAAACTGGGTAAAAATAATTCTCAAATTAATGATTGGCGGGGACGACTTGAAAAACATGATTTTTTTCGATAATTATTTTTACACAGCTTTGTAGATGTAAACAAAATATGCAAGTTCTGTTGAAACTTCTTTTAGATATCTCTCACCGTTCCCGAGATATTCCACGGTAAAGAAAATTCTACATTTTTTCAAGGGGTGATTTCACCCCCTAAAACCTCACTATGTCATCAACAAAAAATAGGTTTATTGTATGAATCAACTACGGGACATTCCATGCGAACTCGGACACATTTCGGAGTAATTTTCGTAGATTGCTGAAATTTGAATAAGTTGCAGTCTTTAGTGATATTTAAACGTACCTCAAAAGATTTTTCAAAATTCTGAAAAATGACGATTTTACAGCTGTTTGAATTTATGTGCTAACTTTTTTTCAATACATTGTAGCTATGGAAGTAGTAAACGGATGGAGATGAGCTTTACGGTGCTTATAGAGAAGACATTGAAGTTTTAAGGAAAAATTATTTCAGGTTAAAAAAAAATTGAACCATTTTTGTGCAATTATTTTAAACAAATGCAGGTTTTTAACATCGGGCGCGATGTAAAATCGTCATTTTTCAATATTTTGACAAATCCTTTGGGGTACGTTTAAATATCACTAAAGACTACAGCATATCCAAATTTCAGCAATCTACGGAAACTTACTCCGAAATCTGTCCGAGTTCGCATGGAATGTCTCCTACTCTACTTGCACACAAAGTTGCATAATATTCTGAATTTTCGTGTTGGCTAACTTGCCTTGTTAGAGGAACTATCATAAATGTTCACTCTTTCACCGTTTAATCACTCACGCATATCAGATCCCTTGTAACTGATTCGCCGGCAGTCAGTAACAGTCTTCCCCACCGATGTTATCCCATCTAATAACGATCCCTGTGCCCGCTATGATCGTCGAATCGGTTCGATTATTTATAACAGCAACACACGTGGCCCGCGTGTAATCGCGGGGCAGAGGAGCGCGTCGCTAACGAGCCACGAAGTTTCGCGGAACTATTTCCGTCCGCGGAGTTTCGGTCCCGAAACCCGGTGCCGTTCCCTTCGTTTCGAGTCTAATTAACCAATCAGCAGAACCGTACGGGGGATCCGGTTTGCCCACCGGAACCGAACGCCCCCAGCATGGATTTCCGCCGCCGTAAATTTCCCTGAGCCGCGCTTTGCTGGCTTCTCCGCTCGATTTGAGGATTCGTCTCGATTATACAGGTACTGAACAAAGCTGCGCGACTCTCGGTATCGGGGGATGCGGCTCGCGTGCTCGAGGGAACGCCGGTCGCTGCCCGATCGAAATGGAATCGTCGTCCGTCGCGGCATTTATAGCATCGCCGGTAATCATACAAAATTCAATCGCCGCGAGACAGCGTAGATTACTGCGATCATGGAAACAGCTTCTGTCATTGCAAATTGGACCCTTCTCAAACAGATCCGATCGATGTCGATCGAGTGTAGGTACATCGTCGCGTCACGCTCTAAGAATTGTCCGATCAGTTGAAAAGTGATTATCAGAATGACAGAGCAGCTGCCAGACGGCGAGACGCGAATTGCAGGCCCTTCAAAAATTCTAATTGTGTAGCCAATTTCGACTGGATTCGCCGCTCGGAACGTTCTCGACCGTTCAATATCCGATGGACCGTGCGTGGATGTACACGCTCTCGCCTCATATTCTCCTCTCGTGGATTCGATGGTAGGGCGACGGGGGGACGGGAAGATGAGCACGGAACAGGGGTTGGACGGAAGATCTGACTCTGATATTTGGTCGTGGGTTCCGTTTCTGCGCGGTGTCGGAAGGTGGAGGGAGGCGGATAGGCGGCGATCGAGCGCGGGGTTGGTCGGCTGGCGGAATCAGCGTCGCCGGAAGTGCATCCTGGATCACATCCTGCCGCGCTGCGTTCGCTTTTCCGCGAGCGTTACGAGGTATCCTGGTTTAGGTCCTTGCTCAGCAAGGAGCACGCGGGGTGGTCGGCGGCTGGGATCGTGATGTGAAATCGTTTCGTCGAATGTGCTCGGACAAGAACGAACGATAATGAAGGCCGTTCCATCGGATTTCCACTCTTTTCACTCTTTCCAGTGTCGGAGGGAAGATCCTCGAATTAAAGGGGCTGATTATCGCGGCTCGTTTCTGCGTAACGTATCTCCTTGCAAATTGGGATGCAAATTGGTTATATGTAGGGTAAACTTGCCTAATTCGAACCTGCGCCTAAATCGTACCCCCGCTGTTTCTTTTAACCTGAGACAGTCACAATCGCTCCTAGCGATAGAAAGTGTAGGGTAATTGTGGGACAGTTGCCGCACCTTATGCAAAATTGTCACCGCGTGTATATTTTGCAATGAAAATTTGTTCCAAGGATACATATTATTAGTTGAACATCTTGTTCCACTACTAGCATTAAAGAAAATCAAAATTTTAATATTTGTCACCCTTCAAAAATTGAAACTAAAAACATCCATTTTTTAGGAGACGGGAGTGGTGCCGCATTTCGAAAAACGTTTAATTTTCCGTTTAAACTTGTTAATTTTAACTTTTTATTTAAAAAAAAAAATAGTAAAAGGCGTCAAAAAATTGATCCAAATCGGTGGGACCTGTATCTCCAAAAGTTATTATCCGATTCGACTGAAACTTATTTTATTTTGAAGAATATACTTCTGGCTAGGGGGGAAACCAGGACAAAAAAATGCAAAAATGACATTTTAAAGAAAATAACGACAATTGAAGTTTGAAATCACTTTTCCCCTATATTTTTCGTCCTTTCAACGCCTTTGAAAATTATAAATTTTCAATTTTTTGTATTTTTTCTGATTTCCCTCCTAGCCAGAAGTATATTCTTCAAAGTAAAAAAAGTTTCAGTCGAATCGGATAATAACTTTTGGAGATAGATTTTATGAATAGCAGTTGATTATTTTTGTTGTTATTTATAAAACTATTTGTTCTATTAATAGAGTTGATTACCACTAATTCCGTATTCATTTCCCCTGTTATTTTTCATGAAATAAGCATTTGTTCTTAAGGGGTACGATTTACCCTACCTATTATAGATTGTTCTATGACATAAAGTATTAGAAAAATTAGGTATGGGAGTATCAAGACGTACTACAAGTTGTCTTAAAAATCGAAACAACATCGATTTACCTCAGCCACCAGAAATCACACTACACAACCCCCAAGCATCGTACCTACCTACAAAACGTCCGCCAATCGGGCAACAAGTCACTAGGAAGCAGGAAAAAATGCAGATGAAAGTAGCTCTCGGTTTCACGATGTTCGTCGAGTGATCAACTGACCGCCGGGCGAGATAGCAACGACATCGGTTATCGTGTACTCGGATGGCGCCATTACTGGTTTAATATGGCCCCTCATTGTCACCGCATTACGAACGCCATGACTCGCTCGCAGATACGTACTCCCGGTGCCTTCTGTACGTCCCTGCACGCCTCTCTCTCTCTCTCTCTCTCTCTCTCTGTACTATACACGTGTGTGCACGCGTGGAAACGGACGGTATATCGAGGCAGATAGCCTTTCGGGACATTGAGCGCATCCTGTCCGATTGAACATCCTGCAGCGGCCGCGTCCTCGTCGCCCACGAAATTCTATTTGCCGGCCCGCTAGCTAGCATATAGCCACGCACGGGGCCCTGTGTCTGTTTGTGGCCTGTCCCGTCGCCTGCCACGTAAGGCTCGACCGGATTTAATTAGCCGGTGAACGCGCGCGCCCGTCGATTTTGACGGTGCCGCACGGTGAACGTGGTCGCCCCAGCTACCGAAAGCCTGCCACACCAGCCGAACGAACCCGTAATTCCACGTGAAATCCACGCCACCACCCCGAGCGCGCTACCTGGCCTCTATCTTGATCACCGATTTTTCGCTCTCGCAAATGAAAATCCCCGCGGCTACGTTCCCTGGCTGGCTAAATTCCTAATTAATACTCGCCTGTTAATGGAATATTATTCATCTAGATCACTCTCGGCACCTGAACTGTCGCGCCGCTTTCAATGCATCGTCTGAGGATTTGCAGTGACCACTTTTTATCCCGTCGCTTGGGATCGCACCGAAGTGTATGGTCGCGAAATGAGGAGTTACCGTGGTCTGCCTTGTTGCAGACGGAGCTGGTTAGGTCTCAGTGTGTTTCGAAGTGAACCACGAAGGAGTGACGTTGGATTTACAAGTACGAGCAGATAGGTACCTACTACGGCTGTTGGCTTTATGAACGCAGTTGTTTCCGACGAAACAGGGCTCCTTGGTGGCACTCGTCGACGCGTATATTAATTTACGATCGCGCCGCGGGTAAACGCGACCCGCCGGCGTAATCAGGAAACGCGTTTGATGCATGCCTCGTTCCTCGTTGACAATACGCCGTAACGGGGCGTGCGGGAATCGATGGCAACGCTAATGGCCCGTGTCTGGCCTGGCTGTCGGCTATTTTTCTTGCCTCTTCCTGATTCGAGGGTGACCACGCTGCACGACCGGTTACACGGCGTCGACAACGCCGCTCCGCGGCTTTAATATCGTATTTATTCAAATTGCCCATTAGACCAGGCCCGTGTAGGTGCACGTGCAGCAGCGTCTGCGTGACCGGGCGGTTGCACGCGCACCAACACGGGGATAAATGGACTCCTCATGTAAATCGAATTCGATGCCTCCTCTCCTCCTTGCCTTTTTTTTTTCTCCCACCCTCCCGCGCCGACGTGGTGTATCAATATTTATAACGTCGTCGAATTACACCGGGAATAATGGGTTCCCCGGTAGTTGGTCATCGTCACTGGAGATTAATCTGTCCCCGCATTGGCATTCACGTGCTCCGAGTCGTCGATCAGGGATTTCGTAAACCTGCCGCGAGGGGTGCTGCTCGCGGTTGAACCGCAGAGAGGTTTTGCGACGAGGGAACGCGAGACCTACGCTAATCACCCTCGATTCTTCGGGAACTAAAAGGCAAGCATATTAGTTCCGTACGTTCTGCGCTGCATTATCTCCATATTGCAGTTTCTCAGTCGCAGAAGTCTCTGAAGTGGTTCGTCGAGGAAACGGGAATTGGATGTCGCAGACGCAGTCTGAAGTTACTTCCGAAAGAACAATCTCGCGACTGAAGTTACAGATTTTCAGCCGGAGAAACAATGCAGCAGGAGCACAGGGTTGTTTCTGCCTCGACTTAGCTGCACGACAAACGTTTGTTATACGATGGAAGGAATTGACGAACAGCTTCGGGAGAAGCTTTTGTACGATAGAAACGCGGCGCTTTTTATCTTGTTATTGTTTTATTAAACAGCACTGTGATTTTTATACCCGCGTTTCATTCGTTTAAGAAACGACAGTGATATTTTCCAATGCGACGCAATTTATTGCTTTTTTAAGTGGCAGCTGGACTGGGCTCCAACGGAACCGCGTCGAGATTGATCTTTTAGCGTTGGCCCGCTCCCTCGAACGTTGATTAAAAACGACAAATGCTGCGCGTAATACTCGGCGACGTACAAGTGAAAATTCATATGTCACGACTCGATTGTTACTGCGCCCCCTAAAAACACAGTGAACGTCATTTTATACGGGACGCGCGGCTCGCAAAATACGGTCGACGTTCTCATATCTGTCGCTTTCCGTCGTCGAAGATGAAGTATTAAACGAATTTCACCGGTAACGATTTAATTTAATTTAATTCCGACAAGTACCTTCCGCAAAGAAGAAAACGACGAGTTCGGGAGCAGATAGAATTCAATCGCTCGAAAGTGGCAGTATCCTGCAGCGATCATATTAGGGGTCGTCAATTTTTCACCGCGGGTACGCATAGAATCGCGGGTTCGCTTGATTTCGACGAAAATAACGATTTCCATTTCCTTTAATTCCAGTCCTCTGTACGAGGCGGCATTTTTACTTTCCAGGAGTTGCGCATCCGCGGCCAGCGATTTCCATAATCGGTCGGGCCGAGGAAATAATTTTTGCGATTCGAACCGCGGAAAAATATCACGGGAATATCGATGGGGAGGCGGACACGGCGGGGAAATTTAATAACACGCCGAAAGGAAAAATGGAAATGGCTGGTAATTAAACAGTTAAATATGTCGAGACTGCGATAACAGGCCGCGCGTATAGTTTACGTGGAAGTCGCGTTAATGCGTACTATTAAGTTCTATATGTATAGGAAATAGTAGATATTTCTACGAACATTTGTCGCGTTATGGTTATAAAATTAACCCCTGGAATATGGAAATCGGGTTAACGATCCTCCAATGGCTGTACCACGCGCGGTGATTTTATTGAAATATTAACCGATTTGCATCCGTGCATGAGTTCCGCCTACCCCCACCCCTCCCCCCCCCCATTTTCCGCTATAATGGAGTAGAATATAAAATGACGCATACGGAGATTATTTGCATTTCGTTTATGAAAAATTATGTTACGCTGCCATTTAGCGCGGGATATTCGGCCGAAATATTAGAGTGCATAATACAGAATTATTGCCTACAGTGTATTTAAAATTATCAAACCGGAGCCTGCTCCTACTGTAAGGGGATTGTGATTCGAGGTGACTTCGACGATAAACACTTTGATCTCGCTTCCATCTTCATTTAAACGCAAAGTTACGAGCCATTTTTAATCCCTCCCTTTTAAACCACCCTGCACAAGTAATCAGTTTCATAAGTCGATTATTCCCTTTCTATTATACGATCCTTGATCGCTTTAGAGTCTATCGCTAGTCGCTACAACAGGATGCTAGCTTTTCAATGCTTATAAATAAGTGCTTCGATATTAACGGTATCAATTTTCCATTCTGGAATTCCTCTTCTGTTCACCACTCGCGGGAGGAATATTTCCGTTCCCATTACCTCTAGAATTGGAAACAGGTCACTAAATAATAGCTCTTCGACTAACCTGCCTGTCACAGATTACGCTTTGCCATTGGATTAAAGTTTCAACGCCGGAAGTTCCCTCTTCACCGAATAAAAAGTTCGTTCGCTTTTCTTCCATCTGTGAGCTGCAAATCGTGCATTTCCCTCATGCCTCTAATCCCGCGGAAGCTTGAAAGTTAGGAACAAATCGACGAGAGATGCTTCTCCAATTGATACACCTGCAACCACTCGAGCTCCATTCCTCCGTTATATAGACTGCTTCATGCACTACTTAGGTACAGGCTCAGGACTTACGAGATGTTTCAAATATAGGGGGGGCCAGATGTTACAAAGCAGTTTAAATTTTTTTCGCTTGCACTATCACTTGGACGATGAAGTGGCTGATGTGTTTCAACCATACACAGTTGTGTAGGGTAGATGTCCCATTTACTGTCAGTGTCCCTATTACTGCCACTTTATTTATTTCGCTTAAAAGAAACGTAACGTATAAAGAATTTCTGACCATTAATAAATTTACTTTTGTCCAAGAAAAAATAATTATATTACTCATAATAAGCCTCGTTTCGTAAAATTTAATCCCGTAACAACTTGCCCCGTATTGTGTAACAACTAGCCCCTACTCGGGGCACGTTGATACAACATGTCTCGACCTTCAAAATGGCTTGTTTCAAAGTCATGGTTCTCGTTTAATTACATGCGATAGCGGTCATCGGTAGAGGAAAGAACGTACTTTAAGTGAGAGTCATTGATAGTATTGAATATGGAATGCAAAAAAAATAAAAAATAAAAAACTGAAAATTGTAACAACTAGCCCCGGTCTCCCCTACTTCTAAAATTCCCTACAACCCTGACAGCATCGAGTTTTGTCTTCCGTCCATCGCGTGGAAAGATCTTTCCACGTCCCCCGGCCACTTCCCCTGCCCGTCCAGTTAATCATAATCCCAGCGCTTCCGTACACGGTGTCCCATAAAATTCCTTACAAACGCGGCGGTGCACGTCGTCCCAGCAGGACGAGCAATCGACACGGGACCCCGACAAGCCGCTGTTCCGCGGTTATAAATTCGTGAATACGTAAACCACGCGGCAAGAACGGCCGGTTACACACGCCCGCTTCGTCATCCATATTCATCCCGGCGCCCGGTCCATCTATGGTACACAGGGTGTTAATAAAAATATGGGACATTCTTGCTTAATCGACTTTACGGGTGAAAGTGAAATGCGAATTGTAAACGACGAAGCGAACTGTTCTTTTATTACTTGGGCCTGCGAAATTCATCCTGGAAGGAGAAGCCGCATTTTTATTAGCAACCTGTATAATGCACGAGCACATTTTAGTTTCGGTGGCAGCAGCCTGCTCCAACTTCCGACGCGCATAACCGGGACCGACTGTCCGATCGACATCGTAAATCGAGGCTCGCGTGGCCGTAATGACAGGGCGAGCGTTGCTGACGGTTAATGACGATAATGACGACGATGACGATAACGACACCTTATTGCACCCCAGTGTGCTGCTACAGGGCGCAGCTCGCCGACACGGGACGCACCAGCGAAACGGTGTCAAATTTTTACGCTATTCAGTTACCTCGGGAAATGGCACTCGTTGCTTGCAAACACTTACATCACAGTTGCCAGTTCCCAAGCCCATTAAGTTGC
The DNA here is from genome assembly GCF_050908995.1 of Andrena cerasifolii. Lineage (NCBI taxonomy): Eukaryota > Metazoa > Arthropoda > Insecta > Hymenoptera > Andrenidae > Andrena > Andrena cerasifolii. The sequence continues at coordinate 23,161,378 of NC_135119.1, read as the reverse complement.
ATAAAATTGCATCGCAGACTTACGATGTAGAATAGACAGTGTCGATATGTTTCTCGGTGTGTGTAGCTAGTAAGTGCAGTAGATAATGGAGCTGTTCGAGTACTCGAATATTCGAGTAGCTCGAAATTCGAGTCGAGCCGGGACTCGGTTTCCGATCCGAGCCCAGCGGCTTGAAAGAAGCGAGCGGCTGGAAACAATCGGGTTGCATCGAACGATCCGATGTACATACATTGTACACTGTACGCCGGACCTGCTCGCGTGCTCGGATCGTTCGAGCCACCCGATTCTTTCCAGCCGCTCGCTTCAATCGAGCCGCTCGGTTCTTTCGAGCGCTCGGCTCGGTTATTCGAACCGAGTGTATCCTGGCTCGCTTTTTCCGAGTACTCGCACAGCTCTACTAGATAACGCTAAGGTGGATGTCTCAATTTCTGCTCGTTTAAGAGGTAACTCGAAATAAAGGTGTAAAAAATTTGTTCGTGATGAAAATTTGCAGAGTAATTGATTAATTCTTTAATAATAAATCAACCAATTGAAAAACTATTTAAGAAATATATTTCAAGAGGTTTAACTATTAGTAATTTGTAATTAAATATATAATGCTCTAAATGTCCGTATTTCTGCTCGTGAAAAATAGCGATGTATGTATTGACCCAAGCTCGTGTAACACTCGCGTAAATGTTCAAATAATTTAGAATTATTTTGTTGCAACTATAGTACAAACGTAACGCATATAATAATAAGAAAAATACGAAATGAGCAGAAATTGGGATATTCACCTTATTTGCCGCTAGATTCTTTTGTTTCTAATATGAAACTCACGAGGGGGCCGAATTACCAGCAGGGGTCCATAATACCACATTCTCCTCTACCTTGGAAAAAAATCGACCGATCGTGTTGTAACGGAGGGACTTCGGAATTTCTAATTCTACCTGAATTATAAATTTAAAAGTGCAGGTTACAATTACATTATTTTCCCTCTTTCTTCTCCTTAATGCGAGTCTTACCACGGAAAGCCTCTTCTCCTTCACCTGCGCGCAATTTGTATCAACCCCCGAAATTGGGGCAAGACGAAATCGGGGGTAGCGGTTCCTGACATCGAAGATATTTCACGGACGTAAAAACGAATCCTTGTTTATGCTGGGGCAATTACGCGCGGGCCAGAAGGCGACACGGACGGGAAAGGGTGTAACAATAATGCCCGCGTTCTCGTGAGATAATTTATCGCTTGTTGCGACTTACCTCGCCGGGGGAACGTACGCGTAGGCGGTAAAGATAACATTGAACGCGAAAAGCGCGGTTGTAAAAGGACTCTGTCGGGCCTGAAGAAGAGAGAAACATTCAAGGAACGGGAAGAGAAAGCCACGCAGGGAAGAGGAGACAATACAGAAGCGCAGAGAGAGAGGGAGAGAGAGAGAGACTAGGGATGAAAGAGGTGTAACAAGAAGAGTACGTCGCTCGTTTTTAAGCTTGCCACACGAAAATTAATTCTCCGTCGCTCGTAAAACTACCGTTAAACGGAAATCACGCGTGTGATAGGCAAAAATGGCGGTGGTACAGGGACGGACGATCTCGTAACGACTGAATTATATCGATAGTTCGAAAATCGACGGCGGCAGGGAATCCATTTTAATATCTGGCACGTCAGCTGCAGTTGGCCTCCAACTTCCGTTGTTTCTCTTTTCTCCTATTTTTTCTGTCTCTTTCTAATAACCCATCCCCCGCACTGTCCTCTCGTTCACATTCTTCCTCCGCCACCCCTCTCTCTCTCCCTCTCCATCGAGAGAGAGAGGAATTCTAAATTTCCCCCGCGGGAGTTGGTTCTTCCGATCTTCACCAGTCTGGACTTTTTTTTGCTTCCCACCCCTACCTTCTGCCACTATCTCTCCCCACTGCTTCTCCAGCCGGCAGATGAAGAAGACTGAAACGGAAACGACTCTCTCTCACTGCGCCCCCTTCCTCCCGGTAGTAAATTCCTGTGTGGCGATAAGCAACACGGGGATGACTTAATAACATGCCCCCCCCCTCCCCCAGCTTTCCGAGATCTTGCGGAATTCGTCGAACGCGGATAATTAACGCGTCCGTAATCCCGCGTTTCGACGGGGCGCCGCGGGTACGCGGGCGAATCAGTGTCAGTGAAATTGAGTTCCGTCGCCGCTATTACGTTATTAAAGCGGCATTTTTTTTTCTTCTCCGTTGCATATTCGTGCTGTATATTAGTGGAGGTATGGCGCTTAATTTCAGGGTAATCGAGGGGAGCGTGTTACGTGCGACTGCATAGAAAGCCCGCGCGAAACAGCCGGGCCGCGCACTCCGCTAATTCCATGATTATTTCATGAAGAAGGGCGCGAGCTTGTTACACGTATTACGAATTCAAAGATTACAACTTGTTTATGTTGTAACGCGAACGCGTGCCTGTGCCGCGTTACCAGCGGCAGCGGATCGATAGGCATAGCCTCGCAATTTTGTTGATTATTCCGGGAAAGGCGAAGAAACGTGTGCTTATCACGCTTAGGTACCAACGCCGGCGGGCACCCGCCACCACTACCGGGACATTCTACGCGAACTCGGACAGATTTCGGAGTAAGTTTCCGTGGATTGCTGAAATTTGAATATGCTGTATGGGGATTGCAAACCGGTAAATCGGTGAATCGGTTTGAAGCTTTTTTTCACTGATAACGTAGTAGATATCGACGGAATTATGCGCTAAATATATGCGCTACTATTTCTCGCGATCTACTGGCAAATATCGAGAAATAGGTATTTCTCACGATCTACCTAACCCAGACCTAACCCAATTTCCTATCTTACACTTTTTAAATAATTAATTAAGATCTCAATTGCTTTCGGCACCAAAGTTATATTTGTTCGAATCTTTTGCAGCATTTTACTTGTAACATTAACACGGATTAAAATATCATGCCAAGTAACAATTTGACATATAAATTCATATTTTTTAATTTTTTCGCATAAACTTTTTGCACAAATTTTGTGTCGTTATTATTGCCACGTTCATATAAATGAAACAATGCAGCATAAATTTCACCGATTTGATATCTCAGAGGAGTTATAGCATCCGTCCGAGATTCCCATCGTGCATTTGAAAGAGGTTTTACTGCGATCGTAGAAACATGTTCTTTTACAATGTCCCATCTTTTAGTGGAGGCAGCAAAGAAATTATAAAAACTAAAAGTCACCCTCGTTTCAAGGAAAATATTGCGAACACCAAAAATTCAGATACCGTATTATTTTGGATATAAAAAAACAGTAACAGTTTTCCTCCTTCAGTTTTTTTCAAATAATTTCCGCTTGGCCGCTGCGAGTACCTCGGTGCTTGGCGACGCAGCGTCAACTTTCGACAATTTTTACAGGACCAATTTTAAAATGTTCATATTTTTGAAAATTTGTCCATCAAGGGAAAGGATAGAACTATATTCTCCTTTTTTTTATTTTAAAATCACGCCCGATATTAAAAACCTGCATTTGTTTAAAATAATTGCACAAAAATGGTTCAATTTTTTTTTAACCTGAAATAATTTTTCCTTAAAACTTCAATGTCTCCTCTATAAGCACCGTAAAGCTCATCTCCATCCGTTTACTACTTCCATAGCTATAATATACTGAAAAAAAGTTAGCACTTAACTTCAAACAGCTGTAAAATCGTCATTTTTCAAAATTTTGAAAAATCCTTTGAGGTACGTTCAAATATCACTAAGGACTACAACGTATTCAAATTTCAGCAATCTACGAAAACTTACTCCGAAATCAGTCCGAGTTCGCATGGAATGTCCCTATCGTAATCACGGCAGCAACATTCTTTGTTAATCCCAATACTTCGCGAGATTAAACTCCGCTATTACTGTCCAACGCCCTCGAAGATCTTCACAGATGCAGCCTTTTATATAAAAAAAAAGAAACCCGTTTCTGTGTTAGGGAGGACTTCAAAGACGCTTAACGTGATCCGACATTCTCGTTCCAGAGCGTTAATACACCATCGTTCTTCCTTCTCCTTCCCCCGTTTCCTTTTTTGAACGACGAGCGAACGCGTTACACCGCGTACGCCGAAACGCTTGCCAGCGAATTGTAAACACACGTTTACTCCGTAAATCGCGAGGGTAGACCGTAACGGGGAGGACGCGGATGGGCCTGGCGCTGGCGTAATTCAGCGGCGCGGGTTTACAGCGCGCCGTGAAACGAACTAACGGCGCGATTTTCCGTTGGAACGAGAACAAGTGCCCTACGGGCCGGGCGCGTCTCGTAAAAGCGGAAGTAAAGAGCGCGCCAGCCTGAAATGTCACGTGGGGAGGGGACTCATTGTTCGGCCAGTGGGCCGCAATCGGGCCGGAAACGCGCGCTGCCCCGCACGAACTTCGACCTCGCGAAACTTTCCAATTGGCGCTGACGCGACCGCCGCGGAGCGTCGAAAATTCCAGCCTCGGAACTGGCTGACGTAAGGCCGGGGCGGTTTATACCCTGGCCGCCGGTTAATTCTGTTGTCGAACTTTTGTTTTTTACAGCGCTGTAACGCCACCGCGCGGCGTAACCATCGCGCGAAATTCCGCTGCGTGCCATGAATAGCTGAGACGACCGAATAGCCGAGACGTTTCGTCTGTTGAGAACTTGCCGCAACGACGCCGGGTTTACTGTTGCTGGCTCTTTTGCTGGAGTGTCTAGGCTGCTCGAGGACGTACAGGGTGGGTCGAAATTGTAGCTGATATCGAGGGAGGGTAAGGCTGAAGCGTGGGAGATTTTTGGGGATGATATTTGGAAGAGGCTTCTGTGTGTTGATTGCGATACCTAAGGATACTGATGGTTCATGGTCTAAATAGGTTTCTAGGAATTTTCAAACAAACTTACGCTCCCTGTCGATATTTTACCAATTTCTCAACTGCTCATTGATTCTTGAGAAACATCAAAACGGAGTATTGTAAATAGAATGTAGGTGTTCCAATGGAGAGGTTTTATCGGTGCTAAATATGAAATAAGTGGTCATCGTAGTGTTAAGTAAGAAGGCAGTTTTAATTACGTTGTTCCATGCGACGTTGGATTTAAAGTGATCGATGAAAGCGTGATCTGGTACTAAAATTATGTACTGCTCTATGGAGACGCGCTTGTTTCATGCTAGTATCGTGATTCTCAGGCCACCGTGTACAGAGCGGTACGTGCACTTTATTATCTTGGAACTGAAACTCTTACGTCGGCTAGAACTGGAATCCTTCGGAATTCCGTGCCGTGGAGACCCAGATATATGGTATTTTATCATAGTAAATTTTACGTTCAGTTAGATATGAGCGCAGGTTTTATGATTTCTTTTACGTGCGACGAAAAGGGATGTCGTAACACGGAATATCCACGCAGAATTTCCAATACCAGCACAGTAACAAGTACATGTATCTAGCTTCTTTACAGTTGCGTCGAGGCACCCTCCTCTCTGCGAATTAACACAGACGAAAAACCGAAGACATCAACCGGGACCACCTTGACGCAATAAATATCGCCCCTCGAAATGCACTTCCTTCGGTTCACCATTAACCGTTCCAAAATATTCATCCTCCCCTCGGAGCCGAAGACCGCCCCAGTAATTGCATTAATTCGATATTCCGGCCGCGTCGGGCATTATTTTTCCGTGGCGCGAAGCTTCGCCCGCAGAACTCGCCCTCCGGCCCCCGTAAATTACCCCCAGCGACTAATCACGTCGTCGAACGTTCGTGGGCCACCGTGGCGAAACTTTCCTGGGAATTCCGCGACCAGGGGGTGAAGCGAACTCGCCCCGCGAAGGGCGTCCGGATTGTAAACGACGAGCGGATTGCCTTCGCGGGGTGGCAACTTTTCCGCGGAACGGCCGCGCGGCCGTTTCGACGTCCGTAAATAATTTCCTCTGGACGCTGGGACGGGTGTTCAGGGGTTGTCACCCCCTCGATCGCGGGTGGGGCTGGCTGCTGGTCCACCGCGAAACTTTGCTCCATCCTCCCCGAGCGGGCGGCCAGTGGAACGGATTTGCGGGCGGAAAAGTGTGAGCGGAGCGCAACTTTGCTTGAAACTTTTCTCGGGGTGAACGCGTAAAGCGCAAACGAAACAGAGGGGTTGAACAGCGTGCCGTGCCGTTGTTGCCGGAAGTTACACGGACTCCATTGTTCTGAGCTGTTATTGGCTGCGAGCTGGCGCGAACACGAGTGAAATGAGTTGCTCCTTTCGGTGCTCGGTTGATATCAGGTCATCTGCAACATCGGTTTTAGAAGCTGGCCTCTCGTGCAAGAAAATAATTTCTGTCTCGAGAAGTTCGTGGTTCTTTGAATTCAAACTCTGCTCCACTGTCCACTTAAGAAAGTAGTGCAGCAAACAAATTGCTTAAATTAACTAAATAAACTGAGAACTTAATTAAAAGATTCACCCTGTTATCAAGAATCATTCGAATGAGGATTTCGACGCTTAGCAACCACATCATCCCCTATTTTACGGTATGAAACCTCTGTTTGTTACACTTGGGCCGCGTGAATCTGATTAAAGATGCTAAATGTAAATAAACACAACCAGTGATTGTTCGGAACAGATACAGTCGCGGCAAGGTAAAGAGAGAGCGTCGATGAAATTCATTTGAAATTTCGTTTGACGTTAACCGGGTTGACGGCACGGCACGGAACGAATTTTGAGTGGAATGTAATTTCAGGGGCCAATGCAGTTAACTGGAATCTGCCACGAGTTATAATAAATTACCGAAACTCGCTGCTAAATGTGTGGCGGAACAAATACCGAAAAACACGCTTGGAACTACGGGCGTGCTAGCTGGGCGACGCGGATGTAATTATAACGCGTGGGTTTACGCGATAATCGAAAAATTTACGTTCGATCAAACTTGCAAATCGACCCTGGTAAATTAAAACCTAGCTAAGGATAAAATTTAATTCGCCGAATGCTTAATGCACGATCGTTTATTCGTTTCCAGTCTTTAAATTCAACAGCTTTTATACAGAAAACGAAAGCTTTTGTCGATTTTAAGCCCGGGCATCTACATTCGAAATTTATTCCCCATCAGAATTCATTGCGATTCTACTGCTTGATTCTGATTCATCAGCTTACAATGTAAATTCGTCCCACAATTGCTGTTTCCTTGTACAGCAGTCTCAACTCAAGCGACCGCAAATTCCTCTCCAACATTCTTCCATCGCTTGCAATTATTCGATGCTCTACCATTTTCCCTGCGCTAATATTTTCCTCGTTCCGTATTCGGCTCCGAAATCACGCGACTTCGGTAACCAATGCCAATAACCAGCGGAAGGGACGGCAACCTTGAAAACGTCCCTTACTCGCGAAACGTTCAAACCGCCGGCCAGACAGATCGATAAGTCGTAATTTAATTACGAACGACGATACGTCGGTGGCGATATTTATTGCCTGGACGCCGGTACCAAAATAATTTGCAGCAGGTACGCGCTTATGGGCCGGTAAATTATCAATTAAGCTCATAACAAATCGTTCGGCCACGGTCGCCAGGACGATCCACGAACAGTCGATATTCCCCGCGCTCGATCTGCGAACCACTGCCCGCACGGAGGACGAGAACGCGGATATCAAGTGTGACCGTAATTAATGATCCAATAAAACCTCTGGCCGCTTATCAGAAATCATTTTAATCCTCGATTACGCCGGGAGTCTTTCTCCGCTCGCTTGGATATCGTGGAAACGGGCGACACCAAATCGGATCAACTCTGTGTTCATTCGCTTATGAATACAGCGGTGCCTGCATTATCCAAACACACGTTACTCCGACGCATTGGTGATCCAAGGATACGTTTGTCGCATTCGCACCTGCATGTTTGGATAAAGATACACGCGTTGCAAATTCTGTTTGCAGGGACATTGCGCGGTTCGTTTATTATTTTCTGTCGTTCCGAGCACGGTGTATCGATGATAGGGGATCTTAATTAAGTTGCGGCGGTATCGCGACATAGCTCCGGTAGTGTCTTACGGTCCTCCCGCCAGAAAGGACTCTCCCAGGAAGCGAGAAGTTAATAGAAGTATCTCGGCGGTATGTCTCCTCTTAGCGTTCCGTCATTATACTCCAGCGGCTTAAAACTTTGCTTTCGGGAAAAGTTCTTGGTCATCGCCGTGAAAGATGAAGTTCACGGTCCAGGAGCGGGGGAATGAATTTCCGGGACGAGTGCAGGATGGTTTTGAATGAGTTCGGGATAAGTTTCCGCGGGGGAAACCTTGTTAGTTCTTCCCCCGTTCGTCCAAATTTTACGAGCTACAAAGTGACTTGCTTTGGCGAGAGAGTTACGCTCCTTTTTTTTGGAAGCGGGTGTGGATTACACTTGTTCGAGGGGTGCATTACAAACGGCTGCGATCGTAAATGAAATTATCAAAGAATCTGTTAACTTTTCATATGGAATTAAAACGCTGGGGCGTCCAACAACGAATGGCTTCGTTGCGCATAAATTCACCATTAGCTTCCATGATAGTTTTTCACCCCTGAACGGTTTTTAATACCCACGCTCATAATACCGCGACCATTTCACATTAAAAGGTATTAAGGTAAACGTAACTGTTATGAAACACCTTCTCAAACATGTCCCCTTTTTGAAACAGCATCATAAATAACGAAATAAGATAATAAGAGATAATAAAAGAGGAAATTGATTATTTATTTATTTTGACCCATTCCTTACAACCATTTAATTTTCCATGGATATCAGGATACTTAGGTCGAATCACATTGCGTTAAAACATTGTTTTTTTTTCTTTTCTTTTTGATTTGTTTTTATGGTTTTAATACTTAAAGTGTTTTTCCTGGTCATTTAAAACGAATAAATTTGGCTAGTCATGGTACGAAAGCAGTGTTTCATAATACGTACAGGTCCTTCATTTAGATTTTTAGTCATATTATTTTTTATTTATAATAAATATACATTTTATGGCTCGTTATATAATCACAACACAATGGTCTATCGAACGTTATGCAAATTTTCAAAGCTAACACAATAAATTTTATAAATTAGATGATAATTCCATAACCCCATAGAAAAGCGTTTCATAATAGATACAGGTCCTTCATTTAGTTTTTTAGTCGTATTATTTATAATAAATATACATTTTATGGCTCGTTATATAATCACAAAACAATGGTCTATCGAACGTTATGCAATTCTTCAAAGCTAACACACTAAATTTTATAAATTAGATGATAATTCCAAAACCCCATCGAAAAGCGTTTCATAATAGATACAGGTCCTTCATTTAGTTTTTTAGTCATATTATTTTTTATTTAGAATAAATATACATTTTATGGCTCGTTATATAATCACAAAACAATGACCTATCGAACGTTATGCAAATTTTCAAAGCTAACCCACTAAATTTTATAAATTAGATTATAATTCCAAAACCCCATCGAAAAGCGTTTCATAATAGGTACGTTTACCTTACTGCGTCGCGTTTTATTTCCCCTGACGTGTTTAACGTTCGCGACAGCTGCAATCGCGTAGCGCCTAGTGGAATTTTAAATAAAGCCTCGCCGGTGCGACAATCTGCAATACGCAGCGATAAAAATCCACCATCGACCGAGAATGAAATCAAGTCCCATAATGCAGTTTGCCGCACTGACGCGCACCGCGACTGGGTGATTCATAGTTGTCAGTAGATTTCTCCGGTTTTAGTCAGCCGGTTCTAAACTCTGTCGCGCTGAAACGCAGGCGTGCCCCCTGCGTCACTGTAATCCAGACAAATTTTCAATGCGCGCCGTGGAATGAATCCTGATTGATAGAAAATAGATTCGCGTGCACCTCCGAGCAGGCGGAATCAAATAAAAGCAAATTACAGGAAAATTGAAACGTACGCGGGAATCACGTGCTAATCGTGTCGCTATAAAACCTGCGAATGAAGATGGACGAATATAAATGGGGAAATAGGATCAGCTTTATTTCTATTTTCACAACGGGGATACTATGAAGGGAGACTCGCGTCTTTATGGCGAATAAACTGCTCGTAACTCCCATCGCGTAATGATCGGCGGGAACGTTGTTTCGGGTCGAGTAATCGAGGGAACGAGCGACAAAAACGAGGGGAGCGAACTGTCGTGCAGCCTGAAATTATACGGTGGTTTTATCGCGAATAAAACGGGATTCCAGATTTCAGTATGTTCGCGTAAAAGTTCCTTAGTTCTTAAGGAACAGTAGGCTGCGCGCCACCTCGCGCTTGACTTGCAAGAGGACGCTTGGGAAGCGGAGGCGAGAGCTCGAGAAATTATGAAACTTTGGCAATATACAGGTCGGTGATTTCGCTGGAATGGCGACGGCGAGCGTGAAAAGGCGGCTGGCCGAGCTAACCGACGAATATGGTCCCTTTCACTGCGAGTCAGGACTGGTAGCGCGAGATCAGAAAGCAAGGGTGGTCGCCCGCCATTCAGAGATCGTTGTGACCACCGTGGTAAGCCGCCACGGTCGACCACCAGTTTATTTCAATTATTTAAATCCTTTCGGCCAGCCGGGCGCTACGAGGTCGCTCGAATTCGACTGGATTTGTGAAACTGCGGAATCCCGTTCGCCCTATCAGCGTTCCACTGAACGGTACAGAAGAGGGCCGTAGAAGAGGGTGGGAGATAAAGGAATCTACAGCCTCGACCTAATTTCACCCGTTAGCGCGTTCGGATATTAAAAAATTTCAGAAGCACCTCGTTTACTATTTCGAACTGGAAGCTGCCTCAGGGCACGCGCTCGGTGCGTACGTAAAACTTCCGCGAGGGGAACGGGGGCCAGGGGATGCTTGAGTCGCAGAGGAATCTGTTCGAGCCGAGACCGCAGCTCTTGCGGGCTGATTACGCGAGGCGCAAAAGAGCGTTCACGGTTTTACTACATAATTACACAACGATATTAGCGGGGGTACGCGTAACGCGGTGTAATTTAATTATTCCGCAGGCGAATGGGAAAGTAGACGACGGCGTTATTCTAAGTAGGGGCATTAACAAGGGAACAGGCTGGCCGGCTCTGGCCGCACGAGATTGCATTCATAATGCATCCTGCGTAGTCCTGGCCCGTGAATCGCATGCAAGTGGACGCAAAAGGCATGAAACACACGCATATTGCGACAATGCGTCCTGGCAACAACCCGCACGGTCACGCGACGCATCGCCGAGCCCCTGAGTCGCGACGTCAGTGGAAACGCTCCGCGTGCAGTCAGACGCGCGGCGATTGATTCGGATGTGACGAGCAGCAGCTTCGGATGAGAATATTCTGATGGCTGTTAAGAATGTATTGGACCTATCTTCAAAATTGTGCCAAGGCGATGAAAATTTGTGAGATTGTGCTTTCGAATCTTCCTCATGTGCCCCAAAATTTTTAAACGAATTCACTAAATGGTTGCTGAGTTAAAACGATTTTAATTTTCACTGATTTTACATGTACTCTTATGGAAAGAGACGACCTTGACAGATAAAACAGGTAAAACAAAATTGAAGAAATAGTACCAGTGTTTTCAATTTTTTTTTACATGTAGTATATGGGTAGATGAAAATATCTGCCAAGTTTCAATTGTTTTCACTACACCGTTTTAAAGAAATAAATTATATATTGAGAAAATTGTGAATTCAGGGCATTTTCACTGATAATAATAAATTCTAATAAAATAATGCTTGAGAAAGCATTTGTAAAGTGAAAAATACCTTCCTAGGAGTAAAAATCAGACTCCAACTGTCGTTCGAGTTCCTTACATCTAGATTTACTATGCGTAAGACGTAGATATTCAAGTATTTCAAGTTTCATATACTAATATAGTAATGCTGGCTTCAGAGAAAATAGCAAATGACAGTCAATCAATCAGCAATTCCATCGATTAGGCGCCAATTTGTATTCCGCGTTCTTTAATACATATTCCTGCGAGCACTGTTTACATCTTCACCGTTGGTCTTCATCGACCGACTAATTGCTGTCTTATGCGTATAAAGTTACAGTTTAATAAATGGTGTTACTATCGTTGTAAATAATAACATTGAACGAGGAGGAACCAGAAGGCAGCAATATGAGTGCTTGAGGAAAACCTTAATTGCCCAGGATCGAACGTTAGTACGGTGGAATTTAAATTAGCCAGCGTTTGGAAATTCTGGGAGGTGTGCCAATAATTGTCCAAGCTGGTTCCTACCAGTCGCGCAGACCGTTCCCGATAGGCGACCAGTATCCTACATTTGGGGCGCACGTGAGTCACATACCCATTATCCAGGATCCAAGGAATCGTTGGCTCGTAACAGTTGCACAATTTACGGAGAAGAATGGCGTGGAATTACACCGAGCCCTCGCCGTCGTCGAGTTCGATGGTGTCGATGAAAATGCCCAGGGCCCGCGGAAATGTGAAGCTCGCTGCTTGCCGGTTTCGCGCATACGAACTTCATCAATTACATACATTTACCGGATTCTGCGTTACTCCAGCGACCTGTTTGCATAAAGTTCCTCCCTCTTTCCCGTCGGTGAAATATTTTCGCTCCGCTACACGCTCTGTCGATGCATTCGGCGAAATAATATTCCATTAGCGTATTATTTTGCGGAGCTGCCATTTCGCGGACCTGGGAAAAGTTAGCCGTGGTTCAGCTAAATATGGTATCGTTTGTGTTACCAGTGTCTTACAGAGACGGTTCTAATGAATGCGATAACGGTCCTGAACGTTGCCTCGGTGTGCAACGGTGCGTAGGAAATACATAGAAAACTGGGCTTCCTGAATTTTGTTCCTCCACCATTAGGATTACAAATTTAACTCTGTCCATTAGAAATTTGAGAATATCATACTGTAAAAGGATGATGTTGCTTTAAGCATGAATGTTCTTTGAACAACATTTTCTAAAACTCAGTCAGTCTTTAGATATTCTAAGTATTTAGGGTAGACCGGGGCGAATCGGATCACTTTGCGTTTGACGGGAAAAAATATTAGTCAAATATTAAAAAACTAATTTTTTATTATATATTCGTGAGCAGTACACCTTTGGCTTTAAGATTAATAATAGAAAATAAAATCAAACTTAAAAATGTCTCTTCTGCAAACAAAAAAACAAAAAGTGGGAAATTTCAGGGCGAATCGGAAACCCATAAATTTCTAAAAAAAAACTGAAATTTTCATAACAAAATCTTTAGAATCAACTTAAAAAATCGGAAGGATATTGCCGTTTTCTGCCACCTCTATCAGCACAATTCTCGTGGTATCACTCTTCTCAGATAATCTTCTGAAAGTGGACGAATTAATTTTTCACCAGAGTAAATACAATGCCATCTTCTTAAAACCATTAATTTATTTATTTTTTCGTCATTTCTCTAAATTTAATTTTTATCACAGATTCCTTTATTTTTGTTGCACACCACGATCCCTGATTGCTCTTTTTTATGTGCGTACTAACCATCTGTATATAAACAATTATCATATTTATAATCATAATACTCAAATGAAAATAAAGAGTGATCCGATTCACTCCAAATAACGTGATCCGATTAGCCCCATATATAAGTATTTCAAATGGTGTAGATTACATAAACATATTATGATATAATAGTCTAAAATACATCAAATACTAAACTTGGACACCGTGCAAACTAATAAAAATAAACACATTGGAATTTTCAAGCTTAGGTTACGTAGGTTACATAACCTACGTAATCTGCAAATTCGTAATTAAAATATAAAGTAACGGATCAAAATTGTAACGTTCGCACGCGTCCATGTCACTGAAAGCGTATGCCAGCTCTAAACAATGATTTAAAACAATTAACAGGCTTTGCGGTAGGTGCGGGGGAGAGGGACGAGGTACTGCGAACGATCGGAATGCTAATTTCTATCGCGATGTAAGAAATATGCACTAAATTCTTATTTTGATCCGATTCGACTCTGTCTACCCTACATCGAATCTGTTACTTCGACGAGTCACCTTCCACACAAGGGACTACTTTGGAAGCTGTTAAAAAAAAGTAGAAGCTTATATCTTTGTTACATCAGGAACGTGGACATCCACGCTTTACGTGTCACTTCGGAAGCATCAATCCTCTCACTATAAACTAAACGTCTCCTCATAACAGCGCACGGACCACGTGCACCTTCCTACGACTCAAAGATCCCAGCAACTCGAGGAATCGTCTTAACAGCAAAACTTTCGTAACCTCGGGGCGTAAAGCGCGTTCGCGGGCTTGAAAAGTTCCGTTTGCATTTCTAACTCCGTCTCTAGGCAGGCTCCTCCTTACCTGAAACGCATAATCCTTTTTAATGGCCGGCACGACGAAATTCATGCAACGAACGTGGAGCGCTTCCCCGAGGAGGATCTACCTTATTGCGCGAGGAGCGGTTAAACCGGCAAGGAAGCCGCCGTTATACCATGGAAAGCACGGTCATCCGTCATCATTTACAAAAAGAAGGAACGATAAGATCGTTAAATTTCCCCGGGCATGGCTGACGAACGATTTCGAATCTCGCAGGGAAGCTCGCAGCCGGGAAAATTTCTACGTTCCTGAAAAGTCTCATCGATTTCCTTCCTTTTATACACGCCCGTCCACCCCTACTCCAATTTTCGCTTCCTCCTTTCCCCCGTGGGGCAGGCACGAGTAATTTGACTTAACGAGCGTGCACGCGCGCTGTCCAGCCGTGCCATCCAAATAAATAATCCGGCGTCGATTGATGTTTCGGCCGTGGAATTGATAAATAATCAATCGTGGAGCATCGTGTCAGCGAATCGAGGCAAATCGCCGTGTCAAAAACACGGGGCGCCAGAGACGCCCGCGCGATGACTCGGGCAACGGCGACAGCTGCCAGCAACACCGTCGATTTTACGTTTCGAACGGACACCGTCCGACGGGTCGGCCGGTTCTGTGTTCGTGCGCTTTCCCACCGCGTCGGGAAGAGGTGCCGGCGAGGCGCTCCCTTTTCAAATGGCACTGTGAAAAATCTGTAACGGCCTCGATCCACTCCGCGCCAACTGCGTTCAGCTCCGCCGAAACTGAGCAAACATCCGATACAAAGGATCTCGTAACGGAACACAAACACGCGAGACACTTGCACGGAACTGTATGCAAAGCAGCGTCTATTAAACACAATGAAGCCAGCATGGAAAGGTACAGAGTACAAAAATAGCTGCTCCTTCGACTGGAGTGGCTCGTTCCGACCCCAAAACTGTCCCTGCTCGGAGCACACGCGGCGGCCGTTCCATCTCCGCCCGTAAAATTTAAATTCTAAAGACCATTCGGGGCGAAACGATGTCGGGCGGGTGTGGGAGGCGGTTGTCTGGCCTCGGCTTGACCCAGCTTCCAGCCTCTGCGGGAGTGCAGGGCCACTTGCAAGACGCGCGCGTCTGACTGCAAGGGAGGTCCTCCGCTACTTACCAGCTTGTTCCAGGAATGTGCGTCGATTTCTTTCCCGTTCTAATTTTAGCTGGCGCCCGCTCGACCAAAGGGGTCGTCCGAAGGGGTAACTGCCCCCTGGCAGTGCCACCGTTTCACGGCGAGCAGGTAACGTGGCCGCGGGTGGGCAGTTCAGGTGGTAAATACATGAATGCGGGATGAGCCCGACCGTTCCGCGTCCTCTGCGAACGTCGTTGAATCTTTATGAAAATGGCCTGCACCGTGTTTGCCGATACCGTTGGACGCGAGTTCGGCGGGAAGTGGGTTGAACTCGCTCGATAAAAGTCAATGGTCTCGCTCGCGGAACGGTCGATTTCGAAATTGATATTTTTCGTGTACGTTCGTTGCTCTCTTTCCCCTCTTTTGTTTCAGGCGGGATCTAGAAAAAAGGACGAGAGCGCCGCAGCGGGCGTTACCCCTGCGCGGATTAAAAATTTCATTTCGCGTATGGATAATAGAAGGGACGACGAAAGTTACACGCGCATTAACAGAGAGGGCTGTAGGATATAGGACAATGGGTGAAAATATCCCGTGTGTCTGTTCTTTTTTAACGGACCGGGGAACAAAGGATGTCGGTGTATTTTACTGAGATATTGATTCTTTCTGGACGGACGGAAATAAAGGGCGAAAATGGCGGGGTTTGAAATCGTTTTTTTTTTTTCGTTTGGGAAATATAAGAGGATTAGTTAACGCGGCACGGTCGATGTAATTGCTCAAAGCTTGCTGTTATTTCATTATTTTATTCTGTATATTTTGTACTTTGGTTACGGAGAAGGATCGCGACGGGACTCAAGTTCAGTGAGCTTTTCTCGGACGTCAAAAGAAAAGATTCGAGGTACTGGTGCAGGATAAGGGAGAAGGTTCATGTTGGCATCATCTTCCGGGGAGAATTCTATTTGATTCTTTAAATACAGAGTAAAGTGGATTTCTCAAAATTAAATGAAACTTCTGAAGGCAGCAGGGTCTGCTGCGCGAAAGGATGCGGGCACAAAAGGAAAGTTCGACTTGAAAAAGATGAAGCCCTTCTTAGTTTCTTCATTAAAGAAACAAAAACTTTTCCTTCCGCGCGCCCTTCTTGGAATTCCTGTTGTAATTAGCTCTCCCTTCGATTAAAAGTGATAACATCGTGTCGAGTGCCCGGCCGCGCCTGGAGTTGGTAGGACCGAAATGGGAAGAAATTCGGGTCGGTAAAGGGAAAACTGCTTTCGTATTTCCACCCTGCTATCTCCATTCTCTCTGCTTCGTGGCTGAGCCGAAGTTCTTCCTGAGGGGATCTCGCGAAACCTTTACGTGAGCCCTGCCACGATCCCATTGGTAGTTATGTCAAGACGGCCAGAAGTTTCGCGAGAATTTCGATATAGTAGCAACGAGGAAGTGAAGAGAAAAGATATCGAAATTCTACTCTACCAAGGATACAGGTAGCATCGGTGTGTTGGGGAATTGAATATATTTGTTACGTTCCTATCTTCGGAACGTAGCCCCATTACTTTGCAGTCTATATTCGGCGACTTTTGAACGTAGAATGCGATAGGATACTGTCAGTCAAGAAGGATCCGGAATATACAGATGTGCCTTTCTTCTTCCTCGTTAGACGTGATTATTTATAGCGACAGTAACATTTAGTTACCCGATTTATCAAATTTCAATTTAAATCAATAAGAATTTCAGTCGGTGAAATTACACACAGCCCTCGCAACAGTACTTATAATTAGAATTTTATAAACGACTAAGATTTCTCTAGAATAATACGATCGATGCTGTATTCTTATATGTAGGTCAGTTGACAAAGTGATTAGGGGATAAATACTCTCACAAGGGAAGATCCCGAACCCGAAAATTCAAAAAATTCTGAAACTTTGTGGAGAACTACACTCACATAGTTCATAAAAAAAATGAAATTTGATTAATTAATATATTTAAAGTTATGGATGTTTTTCAATTTTTTTTGTAGTCTCTTAAGGCAGAGTACTAAAGATAGGTAATACAATTTTTGTATGAAAACTGTAAATTATTCCTGAAAAAAATTCAAAAGTTATTCGATCGTCGAGGAGCATATTTCCGCAATACAGCAAAAGTTGAAATTGCGTGGAAAAAAATATGGATTATGCTGTTTCATAATTATCTAAACATTCAGTTCAGATTTCACGTGAAACCACGAATTTTAGAAAACATTATTAATATTTTTGTTTATAACTTTTTTCTAATTGTTCAAACAATTGATAAAACTTTTACCATTTGATAGATCTAATTAAAATAAGTAACTTTTGTCTTGAAATTTCTTTTCTATATCTTACAGATTGCGAGTTAGAAAATAAAATCGAAAAATAGCCGAATCTTCAGGGGTTAATTTCACCCCCTAAGCGTGATTTTGGGCAGCAAAAAAAAAATTGCGTTGTAATCAGGAGAAAATTCTCTACATATCCACAAAGTTTCAGAATTTTTTGTACTTTCAGGTTCGGGATCTTCCCTTGCCAGTTAGTCACAAATAAAATACGACAGCAGAACCGCCGGTGCCGTAGAATTATTATAAATCAGGGTGTCATCGTCCGGTTGGAACAGCATCGTACTATCTGTGATCGTGTAAACATGCTAGATAGTGGATCAAGTAGAGCAGCTCGGTGTATTGTCAGACAAGTGGATTAGAACTGCATGCAACCCAACGCAGTAGAATAGGTCATTGTGTGATCAGCCCAGTGGAGCAGCACTCGATGCTCTCAGCCGAGTAGAACAAAGTTGTTTACATTAATGTAAGTAGTACACAGTAATGGTACTTCCACCACAGCCACAGAATATTGCGATCCAGTAAGTAGCGTAGCGATACCTACGTCAGCCATGCAGTCCCGTTTAACAGAGAACTTAGTAAGAATGGGACAGTACATCGCGATACCATCAGGCATCAGCTATTCACGACGCTCATTAATCTAAACGTCCCCGTCTTTTCATCGACCCAGCCAAGATGCCATTTACAAATGAAAATTAAACTGAAGCGTCGAGAGCAGGAATTCGTTTTTCTGAGCCGCCCGCGTGCGCCGCAACGTTACATTTCCATCGTTCTTGTTCTGCCCGCCCTATATTCCCGCGGCAACGGAATTTTCATTTCCGTCCTTCGCGTGCCCTTCCGTCCACGGACGTGCACACGACGGCCCACGCGCAATTTTCCACGGCCTCAGGATTTCCCGTGGAAACTTCCAAAGTGTCCACCCCCGCGGACGCGATCGATAGTTCAAATCGGCGCGCTCTTTTTGTTCGGCCCCCGAAAAAAGGCCGTGGCACGCGAGAAATTTCAATAAAACAGTCCAGGATGCGGAGTTCGCGCGCGGACAAAGGAAATTTACGCGATCCCAGCATCGGGCCCGTGTAAACGTAGGAAAAACGCGACAGCTTTACAGAGTCGCGATGGAGCGCGCAAAAGGGGGCTAACTTCGATATATACACCGAGCGCAATTTCGCGCGCCCTGAAATAGCGTGGCCGTTTATACGAGTTTGTTTAGGATGCACCGAATCCTCACCGTGTCGCGACGGACGGGCAGCCACGTCCGTCGCGATTCGTCAGCCGCGCCGATTTTTCTCGCGGTGCCTGAGAGCAGTGTTGAGAGAAGCTATGTTATAATCTAGCCGATGGTCAGAGATTTTTCCTGAAGCAGCGTTCGTCATCTGGCGAACACTTGGCTTTCCGTCCTCGTCCATAAACTCGGGACTTTTATTAAAACTCAATTGTAAAGCCTACCGAGTGTGGCTATTAGCGCAGCCAATTTGGAAAGTTCAGAGGCATTTTATTGCAGCCGCGCGATTACCTGTTGTTTTTCTCCGGTCCCCGACACGTAGGAGGGACTTAGATTTTCTCCCGCTATTTTCACCCTCACCACTGTTCTTCGCGATACGCGTACGCCAATCAGTCGGTTCCAACCCTCCTCCTGGAACCACCACTATTTCGCCGAATTCCTTGGAGAGGGAAATTTTAGTTTTCCTGCGAGCGACCACGACACCAGAACGTCAGAATTCAATATCACTTAATCAGAGTCACACGATTCGAGAACTCAATCACGTGTAAGCGGAATCACACGGTTCAAGAACTCAGCAAAACCTTAAGAATTCTACGCTTCAATAGTATTCGCAGTGCATTTGTAACTATTGACAATAAATCTATTACGCGTGAATTACAATAAAAATTCAGTGAGCTCTTGTGATTTTAACCCGTCATAAGAGTGAGTCAAATTCAGACTGGTCGTCGATCATATACGACTTGATCTTCCACGCCACAACAGGCAGCCTTGGGATCGGTTCTAACAAGAGAGTCAGGCAAAGATGAACTAGATTTAATGTAGCGATTGCGCCAAGTTTAATGGAGAATCGAGCAGCGACTGTACGGTATATTTGAAGGAGATCGACTGTCGTAGGTTGTACAAATTATTTCTACTATCTGTTAAGAAGAAAGAGTTTAAGAATTACAACCGCTTCATTATCTGGAGGCACAAAAATATCGATCGACGAGTGGGGTTCTGCCAATTCCCATATCGTTCTCGCTCTGCCACGTTTGTGGTACAATACCTCGAGGTAGGTACGTGTGCGCAAGATAAAATGACGGGGCTCGGTTGGAATCGATATCTTCATTGTCGCTGACGGGTCATCGGTTCGGTGACCCTTTCTTTTTCCGTTTTATCCCATTCGACCAGTCCTCCCTCCACCGGTATCCGCTTTTCGTTCTCTTCTGCCCACCCATTCACCCCCTTTCCCTGGTCGGGTTTCCCGTATTCCCTTGCCTTCTCTGTTCCCGTGCCACTGTCTCTCTCCCCCTCGGCGCTACGGCGACGGATGCGAGCAGGACACTAAGTATGCATAGCCCGGTTTCTGGGCTCGAGTACGCGCTCGGACTTCACCTTCCGGTTCGTAACTAGTTGGCACGGAGCCATGCATAGAGGCGCACGCTAATAAGTGTACCACCGTTCGCCTGGGCGCTAATATTCAGCGCGGCTGACAAATGCTTTAATACCTGCCATCGGCAATACTTGCAAACCCTCACCTCGTTACACCGGCCCCCCTCGGCGTGTTCGACTTCTTTCACCCCCTGTTACTTCCGGCTGCGCGGCTCCTCCGCCGCCGACTCCTCGCTGCACACCAGTCGGAAGCTTATCGACAGGCCAGCCCGACGGAACTCGCTTTTCCAACCGGTCGGACGCAAAGGCAACGATAAGTTCCGCCGAGGACGAAACTTTCTAATTGGGACTTTGCTCGGGGATGCTGGGATGCCGGGTACTTTTACGCAGCGGGTATACTTGGCGGACGGAGGCGCAGGGAAGCTCGAGGGTAGACCAAACATCCGGTGTACATTTTTTGCCGCACGGCTCCGGGGGCTTTGGAGCTATCGTGCCACTTTCGTGTCGCGTGCAAACGTATTCGATTCGGGGCCGAATACGATGGTCGCGTCGCGCGTGATGTGTTAAATGTAATTTATAATCTATGAACCGTGAATTATGAAGTACGAGGTATGAAGTATGGCGCAGGATGCGGCAAGTATGAAGTATGAGGTATGGAGGAAGCCGTAGGATGTGGGAAGTAGGACGTAGGAGATATATACTGTGAAATGCGAAACGTGAATTATAAGTTATGAATGATTAGTGGGTTAGGAGGTGTGTAAAGTGATGGATGAAATGCGAGCTGTGACGTATGCGCTGAGAAGTGTCACGCGTAAACTGCGAAGTGTCTGAAAATTGATATCTGAATGCGAGGATAAGTAGAAGAGACTCGTGTATAACCAGACAAGTAAAAGAATGTTGAAAATGTTGCACTTACTGAGAATCTGTTGTATCATAAAACATCTCTCTAAGGAGATACGATATTTATTTATTTCCTTTATCACGCGACTCGAAATAACGTCTGTTCCCTTTTATGTACGCGCCGCGTCGTGAAATATTCGGAATGGATCGAATACCCGTCCGTTACTCGTGGACCTCTCAGGCATCAATGTTATACATCCGACACGACGATGAGACCCATATCCACGGATTCCCCGTTACAAATTGCTACTTCGAATCCTGTGAAAAATGTTGCGCGCTATTCTTCAGGATTAGCCTGCCCGCCAGCGGACAGAAGGAGCAGGCAAAGCGTAGAAGGTCGGACAGAGATTTTAGGGAACGTCGGCCGAACAGATGGCGAAAAACGGCATAGATAAATATTGGGACAGATACAGTGTGGTTTTGCGAGAGAGGCTTAGGGTAATTGCGGGAGAGTTGCCGCACCTTGCGCAAAATTGTCACCGGGTTTAAATTTTGCAATGAAAATTATTTCCGAGGATATATGTTATTAATTGAACATCTCCTACTACTAGCATTAAAGAAAATCAAAGTTTTAGTATTTGTCACCCTTCAAAAATTGAAACTAAAATCATCCTTTTTTTAGGAGAGACGCCCCACGTGCGGGAGTGGTGCCGCATTTCGAAAAACGTTTAATTTTCCATTTAAACTTGTTAATTTTAACTTCTTATTTTAAAAAAATAGTAAAAGCAAAGTAAAATGAAACATCTTTTTAATTTGTACAGTTATGAAATACAGTAACTGTGTCGATTTTGAAACACTTGTTTTGTATTTTTAACATTAAAATCATCGTTTAGTTAACTTACAAGGAAAGATCCCGAAGCCGAAAATTCAAAAAATTCTGAAACTGTGAAAATGTAGGGGATTTCCTCCTGATTATAACGCAACTTTTGTTTGCTGCCCAAATCCACTAGAAGGGGGTGAAATTAACCCCTGAAAATTCGGCTATTTTCCGATTTTGCGTTATAACTCCCGAACTGTAAAAGATAGAAAAAAAGTTCCAAGACAGAAGTTACTTCTTTTAATTAGATCTAGCATATGGTAAGAAAATTATTTTACAGTTCGCGAGTTATAGCACAAATTCGGAAAATAACCGGATTTTCAGGGGTCAATTACACCCCTTTAGAGTGAATTTGAGCAGCAAACAAAAATTGCGTGATAATCGGAAGAAAATTCGCTACATATTCGCAAAGTTTCAGAATTTTTTTAAATTTCCGGGTTCGGGATGTTTCCTTGTTAGGTACCTTCCGATACAGTGCGCGGAAAAGTGCGGTATCTATCCCAAATGCCCGGGAGAGACGCCGCACTTTCGTATTTCCAAGTGCTATGTCGAATGTGACCTATTCTGGCCGAGAAATATTTCACAGAATTCCTTTAACGCATTACCAAAGTTATATCACGAAAACTATGAATTTTTAACTACTGCGTTAGCAAAAATAAACTCGACGTATAACTATTTAGGCAAAGTGCGGTAGGCTTACCTAAGAAAATAGGAAAATCTTTAAAAGTAATAATGGAAACACGTTCTCGATTATTAATCTAACCTAAACGAACAGCCTAAAGCAAATAAAATCGACAGTGTTGTATTTTATTACCGATAACCCTGAAACACCAAAGGTGCGGCGTCTCTCCTAGTGCGGCATCTCTCCCACAATTACCCTACTCCAATATTCCTTGCATTATCTTAGTTGGACGATTGAAGTAAAGATTGCTCCGGTTACTGGTTCAATAAAAATGAATTTGTAAAAACGTAAATAATCTTATAAATGATTACTACCCAGAATTCGTCCAACTCCTTAAGGAACTATTTTCATTTGACATCTCCACAATTGTGTTTACTGAAATAAATATTGAGTAACACTATTTATAACAATCTCTTTAGACACAAAATACGTTCGAAGGGTATGCTTTAAAATAGGCACGCCCAACGGAAATCGATACGTGAATAAAGCGTGAAAATTTCGGTGCAAAGGAATATAATAATAGAAATAACGAAATATTGAGCGAGGAGGAATATGGAAACGCGTGGGAAAGTCAGCGTGGAGGAAGAAAGAGGATGGAAGATTTACAGAAAGGTACGTTCGGAGGAAAATAGAGAAGTCTTTATGGCGACGCATAACTCATGCCCCTTATTGAAACTTCCGCTCGGGAATGGATTAAGACGGCTCGTACGAAATTTGTCGAAATTTCCGGGCCGCGTAATTTATTCTCAACCTGGCTCCAACCACCTCTGGAGGACCTGCGTCTCTCTTATCACTTCCTCCTACTGACTATCCCAGAATTATAGGCGCAGTTTGGTCGAGCCGTTTACCCATTATAAATCGTCACATATACAAACTCCCTTCTACTGGTCATCAATAAAACATATTTCTTCGCCCCAATACCATCCTTTATTTCGCAAACGAAGCAATTGAAACAGCTACTTTTAGAAGTCGTACTACCATTTAAAAAGGCTAGTCTAATTTTATAGTTTGAGCTGTAATCTCCCCAAAATTTGATCCAGATGATTAGAATACCATTCTCTTCAGCGACCCCGAATTGGTATTTCCCTTGCTTCCCCCCAGAACTTGGCAACCCACTTTTTCGCCCAACTTCAGCTTTGAAACTTAACCCCTGTTTGCAAGTGCTTCGCGAAGCTCGTTAACGTCGAGGGAAACTTGAAATAAAGCGGGACCCGTTCGAAGGTTAAATTAACTAACGCTCGCCATTTTCACGAGAATCCATCTTGTAACTATCATCGCGTTACACCGCGCTGTCGGCGTCGCCAAAATCTTACTAAATCACCAACGAAACATCTGAAATAGAACAATGTAGACCCCGGCAAGTAGTATATACCAATGTATACTCAGCCAAGTGGAATGCACCCGGTTATAGCCAGACGACACGAGTGAATTACACCGCATAGAAGGCTGAGGCGCGTTACGAGCCCGGTACACACACGGCGGAACGTTATGATACACTGTGCAAAGTGATCAAAGATCAGGGCCGCGTATCTTGCCAGAAACGAATACGTTTAATGAGATTTAAAGCGTACCTAGCAGCGACGAACTAAATGAAATCGCGATGAAAAGGGCCCAGGCTCAGCAGCGTTGCCCTAATATCCTCCGGTGCTACGTTCGCCCTCTTATCTGCCCTTCTAATTACGAGCAGACGCGGGAACGGCGTCGGTTTCGCGAAATATCCTCGTGCCCGAGATTATAAAGCCCGCCTAGGCTGCTGCGTAATCCATACGCGACAATGAAACTCGCAGTCTATAGCCCCGCGGCGGTATCACCAACATGCAATCATAGCGGATGTTGTTATTTACTTTACATCCAGTTTGTGCGCAATCTCTATCGCGGAAACACGCGCGGATTTACAGGAAGGTGTGCATATTCCGCGACTAGTGGTGGGCGGACGTAGTTGGCAAATGGAATCTGCGAAACAGTAGGCGACGCTATCAAACGGATATCGACGACTCATTGATTCGAAGGCGCGCGTACATTCGCGCCCGATCGACCGTGTGACTCCTGCACTCGATGGGGAAGTACGAAGCTCGCAGGATTTAAAAGCTTCGGATCGCAGATTTTTTCCCTGGCCAAGGGGGAAAGCGATATTCCGAACGAGACTCGAAACTGTTGTAACGATTAGCAGCGATGCGCGGGCAAAGGTTCGGGGGATGTTTGAATAAGTTACGGGGGGTACACCGAAGTGTTCGGCGAACGCGAAGTCCGTTTGCGAAGCGAAAGTTTGTACCGGTGATTCGCGCAGGAATTACGCAATAAGGATTTCAATATATATTCCAATGGCAAATAAGAATTTAGCGCTACGCGTGGGACATGCATAGATGGGAGAATATGGGCGAATATCTTCAATCTTTTGAACATGCATAGATGGGAGAATATGGACGAATATCTTCAATCTTTTGAAGCGCTATTCGTCTACCTACTATCTAATATCGTCCAGGCTTTGCAGTCGTATCGTGTCACGTTTTTTCGAGCCTGCACATCTGCCCCCTCGCCCCGTTACACGCGCGATATTATAATATTCGAATTGGACGCGCACGCTTTATAATAGCACCTGAGATTCTTTCGCTTTGATGCTTTCTGAGCACCTTCTGAATATCCCTGCGTCGTTTATCGATTTCGCTTATATACAACTCTATTGGTTCTAAGAGTCAGGAGAATTAGGGGAATGAGAAGACTGCGTGATAATTCCACTGGCTAGCTTCGCAGAAGGTCCAAAGTCGTTTGAACGACGTTTTAGTATAAAAGTGTTCGTTATCCGTTTTTCATATACGCGAGTCACAAGTTTCAGCTGCGCGTTGGCCACTCGGTATTGAATCTCTGTTTTAAATTTCAAATCCCTCCGGATCGATATGCCGCTTCAGAAAAGTTGCTCGATTTACATACGACTTTACAACAAACAACGCTATTTCTTTGTAATGGAACTTGAGCCAAACTGAATAACAACGTGATTTCCTTCACGTACAATGGGCTTCGAATATACAATAAAATAATATAAGCTTTCACTGAATTATTCGTCTGAATATAGAATCTTACTGTTCACGTGCAGCAACAATGAAATTGAATTGGTACAATAACTTGTATACATTATCGGACTACTGTATGCATTCGAGATAGACGAGCTTAGAAAGACAATTTACTATCAAACAACTGCAGCTGCGTCGCCTTCAAATCGTACAAATTGATTAGGATTTCACGTAACCGTTTAACTACTGCAGCTAATCGCATACAACTTCAAGTGGAGTAAGGTCGCGCATAGTCAGCCGAGTGCTCTGTAATTATCTATGCCCAGACCAGTCAAGTGAATTATATAATACAAAATTTCAGAGAGGACTAAAGCAATCTAACTGGATCCACCTCACCTATAAAACCCTTAATCAAAATTACTAAAGAAACAGAGTTGTAGAAAGTTCTAGTTCTATTCCACAGAGGTTTCCCCGTCCCTGGTTACTTTCGTCGTCCTCTATACTCTTGTCGGCGCTTGCCAGCCTCACGTGCACTCAGAATAAAGCCAGCGGAACAAGGGAAACGAGTGATAAAGGGAGGAGAAACGCGGCGCATTTCGGGCGGATATGAAATTGCGTGACGCTGCCGCGTGAACGACGTGTTCGCCGCGTCTCCGTCACGTGACACTCATAATACACCCCCCAGCGGGCGGAAGAGCCTCGGGAACCAAGAACCGAGGGCCATCGAATTCCCCCGTGCACGTTTCAGCTCGGTTACATTTTTCTACATCTTCTGGTGCGCCGGTAAGAGCACGCGTTTCCGCGTCCCGCCGCGACGTACGCCTCTGTTTATGCCGCCTCCACATTTCCCCGCACCCCCAGGCCCCCACCTCGTATCTGTTCCGCGTGTAAACTCGTGTAACAGCGAGCAGCCGCGAGACACTCGGTATTCCGAGCACGAACGGCAACCCGGATCGTGGAGCAACGGAATTTTATCCGAGCGTTTTGGAACTTTCGCGGCGCGCACGAACGTCAAGGCGCGTCCCCAGGCACGGAACTAAGTGAATCGAGTCTGAGCTCGGGGACACGCTCGGCTACGTATTTTTACAGCGGCGCTGGCAACACCGGTGGTTACAAGCGGAAGCACGCCGGCAGGTAATGGATCGAACTCTGTGGTTTACGTTACTAACGCGCATTGTGTGGGCAACAATACCGAAGTGCATCTAGTGATTACGCGACTCCATTCAATGGCGAAGCAATCAGTATGCAACCAGATCGAGAGAATGAAATCTCGCATCTGGCGAGATACCGAAGAACATGTTACGCGGGCAACGTGCTATATGTAGGAGTAGATTTAGTAATTGTAGTGTCATAAATTTGGGCCGGAGCGACCCGGGCTAAGGGGCCACGGAGGAGCGATGCGCTGGGTATCGGTCGGGCTCCGTGTAGTTTTAAGACGGGTGATTGTGTGTGCGTGTGAATGAGGGGTGCGTGACGGTGACTGCCTGGAAAAGGCGAGAGGCAGTCAGTGTTGTGTTAGCCGCGCGTGAAGAAACTTGGACCTGCAAGAGACGGTCAAACGAGAGATTTTTCTGACAAGGGAAGATCCCGAACCCGAGTATTCAAAAAATTCTGAAACTTTGTGGATATGTGCAATGGCATCCAAAATTTATTCGATTGTCGAGGAGCATATTTCCACAATACAATGAAAGTTGAAATTGTATGGGAAAAAATATGGATTATGCTGTTTCATAATTATTTAAACATCCAGTTCGGATTTCACGTGAAACAACGAATTTTAGGAAACATTATTAATATTTTTGTTTATAACTTTTTTCTAATTGTTTAAACAATTGATAAAACTTTTACCATTTGATAGATCTAATTAAAAGAAGTAACTTTTGTCTGGAAATTTCTTTTCTATATCTTACAGATTGCGAGTTAGAAAGTAAAATCGAAAAATAGCCGAATCTTCGTTGTAATCAGGAGAAAATTCTCTACATATCCACAAAGTTTCAGAATTTTTTGTATTTTCGGGTTCGGGATCTTCCCTTGTGAGTGAAAGTTTAGTTTAGTTTAGTCTAGTTTAGTTTTTTCCTTTAATATTAGGTTACTTAATTCAATGAATATATACTTATTTAACTAATCAAACGTCCTGAGTCTCAACAGTCATTACAAAATTCCCCATAATTCCTACGTGTTCGGGAACCACGGAAAAAGTGAGTCAGGGCGTCGGGGATCGAACCCGAGCCGCCCGCGTGCTGATCCAGTCGCGTTTGCCACCACGGGGCTGCGCCGACTCTCCCTGGTCTCTTGGTCCGAGCTCCCTTTTTATTCTATGGGAGTTCCTGATCCCACATGTACAATCGACCATCTTGCGTATCTCTCAGCGCTATCGCAGCTAAGCGATGAACCCAAGGGAAGAAGCCTGTGCCTGCTTCGAGTAGAAAGTGCAAGCAAGAACGAGCGAGGACGATATTTCACCGTGATGCGGGAGCAACTTATAACACGCGTAACCGTGCGTCCAATACGTTGTTGCGCCAGTTCAATGTCATTATAAATCATGCTGCGGCCTGGCTGGGTAAGAATGCCACCCGTTGGAATTAAATTTCGTAGGCAGCAACGCGTTACCATTGTGTCGGGGCGAGTGGCTGGGACGTGGCTGGAAAGCTACGAGCGAGAAAGCGCCACTCCCCCTCCGACGCGGGAAACAATGTTTCCTTGGCGTGTACGCGCGCATCGCGCCCCTTCTAAGCGTCTCTGCGAAGCACGGCGCGCCTCGAAGCTGCGGCCCCATCAGTTATCGTCAAAACACCTTGAAAATACCAGCGGGTTTACGGCTGGTAATAATTGAGGAGCTCCGCGCGACTCGCTGGCTGGCTGGCGCGCGGAAGACGCCTCGAAATTGAGAGGGGTGAAAGGCGAGCCGGCCTTAAATTAGGGGCACAGCGATATTAGTTTCCGCGTGTGAGAGGCCCTCTGACATCGAGCTCGTTAAATTCACCCCAGACAGAGCCGCGATGGCATTCGGCACGATACCGCTGCACCAATTTCACACACCCCCGCGGAAAATGGCTTTAATTAATAATTAAGGCATTGACGAGCAGTCGAGGTGCGAAATAAAACGGGCGTCTGGTCGATCCACTTTGTCAGAGGAACGTGAAGCATGTGGAAACTTGGGGTACGATTATATGTAAGTAGAATAAGCTTGTTCATACTCAGGCGTCAAGTAGAGCATACACAGTATTACGCGGTGGTATAGGGAACCCGTAAATCCCCGAAGGAGTCAAAGTGTACATGTTTCAGGTGTCGGAACGAGCCGCTTGGTAAATAGATATATCTGGGAGATAAAAACTTGAGACTCTCCCGGTATCTCGAATTCATTCGGTACCGATTAAGGGCTTTATTATAAACGTAAATATTTAACTACGAAAAAAATACCAAGTGTTCTTTAAATATTACTCTTTTAAGCGCAAAAAGTTTGTAAAAATATACGCTTCCGCTTCTTCAAAAAAAATTCACAAATATTCGCCTCTTTTCGGCCGCTTGACTACTTAGGTATAACTCCTTAAGGAGTTACATATCTTGGACAGGTCCGAAAATAGAGTCACCTTTATGATTTTTTTTTCATTTAAAGAAACACACATATTTAAAAATCAAGATATACGCCTTGTTGTGTATAAATTCAGCTGTATTCTCTACAAAAAGAAATTTGATATTTTAAGAAATGGTGCTATAAGAGTTCCTTCTCCCAAGGCCTATTCATAGTTACTGCATTTGCGGTATCAAAAATGTCTCAAAGACCACTGGACCGATTTTAATAAAATTTTGCACGAATATTCTTAAGTCTATAATCTAGTAATTTTCAGTGCCAATTTTGAGAAAAGTTATTTACACAATACATTATATTACACCATAAACGCATTATTATTATTATATTATTATTATTATTATATTATTATTATTATTACTATTATTATTACTGTTATTATTATTACTATTATTATTTCACGGGTATCGCGCACTTCAGTTTACAATGACAAGAACTCGAAAATAAGGATTACATATAGACGAAATTAAAATTTAAACTTAAGCTACAACTAAAACTAAAGATAGAAACAAATTAAAAATAAATAAAATAAAAACAAAGCTGAATAAAAACCAAAGCTACAGTTAAAATTAACAAGTAATAACGTATGACTAGGTGGAAAGAAGAAATACTTCTTTAGAGGCCATACATGACAGAATTTCTGCGCAACAGACCGCGCAGGTGATCATATATCTGTATAAAATTTAATTCCACGAATCGCTGTTCAAACGCAGAAACGATCTCCAAGTAATGCGAAACTTGATTAAAATTTGTAATTTTCCCGATGGTAAGTAAGCTATCATTGATCAGAAACTGTTAAATGTACACCACGTGGAACCCTACACCGCACTCGCATATACGGCCCAGGCTGCCTGCGCCTCAATCGGTGCCGCCGCTTGAGAGGCGAATTTACGAGTCCGCTATACCGCCGTGTCCTGCTATACACGGCGGAACGGGAGGATACGTGTCTTCTATGATCAGGCAGGTCGTGTAACGTTCTACGTGATCGTCATACGAGTAGTGCTGCGCCGCACACGGTCAGACAAATGGAACGAAGGTCGCGCGCGGCGAGGCAAGTGGAGTAGCTCCGCGTACGTGGCGACACGGCTGGAAACGCGACAGCGGCGGCGGAGTTGGTTTATCGCAAGCCGACAGACAAGTAATAAAGACACATTTACGGGGCAGCCTGCTTGGAAAACGATAAATACTAATGCAGCTACACTAGACGGCTGATCATACGTGGGCTCACTCTACTCGCAGCGCGGGCCACCGCGTTCTTCGCCGCCCGACGAGGGATGGTACATTGGTTACTGTCATTCATCCGCCGCCGGTTGAAGCTGCGGCGCATTGTCTGAGGGGCAGAATTTGCACTCGCCATGGAAACAAATGGCACCCGGGAGGGTGCAACCTGCCAGCCCGCGCTCGTTACGCTGCTTTCCAATTTCTGCGAGGGCTGCCGGAAAATGTGTAGCTTAATTTCGCGAGACAAGCTGACAGTGGATGGTGGATCTTGTCGATGAACGCGGGGCACCAAAATTCATTGCCAGAAACCGTGATCGAGGGTGCTGGAAGACACGCAGGGCAGCGAGAACGTCGCTTGCGGACGGTGTTTCGAGAAATAGAAATCGCCTCGATAAAACGGCCCGCTACGTAATTGCTGTTGTCCGAGTCAGTAGCGATCGCTAGTTAAACGCACGCACACAGCCCCGACAATTAGTATTGATTATTATTTAACGACACCCGCGTCGACGCATCAATTTCTCACGAATGATATACGAGGCGGGTCGTTAATCGCGCGACCATCCAAGTATAATACTGTCGAATTGCGCGTGAATAGCGTCGGTCGCTAGTGACACTATCAATACGGAAATACGCAGCGAGGCGGAGCGAACGGTCGTTTTCTCTTTAAACTAGCAGGCTATAGGTCACGTTCGCGTCGTAACTGTATTTAGAACGTGTTGTCAAGTTATCTTATTCAGGCGCACTTACTGCGACGTTCTCTCGGTGTTATACTACAGAAGAATCGTAAAAGAGGGTATTAACCCTACACTGCACATTTTCTTTTTGTGAAAACAAAAATTCTAACGTAGATTTTGCCTCTGAATCCGGGAAAAATAATGAAAACATTCTGGGTTAGTATGTATGTTTCGGTACATTTAATGTAAGTGTTTTATTGATTATGAAATTTTACAAAAAAAAACAAAAAAAAAAACAGTCAATACAGAAGAAATGTGTCTGGTTCTTTTTTATTTTGAACTTAAAGATGTTGTAGGGTAAACTGCACTAATGCTGGCGCTGCACTAGTCATTGGCACTCCTGATTAAAAAGTCAAATATTAAGAAGTACGAGCTTAGAAAGTACTTTTTTTTAATTTATTACTTTTCTTTCACTACAACACTGCAAAGTCCAGTAGTTGAACTACACATTCTACATCTGGCAACACCACAAAGTGGGACAAAGGGCTGAGTTTTAGGGGTTTTCTTAAAATTTTGATAAGGGGTAGGTAAGCATATTTTGTCGCTGTATAACTAAGTAATGGATTGAAATACAGATTTACTAACAAGGGAAGATCCCGAACCCGAAAATTCAAAAAATTCTGAAACTTTGTGTATATGTAGGGAATTTCCTCCTGAAGATTCGGCTATTTTTTTATTTTATTTTCTAACTCGCAATTTGTAAGAGATAGAAAAGAAATTTCAAGACAAAAGTTACTTCTTTTAATTAGATCTATTAAATGATAAAAGTTTTATCAATTCTTTAAACAATTTCGATTTTATATTCTATCTCTTACGAATTGCGAGTTAGAAAATAAAATCGAAAAATAGCCGAATCTTCAGGGGTTAATTTCACCTCCTTAGTGTGATTTTGTGCAGCAAAAAAAATTGCGTTGTAATCAGGAGAAAATTCCCTACATATCCACAAAGTTTCAGATTTTTTTGAATTTTCAGGTTCGGGATCTTCCCTTGTAAGTTTTGTAGGTATTTAATAGTGAATGAAATAGTCTCTTTAAACACTTCAAACTTCGTTTGTAACTACATATGTTTTTCTATATAACCTCAAATTGTAGGGTGCCAATGCTTGCACTTTTATGCCTATTTTTGTTTTTCATTGAATATTTTTAAAATTGAAGACTTAATAGGTACTCAAGATGTTTTATTTTAATGAGAAATCCGTAATCATTTATAATAACTGAAAATGAAGACCATATAAAAACTTGACAAAAAATTATACACATTCCAATTCGGATTTCTGCTTAGCTTGCCAATCATTGTACAGTTTACCCTATATCAGATCGTCTACAATGCGCAGTGTAGGTATAAATTCTGAATCTACGATTATCCGACGAGCGCACGGAATATCTGTATCCCGTTATTTACATGTCGTTAAACCACTGCCCTCCGATTTCTTCGAGCATCCATCTCTCGGCTGTCACGCGCCTCAGCGTGTCTCCAATTCCCTCTGCGAGAGATGCCGTTCCGGGAAGCGTGTCCTCCGGTGCGTCAACAACTCGTGCCCTTAAAGATGTTCACGTTGGAACGTCAGCGACCCGATATACCAGAGAAATACGCGAGGAGCGCGTCAGGTATCATAACGACGTCCCCGGAACGCATTATTCGTTCACCTATCATCGAATCCGCCTAAATCACGGCCAGGAATCCCCGACGGGACTCGGATCGAATTTATGTCCTCCAACGGATATATTCGCGCGCCTTTCTCGAGAGACAAGAGTACGACAACGCGACCAGTCAGCTCTCTCGACGTGCCTCGCAGAGAAAGAAGACAAACAGGGACGCCATTTCGCGGAATGAAGATGTATACGAGGGATCGGGCCATCTAGCATCCCTGCCAAAGGACGTATGGAATATTGTTACCTCGGTGACATCGGTTTGGGCATCGGAGTGGCTCGGTATGCATGGAGCAAGGGGGACTTTGATTCTGTGGGGAGCAACACGGTGAAATTCATCCATTTCGAAGGAGATTCTGGCTCGAAGCTGCAGGCAGGCATCTAACAGTAATGCGAATGAATATCGCGAAGGATGCACTGTTGCGAGGACACCTCGTAATGACCAACCGAATTACCGGGGAATCACAAACACGTGCCGCGCGACTGGGCATCGTTCCTCTGTTTCACAACTTTCCGCTAAATAATTTAATTACAGGGGGCTCGCGACCAGGAATATCCAATCAGTGTTTTAATTAAAATCCTAAACTGTTCAATCGAGTCGGGGAGCGTGGTTAATGGGAACGGCGAATGTTGTATTTGTCGGAGACTTTTCTGGCGGTCAGATATTCTATGACTCAGGCATTCAAGCTATCTCCTAGGCAAACTCTTTCATTATGCAGGTCGATTTATAGTGAAAGATGAGGGGGAGAGTATGGTGCAGGATGAACAAAGTTATAGCGTGCAGGATTCAATGGTAACGGTTTAGGGAGGAGATCGAGCGACTGTTTAGGGCACAGATTGCTCGCGAATGGAGCTTAGTAAGGTCACGGAATGCACGTGGAGACTTTGGGGATTAAGATATTACTCGATGTTCTCCGAAGTAGGACGTGTAGCTGAACATGTTATGTTTTTGTTATCTATTATTATCTCATCTTAATTTATCTTTGTTATTTTATTTTATATTATATTATTTTATTTTATTTTATGTTATTATTTTATATATATATTTTTTATTTTTTTCTCTTATTCTTATATTTCTATGTAGTAATGGTAATAATTTTGTATCTCTGTACACTAAAGGGTTTCCCGTTAATAATAATAATAATAATAATAATAATAATAATTTTGTATCTCTATACACTAAAGGGTTTCCCGTCAATAATAATAATAATAATAATAATAATAATTTTGTATCTCTGTACACTAAAGGGTTTCCCGTCAATAATAATAATAATAATAATAATAATAATAATAATAATTTTGTATCTCTGTACACTAAAGGGTTTCCCGTCAATAATAATAATAATAATAATAATAATGATAATAATTTTGTATCTCTGTACACTAAAGGGTTTCCCGTTAATAATAATAATAATAATAATAACATGGAGGTAATTGTTACCTTCTTCGCGGCGTCCACGAAGTTCCTAATCAACAGAGTCCGTCGAAGTGAGTGTGACTTTATTTATTTTAGATCTGTACTTCATCGTAGTTGTTGAAAGCACAATCCATTCGTCGTCATCGTCGCGTCACATAGTCTTTCCCACCGCAAAACGATACAGAGTTGAAAATCTGTATTGCATTATCGTCAACGTTACTCTTAAACATATTCACAGTTCGGCTATGAGCTTCCTTTCGCGAAAGACCTGTCTGTCCCACCGCAGTTTCCACAACTCTGCTCCCTCGGGTGACACGGATGGAGGGGAGGAGCAGTTTCTTTGTTCCATTTTGACAAGGTGGCGCTCGAAATGGCTGGATAAGGAGCGCCGTGAGATATCGAGGATTTATCGGCGCAGAAAGTTAGATAAAACTTGCCCCAGCGGCGATCGAGACCCCCGCTCGAGGATGTAATGAAGTGTACCGAGGAGATAGTCCACGATTAACTTAATTACACCCCATTGGCGACGGCGTGGCCCTCGAGCGGCCGGCGACGTCTGACGTCGTAAAAATTCCTGATCGCCGGCCAACTTATTAATATCGTTCGAGCTGCCTCCGGCTAACGATACCGCCAGCAATCCACGGCTGGATCTCCTCGCGAGCTCCATTGAAATCCAATTTTCGACCGACGATTAACTTAACGTCCAATTCGATTTGCCTCGTCTGCCCCGTGCGTCTGCATTACCCCTAATGCAAATCGGCCCGAAGTCAATTAGATCACGCCGCGAAATCAGCGTTTCATCCAAGTATTCAGTTGTAAAGAGAGTCCCTGCAAGTCGAGGGAGAACCATTATCTTCTTTGCAGCACCCGAGTCCCTGATAGAGTGTTCAGCTTATAATCGATGGAGCTCGTAGAGCGCGACGTTTTCAAGAGGGAAGAAAATGGGGAATTCTACTAGGGTGGTGGGTATTACATAGCAAATGGTGGGTGTTGCAGTGAACTCTGAGAAGTTTCAAGCTGGAGAGTAGTGAGAATATTTTCATACGCGTTTATGAGTATAGTAGCGCTTTATTTGTAAGCTTGCTCTTCTGTTTGCAGTTCCTGGCGAGAGATAAGAAGATCCGTCCGTTAGAAGCTCCCTCGATGCAACGAAACAGCGAAAAATATGGAGAGGACGCTGCTGTACACTGGCCGTGCGTGGCAAGCAACCCTTCAAGGAAGAAACAAGAACGGTAGCCGGGCATTTCCGGTGGTGTGACGTGAGCCGGAAACGAAGGGATCGGGGTTGGTATCCGGCTCGGAAGGGGCCTCCCTTAAGCCGATAAAATTAATTTAATTTCTCGCTGCTTTCGTCCGAGCACACACCCGCGCGCTCACGAGAATACAGCGGAGAATAATGTTTGCTAATCGAAAGAACCTGCAGGAATTCCTCGGCGTAATGAACATCGCCAACTTCTCACTGGATTTTCCGCTCCCTCCAATTCCAGAACCCCAATATCCACCGCGAAATAATCGATCCCCTAATGCGATATTTATCCGCGCTACTTTTCGGACGATGCTCCAGCACGAGAGAACGGGCCACTATCGGACACCGAAGAGGAAATATTTCCGAGGCGCGTCGCGCGCGAAAGTGTCATGTCCCCGTGAATTCGGAGACGTCAACGGAATCAATGGGTGGAGAGAATTACAGCCGACAGCTTCCCGATCCTCCCTTTCTTTCCCCGCGTACGCGCGCGTTTCGAAAGCTCTCCATCATTCCGCGCTATTGTTCCTCCTCGCGAATTATAGAGGGAAAACAGTAGCGAAAAAAGTAAAGCAGCGCAGGCGATCGCAACGCGCGGCTGACGAACCGAATAACGTTTCGACGGGAATCGAAGCCAGCTATTCGTCAGGAGGCCGCGGGAATCCATGGAACGCAGTTTCGAGGAGAGAGATAAAGCTCTCCGTTGCTCTGGAGTCGCTGGAACAACGGGGACAGGCTTAAGCCCTCCGCCTTATCATTCACTTACCTCCCTCCCCCCCGCGCTCTTATCTGTCCCAGCGCCCAGCCTCTTCGTTCCACGGAGGAACTCGAACGCCAGCGATGATTGCGGAACACGGGGTTGCGAAAGGGGCGTACGCAAGCTTCGAGCGTGTATTATAGTTGCCGAAGAAAGTGGCGAAGTGGTG
Organism: Andrena cerasifolii; assembly: GCF_050908995.1. Taxonomy (NCBI): domain Eukaryota; kingdom Metazoa; phylum Arthropoda; class Insecta; order Hymenoptera; family Andrenidae; genus Andrena; species Andrena cerasifolii. Next base: position 23,124,968 of record NC_135119.1, on the reverse strand, counting down.
CGTGTGGAATATAAAATTTCCAGGGAGGAATAGCAACGAGGAATAAGAGGGGTTCGCAGCGAAGTAGTTGGGACGTACACGGAAGAGATACTTTGACCAAGGAGGACACGAGTCTGCGAGAAAAGAAAGAAGGGGGAACGTCAGAAGTATAACTCGAACGGGAAACCCCCCAGGGACAGCGGGGCTATTTTACACGATACCTACCTAGACGCCTGTCTCGCATTGTTTGCTGGTATAATAATTTACGCGCGCACGGGAAAGCTGTTAGAGAGATAGCAGCCAGGCAAATAAGGATTCTACGCGCATCGGGAAAGCGCGCTCGCAATTAAATGACAGAGTGCCCGTCTATGATAGCTCCTGCTTCGTTTTTTACGTTTTGAGGTAAGGAATAGGAATTGCAAATTTATCGACTTTCTCAATTGCAGGTAAATCGGTAAAATTTTCAATCAAAACAGGTTTATCGGTATTTCTTTTTAGCTTTTGAAAATGTAAGAGTGAACATTACAAAAAACTTTTTTTTAACTCTAATCGAGCATTATATATGCAAATGATAGTAGACTCATTGCCGTATCTGTTACCGTTCCTTTTTTATTTAAAGAAGTTTTCCCGATCTTGCGGCAAAACCTGTTTCAGACTCAAATCAGGACGCTTCGGCTTCTTCCAAAGGCTGCCATTTTAACATTTTTTTTATATTTATTAATAAATCTACCACCACCGATAGCCACATTCATATAGCTTAAGAATCTCTTTTCTTTTTTGTGTTTCAAAATAAACCTTACAGTACTTTTCGTCAACGCCAGGACCACCCGATTATTTTCCAACGCTCTGTTTGTAGCTGCCATGTGTTTTTTCACTGTCGCACAAAAATTCAGAACAATAGTTCAAGGTACAATAAAACAGCCTGCCAATCCTTAAATTAATTTGTCGAACCGTTTTTGTAGAAAAAATTCACAAAGAATTACCTATATTTCGGCCCAACAAGGCGCAAACCTTCCGTCAGATTTCATATACCATTTGTATAAATTTTCTCCTTACTTTTTCTACTTGAAAGTACGTCCATTTGTTCGATGACTTGATTCAGCTTTTTAGTTTCCTTTCGGTCAGAGTTCGTTCTTCGTGAGATACTTCGGTTTTCGTTTTTATTAGCAATTGAAGTTTTTTTTTCACTGACAAGATGTGAACAGAATTAATGAACGCATATATGCGCTATACTGTTAAACGTAATTTACCGAATTACCGGTAAAGATTGGGCGAATTACCGGTAAAAACTTGAGGGTATTGCAATCCCTAGTAAGGAAGAAGGAAGGTTGAGGGACCCAAAATTTTGTATGGATTTTGAGGACACGTAGGTACACTTTCCCGAGAAATTGTTGAGCTGAAGTAATAGAAGCTCAGCGCGAAAATGGTTTCAATTTTAATAATAATAATGAATTTTAATAATAATAATGTTGAGAAGAGAAATTGTCAAGCATTCAAACCACCGAGACTAGACAGGGCCATCGGCGTATCGTTGTGTGTAAGTTAAAGGACACGCGTCTGGTTTTCGTCACTTCAAGCGTAGGTCTGTTTTCCAACCGTTTATTATCGCGGTTAGAGTCATAGCCTAAGCCGGAACTAAAGTTCCCAGGGATTAAGGGTTCCACTCGGGTGGCCTCGCGTCGGCTTGTAAACTGTCGCCGATGCACCATGATCTTTGAGGTCATAAATTAGTTTAGCGAAGTTTCTAGATTTTTCCTGAGCAGTTTCGAGATTTGGAAGGTCCCGTCCTCACGCCTCTCAACCATCCTCGCTATGGACGCGCCTCCACCGATAGATAATTTATTTTACCACCTCTATGTTCTAACTCCACCAATAGTTTTAGTTCTCCATCTCTGTAGCTTTAAGAATCCACCCCTGTGAGGAATTCTGGAGTCATCGGTCGCGAGCGAATGTGCCATCGAGGGCAGAAGCAATTTGGAGACACACTAAGAGACATCGAGCTCTGCTTGCGAGCAGAAGACGTGTCATAATACCTGTGAACTGAGTTTTGTGTTACTGAGTTCTTTTATTCCAAAACATAGACTGAGTATTTCGTTTTAAATAGTGTGCGGTGTTTTCCTCAATCACCCCCATCACCTGCTTCTCATTTTGGAACATCAGTTTCACATCTTTGGGCTCTTGCACGTTATCACAGTGCAGAAGAAGTGATCAGAGAATCGCGAGGCCTTACAAACTTCAACCAAAGCGACGCATTGCCACAACAAATAATAATAATAATAATATATTTTCAATTTTATGGATTTCCTGTGATCTCCTCCTGCTCGCTTCGACGGGCCACTTGATTTTGCTGCGACTCTACTAGAATACGCTTGAAATAACATTCGTCGCCGTAGGAATAATGTTCCTCGACAACTTGCAGTAGTTACGCGGAATCACTTCGTAACGACGAAGTGAAAACGTAAAAACTCGCGCCCCGACTTCAACAATGCTGGCAGACCTGCTAAATCTGTTCCAGCGTTCCTCCTGCCCGAGCAGTTTCGTTTAATAACGCGGAAGTTCGCCGGCGTCTTGCCAGTTGCTCGCAGCGTGGGGCAAGCAATGAAGTAGAACTGCGTCTGATAAGATAAGAGCGGAAAGGCACGAAAGTAGCAGCGAAAAGGGTAGAGAGCAAGGGAAACGGCGAGCGTGATAATACGCGCGTGCTCGAGCTCGTTCGACTTCCGAATGAGAATTACGAGGGCGCGACTCTCTTTCCCTCTGCTCCGACCTTTTTCTAGTTACGTTCTCGTCGATCCTTCGTCGCGGGGCAAGGGAAGAAACCGGCGAATGCTAATCAGCACCGAGAAGGCGAAAGTTGCGTCGCGAGCGCTCGCTGCAACGGGTGTTTTCAACGGAGGAATGCATTCCGAGGGAAACGATCGAGCATTCCTCCAGTTGCAACTCGAAACTTTTATCATGGACGTGGAGATCTGTTTTTAAACTAAATTAACGCAAGGAGGTTTATAAAGCGGTTCGGTGAAATTAGGGGGGGTGTTGTAATATATCGATTGCCTATGCGACGAGTTAACGAAAGTTCCGAAATACCGAGGCACCAGAGAAATCCAAAGACTGCGAACTAACGAAATAGAAATTTCTGCAGAGAAATGTGAGAGCTAATCTAGAATTCAGTCCAATCTTCTCATTTCCCATCCGCGTTCCATATCACGGAGTTCTTCGCGCAGTGTGCCCTCAAAGTCTAAAAAATCTTCGCGTCCCAGAACGCCCGAGCTTCCCGACGCCGATCCCGTTCCAGCTCGTCCCGGCAATTGCGAGAAGTTGAAAGAATTCCAAGTAATTTCCATGAACACGTACGTTACCCACCTCGCCGCCCAATCCAGGCAATACATTCTGCTCGCGGGGAGGCCATAAGATTTTCACGGCGCTCCTGCTCCCGATACTCGAGGGGAACGTGTCGATACAAGCACGTGTGGGCTCGTTTGAATAAAAGATCGTTTTAAGAATCAGCGCGCTGGGCGAGCCACGGTCGAGCTTTCTAACGGAGCAAAAATCGGGTATCGGCCGATGGTTAATTCATAGCGGTGGGATCCCACTGGACCCGCCCCGGGGTAAAAAGAGATCCAACAGGGATAAAATACAGTTCCAACCGTGTATTCCGTTTTTCACCGCTCCTCCCGTATGTGCATCCCTTATGTCTTCAAATTTCCTCGATCTATTCATCCAATACGCTTTCCATTCCCGGACGTTTCACATAAAATAAATAACCTAACTATGGGAAAACGCTTGACGGAACACTTGTCGAACATCGAAAAAGATACAAGACAATAGTAATACAGTCATGTGCTGCATAGCGCCCCATAGATTACAATGAATTCGGCATAAAAGAAGAAACAAACCAAGCAAACCACCAATTCTGAAAATAGTGACAACCCTTTAAGGGGTTATATCTAGTCAGGCGGCCGAAAAGAGGCGAATATTTGTGAATTTTTTTGAAGAAGCGGAAGCGTATATTTTTACAAAACTTTTTGCGCTTAAAAGAGTAATATTTAAAGAACATTTGGTAATTTTTTCGTAGATAAATATTTACGTTTATAATAAAGTAACAATCGACATTCAAAAAGCATTTTTAAAAATATGGTTTTGCGGTGAGCACTGCCATTCGAAACCAGATTATCTAAAATAAAAAAAACAAAGAAGGTTTCGTTAGTATATTAATGTATCCTCAGGTTGATGAAGATAATTTTCCGAAATATTAATTTAAAACAAAATGGCGGCTATTTAAAGTTGAAATCTTGATTTTTTCATTAAAAATCCCGGAGTATTATAAACGTAAATATTTTTCTACGAAAAAATTACCAAATGTTCTTTAAATATTACTCTTTTAAGCGCAAAAAGTTTTGTAAAAATACACGCTTCCGCTTCTTCAAAAAAAAATTCACAAATATTCGCCTCTTTTCGTCCGCCTGATTAGGTATAACCCCTTTGAAGAACCCCATGTGTAGTTTTCAACCAAAAAGTTTGCGAAGTAAAATAATCATCTTTAGATGTTCAGATACATTTAAATACGCAAACACAATTCTGTTACGATTGCCTACAGTATTCAATACAGTACCATGCTGCACAGTTTCGCAGGCTGGGAGCAATAGGCTGTACCAAGTCGCCTAGGTTTGTAGTACAGGCTATACCATCTAGGTTTGCGTAAGTACATACACTCTGACGTTTGCGCGACGATGAAATCGCCTAACGTCGCATTTCTCGGAACGCACCCCCGTCGTTAAGCGGCGCACGACTGTATAACACGAAACTTTAACAAAACATTACCCGCAGACGAAAAAGGAGGAAGGAGGATACTCAGCGAGCATTTACGATCGCGGAGGGAAGCTCTGGAAGCGCGTGACTGCGTCCATTGGCCGGTGAAATGCCGCGAAGTGTCCAATCGCCGGGCGAAAAACGACGTTCCGAGTCGTAAACGAGGAAACAATAACTCGAACGGAATGAAACACGAGGTGAGGATGGCCCATGGTCGGTGAACGTGAAACGAACCCGTCCAGCATCCCCGGGACGGAAGCAACGGATAGCGCGGAGCCGCGTGTTTCCTTGAAATTACAAGCGCGACAAATGGGGGCACGTCAATCCTGATTCCAGTCGCGGGCATAACTCCTCGTTTATATCCTTCCGACCTTTTTCCCCCGCCGTCACGCGCCCATCGAAGCATCCGGGACGGGGGTGTATCGGGGCGGTTGCGTCTCCATTTCCGCGTCCCGCGATACCCAGGGCGAGTAATATGACGTGACGTCGGAGTGCGCCCGATACCGGGACATTATCGTTATTGCAGGATATCGCGCAATAAGTTTCCGCTTTGCATCGACAGATGCTCACCGGCCGGCTGGAAATTCTCGCGGAAGTTCCGCGGCGCCATTAGGCGGATCGAAACGCTCGAGCGGCGCTGGGCGTTATCGCGGGGATATTCGCGGGATCGCGAGTCTCGCGCACCACGTTTCGCTGGCGGGGAAGAAAGAAATAAGCGAAACAGAAAGAGGGAAACTTAGTTTGAGCCTGTCGCCTGTGGAGCAGATTCAGTTTCCTCGCGGCGCCCTCGGTGCTTCTTTTGGCAACGGGGCAACTTATCGATTTAGTTTGTCTGCTGTGGTTGGTGTACTTGGATAAACGTGGCTCTTTGAATATTTACCGTTTCCTTCTGCGAATGCTCCTCAGGAGTGGAGGACAGCTTTTGCGACGCAGGGTTAATACATGCAGTTTTAAATAGCACGAGATACTTAATACTTGGGGTTCATGTTACATCCACGCTAGATTTTTCCAAACACTATTCAGTGAAGCCTCGAAGACTTTGGGTTTCATGAAACGTTTCTCTGCTGACTTTGTAAATGTAGGAGTACTTTAAAGTTATTGTACGCATCCTTAGTCAGTCCTCATTTGGAGTATACATCTATTATATGGTCTCCAAATACAATTAAATACAATACTGAACTGGAAAGGGTGCAACATAGGTTTCTGCGGTTTGCAGAATATAAATTGCACATTCGCAGGCCTGTCTGGGATCATAATTTTGCATCGATACTTGTTAAACTCAATATGACCTTTCTTTTTAAGATCATAAAGAGTGAAATTAATTGTTCTGCACTACTGGAACTCGTTGATCTATATGCTCCTACCAGATGTGTCAGAAAAAGGCCACCGTATTTCGTATACCGCAAATTCAAATCTAAATATGGGTCACTTGATCCAATGAATCGCTTAATGTTCAGTGCTAGCTCCTATGTAGACTATGTCGACTTCTTTTCCGGTAGTAGTTCCTCTTTCAGATGGAAAAACTTCAGACTATTGTGTCAGGAAAATCCTATCACGTAACTGTGCTTTGTATTGGACAATGCCCGATTAATTTTCAATAATAATAATAATAATAATAATAATAATAATACTTGATTGTTGGATGAATGGAGCTATTGAAAGCACCATCGTCGGGAAAATAAATACTCCTCTATCAATTATTCTGGGAATACACTCGAAAAATACCTATAAACACTCTCAGCATCCGAAATCAACATCCAGGAGAATAATGTCTCGATACGAATCGCGTGATAAAATCGTGACAGAATCTATTTTATTTATCACCATTTTCGAAGGATCATTGAAACTGTTTGTACGTACACTACTCTTTCATTTACCAGACGCAGAGATTGGTCGTACGCTGTAGGCGTATACTGCTCCACTGTAGGTGAATGTTTTTCAGCTAGCAATGTACTGGCACGGAGAATAGGGCACCGAAAGCGGCGAAAGTATAATAGAACTGTACTCACCACAGGCGCCCTGGTGCTTGACACGCGTACTTTTCCTTTTGAGGCAGCTGGTCTGCCGTAGGTGGCAATAGTTGGTGTAGGTCACGTTGTCGGAGCCGCAGACAGGTTCAGAAGTCGATGGACAATCGGCGGGACACTGGCACAAAGGTTTCCCGCTCTCCGACACGACGCACGTCGCCCCCCACGAACAATATGTCTTCTCGCACGGCTCTGAAACCAGAATGTGACCAATTTGTAGGGGAGGAATGTTCATAGACCCATAAACGGCGCGTGACGAGGGGTCCGCGGGAATATAGCGCTCGAATCATTTAAAGTGGCATTCACGTAACTCGCACTCGATACGGGGAAGCCTATGGGAAACATAAATAGATTCATATTACAGCGAAACAAAAAGGCAGCCGGGCGAAGATTGAATTTCACTCGATTTAATCTCGCTGCACCTGGCCACTTGGAAAATATATATTGTTAACAACTGTGTATCTTGATACAGCGATATTTGAGTAAATGAACACTACGGTGTGGCTTTCAATCGTGCTGTGATTGAAACACAAAAATATAGAACGGAATAACTGGAGAAAAAAATTCACCGGTGGTTTGACGTGACGGTTACAGTTCCTGGTTGCAAAGCTAGGTGAATAGCGCCGTGGAATTGAAATCCAAGGGCTCAAAGTGCGAGAGGTGATAATAAAGTGTCGAGAATAATTAGTTTGAAATTTTCATTCTGAAAATTAAACAGGTGTGAGGCCATACGTTTTTAATCTGTGCACACGCATTCCATCGTAGCATTCCTGGTACTCACTTTCTAGTATCTAGAGAATAGATACCTTTTTGGTACCACAAGGAGAGAGATCGAGCAAATCTCTTCCATTTTTCATGTAACACGGAACCCAAACACCTTTTTACGCGAACCAACTTGCAAACAATTGGCAATGTTTACCTTATTGCAAGCTGGTAGTGTGGTAAAAGAGAATAAAAAAGATATGTATTTATTATGGATATAGGATATACATATATTATAGTGGCAAAGTGGCTACCCTCCTCGAGCCTGGCTCGGTAAACGATTGACGACTCTCAGAACGAGCACTGACGTACAGTGGGGAAATTTTGCGGTTTTATGGCCAAAACCACAGAAATAAATTTTTCAATTCGACAAAATAAATGCAAATGTCAATTGAAGAACTAATACGGGCATCAAATGCCTCCAATTTTACTGTTAAATGTTTTAATACAAAGCTCGTGTAGACGAGAATATTTGAGAAAATATTTATGTTCATGCGAGGTTAGATCGATCGCAAAGAATTAATCTAGATTTTCGAGTTACTTCAAACATTTATATTGTATTATCCACAGTTTCGAAAATAATTTGGAGGCATGGATTCAATTCCTGATTGTGCGTAAGATATCCTTTTGTCCTCAAAATAATTATGTTTCCCTTTTTAATACGCAATTTATATAATTTTTAAAGTAGTGTTTTAGGAATAACCTTTTCATATAAGAATCAATTTTCATTACATAAAATACATATAAATACTATAATATCCTGCAATGATTTTCTTTTCCATTTTACGTTGAACTATTTTGATTCTATAAATGCAATTATTAATTGCTAATAGTTGCTAATCGTGTAATTATATGCATTTTTTTAAACACGATCCAGTGTCTTGTATAACATACGATAATAACTATGACCGAGACTGATTTACACGTTATACATTACAAACCTTTTTATTCTTTTTTAAACGATTTAAATCAGCTTTGATCCCCTGTTTGATTGTTTGTATTAATAGATTTCATGTTATTTTACAAGTAATATCAAGTGGTTACACAGTAGATGTTAAAAAATTTCAAATGTATGCTGTAGAAACGGCAAAATTATTTGTTGCATTATATCCTTGGTACACGATGCCTACTACTGTACACAAAATTTTAATTCATGGTCCTCGCGTAATCGAAAATTCTGTCCTTCAAATTAAACAGCTTCAGAGGAAGCTCAAGAAGCACGGAATAAGGATATTAAAAAGTACCGCCAAACAAAAATAAAGCAGCTCAATTATTCTCGAAACTTTATCGCCACACCTCGTATTACATGTACTGTTCAATCGTGCATCGCAACGATAAATAATTACGACGATTCATCGAAGCGTTGATACAGCCACCGAGGAATGAAAGCAGAAGAAACTCTGCGACAGACACGTACTTGCCAACCCTTGTCCTCGCGCTCACTTCAAACACAAACAGCCTGCCCCCCTAACCGTTGTTCCAATCAGCCACGAAAGCAATGCAGCAATCCCCAGTCCGTTTCTTTCCCGACGTCGTCGATCCCCCACCGCGACCGCGGAGATTTCGAGTTCGCGATTATGTAGGGAACTCGGCCGCGACGTTAACGATCCCCCTTTAACGAAGTCCGCGAAACATCCTTAAACGAAGGGGATAGGAGGCCGATGGGACGTCGGAGCAAGTTTCGTCGGAGGCGGAGGGGTCCGCGAAAGAAACTTCTCAGAACTGAATTACTGCAGCGTCGGGAGCGGAAATTCGTGTTTCGAAGGCTTTGTAGTTCTTACGCCGCCGGGGACAGTCGATAAGAAAACACCAATTAAAGGGAGTCGCTCGACGAAAATAATTAGCCTCCCTCTCCCGCTCCTTCGACCGATGACACCCTCCACCCTTGGACGTGCGCGGAGGAGATTCCCCCAGGTCGTGCGGAACCCCCGACGAAGCCCTTTTTCCAAGCGTCGCCTCCCCTTCTTTTTTCCCTCCGCCCTCGGCCGTCGAGGAGAGATTCAAGGAAGCGCAATCAATTTTCCGGGAAAGTTGGCTTCAGCCACGAAGGAGGGCCGAGCTGGCTAACCTCGACGGATAATCCGAGCACCGTGGTCATTAATATGGCGGACAAGTTGATCCCCCGTGAAAAAATCGCCCGACCACCGGCGAACCGCTCCGCCGCGGGTCGATCGTTCCCTTCTCCTTGGCTGCCGGCCTCTCCACGGCCCCGAATATCTCGTCGTGCCTGCAGGGTGTGGTCACCGTCACCGGCACTAGTCGAAGAAAGGAGGATGATAAAGGGGTGGTGTTTTTACCGCTCGACCATTCCCTTTCTTCCCGCGAATTGACGGACGCCGGGGACACAGAGATCTGCCGGCGGATTTGCGGTTTTGTCATCATCCAGGCGGAAAACGCCTCTGGGAGGCGAGTCGGCTCAAAGCATTCCCGTGTAACGTTTCAATGGCTGTCCTTTTTCCCCCTTTGAGGTGGAGCAGATTTTTGTAATACTTCACGGCTGGTTTGATGAATGCTGAGTGACTTTTGGCGAGCGCTCCCTGCGCAGCTGGATTGCCACGGGATAGGGGCGGGGGTTGCAATGGTCAAGAGTGGATTTTAATCTTGGATTCTGTCGTTTGTGGAGCCTCGTCCGTATAGTTTCATCCGGGACCGGTGGGACGCGTGCAGCCCGTTCCCTTTTAATTTTAGGATTCATCGCTGACGATCAAAGGCAGATTTAAAAGGGCTGTTTCGTCAAGGGGAAATTATTTTCGCGTACGCGCCAGGCGGAGGTGATTCTTATAATAGCATCTTGTGTTCCCGAAATCCTATGGAATTTCTGCAGCCTGTACGAGTCGCTTCATCCGTTCGCAGCTTCTGCACGTCGCACAGTGGGACGGATCGACGTTTAGGTAGGCATTCAGTTCTTTTGTTACATATTTCATCATTTAATGATTATAATCTAAGATTGCAGGTAATATATTGTATAATAAATTCAATAATCATTATTTTTCTCGTCGCTCTTTTTAATAATGGGACTATAATACGAAAATGGTAACAGAAAATCTTAATTTGGCAATAGAATATAAGTGTTTATATTTTTCATTACAAGAAAAAGACTAACTAAAACTATTTCAATGTGTAAAAGCTGATAATTTTCTAAAATTGGAAATCTAAATTTTTTTTAGAATATTTAACTGAGGAAGCCCTGAACACCTGAAATAATGATTTTAAAAACTACTGCGAATTATACGCAAAAAGAGCAGCCGAAAAATGACAAACCAAGATGTTCTAAATAATTTATTAATAAGCCCCGATCCATATATATGGATGTATATATATGGAAATCCACATGAAGGGACTCTTGAAGTTCCATTATTAAAAAGAGCGACGAGAAAAAAAATGATTATTGTATTTATGATACAATATATTACCTGTAATCTTAGATTATAATCATTAAATGATGAAATATGTAAGAAATGAACTGAATGCCTACCTAAACGTCGATCCGTTCCACTGTGCGTCGCTTTATATGCTCGACGTAAAACATGCAACCGAGAGCCACACCTTATTCTAATTCCCCGCTGCAACGTAGAACAGCTTTGCCCGCGAGAAATTTGGAGAAAGAAAAAAATGATAGAGACGTTTGTTCCTCCGAACAGAGGAACGTTACCGTTTCCGACCGCGTTACACGGAGAGCCCTGGATCTCATTTCCATTCACCCCTTGTCCGCGCAATTGAGTGGCTCGTAATGTTACATGGGATTTGCATACGCTCAATGGGGGCGCGCGTTCCTCCGCAATTTTTCCTGCAAAAAATCATCAACTGCAGGCAAAGAGACCGCTGGCCTATTCGTCATGATTGCACGCGAACGTTTGTCTTGGCGGAATCGCGGTAATTATGCTTTTTAGAGGGTACCATGAACTCTCGCGACCTCAACACGCACGCAGCAGCCATTCGCCCACGAAATCTACACTGCTCGACACTATACTTTGCCGAATATATGATTATGTATGTATTAATTACAAATAAATGCCCAAGAAAGGGCATGTACAATCTTCTTAAAAATAATGTTTGCGGTAAATAAGGCGGAGAAAGCGATTTGAATACACGAAATTTACACATGTAGGGATGGCTGAGAGTGAGTGGGAAATTGAGTAGACAGGGCTTGGAACAGATACTTTAATTAAAAGAAATAGTATTTACTTGTGCAGACACGAAGTAGACCCGATGGCAACCGATCACAGAATGATCTTCCGCCCTCGGGCCGACTCGCACTTTGTCCTCGCTTTTAGTAAAGAATTTTGTTTAAAAGCCTACTTAAATCTACACGCCATCTACCACATAATAGTATTTTTCAAAAAAAAATTGAATGCACTAGGAGTGCTAAAAAAGTTATTTGAATTTCAAAAGTGTGCGAAGTCACCCCAGTTTACGGTAATTGATAATTTAAAACAATGCCGTCTATGAATCAGATGACACACTATTTATTTCGCATGAATTTCGCGTAACTTTTCACGTGACCGATCGGCAAAAAATAGCGTCCAGCAGTGTATCCACCTTTTCGACGATTTTTCGTTACACCAGAATACCAATGGACGTAGAGCGTTTCAACTTCGTAGTTGGGAAATATTCGCAGATTTGACGGAAACACTTTTCACCAAAATAGGCAAATCCGAATTCAAAAAACAACGAAACACGCGACCCGTTGAATACGACTTCAATCGGATGCCGGCCGTTTTGTCGCGCCCGATAGAAATGGCCCGGTGTAACGCAATTACGCGCGTCTCTATTGGATCGCAGTGGAAGCAGAACATTCGCTGTAACGAATACATTTCACTTTTGCCGGTTTTTACTGTTAAAAGGATTCGCCTGGGCACGCAGGATGGGCTCGTGTTTCATTGGCGATCGACTTCCTACCGGCTATCAATTCTCATTAGATCCTCCCCTTTCGCTATTCGACGCTCGTTAAGAGGAGAATCTTCCACGGACGGTTAATCCCATAGTTAAAGCCGCAACTCCTGGGCCTCGATTTTTCATCGTGCCTCCGCGAAGAGTGTCTTTCTAATCCGTCCCGGATTCCCGCGTCGTTCAGGCAACGCGGATGCTTTGAGTCCCCAAAATTCTGGCACGATTAATCGTCGACGAGCTTTCTATTATATCCGAGAACTGCCGCTACTTATCGCTCAGCCCTCGGCAACAAGCGTCTGCTCGGAGCGCAGCTTCTTGTAACAGGACCGAGCTTCTTGATAGGGTCTCGCAGCTTCGAAACCGTCGGCCCCGTAATTAATTTCCGCTCCGAATGCGAGAAATTAATCGGCTGCGGATCGTGACGGGCCCGCGCTGGAATTCGTTTACGCTTAACGGCCGCGGTTGTGTACGAAATACGCTCCGTCGGAAAGGGGATGCTCGTCCGCCTTCTTCGGCCCGTAGATATTCCCGGAATGGGGGTTGGCTCCTTTCTTGCCACACGGGCTGATGCAATCGCCGCGCTACGATCCATATTTCACGTGGTTTATAACGAAGGAGAAGGGGCACTTTGCTGCGTTACGGTAAACAGCTCCGCGTTAAGTAGTAACGCGCCGCCTGTAGTCAGCCAGTGGTAAGGGTCAACGCTCCTCGCCATTCGATACCGCCCCAGGGTTTGTTCGCGTTAACGCCCGTCGTTCTGGCTGCCCTCTCCTCAAACACGCGTATTTCATCAAGATTCTATTATTCAGAGTGAAAATTTACGATAATAATCGGCAGCGGCTCGAAAAACCGTATTTGCACGCCTGTGTGCAGCTTGTCGAGTCTACCCGTCGGTTTGTAGCAATTTCGAATAATAAATCCCTTCTAACGACTGGATTTAATAATCGAAGAGAATGTCGTTACGGCAGGTCGATCGAAGGGAATCCTGCTTTCAAGTTCGTTGGATGCCACACGGAACTAATGACGTTCGCGAAACTGGCGTTCCGCGCGCTGAATTTCAATACACGTCGGCGATCAGCGGCCGTGCTGGACGCTCGACGGAGTTAATCAATAACAAATACCAGTGAACAGACCTCATAAATTTTTCGGTCCTGGCCACTTTGATGCCATCCAAGCGAAATTTCGTATCCCTGCGCCCGAGGGTCGATTCACGGAGGCCGCTCGACCGTGCCGTTTACGAGGGAAGTGTGTCGGCCGATTCGAGGGCAGTTTTCCGTGAAACGCGTCGAAAATTCAACGCGCTCGATAACTTTCTACTGGAAATGTCGATCACCCCTATTAAAATGATGAATTAATGCATGAACCGGTCCGAATGGGGCGCGCACATTATCACGGGCAAATGTACCAAAGCGCGGCAATCGAAGATTCAGCGTACTCGCCTGAAAGAGCGTGTAATAATTTAGCTCGTGGCCAATGATTCTGTATGCAACGGCGCGGCCATCATTATAGCGTCTATATTAATGAAGTGAACTTCAGTTAAGCACTCCGCAGTTCTCGCTAGCGCAGGAAGAATTAGAAGAATTCGGAATTGCTTGGAGTTTCGAAAATAGAACCGCTCGAAATACAAGCGCGTCAATATCTTCTTCGCTCTGTGAATCTGTTAACTAGGGTGGATCGAAATATAGGGGCAGAATTTTTTGTTGTTATTCGTGATTTCTAACAGTTGGCGAAATTTGCCTTTTATGATGGTACTTAAGCTGTCAACATCTGAGCTTCAGCAATTAATGTTTCACGGTGCAGTAAGTATCTTAAAAATTATTATTTTTATTTATATTATGAATTTTACTTTGTCATTCGATAGCACTTCTTATTAAAAGGCACTTACGAGTCACTTAAAAATTATTATTTTTATTTGTATTATGAATTTTATTTTGTCATTCGATAGCAATTCTTATTAAAAGGAACTTACGAGTCACTTAAAAATTATTATTTTTATTTATATTATGAACATTTTTCCTGACATTTTGGTTATAAAAGACACTCCAAATGAATGCGACTTTGTCAGATCTGCTGCTCCAGTTCACTACGATAATCAATTTAATATTCTATTTTCGTATTACAATTATTTATATTAACATTGCATTTTTTAAAATATATATACATGATGTTAAAAATTATTATTATGAATTCTATAGTATCATGCTACTTTATATTCATCATTTATTACTCAACTCTAATTTGACTAACATAGTTGGTTAGGAGCTACCTTAAAACTATAAAAAAAATACCACATACAAATTTGTAAGAACATGTTTAAAAAACAAAAAGTTACTCAGTACTTCATGGTTCTTGTGGCACCTGAAGTTTTCTTTGGGGCAGAATCTAGCTTTTGTTGCCTTAATCTGTATCACTAAAGACAAGTGTGTTTCAATATGGAAACAATCACACAATTTTGATTTCTTCGTTCCACCCTACTGTTCACGTCCTCCCCCATTATTTTCCTCACCTTCGGATAAACAACCTAGCCCCCCTCGCATTTATACTACGCTATTGCGCTTAACGATAATTGCCAGCGGACGAATTCCTCTGCAAGTTTCGCGCTATCATAATTTGCCCAAGTTCTCCGGGGCAGAATGCGACCATGGGAACGAAGACAGTGTCGCGAACGAGCTCGTTGGACGATCGACGGTCTTTAACAGCGGCCATTTACCCATACGACACGGACGTCTTGTGTATCGTCCTTTACGATCGTTTTAAAGTACCGCTACGCGTTCCGTGTTACGTCGACAGTGCATAACTGGCCACTCGTATCGCGATAAGGGCGCAGCAGATAACGGTGTGTAAAGGGTGGTTCCGAGGCACCCCTTACGGCCGAGATTTTACTGCCTGATAACGGGCTAATTCCCCCTCTCGAGCCTGGATATATTTCGCGTACACGCCATTAGCGTTGCGGCGTTTAATTAAATAACATTTTCCGAGAGAAATTAATAAGTCCGCGCGTCAGGCTGCGCTAATGGCGTGAGTAAACATTTGTCGTTGAAGCGTTCCTTGCTGTCCTGATGACAATTGGAAAGCTATTAATTAGCGAAGTTGAATCTCCGACGAGAATTCGCTGTGAAATTTTGTATGGCAAGTAGTTATTGGTTTTTAAACGCGAGATCAGAGCAAGCTTTTAAAAATTCGAAAACAAGACGTCGAGGAAGAGAAGGCAGGGGGTCAGAGACAGAAAAAGCTCTCACTTTCTATTTAAAAATAAAGGATATCAAGTTGCTGGTTCTCAACAAATTACATTTCGGTTGCCGAAAAGGATAAGTTGGTCCAGTCGCCCGAGCGGCAACAGCGGAGTTTTGAAATACAGGAGGGTGAATAGAATTCCCCTGATTCGTCGTCGCGTTAAACGCTTCGCGGAGCTTCGATTACTTGCGGCACGGGCGTGGATCGATCCCCGGGCAGAACGCAACGTTATTTGTATTGATAACACATTTGAATGTTGATTAAACGCATCCAGCGTATCTTACCGAAATCATGGGTAGCGATGCGAACGATCAAACTGGAATATAACACGCGCGTTACAGTTTCTGCGGGATTAGATAATGTTTATTGCACCGCGAGCTCCAATGAAGCGTTGAAATTTCAACTGTCAACCTTTCTTTGTTTGCGTCGCGAAGACGTCTGTTTGACGTCTGAGTTCTGACACAAGCTTCGATCGAATAGTACCGGCGAACGTACGCTGCTCGACGTGACAAAGTGCGATTCCGATTGCCGCGCAATTATTGTCAGTTCCCCTGTCGCGCAAGGCGGAAAGCAGTGCTCCGGCGGGAAGAAGAAGCGACAAGAAGGTGGTCGCCGCGAAAGGCAGCATACTTCTGATGGTTCGATTGGAGGCCGTGTCGGTTTCTTGCGACTGACTAACACTTCCTCCCCGACTCGATCATCCGTCATGGTCCGTTTTGCTGGGCTATCGAACGGAGCAGCCACGTTTCTTCGAGGGAAGTCGTGGGATCACGTATACGGACGTGTTGCCGAAGAGTAATGGGCATCGAGTTAGGGGCGTCCGAGTGAGGCATTAATAATCACTATTTCACGCCACTAATTACGGTATATTAATATGGAATTGACAATGCGAGCAATACACCACTCGAATATCAATTGACACGCACAGGGGCGGCCATATTCGCTTTGATTTCAATGAGCTACCGGATACAATGATCTCCCCTTCGGATTTCTTCTGCTCGATAAACCGAAGAGACCGACGTTCACAAATATTCAAGCGTTAACTCACAGTCGGATTAGAAGTCTTCCTAAGGAACTTGGAATCTCCAAGCAGCTGCCGGGTTAATTTTTATTGCGCCCCGTAACGACTAATGGGACCCTTTCAGAAGTCAAGTGCGCAACTATCTCGACGGCACGGTTTGTTTTAATCCGTGTACTGCAGCCGCTTTCACGTGTTTCGCGATCGAGCTTTAATCGCGAAACAGACGTAAGCCGGCGTAATCTTAATGCAGCAACTTTCTTCGAGATCCTCGGCTCGATAATCTTCGAACGTCCCCCCAGGGGGCACGCTGGAGGTCGGGGCTCTAATTGACAAGTACAAGAATCGTCGGCGGAGAGGCGGGGCAGGGAAATCCAATAACAGTAGAAAGCGACATTCCTCCACGGTTCATTAACCGGGACAATTATTATCCGATTGTTGAAAGGGCAAACTCGATCCGTGAGCGCGGATTTCCTAGTTGCCGGCGAGTGTAATTATTCCGCATGCCACTTGATTAGTCTCCGACGAGCTTACCTAGCCCGTCCCTGCACTTAGCCGCCCCTCGCTGCGCGTGTAACGCTCCCCCCACCCCCTCTCGCGCCCCGTGTCCGCGATACACCACAATTTCAACCTTCAACTTGGGGCCGTGACTCTCCACGCGAATACAAATTATTCGAATAAACTCCGCTAATTACTCGCGTTACATTTTCGCCAGTGGAGCGTCGCGTTTTTCCCTGATCCCTGGGCACGTCGCTCCGCGAAATTGCAGTTGTTCTGGCGAGTTGACGCTGATCGGATAACAGGCCAAGGAAAAACATACACGTGCACCCTGCGTACCTACTTTGGATGATAACCGGGCTTGTTAGAATCGACGAAATTAATAAAAAGCTGTTGCTGAACAAATAGTCAAGAATAGATGAGAAGTCAAGTATCTAAGATAATCTTTCCCAACCTTTTTTTAAGCAGCGATCACCTTTTATAATATTCAAGTAACACGCAATCTCCCACCCCGTGTAAGGTAAGATAAATTTAACAAGATAAAGAAAACACATTTAAAATAGGTATCTCAGAATATAATTCTAACTTAATAATATTTAATTATTTTATTTAGTGTGATTGTCGTGCTTGCGTCGAGGTAACCGGCGTCTTTTTTCATAAATGAAAAATCAGTGTTCCAGCATTAATAGAATGGTAATGTAACTGTATTAACATAAATAACTAACAAGGGAAGATCCCGAACCCGAAAATTCAAAAAATTCTGAAACTTTGTGGATATGTAGGGGATTTCCTCCTGATTACAACGCACATTTTGTTTGCTGCCCAAATCCACTAGAAGGGGGTGAAATTAACCCCTGAAAATTCGGCTATTTTCCGATTTTGCGTTATAACTCCCGAACTGTAAGAGATAGAAAAAAAGTTCCAAGACAGAAGTTACTTCTTTTAATTAGATCTAGCATATGATAAGAAAATTATTTTACAGTTCGCGAGTTATAGCACAAATTCGGAAAATAACCGGATTTTCAGGGGTCAATTACACCCCTCTAGAGTGAATTTGAGCAGCAAACAAAAATTGCGCGATAATCAGAAGAAAATTCCCTACATATCCACAAAGTTTCAGAATTTTTTGAATTTTCGGGTTCGGGATCTTCCCTTGTAAGAATCCTCGACTAAAAATAACCACGGCGACCCACTTAGAAAACATTTTAACCCACTTTTTGGAGAATCAATGACTTAAAAGACGAATATAATTCTAATATCGATAATATCTCACGTTTACCGAGTAATACCATCCTCTTACTTCCAATTCAACACTCGATAGCACATCGTCGGGAAAATAATCAATGTCATAAATGTGATCGCGTTGAATATTATTAGCTGCCGTGAATAAATTCGCTCGGCGATCTATTTGCGTCGTTCATCGACGAATTCCAACTGCCTGGCCAAGCGCGGCTCCTTACTACTAGGACGTACTTGGAGCTCTGCAAATAGTAATTGAGCGGAGCGAGTATCGAGCGGATAGATCGGGCCTGGTAATCGTTGTTACAAATGGGTCGCGATTTTCACTGGGTGGGATCGAGGGTCGTGAAACGGGCGAGCAAGAAAAATTCAATTAACGTCGATTTCGTTAAACGAGCCGCATTTAATGCGGCGCTTAAAAGAATCGAATGATAGAATTTTCATGACGGCGACGTCTAATTTCTGACCGAGGGACAATTAAGTGTACTTTTATCGGCACGAATCGGCGGAATCACGGCGATCCAAGGGGACCGTAATGGCGCGGTGATTATACATTTCCTCTGTCCCTAATATTACGAGGCGTTTCTCTCGCGATCTCCGCGACAAATTGCACGTTTCTGCGCGCTCAACGCACTATTAAAAACTCGGGCCACCCTGTCACTCGAACTTCTGTAGCGAGAGAATGTGCTGTAATAGTACTCCGCGAAGTAATCTAGCTATCAAGGTGCAAATTAAAGTCGCGCTGCGAAAATCTCCACGTCCTCGGTAATTACTATTAGACATTTCACAGCACTCCTGCGTTTTTAACCCTTTGACTACTGTGACCGAACTCACACGGTTGCGGGCGTATACGCGTGTGCAGAAAGTCAGTACTCAGAGGGTTACTGGCGAGTTCCAAGCGTCAGTTGAGCACGTAAATAATATAATTCTTGGTTGAATGAAATTCTGTGGAATGTATAGGAAATTCGAACACAGTCGAGTCCAGTTTTTCATTTCCTTTTACCCTAACGCGAGGTAAGGGTGACCAAACAATTATCCCTTCGATCTTATTCCTCAGCCCTCGATTTTCTCTTCGTCTTGTCCCTCTTCATCCCCTCCACCGACCCTCTACCACGCTTCAGTTTCTTTCGAAGGTTCGCCTACACCTATTTCTTCTTACTACCCTTAGGAAGTTCGATTCCTTTGATCAAGGAACTAGGGCTGACGAGGCGGTTCGAGCGGCTAGAACTACTCGACGATTCCTCGACGAGTGTGCAGAAGCGTCTCTCCTTCCGTCGATAAAACGGGCCGAGGATCATTTATTAACTTTAAACTCTCCCGCTGGCTCCCGTGCCGCGGGCAATTATCCAGGCTCGAGTGGCTCGAGTATATTTACAAGCTGTTGTACCGTTAACGATTCGATTTAAATACGAGAGCAGAGGCAGAAGCCTTTTCGAGGCTCGCCTAATTGTTGCTGAGAGGCAGAAATTGGGCCGCGGGATACAGCGATGTTCCGTGAATCGTTCGTTAAATCGCTTCGAAAGGGATCCTTCGCCCCCTTTGTCCCTGTGCTCGATGAAATATTTTTTTTACGCCCGTCCGCGGCTGCAGTCGGAACCTTCGATCGCGGCCGCTGTTGGCTTCGTTTAACGGACCTCGAATTAGAACGAGCAGACGTGACGTCAAACCGTAGCCCCGAGGCCGGCAGGGTCCAGTCGGGAAGTGGTTCTTTCTCGATTATTTAACTTACATCACACTTTTGTGTTTATCGAGCGTTCATCTAAAATCAGACCGAGGAGTAGATACCACTACCCTTATCAGTGGCTCGCCAGAACAGCTTCCAACGCAGCAAACAATGCTCGCGACTCTCCATGTAAGATCGACGGTGAGTCGTAATAAATAGTCAAGGAACTAACACTAGCAGTCAAGGCGAAGCTCCACTGACGCCTTAAAGCTCGAACGTTAAAACTTAGGCGCGAGGACGAAGGGAACAACGGGGTGGGCAGACGGTCGCCCGTGTATCGTAAAAACCGTCGTGGCCCGTGGCAACTTCCTTCTTCACGTTTCAGCCAGCATTAATCCTTCATGGTCGTATGAAAAAAGAGCCGCCCCCTAGCCGGGCTAAGAGGGGGACGAAGTGCGACGGGGATGAAAAAGCTTGAGCCAGGGCTGGCGATGCCGTTCCAAGTTTAATCGTTTTTAAAAACTCCTCGAGAGGAGCGCGCGGCACGGAATTATCCTTGGAGGAAAGGCAGCGAGATATCTCTTGTCTACGAGCCGCCATCCTTTTCCCCCGTGATAATTGGTCCGTGCTTCGACTGCCAGGCAGGGTTAATTACTCGCGAGCGACGGTCATATTCCTTTCACGAACACCGCCGAGAATCGATACCTTAATGGACCGTCGCGAAGGGCCACGAAGGACACAAGTTGTTTCGGATCGCGAGCTCTTAGCCGAATCAATACTCGAAGTTTTCGAAGTTGACGCTTGATGTTTGTCGTATACATATATAGGATTTTAAGAAGCGTAGGTCAATGCGATATCGCAAGGATGTTTGTTAGAATTGCAATTTACCGCGGGTAATAATTGCAGGGCTGTGAAGCCAGGCTTGCAAGGGTGGGAAAATATTGTCCGCGAGAATAATGAAATTTCCGCGACGCTTCGCGATAGAATTTCCCCCGTTTCGAGATCTTTAGAAACGCAATTGGGGAAATTAAGTGTTGCGCGGAAAGATAAATCCACCGAACACGGACGAAACACGGCTGTATCGCGGAGCAGTGTTGTACGGTTAATTATCACAGACGGTTCTATTTACGCTAATTACTTCGGGGGAGCGGAGGTGCAACAGTGATCGATGCACACGGACTCGTAATTAGTGTGTATGTACACGCGTGCATCCACGGAGGAAGCAGCGCAGCTTCGCGGCAACAACGAAACAGAACTAACACGTACAAATAGTATCAGAACTGGCTCGGTAACGATGCAAGCCCGCGAACCGAATTCAATAGAGCCACAGTACATTCTGCAATGGAGCCGGTACAGACATTTATATTTTTTTCCCCAAAAGAGAACCGCCAAACAGAGTATCCTGTACTGGCGACGCGTTGGTAGAATACACAGGGTGATTCAATTAGCCTGACGACTCCGAACAGCTCCGACTGCCGTGAAAGGATACTTCGAGCAAAGTTTGCACGGCGATTCGGCGACGGGGATTACTTTCTATTTAGGAACAAAGATCGTCCCTTTCGAAACGGCGAGACTTTGCTAGTTTAGAAATTACTCGGCAGGCTCTAGGAATTTACAGAACCCGATGAACGCGGTGTCCCAGCGTGTCACGGTATCGTTCGCAGGCCGAGCAGAGGACTCTTCCAACTCGCTGGATCCAGACCGAAATTTCCGCGTATCGGGAGTAGATATCCGAGCGAAAGCATGCGACCTATATATTTGCGGAGGGAAGAAAGCCAGCCGTGGTGCAGCGCGATGCTCGCGAGGCATCTTCCACTTTATGCAACCGCGCTGGAAAGGGCACAGACGAGAGGAAGAATTCTAATACCTTGGAGCGCTGCTTTCAAAGCGGTTTATAAAGGTGTACAAACACGGGTGAACGGGGAAGTGGTGCTGCTGGAGTCGATACTTTTCGAGTCCCCTGTACCATTCGAGGAACCGTGAGACACAGTATTCTTCCATTTGTGTGTCTCGTTGGTTTCAGAGGAATGGCAATAGCGAGACGTTAATCCACGTGTGCTTGATGTCGCGTATCAGTCGAGTTTGTAAAAGCAGCCGAAGGTGAAGACATCCTTCAGCATTCGTCATTAAGGGAGTGTCTTGCTTTATAAGGTCCAAAGAATCGATTTTCTTTTTATTGCCTAAATCGATAGATAAATTATCCAAGAATGTATTCACAAAGTTATAGCGGCCAATTCGAAGTATTTTTACTGCACATACTTGTTGTAATGGGCTTGTCCCGTAAAATAAATATTATTATTATTATTATTATTTTTAAAGATACAGAACCGAGAGCAGGTAAGCGGCGAGCATATGTGTGAGCGCTCGAATGGAAACGGACGAGTGCTTCACCCTTTGACGCGTCCTCATTCGTCGATCATTATAGAAAATCATAGGAAAACACATCCGTCCGATCTATGAAGACCTTTCAACGACGAGCTTCTGGAACGATGTTCAGGCGGACACACGCAAAACCCCAACGAATCGTTCAATGCAACGGCGTGGCGCATGACTCCTAAACATTTAAATTCAGGCAACAAAATCATTGAAATTGCCGCCTACATGGCTGCAGGCATATTCAATGAAGGTTATTCAGCAGTTTTAATTACAATGCAGTTGTTGCATTTGAATATTGGCCAGCAGTGCAAAACGTTCGCCGGTACCACTGACGCGCAGCGACTCGCGCGGGAAGACAAGCGCCAAACATACAGCAGCAAGGAGGCTCGTACGGCTCGTAGGATTGAGCAAATGCAACAAAATAAATTTTTTGAACAGTCGGAAGGGCTATTATGTGGGGCAGGAATAGCTGATTAGCAGATCACTGGTGTAAGTAACCAATAATTAATATTTTCTCCTACGGAAAACTTTAAAGCGCGATTTCTGCAGTTTTCATTTTTACGATTCTTTAAAATTGGCGGGCGTGATAGCAAAAAAACTACGTGGCCTATTGAATTAAACCAAAGCTTATGCTCTTCAGTATTAAATTCTTTTCTATGTGAACTGAAAAGATTGTTAAAAAATTCTTTTTAAATAATTTTTATACCACGTTAAAGTCAAATGTTGCTTTTAGAAAATAGACATTCTTCTTATCAAACTAAAAAAAATTATGATTTCGCGCTTTTTCAGCTTTTTCTTAGTTCACGCAGAAGAAAAATATATGAGCATTAAAAACCATTTCGATTTTTTCATTTCAGACAAGAATTACAACCAGAATCCTGCCCGACAATTGGAGACTGCAGTGGCAAAGCGCTCCGAGAATCGGCTGATGAATCTGCCATATTTTACAATTTTGTCACAACAAAAATTTTTTTGAACTCATCGAATATATGTTTAAATATACCTAAAAGTTTACGAAGATCAATTGTTCCTTTCCCTTTGAAAGAAATTCGCGAAAAAATCATTTTTTTGAACTTTGTAAAGCAGGACACTCCCTTAAGAGCTTCGAAACGTATTATACTTAGGGTAGCTTTTGGACATCGGTAGGATCGTCGGGGCGTTTCGGAGGTACAAGCTTGCGAGTGTTGGAAGAAGCATTTGTTAGCTCGTGCCTTCCAGTTTCAACCGGTACTGCTTCAGACACTACTTCAGAGTGCCGCAGGTACTTTGTTATATCAGTTGCAGCAAGTGCAGCGAGGAAGGAGACGCGGTTTCTCGGCTCGTTCCAGGCAACTGGCAATGGCGTAACGTTAATCTACGCGCACACACGGGTCTCGTCTCGATTCGCCCGGATGCTACAGGATTGTCCCGCATGACACGTCGCTGCTACGGCGCCAGCATGTCCGCCATAGATGGATCGTTATAGGAACCTGGCGACCTGGGTCTAATTACCAATTCGATCGGATGTTCCCGTTACCGAGACAGACGTTGTTCTTGCAGATTGCCTTGACAGCTGAGCTCGACGTTCTTCTTAAAAGCCGCTGTACTTCCACCTGGAGCCTGTCACTGGGACGATTCCTATCGCATTTTAGGAAGCAGGAATCAAACAGAAATAGAGTGTGAAGTGGAAACGAGAAGATATAATCTGCTCTCTAACTTCTTCCCTGTGCCGTTTCTTTGTGTCATAGAAGATTCGTGAAAAGAGTACCCCTTTTTATCGCCAGCAACCAGGTATCCCTTTTTCTTCTCCTATCATTCGATTAGGCTTAATCGCGAGTCTGGATAAAAGAGCTTTCCGCAGGAACTGGGTTCATTACGAACACCACGGTAATGGGTTGAAATTAAACCGATCAAATGGAATGCAATTATCGCGTAGCTTTAGAGGATCACGTAACTGCCGCGTGAGCAAGAAGAATTAAATAGCCACAGCCTTCGACACATTTTTATCGTTACAACATCCCACTCCCATTCGCCGTCCCGTCCCTCAGCATTCCCTCATTACGAATCCTCAGTCCCCTGAAGTGTCCTCCTGCGCTAAGATCCTCTCACCTCACTGTTCCCTAGTCGTCCTCCCGTTACATCCAAAGAGATCAAGCGATCGCGAAGCATTCGAGCCCTCGAAAGAGAGAACCCTGTCAACCGTCCGTGCGAGCGAGGTTAGACGCGAAATTTACGCTCGTTAGAGGCATTCAACGCGGAGCGTTAAGGGATCCCGCGTTGCGTGCACGCGTGCGACGAGAGCGCGATAATCGCGCGGGAGGGACGGCGGGAGTGGCGGCTTAAGGGTAAAGAAAATCGCGCGACGATTAACCGTAGAGGCCCGTGTACGCGGAATTAGCATTGTAATTGCGGAGGGTGAGGTTGCGGTTCGACCAGCCCCCGAACCACCCCTCCGTTCCCAAGCTGCCTCCACCCCTCCCCTTTGGCCAGCAACCACTGTCGCGCCGCCATCGTAAAACGCAGACTGCCGTACGCGGCCGATCGACCTCAGTTGACCTATCCTAACCTACTGTGGCTTGACCTAACCTCCCACCCCCATCGCCCTCCTCCGAAGAGGAAAGCTCGATGACCGAGCGATCCACGGATGCCCGAGCCTTGGGTCTCGTTCCTATCACGGCGTATCACGATTTTCATCGCCGGTGTCGGCGATCGATAACTTCGGACATTTAGAGTGGGCCCCGGCGACGTTTAGTGGCCAACGCTATTGATCGTTCTCGCCGATACCGCGACGTCGTTGGCATCTTACGGCCACCCTCGAGTGTACACTCGGCCGTTCGAAAGGCTGAGATCGATGCCAGCGATCTTCTTTTTCATATTCCGCGGGGCGATAGCAAATAAAACTTGAGCCGTCTGGACTGTTTATATTTTATTTCCCTCCCGCTGTGGGCGACTCGCCCCGGGAAACACCAGTGGATAAGGCTTGTCCGCGTGTCTCGGGCCTGTAACTTGGGTTTCCGTTCGTTTCTCGTCACTCCGCTGAGACCAGTTTCGAGGATTCTTTCGCGGAGTGGCTCGGAATCAGTGTGCACGAGCCGCTCTCGCAGCTCTTTACTTTTCCATTCGATCGGGCGTGGCCTAAAAATTCGATTCGCCTATTCCAATAGGCAGATCCTTCCTGTTCTCTTTCGTACCGAAAACAGTTCCACGCGTGTGTCACATAGTGGGTGGAAGCTTGAGAGCGGGCACATGGAAGCTAAAAAGTGAGGGGATCGATTCATCGGTTTACTGGCCGTCCCAAATTCCCGGACCTATTTATGTCGTCCTCTGCGTCGCGGTTCTAACCCGGCGTTTCAGGCTGACTCTTCGAGTAACAAGTGCAGTTATTCGAGGGGCCAGCGAGACGCTATTGCTGCCTCGTTATAACGAAGCAGCGTAATGTGGTCGCGTTATGCAATATCGTGTTAAAGGCTTCGCGCCGCTGTGCCCAGCCTTTGTACAGTGCTCCTTCTTATCCGGGGACAATAGGTCTCGTTGCGTAACGAAACAATGCGCAGATTACGTGAACACAGACACGGGTTCGATGTACACTGCCGCTCAAAAGTATCTGATCAGGTACGCGCAGTTGATTATTGCTTGCCTGAGAGGATGGCTGCAGGCGTCGATAATAATAGTCGAATTGCAGCTCGAAACTACATTCTAAATAAGAAAACACAGCGTGACAATTGCTGCGTGCTAAGGAACCTCCAAGATGGACCACAGGCACGTAGAAAAACGTTCTATTTTCTTTGCGAATACTTTTGAGTGGTAGTGTAACTACCCCGAGCGGACAGAGCGCGAAATGTATGAGAGCTTGGATGCACGAGTGGAACAGAGGCTGGCAACCGTCGCGCAGCACAGACGCGAAACGCCTAATTAATTAGTCCGGCTAGGCGTAACCCATCCAGCGATTATGTAACTGGCTGACAGCCGACGGGATACTGTAATTACACCGACTACGGAATATTCAATTGGATATCTAACTCGCTAATAATCGACACGACGGTATTAACGGACCGTGGAATATTGATGGCGCACTAATTTCGCGCGACGACGACGATCGCGGGGGATCTTCGAGACGCTCCCGTGGAAAATTAATGCCCGACCTGTTCTCACTTATTCAGCGGCTTTCGCTCGATCTTTAACTGGATCTCGCGCCATCTAAGAACGCCATTCAAGATGTACCAATCCGTGGCCCTGTACTCGGCGCTCGGCGCAGTCTATTTAAAAAGTTTCCTCCTGCATCTACGTCGACGAACAATTATTGGACCAGGGCGGTGTATAAGGAGCACTGCTATCTGGGATATTCATGTGGAATGCGAATGAAGTTCGTACAGGCGAGCGTGATCGAATAGCTGCAAGTGAAACGAGGGAAGGTAAATTGGAATCAATTTCTTATCAGTCAGCATAAGGGTTCTTTGTATCGATTAGCGAAACTATAGCGCACCAGTTTTTGTCACTGGGACTGCGAGGTGCTCGCTAGTGGTTAGGATGACTCTAGAGCCACCGACGCTTCGCTATCGATTGCAACGACTCTAGGCTGGCCGCCAGTCGCGTCTATCGATTCATAAGCGCACTCTACCGTTTAACACACTCCAGATACCGTCGACATGGAATCCCACCGATTTGCACGAGCTTCGAGCGGCTGTTATTTCTTTTATGAATACTAAATTGATGGTGCCGGTGGCCTACTGCCTCAGCTTCGCTGGGCGCCACCCTCCGGCACTAGGATTGATAGTATCGTCCCCCAAGACCGCGAGATCGCCGATACAAGGTGTTATGATCCCATTATTGTATGTATCGTGTTTCGTGACACCTGGCTTGATAATATCGGCTTTCACGACCTCAGGGTCGCCGGTATCAGCTTGCATAACCCCCTGGTCATCGTTACAGGCTTCTGGGAGTCAGCAGGTGGTCTTTATCAGACCTCATCTCCCGATATTTACCAACAGTCGCCGTCACGATGTCGTTATTGATCGTTGAAAAACATTCCGCCATCCCGTCTCGGAGTTCCTCCCGCGGGCGTCCCGCGTCATTCATCTCGGAGATCGCTGCTTGGGCACGAGCCGGGCAACTAATTATGAATTCGCGCTTCCTAGGCGAGGCACCGACAAACCTCCCTTGAAATATCGACACGGAATACGTACTTCGATTTGCACGGGAAGCGGCGCATCAGCCACGAAATTGAGCTCCTGGAGTTTCAACCTCTCGACCATCCCTCTCTACGCCCCCGGCGCACCCTCGCGCGCCTATAAAGGGTTGTTCATACAAGGGAGGGGGGGCACAGTGCTCGGCCACTTGCGGAATACCGTCAGGAGGCAGACAGCTACCACTAATCAGACTGTTTCCACTTAATTTGCCGGGGTAATTAACCGTCTCATTCGCTTCCGCGGGCTCCAAAGCCATTCCAGAACCGAGACCTAGGTACTCTATTATGCACGGAACCTATTGTGTCCGAGGATGCCTCTGAGGAAGCCAGTTACGGAAACGCACGGTTTCCCTTGCAGCCGCGGCCCTTGTTTCGAGGCGCTCAAAAGTCACCGTCGATTCAGCCTAGGTGGCAACTTCGCACCTAGCTCGTGGATATTCGATGCTAGTCACGTGAACGAGCCGCGCGTCCGCGGTACTGCGGCCACTCGCGTGTAATCGAGCTGGTAGAGGGAGTGGTGCTTATTCGTAAACGTAAACGCAATGAGACGATGTAAAAATGGAAAGTTTGATGTTGTAACTTAGAGGAAAAGCTTTTAAAGTGGAGGATGATTTGAAATGGGAGCACGGCCGGCGCGAGGATGGTTGGCGCCCTTATGCAAGAAAATTTTTGGTGCCCCCAATTTAGGGGCCTCTAATTTTTGGACCTGTTTTGTATTTAATATTTTTTGCCTTTACGGAGTACCACCATATACCTACAGTATCGTATTTTAAGAGGAAACTGTAAAACTTTTTAACATTGTTTTTTTTTTAAATATTTAGTAAAGCAAATGTTTAAAAAATTTTAAATTTTCAAGTTTTATAAATACAGAGAACTCTTCTTAACTTGTTGAGAACTCAGATGGAGAAATGAACTAATGAAAAATAAGGTAGAGAAACATATATATATCACATATATTTCACAGACAAAAAACTTAAAATACTTTCACAGTCTTTGGGTAAAATTAAAGATCACAGAGCTTACAATTAAGATCACATGTAATGTTATAGAAAAAACGAACTATGAACTTAAAAAATCAAATCTTCACTTATCATAGGCAGAGAAAAATAAAACTTCAAAAAGTCAACAAAACGATTCAGATCCAGCTTCTGTTACCCTAATCTAACGTAGATAATTAATATGAGAAGTATTATCCCAGACAAAAAAACTTAAGCATCGATTTATAATAAGGTAAAATAAATTTTAACTTAGAAAAATTGAAACAATCTTTAAAAATAAGGAAAATAAATTTAATGGGTTCCGGCGGCCCTGAATGGGAGTCTAAGAAGTAGAAAATGGGAGGGAGTTGCGACACGTGAGATGCTGCATAGTTGGAAGCTGAAAGTTGAGTATCTAGGCTACCAGAGAAATAATCCGTTAAATAGGGAAGACAAGGCGATGTATTGCGGTAAAATGCCCTGCGCTTCCTTTGTGATCGATAAGTGACCCAGATAAGAGGTTAAACACTCACAGATCAAAGGGAACGGGTGCTTGAATATTAAACCCTCGGAACAGCCATTTACGTACGACTAGTTTACTTTTAAAATTACATGTGAGAAGTCAGTGGTAGCTCTTCACTTCCTCCCGCGTTATCGGTGCGGCAGGCGAAGTAGGTACGTTTTAAGATCCTCAGCTAAAAATAACGTCAAAGCAACCGAAGAGAGGCTGAGCCAAGAGGGAATACTCGATCACTTTGATTTCCGTTTCTAAAAAACGAGGCTGGAGCAGGACATACGATAAAACCTCCGAGGAGGACGTTCGACAAAGAGAGTTCGACGTGTTTCATCGTCTGAACGCCGCCGTCACGGGATCGTGGTTTCAAGAGTTTCGAGAGCGGTTCGTGCATTGCGGATTCCTGGCCTTTTTTCGGGGTGCATCTATTTTTCACGAGTGCCTTATAGGTACAGCCGGTCGACCTGATGCCACTACGTGCATCTGCGGCAGACAATCGTGAAATATTGAGAAAGGGTAACTTGTAATTCGTTTATTTTGCAGGCAGACGCTCCATCGGTGGCCGTTTCTGTCCTGCGATTGCTTCTCCGCCAGCGACGCGACACTGGCGATTTAATAATCAATGCCGAGAGTAGTGTCATAGTGCAGGAGAGAATTATATGTTCGGTGGAATCGATTTTCTGTCGATCGGCCGGAGTACAAAATTCGTAACGGCTCGCTTCTCGTCGCTAAATTTCGGACCATTCTTCATCGATGAGACGATAGCATTCACGTGGGTGTATTTTCATCCCGCTGTTTATTCCGCGGCCGAAAGAGGAGAAATACGGCTGTCAGCCGTCTGACGGGAGAATTTAAAACGTGACAGTGGAAACTGCCAGAAAATAAAAGTTAATTAAGCTGTCTCTCTTTGCGTTCCGTATAGACGCGTGTCCAGAGATCATACTGGCCCGGAGCAGAGGGAGAAATGTTAATGAGATTTCTTTCGTCCATTATTAAAAACCCGCCGTTGCAAATGAATCTCCGAAACGAGGCAGGAGTTATCGGCATTTTTGAAATTCTATCTCGCGAGACTGGGGCGTTCTTAACGTTGAAACCGGCTTCGGGTGCTTATACTAAAGCCGCGTCCATTATACGATTACGAACTTCCGCTCTAAATTGCGCGGACCGACAGGCTAAAAGCGTTCCGAGGGTACTGGAAAGTGACGAGCCTGTCGGGAAACAGTGTCGTGAGGTTCAACGTCTACGTAAAAAATATCCCCGTGCTGCCTTTGCTTTGCCAAACCAAGTGTCCTTGGAGCTACAGTACACTTGCGCTACGGTGCAAATTTATATTCAAAATCGTTCTGTCCAAGTCTATAGAATCAGAAGATACATAGAAACTCTAGAAGGCAGTACTTCCTAAAGATCTAAAGAATGGAATTTATAAAACACGCGAAAGACGAGGATTAATCTAGTGAAGTCTTGTTTAAACTATTAAAGGTGATTCTATTGTCTGAAGACACCTATGTTAGCAGAAACCTAAATGGAACCTTGACAGCCTTTCAAATTTCCTCCGCATCTTCAAAGCTAGACCAAAGATGTCTGAGGTTACTTGAAAGTGACTCGTCAGACAGAACAGGCCGAAGAGAATCGACCAAAGATTTATCCTAGATTTCTCGAAACGAATACACGAGGCTGAAAGCAGGCGCTGTTGAAGCAGGCGACTAGCCTCGCGCAATTATACCGCGCAAAACAGATTCGTTTGTCGAGACTCGGCAGCTATTGCTTCTGGGGATACGCTGAGGCGAACGGGACTGGCAGCGGGGCTCCGTAAGCCTCGTCCTTCCGCTATGCAAAAGTGGCATATGCTTCTGTTTCAGTCTGACGAATATCACGGGGATCGCCAGACAAGGGCCGGCCTGATGCGTAACAAGGCGGTTAAGTATCCATTATCCGTTCTGTCGGGCCGCGACCGCGGACAAAAAGCTCGCATCTCCACTAATGGTTGGTTTGGCCCACGTTGTTCTGCGGTCGAACAAAAGCCCCTCGAATGCAACGGTCGTGTTTCTGTCGCTCTCGCCTCCTCCCCCGTTCGGGTGTCTTTACATTCCCCTCGCGCTAAGCGCAGATATTCCCTGAGAATTTTACGGGCGCAGCATTCGACTCCCTTAATTACGACAGAACGTTCCCGGGATCTGGATGCAGAATTCGATTCAGGTACTGAGAATGAGAAGGAGTCGTTCCAGGGCTCGTGGAGCGATAGCGTGGGTAATAGTAGATTCGTGGAACGTGACGTCAGTCTCCATAGAATCGTGAAATCAAGAGCCAACACGTTCGGCTACCGCTGATCCCAAGTGTCCGACAGGTCTGCGGGAAAGATACCAGAAGACTGAGAGGTTTAAGATGTCTCTGGGGTGCAGATCCTGAAGATCTCTGTGGTCCTGAAGGTTGGAAGTTTCCTGGGACCTTTGGGGGACCCACCCCCAAGAATCTCCCTCCACTGTGAAGCTTCCGGGTCTCTGGAACCCTTTGAGATTACGAGAATCCTAAGTTCAATCCCCCGGGCATATAGTTTATCGTTATGTCCTCTCAATTGCTTCTATTCTGGATTAGACGTGCACCTCTTCTGCGTCCCTCGTTTATATCACTTCTCTTCTGTTCGTGTAATCTGTCGCTTTCTATTAATCCTCCACTCATATCCAGGTTTTCAATAAGAGGCTCGAAGCAGCCACTCGAGGTACGTCGACGCTGGAGGTCACGGCGATAGTTCCAGCAGCAATTCCCCGCATTATCCTCGACCATCTGCGATTGGAATGCAACACAGCCAGGATGGACCCCCGGGAATACGAAGACGGTGGGAAACAATGATTCAAGCCTTTAGGGGTGGGGGGTGAACAAAGGATTCGAGGATGCGAGCACGCATCGGTGGAGGGAAGTCACGTACTTTATAAAGCGTACCAGCTACCCCCTCGGCCGGAAGACGCTGGCGGTAGTGACGAACGACGGGGACGAAGGAAGCGACGAGGAATGGGGGCGACAAAAACGATCGTATTTGCTAGAGCAAAGAGGAGGGCGGCAGCTCCGCCGGGACATATGGTTTCCGTTGCAATATGGCGGGGAAGAGGTGCTTTTACTCGATAAATGCCACGAAAATGAGCTTTTTTCAGATACACCCGCCCACATTCTTCCCAGTCTTCAATCTATCCTCGGTCTTTTGTCTCAGCCCGCGCAAACCACGTGATTTTTCGAGTTCCGCCTACCGGTAACAAACGACCTCCTCAACGGGGTCTCACATTTTTTGGCTTTCGCTACCTCCGGGATAGTTTTTGCCTCTTCGTCTCCCTCCCCGTTTCCAACTGCGGGGGGGTGATTTATCTGTATTTATCGTTTAGATCTATTCTCTTGTTCGAGAATGAAGATCATACTTGCGATCGAGCTATTCCACGTTAAAACGGGTAGGTGAAAAATTTAGTTTCACCGATTCTCTTCGAAATTACAGCATTTGCCGATAACCTTGCAAAAACAAAGTATACTAAATTTCAACGGCCTATGTCAAATAGTTTTCGAAATATTTAATCTTAAAGTTTCGAAAATTCAAACAAAATCGGCTGACGCGTCAACACTTCAACTGTAATATCCCGGTCATTTTTAAAGATATTACAAACGTTTAAAGATCGCAGAATAAGGTCGAGAATCGCTGATTTCGGGAATTTTCGCGATTCTGGACCTTATTCTGCGATCTTTAAACGTTTGTAGCTCGGAGCAACGTTAACCGATTTTCATGAAATTTTAGGCACGTATACAACTTACTGCAATCTACAAACGGTTTTTTTTTAATTTTCATTACAAGCTCACAAAAAAAAGTTTAAAAATCGACCTTTACTATTCTTTTCGCTATTCCAACCAAATACATTTTTTTTTTCAAAACGACGAAACGCGTCAGTTAGCAAACTAATCCTTCTAGTTTCTCAAAAAAACTCAAGTTGTTTGGACCAATTCTAAAAAAGTTATGCGATTTTAAAAAGTGTCCGAATATTAATGCGAGCCACTGTATGCTTGTTCGAAGCTACCATTCGGGAAAGGGTAAGTTCCCGAGACCTTTCCTGTACCTACTTCAGACAGAAGGAATCAAGCAAGCGGTTTCCAACCCCCTGGTTGCCTTTTATTCCTTTCTCCTCCGCATTTTTGCTCACCATTATTACATCCGCGATACTTTCTTCCCACCAGAGTACAGTTCGTCAGTATCCCCGCTTTTACTCGCGTTTCGCGAGCGGGCCACCGCGATTAGCCATGCGTCTCGCCTTTTACCCTCTGCCGCCGCGTAAAACGCGAGACCGCGGAGGGTACCGCGGTGTAAATTCACAAAGGAAATATTAACCGTCGCTGGAAGACACCTCTCTCCCTCCTTATGATCTCTCGAATTTCGCAGCTATTTCCTCCGTTCCGTGTCTCTCTACCCTTCTATTTTTTCATCCCTTCCACGCGGAAATACTCCCCGGGGCACCGCGGCGATGGGCGCGCGTTTAGCGCGCGGGAATGTATTCCGCGCACGTCTCCACATAAATTCCCCGGCCGCGGCCGTACGTAAAACCTTCCGCCTTTATATACGACGTTATTTTTCTGTTATACGGGTGTATACGCCGGCTGACACGTTGCCTCGTGTTTACGGGCATCGAGTCTCGAAACACAGCGTAAATACGCCTCTCTATAGAATTCGGAGCGGAGTCGCGCGCGTCCTTCTTTACGTCCGGATCCTAAATTATGCAGCTCCTTTCCGTGTCCATTCTTCCCGTGCAGCGTAAACAGAGCTCCTTGTACGCCTCGGCTCGTATTGGCGGAGGCCGGACCCCGCTGGTGAACGTTTTATTAGCCATCGTCGTTAAATATTTGTCGGTAAATTTAGGGGGACAGGGGGTGCCCCGCGGCTTCCGCGGTATCTTGTGTATTCACCTTGCGAGCGGCCGATACCTTCTTCCACGTGGCTCCGGCGAACGCTCCCCGAACGCTGGTCAGAGGAATCTCCACGTTAATTTAATATTTGCGCGTGGACGGTTTTATTTGCGAACTCTGCAACTGGCTGTTGGGCTTCGTCGAGGAACTTGGACTAGGGGAACCACGAGAAACGGTCGCTGGTGGTGGTTTACTTTCACTCTTACCGAATACTGTACGGAATCAAGTCTGCGCCTCTGCTTGGACTTAAGGAGACCTTCCGGTCTAGAGCCCCCAAAAAATAGATAATCTTTAGGAATTAATTAAAGGAAAACTACTGTATATAATTTAATGGGACTTGCTGCATTGTATTAAGGATGTCTTAAGCTACAGAAATATATTTTTTTGTTTTATAATTAAGCACTGCAGACGGCACTGGAGAGTCGTTAATGTCAAGGCGTCAAAAAATTGATCCAAATCGGTGGGACCTGTATCTCCAAAAGTTATTATCCGATTCGACTGAAACTCATTTTATTTTGAATAATATACTTCTGGATAGGGAAGAAACCAGAAAAAAATACAAAAACGACATTTTTTTAGAAAATAACGACATTTGGAGTTTGAAATCAATTTTTCTCTATAGTTTTCATCCTTTCAAGGCCTTAGAAAATTATAAATTTTCAATTTTTTGTATTTTTTTCTATTATACCACATAGCCAGAACTATATTCTTCAAAATAAAAAAGTTTCAGTCGAATCGGATAATAACTTTTGGAGATACAGGTCCCACTGTTTTGAGAACTCTGTTTCGAGAAAAACGCGGTTAAAGTTTTACGTGGGCGCCGACTGTCCGGTTGTTGCCCATGCATTTGCCGCTAACTTTGGGAATTTTGCGAATTTCAACAAATCCTTTTAAACACGTATTCCAAAAACGTTGAACATTCGAAAAGTGAAATAAAAAAAATCGATTTTTAGACCGGAACCTCCCCTTAAACGACGAGCTTGAATAATTGATTGAGTGGTCTAGTGTTTCAATAGATAATAGGGTTTAGTAGATTTAGAATCTTGAATATACACGTTAGATATTATTAACCCTTCGTGGCCACACCTTTTTATAATCACAAATTGGTCACATGTGGTCTCCGTACCCCAGCATTATTTTTGAGATACCATTTTCGTATTTTCGTAGCATTTGAATACTTGTAAAATATTCGAATAGTCCCAGCCCTAGTGTAGAGGACGTATTTTGAGAAACAGATCCCTTGGTCGTTCGAGTTTGTAATTCAGATGAAAATGTCACTGTCGTTATTCATGAAATGGAATCATTTTCTATTGATTCCGAATCAATTCTCGGGTATTCTCCGTGAGTACACGCGTTAAGGAACACCGGTTCTATCTTCCTTCCCTTCTGTATACAGCACTCCCTCGGGCGTGTTACGTAAACCGCGGCAGATGTATCAGTAGACGGTGAATTGTCTTCCCGTTGTGTTTGCTCACAGCAGCTCCATCGTTCCTCCGACCTTCCCATGGCAGGATTGACGAAAGGAACAGGAAAATGGGGGATGCGTTCCCTCTCCCTCGCAATCTACGAGCTGACACGTCGGCTGTGAACGATGCGACGGCAACAATCCAGTTTTCCAAAGCGACCGATGACTTTTGTATTTTTATACAAGCTACTTTACTTCACGAACTGTATGATCGATCCGCATAACTCCACCGCTACCGATCACATAAAAAATTATTGCTCGAAAAGTAATTGAAACTTGAGTTTCTCGGAGGAAAGTCTGAATTTAACAAACAAACACTGTCCTTTCATACAACCGATGCAGGGAAGAGCCCTAACGCGTCCCTTTTAGTATCGCATCGTGATAGTAGATTCTAGAGCGAAAAATTACAACAACCATCGTGTCAAACTGTTCCAGGATAGGTACAGAGAAAGAATGTACAGCGTTACGTAAATACCTACTTCTTCACGCTCGCGGCCCGCCCAACCGGCAGATTTATCAGATGCCAATAATTGCGGGACGGCGATAGATTTTGAGACAGTTACACGGGTCTGAAATGAAATCTGTTCACCGCTCCCGTAAATCGGGTCACTTCGATTTCAGGCGTTCCGTTCCAGCTAGTTCCTGCCGCAACGAACCCTCCATTTTCCACAAAAATAAATCACGAGGAAAATTGCAGTAATCAAAATACAGCCTGCTCCAATACACATCTTCCCGCCCTTATTTCCACCGCCGAAAACCCATCACAAATACTATATATTCCATTTACGAAAACAGACCCACCCCACCAGCGAACCTTACCAACAAATCCACCGGCGACAGTGATAAAACAACGATTGGAAAGTACCTGGATCGGTGCTCCGACCGGGGTAAACAATAGCCTTTAATTACAAGGAAGATCGGCGAATTCATTAAGCCTCTTAGCCCTCGAGCCGCTCGATCGTTTCCGCGCTGAAAGGACAGGACAATTGCCCCGTTACACGTGAATGCTACGAAAAGGGGTATTAATTACGACGACCTAAAAACGGCCATTACGTCGCGTTAGGCATTGTCCCGCGGAGGATCGCTCGGCGGAAGAAATACGTTCGCCCGCGTTTCTTTAAATCGTCTCTTCGCAGGGAACGTTCTCCGGCCGTCCTCGGGTCTCCGCTCGCCCCTTTTTACGACTCCGATCCTTTCGGAGGTGGCAGGGCGTGAAGATGTAGTAGCACGATGGGAGGGAGGTCGAGAGATCGATCGTTGCCTTTCGAGGTTCGTCGCCGCACGGTGTCCTTGTAAGTCTATTTTTCGCATTGTTTGCTCGCGGCGCGTCTCTTCCATCGTATCGGTGTGGCGGCTGGGAAGGGGAAATGCTCGATGATCGGAGTGAGAAAGGTGGGCGAACGGAGTTGGAACGCGGTCCCATGCCATTCATGTCCTGCACGGCGTGGCTAAGAGGGGGAAAAGCGACTCGTGCCGCATCTCGATCGAGAGACCAATTATTTTCGAGTGGAAAAACGCGTGGCGGAAACCGCTGAAGGGGTTCGACGACGCGGTGGACGAGAGGTGGTCGGGGGTCGGCGGCGGAGGGAGCAAGTGCGTCTTTTATTGGTCGATTATTTCTGTGCGACTGAACGAACGATATCCGAAGGAGAATCGAGGGCTGCCGTGTGTCTGTTGCACGGGCCGCGATAAAACTGCCGGAACGGCGCGCAATTCTTCGGCGCGGGATGAATATCGAAAACAGAGCACAAAAGGGATCGGCCCCGGATTCAAAGCGTGGCGCCGGAGCATCAATTATCAGAGGATCTTTGACGGGCACGTTATTCGCCGTGTCCCGCGCAGTTCTGGTTAAAGCGGAGGGGCTCTGGCTGCTGTGTCACTTCCGTCGATCGTTAAACGAAAATTCAACGGCCAAAGGATGCTAATTTTGTCTTTGTTCGCCCCGATTCCGTGCCTGGAAGAGACAGATCCGCGTGTCAGCAAGTGTTTTCGAAGGGAGGATCGACCGGAGTTGCAATATCTAGCCGACAGCTCGCGGAGCAGGAGAAATCTCTCGGAGACGAAGAATAATAATACGCAGGTAATACAGAGAGGATGGTAAAATGGAGGTGTCTCGACCAGATGAGGGCTCCGGGTGGACAGAGTTAAAGGGAAGCGTAGGCGTACAGAGTGGATCTCATCGCTGCCGACCTTTTTTCCTCGTTATTTACGAAAAGATGGTTAATCTCGAGGAGAGATGTCGCGATAGAGCGTAAATGGAGTGGCGAGGATATTCAAAGTGGATGAATTTCGTTAACGCTGGGGGACACGCTTAATGCAGGACAGCCCGCTCTCGGTAACCAGCGTCTGGATGGTCTAACTCAGCACTTTGATATTTCTTTGAATAGAGATCTGTGTCGCGCGATAGCCACCCCCGTATAAAAGCAGCGAGCCAGGAAGAGAGGAAATCCTATCTTTCTGCCTTGCGCGCTGTTCGACACGATCGCTGACGCTACTTACCCCTGGCCCGCCGTTATTCCTCCTTCCTCTATTTCGTCCTTGTGTATCGAGGAAACCGTGTTCAGCATAATAAAACGCACTTTGGGCGCCCAAGTTCCTTCGGTACTTTATCTCGCAGAATTACTGCTTCCCAAACAGTATCGCACTTTCATGCTCGCCTCTTACTTCCACCCACTTTTTAATCACCCTTGAAATTTGCTAATCTGCACCTCATCGCCCACGGTCAAGCGTTAGAGACGCAACAATTTACTGGCCGATTGTTAATTTATCTCGACGCAGCGAGTACGCGGTGTAAACTGATCGTAACTGCAAGCGGTAATTCTCACTTATACGAGCCAGCCGGTGGGAGGTTGGGTTTTAGGAACCCGACACGCCGAAGGTAGACGACCGAGGCGTGGCGAAGGTGTACACGAAGGACCGTGCAAACAACGCGCACAAAGCCGCCTCGCGAGAGGAGGTGTGGATTATCAAGCGGGGCTGAGAATTCGCCCGGCAAGTCGCATCGGTTTCCAATTTTCCGGCGGGGCGGGAGGGTGGCGTCTTCGCCTCCACGATCTCGCTAAATTTCAATCCAGCCAATCTGGTTAACGATAATTAGCCTGTAATCTCGTCGCGTGATCGGCGCGCTGTGCTCGAGGAACACCCTGTTTTCGAGCGATTACTCGCAGGAGACATCGGTGGCCTTGTAATCCCGACTTTCCCCTGCGACGATATCTGTTGCGCGAAACCCTGCATCGGAATGAAGTAACGCGCAACGTTCCGCAAGGGTTCGCATGACAGTGGCCGATACCGGGGCGAACGTGAAATTCAGGGACTTCGTTAACGAAATTATTTTTAGGTTCGTTTGCGAAAAGGTTCTCTGAAGAGCAATCGAAAGGAGACTGGATTTGAGCGATTGAACTCCGCATACAGCCGCGTTTTCTCTAAAATTGTTTCCTTCTTCTCTCTCTCCACGTTCACGATGTTACTTTAGCCGACGCCAAGATCAACTTCCTCGGGAGCACTTTGGATCGAACGATTTTTATTCAGAAGCTTCATTCGATTGCCAGCGACGACGGGAAGAGAAACAGTCGGGAGGAGGGAAAAAGTACGAGGACGAGGCGGAAAGAGAGTTACGCAACAATAGCCGTGCAATACGGGAGAGATGGGAATCAGGGGTGAACTCAATTTCCCGCGTTAACTCGACCGACAAGCTGGTCGTAACAGGGCTCCCAAGCCCGATCGCTTAATATTCATGCAGGACGCGACGGAGGAGCCAGCGTTACTCTCCAGCGAGCACGCAACTTTATGGGTGTTTTTGCTTCGAAACGGCCAGCCGTGGATCGCAATGGAAAGTCCAGCATGACACTCCACAACTGGGAGAGCTCCCAGCGGAATGTGAATCGGCGACTTCAGTCTCCCAAAGAATTTCACCGACCGAGCTGCAAAGTGCCCGGTTTAAAAGAATTTAAAGCAAGCCTTCCTCGAGAGCTCTATGCTGCGCAAGTTCACAATAATTATGTCCCTCGTAGACGTTTAACCCTTAACTGGTATCTTGGGGTCGCTCGTGACCCCAGGCACGCAAAGTTCGCTGCGAAATTTTTGGTTGTCTAAGCTTGTAAACTGCTTTTCTAATTAATTTTATAATAATAGTTTAACTTTCTAGGTTTCTATTATTTCACACATTAGCTAAGAACAAAATATTCATAGAGGTTGATTCAGGGTCGACTTTACAAATTTCTGTGTCCGTTTTTATTTGGGGTCTGCCACGACCCCAGTATACCAGCCACGTTTGCCAAAAACAGTATACCAGTTAAGGGGGGAGCCTGGTGTAACTAAATGAAAATCGAGGCATTTTTCGGGATTTTTTTTAAAGAAAGTATTTGATAGATCTTTCTGAAACTTTCAGGATATTGTATTAACAGGTTAAGGTATATAACAAAAAAAAATTATTAAAAAAGAGCGGCAAATAACAAAGTTATGCCCAGTCCGTTGGCGACGCAATTATTGCACTGCGGGCAACGTAGCGTCTTTTGGTTTCATCTGAAACCGAAAATCGAACAATTTTCTTTTAGTTTATGAGTGTACGCACAGAATGAAGTAATTTGAAACTTAAAAGATGCAAAATGAACAAATGGCGGCCTCTTGAATAAAAAGTTCACTGTTTCCAACGAAATTTTGCCTTAAATGTCTAAAAAAAAGTTATTTATTTAAACAATATCATTATACTAATAACTTAGTACTATGAAGAAAATGTTCACAAATATCCGTGCACAAGGCCAAGTCGATTGGTCGAATATTTTTTGAGTTACATTGCCCGCAAAGTATAAAACTGTCGTTTCGAGAAAAACGCATTTAAAGTTTTGTGGTAGCCTGGCGCTCCGTAGCAAAACCGGCTATATCCGCTTTAATTTTTCGAATTTCGTTTTGCGGCTTTGGGAACATATTGTCGTGATGTTTAACTATTGATTTATGCAAAAAAAAAAATCGATATCTTCGATCCGCTACACCAGGCTCCCCCCTTAAGGGTTAGCAGGCGAAGTTACCGAATGATCAGCCGCGCGATTAAAGATCGCCTAGCCAGCAGTAATTATACGTTTTCCGAGCAGCCGAAGGACTGGACGTTGGGAATCGAACGAGCACGTGACGCAATGGCGTCTAGCAACGCAAGGAAAGCGCACCTTAGCGAGATTCCGTTTTATTCCAAGCCACCTTCGCGCCAGCTCCACTTGCCCAGCTTCTCCGTCGGTTGTAAAACGATTACGTCACTCGAGTTCCGTGCTTGCACCTGCTCTCGACTTCGATCGTCCTCTGGGAATTCCTCGGAGCCAGTAACGACCGAAGAGTCTAAGTGGCTGGTCCCTGCCGTGGATCGCCCCGCTGCGAAGGGAGCGGAAATCCGTCGATATTCATGCTCCGCGGGAGAATAGTGTGTCCGCCACTTTTGTCCGCAGGTTAAATAATCGAGAACGGGGAATGCCAGATGCTTTAACGTATTATGGGACAGGGGATGCTTGAATTGCTTCGTAAGGGTGTGCAGGGTACGTTAAGCATTCCTGACAGACCCATTATCTATCCCCAATGAAATCTACGCCGTTTAACTAATGCTTTATGTAACTGATAACTGAATTAAGCTACCGAGCCCTCGGTTCACTTTCGATGAAGGCACAGTGGTGATAAGGGAAGATTGTATAATTAGGTAATTACTTGATTTATCACGTAACAAGAGATACAGCTCCCCTTGTCGGATTATGGCGCTTTTATTATCGTTCAGTCTTTAAACTCCAAGGGGTTCAATGAAAATTGAATTATTTTAGCATATAGATTCGATTCTGAATGGTATCCGACTGATCTCTATTAAGATCCCGCCTACTGAATCGTGTACACGCTTTAATCTCGATCAGCCATCCCCCGACCCCTCTAGCAGTCCCCATTCCACGGACATTTCTTTCCGCTGCGATTTCCTTTATAGCGACTCAGTCGTCCGTGAACGCGTCACCTCCCCTGCTGG
Organism: Andrena cerasifolii; assembly: GCF_050908995.1. Lineage (NCBI taxonomy): Eukaryota > Metazoa > Arthropoda > Insecta > Hymenoptera > Andrenidae > Andrena > Andrena cerasifolii. The sequence continues at coordinate 23,083,438 of NC_135119.1, read as the reverse complement.
AGAACGACCTGGGAATCCGTCGATATGAATGGAAGACGAAGGCATAAACGAGCTCGGATACCAGTTCCAGCGACTGCCAAGGTAGCTGAGCAGTCTGGGCCGCTTAACTTCGCGATCCCGCTCTGGTTATTGCGCGCTGGGAAGAACGACGGAAGGCAGACTTCGTTAGAGGAGCGGACACGCGGCGGGACTTCTCGACAAAGTGCAAGATATCGCTGGAGATGAACTGGGATGCAAGGAAGGGCCGGTGAAATGGGAAAAATGTCGTTTCCGTTCAGACCCTTTGTTCGGCTGGTTTCCTCGACTTGGGCGATATTAAACACTTTCGTTACGGTGAAGTTTCAGTAGATGTGGTCGTGTAAACGCGAGCAATGTTTCAGAGGGGATAATTTGTGAAAGTAGCCTGACTCTATGGGTTGCCAAAGCCTCAGAATTCTCTAACTTGTTAATAACGTGTAAATAGTTACAAGTATATCGACTACAGAATAAATATCTATATGCAGTGGCGGGCGAGGTCTGAAAAGATTGGTCGCCAGGATCGCTCTTGTAAATTCACTGCGTCCTTCTCCTACATATCTTCCTATTATTATAACCTCATTCCGTCTAATATACGTTCTCTGTCATCGTTTGCTTCATTTAAGCTGAGTGCTCGTTCTTTCATCCTCTCACGGTTCCCTATGTAAATGGCTTTTTCTTATTCTTATCTTGTTCCTAGTTATTTTGCTTTATTGTATTTAAAGTTAGTATATTTGTTCTCTTTCCTTTTCTTTTATCTCCCAACAACTTTTTAAGTTAGGTTGTAGAGCAGCAGTTAATGCTGAACCTCGCCTACTCGCCATTGTAATTTTAATTGTAATGGTGCAATAAAGTCATTTAATAATAATAATAAGAATACAAAGGGGGCACACCCACAACTAAGACTATCGTTTATTTTATAAGAAATAAATAAAATTTTAAAATAATACATACAAGATCTATTTTATGGGTTTTAGGGGAAATCACTCTTGAAATAAACGATGCTGTGTTGCTCTGAAAACGAAGGATTTATTTTCATTATTTTAATGCCCTATTTTGCTATGTACAGTAACGCTTACCTGAAAACAAAGAAACGACAATTAAAGTTTATTCTTTAATCTGTCAATCCCTTTTTACAAATTTTATACTAATTCAGTTTCACTCTCTTACGCTCGCTCTCTTTATATCTTGTGTTTTATATCTGTGTTTTTCTTCACTCCCAAAAACTTCCCTCTCCCTCGTAAGTCGGTCTCCACTTACGTGGGGGGCGCGGCAGAATTCAAACTAAAGAAGTATATTTTCTTTACGTACATACGCGGCAAAAAAGTGCAATTAAAATTCTCGCGAAATAAATGTATATTTTCTAGTAATATTTTATAATATTTTCTGATGTTTGTGGGCCCTGTGGGCCCGCTTGTCGTGCGACGATGTAAAGGCTTAAACGAAGAGGCAGAGAGCCATTTTCTCCCGATCCTCGCGTAGGAAACGAACGTCCTCGATCCCCGACGTTTTAGAATCGCTTAATCAAGGTTTACCGGTCCGTGGTCGGTAATGAGCTCCCGCCACGATAGCGCCATTAAAATCTGGCATTCATTGTGGACTGTGTGGGTCTGTTTGAAGATGTTGATGCGAGACGCGGGATCGGCCTGGCCGTACGACGCGGGCTGAATGAGGATTTTATGCGGGAAAGTTTAAACAGAATGGATTTAATGGCACGTCTCCTTTCCCCCCGTGCAGCCCTGCAACCGGAAGAACATTCGGGCGGGCATTATGATCGTCTACGGGACGGGAATTGCCGACGAATCGTTTTCCAACGACGGGGAGAAAATTGTCGAGCTCCTTTCTGCCGGAAGAAGACCCGAGGCACCATTACACGATCGTGGATTATTAGTTTAATTATTCAATTTGAACGTTCTGTCTAGTAACAGATTAATATGGAGGAGGGTAGTTTAATATAGCATAAAATAGAGTTCCTCCAGAGCAAGGTGTGACGGGAGATACAGATTTGAGAGATATAAGTGTGAGTTAGAATAGTTAAGTTGATGGATATGAGTGTGTGCAGGTGTTCCTTTCTATATGGGGATGAATCGTCTTCGGAATGGTACGTAGTAGGGGAGACTGGGGCAGATTGTAACACGGGGTAAATTGTAACATAAGTAAAATCTTTTCAATGCCAAATCTGATAACCCACAGCATCCGAGAGCTGCTTGACGATATCAGCACCGTCGGTTTTAGTGACACAAACAAGCGTTATGTATTCAATTTGTGGTTATAGCCAGAATTTTAGTATTCAGAGCACGTAAGTAAATTTTATCTTAACACTTATTTAAACATTTACGCGAGTGTTGCACGGGCTTGGGACAATACATACGTCGCTATTTTTTATGAGCAGAAATACGGACATTTAGAGCATTATATATTTAATTACAAATTACTAATAGTTAAACATCTTGAAATATATCTCTTAAATAGTTTTTGAATTGCTTGATTTATTTTTAAAGAATTAATCAATTACTCTGCAAATTTTTATCACAAACAATTTTTTTACATATTCTTTATTACGAGTAACCTCTCAAATGAGCAGAAATTGGGACATTCACTTTATGAAAGTAGTAAATCACGCAAATTATTTCCTGATTGAGGAAAACACTTTCGAGAAAAAACTGTGAAAACCTTTTTGTTACAATCTGCCCCGGTCTCCCCTAAGAGCTAAGGTTCTTCAGTATATTTAGAAATATCCTCCTGCTAGTAGATTCCCATCGAAAATCTTGAAATTCAGATTTAGAAGGCATTCGTAGCTGTCGAGAACTAAGGAAAACTGTCGAGCGAAATTTATAAGTATACAGCGGTCGAACGACAACCGCGGGATTGAAACTTTATCGCGTCACCATCCACGTTACGTCGGCCACAGTGCTCGACTTGGACGGTGTAAGCAGCTGGCAGCTGGATCCCGAACGAATCGCGCGGCGGCAAATAATTAAGTTGGTCTGCTCGTTTTACGACTCGTACAAATCGCGTAAATTCCAGATCCAATCAAAACTTGCCCTGCCATAAAGGCAATTCCGAACGGGGACACCTAACGCGATCAATAACGTTCCTAGCGCGGAAGGGAATGATGTTTCGCATAAATTTACCGTGCTCGTTCGTTTCGGGACGGACGTCAAGTTGTCGAAATTCGAACGGACAAGGGTATCGCTTTTGAGCACGGATTGCTCAACGACTCCATCAATATGCGAAACGCGGGATACTACCTTAAAATACGTTTCGGCTGGCTAGTTTACTTTACACATTTACGGTTAAAATAGTGCAGGAAAATGGGATCAAGTTCGTCATTACAAGATCAAGGTAAACTTGGAAATTTGAAAGGTGAATCGGTATTTGTGCAGAAGATATTCTAGCGACGATGAAGGGATTAAATCGAGTTAAGGGGAGCAGGCAAATATATAGCCAGACGCCATAAGATACAGGAACATTTATGAAGGTACACCTGCGCCCGCAGGTCGCTGGTCGAAGCGACGCGGTGGCACAGTTTCCAGCGATTCGTTGTCCCTTGTTCCAGCGGGTCGGACCGGGGGCCCCATAAATCAAGAAACGAACAATAGGTATAGAGGCGTCCAATCAATTAGATGCGTCCGCGAGAAAAATGGCTCCGGCAATTCGAAACGCTCGTTACTTGCTGCCGTAACGAGCGAACTGACGTTCAACGGGGTCCCGCGACGGGGGGAATATGTGTGCACGCGCGGATCGACGCGCGCGAACGGGGGTTTGTCAAAAACGAATCGCCCGTAAAATCCTTCGCGCCCCCATAAATTTCCAATTAAGTCCCGACGATGCGCCGCCAGCCCGCTCGTTGCACGCCGACGCGATCGCATTAGCCTGTTATTTAATGAGGGAATTGCCATGTAGGGTAATTGTGGGAGAGATGCCGCGCTGGGAGAGACGCCGCGCTGGGAGAGACGCCGCAGCTGCGATATTTCAGAGTTATCGGAAATAAACTACGACACTGTCGATTTTATTTGCTTTAGGCTGTTCGTCTAGGTTAGATTAATAAGCGAGAACGTGTTTCCATTATTACTTTTAAAGATTTTGCTATTTTTCGAGGTAAGCATACCGCACTTTGCCTCAATAGTTATACGTCGAGTTTATTTTTGCTATCGTAGTAGTTAATATTCATATTTTTTTCGTGATATAACTCTTGTAATACGTTAAAGGAACTCTGTGGAATATTTCTCGGCCAGAATAGGTTCCCGCACCCTCTTCCGGGCATTTGGAATAGATGCCGCAGTTTTATGCGCACTGTATCGAAAGGTACTTAACAAGGGAACATCCCGAACCCAGAAATTCAAAAAAAATTTGAAAGTTTGTGAATATGTAGGGAATTTCCTCCTGATTTCAACGCAATTTTTGTTTGCTGCCCAAAATCACTCTAAGGGGCTGTAATTGACCCCTGAAAATCCGGTTACTTTCCGAATTTGTGCTATAACTCCCGAACGGATGTTTTCAGTTTCAATTTTTGAAGGGTGGCAAATATTAAAATTTTGATTTTCTTATTAAAGAAAATCTTATTAAAGAAAATCAAAAATTTAATATTTGCATTAACTACTGGCATTAGCCAGTAGTAGGACGAGATGTTCAACTAATAATATGTATCCTTGGAACAAATTTTCATCGCAAAATTTAGACACGGTGACAATTTTGAGTAAGGTGCGGCAACTGTCCCACAATTACCCTAGGTGTGCACGTGTGCGCATGCGTAAATGATCTTGGTGTCGGTCGAGTTCGGATTCGTATCGCGATTAATTTAAAGTCGAAGGGTAAGATTATCTGTGTGCTACTTGGACCAGTCTGCAGTGCATCAGTTGCCCATGCTCCCCAAGCGTTTTTCCTTCGTTATTATTGCAAGCTGGTTTCGTTTTAATAGGGCATCGTAGCTTGTTGAAAATTCGACGATTAACGATCACACGGGAATCAGGTCCATCGCGAGCCCCCACCAGACCAATTGGCAATTAACCTTCTCGCCTGGGACGGACTTTATGAAATCTCGATTCGATTACATCGAAGTATGTGGCAGGCTCGTCGGGAGATTGGACGTCACCGTTCCTAACAGCGGAAAATTGGAAATTTACCTAAGCAATTTGCCAGGCGCTCGATTCCGTCGTCGACGGCCACGCTCCTGCCGTAGCAATTCTTCATTATCCGCAACTGGGTCGCACCTCTAACGGGTCTGATTCTAAATACAGTCCGGCAAATCAGTTCCCATTATTTCCAGTAGCGTTCTGTCATTAGCAGAATGCATCGCCGTGTTTTTCCGCGATCGGAGGATGAGGGAAATAAACCAGACGACAGGGGCCAATCGTTTCCATCCTGTTTCAACCTCCTGCAGAATCCAATTTCGTGCAAATTCAAGGGAGAAATAACCACCGAGCACCGATCTTAATCCATAAGTCGCACGCCAGCTGGTCGAAGCCGCAAAGCTTATACATCCGCTATAATTATACTCGTCACTGCGATCCCGTTGATAAAACCAAATAACGAAGAAGCACTCGAGAGCAAAGCTTCTCCTCCGAGCCAACGGTTCCCTGTCAGTTCCACCGGAGAACACTGTCGTTCTCGACTCTCTCCACAACCAACAACCACTGTCCTCCGCTTTAACTATTCATCGTTTTTCTAAGTGCAGACACTGCTTCCATTTCATCCCCATTATTCCTCGACACGGCTCTATCCAGGTCCACTCCGTGATAAACGGGGGGCGGGTAAGGCGTTTGGGATATTAATAAAGCAGGACGGAAAGAAGTTCGTGAAAAATGTAAGGGTTCGATCTTCGAGGAAAGCAGCACGGGATCGCGGCGTCCAACGGGAAGAGGACGTCGCCAGAAAACCGGGGGGGTTGGAGGGTGTGACTAGGAAAGGGATGGAAGGGAATGGAAAGGAATAGGTGTAAAATGGCCAGGCATCAGTCAAGCATTGAGGACACCAGATAGAGACGTATTGAGAGAGGAGGACAAAAAGCCATTGTTGGGCTGGTTCCGTGGGTTGGGCTCTGCCTGTTGTCACCTCCGACCTTTCTTCCACGCTTCTGCACGCTGCATGCACGCCAACTGTCGAGTCCCGCGAGCACAACGGATCTCATCGTTGCACGGAATCGCGTGTGACGCTCGAAATCGCCGTCAATTATTCCGCACAATCGACCGATCCGTCAAGTAGGCTTGGCGATCCCCGAGCCGTGGGTTTTCTGCGAATGTTCCATCGCGTGCTATCATTTAATTCGCGCATTCTACGCGCTACGAACGCTTTGCGCGCACCGTGCAACCATTTTTTTTTTTCAAAGATAAATCGACACGAAATTCGGCGAATCTGAATCGAAAGGCTGACGCTTTCGAATAATCCAGCTAAGTAGCTAAGCTAATGTAAGAAGATAAATTATTTCTGTCGAAATTCTGTATAAGTTTCGCCTCGTGTGGCAGGCGTTAGAGCTTTGTGTCGAGCTTTTCCGTGTTCGAGTGTAACATCTGGAGCAGTGGTGTCGCGATACCAGAAATCGGGTCACCGCTGGTCCAGATTCCGCGGCATTGTTGCAGCTTCACTGGAACGTTTAACAAAAAAAAAGAAGAGAGAGGGTGAGAGAGGGAAAGAATAGGGAGAGCGTCAGCGCGTATCTAGATGACTTTTCTTTGGCTGGAAATATCATCGAAATATCAGGTCAGCGTTGTGCTCGACTCATTCTCCGGGATATCGCGTCACGGATATCGCCAAGTTGGACCGTTTTCTCCGGCAACTTTTCAGGAGTTGCGGTCCGTCGTAGCCAGCCCGCACGTTTTCGAGGCCGAACTATTAAGATCGACATCCATCACTGTCGAACGAATCGATACGAAACACCATGATAGCCGCGGCAGTTAATCGACCAGGAAAAAGTACCAGCCGCTCGGAGTCTGAAGAAAGTCTTCCAACTATCATAAATTTCTGTAACAAGATAAACCTTGACAACGACCGTTCTTTCGACGAAACTTTTGTTGCGCCGCGATTTCATAGAAATTCCATTAACTCCGCGCTGCGGATTCTTCGGCATGGGAAGGTCAACTATGTTCCTTGCAATTTGATTCCATTCTGTCCCGAGCTTTGTAGTTTCTCTTCATCTGTCTTGTTAATATCCTCACCGTTTAGTTACACATTTTTTCGACGTTTACAGCTTTTTAAAGCGCATTCTTTACCCGCATGCGTTATCAAAAAGTAGCGGACTGTAGGCCGAGAGAGAGTTTTATTTATTTCCTAGGCCTAAAACGGACGATTGCTCGAGTGCCTACTGCGGGTGGTCGAGCTTGGGGGCTAGGGCAATAAAAGTGACGATTGCCAGAGCCCCAGTGAAATCCTAAGGACAGCGTGTCCTCTTCCGCAAGCTTGGGGCGCGTGGGAAATTTGTTTTCCCTGTTCGTTAATTTTTAGGCGATCTTCAAACGCCGACGAAAAAGGGCAGAGCCTTGCGGGACTTCGTACCGAACGCTTCGTGCTCCTCAGACATTTCATTTTAACCCTCGTCAGACGGCATAGGTACAATTGTAACTTTTGCGTTTTTAAATTGCGATAACTTTTTTTCGAGAAGCCGGGGACGGCTGAAGTTTCGTGACATCTCTAAATTTTTGGCCTAGATTATATAGACCAAATTTCAGAAAAATACCTCAACCCCCTTGCGAGATAAGGGGTCGAGTTGAGGGTTGCATCGATAACAGCGGCATAGGCGCAATGGCGCCCCTATATATTTTTTATGAAGATAATGCAAGAAAAAAAGAATGCGACTTTTTTTAATGATAATGTTATTTTATTATAAAAAAGTGAAAAAATAGATAATTTACATTATAAAAGAAAATTGGGGAATTTTTTTTATTGATTTTCATTGAGTCTAAATGTTATCAATTTATCGTATAAATTATACCGATAGTGAGAATATTCATATAAAATATGTTACGGTGCAATTGTGCTTCTGCCGTCTGTTAATGTTGTAAAATTGTGTCGTCTGACGAGGGTTAACAAGTTATTTGTATTCACTTTGTTAATCGTTAAATATATGTTGTTATTGTTACACATATATTTGTGCTTCATTTCACATTCGTGCCCCAGTATCCAAAAAAAAACATGAAGAAGGTACGTGTTCGATTCCTTTAAATTAGGTGACGATTACTTCGCGATTAGCTCAGACTCGATCATGAATCACGTTCCAGTTTACTTCGAATGGTAATGTGCACTGTGATGGACCATTCCTTTGAACATAAACAAAAGCCCCAAACGATGTTTATGTTACGCGTTATTACAGTCCATTCGCTCGTAACAGGGGCTCCAGCGTGAAAGTAATTAGGAACGAAGGGAAGTAACAAATCGTTCTCCACGGGACAGCCGTAATAAACTGCGCCGAGTATTTTAAGTAGTCGAGCCGCTGTATAGTCAGACACGCCAGCTCGCCTCCAGAAAGCGATTTCCTCTCGTCAAAACAACGTCACTACCCTTCCCGCTCTCTCTCTCTATTTTATAACCTACGGTTCTGTAACTAGTCTAGACACTCTATCTTCGGTGCAAAGCGTAAAGCGTTTTATCACTTTTTCTCCACTTCCGTTTCGGTAAGCTGCGGCCCCCAGTTTCGCGGGCACCTGCGAAAATGGATGCACCGGGACGCATCGCGGCGCGAAAACGCCGCAAAAACGGTTTAAACTTCCTCGCGAGACGGTCACTTCGGCTCCCACTGGTTTCCACTTCGGCGGAGCTTCGATTCCGAGACAATAAACTTCTCATCTTACGAGTGACGCTCTTTATCTTGCATGGAAAGCGGCCGCGTAACCGGGAGATCGGGATCATTAGGTGTAAAACTTTTAGCGCGCCGCTCTTGTTTCTGATAACGGATACACAATTTACGACGCTGCGAATGCTTCCGCAAGTATCCAGATAGAAGCCCCTATGGGGACGATACTAAAATTTTTACGCTTTCGATTCAGTAACGGGTAGTGGAATCGCGACACCGCGAACGCTTCCTTTTACATCTCCTCATCCCCCTAACGCTTTACACTACTTCATCTCTTGCGCAGCCTGCAATCGTTCGCGCGACGTTTCCAGTTAGTCCTTTCTACGCGCGGACAGTGCAGTTGCTACAAAGTGATCTAGCGGCCTTACAACCTGCACAGCTACTTGAATGTAATCGAAGGATCGTCCCCCCCTCGAGACGACGTGAAATTTCGTAATTGTGAGCGATATAGGAATCGGTAGGGTCCAAGGAGCTTCTGGAATCTCCGATAAAGTGACCGTGGCCGATGGGATCGGATCGACGGCGGCGAAACACGCGGACGGAAGTCGGCGGATCGGAATCCCACGGAGGGATTTTCTTTCTCGTCGCGTGTCCTCGGGCTAATTTCTAAAATCCGATAAACATCGGGCGGGGAATGAGGGGGCGAGGCTGGGTGGGGCGAGCGGAAGGTATTGACAGAGGGATGAAAGTACGACGACGGAGGTAACGAAATTACTTCTTGAAAATCCCGGCGTGGAGACGCGAGCAGAGCTGGAGGACTCGAAGGACCGATTTTCAGGATTGCCCCGGAAAATCAATAGCTATCCGTGCTTTAGCCGCCTAACAACGGTCTCCTGACGAAGGTTCCCGCCGTGCTCGAGGAGAATCTTGCGCGAAAGAATGGTCGATAATTGAAAATATTGATTTACGATCCCCTCGGCTTCGGTTCCACGTGTTTCCCGAATGTCCCCCAATGCGCCGTTTCTCCTGGGCGCGGCGCGAGGCAAACCTTGCTCCGCGGTGTCGCGTCCCGTGGATCAACATCGTCGATCTCATCAGCGGGGACCACAAGCGTGCGCCCGAGCGAAACCTCGCGGCTTCGGGTGCCATTCAGATCGATATTTGAATCAGTCCTTAAACACACACTTTATCCTCACCGGCGGGGATCTGTGTTTAGAGTTTAGACGATGAAGCGCGCGACACACTGGTTTGTGACGCTCATCGTCTTCGGCATCTTGGAGCAATTGATGCACGAAATTGCAGAGGCTCCTCTGTTAGATCCTATACAAAGTCACGAGACTATCTTCGCAGAAGCTTCGCGGATAAATCGGCGAGAGGTTGCTGAATATGTTGCGTACGCGAATGTTCGACGCTTTTGCCGAACCGTAAGCGTAACACTAATTGGAACGACGACTGGATATCGCGTTACTGTGTAGGTGGTTTAATAACTCTGTATGTGTGACTTGATATGAATAATAAAATGGGTATATTTAACAAAGGGAATAATGTGTACATAGAGCTGGTCGAGTTAGCTGTTCGAGTTAGCTTAACCTTGTGTGGCCATGAAGATCATAGTATACCATATGGTTGAATTTGTCTTGACAGTCGCTTTCATATTTGGTAATCAAATATATAGCATTTAATTTAAAAAACTAAGTCACCCTCGTTTCAAGGAAAATATTGCGAACACAAAAAATTGAGATACCGTATTATGTTGGATATAAAAAACAGTAAAACTTTTCCTTCTTCAGTTTTTTTCAAATACTTACCACTTTCGAGAATCGTGTATAAGAATATCAGGTATAGCCGCTTGGCTGCTGCGAGTACTGAGCGACGCAGCGTCAACTTTCGACAATTTTTACAGGGCCAATTTTAAAATGTCTATATTTTTTAAAATTTGTCCATCAAGGGAAAGGATAGAACTATATTCTACTTTTTTTAGATTTTTAAAATCGTGCCCGATGTTAAAAACCTGCATTTGTTTAAAATAATTGCACAAAAATGGTTCAATTTTTTTTGTTTAAACTCAAATAATTTTTTCTTAAAACTTCAATGTCGTCTCTATGAGCATCGTAAAGCTCATCTCCATCTGTTTACTACTTCCATAGCAATAATGTATTGAAAAAAAGTTAGCACTTAACTTCAAACAGCTGTAAAATCGTCATTTTTCAAAATTTTGAAAAATCCTTTGAGGAATGCTTAAATATCACTAAAGACTGCAACATATTCAAATTTCAGCAATCTACGAAAACTTACTCCGAACTCTGTCCGAGTTCGCATGGAATGTCCCAGCCACGTACGGAGAGACAAAGTCCAGAGCTCGACAACGAACTCTTCAAGCTGAACAAAATATATCCTCGTTTTATTAGAATCAATTTCGAACGAGGTTCACCTTCGAGAAACGATCACCACTGGCGAAACGAGTCTTCCACTTATAGCGCAACGGTGAAGGGGTGCTGAACGAACAATTAATAAGCGAACACTTGATATCTCACCGCAGGGCGTGTCGATGACAGACCTTGCGTGCGGATTGAAATCCTTCGACGTAGAGTGCTGGCGCGATGACTGTGTAAAAAAAATGTCCTCGTGTGGCGCGCCACTCGACGTGTCAGCGACATCGCGAGCCCGTCATACATTAACAGGATCCCTCGGGGCGTGAAAACTCTTGAAACGCTCGATCCAGACGAGTGGCCGCCACCGCGGTGCCACTGGATTGTCAGGCCGCTGACAATCTTCGGGCCCTGACACGTGAAAGGCTTTTGCCGTGGCGCGCGGCGGGACTAATTGCGGAATATCGCCCTAAATAGAAGCTCATCGTAGCCGTCGCGACACTCTGTCAATAATTTCGATGGCCCCGATGTCAATGACCACGGCATCGGCGCGCTTCTTTTTCTTCGCTATCACCCTGTTATCGGTGAAAATCGACGAGTGTCGATCGATGGAATCTCGGTTCAGAGGAAATTACACACTTTGGCTAGCGATGAAACATTTTTCTGATAACTCCTGTATAATGTTCGCCTTCTTTCCGGCACAGAGAAAGCTGTCTCCTCTTTTACGAGAATAGAAGAGTTTACTCTGTGGCATCGGTGAAAGAAGATTCTTATCATTTTCTACGAGTAGCTACAACCTCTGGAAAAAAGTTTCCGATCAGACGTACTGATACGAAATTTACTAAAGACATTCATGTTTTAGAACTACAAAATATTATTATATATAGTTAAAAGTGATGGGAAACTAAGAGGGGCATAGTATACAGTAAAAAAAAAAAATAACATAAAGTTCCATTTACTACCAAAGAGAAACAAGGGAAAACACAAAATGTTACATTTTGTCAAAAATATGAGACGAGCAACTTCGAAAGAGATAACTAATCAGTAGGCACAAAACGTTTCTGGCCGTACTGTCAGAAATCGATTAAATGAGATGGGATTTTCATTTCGAAAGGCTAAATCAAAACCTTTGCTTACAAAAAAAGCATAAAAAGAAACGCTTAAGATGGTGTAAAGAACGTGCAAATTGGACAATCTTATATAATTTGGAGCTGTATGACGGAGAAAGGAGTGGGAAAATGATGCATCCTTTATCAGAATGTTCATTCGGAAACATATATTCATGTTCTAGAACATTTTTTAATACCAAGTATAGGAGACTGGTTTGGAGAATCTTCAGATTTCATTTTTCCAGTATTTCTACCAATCGGATACTTTTTTCCATGTAACATTTTGTGTTTTCTCTTGTGCCTCTTCGATAATAAATGGAAGTTTGCGTTATTTTCTTGTTATTTACTGTATACAATGCCCCTCTTACTTTCCTATCACTTTTCACTATATACAATAATATTTTGTATTTCTAAAAAATGAGTGTCTTCAGTAAATTTTAGTACACTAGGAAAGCCAGTCCTCTCGAAATCAAAATTCTGGGTTACGCGAGCTGGCTACATCCCCTTAGCGGTGAAGAGTTACTTACGCTAATCAAACACTCGAACGAAATTAAAAGGAATCAGGTCAGCTAAATACATGGAGCTGCCGAGCAAAGGAGAGAAGCAAGGATAGATAAAGGTTTTTCGTCCGACCGAGTTACAGCGGCCGGGAATCAATTAATTGGGGATAACGGAGTGCGTGCTCGAGTTTCACGACCGCGCCAGCACTGAGTGGCTTAAACGAACGAACCAACGAAGGGTCTAAAAACAACGCGCGCGTCATTGGGGCATCGACGCCGCGTCCAATATTGCGGACATACTCGTCCCTCTCGATGTCACGTGGACGATGACGCCCGCTGACAGGCCGAATCGCGGGAAAGCGATTCCTGTGCGTGACATCCGGTCACGCGGCGCGTATATACGAATTTAGACCTGAACCCAGGCCCCAGACCACCTCGTGGCGGGCAATCGTCCGAAATGGAATTCGACAGGTCACCCTGCCTCTTCCCTCCCCGCCCTCTCCGCCTCCCTTTTATCTATCCCTGCCGTAGAACCGTCGCGGCGGCCATTAAACGTCAACGACAGGTCCCCGATGACGAAGTGCCTCCGATGCACAATGCCTCCGAGTGCAATCGCGTCGAAATGAGTACGCCCGCGGGCTGTGACGAAGTGCGTGCTACCTGGATTTATTTGTCTCCCCCCTTGGACGTGGCCTGGGTCGATGCCTGTAACCAGCTTTCGTCGCTTGTCTTCGATCGGCTGCGGTGTTCTTCGGCGTTGAACGGATTAAAGAAGCGTTGAAGGATTCTGTGTTTCGCGAGCAAGTTGCAAGAGGTGGAAGTGGATTTTGAAACACTGAGGGTAGCATTTCTAGGTGAAATAGACGAGGGACCTTTCTGAACCTGATCCTCAAGTCAGTAATTCAGTAATTTTTACTTGAAATATTAAGACTTCAAGCGATATTTAGCTATAGCTGGGCCTCGCCTTTTCAACATCTTAGAAGACGGAAAATAAAAAATAAATGAAATATTCATGATCGTTGACGGGCGCATTGAAACGCAACGTAGTTGCGCGATTTATTATTTCCATGACATGAAATCGGCGTCTCTTGGCGCCTCGACGCCCATCATAGTCACCCGTGAGCCCATCTAATTAGCGTCAGGCTACGAGTGCCCCTACAGTCTGTCCCGACGGCAGCGTCGAGGGCCTCGAATCAAACCGTCTCCCCTCGTTTCTCCCGTCTGCTACACCCCAACTACTTGATTCCGCCAGCGACCGTAACGTTAACTGGCGCTTCCTCTATTTCGGCAGCCGAACGGCCGCGCCTTGTCAAGTCGGATGCATTGTAACTTCCATTTCGGATTACGGTCGGGACAATCCATGCGAACTCGGACAGATTTCGAAGTAAGTTTTCGTAGATCGCTGAGATTTGAATATGTTGTAGTCTTTAGTGATATTTAAACGTACCTCAAAGGATTTTTCAAAATTTTGAAAAATGACGATTTTACAGCTGTTTGAAGTTAAATGCTATTTTTTTTTCAATACATTGTAGCTATGGAAGTAGTAAACGGATGCAGATGAGCTTTACGGTGCTTATAGAGAAGACATTGAAGTTTTAAGAAGAAATTATTTAAGTTTAAAAAACAAAATTTAACCATTTTTGTGCAATTATTTTAAACAAATGCAGGTTTTTAACATCGGGCGCGATTTTAAAAATCTAAAAAAAAGGAGAATATAGTTCTATCCTTTCCCTTGATGGACAAATTTTAAAAAATATGGACATTTTAAAATTGGCCCTGTAAAAATTGTCGAAAGTTGACGCTGCGTCGCTCAGCGCCGCGGTACTCGCAGCGGCCAAGCGGCTATACCTGATTTTCTTATACAGGATTCTTGAAAATGGTAAGTATTTGAAAAAAACTGAAGGAGGAAAACTCTTACTGTTTTTTATATCCAACATAATACGGTATCTGAATTTTTGGTGTTTGCAATATTTTCCTTGAAAAGAGGGTGACTTTTAGTTTCTTAAATGGAATGCTATATATTTGATTACCAAATATGAAAGCCACTGTCAAGACAAATTCAACCATATGGTATATTATGACCTTCAAGGCCACACAAGGTATTGAAAAAAAGTTAGCACTTAACTTCAAATAGCTGTAAAATCGACATTTTTTAAAATTTCGAAAAATCCTCTGAGGTGCGTTTAAATATCACTAAAGACTACAACATATTCAAATTTCAGCAATCTACGAAAACTTACTCCGAAATCTGTTCGAGTTCGCATGGAATGTCCCGGTCATGTAGCTGAGGATGCAGTGGGCCCTTTGACGCGTTACTTTCCAGCATGGCTGAGAATTCATGATTCAGAAAGCTTATCAATGGTTTGTGAATAACGTTTCCTTCATTCGTAAAGTGTTTTCAGCGATGTACAGAGATCGATGGAGATTCTGCTGGAAACCATAGGAACTTCATGGAGAAACGTTGCTCTACCACCGTGCAACTATAGGCAACACTTCAGCAGCTGCAATTCCGAAGCTCCCTGTTGCAGTTTCACAACATTGAGATCAAGTATCTCCGACCTCCAAGCACTCCAGCTCCATTCTTCGTCGAGATTCAACAGGATCGAAGGAAGGAGGGTGCAGCGGTCGATTGTTCGCGCGGAAACAAGATTACGTCCGCCCCGATACAAATTCGAGCCTCGTCAGATCCCGAAGGCGGCGGGCCGTGATAATCTCGAAAATGTGTACAGCCTCTCTGCCCGCGTAGCGTTGATTTGCATTCTTTCTAAGGAGGGTGGATCCGACAATGGGAGCGGGCGTCTTCAAAGACGCGTCGGCAACTCAATCCCACCGCCATTTTCCGGTGTAGACATAGGCTTGGCTTCGCCCGGGCCCCGAGTCTAGAAATTAAATTTTCGACTGTCCGCCGCGAATACCAAGCAGCCGTGTCCGTGCAAGAGCCAAACTAACCTCCCTACCCCTCCCAGCTCCGTTTGCTTCCTTCCTCTTTTCGATCGCTCGTCACCCTCTATCGCGAAACCGACGCCTGCGAAGGAGAGGCAACCCTCGTCTATGGTAAGAAGAGAGGAGAAAAGAAGGGCGGGGAGAGGCTGGCGGCGTGGTGCAGAGGGATGAAGAAGGTGGCTGAAGAAGGAGGCTCGGCAATATGGCCGACCGGACGTCCTGTCAGGACAAGATATAAGGGGCTCCCTGTCCCGGAGGACTTGGCACCCTTTTTCCTCCAGGCCATGTCTACCTCACTCCCCAACACGCTACCCTCCGCTCTTCGAAAGCCCGTTTCTATCGCACGTTTCTCCCCTACGGTGTGTTTTCCAACGAGACCTCCTTCAGCGGTGAATCATACGTGTTGGAAGACATCGGCTACGTGACACGGACGGAGGGAAAACTTGATTTTCAGGGGTGGAACGCGAGCACGCGCTCGCGGCTCCACAGGGTGGATCTCCCGCGTCATTCCAAACTGATACGAAATCGACAGAGCGACCGCGCAATCGATGCGACTCGTGCAATTTACAATTGTCCGATTAACCATGAGGTCGAGGCAATGATGGCTAATTTAGTCCCTTCGTTCTCGCGGGTGTTCCACGGTCGTGGACAGAGTTTCCCGTAGATTCCGAGGTGAGGGACGTCGCGATTGATATTCCAGGAGGATGATAATAACAGTGGCGTCGCGTGACGGGGAGCCGGGGCTATTTAAAAAATTTCCCTGGAATTATAATGATATCGCCGGGCGGACGGAGCACGCTGGGTAATTGTAATGAAATTCACTCTACAAAAATCCATCTTTCCGCTCCCGAGCGGATGCGGCCGACCGCTTTGATCTACCCTCGTCCCCACACCCCCCCTCCCGCCCCTCTATATAGTGCGCCCGCTTCTCACCTACAAAGTCAATTTAATTACAGCCCGCTGTGATGATAGTTTACGTTGTCCGCTTTGAGTGCCGGCGATGTAATGCACACACGTAAAAGGACCATTTCTCGAGGAGTTATGCGCGCGCGAAACGCGGCTAATTACGCGGGCCGCGCGAGACGAAAGCCCGGGTACTTAGGAAACGGCGGCCATCTTTATTGCCACGGCGTAGTTATAGGGAAAATCTTGTCCCGCTGAGCAGCCTGGGTGGGAAGCAAAACGCCCCCCGCGCGTTACGAAACTTCCCTTCGTTTGTTTCTGCGGCGCACCAACGAGCAACTCCGTTTTGTTTGGACTTTAATAAGGGAGGTGGTATTCGTGTTTAAATTGCAACCGGGGGAACGTACGAAGATGAATTGAAAGATGAATTAAGTGCACAGGAAGACGCTAGTCCCTGTTCTCAGACATTTTATTTCTGCTGATAAGAACTCGTAGAACACAATGCGAGCAGGTGGAGGTTCATTGGAGCCTGTCTGCTTATTAATATAAACATACCGTTCCCTTTAATCAGTTTAATTGATGCAGGCAGTCGAAGAACGATACCGACGCTTACCGAACGTTATCATCGGGCTCCGACACGATAATTGTAACACACCGCCGTAAACTCGCCGTATTATCAGCTGCGCTTATTATTTAATCCAATCGATTCAAAGTTCCCCTGCCCTCCTGCACTGTTCCACGGGCTGTTACAATTATTAGATCGAACGTCTACCTTCCCCCAATCCCCTTCCATGCTAATAACATTCAGCAAGTTCAGCGTGCAGGCAGTACCGAGCCATAAGCTAATGAACTTGGAACAAAGACGGTAATGCTGGCGTGTTTCGAGGCACAGAGGACCCTTTCAGAAGCCTGCCATTACCTCCCAAAGGACTATGTCCTCAATGTTATCTTTATTATGGCGCTGTAACACGGACCTGAAGTAGAGTCTCGTGCCGATCATGCGTCAAGATTCTTGAATACAGGCTTCTTAATTGCACGTGACGTTCGATTTCTCGTAAACGATAAGTACTGTATAATAGGGGAGGCAAAGATTCTGCATGCTCGAGGAAACTTCTAGTTTCGAGGCACTGATAGGGCACGAATTTGACGATTTGGAGATCGGATGCTTTCAGACCAGGCGGAGATATTTCAATGATATCTTCGAGGCTATCAACGTCAATGGAAGGTCTGTCGCCGTGCTGCGCGGAGAGGTATTCGCGTGGAAATTAATTTACGCAAGATGGCCAACCGTGCTCCTTCGCCTAACAAGTTGCAGTGTCGCGCGGATGCGTAGATACAGCCAGGCAAGTGGTATAGTAACGAAGTTACGTCAAAGATGCTCCCAGCGCTAAAACGGGGACAAAGAGGGTCGCCCGGGGACCATTTCTCGCTCAGTTATATATCGATCCCCGATACTGCAATTACTGTTGAGAGAAAATGGGATTCATGATTTCCTTTGATGGTCGGGCTGCATTAACCTCTGATGAACGGCACTCGATTAGGTGCCGAACTAAATAACAATTAAAAGGTCCTCGTTCCGATACGTCGAATGGGGATCGTCGATACGTCAACCACTACGTCGTCGGAGTCACTTGTTACTACCGTGCATTAGCAGCTAAGTGGAAACTGCCAACTCGGGACGCTTCACTGACAAGTCACAGTTCAAGCGATCGGTTTTACTCGAATGCTCTAGCCGGCAGGATGAAATTGAGTGTCCGAAAATTTGCAACCGAAGTTCGAGGGCAAGAATCCAGGAGTGAAAAGTTAGAAGTCATGGAAGCATGCCTGAAGTCCAAAGTTGCAAGCTGAAAGGAGCCAAAAGGTTGGAGCCAGAAGTCAGACTTACTGTTGGATTCAGTTAAGAGACACTTTTCTTATTTCTTTCTTAACTAAGAAAAGTACACTTCTGCAGCCAAACTATTCGCTGAAGCCAGGTGTATCCCCGTACATTCTTGTGTCCCATAATGGAGGCATTGAGAGCAAAAACGGACCAGCCTACATTGAAAAAAAAATATTTTTTCCTATTTTATATGATTAGTACAGCCCATTATACTTAATCTAGAGATGCGGTAGCGTCTCGACGCCAAGTACATGAAAGACACCGTTTATATGTCGACTGTCGCTACCACTATCATTTACTCGTCGCACGGCTATTCCAACCTAACCTGAAACTTATTTCATTAATATCTCATCACGCCTGCAATATTTTCTAAATTTAAAGGCATTTTTCTCATGTAAACCGCATATAAGTTTTCGATCAAGACCAAATTCAATAAAATCGGCCCACGCATAACAGCGTTATGTAATTGCAGCTCATTTTGATTTCACATCTTTTTTTATATTCTAATTATTATTATCTTCTATTATTCTGTGATTTATTTGATTTCATGTACTTGGCGTAATTTTTTACTTTTTCGAAGTTTTTTTATGGGGATACATTATTATTACTAACTCAATTTCGTAAAAAAAAATGTGGGTTAGTCCGTTTTTGTTCTCGACGCCTCAATTATCATATTTCTTAAAATATCTAAAATTATGGCAATATTGAAATATTCCCGAAGCGAGAATGTCACTGTAATTAAATAATATTCTATTATTCCGCTAACCAAAAATATTGTAACCATCCACCTCGGCATTCACATAGCCATTAGCCAGTGACTTTAACGAGAAGGAAAGCAAGCACACCAGCCCCTCCATCTATCCAATAACACGTTCGTTGCGTCTCGTCTATCAGCGACGTAACTTCGTTACGTACTGCGCATCCTCGATCAAACGGCTACCCTTTTCCTGTGTCGACAGCTTTTTTTTCGAGTTTATCGGCCCGACAGAAGAAGCCAGTGCCCCCCTGATATCGTCGTTGCCGTTTCCTCTCGCGGAATGCCCCGGCGGCTAATTAAGTCAGCCTGGTTAATGAGGATGAACGGGCAGGGCGGCTGACGCGGATGGTCGCAATAGGAAAGATGGAATCCGCGCGCATCCGAACAAGGGACAAAGAGCCTTCTCTCGAGAGCGTTTCCCGCTCGATTATGGATCGAGCCGTAATGGATGGCAATTACTGCTGAGTGCAGACTATAATGCAGCCTCGATAATCATACCGGCACTTATGCTCGTAAATGAGGTGGAGGCTGGTGCAATCGGGGCGAATTTACGCGCCCAACGATTCCGGGATACATGTAGCGACGGCGCACTCTCCGCGGCCGAAACGAAATCGTCCGAGATGGACAGACGTATCTTGCCGAGTCCGACTAAACGATGACAATCCCAGTTAATTATCCCGCCGCTGATTATCCCTGGTGGCGCGTCCGGTCTCGATAAACTGTGCGCCGATAATGGCGGGATCTTTGAAACGCCGACGCTCGAAGCTGTTTAACGGGGCGATAAGGCTGATTAATATACTCGAGGATATCTGCCAGGCGTTGGGGAGATCAGAGAGTCTGACGTGATTAAATTATGCTAGCTTCAGCGGAGGATCGTCGATTCGCTTGGTACCTGGATCTGAAGGGTGGATGTGGAAGAAGGATCGAAGACGCGAGTCAACCTTGATGGAGATTACGTTTGAGATTATTTCTTTGGAGGAGGTCCTCCGGCTGTGAGTTTGCAAGTCGTGCTTCTGAGATCTTTGAAGTTCACTTCGGATTGTTTATCCGAGAGCGTAGGTAGTGTCTGTGAAACGAAAGTCTGTCGGCACATCGATGTTTCCGTGCAAGAAAGACACCCACATAGATAAAGTTTCTCGTGGATCGCTATCCCGGCTTGCGCAAATGCGAGTCGAAATAATTAACAGGATCCGCGAGCACAACTTTATAGCGTCGCCCAGAACCGAGAATAACGGGTGGAATCAGAATGCAGGATCTCTCTGCCGCATTAATTAGACGAGTAATTGCCAGCGTCTCTATAACTCAGCTTCCTCCCGACGATTCGATAAAATTGTAGACCGCGAACCGGGTGGGGCTTCTGACGATTAGTTTCGCGAGAAGCGTGCTTTTCGTAAGCTCGCGAGCATTCTGAAGTCACAGGGAGGAGAAGCTGACGCTGATGAAATTACTGCGTCACGTTGAATAATAAAAATGGCTCTTTGTTAGCAAAGGCGAAAGGCGTAGTTGGATATGAGGGATGGACATTCCACGGTTTAGGGTTTTCGTGGAACAAAGCTGGGACTACGCGAACAAATCACCGAGTCAAAGTAACAAGGTCTGCCCTCTGTCTCGGCTCTGATGAGAATGTCTCTCACTCGACGCGGGAGCTTCCCCTTTCCTGCATTTGACACTTTCCATTTGTTCCCCAAAATCTCTCCCGTTTCTCCTTCGGCCATTATTTCACGCGTGCACAGGGGACTATTATGTCTTCTACAATTTTTCTGACGCCACTAGCCGTGGAGTAAACGAAGCTTGCGAGACTTTCCTCGTCTCAAACCTCTTTGTACCTGCCGGGCTGTTCGAAGGAAGGTCTGAAGGGTAAAAGGAATCCAAAAGAACCACTATTTTACCATAATCACTATCACAATAAATTCGATCCATACGTAGAGTTCTACCCCGGATAAAGCGTGCTCAACATCCTTCACCGTGGACCACCCCAGTACGTCGCCTCAATTATGTTCATCATCTTTCTCGCGCGGTAGGAAGGGTGGCCGAATGGTTCGAAAGAGCCCGCCAACTTTCTTCGCGCGCCCGCAGGAATGCTATCTCATTAATTCCCGAATATTCCCATCCGGGCCGAGAACACGCCGCGTGCACACCCCCATTTCCACGCGGTTCGTCTATCATCCAAATTGAGTAATAAACCCTGGGCCTCCTCGACCCGGCTCCCGAAGCACTTTAAAAGTTAATCTTGGTAGGCGTATCAGGTTCCAAGGGGGAGGACGCTGCTGCAGTCCTTCCTCGAGGTCTGCTCGTCCTTCCCTCCTCGTCTCTTATCACTTCCGCCGGCTTCATTCTCGCTGCCGTGGAACGCGACGCATATCTACGTCCCTGGCCAGAATTTCTGCCGGCTGAAGCGACAGGTGCCGTCTTCCGGGCGAATATTTCGCCACCCCCTCCTAGCCTCGCATCCCCGGCGAGCTCGCGACGTTTCGACGTAATTACGAGCGGGCGATGCCGTATTTCTCTCGGCGGGAACGCAAATATTTTCGGGCAAAAACTCCTCCCAGCTTCTCTGCCCTTTCTCGTGGAGCAGTGGCTGTCGCGCGTGTGTCACCCCTTGTCCCTCGCGAGCGAACGAAGGCACGGCGGAGGCAGATTAAAAATGAGAAGATGAACAAACTATGAGAAACGACGGGGTAGATGGAGAAGAACCGACTGACTCGACGGTTGTGCAGGATGGCGCAGCGATGTTTGGTTATTGCGATACCATTGGGACATTCCATGCGAACTCGGACAGATTTCGGAGTATGTTTTCGTAGATTGCTGAAATTTGAATATGTTGTAGTCTTTAGTGATATTTAAACGTACCTCAAAGGATTTTTCAAAATATTGAAAAATGACGATTTTACAGCTGTTTGAAGTTAAGTGCTAACTTTTTTTCAATACATTATTGCTATGGAAGTAGTAAACGGATGGAGATGAGCTTTACGGTGCTTATAGAGAAGACATTAAAGTTTTAAGAAAAAATTATTTGAGTTAAAAAGAAAAAAAATTTAATCATTTTTGTGCAGTTATTTTAAACAAATGCAGGCTTTTAACATTGGGCACGATTTTAAAAATCTGAAAAAAGGAGAATATAGTTCTATCCTTCCCTTTGATGGAGCGTCAAGTTTCGTCAATTTTTACAGGGCCAATTTTAAAATATCCATATTTTTAAAATTTGTCCATCAAGAGGAAGGATAGAACTATATTCTCCTTTTTCAGATGTTTAAAATCGCGACCGATGTTAAAAACCTGCATCTGTTTAAAATAATTGCCCAAAAATGATTCAAATTTTTTTTTTTAATCTGAAATAATTTTTCCTACTTCCATAGCTATAATGTATTGAAAAAAAAATCGAAAAATCCTTTGAGGTACGTTTAAATATCACTAAAAACTATAACATATTCAAATTTCAGCAATCTACGAAAACTTACTGCGAAATCTGTCCGAGTTCGCATGGAATGTCCCCATTGTGAGAGCGTTGGACGGTTAGCCGGCTTTAAGGGGAGAGAATTCGTCCTCTCTTCCCCGCTTGCCTCGTCAAGTGGGGCATTGGCGATAATGAGACAGGGTGAAATTAGTGTGTTTGCGTATGAGATGTATGCACATGTCTACATCTCTGCGATATTCTATTCGATGCAGCTGGGAAGGTAGCAATGGCAGAGGAAGCGTACATATTCCAAACCGAAGAAACGCGATTAATCTTGGTACACGGTGAAAAAGGAGGGCTCTCTCGACTTCAACGGCAGACAGAGCTCCGAAAGGACAAACAAAAGGATCGGAGCCATCGTGCATTAGCGACAGAGGCAACAATTCAGAAACCATGTCAAGCATCGTTCAGTATCGCTCCGAGAGGAACGGAATGAATAGTTAAAAGGCCCGACGAGCGACAGTCAACAATGAAACATGCAATCCCGGCCTGATATCCCGATGTACAAATCCGCTATCGGTTTCCACGGGAGCTCGGTGCTTCCTCCGCGGCGAGGAATTTTTCCAGATTTCAAGAATCCATCTCGAGACCCGCGGCTGAATAATGAATGAGCCCGCCGAACAATGGAGGCCCCACTGTGCACGCTAAGTCGAGTTAGACGTTCCACGGTACTTCGGCAATAAATGATTCAGTGGAAAACTTCACCGCGAATACAAGAACAGAAGAAGGCGCGCTGTTCGGCAGGCATGTTCTCACTATTTAACGCGACCACCAGGTGCTGCAGACGCTACACGATTACTTATTCCAGCCAATTTGTGAATCCCAATGAATGGGTCGATATGGAACGTTTCCGGGTGAGGATCATGGGGACGAATCCTTCGTTCTGCGTTTAATCACTGTCAGAATGAGCAGCTGTGACGGCCAAGCGTGACTGTAATTTATTCCCCGAAGATCGAGTAACCTGTTGCTAGAACTAATTTTTTAAACAGCCACTCGAATTCAGGGATGAGCCCTGCTGATATCGCGAGCTTCTTTCACTCAGTATTAACTCCCCGCAGAGTCGTTCGCGGGTGATTAATCGAGAGCTCATATTTACATCCAGTTTTATAGAAACATCTACCTGAATTCGCAACTTGGGTTTACACGACGCTCGAGCTGCCTCCCAATCTTCTTCCATCGACGCGGTATGCCTCCGCCGTCCCACGGCCATTCCCCCCAAAGTCTGACGAAGCTTTGCACAATGGCAAACTCGAACGAAGTTCGGAATTACTACGGATGCGGCGTGTTTGTAATTGTCGCGCGATCAATCCGACCGAGTCTTTCCGGTGGCGGCTCGCCTGCGAACAAACTGGAGGGCCGACGGGCCAAGTTACACGGCGTTTCGTTGGGACAATCGCGAGACAGGGGATGGCGACGGGCGAGGGAGGGTTGATGAGAGGGAGCGGCGCCCGGGTCTAGGCGGGACAGAGATGTCGGGCGAATGGATGTAATTCCTAATGGATGGAGCGTTAGACAACGGTGGCCGCTACCACGATGAATGTTAATATCTGCCCGGGGACGGAATCGCAAAGTTTTCAATTAACGCCCAGAGGAACGAGAATTAGAGTGGCCGAGGGAGAGACCTAGAGGCCCAATGAGTCGTCTCGTCCTGGGATTACAGACCGTACCCAGGGCCGTTGGATAACCGTGCTATTATTCGGGGATAACACTTTTCAGCGGCCGTAGCAACGCGCGAAAATGACGTACGTGGACGGGAGGGAGCGTAACGACCCGTTTAATGAACCGACGGACCCGCCAACTCGATGCGAAGAGGGCGCTTTTCAGCGGCCACCTCGCAAACGTGGACAATTAAACGCTAATTTTATTCCGATCCCTCGATGTTCCGTGCTGATGAGATATATTAACAATTCAATGTTTCAGTGGGTCCTGTACGGTTTAAAGATAAGAGGCTAATTCGTTCCTCGCTGGGTCTGGAAAATGTTCGATTGCAAAGACAGCCGGCTCCTGCCAGATGTACCAGCTACTACGAAATCAAGCGTTGCGGGTTCAGTTCGAGGAAGTTTCCACGGACCAACGGTTCCCAATGTACCTACCCTTGTAACTATGAAGCGAAACAGGATGAACCTAATTCCGGAACGTTGGAATTCGCAAGTTCAATGACGAGTTATCGAATATTACACGGCAGCAACATTCCCTGACGTGTAAATGGCGTTCCTCGACTGGAACGGAAGGGGGAAGACAGTTTAGCAACAATTTCGGAGCACTTCAAGTATTGTGTCAGTAACTGTAACACGGCAACCAATTTAGCAGAGGCTGTGCGA
This sequence comes from Andrena cerasifolii, assembly GCF_050908995.1. Classification (NCBI taxonomy): domain Eukaryota; kingdom Metazoa; phylum Arthropoda; class Insecta; order Hymenoptera; family Andrenidae; genus Andrena; species Andrena cerasifolii. The sequence continues at coordinate 23,058,463 of NC_135119.1, read as the reverse complement.
GATAAAGCGGGTGCGAAGTGCGTCGACGCGTGAAACATGTTAAGTCCTCGTAGGGGATCGAGGAAAATATAACGGAGGAAAGAAATTATTGGACGAAAAGTCCGGGAAGGGTTCGCTGATCGCGGTGGCAACGCTGCGCAGAAGGCGCGGCGCTGAACGTCTCCTGCGACTTTCGATGTCGCACGTATCGGGTAAACTCGAAATACGTGACGTCAGATGTTGCGCCATTAGGATTCCAAAGGACACTTCGGAACTCCGCCAAGAGTTTCCTGGATGCATGCAACAATCGGATTGGATTACTCGCTCGGGTGCTCGAGGTGTAGAGCCGCGAGTGACGAGAGGATATTGTGTTCGAGTTTGAAGGATTTCGAGGAGGACGAATGATATTTAGGGGCGAAGTTGCCTATTAAACGCGGCCACCTATAGTCCCCTATGAATCTAATCTGCCGGTGAAACTCGGCGGGTAGCTTCGTGCACCCGTCCACAATGGGTCACCGGCGAAGTAGCCCGGATCGGACTCGAGGCTCCTTTTGGAAAACATCCCAACGGGAAATTAAACAGCAAACACCAAAGTAATACCGAGTGAACAGTAATAATGAATAGCACGGGAGTGTTTGATATTCGTTATGCCGAAGAATTCTATTTACAAGGATTTTCGTCGGAAATAGCTGGCTCGAACAAAGACAGCAGCGTCTCCACTCCGATCTTCTTCCCTCTGGCTGAAATTCCCGGAGAGATACGGCGATATTTCACGTCGCCAGGGAGAGTCAGAGACGCCTCCATGTTTGTGACGCGGTTTAAAGAATTCCCGCGATAAGATCCGGCGAGAGAATTGTGAATCAACTGACAGGAGATAAACTCGAGAGGCAAAAGGCTGTGGGGGGGGGGGGGGGGGTGGCAGCGGAAGTGGATGAAGGCGCGGGAACCTTGAAGTTTATTAAGATTAAGAACTTCATTCGTAGTAATTCCGCCGGAGTGTACACCGCGCCCGTCCTGCCGGGCTTTTCCTATCTGCTAAGAAGACAGAACTCGTGGGACGGGGCTGTGCGCGGCGCGAGCGGGTGCGACGGGAGTCTGTACGCTTCCCTCGAAACGCCCGAAAGGTATTATAATTATTTCAGGAGGACTGGGATTATTAAAACGAAAACAGACGCCTCTCGAGGGGGAAGCAACGTATTACCCTCATGCTGAAAACTTTATCCCGAGGCAGGCTCGTTTGCTGATTTTTGGCTGGAAATTTCGCATCCCTTTATCTTCGCCCGACTTCCCCCCGCGACCACGCAGCCCTAATAGAAACGGAAAATGAGAAACGAGCGTGGGAATTGAACGCGACCAACTTTCTGCAGAATTCTCGTTATTCGAAACGCCACGATCAGTGGCCCTGACGTATGAAGTCTAAACGAATGCGAAGTTGAACGGTTCGAGCCTCTATTAAATTTTTGCTGTCTATTAAGGGGACTAGGCAGTCAGATCGCTCGAAAATCAAGTATTCTTTGCGAATTAATTACAAGGAGATGAATACAAATTGTGACTAGTACTTTTGAGTAATGTTTGTTAATACTATAAACAGTAAAAACAAAATTATTTGAATAATATATACATATGTAAGGAAAGGAGATGGCACTTTCCTAAAGCTACGTGAAGCATCCCGCGTAATAACGACGGTCGGTAAGCAAACATCGAGATGCGAAAAAAATGATAAGAAGGTGATGAGGAGAAACACGTGGCTGAAAGGAGTGTGTACGAATGTATCAAAGAAACCAAAGAAAGTGTAAATATATAATAGAGGGAATAATAAACATTGAATGTTGTTTCTTTGATTTACAGGTATGATTATAATAAGTAATCCTTAGCTCATAAGTTTTTAAAAAAATAATTATAAATCCTCTTTGATTTACAGAGAAACAATTCAGTTTACTTATTCACAACCGTTCCCATAAAAGGAGGGGAATTAATTGTATCACAGAACATTATACATATATATATGACAGCGCTACAGTTGCCTGATATATAAGTGTTTTTTTTTCTGGAGCCGCTGTAATTTTGCAGTGATTCTGGCCGTAAGAAATTGAACTGTGAAATATGCTCTGAAATTGATACTTTGCCCTGACCCCCATTCTGCCCTGAACCTATTGAAAAAGAAAAAAAATTAAAATTATAAAAGTGGCGGCTGTAAAACAGCAAATTTTAAAGAAACTTGATTTTTCGCCAGAGAAAAGAGCCATTTTAATTTTTTTTTTGTCAAAACAGAAGTTTTCACAGACTTACGCGTAGCTTCAGGTCGTAACTAGACATGTCTCACTTATGCTGATTTTTTTTCAAATCGACTTGTACCTCTGTTTTTTCGCAATCACTGCAAAACGAAGAGGAAATATGATTCCGAGAAAAACGCGTTTAAAGTTTCGAGAGAGGAATTAGTCTACCTGCGTGCGCGCAGAAACGGTTTATGACGCGCTCGACCTTTTCGGCTGTAAAATCCTTAATTTTGCGAACTTTAACATAAACCAAACGGCATTTTACTCGGGATGGGTGTTACTTTCGAAAAATACAAAAAAAATCGACTTTCTGACTGCCTAGTCCCCTTAAAGCCACTAGATAATATAGGACGAGGGTGAAGAGGATGATTCAAGCACGAAAGAAGCTCCTTTACTCTTGGACTCGTTACTGGAACCATCAGTAACTTCTAACAGTCCTGGCACAAATTTTATAAGTAAAAATCGGGGTCTAGGCGAGAACTTGCAAATAAGAGTTTATGGACACGATAAATAACGCGAGACTCAGTTACATCCGCGGGGCGATAAAGTAAGATACAATTATCCACTAACGCGCAGCTGCAGAATCCGCTGAACCTTTGGATCCCCGTCGTATTTGAACGGACGCAGAGATTCCATGCTTATACAGAGTAAAATTTAGTCGTATCTCCTCGTTTCAGCGCATTCACCGGTATCCGCGCGATCGTAATTCTGTTAGACTCCGGCGCTCTTCCAAGGAGGAACATAAACATTTCCGCGATTGAAAATAACGGCGCGGGCATTTCCCGCGCGTTTCACTGCGGGGGAAGGGCCGGGCGGAATCGAAGATGCCGCCTGACTCTGGCTCACGGCACGATTAATAACACTTAGATGGCACACGAAAGGGACCAGTGGCTTGCTGTATCTGTTGATATTTATTAGAATTTAGTAGCCGGCCATTACTCGGGGCCGGGGCCGCTTTTAGACGGCGGCGCCGCCGCGGCGATCGTAACTGCAAGAGTTCCAACGAGCTTGTTCCCGACCATTTTCGGGTAATTGTGATCTACGGCGGGAGACCAGTTCGTAGCACGAATTATTGTGTCGTAGAATCGCCCTTTCGGGCTGCGGAAAACATTTCTGTGCGCGGTTAAACTTAAAATACACGTGGCCAGGTAGGCACGCGCTACGTGGACCCACGAAACATTCGGTGAGCGTTCAGGCTACGGCACTCCTTGTCTTCTGTCACAGCGAGATCAATTTCTGCTTGGAAAATTGTTAAGATTTCATTGAATAATGAAAGTATGTTTTAACAAAAAAGAAACTTTGGATCTGTAAACTGATAGGGAGAGTTTACAGGTGTTGTTCTCACTGCGAATCCTCTACAACTGTGTTCCGCACGAGGCGAGCGTCCTCGACCTTAACAGGGAGACAAAACAAAAATCTCTCCCCACTCCTATTAGCTATAACGCAATACCACTGCAATAGAATGGTGAGATTTGAACCTACATAAACGGTTATCTTCAACAAAAATCAACTGCGAGGATTGATCCTCCAATTTCCATTGATCTCGTTACGATCGCGTAATTAGGTGCACCTACTTCTTCGTCTTTTCTTTCGGCAAAGCGAGGTTGGAGTGCAAAGTCGAGCAGATTTCCCAGTTCAGACATTTCGGTCGTTAAAAGAATACGAGGTTATTAATCCAGGAAGCAACGGCGTCGTTGAAAAGTTCCCCGTGCACGCGAAACATTCTCCCGTCAGGATATTAATTGTTTTTTCTAGCAGAATTTTTAATTGGTCCCCGCGGTTGCTCATTAGATGGACGAATCTCGACGATACCTCGAGTTAATTAAACAGTACGTTGCACGTCTACGTCGGTGGAAAAGCAGCGGATAATCTGTGCGTTTACTGTGTTCCTAATTGAAAGGTGGACAACGGGTTTCCAACGGGTCCTTAAATTTGAAATTCTCCTCGATGTTTGAAGGATTTCATCCTGCTCGAACTAATTTCAACTCGCTTCGTCTTCGGTATGCATCGTCGATGGCTATGTTCAATTTGATTCTTTAAAACGGCAGCCCAGGTCTTCAGAATCGATTCGAGACACGCAAGTTACCCACTTCGTTTATACGAACTCCTTTGTAATTTTTCTGCGGAGAACGCTTTTGACAATGATCGCGGGGTTTTTTTCTATGGAATTACTCCGCCAGCCAGCTGAACCCTCTAATTTTCTTTCATAAACTTCGGCCATGCATTCCACGTTTTAGTCTCGACCGCGAGCTCGTCGACGGAAGTTCGACGAACTTCGACCCTGACGCAACTGCGATATCCGTCACGAGCCAAGTCTAGACAAAGAGGTCGATTTTCTCTTTCATATGCCTCGCGAGGGAACGCCATATGTGCTGGTTTATTAATAACCCCTGCCTCCTGTTGCCCTATTTCGAGAGAACTTCCTTTATTATTATTATTTATTTAACGCGACGAAGCCCAGTTTATATCTACGCAAGGAAGTATCATACAATAGTGTACAGATTAAGGGAAACAAAAACAAAAACGCCTGGAAGCTATGGCTTAGACTCCCAGAACATTTATAACAAAGAAGTGGGGTAGACCGGGGGCGGTAGTAACAGGGTGGCGAATGTAACACGCTAAATATCTCAAAACATATAACAGATATTAACACCAATTTTGGATATATGATGAACAATGGCATTTGGAATGTAGGTATACATCCATGGCCCAGGAGTACAGATACACAGTAGACAGGGATAGTGAAGGAAATAACTTTAAGATACCGTAAAGTATCTTTTTTTTTCCATAAAAAAGATACTTTACGGTATCTTAAAGTTATTTCCTTCACTATCCCTGTCCCGGGGTCAGGGACGGTTGTAACACTTTACCCGCTTCTCATTTTTGTATTAATAACTTGGATATTACTTGACATATAACGAAACTGCTGTGACTCAATGATGTCAGATAAGTGAGTAACATTTCCATATAAGAGTTTTTGTTGTAAATGTAACAGTTCCTGCGTAATCGTATTCCAAAGTCAAAGTGTTACTACCGCCCCCGGTCTACCCTGCCTATGAAAACTGGAGATTACCGACTGCTTAAAAGAATGGATACAGGAGCCGAAGAAATTAATTCAGTCGGCTACCTCATAGCCTTTATGATATCGAGGGAACTATTAGCAGACACGCGCACCTGATCAACTTTAAAAATTGAAAGGCTGCAACATGAATCCAGACACTCTGCATTCTTTCGATCGTAAGGGATGTTTCGAGCAAACAGCCGTGCGACACTGTCCGCGCAAAGGGATACTAAAAGAGTATTTACCGAATTACCAAGGGGCCATTAAATGTTTGGCGAAGTTCGACGATGCAGCAATAGCGCCGGATGCACCCCTGAAAGACCGAAGTTCGAACAGCCGTTAATTAACTCATACCCAGTAGTTAACCTGCCGGTAATCCACTTTGCAGTTGCAAGTTACGCGTCCAGGGCACCTCTAATGTGCTTTTTATTGCGCGTCTGCTCGGAATTTCGCGGCGAAATTATAAATTAAATTCCCGGGGTCCTTCCCCAAGGAACTTGCCACTTGGACACTCCTGGCACGATATTACACACGCGCGGCCATCGCGCTCTCGTTTTAACTCGCATTCGTGGCGGTTCCCTGTTCTTCCTTATATCTGTTCGATCTACTGTGCGTTAACACGGCAGAAGGGAACGACTCAGCATTCTCAGCTGTAAAATAAATTAATTTAATAATGCTGCATTTCGAGGAATTTCGCGAATTCGTAACACCATTGGTAAACGTTTCTCGCGGTCGTCGAGCGCTCTCCTCTCGGTTCCCGATCGACGAATATATCTAGACGAAGAGCGTAGAAAATGGCGCCTCGCTATTTTGGTTAACGGCAAATATGACAGCGCGATAAAATATGGTAACGGGCGGCGCGGAGTTTAGTACACTTTAGGGAACCGTAATGCCTCCCTCAATAATAACAAACTTTCCGCGATACGGTCCGCGCAGCTGCGTATCAGCCGAAAATTATTGACCGCTATTATGTATCAGCGGCCCTGAAAAACCATCACTGCCATCTGACATCGTAACCGAAGTTTCGATTGCTCCGAATGGGCCGGAGGGTACCCGCCGTACGCGAGCAACGGAACTCTGAATATTTCAGCGTGAAAAAGCTGTCTGTTTACGACGCTGGCGCGTCTGTGCCGCGGTAAATAAGTGAAACCGATTGTTCGGCGTGGCTCCCCCGACTAGCGTTTCCGAGGGTGTTGTACATAAATTACGAACTTTACTAATTCATCCCCGATAAAACTGACCCCGTTCACCCTTTGATTGCGTTCAAAGTTTGCGCGTGAATTTCATTCTAATCGACTTTGACAGGGACGTTGAATGCCACTCGCAATTTGCACGTGGAAACTATGTTAACAGTGAAAATTGAAAAGCTTGCTGCATAGCTGCGCCGTTTTCGGTGGCTTGGAGCAGAGACGAAAGCGATCCCGCGGACGAGTTTTGTGATCCGGGAGTGCTGTAATGAATATACAGACCTCCGGGCCGGGGGTTATTGCCGCTAATATGAATTATTACTTTTAATAACTTAAAGGCGGTGGTAGTCCCAGGCTGGGGCACGAAATAAAATGCAAACGAGTCGCGAGCCGCGGGCGACGAAGGAAGTAGTTAATGAAGTCGGTGACGATTGGCAAGTCGATCGACTTGGGTGGCATCTGAACACGACTGCCATGTATTTAAGAGGTCGTGCTCAGTCAGGAGGTCGAAAAAGGGTGGTCTTTGGAAATTTTTTACTCAAAAGCTATAACACATTTCTCAAAAAATCTTTTTTCCTTTTAAGGATTGCATCTAGTACCGTGCATTGTATTTTTTTTTATTTTAAAATATTTATTAATAACTAAGTTATTGTCCATCACTCGAAGGTTCTCTAAATAAAAAGGCTTCTGCGGTGTCCACTGCTGCTCGAAAGTCGATCATCTCAAATAAAACATTCAAAAGAATTTACTTACTATATTATATTTACTAGTATTTGAACGAAGGATTTTTTTATCCGACGCTTAGTTTTCTTTTAATTGACGAAAATCAGGCACGATTTATGATAAAAATTGAAACTTTTACTGTAAACATCAGCCATTTTTTCCCAAATCAATATTTCGAAAAATCCTTCGTTCAAATACTAGATAATATAATATAATAAGTAAATTCTTTTGAATTTTTTATTTTAGATGATCGACTTTCGAGCAGCAGTGGTCACCGCAGAAGCGTTTTTATTTAGAGAACCTTCGAGTGATGGACAATAACTTAGTTATTGGTAAATATTTTTAAATAAAAAAATTACGATGCACAGTACTAGATGCAATTCTTAAAAGGAAAAAAGATTTTTTGAGAAATGTGTTATAGCTTTTGAGTAAAAAATTTCCAAAGACCACTCTTTTTTCGGCCTCCTGACTGAGCATGACCTCTTAATGCGAGACGCTTACAGGCTACAGCTGTAATATATTCTCCCGTAAGAAATATATATATTCACCGTCTTCCACGGTACCATTTACAGCGAGACACGCAAATCTATTTGCACATGTGCAGTTGACGCAGCAGCCAAAGCGTTGAACCTGATTCGTGGCGAAGGATCGTTTGGTCTATAAGTGGCAGGCATTCTCGCGCTGCAATTTCTGCCCAACGCCCTGAACTTTCGTTCTCGGGAGCACGACGCCCCCTCACCTCTCAAGTTTCGAATTCGAAGACGAAAGTTCCAACGGCGTGGAATTGGTTCGGTCCTGTGTGACATAATGAAGGGACCTACTAGAGGGAGAGAGAGAGAGAGAGAGGGGCGGGAGTAGAGACCCGGGGCGGTTCGTAGACTGGCGCAAAGTGGTCTCCGAAGTAGCGACCGGAAGTTTGACCCTTTTCGGATGCATTAAAGTTGGCCCCGCGACGACACAGCACGCCGCGGACCTCACAATGCTTGGCGAACGTGTCGGCGAGATTAGAGCAACCAGAAATGGAAGGGCTAGCGGGCTAAAAGAAAAGTTAACGCGAAAGTTTGCCGCGCGAGCGCATCCATTAGACACGAATAAAACCATGTGGCGGAGGGCAGCCAGGCGGCGGGTGGGTAATTATGAATTATCGAACCGATCCCTTTGTTCCTTACGAGCCCGTCTACTAAGCCTCTGAGTAATTTATACGAGATTAAACCGTGCACGGGCCATTTAGCGCGAGTGGTAACATATTATATTAATCATAATCTGGCGTGCTAATTCCGTGGACCACCCCCAGCTGTCTGAACATCTGCCTACTAGCAGGGACTTGCATGAATTTTAACGACAGTATAAAATATTCGTCATGATCATGCTTTTGTTAATAGAACGTGAGTGCATGTACCTACATAAGTGTAAAAGCATTTATGCTCTCGTCGTACCTTTCCATATTTCCAATATTTCTCTCGTAGCTACTATCAAATTTCTACCCCTTTCTAATACCCGGTATTTTTTCGCTAACCTATCTGCTTCTCGCGAACATATTTCCCCCTAAATATCCAGTCGCGGCTACGTCGTGGAAAGGATAGTTTCCCCGCGACAAGGTAAGAAATGCCCGCGTACATCGTCGTGCTCGCGGTATCCCGGAGAAACGACGCGACGGGTCGGCGAAGCATCTTTTTATGGCGATCTAAACGACTTCGTCCGCGACGGCCCCTCGCCGACGTCGACCCCCCATTCGCCGAGCTTCCCTACTGCTGGCGCGCTCTTCACCACCGCCACGGATTTACCGGTAGATTGGATATATGCGGTTTATACGTTATTTTTCTTGGGTTCTTCAGAGGTGACTGCAGTGAGCCAGAAGAGGGCTGGCGGAAGAGCCGAGGGGACCGCAGGGTATAACAACGTGTGGTCCGAGGTCTGGATGCCGTGCACCCTTCCATCGTGATTTTCTCTTCGTTACGCGCGTCTGCCAGCGCGATCCCTCCTTTCGCCGGGCTCCTCCATTTATTCCACGGCACACTCGTTACCCCCGCGCGACATTCGAATCCCGTGGCTAGCGCTCACGCCTCGCACAGCACCATGTCTCTTTATCAGCCTCCCGAGCTTCGTATTGTCGTGTAACCGGTAGAATGCAAATACAAATACTTGTATAAAAATGTCCTTTAGTACAAGTCAGTTCGAACAAGTTGCTGGTGCGATGTACAAGCGAGATCTGTAGCTAAAGAAACAACGGAGAATCCTATTGGTTGTTTCTACTGCGAGGATGTGGAAGCTAGGATTGGTCATTGAGTAAGGGAGGAAGAGGTGGTTTGTAGAAAGTTCCGTGGTGATAGAACGTTAGCTTTCACTTTGGAAGTGGGCCTTAGGACCCACGGGCTAATCCGTTTGTTTACAGACAAGTCAAGTTCGCTCGGAAGGGGCTAAGCAGGGATCCGAAACGCCGCGTAACCCTAACCCTTACCCGGTTAACCAAGGAAGGTTTCTGTAACCCATACTAACCGCGAGGGAACGGTTCTTAAATTCTAGAAAGAACCGAAGTAGCCGGGTTAACCCGCTACGAGCGGGTTACTAGTAAAATAAGACAGTCTAGCCTAGACTAGACAGTCATTTACGGCAAGTCAGTGATATGTGAATCTACAGGGAATGCAGATTCGGATCAAATGAATACACAGTGTTTAAGATATACGAGTATATTATCCGTGCAGGATCGATTAATTTTAGAGGGTTGTTAGAAACGGAATTTATACTTTATTTTTTAAACTTCAAGAATTACTCAACACCAATATCTTTTAGCATCAATATCTTCTACAGCCGTGTACGCGTTTCGCCTTATACCTTCCATTTTCTAGCATTCGAATATTTTCCACACCTAAATCTTAGACAATAGGCAAAGGTCCCGTCATCTGGTCGACAGTCGGTCTCGTCCATGCGGCAGGTATTACCGAAGCACCAAACAACCGGGTCCTAAACCCGCACAGTCTAGACGGTGTGAGATTTTCGACAAAAATCGCTCGACAGCGCAAATCTTGACCGATTTCAATATTTTTTTTTTTTTAAATACTCGTAAAGGATTCAGCAATAACGGAACACTGCAATAAAACCCATATCTGTTGGTCTGATTTATAGAAAACACTATTTAGCGCAACATAACATAAAAACATAAATTATACAGATTAAAGATATTAAAAATTATTTGTTTACAAATTTAATATTAGCTGTAAAATTTACTTTACATTTACAAAATTTAAGTTTTAAATAAACTGCATAACTGATTTGAATATTATATTTTTAAATTATATTTCAATTTTATTAGTTTCGATTTTATTTTTAATATATAAATTTAAAAATAACTTTATAATAATTGTAATTCGGAATAATTAGAATCGAATCTTTTATGGTAACTAATTTTATAATGTAATTTATAAATATAAGATTTAAATCAACTATACAGTTTATTTAGAACATAATTTTTGTAAATTTAAAGTAAACTTTTATTTTACAGTTAATATTAAATTTACAAAAAATTAATTTTTAATATCTTTAATCTGCAAAATTTATTTATTTATGTTTTTACGTTATGTTCTGCTAAATAGTATTTTCTATAGATTAGACCAATAGATACTGGTTTTATCGCTGTGATCCGTTATTGCTGAATCCTTTACGAGTATTTTTAAAAAAAAATTATTGAAATCGGTCAAGATTTGCGCTGTCGAGCGATTTTTATCCAAAATCTTACACTGTGCGTCAGCAAACGCTCGCGATTTCGGCGCGGCCAAGTTAATCTTCGACCTCGCATATTTATTACTTTCACGTGCATGCATCACCCTACCAAGAAGTCTCCGATATTAAAATAAAATTCATCTGTATTTGGAAACATAGTTACAACTATGTTTTTCACCGTAATACTGTAACCGCATTAACCCGGTTAACCGGGTTACTCGGGTTACAGATGATTTCTGTTACCCGGTGAGGCGGGTTAGTCGACGATACGGCGTACCGAACCGGGTACGGGTTAGGGTTCGGTTTCCTGGGGCTAAGGGTCTTAGAGGGTGACGATGACCAGATGTGTAAGAAGAAAGGAAAGTCGCGAAGTAGGTATCTAACAGTCTCCTAGTGCCTCTACGGTTTATCCTCGAATCATCCCACATTTATGGCACGCTCACTCCTTTCCATCTGAATAATTACAAATTCCTCCCCACTGTCGAAATACTACACGAGACTTTACAGATATCCCGGAATATCCAGATTCGCAAGGCTATTTAGTTCAGTCCCCCAGACACCGTGGAGACTCCGCAAAATTCCCTGATCCATCTGAATATTTGCAAGAGGGTGCATTTGGAGTGGCCGCCGCCAGTCACGAGTAGTGTCGATTTCCCGTGAAATTTTCCACGGAGCCCGACGCGAACGATCGTGAAACCCCCCAGGGATCGCGCAATTACGGTTATGACTTTTCCTACGGGGCCGCGTTTCGAGTGCACGCGAAAAAGATAAAAAGAATAGTCAGCGCGAGAAGGGGGATGGTTCGAGGCGTGGAGGGGGTCAGTAGCGGGGGGCGGGGGCGCGGGCAGCACGTAGTCAATATTTGCATGCCGCGAGGCGGCCGGAAGTGCACTCGAAACGACGGAGACAAGAACCTCGTGCCTGGCCAACCACTCTTTCCGGCCTGGACTCGCCCTCCCCTCCGCACGAGTGCAGTCAAGGGTCGGCCTTTTGAGGGCCCTTCTGTTGCCGAAGCCGCAGAGTTGCATCTCGCCAGATCCTTCCGCCACCCTTCTCCCCCTTTCGCCCCGTTTAACTTCCTTACCGGCCGACGAATAGAGACCGCACCCCCGACAGCCGCCACCCCTGCGGCTCATTTTCTGATGACGACGCGGCAGATAATTATTTCTTGGTCGTGGCAATGAGGCACCCTCCCGATGACGGTGCCGGGGCACCGCTATCCGCGACCGGGGTCTTTGAACCGAGGCAAATACGATACAGCGACCAGATCAGGAGCAACGTTCGAGTCAGTTGTTAGGGGAGTTTCATTAAACCCCCAGGGATGTTTTGTGGGTACTATGATCGAGGTTTTAATGAGAATAATCTCTGTGCTGTAGCGAAGAAAGAGGCCTCGGTTTACCTGGTTCGCTGGTGCTGAGTATTGCGTGAACTCAGGCTGCGTGGTAATTATGTAGTTGCGATGTTAGTACTGATAAGCTATCGCAGGCACTTTCATCCAGGAACTGCTTTAATTCATTGACGACCTGTCGTGTTGTAGAGATACTGTAGACGAGGGAGATTAAATATTCGCGAATAGAATCTACTGATTTAAGATCTAGAGACGCGGTAGCGTCTCGACGCCAAGTACATGAAAGACACCCTGTATATGTCGACAGTCGCTATCGCTATCATTTACTCGTCGCACGGCTATTCCAACCTAACCTGAGACTTACTTCATTAATATCTCTTCACGCCTGCAATATTTTCTAAATTTAAAGATATTTTTCTCATGTAAACCGCATATAAGCTTTGGATTAAGAGCAAACTCAATAAAATCGGTCCACGCATGACAGAGATATCGTAATATCGTCCAATGGGTCTGTTAGAAACGGTAAGATTTTTCTTCTGATCCTTCTTGTTCAAGAAATTTTTCGTCAGTATAATACGTATACGCGTTACACGCACGCCTTCAGCCAACAGAAACTAACACATGTTTCGTTCGTCAATCACTATCTTCACTATGCAATCTACTCCAAATTTTGGCAGCTTACCGTCAAGTTACAACCAAGTTATAAACGTGTTTTTACAAATATGTATCGTTGTACCATTGAATTGCAACCAAAATGCAGTCTCAAACACAAGGAAAGTTGCCGAAATTTGAATTGCGACATATTTGGATATCATCAAACTGTTTTTTATTTGTAATTAAACTGAGGATTTTATGTATATGTAGATAATCAAAGCGTAAAATGATGCTGTGACTGGATTTGTCCTTAATTCTGTCCCGTGATAATTTGCAAGTTATAATATTAATAATTATCTGAAGTCATTCCCTAGGCAAATTATCTTTATCTTCTATTCTTTTGTGATTTTTTTATTTCATGTACTTGGCGTAATTTTTTTACTTTTTCGAAGTTTTTTTATGGGGTCAAGATTTACAGTGCGCTTTCGATTCGATTCACCCAGTGAAACTCGATTGGACAGTTGATGAATAGGTACCGCTGAAGCGTCTTTCAGCGATTTACTTTGCTTCGATCTTTAGCCATTGCACTGCTGTAGGGTTTAATTAAACGAATGCAGGGTCCCGTTGAATTTAAGTATTGAAAATCTTTCAGTAATCAGGTTAATATTGTTAGTAAGTCTGACCACGATAAGTCTTGTATAAGGCACCTCGTATTATCTACTGTCTTCAGGGAAAATTATCTGAAACTCGGGATGCAAAAAGGAAGGGAACGTAGGGCGCCTATTTAAACGCGCCGTACGCGGCGAAATCGAGGTGCGTTACCATAAATCGATACTTTGGTTTAGTCGCTCCTCAGCGTCGCCCAGAGATTTCGCATTTAAATTCACCTCCCCCGCCCTTGAAACAAATACTCGCGAAATTCCCGAGCGCTTCAGCCGCGAAACCGAATATTATTCCGGAAGTTCGCGATCGTTGCCGCGCGCGAGGGCGAGACGCGGCCTTGTACCCAAGCTCCCCTCGATGCCGCACGTGCCATTACGATATTCGAAATGCTAAAAGTCCACGCGTCTGCGAGCGCCGGCCGCGTCTCCAAAGTCTCGAAACTCGCGACAAGTTTTCGCAGTCGCGCGGCAAGGAGTGGCTGGAGCGCGCGGGGGTAGGTTGCCGAAGGAAATAGGTGGAGCCGGGAGCCGCTGGAAATACATATACAGCGCGGACGGATAGCAGAGGAGCCTGGAAGACTCTGGGCTGTTCCATGTAAATTCGATCGGCGAGCTCGATTTCGCTGGACTTTACAGAACCGACGAGGGGTAGCGGTGCTGGATTTTACGCGCCCAATATCCACGAGATACGGACTATCAGCGAGGTGCTAGCCGCTGAGATACGAGAATTATAAAATAAACCGATGGAGCTGGCGAAAGGAAGCGAGATATTCCGGCCACGTGGCTCGAAAATTTATCTCGAGATACAGGGAGTAAGTACGTAAGCGTGTCGTAAAGTGCGGGATCCGAACGACGGTGGGATTCCCGTGTTCGGATTTTCTTGCCAAGGTGTACTGGATCCGCTTATTGCGGTCAGCGATGGGGTTCTCACGAGTCTAGCGATGCTGCGCTTCTGTTTTTCCTAAATTTAGGGTTTCAACGGTGACGAACCTGTTACATCATTTTGCAACGTATGTTTTAATGTCGATGGAACTGTATTGTTAGCGTTTTCTTTGATGATTGTAGGAACGGTGTGCAGGAGCCTAGCGAGCATCAGTATCAATAAGTCAACGTGGTTCAGCAAACCAGGCAAACGAAACTAGACAAAGGCAACTGGTCACGCGAAAGGGGACAAAACCAGCGTGTCTAATGCAAATTCGATTCTAAACTTCGATTTGATGCGACACAGAGTGATTGCGGTTACCGCGGGGCTGCGCCTCGAGTACAGTTGCAGCTAATATCCTCCAGGTACGACTGCCACCTTGTCGTGGCTGAGAATATTCTCGTGAAAGCTGCTTGAAATTCATCGAACGGGACCACCAGGGACGCCCGCCTCTCGCAAATCGCCGGACCTTCGGCAGATGAAATTGAAAACTTGATTTCGACTTGGGCTCCGTGAGATGTAATCATTGGAAGACCGTGAATTTCGAGGATTTCCGAAAGGCGCGGAGGAAGTGGAGGAATCTTGAATGTTCCGTAGGGAATCAGCTCCACGATGATTATCAAGCCTCCGCGAAGGCCGACGTTTCAATTTTCAAGCTACCCTACAAGCTCCGCCGGTATAGTTTCCTGACGAACCTAATCTCTCGACTTTCTGCCTGCTCGACGAGCTCCTATCGCTGTGTACATGGCATTTCGTTCTTTTTCCTTACTTTCCCCCTTACTTCTCCCCTTTCTTCCACGTTCGGTCTGATTCCGCGGTGCGCCGTGTCTACCCCGTTTACCACGCAACGTGGATATAAAAATTTCCGTTCCCCCGTTACCAGGAAAATCTCAACTCCTCTGCATTCTCCTGCGGGCTATTTTATACGGGGCTCGCATACACCGAGGCTCTATATTCGCGAACTGGGGGCTCCTCGTAAATCCTGCCCGCTAAAGTCGACGCATCATTTCCATATAGATTCTCCTGCGTGGGTCTTTCCATTTACGGGGCATTTGCTTTTCTCATAGTCGATCGCGGCGACGATCAGCCGGAGCTTTCAGGATCGTGCACAGCAGGCGATGAGAAGGCGAAGTTAAGAAAAATGTAAACGTGTTCCGCGACCGAGGGCAATCGAAAGGGATTCGAAGTTGAAATAGAAATGTGACAAACGGTGAAGCTGGATTTGCTGGGTGGTTGAGGCTTTATCTCATAAAGCATGCATTGCACTGGTGAGTTATAACATTCTTAAATTATTCTTATAAATATAGGGGAGAGCGGGGACAAACTTAACGGCGTCATGAAAGTAACACGCATTCGCTCCCCTTCCACAATCATTTCCAAAACGTTTGCTTTACATAGCTACGCGTGTTCAGTGTTTCTCGATTCGTATACCGTGGGCAAGCTGATTTCGTTATTTTGATCATTCAGGTAAGTGTCTCCTCTGTTGTTTTTTTTTTTGGATAATATTCATAGTTAAACAATAGATATTAAAACAATTATTTGCTAGAGCGTTCTTAGATAATGTCTTCATGAGTTACTGTATTTGATTGTAAAAAGTCTTGTATAGTTTGTATGTTATAACATTTCTATTCTGAAAAACATGGCTGGGGACAAAAGTAACACGTCTCTACGGGGATAAAAGTAACATATTACTTGGGCGAGGAAAATAGCATACAGGACAGGAATTCTTCAGATGATAATGATTGTCTATGACTGGTTTGATTGGACCCTTTCAGTGAAAGCTGTTCGAGAGAGAATGGGTGATCTTCACTACGTATGTCATAATTTTAATTCGGATTAGGTGAAATTTAATACCTATCATTTAACTAAATACACAATACCAAAGAAATGTTCGAAGTTGGTTAAGCTTTCCACATTTCGTTATTTAAAATTTATTTCTTTTTATCGTTATATAAAATATGTGTATTTAAATGTTATTTTCTATCATTTTTTTATAATAAAAAATCCGATTTTGCGTTGGAAGGGGTGTTTTACTTAATTCTCCTCAAAATAATTAGTGTTACTTTCGCCCCTACGGTATATTGCTTTCCTCCTACCCCTGCAGGACAAAAGTAACAATGACAGTCACCGCGTAAAACTGCCATAACTTTTTAACTACTTATCACTTAAGGCTGAATCTGGGCTCAAATGATAGACCAAGAAACATAGTATCTTAAGGCACAATTTTGATTTTTATATTTATAAAAGAT
Organism: Andrena cerasifolii; assembly: GCF_050908995.1. Lineage (NCBI taxonomy): Eukaryota > Metazoa > Arthropoda > Insecta > Hymenoptera > Andrenidae > Andrena > Andrena cerasifolii. The sequence continues at coordinate 23,041,745 of NC_135119.1, read as the reverse complement.
AATTGTAGGCTAGGTCAAATATAAAAAGTGTTACTTTTGCCCCCGCTCTCCCCTACTAGATTTTCAAACGTTTACTATTTACCTAAATATATGGAGTTTATCTAGGACACTTAAGTGCTCGTCCAAGAACTAAATCTGAATATATTTTCAAATATTTTGTGATGAGAAGATCGTAGCACAGTGTTGAGATTGGAAGAATTTCGCTTTCTGGGTTTCTCGAAGAGCCTAACAAGGAATATCTGATCGATCGAAATGCACGGCAACCAATGTTCCGGCGCCAAGCCCATCATTCGTTATTCCACGTTCGATTGGAATTCAGATGGAGAGATATTGCCAGTCACAGGGTCGCATAATCGGCGTCTTTCGACGATTCCTCCGTGGAATTTCTCGGGGTCGACCCCAGCAGGACACGGCCAGGACCACGAAATGATACCAAATAACAGCCGCGTGCTACGAATAATTTCGCCTCGGGATCTGCTGCTCTTCCACCACTGCAAATTCGCGGGCATTTATCGCCGGGCGACAACGACGTAATAAATAGCAGGCACGTCTGACAAGGGAAGATCCCGAATCCGAAAATTCAAAAAATTCTGAAACTTTGTGGATATGTAGGGAATTTCCTTCTGATTACAACGCAATTTTTTTCTTGCAGCCTAAAATCACACAAACAGGGTGAACTTAACCCCCGAAAATTCGACTATTTTCCGATTTTGTGTTATAACTCGCGAAATGTAAGAGATAGAAAAAAAGTTTCGAGACAAAAGTTACTTCTTTTAATTAGATCTAGCTTTTGGTAAATAAATTATTCTAAACTTCACGAGTTATAACAGAAAATCGGAAAATAACCGGATTTTCAGGGGTCAATTACACCCCGTTAGAGTAAATTTGGGCAGCAAACAAAAATTGCGCTGTAATCAGGGGTAAATTCCCTACATATTCACGAAGTTTCAAAATTTTATCCTCGTGTTAGAAATTACACAATAACTGCTCGTTTCAACATTCTATGCTAACCTTCCTCCGTTCAATCAAACTTACAACACTTCACAGTCCTTTTGGGGGTATTTTCCATCATCCCTCTAACGTATGATCCAAAACTACACTCCCAAACACTCAATATCGTCGCTGCTATAATTCCAAACTACACCATGCCGCGAAATCAGGCTCGTTACGCTAAGTAGCCCATCTCGATAGCTGAGCCGCCCAATCCGCTGATCGCTCTGCGAATCTCCCTTTGCAAAGAGACCGGCTACGCGAATATCTTCTTGCCCCAGACATAGAGTAGTATCAATCATCCGTACACGTGAAGATTCCGCTCGGGTTAAGGATAGCAACCCTGGGATACCAGGGGCAATCAGCGTCGTCGGTGAAGTATCAACTCAGAGCGTTGCACACCCGCGCGCGGAGTGCACGGCTTTGTGCGCCCTCACATCCCTTGTTAATTAAGGCCCCGCTCATAATTGGCCACGTAGACGGGCACGCACACAGCATGCGTGACGGTAGCTGGCATTCGTAGCCCGCAATAGAGACATCCTTGTTCCCTCTTGTTTGTCCGGATGGATGAACGCTTGCCCGATCAAAGGATCGGAAATGGGCCAATCGATCCGAACAATTCGACCGCGAGTTCGTTCCAGGGACGCGGAGGTGTTCTACCGACATCATGGGAATTAAGGACTCGCGGCGCACATATTGCGAAGAAATCTCTCAGCTCCTGGAAGCCACCTGAATTCCAAGTCCTAAGAGACTAGCTTTCAAATCTTTTGCACCATCCAAGCTTTCTACGTGGGAATCTCAAGCCTTTCTACTAGCATGTCGTTAGAACACCCTGACTCCCCACAATTGCTATCCGGAGCGACCAACCAGAGCAATGACTGTCCGTATCCATGAGAAATCTGACATCAGAGGGAACTCCGCGCACGCGATACAACGCAAAAACACGGAAGCGTGGCTTTTCATCGCGCTCGATACGGGCAATTGCAGAAGGCCAAGTCATCGACTGGCGAGGGTTATCGATTGTAAGCACGGTCGCCTTCGACGATATGAAGTTGCAGCTCGGATCAAAGGACCGCGATTAGGTTGATTAAATTGAAACGGCGCACGACCCGCGGGGGATATCGAGAATCACATCAAACTGTTATTCAGTTACGTGTTACGATACGGAATAACGTGTAACTCCGGCATCTGAAACGCGACCGCGCTCCCACCCGCGGTGCCCTAATTTGTCCGCCATTAAATTCGATACGACGCCGGTCGCGTAATCGAGCATTTCGTCGCCGCAGAATTATTATCTACATATAGCCGGCGCCGCATGATTTTCTACTCATTTACATTGAAAATTGGGAACGATGTACGATACCGGGGCGGACTTCGCGCGCCCCCACTGCTTTTCAACGATCGATCTTCCACCCGCTCCCTCCCCCCCCCACCTCCGCCGCCCTCCCTCCTCACCGTCAACCGTTTTGTTTCGCCCAACTATGTCGCGTGCAAATTTCACCTTAATTAAAAGCGTCACGTGCGATTGTCGAGCTGAAGGATTGCGAACGCTGCACGTCGGCCGCGGTAAAAATCACGGTCGTATAAATCAACCCCGCAACGAATCAGCTACATATGCTTGGTCCCACCCTCGCCACCCTTCGTTCCAACTGTAAGATCGAAAAGTTAGCATAACGGTGCGCAGCGAGTTCTGGAGGGTGTAATTCCAGGATAGTATGTTGATACTGCAGAGTATTCTCTCAATAATTAAGACGAACTGCATCCTCTCGAGGTCTAAGAGGGGCTTAGTACGTAGGAGAAGAGTACCTATAATACCTACAAAGACTCCTTCAGCTACAAAATTCCTATTAAATTCTAAACACCTTTCAAATAGATAAATGATACCGAGGGATATCTAATAAAAATTCCACTCAACTCTACTGTGCTACATTGTGAAAACTATATTCTCAGGAACCTGAAGATCACTTAAACATGCTCATCTAAAAATCACTCGCGCGAATGGACTAAATCCTCAGTGTCACAGCATCGAACCCCATCTTCGAAGCACAAAAAGACGTCCTGACGAGGACAACTGGACTGGGATCGTCCTGGCTCTTGTCGCTGCCGGGATGAAAGAGTATGGGATATAATTATATCGATGGAATCTGGCCGACCTTAATTAAGCCGCGGCCAGGGAATTGGCTATCCAAAAGCGGCTGGGTATATCGACATCCGTGAGCGTTCCTGTGGCTGCGTTTGAACAATACATCCGCAGCTGTACAGTCCATTCCTCCAGGGTCAGGAGGCGCACAGCCGCCGGCAACCCGAAAACCCTATTCAATTATCTCGCCCGAGTGAACCGTCCGTCGCGACGATACCTACCCCCGCGCCTGCACGTGAATGCGGCACGGCCGCGAGCTTCCGAGGCAACTTAATTATATGTGGCTCGCTTTATCGGGGTAAATAGTACACCAGGTAGCCGGCTATTGTGGCAGGGAACATTAGCTTGCCCCCGAAAGCCGAGTCGATAGCTGATAGCCACGAGCTCCATTTCCATCTGACGCGATAACGAGCTAATGATTGACCGTTCCCTTCTGCTGATAGCGGCTAATCACCTGCTAAAGGAAACGGTGCCCGTGGGTGGTCGAAAGTATCGTGATACTGGCTTCCAGGGGGATACGTATGGCGTAGGGTGCGAACGGAACGCGTGTTTCAAGGGGTAGCAAATTTCTGCCAGACATAATGGCGCGGAGAAGTGTAGGGACCCGAGATATAGAGTCTCGATTGTATTCTGCGTGAAATTAAGGGTGACTTAAGGGATGATCGAGGGATGATCGTATCGGCCGAGTCTCGATGAAATCGTTCAGGGAGGAGCCATTCATTGAGAAACACCGCGAGTGTAGCGCATTTGCCGCGCATTACCGCGAATAGTTGTCGTTGGAAGTTACGACAGAGCTTAGGCAGCCTTGATCTTCCGGCACGTCTCATTTCCGCTTTGTCTGCACCAGTGATGCGTTTAGGTGGTATGCCAGGAACGGTAAGCGGCAGTGATAGTTTGCTTTAGTTTACTAAGCCTCAGACGTCCCGGGTTCAAACGTTGTCACACCTCCTCCCTCCCCGCGAACTTAGCCGACCTTAAAACCGCAAGTGCACCTATGAGCCTCTTTACTCGTCAGATCATCAACAGACAGCGGAGCGTCGATGCGATAATAGATCTACTTAGCAGAAATAACGAGGGAGCCTTATTCGGTTCAAATGCGATGGAACGATTTTTTTCACTTACTCCACTGAAACTTTTAAATGAGCAAGAATTCTAACGAAGCCCAACTTTATCGCTCATCTTGGGAGTGCATAAAGAAAGTTTTCAGTAGATGACTCAGAATTCTCGTCTAATGGGCGCGCTAATCGCCGTGGAGTGACACAGCGACAGACGATTGGTCATCATTGGCACCGCGATTGAATTCGATTTTCAACATCCCTGGATGGAACGGCTTCGATGGTTCTGCGTTCACGAACCTAATGCGCTACATCAATCTGATCCTTCAGCGACAACTGGGTCGAGATTTGGCTCTAATTGGATACAGTCTCCCGGCGAACCCGATATGTTCCTTGTTCGTGCGTAATCTGCCACGTGGATATACATATATGCAGCAGCAAGTGCATTTTAGAGGGTGAAGTTACTGTGAAATACCCTGCGCTCGAAGGAGGAGTCGCTTTTTACGTATACACCGCGATACATAATCTTGCAATAATTGGATTCCTTTGCGAGGGTTTTGTTTGTGCCACTGGGGGCACGACAGGCGAATACTCATATTCTCCATTCTTCCGGAGAGGGATGAAACGCGGAGTACGATAGAACGATTTCCGCTGCTGGTCTGAATATTTAGATCCGCGAACTAAGGATCCTCTTGGGCGACGAAGAAGCGAAAAGCCTTCGAGTTCAGCTTCTAATAGGTATAAAATTTCAATCCAGCGTTCCTGAGAGTTTACCACGCCCGGCGAAATTGCCTCCAGTCAGTTCAAGTTCCCACGATAAAATTCTTCCCATGAAGTTGCGTCTGCCGGATAATGGCGGTGGACTCGATGGCTCAACTCGATGGTTCGACTCTGTCGGAATGGATCTGATGCTAGAGGATTTATTTTATCTGCGAGATCGTTATTCCCACAAATGCTTCTTCCAAGAGCGTTCCCAAGAAATTTCGCTCGAGAATATATTTACCGATTCCTGAAGTGGGAAGTACTGAAATTCATTGGCGGTGATATAGTGGCGTGGACAAACCGCTCCACCGAGCAAGTTTTAATGGAGGCTTTGCGACGTCGTGGTCCGAGCTCGATCATTCCATCAGCATCATCTGCGCCAGGCCCTCTGAGCGACGGAAAACGATGCATAAGGGCAGGCTGGGCGAGATTGAGTTGCAACGCAACTCGCGCAGTTCTAAACTCGAGCTATGTGATCTATGTTGAGCGAAAGCATGACAAGAATATGCAAGCAAATTTCAGTAGATTTCGAGCGATTTGACGTAGATTCTCACTATCTCGCAATGGAGAAGTATGCATCTGTGTCTCCGTTGCGCTAGTGGGACCGCTCCGGCTGTCTGCCGCCGCACAGTGGTTCGAGTATGCTACATGCTAGCTGGACAAAATTATTTTTTCGCAGTATTGGGTTTATATGGGGTTCAAATTGTTAGAAACAAACCTGATTCGTATCACAGTTTATTCTTTCACTAAAAATATCAATAAAATAAAAATATGAATAATTCAGTAAAGGAAAAAGAACAAAACGACAGTAGGTATTGTACTTCGACTATAATTATCAGTTATAACGTTATGATTATTCCTGTAATTTCTGAGTTTTCACATGATCGGTCTGGAAAAATTTGCAAAACTATGATTTGTGAATTGTTTTCGAGTGCGACGCTCGGCAGGAGAGATAGCACAGTTGTTATATTTCAGACTCTATACGTATTACGCCACAAAAGGGAACAAAAAAAACAAATGTGTGCTAAAATAGCATAATTTGTTGGGGCAATAAAGACGTATTATTATTATTATTATTATTATTATTATTATAGATTATCTATAACTATAAGTGTGCCTTATAACTATTAATTTCTTGTTAATTACATTACATTACTGAAATATAACAACTGCGCTATCTCTCCTGCCGAGCGTCGCACTCGAAAACAATTCACAAAATATAGTTTTGCAAATTTTTGCAGATCGTGTATGATGCATACCGATTTTCCATTGATCATTATAGCTTCCATAAGAACCGTTCACACGACGATTCTCGTATCACGATACTGATTTTGCCTACCCCGCAAACGTCGGCCGCACGATACTTTTTGTCTGAAGTCGACAGATAAAACTTGGAAAAAATTTCTTCTCGTGCCCCGCACATTTTTAGGCAAAATATTTCTCTGAAAGAATGAATGAGATTGAAGCGTTATCTAGCTGGATTTTACACAAAAGATGTAGTAAAAAACGAGCGAAGAGGAAGCATTGGGTTCATCCCATAAATAGCTTTAGACATGAAAAGGGAAGCGTGTGGGTGAGATTGTATAGATTAAAACGTACTTTTACATTAATAATTAGCAGTGGGTTGCTGATGTCGAGGAAAACATCTATTTACAGGAACCCAGATGTTTTACTATGTACCAGCATTGGAGTAAAACTTACTTAAATCTACCTACTTAAGAGATTTTTAAATTTTCATTACAGGTATGAGAAAAAAGTGGAAAAAGCGACCTTCATTATTTTCTTCGCTATTCCGACCAATTGCGATTTTTTTCAAAACGACGAAACACGCCACTTAGAAAACTAATACTTCTATCTTCTAAAAAAAAATCACACCGTTTGGACCAATTTTAAAAATGTTATTCTGTTTCGAAGGGTGCACGAATACTTTTGTCACCTACTGACTGCAAGAACTGTACAGCAGTCTTGCAGAAACGGCTGAATTGGGACTGACCGAGCCAGAGCAGGCCTCCTACACAGTAGTCAGTGAAATTAGGGACACCGCACGGACACGGAACGGATACGGAACGGATATGTGCGCGCAGACCTTAAAGGTGACGCGTTTCGTGCTGGCAGGCGGAACCAAGCAATCGAGAAAAGAACGGTTGAAGAGAGGTCTACTGACGAGGAACTAAAGGGAGAATCATTGATTTAGTATGCCAGGTAATTGGTAGTTGGCCCATCCTGTTGAATTGAATCCAGAGATGCAAATTCGTCTAATTATTTGAAGGAACCTGCACGTAAGCTGGAGGTTCCCAGCCGCCGCAAAGATTGTCGATTTCGGTCGTTTGCGGGCAGACAGATGGGCTGAATTATGCACAGCCTGAGAGGAATGGCTGGTTGACACGCGTAGAAACAATAGCGTTTGTTTCCACATCCTGGACAATTTATTATTCAACGGCGATACTACGAGATCTAATCTCGGTGAGTGCGCGGCGAGCTAAGCGCGAATCTGGAAGCCCCGTATCGTGCACGGTACGCTCGAATAATTTATCGATAGATAACAAACGTGACTTTACGCGGAGACGTTTCGAGCTCGGTTGCACTTCCGATATACTTCCACATACACCGAATTCATTTTATTGTTTCGTTTTAATTTACACGGAACATAGGGAGCACGTGTGTTTTGTATATTACATTCCACGCAGTCATCAACATTTCTAGAATTCGGCCTGCCAGTGGTTCGCCCTGGGTAATCGTGAGCGAGTAACCGAGGGTCGCCTTTCGAGCCGGGGCACTTAAGATTCTTTTACCCGGAGACCGCGCCATGAATCGGCCATACGAAGAGAAATTTCACGACACCGTGAACGTGTGCGCGGAAATGGCAGTGTCGGCGTGTGCGGCACAATGAAAAGTTCGCCCCATTGTGGCGAACGCCTTGTTGGACAACGTTCGCCGGAAATAAAGGGTAACTCATACCCCGAGGGCCGGCTGCTCGGCCTCTCCGGCAGGGGTTGCTACGGGGGGAGAGGTCGAACGGAGAAAAAGGGTTAAACTCGGCCCAAATACTCTTAGCGCGAGCCAACTCGTTCGTGGTAGTCGCCAACTTTTCTTTGTCCCCCGTAAACCGGATGGCCCAACCAGCCGCCCCCGACTCCCATCCCTCTGGCTTCCCAGTTGCCGGGCCGCAGGTAGCGAAGACAGACGGTGCGCGAGACAATGTCCCCGCGGAGAGGCTGAGAAAGCCTTTCGCCGGGGAATAATGACGCTCGCGTTTGATTTATTCTTGGGCCGCGCTCGCTGCCCCCTGACCGGAAGACCCTTTCCGCGCGGCAGATTTATATTTTGGATTTATTAAGCGCGCCGCCGGATCGGGATCGCATGAATTTTCGGGGCCGTGTAAAATATTCGTGCCTCGAGATTCGTGCTTGTTGCCTGGGTTTGGTTAACTGATCGCGGGGCGGGAGCTTTTTCCACGCTGCGACGATTATGCGGGGTTAGTCGCTGCGGGTGGCGCGCTTGGATGAGTCCTTTGGATTTCAAGATAGAGGAGAGTGTTTAAAAATTATATGAATGGAGAGTGTAGAATTAAGGAATTTATTTCAGTTATGAAAATAAGGAGCATTATCTCCTGGAATTTTGGAAGAAGTACCCTTAGAGCAGAGAATGTACACTTTCCGTTCACCCTTCGCAACAGAATACCTTTGGAATCCTGTTGCAGTAATGCCAGAATAATATTAATTCTTAGTTATAAGTGAGCAACATCCTTTCCTCCCCTCTGGGAATATGTTGGTGAATTTCCAGCGTTCTGGGCGAAAGGTAGCCGCCACGGAAAGAAGGAGAGAAAAAGGGGAAGCGTAAATCTCGGAAACTGAATTCAGTCGGCGGTGCACTTGACTTTCCCACCAAGGAGCGAAGATAGGGTGTACATATAAATCGAGCAACTTAAGCCGGAATAATAGACTATCGATTCTTTCCTCGCGATACGAAGCCACCCTGCAGCGGTCTCGTTGCTTTATTTCATTTCCCGCCTTTATTTACCGGAAAATTAACCGGAAAGCTTGCTCGAGCTGCCCGCCCTTGCTGCGAACGTTTTCCACCGCCAGAGAAACTCGAATTCCTTAGCAGCCATGGTTTGTTCAATTTGCAAACTGCAGTCAGCAACGTACAACCAATTCATTTACCCTTACTAGCTCTATTTCAATCGCATCTATTTTTAGTTTAATAATCCCAGAATAATTTAAAAAAATATCTGCTGTTTAGTTTAATTATTCATGATTTATCTTTCATTTGAACTGATATATTATTTTTATATGAAAAAAATTAGTTGAACCATAAAGCAAAGTGTGCCAGCCTTCTAAGGGAAAAATATTTCGAGTACTTGAAGGGGTACATGTATGAATGGTAGAATCTAGAGACGCGGTAGCGTCTCGACGCCAAGTACATGAAAGACACCCTGTATATTTCGACTGTCGCTACCGGTATCATTTACTCGTCGCATGGCTATTCCAACCTAACCTGAAACTAATTTCATTAATATCTCATCACGCCTGCAATATTTTCTAAATTTAAAGGCATTTTTCTTATGTAAACCGCATATAAGCTTTCGAATAAGACCAATTTCAATAAAATCGGTCCATGCATAACAGCGTTATGTAATTGCAGCTCATTTTGATTTCACACTTTTTTTTATACTCCAATTATTATTATCTTCTATTCTTTTGTGATTTATTTGATTTCATGTGCTTGGCGTAATTTTTTTACTTTTTCGAAGTTTTTTTATGGGGATTACCATTGAATAGCTGAATGACGTAAGAAGATCGAAGCCAATTAAAGCGATCGAGCAGCGAGCCGGGGAAGTTCGATTAGCGGAGGGTCGATCGTCCACGGTAGCAGCGTTCATAAACGAAAGGAAAATTGGAAGCCAGCTGTGTTCTCGTAATTGTGCCGGGCTTGATACTTACTTGCCTTAGTCGTTCGCCGAATAAGCGGAGGCAAAGCGCGGCATTAGTTACGACTGAAGTTTGTAATATACGATCGACCGTGTATCGCACCGCCGCGGCGTAATAGAACCGCAGGACTTAAGTAGAAACTCGTTGAGAAAGTAAACTCCGCCGTTACGCTTAACGTCGTACAAAGCGTCGACGTAAGATCACGGTAATGGGTCGCAATCTCGACGTCAAAGAAACGAGGCACGCCGCTGCGCGCACGAGGGTTTCCAAGCATTAGACAGTTATGTTTTCCAGCGGGCAAACATCATCCGCGCGCTGCATACCCGCAAACATATTTCATACAGCGTTCCCGTAAAATTGGTTCGCTAGAAGTCGCAGTAAACTTGTTACTCCGGAGGCCACCCGATCCCTTTTTAATCTTCCCAGCACCCAACTGCTCCACTCCATTTCTACGTGCAGAATGCATCCTCAAAGAGTTGCATCGCGTGACAAGACCTAACAGAGCGTCTTATTCGCGAGCCTGTGCGCGACAGTGTACATTCTTTCCAACGCACGTGAGCAAAGTTTCGAGTTTCCTTTCGCGCCGGCTGGAAAATTCCTTTGACGCGTCTGCACCCCTTTGAAGATTGCTGTATCCAGGCAGCTCTAACTCGGGCTGGAAAAACGAGCTGCCGATCGCTCGTGAACGCCGGCGCGGGTACACTGGTCCCTGAGCGACAGGAGCTGGGGAAAAGGGGAGCACCGCGGAGGGGCGCGTAAAGTCGCGCAACCAGTCTCACGTTATTTCTCCTTGTAAAAACGCAAGGACTCCGCGCGCCTCATCCCTCCACCCTCTGTGTACTTCTCTTCCGTTCCTCCGTTGCTCGCAACCGAGCCACCGCGTCGCGGTGAGCCGCGCGAAGAAGAATGATCGAGAAGGGAACTTTAAATTGACGGAATCGTTAGGGACGAGGACTTTGTCGGGGACTTTTGGAAATGGGTTAAAAGTGGGGCGGGGAACACGAGCCACGGCGAATCGTTACTTATATCCGATATGCTAACGATCCCTGGACGGGCGAATAACGGTCTCGTCGCATTTCCAGCCGATATCGATGAGAAATTTATCGCGCAGGAACCATTTGCGAATTTTCGCCGGCGCCTGCTGGGTCACGCTATCGATTCACTTAATTCTTCATTCCCGTCCTGTGCGCTGTCCGTTGAAATCGTTTCGACAGTGTTTATACACCAATGCACTTTTTATCCTACGCAGGTATGACTGGCAGCTTTCAATTCTCTTTTATTATCACGGCGGTACTTTCAGTAACAAACACACCGAGCTCTCAAAGAGTGCCCAGTGACGATAACGTCCTAATTATACGGGACTCGGCGATATCCATGTGCACGGGGAAACGAAGGAGCAGCAATTAAAAATAATGAAATGCGCATCGCGAGCGGGTGCTACGAAACAGGACGGAAGTTCATGCACCGTTGGGAATAATGAAATTTCAGGGATGACAAACGTGATGCGCACTTGACACGGAAAAACATTCGATGCAGGGCACCGAGAACTAACGCCTGGCAACTTTCGAAGCTTTCTCGTTATCCAGGCCGAATAATGAAAGAATTCGACTACTTCTAATTACTTTGAACTAGGCCGGCCATTAAACCTGTTAAGCAAAGTAAAACAACTGGCCGTTGAATTTTCCGCGAGATTACGCGGGGGCCGAATTTACGGGATTCAATTTAACTGACCGAAGACCGCGGCCATGCGCGAGCGTCGAAAGAGCAGCGGGAGAATTTGTCCGAGTTACGGCGTTACGAGCCGCGTGAAATATTTCTTTAGGAAGGAGGAAGGACGATTCATAATCCCGGTTGGCGCCGGTTACACTTCAGACGGGAATATATCCAGGATGGGTCCCGACAGGACCACTCCCTTACGTTAGTGGCTGAGCCCTTCATTACACACGATCGAAAACCGATAACTTACGGAAATCACGTACCGATGCGTACCGCCGTACTTTTCTACGAGGCGAATTTCTGGCGCCCTCAACGGGTCCTGCATCTCTTGGGTGCAGACGAGTAGGGGAGAACGGAGACAAACGTAACACTTTTTACATCTGGCCTAGCTGCCAATTACAACGATAATAAAAGCAATATATAAAAACGAAAATTATGCCTTGAGATAGTGTCTTTCTTGGTCTATCATTTGACCACAAATTCAGCCTTCCATGATAAGTAGTCAAAGAGTTATGGCAATTTTCCGCAGTGACTGTCCTTGTTACTTTTGTCCTGCAGGGGTAGGACGAAAGTAACATACCGTAGGGACGAAAGTAATACTAATTATTATGAGGAGAATTAAGTAAAAACACTTCTACCAAAGCGAAATAGGATTATTTATTATCAGAAACGATAGAAACAAACATTTAAATAAACATATTTTAAGTAGATACCTGAAGATAAAAAAACATAACCAGCTTCAAACATTTCTTTGATACTGTGTATTTGATTTAATATGGAATCTCGTGTAACGGCCCCAAAAGTAACTAATATTTATGATTTTTTTAAAAAGTATTGTTAATACTTTTAATTAGAGTCAACTCTTTTGGGATATATGGAGGCAACTTTAAACTTATAAAAACATGTTACTTTCGTCCCCGTAGCGACGTGTTACTTTTGTCCCCAGCCATGTTTTTCAGCATGGAACTGTTATAACGTACAAACTATACAAGACTTATTGAAATCAAATACAGGAACTTAAAAAGACATTATCTAAGAACGCTCTAACAAATAATTGGATTAATGTCTATAGTTTCACTATGAATATTATCAACAAAAAAAACCAACAGATCAAAATAACGAAATCAGCTTGCCCACGGTATACGAATCGTCGCATTGCTCAGCGTAACTCCGTGAAGCGAAAGAAACACTAACCACCCGTAACTATGTAAAGCAAACGTTTTGGAAACTTTTTTGGAAGGCGGGAGAAGGCGTGTTACTTTCATGACGCCGTTACGTTTGTCCCCGCTCTCTCTTAATCCTTTCGAGCACGCGAGCTCCGATTCAAAACCAAAAATCTGATTAAAACGTATTACTTTTTAATACGCGTCGAGCTCGCAGCACGGCAAGCATTCGTGCGTTCCCCAGCGGGCTGACATCAAGGAATAAGTCGTAATCCGCATAAACGCCGGGCGCTTTAATTCAAACCAGGCGTTACAAGGGGCGGTACACATGTAGCTACCACATCGAGCATCGTCGAACTGGCCTGAAGCAAGCAGATAAAGGGAGGTTGACACGTCATAGGTGCTCGTGTTCTCGAGCTCGTTAAACCGGGGTCGATATTCCACGAAAGAGGTAATGCAGCATCGACCTTAATGAACACATCAAACGGCCACGTCTACGTAAAACGCCCGGTCGATGGGTATCGATCAAGATGAGGCACTAATTAAACACGTCGCGCAACCTTTCTCCGTAATTCCTGTTTCAAACGCCCGGGTGTCCTAGTTTTAATCGATCCAAGCGAATATCGTTGAAGTTCATCAACGACACTGCAGAAATTTATGCCACGCATCTTTCAAAGCTTTCAACGTGCAAAAATTATATCCTGCTTTCATTAGCGGCACCACGTATCCCCTCCTTAACACTTCCGTCGCGTAACTGGCGAGAGAGAAGGGGAACAGTGACCTATTGTGGCCCGGAAGCCACGGCACAGCGATCCGAAAGCTAGACGATTTTCCAAGAGGAAATTTTCACAGAAATAACGACGAAATTTTTGCGAAACGTAGCTCGACCTGTCCCCGGCGCAGAATAGTTTGTACCAGGAAATATTTCCGCATTGTTGCCGCGACGGATTTTCCGCGAGGGGGTGCGTTGAAAGGGTATTAACGTTACCCGTGGCTGTAACAAAGGACCGCGGAGATTAAATGTCGGCTCGATCTACAAACAAATATCTCGACCGAAATACAGTGGGACAGGGTTAAAATATCAAAAAGAGCACTGGAAGGGGAGAACGCTCGGGCGGTGTTCAGCCATCGGGTAACGCGATATTCGGTTGCTTGCCGTCCGCCGCGGTCCCGCAATCCATTTTCAATTTCGACCGTCGGCGCCAGCGGAATTTTCGATGATTTTCCCGGGACAGGGGCGCTCGATACGGCCCTCGATCGCCGAACGGAAAGACGAAACGATTCGGGAACGGTCATTTCGGCAACGAGCGTCCCGGTCTCGAGAAACTAGCTGAAAAGTGGATTTACGTTAGAGGATCGGACTGGTAATCTTATTGGTCACCTTTACACTTTGTCCATTTCGTTGCTCCTCTCTTCATGGATTCGACGAGCGGCCAATCAATGCTCCGTCCTCACCCAACCCCTCTCTCCGTCCCGTCTTTCCGCATCGCCCCGTCTCCCTCCTGCCCCGGAGTCACGTTAAATTCGAGAAAGCGGGATGGTGGATACGAATCGCGGGATCCAACAAAAAGGATCGTTCGTTGGCATTGAAAACTCGCTGTTTCCGTGGCCCCCGGCAAATCGCTTCTTTCTCCATCGCGGAAAGCTCCAATGAGCTTCCATTGGCCGGGGGTCGTATTCGCGTGCGGGTATTCGCCGAATCGAGCGCGTTTTCGTCGAGCACGTTGATGGAGTTCGGTTATAACAGGGACACTTGGTAGGAAACGGTACGAATACACAAACAACGATCACGATGGGTAGCATTCGATCCGCTCAGTGGTATTCGAGAGAAGAGCCGAGGGAAAGTCGACGAACAGAGTTCGGTTGAACCGCGCACTACAAGTATTGAAAAAGGATCGACGGTTATCGAGGGGAATTTACTTACAGATGTATGCTTATTGCTTATTGTCTTCCCAGAACAGGGATTTAGAAAATATTGTACCTGGGCTTCGGGGTAAACTTCTCCTTTCTGACATCGGAATGCTTTCGTTCTGCGAAAGCGACAAGTATCTTCATAATAATAATAATAATAAAAACGTCTTTATTACACTATTTACATTAAAAACAAAAGAAGACAATAGAAATATAAATTTATCATTTAATGGGTCATTCTGGTTAGCGCGCCGATAAATTCAGCGATCTTCAAGAATTTATTGCGAAGAAAATAATTATAGTAATGGAATAAAACTTTTTCTATTTATTAAGCTGTATTTCTACAGTAAATGAAAAATATAAAGGTTGTCAAATTATTGCTTTTAAAATGCTTTTGAAAGCGGTCTTGGTGACATGTTTAAAAATTCATGCCTCGCTCGTGAAGGCGATTTCAGCTGTTGAGGTAGGTTTACACCTGACGAGTGACTCGGTAGAGTCATCGGTCTGCTACTCGGCCGAATGAAAATCTTCCCCGCCGGATTACTTGGCCAAGTACTAGAATATGCGTTCAGGCTGGGCGAGTGCTCGGCCCAGTGGACTCGTCAGGTGTAAACTAAGCATTAGACATATCTACACCCAAAAATGCAAACAGATTCTTGAGCAGTATGACTGTCGCTATTGCTCGGACTACAATTAGTGATTTATCTTAAAAATTAGCAAAATGACGGGCAAAATGCAAGAAAAATGTTTATCGACTTTTTTCTTTTGCTATTTTCGATTTTAAAAGTAGGTTAGACTCAATGAAATTGCTTGGTTGCAGTCCGTGCGAGAGTCATAGGTGTGCAGAATAAGCAATAAAATTTATAAAGTAATCGGTTCGATAGAATTTGAGATTTTATCTTCACGATGTGAAAAAATGACGTTTCGAGAAAAACGCGTTCAT
Organism: Andrena cerasifolii; assembly: GCF_050908995.1. NCBI lineage: Eukaryota > Metazoa > Arthropoda > Insecta > Hymenoptera > Andrenidae > Andrena > Andrena cerasifolii. Next base: position 23,026,134 of record NC_135119.1, on the reverse strand, counting down.
AGTTTTCATCTGTAGAGGCCGAGCCTCTGCGCTCCCTACAATATGCCTCTGTAAAAGTTAAAACAATAGGAATTTTTCCATGAAAATTTAACAGTACATTCTTGAGGATATGTACTTTCGAAAAATGTTTAAAAAAAATCGATTTTGATAACCCGTCTAACCGGAATGACCCCTTAATCGCGGTAATGAAAACTATTCTGTAGTGAAGCTTGATCTTCCGATTCTCTATATTGCTCAAGTAGGGTATGAACCATAAATAAAAGCAGTTCAGATACAGACAACGTAAAGACAAAGCTTCTATCATAATAAAACGACTCGCTCGCCGCAATTCCCACGAAATTCTCGACTACGATAAAGGGCGTACCAAGTCTGACTAAACGGTCCCTATTCTACTTAATATCATATCACAGAGTCACAGACTACGAGACACACGGCGCACTCGCGGCGCAATAACGTCTATCAATCTTTCAATCGGAATTTTTGCAAGGCGGACGATTGGGATCTAGCAGACGAACGTGCTCTCTTTCAATTAATCCCCGGGCTGGGCTCGATCGCGTGCAAACCGGATCTCTGTCTTCGACGAACGTAAATAAATCGCGGGACTTTATCAGCGTGGGATCAGCGGCGATATCGTGGCGGAGAGGAGAAAAATTTATTCCTCCCCGCGTGATATTTCGTGTCCGCGGGTGTCGTTCGATCCCATCGCTAACAGGATCCCCAGCCGTATTACGTGTCTATTTCAGGGCGACGAAAGTCGCGAAATCGAGATTGGCCTTGGCGACAGATATAAGGGAACGTAGATAGGTATCCCGTTTTCTAGAACACACACACGCTCACGTACACGCGCGCGCACGGATTCCCCGACTTATAGACTCCTAAATCTAGTCCATATCTCGATAACTTCTGCAGTCTATCGACTGGTGGACGGTTTCTTTTGGTCGTTTCAAGAATCACACAGTATTCCCTCGTTCCTTTCACCTCGAATAAAAATTGGGGATGAGGGGTTGCTTGCGCGATCGTCAATGAAAATTACGAAACTCGTACCTGCTCGCGTACGTATTATGTAACGCAGAGACAGTTGTAATTGAAAGATAGATTCAACTGTTTGAAATGGTACTTTCATCTATTATCGTAAACATCGTGCACCCTTCTCCCTCTTTTATCTTTTCAGCCGTTCGAAACGAGAGTGCGTGCGTTTTACAAATATCTCCGTGCTTTTTTCGATTGTTTATTTTGTATCTGTGCAGCCCGGAATGAGGGACGAATAAAAAAAAATATATAAAAAAAATTATGTTAAATGATTTTATTAAAAATGTAGTAAAAACTATATTAAAATGCTCTAAAAACTAAAAAATAATTCTTTTCTTGTACTTCAATTTTGATGGTGTTCAAATGGTGTTTGATCAGTTTAAATAAAATCGTGGGGCACGATATTTCAAAACAGGATATGAATCACTTTAATATTTCACCTTCTGGTTGCACATGGTGCCCCACGATTTTATTTAAAGTGATATTAACACCATTTAAACACCATCAAAATTGAAGTACAAGAAAATAATTATTTTATAGTTTTTAGTGCATTTTAATTTAGTTTTTGCTACATTTTTAATAAAATCGTTTAACATAATTTTTTTTTTATATATTTTTTATTTTCTAGTTTTTAGTGCTTGTGGATTTACATTTCACAGCTCAGGCTTCTTTACAAATATCTTTTAATGCTGTATACAGTTTAACAGTTTGCTTAAACGTTGTAGTGCTACAGTCGCTAAAAAATAATTCTTTTCTTGTACTACAATTTCGATGGTGATATACTACGAACGCAGCGGCTTTATGTCGTTTTCGTACAGGACGCGAGTGGCTGATTTCAAGTCGTTTGGATTTGTGGTTATGGGTTATATTTATTGATGACTGCGTAATTTTTTCACCCGCTCGGGGTTAATTTTTTTTAAAAATATTGTATTGTCATCCAAACTACGCACGCCTGCAAAGTTGCAAGACAATTGGATAGTTGTAAGCGGGTTAAATTTGAGTTGTCAGAATTGAAACATACATACAAACATACAAGCATACAAAAAACAAACAAAGGATCGAAGCTGAATAAAGTCGTTTAAAAAAAAAAGTCATGAATTTTTGTTCGATTGTCACAGAAGCGGCTATCGGGTTTTGTCGTACGTGGAATCGCGTAAATCCGTGACGGCCAAAAACCCGATTTTTTATATAAATAACGTCCAGTTTGTTAGACGCGCGACTTGTGTGCCGCAAACACGCGCCCCGCGAATACGTATAATCTTTTAATGACCGTTACACGCATCAGGGGCGACATTAACCGATCGTGGATAATATCTGAACGCTCGGCTGCGTCTGTGCCATCTGAGCGCGACGTACCGTGACATAAATTCTCAGAAATTCTCAGGTAACAGAAGCCATTGCTGCGAGGCAGTTTATGTAGCCGGAGCAGAATTGAACGTTGAATTCGAACCGAAACTTCATCAGATTTCATGTTCCATTAGTACATTCAACCTGTAGCATAGTTGATAGCTTCAATGCCACTCGTATCGCAACCATCCGCTTTCAACCTGTCAGCAAATCCCATAATGACGTATTTCATTCGTTTCGAAGCGAGTGTACACATTAATCACGAAACACGAGGTTCGTGCGCCGTGCATTTCTATGTTCGCGGCACGATCATAAATCGTGAAATCTGTATAAAATCCTTCTGAAAGCCCTTGAATCCGTCAAATCACGTTGAACGCGCAGAATCGTCCGCCTACAGCGACGATCAACGAGACGCGTGATACATTCTGCCCAGAAAATCACGCGAACGCAGAAAACTCGACGTCGCGGGAGCCTGGGGTGTGCTGCGGTAATTCCAGACGCGGCGTAACCGCTGGAGAGGCTGGTACTACCACCAGCCGTACCGAGCGACCAGGCGCTCTCTCTCCCTGAGTGTCGTCGACGATGGAAACACGAAACTGGAAACTGTGCGATTAACGGAGAAGATGGGGCGACGCAGTGGATACAGATTACGAGAAAGAGGGACGGAAAACAAGATATCAGTGGAAAGTTAGATCTACGAGGGGAGGCGCACCCGCAGAAGAGAGAGAGAGAGAGAGAGAGAGAGAGAGAGAGAGAGACAGAGAGAGAGAGAGAGACAAGGAACACGGAGGAACAGATCGGCAGAAAGGTAGAGAGTAAAACAGAAACGCAGAAATCAACGTAGGCAAGGATGAAGGTGAAAACGAGAAATGCAGAAGGGCGAAGTCAGGCGAATAGCTAGAATTTCCAGGCTAGTGTACTCCAGCTCGATTGTCGGCGACGGATTGAATTAAACGTTTGCAGAAAGTGGGCGCAGAGGAGTAGGAGGTGGTAGAGCCGGGATTAATTCGAGTTCGAGCGATTAGCGCGAATTAAGTTCCGCCCGGAGCCTCCCCCGTGAATAGCGCGAGCTCGCATTGTGTTTTACATCGACATATCCGTCCGCCCAGGCTCGCGTGTTCCCCTGTTTTTTTTTTTCTCGAATTGTTCGCAGCGCCCCGTCTTTGTGTACACGCGAAATCCGCGGGAGGCACGAGCGACTATCGTGCGGGCAAGATTTTTCGGGGATAACATCTCGTGACAGAAAGATAACATCCTACTGAAACTCGTCCCTCTACGTGTCACGCGTCCACGAACGCTCGACGTGTTTCTACAAGGGTCGAGGCGTTTCGTATCGAACACCGAGATCCTCCCGTTGTTCCGTCGACGCCGCTGAAACGCTGTCGCTCGAACACTTATACACCATTCATGCGGTTCTTTCGCTTCCGACAATTTAAACGTGACGCCCAACGATTTATGACTGATTTAAACTCGACACGTTAGCCGCCCCCGTGCCCCGCCTCCTCTCCTATCGATTTCGTAAAATGAATATTTTCGTGTACTCGGGAAACAAGGCAGCTGCGACGGCGATATTTATTGCACCGCATTCACTGGAAAATTACCTCGTACGACCTCAGCTGACACACGCCACTCTTCGTAAATTTCCCGTTTTCTAAAAAGGATATTTTTCGACAGCATAAAAGCAGTGTTACCGCAGCAACAATATTGGCCGGCGCCCTTTCACGCGAAAAATGCCCGCAACACACGCGGGGGCCGTATGCGCGCACGAAGACCCAGCAATGTACGAAACTTTGACAAGAACGCATAGATTTGCCGGGGCGCTGTGCGCTGCCGCATACGTCTCCATCCACCGCGCCCGCGTATATTATAAATCCAATAGTAGAATTGGTATACGAAACGGTGGCACGTGTAGCGGCCGCGTTGCGCCGTGTACGAATGGCCGTGTGCCTTCATACACACGGGACATTCCATGCGAACTCGGACAGATTTCGGTGTTAGTTTTCGTAGATTGCCGGAATTTGAATATGTTGTGGTATTTAATGATATTTAAACGTACCTCGAAGGATTTTTCAAAATTTTGAAAATTGACGATTTTACAGCTGTTTGAAGTTAAGTACTAACTTTTTTTCAATGCGTTATAGATATAGAAGTAGTAAACGGATGGAGATGAGCTTTACGGTGCTTATAGAGAAGACATTGAAGATTTAAAAAAAAATTATTTCAGTTTAAAAAAAAAATTGAACCATTTTTGTGCAATTATTTTAAACAAATGCAGATTTTTAGACCGGGCGCAATTTTAAAAATCTAAAAAAAAAAGGAGAATATAGTTTTATCCTTTCCCTTGATGGACAGATTTTCAAAAATGTGGACATTTTAAAATTGGCCAAGTGGCTATACCTGATATTCTTATACAGGATTCTCGAAAATGGTAAGTATTTGAAAAAAACTTAAGGAGGAAAACTCTTACTGTTTTCTATATCCAACATAATAAGATATCTCAATTTTTGGTATTCGCAATATTTTCCTTGAAACGAGGGTGACTTTTAGTTTTTTTAGTTTTTTGCTTTTCTATAAGCACCGTAAAGCTCATCTCCATCCGTTTACTATTTCCATAGGTATAACGTATTGAAAAATAGTTAGCACATAACTTCAAACAGCTGTAAAATCGTCATTTTTCAAAATTTTGAAAAATCCTTTGAGGTACGTTTAAATATCACTAAAGACTACAACATATTCAAATTTCAGCAATCTACGGAAACTTACTCTGAAATCTGTCCGAGTTCGCATGGAATGACCCACACGGAAGGACGCGGCCCGATACACGGCGTACGTCAAATTCGAGTACACACAGGCATGCATGCGCACACAGAGACGTAATACGTAGCTTCGTACACGTACGAGGAACGTCAAATCGCGTTTACCTCAGCCGTGGTCGCGGCAGCGTGCACGCGCGCGTGACGAGCGTACACACGTTACGCTGCGCCCGGGGGTACGATAATTCAGCAGAAAAACCGCGAAACATTTGTCCAGCCGGCATTAATTCCGAAACTGCCGCGCGGTTCCCGGCGAATCTGCATAAAACCCGAAACGCACCACTCGATAATTCGACCGATACATCGCACGGGCGCGCCGTCCGCCCCTTCCCGTCGCGCGCCCCTATTATATCGCCCCTCGCGGACCAGCCAGCGATACACGCTCCCTTATTTCAACGACATTTTTCCTCCCCATCCTCCGTCGCTCGCCGCTTCGCGTAACGACGAACAAATTTGACCGCGCGCGACGGGAGAAGGGAGCGCTTCCGCTAGACGAAAGACCCACCCTCCCCGCGCCCCCGCCCGTTTCAGAGCGCGACGCCGCTTATTGAAAGTCACATTTGTTCCGGCCCCGTTCGCGCGTTGTTACCACCCTCCTCGTGCATTCTGCGCCTTTTTTCCTCTTTCATTCTCCGGCTCCCGTGCATTTTCGGTATGTCTCCTGCGACTGGCTTCGCAGAAAGGCACCGGCTCGGCGACAGGGTCGTTATCGGTGTGATGCAGCGACTGTGTAGCGCGTTGCGACGTCTACGAGCTTGGATGTGAAAGAATTGGAAATACGATAGCCTCGAGTGGGAGGGCAGATCGGTGTTTCAGTTCCAGCAAAAGTGTTTATCGTGATGTGATCCGATGAGTCGCGAAGAATTTGGGTGTTTATTCATCGGGCATCCGTATCCACTTAGGGGAGAATGGGGCAATCGCGGGCAGCGGGCAATGGTGGTCAGTATTGTTATTATAAAAAGGCATATACGAAATGTGCAATTTCTTTTCTTTACGTTCCACGATATCATTCGCTATATTGTCGAACGCCCTCGCGTTAATCGTTGCTAAGTAACCAAGGAAAAGAAGCCTTTTTGTATTTTAAACAGGGGTTGAAAACTGTTATAATATCGATTTCGGTTCTCCAAACGGTTATGAAGTATCTTTATTTTGTATAATTGTTATGAAGAACCGAAATTTCCAACTATTGTCTGTTTCAGTTACGGTTCCTATTTCCTTCCTCATATCGGTTCCATAACCGTTATTTTTTTCGGTTCTATAACTTCAAACAGCTGTCAAATCGACATTTTTCAAAATTTTGAAAAATCCTTTGAGGTGCGTTTAAATATCACTAAAGACAAGGCAAAGTATTAGAATCAAAATTAATATAAATATATTTAATTTATTTATGTAATCTTCAAGTTACATTTACGCCTACAACACGATTACCGTTATTCCCCAGTGCAGAATAAACATATCTTTCTTCATTAGAAGAATTTTATTCTGCAGATGGGAAAAATACGCCCTAGAACAACTAGAAAAGCTAATTGGGCTTCCCAAACGCTTGAAGAAGCAGTGTACAAGTGTATTATTTGCTATCAGTTTGGCCATGATAATGAAATGCGGTTTCGATGCATCTCTTGTGGCCTCTGGGCCCATTCTGAATGTTGTGGATGGGACTGTGCGGATGGATACATATGCGAAAAATGTAGCAGCCCCTAGACCGCAACGCGACCGCTATTACCCTTAGGTGTGAACAATGGCTGTCAAACGCATCTTTTCTGTATTTGTAATTTAATTGAATAAATCAATATAAAATTAGTTATTTTCGTATCCTACGAATAGGTTGATAGTTTGAGTTTATAAAAAAAATCGTTTTAAAAAGATATTGCACCTTATATCTTGGTTTTATTACACTTGTTGCTTAAGAGACCGCTATTACCCATTCTCCCCTACTCTTTTGAATTCTGAACCGACGAAAAAGTAGATAACTATTTGAGAAACGACGCGGGAATGATAAGTACGACGATGACGCACGAATTTCGTAAGGAAGAGGGAGCAAGGTGAGAGTGTAATGGTCACTCGGGCGTGTAAAGCGTAGAATAGAATTCCAGAGCAGCGCAGCAACAAACTATTAATTTTGCCAAAAGGGGAGCAGGGAAAAGTTGCGGAAAGTAACGGCTCATGGGGAGGGTCTCCGCAATTTGCCTGGTCCCCAGGACGACGATGATGCTTGCACGCCCAGCGAAAGGAGAAACAACAATGGCCACGTCGGAGCGTGGCGTACGACCTCCGGTGCGTTCGTTTGTTTTAATTTCTCGGCTTCTAATTAAACCACGACCGCCGAAAAAAAAAAAAGAACAGAGGGGAAAAAAGAAGGGAAAACCGGGCACGCAGGCATTCTTCCATACGTTACGTCGCGCGCTCCGTTACAAACGGCGACAGAAACGCGGCGTAGGGGCTCGGGCGGGTGGGCGGCGGAAAAGAATGGAAGGGAACGGAGGGACGGAAGGGTCTGATTCACCACGGATCGAAATAATTACGGGACTCGCAACAGCCGATGCTCGACGATTTTCTATCGGGCCCTCGAAGAAATATCCGTCATCAAAAGCCACTCGATATCTCGCGACTTGGCGACAATTTCTCAAATAATTATTGTACGAGAGACACAAAGCGGCTTTCGAGGGCCTCTTGCGTTTCTCCCAGAATCCAATTCCGTGCCGCCTCTTTCAAATCCCTTTGTCACCCACGATAATCCCTCCAGTAGACGTGGTCGAGTTGACGATGCCCCTCCCTCTTCCCCATCCCTCTGCCACTCGTCTACCCTTCGTTCCACCCCTGTTTCAGCCCCTTCCTCCCCGTTTCACCCTCCCGTTCCCGTTTTACCCGTTCCGAAATTCCATTACCACTTCCGCTTATGGATTCCATGCCCGTGCTTCTTTTTCCGCGGGCAGTGGTTAGGGGGATGAAAAAATGTGGTTCGGTTAATAGAAGATTATGGCCAACTTTAATCCCAATTATATCCTCGGGGATATAAATAGAGTCAGCCAGGAGCTTTTTTCTCTCGATTTATTCCTCCACCCACCCCAACCCCCAAGATGCTGGTATGTTTCAACGGAAGACGGCTATGTTAAATGATTTTTAAATATGCGCGGAAGTAGATAGGTACGAGAGCGACGAGCTATCGCTGTTGAACGGGTTCTCAGTTTCATATTCGACGGATTGAAGGAATCCTCTCTGAAATAACATTTCGGCGCGTGATTTTTCAAGGCAGCTCGCGTGTACACGCGTAACTCATCCGATTACAGCGAGCTGCTTTACCGCGCTGATGCGGTTATTAAATCTCGACCCGGCAACGTTTATAAAGTTATCCGATCCGACGTTCCATAATTCGCCGGGACGATTAAAAATTAATTCCGTTGCGCGGTGGACGGCGAAACGGAACACATATTAAAGCAAGATATAAAACCGCTCCGGTGGAAACTTTTATTCGCGCAATTTTTCGTACGTCTCGCTTGCAACGAAGCAAGAGTAATGAGAGGATTCTTCATCCAAGGAACGCTTAGCTTTTTACGTTGAGCCTAGCAACTTCGCGAATGGCACTCTACAGATACCAGCGCGCGGGTGGAACGTAGTGGCTTCAAGAGGTTACAAGAAAAAATACGGTTTCAACAAACATCGGGTCTGGACGGAATGAATGGAACCGCAGGAAAAGTCATTCTTGCGATGCTACATCTTCGCGTGAAGGGTGGAAGAAAAATTTGGTTACTCTTCGAAACAAGGAATTCCTTTTTGCGCAACTCTACAAACGACGATACAGTGATAAAGTGATGCGGATGATGTAGGTACGTATAACGAGATTCGCTGCATCGCAATTTAATGAAATAACAGTGAATTACTTTGCAATTTCGACTACTTTCCTACCAAAGAATTGTTTCCTATCACGTTTATCCTGGCAACGCGAATCGAAACACCAACCCCCACTGTAAATAAGCGAAACTGGCCGTCCCGAAGGAAATTGAGGAAAAATGGTCCCCCCTCGTGCATGTTTCGATTTTTCTTTTTCGTCGACAGAGTATCGGGGCTCAACGGTTTCCCCGGGAATGCTAAACTTTTCGAATTCATTTATTTGCTCGCTGATTTATTTGCCCCCGTTCTTTAACCAATCCTCGAATTTCGAGACTCGAGCGCATTTCATCGTGTTTCGATTTCACGCGGACCCACTTGCCCTGCTACATTTTTCGCTCCTCTTTAAATCGTTATCAAGCGCCATTATCAGCTGGCAGTCTGCACTCGACACTCGACGAATGTTAATCCCACGGGTTGAGCCTTTGGCGTGTCGGAAAATGCGGAAAGTCAACCGGTATTCTATGCCATTATCGATTAATACGCAATCCCAGCGCGTCGCCGTTCTAAAAGTCAGCCTGACAGCGAGCTTCGATTTTCATCTCGTCGTAAACAGCAACGGGGCTGCTTTACGAGCTGCCCTTGCAGAAGAGGAAGATAAGTCCGACAACGATGGAACGGGAAACGAGACTCCGGGCAAGTAACGTTTTATGCAGGCGTTACATGTAAATGAAGGGTGAGAAGAAGGATTCGCGGGAGACAGTCCCGAGGAGGTTAGTTTTGAGAGAGGAATTTAAGTGTACTTCAATCTTGCTGGAATCTCGCTCGAATCCTGGTCCACGGCTGGAGAGCGAAAAAATCTGATTCCCTTCGTTCAATTTCCTTCCCGCTACGATCCCCTGTTTTACGCGAACGCGAAACAGGAAACGTGTTCTAAGTAATTGGGCAATGGAAATGCAATCAGTCGCACAGGTCGTTGCTGGAATATTCCAAATTTCTTCATAATTACTTACCTGTAAGTAACATATTATCAAAGACCTTTATGTCTCTGTTACGCTCCTAATAAAAGCAAGAGAATTAATCCCGAATGGGCCGAATGAGATTTAACCAGAGTCTATAACTGTTGTAACCTAAATTTTAAAAGTTATGGCACAAGAATTAATATCTTTCTTTAAATGATTTTGGTTATGAATCATCATTATTGTCGACGGAAATATTTTTTGGTCACTGATAACTGTTATTGACGACGGAAAGTATTTTCGGTCACTGATAACTGTTATTAACTACGGAAATTGTTTTCGGTTACGAATAACCATTATCGATGACTGGAATTTTTTTTCGGTTACGAATAACCATTATCGATGACCAGAATTTTTTTTTGGTCACGAATAACCATTATCGTTGACGAGAATTTTTTTGTTACGGTGTAACCAATATCTATTGCGTTTTTTTTTTGGTTACGGTATAAATAATATATTTTGCGGGAATTTTTTTTTGGTTGCGGTATAACAAATATGAATAACGGGATTTTTTTTCGATTACGGTATAACTATTGAACTATAGAATATCTGGAATGCGAACTCTGGGTATTAGGAGCCGCGGCACGCTGTTGAAAAGAGATAGTTGCACTGCGTGGGATGCTGTTTCACTCTTACACACACATCTATACCTGCCTACATATACTCAAATTTACTATATGATGGTGTATAATACAGGATAGACACTAAACGTTCTTCCGTACCGTGATCGCATTCCAGATATTCTATAGTTTAATCGTTATACCGTAACCGAAAAAATTTCCGTAATTCATATTGGTTATACCGTAACAAAAAAAAATTCCGTAATATATATCTGTTATACCGTAACCCCCCAAAAAATCCCGCAATAGATATTAGTTATATCGTAACCAAAAAAAAATTCCTGCGCAATATATTGGTTATACCGTAACCAAAAAAAATTCTCGTCAACGATAATGGTTATTCGTAATCAGAAAAAAATCTGGTCATCGATAAAGGTTATTGGTAACCGACAAAAAAAAACCGCCGTCAATAACAGTTATTAGTTACCGAAAATAATTTCCGTCGTCAATAACAATTATTACTGACCAAAAAATATTTCCGTCGACAATAATGGTTATCAGTACCCAAAACAGATAAGTCTTAATATTTTTTAATCACTTAATGTTTCGGAAAATGTATGCAGCATTTAATGAAGACTGACTTTCATTGGTATAAAATTGAACTTTTTCTCAATGATTTTTTTCGAAAAAATTAAAAAAATAACTGTTATTTCTGGTCTCTGTGTTTAACTGAATACAGAAATAGCTATTGCAAAACGGTTCTCGTACACGTGAAAATGGGCTATTCAGAAGGCAGCACTAAATACCGAATTATTAACAGCGACGGAGATATTTTACAGTATTCCACGCAGCAGAAAATAGCCGAGACGGACGTTTTCGAAATTCGATTACCTACCAACGTGTCATTCTTTCGACCGTTTCCCAATGCTGGAAATAAACACGGCGCGTTACGCGAGCACAAATAGATTCCTCCTATACTCTAGATAACTTATGCAAACTTGTATAGAATTCTAACGATCAGTGCTAATATAGCTACCCATTCGCAGCTCAAACTTGCACAGCCATTTACACGTTTCACCTGTCCAATTACTCTCACCCGATTAGAAAAAGTGACAGACCGGTTTGTGCCCCGGGAAAACCAGCAACCGATCCCCAGCAATTGCGAGGCCCCCCCTGGGCGGCGTATCGCTACAATATAAACACCAACTCCAGCGGAAGCGCGGCCAAGTTTATAGAAACCACTTCGCCCTCTATCGACAAACGAACCCTTCAAAGCCCGAAACGCCGTGTGCTGGGTAAGCGCATATGAAATGAGAAGGAGCACGGGGGAAAAGAAAACGTATATCGTCTATCTGGAGCCTGAAAAGGACCGGTTTCTCTCGATTCGCCCAGGCCTCCGTCCCAAAAAGGATCCTCTAATCTCTTAGAACCGTCGCTACCCTCCGGGCGGTTACTTCGCCCGCGTCCCATCCTTTCTCGTTTCTTCGGCTAATACACGTCGAAGAGGAGGGCTGGGGGGGATTGAAGGCGGTTATAGGTCGTGGCCCGGGTCCCCGATGGAACCTGCAGGATTACCAGGGTGCAGCCTAATCAGCCAGATTGCCAGCAATTTGCCGACCTTATCTCGCCACATCCCGCGGCTCTTCTCTATTCTTCCTCCTCCGCCGAACGACGGACCGTTCGCGAGCCAACTTGGGCCGTGCCACCATCCCGCGACCCATCCCCCGAATCAACCCCCGTACGCTTCCATGTTCTTTCTGCGTCGAACCGGGACACGCGTTTCGACTACATTCGGGATTACGCGCGTTGCAAGGGGAACGAGGAAATCGACGTGGGGGTGAATGCGGAGACGGCATCCGCGGAAGCTGCTCGAACCGCGTGTGGAAATTTCAATTGCGGTATGTTGTTTCCTGGGATCGCGGGAAGTTGATGCCTGCTGCCGAACGAGCCTGTATGCGTGCGTGTTATCGAATGGGTGCTGCTCGGGGGTTAGGAGTGTTGGAGCAGGCTTAGAAATAGCTGGCAACTGTTAGAACCTGGATCGTGGGTAGTTCTTCTGGAAATTAATGGAACGTAGGGGAGAATCAAGACGTAAACAGTCTGCTCGAATGATTCTTTGGTAAGATAGCGAGGCTTTGTAGATTGAAATCAGAGGGAATAAATAAATGTGTGTCGACGATAGAGGGAAATAAAGGGCGAAGTGCGGGGCACGTAGCTGGAATTGCTTCGATAACTTCGTAAATATTGGCTTTCGCTAAAATTAATTTTCAACGAATATTCATAGTTAGAATGCCCTTTGGGGATAAGGGTCGATCTGGAGACCACTCGTTTAGCAAGTTCAATCTCGCTTCAATATTAATCTAGTCCTGGGAACCCCAATGGTAAGTGTCGAACTTACTTGAATTATTACGTCTTCTTGAATTATTCAATATTCGACAGTTGTAACATAATTGAGTGCTCGATCAGTCTTACGCACAGGTAAATTTCAATCGTAAAATTGCCTGAATCATCATCGCTGCCTGATAGTTAATCGCCCAGATTGTTTCTGCAATTTGTCATCCTTATCTCGGTACATTTCACGATCACGATCGCGATCTATTTCCCCCCAGGAAAACCCACCTTAGGGCATTACTGAAAATGGCCTTTTCGAAAGAATACCCTCTTCCACCGTTCCACCCCCCCCCTTGCCCATCCTCATGCCCACAATGTACGTAAATCTTCCCTCACCACCGTCGCGCCCTTTTGTCCCCGGGTGCACGGAAATCTTCAGGGTGAAATTGCAGTCGCGAGACACGAAAAAAGGAGAAGCAGATTTGAATAGATTCTCCTTATCGTCCTCGAACCTGTCCCCGTAAAGAGGAAATTCCTCTCCGCCGAATCGTCATGTTAGAATTACGATCGCAATAAATAACAGATCAGCGAACCCGAGACCTTCCTCTCGGTTCGCTTATTGTCACCGAGAACGATCGTGATTAAAATTTCCTCCCCGATGGAAAGCCGCGCCACGGTTCCTGTAAACGAATTATCTGCACCCTCGAAAGTCCAGTTTCTTGAAACTGTACGTAATGCCACTGTATTCGAGGTTAAGCTGTTACGACGAATTTAGCGAATCTTTCGAGGTTACTGATGGTCGGTTGCCTGCACGATAGTTTTAATTCGTAAAAGCTGAATATGTAAGATTCAACACATCGATTGATAGAATGAGTTCAAAGCGATCTAACAAGGGATGATCTCAAACCCGAAAATTCAAAATATTTTGAAACTTTGTGAATATGTAGGGGATTTCCTCCTGGTTACAACGCAATTTTTGTTTGCTGCCAAAATTCACTCGAAACGGGTGAAATTAGCCCCTGAAGATTCGGCTATTTTACGATTTTGTGTTATAACTCAGGAACTGTAAGAGATAGAAAAAAAGTTTCAAGACAAAAGTTACTTCTTTTAATTAGATCTATCATTTGGTAAAAAAATTATTTTACAGTTCAGGAGTTATAACACAATATCGGAAAATAACCGGATTTCCAGGGGTCAATTACACCCCTTTAAAGTGAATTTGGGCAGCAAACAAAAATTCCGTGGTAATCAGGAGGAAATTCCCTACGTATTCACAAAGTTTCGGAATTTTTTTAATTTCCGGGTTCGGGATGTTTCCTTGTAAGCTGTTCCGTTTCGAATTTTCTATATCTCCGGTCAGTTGAGATTCGAGTGAATCGTAATGTACTTTCCAATATTAATTCTGGAGTTTATGGCTTCACAAACAGTTAATATGGCATGGACGCGGATGAAGTGGAGTATTAAGTTACATAAGGTAAATTCCTCTCACTTCTGAAATTATGAGTCAACCTAGCAGTTGATAGTCAATGGAATGCGATATCGGAAAGTTATACGGTATTTTCCACGCCTTAATAGCAAAATATGATTAATGGACTGTTAAATATGACGTCCTAATTAATTTAAAAATCAGCGATGACTGATGCTGCATTAAGCTCACAATTCATCTCACTCAAGATGATATCCAGAGTCGTTAATTACTCGGAGGAATTATGGCTTAGAAGCGTCGGGCGGAAAAATTCACACATCGCGGGGGAGCAACAGCGCAGACGTAAAATATGTGCATGCAATAGTAATGTTATATTGTTAGATGAACACTCACCCGCGTTATTACTGGCGAAATTTTGATCCTTACCTGAAACAGAGGAAGCAGAGGTTGTTAGGGTGATCAAGTATCATCAAGGATCCTATACAACATAATACTGGCATCGATTGCGTGCCCCGTATCCGGACAACACATTACATTGCAAGGCTGTGCCACTCCATACAGCTAATTAATTCTCTCGCGGTGTATATCAATTAACGTACAGCGATGCCACCCGATATAAACGCGAAAACCCTTTCAAGTAAACTAATAATACCCGCGGGTAATTTAAGCGCCCGAGGGAGAACCCGTTCAAACATTAAGCATTTTTATCGCGATCGCGATACCCAGCGGTGTCGAGAAACGAGATTCCTTAATAATTCTTCTAATTAAGCGGCACTTAACACTTCCGTGGGCGCACTCGAGACCTATCATCGTACGAGATCCGCGGGATATCTCGAAACCGTAGAACAAGGGGAAATTCGTCGAAAAGTCATTTATCGGTTCGTGATTGGAGGATGGGTTTCCAAGAAGTGAGCGATGAAAATTTGGTTAAAATACGATTAGATACAGGCAAGTAAAACAGGTAGAAGAGACCACCGAGGTTCCACCTGTTTGATAATAAGATTTATGACGGAATCTGGTTATGACCGAACCAAAGTCAAACCGAAAGTCAAAACACCTGCTAGGTACCACGAAATTCGCAAATCCCATTATTTCTAATGAAAAAGGAACCAAGCAAACTTGCCCAGGATAACGATTCCAACGGAACACGTCTAACGAGTAGCATCGGAATTATTTTGCGCCTAACGGCGCGCACGCAGAGTGGAAAGTTTGTCAGTTACGATACTGCAAATACGCTGGATAGCGTGCAGGGGGGACGAAGCCGACCAGAGAAGAATCCCGCGGCTGATCTCGCGAGCTCGCAGATACGTAAATATGCAGGACGAAATGCATAGTGCGATTCCGCTGCATAATGCGCGCGTGCGAGAGGACACGGCGCTCGTAACTGCATACGACTTGGAAGATGCAGCGCGCTCCGCGCTGGCCTTTGCCACTTATCGTTTCGAAATCAACCCGGCTGCTACCACGACTCCCATTGTATCCTGTTCCGCGCGACCCTTAGTGTCCTTATTCCCGAGCAGCTTCGTTGGCGAGCCTCGACTGAGCTTGCTCCGACATTTCAATGGGGTTATTGACTTTCGCTGCGAAATTACTAATAACGTCCCCTATGGCGTCCGCGTGCCAGGGAATTTTTCCCATCCGCCCATCGACATCGCCACTTTATTTATTAACTGCACACTTTGTTTGCAAGCGTCCGCGCACAGGGAACGAACAATATCCCCTGCCGGCCAGTGCATTACATACAATATATCCCGTTTCAGCGCGTGAATTTTTGCTTCGGCTGTTTCGAAGCGACCGGTGCGAAAGTTGGATATTTGTGAAACGAGCGATTCGGGAATACACGATGGAGTATAAAAAGATTGGACGCGAATGGAGCGCAGAAATGAAATTTGGGGGCCGATGACTTTTGATTTCCATCCCCTTCAAGCCCTGCCCATTCGTCCCTGTCACATACGATCCTGCCTCGCGATTTCACGATTGCTCGATCGAGATCAGAATATGACGAAAGCACCGGAGAGGAGGGAGTCTAGCGGGAGACACTGGGGACAGCGATAAAGGACGCCCTTGCTATCACGAAGATTGTTGCTGTCGGGAGGAAATCAGCTGGCCTCTGAAGGCTCTCCCAGTAGTACCCTCCGGCTACCCTATCAGCGCATATTTCTTCTGTCAGCCCCGATCTGTAGGCGCGCGCCCTTTCTTCGGACAGATAGCGAAAGAAGTTTGACATGGCGTAAAAGTTGCAGGGAAAATGGAGGAGGTGTTGTTAGGGTGTATTAAGTTATCGAGAGCGGAGTTGCATTATCAGCCGTGGGCAGAGTAAACGAGCAGAACGTTCAATAGTGGCGTCGATGGATCGCGCTTGTCCGCGGGAGATTTATCGCGAGGTCGCGGCCAAATGGAGGATCATCGCCGGAACACCTTTATTCCGTTCGTCCCGTCCACTTAGGAGGATCCTTTGTCACCGAGTGTCTAGGGGTGGCGAGAAAGAAAGGAAGAGAGAAAAATGCAAATTGGGAGGGTCGTGGTTATATTCCGGACCCGTCGCGCGAATGGGGCGGGAAAAAAATCGCGCGGGGTAAGATCGACATTTTTTATAGGGTGAAAGCCCTTCCACGTGGGGTGGCCGGGGGGTACGCATATCTCTCGGCGGTCGTATTTACGTCTAATAAGAAAGATGCCGGATCAAGCGTCAGTATTTTCCGCCGTCTGTCAAATATTACTCGCAAGTGTTCCGACCCGGCGATAAACTTTGCGCGAATCGAAATTTCCACGGAGATCGACTCCGATTCCACCGGCAGTTTCGTATATTCGCGCATCGTTCGCCACTCGTCCATACTTTTTCGACTCACGAGAGAAGAGACCGTGGTTACTTTTTAATCACGTGTTTCAGGTGTGGAAGTAATTAGATTTAATTAAGGTTAGTTGGAAATAAGTTTCTACTGTGGCTCTGCTTTTTTCGAAAGTTTTCGTTAAACGATTCAAAGGGTGTCGATACAATTTCTAAATGATTAAATTCTCACGATTTTCCTCGAGACGGAATTTCGGCTTTTCTCCATCGTTTTTCATGTCTGCCCGATTCCATCTCCGTGATATTTGTAAAGTTAGAAATTACGTTACGCTCCGCGTAGCGGTTCGCGCGTGGGAAATTAATTTCCAAAGTACCAGCGGCACCAAAAATGATATTCGAGTTAAATAAACCGGCGGTTATGAGTTTTATAACTAGCACTGCCAGGTTTGCGCGGCGGAGTGGCAGA
This sequence comes from Andrena cerasifolii, assembly GCF_050908995.1. Lineage (NCBI taxonomy): Eukaryota > Metazoa > Arthropoda > Insecta > Hymenoptera > Andrenidae > Andrena > Andrena cerasifolii. The sequence continues at coordinate 23,008,530 of NC_135119.1, read as the reverse complement.
GATGAATTTAAAATAATACTATCGATTAAAAGCCCTGGTGGGTTTCAATTAATTACTGGAAAATCAAGCACTTTTGATTTACCATGGAAGCATCGCCTGTATCGCTGAATCATTGCGGATCGGCCGCGTATTTTCACTGAATAATTAAAGAGAAAAAAAAACCCGGTGCAAAATTTATTCCGATAATTGACCACCGTAGCAAGCGTTTCCTAAAAGGATCAAGCGATCGTGTTTGAAGTAATGGCATTCAAGGGGAGACGGTTAAAATCTCCAGAAGCGAAGAACGGTGGCCCGGGGAGGTGGGGGTGTAGAAAATGAAACTAGCAAGAGAGATAGAGATATAAATAGCACTTTGTATCGACGTCCAACTCTTTTCTTTCCGCCTCCGCTGTGCAACCCTCTCGAGTAGTTTAAGTCCACTTCGGCTTCCTTCCTCGGGGCGTGGTAACCTTTTTTCCCCGTCTCACCCCTCTTTCGATCACCCTGAATCTACCACTTAGTGCAACCCTTCTTTTCCATCGAGTGTCAACCCTTTCGGGACGAATGGACTCAGTGTCGAAAGACTGCACGAAAGCTTGCAGTTGTTGCGACTTAAAAGGGTCCGATTCGCGGAGGGTTGTAGAGCGAATGGAAATACAGTCGAGTCGCGGCTGCGACGAGGGGAAATCAATTTGGAAAGCGGCGATTGAGCTGCTGCGCGAGTTTTTCATTGAAAATAATACAGAGCCGAAGTAGAATAATATTCGTTCGCAGCGAACCGATGTTTGTTGCATTAGGGTGGCAGCGTGGCGCAAATGGAATCTCGTGTTTTAACCTCAAAAGGGGGATGGTGTTCCTGAAAGGATACAAAGGAAAGAAATGTGTCCCCTGTCTGGCGGAATCCAGAGCGAAGGTCGAGAAGAAGGAAAGCTTGGGAGAAGTTAGCAGGAGGTTGGACGGCGCTCGTAAGGGCGGAAAACTGAAAAATAGTTGGCACCCGTTGCCATGGCCACTAAGTACCCAAGTCGAGGCGACGACCCACCAATACAGCACCGCTTCCATTTTCATCTCTCTTTACCATACGACTTAAATGGATGAATTTTATTATTCTTTTCAACGACGATCGAGTTTCGAAGGGAATTACAGGCTGTTCCCAATGCTAATACCTAAAAACAACATACTCTGGCCCCTTTGAATATATCACTGTAACGAATGCCCCGCAAGTTTTCCCTGCTCCCGGGCTAAAAATTTCGTCGCCGATCATTTTTGCAATGCAATAATCCCGCACGCACTCGGAATTCAATGAATTTTATCAGTGTTTAATATTCCCATCGATCTACACTTTCCCGTATAATTTTTTATGCGAGGGCTTTCAATATTTCATACTTGTTAGCTGAGGTACAACGAATGATCAAAATATTCGCTGCCAAAAAACATTTCGATGAATATTTCACGAGGTATTGCAACCGTTGTGCATTAATTGATTCGAGGCTTTTAATTTTCGTGAAAAATTAAAAAAAAAAAAAACATGCGGGTAAATTGGACGCTCAGTGTATCGATAGTGCCGTCCTAAGCGCGATGGGCCCGAATGAAATGCTTATCATACGAGTCACGAGCAATGGACCAGGGGAAAGATGCTGATTCCCACGATCAGTCCCCATTTCTTTTCATCTTACGCGATCAGAACGGAACACGGCATAAAGTATACATAAACGTGGTATGCATAAAAGGAAGCGCGCATCCGACCAGCTGCGCGCCGCTTTAATAGAAATGGCGACGCCATGAAAAATTGAACATCTTCGACATCCATTGTTCCCTGATGCCAGTAGATAAGAGAGATTGGGACCGTGGCGTACCCCACCTTTCCCCGAAAGTCAAATCTCAATGTTATCACGGTGGAGAGGAATCGGTGCAGCTGATGCTGAAAATTCCTCCCGCGGTCTCTCGCGAGCTTCAACACGTTTGAATTCAGTTGTGATTCATTTCACCCCCTTCAAACCCCCAGGCACGTTCCTCAATCCGCGCCGCATATTTATCGCCGACATCCCGCTCCTTTCCATAACATAATAATAAGATGCACGGCAAGCGGCCAGGTAACACAAGCCTTTGCTCCTTAGTTAAGCTGGAAAGCATTAAATGTTTAAGTTCCCAGGTTTCGCAAAGTGGTAAGATCTTACTCCACCCCCTCCGCTCTGGAAATTACCTTGCCAGTAAACGGGTTCGTACCCTGACACGTGTCTGCCGCGTTAAACACGGTTTACCACTACTTTGTCCGCGATTTACATATTCCTTCCGCTTTCTAATCAAGGCTCATTGTCGCGGCAGCTCGCAGCTAGCTTCCCGGTCGATAAATCGTGCACGACGAATGAATATCTGCCGTTCTTGGAGGCCGAATGCCTTGAATTTCTCAAGTTCGATTATTACATCGAGCATTCATCGCGGCCCGGGAATTTTCCAACGGGGTTCACCGCACTATTTTCTCCCGTTACGTCGGAATGTTCGTTCCTCCAAAGGGAGACCGCGCGAATGCACCGACCCCAAAAAAAGGGGGCGAGGGAGGAAGAGACGCCGAGGGAGGCCGAGCGAGAGAGAGACGGGGAGTTGGATCGCAGCCGGGGTATGTCTGTGTACTCCTTGTCCTGTCCTACGATGCTTGTACTTCGTGACCCTCGTTAAGCTCTGCAGGTGAACTTTGCACTCGACGGGCAGGTCGCAACAAATAACTTTATCGAAACTGCACGGCGGCCATCTTCCCCGAGACGTCTGCTTTCCTGCCGTTTAATTGCGCGACACTGAGAATAAATTGAAAGATCGAATTGGAGGGTAGAAAGTTTCTATTGCTCTCAGTATCGCGAATGTGCCGTTTTATCGGCGGTGTTCCTGTGGACCGTTGAAAATAAATCACAGCCCGCGGGCCGCTCTTAGATGCACGCAATTGGCTGTCTGCAGGCGTTGCCGAAGCGTAATAAATAGCAGCGCCGCGCCGTATGGAAATGAGACGGATATTAAGTTATGACCGATCGTTTGTCTTTTCGTCCCGGCGAAATTAAACCCCGGGAACTTGAAGTTCGAGGCGGCCGGGCGAAACCGGATACAAATACAGCCGGAAGAAAATAAAACGTTGCGACCCCCTTCGTTTCCGTCGTCCTACGCGATATGCAAAGCGTACGCGGCTTAACGCGTTGCCCGCCTCTCCCTTCGCCCCTCCTCGTCCCGTCTTCTCAGCTGAATATAAAGAGAAATGCGACTGTTCAACTTGAGATTAGTACAGGCGAGTCTCCGCGAGAATTTGATGAATATCGTACCTCCAAAGCGACACCGTCTTGAACGAAGTCGTATTAAGGGGACTAGGCAGTCAGACCGCTCGAAAATCAAGTATTTTTTGCGAATTAATTACAAGGAGATGAATACAAATTGCGACTAGTACTTTTGGGTAATGTTTGTTAATACTATAAACAGTAAAAAAAAAATTATTTGAATAATATATGTAAAGGAAATGTAATTTTCTTTAATTTAATTGGAATATTGCCGCGTTCTCTCGAACGCTAATAAAGTAGAGCGTGTGAAGGACGAGAGGGTAAACAGAAAACAGTTGTGCACGTGGGAATTCACGCAGAGTAATTATAAATTATAGGTATTAACAGAAGTTGGAAATAGAGATTAACAGGGTGATCAGTGACATTAAATGTCGTTTCTTGATTACAGGCAGGGACTTTGTAAATAGTATTGTAAGTAAACGTAAATAACGAAATATAATTACTTGATTACGGAGAAACTCAATTTTGTTATTGTTAATCACCATCAATTACTCTGAAGGAATAACAAATTATAAAACGACATTTTTTGGAAAATGGAAAAACTAAAATTCGTATTCGAAGTGAAAGCAACAGAGGCTGGAAAATCGAATTACATTGCCGTAACCTCGATCATCGATCAAGATAACAAAACATTTCTATTGCCTGATGAACACAGACTTACGCGTAGGTTCAGGTTATAACTAGACATGTTTCACATATGCTGAATTTTTTTTCAAATCGACTTGTACCTCCGTTTTTTCGCAATCACTGCAAAACGAACAGGAAATATGATTCCGAGAAAAACGCGTTTAAAGTTTCGAGAGAGGAATTAGTCTACCTGCGTGCGCGCAGAAACGGTTTATGACGCGCTCTACCTTTTCGGCTGTAAAATCCTTAATTTTGCGAATTTTAACATCAACCAAACGGTATTTTACTCGGGATGGGTGTTACTTTCGAAAAATAGAACAAAAAAATCGACTTTCTGACTGCCTAGTCCCCTTAAGGGGTCATTTATGCCACAAAAGTAAAAATGGAGGCTTGAGGTTTGAATGTGCGCAATTTTGTTAAATTTTTACTTCCGTGGCTAATTCTGGCACCTGCGATAGCAGTACTCATAATGATTAAGAATCAGCTTGGTTTTTTTATTTCAGATGAGTCAGACGAGAATTTATTTTCAAAGGCGCGATTTTTACCTCCAGATAATATTGAAAAAACGCAATTAAAAGTGTATTTAAAAATTATACCGTATACATTATAAGTAGCTTCATAAACGAAAAAAGTTTGACATTGTTAATCATTGTATTCACTCAGTAAAAAAAAACTTGAATGTTGCTGAATTTTGCAGAGTGATTACATGAATGACCCCTTAATTCTATAATCCGCCTTCTCGAAACGAAGCAATTTAAGTCGGAGAACGATTTCTAAGATAATCGAAGAAAGAAGCCACAATGAGAACCCGCCAAAAGCAAAAGAGCGCCTAGTGGACCACGGAAAACTCGATAATTCGTCGAGTTTCCTTCCGTAACGTACTCGCGTCTGTGCAGCAGTCGCGCACCGTTGCTGAGAAAACGATACGGTTCATCGTGGCTCTCGAACTTGAGCAGGAGAGGCGAAGGCGTTTAGATAAAAAATTGCGGGCGAAGAGAGGAGGTGCCTTCATCCTTCTCGCTCGACACCATAGCGCCATCGCGCGCGGTATATGGCCCGAAGAACGGATGGGTATCTCGCCACGGGGAGGGGGCAGGAAAAATGTATTTCCTCAAAAATTATTCTCTGCCTCGTCTCTGTCCTTCTCGCTGCTTTCCCACCTCTCGCTGCCTCCTCCGGCCGTTAGGTCTGTCTGTACGGTCGCCGCTCAGCAGCTCCTCCACCAAAAAGACGATCCACACCGCGAATCTTCCGTCGTTCCTTTTATCCACCCCGATAAATCCTCACAACGGAGCATCCAACGGCGGGGGAGAAAATTTTCACAGCCAAGCCAACGGATCAACGGATCTACCCGTGCACGTTAGTCGAAATGATATTTCTATTCCACGGGAAATTCACCCTCGTGCAGTGGCCTGAGCTCGATAACACCGCGGGGCGGTTGGTACCGATGGAAGTACGCTCTCGAGTATTTAAACAGACGTAAACGCAACAGCTAGGCGACACTTGGGGCAAGAATACAGAATATGAATGTATCCAAAGGTGAAAAAAAGGGGTGGTGGGAAATGTATTTGAAGGAACAAAAGCCTGTAGTAACTCCAGAGCGACATAGGTAATTGAAAAGACACCTACCCCCGCGGAGGCAGAGCGGTGAACTTGATATTCAACGGAAAGTAACGTCTACGAATTGTCCGAGGGTGTTCGTCCGCCGGCAGCCCGTCAGCCCGTGAAACTCTATCAGCGTAATAGTATCGCGATATCAGCCGTTCGATTACACTCTCCCGCCCTTGATACGCACGCTTTCTCTCCCCTGGCGAAGATATCCACCCCTAAGCCAACTGGAACCGGGCTAGCTAGATGGCCGAGATTTTGAAAAGACCACAGACTTCCTTAATCCCACGCGTGGTTGGCCAGCTGGATTATTCGGCCTGCTCACCCTCCGTCGCCCTTTTCGTCCACCCTGCTCCCTGTTGCGGGAGCGGGCCAGCTCTCGCCGACTAGCTACGTTTCCTCTTCGGACCGACGGTTTCCGCGGCTGATTTAGAGCCACTAATCTCGGGGTAGGGACACGAGCAGAGACACCGGGTATGAGATGAGGACACGGATGGTGGGTGTATAAGGAGGGGGAATAAAACGAGGGTGGCTGCAGCGGAGCATCGACGAGGCTTGTGCACTGGGCGTTGCTTCGGCGAGGGTGGCTCGAATAGTTGACCGTCGTCCGAGCGTTTCGAATCAATTCTTGCCCCCCGGGCTTCTCGTATACGCTGCACGTAGGGATACCGCGGCTCCATTTTCCAATAATACGACCGTTCCGCTGGCCGGGGACTTTAATCTTGTCAGTCTTGGATGATGATGATGCAGAACTACGCGCAGCTACGCGTTAGACAGACGTACGTGCGGGTTGCAGCGCAACGGGAGAACTCCGGGCTCGATGGATGCCTCCGGGATGGATTAATGCCGCGGAAGCTTGTTCGATGTGAGATGAACAGATTATGGAACGATGATGCTTTATAAGATTGCTTATATAAGATTGTAGTAACGCTGGCAACGATTAAAGAAATATGAAACTGAGTGTAAATAATGGAAGAAGCTAACAACGGAACACCGCGAACCCAAATTCATCGATTGGAACGCAACTTTGTAAGTTTATAGAGTGAGTCAATAGAAGAACAACGGTATGTTTCATTCGTGCCCAATCGCCCTTTAAAATAAACAACAGTTTAATGCTGCTCTAAGCGCTGTAAACTTGCGTTAAGAAAATTTTGAAAAAAGTTGGTTTTCGTCAAGTATTTTCTTTTTTAAACTCTTTTCATGATTTTGTCAACGCAAGTTTGCAGTGCTTTCTGTACCATTCAGCTTTTGTTTAATATTTGTTCTCTGTCCCTTGTACTTTAAGAGTTATCCTCGATAAAGTCGAAGTGCCTGTTTGACTTTGAGGTTAGTTTTCACACCCTTAAGGGGTTATACCTAGTCAGGCGGCCGAAAAGAGGCGAATATTTGTGAATTTTTTTTGAAGAAGCGGAAGCTTATATTTTTACAAAACTTTTTGCGCTTAAAAGAGCAATATTTAAAGAACATTTGGTAATTTTTTCGTAGAAAAATATTTGCGTTTATAATAAAGTAATAACAGACATCCAAGAAGCATTTTTAAAAATTTGATTTTGCGGTGAGCACTCCCATTCGGAACCAGATTATCTAAAATAAAAAAACGAAAAAGATTTCGTTAGTATATTAATTTATCTTCCGATTGACGGAGAAAATTTTCCGAAATATTAATTTAAAACAAAATGGTGGTTATTTAAAGTTGAAATCATGATTTTTTCCCCGGGATTTTTAATGTAAAAATCAGGATTTCAACTTTAAATAGCCGCCATTTTGTTTTAAATTATTATTTCGGAAAATTCTCTCCGTCAACCTGAGGATACATTAATATACTAACGAAATCTTATTTGTTTTTTGATTTTAGATAATCAGGTTTCGAATGGCAGTGTTCACCGCAAAACCAAATTTTTAAAAATGCTTCTTGGATGTTGGTTGTTACTTAATCATAAACTTAAATATTTTTCTACGAAAAAATTACTAAATTTTCTTTGAATGTTGCTCTTTTAAGCGCAAAAAATTTGTAAAAATATACGCTTGCGCTTCTTCAAAAAAAATTCACAAATATTCGCCTCTTTTTAGGTATAACCACTTAAAGGACGATTGCGCACGAATGAAACATACCGTTGTTCTTGTCTTGAGTCACTTTATAAACCCACAAAGTGGCGTTCCAATCGGTGAGGAAGGGTTTGCGAAGTTGCCTTGTAAGTGCCCGATTGTGATATTTTTGGGGCTCCTCGTTTGAAAACGAGAAGTGATCGAAGCAGGTGAATAGAACCGTGGGATGGAGTTGTAGAAAAAGATAGGGGATGAGTATATCCCATTGAAGTCTAATCGATGAGCTTGTATGCGTCGTCCCCTGTCCTCCCTTCGTTGCACAAACGAAAACGACCATTAGGAGGGGGAAAACTAGAAATTATTGACGTAATATTGGAAACCAATAAAGGACACAGATGAGGATTGGCCAGAGAGCCGTTATTAGATATATGTTAGGCCGTACGTGGACGAAAACGCCGGTTTAAACGTGAATTTTCGTCAGAATGTGCAGCAGACCCGCGCACGTGCGGGATCCAATAAAGTCATGCGACTCGTCCAGGTTTTATTCGTCTGGACGGTGCATTAAAGTCTATAACGATACTCGTCGAAATCGAACAGGAAACTGAAAATCGTCTGACGTTAGCTTCGTCGAAACGTGTCACCTATTAATATAATACTTCCTCTCCACTTTAATCCGCAATTAGCTTGTCGACATGGGACATTCCATGCGAACTCGGACAGATTTCGAAATAAGTTTCCGTAGATTGCTGAAATTTGAATATGTTGTAGTCTGTAGTGATATTTAAACGTATCTCAAAGGATTTTTCAAAATCTTCAAAAATGACGATTTTACAGCTGTTTGAAGTTAAGTGCTAACTTTTTTTCAATACATTATAGCTATGGAAGTAGTAAACGGATGGAGATGAGCTTTACGGTGCTTATAGAGAAGACATTGAAGTTTTAAGAAAAAATTATTTCAGTTTAAAAAAAAAATTGAACCATTTTTGTGCAATTATTTTAAACAAATGCAGGTTTTTAACATCGGGCACGATTTTAAAAAACTAAACAAATAGGAGAATATAGTTCTATCCTTTCCCTTGATGGACAAATTTTAAAAAATATGGGCATTTTAAAATTGGCCCTGTAAAAATTGTCGAACGTTGACGCTGCGTCGCCAAGCGCCGAGGTACTCGCAGCGGCCAAGCGGCTATACCTGATATTCTTATACAGGATTCTCGAAAATGGTACGTATTTGAAAAAAAAAAACTGAAGGAGGAAATGTTTTACTGATTTTTATATCCAATATACGGTTACTGCAATGGTGTAACCGAAATATTGGATCAGCACTCAGTCAGCCATATATACTTATTTGGGAACTACAACCTTCCTCATATTAACTGGTCTACTCAACATTCGCTGTTATCCTTCTCCTCAAGGGAAAATGCTTCATCGAACTCCATCATCTCTGCGGAATTCTTGTCACAGTTGTTCAACTACTATAATTTGCATCAGAGGAACATCGTTTATAACCCATTCAATAACATGCTTGATCTGTGTTTTTCTAATGATGATATGTCAAAGGTAACTCTTTCTTCTTACATGTATTCTTAAATTTACCGGCTCCGAAGTGTATGTTGCGTAACTCTTATACTTATTATAATTTTAAGCGTGGAGACTATCGAGAAATTAGGGATTACTTAAATGGTGTAGGGGAGGCCGGGGCTAAAAGTTCCGATTTCGATAAAACATAAAAAATGACTGGAAAATAATGTAGTTATTCTCTTCACTATTGACTAATTTCTTGTTAAATTTATTGTATCTTCTGATTTTAAGCTTGTGTTTAATATATTGTAATAGGTTTCCCATAGAAAGTATGATCGAAAGTAAAATCGAACTTTAACGCGATCGCTTTATTAATAATTCGATTCTGGAGGGTGGGCATACGAAATTAATGCATGGGCAAATCTCTTCTACATCTAAACTAACGGACTGCATCGTTGAAAGAACGATTTTGATAATATTTTCTAGAAAAATCGAACTTTAACGCGATCGCTTCACCTGTACCCTTCTTTTCGAGGTTTTTATTTTTTATTTACATTCTGGATGTATTGAAAAAAAGTTAATACTTAATTTCAAACAGCTGTAAAGTCGTCAATTGTCAAAAATTTGAAAAATCCTTTAAGGTACGTTTAAATACGTGTCATCCACATTTTATTGGATAATTCTCCACCCTCACGATTCCCTGAACTTCCTCGCCCAAGGCAATGATACTATCGCAAGAAATAATTACCCTTTGTGACCCAGCCAGAGTAACCTATAGCTACTGTATTTGCGTCCACCTCGAAATAGAACCCAGTGCCTACCCCTGTTTCGCAACCCCCGAACGGAAATACGTGGCACTGCAGTACAACAACCGGCTGCTCTCAATCTTTAATACTTCCAACAGAATCCACAGCGCATAACGAAGTATTCGCGGTTGCAGCAGCGAGGCGCAGCTCCGCTGTTAAGATTGCCACGGCAGCTCGTATTTACACTGGTTAAATATAATAACAGCAGGTGCTCACTTACTTTTCGCCGGGCAAAATGGCCCGCCCGGGTTAGTGCGAAACAACGTACCACCGGAGGGGAGAGAGGACAAACAATGGATGTGGGCTGGAGATGAGAAAAACGCAATCGCGCGACACCCACTTTCCGCGGACGTTGCGCTATGGATGACACTTTATTAAAACTCGCGGCTCCGGCTACATTGGGGGAGGCGCGGCGTATTAAATTGGCAGGATATTAAAATATGTTTCGCGCGGGCGGAGCGAGAAACCTGCTCGACCTGTTTCCCGCTCTCCCGTGTGCCCTGTGACGCAGGCGCGGCTTCATTAAAAGTTTTCCACGGGCAGAAGACGCCGCAGGATAAAAGCGCCTCGCACTGGTAACGAATTCGTAAAAATTGCTGCTGGCACGAGCTGATTCGCTGTATCAATTAGCCGATCTCTGGGAAAGTGGACGTCGGAGTTGCTTCGAGACAAGAGTAGCCTATATTTTTCCACTACTCGGAGAAACAGGTCGCGCTCTGTGGTAAAAAGAAATCCAAGCGCAGTATTCAGTTTTGCTTATTGTAGGATAGCCACCGTAGAGAGTGAGTTACTCTATTGTCGAGGCTTGTGGCTTCCCCTAGTACGTAGAGAAATAGAATCACGAATAACCTTATGAAATGTTGCTGAAAAGCTACCAGCGAACAAGCGATTCCTCATTCAGGACACTTTTACGATAACCTGCGAATCCGATCCGCTGATATCTCCAGCCAACTCCGAGTCTAATTTCCAAGTTCTCCCCGCGCAGAAGAAGTTCTCATTTAGCGTAACTTTTTTAACAGGCCGTAAATCGGACGTTCCCCCGGGATAAGGGTTCGGTACTGGAGGGGTGGGATCGGAGATAGGAACACTATTCCGACAAGCTTTCCGCCATATAAAGGTGGTCGAAGGAGAGTCGCAGTGGCAGCAAGCCAACTCGTACTTTGTCGCAGAATCTTCACAAAAGAAGCTGCTATGCGCCGTTGAACGTATTGAGACACCTTCGTAGCAGGTGGCATTGCGAGACGTATAAAAAGAGAAGCCTCTCCGCGCTTTCTCCCTCGCATTTATTGACTCAGGCTATTATACGCGGCGCCAGAGACTTAAACAGCAACTCGAGGCTCGCTCCATCCTTCTCGCTCCTGCTTCTTTCTTTTCGCCGTGCCGCGTCTTTAATATCCGAGACGTTCAATTAATTATTGAAGGAACAATATTAAATCACGAGGTCCAGGGAGGCAAAGGGTAGGGTGCTTTAACGTAAGATGAAAAAATATTCCCCGGGGATAAGTATTAGCCGAGCGCATCTACTTTCCGTGTTATTAAACCCTTCGACCGTTCCCACGATACGTAATCAATTAACCATGGCCAATACACCCCCTCCCTCTATCAGCGTCCCTGTCCCGTCTCTCCACGCAGACAGTCCCCATCCGCCGTTTTCACATTCTCCCGCGACGACTCGTTTCTCGCTTAACGCCCTTTGTCCCGTTGCCTGAACGCGTTCGCTTTATTCGCCTTCGTGGTTCCATTTTCCGCTCCGGCCGAGCCCTTTTTTCGCTGGCCGTCCAGGTAAACGGCGAATAATCGTCTGGCCGTGGGCCTGATCCTTTTGTTTCCCTCGGAACAATGCGGTCTTCCAGTGTTTCCTGCGCGGCAACTGCGTCTGACCGCAGGCTGAGCGCTACTACTTGAGAACTCTTCTCCGCGCCCCTGCGTCACTCGCGCTACTACCGATTTCTCTAGAATAACTACCAGAGCTATTCGCGTTCACGGAGGCGGTAAAGTTAATGCTGAGCCTCGCCTACTGGCCATTGTAATTTTAATTTTAATTGCAACGGTGCAATAAAGTCATTTAATAATAACAGTAAATAAAAATTCGAACTTGTAGAAAGATTCCCGCCGTCACTTCGCGAACGAAAGGCGATCGTGAGCTAATCGAGTGTCATTCAGTGGACATTCCGTTAGGCGATATTTCCAGTGCACCTCGAAGGACCTCGCGAGACTAACAGTTTCGGTAAATGCCGCTGCAGGAGGGCAGAATACATCCACTGAGATTCACGCGCCCTAGTCTCGATCCGAATCTCGGTTTGCGTTCCTCCCGGGTTGCTCCCCAACCCCTGACCCCGCGTTCTACTCGCGGGATCTACGAAGAGGGGGCACGACGCGGCGCTTGTCGGAGAACCCCTGGCTTTATTATATTTAGAGAGTGCAAACAGTCGTTCCTGCAATCTACGAAGCCCGGCGTAGTAGTGCAAGCAGGTAATGCTACTTCCAAAGTGACTCTATTATTGCAGTCGAATATATTATACAAACATGGCTGCCGTCGGTTAAACCCCCTCACCGGCTGGCTATCCCCCCGTCATCCCTCCGCGTAGGTTGGCTCGCGCGCCCTACTACTCCTCACGGCTTTATGCATTAGTGATGAACTGCTTCCTAACCTGAAATTGTCTTTCTCACCGGGACAAGCGCCGCCACGGCCGCTCCCTTTTCCCTTGCGCGGAGCGAGCCGTGTTCTCGGATCTCCCCTCTTCCTTGGCTATTTTCAGCCGCTCACCCACCCCCCCCTCAGCGAATTATTCAACGAGATGTTTTAATATTCAGCCACCCCCTCCGAAGCCGACTTTTACAATGGCTCCCGCTCGCGCGAGCCCCGAGAGCGCGACGGAATTGTTTGCGATTAGTTTGACTGGTAGTAAAGGCGAGAGGGATGCTCCTGTAATAACATCCCTGGTAATGAGAGAGGAGGGAGTGTCGCCAGTGTTGTAACAGTGGGAAGATAGGATTGGGGCTGGATTGAGCAGGCGCGATTTATCGCTGATAAAATATATATAGATAGGCAGCAAAGTTCTGCAAAAACTCCCCGAATTTCAGGAAAACTTCTTCGGTTTTATCAATACCGCAGGAACAACAGTGGAATATAATCGCGTGATGAGAAAGGATCGAGTGAAATGAACCGGGAAAGGAAAACACGCTCGGCCGTAAAGCGAGAGCGGATCCATCAAGGAGCGGCGGCGAAATGATCATTTTTAATATAGAGAGCCGGAACGGCGACAGGGATACGAGGGAAGTTCGCTGAGAGGATCGTCAGGGAGACGACGCTACGGGGATGAACGGGCTCGGCTCGGTTTAGCGTCTCGAAATTAATTTCAGAAAAGGAAAACAGGTGATATCGATTCATTTGAATATCCACTGGAGCCCTCGCGAGCGGACCGCGTGTTTCGGGCTTTCGATATCTTCCGGATATCGATAATACCCTTTCGGGCCAATAATTTTATTTCTGTCTGGCGGAATATATTAGTTCTTTCGGTGGCGGCTCGCCGGGTAACTTATACCCTCCCTTCCTCGCGTTTGATCTCCCCATTCTGGCTTCCTTCGAGCACGCCATCCGCCCCTTATCGTAAAGGAACTTTTACGAGGCATGCACGGCAAGAATTTTTTGTATTAAATTTTATGCATACATGCGTCTTACGCGCACGAACGTACCGCTGCCGCAGTACAGTCTCACCCCTCCGACTGGGAGATTGTCAATTCGGTGGCGAACCTGCCGCGCGAAGTTAGAGCCTTCGATCACGTTCACCTGCGCCGATGTGCCTCGAAATTCAGCCGAGCGAGATCGGTCTTATCGAATATTTGTGGCTTAGGTGCACGCTGCGGGTCAGCCAAATGTTATCCTGCAGTTTCTGTTCTTCTATAGTGGAGTATTATTGGGAATGTGGTGGCCCAGCCTGGGATATGTGAGATTAAATAGGGTGGCATTAGAATTTTACAACAGTTTAAGTGGGCGCCATTGCTTCCTCACAGAAACTCCTCATCACTCAGTCACTTGTGATTTCTCTGTTTGATTACTGTTTAACGGTCTACGGAACATGTCTTACAAACCGGATCGAACAATGTATTCAAGGTGTTCAAAACTCCTGCCGCCGTTACTAATTCTGCGTTCGCAAATTTGATCCCCATAAAAAAATTAAAAATAATAAAATAATAATAATAATAATAATAATAATAATAATATGGGTGATTCAAGTGGAGGCATATGATTTCTGGCTGCTCCATGTATATACCGATTTATGATTTGCGAATGCTCTAATTAGGATCTCAGTATCCCATGAAAAGTGGGTTTGTACAAGAGACAGAAGGATTGACTGGAATCGTTGATGGTGGCAAGGGGGGTGTTTTCAGAGCCGTTAATGCCTCGGTGCAACGCGACGCGATATTATACGCGGGACACGGTATCGTAAAACGGCGTGCATAATGAATACAGAATACTCCCGTTGCCGGCGTTAATTACTGTTTACGCGCTAGTTAACAGTTAAAGGTGCAGAAGGAATCAAAGGGTGGCAAAGAGGGAGGAGAGCTCAGAAGGATAAACGCGGAAGGAACGGACACAGCTCTTCGAGTTGAATGACGTAAGCCAATTTTCGATGGCATATTTAAGTCGTCGCTTTCCAATTCGAGGCGAAAAAATACGACACGCTGGAATACCCACGAGGCGTTACTATCTAGAGACGCGGTAACGTCTCGACTGCAAGTACATGAAAGACAACCTGTATATGTCGACTGTCGCTACCGCTATCATTTACTCGTCGCACGGCTATTCCAACCTAACCTGAAACTTATTTCATTCATATCTCATCACGCCTGCAATATTTTCTAAATTTAAATGCATTTTTTTATGTAAACCGCATATAAATTTTCGAATAAGACCAAATTCAATAAAATCGGTCCACGCAATTTTTTTACTATTTCGAAGTTTTTTTATGGGGATCCCACTTCTTTTTACAAAGATAATTTGCATACGGAATGACTTCAGATAATTTGTAATATTATATTTATTATTATCTTCTATTTTTTGTGATTTATTGGATAATCCTTTTTTTTGTCCTCGCCTTTTTCATGTATGTACTTGACGTATTTTTTGTTTACTTTTTTGAAGTTTTTTTATGGGGATTGTCTTTACACGTGTACTTGTAGTTAAAAATTCTATTTTCCAGGAAGAAAAAGCGTTGACCCGTGCAGCAAGGCGATATAACCGTGCATGTGAGCAGTGATGGATGGACGTCCCTCGCAGAGCCACTCGTAAGTTGATTATATTCTACGAGCTTCAGATATTTTCCGATACTTCCTACTTTCACTGGCTTATTTGTAAAATTCCTTCCTGATAGAAACGCCATCGAACAATAACAAAAAAGAATGAATTACATCTCTTAGCTCCTTTCTGCTTCGAGACACTCCCTTCTTCGACCCTACAGAGCTCTGAAAAAAATGGAATGGATCTAAAACAACCCCCGAAGACGAACGCAGAAGAGAAGGAAGAAATCTGATTTCGAAGCTGAAAGATACAATACGCGCCACAAAGCGGATTAAACGCGATGTCCAGCCAAAGGTTTTACTGGACGTCGCGACGTTCGCGTGGCGAAATAAAATCGAGACTTTTCCAGACTGCTGGACGGCGTATTTTTCATCGCGAACACGCGATTTCCCTTTCAAATGGCCGCGGGTTCTATACGAGACCGGCGGCTCGCGTATTATTTGGTCCCGTGAATGGACGAAAATTGCCAAAAATAGCCGGAAACGGACGTGCAGGCGTGGCCGTCCGACGAAATGGTGGGGGTGAATTGGGCAGGGGGACGATGGGGGTTGAGTGCAATAATGCCATTACAGCATTTTCCAAAGGCATTGCCGTCGCAAATTATCATCTCCGGTGCAATAATGCTAGGATGTGTATACACCGACTTCTTTTTTTCTGCCTGAGTGTAATCGAAGGATTGCCTTCCACCGCGCTCCACGAAACGCCAATACCGATGCGCAGAAGAAAGCATAGATGAATCATTCAGAAGAATATCGCTGGAAGAAGGCATACTTTTTAATTAGACGCTTGGTGAATGAGAGCTTCTATTGCGATGGTAGAAGCTTTATTTTCCGATATTTCCCTCAAGTGAAATGGAGTCGTCTGAGCTTGCTGTATAGAGGGAATCGTTTCGAAACTTCGATTAAAAAGAGGAAAGGACGTCGAAGCTTTGATAAACGCTTCTTACATCCGAACTCAGTACCACTACTCTTTAACAATACAGAAACGCCAGCATTTCATGTCACGGTTCTTCGATCACTGCTCAGTACCAATTACACCAGCTGCCAACCTAAACACACACGATACCAGTTGTCCAGGATCTGGGTTCTCTGAATTCTCCCCTGTAGTTGGAGCATTTCGTTAAGCATCAAATCCTGTAACGCATAATAATTCCGTTATAAGTAGCACTCGACCAACTACAGCGGGCGGAAACGATGAAGTTGAGGAATAAATCGTGTCGGATGTTCGTGTGTATAATGATACCTGATCCGCGGCGAGTACTCGACAGACCCAGTCGGGGCGAGCCGAAAACTTTTTAAATAATTACAGGGAACCGCGTCGCTGGGTCAGGCGAGGGAGCGGCGGGGCGAAGTGTTGCAATTGAGCCGGATAGAGGAACGGCGATGCCATCGTCCCCCGGTGCCCCGTGCCCCATTCCCATCCACCACGAGCCGCCACACTCCTGCCCCGCGGCCATTAATGGGAAAAGTTTGCTTTTATCTTTTAAACGGCCGGCAACACTACTAATTTCGAACTTCAGGCGTTACTTGTACCTACTCCGACGATTTCGAGTGGGTACACCAACGCCGCGAGAGAGTCTACCACCTCGTAACGACGCCCCACTATTTTCCTGACAGATAGAGAATCGCTGTAATTTCTTCTTTCCTCGGGAGACATAAAGGAAACGGATGTAGAGGACACTATCGTGGTTAGGTCGCTGGACTCCCTAATTTTCTTTTCTCTCCTTTCTTACGTTCGTCTTGGACCAGACGGGATGATACGTGGCTGACAAGGGAAGCTAGTTAATTAGTAAATTAAAATTTATAGATTACAACAAAAGTTGAAATTGTATGGAAAAAAATATGGATTATGCTGTTTCATAATTATTTAAACATCCAGTTCAGATTTCACGTGAAACAACGAATTTTAGAAAACATTATTAATATTTTTGTTTATAACTTTTTCTATAATTGTTTAAACAATTGATAAAACTTTTACCATTTGATAGATCTAATTAAAAGAAGTAACTTTTGTCTTGAAATTTCTTTTCTATATCTTACAGATTGCGCGTTAGAAAATAAAATCGAAAAATAGCCGAATCTTCAGGGGTTAATTTCACCCCGTTAGTGTGATTTTGGGCAGCAAAAAAAATGCGTTGTAATCAGGAGGAAATCCCCTACATATCCACAAAGTTTCAGAATTTTTTTGAATTTTCGGTTTCGGGATCTTCCCTTGTGAGTGACGTTTCTTGTCGTCGGGGATAAAGAGTGTAGAGCGACAGTGCACGAAGTTGAATTTGCTACCTTGCTGGTAAAGACATCTAACGATTGCTCACAAAATTGAAGAAAGCAATGCTGTCGCAACAGACGAGGAACTACCAGACTCTATCCTAATATATTAAGCTCATCGATCCAATCCCGGCAATGAGCCGAACTCACAACAAACCCTTCCAATAACGCCCAGAATTGGGATCGTTAAGCCCAAAGGATGAGCTTCAGCAGTCCGTGAAAGTGCCCTCGGAGAATCGGGAGTTCCCGTGCAGTGCTTATAGAGGTAGAGGAAAAAGAACGAGATCGTCCTCGCGATTTGCTTAATCGAGATCTCGACTTGAGTGTCCGGGCGTGCTGGACAATTTCACCGACCAATAGAGCCATCCAGGCCGTCCTCGAACTTCTCCGTACCTAGACACTCGACCAGCGGCTGTCTGCGAGCACGTGGGGGCTAACGAGTGGCGCGCAGCTTGATTTAGAATCGTCATCATCCAAGATGATCTCGACGATAACAAGGGAGGCCCGGGCACTCGACGTTAAGTCCTTAAGTCTTATCCGGACTGGCTTAAAAGTGTCACGGTTCGTTGCCCCGTTAGGACTCCGTTCGACGACGGAAGACGTAACGAAGAGCAGAGGGCCGCTGCGATTCCGTGGTACGCTATTAAGCTGATTTCACGTCGCATTTAAAATAAGCCGTGAGAACGGCCACGAAGGAGCAACGCCACTCGCGGCAATTACGGGAAGATCGTGGCCCCCGGCCGCGTTAATTAATCCTCCCTTATAAGACAGGCCCTGGAGGGAAAAAGGCAGACGGTCGGAACCGGGACGGGGGAGGAGGCGCAGGCAGCTGGGAGCACAGTGTAAGAGATGATCCTTGGGCGACGAGCACGGATTCCTTCGCGATTATTGGTTCTCTTTGAGAATGATTAATTAACGCGACTGCCGAAAGGAAACCGATATTGAAGGAGGGTACCGTGGAGGTATCCCGTTTGCGTAGACGCGTAGAGTGTGTCCCTCGAGGAAAAGACAATGGGACCTGCGAGGAGCACGCAGGGTGGGCATCAGGCGCAACGTGAAATGGCGTAGTGAACTTAGAATCGAAAGATTAATAGCCGGGAGGGAAGCGAACAGCTTCCAATGTTCCCTCGGTCCGTCGACCCTTCGCTTTGGTATACCCTGTATGTGCCATACCACGCGCCCGCGCCCAGCAGGAGTGTTAAAGCGAGTGTAACGTGAATACTCGCCCGGACAAACCGTTTTGTGTCAAAACTCTCGTTTAATTGTCACGACCATTAAGTCCTCGCTGACGTTCCCGGAGTAATCTGTCTCCTGACTCGCGCGTACGGATGCCTGAGTTTAACGAAAGACGCTGAAGCCGCAGCGGAGAAGGCGGCCTGGAAGGACTCGTAAAAGTTACGTCGAAGACGAGCCTCCTTCGAAAAGAGGACGCTGACGTTTCGAAGTGGCTCGAAAAACTCTTGAAAAACTCGTCGAAATTCGTTGAAAGTTCTCTCATCGGAGCGTAACGAGGGGTCCTCGTTAGGGCGCGCCAATTAATTGAAGCACAGCCGACAGATTGGCTGGCGAGAAACGGAATCGACGAGGAGAGGACGGTCGAAGAGCGGCGTCGCCTTCGGTGAATCGGGCCCCTTGATCCGAGTGGAGGGAGTTCACCCGTTTCTTATCGGTCGAGTACAGAGTCGTATATGGCGGGCGGCGATAAATCCGCGTGTGAGGGGCGCGGCAATTCCACTGATACGTATCGCGGCCGTAATACACCATATAAAGTGTAATTAGGATCCACTGCGGTGCGTTGTACAACATTGTTAATCCGAGCGGATGGCACGGGGTACGATCGGTCGCCCGTTTCGTGTCGCGGTGACTAGACGGATAAAGCTGTCCAGAAGTAGTTTAAGCCGCACCCCCTCCCCATCGGACGTAACAGCATCTGGACCCATTAAGGCCGAGATAGTGGCCGTTACAGGGTAACAAGCTACCGGGGCTGCTTACTTGCCCCGAGCTGTAACGATAATCGGAGAGAACGGGAGGACGAGCTGCATTCACGGTGCTCCCGGTGTTTTTCGTACACCGGAACGTGTCGACGTTACGCGTGGAATTTCAGGTGGACAGAACCGAGAGGCGATTGGGTGTAGGGGGAGCTAAAACTCTACTCACCCACGAGAGAGTAGAAGAATGAGATCCATAGGCGAATTAACCGGTTAGGTATCCTGGAACCGCGTTGCTTACAATTAGACGCGCAACTTCGTGCAAGTCAAGAATCTCGTGCACGTGCTGCAGACGCGGCCTGTTACAAACTTTCGCACTCGTGACGGTTCTAGAGTGTTATTCGCGTCACATCCTTTGCCTTCCTAATGTAGCTACCTCCCGAAATGATGTACCACCCGCCACAGTTATTATGTAAGTAGTAAACTCGACATTTGAAACGCCAGGGTAAAAGGGAGAATATGCAAGGACGTAGACGCGATATCTTGAAAAATCCTCGCGTAGGTATTCTTAATGTGTGCCGGCGCACGCAAGGTCCAATCTACGGTCTCGATTTCAAAGTCTAATACAGAAAGCGGCTTGGCGAGTGCGATAGCTCGTCAGCTCCTCAACCGACTCGTCCCACTTCGAAATTATTCTCGAACTCGACTGAAACATGCCACCGCGAGGCGGTCTATCCTACCCCCAAGGGCTGGAATCACTATCGCGCGGGCCTTCCGCTGTAAACAACGTTCTGCAGCCCGCCATCCTCCCCCTTACTTATTGCAGACGTTCTTGGAATTCCGTTTAAGGTGCGACTGTCGCGAAGTAAGTAACCGTGATTCTGAATTCAATATCGCATCGCGATGAATTTCATTACGGCATACCTGCCGCCGGACCCAGACAGACTTCGCGAATTAAATGGAGTCGCGCCTCCTCCTGCCTGCGTAGTTTCATTATGTCCCGGCCTCGAAACGCGGGGCAACCGTGTCCCCTTTAACCGGCAGCGTGCACGCAATATACCTTCCACAGAGGCAAACACCGGGTATGTATGGGGGTGTACACACACCGAGTGGACGAAAGAGAGGAGAAGGGCTTTGCCCATCCAAGGCGGCACTGGACGACGTTTAATCGCTGAAGAGCGGAGAGACCTCGTTTGGGGATATTTTCTGTTAACCGAGGTAAAAAGGGATTTCTCGGTGGAAAGAGAAATGGGACAAGAGGATCGACTTCGTAGGGTTGTAGATTTTTAATTCCCTTACGTGCAGGACGTGGAACTATGTTTATTCTGTATCTAGAGACGCGGTAGCGTCTCGACGCCAAGTACATGAAAGACACCCTGTATGTGTCGACTGTCGCTACCGCTATCATTTACTCGTCGCACGGCAATTCTAACCTAACCTGAAACTTATTTCATTAATATCTCATCACGCCTGCAATATTTTCTAAATTTAAAGGCAGTTTTCTTATGTAAACCGTATATAAGCTTTCGAATAAGACCAATTTCAATAAAATCGGTCCACGCATAACAGCGTTATGTAATTGCAGCTCATTTTGATTTCACATCTTTTTTTTATATTGTAATTATTATTATCTTCTATTCTTTTGTGATTTATTTGATTTCATGTACTTAGCGTAATTTTTTACTTTTTTGAAGTTTTTTTTATTGGGGTTCCCTATTCTCTATCCTACTTCTCTATTCCCTGTTGAATGCCTTCTTTACGTTCGACGGTACATCTTGGAAATCGTTTCGGAAGGTTGATCGACGTAAACCGCTTTAATTTGGCTGTAGTGGGCGAGCGTTTATCGAGATTCAACGCTGATGTATTTCAGCGCGCAGTCTGTCCCCCTGCAGGATCTCCTGGTCTATAAATCTAAGCGTACTCGTCTGAGAGCAGCGTTGGCTTGGGCAGGGTGAGAGGAGAGGAGGAAGAACGCGTAGAACGAGGAAGATGGAGGGGAAAAGTGGAATGGATGGTTGGCGATGGCGTTAAACTCCGTGAAAAAGGAAGATTATCCTTTTGTCCTACGCCACGGTGTTCCTTTGTCCGAGTTGAACACTCTGTCGCGACAACGTGTTTTTGTTCCTGGGCTACACCCTTCCTCTGACTACTTTTAACCCACAGCAGTGTATCCATGCCAGATTAGCCACCTGGTATTAACCCCTTCATCATTTCGATTCCCCAACTCCATCAACCCTCTCGAATACCTCGGTATACACCCCGCGACAAAACTATAAGACACCCATAATTTGTGGGAATATGTTAATATGAGTGAAATTTTTGTTAGAATAACCGTTAGTACTATAGAGAATCAACTAAAATACATACATTCCCACAGTAACATCAATGCCAGCGATGGAAAGATCCTTAGTAAGAAATTTCGAATTTTGTATGAGATTTGATGCGAAAACACTATAAGACACGGTATACTTTGTGTCATGTCTTGCGACACTTGGGGATTAACCAAAAACACCTGTTACTTAGTGAATATTTTATATGATCATTGAATTACAGTTTGTCATATCGCGTACCCACACGTTACGCGTAAACACCGGCCTTGTACTGACTGTTATCGTGTCCCCACCCTAGCGATACCCCGACACCGTGCGAGCATCGTGAATACACCACACTTTGTGCAGGGAAAAGAGAAGTAAATCAATGAAAACAAGTTTTTTCTACCTATTAGTAGTGAGTCGTGCCGCCTTTATTCTTTATGGTTTCAATTAGTCGTTTTGGCACGGATTTATACAATTTTTTAATCTCCTTTTGATTTAGTTTCATCCACTGCTCCTCAATAGACGCCTTCAGCTCGTCCACAGTGGAAAACTGTTTTCCGTTTGCATACACAGCACGCGACGTCCACCAGGATTTTTCTTTCCGTAATTTTCACTATTTTTTTTAAATAATGGTGCACAACGCATCGGCTCCGTCCAAGTGCCCTTGCGATTTTCGCAATCGAGTAATGATCTTTCAAATTTTCGATTACTTTTATTTCATCGACCGATAGTTTCGTTCCTCGAGGCATTTTCGTTAACTTATAAATTATAATTAAAACAATATAATAAAAAGTGTTAAGATATTATTAAGTAATATAGAATGCAGAAATATTCTCGATACGTGTGATTGCAATCGAAGAGCAAGCTCGTCTAATGGAAATCGCTGAAATGCTACTGTCTTATAGTCTTGTCGCGGTGGTGCGATCATATTTACACAAGGCACATCGATGGGAACCCGGACAATACACTCACAGACCCCACAGTCGTCTTAAATTACAAAACACGAAACGGTTGGAAGCGAGAAATAGTATTCTACCTAAAAACTTGTATTACATTACGCTTTTCTATGAATTCGCAAGAGACAAAGAACAAACTTACAAGTGTCTTATAGTTTTGTCGCGGAGTGTAGTACACTTGCCACGCTCGTATCGATGCACATGTATGTTCCACGCCATCTCCTTCCTCTCCGTTCACCATACACCCCTTTCGCTGGGGAGTTAAATCCTAGAGCTCTGTAAGCCCTATCCCTTTGCCTCGCTCGCTATCCTGCTTCTCTGGCTCTCCCTACGAGTAGACCGCGTCGGGAGGCACATGCACAGACTCGTAACATTCCCACCGATGCCCGTAAAACATGACTAGTAGCTGTGTAACTGCATAGTCACATAGTAATCTACACCTACTTCCCTTTTTCTTTATCCCCTGGCCCTCTGCGCCCTTCTGTGGCGAGCGCGCAAAGGCTTCCACAAATAAGATTCTGCGCAGACAATTTTAATCGCTTCGTTCCCTTGTTCTTCTCTGAAAGACAATTACTTCTATCTGAGCCGCGGTGAAGTGGGTATTCCGCTTTGAATTAGATGATCCTCGGATAAAGAAAGCGGGTAATTGGCGTGGAAAATAAAAGCCTTTCCCGCCGCGCAGTTGTAATTTAAAGAGTACGCTGAAGATGCTTCATCATAAAATCGAGCAATACCGTCGTCGGCCTGACTTTTCAGCCAGCTATTCCACTGCCACTTACCGCTCCATACGTCTCAATTAAGGCTGACTCGACACGGACTCTCACTACTTGCCGCATCATCGGCGAAGCAGTATATTAATTATGAGCCCGTTTCCTCGCAGCCTTTTCCCATAAAGAACCATAAATGATGCCCAACCCCGTGGTAAGACAGTAATATCAATATTTAAAGAACCGACTTATCGCCGAGTATGAACAACGCGAGTGCTAAGTTCGTGCTGCGTAACGTCCCTAAATAATTCACTGGTAGGTATTATCAGTGCATACCCGTTTCCTACTATTAATTAATTTCCTACTATTGACTCCTCGAAGGGACGAGAAATATCGGAAACTCGCCCCTTTAAACGAACCTCGACCGAATGTCGCCTGGAATTCTCTATTAATCATGGCCACCCCGATCGCCGGAGCTCGTAACTATAATAGTTTCACGGTGCGGCAACGGCAGGGGGGGCAGCGACGGAAAATTCGCAGCTCGCGATCGGCCGCACAGGATCGCGTTCACCTTTTAATACTTTCCCAGGTTTAGAGATAACGCTTTGGTCGGTCGAATCGGCTCCATCCACGTTGAATTATGCGATTATCCGACGTAACGACCGATACACGCGGCCAGAACAGAGTGCGTCATTGTTCCATTTGTTACGTTTCGGTGGGCTGATTCTGGGCGTGTTGAGGATTTCGCGAGCGCGCGAGGGATGCGCGAGGGGTTGCCCAGGGGCGGGAGGAAAAAGGAGGAATTGAAGGTTTCGCGCGGGCGCGAAAAAAACGCCGCCGCATCGGTGAAATACTACCCAGAAAACCGAACGGTCTTCATAAATCCAACGCGTAAATCAGTCTTTATGGAGTTCCCCCCTGGGCGGTGGAAGCTATTTGGAACGTGGCAGGTATGTATGTATGTACGCGGATGCACACGTACGTGGTGGCGTCGCGACGCTAGGAGAACGCGTTTCACACCTGCTGCGCGATGCACCTTATGCGGCTGAGGCTGCATCGACCGGTTTGCATACGTGTCCCTCGTCTTGGACTAATCACGGGGGTCGATATTGTTGTTAGAAGCCTAGGTAACAGTCCCAGCTGCAGATTACGTACCTACGTCCTATTTTGTGTTATCAACTTGTTCAGATTCTTGCAGCCGGAACCATTGGAGTTTATTCCTGTCAGCCCTCTAACTTTCTATATTCAAGTCTGAGATATTTATTTATTTATTTATAAACGAGAAAAGTCCCGTTAAACGGACGTGTACCTGCACTTACAATGGTTACAGAAATTTGAGTGCAGATTCTTTGAAAGAGCCAATATTACCCACGAAAAAATATTGAAAGCTGTATGCTGCTGGATTAACCAATAAGCATAAAATAAGCAGGTGCTTAGAGCATCAGGGGAAAGGAGAGCATCATAGAAATTTTTTAATTTTAAAATCTAACTTCTGTTAGAAACACTTTTTAGTGAAACGCTCGGATATATCGGAAATGCTTGAGAAATCGTACAGTGCTTTGAAGTGATAAGGGGGCCCCAAAATCTTTGAAGTGCTTAAGGGCCTCTAAAGGTCTTAATTCGATCCTGCATATACAAGTCCCTTTAATATTACAATCCCGGGCGCATTTATGTACTGCGTGCGCCCTGTGAAAAGTACCCACTTATATATTTATGCGGACCATTATCACTCCTCCCCAACACTGACGCATCGTTCCCTCTGCCTTGAACTCATTGTCAGTCTCTCTAGTTCCAGTCGTTCGTTGTTGTTGTTATGTACCGGTCCACCAGCATTAATTAGATCTCCGTGCTGTAGCGCTATTGCAGGCGCCATTTGACTCCGTAAATAATTGATAACACGGCTTACGGCCTCGCCGGCCGTGTAGTACGGACGTGAACACGGGGCGGAGATAAAAGTGCAACGCACTCGGTGGCTTTAAACGATCGTGCATCATTTCGGGGCGATAAATATTTCTCTCAGCGTTGCATCTCGAAAAGCAGGCTGTATCGGTCGTGGGTATCGGCCAGTGATTTATCATCGATTAAACCGACGTAATGCGCCATTGTTACCGAAACGTGCAGTCAGATAGCAGCGTATATGAGGTTGCATCGGGTCGAGCGGCGTCCCGGTATTGAGTCGCAATCAGCCGTGCAGCTAGAACTCGGATATCAGCGGGCAAGGGCCAGAACGAGCTATAATACGCGCATTATCATTACGATCGGGGGAATTCGATTGACCGTCTCTTAACGGCAAGCCAAGGATCGTGTGCGCTGCATCGTAATCCATTCGCGGGGGCGATCGATTAACTGCGAACAAAGCCGCGCGTTTCAAATATCAACTTCCACGTTGCTCCAGTCGCGAAGATAGTTTATGGACATCCGGAAGCATCTGCACGAGAATCTCGCTGACAATAGGAGTTTCTTTGCAAATAACCTTCAGATTTCCCAGTGTCAAGGTACCCAATAAATCTTTCCAGACTGTTTGTCCTTATCCATCCCTTTTATCACGCGCCTTCTGCTATCGGAAAGGATGCCTCGAGTTCCAGCTGAAAAATCGCCAAAATGCACTCGGACTCGGGGAAAAGGGGACGCTGGGATCGACGTGGCAAGAAGACGAAAGTCGAATCGAATGTTTTCGAAGGGCACGAGGTGTGACAACGGGACGATCACGTGCTCGAAGATGTGCACGTGCACATATGCGCACAGTCGGCGGAGGTGAATGCTTGCAAGCTCACGTTGGTCTGCGTACGTACGTGCAGAGGGACGATATAGGGGAATCGAGTCCGTAAATCTCGGCCAGTCGTCCCTGGAGAACCATGTCTCAGTCACAGCGCGCGATTGCGCGAGTTAAAGGGTTTCGACCTCCGCAACGTAGGTACACACCGTCCCGGTACCTACGCCCGTGTCTGTGTGCTGGTACGAAGTGTCTGGAACCTTGGGTCTCGTTAAATGTGACTGTGATTCTGAAAGATTGCCTGCACGTTCGAAACCAAACGTTTTGACTGAATTGTAAATACAGTATCGTTCGTGGCCTCGCGTTCGTCGTTCTTTCGCAGGAACGTTGAAATTTGAAACTACTAACGTGCTGGATAACTATGCCTGGGATGGATCGTAACTATCCGGGCAGTTTCTGAATTCTTTCACCCTAATTCTAACATCGAAGTGGCTCGTGCAACGGTTTCGATGGACATGCATTGCGGAACTATCCTACCAATTCCTGCAGCCAGTTCTTTCGATAGACGTAGCTGGCTTGGATATTTGGAGCTCTAATGAATTCAATAACAACGAACTATTTAAACGGCCCAGGATGTGGAAGGAATCTCTCGTGAAATCAGAATTTTCGAGCACGGTTAGGGGCGAGTATCCCTTCTCTGTTGCGTAAAACGTCTGCCCTGGAGTCGAAGCAGAATTTTAACTATTCAAAACCAATTCACTGAGCGAAATAACCGGTGGAAGCTAGTCGCCCAACTGGAAGAGCGAGCGAGTGTCGAAACAAGTAGTATAAACCAGCACGTAGTACGACGAGCGACGTGTCGCAAGGTTTCGCGGGTCAAGTAGTGCGAACCAGTGCGTACCCAAGCAAGTGGTGTAGGATGGAATGCAGTCAGCCAAGTAGAACACGCGACGAGAGCTGAACAGTGAAAATTCACTGTTCATTTTGGAATCTTGTTACTTTTAGCTCATCTACTGTCACTGTAAATAATTCTCTGCAACAATCAATTCAGTATCTCCACCCAATCGAAACAATGCATCCAATACAGCACACAGTCGTGCTTTTGAACGGTCGGCGGTACTGTTTCCAATGTAAGGTAATTAAAAATCGTCGAACGGTAGCGTCCACAAAAATAAATGAAAGTATCCATGAAATGCCAACGCCGGTCGCTGAAGCGGGTCAATATTGAAACTGACCGCGCGAAAGGCAAGCGCACATCCAACTGCATTTGATAAAATTTAGCTACCGCGCCGAGGACGATGATTCTTCCCGAATCACTCGAAAGCCTATTTCGACCAATGGAGGTGAAAAATGAAGAATGACGTAACACGATTTGCAAAAGCGCGGTGGGGGCGCGCGAGGTTCACAGTAGGGTGGAGAGATCTCGATAAACGGCAGACCACGAGACTCGGCTCGGTTGATTAATTCATACCTCCCATTTTCAGTGGCGACCCATTTAGCGTTTATCTCCTTTTGTTTAATCCGCGGACTGGTGCACGGGCATTTTTACTTCATCAGATATCGAATCCATTAACCATGGATGCGGGAGCTTCGATTATACATTTTCCCAAATCGAAGAAAGAGGGTTTCGTTTCTTTCCTTCGTGTATAATCCAGAAGCCGCGTTCACGTTGTGGAAAATAATTTTTTTTGCGGTCCTAGAAGTCACGACTATCAATCACCCTTCTTCTTAGCATCGTGATTCTTCATGAAAGGGAGCTGGATTCGAGAACTCGAATGTCAGTGCTCAGGAGTTATTAAAAAATACTGTTAAATGCGTCGTTTCCTTCGACCAGCAATTGATCTCTCCATCCATGAAAGGCAGGCTTTAAATACGAAGGTCTAGAAGCGAAATGAAGGATCGAAGAAGTGGAAAAGTGGGCCAGTTAAACAAACGGGGCGTTTGCTTTTCATTATAACTTGCATGGGATTACCGTTCGTCCCGCTTATTTACAGCAAACGGGTTTAAATAATACGTAAATTGGCCGTCGGTCCTGCTAATATGACGGGCTAATTTTAATCCTCCCTTGGCCCCTCCACGAGCCACGCAGGCATCGACTTTTCGCTCATAATGCAACCGGTGCTACTGACCGGTTTTGTAAAATATTATAAAGTGTTATCGCTCGTTGTTATGCCACGCATTACGCGGTTACCGTGCCCTCTGTCCGATACATCGAATGCGATAGGTACACAGGATTGCCGGACTAGCAGACAGATATTTCAGCGACTCGATTTACTGTCGCGCATTAAATCCTTTCACTGGAGCGGCTCGACGTTCACAAAAAGTGAACCGATGGAATTACAGCGACAAGGGATATTCGACTTTTCTCTGTTCATTATCTGCTCGACATCTACTGCGTCTCGTCTATTCTCCATGTATATTCATAAAACAATAACAGTGCTCTGGACAGATTTATAAATTGCTAAAAAAATTCTTGATTAAATAAAGTGATTAAATTCTTGATAAAAATTCTAGATTACCGTTTGACCCAATGCTCTCCAAGATCAAAGTACTCAAAAGATACATATTCATGAGTCAAAGGAGATACCCAACGAAGTACACACGAAGTATCCAGTCTACTCCCTTGTGCGCGAGATCCGGATAATTACCCAAGCACCGAGTCACGCGTCCGAGGTATCAAGCCTTCTCACCCTGCGCGTCCAATTTCTCGGGAAAACCGGATGGTAAGATGGCTCCTATCCAATTTGTCTCTCCCGCGCAGCGAGGGCGCGGAGGTCGTTGCAAACGGAGGGGCCAGGAGTGGTTGAGAGAGGCGCGAAAGTTCTGGGCGCGAGTGGAACTGCTATCGTAACAAAATGATCGCCGTCAGCTTGCCCCGCGACCAAAGACGGAGCATTAGTCTGGCTTCGTGCAAGCTGAAAGACCGCTGCACGGCTTCCCGCGTTCTTTGCCTGCGCCTCTTTGACTCCGTGGCCCTTTGTCGGCGTGCATCTCGACGGAAGGAAGTGGACAGAGACGAAAGCTGAAGCGGTATAAGTATGAGACGAGGGGAACGACGCCGGGTGGAAACACGGGGCAAGAGGGAAAGGATGGGAGTGAAGGGGAAACAGGAAGAAACCACCGTGGGTGGCTAGCAGAGGGGGGTCCGCGGGCCACGGAAAGCGGCAAAGAAGAAAAGATTGCCGCCCGAGAAGGGAGTTGCTACGGGTTTGGCTTCGTCCCACGGAAAGCAATTTCTTAACGTAACCTTATCTTTGTCCGCGGGTGTAGCTTGCACGCCACGTACAGGCCCGCGCAAAGACGCGTATGTGCCGCGCACACAAAGCTGCCCGGCCACGTTTCGCGGGGAGAAACTAGAAATATCTGAACCGCAGAGGCCGGGAATAGTAAAACCGTGGGCCGGGATCTCCGGCGTCCCTGACATTCTCACGTGCGCCCCGTAACTCTTTCGGTCGCTTTCGCTGCATTTCCTCGGGAATCCGCGCCATTACGCAACGCGCGTCCGGTTTCCCCGCAAATCGACACCGCCACGAGACGCCTCGAAAACACCTGGCGTCAGGTGCACTCGTCGATACGCGTGCTGGCTCGAGTTTCGTTCGCTCCGGGGGTGTTATAGTCTCGCGTTAATCTCCAGTCTGTTCGTTCAAAGTGTTTATTTACTTCTCCGTAGTTGAGTGTGGATCAGTCGAGAGATATTACAAAGAGATCGTATGCAACGAAGGCGTTTCATTGCGACTATCTGCGACTTCGCCCAAGCAGACAGCAGAGAAAACTACGTCTGGATTTTCCTCGCCACGCTATCGACCGAGGTGTTCGCTGAAATTTCGCGGCTGATATTAGCGAGCCGCCCGATAACGGTTGCTAGTGTAAGGTGGTTTCAAGAGGGGTCAGAAAAAACCGTAAAAACCGAGCCCTCCCACATTTATACCACGTGAACCGACGATTCTCCCCTTTCTTCCTATCTCCATTCCTTTCTCTCGCTCTGCCACCCTGGATCTCTGATTCTCTTTCTCCCCATCCTACTGACTGTGCACGCTTTTTTCCACGTGTAATTTATCGGCCAGACTCGTTTTTTTTTTCCTCCGACGGCTGCGTTCCTTTACCCTTCGTCCCCGGCTGCCTCGCCCTCCCGTGACCCTCGCTTGCATTCACACCACCGCGACGGAGCGGTGGGAGGTGAATGGAACAGGAGGACGCAGCGATTTATAGTAACTGCACCCGCTGTCGTAGAATATTTTTCGGCGGAATTTCTACTCTACCTTTTTCATCCAGTCGTCTTTATGGAACGCCACGCGTTTCCCCTCCATTCAACGAACCCCTCCGGAGCGTGCCATAAAACATAAATGGAACTTTCACCGTTCGAAATAACGATATACCCTGTACTCCTCTGCATCTGATTGCTGGCGCCACTTGTTCCGCGTTTATTCTCCCTTTCCCAGCGCGTCCAGTGGCTTCCGTTTCGACAGAAATTCATTAATTGCGTTCCTTGAAACGTTTACAAATAACAACTCCAAGCCGTAACTCCTAAATGTGTATTTACTCTCTGCGCATTAGCTTACACTAATTTCGCGATACTTAATAACCAATACTATTCACAGCAGACGAGTGTAATCGTAACTTTCAGAGCAGCGCATCCTCCACGGACTCATCGCTGAATATCGTCCCTTATCTGGCTGAAGTGTGTTTCATTTTATCTCGACGCTGCACAGTGGGACGGATCGACGTTTAGGTAGGCATTCAGTTCATTTCTTACATATTTCAACATTTAATTATTATAATCTAAGATTACAGGTAATATATTGTATAATAAATACAATAATCATTTTTTTTCTTGTCGCTTTTTTTAATAATGGGACTTCAAGATTCCCTTCATGTTGATTTTCATATATATACATCCATATATATGGATCGGGGCTTATTAATAAATTATTTAGAACATCTTGATTTGTCATTTTCGGCTGCTCTTTTTGCGTATAATTCGCAGTAGTTTTTAAAATCATTATTTCGGGCGTTCTGGGCTTCCTCAGTTAAATATTCTAAAAAAAAATTATTTTATCTACTAAAATTTAGTATATTTCTCCTGACTTGCACCTGCGTTTGTGCAAAAAAAAATCAATTTTCAAAGGGTCGGATGCGGTCGGATATGAATAATTGAATTTTGTGAAATTGAATCTATACAGAATTATGAGGTATGCTTGAATTTGCGGACAAATACGAACAATTCTTTTAATTTAGAAAAATACGAAAATGGTAACAAAAAATCTTAATTTGGCAATAGAATATAAGTGTTTATATTTTTCAATACAAGAAAAAGACTAACTAAAACTATTCCAATGTGTAAAAGCTGATCATTTTCTAAAAATGGAAATCTAAATTTTTTTTGGAATATTTAACTGAGGAAGCCCAGAACGCCCGAAATAATGATTTTAAAAACTACTGCGAATTATACGCAAAAGGAGCAGCCGAAAAATGACAAATCAAGATGTTCTACATAATTTATTAATAAGCCCCGATCCATATATATGGATGTATATATATGAAAATCAACATGAAGGGAATCTTGAAGTCCCATTATTAAAAAGAGCGACGAGAAAAAAAATGATTATTGTATTTATTATACAATATATTACCTGTAATCTTAGATTATAATCATTAAATGATGAAATATGTAAGAAATGAACTGAATGCCTACCTAAACGTCGATCCGTCCCACTGTGCGGTGGGGTGACACACGACCGAGGATGAATTTATTTAAAAGTAGACGCTCGAACCCCAGGTATTCCGACGCGCGATTTTAAAGTTGAATTGTAAGAGAAGGCCGCGTCCGCGCCAGCGTACCGAGGAATGTGGACGTTCTACAGGAACGCACGCCAACGATCTCTGTAATGCGACTGATGCATATCGCGCCGCGATGCACCCTCGGGGGACAGAAGAAAATAGCGTATCAGTGAGACCTTTCAGCGAACGAGAGAGCCGCAACGCTGCGTGGGCCTTCGCCCCGCGCAATGCGTCTCGTGGACAGAAAGAACGGATGAAATCTCAAAATGCGACGGTGCGCGCAGACAATTCTTCCGCTTCGAGATACATTCCCGGTGAATCCTCTGGCAACCGTGACGCGCGAAACGCTCAAACGATTCCGGGGTAACATTTCGATTAGCATGCATCATAGTGTAGCGAGACAATCGCGTTGTATCCTGTATCCAAACGTTTCTCGTTAATATCGCGCGTGCACAGTGCATTGCAGTGAGTTGGTTGCAGATTATAGTTTGTATTATCCAATGACGTTTCGAATTACATGATAGTCTCTTGAAGTTGAAACGAATGTTTTAGTAGACTTGGACAGCTCTTATTTTCGAAATAAAACTAAGATAATTTGTGTATCGCCGTGTGCGGGGGAACATAGCATCTGTTTTAGGGGACTCGAGGCGCGTCTGACCATATACAACCTTCTATCACTGAAGCTCTCTGTCCCACCAGTTTCTCTCAAGTAAGAAGACTCCTTACATATGCACAGGCGACTGGAATGTGTCGAAACACTCGAAACCTACTTGTTGTTGTCTCTATCCCCTCTACGGTTTATGCGGAATAACGGCTCGGTAACGTTTCAAGTATCACTGATGCCCGGTAACGAATGTCCGGTATTAAGTGCCGTCCGGAGTGAAGGGAACTCACTCTACTTATTACATTGAAAATTGTATTCAATACTAATTCTATATTTCTGAATAATATTATATTAAGTACCGTACGTATATTACTCAAAGTATTGAGTAATTCTCAAATTGAACCACTTCTCAACTTTCCAAAGAAATACAGGTAAATTCCTTTTTCGTGTACCCTAAGAGCTCCCTTTGTGCGATTAAATTTCAACGAATATCATGAATATATCCCTGAAAGATTCCTCATAACACAGTCACTGAAACATACCGTACGTAACACCAGGAAAGTATTATTTGAAGAGGGGAAAGGAGGAAGAAATAGAGCCTCGTTACAGCGCTGTATTATTTATCCGAATTATACGGATCTCCTTATCGCCCCCGCGGAACGCAAGCGGAAATACGGGCGCGACGAGAGACTCGATAAAAATTATTCGCGGGAAAGCCATTCGTAAATGGAATAAATTTCGCGGCGCCGTGGAGCATCTCGAGAGCCACAAAACGCAGAGATATATTCGCGAGGCTTTCCTTGGCAACGGGGATGCACTCGAAGCGCGAAGCATCTGAAAATGTTCGAATGATTCTGTGCAAACACTCCAGCCAGTTCGATGGCGGATATTCTATCGTTATGCGAAAGTGTAGGTGTATCTGGCTGACGGATACGCCGGCTGATACTCGTGCAAGTAACAGTTATGTATAGTTGGATGAAAATGCAATGGCCACTTGAGCCCGCTATTTCCATCATTCCCATTATTCCCTGACAGCAATAACTGCGTATGTAATTCTCAGACTCTCTTATTTATCTCCATTATCGATATATACCAATAAATAGAAAAGATGGATGGTCCACTTCTAAGCGACGCACTGTGTAACGAGTGTATAGGGAAAAAAATCAAAAATCAATTTTCCATTAAGTTACAGTTATTTACATGTAATTGATATGTTAATCATATTTATACGCAAAACAATTAATTTTTAACATAAAGTAATTCAGTAAAATATATATTTTTGAACATAATAAAAGTAAAACAAATAAAATATATATATTTTTAAATACATTTAAACACAAATTAATAACAAACATATGAAACAATTATAAATAAATAAAATTATTTTTTTAAATAATTCGTATTGATAGTAAACTTTAAATTATTCATTCTTACTATACATCTTCGTCTCTGTCAGTTGAATCTGAAGGAATTCAAAACTCAGTGTCTTTTAAAAATAAATATTCTAGCACAAATTTGTCTAGTTTTTTCGTTTCATTATGTGTATTTTTTCTTATGTGGGAGCACTCGGGAGCAGATACAATTTATACCAAATTAAAGGCCATAAAAAGAAGTAATTGTAGTAAAAAAATGAAAGAACCGATATGTTCCTTTTTTTTAAGCCTCTCCAGAATTAGAAAATGCCACAAAAATATTAATAATTTGAGCCACTGGCACGTCTCCATATCTTTAAATACAAGAATTTTTAATTAATAAAACGAAAGAAGGATATATTTTGCTTATTTTAAAAAAAAAGAACTTATAAATACAACAAAAATGCAGTGCATACATAAGCATACAACCTTAAATCCGTTATTTTTTTTATGTCGGAGGAGTGTTTACTATCAATTCCATGAAATGAAATACAAAATTTGAAAACTCGAATTTTTGCTTTTTGAACACGTGCCGCGACACTGTGCGGCGCGAGAGAAAGAAGCATCGAGCTACAGAGCAGAGCAGACCGGAATTTAAACGACGAGGGTTTGTCCCCCGATCGAGGGTTCCGAAGAAGCAAATTCGCTGGATTTCGGTGATCAGCCCGCGGAACCAGCGCCGTTTCCAATTACTCTGATCGTGTGCACGACATTTCCGGGGCCTGATTTACGCGGAATTCAAAACTAATTGGCCAGGGCGCACCGTTGTCATCGAAACATCTGACGTTGCCACGAAGTAACGGCGAGCGAAGTATCCGGAATATTCCCAATTTCCGCATAACCGTATTCAATATCCGGATGTTCAAACTTCGGATAGCCGCAGTGCGCATTGCCGAAACGATCGTATCGGTGAACTATTCAAATAATGGTAACTGTACCTAACGTCCGCCCTCGTCCTTTCCCGCCGACACCCTCGCCCCCTCCCTCGCGCCCAACTTCGGTAATAATTGATAATCGACAGTCGCTGCGCTACAAATTTCACGCAGGCATTCCGCGGCCCCGTCGAAACGTGTAAAGTAATTTCCGCGTCTGTTAAGGCGACCCGACGCGGCCGCGTTCCCCGCCAACTGTTTTACACCTCGGGACGTCGGAAATTCTGGAAATTGCCCGTCACATTTCATCTGTCATGATCTATGGAGTTAAGTGACAAGGGAGTCGCGATCGTTCCCGGTAAATCGCTGATTACCCGATGAATGTGCTTCTGCAGAAATTGTTGCTCGAAGTGGGCGAGGAAAGCTGTGTACTCCGGTAACGTTAATTTCAGAGAGAATTTAAGTCTAGATGAGATATAAAAGCGGGGGAACGGTATTGGCAAAATTGCGTAATATCCACCGCGTCTGCCGCGGAGAAAGCGGATTGCATGAAATGGAAGGTTGAATTCCTGACGGGGCAGAGTGTAATTATAAAATAATTAAGCTGTACTTCATCGAATGTTTTCATTTAATGTACGTTATAAGCTCGTTACGCGTACACGGAGATGCAACTCTCGCGGAAGAATCTGCTGTTTGAAAGGTTCGTCAAAAAACGTTAAATCATCCCCCCCGCCACTGTCAATAATTTTCAAAGCGGTGCTCCCGTTTCGTGTCAGACAGTGACTATTATTCATCGCGGAAACGTTACGTCATCCACTGGTACTCCCGCAAATCTTTCTGAAATAATAGAATACTAAAGCACCCATTATAATTTCTGTTCGCGTTTGCTCGACCTATTTTCCTGAACTGTTAATTAACGAAGCCATTGTGGAGGGGTAGTAATTATAGCGGACAAGAAGACGTACCTCCTACAAATATGAACCTTCCTCTTTCCCCTGGCAGTTCGTTTATAACTAACGAATTAACTTCTCATGTATTTCTCCGCGCTTTAACAGGACCCTACTCCAAATTAACGGAGACCGTACGGTCTGTACAACTAATACATCCCCTCGCCGCACTCACCTCGGTTACACTGTCACAGTGATAGCAAAATGCGAGGGGCATTGCCAACAAGAGTCCAGAACAAAACCCGTGCCCAGTATCGGTACACATAGGATATTTGCAACAATGGCGAACACGGGCGGGGAATTGGGAAACAGTCCTCGCATAACGTGTTTGACAGAATGATTTGCGCCGGTGTTTTGTAAACGCGCGTGGCTTTTCAGGTTACCGAAAGATTATAATCAAAACGCAGCGGCGAAACAGGGCGATGAATGCTCTTTCACTTTCCCAAAAGTTGCAATGGAATTCTGATTTATGAAAGAACCTTTGATAGCGTTTGCATTAAATATTTTCTATTTAGCAGCGTGCCAGCTACGATTACAGGAGCGATAGTGGAATCCACCGTGAACCAAGCAACACAGCTTTACTTTTAATTAAAAGTATTGCCTACGGGGGAGGTTTTGGTGATTGAAACCCTAAAAGACTTCAAACGGCTGTACACTGGGCT
The DNA here is from genome assembly GCF_050908995.1 of Andrena cerasifolii. Lineage (NCBI taxonomy): Eukaryota > Metazoa > Arthropoda > Insecta > Hymenoptera > Andrenidae > Andrena > Andrena cerasifolii. Next base: position 22,972,163 of record NC_135119.1, on the reverse strand, counting down.
CAAACGATTGTGGCCGATCGAGATTCGATTGTGGGGTAGCTTACCATGGTCGGTCTTTTTTCTTGTCGCTAACATTCTACAGTATTTCATGAACATGGTTTAGGACACGTAAGGTGGCCAATATATGTACGAACGAGATATCGCGCTTCTACGGAAATTTGATGAGTGATATCTCTTAGCGAGGAGCATAAAATTATTCTGATTTTTCTCGAGTTCATTGCAATAAAAATTATTTTACATTTGTTCTTGGCATCATTTACGCTACAGCATCGAACACAGCAGACCGCGAAGATTTATATAATTATGATAACGCAGATGTGGTCGCAGTGATGTTTCCCTCGCGAAATAGAAGTGTTCTAGACGGGAACCTGTGGCTTGGCAGTGCCCTAAACCATGTTCGTGAAATACTGTAGAATGTTAGCGATAAAAAAGGCTAAAACATGGTAAGCTATCCCACAATCAAATCTCCATCGGCCACAATCGTTTGAACCGTACCCAGCTCTATATACAAAGTCCACGCATTTTTAATATATAACGATCTTTCCAAGGAATGAACAAGGGAAAAACACCACGAAACGTATACCCAAGTAGTCAACGGTCGTTCGCACGACGACAGGAGTTTCGCGATCCGCGATATAGCAGTGCTTTACGTACGTAATTCCGAGTATTTATGCGCGACCATTGTTGTATCTCACCTGGTGAAAAATTGCCAGCCTGGCGATAGGAGCAGCGTCGGGCGAAATGAGCGCGATCAAGCGTAGGGAAAAATTGCTCGCAAGAATGGGCCGTTCAATTAACCCGGCGAGGTTCTCGATGCGAGCGCGATGGCGTGATCGTTCGAATCGCAATTTCGAGATCTGCCAGGCGCTGCGCTCCCTCTGGTAATTGAGTCGTGGGCCCGCCTGAAAGACACGAGCCCTCGTGTCCGTCATCGTCTGGGATAACGCGTTCTTAAATATCGCGTGATCGCCAATTTGCATCGCCTAGCCGTGAAAGCGCGAAGCATTTACGATTCCTCGCTTCTTCGTGCCAGTTCTCCCCGATTGCTTCAGGGGTAAGATTCCGCGCGGGGGCTTGCCTAGCTTATAATGTTATCGTCGCTTTCGCGAGGCGTCAAGCGCGATAAGCTTTGCCATTTTTGGGAGAAAGTCTAGATTACAAAGAGCGTGCACCGGTAAGCGGCGAGGGGTTGGTAAGAAGCCACGGTAACGAAGAAATGGAAGTGAGTACTCACCCTCGATAATGGGACGCTGCGGCTTGTAGGACATGTCTAGAAAGAGAAAAGGATTGATATTAGCGAGATTAGTCACATCTGCATCTGGCTCGTTAAGAATTGTTTAATGAAGGAAACATGGTAAAGCTTTTCCACCACCTGTCAAGCTTCTTTACATAAACACTCGGCATTCAGAGCGGAGCAATAAGTTCCTAGTGTGAGTGAAATGAAAATAGTAAGGCTTGCTGACAAGTTCGCTAACCCGCGATTTCGTTTTCCCCCCTTGCATACTAATTACGTTCTACTTCCAGCGTCCCCACAAAGTAAACAACAGGTTGCTCAGCTAGGGCCAGAATACATGTGACCTGGTTCCTCAATTTTCTGTTCCAGCTGCGAATCTCTGTGCCACGGTACAGTTAACGTAAGACACTTCGTCCTTCGGGATGCTGCAGGAATATTCGTCCTTCGAGCAAACTTCGCGCGTCGAAGAAGTTAGAGGGGCAATTGAAATATCTCCTGACAAAATCAAACAACCACTTCCCCCGGAGAAAACTTCCGCCGACTTGGTCGCGGCCTGTAAAACAACCGTAATCAACGTCCAAAGTGTTAATCAGCCCGATCCGAGGTTTCTCGAACAACGGCCCTGGAGGAAGGAAGACTCGCGCGGATCAAGGCTAAGGCGGAAGGACGGGGCAATTTCGAGGAGCAAATAACAGGGAGATCCAGGGTCCCTCGTTTAGTTGCGCAACAACATCCTAGGCACTCTGACGTTCCTCATGAAACTTTTAATTATCCTTCCCTGCCCGCCCTTTAATGAAGAGGACCCTCCCCCCGCGCACGTATGACGTTGAAAATAATTACAAGCTTCTGGATGAATTCTGGAGCGTGCCGAAGGGCGCCCGTTCTACGACGACCAAGCTTATCTCGTTGCTTCAACGCTGCTCCGTATCGCGGGTATCATAATCGTGTAACGAGCAACCCGATGAAAATTTTTCCTACCTTCGCCGGCTCTGTTCTACGTACAGCCTATCGCAAGAAAGGGAAACTAACTTCCTTTCTATTCCACGTTCGATTCAGAGGGAGGCGCATCGATGTATCTTCAGTAAAAATACAACCATAGGAAGATGAAACTTAAAGAGTGTTTGTCTCTAATCTCCTCAATCTTGGCGTAATATGGAACTATATTATGACCTCAGTTCCTGTATACTCTCCTCGATAAACAAGGGTGCGCTTTTATGTAGCCGACTGTACCCCAGGCGACTTAATATTTATCCTGCTTGAAGTTTATCCCCAATACGAAGCCCCTGCAGAGTTACGGGGCACAAGAAAAAGCGCGAGCGCGCGGAAGCGTGTATTTTAGGGCGGATGGAGCGTTATTGCGGGACGGTAGCCGCGCAACCGTGCCGCGAACGCTGTCAGCGTTGATATGAATTGCAACTAACGTCGGTGGACGTAACGCAATAATTCTTGCAATTAAATATACGTTACGGGGCCAGGAGGATTTTTTAAGCGTCGCAGTTTTGTTCCTCCCACCCGCCCCTCCGACGCTGGAATATATTAACGCAGAAATATCGCCCGTTCGCCGGAGTAATTCATCACGCATATGCATTTACGGTAATCTACACTCGTACGCGCGCCGGAAAAAACGGGCCCTCCAGGGGAACAAATGTATTTTAAATCTGCAGCGTACTGCCCGTACGGGAGGAAGGGGGATAATGCAAAAATCGATGGAATGGAAATGCCGTTTTTAAATTCTGCAGGGAGACCCTGATTGCAACGAACGAAGAGTCACGGGAAAATATGGTGCTCGGCGAATGCACTGAAGGGGGGTGTCTGGCGCGGTAGACGAGTATTTATGAAAGAAATTGAAGGGTGAAGGTTGCCATTAAGTAGGGTGTTGAATGGATTCTAGGTCTTGGCCACGAAATAGGTGCTATGAATGGTGCAACTTCTGTTCCGTATCCGTGGACTATGAATACGACACGCCACATGAAGATTAAAGTTTTATGTCGTTCTGTGGAGCCACAAACAAGGGAAGATCCCGAACACGAAAATTCAAAAAATTCTGAAACTTTGTGGATACGTAGGGAATTTCCTCCTGATTACAACGCAATTTTTTTTGCTGCCTAAAATCAAATTAACGGGGTGAAATTAACCCCTGAAGATTCGGCTGTTTTTCGATTTTATTTTCTAACTCGCAATCTGTAAGATATAGAAAAGAAATTTCAAGACAAAAGTTACTTCTTTTAATTAGATCTATCAAATGGTAAAAGTTGTATCAATTGTTTAAACAATTAGAAAAAAAGTTATAAAAAATATTAATGTTTTCTAAAATTCGTTGTTTCACGTGAAATTTGAACTGGATGTTTAAATAATTATGAAACAGCATAATCCATATTTTTTTTCATACAATTTCAACCTTTGTTGTATTGCGGAAATATGCTCCTCGACAATCGAATAACTTTTGCATCCCATTGTAACGTACCTTAAAATCGAAAAATAGCCGAATCTTCAGGGGTAATTTCACCCCCTTAATGTGATTTTGGGCAGGAAAAAAATTGCGTTGTAATCAGGAGAAATCTCTACATATCCACAAAGTTCCAGAATTTTTTTAATTTTCGGGTTCGGGATCTTCCCTTATAAGTAGTAAATAAGCACTGTTGGTGGAGATAATAGAAACAAGTGATAGTTAAGGGGGGACACCACTGTGACGAAAAATAAGCCGTTTTTTTAAGATTTTTGTCGGGGATAATTTACAGTAAAATTTACATAAATTAGGAGACATTGCTAGGAGACTAGTAACGGCGAAGGCACCAAGTAGTAAAGATTTAGCAGTACAGAGTCATTTAGTCGTTATGACGTAGAGTTGTTTGTCATTTTAATTTTAAACGTGTCAGTTGTTAAATTAAGACTTACCTTCTTCCTACAGAAACTTGCACATCGCTCCACTACTCCCTTATAATTGTATTTTTCTAGGAAATTTCACGAGGTATCCGGGACCGAGACGCGCGTTTCGGAAATTACTCGTTGCAATGGCGACGTAATTACGTCGCCGCGGCGATTCATAAGGACCCCCCAGTGCAATTTCGCATCGTTGCACGGTCTCTTGCGCTCGTTCGATAACGGTCAAATTTTATCCACCCGCCCTCGGGAAAACGGGATTTCATTACCTCCCCGAAATTGTTTCTTAATTAGACTCGTTCATCTGCTTTCCCGCGCCTCGCGGAATCTAACCTTTGGCCCGTGATTGCCGTTCGATGAACGGCGTTCCCAAACCAGCGGGAGTAGCCTCATCTTTTGCTTGGCAAATTTTTAATAACCAGGTCCGTTCCAAGTCGAATCTGCAGCAAAGACTGTACTCGCAAAACCAGCAATTACAGATTTTCTAGACCTCGACGAGCGAGTGCATCAACGTTTTGTCTGTGCACGATGGCTCTGAGTTATATAATTATTTATTGAAAGCTATCCCAGAAAATATAAATACCATTTTATAAGATATGCTGAAAGATTCTTTGCAACCACGAGCTTTTAATCCTGTCTTCATTCTCACCTCGGACTAAATACCAAACTCACCAACATTCAGACCAACTGAAAGATCGAAGGACCACCCCGATCCACGCAAGTTGATTCGTAAAAACTGGTCGCCAGGATTTACGAAAGAAATTACGAGAAATTACCGCGCACGGAGAAGCCCTTCAACGTCGGAGGAGCAAACCTAGACCGCACGAGGACGCGTGCATTCACCTGTGCATACACGTCTCGCGCATTTCGTGCCACGCGGCACTACCAAACCAACGATATGTATGCAGCCCGCCTCTATGAGAACTCGTGCAGCCCGATATCGCGCCGATATTCCCCTTTCTCGACCCAGCTACGACTGCGGGTTGACACACATGGATAACATGTGTTGCCACTCCCACAAACCGACGAATAACACAGTCGCGCATCGGCTGGCCACACAGGCGCGCCTTCCTGCGTGCACAGGTGTAATTTCCACGCGGAGGAGGCTCATCGAACTGTATCGAACCCCTGTGTACGTATCCGTACGTACGCTGTCTGCCGGCGACTACGAAACCGTCTCGAGATTGGATAACCAGGCGGAATCGTGAAAAATTGAACGGGCATAGCTAGCCCCTGGCTTTGCTCCGCGTTGCTATTGGTCCCCTCTGTAACGGCTGGAAACTATGTCAAAAAGTCGCAGTGACGTAGAAGCGGAGCGGACGACGGTGTTTTCCTTTCCTGTAAAATTCACTCGACCCGTCGGGACACTCTCATTTCAGGGACGATCCCGGTCGGCTTGAATTGCCGCTTGTATTTGTAGCGAAGAGCTTTACGATGTACGATTGATGAAGGAAAACGGGGAAACAAAAAAAGGTGAGAGTGAGAGAGCGGGGTTGGGGGGGGGTGGGGCGGGGTGGATTATTTGCCGTGAAAAATTGTTATTTTCGCGGTGCCACCTAGATCGAAAGGATTTACAGATATATGGAAACCGGCCGGGCGTCTCGTATATCGAAGCCATTTTCGAAGGAAGAATTTCACGCGTCGTGCTCGCAGACGCGATATTTCATTCTCCTTTTTTGCATTCGACAGCAACGCCCGAGGTACGCTCCGCTGGTGAACGAGAGAGAAAGAGGGGGAGAGGGGTGAGAGGGAGAGTGCGAGGACGCCGGAAATGGTGGTGAAGCACTTTCGATTTTCCGTTTCCTCCGCTGTATACCGGTGGCGAAGACGAAACACGTATACCGTCGGTGTTTTTTTTTTTTTTTTTTTTTTTTACTCTCCAATAAACCGATAGGCGTCAGGTGGCGCGGCGGAAAAGGAATTTGCCACGCGAAAGAACCGGCTAGAATAACGACGCTTCTCCCTTTCATTTTAATAATACGCGGCGATTTATAATCCGTCGACGGTGCAAGTAATAAGTCTTGCTCCGAAAACCGCGGACCATTGTGCCATCGATAAGCGCAATAACTTCTGGGAGACAATGCTATCAGAGTTCTGTGCTATCGGTGAATTGCTGCGAAAGCGTAGACACTATCGATGATAAAGCGATGCTTGAGTACACGCGTATATGACAAGCAGATTTACTGATTCGGATCGATTTAACTAGAAGGATGGTGGTTCGATCAATAATCTTGTTGTGGTGTGATTTAGATGGAAGAATTAGTCCTGCCGCGACATGCGTTGAGCTGACTACTTAAACTGACTGACCGCGTTGCACTCTGCCTGACAAAAGTCGTCCACATCTACTGCCTAGCTCCCGGAAACCAGAATCGGGCAGTACGTAACTAAATAAAAAATTATTTAAATATGGAATCAAATAAAAGTCACTTTAACTTCAGATTATTCGACGAATAATGTTAATGTTTTTATTCCACGAGAATTTATTCGTCGAGTAAAGTTAAACCGAGTTACCTTTATTCGACATGTGACGCATAATCTTTTTAACTTTTATTCGTTATTCAAAATTGTATTTTAAACAGAAATTTGCCCATCTCTGCTGGAAACCCTACTGGATTGGGCACTGTCTGTTTATGATTCCCAGTGCCTACTGCTCGTTTTAAACGATCTAAATGGACGTTGGAAATTATTAATCATCGACCAACAAATAAACTTTAAATTTATATTCGATACAAGAGATAAAAATCTGTATCGATGGACGGGAATCTATGCCTATTTGGAGAGAAAAAAGCGTGTGTCGTGGGATTTATTCGGAAGAAGGAGCAGCTGCTATTCCGAGACTAATCGAACATTCAGATTTTCCCAGGAGCGTGGAAGGAAGGACGGTAAAGCATCGGAACGGCTAAAACTGGCTCGTTACTTTTCCCAAAGTCCAGGGCAACGGGAAAACGTGGGAAAGGCCGTTCGATCCGGGCCACTCGTGCCAGCGATTGATTCCCGCGATATTTCAAGGAAAAACTTTGGTCCGACCGACATGGAGGGGGTCGAAAAATGAAGAAAGTTTCTTCGCCAGGTTCGCGCTCACGTCTTTCGTAACTGTGCCCACGTGCGCGATATACTTGCCCCGATTCTTTGTCTACATCTTCGCGTGCCTGTGCCCGTGTATGTGGGAATTAGCTCCGAAAATTCACACGTACAGATGCTAGAAACGAAACTTCGCCGACTTACGAGAAGTTGACTGGAAATCAATGAAACCTGGGATTAGTTGGGGATTAATCTACTGAAACCGCACAGAGTATATAATTCCTTTCCTTTTTCGGTGTTCCACTCTAGCTTGACGTTGATGTTTAATTATAATGGATCTCGTTATATCTTTAGACTCGAATGAATTTGAGCAGGCCAGCATGAGCTCCGGCCAGAACTGACAGAGGTAATCCCAGTTAGCGTAGAATTTTAAACGATAGCTCTCCTTCGTAAACTGTATGACAATTAATAATTCCAGCCTACTCCGAAATTCTATTAAGCTGTTCGCAATTAGCCACAGCACAATTGACAGTAATGGTATTAGGCGTGTGTCGCTAATAATTAAAACTATTCGGTTGACGTAGAGCTTCGCGATCGCACAGACTCCTGTTCCTAAATAAAACGAACTTTGAAAAGTGCCTGAAACAAAAATAGCGAGGAAGTGTAAGAAATTCAAAGACTTCTCCTTGGTAGCTGGTTGGAAAAACATTTGCGCGAGTACAAAATTTTAAATGCTATGATAACGAGAGTGATTAAAAATTCTGCGCTTCTTCGAGTCGACACATTCTGTATCTGTGTCATTTGTAACGCAAAGCCCTGTCACGCGTCCTCTGTTTCACAGAGCTCGGTTCCTAGGTAAACTCAACAAAACTGTCACACAATTTCGATGCAACAGGAGAAAAATCGCAACTTATGCAACCGTGCCACGCATCTGCACATTTCTTACCGTCGCAATTCAAAGAGGAAGTTCGACGAAGAAGAACGAAGAAGTGCATTGAGGAATAACAGAGGGCGACCTTGCTCGTCCGTCGATTGGCTCTGCCATTCTCAGAATCGACGAAAAGCGAGTCGACAGGCATGCTTCCACGCTGTTCGTTTGAAAAAGAAGCGGAGAGTCGAGATAAAAGTTCAGGACAGCCACGAAAACGAGGAAACGTGTGCTGGTATGGGCCGAGGAGCCACGAACTTACGGAGAAACTTGCTGCCTACGAGTTCGACGTCCTTAATAAGCCGTGCCTCGCCTCGCCTAGCACAGTTTTTCCGAAGAAAATTTTACACGGCAACGGAAGGCGGCAGTTACCAGCGGCAGGAGGAAATGGCGTGGAAACGCCCCTCTCCCCGGGTGGTCGCCAAGGAACGAAGGGAAAAGAAGGAGCACGACAGCGCGGCATTTATTAAATTAAACGTCAGCTTCCCTGACAGGGCTTTTCCAGAGAGTCCTCCTCAGCGACCAACTTCCGTTCTATTTCTTCCTGCGGAAAACCTGCAAGCTGACCGTGTCAGACCGGTGTTTCTACGCTCTTCCTAAGTTGCCTCCCATTTTTATTACGATCAACCTACCGCGCGTCCCTTACATTTAATTATCTGCACAGGATGGCTTGATGTAATTAGTATCGTATACCTCCGCGAGAACAAAAATTAACGCTCAATGACCACGAGTTTAATTGGGATTAGCTTGCGTTTTGCTAAGTCGCAAAGCTCGCGAAGCCTGCCTAACATTGTAGATCCGCGGATAATGCGTGGTACACTGGGCTATTACCTGTGTATAAACAAAAATGTACTTGGGAAAACGTTTACGCGACCACTTTGTAGGAGCGAATGCGGGAGAGTCCCGAATAGCGAACCGTGCTCCGCAGGCCCGGGACCTGGATAATAGGAAAACTATTCGACGCGAGTAATCGCAACAAAAAGGGCTCGGATTCCTGCAGGAAATGATCGTGGAAAGGACCGCCTCGGAACGGCGTGCTTCTTGCCCAGGCCGATACGGCTGGCTTTTTCTCGCCGCCAAAGTTTTCGAGTTTCTCAAAGCCCTGGGACGGTTCGGAACGGCGCGAACGCGAACGCGAACGGCCAGGAAAGGGGAACTGTAATGGAGCAGCCGCCCAGAGGAGCGCGGGCACCAGAAGAATGAGAGGAAAGAAAAAGGAGAGAGATATAGAGAGAGAGAGATAGGGAGGAAGGGTGAGAAGGAGTTAGCAGGATTTATCGGTCTCGGACTTATTAACTCCTACGGCGAAGTTAACATTAATCTTGACTCGAAGCCGGTAGCTCGCGAACAATCCCGATCGAGCGATCGGTGAGCACCGATTGCTGCGACCTTTTTCCCTATTGGCTCTCCCCATCCACCAACCCTCCTCTGTCCGGAGAATTCCCAGGATCACGGTGAGAACCGTATCTCGCTGGAAGCGCGAGAACGAAACGCCGGGAACTTCCATTGTCCTTTCCCCGGCGTCACTTCTCCGCCACGAATAGCAACGCCACGCTGTTTCTCCCTGAAATACCTCTATGGATTTAATCCGGCATGAACCACCGCCGTAGACATCATATATTCGGCAGCGAGTTGCCCGAATCGTTTACCAGTTTAACACCGTGCCCGACCTCCCTTCCAAGCGGGGGATGGATAAGTTTGCGCAACAATAAGAAACTTACACGCGAACGTCTGCATCGCCGGAAAGAGGGAAAAGACCACGGGGATCGTATTAGCGCGGAATCTCGTAACACAGAAACTGTTTGCGAGCAACCGCATCGTCGGTCGCTTTGCTTAAAGAATTTTCCAACTTCTAACTGGGCAGCTTGAATTTGCTGAGGATGGAAAATTACCACCGCCGTCTAGCATACAAACACCTCCACTGTACTTTTCTCCGGAACACTTTCAGACATCTTTCCACTTAAGAAGACTAGGCAGTCAGAAACTCGATTTTTTTGTTGTTGTCTTTATCGAAAATACCACCCTTCCCGAGTAAAATGCCGCTTGGTTTATGTTAAAGTTCGCAAAATTAAGGATTTTACAGCCGAAAAGGTCGAGTGCGTCATAGACTAATTCCTATTTCGAAACTTTAAACGCGTTTTTCTCGGAATCATATTTCCTGTTCGTTTTGCAGTGATTGCGAAAAAACGGAGGCATAAGTCGATTTGAAAAAAATTCAGCAGATGTGATACATGTCTAGTTACGACCTGAACCTACGCGTAAGTCTGTGAAAACTTCTGTTTTGACAAAAAAAAAATAATAAAATGGTTCTTTTCCCTGGCGAAAAATCAAGTTTCTTTAAAATTTGCCATTTTACAGCGGCTAGTTTTATAATTTTGATTTTTTTTCTTTTTCAATAGGTTCAGGGCAGAATGGGGGTCAGGGCAAAGTATCAATTTCACAATTCAATTTCTTACGGCCAGAATCACTGCAAAATTACATACGTACATATTATTCAAATAATTATTTTTTTACTGTTTATAGTATTAACAAACATTACCCAAAAGTACTAGTCACAATTTGTATTCATCTTCTTGTAATTAATTCGCAAAGAATACTTGATATTTCGAGCGATCTGACTGCCTAGTCCCCTTTAAAGACAAAGGCAACTCCGTCCCGTGATTCGCGACTTACAATTAGCCTTCGAAGATCCTCGCGATGCATTCTACGTAAACGAGCCCTTAATGGCAGCAGACGCTAGGCGAGAAAATATCGCGCGTCGTCCATCCACCGTCCCTGTACCCCAGGCCTATCTATCTGGCGGCTGGATTTGTACCGGTTTAAAGAGGGCCGAGTTTTCCAGCCGCGGCGAAAACACTTTGCAGCCCCTGGCAATTTCGAGCGGTTACGGAACGTTCATCGTGCCTGCTCGTGCTGGCAACAAATTTCCCTAGTCGCTGCTCGGCGAGCGGCCGTGCACCGCAGCTCCTCCGTTCCACGGGCCTCTGATGGCCGCTCCATAAAACGGGGGGCCGCGATTCGCCGACGCGCGAAACGGCCGCGCTTGCAATTTACCCGCCGACCGAGGATCCAATTTCGTCCTGTTCCTTGCACGACATTCCCGCCTCGCGCCCCGGGACACGTCTCAGCCCGAGTTAGCGGCGCTCGGCTCGTGGGGTGGATGCTGGGGGAGGGTGGAGCGCGCGTTAGCAACGGTATCACTGGCCGGATACACTTTCCTCGAGGGCTGACGGGCAAGCAGAAGGATTGACGGCCGAGTGAAAACGGGAAATTCAAGCTGGTGGACCAGTTTTCGCGGATTTTCGGTAACGGTCCTGTCCGCCCCGCGTGATTAATGGACCCTTCTGACACGTGATTTTTTCGGGGCAATTCATGCTACGTAGATTCCCGTATGCGTGGTAAGGTGCGGAGTGGCTTGGGAGATACGAAATGCTTCCTACTTTGACGAGTCACACGAGGAACCATGTTAGGAGTATCGAGAAATTGATGGACTTATAAGGGAAGATCCCGAAACCGAAAATTCAAAAAATTCTGAAGCTTTGTGGATATGTAGGGAATTTCCTCCTGATTACAACGCAATGTTTTTGCTGCTCAAAATCACACTAAGGGGGTGAAATTAACCCCTGAAAATTCGGCTATTTTTCGATTTTAAGGTACGTTACAATGGGATCCAAAAGTTATTCGATTGTCGAGGAGCATATTTCCGCAATATAACAAAGGTTGAAATTGTATGAAAAAAAATATGGATTATGCTGTTTCATAATTATTTAAACATCCAGTTCAGATTTCACGCGAAACAACGAATTTGAGAAAACATTATTAATATTTTTGTTTATAACTTTTTTCTAATTGTTTAAACAATTGATAAAACTTTTCCCATTTGATAGATCTAATTAAAAGAAGTAACTTTTGTCTTGAAATTTCTTTTCTATATCTTACAGATTTCGATTTAGATAATAAAATCGAAAAATAGCCGAATCTTCAGGGGTTAATTTCACCCCGTTAATGTAATTTTTGGGCAGCAAAAAAAATTGCGTTGTAATCAGGAGAAAATTCTCTACATATCCACAAAGTTTCAGAATTTTTTTAATTTTCGTGTTCGGAATCTTCCCTTGTTAGAGAAATGAACAGAGGATGTTCAATCGAAGTCTACAGCTTTGCATCTGTACATAACGTTCTAATACTGCCACTTAAGTTACTCGGCCTCGCAGCAAGTCGCAGTCGCTCGCAGATAAGACTTCCATTCGCTGTGTATCCCAGTTTGCGAATGGTGCCGAGGCTGGCAAATAACGCGACGGGGTGCGCCGTGATCCCAGCGGGAACGAAGCAACGCGCGTTAATCGAGATCACATTTCACGGCGGAAAAAAAGGAGGGAGGAGCGAGCGAGTCAAAGTTTCAACTGCAACGATAATCCGAAGAGCAATTACAACGTCGTCGGGCGAGGGCTGATCCCGGGGCCAACGTTAAAATCCGTTTACCTCCGGCCCGTCTCGTAAACCGTCGCCGTGCCCGGCGGTATAGGGAGTTTGACGACCCTACGCGGCGTTCAAGCCGCGTACACACCGGGGCGGCGTTGCATTCCGGGGCAAAGTCCTTGTAATTTATGTGGAACAAACGCGGGCGAGTTTACCGGGATCGTAGCGGGGCCTGGATAAGGAGCGGATGAGATATCTCCAGCCTTAATATGATCGGCGACGCCCTTAATCCCGAAACCCTGAGCCCGCCTCGATGCCGTGCAACCGTGGCAAGGTTGCCTGAGAATGAGGACGGAATGGTGGAATCGCGGGAAACGTTCATAAAGGCAGATGCGAACACGTGCCTTACATACTAAATCCTCATCCTGCGCCAAAGCCCCGCGCTGCATGCTCACGACGTCGTGCTGCCGCATATATACCGGGTGTCTCTAATTTCACTGGGATCCTGGGCTGCACAGGACACGATCGAGGGGCGGAACTGGTCGAAATTGAACTAGATGTTGCGGCGAGAATTTAGCATCGGAGGGTTACGAACACTTTCCGTGTCGCGTTATTATGAGTAACAGGTTGAAGGTGGATTCTTCGAGCGATCAGAGCTATGAGAGCAATGTGGACAGGGGAAGTTAAGGGACCTCCTCTTTTTATAAAGTTTCATGCAGTTGGGAATATTTAGGGGTTAAGGCGAACGTGTTTGTTTGTACCGATTGGAAAATCGATGCGTGATTCTTTTATCAGTAGTATACTCCGTTCGAGTCAGACAGGAGTAGATAGAATTTTCGAGCTCTACTACTCGCGCAACATTACGTCCGGGGAAAATGGGGAAGTGCGAAGCAAAGGAGACTCGAAGAAAAGAGTGAATGGAAGTTTCGAGCTTGCAGTGATATATTGCTGCGTCGTTCTTGGTTTTGGTGTCGTACGTTGCCACGTTGTAAAGTGGCAAGATAGAATTTATACCTCGTCATACAGCAGTATCGTCTATCCCGCATCAACTCGTAACACAAATCTTCCTCTGTGCAACGATATACGATTCATTTCGCTCCAATTCGTCAATGTCCAGTCATCCTTGTCGTACTAACTGGATGCTTGTTGAGTGCGTTACAGGAAAATGGCAACGGTAGGTATTAATCAGAGCGAGCTATGAATTACCGGGTTTCTTGCTTGAAATGTAACCCAGTTAGCGTGTTCCATCATTTTTTCCCCTCCAGCTTAATAATCTTTATGCTTTACGATGGCTATCTAGGTCTGATTCACGGCTTCTGATTTATCGCTGTCGCATTGCAGAGTAATGATACGAGTAGACAACGTACCTGCACCTCCTCCACGAATTATTCGTTTCAACACCTCCCTCTAACCATTCGCACGCCCTCCACGCTTTAGCATGCACAGAATGCTGGATAATTTATAAAATGTGAATCCACCGTTATAGGCCATTCGCGGAGAGCAAATGCAAAGGTGACAAGGAATTCCTTCCGGCGCGAATTTATAGTCAGCCAATTATTGCGGAATTCTATGAAAATCGACTGGGTGCGATCAGCGTCAGTCGGTGGCATGAAACGATGCGTCGCGTCGCGGCGTCGCCGGCTAAATCGAATTTCCGAAAATCCCGCTGAAAATACGACGTTCGACGAGTGGGTCTGTGGGACGGCGGGTTTTGGTCGTTGAGCGAATTCCTACGTGGACACGCCAGTCGTCGCAGTAAATGTATTGTCCGCGGGACAATGCGGCGGCTGATTGCGAACCGGTCGGGCGAAAACTTGACCCGAAAATAAACCGAATCGCTCAAACGCCCCTGTCGACCGCTGCCAAATGCAGCCACTCGGAACACCCGAGGACGCTGGGCCATGGCACGGCTCGGCCTTGGTATTTTTCCCCCGTCAGGAGGGGGCCGAGAGGGTCGACAGGGTGCAGGGAGGTTTCCCTGTCCGTTACGCGGCCATCGTTCACCCGGAGTGCCGTCCGCCGGCTGATACCTAGGCAAACGGAAATCGCACGGGGAAATGTGCACGGCCGATGGCCTCCTTCGTATCGTGCGAAACGCGCCTCTCTTTTCACGGGGAAATTTGTTTTCTCCCCTCTATTTCGGCGCGTCCCTTTGTTCACGTTCAACGGATGCTGGCGGGACTAGCCCTGGACTCGCGTGTCGAAGGGAAAGCCGTCGAGAGGCTCGCTGGTCGAGATTTCAACGAATTATATACATATGTTCGCTTGGATAGGCTTCGCGTAAAGCGAGAACGAATTGAGGCAGTGAGAGCAACAACGGACTAACCCACATTTTTTTCGAAATTCAGATACTAGTAATAATGTGTTCCAATAAGCTTTACTAATCATATAAAGTAGGGGAAAGAAAACATTTTTCAATGTGGGTTAGTCCGTTGTTGCTCTCACTGTCTCAATTAAGGGGTTAGACTACTGTAAACGGTGGAAAAATCGTAATTTTCTTTTTTGGCTTAAATATTACTTTGAAATCTCTAGAATGACATGCAAAAGGTTTGAAATATAAATATAGCTTAGTTTTGGAGATACAGAGCCGAGCTCGAATGTATGCGCGCCGAACGATACTTTTCAAAACGGTGTACATGATTTCTCAATATGTATTGATGCAATTGCGACTGAATTTTACACTTTTGTTGCTACATTCTCTAAACATTAATGGACCATTTTCTGAAAATTCATTTTTTTTACGGGAGTTACAGACGAATCGTCGCGAAAATCGGCATCCTTTTCTTCAACACGCTGTTATTCAACGAATTTTCAAAATATTATAAAAAGGGTCCGTTAATGCTTAGGAATAACATTATACTTAATAGACAACATTTGTTTTTTTATTTTAGACAATCAAAATTTGAGTTAGGAGGTACACCGTTTAAGAAAGACCATCAGTTCGGAGCCACCTCGTGACATATATATATATATTTTCTTAATTTTTATAATGGTTTTTAATGCTTTACAATTTGCTAAAATCAAGTCCTAAACCACAATTTGGTCGGCCGATTAGATTCTCTAAAATTTGCATCAGAAGATTACCTACTGTTTCGGACCGTCACAGTAGTCTACCCCCTTAATACCTGTGACTTTGAGAATCGTTGAAAAATCACCAAGGTACCCGATCGCGCTGAAAGCTACGTTGGCCCAAAGGAAATTTAATATAAATGTACAGTGCTTCCCGTGTTGTACGGGACTATTACGTTCTGGGATGAAACGAAACGAATTCCCAGGGTATACGTCACTTTTGTCCACCTCTATTCTTTAAACCCTATTCCTCCATTTACCCCCCACCCGGCCGCCCTCTCACTCTTCGCATTGTAATTCCGACCGAACAGTTTCGCTAGTGGCAAGTCTCTACGTGCCGGGCAAGTCAAATTCGACACATAAAACTGCCGCGGAGACAGTAACCGTTCCGGCTTAACGTATCGTCAGCACGTGTCGTAGTAGTCGTCGGCGTCGTCGTCGGCCATTATTATGGCGGTCACATGGGCGACCGTAAATAATTGGTATCGGATGCTCATTAACTAAATGGCCCTCGGAAATCGCTCGGACGCGGGCGAAGAAGAAAATGACGGAAAACGAGGAAACGGACCAGACGTGCTATTAGTCGAAGAGCGAGGCAAGTCTTTGTAGCCGTTGAAACTTCGCTAATTTTGTATCCACCTTTAACAAAGCCACCCTCCCTCCGCCGCCTGCTTGCTAACGGCATTCGTTTCCCGTGGAACGTGACTTATAACTTTAAACGGGCTTTATCAGCCTCGCGAGACAAATGTAGGGGTGCAAACGAGACGTTAACTTAGAGGCTGCATCGCCCCAAAGATCTTTCGCGCTATCGAGACGGTCTTCGAGAGAAAAACATAGAATTAACCGGCATTTCATTTTCACGACTTCTATCATAAACTCTGTACAGTTAATAGCCCCATTAGAGACCACGTGACCAATCCCACGTGGCCGCGAACCTGAACTCTTTGAAACGCCGGTTGGCAAACACAAATAGTTCGCTGTGAAAAACGAATGTGTAAAAAAAGCTCTGCTGAAACTCACAGTTTAGGTACAGAAGGATTCCAGCGACGAAGACGAAGATAACAACGAGAAGGACCAGCAGCAGCAGGAGTATAGTGGGCTTGCACCAAGGGTTCCCAGCCACCTCGGTCTGCCTGCCATCTTTGGCCCGTTTCTGATCGATGACGCTCGACTCCCCGCTAACGTTCACAACGACCCCCTTGTACGGGTACTGGGGTGGCTTCTTCTCAGCCAGGAAACCGTGATCGTCCTCGGGATCGGAATAGACTCCGTACGACTCGAAATTGTTCTTCCTGTATCCGTTCATCTTCTCCGCGTTGGTCTCCTCGTGATCCTGCGTCTTCCTGGCGTAAGCCGCGGAAGACGAGGATCCCAGCTCCCCTATCTTCAGTGTCTGATCGTAGGACTTATCCTGATACCTGGATGACGTCGAGCAATCGTATTTGGTCCTCTCGTAGCTCTTGGAGCTGGTCAGCTCGTACTTGGAGTCGTACGGCTTGCTGCTCGCCTCGTAAGCCTGCTCCTCGTACTCGTACGATCTGGGATCGTAGGACTTGCTGCTCTCGTACCTGGGCAGTGTGCCGTACATCTTGTTCACCGAGTGATACTTGCTCTCGTACTTCCTTCCGGAGAGGTCCTGTTGCGCGGCGCAGGACAGCTCGTAGGCGGAGTCGTGGGTCTTCACCCCGGACTCGTAGCCCTTGGACGGGGTCGGCTCGTACACCTTGCCCGAATGATGGTGGTGGTCCTTCTTCGGCTCGAGTTTCAACGTCTCCTCGGCGTATCGGGACGCGTACTCGTAATCGGTCAAGTCCCGGGAGTACCTCCTGCCCGGCTCCTGGAGCTCCGATGGATAAGTCCTGCTGAGCTTCTGGGCATCGCTTCTCTCGTACGGCGCGTCCAAGTCCGACTCCTGATACGATCTCTGATCGCCGCGACGATCGTACCTCAGGCTGTCCTCGGGATAAATTCTGTTATCGTACCGCTCGATGTCCTCCCTGTCGTACGGCTTTCGCTCGTAACCCCTGCCGTAGCTCCTCGACGGATCGTGGTAGGCCTGCTCGTACGGGGGCAGGCCCGAGGCCGACTGTGCATCTTGATACGGCTTGGTGTCTTGGTACTCGAGGTACCGGGAGGATCTACGCTCGCTACCATAGTCCATCGAGCCCTCGACCACGTTCGGCAGTTTGCTGCTTAAATTCTCACCGGTTCCGGCGGACAGCGCCTGGCAAGTCTCCGCATGCTCGACTAAGTTCGGCAGCCGCGACAACGAGCTACCTGGCGTGTTCTCTGTTAGGTCCAGCTTCAAACCGTTGCTGCTCGTCCTGCGCATCTTCAGTAATTCGCATCGTCGGTCCCGAGTGACGAACGACCGCGACGACCGCTCCTGCACCACGATCGCCTTCGTGCCGCGCGGCTAAAGTTCGCGAGGCGCCTCTTACGTTAGCGAGAACATCATTTCGGTGACGGTTAGTGGGCAGTGATCGTTTCGAGGCGTAGGCGTTAGTCGGTGAGCGACACCGAATCTGGAAAGAAGAGAAGAGAGAGGGGGTTAGTGGTGTTATTGTGTTAGGGGGCTAGAATTAAAGGATTTTGTATTTACAAGGAGTTACTACGAGGTTAATATTTTGCGTAGATTAGGGTGGGGGTTAGTTAGAGTTAGTTCCAAGTCAAGTTAGCATCTTTCTTGCAGGGTGAAAGTATTCGATGTCGTAGGATCGTTGCTTAGTGATTAGTCGAGAGTTTTCTTTTAATTGCACCCCCTTCTTATCCCTTCATTGCATTTCTGCGACGGTTCACCGAGCTCTTAGAAAGCGCGCTTATTCGTAGTCGGTTATCGATATGTGTATCTGAATACAGTGTGTTCAGAGGCGCAATATTCGGTAAGCGTCCCTCCAGACTACGATTACAGCCGTATGCTCGCTACCTCACGAATGGTCGATATAACAATGACGACGATAATACTCGATCGTGCGTGACCGAAATGCAATGTTCGTTGCGGCCGACGATAATACCAGCCCTGAATTCACGTGCACCGACTAAATTTCAAGGAAAACCGAAGCCCTACGTGTCAAATAAAATTAACATTCAGATACCTTCCACCTTCTCCTCGGCAAACAAAGTCAACTGCCCCTATTCCACCCTGTATAACGTATCCACTAGATCTCGGTGCAATCGACTACAGGATGAAATCTTTAAGGAAGAGGCGACTTAAAAGTGCAGAATAAATTTTTCTGGTCACACAACGATTCACTGAATACTTTGCGAAATGACGAATTAAGGAACAAAGTAGCGCGGTAACTAACGTACAAATGTCAGGAAAATAAATCCACTAAGTAGTTTCGAATCGAAATCGATGAAACGCTGGCGCTTTTAACGCTTATCAATCCTCGAGTGGGAGTGAACGCCGGGTCGGGGCCGATCGATAATTAATTAAGCATGATTGCGGTGAAACGACAAAATGTCACGTCCCCGGAAGTTCCAGGCGGCAGCCCCGGCTAGAATATCGTTTCGGCGTAGTTGCGAAACTTCTCAAGTAGTGTACAATGAGTGCTCCGCAAACAGTGTCCCGCTAGAATGGCGTTTATCTTTCATTCGTACGTATCTTACGTGCAAGCCGCGCTTTCATTAACGTATAACGGCGTAATCCCCCACGTCGCTCGGCTACCACCGATAAAACGGAACTTTGTTCCCCCGCGTAATTGAAAATCTTCGCCCATCCGATGGAACGATGATCCGCCGTCTCGGGAAATTCCGATCCTGGCTGCCCCAGCGCCTCGCGACACGCGCTGCGATGCGCGATGAAAGTTTCCCGAATGGGAATAAAAATCTCAATTAGAGTGGTTTCAGGGAAAATCAATGCCCCAGGAAATTTCGACGAACTTTAATTCCGCGGCAGGTCTCTCTATTCGTTCCGGGAAAGTTTGGTTTGAACTAGGTCTCGGAGAAGGCGGCTTGTTCCTTAAAATTACAGCGTTTCTCTAAAATTTCTAAGTAACCCGAGGCGCAGGCTTGGAAAGAGGAACTTAGAGTGCAGTGTCACGTGCGATTTTTAAAGGAAAAGGGTCAGAAATATATCCCGCTGCAGGAAATATCATTGAAACTATCACTCGTCCATCCACGTACGTCTAACGGAGAAGCCTGT
This sequence comes from Andrena cerasifolii, assembly GCF_050908995.1. Classification (NCBI taxonomy): domain Eukaryota; kingdom Metazoa; phylum Arthropoda; class Insecta; order Hymenoptera; family Andrenidae; genus Andrena; species Andrena cerasifolii. The sequence goes on along the minus strand of NC_135119.1, from coordinate 22,952,471 downwards.
CCGACAGACACAAGTAGCGCAAGTCGATAAGCGGTCAGCCCGAACGATACCTGCGACACACGTGTCAGGCAGATGCGAGCCGGATCGTGGATCGATCGACATATTGTCATGCCAGTCGGCTTTCCGTCGTAAAATGTTCACCAGCGACTAAACTGTAGTAATAAGTACGACAAGGGCTCCAAAGGAGATCGCTGCTCCGCATGCAAATATGATTAGTTCCGGAGCGTAACTTCATTTGCTTATATTAAAAGCGCAGATAGCTCAGTTTATGCAAACGACGACAGGATGGGCGTGGTGCGGGATCCGGCTGTGAGCACGGCAAGGGTCAGAATAGGATGGGGTGAGGAAAAAATGTTTTGCCAGGAATTGTAAAGGACGAGTGACCCAACAGGGGCGAAGAAAAATGGTCGGCGGTCCGAGCAGGAACGGGATAAAGGCACTGCCGTTTCCTGGATCCTGATTGCCAGTCGTTAAATGTCCCATCCGCGCGCCAGCAACGTTCGTTTGCAAAAAGGATGCCCGCAATTACGAGTCACCTCGTTATGACAATACACCCAAGCTGAAAAACGGGACACTCTCGCTTTCCAAACAGCGTCGTCTGCACACGCGTGCCCGCCAGAAAAGCTGCGTGCACCTTTCTACCTTTACACCGAATTCATTTTAACTGGCGATACAATAGGTAATAATCGAGGAATTTTCTTTCGTCAGTTCTGAGTGTGAGATGACAGTCTAGAAGACTTCTCTGAAATTGGTCGTTGAATAGGTGCGTGGAGAACGTTGAAATAACAAACGCAATTGGCGTGGATCGAAGCGAGGATTCTAATTCAACGAGGACACTGCGCTTCGCGATTTCACTGACATTTATGTTACACGGTGTAGGACCGACGACCGCACGCGTGACGGCTAGGGTTTTATAACGGATCGCGGGAAAGAGAGCGAGAGAAGCGCGTTTGACGAGAGAATTTAATGCGTTCGACTGAGAGGAATCGTTGCTCCATAGACGAGGGCGAGCGCAAAGTTACGAGAGACAAAGGATAGAAAGCGAAACATTAATCCATACAGTAATCTCTCCGGCTGTCAGTTTTTGTCATTCGCGGCGCGCTTCCCTGGTATGTACCTCCGTCACCAGCTGGCAATTATTGTAACGGGGGAACGTCGAGCGACGCCAACTATTCCGTGTTTTCGGATTAGTAACGCCTCTCGTTGGTGTTCAATCTTCAGCTATTTTCTGTAATGAGGCGCCGTTAAAACTTTCTCGATATTCTCACACAGGCAGTGTCTGATTCGTTGCCGATATGCGGCATGGTGTGTCTGATGTACGATCATCAATTTATGGTTCCTCGGCTAGTCTTTAGGACAGGTCTGCCCTACGGTGCAAATACCTCCTCAAGTTATGGGACCCGGGCAACAGCCGAGCGCGGAACTGTTACGTTGCTAACCATAGCTGCGGGAGAACTGCAAGACCGTGCGTGCGTTCATACTGGCTCGTACCACGAGTCTATGTACAGTGACGGATAAAAGAAAGTTTAAAGTTGGTACCCGTGCACATGAATATTAGTAACATTAGTACTAGAGTGCTTTCCTGACGTTGGTAACAGTGACCTAGTCGGCGGGCATTCTCCCATTCTATACGACATAAAAAGTCTATTCTTTATGCGACTGTTTTCCCATAGTGCGTTAACAATCGAGTTCATTCGAAATATGCAGCGGACAAAAGTAAGTTTAAAATATTTAACATTGTCATAAATATATCATGACATAATAAACTAGTAAACATTTGTTGATCTTTCTATTCCCTTCTATATATGTATTGATTTTAATAATCTTGTGCATCCTTAATTGCACAGATAAATGGAAATAATAGAAAATACGTCGATATTAGGCGCCTTATTGTTAGAGATAGAAAAAATGGATTAACATTTAAAGACATTTCAAAAGGGTATGAAATTTCGATGATGGGAGCTAAAAAAATTTGTGATAAACAAAAAAAAATATGGAACAGTCAATAATTTAATCAAATCTGGTAGACCACGGAAAACATCGCCAAGAGATAATAAGATGTGGTATACTTTTCCAATAAATATATTAGAAAACATAGTTGAGAGTATGCCAAAAAGACTGCAAGCTGTAATAGACAGCAACGGAGGGCCTACAAAATATTAAAATTAATAAAGTAGTCAAATATAAAGATGGTTATCATAGAAATGTGGGATTAAACTTACTTTTGTCCATCGACTTTTTTCAGTTGGTTCGTTTTATCAACTAGACTATTAACTTTCTATTCCTTTCCGTATTTTTTTTCTTTTCATTACTTTATAAGATGTAAATATTCATAAACAAATCATTAGCGTTTTAAAATAAAGTTTCTTTTTGTACAAATCATGGTCTTTCTGGTATAATTTTCCTTTTAAACTTTCTTTTGTCCGCCACTGTAGCTGATCCTCACGTGCATGGGCGCACACACACTCTTGCAGTTCTTCCAAAAACCCACGCAACGGTTAATAAAGTAACAGTTCAGCCCTCGGCTGTTGCCCGGGTCCCAGAACTTGACGAGGTAGTTGCACCCTAAAAGACAGCCCTGCCTTATGATTCCGAACCATTTACCGAGATCCCTAGCTCCGTGACACATTCCTTTCTCTCCTTTTCCCTTCGCGTCACTGCTTATGTAAATAAATGCACAGCACAATAATATATATAAAAGTTGAAGAGGAAAAACATAGGTACTATATGGTGATGTGTGCGATGCAGGAGGCAATGATTGCGAGATATTCAACATCCTCTTGCTTTCGCATCCAATACTCGTCTAAATGGCCCCAGCGTGCTCGCTAATGTATCCCGCAAGCTCGCCCCTAAATTTCCCGCGCCCGCTCGACGCGAACGACTTCAATAATTCCAGACAGCCGAACGGTGGCGTCATTTTCGATGGAAATTTCATAGCCGACTGGCGAAGGTTCCGGTTTGAAACCGCCGCTTCTTCCTGACGCTTTCCGCCATTCCCCAGGAGCATTTTTCATGCATTTATTTGACAATTTGGCACGCTCCGATCGAGCTCTGCTTCCCCGCCGGCCCGAATCACCAACGCGTCCCCTTTCGGCGGCCGCGTAAAAACCGTTGAATTATTTATGTTTTCCCGGGTGGTCCGCAGTTGCAGCCCAGGATGCAAATGCATCTCCTTTTTTGCTGTCCCTTTGAATGTTTAATGCGACGGACGGTGTTCGCGTTCGGTCAGCTCACGGGGCACGGAGATCCGCGCGTCAACGCCCGACTTGGTCGGAGGGATCTGAACACGCCGGGGGGGAGGGCCATTAAATCGGATCTTCCTCTAGTGGATATCGCGAGATGCCGTGAATATAGGACGATAATAAAACAGATAACTAAAATTTCCGGCTGAACGCACGGCCAGCCGTGAAAGCATTTCGATGTTTGAAAAAACACTCGTTGAATTTTTACGAAGCCCCGTCAATGCCACTTTCACGACAATAACAAACATTTCGTAGCTCACAGCGTTGATAGAAAATGTGGAAAAACGCAACGAATCGGACTCTCGAACGGCTTTTCGACGTACGCCTATACCAATCTGGAAAAAATGATCCGCCCGGCGACTCGGCTGGACAATGCGGCCGCATTAATTGCACACGCCCGTGGCGAACGACAACTCGCTCGAAGGATACCCTTCATTATCGAATCTGTCTGTTACTCGTTGTCGGCGACACGGCCATTGCAAACGACATCGCTTTATTTCCCGCTGCCGCGCGAATGTTTATGAAACTTGTCCAGCCCCGATCGTTGCGTAACGCGCAATTAAACTGATAAACCTGACGATGACTCCACGCAATTCAGGCTGTTCAATCTGGACCGTTTTCGAAACAAGCTTCTGTGACGACCATGGAAATGTGCCAATATAAACTCTTTAGCTCTCTCGAGCCTGCAAGCTTCATCTACGATAGAATATAACAGCATATGTTCTACGTATATGCTGCGTAGGAGCTCTGGAATGCGTTTAGGCAAAGGCCTAGTGAACTGTAGACAGAGACGGGCTAAATTTGATTTGAATAAAATTTCGAGTAACGAATGAAAGTTAAAAAAATTATTCGTCGTGTTTCGAATTAAGTTGACCCGGGTCAGACAGAACTGACCCTGCATAATAAAATTAACTTTATTCGTCGAATAATCTAAAATTAACGTAACTTTTATTTGATCCGTTATTTAAATAAATTTTTATTTAGTTAATCCCCAACTCTGACCGTAGAACTCAAGAAACTTGTCATAAAGAACACGATTTTATTGAGAAATATGTCGCAGCTAAACTTATTCGTCCACTTTACAATGTGAAGCAAACTTATGTTTATTAAAGTATTTCTATATTCGTCAAAATTGCGTTGCACGTTCGCGGATGCTGTATCCCTCGCAACGCGCAGCGAAATGGTGTCGAATTAAAAACCAGACAGGTGGCCTGAAGGGTCGTTAAAAGCGCGAAACGTGACGGAAAAACGCGAGACGAAAGAAGCAGGTGTAACCCTATCGTGTCTTCGTCCCGTAATTGAGACAGCAAACGGGAAAAACAGAGAGGGACGAAAGGGCAAGGGAGGTGGAGGCGAGAAGGGTCGAACGGGTAGGGAAGGTGAAGAGCGCAGGTGAAATCGATTCTAGCCGGCTGGTGCAGCGACCTATCGCGCGAGCCTCGAAAGTTACGTATTAGGTGCTTCAACCGTAATAGGTGCAATCAAACGTTAGGATTACGAGTGGAGCGATCGAGGGGCGGGAGGAGAGCGGTGGCGGCTCGCCTACAGTTTCAGTTTCAGGTGCATAAACGCGCGTGCAGTTGTACAGAAGCCTGTGCACCTGTAACGACAGTAACATCGAATCGCAAGTTCAAATTCGAACGACAAATCCGGTAAAGAAAATTACGAGGAACGTGAACCAGTTCTGTTACTATTATAGCTGTTCAGTACACGCGTGTCGCTGTAGAAATGGTATTAGTAGGGGAACGGTGGGATAGTTCATCAGCGGAGATACATGATCTGATCGGCTTTTTAAACAATTTTATTCAGCTTCGATCCTCTGTTTTTAATTAATATATTGGCAATTTGTGCCTGCTGTCACGTCATCGTGGCTATGTTTGCATTATCGCAACACTTCACGTTGCAGTTCTCTTTTGGGAGCATAGAATAATGTTGTCAGAAGCTTCGACCTGATTTGCAGCCAAAAAGTAAATACTTTGGTCTGCTTGTTCTTCCTCCTTTTCGAGTAAATGTGTCATTTTCAACGATTTGAAATATATTACATAAAAACAGCAATTTCTGGTCTATTAATGCTGTTTCTTGATTCAGCTAAATATTTAAGGTAAGTTTAATTTTTCATCTTATTCAAATCGAGTGCATTTAGGGATACTTGATCAGTGTGTGAGGTGGGATACTTGAACAGCTGAAAATGCCCCAAAAAGAACCATAGAACGGCTAATGAATCAGAAAAATACGACAAAGAAAGTGAGAAGGAAAATCTTTTCTTCATCATCATCATCTTAATTAGATGATATTTAAGTGAAATATCTTTTATGAATGCATTTATGTTGTTTTATGTCATAGAGTTTAATTCTTCGGTTTTATTTTTCAGTAATTCTTTCAAATTTGTTATAGTTTTCTTTTTACGATATTCCCTTTATTTCGTGTTATTGACGGAGAGAATAAATATTCTTTAGAAATTTATTATGTTATTTACTCTTAAAGTTCACAGATCAAGTCTCCCTAACCTTTTGATCAAGTCTCCTCTTCAGTGGGGGATACTTGTGCATAACATCACTGCCAGCAAATATTGAAGTTCAGTCATGAAAATTAGTTTTCAGCTCTCAAATTTGTACAAGTATATTGAGAATACTCTAAGAATCGCAACATTACATAATTAAATACAAACAAAGCAAACCATTCTCATAATTTTAATAAATAAAAAGCAAAACTGTGATCAACTATCCCACCTTTCCCCTAATGCTACTCGAAAACGGATTTTCTGAAGGATTCGAATCACTTGTGCATTGAATTTGCAACGCAGACCTTCGAATAGTCTCAACTAACACATTCGACCCCAACATCCCACATACCCACCCTTCTTTCATTAAAACATTCGACTTTACAAAACACGAGACACGCAGAAGCGTGCGAGCCGAGGAGAAAGCTGTACCTCCCTTTTCGTAGCCGCGCTAGAATTTCACGTGAGCGAATAAAAACGTTGCGCGTTTCTTGTTGCTGTTAACCTTGCGAGAAGCCTCGCCCCCGTTCACTTCGCGATAACCGTAAAGAATTCTCCCGCCAGCAGCCTGCAGCAATTATTCCAGCCTCCACGCGCGTAACAATCGAGGTAGCGCCGAGTAATTCCAGCTGACGAGTTTTTCGCAGCGGCACCAGACTTTGCTTTCAGGTTCACGGGTAAGAAAGGCCCTGGCTCGGTCGAGTGCTAGCTACGTGTGTGCTCGAAGATGCGAGGGATGCGAGCACAATGCGACAGGTACGTAGGATGTGTACGTGTCCGTTAGGCGTTCCCCAATATGGCACTTCTGGGTCCAGTAGAAGTCCGCAGCACGCCCCTGGGGGCACTTCCGTGCCCCAACAACGGTCTCGACCGGAAGAACTTTCCCCCGATCCGTGCCCTCCTTCCCGTCTTATGTCTCGCCGTTACACCATCCTCCCACGTTCCAGTCTTCCTCTCGCGTATTCTTTCCTTGCGCCGTTAAATAAATACTTAAATGCGGAGAGGGCACGGTGGCAGCGGCTACTGCGCACGGAAGTATATTATTGCGTTATCAAATCTTATGGTTTAACGCTGTAGCACGGTACTCGCGCCCTTTTGCCGCGATTATTTCGCTGTTTTCACTGGTTTTCTATTATTGCCGTATTTCGGTGGATAATACAACGGAATTCGCAGATCCGATTCGGAGTAGAAATAACTCGACTCGCGTTTATCCAGCGGCGAAGTTCCTCCCGCCCTTAATCATCGTGCGAAAATATTTCATCCGGCACGGTTCGTCGCCGACCGTTCCCTGAAATACCATCGACATTATTGACACTGCAGCAGACATAGTTCCATCTGTCCCTCTCCTTAACTCTATTTCGCGCGACCAGCTCTTGGCTAATAAAAATCGAACGTCAACAGCGCAGAACAAACGCAATTACGCGACCAGGGGATTTTCCAGCTGCACGGGTCACGTGCTGCGCGTTCAAAAGGATCGAGTCCTTTCCAATTTTCCAGCCAGCTCAAACACCGCGCACAATCCTATTCGTTTACAGCGATTCCTCGAGATGCTCCAAGTTTAATACCCAGCGGCCGGAGCGCTCGTCAGTTAGCATTAGATCAATAAGGCTCCGTACCAAACGTCACGAGTATTCGAGCACATTTTGCGCCTCCACTTGTTTTCCCAATGAACTCCAAAGATGATATATCGCGTGGCCGAGCAGACGCGATCCCATAAAGCTAGAAGTTTCACCGTCTAGTGCGCCGATTCCCATCGATTCCATCGATCGACCAGCTCCCAGAGGCGGAAGTTGGTCTCAGACCAAGAGAAAAAGAAGAATCACCCGCGCCCGGTGGGCAGGGTGGTCGCGGAACGGGGCGGATAGAGGGATAAAGAGATCCTAAAAACGTCGGTTAGGTCCGCTGGAAACGGACGGTCCGAAAAACCAAGGGGAGCAAAAAAAGCTGGCGGAGAATTACGTGCGGGGGGGGGAAGCTCTTCATCGATCCATCCCTGCATAATTAATTAGTTTCGCGGGGCTGCAATTACGGCACGTTTTCCGCTGAACCGCACCGAACGATTTCCGTGGTGTGGAAAACGTCGGACTATAACGCATCCCCGTTACCTGTCACGATTGTTCCGTCCTGTAAAAGGGAGGTTGAGGGATGAGAGCGATGAAAAAGCTTTTTCAATCTTTTCTCAGCAGTAGCGTGTAAATAGAACTTCCCTTGTGGGCGGTGGGCATCGAATGATCGACTCGTTACCTGACTCGATAGGGTAAATGTACCCAGTTTGTAACTTTGACGAAATTTCGTTTCGAAAAAATAGATCTTTGGTAATAGACGATTGCAAGGGATGTTATTCGTGGTTGTACATTGATTGCTGACTGGTAGAGATGAACGTGAAGTGAAGGGAAACCGGGCGCCAGTGGAAACGGTCAGCCAGTAGTCAGACGCACTGTGGAATCAATATTATTGGAAACATATCCCCCTGTAACTTTTTGCTACGCACGGTAATCGACGGCTATTTTGCATAGGAGTTACTGGCGTTAATGGAGGCCTGGAAAAACATATTTCTTTACCAACTATCAACTTGACAACTAGGTCACTCCTCGAACAGAAACACGAGCGTATTTCAACCCGATTGAACGCAAATCAACTGGTTTCGCTCGCAGCGAACGGTTCGATGTAAATGGCACGTTTACTCATCTTACGCGAGTGTAATTATTAAACTTTCCCCACGAGCTAACCCGATCTGCCCGAAGCGAAGAAATGTTTACATAATGAGCTGACCATCGCCCAGCTATTATACGTTTCCCTTTCACCTAACAGAGGCTACTCCCCGAAAAGATAAAGTTTAAAACAAACTATGCGTAATTAATACACGCGGAGTGATCGAAGCGCTCTGTACAAGCTTGCTAATATCGGCGAGCGATGCCGGGCGGGGAAACATTTCCCGTACACTTCTAGAATTATTAGCAAAATCATACTCTTCCTCGTAAACGCTCATCGGCTAGTTCCAAAGCGGTTCTCCCCGGAAATCTTGATTTTTACGGGCAATTCCGAAGGAAACTTGTTAACCACGCTCAGTAATTATCGAACGCTCCGCGGCAACTGCTAGGCCAGACGATCCCCTCCATTAATAACCATCGTTTAATAATCACGTTACACGGTTCAACTCTATCTCGCGGATTCCCCGGTCGAACAGCGAGCTTGTCGATATCGGGGTCTCGCGAAATAGAACGAGTGAAAAGAACGAGTGGGAAGATGAAGGGGGCGGAGATCGACATCGATCATTTCCATGCGATTTCACCGGTCGAAATTCGGTCATCGATGATCAGGTGCAGAGAGGGGTCTGGTTAGCGGAGAGGGCTGATATCGGATGGGCGCGCAGCCCTGATAAGCTCCGTCTCGACGGTTCAACTCTGCGGTCGGGCGATGCCCTCGATCACGTACACGCTACTCCGACCGGTCACGAGCTTTAATAAATTTCTTTTTGTCAGAGGGGAGGGAGTCTATTATTTAATCGCTTCTATTAGTCTTTGCTCCCTTGAATGGAACTCTTCCAGCCGAGGAGATACTCCACTTAAGGGTATTAAGGAATCGGGTTACCGTACGAATTCCGAATTCTTTCGAAATTTAGTTAGTCCTGTGGTTCGTGCATCCATTACTTCTCCAACAGCCACCTTACCTAAAGATAACGTTGAACTAAATTCTCTTTTACAAAGATAGTCCACGAATCACCTTACGGGGCTTGGTTTCCTCGTTTCGGTGCCTGGTAGATAAGAGACGTTCCTGTGGCGATAATACTGCTCTGGCCGTGTCATAAATACTATCGTCCGAGAATCTTAATAAACCGTATCAACGAACCGGGCTGATAAACGCGATGATATGTCAACGTAAAAAATGCAATAAACACGCGCAGCTCGAGGTAAGGTGGAACGTTAGAACCCTGCAGTTTCTATTCCTACGTAGAAGACAAATATGGTCTGTGTACCGAAACTTGCCTTCGGTGGTGCATTAAGGCGCCGGGGGTGAAAAAAATAAGCTGCTTAGCCAGAATATAGGAGCTGCGAATATTACCGACGGCGCGAAACTCTGGGCAGCCCCCTAATTCTCGATATATTAATCGAAGCTGAGCATTATTAGCTGCTGGGGCCACTGCTACCTCCGATAAGACCTTAATCCCCGATCCTTCGTCTAGCAGGGAACGAACGCGCGCCAGACGCGCTAGTATTTTCCCGGGGGAAAAAAATTCATGAAATTCGACGGCGGGCGGTTCAATGGTTACCGTATTAATTAGGAGAGGCGCGGTATTAATTACATAGCAGGCTACATTGTTTAAATTGGAAAGAAGAGAGGCAGCGCGGCTGTACAGAAGCCAAAGCCTCGCATTAAAATCCGAATTGTTTCGTCGAGCGAAACGCTTCATCCACACTCCTTGGCCGCGTATTTTAGCATTTCAGCGTTCGTTACAGCGTAATTAAAAGAAGGGATGATAAACGTCCCATGAAACACGCCCGCTGTTACAACTTTCGTGCGGCAAGTACAATTTTTAGCTATACGCGCCGCCTGAAAATTCGCGGAGTTCTCTGTTTTAATCCTTGCGCCCTTCTCTTTCTCTGCTCTGCGTTCTTTCTGCCTCCACCTTTGGTGCGCGCAGTGCCGCGCGTTTCGCAAACGGACGATTTTTATTGGAACGAACCTGACTGACTGTGACGCATTGATCGTCGCACGACATAACAATTTTCTTTCTTCTATTAAAACCGTGAGATCGCTCGCGGCCGGTCTCACTCGCGACGCGCGGTATCGTAAAGTTGGACCGACGCTTCACGGTCTTTGAATTTCGATCTTCGATTTTTCGCAACACGTCAGGTAAGACCATGACTCTCAATATCGTTCCGCTAGTCGTTCACGAATGGTAACGTTGCCTTTTCAAAATGCTGCGAAGGATAGTAGCGAGCATAGAGATGCTCACGAGCATCGCGTGCAATGGTACCAGGTGTGCTAGCAATAGTTGCACAGCGAAACACTCGGATCAGCGCGGAACTTTCGTTTCAAGTTAATACATCGCTGTCCGCAGTCGACGTTAAACCGACGCGCGGCCCACCCGTAATCCGTGAGCCATGTGTTTTTCTGTGAGCGTAAACCTCGCGCAAAACCAACTGTTGAAACAACGTTCCAAGCTGTTTTGTCAAACAGTTTAAAATAGTTTCCCATCGATCGCGGAGCGTTTGGCCGCGTGCACGAATGCTCGGCATGTTCAATGAACCGCAACAAGTTCCGACTGCTCTAATTCTCTGTTGCGCGGTTGGTTTATTGTATCAACGATGGGTAGAAAAGGTATTTGAACATTGGATCTTGGGTCTGCGACGCGGAGAATAGAAAATGGACAACGTTCAGAAAGCTGAATGCTCTGGAAGAAGGTTGTCTTCGCAAGACGAGGAAAGCAACGCGACCAAGGACGACGATAATTATACACGAAGAACCTCTGGCTACGCTAAGGTTGTAATTACGAACGCGCAACGGTCGATTATTCCACATCGCTGTGAAACACCTTCCGACGTATGGTGCAACATCCGAAGTCACTTTCGCGCGAGACAAAGGGCCACGAAAAAGAGAAAGGGCTGTAAAGGGACACTGAGAAAGAGCGCGACGCGCGGAGGACGGAGGCAACGACGGAGAGAGAGAGGGGGAGCGGCGGTCCCCGTGGACTGTTAAAAAAGAGAGGGTTGTAAGGCAAAGGAAGGTCGAAAGGGCGAAAAGACGACACCAGACGCACGTAAAAGGGTCGGCGAAGATTATTTCTCCGAATGGTACGGGCGAGTTCGTGCATCCTGAAATGGAGCACCCGTCTCGTGTTTCCCTCCCCTCGCATTCTACTCCCCTTCCCGTGGCCCCTGTACTTTCCCTTTGCGCCTCTCTCCACCCCATTTCGCCCCTTTCTTCGTTCCTCCATGTTCGCGTGCTCGCCGGTGTACCGTGTTTTTCACGTAGCAAGTGAATGACCAGACGTGGGAAAAGTCAAGGGGGTCGCTCTTTGACGATCACTTCGCCGCAGACAAAGGTTGGCAGGGCGAATGAAAGGGTCCGCACGAAACGGCAAGGAGACTAGCTGCCCGCTCGTTTCCGTCGACGCGGAAAATTTCGAAACCCCTGCGAGCCTCCGACGTCTCCTCTCAATTACCGATACGTCTGACGGTGTGTACCCTGAGTTTGTCTGTACCCTGTGGTAAATATATGTCCACCTCGCTTGCGATTGGCAGATTCTCCTAAGGGTGCCTTCTTACGCTCTAAGAATTGGCAATCGAATAGAATGGCAACGGTTGACTTGCACCGTTAATTTGAAATACAGTCGACGACGAATGTATCGGTCCTTAAATGCAGCCGTGAGGCGTTGATGCTCTGAGGTTCCGAGTTACCCTCGGTAACAACGCAACAGAAGCCCCGCCAGATGAATTTCACAACCTTGAAAATAGCTCGGAGGAAGTTGTACGTGAGGCGACGGGAAAGTTTTCATCGTAGTTGAATTCTAATGGACAGTTTAAAATATCCTCGCGAGGATGCGGTGAAAAATCTGTACCCGCTGCTCGATGCTGGGTAACGGAACCGGCGTCAGCGGCCTTGAAAAACTCCTCGCAATCCCTTAACTTCTTAACTTCTACGAGCGCTTTGTTGGTCCAGTTTGTATTGCGGTAAAAGTTCGTTTGCGACTGCGGCGGCGTCGTTACGCTCCGAGTTCTAAACGAAGTCCCAGCGAGGCGAACTGTAAAGAAGGATATCGGTCGTTGCCGGACACCGACGTAGAATACAGCGCGGCTGGGCAAAATAGGGAAGCAAACAGGAGAGAAATTGTCGGCGTTCTACGCTTTCAGCGGACAATATGTCTCTGCCGCCGAGGTCGCTCGAAATTGATCAAAAAGGGAAGATAATCTCTCTTGGGCGTCTTTCGCGAAAGTGTCTGTACTAACATTTCTCAGAGTTCTATTGACACCGCAAATATTTCTCCACCTATCGATAACAGTATCACAATACGTTACAACGATTAGCAGCTTTCCAAAGTTTATCCTGCAGACTTCTAGGCAATTTGAAGAGTGCTGATTCCTCCCACAAGCGAAGAATCGAACTTTATGACCTTCCTGCGCTTGACAATGAACTCTTCGATCGTCGATACCCTTTCTATGAGATATTTACCTCGCTCTCTTCTTTCTTAAATATTTATCCCCCGATATCCTCCACGCGAAACGCTCAGCACAGTCGTCTGAACGGCGTCTAAATATCCGTCAAAAGAACCACCCCCTCGGTCCGACGCTGCCGTCGATGAATCGAAACAATGGCAGCGCTCGTTCGCTTAAGCCGGGAGAAGAAAGTGCGCCGCCGAGAGACAAGAGACAAGCGAAGGAGGAAAAACAGTGAGGAGATGAAAGCGAGTCCGGGTCAAAGAAGTGCATAGCGCAGGACGTCCTGAAGATGAGAAGATACGACGTTACGTTCAATTACGCGCGAAACAGAATGCCAGGCGGAAAACTGCGCCGCGTATCGGGGCGAGAGGAGGAGGCGCGGAATAGAACGGGAGCGTTTTGTGTGGCAGCGTATGAATACGAGTACTGGAAGTAAACGGTGTGCTTCTCCCGAGGCAACAGTATCTCCTTGGATGGCCAGGCGACGGTCAAAAGGCCCTCCATTCCAAAAACCCGCTGTTGCATGCGTGCAAATCACTTCTCGCCATTCTTCCTTTCACTTTGCTCCGCTTTGTCTGCCGGTACGATCCCTCCCTCTCTTTTTGTTCCTCTCCACCTTTGTCCCGTTTCCTGTCTCAGCGTTCCGCGCGGCGCGGACTCTGCATACAAACGCGGTCATCTTCGGGTGTAAACTACCCTTATCTGTTTTGCGGGAACGTTAGAAAGGAAAGGGGGGCGAAATGGAGACTCGCGCCAGCGGAAGTGCCTTCGCCTAAATTCGAAGGTTTTCTCGTGTCCTTAAATCAGGAACCTGGAGGAGTCTTCCTTGCCCGAAGGGAAGCTCCAAAGTGGTGTAAGTATTCCTTTGAAGGACGAAGCAGAAGTTGGTAGAGTTCAGGGAAATTATGTCAGCGTTGAACATTGCATTTCTTTAATGCTTTATTTATTTATAAACGGACCGAAGCTCTCTTTACATAAATGTTTAGAAAGGAAAAAGAACTTTACCTAATATAACAAAAGATAGACATGCTGTATTACATGGTACACCGGATAAGATATTATGCGATAATCCTACGTAACTGTCTTTTAAAGGTGTGCCCAGATCCATTAAAGAAATCAATACTATTATAGAGAGTATTAGAGTCAACAATAATTCGATTTATTGGATTAATTAATCCATATGTAGATCTGGATTTAAGTGGTTGTAGTCCTGCTCTAGATCTCAATGCGCGTTCAGGTGCGTAGAAATTGATTTGCATAAGAAGAGGGACAATCAATATGGTTATTGATTAAATTAAAAATAAAGAAATGGTCGGATATTCTTCTACGTGCAGCTAATGTTTCGAGGTTGACTGTGTTTAATATTGTAGAGTAATCATGATCGAATATTTACATAGGGTTCTTTATAATTTGAAAACGATCAGTAAGGTAACTCCCTAGCCATGCCAATAGATTACCCTTGCAGCCCAAAGCTGACAGCTTCTCAATTAAAAGAGAATGATTTACAGTGTCAAAAGCTTTTTGAAAATCAGTAAATATTGCGTCAACCTGTAGTTTAGCTTCTAAAGAAAATACGACATAATTGCAATATACCGCTAGGTTAGTGGTTGTTGATCGCTTATTTACGAAACCATGTTGGTCTTCACATATTGAGAGAGAAACCGTACAGTGTAGCTTATTTGTTACAATTTCTTCGAAGATTTTAGGTACAACGCTAATAATGCTTATAGGTCTATAATTTTCAACATTTTTTTTTATCGCCGATTTGAAAATGGGTGTAACCAGATTGGTCTTCCAAGATTTCGGGAATAAGCCTGATTTTATCGATTTATTAAAGATTATCCAAAGCGGCCGAGATATAATAAAGCTACATATTTTAAAAAACAAGGGTGGGGTACCATCTAAACCAGGACCTTTATTGACATCAAGTTTATTTAATCTGATATAAACATCACTAAAGTCAATATCCAGGTCATAAAAACAGGGGTTACATCCATTTTCCGGGATTTTGTAATTAGTAGTGCTATTTCGATAGACTGATCCAAAAAACGTGCCAAATAAATTCGCAATTTCATCATCATCTGTTGCTTTAAGGGTTTGGATAAATATAGCGTTACAGGGAGACGACGTTTGATATTCCTCCGTAGAATTGAATGGCAAAGTGAAATGAAGCGTAACAAGCCGTATCAGGTGCTCGCGAAAGCGGCAGAGAATGTGGGAAGAAAGTTTTTTATCAGTTGAGACTGAAGTCGTGAACGGCGGCCATTAATCGGTACACAAGGTTTGCTAATGGCTGAATTGATGGAATGTTGCGTGCTAGTTCGCGAAACAAGAATCGTTAAGCAAGCGACCCCTTATCTCTTCCGCTTCGCGACACTTCCCCGACGAAGGAGATCAGTCTCGTAATTTGCTTAAGACTGGCTCGCGTCTCCGCAGCGTGAAGCGCTTTCTCTGCCTTCTGTCTACGACTTCGATAACAAAACCAACCCCTCGGGCAGGAAATATGCTCCTGAAAGTGAGATCAGATTCGACCGCGTTACCGGCGAGGGATCATGTTACAAGAAGCGGTATAATTCTAAATCGCAGAAACTAATTCATCCGTCACGTCATTAAAATTACCATTACTGGGACGTTCCGGCATTTACAGCATCGACGGAAAGTCGTGGGTAAGCGTCAGGTCTTGCGGGCCACGTTCGCGACGCGTTTCCACGAAGAATGGATCCGCAGGTTCGCGCGAATACGCGAGCATTGATAACGATACAACGGGTGATCGGTCGGAGGGAATTTATGCCGGGGATGGATCCCATTCAGTCGAATAAATCGGCCTCGCGGGAGGAATACCGACGGGGCGGCGAGAAAGTTTCGCGGAATTTAAATCTTCGCGGCAGGGAGAACCGGAGATCCGAGATTTCGCGTAAAGATATCAGTCGGGTCGCAGCTCGTGGAGGACAGTCGAGCGGAAGAAGCATGTCGTAAGGCTTTCTACAATCTATAAACCCGTTTATCGAAAGTCAACTTTTCACGTGCCATCGACCGGAAGGTCGGCTCTCGCGCAGAAAGAGAAGTAGCCTCTATGAAGCTCCGTCGACCGGAGTACCTAAAATACTTCTTCTAGCGAGGAAAATTCTGTTTCCACTTCTCTGACTTTCACCCCGTAACACAAGCAAACAGCGGCCGGATGATTCCAGAACACTGAACAGCGTGCTCCTTACGAACGTTCTAGCAGCACGCTGTTGTGCCTGAATCCGAGGAAGGAAGTTCCCTTGGGAGAGCGAGAAGTGTTGAGAGGTAAGGCGCGAGGGCCGAACATTGAGCTATATCAGTATAGACGGGGCTGACCAGATTTGGCTCCGACTACTGAAAGACGTGCAAAGTTCGCGGCAGCACTTAGGAAGCTGGGTACTATTAACTGATTACTATCTGAATTCAGAAACAAGCTTGAAGGTACCCCGCCTCGTTCGCCAGACATCCGCCATTTAACTGAAAAGCTTCTTACACTTTCGCTATCGCCGAACTCAGCAGAAACATTTGAGGTGACAGAAGGATAAATATGTCTCACAAATATGCATAATTCTACTCTGCAGTTCTAACTCTTTGCTCTGTGCAAACACCCCTCGCTCTCTGTGCCCTCTTACCCATCAGCTTGCTAATTCTATCTCTCGCAGCAGACGCTTGAAACCTCGACTGTTCCCTTGTTAACCTTTCTAAAATTCCTCGCCACTTACCAACCAAATTACCGCGTCGCACCATCCAGACCTTTCACTCGCATGCTGTACCCAGTTCGTCTAAACTCTAAGCTCCATCGAACTTGCCGCCAACGCCCGCTTCGGGTTCGGGAAGATTCGTAGCCACCGGTAACGTCCGAAGCGTACCTCTCTATAGGATTTTAAACGCAGCAAGAGGATTAAAGGATATCGAGGCTCATCGAAATACAAATCGAACGAGGCTGAATCGCCTGTTGCATGCAGATAGATGCGAGCGCCGAAAGCGAGGCGAACGACGCGAGGGGGTGGGACAGGTGGGGAAAAAAGACGAAAATCGCTACGGTGCGCGGGTGTAATCTCGCCAGCCTTCCCTAAAATAGTCTGTAATCGACAATCTCGAGCAGGCGAATATGGTCTGGCCCGGCGCGACAGAAACTACTTGCAACGAAATGGAAATCCGCGCGCGTTTTTCGAATTAGCCGGCTGGTAATGGGCGAAAGCCGCTGTGGCCCGCTGAAATCCGACAATTCAATTTTCGTTCCGCGGCATTGCCACCCCCCAGGCCCTTTCGCGTTTCAATTTTCATAGCCATAAACGCGAGCGCCCGCTCGTTCACGGTCGAATATTTTGTCCATACCTTCCATACGGCGGACCCGTCGCGCCGTTGTAATCTAGACCCAAGCGGGTATTCCTTTTTACGACGCGCACAGTTCACCGTTGTCGTTGTTTGTACTGGTTAATATAAATCAGGGATCGTGAGAAATAATCGTCGGCACTAGGGAACGGTTCACTTCGATTCGCCAGTGCAGCGAAATTTAATCAGCAAACGGTGAAAAGGTCCGGCGCCAGGACGAGGGGATACAAACAGAAATTTGAAACTTCCCAGGGCGCGTGTACGCGCGCCCTTTTTCCTCGGGGGTGCCATTGTCGCGAAGTCGCGAAAATGTTTATCGAAGCTTGATGAAAAACAAATAGCCGGGACCCGAGAGCGACCTCGCGCCGCAACTACCGCCGTTCCTTTCAATCTCCACGACAATCCGTGTCTGATGAGCGATTTAAAAACACGAGGACTGCGATAAAAACGCTTCTCCGGGGACTTGAAGAGCGCCGGGATCAGAATTGAATGTGTCGCCACGGCTGGGCGTAGCTGAACGGGACAAAGAGCGGCAAATTTCCACGACGACGGGCGTAATTTATTATCGCGGAAAGTAATCACCCGCTGTTTCAGTCGGAGCTGCATTTAATATATCGTCTATTCGCTTCCAATCGACGTTACGTCATTTCCAAGCGTTATTCGAGCGGCTCGTCTAATATCGACAGGCAAATAGCTTGGCTACTCTGATTTTTCCTACGGGTTTCCGCATCGTCTTGCAATAGCGGCACGGATTCTACGAAGCCTGCGTATTGTGGCCTGCTAGCTATCCGCCGGATGATACGTGCACGCGCTGGAAACGCATCGACGAGAATGGGACTTGCAACGAATGATGAGATCCATGGGAACCAGCCGTATTGGAATATCATCTTGATATTTCCGCGGCAAAGAAAACCATTCTATTGTGGCGATCGGAATTCGGTGATTTCTCTCAGTTCCTATAAGAAATAAGCTAGAAAAGAAAGTAAGTCTGAGGCAGAGCCTGAGGAAGCCTGAAATTACTGCTGGCACGTGCAAGCAGGAATCTGAATTAATACCAAATAATTCTTCCAATTATTAACTCCTGGTTAATTCATTTTCGGAAGATGCTAAATAAATACGCAATTGACATTCTTCTATTTGAACAAAAAATACGGTTAGACGCAAGGGAATCCAATTGAAAATAGAAAGATCCAATTGACAACGGAGCAGTGAAATTATACGAGAGAACCGTGGGTTCTGATAAATTCTGATATCGGTTTCCTCGGGAACGCGAGCTGGAAAATCGTATCCGCGTTGAAAAACGACGCGACACAGGCACGAGGTATTTGCCAATAATATTGCGAACGGAAAGTTCGCGTAGTCATCGACGGATCGTTTAAGTTCTCGATGGTCCCGTTCCCTCCGGAATTTTTCGTGCGAACGACGATATGAAAAATGGCTCGGCGCGGGAGCGGGAGGATGGTTTTTCTCGTTTTTCCAAGGAACTTAACGGATTTCCACCGTTTGATACGTTTCACCGCGGAGCTAATTAGCGGCTATCCATACCGTTGAACGGAGAGAACGCCTGTTGAAGGCGGACAGATAAAAGGACCATTCGCAGCTGCACTTTGTACGAAAATTCCTGGCGAATAAATACATACACTTTGTACCGAAAGTAAATCAAATAGTCAGATGGCGATTTCGGCGAATTCATTGATGACCAAGCGCCGCGTGGTATCGATTTATTACTGTGTGGCGACTTAACTAAATTTGTACTGGTTTAATACAAATATTAGTCGTGCGAAATGCGAGATAAATGAATAATCAAATCAGAGAGTGGGAGCATAAAATTATAGGTATTAAGGGGTTACGCCATCCTGAAAGTTTTGAAAACACGATTTTTTTTCTTTGCATTTTCTTATTACGCGAAGTTTTAAGAATAATTTAAGTCATTGTAGACGCAAAAATTCCCCAAAATAGCCGAGTTATAGGCTTTCAACGAGGCGCGGATGTCGATATTCCGCAGCAGGTAGCGACCATTCTACTTTTCTTCTTTTGCGTTTTTCTCGAAACTACATTTTCAAAGATGACCTATCAAATATCTCCAAAACTATTTGTCCGATTGAGTTCAAACTTGGCACGCATATTCTTAATGGTATTATCTACGATGTAGCATATCTGTTTTTCCATCCTATACCCCATTCGTATATAATTAATGGTTTAAATTCGTTTTTTCATGTGAAAAACGTATAATTTTTTTCACTTTGCTCTCATTTGTGCAATAATTTCGTTTTTCTCAAATCCCTATGCTACATCGTAGGTGTTTTATTAAGGAACACGAAAATCATCGGGTTTTTGATTTCAGACGAACATGTTCGTTATAATTTGTTAGGTTAGTCACGCGTGTAACGGCGGACGAGCTTCGCGGGAGAACAAATAACTCGGTCATTTTTTAATATTTTTGTACAGTATTTATACAATATATGCACTAATACATGCTCTAGCCATAAGAAGAAAATAAATAATTTTCAACCTCATAGTATCAGTGAAAAAAATTCGTCTAGTTTAGTGCTGTTTCGAGTGCCTCAGGGTGGCGTAACCCCTTAAGGGAACTAAAGCGTATTAACTTTTAGGGAAAGACTCGCAGATTCTTCGTAACTTTTTTATTAGGAATAATGTACTTTGCTTTTCGTAAACTACCCAGTGCAAGTACTACGTCAACAACCAGCACGGATTCGCGTCACCGAGAAAAGTATCACCAACAAATTCGCAGATCCTCCGCCCTCCGCAATCGCAACCAACGAACTTCTCGTGAATACGGAGTCACGGAGAGTGGCGAATATTTTTCGAGCCCCAAACTGCCATAATTCGCTGCCAACTTCATAGACAATAGGGAGCATGGCACGGGAATGGGGGACGACAGGGGAAAAAAGGGAAAAACTGAGCGAGAGAGATCCAAAGTTAGGTGCACAGGCTCCGACGGAGCTGGCTCGAGCTTTAGGGGGTAAAAACGCATCTCTGGCCGCAATATATCAAAGAGATACGCGTGTCCGACCGAATCACGACCGGCGGCGCCCCGACGTCGTCCATCCTCTGCGCCGAGTAAACCTGCACCACCACAGACACCGCGCCGCCACCACTCCGACCCTCGGGGAGATAACCTAATGCTCGGCCCTATTAACACGAGCAACGGGCCTTCCTCCTCTTCCAAATCCTCCGACTAACCCTCCATCTGCGTCTCTGAACTCGGGCGCGCGTAAGCTGCCAACGCGTCCACGTCGAACGCCCGCCGTCTGCGAACGATCAACCCTACATAATGTAACACCTTCCCTGGGAGGATACTACTTTCTCTTTTAGCCAAAATCAGGGAACAAGATGGCAGAGAACTGCCAAAGAACGCGGGCTGTGTTCGGATTAAAAAAACGTAGCAGTTTAATGGTTAATCTGGCCATATCTCGCTCTTTGTTCCCTACTCGGCTGGCCCGTTAATTAACCGAAGGTAATCGAAAGGCTGAGGATCAAGCGGAAAGCGGCTGCGATTCAAAGGAATTTACGACCCTCCCCATCTCCGTCGTGCTCGCGCAACAAGAGGAAAAAGAGAGGGATTGTAGCATCGAAATGGGTTAGTGCCGCAAGCACAGGGCTTCAGTGTCGAGCAACCCGTTTCGCTTAGATTTACACGGGGCAGAAGGGTCCAGGGTCTGAACGCCCTCGCGGAAGAAGGTGGAGCCCGACCTGCTCGCGGCGAATTCCGATTCCCCTGCCCCCCTTTTAATTGCCAGCTTAATGTACCTCGCAGCGCTCGTTGCTATTGCGCGGTGTGCTTCGTTTGCTTTCTTGCCCCGAAGCACGCCGAGACTGGCCGCGCCGGAAAATTCCTGCCATTTTAAAAGCTTTTATGGCCGCGGAGCGAAGCGGCAAGAACGGCGGATGCTTTCGAGCAAAGGCCTCGAATGGTTCGCGATAATCCGATTCCCCGCGAAACAACTCGATTAATTCCGCTGGTCTGTTGGGCTCGTGTTGCAGAGAGCCCCGGCGATAGGATTTCTCGGAGGCTGACTTCGCGAGCGCTCCTACTTTTCGAGGACATTTGAGGGAGGCTCGTAAGTTGAACGACTTCGATGCGTGACCAGACGCGGAGTCGTAATTCCAGACTACACTTGCTCGTGAAAAATTCCCGTATTTAGCTGAATCACAGATATATCTGGCATTTTAGTCCTGAACCACTTCAACACGATTTTACACGAAGAATCCTGCACCAAGGACGATATGATAAAGGGGAAAGGAATGCTGCTAGCAGAGAGCCCAGAAGCAATACGTACTGATCGCAGAAAACGATTAGAGGCTCGCCGTTCCTGATCCCAATCCTTTAATTTGGCTCCCCCAGCTAAACGCGTATATGCAAAGTACACAATGTCTGATTCGTATCGGTCAGCCGTTGCTGATACCGGCAAATTGGAAGCCGGATTGATGAACGGCAATTATTAATGCGTACCTACGGATTAATAGCTGCGGAAACTTTTATACGGTTGCTCGCGGAACGACGCCGCTCCCACGAATGCAGCGCTCGCATGACAGCAGGGTGTACATCACGTCCTCGGCTGATCAGCGGAGTGGTTTTCCCTTTGTTACATCGGGGACGCATTAGTAAAATTCCACGGTCCTTAGGCCCGTTTTATATCACCGCGACGGCGTGCCACGGGCAAGATTAGCGATCGCTATGAATCACGGTTAAGCCTGAATTTATGGCGCATCACAGATCTATGAAATGCGAGGAAAGAACACGTACCTAACGGAAGGGATTATACGCGAGGTGTAGTAAAACGAGTAAAATTAACGACAAAATTACTGCGATATTCATCTCCGACGATATTAAGATACGACAAGCGAATAAGACTTTTAAGAGGTCAGTCCACTGTGACGGTTTGAAAATTAAGCTCTTTTTAAAGATTTCTTTCTCCGTAGATACAACATATAATGCAATAAATCTTTTTGGTATTTATTAATCTACTCTTATATTATACAAAAAAAAATTTAAGATTTTTTTTTAATTTGTTTTAAAACGTTAAACGCGATTATCTCAAAACGACATTTTTTCAACTGGTGCAGGTGATTGAAAAAAAATCTTTTTGACCAATCAGTCTGAAATTTTTACACGTTATTCAGCACATCAGTGGCGACTCCGTGCAGCCCTTTCGCACGATTATTCTTCGATTATGTAACTCGATGGAGTTCGATCTACAGTTTCGAATGAAACACTCATCGACGAGCTTAAATCTATCAGACAAGAAATGATAAAGGTAGAAGCGAGGGATTCCCGTTCCGTTATAATTCACCGATCTGATCCTCTTTGTATCCCAAACGGCTGAATTAAGTTATCGATCAGAAGTTAGAACTTCACAAGCTGCGGGAAAAATTCAACGTTCCCTGCTGCCGGTCCTTCTTTTTCCCCCGCGAACGTTAGCCCGAGACTAGCTAATATCCGTAATTTCCTAAGGGATTTCCACGAACAGCGGCGTACACCGGCCGTAAACGTTTTAATTTCCACTCCACCTATCGCGGTATCGATCCGCGATCGAGTGAAGAGGCTGCCGTTCGCCTCGCTAATCTACAATTTACATGCCCTTCTGATTGCGTATCCGCGCACGCCGGACGAAACTGCTGTTCCTTCCTGGATAACGGTTGACAACCACTGCTTCCTTCCTTCGTAACTCCGGATTAGCGTCACTATCGGGGCTACTAAATGTCCGATCGCTATCGTATAGCCGGCCGCTGATAACAGTGGAGAGCACGCACGCCTAACACGCCCGATTCTCGTGCTAATCACTGTTTTAATCCAATCCGTGATAGCGGCGAGGGTTAGTCGTGACGATAAATTGCGCGATAAACTCCCGGCTCCTTCTCCCCTTCCAGCCTTTTTCCCCTCCGTGGTTTTTCTTGTTTTTGGTTAGCCGGCGAGACACTTTCAGCGGGACGACCGTAAACGCTACGGATAGCCCGTAATCTGTAGTTCTACACGGATCTCCCGGCCACAGGCGAAGATAATTATTCCAAAACCTGCCCTGCTTTACGTTTTTAACAGGTACGATTTACACGGGACCGCCGCGGGGGGCCAAGTATAACGCCGTATCTGCAGTGGTTTTACCGTTAAGATCTACAGGGGTGGGTTCGGTACCCTCTTCTCGGTTAATGCGGAAACTTTCCTGGAATCTGTTGTATCGTTTTGCATTCCGTTCTTCAGCTACTTTGTGCCGAGTTGTTCAGCAAGAAAATTCCCCCCCGACGCCGTGTTTCTTGCTGGTATCGGGGTAGGTGGTGGAAGGTTAGAAAGTGGGGATGATAGTGACGCAGCAGGAATTGCTGCGCAGTGAATGCGACAGATTATGGGTCGGCGCATCGGATGGTTGTCTGACCATTGTGCGACTTATACTACTTGCTGCCATACATGTACTGGCGAGTCTGTTCTTCTAAGCCTGTATTATGGAATTTTTCAATTCTCATTTTCATTAGCAAATAGATTAATTGCATTCGCGTTATCAGTGGTATACTTTTGTAATTATAATATTCGTAAGTGTAATGGTGCAATAAAGACTTTTAGCAATAATAATAGGGCGAGCAGAAAAGTTCAATTTAAATTGGAAACATTCTTTCCCAGAATAAGAACAATGTTTCCTCCATTCTGAATGATTAAGGCGCGATTAAATATTTTAATAGCCACACAATTAACCGATGTACTGCGGGCTGACTCGCTTTTCGTAGCGAAGCTAGCTGAGCAGGTCCAACAAGCGAGTCCTGCTGCCGCATAGTGGAATCCCAATCAACGATGCCAAAATTGCAAGCTCTACCAATGGAAAAACGCGAAAAGTCCGTAGCCGCGAACTAATCGATCCAGCAAATCGCCGTGAAAAGGCTCGCCAACCTAGCCAGCACGATTTTCCTCGTCAACAGGGATAACATTCAGCTGAACCGAACGTTTAATGATGTAATTCTCGCGGTGGATGTCCTCGAAATTCCTGGCTGAACCGAACCGATATTTTCCCTCACTTCTATAACGAAGTCAACTTCGCCGGTTTATTATAATTTATCGACGTCCCTGCATTTCCATATTACGGCCGCCGACATTATTACTGGCTGGTACGTTCGTAGTCGCATCGAACGAATCGGTCATCGTTACGCGCCCTGGCAACGACGTAATTATAATTAACAGTTTATCCGCTGTCCGGCACGTGATTCGCAGCGTTATGAAAGAATTCGCGTCAGGATAACGTTCCGTTTCGGAATGGCCACGTACCCCAGGGAATCAGCGGAACTTCAGAACGGATTCCTACGTGGCCTCATCAAAAGCTAAACGAATTTCTGCATCACGTGTCCAATTTTGCAACGCAGCAATGATCCCTCCGGGCAATAACTAGGGTTTCGTATTTCTTATCTGATTGCGTTTACAGCTATTACCCAATAGACGGAATTGATACGGTCTGTACACGCGGAGAAGACACGTGAAGTTTTACTTAAAGCATATCTTTAGAAGCTTGGGCTGCACTCGTTCCCGACGTACACGCGATACGTGCCCGTGGAAACTCGTTCGGCGGCGGCGACCGTATGTGTGCGCCGTTTTTGCACGAGTACCAGCCTGTAATACCCACGTACATCCACGTCCGAGCCCAGCTACTCGTTTCCCGAGTTCAGTGTACGTTTCTAATGCCCGAATTCCACTTTGTCAGGACAACGAGTACCACGATCGTAAACCACTGACCCGTCGCGGACAGAGTATATACAATTTCGCTCGGCTCGCTAACACGCCGAGTTCTACAAATCAATTTGGAGTGTCTTGCTGGGTCGTCCTCGTTCCTTCACGTTTCAATAATCATCGACGTGAAAAGGCGTACTTTCTAGCTAGTCGCAACAACATGTGTCGTGAGTAGTATGGTAAAGAGAGTTCTAACACAAATTTAAGTTTTGCGTTCAATACACGTTCAGAGTTGTACGATAGACGTTCAATACACGTTCAGAGTGGTACGATAGACGTTCAATACACGTTCAGAGTGGTACGATAGACGTTCAATACAGTTCAAAGTGGTACGATAGACGTTCAATACACATTCAGAGTGGTACGATAGACGTTCAATAAAGGTTCACAGTGGTACGATAGACGTTCACTACCCCTATGGCGCCAGTACCACTCTGAACGTGTATTCAACGTCTATCGTACCACTTTGAACGTGTATTGAACGTCTATCGTACCACTCTGAATGTGTATTGAACGTCTATCGAACCATTCTGAACGTGTATTGAACGCAAAACTCAAATTTGGGTTAGAACTATCTTTACTATACTACTGTCGTGAATATCGAGTTTCTAAATTATTTATGATTAAATCATTTGTATTGGTTTTTAAAATAGCCGAAGCGCAAGGAGAAACAGCAAGGAATGTCACAAAACAGTTTTATTGAGAAAATCAGGATTTAATACTTTAGTCCGTCAGTAAAGAAACAAGGTTCAATCAACTTAACTGTATCGTTCACAAGATGAGCAATTTATACTCTAAGTAGACATCAGAAAAGACCTGAGCAAGAAGATAATTATTTTACATTGCTTTAATATCTTTCAAGTAGAACACTGCAGAATACTGCAACAAAATAAATGTTCCTTTCTATTATTATCAAAACAATATAATAATATTCGATGTTTCATTCCAGTAGAGGGTGGACATTCCCTGTTTTTAACCAGTACACCAAATCTTTAACATTGTCTTTTGTGGACATTTCTACTTCATATTCCATTGTGGTTCGACAGTTCTGTGGCCTCAGTTGCCACCAACAAAATACGCAAATCATTAAAAATGGACATTCCCTGTTTGTCCCCTTACCCTTCATTTGATAGCCCGCAATAAGCGTATGAATATGATTTTATTGTAAAGCGCTTTCTCGATCCAATCCTCTTAAATCAAGGCCTCTCTCCCGCGCGGGTGACCGATCTTTGCAAAAGCGAACGCAGTGGTTTCACCGAGGCGGGTAAGTACAGACAATTTCATAGGTAGTTTTCCAACCGAGAAGCATCGCGTCTCAGCGCCGTTACAGGCTCAAAGGAAGATAACGTCGACAAAAAAAGCGTCATTTTTAAACGCAACACGGCGATGTTTAATTGCCGTAGGAACATTCCAGCCCACTCTTCCCGCGCGTGTGCGCTCCAGCCAGCAAATCGCCGGCAGCCGTGCGAGAAGAGAGAAACTTTCAAAGCGCCTCTAGACGCCCTACGTATCCGGGCATCGCGTATAAATTGTAATTAAAGTTCACTTAATTTCGGCCCCGTCAAAACGAACTCTATTACCTTGCATTATCGTTAACAGCGTGCCGCACGACAATGGATCCGTAGGCCAGTTTATAAAGCGACGCGATGGAAATATTAACGGACTGACAGAGCCCGGCCGGACTCTAATGGATTTTTCGACGTTAATTGCGCCTTTATGCCGTCGATTCGACTACCTGTGTAATCTCGACACGTTACCCAGCACACTGCCTCGCAATAATGCACCTGGACCTTAACAATTTATTGCGACATGAAGCGTTAATTAACTTTTACCAGGGTAGAAATTTCCATGCCAACACAGACGTTCTCTGGCGATTAATTAGTTGTCAACAACGCGTGAGGCCATTATAGGTGTCTTAAATATTTAGAGGATAACAAGGCGCTTATCAGTCACCGATTAGACTCGCATTGATTGTTCTTTCAGCTACCTTAAATGCGCATTCATATTTCCTCTGCTGCGTGCAGGGGAAAGCGGGGTAATTCCAGCCACTTCTATTTTTTTTTAAATAAAAACCGCGTAACTTGACTCTGTATGATACTACCACCTGTTAATGATGCGGCGAGTTAATATTCGTGGTTTCCATGACGATAGCAGTGTTTTGTTTCAAACAAATCCAGGAGTGTTCATTTCGCACCGTAATCATATAACAGTGGTCGATTGTTAAGCAAGGTAAGTTAGTACATGGAATTGATATGAATTATTAATATTAATCTCGTTAAATAGAGGAATGCTTCTACTTTCAGACTCACATTTGGTTTTTAGTGATATGTAAATTCAATTCAGTGTATTACTTCAAATATCTGAACATGAGGTGTGGGGTAATACCGGCCAAAAGTGAGGGGTAATTCCAGCCAGCTTTTAACATTGCTTTTTTCTGGCGTAGATGCCACGTACATTTAAAAGAATTTCGAAGAAGGCAAAATGGAACCAGGAAAATTTATCCAAAGCTGTTTTACAAAGAACTCGGGAAAGGTGATGATATGTGGTTCCGGTGCGCAGTATGTGGTCAATGGGCACATGAAGAATGTTCAGGATGGGATACCCCTGAAGAACACACTTGCGATATATGTACTAATTAATTTTAAAATAAAAAAAATAAAATTTTTATTAATTTAACAGTTTTCTATCTGTTATAAAGAAAAATCATGTGTGGGGTAATTCCGGCCAAATGACTATTTTTATGTTATTGTTCCCAATTTTATTACAACGTAAATTTATACTTTCTCGGTCATACTAATACCAACTACACACTTCAAACTATCAATTAATATAAAAAAAACCAACAAATGTGTATCTTGTTCAAATTTTATAGCATTCACTGCTTATGTGGCCCGGAATTACCCCGCTTTCCCCTACTCGGCTGTAAATAATATCGCTCTAGTCGCGACGAAAATGAGAACAGGTCCCTTCGGCGAAGGGAATCGCCGCGCGACAAACGACACAAAATTTCTGAAGATCATCCTCGAAAGGCGAAGCGCTCTGTCAAGAGCGGCGGCGGCTAACGAAACGGGCCACGGTGTTCCATGGTTACAGCCTTTACGCGCGAGTTTTGCATACAAATTGGCCCCGGAAGCCGGGTACGGGTGGAACTTGTTTACGATGACGAGTGTTCGTCCAAGTTGCGAGCCATGGCCCGCCCGTGTCAGCATATAAAGTACCGAGAACCGTGAAGAATTTTAATTGAAATTACTTAATTAACGCCGGCCCACCACGCGTAAGCGTGACGTCGCGTGCGTAATTATGGTATGCGGATCCTCCGCATAACTGTCAAAGTAGCTGCGATCATCTACCTGCAACTGTGACGACGCTTTGCGCTTGCCAATTGCCAAGGTATTTAGACATCCCTTACGGTATAATTCCGAATTTTCGAGCGCCTCGGCGCCAGCTTTTAATCGAACACGAACAGCAATGACTAACTGAGACTACAAAATATGGGGCCACACTTTCCTGCAACCGCGGAATTTGGTTTCACAGGGCGTTTCGAATGCACTATGCGCTCCCGTGAAATAGAACAGATTGTGCGCAAAGTGATGCACACATGGTCGGTAAATATCTGCTATGTATCGAGGAAAGGATTACTTCATGATTCCTGGTGGATGGAACTGTTTTATACCGTGGGACTGGTACGTAGCTGGTACATATAAACCCCCATCCACTTTTGTGTACGAAGGAACGTAGGTATACGATAAAAATAAACCCTTCGAAGATCATTCCCAGTATAAAAGCCCCTTCGATCTACTTGAGAGCTGCATGATACTCGAATCACGTAAACTGCTTTTTCCGTGGGCTGGGGAATTCGCTGAACCTTCTCGCTAGCGAATATTCGTCTTTTCGTTGCTCGTACATGCGAGAAATTCATTGTTTCTTGTCGTTCCACTGGCACACGAAACACACGATGATGCAAAAACCTGCGATACCCAGGCAAACAGACAAAAAAGAGCCAATTTACCGTGCATTAACGAAACAATACTCTGGAGGAGAGTTCGCAATTTCGTAGTTTTTTTTCAAAAGTACCACTGACCCGTAAATTCTTCCCTCATGGTTCAGGCCAGCCAGCGCATTCGCATTCCATAAAAAGAAATATTCGTTGAATTGTGTCACTGTTCGCGAGTTACCGGGGCGATCTGCAAAAACTGCGACGAAATTAGCATAGGTGACCGAGCGTGGGTATATGTTTTTTGTTTAGCGAGCGAAAGCTCGACCCCGGATAAAAAATACATGGGACACCGGAACGAGAACATCGAATAATGTTTTATGTAACTGCAGCGCGGCCTCCTGCCCGGAATTATGCAGCAGGCGCGCGATTTTATTTCCAGTCTGCGGGAGAGGGCGCGAATCTCCGTTCTGCGACGCGCGGGATGATTGGAAATACATAGGGAGACGGCCGTCCGTCTTTGAAGGGCGGAACATCGTCGAACGAGACAGAAATTAAATTTGCCAACCGGATGAGAAGAAAAATTCCCCGCCAGGCCCTTCGACAGGCTGTTGCACCGTCGCGAGTCGTCGCCGAGGAGGCGTCGACGGTGATTGGATGAAGGTTCCCATATCGGCAAGTATTAAAACTTTCAGCCGGAGGGGAAGTTTCGAGTGGATTCGAAAATATACACGGCTGCCTCTGCATCTGACCTAAAATCATCGGGATGCTCGATATCAACGGCCCTTGAACTTCTACTCGCTCTCGAACTTTCTCGGTAACAAGTTTCAATTAAATTTATCAATTCAAACGGAAAACCTACCCCCGCGTATCGCGCTGGTTTGAAATTTCGAGCAACTCCGTTTCCCCTGAACACCGATTTACGGCTAGCGTTGACGAAGGGCGACGGGAAAGTTGAGGTATGCAAATCCCGCGCTAGTGCCACAGAAATAAGTACGACTCTGCAAAACTGGAGCAGTTGGGTGATTTCATCTGCCGCTACTGTTACCAGCTTCGCGCCGCGTATTTCGATCCGGCCTTGTCTGTTCCGTCTTACGAGACAATGGCGGACTCAGGGCGAGGCGAAAATTCAACGTCTTTTACGGTGGGCAATTGCTCGTTCTCGAAGCGTTCGTTGGGAACCATTTGCCTGGCAGATCATTTTGATTTTTGGATATGTTATAGAGGATCGAAAAATAAGAAATACGTGTTCTTTTATTTCTCCCCGTTTTCATATTTGGGGGGTGAAAACTGCGTTCAAAGTTAGGGTTGAAAAATCATTTTTGTGGAATATCTCGAGAACTATTAGAGATAGGGGAATAGTGTCAATGGACGAATTTTGTGTCTTTGAATGCGAAATATGACTGACTCACCAGATTTTCAAAAAGTCCATTTGTTTAAATAATACATAAAAAATTGTTATTTCTTGTTTATAATTCTTGTAAATCTTCATCTATTTTCATGCAAATTTATTTTCTTATACTTCACAGCCGAACCGAAAATACGGATAAATCAGAATTTGTATTTCCTACAAATTAACAAATATAATTATTATTGAAGTTTACTTATAGTAAAGTGTCCTCCTACAGGAAAATGTAGTTCTCAAGTTATCTAGCAATAAAATTCTAAACAAAACATATCTAATACGCATATAATTTCCTTTTGTACACTAGATATTACTTAGTTAGTCATACACCGTGACCCTGGCTGAACGCTTCGACTCAACACATTAGCTAGGTTTGCTAGCCAAAGGTCTGGTTTTTCCCTTTATACGTCACCAAGAAGGAGAGGCTACCTCCTCCACTATTAAATTCGAAAAGGAAGTCTCCTCCCTTTCAAGGAAAGACTAGCCAATCATCAACTTGACACCTCCCGAAATTCTGATGTCTTGTCTACCTTCGACGTCTAAAAACGCTGGAGGAGACAGAATTCAATCGTCTCTCGAACGAACGCATCGATCTCTCGTGACAAACTCATTCAGCACTCTACTGATACACACGACACGATTGACTTCGCGTGATCTAGTCAAACATTCGTGACTAACACCATCGATCAAAGACATTCTTACTCTTCTCTGGTCATCATACGGACCAGCAAGTTTTCTTTTCGTCGCGTCAATTAAACAATCACTCAAAATTAATTTGGCGAGTGATAGAATTGTCAGCACCGCGTACCACGGAGTCACTTGGGCCTTACAACCCCAAGAGAAGGAATCATCCCTCGCGCGTGTGTTGATAGCTAACATTGTATACGTTTTCCCACTCACGGGTTAACGCGAAGGAGATCGTCCAGGCGTCGAGCGAGATTGTTGCTTTCGAAGTTCTTTGGGTTAGCACAGCGGGGAAGCCAGGAAAGTGACGGGAACGAGCGCGTAACAAAAGGATGTGTCGAGGAGGAACGTAGGGGTTTATTGGAGAACTTTCGAGGATACACGGAGGGGCGTCCTTGAAACTGGCCATTCCGTCGGCGGCAGTGGCCACGTTTAGTGCAGGATTACGAAAGGGGCCGATAAGTTTCCGGTCTTGTGGAACAATTGACACGTCGTTCTAATACGTGCGCCACCGCCGTCCACCCTCTCGGCCACCCTTTTGTTCCGGATAGCCCTCAGACCCGACACATCCCCAGCACGACCTACGAAACTGTCGCGGCAAGTCCTGACTTTGTCGTGCAGTATCTGGTTCGGGGGGCCTGTGCATTGCACTCGGCAGGTCCCAGACATCCTGCGGCGTGCTAGTTCGGCGCCGCGAATGGAGTGAAGTTGTTTAGCAGTTTCGTCGAGCGTTGACGTCGGGGGGCTGGGCACCTTCCACGGCTCGTCGGCGAGCAATTTTCAGACCTCCGCGCGGGGAAAAGGCGCCCTGTGGAGGCGATGACGTGCGCGGAATCGCGACAAACAGGGGATAGAAAGTCCATTATTTCGGTACGACATGAGCCCGCGAGTAAACCGACCATTGGGGCCAACAACTGTGCAATTTGAAACTTATTACGATGCAAATTGAGCGGACGAGGACCACGGGGGCATTGAAACATCGCGCGATTGCTGGGTAGCGGGCACTATCTTATGGTGGAACGCTTCGAGTCGACGCGTCAAATTTGTCTGTGAAATAGTACATTTTTCGTTCGCGCCAAGATAGAAAGAACCTGCGTCGATTTTAAGGGCCGACTCGCGTGACCATCAGTCAAAAACAGGCACTCCATAAAACAATCAACGTTTCACGTTGAGCATACCTGTTTAAATATACTAATGTGATTCAAAGATCGGCAAAACACGTATCATATATTCTAGAAGAAGGTGAACCAGCATCCATTCGAGGCCGTGAGCCGTAAAAGGCAATGAATCGCGAATAATTCACGCGAGAAGCAAGGATGATCATTAAGAAGATCCCTCATTAAGTCCCGTTAAAACAAATGCCCCTTCCAATGGGTTACTTATGCGGCACCGACTGTTCTCTCCAACTTGGAGCACTCTTAGCGCCCGGGGTAACCCTTAGTCGCTGTAAATCCATTTGGTGTGAACGATTCATCAATGTGATGGATCGTGCCGAAAGTCCAACGTTTACGAGGATGAATGTGCCTTTAAGTTATATTCGCCCCATGACCGAAAACCATTATTTAACTTCGGAAGCTAGGTACCCGCGCTTGACATTATCGAGGGGCCACCGTCGCGTCGATTGGAAAGTTAAATAGCTTTCTATCGATTCAGCCGATGAAGATCATTATCTTGCAATTATTACTGTCCACCGTCTGACTAGTTAAGGAATAAAGCAGGCAGTTGGACCGGTTAAGTATATCCTTCCGGAAGCACGAGTCGCCCCTGTATTTGATTCAGTGACAAGTGGAGATCTCTAATGGACGTTTCGGTGAAAATGCCAAGTTTGCCCTGGCACGTCATCCCTCGATTCAACTCTATTTCAGGACTTACGTGCACCCTCGTATCCTTGAAAGCGATTTTTGCGTAAAGAGATTACACTGGACGCTAGATTAAACAGACTGGATATAATTCTCAGATCTGTTTACCGAGGGAAATCTGATCGCAAAGGGAAATAGAGGAGAGAATAGAATCGAGGGGAGAAATAGCGCTGTCGACGAACGAACCGGCGAGGAGGCGACGCGCGTAGACTTGGGTAGCCAATATTTCCATGTTGCACGAATCGTACGAGTAATCGGATTAAAGGTCGGACTTGTTCAGGGCCAGTTGCGCAATAAGCGAACCTACGGGGCTGAAAACTTGATAATTTAATTTCACCGCGGCAAAGGAAGTTAATCCCAGCGTGACGATGGGGTAGGTAGCGTAGAGTAAAAGAGGTTTTCGCCCGTGGTGGAGGAACGGCCGGAGGATCCCCAGCACTTCCGTCGCGGCGGCCAACCCAGGAAGTAACTTCTGTTTGTTTTGTTCCGGCTACAGTTGACAGGAGTTATGTTTAACTCGTCTTGCGCGAGTACCAGCTCACCCCTAGCGGAAGATGAAGAGGGAAACGTCGAGAAGATGGAGCGCGGCCTGGGGAACGGGGCTCCGTCTCTGTCCGTCGCGCCAACTTCTCCTAAGTATCCTCGCGATGTATCTACAGCTCGAGGAAACGTATCCAGAAATTAATACGGCCCGTGCGCACGCTGGCGTCTCGAATCTTTCTCCGCGTCAAACTGCTCTCGGACGATGTTCCTGGGACTACAATGGGCGAAACGCTTTGCAAGTCTTTCCACGTTGACTGAGCAAACGTAGCTGCATGCATTATCAATGACACTGTTCTTTTGTGAAATAGAATTCTACCGCGACCGTTACCATACAAATGGATCGTCGGCCCATACCTAATGGCGACATTATTTTACAAGAGCATCACTTTATTTTCCTAATCCATCGATGTTTAATGGAGATATCATGCTGACCATTTTTTCTGCAGTGGTCTAAGCGAACCTCAGCAAATAAAAATAATTTAATACAAAAATTATTGCAATTATGGTGTAATAAATCATGCGTAATAAGTATTTTACTTTATTTTTATTAAAACCCCTTAAAAACATTCCTAATATCATTCATTTCCGCCGCGGCTAAACGTATGTAGCCCCTTAAGGGTTATTTCTTCCGCAACGTCGAGCAAAATTCGCCGTTGATCACCCACGAGGGATAACCAGCCCTCTGGCTAACAGCTTCAACAGCCCGTGCTTCGTTCTACAAGGCATTCGACAGATACACGTGTACAGTTTCGAACGTTCCGTGGAAATGCGAGCCCGTTCGCGCCGCGTTGCTGCCACGCCGCGGCATTAAATTATGACTGCCTTTGATTCACGGCGTAATGGAAGTAACGCACGAGCTTTGACGATCGCTAAGGTCAAAGTGACGCGGTGTCGTGCGAGAAACCGAATACGCAATTCATTACGTCCGGAGATTAACTATGCAAAGGCCCGAGTATTGTAGGAATGGATTTAGTAATTCCTACGTGTTCGAGAACCATGGAAAATGGGAGTCAGGGCGTCGGGGATCGAACCCTGAGCCGCCCGCGTGCTGATCAGTCGCGTTTGCCACCACGGCTACGCCGACTCTCCCTGGTCTCTTAGTCCGGGCTCCCTTTTATTCTAAGGGGGTTCCTGATCCCACAGTGTTGACAACGACGAAGGAGAAACTGAACGTGGAAGAAAGGAAAAACACGCTGCTGCCCATGCCGTGACACCGTGAACCCGTCACCAAAGAAGAATAACTCGTCGCGACTGACCTTCGCGGGACAAAGGGGACGGGGATTTCAATTAAAAAAGCAAATTATTAAGGTAAATGTCCCAATTATCGACCCTGTAAGATCTACGCGCACGTTCTAACATATTTACATATTAAAAGTATTTACGGTGCTTATAGAGAAGACATTGAAGTTTTAAGAACAAATTATTTCAGTTTAAAAAAAAATTTAACCATTTTTGTGCAATTATTTTAAACAAATACAGGTTTTTAACATCGGGCGCGATTTTAAAAATCTAAAAAAAGGAGAATATAGTTCTATCCTTTCCCTTGATGGACAAATTTTCAATAATATGGACATTTTAAAATTGGCCCTGTAAAAATTGTCGAAAGTTGAAGCTGCGTCGCCCAGCACCGAGGTACTCGCAGCGGCCAAGCGACTATACCTGATGTTTCCGACTATTACCTCGAAAATGGTAAGTATTTGAAAAAAACTGAAGAAGGAAAACTCTTACTGTTTTTTATATCCAACATAATACGATATCTCAATTTTTGGTGTTCACAATATTTTCCTTGAAACGAGGGAAACTACTTTTTCACGGCTTTATAGCTGACACACGTGAAAACATTTATTAATTACTTAATTATATGTTATGGTATACATTAGCGAAACCATCAGCAAGATACTTTGAATATTTACGAGTCGAACTCGATACTTTTAACGCCCGTTTCGAACCGAAACAAATTCATATTTAAATATAAAGGATAAATTGTCAATAATTGGGACTGGATCGCTAATTAGGACATTTACCTTAGTACCACGGCGGGGAATACTGTGTTTATATCAGCGATAAAAATCTGTGAATCTGGAGCGGGCCAAGTGCCTCCAGCGTCTCTATTTAAAAAAAAAAAGAGAAGAAAGGAAGCGCCAGGGGCGAGCCGGACAAACAAGAGGAACGGAAAAAATATCGTTTCACGAGCGTAGCGAAACAAGCTGCTCGTTTATTGGAAAAGCCCGAGCTGACGTTGGGGGAAAACACACGGCCGGACGTCGTTTCCACGCACCGAGTCACAAAAGATGTGGACAATTAAAGGAGTCGAGAGAGTTGCGCTGGCACGATGGGGAAAATGATCCTTGTTACTTTTCGTGGTGGGCCGGTGTGCGTTGCAAGGCTTCGCTTCGAGATATTTGCTTGATTGAGAGCAGAGACCCAGACACAGGCTCCAGGCCCGTTGACCAGATAGTTACACGAAAGTCACGCGCCCAATTCGAGTTAAGCCGCATTTCCATTCCCATACGGCGCATATACGCGACAACAAAATTGAATTCATCAGCGAGAGCTCGCTCCTCCCCCCTTCGACGAACGGGGTTGCGAGAGGAAACGTATCAGGCGTCAGATACTAAGCGAGAGCACATTGTTGCCGTGTACAAGTTTACCGCTGGAAATTAGGGACTTTGGTGTGTACGTTTGGCGCTTAGCTCTGCCGGGATGCCTGTCGTAGGAGAACCGCTCTCGCGACACGAGCTACTCGAGCAAAATCGGGTATAGCAGATCCGTGCAGCTGTTCCTGGTGTCGGAGCAAGAGACTCGCCTCGTGCGCTGCCCTTTAACGAAGCGAAAAGACTGCGGGACTCGTAATTGGTATCCGATTGTGCGTAGAAAGAAGAATGGGAACGTAGGGAGCATGGTTCCGTATTGTTCGGCTCCTCGGTATATCCCCATTTATTTACGATACAGAAATAGCCTGTCTGCGGATTATTTCCTCGTCCCTCCGAGGCTTTGAACGAACGAAAGGAGCCTCTGCTAAATTGCGGATCGAGGGAACAAAAATTGCTCTGCTTCCGTTGCGGCGAGATGGTAATAGGAAGATCGATATTACTGTTTAATATTTATGTCGAAAGAAAATCAAAGATATCGAGAGACTCGTGTAGTAGAACATATGTCAGGAATGGAGCCAATCACACGCAAGGAGGCAATAAGGTCACCGGTATTTTATAAACATTTTAATTAATGACATTCTACTGCCAGTGTATCTGGCTCAATTACGCTGCAGCTCAATACGACTATCTACTTGTCGCGATGCAAGCAAACATTCAAGAGGCATATCCCATCCATGAAACGCGCTCAATTAATTTAATTAGGAGGTAGTGATCGACAGGAAATTAGGAGGTATCGAGAGGCCTGGCACGATCGAAGGTACGGTAAATAAAGGCGGGAAGGAGAACGCTTCGCCAACGAATCTTACGGCGCATAAAAGAAGACGGATGTCGCACTTCATTAAGACCCTTTCTACTGCCTCGTTCGGCGTTCGTTCATCGCGCCGTTCCCTTCACTTTCTCTTATCCAATTTCACTGCTCTCGAAAAGTCTTCTCCCTCGGTCTAACCCTGACTCCGAGCATTCCTACATCCCTTACACACCCTCGCCCCGCGCACCCGATAACGCTGTCTCTTTCCTACGCCCTCCGATCGTTCGGCCCTGTTCCCTCTGTCTCAATTTTAACCGTGACTCCTTCGTCGAACTCGTCGAGACGAGCGGTTCGAACTGCGGCCCTCTCGCGATTGGGCATACAGCCTGAAGAACCCTTCGTTCTCGAGCCCCCCGGCATTCGACAAGGGGCGAGCGAGGGAAGAGGGTGGTAAATGCATGAAGTGGTCGGATACATATACAGCCACCTACGTGTAAAGGGAGTAATGAAGTCGGCGAATCAAGACAGAAATTGAATCCATTTCGATTTTACGCCCCGATTGCTTGTACCGCTCCGAGCACCACGAATGCGCGTATCTGCACATGTGTGCACACGTAGGTGTATCCTCGCAACACGGCAACAATGAGCTTTAATACACAGACGCCGGAGAGGACTCTACAGACGCTAGATCAAGGATTACCACGGAACTCTCGATTTTCTTTAATCTAAATTGAAAAGTGGCGAGAATTATGACCAGGTAATGAAGTGTTGCTTTGAAAGGCTGTATAATCGATGGTATAATGAAAGAGGAATTCGACTCCTCTGTCTAAGTAAGGAAAAGAAACGATACGAATGTGCAAACAGTAGTATAAATCGATTTTATTCGGACACTGGAACCATCGCGAAAACGGAGAAATTAAGTTAGTTTGCAAGTTGTTAATCGAGCATGGAGAGCATGGGACAGCATAAAATTTTCAGGGCGAAGGCGCCTGAAGTTGCCCCGAGGGTATGTTCTTTCTAGGCTGAGCAAGTATGTATATACCTACTTTCCCTGCGCGGTTCGAAGGCCCGTAATCTCGCATTCCAGTAGACGCGGGGACCAGGGTTCTCGCCTTCCCAACGCAAACACGGAAACCACGGATTGTTCTTACCTCGAATTCGAATAAACAACACCGCGGCATGCGACGAGCTAAACCGAGGCTGGCGGAGGATCGTCGAATCTTGGCACGATTCCTGCTCGCAGTTTGGCTCGCCCAGCATCCCCGCACCTCTATCGACCGCGCCACGAAGAGAATCGCATGACACAAGGATACCATGTGGATACCAAGGATTTCCGCGGTGAAACCTGCGTCGACATCGAGTTACTGTTTCATAAGATGCCAGTTGCGCCCCTCTGCGTCGAGGGTCGAAGACGCAGGCGACCAAAGCAGCTTCTTCCCCTTCAAAAGAACCCGTGGAGCCTGTTTTCATCGTACCACCCTGAACCCACGTCGCAAAGTCTTTAATTCGCTTCGCTATCAGCCTGTGGCCCCCTTATCCGCGACGGAAACTTTGTCTCCGGCGTTGTACTTGCGCAAATTGCTTGATGAGTCTCCCCGTCAGGAGAAAATATTACAGCGACGTAGATCGGAGAAAAAAACTTGGTCCTTCGGTGTTCAACGGGCGTGCGAGGCACAGCGAAGCCATGTACGAAAAGTTTCCATAGTTTTGATCGCGGAATGCGGACCACACGCGGCGAAACTCCAGCTACATTTGACTCGCGCGAAAATTTCACTTTGACGCTACTTTGACCCGTGTTCCGTGTCGCGTCTGCAGTTTACTTTTAGTTCAGCTTTAATTTCAAGGTTCAAGTTGAAAGCCCTTTACACAAAAGTGGAGTCTAGCGTACTTCTAATAAGCTTCCTGCCCTCTGCGTAGCCCCACAAAGTATTTTTGAAGCTGAAAGCCTTCCGTGAAAAGGAAACCCGACGTGTTTCATTACTTAGGGGTAATCATCTTAAATATAATAGCAACCACAGCGGAAGGATAATCTCCCAAGTAGATTAAAGGCAGGAAAGAAGTAAATAATCAAGTGACAAATGAGATCAGTTCGTGGCTCGGGAAGGATTCGCCGCTCGACAGAGGATTATCTCAAAAGAAAGACTTGCGAGCGTGCGGAGGATGGAATGCTTGTAATTTAAGAACGGATTCGCCTTGCAAAGTAGGGGATTATGACACACGGGACACGGGAACTATGCAAACGAAAATCAAAGAAGGGCGAGGGAAAAGCACGACGAGAGACGAGGGAGAAAGAAGCGGAGAGTTGTGGACGGTGAAAGTGGCGAAAGAAAATTCGTTAATAATACAAGCATTGCGGGGGAATGAGGGTACCAGGCGTCAGTCGTGCCTGACAAGGGGGCATGCTGCCACAATAATGAATCGTTCTAGCGCCAGAAAGAAGAGAAAGGAACTCGAAAGAATGGCGAAGGAAAGCACGAGGCTGGCCTGTGCGCGAACAGCTACTTTACGGTCACGTGGGTGCGATTGTGCGTAGTCGATGTTGACTGAGTGAACGCAAAAATTCCACGATACCGTTCTCTTTCGTAAAGGCGACAACAGTTTCTTTGAACTGTATCGAAGGTTAAGATAATTGGAATTGAATGTAATAATCTGAAAATTGTTCGTACACAAAATTATCCTACAGAAAACAGCATATAATAATAAATGCAATAAATTCAAGAAATAGATACTACATTAATATAGACCTAATGAAATACCGCTGGCACTATCAGTTACAATTAGTTAAATGCTACATTTAATGCGAGATCAGGTACAGCTCCCTTAAAATATCATGGAAGCTTCTGTCACAGAAAAAGCATTCTTCCACGCAACTACGTAGGTACGTTTCTTTAAAAAGAATCGCCTGTAGAATACTACATAAAAGTGTAAGTTTTTTACCTCGAACATGGTCAGTGTATCGCCAGTTTAATCCAGTAATTACAGATGTACGAAATGTTAGGTGGGATCGGCCGAGTTGGACGCGCGAAATAGGTTACCATGAGGGAACAATATCGTAAATATTAATTCGTAACATTAACTGCTCTCCGCGTATCGGCGGAACAGACGTCGGCCATGTTTCCACGCACTAATATTAAATAACAGTGGAGCGACGGTTACGAGGCGCGGCAGCCAGAAATTGCGCGGGGATTCGGGCTGCGCTATGAATTTGCAAAAGGGGCGGTTTACAAAGGAATTTAAAACGGCCCCTAAATCTCCTGCTCGGTAACCGATCCAACTCCGCGTGGCGATCCCGCCACTTTTTTCTCATACGGGAAGTGACCGAACAAAGCCTGCGTGTTTGCCAAGCTCGATCGAAGTACGAAAAAAGACTGGCCTCGGCGAATAGCGCGTCAAATCACCTGGGCAACAGTCCAGTGCCGTAACCACCCCGATAAATCGATAGGAACAGCACCGGTGGATAGGTGATTCATCGATACCTGCCTGTTCCCAATTTCCATTCGGCACGGGCCAGCCCCTTAATCCACGTCCTTCCGTCAGTGGTGCTACCGGCCGTGACCTCGAAACCGTTTCAATACCCGACCACCCAGAAAATCAATTATTTTTATTCTCTATTTATGTGTACTCTGCATGCTTCTCTCCAATCCTCTCGGTAAGAGCAGAGAACGCGGCACAGATAAAGAAACGAAGAACAAGAATGGTGGTGAAAAAAAAAAATGTAAAATTCTCTACCTCGTGTTCCGCGAAGTGATACTTCCGCCGTCTACCTAATCAAAGTAATACTGCCCTCCAGGCTAAATAAAAGTACCGCCGGGAATAATTACTCCGGGCAACACTGTGGAATTTCTTTCTCCTTTGAACCGTAACGCGACCGAGTTAATTAAAACGTATGCAGCATTGCCAGGAATCGTTGTAACAAAGGTTTTTCGGCAAACGTTATTTTAAGAAACGCCATACCTTGCGCGAATTAAACACTTCTACGGCTCCTGTTTCCCTGGCTAGCAGAGCAGTAGATTGGAAGAGTGGGAAAGATGAGCTTGCCACTAAAGGCTTCCAGGTGCAAGCTGCGTTCCCGCGGAAGAATGTACTCATATTTTCCTTGCTTTCGTTAATACACGCGCGCAAGTGGATGTTCTGGAACACGAGAATTTTACCGAGTCCGATTCGCGACGTTTGCTTTTCTTAGAGTTCCACTTGCCCCGAAAGTGCCTTCGCTTTTATTTGTCACCAGTCTGGTATTAATGGAGATTCCGTGTTTAATCCAGCGTCGCAGTAAAATTATTCTGCAGCTTGCACCCCAATAGCAAGAGGCTTACGTCAAGTTCTGGGTCATCGCCCCGCCGAGAGTGGCAGATTTAATTAGGCACGCAATGTTACTCGAAAAATTGCGATGCCGGCGATTCGGAGAGTGGAGGGCACCCCGCCAGGAGATGCTGACGACGACACACCCCCGGCAACGGATTGCTGGGGGCGAAGACGCGACCACCGCTAGGTACCTCCTAGGGACACACGTAGCTGCAGCCAGCTTTAATGAGCCGGGCGAGCACGTCGTGTGTAACAACTGGGGTCTAAGTGGCCGAAGAAAAGAGGCATCTCGCAGCGTATCTGCAGGCCAGATCTAGAGATAAACAGGCCTCACCAGCCTTTATGAAACACGTATCCAACATTCTCCTCAACTCGATTCTGTCGTCTGTAAATGGAGTTCAGTTGCAAGCTCGAAATGATCACAGTGTTATACAGGAGACAATTTAAGGCTGTAGAAAGGTGCAAGGACAAAGACGATGACAACCGAGTGAAACAACTAAACTAAAACTGAACAACTATCTTTTTCGTCCCATTAAATCTGAGGAAGTTGTCGAAGAAAGAGAAACATTTTGTTGAATTATCATTTACGTATTCCCTTGGTTGCGAGATCGTGTATCTGTGTGTAAATGACGGAGCAAACAAGTATAAGCTGGGTCGCCGTGTATCTCACACAATTAACAGCGACGAAAACGTCGCTCGACGAATAGCCAGAACTACAGCCATCGCGGAACGAACATTATGACGCCGGAAATCGGTGGCGCGTAAGCGGGCCTTCCGCTGCAAATCTTCCGTAACGATGCTTATTAACGACATCCATGACATACACAATTCTCTTCAGCGCTCAACTTAATGAGGCATCCGCAGCGACGTCGCGTGTTGCCAAGAAACGAACGTACAGAATCCTGGTCTAACAATTAGCGTTTCCTCTCGCTCCCGCCGCCTATCTGTCTCTCTGCCTCTCGCTGTTAAGCTTAAGGGAGAGTAAAGGGTGAGACAGAAAGATAAACAACGTCGCTTGCTTCGCGGGGTAGGAGAGGGAGGTGTTGGGCGGATGGGGCCTCAAAGAAGGGGCGAAACGTACTTAAGAAGAACCGAGGTACTGAGCAAACGTCTCTCCTGCTCTCAAGTCCGCGCAAACCTCCCAAATGAGCTTCTATTAATTCTACCCAGAGATTGGCTATGCAGCTTTGAACCACGGCCGCGCAGCTTTGCTCGGCAATTGCTGCAATCGGAAATACTTTTGCTCCTGGCTGAAAATATAGAGGAGAACCTGCGAGCCCTACTTCTGAGTAGATGTCTGACGCTACCTAACAGTGTAATAGAGGTTCTTTGATTCTTACCTCATCCTCTAATACGGCTGGCTGCAGAACAGGGGAGGAAGTGGAGGAGCGCCATGCGCGGAACATGAAAACGTGTAAATTGTTTACATTCTATTAAGGGGTTAGCTACCGTCAGGAGGTAGAAAAAGAATCGATTCTTTGGGAATTTATTTCAGAGAGTACATGCATATATTTATGCAATGGTTTTTGTATTCGGATGAGGGACACTTTAACAGGTTATTATATATTATGTTTTGGTATAAAAATATTTACTTATTGCAAAATTACAGCTGATTTCCCGGAAGCTGCTTTTACACCGGTGACCACGATTTCTCCAAAATCGCTTCACCAATCTTTCTGAAGTTTTGTAGGTTTCTTCTAGACATTCAAATCTAGTCTTTAATCGAAGCATTGGTTTTTCCAATGCATAGTTTTTATTTTATGGATGAAAACACTTATTTTTAGCTAGAAATACTAATTTTTCATCCATAAAGTAAAAACTATGCATTGGAAAAACAAATGCTTCGATTAAAGACTAAATTTGAATGTCTAGAAGAAACCTAAAAAATTTCAGAAAGATCGGTGAAGCGGTTTTGGAGTAATCGTGGTCACCGGTGTAAAAACAGCTTCCGGTAAATCAGTTGTAATTTTCCAATAACTCAATATTTTTTTATACCAAGACATAATATAATAACCTGTTAAAGTATCCCTCATCTGAATACAAAAACCATTGCATAAATATATGCATGTACATTCTGAAATAAATTGCCAAAGAATTGATTCTTTTTCTACCTCCTGAAGGTAGCTAACCCCTTAAAGAAAGTAGGAAATTTACGAGGGCGAAAGAAATTAGATGAGACAGTATCGTGATAAGATACATTAGGAAGTCACGTAAGTAGAATGTGTTATGCTCTTGTATTGCGCAATTGTGCAATTGCACGAGAAAATGTGAGCTATACTACACCCATCCCGAGACACCGAAGCGCCACAATAGACCTCCCTGTTTCGATCATGAAAAGTGCAACAGCGAACAACAGGGCGCCACAGTGATCGGTCGATGGGCTGTTACGGTATTTGTTACCACTTGGTAATCAATAGAGAGAGTTGGATGGGCGTACGGTAGCTACTATCCGAAGATAAAGCACAATAGTTAAAGGTCCCGTAGCCGTAGGTCTAGCCGGGAAGGCAAGAAGCTTTACACGTTTCCGTAACTACGCGGCTG
Source organism: Andrena cerasifolii (assembly GCF_050908995.1). Taxonomy (NCBI): domain Eukaryota; kingdom Metazoa; phylum Arthropoda; class Insecta; order Hymenoptera; family Andrenidae; genus Andrena; species Andrena cerasifolii. The sequence continues at coordinate 22,908,835 of NC_135119.1, read as the reverse complement.
AATATTTTAAGAGGCGGCCGCCGCTGACATCGTCGATTATTTTCACTGGCTTGATTCTCCCCTGTAATATCTGCTTGGACAAGAAACTCCATGCTACTCTCAGCGACTACTACGCGAATTTAGGACGTGTCCTTTTAAAATCACTGCTATCGATGATTGTACTCGTATTATGTAACCCGGTCTCTGAGGAACGAGTCTATAGATAGCACACGAAACGCGATAAAATTGAAATCTTCATTGAGATTGCGCTGCCACATCGATTCTTCTACCCTACTTTTATTTTTAACTTTTTCATCGCCTCAAATTCCAAATAGGTAAATAGTATCTTGTACCTTTCGTTGAAAATGTTCGCTAGTATGTATGATCGTAGAATAAAAGAATTCAGTAGTTAACGATCCCTGTGATCATCTCGGATAGCAGTGTTTCGATAACTGGAAGTAAATCCACGCGATTCGCCCGGCGCTCGCGGGTCAATACACTTTGATTTCCTGGCCCCGTTTCGCGGGCTCTCCCTGGAGACCGGCGATCGATAAAAATCAGAGGAGTGTTTCATTTTAAACGAATGCCCGGCAATCAGTCGTGGAAACAAGGCAATTTCTTAAGAAGACAAACAGTTGCCCGCGTTTTCGCCACTATTCCCAAAAGAACTCCAGCGAGTGGATAGGGGAGGGGGCTCAGCCTCTCCATCCGATTCAATCGATCTTTCCCCGTGTCTGTTTGCCGAGCTGAATTTAATTTCTCGCCGTTCGACAGAGCAATGATCCAGCGCGACAATTGTTGATCTCTTCTCTCCCCGCCGTTCCCACCCTCGAGCTCTATTTCCCTGCAGCCTGCTCCCGCGACGAGAATTTCTATTCACGTAGCGTCGCCAACCCGTGAGTTGCTCAAACAAAGAAATATCCGAAACAATATTCCCAGAAATTCCGTGTTTCTCGACTGCCTCTCCAAGAGGGAGGATTCCCCGGCTACATGCAAACTGGATGGCGTGACGGCGCGACGCTCGAGGTGCACACGCCGCTGTCACTCGGAGCGGAATCGAAGGTCGACAAGCGACGACGGGCGCGGCGGGGGTCTTAGCTTACAGCTTCCCGAAACGCGAACTCTCAGCAACGGCTGGAAAGTTTCCCTCGAGGAGGACGTTTCTGGTACACCGACAACGACGCATCCGATCCCAATTTCCCATCATCTCGACGTTTCGAGGATCGTCGTGTAAAAATGCAACGCAAAGGAGGTTGCTCGCGGCGCTGGGGCTGCGAGACGGAGAGGCGAGTGGATGATCGAAAAGGCGGTGCATCGAGGGCAGAGACGAAAGGGAGGAGGAACCGTAGACAGTGTAGGGACGTTTCTGCGTGTGGGATAAGGTGCAGCGTATGTACGAGCGGAGCAAAAAATAGAGATCGTGAGTCCGATCGAGAAACGTGTCGAAGGATAAAGGCAAGGACGGGCGGGGTTGGGCGACGAGAAGGAGGCTTCTGATATATTTCCCTTTTAGCAACTTTTGTCTTTTAGTCCTGGAAGCAGACACGGCTTTCCAGTTGCTGTCGTTCTGACGGAGCAGCTCTGCATACAAGACATCTCCATTTAGATGCCACCCGTCCTCCGTTCCCACCATCCTCTTTTTCCCAGTGGTCCAGGCTCGCGCGAACCACCCTCTGGTCCGTCTCCTTTTCCTTCGTTGCTTTCTATCGTCCACACCCTTCCACCGCCGACGCTCTTTAACGGCCACGTCGAGGCGAACGTTTCTCGCTTTTCCTCCTATTTTTCTGCCCCTTTCTCTTTTTCACCCGTCTGCTTTCTTTCTCCCCTTTCAACGTCGCCGCCGCGAACGTCGTTTCTCGTTTTCATATCGCCCACACCCACCGCCTTGGTTTTCTTCCCTTCGTTTTACAAACGACGCTGAGCGCGGAACGAGGTCGTCGGGTTCAATCTGTCATCGGATGATCAACGACGCCGGCTGATAGCGGAATATAGAGGAGATGACAATTCTATAGATTGCCGCGGCCGGATTGTGTACCGGTGGATTGCAGGGGCGATGGAGTTGTTTCCTCCTTGTAAAAAGCCAGATCTCAGGTTTCATTCATATGTAACGAACACTGTGCACCAACACTGTTCTGGCGGATGGTCAACGGGTTAATTCGTCTGAAGATGGTGAACAGGTTGCGTAAGAATTATTTCACAGACGGCCCCGAGACAGCGAACTCCTTCTCCCGGTGAAGACGTAGGAATTATTAGCGTAGCGGCGCTAATCACGACCGGAAGATCGGGAAGGGGAGCAAGGAAAACTGTCGGAGATACGGGGAACAAGCAATATCGAATTTCTTTTACGAAGGAAACAGAGCGAGCCGGGGGATGATATCTGAGCCGTAATATTTTCAATCCACTGCAGGCCGAGACAAAAGTCGACCGATTATTTCCTCTGCGAGGGGCCGCGTCGACCCCCGCGTAGTGGTTACATCGACGACTATATCCGAAACTCACGGTACGATGAACCGTTTCAACGTCGGCAAAGCCAGCGACGATGTGACTATGGCTCGCAGAAGAGGATATTACAGTTCGATATCCTCGGGCTGAGTATCGATTTCCGTGAGATAGGTCACAGTGTTCTAGCGCCACCGATGGAATCGCGACACAGAGAGAGAGAGAGAGAGAGAGAGGGAGAGAGAGAGCCAGACCCTCCGATCCGTCTGGCATGGGAAGTCGATGTTTCTGGATCAAAGTTCGTACACACGATGTGCGGGAGTAAGCTTAGCTCGGCTGTAAAAGCAGGAAAATGAGGGAAGCAGCAACGTACGCGTGACTGCTGTGTCATCGACTGTTGATCGATCTTGAGCACGGTACGTTAAGTACACACAACGAAGTAACGATCCCAACAAAACTAGAAACGCCGACTATATTGGAATTTGTGGAGGGTCGAGATAAATCCCAGAATACACGCGTAATCCATGGAATCGAACTCCCGTCCTCTTCAACGATAGAGGATTTCAGCAATTCCTTGTGACTCCGCAGCGATTCACAGCGGACTCCTCCACTCACTATTTCCCTTCCAAGAAAGAAGCACGGTCGTTTAAAGATTCTCGTATGAAAAGACCTCGTTCCGCAAGAAAAGAGCTGCCTTAGTCCTTCGCAACTGCCTTCTGCCTCGCGTCGCAGATCGTCAGGAGGAGTCAATGGACACCGGGGCTGCTGGCGGTACAGCCCGCGACGCGACGCGTCGCAATGGTCGCGAAATCGTCGAGTCAGAAAGCCGGAGTCACGTCGTCAAGAAGCCATTTACTTATTGGACTCTGTTCGACCCTGACGTATTGTTTACGAGAGGGACGGGGGAGAGCGAAAAAAAAAAAAACGGGGTCAGCCTCGCGAAACCATTTCTGCTGAATGCCCGCTGTCTGCATACACGTACGCGCGCCCGCGTTAAAAGTAGCGGGTATGACTTTTCAGTGGAAAAATAATATACGGCTGTTTACAAAGGCGTCGTATTCCCAGGGCCTCGTTTCCACACGGCCAGATCGTAAAGCGTCGTTCTCCTCTTATTTCTTTCGGCTAATGTGCATCGTTAGGGCGGCTTTTTTGCGCGGGCGGGCACGTAAGAAATTGCGGCTCGCGTGCGCGTTATCGGCTCGCCCTCGCCGGGGTGCAACGCTAAATTATAAATAAGAAAAAAAAAAAAATTCTTTTACATAGGCAAGTCAGCCCCGCCAACTTTCCCGCGGATCGAACGCCTAGTCGCCAGGGGAACGTATCCCGCGAACTTTTTACATTCTGCAAACATCCCGTCCGGCGTTTTCCCTGGAAATTGATTCGTGTCTATCGCGCAACCATCTCTTGGAATGTAAATAGCGAAATCATGGGAGGCCCCGTCTCTCTCTCTGTCTATATCTCCTTTTCCCCCCTCTACGAGCATTAAGCAAACACGAAATCAAGCAAAGCGTGGCACTGAGGTCTGAATTGCCACTGACGCTCGCAGGAAAAACCCAGTAAACAAGAATTCTGGATGAAGAAACCGAACATCTCTTGAAATATAGAAGAAAATTGCCGAGCCTTGCAGCGGTAACACAAATCTTCGTTCAAAGTACTTACTTGCTCAAGTTCTGTCAACAACCACCCAAATTTAAAGCAAACAAGGCTACCGCTTTAGTCTGAATTCCGTCTAACGTTGACAAATCGAAAAGACATTCCGAGCCAGTGGTGAAAGACACATTTCGTGGCTTCCTACTCTCAAGGCTACTGCTTCACACACTACTCGAGTGCTTCCTCAAACACCACCCTGGATTCCATCCACCCGCGACACTCGCCACCCCCTCCCAATTTGTACGCAAACGGAAGAGGGATACGTGATTCTCGTCAAAACGGGCGAATATGAGAAAAGTCGGGCGCTCTTCGGAGTTGCATTCGCAACGGGCGCCCGCGTGACCCGAATGCACATTTTAGGCCGAGATCCGAGCGTTTTCGACGCGAACCATTCTTCCGCGAGTGTTCAAAAGCAGCCGCCAAGCAGTGGAAAAGCCAGATTGAAATAAACGCCGAGGGTCTGACCGTGCGCCCGCAAAGCTCGCAAGCGGAGCTTCCGGCTACCCGCGAACACGTGGCTGTTTCTTTCTTTCCCCCGAATCCCGAAGTCGTTGAGCAATTTTTACGTCTTGCGTCGTCCCTCGGAGCTCGATTAAAATCGACGTCCCGTGAACGGAAGAAAGCGAATGGGCCCGCGCTCGGCCCTATAGAGAACGTTCCTGCGGTGAAGTTGGACCGTAAAAATCTTTGGTGGGATCGGGAAAGGCGAAACTCTCGTTATGCAATTCCAAGTTTCGAGTAGGATTACGCGCACAGTCGCCTCGAAAGTTGTACCCCGGGAGCGCGGAGCTGGCGTAATGGCCGAGCCGAGCGAATGAATATCCGCGGCGATAAAAATATCGACGAATTTTTAGAGTTTCGACGGCGGGCTATCGCTTTTCAATCTGGTTCACCCTTAGACCGGGATATTTGCGATAAAAGTTCGCCTCTCCGGGCCGTTTCTTTGTTGGTTCCTGCTTTACTCTTTCCCGCAGCAAGTGTTTCACTTGTAACGAAATAGTTGATCGCGTAGATACATAGGATTTCTTGATCTAGAAGTGGTCGAGTAACTGATTGGTTTTACGAGCCTGCTACCGCTTTCCGATTATGTAATTCTGAACAGCTCTGAAAATCTGTGCTACTGAATGGAAAGTACTTACAAGGAATATTCTCTAAGAGAGACTCCAAAGCAGACAGCGAACTTTAAACTTCTTGTCTCATCAACTTTAGTTCACGTCAGTTATCTTCGGTGTTCCAACAAGTAAAGTGTTGCGTACGCAAATGCTCGTACGCAGTTGCCGAACCGTTCACGTAGAAATAAAATGATTGGACTCACGTTCGTGCGGAACGGTAAAACGAAATAAATGACTCAGGGAATCACACTAATTACAACTAACTATATTAAGAAGAGTAAATTGTACAATGGTAGGTTGACTGGTGTTGTCTCTTTAAAGCTGGGTTTACACCTGACGAGTGACTCGGCCGAGTCACCCGGTCTGCTACTCAGCCGAGTGAAATTTATACCGATTTGCCCGCCGGACTACCTACTCGGTCGAATACTAGAATATGCGTTCAGACAGGGCGAGTGCTGGGCTCAGTCGGCCCAAAGTTCCTATAGCGTCACGAGCTTACCCGAAAGAAGCCACAGAAGCGGAAACACCGTCGCTGTTAGCGCCGAAAAACTGACGCTTGAACTAGCCGTCTGATTGGTCCTTTAGAACCGCGAAAAATCGCGCGGTAGACACAGCCGAAGAAAGGACGCTTTTCCCCAAAGTCGCGGCCTAGCCGCTCGCAACGTGCCCCTCTCACCGTATTTTATAACCCTTTACGAGGCCTGCGAAGCCGTCATCTGGTCGACAACCGACCAGTGCCGTTACAAAAAGACCTGACCATCTACACGGTGTACAAAATCATGTGCATTTCTGTCATTCATGCTCCACTCACGTCACACTCACGCTTCAACATAAAGTGAGATACTTCTCCAGGTACTCAACAGCAGGTATACCAGTTCTACGAGTTTAGAGTATCATGAAGGTACTCCTAAAATTTGTGCTCCGCTGCAGAGAACCAGCTTGAAATGAATTTCTATCCAGATATATTTTATTTCGCAGAAATAAAAAGGCGGTATCTTTCAAGTGAAACCATGTTCACGAATTCTAGTAAGAAATTCCGTCACTGCGACCGTCATTTCTGCGTACGAAGATCACCAACTAAGTAATATAGCTGGCCCGTATATAGGCAGTTCTCATATGATTCTCGTGAATAAAGTATCCCCTTCTGTCGTTTCCCAAGCCCGGTTCGCAACAGCGGGGAACGCAGAGGGGAGAGAACTTTGATGAAACTTTCCCACGTCATCTTCTCCTCCACCTTGCCCCTGTCTTCGCCAACTTTCTCCTCCAGCGTCCGTTTCTCGCTTCCTTCTCTCTCTCTCTCTCGAGATTAGAAAAACGCCGTGTCTCCTCGAGACGTCGTCGCATCTCGAGGACCAATAGACAACCGAGAAATATATTCCGACGACTCTCGACTTCTTCGCTTTCTTTTCCATTCCTCTCTGTCCTCCTCCAGTCCCCGGCTGTCTGGCCGTCTTCGATTCGTCTCTTTCAATCTTCGGAGCCGTATACGCGGCAAACTTTTGCCACAGGGAGGGTGGGCGAGGAGAAAAACGAGGCGCGCAACTCGCTGACTTTTGCCACTTTGCAAAGTAGACTTTACGCGAGAGTTCAAGTCGGGCCTCGAAATTTAAGAACGATGGACACGATTATTCTAATGGAGCTTCCGTTGTGCTTTCGTTTTTCACACTCCTTTTCGGTCCGAACGATCGACGGCTCGCCCCGACTTTCCATTAAGCGTCGCTACGTGTTTTAAACGGTGCGCGCTTATTCTCCCCCGTTCCATCCCCGACTGTTCCCGATCTATTTCCGTGCGTTCAAGTGTTCGCGTCGGGGACGAGGATGAAAAGATCGAGGAAATATTTCCAACGATTCCCGTGCCGGCATTTTCCTATTTCTTTCGCCGCTTCACCCCTGTCGCTCAAACCCCCCGTCGGACAATGGGACGAGGAAGTTTTCCTCCCCGGAGGGGAGCCACGAGCTTCCACTCCGCGTATCTCAATATCCTCGCGTGTATGCATAATAAATCTGCCTCTTAGACACGATGCAGGCTCTCGAGAGCATGCATTCTGTATGTGTGGCTAACAGGAAGAGGTCACAGCACTGGGGTCGTCGATTTCGATATACGTACTTTGTTTCTCCGCGTATCTGGGACGTGTCAGGACGCACGCCATTCTCTCCGCTGATATGTCCTCCAGGCATACAGCTCCGTCCCGAAGAAACCCGCTATATAAACCGTCAGAAGTGTGTAACATCGTCAAAGAAAACGGATAACCGAGGTTCGAGGGTAAAGGTTAAAGTCGACGCGTGGCCCTCTATTTTCAATTCAAATTTCGCCAGCGAGAGACTTAATTACGATTCCACCCCTGCGACCTCTCACTGTGCATAGGAGCGCGAGAGATATTCACGATCGATCGCGAGTGGATCGAGTCGGTCGAAACCGCGGCGCGCTAACGAGCTGCTAATCCCTTATGATCTCTCGTCGCAGGGAATCGCGACGTTCCCCGCGGACAGTTTCCACCGATTTGCTCCCCGAAAAATATTCAAACTAGCGCGCGCACCTGGGCCGGTTCGATTCGCGAAATCGCGATGACCACCGCTCCCGTGGCTCGCGTTTCGAAACGTCGAAACAGCCCGACAGTTTGCTTGCATTTTGCATACGCCTTGCGCAGAACCGCGGTGGAAAAAAGAGCCCCGATGTCGAGGATGGAACTCATCGAACGCGCCCCTGCCAACGGCGCGAAATCAAATTCGCACGCTCGCTTGGGACCAGGGACGAGGGAAATCATTCCCGAAATTGCCAGGAATGCCGGCTCGTCGCGCGTTCCCGGCATTCGAAAAAGGGAGTACGTGGTGGCTAGTCGTGAGCTCGATCCGTGACGGTTCATTTTTCGGCTCGTTCAACGTTTTATGATGCCTTCATGCCCGTACACGGCGAACCGCTCGCAAGACGGGCAGAAGTCTAACGAACCGAGGCCGGTGGATTTTACGTCGGGCTGATTTCTAATTACATCTAGCCAGAAAATCGTCGATGTGTGCTGGCTTGGCCGGGTTGCATGGGAACTCAATTCCGCGATGATGGACGGGCACGCGTCCCACAAAGTTGAAGACTTAATAAAGGCTTTCCTGTAATGGCTGCCCTGCCGAGACGATGGAACGATGGATAGGTGGCGAATGAAGTGCAAAGTTGCGAGCGAACACAGTTCCATCGAATGCTTTTCACGAGGTTTTAACGAAGCGAGCTGTATTAGCCTTGCTTTCTTTTCGAAATGTCTCTAGTTTCTGCTTCAAGCTAATTCTTCACGCCTTAAATACAGGAAGATCCCAAATTATCCATAGTAATCCACTATTTAATTCGATGAGTATACCAGTACATGGCTGCTAAATACGTCTACTACTTCCTATCCCAATTTTCTGTTAATCCATTTCGTAAATGGCTCTATCGAGGACCTCGGGAAATCGTTTCCCGAATGGCCTACCAGCGTCAAAGACTATAACGCTTGCCTGTGACCCCGTTTCTGACAATAAGTCAGAAGGCAGCGATGATCAATGCGAACGAGATCACCAGACTGATGGACGGGCGCGTGTTACGCGAAGTTGAAGACTTAATAAACGCTTTCCCGTAATGGCAGCCCGGAGGTATGGGGAAGAAGCAGCCAACCGAAGGGAGATTGGATGCAGGTTATAGTATGTATATACGTGACTGACACACGAGCCAGAAAAGGCATCGCCGTCGTGTATGATAAAATAGCGCGTTCGAGGCGAAAGGAAGGGCGCGGCAGGGTTCTGTGCGTGAGCAGCTAATAGAATTAGCGAAAACGAGTCCACGGTTATTGTGGCTGGGGCGGATACTTAACGGTGGGCGCTAAGTCCGAAGAACGACGAAAGTCGCGTGGAAAGTTGCCGACAAAATGGGATTCGGGAACTTTACGACTTCCAATTACGCCACGCGAGAAGGTCCCTTGCAGTGAACTCGACAGTCGAGCGTTGAGGATCACGTTTAGCTTAATCCGCACGATTTGCCGGGGGCAAAAACACTTTCTTGGGAAAAATAGCAAAGTCGATGGCTTAGACGGATCCTACTGAGCTTAATTCCTTGGTACAGACGCGTGAAGGGGGTTAAATTCAACGTAACACCTTCTAATTCGTAGCTGGCAGCTGATTGATCAGCTTGCTAGACAAAATCTCATAGCAAGTTTACTCGTAAAACCAATGATTCATCATCGATAAAATTGGACATCCTAGGGTAGATGCACCATTTGTCGCCACTTTAAGGTGTTGTACACCTGTTTTGGCCATTTCTTAAAAGATATAATATTTTTTCGTGTGAGCAATAAATATAAACTTATATATCTGGCGGTATAATTGTAATTTAATGAGGTTAATATTCGGTACTCTTTTTTATACATCAATGGAATCGATCCTATTATTATTAAGAAGCAATTGACCGTCAAATTTTCTTTAAATGGTCACTCGATTGATCCATCTGAATGCAGGATTATATTTACAAGAACCAAAAGCGATCAATTCGCACAAATTGAACATAAATCTCTTCGTTGGCTAGAACACCGTAATTTAATTATTTTTGCCGCCAGATATCGATCTATTTACTCTAACCATGTTCACGCGATGGAACACATACGAGTAACATCATACCCTCAAATTGCACGCAATTTTATTTGCAGACTCATCGCCATTAAAAACATCAATCATTCGATATTTATCGATGCTCCATAAATATCGTCCATATCTGGCGTCCTGCCCTATCACGCGGAAACAATATACCTGTGCGTTGCAAAAGAATAACAATTCCGCATGCGTTTTCAACATAATTAACAGAAACACACTTCCCCGAGGAAAGTATAATTCTACCAGCGAAACAGAATAAACAATCCATTCTACAGAGTAATTAGTTAACAAAGGCAATATCCAGCATTGTAAAAGTAACATTCCATTTTCCAGGTGAAATTCGTGATATTTGTTTCCATTCAAAAATATCGGCGATATTGGAATAAGTTTTTAGTGATTCTACAAATACAATATTCCTCTATCGTTGCAAATCTGAACTTTTTCAAGCTTTTTAAGCACCAGTGAACTAATCCCCCGATACATCAGCCGAACGAATGTATTGTACACAGTCTGCAAATCAAATTTCACTTCCTCCCGCTGCGAGCTCTTTCCCGCCTAATTCGTAATGGAATTCCTTCCAGGGAGTTTTAATAAAGCGTCTGTACGTTTATAAAATCTCTACACCCGACGACTACGTACGGAATTTCAGCACCGAGCGCGTTCTATGTGTACCCGTACGTTCCGCCGAGTCGTAAGCCGCCACGCGAACGGCGAACGGTTTTCAAGGGGTGGTAGACAGTACCGGGGTGGATCAGGATTGACTTCCACACGCTGTCGTTCGCTTTAACCGAGAACGCGTGTAGACTGCCTCTCTATCCCGTCGCCAGGGTATACGTGCACGGTTAAATGTCTACGAGGTTTACGTGAAAGCGTGCACGTGCAAAGGATTCGCGGCGCTCGCGAAGACGGGTGGACGGGGGGGAGGGTGTGTGGGAGCCGGCTGAGGGTAGAGAGAGGATACATTTCGGTCTGGGTCTGTCTCTCGCCATTACCCTCCACCCGCCATTCGTATCCAGTGATGTAGAAACGCTTCGCGACGAGCCCGTGCGGGACTACGAAATTGCTTTACCGCCCCCTCGCGAGGTCTTTAATTTGGTTTACTATCAGCCGCGCGTGGCCCCCTTTGCTCGCGCCGCAAACTTTGTCTCCACTTTTTCACGCGCTAAAATTGCTTGACTAATCTCCCGCTGTGCCGGGCGAACGATGGGACGGCACAGAAGCCGCAAAAACTCGCCTGAACTGCTCGAAGAGCGCGCGACGCACGGTGACCGATCATGGTCGTTTTCACGGGGATGAACGCGGCGAAAATCTAATCACGTACGACACCTGTTAAAGATCCGCCTTTACGCGATTCCGAGGACCTCTGGCTACTGTCCTGGTGCGCTAGAACGAGCTTAGGTGTTGCATCTGATGTTGATAGAGACCGTTCACTTTATCGCGCTCAGTTTTTCTGTGACAAATGAGGCGGTAATGAGGTATTCGATCATACGGTACGTTGCTTTTGGGAAGAGGGAATCTGTTACTGCCGCGGTACCTTCCGCGGTGACTTCCAACTAAAAAGGAGGCAACGTGATCGGTGTAAATTGTTTCCCCGAAACCGGTCGGCCGGTTCAACTTTCAACGCCGCCAGATTCACGCTGGCCATGTGCCCTATTTGCGGCCACGGACGTGCTGGCCGTTCACGGGCGAAAATCCGCTACAGGGCTCCTTTGTCTGTCAGAACCAGTAGCTTACAGGATGGCTCCGGTTCGAGGGAATTACCGACGCTGAAAGGAAAGAGGAAGGAACTTGTCGACACGACGACCGCCTCCTCGCGAACGTCGAAAAGTCGCCGGCCCGATTTTACGCGAGGTAATCTCTTTCCTTTCTCTCGGCTCGCTTCTCCCCCGCCCCACCCCCCTGCGGCCGGCCGTCAGACGGCCGAAGATTGGTTCTACTATAAGACGAGAGTTTGCAGTATGGCTCGATCGTCCTTTTTCTCTGCCGGTTCGTGCCTTTCCGGCGGGATATAAAAGGGCCTCTCCAGTGACCAACGCGGTCGTTCCGACGACAATACCTTTTACTAGCTACCTATCTTCCACCTGTCTGATAACCCATGAACCGAAAGCACGGAACGAGCCTAGCGAAAGATCGCCCATCTTATACGCTCCTCCGTACACACACGCTTTCGTTCCCCGTGTTTAAACACTCATCGGCCCTACAGAATTACTATTTCGTACGCGACACTGCGCTCGCGTCTGCTGGGTGAACTCAGCATTCTCTCGGCCCCTCGCTAGTACGAATTATCGTCGGGACTGTCTTCTACCAGGCGGTGTTTCTTATCTGAGATTGCGTTATAATGGGGATGGGTTATCGGGATCGGGAAGACTGACCAGTACATTTATTATATCCTTGAGCGGTTGCTTAAGCACGTCAACGACAGAACCAGGCGTACGCGACTCTATTTCGCGGCCGGCGAGGATAATTAATGCAAATGGAGCGGTGCGCGTAATCGCGGGATAATAAAGCGATCATAGCTCAAGGAGGGTACTTTGCAGTGACACCGGCTGAATTATGCACGATCTCCCGGCAATTTGAGACGATATTACCCTCGGCGGCATAAATTTGTCTTCAGGTCCGGTGGAATTTCTTACAATCCAACGGAACGTCGAGATATCCTCGGACCGAGGCCAGAGGCGATCAGGTTCCTCCGTTGCACAGTGGGGAAATTTCAAGATTTTATGGCCAGAACCACAAAAATAAATTTTTCAATTCGACAAAATAATTGCAAATTGAAGAACTAATATGAGTATCAAATGCCACCAATTTTACTGTTAAATGTTTTAATACAAAGCTCGTATAGACTCGCAAATGTTTATGTTCATGTGAGGTTAGACCGATCGCAAAGAATTAATCCAGATTTTCAAGTTGCTTCAAACACTTATATTGCGTTATCCAAAGATCTGAAAATAATTTGAAGGCTGGATTCAATTCCTGGTGGTGCGCAAGATATTTTTTTGTCCTTAAAATAATTATGTTTCGATTTTTAATACGTAATTTATACAATTTTTAAAGTAGTGTTTTAGAAATAAGCTTTTCATATAAGAATCAATTTTCAATTCATAAAATAGTTATCAATCCCATAATATCCTGCAATGATTTTCATTCCTATTTTACGTTGGACTGTTTTGATTCTATAAATGCAATTATTAATTGCTAATAGTTGCTAATCTTGTAAATATATGCATTTTTTTAAACACGATCCAGTGTGTCTTGTCTAACATACGGCATAACTGTGACCGAGACTGATTCACATGTTATACATTACAATCCTTTTTACTCTTTTTTTAAACGATTTTATTCAGCTTCGATCCTCTGTTTGATTGTTTGTATTATGTATGTTTGTTTGTCGTCAGAAGCGATAACCCTTCTGCTACGCCCTGCTGCACTGTAGCAGAGGCCTGCTCAAGCAAAGAAAAAAGTGTATAAATGTAAATAATAAAAAATCTTTATCGTTCGAAATTTTTGTAAGTGCTGTTTTTCGGATAATTTAGTTTCCCATATATTAGAACGTAAAAGTGCCGAATTTTATATATTAAAAATAAGTTTTGAGGTTTTGACCACGAAAATGGATATAGTTCTTCAATTGACATTTCTATTAAATTTGTAAAATTCCAAAATTTCATTTCTGTAGTTTCGGCCATAAATCGCAAAATTTCCCCACTGTGCGTTGTGTAATACGCTGATCGGTTCTCTGGAATTTCAGCTTCGCCGTAGAAACTTAAAAACCAATTAAAAAGTTAGATTACTCTCTAAATGTGGCGACGGAGAGGAATTATTTCATAACTCTGCTCCTTGCCAAGCCTGCGTCAATACCAATCACTCTTTGAAAAAAGGAGTCAACGTATATCCCTTCCCTCCTTTCGAGCAACACGAAGTGGACGCCCGTAACGAAATAGGTTGGCCAATGAAATGAAAAAGAACGGGGAACAAGCAGGCGAGCCGGTAGCCGGATTCAGCCCGGAATCTCGAGGCAGAATGTTCAGGTAAATTGCGCGCATTATGGCCAACGACGTCCGCGGAGACATTTCTAGCGGTCTCGCGGTTAAAAACGCCGTGGTCGCGCGTGGGCGCGGAAGGATTGCATCCCCCCATTGAAAGTTCGCATAACCGCGGCGCATTTCCAGGCGCAGAACGAGAATGTGATGACCGGCTATGCGCGTATGCGCGGCTCGTTCGAGACCGGTATGTACCCCACGAAATATCGGCACGAGAAGGGCCAGAATGTCAGGTCACAATGCCGAAGTCTTGGCCCTGGAAAGGTTAATACTCCCCGACAGCAGCGCGCGTGTTTCTGCGCTATCTACGCCCCACATGCCCGCGTGGAAACGGGCTTTTCATTCCGATGGAATGAAGGGATTCCGTTGCTGAAGAAACTTCAGAGAAACTGAAAAAGTTACAGCACCGCAGCTCGGTTACGAGTACCGAGGTAAGGTATGAATAAATGCTTCTCCAAAGCTGTCGATTAATACAGCATCCAGGAAGCAGTAGAAACGCATCGCCTGCTACTGAATACTGTAAATGTCTGCCACGCGTTCCCGAATTCGTATCCTCTTCGGCACCGTATTCACTAGCGTGTGTGTCCATTCCGAGCGATCCCGCTAAAAGCCGGTACTAGCAGAAATGTGCCTCGACTTTAAATGGATTTGAAACCGCCGCCGCGAACAAAAAGTGTATCGGCTCGACTTCGGTGTTTCAATTTTTCAGAGCGTACAGCGGCGGCGCAATTCGCGTGACACTGCAAAAAATTCGGTCCACGGAAGTTGCCAGCCGGCGAGGATGCTCGAATTCCGTCTGTTTGCTCGGAACACAAGGGGGAGGGAAAGTAGCCCAAGTGTATATCCGCCGTGCATGAACAAATCGAATCGTTGCCCATAGAATTCCCTGTCTGTCAAGCGTTCTTCGCGTGATTCGGAATACATGCCAGCCACGGGGCTGTGCATTTGCATCAGAGGACCGAGGGAGGACGGAGAGAAGAAGAGGCGCGCGATAGCTGGACTATGGCAATACACATGCACGCTGTTTGATCAGGCATAGTAAACACGATATTTTCTCACGCGTGGATATACGGCCCCGCAAATCCAGACACGGCCTCTGCCCGTCGCGTTGCTTTACACCGGCGCGTTATTATTCGTTTCGCGCAACCCGGCGATATTGTGTTTAGATTGGAATTTAAAAAAAAAAATAGAACCCCCCGGAATAACGGGATTATACCGAATCCATCGACTCGCCAGCTATAATAGACACGTTGAATGCTATGCCACTTTGGAACCGTTGAGAGCAACGATCGACAAACCCAGTGGGACACAAAGATATTCGCGACGCAAAAATATCGAAATAATTCCAACCGTAGTTTCTATATCTATGATACTCTTTTTTATTTATTGTTTAGATTTATTATACTCTTGGGTGTACTGGCGCATTTGAGGACCTAGCGAGAGGGGTGCAGCACCACCTTTACCAACTTCGAGTAAATTAGAAAAAAGTATATATATTTTCACACAATAAGTAGCAGTTAAAGTTGGTAAGTTTTTATTTCTATTGTCGGGAAATTCTTCAAATTTGGAGCATTCGTATTGCGCAATACAGTAATGAGGCAGATTAAAAATTTGCAATAAATCGCTTGTTACCGGATTAACATCAAACGTACGTCGAACGACATAGAATTTTTGTTACGTATATAACTCAAAAACTGTAAAAACTGATGGTGCTCGATTACATTTAAGCATTAACGTGGACAAGCTTCACTGTTTACTAATCAAGTTATCATTGAAAAAATGCACTGAGCTGCAATTATATAGTCGAAGAAGGAATATTTACAGCGTTCCTTATAATTCCTTTATCTTACAAACCCGTTCGTCTTTGATGTTTCCACGTTCCCGAACGAAAGCGCCTCCGCGCATGGTCGTCTGACTAAAGCATGCCCTATTCCCCTTACGAAGGCGCGCGCGATTCATCGCGGCCCTGTGCACGCTAGCGTACACCGTGGGAACGCGCGACGCGGCAAAAGGAATCATTAATCACCGGGATCAGCGGCGCTGTTACTCCCTGACGATTTGTATTTCTTACCGAACCCCGTAATCCGCGCGCTCTCTCATAAAAGCTCGCGTGGTCGCGACTAAATTGATTCCCCCGCACCATCTTCCCGGGATCCTCGCGCGCGTTCATTCACGATCGTCCACCGCACGAGGAGCTGCGCGTCCTCCATCGTGGTTCCGGTTCTGCACGAGTCGCGAGAAATCCCGTGGCATTCTGCGCGCGGTGGAGAATGCGAACGCGGCCGCCGGATTCTCCATCTTTCTTCTTTTTCCCTTCTTTTGCGCCCTCCGTGATGCTGGGCCTCCGGGGCGAGACGGTAATTGGATAAGTTAATTAGCTTTTTAAATGAAACTTTGTCGAGCTTTTAGATACCCCCGACCGTTCCTCCTTCTTTTTTCCCTCTGCCCGAGCTTGCGGTCGCGTAGCTCATCGTCGTTGCTCCGAACGCGGTCGCCGGATGCTCGGCTCCCTTCGAGGAGCCTTAAAATAAATGCGCAGAGAGCCTGGGGACCAACCATCGTCGCCCAACCAGCTCCTCCCCTCCCCTCCTTCGTCTTGCCGTCCCTCACATCCTCTAACCCTTAATTGAAGCCATAACGCCGTAGAGCCTCGAGCGGCCTTAATGCAGCCGAGCTGCGTCACTTTAATTGAAAGTGCACGGATTTCTCTGATAGCTGTGGCTGCGGTTCCGTCGTGAAAGAGTAAGGGAGAGACGGGGGGAGGGTTGGCCACGGGGCTAGCGCCGGGGGCTGCACTTCCCTGGATGGAAGTAGGCATTTACCTTAAATGCATCTTGAATCGCGTTTCACGGACGGGGCCCGGTACACGGGGACGCGTCTGTGTCTCGGCCTCGGCAGCGGACACAAAGCTCCCGAGAATCATTCGAAATTAAAGAACCTTTACTTTCCCATCGATATGCGTTGGGCAGAAATGAAGGACTGCCCGAGGAGAGGGACTGGTCGCGGGGTACGTTATACTTTGACGTCGCGTCTGAGTGATATATCGTAGCCAGTATCGACCATCTCGCTGGAATATTTACAAATTGCTGAGAGCACCCTGTACCGCCTGTAAAATAAGGGAAAAGCGAGAAATGGAATTCCCTTGGACGTCGTCGTGTTCGTTTTATTTACTTATTAACTTCGGTTTACGAAGTGAATTTCAAGCGGCGCGAGTTAGTCGAGTGAAATAAATCAGATCAAAGGGAAGTTTTAACGAGAACTTAATCAACACGAGTTTTCCAAATAGAGTTAGAAAAAAATCGCCCCGGGCTCCGATAAATTATTGCTTACGGCGTTGGTGCCATGAATTCAGAAGCTTTTTCGCTTTCTTTTGTAGGGTTCTCCACGAGGAAATTTGTTCAAAACTGTGCGAATTTTTCATTTTAGTCGATAGGGATAAATACATAGACTCTTGTCGGACGAGATCAGCAGCCTGGTCTCTGTGTTACAGGACGCGAGAGAGATTATATGTTTTTATCGATGCTACGACCAGTCTTTCGTCTTTCATCGTTACTGCGTCCACCATACTACAGAAATCATAAAAACTGGAGGAAATATGTTCGCGAACAATTCGTTAGCGGAGAGCAAGATGCTGGACCGAGCGAGTAAAACGGGGCAAACAAAATTGTGTTCTTGCTTGCAAGTCAAAGCGAACTACGTGACCCGCAGATTTCGGGTGGTCCAATTACTCCTCTGAATAATTGTCCGAACTTACAAGCTGTTGTTAACGAGTGCCGTGGATAACTACCGCGACTTCTGTTTCTTGGGCTGAATAATTCCCTGAGTACAGAGCACGCCAACAACTTCCTGCTTGTAAACAGAGTAAGGGGGACCTCTTGCCGAACGTTCGAAAAGAAACGAATGAAGTTTGGAATAGTGAACAGACTGTCTAATTAACAGAATAATGTTACAAACTTGACAATAAAATAAATGAAGAAGGTTCGTGAAAACCAGAGACGGAAAACCAGAGTTGAAAATTCACTTAACCCAATGTTATTTGTGTAATTTTGAAAGTTTTCAGGAAACGCTAACGAGACAATTTATGAAACAAGATTCTATCCGTGATATTGGACATTCTTGGCCATGAAATGGAAGTGAATCTAAATCGAAATATGCGGGGTTAATTTCCCGCGATAACACGGACTGATACTTGAATTATAACGTATTCCCAACTCCGCAGCGTGCAATATCAATACATTTCGTTCATTGCTCACCTCATTAATCCGAAGAATTGAAATTTTCGCAGACAATAAAGAGGAACTGCGCGGTATAGAAACAAGAATGGAAACGGTGCAACGTTATGAAATCACCTTCGTTAAGAACTTCATTTCCCTGTGAATTTTCCTCTAATTAGCAGAAGCGATATACATCAACTATACAAATAAAATGACGTATTAATGAATTCATATAAAGTCAGTATACTCGATCACTAACTCGATAATACAAAGCATTTCAGAACAGAGTGATTAGCAACAGAACGAAATACGAAGAGGTACGAATTTCTGCTCTTTGTCCGACATTTCAATGTTCCTTCCAAACGTGTGATTTATCAATCGACGATAATTGACTAAATGTTAACACAATGCCATTGTCATGTTCCACTCACAGTTTCTATTATGTATATTCCTCTAAACGGGGCATGCGCGATGTATCCCGATGTCGAAAAATCATTTTGTACGTCGCAAAAAATTTTAGGCTAAAAACGTTCGAGTGAAGCTGGTCGAGAAAGAAGAACTGTAGTAACAAAACAGGATCATATTTCACCCGAACTTTGCACGGAGATTTCGGAAGAAAAATGTTCTTGCCTTGTTCCTTTGTCCCGTTCGTTCTTTTAAAACTGCCATTCCCATGGGTACACAGATTTCGGGGGACAAAAGGTCGCCGGATCTTTATGGAGGGGGTGAAAAAAATGTTCCCGATGCTAATCACGGACAAAAGTTTTACGATCGCGCGCCGGTAATTAATTACCCGTGGGCCAAAGGCCGGCTGGTCTGTCGAGCCTTTGATATTACTACTGGCCGCGTCTGAGCCGATGCGGAGCATTCTCCTTTTTCCTCCCTCGTTTACTACAAGGTTGTCATTTCCGTGGACGGATCGCGGACACCTCATTCAAAGCTCGTTTGTCTGTCGCCGCGAGAGATACACGTATTAATGAATGACTGCAGCTTCCATCGAACTGAACCCACCGATACATTAACAGGCAGGAAAATAACGTCCCTTTGTTTACTAGCTACGAACGACCACCCTGTCCTTTTATTACATCCCCTGTATAATCGTATTAAATCACGCTAATGATTGTTAACTATAAATATAAGTATTAACAATGATCGTATGATTAATATTTCCATAGCGTTTAATTAGCTTGTCGCCGAGGCTTGAACAGCCGGATTGATTTGGAAGCGTGGAAACGTAACGCGTCGGTAGCGGTTTCGCGATGAAAAGTCGACTTGTCGAGCTTCGATTACGCCGATGACTCGCGCGATCTGCGTAAAGATAAACTCGAGTAATTCACGACGAGCCTCGTTACGGTCTGAGGTCGAAGTTACTCGCCCAATCAGGATATATTTTATCTCGAGCGTCATCGTTGTAACGACGTGGCGTGCCAATTGATTCCTCCGATACCGTGCTCACGAACTTAAGCTGATACACCCTGCTTCCTGGTAAACTTTCGCGCGCCTGTGAGCGCGATTAAGACCGGTAATGTTCACGGAATTACCACGAGATAGCTCGGATCTCAACATTTCGATGGGAACCAGACGCAGGCCACTTGTACAATTATTATCGATCGGTGCCTTCGTGTTAAAAGAAGTAATTTCAACCCTTCGTTGACACACCTTTTTTTCGATCAACTTTGACATACCTGGGAGGCTCACACCCAGAGCAATTTTTGAACGGCTGCCGTTCTCATCCAAAGAATCCAATCGTTATGAAAAAAATCACCGGTCATTTTCGAGGTCTCTAGAATATATTCCAATAGTTTGTTTATTGGAATTTTATCACAGTTTTTGTGGAAAAATTCTAGGTCACCATATAACGAGAAAAATCGAAGAAAATATTAAAAAAATTGTAACTTTTACAAATTTCAATATTAGAAGCTAAAAATCTACAGAGTTGTTGTGCAGATATAATATTTTAAGAAAAAAATAGTTTATAAGTGGGCTTTCGAGAAAAGATATATATTTTGCATATAGAAGTCACAGCTAGAGTGTCAACGAAGGGTTCATTAATTTTAACATAAAAAATCTAAGTCTTTAATAATTACAAGATGTGCCGTTGCAAAACGTGACTGTTGCGTTTAAAAATTAAAAAAAAAATGGCAAGAGTGTTCCATAATGCGTGTTCCAGATTAATTTCCCCGGGTATATCTATAAAATGTGCTCGTAGGGCAGGTCAGAGTAAATAGGTCGGTTTTATTTGAACAAATCCGTGAGCCACTGTGTAAACCCGAGAACAACGTCTGCAGTATTATCGGGGCCATCGAAAAACCGACCGTGACCTCAGTTTTTATAGCGAGCCAGGTTGTGCTGCACGAAAGGTTCGCCAGGTTATCACACAACTGGCCGTAAAACGCCGATCACGTGTATTACGTTCGTGACCGGCAGTCGAATGTTATCCCGTTAGTCAATTGCGCCGCTATAAAATATGTCGGCAGACCGTATTAACGAGGCATCGAATTGCCGCGTGTAAAACAACGTCGAGCACGAAAGTCTCGGCGGAACGCGTTTTAATCCCGCCTGTTCGCCAGATACGGGCAACGGATCCGAGGATTTAAACACGCCGAACGAGGGTACGTTGTTTCGACACAGGCATAAAGTTACTCGAACGAGTATCAAAAGAAGCTTCACGATTCCCCGTAAAACGGCACTAAAACGATTCAAAGTGGCGTTAAAGGTCTGTAACTGGATTTAGGATGTCTGAGTGTAAAAGGACACTGCGATTTTTTAGATAGACTGTGAACCGTAGGACTTTTCCAGCAGACTTTTCAACATCCAGCCGATCTGCTTATCGCGAATGTAAACTTGTAGCTTTGGATCAGTGCATTTCAACATTGCCTTGCACGTCGCAGTTAATTAATACCATTCAGGCGTTCTACCGTTGAAGTAGGAGCTTCTAAGTAGGAGCTTCCGACGTAATGGTGCGATTGGATTGCTTGGAAAAAAGATTTCAGCTGATGGTACCTGAGAAGTGACTTCGAGTACGTTCATTTATACGTGCGTGGAGACGAGTCCTCGCGAGGTCAATGCGTCGCGAAAGGTAACCTTTGAGTGACTCTTTAAAATGTTTTCAGCGAGTGCAGTCGCAGAGAATATAGCAAGTCTCGACTGACTCTATAAATTTTCGACGAGGCATTCGGATGTTGAAACCTCCTACTATAACTACAAATCCTTCCGATACTTCCAGCTGACAATAAAATTCATTGCACTCGCGGATAGTACGGTACGTTGAGACAAGCTGCTTCAGGAATCTGAAGAAAGTTGGCGAGCAGAGAGGCACAGAAATAGCCTGAAAATCTGGCAAGAATTACGGCACGTCGCGGGTCGATTACTCGTGTACGACATATCCGGTCACGTGACTTTGCTCGTGATTCTAATTCACCCCGATGTAAAACGTCGCCGAGGGGTAGGTACGTGCTCGCATGTCGAATGCCGTTCGCCCTCGTTGCGCCCGTATCGAGCCAAGGAGACGGGGGAACGGAGCGCGAGAGGGCTCGGGAGAAATCAGCGTCGCGGGCTGCCGTGTGTGCCGACGTATCAAAGAAATTGGGAGGCGGATGAAACGTTCGATTCCGCGGGGGCGTGCGAAGTGGGTAGGAAAGCGTGCCGCCCGATTCAGACATTTAAGGAGAGCGCCGCAGGGCTCAAAGGACCAAAGACAGGAATAAGCGGCGCCCGTCTTTCCGAGGCAATGGAACGAGAGGATGACTGGGACAGGTCGAAAATCCAATTTCGCGTGAAAGGAAACGATCAGGGAAGCAGTAAACGTACATCGCTGAAAATTCGCACGCAGGGGGGAACGGCCAGATAACCGAGAAGAAACCTTGGTCGGTCCTCTCCGCTCAGAATCGAACCAGGGAACCTATCACCGCGTGTCGTTGCCACGTAAAACCCCTCCGAGGGATTTCTTTACGACGTCGTGTGCCACTCGCGGCACACGCCAAGGAAGACAAATCCACGACCGGAGGGATTCGATCGCCCTTCGCGGAGGGAGCTGCTACGCGTCCCCAATTGTCCCAGCTGGCCGTTCCGGCGTAGAAGGGAAAACGCGCGGCGTAAAATTCCGATTTCACCGTGGCGCAGTGTCGGTAAATATTTACCTGTCAGGCTGCTGGCTGTTCGTTTCCCTGTGGCCTCTCCTGCTCTTTAATTAACAACCGTTGTCCCTCTTCTCCTGCGCAGCACTTCACTCTCCAGCGACGAAATCGAACGCGAAACGACGGCTGGTCCTTTTTGTCTGTTTCGTTAGAAACCGGTCGTTGTCTCTTCTTTTTGTTTTAATCGGGACCGTACGCTCCGCGGGACCTTTCACTGTGATTACGCGCGATATTTTAATCGAACCACGCGAACCACCTGCAAACGATACGTATCACCAGTCTACTATCGACCCATTTCGCTGGAGAGGCTCGCCAAACTCTCCACCATTGCGTTTTTTTTCCCTGTCTGATGGTGTATCGTGGCCCTCGAACCGGGATATCGAAGTCCTCGGATATGTTTATAGATATGTTTGGAGCGGTCCCTTTCGCGGGACACTTGGCGAGTCGGTGCTTGGCGGTTGCTGGCGGCTCGCGTCGCGCGAGAACGGACTCTTAATGGACCTTAATGGATCGCAACGCGAGGCCTGCACATCGGCGGTGAAAAGTTTCGCGGGACTCCCCGACCATCGGACGCTCGTTGGGTTATTAATGGCGGAAATTGAGCGGATCCCGGCGCGCGCGGCGGCGAATACCGGACGAAGTTAATGGATCATCTTCTGGGAACACTTTGCGGCTCGGTCGTAACGATTTCGGGGGTTGTTCTCTAAGTTCTACGCACTACACATACACTCTACGCGACGCCACTTCGTACACTGTTGCACTAGCGAGTATCGTAATCCAGCGTGGTCTAATTCGTCATCGCTGCTCGGACCTGGGCATCCTCGCGAGTACGCTCGCCGCTGGAAGCGTCTGGCGGACAGAGGCTTACAGAATCATCGTCCGTCGCGAGATATGCGGTGCTGGCGCCCCGTGGTCCGCGGAGTACGTGTCCTTGTTGGCGACGTAGAGGGGCGTCGCGACCCGACGGCAACATTTCGCGCGGTCACGGTGCCCGGGCTACGGTGAGCAACGTGGGTCCTCGGCGACGAGTGAACGCTCGCATCGCGTCGAGTCGGGGGGGTGCGCTCTCGCCGACGAGCACCGAGGAACGTCACTACCGGAACGAAGGCACGGCACGCGAGTTCGCCGGCCGACTGAAGCACGGTTCGGCTGTCGACCGACTCCAAACCCGAAACTCGCCTCGAGCCCTCTTCGTCCAACGAATCCGCCGTCTCCCTCGGTCCTCCATACGCGGTAAGGGGTGGCTGGGAGGTGGGGAAGGGGGTGAAGAGGGCACAAACAGAAACCAGGGAGAGGGATGGAGGACTTGGCGCCTGCGCCAGGTGAACCGTCCGACCAGAGACTCTTCCTTCTACTTTATGCCTGACACTAGCTACTCCTGCGCTGCTTGTGCAGGTGAAATAGAGTCGGGAAGAAATCGTCAGTCGCGCCCTCCCGCGCACCCGCGCCGCCCTGGCTTTTTAATCTTCCTTTGCGGACGACCGAGCAGAGTGTGGACACCGTTGCCACGAGGCCACGGAATGCGACCCACTGATGGGTCACAAGTCGAGGATGTAAGTTAGAAGAGCAGGCTGGTCGACTGGGGAACAGTGGGAATGGAAGACGCTTCTAATCGATTCAAGTATTTCACGCGTTTAGAGTCCAGCTGGATTTGTGATGTAGTAGGCGGTGCGGCGATGTTACCTATCGCTATTATAGGCGCGTAATGGTAGGGTGCATATTATGTAATAGCAGTTAATTGGGCTGAGCGTCATCGAGCGTGGTGCATTTATCCCATCGGGGTTACCACTGACCTCCGCACCGCGGTACACGCGTGCAAGATTATGGATGCCTGGAATTTGGCTGATGTTTTAAGAGCAGTGGAGTCGATTAAAAGAAGGATCGGTGCTTTAAATTTGGAATAAAATTACGAGCAGAATGATGTCGACTTCCTGTCAACTACAGTTACTTAATAAATAATGAAGTTGGAATTTCGACCTTAAAATTTTTTTAAAAAATTAAAACATATGATTTCGGCGCACAGTTTCGGTGAATTAAAAGAATAAAAGCTAATTTGCAAATATAAGAAGTATCATCTTCCGACGTTTCGGTCAATATTTACACCTTTATTAAGGAAAGTTTGAATAACTAAATACTGCGTATGCTTATATGTAACATGATTGATAGAAGCGTGCGACGTACGAGTCGGTTGAACAATGACTGAGGCAAACAGTACACAGAACGCAAGAACGTCCAGAGGGTAAAACCAATCACGTGGCCAACATCATGTCGCGGTTGGAACCGTTAAATATTATGAAGTAAATCAAAAGTGCGGAAATCCGAACACCTCGCAACACCACTGCCAATGTACCAAATTTAATAGTTAACGTGGTAAATAATTAAAGGTCTAAATATTCACCGAAACGTCGGAAGATGATACTTCTTATATTTACAGTTACTTAATAACTCGCGCGAGCACTTCAGTTTTAAATTATCCTTTTAAAGAATAATTGAAATACCCATCCTACCGTAGGTATGCTTTGTGGATTACAATTTTAACCGAGTTCGCTAATGTGCTTTGCCACGGCCACGAGCGCGTTAAGCAAAGACTCTCAGAGAGGACGTGGAACGCGGAGGAACGACCCGTGACAAAATAGCGGGAAATGAAATCGGAAGGTCAACAATATTACGAATACCGTGGATGCAGCGTAACGCGGCGCGATATCGCGGAGGGATGCACGAGCGTCGTCACCGATTAATTAAAGTCAACCGCGATAAATCAATCGAATCGTTGTTCTCAACACAGTCAACGGTTTTCCGCGGGTAACCCATGGAATCTCAGTTCCGCACTGTGCTACCGCCCTCTCTCTCTCTCTGCCTCCCTCTAGTTCGCTTTCTCCCGCGCCCGCGTTCTCCAAGTCGGCGCCGACGATTCGATGCGGGAAATCAATCACCCCCGAAACCACTTCCCGGGAACTTTGGAAACGCGAGGATTCTTCCCGGCAACGATTCGTCCGCGTTCGTAACGCTTTGACGAGGATTAAACCGATACCAGTTCGTGATTATTTGAAACTCCCGTTACGCTTCAAACTACTTTCGCGCTTCCGAAGTCATTACCGTTACGTCTGCTGTTAGGTAACGTCTAAAGACCCAATCCGTTGCCTCGCGCACTCCGGGGAGGCTTTAAGCGACAATGTGTGCGCGGCATAAACAATTCACGAGCATCTAAGAAAGTAAAGGATGAAGTAACAAAAGGGGTTGAAAAATTTAGTAACGCGTAGCACCCACAAAAGTGGAAACCAAAAGTTTTACCTTCGCTGGAGTCGGTGAAACTAAAAGTCACAGGGCACTTCGGCACGGTAGATTCGCAGGCATAACGCGAACTGGACGTTCGCTGTCTACGTTTCTACAGAATCTTTCAAAGATTCACGAGCGTTCCCTCTTATGTGTCCCTAAATACTTCGCAGACCCCAACCCCCTTTATCTGTCCATTGCTAAGAAAGAAAGGAAACCTGGGGACTATTCGTGACGCTCGCGATCCATCCGTCGACACGCGCGTTACGGTGGTCATTGAGTATGAACAATAACAATAATCGAGATAACGCACGCAGTGCAACGCCGCGAGATCCGTTTAGCTACGGCCAAATTGCCAATATTATCAGTTATCGGATTATTACGGCAAATTGTTCGGGTTTGCCTTTACCAACTAGCCTACATACATAGGTACTACGGTCCCGCTGGCGTTCCCGTTCGCTTTGCGTCCCTCGTCTCCTCTCGTCGCCGCGCTATCCCTCTCTGTCGTGCTCTCCGGCGACGCACACCTCCCTCAACCCTGTGGAAGCGTGCTCGACGCCGCGACCAGGTGCGCCGTCGTTCGCGTAAGCATACAGTAAATTCTAACTTAGCCGAACTCTATACGTAACCTCCCGTAGAAATGTGACGCTGCCAGTCCACGGCGAGCAAAAGTGAATATTGAAGGTGGAAAAGCAGCGGCCTCGGAATACATACTCCTGGCACAATGCAGTTTCGAACTTTCGAAACGCTCGCGTCCGAATAATCGTCCAATTCGAGCACGTGAGCGGCTAATAATGTCGGAAGATGAAGAGAATAATGCCAGGTCGCAATAACGCTTGTACTCAGCGACGATCGACAGGACAAGAAGAATAGAGACATTATATCCTACTCCTCCTTCAGGTCTCATACTCGGTTATTTATCCTGCAACACTGTTCCTAAGTAGCAAAATCTACTGTCTTAGTCCATGTGCATGTACTCCTACTTTGCATTTTATTTGTTTCCTTTTCTTTTA
This sequence comes from Andrena cerasifolii, assembly GCF_050908995.1. NCBI lineage: Eukaryota > Metazoa > Arthropoda > Insecta > Hymenoptera > Andrenidae > Andrena > Andrena cerasifolii. Next base: position 22,882,377 of record NC_135119.1, on the reverse strand, counting down.
CTTTACTTTACTTTCGTGTGTTCTCATGTTTAGCTTAAAGTCTCATGTTAATATTACTTTAAGTTAAGATTAATAAGTTGAAATTACCAGTGCCACCACTGTAGCTTCTCCTTCACTATTCTTGCCTATGCCTATTGTAAATATTCAGGTTTCTTCTATTAAAGTAATAAAGACGATTAATAATAATAATAAAAATTTATTATACTGTTCGATGCTTCCGGGGGTTAAACTTGGGCGTTTAGCCTAGATGATTACCTCCGCATGAAAATTTCATCGTCAGAGGTGTAGGAGGATAGAGATGTTAAATGTGAAACTATGAAACCGGCAGTAAAATTATGCCAGAGCTTCAATTCTAGCATCTTTTCGGGATGCAGAGCTTAGAACTTCCTAAAACACGGCGCCTTTGCATACAACATACATCCCGCAGCTTATCAAGCGCTATAGGAGCAAAATCTCTGCAACCATTCTTGCACTTTCGAACTTCACTGCATGTGTACATCTCGGAGTACACACGCAAGGTAGGCACACCTACGCGCAAGTAGCCGGAGGTAGGTGCAGCATGGTTGTACATGCAATACCATCATAATACGCTAAGTCTGAAATATAGGTATTGGCAATGTCGGCCACCGACTCTGTAACATCCTATCCCAGGTAAACGCTCCTTCGCTCAGACCTCGAGGACCAGTTTGCCACCGAAACTTTCGAAATTCTCTAGCCGCGACAGCCAGCAGCAGCCGTTTTAACGTTTTCTCAATGAGACGCGAGATTGCGCGTTTCGACTGCGGGATCGCGAGTTTCGCACGTCGCTGGTAGGTCGCATAAATTTTCCGCGACTCTCGGATATCGCGGAAAAACGTGTATCTTTCGCGATATCTTTCTGGGTCACTGCGGATATCACTGCTGCATAAAACCATCCGCATTGTTATGCGAGGGGAAACGTTTTTGAATATTGACCAAGATACGTGTGTACGCGCAGAAGGGGCACCGTGTCGCCAGTGGGGTACGCAAAACACATTAGCTGTCCACACACGGGGAGGTTTACCCGCGGTTTTCATCCGTCGCGTTTCAAGTCTGCAGACTTAACTGCATGTTAGTGGTGCATGTCTATGATCGATTTATACCGTCACGATTCTCGTGACAAACTTCAAACGCGTGACAAAACAGTTGTTCAATATTAGGGTAGATGTACCGTTTGTGGCCACGTGCATAATTATCTTATTTTTAAATTGCTTGCAGATCAAAACAAAAATCCGGTGACGTCTTAATTTTTTTTATGAAAATCTCGAAATTTTACGGACCACATCAGAGGTTTGCGCCGAAATGACACATGTTCTACACATCCTGTAATTTTTTCCAAGTCGATTTGAACCTCAATTCGCTCGCAATCAGGAAAAAATGAAGAGAAAAAAATTTTCGAGAAAAACGCATTTAAAGTTTCTGGGCAAAGGCGACGCTATAGGTTGCCGCTTGACGTTTTTAGCTGTCAAATCTGCAATTTTGCAAATTTTACTATAAACCAAGCGGCATTGTATTCAGAAAAGATTGTACTTTCGGAAAATGCAATAAAAAATCGATTTTTCGACTGCCTAGTCCCCTTAACACGCAGTTTTATCTGTGACCGATTTATCCAACGTGATTTGTCTGTGAACTTTCGTCCTATGTTAGTGGGTATTTACAGTTTGTCCGCGACGGATGAAGTCCGCGGAGAGAAACCTCCCCGTGTGTGGCCAGCTAATAACGAGATTATTAGAATTTTTGCAGAGCGCCGGATATCTGGGCGAGAAAGCGTCGCTTTTAAAAATCAGCTTCGGAAGCCGGTCGCGAGGCAGTTTACGAGGGAACGTATTGCTATTTACTGCGTCGTAAAGATATTCCTCCGTGGCCGGATCATCGGCCTCCGATATAACAAATTGTTTCGCGGCACTTCCCCTACTTTTATCTAACCTCGCCGGGGGGATGGGACCAGTGGCGCATGGCGTGGACGCAAAAATGAATATACAATGATACGACGTAGGTGGATCATTAATAAACCGTCTTGGTAATCATGCTCCCGATCTCTCCGTCGACAGTACATGCCACGGATCCATTAAAGTCATTTATTTATCGCGACGTGTAATCGTTCGCTATCTACAACCCGGGAAACTTCAACGCTGTCGAAATGATTGGGCTCGCGTTTAAAATCGTACGAACGAAAGAGTTGTTACACAGGACGATAGGTCGCTGGAACCTTGATCGACGATTCGGAATTCTTGGGTTTCAGGACTTGAACGTCGAGAACCCATTCGATGGCAATGGTAAGGAAGCAAAGATGTTGTCTTGTTACGGTAAGATGGAAAGAACGACAAAAAGCAAGTCGTGACCTTATCAATGCGTATAAGAACAAGAGCAGAACGAGAAGTGTTTGGCAAAGCTTAGTAAAGCATTTTCCCGAGAAGAACCTCATAAGAAATTATCCCTTCTGCTATGAAACGTTGCGGAACGGCCCGTATATTCAGCATGAAACGTCTAAACAGAAACAAGCCGTCGGCAATAACATCGTCGGTGACGGCGCTCCCTGCAAGTCAAAGGAATTGGAATTTCCAGCGTCTCGGTCGTTCTGCGTGGTGAACTCTCTTTCCTGGAAAGTGTAAATCGTCAGAGGGCCCGTAATCGCGACGACGCGGTGCGGCGGGCGACACGGCAACGATGACGATTTTGTTTTAATCATGCCAACTCCGCGGCGCTTACCAGGGGGTCAGAAAAAGAGAGCCGGGAACGAAACGGTGAGAAACAGAGGCGGAGAAAACTGATTCAAGCTCTGGCTCGGGGGAGGATTGGTGGAAGGGGGTAGTGTCTGCCTGCTCGGGGATTGAGTTCACCCTTGTTACGGAGACACTGCGGCTAGGTAGAAGTCTCGTTCAAACGTCCTAGAAGGGGTTGGATGTAGAGATGGTGGTTTCAGTCGCCGAGCGTTTCCGAATCTCGGCGGGGTTAATAGTCGAACGTGCCTGGAGGGATTCTCCAGCGCTGCCTCCGCCGCCCCTCCACGCCGCCGCGCCATTATTGTTCGTTTCTGAAAGGCTGAATCTCAGCATTCAGTCCCCTGCTTCCTCCTCTCCCCACCCACGCTCCCTGGGCCACGCAATCTCTCCGCTTCCGCGCTTGCAAGCAACTCGGCTTTCCTCCGCCCCACGTCCGCACACCCACGCCACCGACGGCTGTCTTGCCGCGATAATATGTTAATCAGCCGGTCGCGATGTTAATTAGTGGTCGATAACTCCGGCGAAACGTCGATCGACGCATTAGCTTCGGATTGTCCGCGCCCAGCCAGCTCCAACCCCCGCGCGACAAATATAACCCGGTTTATTCTGGGATCGGCTGAATGCAGGATGCGTCGCGGAATTATTAATAAACGTGGAATGGATTGATTCAGCTCGGTCGGCTCTACGATTAGCGACACCTCGAATAGAATAACGTGCCGTTAAAGAGGCGGAAATGTCACGACTAGTGGACGACAGGTTCATGGTAACGTTTACCCTCATCCCTGGGCCACTATGTACATTCATCAGCATGCGGGCATTAATTTTTCATCGTTCCAGATCTAGCTGGATATAAACGTAATTGATACTCCTTACTCGCAATTCGGGCCCGCGAAATACCCACGGTAATGGTCGACGTCCCGTTCTCGGGGCTCGCGAAAAATCATTAGCGATAAGACAAATTCGCTCGCTAACAACGTCGATAATGAACGAACGAGATAGACGAGAGACGGCCTCTCGGTAATTTCCCGCGACGGGAATTTCGTCGGAAGCATTGGGAAACCTGACGAAGGGAAAATCCAGTGGAATCTTAACGCAGCGGTTCGTAACACCGTTTCAATCTTGTACCGCGTGAACGTGGGTACCTTTAAACGCCCTTGGAATTTAATAAATGACTAAATGACACAGAGATTAGGGGAGAGCGGGGACAAACGTAACGGCGTCATGAAAGTAACACGCCTTCTGCCCCCTTCCACAGACGTTTCCAAAACGTTTGCTTTACACAGTTACATGTGTATAGTGTCTCCGTTATTGTACTGACAAGGGAAGATTGCGAACCCGAAAATTCAAAAAATTCTGAAACTTTGTGGATACGTAGGGAATTTCCTCCTGATTACAACGCAATTTTTTTTGCTGCCCAAAATCACACTAACAGGGTGAAATTAACCCCTGAAGATTCGGCTATTTTTCGATTTTCGTCAAGAAAAACGATGTTTTTCAGAAAGGAGGGGCTATCATTAAAATTGGTTTTCTCAATTTTTCGAAAACGATATGGAATTTTTGAAAATTTTTAACGGTATTACAACGCGATACAAAACTAGTACAAACTAGTACAACAATGATTTTGTAATTTTTCACAAAGTGGAGGATAACTTCACACATATGAACTCTTGTTCTGAAAAGGCGAAATCTACTGGATTTTCAAAATTATTTGGTTTCTCAACAATATCCATTTCTATACCATGCGTGAGCGAATACATCGAAATACGTTACTGATAAAAGTTATTCTCATTATCAATGCTCCATAGAACAATAGACATGAAATAATACTTTGATGGTAAACAAAAACAGCTATATACATAAATTATCTTACTTTCTTACTACGTGTCACGTATTATTTCCCAATAAATGTTAGAAGAACGTTGCTCATCGTGCAGCTTCAGGGGGAACACCACTGCGACGGTCCGATAAGTAAACCATTTTTAAGAATTTTTTTTCAGGAATAATTTACAGTTTTGGTAGAAAATTTGTATTACCTATCTTTAGTACGCTGTCTTAAGAGATTATACAAAAAAAAATAGAAAAACATCCATAAATTTTAATTTACTAATTAATCTTCTAGACCCCCAACGCGAGCTGGTCGAATGTGTAACTATGTAACAGCAGATATGAAATCAAATTTCATTTTTTTTTTATAAACGACATGAGTGTAGTTTATGTTGTACGTACAGATTCTTTGATTGGAAACAATTTTTTTTAAATGTGCTCGGAAAACTATCCATCTTATTCGCGGATTTTCGAAATGTTTCTCCTAAAGCGCACCGTTTTTACAAAAATAATTTGTTTAAGATAATTCTACGCTAGGCCAAATGTAAAAAGTGTTACTTTTGTCCCCGCTCTCCGCTACGAAAAAAAATGCGTGAAAATTTAATTTCCATCTTTTCCTCCTCTATTCTCCTCCCTCTGCGGGAGAAGACATCGCGCTGCAGTCTAATTGAGACCATCAACGATTAAAATCCCGGGCCTGAACAACGAAAATGCACGCGTCTTCGCGCTGAACAAAGCTACGCGGCGAACAATGCGTAAAGTACCGAACTCGAAAGTTCGCTACTGCCGCAGGAGATCGGCGCACAGAATCGTGCCATATCGTCGAACGGTGGCAGTGAGGATTTAAAAGTGGAATTGCAGCTCGGCGTCGGCCGTGCATAATATCGGGACGGGAAGTTTGCGCGTCGTCAGATTTCATCGGCATCTCAATGAGGCATGCCCCTTTGACTCTGGCGGGGAATGGTTACTCTCCGTTCAAACAAAAACCAACCCTCCCCCACCTGCATGGAAACTCGTCTTGTCATCCGTTTTGGGGAGATCCTGCGAGGGAAAGGTCGATACCCGCGGGAAACACGGGAAAGTCAAATGTCTGTCTGGCTAAGTCGATGGCCCCTGCCGTTCCCCGAACCGCCTACTCGCTCTGCGCGGAGCGCTGCAACGGAGCAGCGAGATAAATAGGAAAATGCACGAGTCAGCGTATGCGAAATATGCGTGGAGCGGGGCTGATGCGTTCAAAAGGGGTCCCGGCAAAAGCTGGGCGTGTCTTCGCCGTACATACTTGCTCCGTTCTACCTCTGATCTCGCCAGCGTTTATTTCGTGGTTTCCGTGCAGGTGGATAAAGGAGAGGGCGCGCATCGATTATATTTCCAGCGGACTCCGGCTCAACTTACCGCAGCCTGCGCGAGAACATTTTCACCGATACAGGGGGTTCCAGGTTCCAGCAGGATCCTCCGACTGTGCCAGCGTACAGGCTGCTCCACGATTGCTCAGCCGCGCTTTATCGGTGAGTCCTATTAATCATATTGATTGGTGCACAGGCGCTTCCTTTCCGAGTTACAGTCTTTTAAAGTTCGCCAATAAAGACGATGACCCCTCGCTGAGCTACCGCGGTGGGTTGGAAACCACTTAAATTTTAGCGAAGTTAAGGGATGATCGACGTTTAAAGCCATCTTTTATGAAAATAATTATCCATAAATTCTCTGCGATTTCTTTACACTCATAGACTCACATAATTTTAGTCCACTTCTGTTTGAAGAACACTCATACGCGTCGGACCTCTTATCCTTCCCTCCGTATCTCGTATTTTCGTCCCGATTCTCCAATAAATGGCTTTTTCTTATTCTTATCTTGTTCCTAGTTATTTAATTTTATTTTATTTAAAGGTAGTCTATTTGTTTTCTTTCCTTTTCTTTTATCTCCCAACAACTTTTTAGGTTAGGTTGTAGAGCAGCAGTTAATGCTGAACCTCGTCTACTCGCCATTGTAATTTTAATTGTAATGGTGCAATAAAGTCACTTTATTATTATTATTATTATTATTATTATTATTATTATTATTATTATTATTATTATAAAACATTTATGTGCCCACACTCGTCTGACATTTTTCCCTTACTTCCGCTCGCGAAGCTACTGGCACACTTCGCTCAGAAAATCCTGCGACACCCAGTATACCCTCCCTTCCCTTTCACCCTGTATACTTCACCCCTGTTTCCCCGTGAAACGCTGGGAGATTCTTGAGCGGGGAATTCATACCATTCTTCGAGGAATTCAACTCGCTCGCGTTGGTTGAAGCTTAATCGTATCACGGCGATAACGCGCATCTTTATCGCGATGCTCCGTCGTCCAACGTAAGCGGGTGTAACGGACTCGTTTACAACGTAGCGCGCGGAACAACGTACTGGTTATGGTTGCTCTAGCTTTATTATCCCCGTGCTGTAATAAGGAACGGCGCACCACCTCGCGGCGTGCAGGCCCGCGAACGTGAGGGAACGTCGATCCTGCCCGCGGGTAATTTCCACACACGCTCGCGCGGGTAGTCTTATTCCGCGCGGCGGGTGAGTGCAAATTTTTAAACGGCACGACGAAAGGCAATCCCTTTATACGTTCCCCCGTCCTGTTTCCGCCGCGAAATTGCGTTGTCACCCTGCGTCATCGTCCTTCCTTCTCCCTACCCAGGGGTTGAGCACTCAGCGTCCCGAGAAGGGAAGAAAAGAATGGAGGGATGTAAAGAAAGCTCGGAAGAACTCGTGCTAGAAAGCAGCCAGACAAGCTTGACGAGATTCGAACACCCCTACGCGTCGCTAAGAATACCATTGCTGCGTCAACAAGTTACCTGTTAACAATGTTGCTAGAACGACCCTCGAGGATCTTAGGGCATGGAGTTTCAGTATAAAAGACACTTAACCCTTATGCTTTCAACGCTTCCAATTATGCGTTTCATCGAACCTACTTTAGTATAAACTTAGTAGCTTTCGATGCGAGACGAAGCAGAGAGCCGCTACAGCGCCATTTCGTCCGAAAAAAATTTGCAGACAGAAGAAAAAAGGATACTTGTTATGATGTAAAAGCGCTGTAATGATAATCTCCGGGTTTAATAATGTAAAAAGCAAGCGCGACGCGGCTCCCGTTAAATCAAGTTTCGTTAAACGACGAATAAATCAAGTTTCTTCCACGTAGTCACAGCGGGGTGTTTAAAAATGTACGTGCAACGGTTCGAGCGTGCAGCTTGTGTACGTGTACACGATTTTATCCGGGCTTATGCGCACGGGGTTTCTTAATCCATACGGAATTCCAGGCCCGACCATGCTCGTCCTGCATGCCAAGTAACCTGCCTACCGTTCGCTGTACCACGTCCCGCCCGGCTCCGTCTAAAAAGGCGGCGCACCGGCGAGAATAGAACGGGCAGACGACAATAATCGATTCCGAAATTAAACGACAGACAAAAAGTGTCCCTGAGATTCTCGGATAAATCCCCGGACGGTTTTCCGATAGCACGGAAGTGCGCGTGAAAGATGAATAGCCGGGTTTTATTCAGTACGCTATAACGAGTTAATCTGTTCAACGTCACAATTTTTGGAGCAGCTCGACGTTGCTTCTCCTATTCTCGTAAAAACCGCCGCTCACGACCTTTCGCGCCGACTCACAATACCGGGGCACGATGTGGCAGGATATTGCGACACTATGGAATATCGTGAAATTCCAAGATAGCCGTTACGAACGCATCGAGGGTTACAAAAGGGATTCGATTTCGCGCTGACAATGAGCGTCCTTTGTGCCGAGGCTTGTATGAACCTTTATGGCATGCAGTCAAAAGTCAGGCGATACCTACTCGTTGCGGTCGAGAGATTCCTAGCATCTCGATAGCGATGTCTTAATTATCGACGGCTATCGACGACTTGTTGCGTCTTTCCACAGTGGTGTGTGTCATAATCCGCAGGGTAATTAGTATTCGAAGACAGAGGCGTCTGTTCTGTTTTTGCCGGTGCTTTCCGCGCGAGTGAACGCGCGATTTCTCCAAGACGCGAATCGCACGGCTCGGATTAACGATTAACCGATTAATTATCGGTTAGTTGAGCGAACACCAGAGAGCGTACCGCGGCGCATCCGTGCGGGTCGAAAGAGGTCGTGGCGCAGTTGCAGGCCAACGAGCCCCGTGTTTGCCGTGACCGTGCTCCATAAGGCTCGCAACTTTGATAAGGATCGTTTCAATTATCCATTCAATTACGAAGGGCGATCCATAATCGTCAAGGGCCCCGGAAACTCGGCGAAGATTTCTCCAGGCGCGTTTTCCTTGCGCGGCTCGCTCAACGAAGAATCGCGGTCATTTCGCCGTAATTGCTTCGCGTACGGTACCGTCCATGCAATATCCCGGCTAAATAACCTTCATTTAGTTCAATTCGATTAAATTTCGCTCAAAGCGTCCATTGTGATCGAATTAACCTGTGCAATGGCGCGCGCGAAATTTCACTCGGGTCGGGGACCTCCTGTAACATCCGCGTTATGTGCAGAATGGAACGTAATCCGTTGCGCGATCGAAAAAGGGTTAAATCCTCGTGCAAAAATTAATTAAAAATGGGTAACATAATGTCTCCGTAGGGAGCCTCGTTCTCGAGAATATCGATTTCGAAGACTGTTCGGGCACGCTATCGAGGATGAGTACTTAGAGGAACGCGTCTGACTAATGATGGTTACTTCTACTTGCTAGTAGTGCTTTCGCTGACACTGACGCTGGCACTAAGGACTGGAACTTGTGTTTTCTGGTGTTTACCAAATGAATTTCGATTGGAAGCAACATTCAATCGGTAGAAAAAATACTTATCAATTACCATTCGTGCCAAAATCGATCTAAATCTCACAACTAGACATTTCACATGAAAAAGAGATCTGCGGCGAAGAAAGAGTGACCCCAAAAATAGCCTCTTTTTGGCCCCCGATTTTGGAACTGAATTTTATGCGAAACGATACCTTATGATGAGACATAAATCACACGAAATTTTCAAGTTGAGGTGATAATTAGTTTCTGAGATATGGGAGGTCAAAGAACTGAAAATTCGTTAACGCGTCAGTCCATACGCTTCGATGTACGGACTTTTATGTCAGTCCGATAATTTAAACAATTATTTCCAGGGATTTTGCTGACTGCTAACAACGAATTTGAACTTAGATTTTCAAAATTCACAATGGCCGATTCAACATGGTCTACAATATATTTAAAAAAAGCACCCACTACACAGACATTTATATTTCTTGATTTTTATTTCTTTTTTCGTGAATTTTGAAAATCTAAGTTAAAATTCGTTGTTAGCAGTCAGTAAAAGTCACAATGGTCGATTCAATATGGTGGATGATATGTTTAAAAAAAACACCCACTACACAGACATTTATATTTTTTGATTTTTATTTTTTTTCGTGAATTTTGAAAATCTAAGTTCAAATTCGTTGTTAGTAGTCAGCAAAACCCTGGAAATAATTGTTTAAATTATCGGACTGACATAGAAGTTCGTACATCGAAGCGTATGGATTGACCGCGTTAACGAATTTCCACTTCTTTGACCTCCCATATCTCAGAAACTAATTGTCACCTCAACTCGAAAATTTGTTGTGATTAATGCTTCATCATAAGGTATCATTTCGCACAAAATTCCGTTCCAAAATCGTGGGACCGAAAAGAGGCTAAAAAAGGCTTCATTTTTGGGTCACTCTTTCCTTTCCCAATTTTGGTTCACTTTTCCACGAAGCATGATACCCCTTCTCGGCTGCGCCACGGTCCATCCCCTCGCCCTGTGCAGAGGCGGCTCTCATAATCGATCATTTTACCGTTTTAACGAATTTTCTGACGCTAACGTCATTCCCGTCAATTTTCCCTCGTTCCCGCGATATTGTCAATTAGCACCTTTGTGCGGCTCGCGAGGGTGCACGCCGCGCTGCCGATCGAAAGAGACTTGATGCACGATCGTGTTCACGCCCTCGCCACTGTCGTGCACGTGGCTCGGGCGCAGAACGGTATGGGGAACCGCGGTGAAGCTCGAGAGGGCGAGAATACGAGGGGTGGGGGACGGTCGAAGGTTGAATTCACTGTGAAAGGGATGGCCAAACAGGGGTAACAGAGGAATTGTATGCGATGCGGTCTGGAGGTCGAGGTTTACCTGGTCGCACCGCTGTGCAGGGATGCTTTGCGCGTGTACCATACCAAGCCCGGGGTTGGCGGGCTGATGGACCATAGTTCAGTCATGGTAGACCATCCTGGATCGTTCCTCTACGACACACGCATAGTTGGAGGCGTCACCTGACCTCGGGCTCGTCGCTGATGCCACCCTATCCACGGACAACGTGCACAGGTAACGCAGAGGAAAGAGAGACGAAACAAGTGAGATAGGGAAGCAAGTTCGACAGAGGAACGCTCAGAGAAAGAGGTCGGAAGCTCTCGTCAAGAGAAGGAAAGAGAATGCGACAGAGAGAGAGAGAGAGAGAGAGAGAGAGAGAGAGAGAGGGGGACGCAACGCGGGGTGGCGATAGCTGCTTGTGTGTTCCGACGTAATATGGGCTTGTTCCCGTTTGCGACGCGGTTCTCCCGCGCTTTGCAATTAGCCTTTGTCGCGAATGCGCCGACCAACAGTACCCTTCCCCCTCTTGCTCCACCTGGCCAGCCCTCCTATAACCCATGAAACCCTCATCCTGTTTCTCCTCTCGTCGCCAACCGCTGAGGACGCACTGATACCCAAACACCTAAGCCCTAAGCAGTCTCTCTAATTCTCGCCCTTGCGCTATCGACGGCTGAGTGAAATGTAACGTTCGCTGTCGAACTTTCTCTGTCGCGATTATGATCGTGCCAGGGAAGCTAGCTATCATCCGTTCGGATGGTAATTAACGCCCAAGCTGAGTCTATCTGCAACGCGCTGTTAATTTAAAGCGAAAGATTCCAATAGCAACTTTCCACGCTAGGAACTATTCACGGCTTTCCGCGTTGCGCTGCTCGAGAAGTTAGTTTTGAATGGATTTGCACGTGCCACGTGCTCGCACGATAATGCTTCAAAGAGGGCAACGAGGCGCGCGGAATGCTCGAATGCGCGCGATACGCTGCCGGCGAAGAAAACACATAGAACCGTCCACGAATCTACAACTAGGCTCGCGAGCTTTACCTCGGCGCGCGATCGATCCTGAAACGGTAGAACGACGGCTCGATAAGTGCACTGACCTGCGCGATTTTCATTCCTTATTTACGATCGGCCCGCCTGCGGAACCTATTTGCGGCCTGAATGCCTATAGACCTCGCGTATGTAGAACTTATTGATTCATTCGACTGCGGGACCGTTGAGGATAGTGCCATTAAAGAATTGTGTCAACGTCTCCGAATTCCGTGCGATTTTATAAAACCACGAAGCCAAGCTGCTTTCGACCCAGCGCAACGATCGCGGACTTCAGTCTAAACACGAAAAAATGATCTTAAAATGAAGAAAAAGATCCCGAGCAACGCCCGGATGATTATTACATGAATCTACAGTATTCGCACGCCCAAGAGTTTACACCCTCCCCCCCTGCACGAGCTTCCTCGGGTGTTACGGGATTCCGGACGGTGGTTGGACGAAAGTGGAATTCAAATTGTTATTTTAATATTTATCATCCGCCCCTTAAATCCCTCGAAAGCTCACCCCCGCCGACCCATGATGATCCAGGATCTACCCGGGGCCATAATCTACCCAGAAAAATGCAGAACGTTGAACTTAACGCCTCAATATTTCAGACCCTTTTCAACCATTGTGCACACTGCCGCTGGTTTACCGGTTGTTAATCTCACCTGGGAGAACAAGCGGCGCTTAAACTGCAACGCGGATTATGAAAACCATTGCGAAGGAACTAATAACCCCTCGAGATTAGAGAAACGCGATTCCGAAGTGGCTGGAATTAAAGGTTACGTCGCGATAATCGAGAATTCGGGCTGATTACACAGTTCGACAAAATTTGATCTCTTTTCGGACTTGTAGCATCCAATAGCTGTTTCTTATAAGTTTTCGTGCCCTGACAACGAATCCGCAAACCGTTTGTTGCCAACACCCTCAGTTTTTGAGAAATTCAATTTTGAAAAACACTGCAAATTTTCAACTTTGAACATCTTTTGTGTCAAAGCGGTAATACTTATTCGGTTGCTCGTTGCATCAAATTATTCTATGAACCCTCCCGAATACAACGATATAAGTTATTATTGGATTATGAACATTTAAATATGTTTAAGCAACGATCAAAGGGAAAAGGACACCCGAAATGCACCCATTTTGTAAGATATCTTTCAATTTATTTCCAAAAGTAAGGGTCTAGGAGGAAATCTGACTACTCCACGCGATGCAGCAGACATTTTTCCTTCTGAAGGCATTAACAGAAGTGGTAAGTCACGTTTTGTTTTCAATACAGAATCGAAATAGTTTGGCAAAACAGGCGGTGCCGACAGTGGTAGACATCGGCGGCGCGCGATCCACTGCTGCTCAGCGTAACGCAATCGCTTAACGCGCGTGGCTACCACAGAATAAGTATTACCGATTGGACACAAAAAAATGTTCAAATTTGAAAATGTGCAGTTTTTTTTCAAAATTGAATTTCTCTAAAATTGAGGGTGATTGGCGGCAAACGGTTTGTGGATTCGTTTTCAGGACACGAAAGCCTATAAGAAACGGCTATTGGATGTTACAAGTCCAGATGGCTGTCGAACTGTGTTATTGATGCACGCTTAACCAAGAATCCGGGAGAACGAAAGTAGAGCCGCGGTGGTCTCGTTAGGGAAAAATGAGACGAGGTAGGAATACTTTTATGCTCGCGATCATTGGTTGGGGTAACTAAAGAGACCATTAAACGCGCCCGAGGGGGGAGGGGGTTGATTTTAATCGAAGGTTATGCCGCTGGCAATAATCGGCAGTTAGCCGAGCTACCAGTCTCCGATGAGGCTGGGGTTTGCTGATAACAGACTTAGCGTGGGTGGCAAGTGCGGCAGGGTGGGGAGAGACAGGGTTAAAACCCCCTCCGGTGCAACGAGCAACCGTGTTACGATTCCCTGATCGACGTCACGGCTACATTGCTAGAAGGCCGGATCAGGAGGGAGCCAGGTGGAAGGAGGGCCCGTGTATCGATGCTGGCTATCGGATAATCGATTGATCGCCTTCTTAATTAGCGGCCGGGGTATTTAGAGTGCCCATTCAATTACACAGTTGCGTAATCTGCTTACGCGGCCTCTATCAACCCAGCTTCCTCCTGTGAACCGTCCCTGTTTCGTGTCACGTGGTGCGTCGCGGTGTGCTTGTCGGCATTCAGAAATTGGGCTCAATGGTGTTCCGATTCCGAGCGAGACACCGATTAACAGAGGATCACGAGCGACGCGAAATTTCAGTCGATTTTGGGTTAGATAGTCCACATAGGGCCTTTTGGCAAACACGCGGACCTATGCGCGTCCGATTGAAGTAGCAATACAGGACAGAAATACCTACTTGCAGGGTAAATCTAAAAGTTATACCCGTTTTAATGCAGTTCAATACCCGCCTAATAGAATCTGCCTACTTTTATAAACAGCACGATGAGTAGTGGAATTGTTTTATTCCAAAACGATGCTGTATTTAAAACTATTCTTCGACTCGGCCAATCATTCGGCATTAAATATGAAAAGATTATTTCAGTCGACGTACTTTGAAGGGGTGTTTCACGCTCTAAAAGGGTCAATTATCGAAAGCACAGAAATATATAGTCTCTACGTTTTTAGTGCTTAGGTATGCTTAAATTGATATGGACTTCGACAATCAAAATTTCCTTCTCAGGATATTCTCGTATCAGTACGGATTAAGTTTGACCCGATCACCGCCCAGCACATTCGAACATTAACGATTAAAATAGACAGAACTGTAATAGACTGTATTTTCCATGAAATTCAACGATGCGAGATTGCTTATAAGCAATCTCGCGAATTTAGGATCCCTGATATCTGGTCCTAGTTCTCCAGTTAAGCGCGATGTCTCGAATTAATTCTCACGGTCGTGGCTGTCTGGTCTGCCCACGGTTTGTCCTTTCCCATCCTTCCCTCCCCTAGCTTCCTTTCGCTGCCGGCGACGGCACGAGCCTGTACGTCTCCAAAGTGGGTACGAGCCTTCTACCCACCCCACCTCCGGGGCCCTCCACTTTCGCGAGCTTTTTACTCATCCTATTCCTTTCTACGGCTACAAGATGTGTCCCCGAGCTTATGAGAGCGGGTGGCCCCTCGCTTCGCGTTTCTTTTTCGCAGAAGTAAATGTTTTTAATTTCGCCAGGCCCGACCCTCCGCCCCGACCCCGCCACTTACAAACGAACGGAGGATGAAGCCAGGGGGAGGCGGAGGAAAATGGCAAACGCGAACGACGCGTCGCTTGCCAACACTCGGACTAGCGGTTCGTTGCCACCCCCGTCTGGACCGAGGACCAGCAGGTTTCGTCGTTCGCCGCTTTTTGCTGTCGCGAAAGTCAACGGTTCGTGAGACGGAAAAGTGCCACGGGAAACCGGCGGTAAGAGACACGGACGGGGAAGGGCGCTGGGTGGATGGAAGATGAAATCAACGACGGCGAAACGTCTCAAATACGTTCCAAGGGGTGAATAAAAAGCGCTCGAGCTCCTTCCACGAATTTAAAGAGACGGCACCGATCGATAACGCGCGAAATAATGAATCGTCCCTGGGGAGCAGATGGCAGTTTCGCTGAAGCTTCACGGTGGTTAGGAGTAGTATTATAGGAGAAAGCGTTGATTGCAGAATCACGATTGACTTCCTTATAGAGGAACAGGGAAATCCGTTATCTTAAGAGGTCATGGGTATTCTTAAAATTTGTTTTTAAAAAACGAAGACTTTTTTAATTAAACGGTTGTGCAGTCGAAAGTATATATTTTAATGTTCTTGTAACTTCCGCCAGCGTTTTTTTTTTTAAGCACTTTCCCGTGCTTAAAGTAGCTTTGACCTGCTTCGTCAGAAATACAAAACTCGGCCAAATTTAGTTAGTATATTAAACTAGTGCCCGAACTTCGTTTTTTTTTTTAATTTCGTTGAGTAGTTTTTATTTCACGATGAAAAATTATGGAAAATGAAAAATGAGAGCGATTCTGTGGCAAAGATCGATCCTTTGCTATGAATAGCCGCTATTTTATAGCAAATAATTTTTTTTATTAATATATTGCATTGCAAAAATACTGCAAGAACTGTAGAGTATAAACTTTTAAATACACAGCCGTTTATTTAAAAAAGGCTTCAAGTTTTGCAAAAGCAAATCCCAAAAATACATGTGTTCTTACACCTCACAGGTAGACATGACCCTGAAGACGAAATTAGACTTTACGCTTTGGATGCGCATCGCGGATGAATCATCCACAGTGAATGTGAATTCATCAAAAATAAAGACTGTCTCTACCTTGTTTACTGGTCACATTGCATGCTCACTTTGGATGAAATGCAGGTGAAAACAATCTTTACACCTTTCGCTGTGGACGAATCCAAAGTGAAAAGTGTAAATTCGTCTTTATAGTCGCTGTTGTGTTAGCGCTACTGTTTAGACGTTTATGAATATCAAGATGAAGTTTTAATATCTGGCCGTAAATCAATAGGGTGACCAGCGACGTTCAGTGGGCAACGCGTCGAGGAGGCTCGATGAAGATGAAAATGTTAATGTTACAGCCTCGTAACCGGCAGAAAATGGAACGCGCGGTCCCGTATGGTAACGTCTGCTCGCATGAATTTTTCACGGCCGAGCATACAGCAAAAACGTAATAAATTTCTCGGCCGGCGCTGCCAAGCTTCGTCCCCTCGTATCGCCGCGCTCCTTTTCCCGCGGATCGAGGAAAGGTGTATTGAGTGTGTCTGGCCGAGTTGTCCCCGTGTACCTTCCTCCCGTTTCCTCTCTTTTCCGGTACGGGGGACGTAGAGCTTGATACGTCTGACCAGATGGAATTTTTCCACTTTATTTTCCCGGTCTTGCGCACGGTATCAAATTCCATTGCCTCCTTCCTCCGCAGTCTTCTCTCCTCTCTTTGCTTAGGTGGCCCGGCGCGCTTGTATTTCACATGGGCGTCCGTCGCTTCTCACGCCCCGTCTCTGTCTACCCCACTGTCTTCCAGCAAGGCTATTCAATTGCTCTCGTTCGAGAGCAGAACGGAAGACAAGACAAATAAGGAGCGGGAGAGTAGGAGTGGATGGGAGAGCACGCGACGACGCGGCTTCCGGAATAACGCGATTATATCGAGGCCGTGCCACCTGGCCAGAAATCGATACCTATCGGCGGAGAAGTATGAAGTGCGTTTAAATTTGTCGGAAGTCGCGACTCGCTGGCAAAATATATTACCCGGGCCGTGGAAGCAACTTCCCTCGCGAGCTGCTTTCGCCGACACACGGCAAACGACGCCTGTCTGTTGCACCCTTAACGCGTCTCGAAACGATAAACGTCGGGTGGGATGCGCGAGCCCTCCGGTTAAGGTGTCTCGCGAAGAAAGAAGCAACTATCATACCCCAACGCGTGTACGTTCGACGAATGCGACGGGCAGAAATGCGCGGCCGCGACAAATCAAGCAGGGAACAGTGCGAATCAATATCCATTCAAGGGAGGATGCGAATAAGTTTAACGAAAGTCCCGTGCCGTTTCCAGGACTGATTCTATTCCCGCGCGACAGATAGAGCGGAAACGACTGCTCGCAAACTCTCTAATCAGTGAGCGCACTGTCAAGTTTGTTCTATGTAGTTGATTACGCAGAATGCGAGGGCGGGTAACGTTGTTACCCATCTGAATCGTGATATCGAGGCACGACTTTAATTAAGCCAGATTTACGGAGTAAATATCACGGATGAGGTGTACGCATCTGCCTGGCTGAGAGAGGGTTGAAACTCAGCCACGATTGGATTCTCCATAATTCCACGTTAAAGTTCCTAACAACCGTGAAGTCGAGTGGACATTAATTACGGGAGGCGAAGTGCTATCGACATCCAAGCGAATGAATTCGCAAAACAAGCTGGAGGAAAGATGTTACAGAGTCCTGCGAGACGGGAAGAGAATATTCAGACCGATCGAAGACGCAATTACAATTTCCCAGAGATCGATGCTTTTATTTATAGGGTAGAGGACCCAATTACTGACACTTTAAGCGTTGACCCTGACGTTATCTTATAGTTTTCTACTTGTAGACTAAATGTATAATGTTGTCCTTGTTATTTATTATTGTTTAATATGTTTGCTTGATGGAAAAAAATTGCGGAACCTTAAAACTTCGATTTTTATGTATAAAATCATCAATTTCAAAAATATATTTCGGGATCTATTACTGACACCTTTAAAATGTGTTTGACTCAATTACTGACACCCCAATTACTGCCAGCCATCCTAATACTGTCACCCGAATTACTGCTAGCTAACCTAATACTACTATCACACTTACTGTCATTTTTCCAAAAATCATGACGTTGGGTGTCAGTAATGATGCCATGCTGTATTCACATGAGTAGTTATTGCCATGGCAGTAATAGCAAAATGCTTGAAACGCTTGCACTGTCACCCAATTAATAAGTAAAAAGACTTAATGAATCGTTGAATTCGGATCTTTATTACTTTCCATGATGCTTATATTATTTAGAGCATTATATTTTTTTATGTTAATAGCTTGAATATTACAATCACAGCATTTTCTTTAACGCCTTGTTTTCTCTTTCGCTAGTAAGGAAGTCATCGTTTTCACTCTCCTAATATTCGTTTCAAATTTTTGATCGTTTTATTCAAATTATTGAAGAAAAAATTAAGTACCGTTTTTTGTATCGTATAAATAACAGTTTCAGTTGTATGCTAATTTTTGTATGCATCATTTCACAAGATTTATTCGTTATTTCACGTAAAACAGCTTAGGGTGACAGTTATATGGTAGGTGGCAGTAATTGGGTCCTTTACCCTACGTCGAATATTTAATACGGAACAAATACCACTGTACAGGACACCTGTACCCAAAGTGTGGTCACCCGAGTAGACCGACGTACTACAATATCCATTATAGTTGAGAACGAAGCAACAAAACCGTAATTAACTTTTACAAGAAGAAGACCGATCCTCTGCAAGAGACTCCAGCGATATCGTAAAGCCAGTAAGCGGGGAAACCGAACAACTTCGGCGTCGATCGTTATCGGGAAACATATCCAGGACGTTCGCGGAGCAAGCTACTCGTCGCGCGTGCTAAGTTTTAGTTTGGAAATCCTGCGCGATTATTAGTTGGACAAGTAGTTGCCAGCATCTCTCGAGGGTGGTTCTCAGGGTTAAAGCGAGGCTTGATTAGGCGCGGCAACTTGTTTCCGTGCTGGCTCCTTGCGCGCCAACTTAAACCATATTAAATTGCGCTTAAGTCAAGCACGTGCTGGAAGGTCACACGGTTCGCGGGGCGAGGATGAGGGAGACAATGAGAGAAGAGGGTAGGAGGGTGGATACGGACGGCAGGAAACGCAGCTACATGCCGTAAAGACACGAGGTGCTACTGTGTCAAATGAGAAGAAACTTGGAGGAATTTAATAAGCGGGGCCCCGTGCTGCAGGAACGGGCGCCACCGTCCAAATGATTCTACGGAGGGGGCCCACCGAACGAGCGAGCTAGGGTGTCCTAGCGAGCGAGCGGGCAAATGCAAGAAAGATAGAATGAGATATGTTGGCTTAATTCTGTTACAAAGTTACGCGACTTTCTGCGACTGCCCTCCCAGGACCTAATTATGCGGCTGCCACCGAAGAGAACCCCGCGAATCTACTGGTTCTCCGTAAATATTGTACGCCCGCCTAGGGAGACTTATGTACGCCGGTTTCCCGGACACGTCCCCTTTACCTCCTAGTAGTCATACGTGGATTAAAGTTATGGAAGCCCCTCGCTACTTTGCGTACCCACTTGATTTTCTGCACGTTAGGAGATCTCTCCGGATTCGAAGCAGCCCCGACGCCTCTTCAAGCGCTTTAGGAAAAGACGTAGTACAGAATATAAAGGATTACGGGCCAGATTTTGTCATATATCCCTTAGGTTTTTAGGGACTGCGAACTCGAGGATGCGTTGCCTCGAATGGAGTTAGTTTCGGATAGCTGGGTCTCGAAATTACAGTTTCGAAAAGACGTGCTCGTTTTAGATATGGATTTAGTTATTTACTCGGGCCACGCATTAAATTAATGGAAGGAGATAGGTATATGAATAGTGATCGAAGAGTTTCGTGGCGTGTGATAATCACAGCAAAATTAACTCACTTTGATTTATCAGATCCCTGTGGAGAAACGAGAGATATGTTCGTCGGTGGCATCCACTGATTCGTTAATGACCCGAGAGAGTCCGATACGTATATCGATACAAACACAATTTAATGATCATCGTCGCGCCCCGCACACGGGGACGTAGTTCAGAAACTAGGGGATGCGGAGGAATGCGTTTGACCGTATTAGCTAGGGGCGTGTTTGTCGGGAGCAAACGAGCGAAACCTCTAATTATGTTTGGCGTCGATTTCTTAAGTACACAACACAGGATCCGCTACAGATCCTGCGTCCGTCAAAGGGGCGTTATGTACTTTTCGAGGCTTAGACGGACCACCGAGTCCAGGGGCGCAGAGGGACGGGTATATGACGAGAAGCCAATTTCGATATAAGGCAAACAGGGAACAGACTGAGAATACTCCGAGCAAACTCACTGATAAACAATCCCCCATATCGTTCGTGAGTACGGAATAAAGTATCCGATCGATACGCATTCGAAATTTTCACAAAAGTTGAAAATTGAACACACGAATCACTATCTGCTCGAAATGCGCATCTACTTAAATCACCGTTTTCTTCGGCAACGATTGCTCGGCGAACCGAACGGCTGCGAAACCGAGAAACGAGACCTGCGACGGGAAAAAGAAACGAAGAAGACCGGTACGAACAACAGCGGGATAAATTTCTTCGGGGAGGGGGAGAAAAAGTTTCCACGTATCTTTGCCTCGCAATCCCGGCAAAGGTCGTGTATAAAGTGCAGGTACCGGAAAGGTACGGTTATGTCGAGGACCGTGTCGGTAAAGACGGTGCAAGTGAACAAGTACATGGTCCGTTGGTCTAATCTAAGGCTAAGTTAGGTCGGGTTAAAGTAGATGGGACCTCGCCCGGGTATTAGTCGAACCAGGTTAGTGTCCTACCATCCCTACCAAAAGTTTCTTCGAGTCTCCTGGATATTCCTTACTCCCACCCCCACCCCTTCCCCTGGCCCTTTGCCCCTTTGCTCCTTTTACAACCACTGACCGCAGCTCCAAACAGTCGCCAGCCACGTCGACAAATGTTACTTGTTCCTCACGGTGGCAGACACCCTGTGCACATTGGCAATTAAAGGTAAACATTTACATGCTTCCAGCTGACCTGGCCGTTCTGACAATACCACCTTAATTCGCCAGACTAACTGCGCGCGTTAAACGCACGATTAAATATAACCGGCGTTAACCCGGAGACCCCGCGGCCCTGTTCCCGAGGCGAATTTCGTTCCGTCGTTACAACCCCCAGCAGAAGGATACGATTTAATTTGCCAAGTAAAGACAGAGGGCGAGACACTTAAATGTGTGTTTAAAGTGGAAGCTACAGTCACGGGTGGTCTTATTAGCGACGACTGCGCTGGGACCGACTGCGAGCTACTGTCTAATTTAATCTTATCGCGGCGGGAGCGAGATATCAATCCGAGATGAATTGCAATTAGAGGACAAAGATCAACGAGATCACAGGGAGCTGTAGGCAACCTTTGTACACGCTCTCGGGTGGCTATGTACCTGCAGAACACTCGCGTGACTCGTGTCAGTGGATGGCTTTGCTCGCGCGAGCATCCGAATTAAATCCATGTTATGCTTCAATACGGATTTCAGGCTCGTACAGTTTTCTTGATCCTCTGCGCGAGAGAAAACGAGAGGAGCACCCGTCTTTCTGTTTACCTGATTTTACGAGAAAGAATGTTTCACGGAACGGACGCCTATCGCGGGAACGTAATATAACCGCTGTAATTATATGGTACTAAGCGGAGTTTGATTTTATGGGACCATGAACGGGGAAAATCGATGCCCGTTACCCGACAAATTTAACTCGGATCCGTCGAAGCGTTTTTTAAAATTCCTTAATGCGAATATAAATCACGGGTTCGGCGGAGGCCGCGCGATTCGCAACGCTGAAAACTTGGCCCCTTTGTCAATTTAAACCGAAGTTTCCGCGAAAACATATTTTTCAGCTAATAACTCACCCCCGACACTTCTCTACCGAACCTCCGGCTGCGCATTCATATCCCGCGCTCGTAAATCAACCAGAGGTCTTACCGCAAGAGTTTCCATTAGTCCCGGAAAAATTCATGGATGACAAATACGATTGTTTTACCGACTCACCTATAACAGAAGAGAAAAAAAAAACAAATTTCATTAGAACCGCCCATCATATCGCGCTGAATCTGTACTTAATATTGGATTCTAACGAGCATAGCTTATAACAGTGAATTTTCCTCGTCACACGCAATTCACCCCTGATAGAATCTTATTACAGTGTGATTTGTTGCTAAACTTTCGAGATTGGAGATTTACTGTGCTAAGCCCTTATAATTAGAACTTTTCAGACATTCAGCTTTCTGGGCCAGAAATCTTGAGTTTCAGTTTTCGAGGTGAGATTCCTCCAACCTCGAATTTCTCAAATAAAAATCTTTAGCTTCCTTTTCTAAATGTAATGACGAACTGTTCGCGACCAGAATACTCTACAGTCTACATCGATGAATAATAGTGCAATCACCTTAATAAAATTATCATCAAGAATCTTCCACACAAAATTAAAATATGCGTCGATCCATCGACTCTGAATTACTATACCCCCGATTTCATCCCCCATCCTCGAATACTTCCTCGTCGAAGAAAGGGAACGAGATTCAATAAGTGCGCTTCATTTTCTCGCACGATGTTTTGAAAAATTCGCCTTAGGATGTTGATGCCACCGTAGCAGCGAATCGAAGAGATACGTCTCACTGTTTCGCAGCCAATGTTCGCGTCTGCGACATAGCGGTACGATCGCAGCGGGCCGATAATGGAACGATCGTGAAAGGTAGAGTGAAAAGTAGAAGAGGAAGACGGTGAAGCGAGCGGGGGAGGTACAGGGGGTAGGTTCGTACCGTGTCGTATCGGGGAAACGAGGGAAACGGCGTGAATCAATCATATGCAAAACAGCGCGCCGATAAATCTCGGCGAAGCAATAAAATCGTATCAATCAGGCAGAAGTAAACGCGCCGGGGCGTTTTTTCACCGTGCTTCCGGCAGCACTTCGGCCAGAGTTTCCGGGGAAAGTGGGAAGCCGGCTGGTCGTGACGAGGAGGAAAACAAACGAGATCTTCTCGCGCGAACGGACCGAGAAAGGCTGAGAGTGGGCGAGCCGGCGAGAAAAAAATTTCGAACCAGACGCTCGCGCCGCGTGGGGGGGAATAGGGAAATCGCGTGGCAGAGGAAGAGGAAGAGGAACAGGAAGAGGAAAAGGAAACAGGACGAGGGTGGGAGGAGGAAAGGGGAAGAAGCACGGGAAAGTTTCGCGGCTCGAACCAACGCTCCTTCCTTATGTAAGATACGTGCCGACAAAGTTGCTGTATCGGGGCAGAACGGTAAAATATATCCGCAGGAAATCGGGAGCGACGAATCGAGAAGGCGACCACTTCGGTTCCCTCTATGGCAGAAGGATTTCACAACGCCCCCGGGTGTCTAGCGCGGGCAAATGATGATTGACGCGCACCGAGAAATAAAACCTCCCCGACGCTCTGCATACGCGGAAACATCAGGCCGTTTAAGTACTACGTTCCGAGTAAAAATAGCCCGTTCGGCTGAATGAAATCGTCATGATTGACACTGGTACGAATGATTGGACGATGGATCTGTGATACGGGGCGCGTGGGACGAGCTGGTTTTCACGAGCACTGCTAGTAAACGCGCTGGATGGTTGAGCTAGGAGTCCAGCTTCTAGGAAGTGTTTTATGTAAAGTGAGTTGCGAGATTGGTGTAAGTCCTGGCACGCATTTCATTGGCGGTAAAGGTAGTAGAGGAAATGGTATAGATAATATAAGTTGAATTTCGACCGTAAAAAATGTTCTAATTACCTAGAAGAGATGATTTCGCCGCACTGGTTCGGTCAATTAAGTAATTACATAAAAGCTACTGTGCAATTTTCAGAATTATCAAATTATAAGAATACTGCGTATGCTTTTATACAATGATCGCGTTTGCTAGAAACGTGCGAGTCCTTGAAAATGGTCACAACCACTGACCGAAACGTTGGAATTCGATAATTCTGAAAATTGCACAATAGCTTTTATTTAATTACTTAACTGACCGAACCAGTGCGCCGAAATCATCTCTTCTAATTAGAAATGGTACAGGTTACAAGGTCTACCTTGCCCTTGATCTTTCTCCAGCGCAACCACTCGCTAGAAGCTTGCAGTGGCACCGATTTTTACGTAACACCACGCGTTTCTTTCAGATGTTACGATAGGGTGTTATAAGACGTATAAAACTTCAGGCACATTGAACTTCTAATAAAACCATCGCCAAACGCAACTCCTACGCGGATCGAGGGGAATGTTGCGCGGAACAGTAGCAAGGGATGCAATTGCCGCGACACGATAAAGAACGTGGCTACAATTTACGCAGCGCGATAAGAATCGAAGGACAGGTCCGCGAGATCGGTGTAATCTTTAAAAAATACGAGCCGCGATACACCCTCCATCCTCGTGAGCGGCGAGAACGCGCGTATACGTTCTCACATTCAGCTTTTCCCGCGTCTGCTGCGGGCGAGAGCAAGCAGGGGGCAGTAACTTTTAATTCGCGTGCCCGACGCCGACCAATCTGTGTCGTGCACGCTCCTATTACTCCTGATAAGGTCGGGGTAATTTATTTACCGAGCGAGGGGGATGCCATCACGCGACTTCGTCTTTCTACCTTTCCCCTATCCCAGCCATCCGGAAGACACGTAAAAGAGCTCGGCCAAGGCGGATGAAGAAGCAAGAGGGTAAAGCGAGTTCTCTCCTCCGGCCAGAAGTACTCAACACCCAGGCTTATGCGAAGTGGAAGAAGCTTAACGACCCTGTACAGGGAACGTTATCGCGAACGAATAGAAAATGAAGGACCTTCCAGGCCATCGGGATTCCCTCTCCGGTTGTCATTCAAAATGGAGAAAAATTGAATGCAGCGACGGAGCGAAAGAGGAAGTAATCCTCTATCGCTATCAGCCACTTCTCTCGACGCATTTAATTCCGTGAAAGTATTAAAGCTCGCGGATCCGCAGGGCTGGAATCCCTTTTCCTTCCAGCACGAATAAAGGAGGAGAGGTACGATCCTTCCCCGTGAAACAAAGAAATCGCGACAGCTCGTCGTGGCCGAGTTATCCATTTCGCTGGAGCGTCAGGGTCGCTTAGAAGCAGCCGGAGAGGAGCAGAAGGAGGAATCGCCTGACAATGAGCGAGAGAGTGGCGCATGAAACCGGAAAGGGTTTCCCTCCATCTCGGCGGTGATCGATGATCCAACGCAAGACATTGGACCTCGCTTCCGCCCCCGAGATACACGCTTCTTGCGAATTTTATTCGCGGTCGGCGGCGCGAGCCGTGCCGCGTTACCGAAGAATATTGCCCTCTCTTTGAATAGGATAGTCCCAGCCATAAAAGCTTGATGGATTAAGGGTGACACGTCCAGATTACACGCCTCCTTTCCCCCGTCGACGTGCGTACAATAGTCTAAAGATCGCTGGCACGGTGATTGCGTCCCCGCGGAACCAAGTAGCCGGTGTTTCCCGCGGTTCTGCGAGTCGCAGGGATTTCTTCATCGATCGTCGGCGCGGGATAGAGTCAGGAGGAGGATAAGGAATAACAGAGGACATTATTGAGCGCAGGATATGCCGTCTCTTCCATTACGATTCCGAGGCATGGCTGGAGGATTTGCAGGCGTGCAAAGGAAGCCTGACGGAAGATGGAAAATAGGTAGAAAACGAGCGGTGTTACGACGAACAAGAATTGTACGCGCGCGAAGTGCGACCGTCGGCGCGGCGTGAAAGAATGCAGCTCTCAGAATCGCTCTCGTCCCCCGACAGCCCTTCAAATTTCATTACTCGATATCACGATTGATAGAATCGTAGTCGTCAAAGCGTAGTAAAATCGAGGACTGGCTGGTGTTCGTCACATATTCAGAGGAGTGGATAAATCGAATTTGCGAGGATACGGGCGGGTCGAAGTGGGATTTGTTTTATGATGAGGCGTTACATATTCTCAATGTTTCTACTGATGAGCCATGCCGATATATACGATCCTACAGAGTTATCTCTCAACGTGTCGACGATAAATACAGATTGCCAGTTTTAGAGTTGGATAAAAGCTAGTCAACGTTCGAGGAGAAAGGACTTTCATTGTTGTTTTATGATCGACCTAAGTAAATTTCTTTCCTGAGTGCGCTTTCTAAACTTGATACCTCGAATCAGTCTTATCTCAACTGGACATATTGTCTATCTAACGTGTACACGTTGTTTTTAATTTGTAACCATATGCATGTGCATTGTTTATAATGTAAACAGGTGAATAGAGAAATAAATTCGAGCCCCCACCTTTGAACGCGGCGATCCAGTTTGCCCGCCAAAACTGCCAATCCAACACGTACGAGGGCCACCAGCCGGGAGGATTGTTTAAATAAAACACGAGCCGCACAGAAACATCGCGCATCGCTTTATTTTCCGGTTACACTTTTCACGGCAATGAGAAATATGTTTAGCCACGGGCGACTGAATGTTTATACGCGAAACGAAAACACGGTCCCGCGATGTTGCTGACCCGGAAATACTGATCGTACGAAGCAAAGATGCGACCGAGTCCGCGCGGAAAACAAGAATAAATACCGTAACTCGAGCGCGTCGTGTTTATATAGTCGAACTCGCGGGACACAAAGAAAAATAATCTCAGATACCCGTTTGTCTAAAGGACTAAAAGTCTCGAGTGGCGCGCGCACGATCGCCGCACGATCCAGACTTGTTTGCACTTTCGATTATCGGAGTCAGATCACGCGCATCCACAATGCGTGATTATCGATGTTACCGACGCGCGGGCATATTTAAACGCGACAGGTGCTTGTTCGAAACAGTTGCTTTTAATGTATTTTCTCTGCAATTTTATACGAACTGTATTATTTTACATAATGAATTTGACACTTTAAGGAAATGAAAATAAAATATAAATTTTCGTAGTTCCACTGACCCGGATTATAATTAAAGTAGTAAACTTTTTTATTATCCTAAAGTAATCGTGTCACAGCGTGTAATTTAATGTGCAATAAATATTTGAAGTAATATTGGAGAGTACACTAGAAATATATATATATATATTGCTTCCCTAAGTAACATTCTAAAATCTGTAACAATACAGAGTATTCCTAACTTAACAAACTTTAAGTTCGTTAATACGTAAATTATTTTTAAAAGCGAAACTCGCGTACAGCTCCTTGCTGTCCAATTGGTGGCAAAGAGGCCAGCTGCATTACCACCCGAAGACAGCTACGTTACGAGCAGCGGATACTTCTGAACTGCCCGAGCTCCGCGTCTTGCGAGGGACTTGCAAACGAGTTCAATACCCGACGATAACTAGTTTCCGCGTCCGGCGATAATGGACCAAGAAGATGAAAAGCCCGCAGCCTCGACCGATAACAACTGAGAACTATTCCGCGCGATCCTTGTCGCGGCTCGTAAAGCGCAAATGAGGAATAAATGAACACCGAACGGCGGTGTAATTCATTTTATTAAGTGGTTTCCAGGAACCAGTATGCTCGGGCATGCTTGTTAAACGTATATCAAAGCGCGACCAGATCTACAGCCTGAAATTTATGATCAGCGGTTGTAGGCGACGTAATTAGAAGATAATAAAGCTCGAGCCAGTATGTAATACTGTTATACCCTCTCGAATAACGGTTTGTAAATATTTGATGGAGCGGCGAGAGCGTAGGTATACACGGGCTATGCTTGATTTATCGGGTGTATTAGCGTTAATGACTGGCGGCGGAACTGTAGTAGCCGTATGATGAAAGGGACAAATACGCGTGCGAAACTGGACCGAAGAAGAATTCCCGATAGCATTTTATGGTAATGCGATGGTAATGACGCGGGCATTTGCATATAAACCGAAAAGAATCGTTTACATAAACTGGACATTTTGGGAACCTCCGGATCGGCATTAATCGGGCGGACCTTTTGGGCCAAAAAATTTCCGCGTATTTCACCGAACGCGGAATACCAATCGGAAAGTTATCGTTCCCCGGTCCCGCAAGCCTTTATTTTACGATCGATCTGGCGATAAATTCGCCGCGGAACCACCGAAGGACCTAGCCGTACATTTTAGTGCCATTTTCGCTGTCAACTACGCTAACAAAGACGGTATCGTCGGCTCGTCCTTTCACCTGCCCTGGCCATTTTGTCTCCGCGCGCTAGAAGCGTTGAAACGCAGAGAGGGAGAAATGGCAAAAAAGGGAGCCCGATGTAATCGAACACGACGCCTCGTTCTTTTATTCCCCCTCGTTTTACAATAATCCTCCCCGAGAACCGCGCGGATCCACCGGAGTCAGCCTCCCCCCCTATAAACGCGGACCGATGCGCTTATTTACGACGGTTAAAATAGTAAATTATCGAATCGACTGCGCGCTGATGGTCCAGAAACTCTTTCCAGGGAACATTTATTAGGCGCGAAACGACGGTGCCTTGGAAATTAATGGCGGATCCGGCGGCCGTGGTATCTCGGGTATAAAATATTTCGGACGATGGGGGCCCGTCGTTAACGCGCCACTACCTAGAACTCCTCTGGCCTATCTCGTTAGCGACGCGATCGTTAAGATCTCCCGGGACATCGCGTGATCTTTCCACTCGCGTTTAACTTTTACCCAATTAGGTAATCGATGCTCCTCGGACCGTCCTATCCGATACAGTCGCCGATACCGATCTTCGTGATTTTATACAATCAAGAACGGCCCAGACCGGCACTACGACCGATCCGACTGTTGGCCCGAATGGTGGCGCGACGTATTAATTGACCGTGGTACACGATATTTAAAAAGTGATCAAACTTGTAGACGAGCGAGATGTAAATTAAGATCGTGAGGTACAGCGGGTGAATCACTGACACTTAAAGAAACTTTTTTTACTTTAAGGGGGTAGTGGACTATTTCAGCTTAAAAAAAATCAATATTTCTTATTTTACTGCTTCCGAAAGTCTTATCCTTTACGAACATTTTAAACAAATGTTCATGAAAAATTCAAATAATTGTCGAAGCTATAGCAGCGAACGTAACACAGTGTACCGTCGAGTAACCGCGAGATAAAGGTGACACCCCGAACTTTGAAGCCGGATTTCTCGAAACACCATTTTCAGAAACGGTGTACTTCGTAACTCGTGAACGAATTTTCGCTTAAAATTTTAAATGGAGCTGTAGAATTCCATTCTCTATCGTGTAGAAATTCCGCATCGATATTGGATGTTTGTAAAACATTTTATAACTGATTAAAGACGATTTTTTCCCGTAACAATGTGGAAAGAAAATTGATTACTGTGTAACTTCCACAATTTTTTGTTCAAATTCATCGGCCAGTTTCCACACTGTAGATATTTGTGTATAGAGTAATCACCTCAATGAATTTTGTTTTCAGATGATCGGTTCACCTGAATCGATGTACACCACCTGCAGCGGCGCGCCGTACAGGACTATCTTCGACGATTAATAACTTCGACAATTTTAAACATTCCGACGATTTTTTATTTTGTAAATACTCGCAAACATGCCCACAATAAATTGTCAGAAGCACGACTAAAACGATTGTTTGGTATCAAAGTAATTTAGCGTCAAAGAAACTAACGATTTTAGGTATCCAATAGTCTACTACCCCCTTAATGTATACCTATATAAACTTTTTGTACAGCATTTCCTTGCTTCTTACACCGGCATCTAAAACTGGAATTACCTGTGTACATGGATCATTTCATTATGGCGCAGCTATATTAATACCTACAGTCTCCCAGCTGCGTCGTATATAAAATTGCTACGAACCATAGATTCTCCCCGGTATTACGTACGATAACGAAAGGTATCGCGATTATTACTAGCCGCGCCATTAAACTTCTCACGTGTTCACATCAGTCCGTCCATAAAACGCCCTGGAAACCGTCTGTATCGCGGGCGCAGCCATGAAAGAATATTCATCCGCGTGCATTCTTAAGCCGAACGTCATAATCTCCATGAATCCGTTCGCGATCCAGCTGCCGCGCGTCTAGATCCCAGCGTCGATGTTCGGCGCCGGCCGAGCAGTAACCGTCGCACAATACCGGAGCCCTTATTTATAGGGTAGTAAAAATTTAAATAAATTCCCACCCCTGGTACCGCGCTGGAGCACCGCGAGGAGGGTTTGGCCGCGCGCGCGATTATTTATTCACTTAATACGAGCGACGGCGGTTGCTCGCCGCGTCCGGGAGCGTCGTTATTGGATTTTCGGCGAAGTTTCGGCGCGCGGGGCCTCGCGGGCCCCGTAGACGAGCGTCCGGGGCCAGTAGTAAATTTTCACCCTTCCCACCCGGGCTGTAAATTTACCTTCGCCTTTCAATAGGGCCACGCCAGCGGAAGGTGCGCTCGTCCCCGATCGCGGGAGAGCCTCCTCCCTCCGCTGTCTCTTTCCCACTCGCTCTCTCCTCCGCTGTCACGTCGGATCTTTCTCTTTTCGCCTCTTTCTGGCCTTTCTCTTTTCCCCCGTCCCTTACTTCTGGCACATCGACGTCGCTCCGCCGCTTTCCTTTCGTTTTATTAGTTTTCGCCGCAATGGCGATTGCACGGGCCCCGCGATGGTGGCGAGATGACGATCGGGGCCCGGTGGTGGTGGTGGACACCGGTGGACAACCGTTCGTGGTGATACGAGGAGGACGGTGGCGGTGGTTACAGGGGACGGTGGTAGTGGTGGACGGGTCTTCTGCGTGTGGGAAAGAAAAAGCCGCGATGGAAGGAGAGGATTCTCGGCAAGGCTGCGAATTCACGGGTTGGGCGTGGACAATATTTATGTCCGCTTCCTCCGAACGTCGTTAGTCCTTTTTTCACATCCCTCCGCAAGGGAATTCGTGTTGTTCCCGATTTTCTGCTCGTTTTTCCCTTTCGGCGAGAGGCTACCTAACCGTGTTCGCGACGTCCTACGTTTCTTCCCCCTGATGGACGGACTTGGTCTATCGCGGGGCCAGCCGTTTACATATTAATAACGCGGCTCCAGCGTGGAGATTATGGGAACCTCTTCGTACGTAGAAGAGGCGTGTACATAGATTCGATGTTTCGGGGGGTTACGAAGCTCGTGAAACCACTTGCTGTGTTTGTGAGTGGGTCATGGTGACTTATCAACAATACTTACACACGTCCCTCTGAATTTTTCACGCATCATTTACCCGACGATGCAGTCAACCGCTCTAACGTTTGCAAATAGCACACTGGATAACTTCTTCATTAAATCCTAGCTTCCTGTTTGTTAGGTTATCGTACCTATCCTTATTTACTTTATTTTTCTGCGGGACGAGGTAGAAGGAAGGCTAAATGAACATCTGATAAATTAACCTGAGTTGCTAACAGATTGAACTTACAGATAAGAAAAATTTGGTCTCTACTGGTTGACAGTCTATTGGTCGGTACTACACGACAGTTGAATGGTCGGTACTGTGCGACAAACACGGGGAAACATTTTAGATCGTGATATATTATGTAGAAAAAAAATATTGCAAAACTGGGGCGTTTTAGTAAACTTAATAGACTAGAGATAGTATACATAATAGAACAAAATTATTTACTCACATGAGAAACAAAAGATTAGCTTTAATATATAACTTTTAACCCACTGAATATCAACGTATACGTTTAAGACCTCAGAACATCGAGAGCAATGGAGTAAACAATATGACCCCGAAATAGGTTATAGAGAATTGTCATTTTCATTTGTTAATACATATAAAGTGCTAATATCTGGTCGAAGAAGCGAGAACTAGCTTTGGTCGGTACTGTACGACTCTCCCCTACTCTTTTTTTCCCATCGAGCAAATCGGCCGTCGCCGAATTTGGCTGGAGGCCTCGTCGCGCTCTCCTTTGCCGGACCAACGAGGGCCTCGGTGCCGGATCGACATCAATCTGACGCGGAACCAGTTACAGAATGACTTTATCAATCTCAGAACCGATCAGCCGAGCAAATCTCCTATAAACGAGCCTCGTCCCGCAGCAGATTCGCGGCGATACCACCTAACCGATGAAGTCATCCTTCAAATATTTGATACCGTTGTCGCAAAAAACCGTACACGAGTAGCTGTACAAGCTGGCACGAAGGCCTCGTGCTCTCAGCTTATCCTCCTCCGGAGAAACTCTCCATTTACTTGCCAAAACATCCCCATATCCGCTTGTTGAAATGTGTGTAATTTCGGTCCGCTACATGTGTGTGTGAGAGGAAGGAGGTGAGCGACAGCAGCGCCACAGAGAGAGAGAGAGGGTAGTCCGGATAGCAGAGAGAAGTAAATG
This sequence comes from Andrena cerasifolii, assembly GCF_050908995.1. Classification (NCBI taxonomy): domain Eukaryota; kingdom Metazoa; phylum Arthropoda; class Insecta; order Hymenoptera; family Andrenidae; genus Andrena; species Andrena cerasifolii. The sequence goes on along the minus strand of NC_135119.1, from coordinate 22,850,260 downwards.
AACAGGCTAGTAGAGCACTAAAGTGTATCTCTATTTAAAAGTGCAATCACAGCGATGAATAAAGACGTACTTATTGTGTTATTGTTTAAACAGAAGATTCAGTATTAAGAACAATAATTTCGGCGATCCGCAAAACCTTAATTCTCAACACCGCTAATAGCATTGTCATTCTGCCACTAGCGCTGCAAATTCACCTAATTCGAAGCAAATAAGCTTCCCCTTCCGGAAGGATCCGAGACGACCGAGAAAGTCGTAGGTACTCGACTAAAGTCATCCCAGGGTTAGGATTCGAGTCGAGTTCGAATAATAACTCACGCCCCCTTCCCGTCCAGTTGTCGCGCATCCAAACTAGTTTCAAAGATCCACGCACGTGGGTACAGATACAAGGTTATCAGCGAGATCGCGTCGTAAATCCCCCTCCTCCCTATCTAACAGGCGGCACGGAAGAAAATTACCCTTTCCTAGGAAATCGAGCGGTTAGCAACAAGTAGACAGGACGGCTGGGTGAAGAGGGAGGAGGGCAGGCCCAGGGTGATAAATTTGTAAAACCAATTTAAGATCGCGGTACACGGAGCGTGCAGCGCCCCGGGACCACGTTCCACGGCTCCTTTTATCTGTATCCCCTCGCGTGGAACGTACACATATCAACTTTTTATCTCGGCCGAGACAATTCGACAACGACCACGCGTCCTTATAAACAGGACTATGCCGCATAAGTATCCCCCACCCCGGGCCGCAAGCGCGAGGCCAAACGGACCAGCCCCGTGAGAAGTGGAATCTTTCGTACCGGAAAAACGTCCAACCCCTTATCCCATCTCTCGGGCTTTTTATCGTCCCCACCGTTGTCCCGTGAATCCTGGATAACCGACAGATAAAACTGGCGTTCACGAAATATTTGATAAAGCCCCGTCGCCGCGCTAACACGCTGCGACGGCGGGGGTAGGGGGAGCTTTGCATCGGGGGCACCATAGCAGAGAAATTTACGAGGTAGATTGCGGGATTTTTCGGTGTCGATACGACTGACTCCTGGGGAAATTATGTTATCGCGGGAAACGAAATGGTACGAGTATTTTTAAGTACAGACACGGGTGCGAAACGAGCACCGCGCCGGGGATCGGTACGTCGGAGGCTTATGTACGCAATTCGTCGATGCGGTGGTGTCGTGCCGCGCGCTCGGCCGTCGGTATGCGTTTTAAAGAAATTTTTCGGATAACTTGTTGCGGAATCGCGTTATCAAGAGGGACGGGGTGGTACCACGGTATATTCTCAAACGTTAGCGCGGCGATGAAACGAGCCAGCCAGGAATGAACGGAGCAACAGGCCACGGGTATAATTTGTCGATGCAACGCTGAACAAATTTCTCGTGACAATATAGATAGCGCCCGGTGGAATTATGTTGCTCGGGGAACCGGACGATTGGTGTATTTTTAAGCATCGACAGGGCGAGATCAGCATGATCCAGGAGGATACGATGATGTTATCGTGCGGCTTGTCGCAGCCGAATGGCGCGGATGAAGATACGGGGGCTTCAGAAATGCGGCAGCCGCGAATACGGGATTATTTAAGGATGATTCCTGCGGTAGACGAGCCACCGCGACTTCCATTTTAGTGCTGTATGAAATATTTCACCGCAGGCCGCAAACGGAAAGCAATTACGGAACATTAAAAGCGGCGTGGCAGGAGGCGTACGAGCCTCGGATGATGAGACACCGCACGAGAGGCTGTAAGCCTCTAAAAAATGTCTCGAAACTTCCTTTTGCGGGGCGTCGTCGGCCATTCTTGCCGAAGAATCGCTGTGTTAACCAGCTCGAAATAATTGAATGCTGGGAACAAGGAGCAGAGTAAACCAACCAGTAATTGACCGCATACGAGTGAATGACCATTAGGCAACGAAATGTCAATTATAAATTTAAACATTATTATATGATTATAAATAGAGTGTAGTTGTACTTTTAATATCCTATCTTTTTAGTTTCGCGTATTAAGTAAACATTAATAAGTACAATTCTTATTAAAAGTATGCGGTCATTTACTGGGCTTCTATACGTTTTGTATTTTATAATTGTTTTTTTTTTAAATTACGATAAGAATAAGTAATTATTTTTATAGAAATTTCAAGAAAAATAAATTTAAATGCAATCTCAACAGTTGTATTTTTGTTATACATAAATATATTCAAGTACTAACCTCAAAGGTCCATAATTCAACAATTCGGTCATTCACTGGTTGGTTTACCCTACTTAAAAGCTACTTTTTCAAATTGGTTTGAGAGTCGAAGCAATTAAAGGCTACCTACTCGAATGGCTACATCAATACTCTATGCAACACATCGGTAAATATAAACAACAATTACACTGTCTACCTAACAATAAGGACAGTGTATTACGTATACATATCTAAAGATTAAGATTTTTCGCAAAAGACGGGAACCAAAGAATCGAAGGACGTCCAAGTTGCCAGCAGAATCGCCCTGTGCTTTACGACGCGTATGTAAATATTTGCCGTATATTAAACGGAAACTACGATTAATTAAATGCCGTGGTAGTCGGGCGGAGAAAAAGGGCCGCGTCTCGAATTACCGCCGCGAACGCGTTGGCCTCGTAAATATGTGACGACACAGGATATAACACATGTTGCCGGTCGGGGCTCACATGCATTACATTGCCGAAGCGCGTCTTAACTAATCGGAGTTATGGTAGCTGGGCGGTCTGCACCATTTCGCATTTCAATGCATACACCGGGTGTGATTTGCGAGGGCGAGCCTGTACAGTCGGGTAGATAGCCTCTCTCGTTCCACCGCGCCTTTTTCTTCCTCTCCCCCGTCAAGCCCTCTCCATCTGCTGACCGCATACCAACATCTACCCTGTCCCCTTTCTTCGTCCCACCCGAAAGGTGCGCGTACACAGTGCCCCTGATTCCACGGGAAATAAATATTCTTTAGTGCACGGCCATCGAGTTGAACAGAAAAGAACGGAGAGCAAACAGGAATCAATCGGAAGATAGGCAACCGTTTTGGAGTGGCGTTTCAAAGGTGGCGATTATTAGTCGCGGCTCGTCGTTACCTTTTAAACCTTGTACGGACAAGCGTGTATCGCTATACCAACAAGCCCGCGAGGCCTGAGAGGTCCGGCCGATTATTGCTCGCCAGCTTTTACGAACCGCCATGTATGGAAAGTTACGGCACAGCTGAAAAGCGGTGCGCCAACCGCGAACTTGCCCTCCGTGCGTATACCTACCGATCATAACACGGGACCACCACTTGGAGAACTGAAATTAATTCCCGCGATGCCCGTTGAGGTTCTAGCTTTATTAGTCGTCTATTACTTTATTTCGTTGCTTTACTACATCATTTGTGTAAGCGATCTCTATCTCTAGCCGGGCATCGCGGCCACGTCTGCAGTAAAACCCGTCGCGGTGCCTGCAGCGAGGAAAAATGGGGCGCGCGGAAAGACGAGGGGGCTGGCGCACAGTGGGGAAATTTTGCGGTTTTATGGCCAAAACCACAAAAATAATTTTTTCAATTCGACAAAATAAATGCAAATGTCAATTGAAGAACTAATACGGGCATCAAATGCCTCCAATGGATATAGTTCTTCGATTGACATTTGCATTAATTTTGTCAAATTCAAAACTTTCATTTTTGTGTTTTTGGCCGTAAAATCGCAAAATTTCCCCACTCTGTGGCGTCTGTCTCGAGGGCGCGCTGACATTCGACAAAGACGTTGCTCGATTTTTATACACCGCGCCATAAAACGCTACTGATATAGCGCGTTGTCGAGAGTGAATCGTGCGCCCCGAAGTATAGCCGCTCGACGCGGTATATCACGCGCAATGCTTTACGGGTCTCCCCCCCTGGTCGTCCGTGTAACGCCGGCGAGGAAATCATCAAGCGAAAGAGACAAAGAAGGGGAATCTAGCCAGGCGGCTTCGGTGCGTGAACCGCATTAACGGTGGACCCGAGGAAGACATTTGTTCCTATATACGGCACGTAGGAGGACAGTGGCACGGTCACAAATATCCCAGTGTCCGCTTCCGCGCTTCGAGGCGAGCCGATCGTGCGCTCTGCCCGCTCGTAATTTCTCTCGCGCGCCCTAAACCGGTGGCCGTAATTTTTCTCACGATACGAGGCGTCGCCTCCGTTGCGCGCTCTCCAGCGTGAGCGCGCTACAATCGCGTAGGATCCTCGAAATCAAATTCCACTCGGCTACCTCGCATCGCGTGCGGTATTCCGTGCATCCGTACCGTCCCCGCCGGGGCACTCCGAATTCCTGTCACCTTCCGTGTCCCCCCATAAACGCGATGTTTATAGGAAACCGCACCCGCGCAACGGGAACGCTCTTTGTGTGGACGCGAGCTGAAGGGCTATGTGATTCGATGCTTTAACAGTAGCAGAGCTGGACAGTGGCCGGAATTCGTCTTTCCGCTTAGGATTTTAGTGGAAAAGGATGTATCGAAGCTGTTTTTTTTTTAAATGTAGCATAGCATAGCTTAGCTTAGCTTCCGGGTGGATTGACGGCTTAAAGATGAATTCAGCAAGATGAAAAACTGCGTAAGTCATCAGTAAAGTCGCATTCCCCTGTAACCAAACACCGAAAGCCTGAAGCTGCCCGATGGAATCCACGATAAGAGTGTACCACGCGACTACGGTAACGCAAAAAGCCGCGTCACACCACCCGCAAAGCCCGGCCTCCTCAGCCCCCGCGATAAGAACAAATTATTACGACGGTACGCCGGCGAAAAGTGTCACAGCTTAATTAAATCTCCGCCGGCTGCCCATGAAGCGAATAATCCCGTTTAAGAAAGCCGCGGCGCGCTTAATAAAAGCCAGCGCGAAATGTAGCCGGTACATAGATTGCCGCCGCTCGTACACACGCACCGTCGAAGCGGGGATTTAAATCGGCGGCCCGAGTACGAGAACGATGGCGGTTCAATTGCCGCGGCAATGGGAATTTCGCAGATAAGCAACGAGCTCGCCGAGCACGAAATAATTAGAAGAGACGAGCCTTAACTCGATCAGGGCTGACGCGGTCGGTGATATGAACGCCGCGCGACACGGCGCACAGTGGTTTGAATGGAGGAAAAAAGTCAGTTTTTGAATGTTAAGTACACAGAATTTTTTCAATACAATTCCATAGTAGGATAGTTGAAGCACCAGAACCAACAAGAATTTTCTGTAAATACCATTGATTTGTAAGGAAATTACAACGTGAAAGTTGAGGAACAGAACTTCTGCAATTTTGAGTTGCAAATGCACTATCTTACAAGTAAAATTTAAAGTATTTGCAAATTAAAAAATATTGCAATTTTGTAATTTGATTATGTTCATACTGAACAAATGAATTATATGAATTAAGTCAATGACACCATCGTTGATTTCAATAGGACACAAGTTGAACAAAAAGATATTTTTAATAATAGAATCGAAGTTTAATTAGACAGAACTTTTTTGCGACAGCAAAAAAACTACTTAGTTACACTAAATTATTCCAAAACTATAATTACATGTGCATAATTATATTCCATTTCCTATTTAATTTAAATTATGAAATATATTTTTTTACAAATCACAAAACTATCAGTTTAATTTTTACATGAAGCGTCCCCAACTTTAAGTTCCTTACCTTTCCGTATACCTCTCAAAACACCACTAACGCGGATCATTGTTTCACTTTGGATTAGCCATTTTGTTTTCAGTAATTTTGACTTCAGATTTGTAATCAGCGACCTCAAAAAACCCAGGATATCAAGTTTTGTATAAATTGAAGGTTTCACATTGATGCTATCACATTCTTTCCTTGATATGGGGATTTCGGACTACTGTGCGGCGCTCCGTCGACAGATTCGTATCGGGCAGCGTTCGTCGCGCGGAGACGGCCGCGACCGAGAGCGCGCGCTTTCTACGCGCCACGCACACAGACCGAGCCAACATAATAAGGATATTTTGCATATATTAACGACTAATGGAGGCAATAATAGAGCATCGGCCCGGCGGTACTACCGCTTTTGTCGGCGTGCCTGGGATATCGACGCAGCTACTATCATGAATAGTCGTCCCCCCGTTTTCCCTGATCCTCGGCCACCGCGGACACCACCTGCTCCAGCGCTGGGGCTCTCGGGTTTATTCTGACGGGGAGGAATGTTGGCGAAGGGAGAGCAGAGAGAGAAAGAGAGGAATCCGTGTCTCAACGATGTTTTTCCGTTTACACTGGCCGCGTAATCGTGTCTCGTACGTAAAAGCGATTACCGCAGGCCTGTTTAGATCCCGTTCCACTCAAACACGCTGATACGTAATTACGTTATTGGGGATAGGCTCTTATTAGCGTGGCTCGTAGTATTTTTCTGGTAATGAATTTTGAAATACGGCTGATAGACGGGAAGGGAAACGTCGGCCGCCGCAAGAATGTCGCGGTGTAATCCGCTCTTTAATATGTTAATACGCGGACACGCCGAGTATCGGTGCGTTTAAGGACGCTTCTGAAATTAACAGATCGTAAAAGCTACATTAAAACGGATCGTCGCCGCGTACCCTGCGAAATCCTCGGGTCCAGGCGCATACGTGCTCTTAAAAAACGCTCCTTTATCGCCGTATCCTCTTAACTTCGACACGCTTAACGAACGATCGCGGCTTTATTTTTTCCCTTCCACCTCGGCGCTCGACGCGCCGAGAAAAATATCAGCGCGCTATTTTACGCGGCGAGACACCTTTCTGGCCCAGGCGTGATTACGAGAAGGGCGCGCGAGAGGAATTCTTAACGAGCGCGGAGAAACGAAAGCGTGCGGGGTAGTTCCGAGTAGACTTAAGGTGTGTCTCGACTATCGCCACCGAAATTCCCTTCTAATTAAGACGTTCGGAACGGGCGAAAGCCAACTTTCGAAAAGCCGTAATCGTTCGGCGCACTCGGGCGTCTGACTTGCGGCGGACTTTACGAGACAGAGCTCCGTTCAAGTTTTCACGAATGACGCGGGGATCTTAAGTGACCCGATCGAGTGAATGAATAATACGCGCTCTGTGAGTCACTACAGGAACGCTCGTTTCCATAATGACATTCACAGAGAAGCGGGATACGAGTGCGTCGGGCACATTCTAGTGGAAACGCTGCCGCGCCAGTCGTTTACCACCATAGAAGCTCTTACGTTCGTGGGCTACGAGCACGGATCTCCGAAGTGATAATGATTGATTCATAAATCACGATGGACGGTAGCCTTTGAGTGCGCGGTGGCAGCAAGATTTATTCACGGAATCATTCTTATCCCCCCCACCCGCCACCCCCTCGTTTCGTCGGTGGATCCGAGCGCGCTTCCTATTACGTCTGCACGAGCGCCAGTCACGAACAGGAGGATTGATTTACCGCTCGTCAAATTAATGGCAAGTTATAATCAGGAAATTAAAGCGGGGACGCGAGGCTACCAGATCGGAGCGCGGGATACTTGATGCCGCTAACAGAGTTTAATCGCGCGTCATTAGCCGCGGCCGATCGTTATTTCGGTTTTCTTCCATTTGCATATTTGCTGCCGCGGTCCTCTTATATTATTTGCCAGCGATTTCGCGCTACACTCGCGGAACAATTACAGAGGGAAAGGACAGAGGGAGAAAGAGGAGCCCGAGCGTGAGCATGTCACGTTACGCTGCATAAAGATGTCGAATAAGAATCTCGCCCTACCGCGGAGGGGCCTTTCAATTAGGGGCTATTAGGGCACGTAAGGACCTTTAATCCCCGCCGGGTACACGATTTTTTACTCCGACTTTTCGCCGTAAAAGGATAAAGGCAACCCCCGGGCCGCCATTAGTCACGAGCCCGGACCGACGCTCGCTCTCGCGCGTCGCGGATGCATTTTTATGACACGCGTGTGGAAACCTGTTCCATTGGTCGACTACGACTACGTTATATTTTCCCTCTTTCTCCTAGGCGACGTCTTTTTCTCGTGGTCACTTCGCGTCCCGTTGCTCGCACATCTCGCAGCCAGCGAACAGCACCCGTAATCGCTACTCGCTGCTCCACAATAATTTAATACCACTGGAACTAAGTAGGCAGAACCTCGCGAAGCTTAGGGTAAAATGCTCTGATCCTTTCACCTAATTACCATCTAGTAATTACTCACTGATTCGTGATCTCGCTCGCAATCACTATTTCACCGAACGACGGAATTGTTCATACACTCTGACGCGGACAAGGTGCCATTCACGATTGAGACATTAATCGCGTTCGTCATTGAGTCATCACAGGCGCCTCGACGGGCCATCAGTCATTACCCAGTCACGCGCAAAAAGTCGTCGATTGTTAGACGGGACCGTTGGAGATGGAGTACGAGCATTGTTCACCGGGCGACATGGCCGAGGACTATAGGAAGAAATTTATGGAAGTGGGATTCCTCTCTACGCGCGCGATTACGTCGTAAGCGAGCACGGTGCATTGTCAGGCGTTGAACATGCTTCGCTCTGTCGCTCGGGCATCTGGCAATATAACATGCATTAATGCTCCGGCCATTACTGAAGTGTTTAACCACGAGCGCGCCTCCCGAGTAAACAAGCATTCGGCCACGAAACGATAGTCTACTTGAGCGCCAGGAAGCACAGAAACGTCGGCCCTCGAGGGCATTCAACGTTGCTTCTCCCCTATTTGCATTCGAGGTATGCTCGTCCTTGGCATTCCGTCGAAATAATTTGTACCTTTTAAGCCCTTCAACCAGGGTGTACGGGAGACAGCTCGAGCGGCGCCTCGTTCCCTTCACCGTTTCCTTCAGCCACCGTACAGGGAACATAATCGATTGATCTCACACCTGGATTAGAAATAGGACCCCCGACGTTTCAGATGATGCGTTCCAGCATGCAATATTTGAATCAAATGGAAGAGCTTGGAACCCGTCGAGGATAGTGAGCAGAATTGCGGAGTTTAAATGGTAAACGATGTAAGTGCCAGTAGGATGGAATTCTCAGTAGAAATAAAAAACGCGTGTGGCCATTTTGTCAATTACAACTGGATCGTTTACCGCTATGGACTTTCAGCGTGTACCACCTTTACAAATTTAGAGAGAAATAGAAAGACTGGGACAGTGAAGGAGGTAGTTGCTACCACTTTCATCCACTTACGATTTTAGCTCTATCTTGCGATAGCCCTAACAGTTCAAATAAATCATTCTAGCACTTATAACTTTCGCCACCGCGTTCCGCAAGGAATTCACATCTGTTTCCACTGAAAAATTATTTCTCTTATTTCGGCACTTGTAGCGTTTACCATTTCAACTCATCGATTCAAAGTGGTAGCGTAGAAATAGAGTTCAAAGGCCGAGTGATAAATTTAGCATTCGCTAGGTAAAAGCCACCTGAAGTCAAGGTGCATAGATTTTTGACGATTACAGCTGGTGCTACCACGGACACCTATACGGTGAATCCAACGAAACGAAACCGTCAGGTGGCCCGTGAGTTAAGTGTCTCACGCGCGTGTAAGCAGCGTTCGGTATCTGTAACAGATCAGATACAAATGGAAGCCGCGGCCACGGCGTTAAGTGAGCCGAAGTAAGCGTGGTAGTTGCCACCGTGGTAGGTAGAACGTGGTTGGCGTGGCCGACGGGCATGGCAGGTGGGGAAACCTGGCTTGGTAGGAGGCACGAGGAAGAGGTTCGGACGAAATCGGTGCCGATCGGTAGTGGCAGGACCGACAACAGGTACATTCGCACCCGTGGCAGGTTAAAGGTGGTTGTAAGCCAGCGCCACGCCACCCTCCTTACTGCCGAGTCATAGCATGACTCCGCGATCTGCACCTCCTATGAGCAAGGAGGAATGCCTAAGTGACTGCCTCGTCTAAACGCGATGCCCGTCAATATTGACACGGTTGTGATTGTTTTCAAATGATGCTACTTACAATAATGACAAAAGGGGAGGTACCCTTTGCACGGCAATGGAAGTCAGGTGGCTGTGAAATGAAAGAGAAGGATCGTTCGAGAGAGCAACGAAGACGGAAAGGAGCATCTCCTTATGAGTCTGTTGAAGGACGCTACCAGAAGGGCGATCTTAAACCGTGTCCCTGGAAGATCATATTTCCTCTTATCACATCAGTGAAAGAAGAGGACATTTAACCGATACGTTATCTCTAATTGCACATTCCTCTCTGATCGATTCGACCGTTCCACTAAATTCCTTCACCACGAAAGGTAAACGCGCTGTAAGATCCCGGTGCAAGCACACGGACGGGCAGCCCGTTCATCCGCGTCACAGATCAAACGATACGAAACCGACTAGGTTAATTGACCGTCCACGCTACTCTATCCAAGTGGAAATGCTGGAGGTGGCGGCGAGTGAAATTATCAGATACACCGCAGTTTTCACGCTCGGCCATTTAATTCCCCCTGTAAAGCTCGGTAGGAACTCGGGGAATCCAGCCACGGAATTGATTAAGCAACGCGGCGAGCGGTGCCGCTGTGGGTGAACCGTAATCGTGGTAGGAGCGAGCAAGCACGCGTGGAACGTGAAAGGATCGTGCGTAGCGGCGCGTGTGTATACACGCAGAAGGGAACAAGAAACGGCCGAGGGCCTCTGACAAGTCGGATCTTAATTATATGCGACCATCGGCAGGTTCCGCGCGACTTCTGCGAGTGCTCGCGCAATTACCGTAGCGATAATAATACAGTCATTTAACCGCGGATACGCTCGAACGCATGTCACGCGCCCCAAGACAATCGCGGTGTAATTGGACGCATCCCTCTGTGAATCCGTCCCGCAAGCTATTCATAATTAATACACGGCCGAAGGCATTCACGGCTGCCTCCGTCCGCGTCTTTGTCTTCCCCCTGATGTTTCAATTAAACTCGAAGAACAGACGCCAAGCGCGCGCGCAAGTATCCGGGTTATCGGACGCGGAACATTTACCCCGCGAAATTAACATAGACAGTTATAGAGGAAGCGCGCAAAAAGCGACTTCGCGATGTCAAGGTGGTCATCGACGGGGCGATTTAGCCGCGGAAAAATAGTAATAAATTATCGCTAATTATCGCGCGTAACTCGGTGCCGTGCATTATCATAAATTTGCATATCGAGTCGTTACATTGCTGTTTTAATTACTAGACTGAGACGCGGCGGCTTTCAGGGAAGCGCGAAGACGGTCGTGTCGTACGAGACGCTTCTCCTATACCGTCTCTTGGCAATGCCAAGACGCGCGTTTTAGCGGCTCGGTCGACGCACCGTCGCGGTTCGCGGACGAGCCGAAAGATTGACGTAAAAATGTGGTCCGCTGTTCGCGATAAATTCCAGCCAACCGGTGGCGTTTCTCTTGCCCTGTCCCCCAGTTAATTGCGGCCTCTCATTTACATAGCAGCCATCCGCGCGCTGCCATTCAAGCTATCGCGGCGAATTCCGCGATACATTTCATAGAATTCATAATAGCCGTCGTTAGCAGTAACCAACAGAAACCGAACGGCCGCTAACGAGTAGATAAATGCGTACAGCGTATAAGACACCATTATCGGGCGTAGTTTGAAATTGAACACGAGAATTATACGAAAGTTGCCACGCGGGCAGAGATTTATGCCCGGCTAAATATACGTGGCGCGGAATTTCGAGCGATTTTTCTCGGCGGATAAATGAACGGTCAGATCGGCCGACGTAGATATATCCGGCAATCGCAGAACGGGCAATTTCATAAGGAGTATCTCGGTTATCGGCGGCGATTATATTGTCGCCGGGCCGCCGCGTACGAACGCGGACAGATCGCGCGCGATAATCGCCGGTGGGAATTTTTAAGAGCGATTTTCGGCCAGCGCCCGGACCCCACAGTTAATAGCCCCGCCGACGAATTAAGAAATGCCCGGGTGTTGCGTTATCTTTATGCTCGTTTTCGTGCAACCAGCCACCCTTTTAAAAACCGTGCCCAGAAAGGAGTACCGTTTCCACCGTGTTCGTAATTAATTGAACAATAAGACCGCGACGAGCGGCCGAGTTTTCGCTTCCAAGGGACTCGCTCGACCGCGTCCTCCGACTTGCCGCTGCATTAAAAGCTGTATCGTGTCACGGTCCCTCGATAACCGCGAGTACCTCGCTTATTTGCCATTGTGCGTCGGCGATGGTCGGGCAATAAAAGGGGACGGGCTCGTAGGATAAAGATAAGTGGGTAATTAATTAGTCAGGCGGGCGTATTAGCGGGTTTTTTCCAGCGCGGCCAATCAGTCGTGTACGCCATGCTAATTGTGAGCCAGCCGGGGGCAAGGGAATTAACGAGCTGTCTAATATCGAAATGGACTAATCCTGGGAGCCGCTTCGCGCAATTCATTTAAATGCCGGCGGACCGCGCCGACAAGTTACGACTCCTCGTACAGGACGAACCGCGTGTACGCGCGATCATCGCTACGAGTTTTGCTATCGCTCGTGGCGGAAACTCTGGTGGCCAACCGAGCCTTTGGGGATGTAAGACCGGTTGATAATTAGCGAGCGTCCGTGTTGCTGGATTCTTTCGCAGAAGTCAATACGCGCTGTCTGTCTGATTGTTTCTATTAAGCGCGGACAATCGAGGGACGTCCCAGCGCAGTCGTCTGAATGGGAACGGGAAGTAGAATGTGGACGGTCGCGGTTGACTGGTCAGACATCGATGGCCTCGCTGCAGTACCTTACGTCGATTTTCGCCACGAGATCGAGGAAACATTAATTATCCGCGTGATACCTCTATGAAGGTATCGATACCTGTTTGATACCTCACGAAAGTATCGATACCTATTTGATACCTCTATGAAGGGATCGATACCCGTTCGATCCGAAAGTATTGATATCCATTTGATATCAAGAAAATACAACACAAGTAAATACAAAGCATTAATACAAGTAATAACCTTTGCGCCGTTGAGACGGTCGCGGTTTAAATACAAAAAACAGAGAGTTTTTCACTTTGTAGCTGGACCAACAAATTTAGTAAATGAATATATCGAAACAAGAATACTAATCGTAAGTTTTTAAGTAAAAAAGAGAGATCGTTAAGCATGATACAATTAACTGGGGAATCAATACAATTTCTTCTTACCGTAATCATCTTGACATCACCTGCTTAATTGATAAAATGTCATTTCTTTTATCAATATATTTCGGTGAAGTATCAAATGAATATCCATAATATCAAAAGTTTAATATCTACAGGTATCGATGCTTTCGTAAAATATCAAACGAATACCAAATATTTGTAGAAATATGACATGTATATCGATACTTTCATCAGGTATCAAACGTGTATCGATACTTTCGTAAGGTATCAAACGGGTATCGATACTTTCGTAAGGTATCAAACGGGTATCGATACTTTCGTAAGGTATCAAAACGAGTATCCATACTTTCATGAGGTATCAAACAGGTATTGATTCGGTGTAAGCACTTTTGGAGTTGATATCGATTCAAGTAGTATCAGTATCGAAAATTGATACCAAGTACCTAAAATTTCAATACGTATCGATACTGTCCATTGAGTACTGTAGTATCGAATTGATTGAATATCATTAATAGTATCGGTATCGGTCCGATCACTACCCTACACGAAATTTCATATCGTTCCTCCGTTTCCCAGCTTTCACAACAAAGGCGAATGGCCCAGGGCGTGGAGGTGCACGCGACAAACCAGACGTCGCTCGTAAATTTCCATGAGGATTGGTAGCAACAAAACGACCACTACAGCGGGCTTAACGCAGCGATATAATTGTATTTTCTCGCGGGGCAGAGCGGTGCGCGCGGAACCAATCGTACATTCCCTGCGCCGTGTCTTCATCCCGACCCCTCTCTCCCACTCGTCTGCAGGTTACTATCTATTTTCCTACGCGATTACTAATCGGTTTCGTTTAAACCGTATACGTGCCCCTAATAGCAGCACGGAAACGCTTTCCTATCAATTACGCGTACCACTAGTTCCAGGCCGCTGCCGAACGCCGCATCGAAGCCAGGCAGCGGCTCTTATACTCCCTGGGATTACCGAGAATCCGGGGGGAAAGGAGACCGGCTGGAAACGAAGAGAAAACGCGTAATGCTCCGCGTTACGTGTAATTTGCCCGCGGGCGCGTCTTTCGCGGCGTCGATGCGTATTTAAAGTCGCAGTTAGGCGTGCAATCGCCCCTTTATAGTTATGTGGAAGCGTGTAATAACGCACGGGCGCGATACGTAATCAACAGGCGAGCCCGCGGTCGCGGCCGGCGTAAAAGTGGGCAACAGCAACACCCGGATCCCTCGCCGGGCGCTGCGCAACGCTTGTACAAGTTGTAATAGCGGGGCTCTGGCGCCGACGTCGGTTCTTCATCCGCCAGACCTCCGTCGGGCATTTGTGGCGTGCCGCACGACCACCATCGGCCAGATACCATTCGGAATAAGAAGGGGATTTATCGTGACGGTGCGGCGAGCACCGCGCCCGGCCGGTCGCTGGAGACCCTTTCGAGCGTGGACGCGATAAGGGTAACTAGACGCTCCTGGCTGACGTACGAGTGTACCCATAGCAATGACTCGTAATTTATCGGACACCGTTTGCGTTACGCTCGAGGAGCACCGTGTCTTGACCTTTTACATGCTCGCCACCCATCACGATCGCACCTATATTTATTGTAACACCCACTTGCGGCCAAGCAACCGCTAATATCCCGGGAGCTTTACGATGATAATTCTGCGCTGCGGCCAGCGGGTGTTGCTGCGCGTTGACTTTTAAGTGGGAACAGCCAGGATTGGTCGAACCCTGTCGCGAGAATGAGATATCGAGTGATGATTAATAACATAAAACTTGAGATATCGAGCGATGATTAATAACATTTCGGATTAGTTGCGTTAGCTTTGTAGATTAGGCTCGTTAGTTCACAGATATCTATTATTATCGCTTTCAAGTTCGCGCGGGCAATCAGAACTTCTGTTTGTTCTCGGGTCGACGCGGCACTAACTCAACGTAAGGTAGATTTATAGTATTTGCGTTCCGATGAAAGAGTCGCGTTAAAGTGGAAAGCATGATTAAGTACGCCGGCGAACGTGCACAATGCTAACAGATGTTCCGGGCATTCCGCCTATGTGGAAATAAAGCCCTCAACCTGCAACGAGTGTTGTAGTGGCTCGAAGAAGCACAGTAGAGGCGCGGGCAACGTTTTCTGCTCCCTGCGAGTGAAATTTTCGAACGAGGTGTCGGCGAAGGGGGTTATGTAGATGAGATAAGTTAACTACAGGTCCGCGGCACTGAGACAGGACATGAATAATACGGTCATCGACCCATAATTGTGTTGCACTTTCTGGTCGAGCAGGATCGTTGAAATCCTACCTCATGCGTCCCAGATTCCACCGTAATCGAAGGGAAAACGAAGCAAAAATCTTCTACGGCGTCGCCTGGTCATCCGAGTGTTACTAAGGTCGCAGCAGAAACCTTTTACCATCCTTCTACCAGCATCGCGAGACCCTGCACAGTTTACAGAGAAAGTACCCAAGTCGCACGAGGCTCCACAGTCACCCTCGAACGAACTTTCTGAATTCAAAGATCATCCGAATCATTCGCGAGAAAAATGGGTGCTCACGGTGGAGAGGATAACGACTCTTGGCCGTAGAAACGCGGTTGCATGGCGGAATCCCGGTTCCCGGCGACCGTGCATAAATCAAGCACGCGTATCCCTCAGAGCATTGTTTCGCGGCTTACGATGTATTATTGATGGCAATTCTACGCGCGGCTGTTAATCTACGCACGAGGGTTGCGAGGCGTACAGGGCACAAGTCGCAGCTGATTTACGGCTAATTAAGGTTAACAAGCCGTTTAGTCTATTATTAAGCTCGCGTTTAAAGGCCGAAATCCCGAGGCGCATAAATTACCCGTTCGGGAGGGAGAGGGCGTTGAATGGCGTACAGCCACCCCCCTCTGTGAGCTCTAATCGTTCGACATATTTCCAAATTAAAGCCCGGCCAGCGGGTCACAGGGTCGTTCATGCTGTGATTTTAAATGGCGAATCTACCGGCGTCTGTTTGTTTCGAGATTTGTTACGGCCTCCCTTCGAGACGCCCCGTCCCCGTCAGTCCCCCTTTCGATGCCCCTGAGGGAGGTACGGGCAAGCTGGGATCCCGTCTGCGTACGTCGAAGTTGATCGATCCGGCCCCTTCGACGCCTCGCTGAGGTCGGAGGTCCGGGACTTAATGACAGTCGTAACAAATGAACGGTAATGTCATAATCGGACGCCGCTGAACACCGGGCAATTTCGTCGCCCCGTTCTGACTGATGAGCGGGCCCCCTCGTCCAGCCGGCGAGTTTCCTCCTTTTGTCCAGGATGAAAGGAACGGGCAGGATCGTCGATAAAGGTCAGCGCAATCGATCACGAATCAAATGCTACGTGGAAACGTGAAACCGCGCGGCGTCTCGTAATCGCCAGTGCCGCGTTTGTCAGGTGACACAGAGATGGCAGCTTACGGAGGCACAAAGGGAACGACGCGGGATATCAAAGCTGACACGGGTTTGATTGTCGATCTAAATACGCCACCGTGGCTCTGTCAGAGTAGATAGGAGGCCGCGAGACGTCAGAACAGAAAGGATCTAGCCCAGTGATGAGCAACCCGCGGCCCGCCTGAACATTGGCATATATCTTTTGAATTGTAGAAGATATCGGAATGGATTTTGCGCGAAAAAATATGATAAAATTATCCCTTTCTAATGTTGTATAATTTTATATTTTTTTACGTTTATTTAATTTTTTCATTTCTGTGAACTTAATTATGATGAAAAAAATTGAAAACTGTTTATTTGGTACTTTATTTAATGCCCTTTTAAGTGGTTTCTAATACAATTGTTTGATCGTTCGTCATCGAGTCGATTACGAACAATTAAATAATTGTATTAGAGTAGCAGTTTCGAATAACGCACCCAATATTGTCAAGCTCGTTAATGAGAAACAGAATCAAGTATCTCATTAAGTAAATATCAATGGTTATTTATTATTATTATTATTATTATTATTATTATTATTGAAAATTAAACGGGCATTGCCCAATACAAAGCACAGTTACAACGACACAATAGTCTGAAGAGCTTCCAACTGAAAGAGGAACTATTACCGGAAAAGAAGTCGACATAGTCTACATAGGAGCTAGCACTGAACATTCAGCGATTCATTGGATAAAGAGACCCATATTTAGATTTGAATTTGCGGTATACGAAAGGTGGCCTTTTTCTCACACATCTGGTAGGAGCATATTGATCAACGAGTTCCAGTAGCGCAGAACAATTAATTTCACTCTTTATGATCTTAAAAAGAAAGGTCATGTCCGTTACAGTTCTGCGCGCAGAAAGCGTTGTCATATTAAGTTTAACAAGTATCGATGCAAAATCATGATCCCAGACAGGCCTGTGAATGTGTAATTTATATTCATTTAAGTTCATTTAATTAGAAAAATATACATACATATACCTGTTTATGTTATAATACGAAGGTATATATTACTGTGTATATATTACTAATAAACAGTACATCAAATTTAACCCTTTCGCTACGAGCGCCGACTATAATCGGCACCCATGCGACGATCTGTGTGCACGAGCGCTGATCCTAGCATCAACTTTAGCCAGCATCTCCAGTAATTTAAAAAAAAAGAAGAAAAAATTAGAAAAAGCACTTTCGTTTAAATGTACGCCGTAACGAAAGGGTTAAAAAAACGTTTCATTGCAAATCAATGTCGGGAATAACACATTCAGCCGCTAAATTAAAATTCTTGGATTAGTTATATTTATGTATTCAATATTGCGGCCCGCGTAGTGTAGTAGGTTTCCACTCGTGGCTCACTTCGGACAAAAGGTTGCTCACCACTGATCTAGCCGACGTGCGCGCGTACGTACCAGCGATCTATCGATAGCGATCGACAGTTGCCGGGGTACGCGCGTAGTGCCGCGCGTTGAGCCGCGCGCCGGCCCGAGTGCCATTAGTATGATCTATACCCCTGCTTCTGCGGCTACCGATCCCTTAGATGTTATCTGCCGATGCCTGCCTCCACGTTCTTTCCATATCTCTCCACCCAGGCGAAGAGGGAGGAGGGCCCCCGAAGGATCGGCCGTTATAGTTCCCGGGCCTTACTTACATATAGATTGCCTCTCATTTCTTACACCCGAAATATTGCCAATCGTAAGGGACGCGCGAGCGGCGAGTACACCATCGCGAGCCAACGAAATTGCATTTGCATACGGGGCAG
Source organism: Andrena cerasifolii (assembly GCF_050908995.1). NCBI lineage: Eukaryota > Metazoa > Arthropoda > Insecta > Hymenoptera > Andrenidae > Andrena > Andrena cerasifolii. Next base: position 22,832,115 of record NC_135119.1, on the reverse strand, counting down.
ATTGTCCCGTTCCACGTGTAAAGGACCTCGCTCGTCCTTGGTGGCTGCGTCGCGTCCTTTGTCCCCTCCCCTCGAAATGAGTGGTCGAAAAGCAGTCGTCATTATCGGCCGGCCGCGAACGACGAAAAAGGCGCCTGGACCGAGAGGAACGGGCATCCAGCATCCAGCAAAATGGTTCCATTGAACTTTAATAGCGGTTACTTCTCTTCTAACGCGGCTTCGCTCCGCGCCGCGTGATAATTATTCAAAAATTCCTGGCCTCCCCCCGTCCATCGGCTTATCTCGAAACTTTCGGCTTTCGAGCGTTGAAACGACCGCCTCACGTGTCCTATTAGACCGATAAGGCTAAAAGCGATCCTGTTGCTCGCTCCAAACGTCCCTTGTTAAAATATTTCTTCGCAGTTTTTCTGCTCCCCCTCCTCCGTCCCGCTTGATGATAAATCCTCCTCCCTCCTCTCGCCCCGCTGCTCCCTGTGCTCACGCCCTTCGCCGCGGTGTGAAACCACGCGTCCGCCGTGTTCGACATTGAAATTCATCATTCGATTCCGATAACGAGATCGCCGACACCGTCTCGCTTTCCCATTATTCCGCCGATAAAAGAGTAAATGGAGCCCGAGGGACGTGAATATTTCGTAGCGTTATCCATCGTTAATCAATGTAATCGAACAGCCCCGCGAGAGAGCCTCCGTTGCGGATAAATCGGACGGACATATTGGTAAACACGTACCGGCTGGGGGAAAGAGAGAGGGAGATCAGAGTGGGAAAAAAGGTAAAAGAGGTAGGAGGGGTAGAAATGCGCGCTGCTCGTGATTCACTTCGGCCAACTGGTTCCGTCTGATCTCTTCATGAAAGGGAGGAGGGTCCCCTTGTCGATGGTTTTCGGCGATACCGCCGGCCACCGTGAATGTCAGATCCATCGATAATTTCGTACCGAACTATTTGTAATCTGTATATTCACCTGTCGATCCGTCAATTCCTGGGGGGAATCGAGATACCGCGCGTTCCACTTCTCGCCAGCCCTGCCAACACTCTACGTAAACTCGCGTGCACAGCGGCCGATTCGTTCCAGCCGAAATGACAGCTAGAGCGACAGTAATATTATCGAACTGTGCCCATTGAACGTAACACAGCGCCTCGATGACACTCGGAATTATCGTTCCGCGGGAATAGAATAGCAAACAAGTGAAATTATTTGGACGCGTTATCCTGCGATCTGACAGACGCGTTTACAGTTGTTCAAGGGCTGCGGGTAAAATAATTCAACGTGACGATTTTACGGGCCTGGAATATTTACTGGAATTATGATGGCTCGAAACCTAGCACTCCTGGAGTGGAAGATAGAAATTCTTTTAATCATTGTTGAAGATGCTTGACGCGCCCTCGACCCACCCGAATGCATAACTCGACGCGTGTCTTCGCCGAGGCTCCCACCGTTTCAGAAACAATATCATACAGGCAGGATAGCAATTATTATCAATAGGGTAAGTGTGCATATTATTTCGGATTCCTCGATTACTGCGGATATTCTAAAACAGAATATATTTAATGTTGGAAAGTACATAATCTCTTGAAAATTTTGGATGAAATTATTTTAAACTCTATTACAGACAATTATTAATAAATTTGTGCAGCAAAATTATTATTAATTCTTTTATCGTAGTTTGAAATTCGTCAAGGCGAAACTTCGGTCGATTCCCGATATGGCGGTCATGAACACCTACTTGAAAAACATTTATATTTGTGTTATAAACAGTAATACATGTAATGCAGCGTTATTAATCGATAGAGTAAGAGTTATTTTTCCAGAAAAAACAGTAAATCAGTCATCTACATTTTAGTTTTAATTTTTATTTCTCACCGCAGTATTAGGTGCAGTACTTTAAAAAAGTTTTGAAATTAACGTTCATATTAAATTCGACATTCTAATTGTACCGTTTTAGTCAAGAATCGGAAAATAATCAATTTTCACAAAAATTAACTTAAAAACAACGTTTATACCAGGGATATTAGAAATATTTAACAGTAAAATTGGTGGCATTTGATACTCATATTAGTTCTTCAATTGACATTTGCATTCATTTTGTCGAATTGAAAAATTTATTTTTGTAGTTTTGGCCATAAAATCGCGAAATTACCCCACTGTGCGCCGTGACGCAATCGTCCGTCAACTGTTCTAACGTTTCCAAGGAGCACGTGGCGAAGGTAATAGCCAGCGCAAAGTTTAAGGTGAATTCCCGTAACAACGCGTGACATTCTCGAGTCTACAGAAAAGATCCGCCCACGACATTCTCCAACGAATTGAGGACTGCGCATTAGATGACGCCTGTTGTTAGAGAAGAAGATAGAGACGAATTGAATTTTGATTACGGTCGCTCGTTGGACCGTGTAATTATATCTGTCAAAATATCAGCCCCCGACTGACCTTTATCGGGAGACGATCACAGATATTTGCATTGCCAGGGAAGGGTTCTCGAGTTAAATAATAAAACTATCCTCCCCGATCGCTGGAGCACCGTGAAACGTTTAATTATTTCCCAACGGTGCGCAGGACCACCAACTTCTCGGTGGAATGACGTCTCGATGTCACGGTCGTCCTCGTAGGGCGCGGAGAGCAACCCCGTGAGCAAGCAGGCTCCTAATTCGAGATCTGTCCTCGCATATTTTTACGGTCGTCCGTTACATCTCCGCACTTATTTTTCGTTTCTATTCCCCTTGGGCCGCCCGTCTTCCTCCACCCACTCCCACACCCGTACCTCCCTTCTGCTGTCCGGTATAATAATTAATGACCGCTCGTACGAGGAAGGCGCCGCCACCCAGGCACGATCCTCGCCGACCGCAGAAAATAATTACGAATTCGAAAACGGCTATTATTAATCCAGCATTTCGACACCGGGCAAGGACGAGGGTGCACGAGAGGACCGAAATTCACGCGACAAGCATAGCGCATTCAGATCGAGAATGGTCGGAAACACGTTCCGTAGCGTCGAGGAAACCAAATGAAGGCGTTTCGGAGAACAAACGCTACCCCGGATGGGTCAGAAGAATGAGCAGCAACGAAATGTAAGACAGGAGGCAATTAGTGGGACGAAGGGCACGCTCCGATGCGCGCGCTCCGTCAGGTTGTTGGGTCGGCCTTGAGACTGGAGAATCGATTCGCCAAACAAATGACTCAGTTACGCGCTACACATTCCGGCTGCGGTTGATCCCCGGCCTCGCTTTTCGCCGTTGCTCGCCCGACTACGTTTCGACTCCGCCATTTTAATGGCCCTACGGAGCGCAGGGTCTTGAGGACGCGCGACGAACACCGGACAAACAGGGGAGGAGAGAAAAATAAAGGCCCGAAGGAGGTGAAAGGGACCGCGAACGTGGCAAAGAATGGTCTGTTATTATACCGGCGTGGACACAGAAAATTACTGGACGATCAAAGGGGCAAAAGAGGTGGAAAGGAAGGAAGGGGAGGCAGACGGAACCAAAAGCACCACGCGAGAAGGCGTGGTGGGGTGTGGTCAAATTTGCCGGGGGTTGGTTTCGCTTGGATTTATATTCCATAAATTACTTCGCCAGCCCTAACGCAGAAGAGTAATATCGACTACTTGTAAGCGCAGCTAATTGTTCTTAAACAACGCCGCGGCCAATCGAGCAGCATTTTTTCATAGATTTCGTTACAATCTCCGTGTACACACATTCGCTCGGAACACGCAGGCACTACTTGACACATCGCAGGCAAGGCTTGAAACGGTTCCGAAAATAACTGTTTAAAACTGTTATATAAAGGTTCTGATTAAAACAATTATGAAGAACTTTTATTCCAAATAACTGTTATGAAGAACCGAAATTTCCAACTATTATCTGTTTCGGTTACGGTTCCTATTTTTCCCTCTTCGTATCAGTTCCATAACCGTTATTTTTTCGGTTCTATATCGGTTCCGAAACGGTTCCAGAATCAATTCTTGTATCGACTTTTCCCTAATTGATATCATTCATTATCGCAGCTGTAGATTGCTGTAGATGTTCATCTTTTTTTACAAAATCCTTATAGAAGCAGGAGAAACTTTTAACTTCCTATTCTGAATGATACGGTGTGTGTGATTGTAAAAAATATATAGCTGATTTATTTATTTCAACGCCTTATTATATATGATAAGTATAAATGTTTCTTCTTTTTCTACAAGGATTTTGTAAAGAATATGCACATACACAGTAATCTGCAGCTACAATAATTAATGATATCAATTAGGGAAAAGTCGATACAAGAATTGATTCTAGAACCGTTTCGGAACCGATATTGAACCGAAAAAATAACGGTTATGGAACCGATATGAGGAAGGAAATAGGAACCGTAACTGAAACAGAGAATAGTTGGAAGTTTCGGTTCTTCATAACAGTTATACAAAATAAGGTTCTTCATAACCGTTTGGAGAATCGAAATGGATATTATAACAGTTTTCAAGCCCTGATCGCAGGCACTTGTCGGTAAGTTATTCTCCCACGGTGTCGTTGGTGCTGTTTCATGTTAGAAGGAAGGTGAGAACACTCCGGGTCTAACGAAACCAGCCGCTCGCGCCGGGATACACGGAGTCTGTCCGTATGTCAACGAGCGGCTATAAGTCGCGACCGGTATCGGCGAAAGGGCCATCGACAGAGGGAACGTTTAGCCGGTGTAAAAGGGCCGCCGATTAGCTTATCTCGAGATATGGCCTGGGCTGATTGGTAAGGTCCCCTTATCAGCCAGGCACTTAATCGTCTCGCGCGGTCGGTTCGACTGATCCGTCGAGTTGTGAATCCGATTAGGTATACGTTTTATATCTCATTCGGGATTCGAGAGGCGAGCACAGGTCGGCGGCGGGGCTCCAAATGGATGCCCGGGCTCGGGTTACATTTAAGAAGCACGCTTTTAATTTGAATCTGTAACGTGTACCGCGCGTCTGCCGCCTTATATGGAAATGATTTATCAGTGGCGTAAGTAGAATCCCTTTTTACTTACCCCCGTGCGCCCCCTCTCATCAGATAACTAAGAGTCGTCAAAGGACTCGGGTTTCCTACGTAATATCCCATGTTTCACGTTGCATCAGATTTCATCGGGTCTCGAAATCGCGGACCGTCGTTTGATTGAGAAATTTATAATAGACGCGACTGGACGAACGCGTTCGGAGATCGATAAATCTTAGCCCCCCCCCCCCCTTGTCCGTGTAACACCGTTCCTTTTAATTCCCCATCGAGATGTTTCTCCGGGTATCTCTTTCGTCGATGGAAAAAATATGAGCTGCTTGGCCCGTGGATCGCGACTACGCCACTGTCTATTGTATATAGAGGAAGCAGACGAAGCAAAATGGACCTTTCGGGACTGGACTCGCCTTTTGGTGCTCCGCAGCTTTCAGACGACAAAGAGAAAGACCGTCGAAACATTGCATCTTGATTGTGCTTGAGATGAAAACTGCCGCCTTTTTATACTCCAACGGGTGGAATTTTAATTTTCTCGAGAAAACAAAAACTGGTTCTTCCAGCTGCGGAGGACGTCGAAAGAAGGAGAGAGAGAGAGAGAGAGAGAGCTGGGTGCATTCCACCCACTCGAAGCCCGGCTCGCTCGGGGAAGAGTCCTCAGATGCGTCTATGACGTTCCACCCACTGTTTGGCTTCGTACCGAGAAGAAAAGGAACGACACGTGTCAAAGGCAAACACGGAGAAGGTCGAAGGAATTTGTTAAGAGTGCTGCTTCCCGTAGTTCGATGATCGATCGTGTTGGCCCCTAAGCGATGACTTATAGCCACGTTCTATAATTTGTATAATAAATGTAAAATATGCGGACGCAGCTCCACCCTTGCCTCTTCCGTCGAAAAGCTTAACGAGTCCGTTAAACGGCCACGCATCGACGGGCCTGATTTATTATTATCCACCAATCCCGGCGGTATCTCGGAATTAAAGCACTGTTTCGCGCGCAATCCCGACGAGCCCATCCGCCCGGCCCTCTATCCGCCGTAATGAGCGTGTAATTACGAAATAATTACGATGTCGCGAAAGAAACGGCGAGTCATGTCACCGGTTGAACAACGACCGAAAACAACCTCGCAGCCGGCCGCGCGATCTTTTTTTCCGCCGTTTTATCTTGATCAAACGTTTTCGTCGGCAAAGTGCTCCGAGAGGGTTCTCGGCTAAGTCACGTCGTGTCTCCACGAGTGGCTAACACGGTGAGCAAGGACCTGGCGCGGCTTGTCGCGGCGTGATGAATCGCCAATTACCATACGACCCGTCACTCACCTTCCCTTTTCCATCCATCCCTCTCTCGAACGTTTCCCACCCAGCGCCTTTACGGCAACCTTGGTGACGCCAATCATGCTCGACTACGCAACAAGATGTAATATCTTCGTCTATTCCCGGAAAAATGCCCGATCGCCTTGGGCGACAATTCATCACGCGGTAATCACGCGCCAACTTCCAAGTGTTCGCGAGCTTTCCCTGCTACGGTTATTACCGCGCGAAGCTTGCGATTCGAGGGAAAGAAAAGTAGTCGCTCGATGAGGCTGACGTGCTGGAGATTCGAAGTCATTTCGAACTGGAAAACGGCTATTGATTGGCCAGTTTAGCGACTGCGAGTAATTCTGCCTGCACAAAAGATCTGAAAGCTCAGGATACCTCGAAGGCTGTACGAAGGAATTGCTCAAAGATGTAATTGCTATGTAGATTACAACTTGAAACGTGTCTGCTTCAGCAGAACAGCAATTGAGTCACTTCGCGCATCTTCGCACGTTCACTCTACTTGGAAATATATTGTTGTGTATCTGTTATTAGCAACTAGAATAAGTCTACTAAATCATAAAAAAACAACGAATCCCTTACTTCCAAAATTACTACAAATACACAGCAATATATTTCTAAGTACCACTGCGTCCGAATATTAATGCGGCGCACTGTATGTCTGGGCATAGAATCTGAGTCTGCAACTGTATGCGTATGGATTTCCGACAAGTAGCCCGCGCGTTAACGGATGCACGACACGTATCACTGTTGGCCACTATCACGTGTCATAATGTAGGGGTACGATCGTGTTCGGGGGATCGTCAATTACCCTCGATACATCATTAACCGGCGCTGGTCACGTACGAACGTCCCAAATACCCGTAGGTACCGTGCAACGGGCAATTTCAAGGGGTCCCGGTGAATTCTTCGGCTCGTTTTCGTTTCTTTCCCTTCCGCCCTTGCCCGTTTTTTCCCTCGGCTGGAGAGACGAGCGGAGGAGCCACGGTATAAGCGCAGCGGCTCATACGCGCACGGGGACCTGTAATTGAAAGCTGTTACGCTTGGTATTTTATGGCTTTGTCCTCGAGGCATGCAAAACTCGATTCTTAAGGTCCTCCGACGCGGACGGGGCCTGGCTTAAGTAACGGGGCACGAAAATACGCGCCTCCTAATTAAATCCGACTAAATTCATCAAAATCGTCGTTAAAGCCACTCCGGGCCACCTCCCCTCGGGCGGTAGCCATGCCAGCGGAGCGCTCTCGCTGCATCCTTAACGATCCTTGCCGCGAAAACGAGATTCCGATCTGTCTAATTGCCGCTCCACGGTGTCCGAAAGCCGCAGCGGGGTATTCCCGATCGGAATCGTGCCAACGATAGGAAGGTCGTTCGGCCTCGAGCTCGTAAATAACCACTGAATCCTTTCTGCCGATCCACGATCGACGCTCGAGAAAAAGCTCGACCCTTATACCTACAGCGAGCGACTGCAACGAACCCACGACCCTAATTCACTGTGTACATCTTTCATGCGTCCATCCAGTCGTCCCAGAGATTCAATTCAAACTGCTATTCAAGAGAAATCGCGGTCCAGGATACGTCCTCGGTTGGAGAACGCTTCGGTAATTAGATCGTGGCTCGCGACGTCTAGCGAGACGAGAAAAAAGTGTGCAGTCAAACTAGATAACCGACTGACAAGATCAAGCACGGAAGGTGTGCTCGTCGAGGCTGCCAGCCAATGAGCGCTCAACGAGAGGCACGATTCCATTCCCTCCCCTGTCGATCGTGCGGCACGAGTTTCTGCCCCGAACGGGGCAGCGGTATCGATAATGACGGCAATAAGAATAATAATAGCAATAACGTCTTTATGAGCGAGCCAGGGGAGGCACCGCGACGAGTGGGCGAGGTCACGGCTCCTTCACCTCCGAGGATTGCCACGGGCCCGAGGGACATAATCGGCGATCTGCGGCCGAACGAAGAAGGATCGGTAGCCCGCGCGGCTGTAAGGTGACTGGAAAAACGAGAAAGGTCCCTCGTGTCACGGTGAGCCAGCAACTATGGGCCGAGGAAGATAAAGGCGTGCTTGAAATAAAACACGAGTCGCGGCCAGTTTCGGGCTGCGTAGAAAACGGCGCTGTGAAAAGAATTCTGGCGCGGAAAGATTTGCTTTCGCTGAGGGACTAATTGACGCAAAGGGTGAGAAGGAAAGAGGAACCTGAGGTATCGGCGCGTATTAAGGCTGGACTTGAAGGCTGACAATGAAGGAAGCAATTGAATTTGAAATCCTTCGATGACGATTGGGGGTTTTCTCATTTCAGATACTATCGGCAGCGTTCACTTTTCACAGAAAAATATTTTGTCCCATCCGCCAGCGGGAAACTGAAGAAGCAACCGGTTAATCCACGATGCTTCCACGAAAGCTTTACAAGGACCGCTGTTATCGTAGAAACACGCACGTAACGCTTACAGGAGTGTCTCAAGAGCTTTTCTTCGGCCAAGGAACTGGCGCCTGGCTGCGCCAGGGAGGACCTGCTAACAGCTGCCCGTGAGAAAGTCTGGAAATACTCACGGCGTCAAGTGAAATCTTTTAATTAGGACCGATCCAAGGGCGGGGGATCGGCGTATGCGCCTCTGGCACCCAAATAAATGAGTTACCCTTCGCCCTTCTAGGGTCCAGGCAAATTGGAGGAGATTGGATCCATGCCCTAAGGCAATTCGATGAATCTGGTGCCCCGAAACGCTTCGTTACGGCCTGTGCAGCAGGAAACAGCGCGTGTCTTTTCTATTTACGTCCGTAACGGTGTCGAAATTCACCGGTTCGAACTGAAACGCACCGCAACGACCACGTTCCCTTCGTCCAGACGTTAATAATACTAATGCACGGCAGCTGCAAATATAACTCAGGGAAATTCAAACAATCCCAGATTTATCGCCCGGGACGATTCGATCGGCTGCTACGATATTGTCGCGAGAAAGAATCCTCTCTGCTCGTACCTCTTTGTTCTTCAACGAAGCCACGAATCCGTGCCTCGTCGTTAAAAGCTTTTATCGCGGTGGGTTTGGCGGCAGATGCGGAAGCGCGTCTTCGTGGCTCTTTTTATTCCCGCGACGACGGAAAACGAGACTCGTCGGCTGACGGAGCGCGCGGCTGAGAAAATAATCGTGGAAACGCGTGAGCAAGTGAAAAGGGCCGGCGGGCGACGAGTGAAAAGGCCGTCGAATAGAATGATCACCGGTCGACAAAGGTGTTGAACGTAAATACCTGAGCAGGTCGCATCGGTTACACGGCGGGAGGAGCGAGAGAAGGGGTATCGTCTAAAAAGGAATTCTTATGCAAATGGGACGTATAAAGACGTCCACTGGCGACATCTTTAAATAGTGCCGCCGCGAACGGAATTACCCTAATTTCGGCCCGATACATGCGGCGGAGCTGAAATTTTCACAGCAACGCGGCGACCAGGTCCGTATTAAGTTACCCCAACGGACAAGCGGGCAGGCCACGCGGAGTAAGGCCGCGACTAATTTTTCAGCAGCTCGGCTTACAAAGCGTGCATAATACGCGCCCTCGGTGCATACACTCGCGGCTGTGCAATCAGCCGCCTACCAGGGCACGAGCAACACGAGGACCGACCGGTGTAAACCTTACCCAGCAACAACCCACCGACTAATCCCTCGGAATCAGCCTCTGTATAAACTCCGCGCGGCATCGCACGGTGACAGATGCATTAAACCGCCGCGCGCGCGATCCATTACGTGTCGCAATCTGCCTAAGGAATTATTAGTGAAATTTTCAGACGATCGGTCGATCGTAATAACGTTGTCAGAGCCAAGCTGGCAGTTACGGGAACGATTTTATGATAATGGGGGGTAGGCTTTTGTGGAGCGTTATTCATGAGCGCTTCAATTACGGTGCCCGAACGATAATTAGCCTGATAAATAATTTAACGTCTCCACGTTTCAATTTTTACCACTGTGCAGTAGTTATCTGCTTATTCTCGAGGTCTCTATTCATCGAGAAGCTGGTGGTGGTATCGTTCAAGATCATTCGGAGACTAAATCCCCTATTTCGAAAGGTAAGGCATTCATAATGAAACGAATCGTAAGACAGCGACCAGAGATTTATCACCAATCGAAGGATGAAGTTCCCAGCAAACTCCACCAACAGGACACTATAATTCACGCGATGGGAAGATTCGATAGGAAGGCCTCGATCAATAATCGTTCGGGGCGAAGTCCAGCTCCAAACATTTGTGCCTTCGAAGACAACCTGACCGTTGCCAGCCAGTGAAAGTAATACATTCGCTCGCTGCCGCGGATGATTGTTCGATTATTGGATTAGTAACGGGCTCCGACCCCGGTGTCCAAGCACCGCCGTCTTTGATCTCGAACGCGTACGAACGGTGCGCCGAACGACAAATGACACGCGCCATTAACAAACCCGGTTATAAATTGCAATTACCGATACGCACCGCGCAACCAGACCTAGCTTTCGCCCGTACCGTCTCGCCTGTCGAAACAAATTCGAACTTGCTCGTCTTCGCGGTGCCTGCTAAACAGTCCAAGAATCTCGACGGTCGATTCGCGGTAAATTTATCGAGTACGCTGGATAATTGAGGAGAGGAGCGTGTCAGAACGACAGACACTTAACACGCGTGCGTACGAGCCGCGTGAAACCCAAGTCCCGCTTCAGTTACGCGGTGAAAACGATACGCTCCGAACCGTGGTTCGCGATTTTCCGCTCGGTATCGATAGAGGTGAAACTCATTCGATTCAACATTAAAAGAAAAAGGCACTGGAGCGAATTATTACGCGATCAGTCGCCCCCTGCGAGAAGTGCGGTTATCTGTCTCCGCACCGAAACTATACTAAATGTATACATCATAATCTACCCAGCACTAATTTCACGGTTCGTTTGGGGGTGAAGCCGCTTGACGCAGCCCTCAGGAGCGGACACTCGATCATCGCGTCCCGCTTCCGTCCGCGCGTCCCTTCGTTCTCCAGCGACGGTGATATCGATCGAAGGGAGTCATCATCGTCGGCACGCCGAGCGCTTTATAAGCGGCGCGTAGGCGCGGAGGATAATTATAGTTTTGAAATCTTACACGCATGGGCATCGGCAGAACCGCAGCGTCGGGGCACAATAGTCGCGAACCCGATCCACGATTCATTGTCGACTTTCTTTTCAATCGTAGATACAGCAGAACCCAATGGGGAAAGAATCTATTGTTCCCCCTTTGCTCCCTCGTATAAGGATGACTACGCACGAAACTGCGCACGCTGCTCCGTGTGCACAGACATCGATACGGTTTTGTGATTGACAGAAGGAATTGCGTTTCACTCAAGTCATATCCGCGTTCCTATTAAGAGGCGTAATTAAAGACATTTGTCCGATTTGAATCGATACAAAGCCGATAGAGCTTGATGGATATCTAATCGTACATTTTGAAGCACGGGACATTTCATGCGAACTCGGACAGATTTCGCAGTAAGTTTTCGTAGATTGCTGAAGTTTGAATATGTTGTAGTCTTTAATGATATTTAAACGTACCTCAAAGGATTTTTCGAAATTTGTTTTCAATACATTATAGCTATGGAAGTAGTATACGGATGGAGATGAGCTCTACGGTGTTTATAGAGAAGACATTGAAGTTTTAAGAAAAAATTATTTCAGTTTAAAAAAAAAATTTGAACCATTTTTGTGAAATTATTTTAAACAAATGCGGGTTTTTAACATCGGGCGCGATTTTAAAAATCTAAAAAAAAGAGGATATAGTTCTACAATTTTTACACAGCTAATTTTAAAATGTCCATATTTTTTAAAATTTGTCCATCAAGGGAAAGGATAGAACTGTATTCTCCTTTTTTCAGATTTTTATAATCGCGTCCGATGATAAAAACCTGCATTTGTTTAAAATAATTGCACAAAAATGGTTCAATTTTTTTTTTTTAAACTAAAATAATTTTTTCTTAAAACTTTAAGGTCTTCTCTATAAACACCGTAAAGCTCATCTCCATCCGTTTACTACTTCCATAGTTATAATGTATTGAAAAAAGTTAGCTCTTAACTTCAAACAGCTGTAAAATCGACATTTTTTTAAAATTTCGAAAAATCCTTTGAGGTACGTTTAAATATCACTAAAAACTACAACATATTCAGCAATCTACGAAAACTTACTCCGAAATCTGTCCGAGTTCGCATGGAATGTCCCGCACGTGTACGAAAGTTCTGCATAATACCCACTAACAATTCTTTCTATTCGAGCCTCAATATACAAACGTGGACAGTGATTCTTTGCATTAACAATGCAATCAGTCACACCAACACGACACGCGAGGCGCTCATTAAGCACCCTTCCCCGAACATCCCCATTCGTCAGCCACGTACTACTCCCAATGGAATAATAAACGTCACCAGGCCGTGATTTCGCGAGCGCGTGAAAAATCCCGCGTTTCTGGGGCAACGAGGGCGCAGCATCGTCCGCCGCCATATATTTCCACGCCCCCGTGTACCGATGGCACGTGGAAAATGTTTGGCGGCGTGGGAGACGCGCAACCCCGGGCGCACGGGGAGGGATAAGGAAAAGTCCTCGAAATCAGGCACACCTGGGCCGCGGTTATGTAGGTAGGGCGTGTCGGTGTTGGCACAGCTTGGCAGAACGCGTAGGCTGGCCTCGTATTATGCTGATCCCCCGAGACTCGCGCGAGGACTTGAATCGACTTTCAGGGCCCGCGCGCACCGCCGCGAGTCCACGCAGAAATGCCGTGGCCTGTCGCATTGAAAACGCGCGTCAAGTGACGCGGCCGTACACGCTCGCCTGCTTACGTTCATGGACGTGTATGTACGTGGGCGAGCGCTATAGAGCACCGAGTGGACCAGGTGTCGCAGGTAGCAGCGGTTGCCATTTTCCGCAAGGCGGGCGAAAAATCGGCGACGATACGGTTTCCCACGGCCCTCTATGCCGCGCCACGCAGAAAAACCACCGCGGGAATGGAAATTCCGAGGATAATCGTGTCAATGTCGACGACTGCGTTTTTGCTACGCTAGTCACTTGAGTGAGTACATACGCGCCGAGGGAAGCGGCGGCTGTGGCTGGAAGATGGAAACACTTTGCGGGATTTACGGTAGGTGGAAGGAGCGCGAGGTGCGAGGAAATATTTACACGGTAGGTAGAATCGAGAAGCAGGGGATTCTATTCGCCAAAATGTGCTCAAATGGAGCACGATGTTTGAAGCCATTTGTTTAATGACGAAAGGTAATCAGCAGTGGCTAATGTCCCACGAATCGTTTATATTCATCGACCCCTGCATTCGAAGCCAGTGATCTCTTCGTATTAGTCGGTAGCGACAGTTTAAGTTAACGATACTTCTTCCAGGAGTTCGATAGAGATAACGTAATGGCAAGCAGGAAACGATGGCAATAATGCAGCTACTGCAATGGTAGATAAGAGTAGTTTCAGGGAAGTCCATGGATATCAGACTCGTATTTCTTTCTAGAAAGGAAAAGTTTCTCGTCTACTTGACTGCATCGCGAATTACACCCCCGTGTGCTTGGGTAACAGGAGATAAACCGATACAAGGTGTAACGACAGATTTATACCCAGAAGACCGAGCGTTCCAAGTATGTAATGACACTGTGATTAGCAAGGCGCCAGGTTGACGTACCTGTCGAGGAAAACGAGGGGGGGTCGGGACGAAGAAAAACGCGCGGAAAGGAGCAGCCGTGTTAATCAATCCTGTCCAGTGGCCGCCATTCCGTGCGAACGGGAGCTTGACCATTTTCCAGGCGGCTTTAACCCTTTCATTATTTCGAGCGAACCGCTTCCGTATCGGTTGTGATTGACGTTTGGCGCTTCGGCCGCGAACCCGGCCGCGATAGCTAATTTGAATTTCGCTCGCGGCGCGTTCTCCAGGGGGGGGAGGAAGAAAAACTCCTAATTATATACGACGGCTTTCGGAGAAACGTCGACGACAATTTTACGGTGGGCACGCTAACGCGCGATCGACTTGCAAATGACGAAGAAAGGAGCTCGCTATCTGGTAGGGCAGTGATACGCCTGTCGGTGGACGGTACTGTAAGTTATTGAGATTAAATGATGGCCCGTCCATGGCCCGCGGGAACCGCAGGACACTTTTATTCATCAAAGTCCCTGGGACACCTTCGTCGTTGACACCGTCGGCGCTCACGCCTGTAAGACGATCTTCGAAAAAGAGAAAAACCACGCGGTCCCACCGCGCCGGCTACGTGTTTAACCCCTTCTTATTAAATAAATCATTCGACCCCTTACACTAGTCAGCCAATATCTCAGAGTCTCATCTTATAATTCCTACATTAATTTCTCTAATAGTCCTGGACGTCGCTTTGTCTTCCACCTAGCGCGACACTCGATACCGCCATTACCTCTCCTATCGATAAACCTCGCACCGCTATAAATGTCGTAAATTATTAATCCAAACGGGCCCGTGAATTTTACGGCAGCCTCCCTGATAGGTTAATAATAGAATAACGCCGACTTTTTTCAAAAGCTCAACGACTGCTCGCGAGACAGTGTCCGGCGGACCTTGACGGCAGCCTCGGTGCTTACAGCAGGCGGACAACGCTCGCTGTGTCGGCCAGCTTGCCCTTCGTTCGCAGAACAGTTTCGAACAAGATAGCGGACAGGAGTAAGTGTCACCTGCGATTTTAATTACCGCGAACGTGGTAACGTGCGCACTCTTTCATCGTCGTATCCAAATTTATGGAAGGAAAGACAGCGTCGAGATGCCAAGTCCTTCGCGTTAGCTATACTGACTGTTCTAGGAAACTGTAGCTGCTAAAAGATCCTCTAACTAAACGTCAAAGTCGAGTGGCACCCACGATTGTATAACTAACAACGAAACGTGACGTTTCGGGTGAATTTCCGCTCTGTACGCTGCACAGAGCGAAGAACGTACTCCTTCCTCGTGAAACTATAACATTTTCGTACATTATACGTTACGCAAGCTTGTTTTCCATCCGTATGCCCCGATTTATCCGATCTGCGAGCAACCACGCGACGCAAGGCGACACGTGAAAGTGAGAAACAGGTACGACACTCACCTCTGACAGCCGCGTTCAGCCTGTCCAGGTTCGCGAGAGTTAGCGGCACCGGGCCGAAGTGCATCACGATCTTGTCCAGGTGTCGAAGATCGCCGAAACCGTTGTTGCGGCGCGCCATGAAGATGCCTGTATAGCAGCGCCGCACATAGTGGCCGCAAGTGTCATTCACGGTGAGATCGAGGGTGGCGTTCAGCACACCCTTGATCGCTCTCTTCACGCGCACGTGCAACCGCCCGTTCCTCAGGTCCTTGATCTTCCCGGTGAAGATGTAGTCCGCCTGCCGGACCTTCCCCATGAACATAGTGTCGTTCCTGATCGCCGCGGTCAAATTCGCCCGGCAGTCGAGCAACTCCTTCGTCGAGGAGACAGCCATCGGCAGCATGATGCTTGCCCACAGCACGAGGAAACCGATCTTCAAGCTCACACCCATTTTCTTTCTCTGCGTATCCAAACTCGCTCCGCTCAGCGCATCACTTCGCCCCTCGGCAACGCCAATTCGCGCACTGTGTCTCCTGTGTTAGCCAATATAATCGATTGCCCCGTAATTATTCGCGCACCATCGCGTTCGTTAACGGCATGGCTCAATTACGCGCAGGTAGAAGTCGACCCGATTATTTCAATTAATTCACATCGAGTCCCTGTCGCAGCCAGTGCAGCGTAATCAGCATCGGGTATCTACGGACGTGAAATGATGGATGACGTTCGGGAAGTTCCTGTGATACTTGGAAAGCGATAGCACTGTACGCGACCAGCCGCTAGCGCGATCGAAAAGAGGATTCTCCGTTCGATCCCCGCCTCGGTTTGATTAGTTCCCGGCTGTCGATCGGAGCGTAGCTCTCTCTCTCTAGCGAACGATACCTGGCCGCTCGAGCCTGAGCCCTCTAAATGGAAACGAGTCCGATCTTACGAGGCGTGTGATCTTGAGCAACAGGTTGGCGCCGTGTGTCGACCCACGCTCGCCGATTTCCAATCCGCGTCACTCGTTTCCCGTTCCACCGTGGCAAGTGCGAAACCGTGCGAGATTCGATCGATCGATCGATAAACTGTCGTTTCGGCAACGAGTCGCCTCGTATCAGCGGCGTTTTATCGCCGCCCCGATGGGACTAGAAGCCGATTCCCCGCGATATTGTTACAGAACGCACGACCATCGACAATTCCCCGCGTCCTGTCAAGGAGTCGTAAGGAGCGCATTCGCGTCAACCGATCGAGCTTCCTCCTCGCCGACTCTCCCGATCCCCGTAAACTCGGAGTGGCCTGATCCTTGGAATTGACGCAGCCGGATCGTCCACTCCTCGCGCTTGGAAAAACAATTTCGCGCGCTTATCGACTGCAACGGGCGATCGACTTTCACTCCAACCGAACTTTCCCACCGTCCATTAGAATCCTTCCCTTTTAACCCGACGGGTCTTGACGGAGAACAGAGACGAACGATCGCGCACGTTCCACACGCGAGACACTGGCCGACACTAATGTTTCGGTAACGCTCGGGAATCCACTGTCACGGATCACTTGGCTGCAACGTAGAATCACGATTACCGCGGCTGTAGGCCGTTTCGCGATAACCGTTCGTCAATCGGGTGGTGTCGATTCAATCGCCGACCGCTGTCGAGGGAGCTGTCACAGGATCGCTCCGAAGAATAACGCCCGATGCTCGCGGATCTCTTCCGATGGACCGCTGGAACCGGGTAGGCGGCTCGGTTGACGGGTGCGCCGAACCGTGCACGCGAGATTAACCGTTGCCAAAAGCACTGTCAACGCGAAGTCAGCGGCCCGCTCGATATTCAGGTTGGCACGGTGACTATCCGCGATCCTGCGCGAGAGTGAGAGAGCAGTGGTTGAGGTGGTGGCTGGTCGCGTGGAGGCACGCGCTGGACTGAGGAGGGCTAAGTGTGGATGCTGCAACTACAACGTGTAGGCGTAAGTCGCCTTAGACCAAGGGACCAGGAGGGAGAGAGAGAGATGACCGGCTGGATGTGTGTGCACCGACAGCCTCGCACACACGCTGCCGCCTCTTTCGGTGCACGCTCGTGTCTGTTCCCGTGCCGGCTCGGGGAGCACGGTCGGAGGGGGGTGAACGAGAGAAGACAGAGAGAGGAGAGAAACTTCACCAACACAGCCAGGCGGACGTGTCTGCCACGTGAGTGCCCAACATGAGTACTATATGTGGGTGCTATTGACACACTTATACGCGCACCGATCCATGGAAGACATGGGCGCACGGTGCCTAAGAGGTGCACGATCACCCTGACATTAGAAGCAAATGGGTCAAATTTAATGGGTTAGATTTAATATGTTTTCCATACTGCGTCTCAGTCAACGGATATCTACGATCTTCCAAGCTGTTCCGTCGCGAGTCTAGGAGAATCCTCGGTGGACGTGCGGGGAATCTGTCGTGAGACGCTACCCTTCGGAATTAAGATGGCCAGAGTCGTTTTGCTTGTGGTGGATTTGGAAGAATTATCGGGACGTCAACCCCTAAATCGACCAGCGCGTGTTGCGTGCGGATCGCGTTTCAGCGCCTGGACATGGAGAGGATTTCGACAACGTGGGTGACGGCTGGCCAGGCGAAAGGGGGCAATCCGGGTGAAACGATCTAATCTATATCAAGTTAACGAGGTACAATCTCGGTCGGTTGGTAATTGATGGCGATCGATAATACCGAGTCCCGTTCGCGCGGTCACTCCGCCACGCGTGGAGCTCCGAGCGTCACCCACGAAACGGTGGGAATCCTTTTTTAACGAGTCCGTAGAGGAAGTTAATGGGTCGACTTCGACGTGACAACGTACATGGAAAGAGGCGCGCTCGGTGCCGGCTTATTTATGATAATAGTTTCCCCCGCGCGGGGCAGAACGCGAACCAAGACTGATCTACGGTGTCGTCAGTTATGGTACATCATAATTTCCGCGGATATTTATACGCTCGCGTACAATGTTATGCAGCACCGCGCGCTGGGCGTGGATGGAATGAGATTCTTGTCTTGCCAACCAGATATGGTCTCGAGTTTCGAACGTTCGCGGACATGATCCACAAAGTGGACACTAGATCTCTGCCCTGGCGTGGAAAACGATGGAGCACCCACGCTTCGGTCTTACTATTCCGCGGGAAAAACTGAGAGCCGCGTTATCGATCAAAAGTCTACATGCATTTGCATTATTTACGCTGTGCTCGTGAATATACAATGAATATCATACGTTCGGATGAACTCATTTTTTATAGGTAGGTACTTTTTAGTGATGAATTGAGGACCTTGCAGGAAGCGAGGTGCAGCTCCATTAATGACAATTTTTAAAAGATTTTATTCAGCTTCGATCCTCCATTTGTTTGCATGTTTGTTTGTTTGTTTGTATGTTTGTATGTGTGGTTCAAATCTGGCAACTCAAATTTAACCCTCTTCCAACTATCCAATTGTCATGAAACTTTGCAGGCGTGCGTAGTTTGGATGACAATATAATATTTTTAAAAAAAATTAACCTCGAGCAGGTGAAAAAATTATGCAGTCATCAATAAATATAACCCACAACCACAAATCCAAACAACTTGAAATCAGCCACTCGCGTTCTGTACGAAAACGACAAAAAAGCCGCTGCATTCGGGACGCTAGTCGCATCACGATTACCGAAAATACACAATTTATCGAAAAATTGCTAGGCATAAAATAATGATAAACAAAAAATAAAATGCCTTCGAATAGAAATAGAGGTTACAGCATATATTGAATTGCGAGATTATGTTGCTAAAATTTTGCTGAGTAGAAATTCGGACACGACGGTGATTCACTTGAGCCTGAACCTAATCACCTGTTTTCTACTTAAAATGTGGCTCTCTCAGCCACTCTATTATGCTTTTGTGTAAAAATTTCAATTTTTCAATTAACAATATTTCTCTTTTCAATGTCAAATTAAAGTAATAATTTTATAAACAGTTTTTTTCTAATTTACTCCAAATTCGTAAATACGGAGCTGCACCCCTCGTGCTGCAAGGTCCTCAATTTAACCCTTACACTTTACCTGGACTCTACCATTAAAGAAGAAAGAACTCTAGAAATCACAAGATAAGAGATATATTATACAAGACACTAGGAACATTCCTCCTTAATACGATTACCTGCTAATAAAATATTGCTACCCGACTGCAAGAACAGATTTTTAAGCATCCACGGCTCTCAACGCACAAACGTACAGTACAAGAACTTTCTCAACACCATATAAGGGGGTGGCCAGAACTGGTCGTTGAAAATCAGAACGACACTTGTAAGAATCGTTGCGAGACAAATACAAGAGCGCACCGCTAAACGAACAAAGCGCATAACACCAGGAAAAGTCGAGTAGAGAATGAAAACGTAGAAAGTCTGCAAACCAGCATACAGGAAAAAGAAACTTTCACGTCACTTTACCCTGCCTCGACGACACTTCTGTGTAACACCAACTTTCCAGCAGTGACGCGCGATTTCATTAGCCCAGTCGACCAATTTACTCGGCCCACGGCCGGGCAATCCGTTTCCCTCTATTCGCTCATTAGGACGACTAATAGGGCGGCGAGCGCGCGCGTGCTCGCGCGAGACATCAGGAAACGTGGGCATTTCGATAGGCCGGGAATCTCGTGTAGTGCCAGGACACAGTGTCGGACCAGTTATCACGACGCGATAATGAAACACAGATCCGTATCTGGCCGACGTTCGCCCACGTGGCCGCGGAGGAATGCAGGCCTGGGCTAGTGGCATTGTTGAGGGAATATGCATCGATGGTAATAGGCAACGGTGACGCTAATGAATGCCTTATGGCACGATCCGTACCGTATCGCCGCCGATTAAACGAGATTTCTCGCACGGTCGAACGGCCCGGATCCGCGGCTGGCACGCGATCGTTTTCGAAAGGAACAGCTCTGGAAACGCTTCTATGGAGGCATTAAGTCCCCCCCCCCACCCACCTCCTCCTGCCTCCCTCCCTGCCACGAGGCACGCGGCCTGGCACGATCGCCGACGAGCAAAGCGAATCGCTCCTCGATGCCCACGCTCGCTCGCGACATATCGTCGCGGATCGTTTCAGCCGCATGTCCTTGTGCATGTCCTTACCTCGTGTCCGCGGATCGTATCCCCGAAGGGCGTGGTGTGGACGTTACGCCGCGGGATTGTCTCGTATCTTCCATCGGAATAGTCAGTTCCCGAACGCATAATATCCTGCCAAGTGTTAATGGCGCAATTCCACGCCGGAGTATATCACAATGTCCGTTACAGTTATGGATTTCGTTATAACACCACCGTCCGCCCGCCATACCACGGAGGAAACGATTTTTAGATCGATATCTAGCTTGGCCTATCGCGCTATACGTGGTTCCCCCATCGTCGAGCCTGTAAATTCCGCCCGTCGGTCGCTTATTACACGCGGGAACAAATTTCGAGCGATAAACACGTCCGAGGTGTGTACCGATCTTTTCGTGCGGCCGCGGAGGCGCATCTTCGTGCCGGTAATGAGATCTAGGATTATCCCGAGCGTTCTTGATAGCGCTAAAGGGACGAGCGTGACCGTCGAGCGATACCGATTTTTTCGACGCAACCTGTTTGTTGTACAGGGGGGAAGGGTTACATGGGAGAGCACGGTAGACAAATCGTCGAGCGAGGGGAGTAAAATATGGCGATGGAAAGACGAGACAAGCTACCGCGCCGACTGATCCGCCAGCTAACGAATGGATCGATTTGCGTGGCTCGTTAACAATACACGTAAGGAACGCTAATGTGCCACTTTGTTTCGGTCGACCTCGCCGCGATGAGGCTGTCGTGGCCGGATAAAAAGAGAACCAGATCTCTGTTGGCTCCGTCTGCCCCGTGGGGCACGGCTCTCGCCCCGCGACCATATCCTTGTCGCTGATGGCGCGCACCAGCCGATTATCCTTGTTGGAGCGGGACAGTAAGTACGTGTACGGTTGATTAAACTAATCTTATAAGCTCTCCGATCTACAACGAGCGGTAGCATCGGAAATTATTGCGCCATGGATTTGTCCCCGTCGTCAGGGGCTAGGGGAGACCAGCCGCGGCCAGTTTATCGTTTATTCGCGGCGCACGACGCGATCACCGGCTCGGCTGAATTTATTTACCGTACACGGAGCGCGCGTTACATACGCGTCGCGTCTCGAATAGAGTGGATCGAGTGGGGGAGCGAGTCGATGACGGGGAAACGAGGATGAGTTATGGCGAGCGTCGCCTCCGGGCTATGCGTTACAACCCGAGCCACCCTTGGTCGCGGCGCCGCACAGTGGGGAAATTTCGCGATTTTATGGACAAAACCACGGAAATAATTTTTTTAATTCGACAAAATAAATGCAAATGTTAATTCAAGAACTAATATGAGTATCAAATGCCACCAATTTTACTGTTAAATGTTTTAATACAAAGCTCGTATAGACTCGTAAATGTTTATGTTCATGTGAGATTTGATCGATCGCAAAGAATTATTCCAGATTTTCAAGTTGCTTCAAACACTTATATTGTGTTATCCAAGGATCTGAAAATAATTTGAAGGCTGGATTCAATTCCTGGTGGTGCGTAAGATATCTTTTTGTCTTCAAAATAATTATGTTTCGGTTTTTAATACGTAATTTATACAATTTTTAAAGTAGTGTTTTAGAAATAACCTTTTTATATAAGAATCAATTTTCAATACATAAAATAGTTATCAATTCCATAATATCCTGCAATGGTTCACATGTTATACATTACAAACCTTTTTATTCTTTTTTAAACGATTTTATTCAGCTTCGATTCTCTGTTTGATTGTTTGTATTACGCATGTTTGTTTGTCGTCAGAAGCGACAATCCTTCTGCTATGCTCTGCTGCACTGTAGCAGAGGCATTCTCTAACAAAGAAAAAAGTGTATAAATGTAAATAATAAAAAAATCTTTATCGCTCGTAATTTTTGTAAGTGCTGTTTCTCGGACAATTTAGTTTCTCATATATTAGACCGCAAAAGTACCGAATTTTATATATTAAAAATAAGTTTTGAGGTCTCGACCACGAAAATGGATATAGTTCTTCAATCGACATTTGTATTAAATTTGTAAAATTAAAAAATTTCATTTCTGAAGTTTTGGCCATAAAATCGCAAAATTTCCCCACCGTGCGTCGTCGCGGGAACTTACAAATGCTCGCGTGCGCGTACCTCGTAACGCTTGGCGTGGTTCAGCCTTTATATGTTTGTCAAGGGCAACGTTGAGTAATACGATTGTCGGTAGATACGACCGCCGCGGCTCGAGGAGTAACGGGAGGGATCGATCGCACGGGGGTGGGTGGTATTGACTAATCTACGGTGGGGAGCGTGGATATAATTCGCGTACACGAGGAACGCGACGGCGCTCGAGGAGCGCGGGACATCTCGGACGCGGAGGAACTGTCGGACGTGGCACGCGGTTACTACCGTGCGCATCGGAGCGGCACGCAGAATCCCATATAAAGGCTTGGCACAGGTAGAACGCGGGAGCGCGAAACACGCGACCGCGCGCTTACACACGTACCCGGGTGCGCAGGGCCCGGCGAGAGGATGCTGGGCAGCTGGCCTGGACGAAGACGAAAGGCGAGAACGGTGGACCGCGCCACGACCGCGAGGCATAAAAGGCACACACAGGCGCGCTGGTGTGCGTGTACTTAGCATAAGTCTCGCACCCGAGGCACTCTCTCATCGTATTTCATGCCAGCTATATGCTCGCCGCGGCGAGACCGCCTCTCGTCCTGCTTCCTTCGCCGCGTCTGCCTCCTATTTCTTCCTCGTCATTTTCGTCTCCCTCGTCTCCCGTTCGCGGCACTCGCGGTGAAACCCGTCGAATAGGACTCGCTCCCTGAGCCCCTTCAGCTCCCCTCCCCCCTGGTCACTAACGAACAAATCAACGGGAATAAGTCGTCGGTTGTTGCAACGGTGCCACCGCTCTCCAACTTGCACCGTAACCAGTCGATTATGATCTCTCGGGTGTTTGCGAATTATCGCGCGTCGCGGCAATGCACGTCGCGAGAGATTGCCGATCGTCTCTAACTTATTACGGAATTAACAGTCTATTCGAGTAACGAACGACGCTGCTAGGCCCGCGATCCGCGTAGCGTACGCAGGCAGCCTCGAGAAAGTGTACGTTACGTACAGTAAAGTGGTGCGAGCTGCGAAATAACGGATGAAGGCGAACGAGCGTAAATTGAAGTTCTAGATAGAAAAATGGCGAGCAGTTACGGTCCGGACTGGAGGGAACCTCCGCGTGCCAAAGTGTACGAAGATTTATGCGAGACTCGGGACATTTTTAAGCAGGATTAATGTAGTTCAAGAAGAACAGCTTCCTGCTTAATCGGCCGTGGCCAATGGACTTATGTCCCCCTCGGCCGAAACGGCTTATCGAGAAACGCGCCGATTCGATCCCGGACGTCGTAATAGCCTAAATTAAGTCCGCGTCTCGCATGCTGCTGCCTACGTGCGCACCGTTATCAGAAGGATAATAATGCCTGCATTCTAACGAGGGAGACTCGCGGGGACACGTGTACCCACTCGACGTCTTACTCGATCGAGCACGGCACCCGTGGCCCTTGAAACGAAACGTGTACCCAGCTCGCGGGGTGCGAACACGACGCGAGCGGAGCTCGCACGGCTAAAGATCCCCTAGAATTTCTTAAGCGCCTTATCTCGACACCGGTGGAGATCGCTGATACCGTCAACAACTCGAGCTCGAATCCGTTTCAGAGTTGACGCAAACTGGCCACTTTCCCCGGTAATGAGCCGTATATCGACCGTAAATCGCGATCGTTCCACAATTCAATCTTAATGCGACCGCAGTCCGACTGACTGCCGCGGCGCGTTATCGAACTCGAGGAGCATCGGGTGGTTGTACACCCAGAACCATCCCGCGACTGGATCCCACCATTTTACGAGGCTTGCGTTGTCGTAAACCGGGTGGACGACAACCGCGAACGATTGACCGAAAACCATCACCGCAACCGGACTATCTAGCGCTTTAGATTCGACGTCCGCGCCAATTACAGATATTCGCCGGGCCCCCATCGCGTGTACACGCGAGGCACTTTGCGCTACGCTGGCCGATCGTCGCCGTGACGGTGGTCGTGGGTTCGTTTAATGACGGCGGTTCGAAGAGGGTAGTCAGGCCGGTAATCTTAAACCGAGAAAACGAGCGTGCACGCGCGAGCGTCGGTGGAAATGAAATACGGGTGGGAGACGGACGCACGGACTTAATTTAGGTTGTTACGACGGGGGCCCGGCGCGCTTGCGGAAAGGTTGCTGTTTAAGCGATAAGTCATTCGGACGATAAGCCGGCCGCGAGCGCCCTGCGGAACCGTAAACGGCGCGAGGAACGTCCACAACGCGGGATTAAACTTTCACGAAGAAAAATGTACAGCCGCGATTGTGCGGACCTTTATTGCGCCCGATGAGGTACGCGCAACGGGAAATGTAAATACCGATGGGAAACGTCCACGAGCGATCCCGTTGCTGAACGATCTCGCGGCGGGGCACCTCGAATCTCCGCCTCGTGACCACGTATTCCGAGGCACGTGTAATTACGCAGCTTTTCCCCGACTGGAAAGCCACCACCTATTATTACGACCGCCTGACAGCGTTCTTTTCCTCCCTATAGTCCCTACCAGGGGCCGTTTCAGGTGGAGACGATTGGATCCCTGGGGGATCTGTCTCGTGGAGAATAAACGAGACGCAAGAAAGGGAAGGTGTGGTCAGTGACAGACGGATATCTAGCTGGCTTGAAGCCAACCAGACAGCAGACGTGCTTCTTGTAAGTAGGTATATAGGTAGGTACCTACATCTTTGTGTTCCACTTATTGTTAGCCAATGCACGCGACGGCTTAGGACTTTCATGACAAACGATTGCATCCGTGCTGTATTATTTTTCTTTCCGAGATGATGATTGACTACGAGTTACGGGGCATCAGAGCGTTTAAGGGGTTATACCTAGTCAGGCGGCCGAAAAGACGCGAATATTTGTGAATTTTTTTTGGAGAAGCGGAAGCGTATATTTTTACAAAACTTTTTGCGCTTAAAAGAGCAATATGTAAAGAATATTTGGTAATTTTTTCGTAGAAAAATATTTAAGTTTATAATAAAGTAACAACCGACGTCCAAGAAGCATTTTTAAAAATTTGGTTTTGCGGTGAGCACTGCCATTCGGAACCACATTATCTAAAATCAAAAAACAAAACAGATTTCGTTAGTATATTAATGTATCCTCAGGTTGACGGAGAGAGTTTTCCGAAATATTAATTTAAAACAAAATGACAGCTATGTAAAGTTGAAATCCTGATTTTTCGTGCAAAAATCACGCGAAAAAAATTAGGATTTCAACTTTAAATAGCTGCCACTTTGTTTTAAATTAATATTTCGGAAAACTCTCTCCGTCAACCTGAGGATACATTAATATACTAAAGAAATCTTTTGTTTTTTGATTTTAGATAATCTGGTTCCGAATGGCAGTGCTCACCGCAAAACCAAATTTTTAAAAATGCTTCTTGGATGTCTGTTATTGCTTTATTATAAACTTAAATATTTTTCTACGAAAAAATACCAAATGTTCTTTAAATATTGCTCTTTTAAGCGCAAAAAGTTTTGTAAAAATATACGCTTCCGCTTCTTCAAAAAAAATTCACAAATATTCGCGTCTTTTCGGCCGCCTGACTAGGTATAACCGCTTAAGCGGGGGCCACTTCTCCCCAGTGGAGAGTCTCCACTGCGTCGGAGGGACGCGACATGAAAAACGTGCACCGATTGTAACGAAGAGTACACAGTGTATGATTATTAAGCGACTGGGGGTAATTACGTATTCGACGGGGGAATAGCGTGTAATTTTCGGGACATTATGCAGCGGCGTGCACGTTAACGAAGAGTATTTCGCGGTAACGAAATTCACGATGCAACGGGGCGATCGATCACCATGCGTTCGTGTTTCCCGGCGTAAACCAACAATTACGGAGTTCGGGGATAAGTCGCGGCGATACGTGGAAGGCGAAGGATTCCGTCTTTCCTCGAAGGGAGATTCGAAGATGACGAGAGAACCGAGCGAAGGGCGCCGGGCCGATCTCTTCGCCGACGAGAGTATCGAAGAAGCGTTGGTGGAAGGAACGAACGGACGAAGCGAAAGAAGAAGGGTGGAGGAGGGGAAGTGATCCCCGGGGGCACGGCATAAATCGCTATGGACAGACAGCATGTTCGACTAATTACAGATCCCTGATTACCGGTGGGCGCGACTCGTTCGACTAATAAAGAAAAAATAAATTAATAAACCACTAATATCGCGGCCGAACGATCTCCGCGGCGCAAGGCGAAAAAAAAGGACGTTTATTAATTTATTGTGATCGGGACGCGATAAACCGGGGACCGCGTGCACCAGCTCTTCGACGGATTCGAATATGTTATCTCACGCCACCTTGCCAGACGTGGAATCAAAACGTTCCGCGACGATGCTCGACGGCTGTTATTAGCTAACATTATTCCTCTCCTATACGAAAACTGCGATTCTCTTTAATATTCAGCATTAGTCTCTCGTTCAATGTATTAACGTAGGTAAATACACGATTAGGCGAGTTAATATCACCCTTGATGCCATTAATGATTCATTCAAGCCAAGACGATCCATGCTGATTTTAATCGACGAGGTTGGATCGACTCCGCTTTTCTGATACTTGGAGGCTGGAGCGAAGGGAGAAGAAGCGAGGCCGTGGTCGTGGCTACGCCACTGGGCGAAAATTGAAGCATCAAAGGAACCGTCGACGAGAATCGATCTCTGGTAAGGATCGAATGGGCGGCGATAACACGGCGCAAAGGAGAGGAAGCCGAACAGCCGCAAGTGGGGAGTGAAACGACGATGGTAGCGGAACACGGTAAACTTCCGCGTGGGCCTCTCTTTACTCTTCAAGATGGCGCCTTGTAGAACGGAGGAACAGAGGCGTCCATCCGTAAGGATTTATTCTCGCGGTATCGGATTCAACCGGAGTTACCCGACGAGGACACTAATGAACTGTGGCGAAACCGGGTCCCGCGTGTCTATGCCCGTGTGCGCGCGCCTGGACGCGCGCGGGGGCGTTTTCACGAGCAATTAATGCGGTCTTAAAGAGGCTAAGAAACGCCCCCGCGAAGTAGGCACGTCTCGCTCGCCATTTCGATTTAATCGGTTTCGACGCTTCGACACGGCTAATTAATAGGATAGCGTTATCTCCCGGAGGGTCGACTTCATCAGCCCTAAACGACCAACTACTAATCCCATTGTGTTCTCGGCTTAGATCTTCATTACGACCAACTGCCCGCAACCTAAACGTCTAAAGACCTGCTGATTTCTTTCACACTGCTGTACATTATCGAGTCACTGAAATCGATTAAGCATAAAACTACTAGAACTCACGCGGTGTCACTGTACACCCCATCCTTCCGCGAGACACGGTATCCTTGAAATGTGAAATATCGCTTCGCAACCAACGACTCGCAAACGCTCACTGGCTGCATAAAAGGGTAAGCCAGCTTATCCCTCTACTTAGGACGATGTACTATCAGTCGGACCGCTTCTGATAGTAAACGCGCAAGGCTTGCCGTTCTCAAGTAGCTCGGTAGTATTGGAAAACTAATAAACTGCTGTATCTCGAGCGAGATTACAGTCGAGCGATCCGCGGGCTAGGGGCGATTGTATGTACGCCGGTGGCATCGCGGGCTCAAAGGCGCCGATGTCGAGTCGTTAACGGATCGGAAACGCGTTCGTTTAATGATTGAGGTATCGAGGCCGGAGCAGCGAATGCCTCGCGATCGGCTGCGCCCCCTTTCGCGCAGCAATATTCTATTAAAGTAATAGCCGCGGTTATGGCCGCCGTGGCGAGTAGCCGGGGCAACAAATTCCTTATGGGCGATGTAAATCGGGCTATAACTCGGGGTAGTTACACTGTTTAGCCAATTAGCAGAATGCGACCGGTTTTCAGGTGCACCGGGAGACAGTTTCCTCGCGTCCGTTTATAAACCGACGCGATATCTGCTCGTTCGGCCAATGGACATCCTCCCCTTAATAAATACGCCTCTAGAGCATAAACTTCGGCCGGAATACCCCGTGTGCCCGAAAATATAGATCAGTTCGTAGCAGCACGCGCCCTCGCCGTGATCGTCGCCGCGGAACAGCGAAAAGTATTTTCTCAACGGTCCACAGTGGGGAAATTTTGCGATTTTATGGCCAAAACTACAGAAATGAAATTATTGAATTTTACAAATTTAATACAAATGTCAATTGAAGAACTATATCCATTTTCGTGGTCAAAACCTCAAAACTTAGTTTTAATATATAAAATTCGGCACTTTTACGTTCTAATATATGAGAAACTAAATTATCCGAGAAACAGCACTTACAAAAATTACGAACGATAAAGATTTTTTTATTATTTACATTTATACACTTTTTTCTTTGTTAGAGCATGCCTCTGCTAGAGTGCAGCAGAGCATAGCAGAAGGATTATCGCTTCTGACGATAAACAAACACGCGTAATACAAACAATCAAACAGAGAATCGAAGTTGAATAAAATCGTTCAAAAAAGAATAAAAAGGTTTGTAATGTATAACATGTGAACCATTGCAGGATATTATGGAATTGATAACTATTTTATGTATTGAAAATTGATTCTTATATAAAAAGGTTATTTCTAAAACAATACTTTAAAAATTGTATAAATTACGTATTAAAAACCGAAACACAATTATTTTGAGGACAAAAAGATATCTTACGCACCACCAGCAATTGAATCCAGCCTTCAAATTATTTTCAGATCTTTGGATAACACATTATAAGTGTTCGAAGCAACTTGAAAATCTGGATTAATTCTTTGCGATCAATCTAATCTCACACGAACATAAACATTTGCGAGTCTATACGAGCTTTGTATTGAAACATTTAACAGTAAAATTGCTGGCATTTGATACTCATATTAGTTCTTGAATTGACATTTCCATTTATGTTGTCGAATTGAAAAATTTAATTTTGTGTTTCTGGCCATAAAATCGCGAAATTTCCCCACTGTGCGGTCGCTGGATCGTGATAATAAAAAATGAGAGAAAAAGAGAAAATAACAGCGAACGCGTGTGCACGTGCACGCGCGAGATTCGCGTCGCCCAGGCGAATGACAGCTGCGTTATTTTCGGATAATATTGATATTGCTACGTGGCAGGAATTCGCGGGGATGCATTCCACGGTGCGTCCCCCTGTCTAGGCTCGCGGTTACACCGCGACGATTGAATAAATATGGAGTGAAGGTGTCATAATGTACGGGGCACAATTCCGCCGGTCCGTCGAAGACAATTTATTTAAATCGCCTAGGGGGGAACGGCGGTGCCTGGTCGAGCCGATCGCGGTTCAAGCGGATTCCGTGATGTTGTAAAACCACCGGAAAGTGCGATAAAATTTCGTACGCCTCGCGCGATGCCGTCTCCAGTCACCCAGAAGGTCAGGCGACTCGCGAAAAGATTGAACGCGCGAAAGTCGGGGTGGAAACCGCTCCGCCGAATTGATCGCGGCCTTGGGATCGCGTAGAACGCTTCAGACGACACACCGGGGAACCGGTATGCCCAGACGATGACGAATCCAGGCGTGTCCTCGGATCGGATCGAAACGCGACGCGACACGATCCGACGATAACGAGGCCGTTTTCAAACGCCCGCTGATTATGCACTTGTTGCAGACAGTAAGCGGCATTCATAAGAAGATCCGCGGCTGAAGTGGAGCGAACAGGGTGCCCCCGAGTCGCTGAGCACCGCCTCGGAGGACCTCGGAACGCGCGAGGTCGCTGCATAGCCAGACGCGTTTCGATACTTTCAATGCCTCGGAACGAAATTAATCCGACCCTCGAATCATCGTAAATTAACGCGAACTGACGACCAGACGTGACCAAACGTCGTCGAACATCCCCTGTGTCAGTCCACCGACCGGGCATAAAAATGTCACTCGCCGGTTGCCTGTATAATAATTTGGAGAAGAACTTGGTACCGCTGAATGAAGCTTGTGTTCTCTGAGGAGAAAGGGGAACAGTGTTTCGGGGTTTAGAAAGGTAAAGACATCCATCACAAACTACGCTAAGCAGTGAAAAAGGCGCGACATCAATTTCAATGGATTTCCGAAAGAATAATTGTGAGGTTGAATCAGACGTCCCTAGGTATTCACAGAAATGGCACACGTGAGGGTCGCAGCGTTCCAGAGATTAGAAATACGTATCCGGTTTAGCCGCGGACCATGGCCACTGAAAATTATGATGATCCTGCTTAGGTAGATCCATTAAGGAAGACGTATGGTAGCAAGTTTGAACGGTGATATTGTTCTTACCTCCCCGTTTGGCTTTCGTGATGTTCTGTTTGTTGCTCGTAGTGGAAAGATCCATTGCTCTTTGCGAGCGTAAAGATGGAATTTGAGGATGCTGATGGGGGGGAATAATGATCGAGGGACGGGTGTAACCGAAGAAAGGCGCGAAGACAGGGTCGCGTCGAGACAGAACCGTCTGTAAACAAGGGATTTCGCGCTGTCTTGCGCGAAATAAACGCGAGGCCCACCCACGCGTCCTAAAATCCTATTGTTACGAAGGCGTCGCGTGCTGCGTGGCAAATGTACTAGCACCTATATTCCCATTCCTTACTCTCTCAGGTTTCGCGAAAGGACGGAGAGCATTATTCACCAACAGATGCAGTCGGCTTTGCTGTGTTTCGGTAATGACACAAAGCTTTGTTGCGACGACGTTATGGGCGTATCAGCGCTGGCTTATAGTCGCATCTCCCGAGGCTTGAAACGTACCTAACTTTTGCAGTCTCTGGCAGAACGACAGTCGCGATGGTTTCTGTAGTTCCAGAGAATTACCTAGTGGACTGTCCACTCGATCGAAGGGCCATTTTTCTGGGTACCACGTCCGAGAGAGAATACTAAAGAACAGTTTTAATTGCCCCATAGGATTTCGAAGTGCTCGAGGAATACATTGGCTGGGACCGACTGATAGCTACTGACGTCACAGCGTTTCGTAAGCAAAGTTTCTAAAGCGAAACGATAGCCAATAAGGTTTGGATTCTGTCGGTCCAAAGCGACTCTCCTTCCCTCTCTCTCTCTCTGCGTACTCACGTAAATCACCCACGTTGACTTCGGCTTAACGCGAAATTTACTGCCACGTCGTGCATACCGTCCACCATGTTGGAATCGCAAACGTTTACGTACGGCAGGCACATTTTGGAGCCCAAGCCGATATTTATAGTGACTCAAACGCAGGGCTCCCTCGTCGCCACTATAAATTCGCATCGATCGTAAGAAGGCTCGATAAAACTGGACACCGATAGACGTAACGAAGGAAAATCGAAGAAACGTTCGTATACACTTATACTTACTATAATACCCGTGTCCAAGCGAAAGGATCTCGCCGAGCTAATGTACACGTCACGTGGCAGATGTCCCTTCAGACGTCAGCGACGTTACACGGTATTAATTCGAGCGATACGATCGATTCTCTGAGTGTACAGCGCAGACGAACAGAGTAAGTTATACGGCGTCCCACCAGGTAGATTACGAGTTGAAAAAAGCCAGCTGAATTCCAGGCGCGGGGTGACGACCCGTGGTGAAATCGATTCGGATCTACCCCGTTTGCTCGTAGGCAGGCTTAAAGCGACTTAATATGTTTATCAAACGGCGCGATCGCTGCCGGCCCATTCGTCATGTCCGTGACACGTGACGAGTGTGCGTACCCCGCGACGGCCTAAAATCCCGAAGGACTAATGCCGCTGATTCCCCAAAGGACATTCAGGAATGCACGACCTACGCGCACAGTGCGAGCCCGTACCCTCGCTCCTGTGCACGTACGTCGCGGCGCGGCCCGTGTGTTATACCTGAACAGAAAATCCTCGGCTCTCGAGGCGAGCACACGAAAGAGCGAAGGAAGGAGGCCGAGGTTGAAAAAGACGAATGGTAGACAAATATGGGCAGGACGGTTTCTATGTGCACTTCCCATTACCGGGCACCCACGCACGCCAGGGTAACGCGGGCCCCAAGAAGTGCGTCGCACTTAATGGATTCTCGAGATTGAATTTATCTGGGTATTCACGCTACGACCCGGCAGTGTACACGGCCTGAGCACCGCCCGCCTCTAATCCGAACTTAACGAGTATGAATATTACGCGCGGCATCGGTGATATTAATAATGCCGATCGTAACAACGCGATCGCCGCGTAATAATGGAGTAACGGCCGGGCACGATAACGCGAGATACGAAGGATAATCTCGCGCTTTAACGACCGCGCAGGATTTCTTCGCGATATCGGATACCGATTACTCGCGGGGTGGCTATCCCGGGAGCAGGGGCGTCGTCACGAGCAGCCGGCCGTTTTCGTATCTCGTCGAACGGAGCCTCGCGCGACGCTCCGAAACGAGTTCCTCCTCCGTGCTTGTATCGACAGGATGGGTGCCTCGGCAATGTTAAACAATGCAAAGTACACGGGGATCAGGGGAAAAAAGAGAATGAACCGCGAGAGCAGGCGGATAAACAAGAAAAATATTATACGACCGTCTCTCGCCAGCGGGCGCATCCTGTACCCACGTGTGAATTATGCAAATGTTGGCGCAGGGTGTCCTGCTTTAATCGACCCCAAAGATCGTCGGTGAATCCGTTGATGACGTGAAGGAGTAATTACTATCTGAGTTGCAGGGTATCGAGGAGGACATTCTATAGTGAATATGATTTCTTGTCTCTCCTGAGTAGGGGAGTTTCTTTAAGGGGGGACTGCGTCATGTTGGGCCGTAAAATTGGTAATTTTTTGTGAATTTTTTATATAAAAACGGTTCGACAAATTATTTTGAGGTTTGGCAGGCTGTTTTATTGTATCTTGAACTACTGTTCTGAATTTTTGTGTGACAGTGAAAATAAACATGGCAGATACAAAGAGAGCGTGGAAAAATAATCGGGTGGTCCTGGCGTTGACGAAAAGTACTGTAAGGGTTATCCGAAACACAAAAAGGAAATGAGATTCTTAATCTATATGAATCTATACAATGACATCCAAAATTTATTCGATTGTCGAGGAGCATATTTCCGCAATACAAGAAAAGTTGAAATTTTATGGAAACAAAATATGGATTATGCTGTTTCATAATTATTTAAACATCCAGTTCAGATTTCATGTGAAACAACGAATTTTAGAAAACATTATTAATATTTTTGTTTATAACTTGTTTCTAATTGTTTAAACAATTGATAAAACTTTTACCATTTGATAGATCTAATTAAAGAAGTAACTTTTGTCTTGAAATTTCTTTTCTATATCTTACAGTTTGCGAGTTAGAAAATAAAATCGAAAAATAGCCGAAACTTCAGGGGTTAATTTCACCCCGTTAGTGTGATTTTGGGCAGCAAAAAAAATTGCGTTGTAATCAGGAGGAAATCCCCTACATATCCACAAAGCTTCAGAATTTTTTGAATTTTCGGATTCGGGATCTTCCCTTGTTAGTCAAGTAACCCCGTCCGACATTGTCAACATGTTAAGGGTCGTACATACAAAACCTCCACGCACCGGATAAAATAAAATACCCTAAATTGTAGTTAATGTATCACGTTTCCACAAAATATTCATGAAAAAACATCAAGCAATACTTAATGGACAAAAATTCATAAATAGTCGAAACAAAAATATTTATTTCCCGCCGACCTTTTTAGATTTTTCATTTTCACTGATAGAACACGCAAGTTTTTGTCACGGTGACACATTAAACCTTCCTGAACTGAACGTGCGACCGTGTTTTACGCGTTGAAGATATGATATTCACTCTCTATAGTTCCATAACATTAATTTTTAATATTTATTCAGGGTTATAGTACAATAAAAAAATGCACAAACTAATTTGGAAAATATATATTTCTCTCTTTAGTAGTCTTCCGAAACAGTCTTCAATAATTTGAACTTGAAACTACATTCCGCGGGTGTATTATAAAAAATCAACCGTGCCCATTAATGATTTCTGAAAAATGAGCGAATTTTGTATTCGCCGGTCTGTGAGACCAACACGCGAGTTCAGGAAGATTAAATGGCAAGCTGGTCATTCATATACTTCAATATCGCGAATCGCAGCATAATTTATAACATAATACAACAATTAAAGATAATTAGTGAACTAACCTCGTTAGGCAACTAGCTCCGGTCTCACCTACGTTTATAATGAAGTAACAACCGACATCCAAGGAGCCTTTTTAAAAATTCAGTTTTGCGGTGAGCATTGCCATTCAGAACCAGATTATCTAAAATCAAAAGACAAAAAAGATTTCATTAGTATATTTATGTATCCTCTGATTAACGCAGGGAATTTCCAAAATATTAATTGAAAACAAAATGGCAGCTATTTAAAGTTGAAGTCCTGATTTTTTCGCGTGACTGTTGCACGAAAAAATCAGGATTTTTCCAAAGTTGATCCAAAGTTCAATCATGTTGCTCCCCTCAACACCCTTCAGCATTCATCTGGATAATTCTTGATAGCGGTACGTTCGAGTGGATCGATTAAAACGCGACACTCTGTATAGAATTCGTGCTTTTCACGGACCATACGCCATGGGAAAAGAGAAAGAGAGTATGGCATAATGGTGTGGCGCAAAAGTCGCGCGTATTTTAAGCCGACGTCCCACGTGTCGAACGTTAAACGCGCGCTCGGCGAACAGCATAACTCGTATCGCGGGAACCGCGATCTCTTTTTCAAATCGCGCTGCGTCGATTCCACGCTCGTACCGGTTTCCCGAATATGATCTAATCCGCCTGGCCGGTCGCTATTCGCGTCTGAGCGTTTCCGTCCGCGGGAGCACAGCCACGCGCGCCAGATATGCAAATACGAGTCGACAATTTGTCGCCCAGCGCGATCGCCGCGATCCACGGCCCACGGTGGTGAAAAATCGCATCGCATCGCGATCGACGATAGCCGAGGGAAACGCGTTAAGTCGCCCCTGGGCCCATTTGTAAAACGCGACGCGGAACGACATCGATCGACTTAAGATACACACTTCCACGGATCTCGCTACCTGAATTACAAGTCCGATTCCGTATCGACATTTATAATCTCACTGCATCATCGTCGAGCTCGTAAACGCTCGGGGGATTAAAGAGAGGGAGCTCGGGCGTCGCGGTGAAAAACCGCGCGACAACTCGGCCATTCCGCTGGTAATTACGTAATCGTCGGTAACAAGATGGGAAGCGCGCAGTAGGACGGCGTATTTACGGGGTGCTAGAAAGCCAGATTAACTGGAACACGAAAATTAATCGATACCAGACGAGGCGCGGCGACGGATACAAGTTAATACACGTGTAGATAACCGTATCTACGAATGCGAGCGGGACCGTTTCGCGCGTTGCATAAGTCACTCGCCGTTGAGATATCAATAATACCTATTCGTCCGCCCGTTTGCGCGCAGATAAACCCACTTGTCCGCGTGGATTATTAGGAGCTAGTCTCGACTCGCGATCCAGCGATTTTTCGATCGCGGCAGACTAACGAGCTCGATCCTCTGGAAAGTTGCACGCGTGCAAGCCAGAATGGGACGGCCAGCGGGGCGAAAAGCTTAAAAAGAGTCCGAGCCAGGGGCGTCGTAACGTAACTCAGCACCGGGACCGTTTCCTCCAGGAGGTTGTAGCCACGTATCAAATATGCAAATGCGAGTACATAATTTGTCGTTTGCGCGAGGGCGCGAGCCGCACCGGCTGAGAGCGCGCGTGGAAAAAGGAGTACACAATGCCGGCGCGTTCCGCACGCGCTGTGGCGGCGGCCCACTCGCGGACAACCACGAGCAAGTCGAATCAAGTCTGCATCCACTACGATCAATTCCAAATCAATTCATCTGCCAGCGACTCTGCGCGAGTGTACGCTAAGGATTTACAACAGGGCAGGAGGGGGAGCGCAGATTTCCATCGGATAACGTCCATGTCGACTACACGGCTTTATTACTTAGAGGCTGTCTAGGGACATTTCTCTTCCACGTCTCCCTCATCCACTTGGTGGATGAATGGCAGGGATGATCGGTAACGAAGGGATTCGAGTTGGAAGTGGAAGTTTCAGGGGGTTGGTGATTTCAGTGATTTGAAGTGTCGACGGTGAGCACGAGGGTTGAAGGTATCAATGGCCAATCTTTGAGAGCTTATTCTACCTGCTTTTCTCCTAGATTAGATCGAAATCGGCCTCAGTCGAATTGACTGGAGCCGAGTCCAAGTCGAGTCCAGTCGAATCCAGTCGGTTCGTCGACAACCGGCAGCGCACGCTAGGTATTTATAGCGAGGCAAGAGGGAAGATGCAAATTCCCATCAGATAATGTCCACGACGAGTACACGGCTCTATTACTTGGCGGCTATCTGCAGACATTTTTTCCCCTCCGCGAGATTTTTCCATACAGAGCCAATGAAGTTTTCAGCCTCCCCCTCTTATCTCCATCTCGTTCCGCCCGACTTTTCTTGCCCCTTTTCACGATAACGTAATTGGCGCGCGAAATTATCTGATTCGTGAGCTCACGAGCCGGATGCCCGGAAGACTCCTCTCATCAGAGCGATTTCTTGCGAGCCACGTTCCCAACGACCGTGTTCTGCGCCGCGAGATTCCCGCGAGCTGAACGCGAGGCTGGCCAGAAATTTATGAAAACACAGACGTATTAACGCCTTTTTCCTGTTTTAATGCGGCCCGTGTTTAACGTATACCCGAGCGAGGGACAAGGAGGGACAGCCTCGCGCGCCGCTATTCGAAAAAGAAGCTTAAAATCGAAGCATCGCAGCTCGAAACGAATGCTTCCTGCTCGTTTGAAACCAGTATCGAAGCAATATTCGACAACCACCTACGCGTACCCCCGTGGAGAAAGTTGCCCTTCGCGTTCGAATTTATTGCAATCGCTGCGGTCGCGCGAGTATCCGGTAGGAATCTCGCCGCCCTTAATTTCCCCCGGGATACGGGGGGACATAAAATTAAAACGCTCGAACGGGTAAACAACCACGGATGCCCCGCCACTTATCCGGCAGCCTGATGCCAGAAATTTCGCGATCGTTCGGGACGCTTGAAAAGTACATTACGGGCCGTTACGCGGGGACCGATTCGGCGACGAGGCTCCGAGCCGTTCGCCGCGCCCTAACATCTCAAAAATCGTGCGAATAACGACGCTGGTGCTACGAATATGGCGTTGGAGCTAGCCAGCCAGCCGTCACGTTCGGTCGAACCGTCTCGTTTGTCAGCCCGTCCAACGATACCACCGATCGTTATTCGCGGCAATGGTAGAACGAGAAAACCGTTGCGCCGCGTCGACCAAGTAGGTATCGCGTCCCATGCA
This sequence comes from Andrena cerasifolii, assembly GCF_050908995.1. Lineage (NCBI taxonomy): Eukaryota > Metazoa > Arthropoda > Insecta > Hymenoptera > Andrenidae > Andrena > Andrena cerasifolii. Next base: position 22,794,503 of record NC_135119.1, on the reverse strand, counting down.
GCGCGCGATCGCCTTCTCCGCTCTTCCGATGAAGACATTCAAGCGCGAGCGAGCGCACGGTCGTCCCGTAAATTTCCGAACAGCGGCAGATACGATCGCGGCCGCGAATAATTTCTGGATCGACCCTGAATACCCCCCCGGTTTCGGTATCCTGTTTTACGAATCCCGTCGAACAATAGACAGCGTTTTACGGCTTATTAAGCTACAAAGCCGACAGTCGGTGGGCAAGAATGAAAAGGAGGAGCGGGCGTTTTTCTACGGGCCAAACTCGCCGAGGAGCGAGCTTCGCGCCGGGATGATCGAAGGTGAAGAGGCCCCGTCCGAGGAATTCCATTAAGTATGTAAAGCAGCGTCATTCTATATGGCCGTTTCGGTATAAAACTGGCAGACGAGTGTCTTTCACTCGGCCCGTAAATCGCTCGTGGGTGGAGTGCGACGAAGAAAACGAGAAGGACAAAGGGAGAAGGTGGAGGCAGGCAGGCAGGCCCGAAAAAGAAGTTTTCCAATTGGCCAACTGGCTGGATGCTCGCTCGCGTCGTAACTCCTGTGTCTTTTACGACGCAGCTCTGAGATAACGGACCGCATGTGGTTGTTTTTCGCTTTCCTTTTTCCCCCCCTTCTTTTCGGGCCCAAGCTCTGTCTCCTTCCTTCTCCATTCCACCCGACGGAGCGAGGCTGCTGCTCGTCGCCAGAAATCATAATCTACGCGCGGATGCATTCGACAGGAGCGCGTCTCCAACCCTCTCGGCGTCGTAAAACTAACGCTTTTGCCCCGGAGCGGAGCGTCAATTGTCTTCGGTCCGGCACAAAGCAATACTCGTAAAAATACCCACCGTACAGCCGCTAACTGAACCTTGTTTGTTATTCGACGTTTAACAGCGCGATTCCCCGAGCGGCGCGGGGAAGCGAGCGAAGCAACGTTTTAACAGCGGACAGTGAGTGTCTCCGGACCGCCGTTTATCGCCCTGGAAGCAGGAAATTTAAACGTATCTACCCGCGGCGAACATTGAAATAAGAGCAAGAGCCGCTGCCGCGGAAAATAACGTCTAAAACTGGAGTGTTTCTTAAACAGCTCGCGAAGACCTATAATTTGAGGCAAGCCTCGTTAAAATAGCGCGTCTCCATCTTTAGACCTCTGCTCATGAATATATTACATGGGACGCAGTCAAAGACCTGCTGGATGGTCAGCCTTCTGTTAGCTCTGAGCCACTAAACGGTCTCATTGATAAGTCCCGTCTCACGTGTGGATTCGTCACTCACTTTCCGCCCTCGTAGTCTGAATTCGGAGATCCGTGCTGCGATGTGGCAGGCGTTCGAGCTCGCTGGTCGAATTCCGACGGAGCTCCGGCCGAAAACTGTGGGAAAATCGGCGCTAACCGCTTGAGCGACACGTCGAAGATTGTGTTCCGGTAGGTAAGCTTTGAAGGCATCATTACGTGCGAACGACATCCCGCTTAAGTGGCCCATTTATATCTCGGGGTGCATAGCACCGGGCACGTTGGAATTTATAAGCTATAATATTGCTACCACGGTAGTAAAGCGTACCAGTATATATCAGCGCCGCGAAAATGATCGTCCCGGGTACGTACGGCGTGCATACTGCCGGATTTTATTGCCGTCGCGACGATCACCGTTTGTCGCTTTTCTATATGGAGCAAGCAGCCTAGTCCGTATAACTATCGGCCAGCCCCTTCTCGACAATCTACCGGCACGAATCCACCGCGGGGCGTGTTCGAGTACCTACAGAGGTATCCCCTATCGAGAAGCGATGAATTCTAACAGTAAATGTCGCGCGTTAACAACCGCGGCCGACGTTGTTTGTTAACGTTCGATCCGTACCGCGGATGATTGCTCATTATATTTCTGTCGAGCGGTTAAGATTGTACGCTCTACAAGGCTTTGTAAGCGTACAGGGGATATATACCGCCAGTGATTAAGGGAGCTCGAGGGAAATGGTGAAAAGACTTAATTGACTAATAATTTGAATTATAAACTTGAATAAGGTGAATGTCCCGATTTCTGCTCATGTCCCCATTTCTGCTCATTTCGTATTTTTGATCACAAACAAATTTTTTACACCTTCTTTCCGACGAGTAACCCCTTAAATAAGCAGAAATTGGGACATTCACCTTAGGTGCAGGTTGAAAATTTGCAATAAATTGCTCACTTGTTTTAGATTTTTTTACATACATTACACCTCATAAGTAAAAAAATATATAAAAAAAATTAAGTTAAACGATTTTATTAAAAATGTAGTGAAAACTAAATTAAAATACACTAAAAACTAAAAAATAATTCTTTTCTGGTACTTCAATTTTGATGGTGTTAATATCAATTTAAATAAAATCGTGGGGCACGATATTTCATAACAGTTTAATACTTCAACTTCTGGTTGCACATGGTGCTCCACGATTTTATTTAAATTGACATTAACACCATCAAAATTGTAGTACTGTAAAAGAATTATTTTTTAGTTTTTAGTGCATTTTAATTTAGTTTTCACTACATTTTTAATAAAATCGTTTAACTTAATTTTTTTATATATTTTATTATGAGGTGTAATGTATGTAAAAAAAATCTAAAACAAATAAGCAATTTATTGCAAATTTTCAACCTGCACCTAAGGTGAATGTCTCAATTTCTGCTCATTTAAAGGATTACTCGTCGGAAAGAAGGTGTAAAAAATTTGTTTGTGATCAACCTTACCCTAGAATGATCTATATCTCGTGTTACCTATGGAGCAATTAAACCCGCGAACTTCTTACATTGGAACCGCAGCGAAGTCGAGCCCGCAACTGCCGCAAGACAGCCGTACAATGCAATGTCCTGTGGTGTGACGCGGGTTCGAGGAAAAAGGAGAAAGCGCAGGGAGGAGGGTTACAGACGAGCCGATTCAAATGAGCGCGTCAGGACACGAGCGTGAATACAACTCTATCGGTGGAATACCGCCTACCGTATTATCGCGCCTCGCTGCATGGACGTCCGCGAAACGTAAGTGCCAATCGGGCAGTGCATTAGACAGCTGCTCGTAGCGGCAGCCGGCCGATAATAAGGTCCATCGACGGCGAGAGATAAGGATACACCGTAGGGCGGACGACGGCGACGGGGACGACGACGAGAGGCATCGACACGTTCGCGTCGGTGGTTCATCGTTAAGATCGAAGACCTTGCTAGCTATCTACGAGATGCGGCGTGCACGCACGCACGCACACCCGCGAGCAGAGCGTGGGCGAGCCACGCGACCGAACGGGTTTCTCCGTGTCTACTCCTCCGAGCTGTACGGCTGCTTCGTGACTTCCACGTAGCAAGAGAGACGATGGCAGCGACGATCGTAGGTCCCAGCCAACGGCATTTGAATATTCACGCTCTTCCGGACACGTCCACGCACAATGCCGCTGATGCTGCACGCGCGCCTTGTCAAAATAACGTATCGCGCGCAGCCCGTGCTTGTACGCCGGGGTCACTGGATTCATCAGTGATTCGCTCTTTTCAGGTAGAACTCCAGTGTACCGTGTACCCGGGGATAAACGCGTACACGAGTCGTATTGCTGTGGCCACTCGCGATAATGGCTCACTTGGAACACTGCTTGTATGGGAATGACGCTATAGAGAGGTCTGAAGCAGACCCTTGAGGTGTAAGCGTCGAGTACGCAGGAGTGCGCTAAATCGATCAAGAAGGAACAAGATCTTGTTGACTCTATACAGCACTTAGATTTGAGAGATAGGATAGGGGTGAGGCGAAACAAGAATTGAGTAGATCTGAAGTACGATGTTGAAGAGTGTTGATAAGTTCTTATGCATGCTGCCTTGTAAACAATGAGGGTAGTTTTAGGAGTGAATTAGAATCAAAAGTGCCAAATGTATACGAGAAACCATTTCGTTCAATATTCCCTTAAAGGCTGCGTGAATTCTGCGCGTTGGTCACCATCTAATTATTTTTAGTCCACCGTTATCTTTTCATCTCGTTTACCGTGAACGTCCTTGTTAAGAACTGTGCATTTGTAGCAGCAGGGCGAAATTTAATTGGGATCCCTCCAATGCGAAGCTCGCGGCTCGGTGGGAGAATAAAACGTTAAATAGAAGCCTGCATATCGAGTAACGCCATTCACATTTCCACGTCGAGCGGACTTTTAATCGCGGACATTTGTTACGCTCGGTGGGATAGCTTCCTCTCCTAGGATAGCTACCGGAGCGGCGAGAGAAGGGCAGAAAGGTAGTAAAGTCGCGTAAGTGGAGGACAAGGACGCTGATCATACAAGGGCAACCTGGAGCAACGTGATCGTGTTACCTATGGTGTCACAGGTTTATAGAGATTTTGTCACAGGTGTTCAGCTTGCACGTAAGTAACCTAGATTCTAGAAGTGCTTCGACGTACTCACACTGAGTTATTCAAGAATTTCTTTTTCCACCCTTTGTTTGGAACCTAGCGCCTCAATTCCTTTTTCATCCCCACTTCTAGATACCTTGTGGAACCTGCACACATTTCTTTAATGTTCGCAATTCCTCCCAAGGCATAAATCTTAATTGTTCTGTTGAGATCCACCATTTCGTATACCGAAATTATTCGTCGCCATCGTCCAGCGGCGAATAGCAGTCATTAGCGCGAAACGTGGACAAGAGACAGCGTCAGATGTGTAAATCAGATATTTCATTTCGTCACGGCGCGTTAGTCACCGGTGAGCGAAACGGCACGAGAAAAAGGATGAGGAATTCCGACGGCGGTCGGGTGTGGGTGGCGGAACTGGTAGATGAGAAATACAAACATCGGGAATGGCGGTAAATGCCACAGCTGACCATCCGAAACCAGTGTCCGTGTCTTAAGTCGCCAACCGTGAATCACGTGTCCCCGTTTAGTTACACCGAGTATCGAGCACGTATATTTTATATTCCCGTGTGACGGGAGTCTTTCTACCGCCGCACAGTGGGGAAATTTTGCGATTTTATGGCCAAAACCACAAAAATGAAATTTTTTAATTTGACGAAATTAATGCAAATGTCAATTGAAGAACTATATCCATTTTCGTGATCAAAACCTGTAAACTTATTTATAATATATAAAATTCGGCACTTTTACGTTCTGATATATGAGGATATAAATTATCCGAAAACAGCACTTACAAAAATTACGAACGATAAAGATTTTTTTATTATTTACATTTATACACTGAGTCGCTTTCTTCTTTGTCAGAGCATGCCTCTGCTACAGTGCAGCAGGGCATAGAAGCACTACTTTAAAAATTATATAAATTGCAATCAAATTATTTTCGGAACTGTGGATAATACAATATAAATGTTTGAAGTAATTCGAAAATCTAGATTAATTCTTTGCGATCGATCTAACCTCGCATGAACATAAATATTTGAGAGTCTACACGAGCTTTGTATTAAAACATTTAACAGTAAAATTGGAGGCATTTGATACTCATATTAGTTCTTCAATTGACATTTGCATTTATTTTGTCGAATTGAAAAAATTATTTTTGTGGTTTCGGCCATAAAACCGCAAAATTTCCCCACTCTGCGCTGGATCCTGGTCACATGGACCATCTGCTCCTCCTCCTGTCTTATTGGCTGCACCATGCCGCTTTCAGTTTGCACGGAGTATATCTTGCCCCTTCGCGAGCAAACATTTACACGTTCGGCCTTAGATATACAAAGTCGAAGAAGCAGCCGAGCCACCCCCTAGCCGCAGATTTTCAGATCACTTCAAATTTATCCTTGATAAATATTCGCTTGTTGGTATTCCGCGAGCGCCACCGTTCCCCCTCTACTGCGGCTTCCCTAAACGTCTTAAAATTCCTGGCAACGTGGCTACCGAATACTCTGACGTTCGAACGCAGCGACATAGCGCTATCTTATCACCCAACCGATTTTTTTCAGTGTACCTACAAAATGGAAATCGTCTTGGGGTATACGAATGTGAAGTAGGGGGTTGTATCGTTGGGTATATAGTAATTAAAGGAAGTGGAACGAGGTGTAAATATCGAGGTGATACGCGGGGTAAGTTGAGATCGTGAAAGTCCCCCCCGAGGTTAGCCGATCGTTTTTCTTCGTCGAGAAAGCTACTTCGACAGAGACAGGAGGTTGAAACGTAACTCGAGCAACTGCCAGTGACTGTATCGGTTTCCCGTTCCGTGAAATTCCTGCGGTAAATGTCTGCTCGGCTCGTGCACCACTTATTATTCAAGCTTGAAAGCCGATATTCTGGGTCTTACACATGTTACCTGTTAGCAACACGAGCTTCCTGATAGGCAAGACAGATCGCCACGCGAGGATCAGACGTTGAATTTACAGGAAACGAGTAGGTGGCGGACAGTGGTTACGAGCATTAGAAAGGAAGGATTTCACGGAATAATGTGTTGTCTATTAGCGGCACGGTGAATAATCGCGTTAAGGGAATTGGCTATTAATTAGGAGACGTAAGGAGTGCGATGATTAATGGGACGTAGGTGTTAAGTCGGATCGGAATGTATCGACGGGACGACGCAGCGTTTTGTTTCGTTATCGGCGGCCGATTGCTGGTGGACCATTTTTAAACCGGGTGACGCGTCAACGCGAAGACAAAGTTCCCTCTCGAAAGCGTAATTATGCCGTTCCGATGGACGCGTCGATAAAAGGGGCCACATTAATCACGAATCGTATTCCCGGAGTCGTCCCGGGCAGCGTGCAAGATTTATTTCCGTACCCCTAAACGCGCACGGCTGATTGATCTTAATCCCGTCCCCTCGTATTTTCACCTTATCTACCTCCGAGCATCTCCTAAGCTCCGAGGTTAGACGGCATAATTTGGACAACTAAATTGGTGCTTGGAAAACAATTTGACACTCCCGGATGATGTAGCCATAATGTAGAGACGTTGCCTCCCTTTGTGCTCTAAAAGCCTTAACGACGGTGTCCGGGGCCTTGTAAAGGCATAGCGTATATATAAATCGGTAATAAATCAGTGGGGGCGAGAAATTTTCCATGTAAAATCGACAATTTATGGAAAGGTGTACACGAGACGCTTAGATGTAACTGTCCATATATCACAATTAAACGCCGAAGAATAAAGAAATGCACCCGACTCCGGTGATCTATAACTCTCCGCGTGACTTCGAAAAGCGACCGAGTTGTACGCTACACCCCCGCAATCGTGCGCATGCACCGCCGCGATCTTAGGAAATTATTGGATGCCGATACATCGACTGGGTGACAGTCTATAACGGTGCAGTCCGAGATTTCCGTGTCCGTTTCTTTGCAGACGGACCAACACACCTTACACTGTGTTAGCGTAATAGAAGATGGAATTTGTGACAAATTAGCAAGACATGCTCAGATCCAAAGTCACCCAGAGGCTTTTACGAAAAGCTTGCAACGCCACAGTGGGGAAATTTTTCGATTTTATGGCTAAAACTACAGAAATTAAATTTTTTAATTTTACAAATTTAATACAAATGTCAATCGAAGAACTATATCCATTTTCGTGGTCGACACCTCAAAACTTATTTTTAATATATAAAATTCGGCACTTTTACGTTCTGATATATGAGGAAATAAATTAGACCGAGAAACAGCACTTACAAAAATGACGAACGCTAAAGATTGTGCAACGTAAGGAAAATCGAATTTCTAAGGAAGAGGGGTAGGATATGTGGCAATAACCAAGTATGGCGCGCGAAAAGGAACGGAGCACCGTGCGTCGGCGTGTAAACGGCAGGCATCGCCGGTTGGGACCCTCAACAAAGATGCAACCGGTGTTCCTCAAGGCCGTTCTTACAAATCCTAAGACCGCGGCACGGACCAACCACAGGAGAGGACTGATTCACGCCTGTAGATCCCACGGTCAGATTATTCATGCATTTCGTTTCAAACCACCGAAGAGGCATCTCGATACCGCGTTAATAAATCTGCCTAATACAAGGGGCGCGGCCCTCGGGCTTCCACGAGCTAAGGGTTCGTTCACACCCGCGGACCGTTGGCTGCACGGGTTTTATCGCGCGGCCTCGGATAAATCTCGACGTTCCGTCGATTGTGCCTCCTTCTTTTCATCCAACGGTTGCCCCCCTTCGCCTTTCCCCACTTCTCCATCTGCTTCCTCCTAAAGCTGTCCGTCGGACAAGATCTCAGGCTCGTTGTTGCCGAAGATGCGCCCGCTCGGTGCGCCGGCTCGAGTTTCCGGTTCTCCATTGTGCACGTCTTTGCGCGCCCCACCTTTTTTCCATTCTATCCGCCTCCCTTCTGTCTCTGCTGCTCCTTCACCTTTGTCTTTGTCCCACCGCCATCTCCTCGGCTTCGAACGGAGGATTCTATAAAGAGACTAGATTGTAAGCGAGACGGCGTCTCTTGTATCAAGTTGTTCTTCCAGGCGTGGGCGCACCCCTTGTTCTTTCGCTTTGGCCCTAGAACAGTGTTTCCCAAAGTGGCGCACCGGCGGTTATCCTGTTACCGCGCGCTTCTCCGTCGTTTAAGGTCAATTTATACGTGTTACGCGGTCCCACCGCGTCCCTTTACGACTGCTAGGGGATGAAAACGCTAATCTGGTTACAAAGCGGGGGAGTGGGCCAGCGGTGTAAGAGATCAGCTCGGGATTTTGTTCCTTCTAGCTCCTTGACTCGACTAGGAATAAAAAGGCACTTCTGTAGTGGTTCCCTCCGTAGCAGCGCACAGGATTCGCTTTTATTTTACACCCTTCCGGCGAGCAATCGAGTCTTGGGAAGCACTGCGAACTTTTACACAGGACGACTCTGCCGACTGTATTTTTGCCCGATTCTTTATCGAGCAAAGGGAAAAGGGCTCTCCAGTCGCAAAATACGACCTTAATCGGGAGAACGAAACCGAATTTGCTGAAATACACGTCTGAAGGAATAAAAGGGCGAAATAGTCAGGGGGATACTCGTTTATCTTGAAATACTTCAGGCTGAACACCGTTTGTCCGCTACCTCGTTTCTCAATCCCTGCTCCTTTTGTTTTTCGATACAATATCGACACGGGATACCGAACGACCCGGGGGAAACATTTGAAGCTACTCTTGTAACTGCTCTTTTTTACTATGATTTAAATCGAGCATTGAGATAAATAACATCCTTCTTTTTGTACATCCCGAATTTAATGTGGTATCGCCTTTTATTATTTTTCGGAGTACAGTCTCCTTTATATCGCCGGGAGATTGCTTTCGTCGAACGATGTCCTTCGGCTACTTCGCCAGCGCTTTCCTTTGTAAGTCCTTCAATTTATCGTTGATCCACGGCGGTTCCCGAAGAAACGACCTTAAAGCAATCGTGTAATGCTACCACCGTCTCGGGTACGTCCCGCGGGCGTGACGTATTTTCGAAAAATCAATTTTGCAGTCCCCCGCGGCCACCGGCGTCATTACTCGTCGAATTTCTTCTCTCCCCGCCGGACCCCGAAATCGTTCTCTTTCCAGAATCGTTTCAGCCTGTTAGCGCGAATAGCCTGTAATCTGCGCGTTCAACGACGGGTTAGGTTTCTTCAGCGATGGGCAATAAATATCGCGCCCACTCTTCTTATTAGCGCTATCCACCATTTTCGGCTTCTCCTTTCTGACGCGCGATTGCCGCGTTGCACCGTCGCGCGAGTTCGATAAATTCAACGCGTCTTTAATCACTCGCACTCATCAATCCGCCTGACGAAATAAACAGAGCGCGCGCGAACAAATATATTCATGCTCTTTTTCTCCAATTCTACTCGAACGTAACAAGTATTTCTATCAGTTCTATCCCATCAGTCAAGGATTAATTATGATGTGAAGTTTCTGGATCGTCGATGCTAGTAACACTTGCCGAGCGCAACCACCCGTGAATGGGGAGGGGAATGGTTCGTTATTCTTCGATCGAGATGCGAATGAGACGCGTCGATCGGTTCGCGTGGCGGTGTCGAACGATAGGGATGATCCAGCGTCGAGTCGGAGTCGCTGAACCGTGGACTCGCGACGAATATCGAGCGGCTCCGTGCACGAAGAAGATACCCGGGGTAAAGAAAAAAGCGCGGAGAGGATGAGAGAGAAGGAAGGTGAATAAATAAAGAGAGGCGCGGCGTCGTTCGCAATATGATTAATGTGGCCGATCGACGGCGAGAGAGAAACAGAACCAGTCGGTCCAGAACGAAAGCCGCCTTCGGCTTGGCTCTTCTCGTGGTGGCTTTCAGTCGAACAGGGGAACGGAGGAATCGATCGATTGGGCGCCAGTCGGTTTCTTCTCAGTTTCTCCCTTGCTACGTGTACGTGAAACGATACGCTTGCATTCTTGCAGCGTGGAAACGTCACGGTGCTTGTACAAATGTTGCGACTTTATTCGCCTGCTCAAACTGTCGCTCTGCACCGGTAAAAAAAATAGAATGATACCCTGATGTGTATTAGGAATATGCTCAATTTCTGGTTTGAAAGGTTGTTCTCAAGAAAAGGGGGAGATCTGCAACTTCCTCACTAACTAAAGAGGCAACGGCTAAGCGGTGGTAGCATTGCATATTTACGCGGCAGGAATAGCGTTGGTTCCAAAGTAAATTGATAAAGATCCTTGGGAATCTGCTTTTAAAACTACCTAAGGAGCTAATACTTGTCATTCTTCGGTTCTGTATTCAGTTCAGGCGTGATCTGGACCATGTTTAAGGTCGATTCCAGCGGATTACACTGCAACTCGTTGAAACAGCCTCGTCCAGACTGTTCCAGGTAGTTAGTCTCGCCGTACTGTCGCTTTTAGCCGCGCGTTACCGGCATTAAGGGGCCCGATTCCTCGCACTTGGACACTCGTCGAAGGGGCCCTTATTTCGTTGGTCGATCACTGCCGCCCCCCCTCTTTCTCTTAATCCTCTCTATCCTCGAGGTCCCTCTCGTTTGTTCACATCATTAGAGGCTCGCGTGCGGCAATTTGCCACGCCCAGATACAAGAATTCGCACCTTCGACCGGTGGACCAGAAAAAAGAGGCGAGAAGAAATCGAAAGAGCTCGCGCCGGGCCTTTTCTTATCAACCGCTGAGAAAGTACCAGCGCCTTCGTCCTTGTCCACTCTAAGTTCTTCATTTGGTACAGCCTTGAATAATGTACCATGGATGTCCCTTGACCTTCTCCACGCGGAACGAGCCGACAATGGCAGATGATTTTCGAGTCACGCGAGCAACGAGCCACGGAACACCGTCACCCGAAGCGATGCCAGCCGACGATACGCGGTCCGTGTCAGAGGCTTGTAATTTTGTCGTCGTTCGAACGGCACCATTTCGCTCTCGCGGCGTTCACGATCGCAATTGAAGCGCGTTACATCGAAATATCATTTTCTCGTCGGCGAGGATGAGGGCAAGGAGCAATGGCTCGACTTCGGTGGCTCTTCTTTATATGGCACGCCGGCCCCGTTACCTTTTCGTGGACGCGGGATACATATTCGGGCCGCTTGGATTTCACGTGATTTGTTACCACCCACCCACGTCACTCTGTTTCACCAGGCAAGCAATTATCTCGACGATTCGTCTACGTTAGACGGAATTTCATTGTCCGTCCGCGGAAGGTATAGGGCCCGTCAAGCGTTTTGACGGTCCCTATACATCGTTCGGGGCCGCGCGATATAAAATATTCGACAGCCTCGCATAATAAATCAGCCGGACTCCGCGACTCGGCCGATTCTTCTTTTGCATCGATTGAAACGCGGCCACGGCGCTAATGAATTTCGGTCGGCATCGAAATGAGGCCCGTTTTTGCACGACGCGGAACGTCGTTCCCGTCGAGGGGAGAGGTAGGCTACGAGACGCACAATGTCGTTTGCTTAATTAATTCGTAAGCGTTATCTGCGACGGAGACACACTAACGATAAAACTCGTGTTCCCAATATATCCCTTATCGGCGGTCGGATTGAATATTAATTTGACTTCGCTCTGATGGCGAGGCTGCTTCGAAGAAATCGAATGGACCGGATCGAGGATCGGCTGGATCGAGTCGAACACCGTGAAACCACGGCGATGCCAATGGAACAAGCACGGGACATCGGTAAATTTGTTGCCACTTTTTTGCCACGCGAATCGAGGCCGTTCGGTTTTACAATATTACATCGACATTTTATCAGTAATCCCTGACAAGTTCCAGAATTATTCAGTGATTCTCGAAGGGGTCATTCCACGCGAAGTCGGACACTTTTCGGAGTAACATTTCGGATTTTGGTGCAACTTGGATATGTTGCAGGCTTTAGGGGTATATAATCATATCTCGAAGGATTTTTCGAAATGTCAAAAATTGTGGATGTTACGGCTCTTTGAAATATAGTGTTTACTATTTTTCCAAAAATTATAACTGTTCAACTAATAAACTGATAAAAATGACCTTTTGGGTGCTTACAGTGCAGATATAAGAGTACCTAATAAAAATTATTTCACTTAATTAAAACGAATATTTCTCCATTTATTTAGTAATTGTTCTAAACAAATGCAATTTTATAGTTGAAGGCACCTTTTTAAAAATTTGGAAAAAATAGGAGGATAAATGTCAAACATTCACGATTATTACTAGAGAGACGTGGACTTGCAAAAACAATTTCTGGAACATTTATACATATTTTTTACATTCACACACACTATATCATTCAGAATAGGATGTTAAAAGTTTCTCCTGTTTCTATAAGGATTTTGTAAAACAGATGAATATCTACAGCAATCTACAGCTACGATAATGAATGATATCAATTAGGGAAAAGTCGATATAAGAATTGGTTCTGGAACCGTTTCGGAATCGATATAGAACCGAAAAAATAACGGTTATGGAACTGATATGAAGAAGGAAATAGGAACCGTAACCGAAACAGATAATAGTTGGAAATTTCGGTTCTTCATAACAGTTATATGGAATAAAAGTTCTCCAAAACCGTTTTAATCAGAACCTTTATATAACAGTTTTAAACAGTTATTTTCGGAACCGTTTCAAGCCCTGCTCCTAGATCAGCCCCCTTATCGGCGAGATCACAGACGAAAGGAGCAACGTTCGCGAGTGCTCGGTAGATCGGCCCTCTGTTCCGAGTCGGTTGGCAGGCTTGGGCGCGCGTGGCCAGGGCCCCTCTTATTACTACGACAGGCTGTCTCCCCGTCGTAAAACCCTGCTATATGTAAGTGCCGCGTGTGCGCGATGAGAGTCGGTACGTTGATGCAAGGATCGTGGGTGTCGGTCCCACGCGTCTAGGTGGGGCCCATACTCCTGGGCCTCGTGTTCTCCGTCATCCCGCTCCCCCTCCCCTCATCGTCGCAGTCTTTTTCTTTCGTCTTCTTTCCTTCGCCCGTCCCTCTATCGCCACCTCTCGCTCCCTCTTTCCGGGGCCTGGACCTTCTCCCTCTTCCACCTCGCCTCCCTCGGAGCCCGGTCATTACATATATGGAAGGCGGAGGTAAAGTCTTCCAAACGCGATCCAAACGAGTCTCCGCGATGCATCGTGAGCTCATGAGAAAAACATCCTACTTCACCGACGCGCGGTTGGGCCCCCCTGATCCATCTCGAGTGGTCCCGAGGCTGCCGTTACGAGGGTGGGAAAATATAATAGCGCTGCGAGCTCGTGGGAGCTGGTTTTCCATCGCGGAAGGGGCGAGCGCGGTTTCGGGGAAACGCGAGCGGTGGGCGGATCGGGCAGAGTCGAGCTTTTAAAGTATTTAACATCTGAACGTTAACGACCAATACGGAGTGCCTGCTCCGTTCGGATCGGGGGACGCGAGGCGTTCGGTCCCCGGACAGCGATGCAGAGAAAGTGCCTGGTAATCGACGCTTACGCGATACTCGTGAGAGGAACTTTTAATCCGACCAGGGGAGGGCGCCATATCGCGTGATCGAACGGTCTCCGCGCTGGATCCCGTGAATATCCCCTTTAGAGGCATCGCGAGATCGAATCGCGGGTCATCAGGCGAGGATAATGGTTATTTCATGATCGACGCCGAGAACGTGACACGGTAACCCGTAATATTTATATTACGGGAACTCGAAAGGCGGGCCGTCGCGCTGGCCAATTTCTCGGACGCAGGTGTTAATTGCATGTTCAAACATGAAGCCTTCGGCTTGCGCCTCGCATGCTCACCGAAGCTGCAACTACCCAGGAATGTTTCCCCGTCTTCCTCGATCGCAACTATTACTTTGTCCCGTGGAGTTTGATCCGCGCGAGGCTTGAACACCTCTGAAACGTCACTTTTAGCCTCGGCGTCTCATCGATATTCCTAACGCCTCTAATAACGTCGGGGCAAGGTCCTCGGACCGAAGTGGTTGGGAAAAAAAAGAGGACAGTTTCCTACGAGAGACGAGAAAGGTCGACGACAGCCCGCGTTATCGACGAGCCTCCCTTATTTGGTCTTTTTCGGCGGAGGGTTTCGGCTGTCGTATGGCGGCATAAGCATATGCAGATTGCTGGGTGGCGGCGTGTCCCCGAACTTCGCGTGCAAGATTATACACTTCGGAGACGAGATTCCAGGGCGTAAAAAAAAGAGTAGCGAGAAAGCGGGGGTTCCCAGATTCTGGCGGTGCCGGAGTGTGCAGCCAATATTAATAACGCGACATGTGTATCGGTCGCCCGCAACTTGCACGCTGCCGCGCGGTCGCGAGCTTTCTCCCACCGTCTAGCACCAGTGCGCTTTATGTGTCTCGTTGCGCGCTCGTGTGGGAAGAGAGAAACGAACGGTACCCTTATCCAGCCACTGGCGTTTTTATCAGCTTCCCTCTAATCGCTAATCTTAATCACCGACCTATCCGTCCACCTTCGTAGAGGCTTGGAGTTCTCCAATGCTAATTCACCTAATGCTTCGCGACTCCCTGCGTGGGGTACTGTGGCCAACATCTATTTCCCATGTTCAGAGGGAAGCAAATAAACGTGGTTCTTAGTACGGCCGTAGGAAACGCGACAAAAGAACTATGATACTAAATTAAAAAATAACAAAATATATAAAAAAAAATTATGTTCAACGATTTTATTAAAAGGCACTAAAAATTAGAAAATAATTATTTTCTTGTACTACAATTTCGATGGCGATATACTACGAACGTCTGCAAAGTTTTAGATTTACTATAAGTAAGTACATACGTGACAGATCATTTCTCGATAAATTGTGTATTTTCGGCAATCGTGATGCGACTAGCGTCCCGAACGCAAGCGGCTTTCTGTCGTTTTCGTAAAAAACGCGAGTGGCTGATTTCAAGTCGTTTGGATTTGTGGTTGTGGGTTATATTTATTGATGCCTGGGTAATTTTTTCACCCGCTCGGGTTTAATTTTTTTTTTAAATATTGTCATCCAAACTACGCACGCCTGCAAAGTTTCAAGACAATTGGATAGTCGGAAGTGGGTTAAATTTGAGTTGCCAGACTTGAACCATACAAACATACAAACAAACATAAAATCGTTTAATAAAATAGACAGAGGAGAAAAATAAAAGGTAAGAGCGTGGAGGGGAAAGGACGAGAGCGTCGTTGGAATGAACCTTAGACGAGTAAGCCCCGCGTTTCATTATTGATAGTTACACGGCCGCGAGGCCAGCGGGGCATGTACGAAATTAATTTCATACACGGAGTGAGTCCCAATATATTCGACGCGGATAGTGCATAAATCAGTGATCGAATGCATTAGCTTCCAAAGGGCCACGCGATTATAGCGTTTAAAAGCGCGTGCTTTCGGCGCTGGCGCGGGAACCGCCGGGGGATGGAGAGAGACAGGTCCGATGGGGGATTCCACGCCGCGGAAGAGGACGGAGCGATTCTTCGCGGTCCATTCGCGCCCACGCGTGCGAATTAAAGAACCACGGATAAGGTAAGACGCGAGGAAGAAAAAGGACGAAGGTCGGAGAGAGGCGGAGGGAAAGAATGGTCGCGGAAAAAACGTGCGGGAGAGACCACCGCCAGCAAAACTGAAAACCATGGAAACGTGTGGGACGTGGAATTCGCGTCGTGGATCGACTTCGTGAGAATCGACCGCTTCTCCGCAACATCGTGGCGCCAGTTCGACGTTTTTACCGCTCGGGCCACGATTTTTTCCTTTCTTTCGCACGCCAGCGAAAGCAGGCGCGCGCGCGCGCATCTCGTTAATTTCACCTCCGCGCAAGATATACTCGCGTGTAATTGATACGACAGTATTTTGTATCCAGGGTGAGATACGGTGTAAACACCGATAGAGAAAACGTTGTAAAGGTAATCGACAAATATATTGGGCGTGTATGCAAATACAGCCTGGCGAATCGGGCGATAGCCGCGGTGAATAATCCACGGGACAGATTATTGCCCGCGGGTGCAATATTCCCGCGGAGATCGGAGTCGGATCTCTCTTCGCGCGAAACGCCTACCTTTGACATTTTATAATTCTATGCTAATTAAATCCTCGAACATCATCCGCCGCTACGATAATAAAGTAAACTTTGCCTAGCGCCGCGGAACCAGCGTTGCTCCCACAATTGTCTCATTCATATTCAAAGTGTGAAAGCATCTGTACTAGGTACCTTCGAATCTGAATTCGTCTACTAGATTCTACGAATATTATCGCCAGTACGAAGTCGCGACGCAACGTGATTAAGACTTTAAGCCTCAAGAACGGTAAATCTATGTGACCGTAGAGGAGGCCTGACGCAGAGTAATCGTTGAATCTCCTCTTTTTGCCAGGCCACGGTATTGTATTCTACTGCGCTTAGCATACAGGCCTTCGCCCCTACCTCTGTCCTCCCTTCTTAGAATCCAGTCATTAAAAACATTGAAATTTACCGCGCTGCAATCGCGATTACGAACAGAGAGCCACCGCTGCACCGTTCCGAAAACCATTCAACAGCCGCGGCTCTCGCAGTGGAAACCGAGCCTGGATCTTTATCGGATGACTTTTTACGAGGCGCGCGGAGAGAGTCGGAACAGCGAGGACCGTCGATGATCCCGCAAGGCTCGGTTTCACGGGACACTAGGTAACCCTGTGAACATTTCCTTTTCTGTGCTTCAAAGCGGATGGCCGAAATTGTTATCGCGAGCGCGCGCAGCCGAGCCGCGTCGTTTCAGGAAACCGTGAACGGCGCGCGAGACGGCAAAAAAGGTAGGTAGAAGGTTTTAATAACGCCTGTCAATCGGCCCGGGTCGCCGCGCGAACGTTTCGGGCGATCGCTCGTACGATCACTTTCGACGGAAACTCTTTGAGGAGGTGGCCGCTGCGCGTATAGAGCCGCGCTCCCTTCCCCCCTCGCCAATTACACCGTGACTAATGCCTCGTGGCCGCGGGCTGCTTTTCGAAATTCATCAAAATAAAATCAGCCGACCACCGAGGGGATAATTCATTTCGCATGGCGAACGTTCGGTACCCCGGTGCTCTTAGACTTTAAACCGTCGTTTTTACGGCATCGACTCACGTAGCCAATGGCGAGGAAAAAATTGACGCGCACCTGTACGCCCGCCCGTCGAATTAGCATATCTTCGTTTCGAGAAAAGGGAGAAAAGAAGTGCAGGCGAGAGAGGAACGACGAGCGCGGGGGCCACCGCACTTTGTCGACCTTGTTTGATATTCGAAAAGGCAGAAAGGCAGCCACGGTTCGCGCCCACCGCCAGAAATACGAGGAAACATTCTCGTCCAGGTGATACGTGCGTTTCCTCCTTTTCCCCCCTCCGTTCCAGCCTCCATTCGCGAGCGAGTTCCCGTTGCGGCTGAATCCAACCCCGCAGATTAATCAAGCTTATTAAATTAATTGCCAATTAGAGGTCCTCGCGGACCTTCGGGTACACGGGCCAAGCTATCGCTGTCGGGATTTGATGTCCGTCATAAAACAAAGATTCGACGGACGCATCGAAGGTGTTTATGGCGTATAAAGTAAAGGGACAGAAAGGAAACGTCGCTGACAGAAGGTGTAACAGGGATGTTTTAAGGGGGAGATCGTAGAGAGAGAGAGAGAGTTAAAGTCGCGGAAAGAGTTTCTTTCGTATCGTTGTTTGGGGGATTATTAGGTGACGCGTTTCGACGATCGTTGAATGCCGAATGGTCCGTCGTTAAATTAAGCGTCGAGAGAGGAGGGTAAAGGAGGAGCATTGAAACGGGGACGCAATGTTTTTATTCCTCGTACAAATTGTCCCGTTGACGCGAGGTGCAGCTGCGAGCCAGTCGGGGCTAGTCGGAAACGAAAACTGGCGATAAATTATGCGAACGTACGAGAGCCACGATTGGACAATACCCGTCACTCGAAGGACGACATTAATGAAATAATAACGAAGCGGTCCCGCTCGTTTTTCACGCACGGCTCTCGCAGCGTGACCCGCGCCGTGCCGCACCGACAATAACTTTCTTGCTAATTATGAAATAGTGATACGAGCCCGTTGCGCATATAAACATGGTAACACTCCGAAAAACACGAAGCCAATTATCTGCCGCCCGGTGAGAACGGACGTACGCCCTCTCATAAAGTGGCCAGCGTCGTGCGAATGCGCGACGAACAATGAGCAAAAATCAACAATGGAGGCCCGGACCTGAGACTGGGCCTGAGCCCCTAGTTCAAACAATGCCTTATGCTGGATATAACCACGGATTTGCATTCTGTTCGCTGCACGGTCCTTCCATCCGTTTTCTTTTCGATTCCTTCACCTATTCTAGTACTTACATACCTAATTGGAATTTTCTACCTTTCAGCGAAAATCTTGGTGATCAATTCTTGAGTAAGGGTATTAAGGAGGGATCCTATTTTTGGGGATAAAAACATAGCAGAATTTGGGAATTTTGTCGAAGAAACTAGCGATTTGATTCGTCTGATATTTGGAGGATGTTTTTATGCATCTTTGAAGAAGTTACAGTTTTATTTTTACTATTTTCTATTTTCTTAAAAAAAATTCCAAATTTTGCTGTTTTTAGCCCAAGAAATAAGTTTCCACGTTTAAACTCGTTGAGATGAAACGAGATCAAAGAATGTGACTTTAGAGTCGTGCAGGAAACACGTTAGTTATGGAATATTCGTGTTGTTATTCGGGATGTTTAATGTTATTTGGGCGAATTAAGGAAAGTTTGGAAAATTCAAGCGAAATGATGCTGCGAAGTGCGTATAATTTTGATAATTAAATTTTAGCAATAATACGTCGGGATGAAGTGACATTCCCGAGAGGCGGTGCACTTGTTTACTGTAAATATCGGCAGTTTTCAGGATCACGATCCCCCTTCTACGAAGGTGCAGGGGAATTTGGCGGCTCGCAGCGACAGGGTCCGCAATTTCCTCACCAGGGCCATTAACATTGTTACGCGGGTGGCGGCGTTGTCGGCTGCGGGAACCATAAGATCGCTTGACTTTAATTTTAATTTAAAATCGTTGCGCCCGACGAAGAGGACCACCTACGATCAGTAAGGAGGTCTGTCTCACTTGCTGTGAAGAGAGCTCGCCGCTGAACCGACCGGACTGCTGCCAGTTCACTTGGATTTCGTTCGAACACGACCAACGGATTGGAGTTCAACTTGAATCGATCAATGAATCGAAAAGGAATCGATTCAAATTCGAACACCGATAGAAACTCGGATGCACAGAGCAGAGGACGTGACTAGCAATAAAAACTAGCCCCAAACCTAGTGACGAAAACGCAAATAACAAGTTGGAGGGAGAGAACAGAGAGAAGAGGAATGTAGGATCGTGATATCTATGTTTATACGAGGAATGCCAGATTCACACCGCAGATTCGAAGTCAAAGCTTAGGTACGACGGAGCACCGACCTAGGAACATTCCGAACATGGAACTTCGAGGATTAAGAATTGAGACCCCGTTGGAACGATTCGTTTGAACGAAGCTCGAGAGCGATCGGGAGCCATCAGTAAGCGAAGCCACGAGCCGAGGTTCTCCAGGTAGCGGCGTAGCCGAGTCGGAGGCGGATGGTCATTGTTAAGACCTCCCACTGGGACCGCGACTCCTTGTCATCGCTCACATCGTCCGTGGTGAAGAAACAGTCACAACACGACCGCTAGTGACGAGGAAATGCGTAATTACTTTGTCGTAAATGCGCTCGCGCGGCCTACAGTGGCTCGGCTTCGCCTCCTCCACGAGAAGAGCATAGGCACCGGTTTGAACGATGACTGGACGGCAAGGGCCAGCGTTCGAATAAGGACCATCGCTGGAAGTAGGATCGAGTAGGATCGAGTAGGACAATTAAGCAACGGCACGAGCGATCGTGGCCGTGCTCGCCGCGTCGTCGTTACGAAACCGCGCTACCCTTTCTCTGCATCGTCTAATATATTATCGCTTATTAATATACTAAAGGAACGGAGACAAATACGGAGTAGCGGGACTAATGCGGCGCGCAACGATTTATCGTCTTACACGTGCCTCAATTTATCAAGAACCACAGCGGCTACTTCCATGTACGCCGCCTCCGTCACGTGAACGAAGAAATATGATCAGCTTCGCGAACGCCACATACGTTTCGTAAATCTTGTCGATTCGTTAAGTTAAGCCTGTTGTATTAACCGGTGGGGAGCGATAAACGTCGCGCCAAGAGTGCTACTAAGTCGAGTACGCCGATCGCGAGGGATTTAGGCACGCTTCTCCACTACCCCTTTCTACCGATTACGAATAGAGAGGAGTGAAAAGATGCGAATACACGCGAGCGTGGAATAATGACGATGATAAGCACAATTTATAAAGCAGTTGCGAAAGATTTTCATAAATCGTCGCATCAGCGCCAGGCTTAATACCTCACGAATTCTATTCCGCCCCGTTGTGCCCGGCCAGAGCCAATAAGACGAATAAAATGACCGAGAGCCACCTAGTCTCGGAGCATCACCCTTCTTTACCCAGGCTGCGATCGTAGGCACAGAAAGCCACGATTCATCGCTGGATATAAATCGACATCCTCGCGGCGTGGCGTGTCGCGCGACGTAGACGCGTGGACGCGCCGCACAACGCCCGCCTACTGCAGCCGCGCGTATATCCGGAACGGACAGCACCGTGTGCGGCCTCCCGGACTCGCGCGCGAACGATTTGCACGAATACCCGCCGATCTCTTCACCAACCTTCACGCCGGCAGCTTTTAAATCGCAATTTTCCACGCATAATTCCGCTCGCGCCGTCCGCAAACGAACCACCCCTTCCACCGATAAACTCGTAAGTAAAAGTGAAACGGCGCGATGTGTGGCGACGTTCAGCGTCAAGGTGTTGCGCACCTTCGTATTCGAACAGAATTTTTAAACGTAACGAAATGGAGCAAGCTGGAACAATTTATAGAGACAATTAGAAGTAGAAAGTACATAGATTCAAGTAGAATTGGACACCAATGGTCAGACACCCTAGGAATCTCCGAAACTAACAATAAGATTCTTGTTCCAAGAAAAGATCTTACTCCGCGTTTTTGATTTATGGTTATAACACCACCACTAGGTAGGGGAGACCGGGGCTAGTTGATACGTTCTTCAGTTTTCAATTTTTTAATTTTTATTTGCATTAAATACTTAATAACAAATATGCCAGAATATACTTTGGTCCTTCCTCTTTAATATATAGTAAGCAAAAACTTGAGAAAACACGTACAAAATGCATGAAAAAATGTTATTTGGACGATCAATTTGGATGAATCAAAACTATTTACTGTTTCTCCATATAAACGAAAACAGTTACAAAACGATTGTTAACATCAAGATACACAGACGTACGCTGAATCGTAGTAAAGAATTGAACAACAAACTTCACTATATCTCGATCAAATGGAGCAACATATACACGGTGTCGAGATAATTCGTCTGTATCAACTATGCCCGGTCTCCCCTACTTTTCTAATTCACCAATTCACGTTTGTCACGAATCACCCGCGAATCTCACGAATTTCACGGCTATCGCGCGGCGTGGTGAAATCTAAATGGAGGGTGCCGCAATAACGGACGCACCTGCCGAGATCCTGCTTCCATACCAACAGTTTCTTATTTTCCGCGAGAGCGTGGGTCTTTTATCGCGGGGGCAGCTCTATAAAATAGGGCGCTCGGTGTGGCGTGCCTCCGCGGGCCGACCAGCATCCCCAGATTCCGATTTAAGTGGATTTATTTTATCGACTCGTCGAACACGTGCGTCTCCTCACCCTGACGACTTCCATCAGAAAACTTCTCCCATGCCGCGTGATACCGTCACGTCGAACGACCCCCCCTTCCACCGTGATCGCGGCCTCCTCCACCCCCACGATCGCGCGCCACTTTCGAAGCGAAGGGAAGCGGATTTTGCCCACGTGCAGCGTCGTCCACCCACGGGGGCCGATACAATGAGAACCGGGATTTATGCCGTGACTCGTGCTAATATAAAGGCCAATTTATTTCATACGCGAAGGAAAGAGAGAGAGAGTACCATCCCCCTTCCCTCTTCGCGCGTACCCTTCTTTCCTCTCTCTCTTTCTCTCTCTCTCTCTGTCTCCTTTTTCCGCCGCTCGCAGCGGCACCAGTTCGCAACACGGCAGCGAAATTTGTACGCGATAACCCTGCGCCACGGTCGAATTTATCGCGGAAACAATGCTGAACATCCGATCACTGATACACTCTGGGACAAGCTAGCGACCACAAAACTGTGCAACGATAATTTCTTGCCTCTTTTCCTTTCGCGTTTGGAAATTAAAATAACGGGCGTGATGGAACTTTCTTACGATATGTCCGATTAAAAAATTCTGCAACCTTAACGCGAGATCGGAATGTCGCACAAACTCCGGCGCAATTTAATCTGTCGCGATATTGGGGCAGCGATCAGTAACGTAAATCGAGGGCGTACCCACCAAGTGAAACACGGGCCCTGATCGACGACTGGCCAACGAGGAGCGCCAGAATGGAATTCTTGAGCCAAGGGACGATAAAGGGATTGAATAGAAATCGTAAAGAATTCCGATGCGTGGTGGGTCTCCGGGCGAACGAATACGTGGAGCCGTTTTCTCTCTTGCCGGCGTCCCATTCACCGCAGTCAGGTTCCAAGGGTGCCCGCGGTAATTTATTTCCAGCGCATCGGGTATCCCCGCATAACGACTGCAGTATTTGGTTAATATGATTTCCCGAAGTGGTAGTTAAATCTAAACGGGGGGGTCTTAACGTGGCGCTTAAGAGTGTTATGTAAATCGAGGCAGGAACGGAAAACGGGCTACAACTGTCTGGACATGGGATCAACAATATGATTAACTGTGAACACATACCTCGTGGATCGAGAAGTATCTGCTTAAGGGGAGGCGAGGATTATCGGCAATGGATGAAAAACTGCGTAGGTAATCATCGCCGGCTATTTGCAAATCTGTTATTTTGCCGGCTATCGTCAAGCTGTTGCCGATTTACCGCCTCTTATAAACTGCGGAATCGAAAGATGGGAGAACGTAATACGTGCTGTGCGATGGGGGAGGGGATTATAGCCTATGCGATCGTAAATTAAATTCGAGTTATTGGGTGTTTGAATATAGATGTAGGTACAAGCTCGTGACGATTATCAAAGAAGATCCCCATAAAAAAAACTACCAAAAAAATAAAAAAATTAATCACAAAAATAGAAGATAATAATAATTACAAAATAAAAAAAGATGTGAAATCAAAATGAGCTGCAAGTACATAAAGGTGCTTTCCAACTGCGCTTAAGATGACACAACTAACATATCGCGGACATTTTAATGAACCCATCAAAAAGAATCCCATTTAAAAACATTGTCGTAAATTAATAGCTTTACAAAATTAATGATATACAACAATTTCGCCAATTATAACAATGGCTATTTATACGAAGAAAAATTGTATTACATAATATTAAGCAGATATATTTTTATACAAATAAATATTTTAATATGAATAAATATTTTATTCCAAATACTTGGCGCTGCGCTCCGAATTGGTGTTGCTAAACTGAATAAATATGTATAAATTGCATTAATCTTTTTCTCTCTTTCTTGTGTGTATGTGCATATGCTACGTATGATATTAGAATTAGATATTAAATATATGTAGAATAAATCTGACTGCGTTTCTAGTATGTATATGTATATTATGTATTTTAGATTGTAAGGGAGTTATTGTAAATTATTAATACCAAGACAATTAGTATTTCTTCGGTTTCGCAGCGCCAAGTATCTTGAATAAAATATTTATTCATATTAAAATATTTATTTGTATAAAAATACATCTGCTTAATATTACGTAATACAATTTTTCTTTGTATAAATAGCCATTGTTATAATTGGCGAAACTTTTGTATATCATTAATTTGTCCCTTGCGGAAAGTAGAGTACCAGAACACGCGGTCATCTTAAGAATAAAGTAGCTAATGAAAAACTTAATAGCACTTTTGAAAGAAGATACTCCAAAGCGAGCGCTCGCTATCCTTTACGCTTTACGTAGTTGTAAATGGTACTGTATGAATCACGGTAAAACCACAGAGGAAGAGACTGGAATGCGTAAAGTATCGTCACCCTCGAAATCTTGATACCGTTTACAATGTCGTGGGGCTGAGTGCGCAGGAAGGTCTAACGAAGCGAGCAGGGATCACCCTCTCTCTAACTAACGACCGGGGTACTTTAAACTGTAACTTGCTTCGAACGTGTTGCCTGGCCTACGTGGGCATCGAAACAATGCGCCTGATGGACAATACTTATTAGTTTCGGAGGTGGGCGAGCATGCTCTTCCTCTTTCTCCACGTCGTTGTACCCCCATTGTACAAGTTGAAGGTATGAAGCGAGGCAGGCGGAACGCCTACAAGTCTGACAAGGTGCCAGCGCATCACTCCTGGGGTACACGAAACCGTCTGGAAGGGAACAGCTCTTCCCCACCTCGAATAAAAATCCCACAACGGATTTCCCGACTCACCGTGATTAATTCAGACCCTCCCCGTTACACCGAGCACACCGCCAGACCTTACTTTGGACGATTGGTGTTCTTCCCGGAGGAAGTTAGCGACGCTACCGCGACAGAAAATTGCTTATTCAAGTTGCTAAGTGGGGAGCGCAAATGTATCCTCTCGAAAACAATTTCTGACCCCGCGCCCACGCCCAACTGGCCCCCTTCCAATTCTTAATACCTCGGTAATGCAAAGGAATGCGTCCTCGGTGTGATATTAAATAAAACCGCCCCCCCTT
Organism: Andrena cerasifolii; assembly: GCF_050908995.1. NCBI lineage: Eukaryota > Metazoa > Arthropoda > Insecta > Hymenoptera > Andrenidae > Andrena > Andrena cerasifolii. The sequence goes on along the minus strand of NC_135119.1, from coordinate 22,769,516 downwards.
TCATTCTACCTGCAGCAGCTTATGCGTAACCCTAATTTTCCTATTAACGTGCTTAAGATTCACAGCGACGTGTTCGCGTCGGCGAGACAATAAGAGAGCGCATCGGCACCGTGTACAACGAGAGCCGCGATGGATCAGCCGCAACGCAGCAAAGTCGATACCGCCGATCGATAAATCAGTGCTCGCGACCGGTTCGAGAGCGGCATTAACCCCCTATCGCATTACGCGGAAAATAGGCCGTCTCGGCGAATATTTGGACCGCGACCAGTCGGACCAGTCCCCGGTGGGGTCTTGCTAAGGATGCGCCTCCGCCAGTATCGAATCATGAATAAATTTTAACGAGATTGCCGGAGAGAGAGAGAGTGGGACGACCTGGCCCTGGCTAGTCGTACTGGCGGACGGAGAAGATAAATCAGGCTGCCTAATCAGACCGCTTCATCGAGCCCACTTTTTGGGAAGTTATGACGGGGGATGGCAGGGACGGAGGGAGGGTAACGTGGCCTAGCAGAAAATCACCGGGACCAAGCGGAATAATGGCACTCGGCCGCGCGAATTTATCTCGGACACATCGAACACACTCGTAACGCATCTGTAACAGCCGACGCGGTGCATTAGCAGGATAGAAGGAGTCCCGATAAAATCCTACTCGCGAAACGTTACGCGTATAAAATTATCGTCGACGAGCTGACGAAAGGCTCGGCCGGCCTGTGTGGTCTAACGCGACGAACACGATACGCCAACCTAATCGGTGCTTTCGGGGGACATTCGAGCCAATTTCGGCTACCATGGCGCGCGCGCCAAGGCAAGCCTAATGAATAGCGTTTAATTAAAGCCTATAAATCCGCGCCCCGCAGGCCGAGTCCTGTTCCGAGCGGGACACGCGGGATTTCATGGTACCCAGGAGATAAAAGAGAAAAGAACAAACGGGGCACGATCGAAAAGCTGTTGGCGAGACGGTCGAACAAGATTTCCGACCATGCAATAAAATTTCAGGAATGTGTCGCGCTCGTTTGGGGACACAGAGCGCGACGGCCCCCGGTAACTTAGAATTCTGTTAATGCCCCCTCCGCACCTTGTAAATGACGCAGTCATCGATTAATTGGGAACGTTACTTCGACACCGGGGAAAAAAAGTAGCAGATGCCGAAAATAAACGTAACAGATGGCAACGGCGTGCTCTTTTAATGGGCGACGAATACAGGGGCGTTTAATGCGATAAAATGCGCGCTGAATTCGAACGGCGCGGCGACCCGCGGGGACCAGCCGCGGAATCGCGGGCAGTTAAAATCAGCTGTACAATTGCCGATGGTAAATCGGCGTTAATTACTCCTATCATCTTATCGAGCAATTTATTTGATAACCTTCTACAAGCGAGTGCACTTAATGAGCTCGGATGTTCAATCATTTTTACGGGGATGGAAAACCGGACGGGGCAGCTTTAGAACACCTCGCCCAGTCGTAAAATCCTACACAAAGTGTCGGTCGCCAGCGTGATGACGCAATATGGGATTCCTGGGAAAAACAAAAGCGAACGGACCGAATAAATTGTTAGCGGACAGCCGCGTTCGCGGGTAAACCGGGCATCATGGCTCTCGTGGCCGTATAAGAACGCGAGCACCGAAGAATATTTATGCAAATGAAAGCGTAAAACGTGCACGATACAATTTACTCGGTCGTTATCGCGCGCTTTACTATCGCACGGGGTCCTACCCGTTAAGCCTGGGGAACAGTTAACGCGAGTTCTCATGGGGCCGCGACGAGGAAGCGACTGTTAATTGCAACTGGTGTACGCAACCGATGACGCGATCCATTCTTCCTCTGTCCTGCATTCGAACGTGAGATATCGATCCTAAGCTCCCTGCACCATGTCCACGGAGAGGCGCAGAATTATTGGCGCAACGAGGATCTAGAAGATCTAACAAGGGAAGATCCCGAACCCGAAAATTCAAATAATTCTGAAACTTTGTGAATATGTAGGGAATTTCCTCCTGATTACAACGGAATTTTTGTTTGCTGCCCAAATTCACTCTAAGGGGGTGTAACTGACCCCTGAAAATCCGGTTATTTTCCGATTTTGTGTTATAACTCATGAAATATAAAATAATTTTTTTACCAAATGGTAGATCGAATTAAAAGAAGTAACTTTTGTCTTGAAATTTCTTTTCTATCTCTTACAGATTGCGAGTTAGAAAATAAAATCGTAAAATAGCCGAATCTTCAGGGGTTAATTTCACCCGCTTAGTGTGATTTTGGGCAGAAAAAAAATTGCGTTGTAATCAGGAGAAAATTCTCTGCATATCCACAAAGCTTCAGAATTTTTTGAATTTTCGGGTTCGGGATCTTCCCTTGTTAGGTATAACCCCTTAACCCGCCGGCGCACAGTGGTACGTAATGACATTTTTTGTTCAAATCACCCTACAGGTCGTAATTTTTCAGAAACGGTGCGTCAGGTTTCATTACTAATCACTCATATCGCGATGAAAAATTAATATCTGAAGATCAGGTGGTTGGTGGTTGTGAAAATACGAAGGAAATCGAACGTAGAGACTGCTCCAAGAAAATCTATGCCAATAATTTCACGACTGGCTGCGCGCAACCCCGGCTGATACTATAACTCACAATTTGCAAGGTCGCGTGTACGAGCAAACGCAACGGGGAAAGAAAACGAGCGACGATCGCGCGATCTCTTTTTTCCTGTTTCAGCGGACGACCGTGCTCGGAACATCGAAGAAACCCTCGCTCACCTACGCAGGTAGCTGCACCCTGTAACACGAGGGGGGGGCCAGAGAAAGATGGAGAGGGAAGCGAGACTTATTCGAGAGGCTCGCACTCGCCGGAGTGACTTTTCGTTTACGAACAGGCAGTTGTCTGTGTCTTTAGCCACGCTCCAGTAAGCGTTTTCACGAGGCCGGCGGTTTGTGGACCACGAGGGCTCGGGCCTGCTCGAGTAAGAGCAATAACAGCGTCGCGGACCTACCGCGACGCAAATAGAGGCGGTCTCCTTCCTGGAGGAGCTATTTTCGGGGTCGTCGACGCGGGAAAAAGTTACGCTTTCAATGAGGAACAGGATGCTGCCGTTGCATCAACGGGTTGCGGTTGAACGGGTCGCGGGGCAAGAAATAGACGGCGCATAAAAAGACCAGGGAAGCGAAACAATTCCCCGCGGACTTTCTGAATGACACCGAGCTGAGCCCACGGGCGGCTATCGCGGGGACGTGAATGTCCGTAGGAAGCGGAAAATAGAACGGCCGCTGGTCGAACACAGAATCGAGAGCGCGGAGAGAATTACGATCGAAATCGATCCTGCCCTCCCCACTCTCTATCGACACCTATAAAATTATATCATCGGGAACGACTTAAGCGAACGGAGGTATGCAAAGTATTTTCGCTGGGAAAAATGATAATTCACAGCCGCCACGCATCCGGTGTGTCACTCGACGGACGGCTTGCAAACGAGTCGTGGAGAATCGATTCGACACGATCTCCGGGAGGGTTGAATGAAGGAGCAGGAAGAAAAGGGAACGGGTAAGAACCCCACCCTTTTTACGGCCTAGGGGCCACGCTGGTCCTTTTTTCCATTCTCAGAGCCACTGTGGATAATTGGAACCGCACCCACGAACTCGGCTTCGGTCCTTGTATGATTGTCCCGCCTTTTCTTTCCCACCTCCCATGTCCTTCTTTGGCTTCGTAAGACACCTTGAAACTGTGTTTGCGTTTGCAACTCCGTGGAAACAGGGCTTTCCAATAGGAGCTTTAATCAGATTACTTTTTGCAACTCTGCCCGAGGATTCTAAGTATTCGATGGGAGAGTCGCTTCAATCGTTGTTAAATGTACTTGCGTGATCATAAATACGTGGGTGGTCTCTACGATCTGAGTGATGGTAGAATAATGCGATGCTATTTTTTGAAGAAATGCGTACAGATAATTACAAAACTAATGGAAACAGTTCGTGGCATTCTATGTGCAAGAGGATCAGCTATAATAACGGAGTAATTTGTCTCCTGCGTTCTTAATGCACCATACATTCCACGGTGCCTGATAGTGGAACACGCGTGGCTGATGTACTTTTCCCTGGTAGCCTACTAAAACTTTTTTAAAACGTCACGTCGAATGGTGAGTGCGCGGAGTGGTACCAGGCCGAAATTCCAATAAAAGCAATGGCACTTAAAAGGAAGTGGCTCGATCGTTCCCATTACCCGTGCCGGTTAGAGGACAGAATCTCTATTCGTTTATCTGGCACGAATGTAGCAGAGAACATTTGCGAATCATAAATATTTTTAACCTGAATCATTACACGGTACAACCACATAATGTGAAAGTGACAGTATGATATTTTCCCTTCCGAACCATCGACTTTCTTTATCTAGTTCGCTAGCATTAAAATGGATCTAAACTCTTCCGTCTGTAAAAATTATAGATTGAATTGCATATCGACGAAGAAGTCTGATAGTTCCTGTACAAACTCACGATCAGCTTCATCAGCTGAAAAACTGCAAAAGCAGCATAGGTAATACTCCGCTATATTTTCCATAATGTAGGTACACTTTCACCCATTAAATTATCTTTCATGAAGCAACTTGACTATTTGCGTTCGTGAAGAGCATTCGGTGTGTTACAATGCATCCAAAGAATCCGAATTGTCGACAAAAGAACTGCAAAAGCAGCATAGGTAATACTTTGCTATATTTTCCAAAATGTACACTTTTTCCCATTAAATCATCTTTCAAAAAGGAAGCCGAATAGTTGCGTTTGTAGACAACATTCGGTGTGTTACAATGCATCTAAGGAATCCGATTCCTTGACGGAAGAACTGCAAAAGCAGCATAGGTAATACTTTGCTATATTTTCCAAAATGTACACTTTTTCCCATTAAATCATCTTTCAAAAAGGGAGCCGAATACTTGCGTTCGTGAAGAGCATTCGGTGTGCTCCAATGCATCTAAGGAATCCAATTGGTCGACGAAAGATCCGGAAGAAGAGGATTGTAGGTAATATATGAAATTATAAGAAGAAATGACTTTCGATTCCGAATCTCCGATTGATCTATGTCATTGATCGACGTAAATATGAAAAGGCAGACGTCCTTGTTCGACTACACCTGCGGAAACTACTCCGTGTGTTACGATATGACAGAGGAACAGGACCCTTTTGTCGAGGAGCTGCTGAAACAGCTTTCCAGGTAATATTTCCATTACGATAACGAGATGGGAAGGCGAACAATGGCTTGGCGCGCGGCGGGAAATTATAAGATCCGAACGACGTTGCGCAGAACGCAACGCGCGGATGAATCGCGCAGGCACTGGGAAATGATGCTGCATTGCGAGAGGGCCGCGTTTCCAAGGGCGACGCCGAATTTGCCTCTGCCCTCGAGGGAGGTACGTATAGGTATCGCTAGAGGAAAGCCGATGTATCCGAAAGCCGAGAACTCAATTAACACGAGCGGCTAGAACTCAATTACGGATGTCGGTCGGCGAGAACGTGCGGCGGCTGATAATTAAAAAGTTATTATGCCCAGGCCCGCTTCTACTGGCACTTGTACTCGACCGCGGCAAGGCACTCGCCCGTTTACCAGAAAAATCTCAATCTAGCCCTCCGCGTTACGCTGGCCAAGTAAGAAATACATTTCACCCTTCGGTACCTTGTCGAATCTTCTCACGCGCCTAGGGTTAGTACATGGTATGCAAAAAGGGGACATGTCCTCCTTTTTTCACTGAAGCGCAGTGTCCTCCTATCGCCTAAAAACGTCCTTTTTCATTTTTGGATCTGGTAACCCTACGCGCGCGTGAACCTTCCGAAGAATTTTCTACGCCACGTCCCTTTTGCAGACTTACGCGAAGCCGAACGCGCAAGAGATGCATCAGCATGTGGGGAGAATTAATACAACTGAGGAGCTTTGATCACTTTGGTCGGAAGGGCATAATAAATCATCTCAAGAAGCTCCTCTGGTATTTAGCAATTATGCAGATTTACTAAATAGAAATCAGAGATCGCGCGAATTCGTTGGTCAGATTTCCAGCTGGATAACGTATCAGTTGCGTCACGTTCCTCCGAAGAAATGAACGTGCAGATGGAATCGTAAAAGCGCGACAGGATGTTAGGCATGTATCGGGCTGCGGTGATACTGATTTTATGTGTACGTCGTACATTATAGCAAACAGACCGGCCTGGAATCTATTTGTCTGGAAGGTTTGTCATTAACGCCAGACGAAGGTGTACAGCTGCTATTGGCATTGTACAACTCTCGTAAAACAATGAGATACGTGTATTGTTGGCGCGCGTTCGAGAAAATGGTAGGCCTCGCAGTAGACACCGACCGTCCCGTTGGATCAAGATTTTATGCGGATAAAAGAATCAAGAAATGCGACTGGTTCCGAGCGATCGGCTGTTTCGAGTTTCTCACCACCTTGTCCGTAAACTACGCGTATATAGCAACACCCACGGGGGATCTGCTTGTCAATCTAGCCAAGTACATTCACCAACTTAATCTTTTCCGTATTCTTAATCCATTATACGCACACAACTACGGGGCATTGCTTTAAGGGGTCATGTACGTTTCTCGGCACTAAAACGTGGTCAATGTTTTAGAGTGATTCAGAGATAAACTGTTAGTCCGATTGGTTTAATTGTTTTTGTGTTGTATAGGTAAAATGTGGCGTCTGCCCAAACGGTGTGCACGATTCAGCTCGTACGAGCGGTCTGAATAAAAAATCTCGGTTTTTTAAGAATCTTTGGGATCGTAGTTATCCGATGACGTCGCCATTTATTCGAGAAAAAAAATTGCGACAATGGTAACACTTTAAAGAAAAGAGTCGTAATTTTCGCTATAAAAGTCGTACGTTTTCGCTTGTTATTAAAAAATGGTCCAATTTAATTGAAAAAGTTCACCGTCACCGGATAACGAATCTTATGTAGAATATGTGTGTAAATAATTAAGTTAATCGGATGAACGGCGAGACAGTTATCATGCCCACCATCTTGGAAAATGATGTCTCGAGAAAAACCCACATTATTAAAAATTTTCCAATTCTCATACCTGATATAGATATATATACATATATATACATATATATCTATATACATATATATCTATATCACCATAATATATATATATATGGTTACATACCTCAGGTATGAGAATTGGAAAATTTTTAAAAATGTGGGTTTTTCTCGAAACATCATTTTCCAAGATGGTGGGCATGATAACTGTCTCGCCGTTCATCCGATTAACTTAATTATATATATAAACATGTACCTATAAAACACAAAAAGAATTAAACCAATCGGATTAATAGTTTATCCCTGAATCACTCGCAAACATTGACTACGTTTTAGCGTTGAGAAACCTATATGGCCCCTTAAGCATGGCAACTACGGTTCGTTTGTTCTATTCTTGGCATAAAAACCGTAATCTTGAACCTAACCAATGATAGATCTTTCTTTACGGTATATGCATACATAATATATTCATAACATCGTCACTATTGTACGCTTTAAATATTTGAAACGTTAGTTAATATTTGAAACGAATAGTTATTTCTACGAAAATCTGAATAAATACGTACTTAATTTGAAATGCACCGATACCCGCCATAATCCCGTAGAAAACTTGGCCGGAACTGGCGTTGGCTGCAACTGCTGTGTATGGAGGACGAAATTTACAGCGCAGCGGTTCTGATTCCCAACGGTGCTTGGCGAGAAACACATTTTTGGGCCCCGGCACTGAAAGTACAATATGCCATTAGTACGAAAATACTGTATGATTATTATCGACGTCTTGCAACGCGAACTCGTGCATAGCAAGCGTTAGTTGTTCGTACTTTTCAGTCGGAATACCACAGTATGACGTGCATAAGAAATTCTTGACGGAAAGCACGGAAGTACATACCTTTGCACTGTCGACAAGCATCGATTTGAGATTTCGGCATCCGTGGTACCTCAACTGCACGATTAAGACACTGTGCGCGTGGTATTCAAGCACTTTAGGTAATCCAAGTAACGATATAACTTGTGTTCGTGATATTTGAGAATTCTTTTATTATTTCACGCCACGATTACTTCTATTACTTTCCGTTACACTTTCTACAACGAAACTTTTAAATCGCGGGAAACTAACAAGCGCTACCTATGAACAGAAGGCGGTACTAACTGTTTTATCGATTGAAAGTACATCGATTATCGACGCGTTTAAACGGTCGATCGTCTTTTGTTCAATGTTATTTATATTGGACTTTTCTCATTCCTTTCTGATGCTAGAACACTGTATGTTGTATTTAATTTCTCGCGATCTTTGTACATCTAATTTAGCAGTCTTACTGTGTGATAGATTTTTTATTATTTTGAAAAGATAGAATTACATAAATTCTTTTTAACTCTGTCCAGTATACCTGAGTCTACAACTGTGGCATAATCGGGAGGATTTGGATAAACAATTAAAAAAGCTGTTTCTTAAGTTACCGGCGCTTCAAGTTTTCGAGTTTATCGGCGAAATTCGAACGCTGAAAACACTTTGCGCCATGTGCTGTCAAATACGATCTCGCAAATGCAGTGAGTATTTAATTAATATCTATAATAGTTTGTTTACTAGATACCCCTAGATTACTAATTGCTATTTTATTGTCGTGTTCTTCAGATGTTCGTTGTGTTAATATGCAACTTCAAGAAGTTGTCCACGATGACATGGATAAGGAAAAGTGGGTGAAAACTGTAAAGTGTTTAACCGTCTGTTTTAAACATGATTTTGCAAGAATGGGTGTTAAATTTCATATCGACTTCTATCGCTGCTGATCAAGATACTTCCAAGAAAGAGATATTGCAGATGTGAGTACTTTATTATTAACATAGTACTTGTGGAAAATATTCGGAAAGCAAATACTTTAAAAAAAATGCAAGTTACATCGATACAAAATAAAAATTGCTATTGTAGCAATTCAGCTATACTTATATATTACAAATAAGTTATTCAGCACATATTAAACGTATTTCCCTATGGTTCCGTTGATTCTTGTTGCTCGAATTTCGGATATTTCGCTTCAACTTCAGACCACGTAATTTTGTCGTAAGACAGATCTCTTACTACACTCGGAAGTTCGTCCAACTGCAAATTTAAAAGAACAATGTATTCTCTCTCTAATTATCCATTCTTCCCCTTTTCATGGATTCCAAAGTATTTACTCACGTTTACTCTGACTTGCCCCATACCGTCCCTTTCACGAAGTGTGACACTATGAGGTGTTTTCAAAGTATCAAAATCTATCGTAATACCAAATGGTATCGCGATTTCATCCGTTCGTGCGTATCTACGTCCGATACTGCCAGAAGAATCGTCCACTTTATGCGAGACATCTACTTTCGTGAGATTCTGAGCTGTAAATAAGTGACAAATAAGTATTACTCTAACCATCAGAGTTCCCATATATTTTTCAGAGCAAACACACTTACACAATTGCTTTACAAATGGTACAAATTCCTCATTGCCACTCAGAGGTAAGACCGAACATTTCAAAGGAGCCACGACTGGTGGCAGACTCAGATAGGTCCGTTTCTCATCTCCCTCCCTCGTCCTAAAGTTATGTTCAAAGATCGCGTACATTATACGACCAATCCCAAAGGACGGTTCAATCACAGATGGAATTATCTCTTCTACGTGTACAGTCTTCTGATACCGTTTCACTTGAATCATATCCTTTTTAATCGCCACCTCTGCATTGTTAGAAAGTTTCAAACTGTACTCCCCATTTTTCTTAAGGCCAGCCTCCGCCGCGTTGATTTCAATCTCGGTTAACGACGCTAATGCATCTTGTACCAACTTGCTGTCCTTCTTAAACGTTTTGCCTATTATGACTTTATTCGCTACTATTTCGCATACGTCGACATTCTTTGGTGCTGGTAACTTTTTCTCTGCCGCCAATTTCACTCCAGTGGCTTTAGTGTGTTGCGTAAGATCATAAGCAGATCGATCCGCGCAACCAACGCATTCGATCCAGCCATAAGAAGTCAAGCACTCGGCGTCCCAACAATCGCACGCGTAGTGAGCCATTTCGTTTCCCATGTGCTGACGGAAACGTAATTTCTTTGGATCGACTCCGACCTTGATTAGAAATTGATGAATTCGACCCATAAAGTATCCTAACGTTTCATTAGCTATAAGTTTCGTCAACACCGCGTCACCTAAAGTAATATGCTGAGCACTCTTCCCATCCATCTGATTGCAAGCGGAATACAAGAGCAGGCTTAAATCTTTCACTGTCTCAAATTTAGGGTGACTCTTATCGCTGGGATCGCAGAAATGTTCTATTTCCGCCATAGTGAACTCCCTCACTCTTATCAGCCCGGATCTTGGGGAAATTTCATTACGGAATGCATTGCCAATCTGCGCGGCAGCGAATGGTAATCTCTCTTGGTTAAATGCAAGCAGTCTTTTGAAGTTTACAAAGATACCTTGAGCAGTTTCCGGTCTCAAGAATCCTTTTACAAGGCCAGAAGGTCCGATTTGTGTCGCAAACATCAAATTAAATTCTATCGGCTCCGTTAGATCATTTCCAGACAGAGGAGATTTTATAGCAAACTTAGTCATAATTGCAGCCATTTCATCTTTCGTCATTCCATCCAATTTAATGATTATATCTTTACATTCTAGACGCGTACTTTCATCAGTCTTTTTATCGCTAATAACTTTCTCCAAATGCGCTTTGATTAAGTGATCTAGTCTGAAGCATTCGCCGGACTTTACGTCCTTCACCATTAGATCTGCAAATCTTTCAACGTGTCCGGATGCTTTAAGTACCGGCTCCGGTGTTAGAATGGAACAATCCACTTCTAACATTTGCTCTTCTAATACAAAGAAGTTCCTCCACAGATTCAGCAAGTTTGTTTTCAATGCGCAACCCATAGGGCCAAAATCAAATTGGCCAGTAATCCCGCCGTAAATTGCAAAAGATTGATCCATGAAGAATCTACGTTTTAAAAGATCCTCCATTCTTGCTCTATCGAATGTCGACGACTCCGACAGAGACAATTCTTTGTCCTCCAACAACTTCTTACGAAGTTTAAGTTCAGCAACTGCTTTCTTGACATCCAACTCCGGAGCTCCATCAGCCTTGAGCTTTCGAACATAGTCACCCTTTAAAGAAAAAGGCGATGAAACAATCGAATAACACTAATTGTTGGAATAAAACAAGCTTACGTTTTATAATTTATATAGACGAAGTTCTTCGGTGATAGAAATTAACTAATAATGCAGAAATAAATTATAACGTCTTGCACGTGGGCACACGCGTCGCAGACAGAGACCGATTAACGTCCATATGGCACTTACTTGTTCCTTGACACTAGCTCGAAGGGGTGACAGAATTTCTTCGATCTTTGGATCCACCATATCGAGTAAAATCTGTATTTTTACGTTCCGATGCTTCTTAGTCGTACCCCAATTACTGAAATTCGCTAACCTAGAGGTAACGGTAAATCTGCGAAGAAACTGTTTGTTAATTGAGATCTGCCTGCACGTGGCTGAAGCAGATTGTCTGCAAAGGAAGCGTATACTATGCGAAATGCACTGCATTCGCGATGCTTTCTATTTGAATGGCGAGAATACGCCGACTTGTACCTCTTTCTTAATGGACGGAATCGCCGGCCCCGATTTTTAAGGATACGATACTATTGGCGGCAACAATACGTACGATTTCAAATAATCAAAGAGAGCATGATGAAACCGTAGCAATTTATTATTGTCGAATAATGTCTTTACTTGATCTTTGTATAATCTAATTTGAATAGCATAGCTTCCGTGAAACATTTGACACAAATAATTATTTGTACGCATGAATACTTTGCAAGGCTATTTTCTTTTGTACTCTTGTAATGTATCAAATATAAACGCTACAAATAACGAACATTTCTTGTCTATAACGATATTCTTATATTTTTTTGTATAAAGAATATATTCCAAAACAAATAACATGTGGTTACAACTAAAGAGCTTCTGATGGAAAGAATAAATACAAAGTAGAAAATATTACGCACATAAGCAACTATAACTTTCTTATTTCTTCTTTTTTTTATTAAATTAGTGAAGCATCATCAAACCAACTTACTTGTTACAAAAAAAAGGTTGTTTCTCTTAGTTTCGAATGATTTTATTTTCCTTGTACACTATAGCATGGTTTATAGAAAAATTATAATTAGAGAAAATGATTTATACAAAAAAAACTGAGACGAATACGATATATTTCTTCTACAAATTTATTTGTAAATTATAACTTTTCAATAAACCCAGCTGGCGTGTGACTCTGAATCACATAATGTGCATAGAGGAAAGTGTGTAATCAAGAATGTTTCATTCGTGCTACCACGGGGGATGTTAAAATTTTTACGAGTAGATCCATTTCTTAATTACAATCTTATCGTTTCGACATACAAGTAATAGATCCTTAATTCTACGCATTTACATGCACCGTGTGTTAATTCCAAGTTGATTGGTTGGTCAGACATAAGGGTAAATGTCATACAAACAATTATATATACGCCTCCAATTTCTCTGTATAACAACGCTACAATCAAAAACAATCTCTTCATCAGTGTAAACAATTTATTTTACACAAGAGCAATACTCTGACATCAAAAAAGCAATAATAATGGATAATGTATACTAATAAATAATGTATGAAATGTAAATAATGGGTATTTACAAGTATGTAAATGGCAAAAAAGCTATAACAGAGACAAAATAATTGTTTCATCCTCCGTAAATATAATCTCGTATGTATTTTACAATGGATTCTGTCGCCTGTTTGCAAAGTTACATCTTACGTTAATATCGCGTCATGCAATACCTGTACACTTAGAACCTAGAGAACGTGCAGCCGTGACACGTACCGACACGTAACGATGTTTGCCTCATTTTGCGTGTAGCAAACACGTGACAGATTCGATGGGAAACACATACTAATAGTATGCAGCATGAGTGCTTATTCTCTATAATAATTCATCTATAATATTCGAAGGGAGCACCATGATAAACACGCATGCGGCTCTACATCCCACTTGGAAAATTGATTAAAAATCTCGTGCTCTTACTCCCGATTAGCTTACATTAACATAAATGCACAATTCCGATCCAGTACACTACCGACCTCAATTACAACTCTCATCACTTTTCCCCATTTAGTTCCACGCGACGGGTCAAAGTTAAACTCTGATCCTAAATAAAAATATAAGCAAAAGTATCACACGAGAATATGACAAAATATCACAGTTCCGAGTTTGAAAAGTCGCTTCCGAAAATCATGGCTCTCCCTGTCCCTCTTTCTATCTATGTTCCAAGACAGTCATGAACTGCAAGACATCCTAGTTAACAACAATCCTACGCGCTACTATGAGATTACCTATTTCAGAAATCGTAACTTTTAATAGTAATACATAGTCATATACAACTTGCTAAGGATGCTGTAAACTGTATACTGGCTGCTAAATGTTCCAAGTGAATACTGTACGTATAATGTATGTAAAAAGTCAGAAGTGACACATAGATTCAGAGCATATTGCATAAACGAAGCATAAATTTCATTCTTTATGTATAGTAATTGTTGAAGTTATGGGAACCGAAGTAACGATGCGCGGTAGTATGCGATTTACATATATGGAAGAGTGATGAATGATGTTGCAATATATAATGAAAAATATTCTTATTACGTAGAATGTACACAACATTTCAATTCAGGTATTACAAAAGTATTAAATTCTAAAGTTATATCTGTTATTCTACTGCCTTCCAAGTGCCGGTAACTTCTTCGGTATTTTAAATCATATCATTTCGCCAGTAATTTATAAATATCCATCACTCTTCTTATGTTAACTGAGGAGGAAGAATCAATTGTTTAAGCGATGTATACTTTTATTTTAAGTGTATATAAAATCGAAGATGGAATGCTGATGTACAAAATTTTCTCAACAACGCGTTCTTACTTTTCTTCTTATACTTTATATTTTCTCCAGTATTGTGCTTAATCGAAATGATTTCCCTCCTTTTTTCCTCAGAGAATATACAAAAGTGATCTGCGGTATCATTTATGCACAAAGCTAAATGATAGTATACAGCATTCCTTTCTTCTTTGTATGGCTCGTTTAAAAGTTACAAAATTATTTCCCACTTAATATCCCTAGTGTCATTCGCGTTCATCAATCTTTATTCAGAATTGTTTGTAAGTCAAGAATATTGACTTTTACCAATACGGGGAAATACGTAAATCAGCATTTGATGAATTTATAAAACCAAAGTGTCCATGAAGTAACCCCATCGAAACTTCCACGAAACTCGGGGATATTCGACTGAGAAATATGCTTGTATGCTTCTAAACGCAGACATGATATTTAGTCGTACAGACGCATCGTAAAACGGCATGACAGTCAAGGCTAAATATTTTGAACATTTCAACAAATTGCACAGTTCAAGGTTCATAGAGATTATTCCATCTCCCTCGACAAAGACTCGGTACTTTCCCGGGGAAGTACCAGCGCAAAATTGATTATCCTTAATACAATACTCGTGACTAAATATTTACATCAATGCGTTTTACAGCTTCAGTCTATTAAGCTTCTGAACCGCGACAGCCTTCGAACTTTCGCAATATGCGACATCTCTTGAAATTATTAATAAACTAATCGTTCATCGAAACACCACTAAACCGTCCTACTGAGCAGGTGGCTGCGGCTCGCTAGGCATGTTGGGATTAGGATATGGCGATAAAAATGAATAATTCGGGTAAGGTGGTGGAGGATGTGGAAAGGGAGGATAATAATTAGGCGGATGCGTAGAAGGTGGCGCGTAACCTCTATGTATATAAGGGTCCGCTGGGGGAGGAGGACCGTGAAATGCCGTGTACATACGAGCGTAATCCGTATTATAAGTTGGCCCGCCATATGCTGGATATCCAGGTGCACCTACATCACAAACTCAGTTTCAGCACACATTTATCGTATGGATGAGCAATCACACATAAAAGATATGAGCTTACCACTTGGTGGATATGCCGCAGAAGAACCAGGCGCCGGAGGGTAGTGCTGCGAATACGGATCGTACGGTCCCGGTGGATAAGGTCCAGGATAACGACTACTCGTGGGATGACTAAATGCAGTAGGTATATGCGCATCGTCCCTACTAGGAGTAGCAGCAACCGTCGTAGTTACCACTGTTTCCGCGCCTTTAGCTTCTGTTGTATTCGCTAATGTTTTGGCAGTAGTGTTAGGTACTTGTGAGTATGCAGCAGACACATTCACCATTGCCCTTTCCTCCATAGGCTTCCCTAAGTCTGGCTGTGACTTGGCGGTGTCTATTGGCAATCTGGGGTTTGTCGCGTGGGGTGGAACACCAGGGAAGTATGTGCCGTACGGAGTGGATAACGATCGCGATCGAGGATCGGTGTAATCGTAGTACCGAGGATATTGGGCATACGGGTAACCTTGTGGAACGTTTGGTTCGCCCTGTACAGATATTTCGCGTATACTTGATTCTGTCGTTTTTGGAGATGTCATGGTGCTGGTTCCAGTGCATACAGACGCAGTAGACAAGGCAATGGTAGACTCTGTCGCACTTTTAGGAATTTCAGTGCTTCGTAACGTAGGCGTTGGCGGCACCTGCATAGTCGACGGCGTAGGCTGTTGCGTTACGAGGGGTTGCAATGGAGCGGGTGTTGATTGTGTTCCGACATGCGATGACAATTGTGGTGGTATTTGTGGAGGTACCTGTGGTGGCCCTTGCGGTTGTACCTGTGGCTGCACTTGCGGCTGTACTTGCAGCTGTACCTGTGGTTGGACTTGTGGTGGCACTTGAATTGGTACTTGAGATGACATTTGTTGCGGTACTTGTGATACTTGTGGTGGCATTTGCGACTGTATCTGGGATGGTATTTGTGGTTGTATTTGAGGCGTTACTTGCGGTGCATCTTCAATTATAATTTCATCATTAGACGCGTCTCTCTTTTCTTGCCGAGTTTGAAAAGCATGCCCATAATTTGTAAGCGTGTCATTCGTTTTTGTAAGCTGATTTTCCATCGAAGGAGAACATTGTTTATTAATGTTCGATATCAAGTCCGTTTCCGTTTGATCGTGTTGCGTTTGAACACCTTGTACAGTCACATTATCCGAAGTGTACATTTGGTTATTCTCTTCGGACGACTTTTGTAAGGAATTATCAGTATCCGAATTAGATACACGATTATGGTTAGGAGGGCTATAATCTGTATTCGAACTTACTTCGGCGACTACATCTTCTAATCTGACTTCTTCGACCCTCTGCTCCGTCCTAACCTGACCATCCGAAGAGTTCGAATTATCTCCAAGCGCTGAATGATCTACTGGCTCCTGCTTTACTTTTGGTAACCTTGAGAGCGAAACTTGATTGGTTAAGGTAACTTGACTCATATAAGGTTTAGCAGTCGCGGTAGCAACAGGTTTTGGTCTTTTCGAAATTTCTTTATCAGCAAATGGCCTGTAATTAGGACCGGTTCCAGGCTTAGTAATTGGACGAGCACTTGTCTGATTACTCGAAGACGATTTCGGTATTATGGAAATGGCCGAATTGTTTCTTAATGGGAATCCGACTTCTGGTTTAGAACTTCTCTGTGTCATTGAAGCTACACCTAAAATCATAAATACATAAGACTTAGAAAAAGATTCATTCGCAAGAGTAAAATATATAATCATTAAAACAAAATCGAAATCGCAGCATACCTTTCTTAGGTTCTTCCTCTCGTTTCTGTTGGTTTAGTTTGAGGGCCGTTCGAATTGCTATAATCTTTCCAGACTCTAGTTGCATATAAATGCCTTTCGGACTCTTCAGTACCATCACTCGTTGTCCAGCTTTTAGCACGATGCTTCCCTTATCAGGCGAATTGGTAGGGATGACAACGTCCAAAGGTAATGTCATCTCTTGTGCACTCATTCCTTGTCGCTGCCATACTTCCACTGGTATCCACCGACTTCCAGTAACGCCGCGCGAACCTAATCCCTCAGCACCACGTTGTTGCATCGGTCTAACCGAAGCGACAGGTTTAGATGTGGTACTACTATCACCACCTCGAATTGCTCTAATTTGTAATCCACCTGCTGCAATAATACAGTATATAAAGTACAAAGATTTTAGCAAGAACTTAATGTAACCAAATATTACACATTGAATCGTACCGCGTGTGGCAGTATTTCCGGGCACGTAATTATAACTAGGTCGGGAACAATTGGCAGCCATCTTTTCAAGTTCGTATCCACGACGAGCTAATCGCTTCTCGGCCTGACTAAGTTTCTTGTCTTTCCGATCGACGAGCAGGCTTTCGTGGTGGAATGGCTGCTTCGTGAGCAACGAGGAGTGCCGTTCTAATACACGGTGCATGACTTCGTCGGTATAAGTGTCCTTAGTTTGTGAGAAATCCTGTACTTGACTATCCTCTTCCCAATCCCAAGATAACGTGGTTGCTTCTTTTAACGAAAGATGAGCATCTGGATTACACTGATCCACGACGCGATCAGCCATCCCTTGCTTACTAATTTGTCGGTCATATATCTTTCTTTCCAGACAGTTGTCTGTAACCAAACGGTAAACAAAACAAGGTTTCTGTTGACCGTATCTGTAAACTCTACAAACAGCTTGCGTATCATGGCAAGGGTTCCAGGAAGCGTCAAACACAATGGCACGATTCGCGCCAACAAGATTAATGCCCAGCGAGCCAGCTCGCGTTGAAACGAGAAAAAGATGAATTTTTGGATTGTTATTGAATTCATTGATAAGCTTCTCTCTTTCTAAAGCGCTAGTGCTCCCGTCTAGCCTATAATAATTTACATTTTTAATCCAAGCATCCGTTTGTCCGTCTGGATGTTTTAAACTATTTCTAGCTAAAAAATCTTCGATGAGATTCAACGTAAACAGTGACTGGGAGAATGCCAGAACACGATCACCAAGCTTGATTGCCTCTTCCAAAATACAGAAGAAAATGGTCATTTTCGCGGATGCGTCAATTAATCCTGGTACATAGCCCTTCATCAATTCTGTTGCCTGCAAATAAATTAAATAAAACATTAACTGGCTGCCCGTAGCCTAGTATTATTTATTATTTCTTTACATTCCACTTACCCAGTCGTATGGAATTCCAGGATCTTCTTTTCCTCCTGAAAAACTTTTGCAATCCTTCTCTTCATCTTTTGTAAGAATTTCATCATCCGACTTGTCTTCTTTATCTTTGTCTAATAAATCTTCTTTTTCCCTTTCATCCTCCTTTATCGAATCACTCTGACTTAGTCGCGGACTGTGCGATGTACTGAGGCTTTGCATGGATCTCGATATTGGAGTCTGGCAACTTGATTCAGAACTATAGCTTGAACTTGTAGATACATTACTTTGATGTATTGGTTGACTTTGTACACCAACACTCGATGTCATTTCTTTATTATTCTTATCACAAGGTCCTGAGGTTTGAACATGCGCGGTAGACTGCTGAGACTTTGAATCATCCGAGCGGGAGTTCACATCTGAATTATGATTATTAGCGTAATCGTAAGATTGATTTTGATAATTTTGCGATGAAAAGTAATTATTTTGGTAGCGGTTCACGTTCGGATTCACGTCCCTGTAATAAGGATCGTTGCACTGATCGGATCGAAATGGCTGGGAATAATTTCTTTGCCAATAAGGATCTTCTGGTCCCTTCATCTGACCCACTTGATTCTGGTGAGTGCCGTCCGACGAGTAACTTGACAGGACAGTGTTCTGCGATTGTGTTTGGCTTACCGAATAGGTATTTGTCGAATTACTAGATGAACTTCCACTTTGCCGGTCAGTTGAGAATTCATGAGGCGTATTAGATGTCGGTGTATAGTTTTGAGCTTGTTGACTGTCTGGTCTAGGATAAAGTTGATCGTTTTGATTCAATGACGAGGCTGGCGTTTGTTGATTTTGAGAGTACGTAAGAGACTGGCTCTGAGATTGTGCCACTTGTCCCTGCTGGGAAGTGCCGTATCTGTGAGTCGGAGTCTGTGGCATTGGTGCAGAGCCCTGGTGATTAGAACTGTACGCATGATTTGGACCTGAAGGAGCTCCCGTTTGGTTTTGTGCTGTAGGTGGATACGATGACTGATTTTGTGGTGCTGATGAAGGTACGAGATGCGAATATCCGTGCATAGCATTCTGTGCATTTGAAACTGGCCCCTGTTGATCTTGAGGGTATCCGTGTGTTTGAGTAGGAGCATTTGGAGCTGATTGTCCTGTGGGATATGAAGATGAGCTTTGTGGCACATTAATTTGGTTTTGAGCCGATGTAGGGTATCCACGCATTTGATTCTGTGGAACTGAAGGTTGACTCGATGGATTTGTCATATATGTGTGAGGCTGGCCTTGTGACATTGGATTTGGAGACTGCTGATTAAAAGTTAGAGACGTTTGTGACGAAGAATTAGTATTCACTTGAGTAGGATAGTTATGGGGCTGATTAGATAGTGGCATATTTTGTGACTGTGGGCCAGTGTAAGAGTGAGAAGAGTTTTGCAATGTAAGGCTTTGATTTTGTTGATTAGGTGAAAACCCACGGTTTTGGCCAGGCGCTGTGCTCTGCCCTTGCTGATTCGGAATGTATCCAGCAGCTGGAGTCTGAGGGGCCGGATTCTGACTCTGCTGATTAGTACCGTATCCCAATGTAGAATTTTGTATCGGTTGGCTTTCGTTTCGTGAATACATTGAATTTGTCTGAGCTGGCGCAGAATTATAATTTTGAGGTTGATTAGGTGTATACGGAGAGTAATCTGGCATTGGTATGTTCGTAGATTGATTTGGCATTTGTGATTGAAAAGATGACTGGTTTGGAACTTGAGGGTAGTTATTAGATCCTTGATTTAAGTTTGATGCATAATTACGTCCATGATCTTGGTACGGATAAGGCTGACGTGAAAACATTCCAGGTACTTCGTAATTGCTCCCTTGATTTTGGTCTGAACGAAATTCCGAATTAGAAGAAGCAGCTGGGTACCGTTGCGAATGATTGTTCGCAGGTTGTTCATTATTCGGCATATAATTCTGTGACTGATTGGGATAGTTCTGCGAAGTACTGTATCCTGGATTCTGTGCATACGTTTGGAACGATTGATTTCCATATCTTTGCGGCCCTTGGTTATTGTAAAATTCATTATATTCTCCATGATTATTGTCATTTCTATAATACGTAGTTTGATCGTTTGGTCTGTAATTCTGATAACCATGAGAATAAGAATTTTGCGGCACAGAATTCGAATAACCCGAATTACTCACGGGCATAGAGTAATTAGAATAATTGTTCTGCTTTGATGTAGTATGCGAGCTGTCAGACTCTACGTTATCAGTATTGGACGATGAAGAAGCATTAGGTTGCACACTGGCTGCAGGTTTATTTTTTATAGTCGTGTTCGTTTTCTTCCCCTTTTTAGTCTCTCCTTTTGGCTGACGAGCTTTCGAACGTTTCCCTCCGGCGGCAGGCTTTTCGCCAATAGTTTCTTCTAAATCTAAATCATCTTCTTCATTAGCTTGACGTTTCCGTAGAAAATGATATAAAATATCAGGATGATTCCAGATTTTGCAGCACACAGCGAAAGCCTTCAATGGATTAGGAACAGCGCGCGTTTTAACTACTTGATTCATAAATGTATCGTACAACTTGCGTTGATGCGGCGTCATCCTGACGAGAAGGATGTATTCTTCTTTACGTGGTAAAGAGACTTGTAATACAGAATGAGATCTTCTTTGTACAAAACCTTCTAGTAAAGCATGCAACACGTGTGCACGATACCTCATTAATCGTATGTCCTGCGGCGTTGAGTCAATACACTGTCCATTCTGAATTGGCCTTTCAAACATGTTACAGAACTCACTTTTAGTTCCTAGGTAGTTGGGCCTGACAAAGTCGACCATACACCAATATTCTAAAAGATTATTTTGCAGTGGATAGCCAGTCAATACGATCCTACGCTTTGTGCGCATTTGCTTCAATGCCATGCTAATGCTAGCATGTGAATTTTTTATTCGATGACCTTCGTCGCATATAACTAAATCAGGTCCTGGATTAACTAAAGCTACATGCATCTCGTCTAATAATCCTTTGTTTTTGTCCTCTTCCTCGACATCAACGGTATCTTTGAAAGGCTGTCCACGTTTCCTTTTAGCTTTGTTCGGTTTTTTCAAAGACAGCTGTCTATACAATTCATACCCAATTAATAAAACACCACCGCCTACTTGCCAATCTTGAATTATCCTAGCTCTGGCTGTCATAGTTTTATGAGAATCATTCAAGATGTGCAATCGAAAATGTCGCGATCTTGTTTCCACGCCAATTGGAGAATCTACGCTATACGGAGTTTTAATTTTCTCGACGTCTTTTTTCTCTTCGTTCGTTATTTCCTCCTTTGTCGTACAAGTACCTTCTTCCTTCTTAATTGTTTCTTCAGGCTCTTTCTTTACATTAATTTCGGTATTTACAGAAGACAAATTACTTTTGAAACATTCATTTCTTGACTCTTGATCTGATTCTTGCGACGGCCGATTCGTATAATTAGGGAAAGTGTTGGTAGAATTATCATAATTTGAATAAATTGATCCAGGGTGATGATTTTCTCCAGCAGAATATAAAGTGCTAGGATTTCGGGGTTCCATGCTTGAATACATAGGAGCTTGTGGCCGATTCTCCAAACCAGGATACATGTTACCAGAGTTCTGATTTTCCACTCCAAATTTTGTATCTGGCATGTTCGATCTCTGTTGCATACCATGGCAATTTACTTCCGATTTCATCGAATCAAAATTAGATATTGGATTAGGGTTTGTATTATACAAAGCATTCTGTGGAATATCATTCTGATAATTTTCGCTCACGTGTATCGGGGTATCCGGCATATTTTTATTTAACATATTATCTTGTGCATATCCAGACATCATGTTGTGAGTTTCATATCCTTGATGAGCATATGGATTTTCGGACATAATATTCATAGTTTGGGAAGTATTTTCTTGTCCAAAGTGATGAGCTGATTCTGTACTAATAGGCCTCGACATATTTGATATATCACTCTGATTTCCGCATTCGTCCTTAACTTCTTGTTTAAATTCCGACCCTGGTTCTGATTTGATATTTGTGCCTTTGTGATGCTTTTCTGGAGCATTAGGGTCTTCGTAGGGTAACCACATATTAAACTCTGCTAGCCAATTTTGTAATGTATTAATTGGCATAATACAAAGGACTGTTTTAGCTGTGGTGCATCGAAAAAAAATATCACAAAAACTGGCAACTTGAAGAGTTTTCCCTAGACCCATGCTATGAGCAAGAATACAACCGAAACCAGAACTAGTCTTGTACCTTTCGATACTTTCAACGATGTTGTCATAAAGGAAACGAATGCCACCGATTTGATGAGGTTTAATAATACGAGCTACCTGCGGAGCTAAATATACATCAGGTTCAGTTTCAGGATGACCCACGTTAATTAACACTCTACCATGTTCGTCTGGAATGTTATATCTATCATTGGTGTGCATGCCAGAATTGGATGGATCGTCTTCGTTGTCTGTTTCTTCCTCTCCGCTCGGATCACTTAAAACTATACAATCATCATCAGAACTTTCGCTAGAACTAGATATCGTAACCACATCTTTGCCCTTAGTTGGTTTCTGAGACTTTGGCCCGATAGACATCTTTTTAGCAGAAAGTATCTGTTGTTCGCGGAACGCCTCCTCGGCTTCTATGTCTGAGATTTCCGAATCCGAATAATATTCGGATCTATCCATAGGTTCCTTTTTAGGAACCACGGGTGATATGCTCACAGAGGGTGTCATCATTCGTATTCTTTGCTGTAACATATTGGGACCAGTGGAGCGATTTGGAACTCGAGAAATTGATGTCTGCGCCCCTTGGTAAACACCCCTGCCCTTTTGCCAACGAGATCCATCTACCGCCCTTCTTTGCGCTTGACTTGCTTGTATACTAGAAGCAGTCTGGGATCCAGTCCCAGACCCGGAATTTACTTTAAGAAGTACTGTATTTGGTAAACGAACTGGCGTAGGTGAAAATGATGATGAAGATGACTGTGAAATCGTAGTGCCCACTTGATTTTGCTTCCCTTGTAAAAGACTGATTACTCTTGTTTGCGTCTTATTGTTTTGCCTATTTATTGCTATTTGTCGTTGAACTTCCCGAATAATCCTTTGTTGTTCCTGTACCCTCCGAAGACGTTCCATCTCCTGTCGCTGGGCAGATAAGGTAGCTTCGTCCAGTTGGGTTTCATCCATAACTTCTCGAATATTTCTTCTCATATTTGCCAATTTCTTTTCTGCCTTTGTTTCACATTCTGATGTGGTTCCATCACTGCCGTTGTCTTTCCTCTGTTTCTTTTTGGTGGTATCAGAATGCTCTGAATCAGCATGCCTCTTATTATTCTCGGTATTTTCCTCCTCCATGGAATGACCTTCGTGTTTGTCACTTTCATGTTCTATACTTTCTTCATCATCCGTGTCCTTGGAAATTGGTTTCCCGAGTAAATCAGCTTCAGATACTTCCTGACCCTCTATTGGAGCTCCTTTTAATATAATTTAGAAAGCATGAGAATGACATAACGTTACTGTATATAATAATTATAAAAGAAATAATATTATACAAACCTTCCAGTGGCAAAGTATCCAATATGTTAACTGGTTCGTCATCATCCTCTTCGGGCGAAGAATGATGCTGCCGTTCTGACTCCATTCTTACTCCGATTTGCGAATCAATCGTTTCATCTAAATCCATATCATCTCCCGAACCCTCGGAACGTATTTCTTCTATTTCCTCCGACTGTAGGGTATCATTTTTCTTGTCGTGTTCCCCATCAGATGTTTCACCGCTAGATTCTTCTGAACTTTCATCATTTCCTGTCTGAGGCTCTACATTGTTCATGTTTGTATTTGTCGAAGTTTCATGAGAAATTAATGTTTCGTTAGGCTTATTGCCCGAGCGAGGAGTCACACGCTCTATAGTGACGTCCCCAATACGTGTTAGAAAACTGTCCAAACTATTAGACATGATGCGTCGCAAAGTCCATTAAGTCACGGTGTGTCTCATTAAAATTGTGTATGAACTCATGGAATGTCTCGACACTTTTCTGAGTAACACTAATAATTCTATTATTCTATGCATCACTTACATTATTTACCCATAATTTCATATCCATTTATGCCTGTAATAAGAAACGTATTCCTCTATAAATTGCATTTCAGGAAACAACAATGCATTCATTGCATAAGCCAAAGTACGAGAAACCATAAAATTAAAAAGTTAGACATACAGAGCGATACAGAGACGATAAGAATCAAACTATGACACGCGTAATGCAACACAGAGTACAAAATAAAGATATTGCTACGTCGCGCATGCATTTAATATGCACTGGAAGTGAAGATTTATTAAATCCTGCAGTATTGAAATACAGTGTACAATAATTTTAGAAAGCTAGTAATTCCCTGCACGTTTATGGAATACATTGCTATATCACGTACAATTATCTCGGACAATATCGATATATAATAGAGATATTCCTATTTCATACAGAAGTGCAGCGTGCAAAAGAGAATTTACTAGTTACATGTGAAGTGACGTAAACAAACATCCAACGATGTGAAAATTAAAATGCCTATGCGCCCTAATAGAAGCGAGCCACTACGAACTTATGCGTAGAAATGTTTACATAGAATATAACGTGCATGAATATATATGATTGATATAAATAAAGGCTTAAGGCAGGCAAAGTATTTCAACATAGCGTATAAACTGTGAATCATTCTGGGAGGATTGCAATTGAACGCACTTGTTGAGAGATCAGTTAGTCACATTCTCGAACTCACGAACAGACTCTAACAGCAACGAATTCGGCCGTACTGTTTAACAAAAAGGTTACAACAGCCGCGGGACATAGTTCGTGGCAACACAGGCGAAGGTATCGCGGTGAGATATTCATAATGTCCCGAGTTATTTAAGGTAGGAGCTGTCAAACAGGGAGAACGAGAGCAGCTCAGAATGTTTGTTTTCGGACGAGCCGATCCGGCTCGGCGATTAGCACCAGGAAGTCACGTCGTTTAGGGACCGGCATCCACGCGAAATTTGCACACGTCGGGCTCTACCGATGTTCCGCATCCACGGCTGCTTAATTAGCCGTTAATTACGGATTAAAACTAATGACACACACACATACACACGTCGAATGGACGCCATAGCGTCGTTGTTCGCCGCTCGGCGATCACGGTTCTCCGCAATGTCCGAAGATCAGCGAACGAGCCTTGTCATTTGGGTTAATGCACGCATCGTTCCGAGCTCGGCTCCCGATCTTTTTTCACCTGAACCGCATGACGAGGTTACGAGAATTCACTTTACTATCGCAAGTTCACTTAAGCTCGCACGCGTCGCTCTCAAGCTTTCCGCGGCATTTTTTTCACGCACTTTTTCTAACAAGTATATTCCACTCGGTGAAACGCCATCTTGGCTGCGCTATAAAACATCCGCTCAGCGTTCGCGAGGGAACGACACCCACAGCTGGATCAAATATGCCTCTCCAGTTCCAAATAGTAATTAGTTACATTTATTTCCCGAGTTTCGCTCGGTGTAATTGAAATAACGTCCCGTTCTGCGTAGACTTTTCAAATAGGTACTACATATTATCCGCGTTCCCGTGAAAATGGAAATACGATCTTAACTGCACTAATTTATTTTAAATAAGCACATTCAGGTCTGGGCACCATTCGATGCTGAAGACTTTGAAATGTCGTTTTAAATAATGGATATAGTATTGCAACACAAAAGAAATGTATTCGAAATAACTGGCTATGTCTGCAGTGGGTACAATGCATTGTTCGATACATCTGCATTTCTTATGAGTAATTTAAGTTAAAATCATGAACACGTACATCGTAAATTATAATAATTACTTTATTCGTGCTGTCCCTATATTATATAATAACATGACAATTCTTATGATAAAAACATAGAGTAAAAAACATTACATGTCCTTTCTGTTTTTATAAATATATGCGATTTATAATCTCATTACTTTTCATTACTTTTAAAGGTAAATGTTCAGACATTTACTAAGTACGACAGATCTTACGTGTGACTATATGAATATCATATAACTTAAATTAGTAAGATCTAGTTTAATATAATAGGATTATGCTCTAAATTAGGTAAAGTACGGATGTATGTGTATATATAATATCTCTCTATCGATATATATATATATAAAATAAGTGACTCAAAATTGCCATTCTCACATTGCACACAACTCGACATTGATTCATCTTACGAAATGCTGACTTCTCAACGAAAGGGAAGAAAGAAATCTGCAGGCTCTGTAATTATTGCATACAGCGGTAATAAATCTTCAATTCGCATTCTCACATGCATCGATCCAATCATTATACACATCCAAAGGCTCGGAAAGCAGGTTTATCGTAGTCTGAAAATCTTCTAGACAGACCCTACAAGTGATCTTTGCTGTATTTCTTGACTTGTGCCTGTACAGGGGAAACGAGACAATGAAATGCGAAATTCAAGTAGCATAGCAATCGATAGCGAACTTTTTATATATACTCACATCTTAACCTCGCACGATTTTTCGTGGTTACAAAACGGACAATTAAATTGTGTGTCTAAAGGTTGAATGGCTTTCTTTTTGCTCGGAGGCTTTCGCTTGCTCTTCCTTCGACCCATTACGCCTCAAGTAGATCAGATTATGTGTTCCTGTATTAAGAAATTTTCAGTCAACGCATAGCGGCCTATAGGAAATTGGTACTCTATATTTATGTGTAAACTGTTGCGTGCTATCAGCCGGACGCGGTAAAACACAGTAGAGTTCGTAAAAAATTACTAGACTCGCGTATACGTATACGCAAGTTACACATGTGTAGCGTCGAATGTACGATGAGAAGGTAATGTTAAGGTTGCAGTCCTTTGTTTCGTGAAAAGTATTCGAAATATTGAATGAAATTGTTTTGTTTCGTAGGATCGATGTCGGTGCATTATCTATGAATGATTATACCTACTACATATATATATATTCGACTCGTAACCTTTTGTGTCCAACCAAGAACACGTGCGAAGAATCTAAACATCATGGATTGTTAAGAGATTGATTTCTTGATTGTAGCATAAAAAGTACTTTATTGTACATGAATTGAGCGACCACTATTCACCACTATTATCTCCATTGTAATGCCATGAGTAATCTTACTGTGTATCCTTTGAAACAAGTAATGTCACGATATTGTATAATATTTCCCGAAGTATTTCATAATTAACCTTAATTTCGAACAGAAATTTGTCTATACCTTTCCCATCAGCAAGGGAAGCAGAAATTGTTTATCAGGTATTGAGAGTTGACAAAGAACCTTCGAGGGGTGGCGTTTCAAAAAAATTAATACTAGACAATAATTCATTGCAAGTGTAAGTTCATACACGTTCTGATCTGTGATATACAATTACTTCTACCCGATTAATGCGCATTATTTTTTATAGATTAATTTCTGGGACAGAAGCACGAAAGGTCCGGGTAGCGTTGACATCATTTTTCGATAGCTTAATTTTAGTAACGGAGACTATTCAACAGTTTGGTCCACCTGTACCTACTTATAATTATTATTGAGTAAACATTCCACATTACCTTCCATCGTTTCAATCATCTAAAATTATTTCAAATAATCCTATGTAAAATGGAGCATACTCCGGCTCCATATGGACCAAGATCTGTTTACGGATATGCTTTGTACATAGGCTCGAATATGCTTTTCTTTTTGTTCTTGGTGTGGGCGATAGTACCGGATCAAATTCTACATCGTTTAGGATTAACGTATTGGCCTTCTAAGTATTGGGCAATAGCGATTCCAATTTGGGGTTTAACCGCTCTCGCTACTTTTGCATTTCTTATTTATCCAGCCATAAATCTGCTAATGACGCCAGATATAGACGATATTACAACAATTACAGATAAACATTCGCATTCCAGAAAAGAAACTGTTCCTGGTGGTATACCTCCTGTGTTTGATATCCCAATAACCGAAGTTTGCAGAAAATTATATTTGTCAAAAAAGAAATGAGAATAAATTTGTATTAAAAACTTAAATAGATTGTTAAAGAATTCTAGTAAAAATTTCATATCCTGTGTACATGTAATATGAACTTCCTGTTGGTATAGTAATTTCTCCAGCAGAATGTACCACCACGTGGAACCAGTCATGAATTTCATGTCTTGCATAATCCGATAACGAGAGTCTTATATAGTACGAGAGTAAGAACAAAATATCTAGTTAAGGCCTCGCTTACGATCGCGTAATTTGAGGCGTAACGTACGCAAAAAATTGGTTGGCTATATAGTAAACGCGATAATGATACGAACTACTTCTGGGCTCGCAAAAACTACAAAACATCCAGATCTAAGAAAGTTATTAAAAAATACAATCGATGCAAACAGTGCATTTTGTAGTTTCGAGCTTTTTCCTGCAAAGAATCATGATTTTTATCAAAGGTTCGTATGTTACGCACTATGTAATAAGTAACATGTTTATAGTTTTTAAATAAAAATTTTGTCTATTAGTTTCTTCACAGAAATGGATAAATATCGTCCTCTGTTTTATGCGCTAACATGGCACGCGAAAGGTACGACAAACAATTGCCCGTCTTTAGAATTGATTGATAAATTTCCGAGCAATACGGTTCTGCATCTAATTGTCAGCGATTTAACTCGCGCCGATGTGCTAAATATCTTAAAGAAAGCGTTAGATTGTGGCGTGAACAACATTTTTGCATTAAGGGGAGGTAATGAAATATATTTTTCTGAAACTTTTGGTAGATAACATTTTCCAGCTTTCTTCTTTAATTGTACATCGAATTATAGATTCCACAACGGCGAGTCGTGACTTTCCATACGCTGCGGACTTGGTTCGTTTTATAAGAAATCAGTTTGGAGATACGTTTTGCATAAGTGTTGCTGGTTATCCAGAAATGCATCCAGAATCGCCGTCCAAAGAATTGGATTTACTTTATTTGAAAGAGAAAGTAATTATTGTAATTCGATTTAACTGCCACCCATATATATGTATTAACGTGACGTTAATTTAATTTGAAGGTTGATGCGGGCGCTGATTTTATCATAACTCAAATAGTTTTTGAGGCAGACGTTTTTATTAAGTTCGCGAACGATTGCAAAGAAATTGGAATCAACGTCCCGATTATTCCGGGCATTCTTCCGATTCCAAACTATGCGACTTTCGAAAAAATGGTAAAAATTTGTAATGTCAGAGTACCACAGAATATTTTAAATACTTTAGAATCCATAAAAAGGGATGATCACGAAGTTCGTAACTATGGAACAGAATTAGCTACGAACATAATCAAAGAACTCATTGCGAGTAAAACTACTTACGGCTTTCACTTATTTACATTAAATAGGTAAGTCTGATGATCAAAAAATATGTTCATATAAAATATATTTGCCAATTGCAGAACGTCTTTGTCGTCAGAAATATGTGACAAGTTGGGTATTTTCACTCGACTATTCGAAGACGGGAAACGTGTTTGAAAAGGAAACCACAGATTGTAACAATTTATGTATTTCAATTTTGTACACCTGAGAAATACACAGTAAACTGTTTATAAGCGATCGTATTACGCGCCAAATTAACCAGTTATTACCAATTGCGAAAATTCCCTATAGCGGAACGCTGCTAAATCATGGAAACGTTTAATTTACGTTGTTAATGGTAGGAAACGCACATTAATCGCGACGAGCTCCAAACATGATTTACAATAATTCAACTAAACGTCATCCTTTGGTATCTTCGCGTTCTCACTGATGACAATCGTATGCTTTACTTAAGGCTTTTAATGAACGTAACATGGCAGATTTGCAGATACAGATGATCCTTCGAGGATACCTGCTACAGTGCGCATGCGCCCTCGGCGTATTCGTGACGAGCCGAGAGAAGAATTAGTTGAGTTGGGCGCCAGAGCTCCGCGTGGTCAGTTGGATAGGTGGTTTGACGGTATCAAGAAAGAGGAAGGATCTGTAAGCCAGGATACGAAGAGCAATGGCACTTTTCCGTTTTAGTCCAAAACGCTGTCTCGAAGTCCAGGTACGTGATAAACCGGCCCACGGAGAATTCATCGGTCTTACAACGGAATATCATGTTTGAATGGCCCCTAAACCATAGTACATGCTGTTCCGGTGCGAAATTCGAATGACGAGTAGATGTTTCACGTGTGTCGTTAATTTTGGTAATTAAAACGTATGAACTTGACGGCGACAATTGTTCTGGGATAAACATGTTTCGTCGTTTGCCCCTTTCGTGACGGCAGAATTTTTGTGCTCCGTTTAGAGCGAAGACGCTACGAGCCTCTAGATACGAGGCAGGCGTTCTATCGACCGATGGCCTAGTAACTATTCTATATAACGCGATCGAGCCTCGGTGGGTGTTCAAAATTCGAAAAAATCACGACAAACCATGCACATGGATGGTATTTAAGAGAGAGAGAGAGAGAGAGTGTGTGTGTGTGTGTGTGCGAGAGAGAGGTAGAGATGTGGTCTGGAATTCGTCGTTAGTGAACCGGATAAGACTGGCCGTGAAAGGTTCGCGACTGAAGGCTCTCTGACGTATCGAGCGTGGGGCTCAGGTACACCTTTGCGAAGCTCCAACAATGCACATTATTTCGGAACAATACGCCTAATATGCAATCGTCCTACCGAACTCACTCGTTCAGCTCAGTTGCGACGGGAAATATCAGGAGCACAGTAGAACGAACACGTACTATCTCGTTTCCAAAAAATTTTAGTGAAACCGTATATTGAACGATACCAAGATTTACCTGACCTAGGCGTAGCATTCATTTAGTAGAGGTTAATAGTAGTTACGTAATCAATTTTTAGGAGGCATATGTTACCTGGCTATTACTTAGTGTTAATTACAGATAGAGCATAGTTAGCATTGTAATAAATGATTCTCCTAATTGCGAATAGTGTTTGCAAGGAAAATAGAACATTTTAATGATTTTTTTTCAACGTATTGTTTTCGGTGACTGACCAAGTCCAGGTGCAAAGTTTGTTGTAGAACAATTCGTAGCGTGGGTGTACAGAAAATTCACGAAAACCGGCGAATAAGTATAAAATGTGAACAAACATCGTTTTTTTTTATGGCTGAAATTGATTTTACCGAAAGGTGGAATTTCTATGCCCGATAGAGAGAATTGTGGCCAGATGTTGGCTTCATTCACCGACACTAAAAATAAAAGGTCAGTCGGCCTGTCCGAAATCGAATTCTGTCAGTCGATCTCTGTCGCTGTAAATTCTCGCGATACCGCATACACACCGCAGCCAGAATCGACGGAACCTCGACCGAAATGGTTTCGTGTCACAAATCATAAGGCCACGAGCACACATGTTTGTGGGTCACAGGCGCAAGTACCCTTTAGAATTTAGAATCTTCTTCACGGACACAGATGCCCATTGAAGAAAAGCTCAGGGCAATTGCGTACGTTTCGCAAGGGACTGGCTAATTTTGAATTGAATTCGAGGTCAAAATCTGTTCCGTCCTCTTGATCCACATCGGTCGCGTGACCTGTTACTTGCGAACACCTGCTTGCAATCGAGCTTCTTATCGATCGTGTGGCTTCCATTAGGAACCAATCCGTGCCCTCTACTTGCATACAATAGACCATATTTCCAGTTCTAACCAATAACCATCTGAACCTTACAGTTATCGCAATTAAAGGAAAGGGGGACATAAATTTCTTCAGTGGAAATAGGAGGTACCTCGTGATCGATACTACTACATTATCAAAAGTATTACGTTTCATCGAGTTATTTCGTCGAATTCCACGCCTCCAATGGATCGAGCTCGAGTGGTGTGTTTTGTAGTCTACCCACGGCCGTCGCAATTTTTGGCAGATTCGAAGACTCGCCCAACTTATAGATGGCTCGACGATTACCTAATATCGGGGATATACGAATACGACCTTCGAATCGCGTAACACTGCCTCATGAACGTCTTGCCTTATTTTCTCTCTCTCTTTCTCTTTCTCTCTTGTCCTTCTACATATTAGTAACATTTATTATTAACGTTTGCTTGATGTATCTCAAGCTTTCAACATGCCCCGTTGTAGCCAAAACTTTCCATCGCCTAATTATCCAAGGTGTCTATTAATGTACCCGCTATACATAATGGGAAAGAGAAATTAGATTGCTTGCTGTCACCAGTTTTCCACAGTTAGGCATATGCAGTTAATCAAAACACAAACGATAGATACAAACTCATAGTAACTCCTTCGTTTTATTTCTGCAGATTCTTTTAATCACTTTTTTAGAGTCCTCCTACCTCAGTTAGCGCAAAGTAATGTTTTATACAACCCCGCTGGAGAATCGATGTAATTTTAAAATACTTACAAGTACCGTTACTCGCCAACTATAAGTCCAAGTGCCGGGAGTTACGAGTTTGGCGGAAATTAACGACAAAGCTTTAGCCAGCAGCAAGACTGTTGTATTCCAGCGTTAATAAAGGCTGGATTGCGCGTGACACCCTCTTCAGCCGTTTTAGCGCCATTTGGCGATTATATGGCGCGAAATCAATTAGATAATTGTAGTCCGCGGGTGTATTCTATCTTGTAATGCCCTTCACGAGCTTCTTGGTTACGCAATGGCAGATAACGAGTGCTATATGGCCCGGTACACACGAAGTTTCGAACAATTAATTGAACAGACTGTCGGTGTATTCTGATCTCACCGAGATTACCTCATTTACATACTCCGATAGCGGTTTTTAACATTATCGCCCCGGCGAAAAAAAATTTCGC
The DNA here is from genome assembly GCF_050908995.1 of Andrena cerasifolii. NCBI lineage: Eukaryota > Metazoa > Arthropoda > Insecta > Hymenoptera > Andrenidae > Andrena > Andrena cerasifolii. The sequence continues at coordinate 22,736,664 of NC_135119.1, read as the reverse complement.
TCGCTCGCTGCTAAAAATAATTTAGGTATTCCTCGAATAGTAACTCTTAACGGTTGGTGCTATCAAACGTTGTTATTTCGTTTAATTTACGCACATACATTTCATGCTCCACGGGAGAAGCTAATAATATTTAAAAAAAAAACACCGACGAAAGTCACGAAACCGGCAATTAAGAGTTAAGAACTCCAATATCCTACATAACTTAGAATACTATCTGAGCACTCGACGAAGAGTCTACCACCTTGACATCGTTCGCTCTGGAATGTGACCAAAAGATAGAAATAATGGAGATTATTAGGAGAAGGAAGTGAAGCTTCCTCGTAGCGAATGTACAATGTCATGATCCAATTAACCTGCTTTCAATCAACGAAAGAAATAAGGTTAAAGATCTCTGTTTTAAGCTCCTTATTTCGATTTTTCCCAATATAGATTTTACTCCATCATAGAATCGTTTGATGCATCGTCACACTCCCCTCTCTCTCTCTCTCTCTCTCTCTCTCTCTCTCTCTCTCTCTCTCTCCCCTCTCTCTGTTTCCCTTTAAAATGAGAATGAGAGGAAACTTTATGCGTCATTCCGCAGCTATAGCCCCGAGGAAAAAGCCTGCGACTCCGTTCTAAGGGAGCAAGAAAGGCGCGGTTTCTCTTGGAAACTCGTTTGAGGCAAACACGTGTTTTCCAGGATAATAAAAGCAACGGAGCGCACCAGCGACCTGTTTGAAATTTTATCGAGGCGATCACATTCGTAAAGGAATCGATTTAACGGGGCGCATGTAGATGGGTCAAGATATAGAGACGTGTATCAATAGAGAACGAAATTGTCATCTCGATAACACGGTAATGAGTAATACAATTGACCCAGCGTGCGCGGCTATGCTGAACCATTGACACGTGCACAGACACTTCGACAATGAAACCGTGGCATGACTGCAGAATGTAATTATGCGCCTCATACTGCACATGTACATACATGGATCTTAAATGGCACTGTGGATCGCTCGTTTGCTCGTTTAGATCGACGCGACTCCAAATTTCTCGCTGGTGTGATTCGCCTCAGCAAGATTTAAACGACGGGTCCTTTATTTTTCAATGGACGAAGGACAACGCGCGCGTACGTAGAATTTTATTCGGTTGACGATCATTAGGCGAATGCGCAGAAAATGTCCTTTTTTCCGTGGCTTGAATTCTGCGATACGATAACGTCAATCGTGACACAGTGCTTGGCGATCGTCGGTACTCCACGGTAGAGATAAAGTAGACTCTCGTGGCCCATATGCATTAGTTCTTGAGAAAGCCATAAACTGTTACTCATTGTTCCCTATTTTGGAATTCAATTCGGGCACACCTTGCGCGATAACGCCACACTTGTAACGTCAAGAACGATGATGTAACTAATCCGCCACATAGCATTGCAAATATTTGTTGTCTTCGGAAAGTAAAGTAAAAAGGTGTGTTCAGTTTGAAAGGACTCACGTGCCCGTGAACTATGAACCCTGCAGTTTAATGTTTAACGAAGACTACACTTCAAATGATCTGTCCTAGAACATATATATTTTTCGAGCTGAATCGTTTTTATCGTATGTAAACCGAGTATAGCCGAGGAGCAGGAAAATCATTGAAATTCTACACGCAAGCACGGAGCCATAGGAATCGCCGAAAAGTAGGAATTACATATTTAAAATTTTATCGCGAGTACGTGAGTCACATTGCAAGCTCGAAGTATAGCGCTCGAGGAATGACGTCAGAACATCAGATATGCAAATACCTATATCATGTGCACGTAGGTCGATAATTTATCGAGCACGTCAGAATAATCTCGTGGATCCGAAATTTAATTACATATAGGCACTGTCAAATATGTAAACGGTTTTTCAGATTACATTCGTTGAATTGGGAATTTGCGAGACACACGAGCGAAAGCAATAATTAAATTTTTTATCGCGCATGTAAATATTAATAGAAAATCTGCTTTGCTTGTGGTAATCACGATAATTTAATCTCTTTAATCTCGATATTTTATAGCGTGAATATAATGGCATCTCATGGTCGCTGGAGTAATCTCTCCACCGTCTGCTCAGCGAGACGACTGCATACACACATCCACGTCATAGTATTTGCTCTTGATTAAAACGCAATCAACAAACATCACCTTACGAATTACCTTTGACAGTTTCCTGCTCACGAGGATTTTATCTACTGTTGAATCGCGAAAAAAAAAATACTTCGATGATTTAAGCTGAGTCACGGGACGAAAAGTTTCGCGTACGTGTCATCGAATAAATAAATAAATTAAAATCTCAGAAAATTCAGTTTGCCAAAGTCTCGAGCATCGGTGGTTCGCATTGTCTCGGTATAATTTTATCCATATTGGAATCATCGAAAAATGCGTTAAGCGATATGAATCGTGTTGCGCAATTGAAATTTCCCATATTGATACGCATATTGTATCGCTTAATCAGAACCTTCTGCACGTATCAACGAATGAAATTTTATTAGGGAATTTTGTATGCCTTCGAGTAGCTTGGGCGTTATCTGGGATGATTTATAATGTCGACGACAACAAAAAAACAACGTGCACGAGTTGGAAGATAGATCGCGACGTGCATTACGTTCGCGTGGACATAGCGTAATTGTGCACACATGTGCCATCTGTCTGTGCCATTACGATAATCTGGCGTTACGCGATGCTTTACGTAGACGCGCTTCGCCTCTAACAATAACCATCGGAAATTCTTATAATTTATTTCCGTGCCGCAGTGATCTGGACTTTTACATTTTTACGCGCACGCTGGCTGCTTTATGTGCAGTGGGTTCGAACAAGCACGCGATTAGATGACAATCAGAGTAGACTTTGAATATCATTGTCATCAGATTCGAACGTTAAACGTTACAGATTTCGCTACTCGTAAGATTTACACGTAAACGGATATTATTCTTTGATTAATTATTATCAGTACCGATCGATAAAGAAAGCGCAAATCGTTCCAGTTATTGGTAAACAGTTAATTGAATAAGTGCGCGGCTAAGAATTAACGAATTGTCGCGACTTAATTAGTCACTACGTAAAACTGTTTATTAATTACGCGATGCAATCGCAACCCACATTAGCGCGATCGCGTGTTGAACTTTGTCCGTAACCCACTAATTATCGCTCATCGTAAAAAGCTCGGCCCCTGCAAAAACGATAGTTGTTACTACTTTGCGAGCTGCGAATTTGCAACTCCCCTTCTGCCTCCTTCTTTCTTTATAAATTCCGCTACTTTACCTTTGTTCCACCAATACCACTGTAGCCTTGCACACGTGCAGTGATAAGACACCTCCGTGGTGTGTATCCGTGTAATGTGAGCATTATCGAATCTTTACGTTTTCCTTCGTCGTAAAGCTCGTCGGTAACCTTTACCCGCAGCATATCTTATTTGCAATCGTAGGAGATTCGCACCTCAAAATCGCATAAAGATCGAACTTTCTCCATCCGCTGGAAGTACTTTCTCGAGTGACCGAGTCGCTAATTTCGATGAAACGAGTTTACTTTGACTATAGTTTCGAGGAAATCTAAGCTCTGCTACGCAGCATCGCCGATTCTCCCCTCCCAAACTTAATCACTGATTACCTACGAAGTATTTGGAAAAAAATTACTCGAGCAGGAGAGTATGATGGAGTCAAGTAGAATTGGCAGTATATCCCTCGAATGTTAATTGGATTCCTTTGTCAATTTGCTGGCAAAGGAATTGAATCGCGAGAGGTTTAAAACCCTATTTGATAAACAAGCGTACGCGGAGCGGAAATAAAAGTCGCCGTCAATCTGTTCAATTAGTATTTCATTACATCGTTGCGGGTACAACTTGATACCCGTCTTGCGTTGCATTCTAAGTATATTGTTACCTGCGTATCTGACGACAAATTCCTGACATTAACCTGTCGTACCGTAACCCGCAACGTGTGAGATATATTCTCGCTTTATTCTCGCACGGGAACCTCATAAGTACACAGTTTTATTACTTTACTTTCTGATATTTGGTACGCATTATTTCGCGTTAATACAGTGCTCCAAGTAATGAGGGCATCTACTTAAACGATTTTGTCACACAGTAAGGTCTCTAATCCTTCAACGACCCCTTCTGTTATGCAATACGCCACGTGTAATGATGATAGAAGCTTGTGTCTCCCAAACCATTAACACTAGTAACAGCTTCTCCTTAAAAATTGAGTCTTAAGTCAACTCCCTTAATCCCACAGAGATTGTCTTTTCATCGAAAGAAAATGGTCGTTTTCGCTCCCAGGGGGCACGCAACGCTGCTCTGTCTGTAATATAAAGGACAGTTTCACACCGAACTGAATATACCCTCGTAGAACTCACGTAACCTTCTTTTGTAACATTGAAGTGTCGCCGTGTTGCAAAGGTCACGTTCCCGCTTCCAATGTTCCTTATCACGTGTGTATTATGCAGTGCGGTTTGAATTATAGAACACGTGAAATTATTTATATTTAGATCCACTTATTTCAAACGCTGGCCATTCTCCAAACACAACGGTCCGCGCGTAGTGACGTTCTGGGCATATTGTTTCGTTTCCAATTCGTAAATGCAACGCTCGCCGAGGAACAGTGTAGGAACAGACTGTAAACTGTAATCCCAAAGTGTCACGGTAACCCGATGGCAATGAGCAAATTCCTAATCGCTAGCCAAGCCCGGTCGGTATAGACACAATGGAGAAAAAAAATAACGTACGGAACGTTGGAAAGATACGTAGTCCCTCGACGACTACTTTTTTTATCTGCCACTAATCACGTGTCTGTAGGGAGGCCTCCCGTGGATCATGCTGTTACGTAAAACGAATCGAGATGTGTCCGCGGGTTACGATCTCCAATTCTTCGCGAAGGATTGATCGTAAAAAAACAATGAGGGCGAAACGACGAATATGAGAACCCACGGGATCCCCGGCTACTGTCCCCTTTTTACCGTCCCATCGAGATGTCGCCTCGACCTAATTCCTCACGTATATTGCAAGCCGCGCCTGTGTGTTGCTCCGAGCGTTCCCTTGCATTCACTGTTATCCACGGACTTTTACGACGCACAGATACAACGAATCTGCTCGGCTGGAAAACACTAGCCGACGGAAAAAATACGGGGATATCCAGAGAGCGGGACGTCCGCGGGAATAATCACGAGGGAAGTGATTGCGGGACAATCGGATCGTACGTGTTTCTAAATTCGTTCTCTCCGAGCGTATCGGAGTGCGTATCGCTCGGCGCGCTATCTGCGAGTGAAAATTAAAGTCGAGCGAGAAAATAAATTGATCCCTGGGAGGAGGCATTCGAGGAACTAGTGTCTTCCTGTGTTACGAGATTCGAGAGTACACGCGTGCAGTAATAACCGAGTTACGAGTTACGCCACGTCACTCACAATCATTTTTTCCAACGCGACGCTCGCCGGTGTATCTGACCAAGACCTGCACTCTGATAATGAACTCTAACGCGAGACCCTGCGACCTCGGGGCGAACGATTTATTAGAGTTGGCGTGGTATTCGATTCTTTCCGTTAGGGGGGGGGGGGGGGGGGCAAGTAGGAGGGAAACAAGAATCGCACAGCGATGTCCGTTGACATCTATAGTAGGGTTTTTTTTCTCCTTTCTTTTTTCCTTTCATATAAATTATGATTTGCGCGTTATGCTCGAGATAATGCGTATTCTTCGATGATGCTATTATTCTTACGCTTCGTTATACCGTTTTCATTCTTAATTGTTTCGCAAGATAACGAGAGGAAACTCCAACGATCCATGAAAATGATCTATCTTGAGCTCTGTGTATTTCGAAGCTGGACTTATTTGTTGCTGGTGGACGTCGATTTTAACGCTCGCCGAGCGGTCGCGGGTCCCTACACGGAAGTGGATCCGGCAACTGTATCATTATGCGCTGCAACGTGCTTTTTACGTAATCCGTCACGCGCGATCGTTCGTTAAAACTTGTAACACCGAAACTTGCGATCCAATCCACAACGGGGATTTAAGAACCTTTATCGCCAGGAATTCACCAAAGTATTTATTTTAAACAAAATATGCCCGCCGCGATAACAGAGAGAGAGCAACTCGTCACTGAATAATTTAATTCGCTGAATGATGGGCTTCCCGAAGCATGAAACGTGGAACTTCCTCTACCAGTGAGCGCCCGCTTGAATTAATCGCGCGTCTTTCCATTTGCAGAAGGTGACTTCCACGATATTCTTGAGATCGCTGAGCGACTCCTCCACCGACCTGAAGAAAGTTCTAGCCGACAAGATCCCGAAGGAACAGGAGCGCGTCAAGGCGTTCCGCAAGCAGCATGGTTCCACCAAAGTTGGAGAGGTCACCGTGGACATGGTACGCGTTCTATCGTTATGCAATTTCTGACGATTGCACGTTTTCAAAACAAAACGGGGGACGGGATAAGTAAACTATTAACTGTGACGATGTTGCAAAAGTACGTAACGCCACGTGGAAGAAGAATTCTTATAAGGGGGCATACTTGTGGTCGTTTTTTTTTTTGCCTTGCTGATAAGAACAGATTATAGGGACCGCAGAATGAGCGGGCATCGCGTGCTTATCGTGTGATCGTGGTAGGGATGCAATTAGGTGGCTGCGAGATTTCTTCTGTCCGCTAGTAAAAATAAAACGAAACTTCACGGTTTTTGATTATCGTCTTATATTTCTGAACGAACTTCGCGAAGTCCCGCGGATGTAAAATTGTAAAAAGAATCAGAGAGAACTGAAGTAGATATAAAGTCGTTATTGTTATAAAAGTAGCTGGTAAAATTGTTCAAAATGTGCGTTTTATTGCTTTATTACATCACAGGTCAGTGTTAATGAACTCGTTTCCTGTTTGTACCCTTGAAACTTTAAAGTCTAGCTTTGATAGGTGGCATTAAATTATTGGAACTTTGCAGATGTACGGTGGTATGCGTGGTATCAAGGGCCTCGTGTGGGAGCCATCGGTATTGGACGCCGACGAGGGTATCAGATTCCGCGGCAAATCGATCCCCGAGTGCCAGAAGCTTCTTCCAAAGGCGTCGGGTGGCGCGGAACCACTGCCGGAAGGTCTCTTTTGGCTTTTAATCACCGGCGACGTCCCCAACGATGCCCAGGCGAAAGCTCTCTCAAAGGAATGGGCCGCGAGGAGCGCGTTGCCCGACCACGTGGTCAAAGCCCTCAACAACTTCCCCAAGACCCTTCACCCGATGTCCCAGTTCTCTGCTGCCATCACTCTTCTGAACAGCGAGAGCCAGTTCGTCCAGGCGTACACCAAGGGTGTACACAAGAGCAAGTACTGGGAGACCGTCTACGAGGACTCGATGGACTTGATCGCGAAATTGCCAGTAGTCGCTGCCACGATATACAGAAACATTTACAAGGGCGGCAAAGGCCTGGGCTCCGTCGACTCTGGCAAGGATTGGTCCTGGAATTTCGCGAGCATGCTCGGCTACGATAACGCTCAGTTCATCGAGCTGCTCCGCTTGTATCTGACGATTCACTCCGACCACGAAGGTGGAAACGTATCGGCGCACACTACTCATTTGGTGGGTTCGGCATTGTCCGATCCCTACCTGTCGTTCGCCGCTGGTATGAACGGCTTGGCCGGGCCTCTCCACGGTCTCGCGAACCAAGAGGTGTTGGTATGGCTGGAGAAGCTCCGCGCTCAAGTCGGCGACAGCCCCAGCGACGAGAAACTCAAAGACTTCATCTGGAAAACATTGAAGAGTGGCCAAGTCGTTCCCGGCTACGGCCATGCCGTGCTCAGGAAGACTGATCCCAGGTACACCTGCCAGAGAGAATTCGCGTTGAAACATTTGCCGGACGACAAACTATTCAAGGTAAGCCTTGGAGTATTTCGGATGACAGGAATATAGCGAGGTACTTGTAACGTTGATTCGCAGGAACTCGGAAGTTGGTGGTTTTACGACCACGCTGTATTCCTTTCATTCGCAATAAGTCTCGTCCTTTAATTGTGAAAATTCAACGACAATGTTTGTATTTTCAGCTGGTTGCTCAAGTATACAAAATAGTTCCCCCGGTTCTCTTGGAGACTGGCAAGGTAAAGAACCCGTGGCCGAACGTAGATGCTCATTCTGGTGTTCTGTTGCAATATTACGGAATGAAGGAGATGAATTATTACACCGTCCTGTTCGGAGTATCGCGTGCTCTTGGTGTACTCGCGTCCCTCGTCTGGGACCGTGCCCTCGGCCTTCCGATCGAGAGGCCCAAATCCCTGAGCACCGACCTCCTCATGAAATCTGTCAAGGCTTAAACGGCGACATCCATATTTATAAAAGGAAAGAAACAAATCGGAATCATTAAAGCTTCTAAGTTCGTGTCACACCATCACCATAACTTCAGGAACCAAGGAACTGACTGCTTTGTATCATGTTACGAATGGAATTTTCTCGGAACTCATTTCGAATTCATGTTGATATGACTTCAGGGAAGTCGTTTTAATTGCTGCGTCTCGTTAAGAAGATACGGAACTAGACGTTAGAAACAGCAAGTATCATCTCGCGTAACGAAATATGTATTGTTCAAATGTAGATATTCTAAAATGAAATTTCGTGGTGCGTTGCGTCGTGAAAACTTTCACCTGCATTTCTCTCGACCTGCTGCCCGCGTAGATTCGAGTTAAATGGGGTAGAGTTTCTGCAACGGAGAAACACGTATGACAAATATAGATTGGTATACATAGTTTCAACTGCCAAGCCCTTACGAAAGCATAAGTAATACCATACATTAACAGTAGGCACGGTTCATTGTAAATATATTTGTCGCTTTACGTTTAACTTAAATAGTGACAATTTTAGAAGTAAAACCGATACAAATCGTCGTAATGGAAGTTAGCGAATTACGGAACTATTCAGTACAAACCATAGGTGTGCATAGTTAACGTTTTGCAGACACTGTCTTGTAATGTAACAGACACTGCCAAGGAACATCGGAGTTTTTAGAATACGCCTGGATTTTCACCGACAGAATGTTCACGAAAAACAATAATTACTCTTAGTAAAGCGAGTAAAATAGAGAAGGAAAATATATAGGGCTAATGAAGTATATAAACAATGTTGCAATACTAGCACACCAGTTGTTGGTTATAAATTCTTCGACTACACTAAATACATGGCTCAATCGCATCGAGTCATTACAGTTTACGTAAATTAAAAAAAGATGACCAGTGGTAGATCCACTGTTATGAGAATGAGTGAGTGTGTGCGATACTTTATTTATAACGAACGTGAAAATAAATAAATCTTTGAAAATTATATCTATCGAATACCTTCCCTCCAACTCCTAACACCCGCAGTTAACTGTTTTCGTTGTGAAAGTATTTACTTAAAGCACGAATTAAAATGTTTTGACGAATATCGTAATACGAAAGGGAAAAAAGCAAAATACAATAAAATATATTTATTATAAATTAAATGATTTTATTACATAAGAAATGAAAAGTTTCATGCTCCTTGTATGTGGAATAAGTAGTTACTAGAGCATGCTTACAATTTTTTACATAATTTCATGTTAGTACACTGTATTTATAATTAATGAAATTTAACTATAAAATGTCTAGAAACAGAGAAATAGCTGAAGGAAGTAAGAGACTGCATGTTGAAAAAATTACAATGCATAATTGTTCGTCTCTTTCCTGCAAAAGAAAATTTTATAAATTCAGTTTACATCGATCTCAGTCCTTATTTTAATTAACAACCTTGTACGTGATTATTTGATTCATAGAACGTGAATTAATCAACAACGGCCCATACAATAAAAATACATGTTGCTCAGAAGTTTGAAATTTATTCGAATTGAAATTGAGCCATTCGCGAAACTTAAACGCGCACAAGCGTATCGGACTCGCATGAGTCGTCGTGTACATTGGGAATAAAACAACCTTTAAGTTGTACTGCACATTTCACAATTGTTATGTAACGAAAACTGCTCGCTTGAGTATATATAATAATGTCGTGTATAATCTGCAGTATTATATCATATACAAGACAATTAATTGCTTCGTTTCTCAATATGAGAAAACTACTGTTTATTTTTACGAAACTTTAAGTGTATGATCTCACTCTTGACTTTAGACGGCATTTATCTTTCATACAATGATCTTAACAATTTCTATAATCATCTTTTGCGTACGCTATCAATATTTTAAGTTTTAATAGATATTAAATACTGGATTATTTCTAGCTACAGAAATTAGCTGTTATAATTAATAAGGTAAATAAAAGAAATGAGACAGCTGTCAATTGGACATTTATAGATTTAAGAATGTAAAAGATTCATAATATTCGCAATGAGACGATCAGTTCTTTTTACATCAAAGAAACGCTTTTTAATACGTAAAGATTGTTTCTCTAATACGCATCTACCATTCTTTCATAGAACTTAGAGTCAGTGTTCCCAACAAACAACCGTCTCACTGTCGAATCCACATATCACAGAGCAGTTAGCAGTCTGCTTTTAAACGTTTAGTTAGACTGATCAAATGACCTAGCCATGAAGTCTTACAAAATGTTTGCAGCATCAAGAACTAAGAGACGTCTAACCTCGCGCAGAATAAATTGAAAAATATGTGGTTTAATTGGTGCTAAATCGGATTTCACTTTTTACAATTGTTTACTATTAATGCGGAGTATAAAAAACTATGTACATAGGTATATTTTTCGAAGTCGCACAGGCCAAACAATTTTTGTCCGCATGTCAACCGAATAGAATGAATAATTATCTACTCCCCTTTTACTATATGAACAAAGGTGGACGGGATCAAGATTACATTCTACATTTCGCACACATGCATGCAGAATTGTCGTTAAATTTCTTTATTAAATCAAGAGTAAAATTGAATATGTCTCAGATTGCGATTTAAATGCAGCATTTATAGCTAGAAATAGTAAGATATATTGGTAGGTAATGTGAAATTTGGCAGTCCCGATGTAGAATGTTCCTAATACGTATCTTTTTACACACAGAAGAAAAGATGGCTATACACGTTTCCCTTAATACAACAATACCCCCTATAAAAGACTCTTGATATTTTAAATCTTCTCCACTTCTTTCGTAACATGATTCCTTTTAAATATACTTTACACAGAGAATAGTTAAAACATTATTTCGCTATTACATCATAGATATAATCATTTGCCATTATATTTTGTATCACATTAATAGATAAGACAAAATTTACCCGTCCACCATTTGATACGTTAAGTGTCCACAGCTGTAACTGTGACCGATGCGCGCAGTTACGCTTCAAGTTATGCACGAAGCTAGTGTACCATTTAGAAAATGACCATTCATTCTCGTTTCATTTGTACAATCATTAAAGTGGCACATAACTTACGGCGAACATATACTTTACATTTTAGATATCTTAGTACATTTAAAACGAATCCTCATAATCTACGTCATGTCTTTTTCAAACGTCCAACGATCCATTCGAGTCCTTGATAGAGCCTGAAATATTGCGGGCGATTAAGTTGCTTCGTCCCAAATACGTACAGCATTACGCAAATAGATTCTGCTCTTACCCCTCTCCTGTAAGCGCGCAGCAGCTTTGTATGTGCCACTGATGTTTCTTAATCGATGTCAAATCCAGTTGCCTAGAAATTTCAGCAGCCGTCATGCTGCCTTTTAAATCTTGCTTATTAGCGTAAACTAAGACATTGGCTTTACTCAATTCTTCGTGGTTCAGCATAGAATATAATTCTTCTCTTATTACGCCGAGTCTTTCTCTGTCTGTACTATCTATAACCATGATTATGAATTCGGTGTTAGTGTAGTAAGTGGACCATGCGGCTCTTAGGCTTTGTTGTCCACCCAGATCCCACATGATGAAATGGATATTCTTCCAAACTACTTCTTCGACGTTGGATCCAATAGTCGGCGATGTATGAACGACTTCGTTCATCAGAAACTGGTATAATATAGTTGTCTTACCAGCATTATCCAAACCTACCATAACTATTTTGTGTTCTGAAAAATAAAAGTCGTACTAATCGTTACTGTTCATTTAACGTATCCAGATGTGCATACATTGTAATAGAATTTAAATTACATTCATATTAAACATATATTACAGCTACATTATACTGTAGTAAGTGAAAGACACTGTACATGTGTAGCACTACAGAAGATTTAATTTAGAAAGCATATGTTAGCATATGTTTAAAGTAGGACAAGTATCAATTGAAAAAACCTGTTTATAATACATACTAATTATGAAATCGATCGCGGTAAACAGATTTTCATTTACTTTTCTAAATTATATACAGTTGTACGCAATAAATATGGAAATATTCATTTAAAACTTTCTATTTCTATAGCACTTGATACTTTCAATAAGTAAAATAGTCTATCATCTTTGGAATACTTTTCTTAATAAAAAGCTTCGTAAGAGATGGAAAGGAGATTGTATTGAATTAATTATCAATTTCATTATATTATAATTACACTTGGCAAGAACATGTTTGTGAAGTTTGTTGGCCATTTTCCTGCATACTTGGTGAAGATAAAGAGCAATTATATAGTTATTGTTTACACGCATTCAATGTGTTAAACAAGCTGCAATAACTCGCACGTGCTATTAAACCTAAATACAGTGCAGTAAGATTGCTTATACGACGCGACAGACAAAGCAGCGAAATAATCGTAACACAATACTGTTAGTGCATATGCTGAATTTACCTTCATTGCCAAAGAAACTCCACAATTTTGCGAAGAGTAGTCCCATGTTGTTCGAAGCACTAAACAACTCGGACAGATAATATATTTATTTAGCTGTATTACTGTACAGTCTTATTCTCAATAAAAAGGATGCATTTGGCTTCAGAAATGGGGCATCTCATTGTCGCGGGGTTATGTTCGTCTGTCCACAAAGGTCTTTCATAACATGTTTCGGGGAACTTAACGTCATTATCCACGCGTTGCAAATTAAAAGAGAACTGTGCACTTAAGAGTTGCTGCGAATCGCTGGTAATTCGCTAAGTATAACACTAAAGTGAAAGAAACATACGAAGACCTTCCCTAATCTAATCAAGAAAATCGCGACATGTTGCGTTTCCAATTAAAACATCCATACGCTCGATCGGACCAATCATCTCGCGAGGACAACCGAAAGCGACGTCAGTCTCGTGTACGTGCGCACCGATTGGATGAATCAGAGTTTCCAGCAAAGCGCGCGTAAAACAATGCCAGCGTTTGAATTCGTTAGTACACCTCATATAAGATTAAAATAATCCAGTCAATTTCGCTGAATCATACTTACATTTTTCTTTTGTCCAAAAAAAAATGGGGCATGATAGATACGTACTTTGCAGTCGTTGCGTATGTTTAAATAATCATAAATATTTATAGCTGTATATCTACATATGAGCCTGATTCTATATGGCATTACATCACCGTAAAATACGGTAATAAAAAATTACATTTGACTGTCTTCGTACATTCACCTTTCGTTTAAGATTTTTCGCAAACAATTCTGAACTTTGTAATGGAATGTTTGAATTAAATTAATTGATTAGTCATTCCAATCTCCGAATTATGATGTAAGCATTTTGCTATATTATTTTCAGTATAGAACGGTAAATGTTGTAATAACAGAAAGGTGAATCGTTTTTACGTGGATGGAGTTTTTGTAAAGATTGAGTAATCGGGCACATAAAAATCTACTTTTCGGTAATCATTATATAATATTACGTTTAAGGTATATGCGTGTGGTGGTTAAGTTATGAAATTCTAGTATAGTAGTGTCGCGTAGTGCTGACTCCATGATGACCTTGGTGTGCATCGCGATTGGCTCACGGAACGTCGGCTGATGCCGAGGACTACACGCGAATGAATGTTCACTCTCGATCTCTTCGGTAGAAGCGCTCGACCACTTGTTGCTCATTATTACTCCAAAGGGCACGTATTGCATACCAGTTTGTACGCGCTTTACCATTAACGAAAATGAGTAAACCGTAAGTATCATTTTCAAGCAAATGAACATTTTAAATTATATATAAAATCTAAAACTTCAGCTTTCCCGTAATTTAATTAACGCATCGTTTCGTTTACGTTAATTCAAATATCTATACATTTACCGTGATCAAGACGATAATGTATGAAAATAAATAACGGGGAGATATTTTATTATTATCAGAGTTCATTTACGAATTACTATTTTATGCAATATGTTATATATCCTGATACGTACAGTGCAATATTATAATTCTGGACTAATATGATTCTATTGTAATTCTATTATGCTCGATAGTGTTGCAGATATTGCCCTCATCGGCTTAGCTGTCATGGGGCAAAATTTAATTCTAAATATGAACGACCACGGGTTTGTTGTATGTGCATACAATCGTACAACGGATAAAGTTAAATCTTTCTTAGAGAATGAAGCAAAGGGCACAAAAGTCATTGGTGCATATTCATTGAAAGAGATGGTGGAGAAATTGAAACCACCAAAAAGAGTAATGCTTCTGGTTAAAGGTAAGCTGGTGTTCTCATCGGACATAGGTGCTTGACCTTGTAATCGATTATTTCTTTAGATCTGATATCATGTATCTTACATGACTCACAAAGCTCACAAGTTATGGATCTATAATAATTGTCAATATATATAAAGCTTATTAATCCTATGAAATTATTTGGTTTATGTAATTATATTTAATTATAATATTCCTTTAATAAATTCCTTTTTTCTTTCTAATAGCTGGCGCTGCTGTGGATGCATTTATCGAACAATTAGTACTTTTATTATCTCCTGGTGATATTATAATTGATGGTGGTAATTCTGAATATCAAGACACCGAGAGGCGAACCAAAGACTTGGAGAAGAAAGGAATTTTATTTGTTGGCAGCGGAGTTAGCGGAGGCGAAGATGGTGCCAGATACGGTCCATCTTTAATGCCAGGTGGAAATCCAAAAGCTTGGCCTCACATTAAAAATATCTTCCAGGTATTTGACAAAAATGCAGCCGTTTATTGAACAGTTTTACAACACAAATTTATTAAACATTTAATTGTTAACATATTAATTTTCCAGTCGATATGCGCAAAAGTTAGCGGAGAACCTTGTTGCGATTGGGTCGGAGAAACAGGTGCGGGGCACTTTGTAAAAATGGTGCACAACGGTATCGAGTACGGCGATATGCAACTTATTTGCGAAGCTTATCATATTCTGCGAAACGGTTTAAAGCTTAGTCCTGAGGAGATGAGCAAAGTCTTCGACGAATGGAATAAAGGAGAACTGGATTCTTTCTTGATTGAAATCACTCGAGATATTCTTAAATATAAAGATGGGAAGGGTCACTTGCTTGAACGGATTAGAGACACAGCTGGTCAGAAAGGGACTGGAAAGTGGACAGCTATCGCCGCGTTAGATTACGGCGTTCCCGTAACCCTAATCGGTGAATCAGTCTTTGCTAGATGCCTTTCTGCTCTGCAAAGTGAAAGAATAGAAGCAAGTGCTATACTGAAAGGTCCCGATGCCACGTTCGAGGGTGATAAGAAACAATTCCTAGAGCATTTAAAGAACGCCCTTTACGTGTCCAAAATTATTTCCTACGCGCAAGGATTTATGTTATTGAGGGAAGCTGCCAAAGTTCACAACTGGAACTTGAATTACGGCGGTATAGCTCTAATGTGGCGGGGAGGATGTATTATAAGGAGGTATGTCTTGTTTGTGAAAATTTATAAGTTTTATTAATGCTTTCGAGAATGTTTCGTGCTGATCTATTTACTTATACTTTCAGTGCTTTCTTGGGGAATATCAAAGCAGCGTTCGACAAGAATCCTAAGCTTTCCAATTTATTGTTAGATGATTTCTTCGCTAAAGCTATGAAAGAATGTCAAGCCAGTGCTAGAGTAGTAGTGTCTACTGCTGTAACGCTTGGCATTCCCACACCTGCTTTATCGACTGCTCTGGCTTTCTATGACGGGTTCAGAACTGCCAGGCTTCCAGCAAACTTACTTCAAGCCCAACGAGATTACTTTGGAGCTCATACTTATGAATTACTCGGCCAAGAAGGAAAATTCGTGCACACCAATTGGACAGGGCATGGTGGTAATGTCTCTGCTTCCACGTATGACGTATAAGAATTGGTAATAAACGTTTCAAGTGATTTTATAAGAGAATGTATGTACATACAATGTGTAATTGAGGTTACTGTTATCGGTGATAGACATTTTAATACATGTTATACATAATAATGTGTGAATACTTCCGGAGAACTACGGGGAATGCTGTTGATATTAAGAAGTATACAATTTTGTATTGAAAAAAAAATATATTAAATATATTTCTACATGTGTGGATGATTAATTTTAATTCAGAATGCTGTTCAAAGGAAAGCAGTACTTTTTGGGTCGTCGTTTTATTTTGTTTCAAGTTTATCAAATTACTATAATTATGAATTATATGACAAATTTAGGTCGAAGAAAAAAAACTGATACAGGGCAGATGATAAGCAGGATTTAAGTACATATCTAATCAGGAGGTGAAAACACTAATAAATATAAGTGTTCCAATTACCTATATGTGTCTTCCACATAAGAAAGTTACTACAAGGAAAAATTTAGTAGAGCATGACTTGTTAAGCTGCTGAATAACATTTGTGAAATCGATGCGGAAGTAATTTAAGCTAACCTATCTTTCATCATAATTGTCTATCGTATTACATTTCTAAACAATAAAGTACCCGCACATATAGGTATGTGCTTAAATGCTTCGACCGATGAAATATTTATTCTTCCTGAACACGGTCCAATGAGGAAACAACGCGCAAAATTACAACTGTACCTATACCGACTAAAATGGAAATCCAAGTAAAAATAATTACGCGCCATGAGTCATCAAAGTTAAATAAAACTTCAGAAAACAAGGGAACGTGCAACTTGAATTAACGAGTATTTTATTTATTCTTGCGCGAGAATACATTTAATTTACAACGTTATATTATACAAGTAGTCGAGGCTCTTAATGCAACACATATGAAATAGTTATACATATTCTGAAACTGGTTAAAAGTGCATTAGATTTGGAAAGAAATTCCTCTCTCGTAAGTATTCGATAAGAAATTTTATATAGTGTCAAGAACACAAGTAAATTGGTTAATTTATTTTGGCGCGAAGTAAATGTCGGAAGAATGAAGTATGCAAATCCTAACATTTGAAAATTGATAGTACGGAACTCCGATTTCAGCCGTCCCTGAAATGTGTCGGCTTCACTGACCGTAGACGGGCGACGTAGTCTGCAGCGTTCATTTGCAAAATGGCTGACCACAGGGAAAGGGATTCATATTATTCGCAAGCGGATTTACGATCAAAAAATGACGACCCGCCGAATTCACGTTTATTCGTTATCTGTCACAAAAGCTTGGAAGAAGATGACCTCAGGAAAGCTTTCGAGAAATTTGGAAAGATCGAGGACATTTGGGTGGTTAAAGATCGGAATTCGGGCGAAAATAAAGGTAATTTCTCGTGTCTACAAAACAAATCAATAATCTATTTATGGTTTTACAATTCAGTTTACAGCTTGTTTTTTTTAACGTAGCCGCGTATTTCTTGATACATCACTTCCGTGACTTTGTGCCGCTTCTTTTCACGTATTCCTAATACATTGTACGAGATATTTACTAACGAAAGCGTATTGTTTATATAGGAGTTACGTATATTAAGTTCTCGAAAACGTCGGAGGCAGCTTTTGCTCTAGAAGAAATGAATGGAAAAATGTTGGGTTCGGTTGGAAGACCTATCAAAGTAATGATTGCTTCGAAGTAAGATGAGAAATATTATTGTAAATCGCTTTCTAAGCATTGGTTCCTTTTTAGTGCATATACACGCATTTGTATTATAAGCATGCAAATATAGGTATTTGTTGCAGTCGTGACCAAGGATCTGTGCGTGAAACGAACGAGGAAGAAAGATGGGTTCGTCTTTTTTGTGTGTTACCTAAGTCTATGACCGACAGCGAACTTCAGCAAGAGTTTTTAAAGTTTGGACCTATCGAATACGCTACCGTGGTCAAAGATAGAAATACAAACGAATCAAAAGGTTTTGGTTACGTGAAATTTAAAAAGGTATCGAGCGCCGCGAGAGCGTTCGAAGAATGCGATAGGAAATACAAGGCTGTATTTGCCGAACCGAAGAAACCAAAACCCGAACACATCGACGTGAAGTATAACAATGGGATATCCTCTCATTACGAGGGTGCCAGCGGTGGTTACAGTTCGTCGAACTTTGGAAAGAGCAGTATTAGTTTAGAAATTGCTACGAATTATCCGAATTCCGAAGGTTATACGCATTTGCAAGTAATTGCACATCCAGCGTTGAATCAAGATCAGCTATGGAAGTTGTTTGATATTGTACCTGGTTTAGATTACTGTCATTTGAAAAATGATGTACGATATAGGATGCCCAGAGGTCAGGCTGTTGTGGTGTACTCGAATCCTAGTGCAGCAGCGTACGCAAGAGAGAAGTTTCATGGCTTCGAGTATCCTCCTGGTCATAGGATGATAGTGAAACCAGATTTGTCAAGTGTGCCTCCGAAAAGTGTCGTAAAACCTGGAAGCTCCGCAGGTGGAATCGCCAGTGCCCGGACAGACTTAGCGCATCTGGCAGAAACAATAGCTCAAGCCACATCGTTAATTCAAGCTGCAGGACTCACCGCACCAAGTGAGAGATTACTTTATCTATGCAATACGATAATACTTGGACTCGTCGCATATTTATGTATTCGCATAATTAGGTTTAGAGCATTCGATGTGCATCAAGTTACCGCCCGTGCAACCGATGGCCAGTATAGACGCGGAGGTTGCCAAGAGGTGTTTTATTGTATGTGGACCTCCTGTACCACCTATCTACGCTATGAAGGATGCTTTCTGTAGATTTGGAAACCTCATAGACGTTTATATGCTCCCAGGGAAGAATTGTGGTTACGCGAAGTATGCTAGCGTGGAAAGTGCAAACGAAGCGATCGAGGTATGCTTTGTAGTATTTTATTAGAAATCTCAATCAATTCCTAATTTCAATGAACGCGGGATGCATTAAAGGGGAGGTGCTGTTAAATCGTGAAACGGAAAATTTTTATGGTAGGTCCTGCACGGGCAAGAAATATGTGGTTCACGACTAAAAGTACTAGAAGCAGAAGAGCGCAACGTCGGCGAAGACCGTAGAAAACGACTAAGAATGGACGAAGATGAAAATTAAATTTTTTTGTATACCTCGTAAGTACACCGTCGAGCACATGGCACACAGAGAGCGAGAGAGAGAAAGAAAGGAGAGAAAGAGAGAGAAGCATTTAAATATTAACACCCTGACGTTGTAACTGACGATTACCTTACTCGGGAAACAGGAGAAAAATGTAATTTTTCTATTTGTCTTCACAGACTGACTGGTATACACAAGCTGGACGCACGCAATAAAAAGAGACGAATTTTAAGACTCACTTGACCACGTCGGGCCCGCATCCAAGGAAACTACTCCAACTACCTACTTTTAACTATCGCTTACGTTCGCGATTTCAACGTTACTGAAACTTTAACGATACTTTACTTTATCCTTACATATCGTTACACATACACCTGACTTCCTGGTTTTGATTATTTTAAGAGGCCTGTGCGAAAAGTGATCTTAAAGATTCAATTTACGAGTAGATAGAGCACGCGGAATTAGTTAGGTCTTAAAATGTCTTTCTTTAACAAAAAGAAGTTGCACGATGATGCAACTCGTTTGAGGCGTTTATTGTTATTACGATAATGTTCTACAAGCACTAGACAGACATAAGAGGATTTCTAAGCTCGTACAGTTTTATAGCGAAATCAAATTTGGATGAACGTTTTTCCAGTGAAATGCCTGAAAAGGAATGAGTCTTCTGTAGATTTAGAGAAGCGAAGTGATTTAAGGAAACGGACGCTGATATCGTTCCTTAAGATCCTCTACTCTTGTTTGTGAAACAGGAATAGAAATTATTATTGATTATGATGTTAATTTTAACTATTCGCGCAGGCTTTAAAACACTACCTGTGCTTTAGAGTTAGTAAAACCAAGTTTCGTTTATAATTTATATTTAATAGTTCTGTACTATTCCTTTATTAGCTATACTGTGTATGGAAGAAAACGTAAACTAATTTATTTCTTGTATATATCTCAAGGAATATTTTCGCGATACCGAGTCGCGATAATAATAAATCTCATAGAATTCGTTCCAAAACAAGATACATTCTCTAAAGCATTTTTATTTTTTAACGATTCGCAAACGTGTTTTTTAATCGTTAATATAAGTTGATCTTATATTTTTGTAAAAACATATAGTCGAGCGCGCGTTCTTGGCGGAAAAGTTTTATGCATGTTAAAGCTACATTCGCTTACGTTGAAATTAAAGTTTAATAGTTCATTTATTACATTTTATCATGGGTTATATATAAATTGTTTTAAAGGTATCAGACCTATGTTTTATAATTATAATATTTTACCGTGCCCTTTCATGGGCGTAAACTCAGTTTTTGTAAGAAACTAAAATGAAGAGTAAACACGGTACTAAATTTTTTAAAGAATGCGAGTACATCTTGTTTTGGAAATACTTCAACATCACATACGCTCATGAATATAGATATATTTGCATAAAATATATCGCCATGTTATTTTTTACAAATAGATCGGATCTTGTCAAGAAAAGTACGTTTTCTTAGGCAATTAATACTTACGTCCATGATCACAACTTCGTCAAACACTAATGATTGACGCACAACATGAACCTTTTATGATGGACACTTTTGTACGTGTGTTAGACTGTTCTACTCAATGACCATACGCAATGATGTTTTAGGAGACTGTAACTGACTTGTTTGATGATATTAAATACACATTAAGTATTCAAAACCTCACACTGACTTCCACTTATTCTTTATTTTTCTTTTTTTTTCTCTTTTTTTAAACCACACTGAACAGAGTGTACTACGTTGCATATTCGTAACTCACTGACCTGACGTGCGTTTTCTTTTAACTTTCAGGCTACCTCAGAAGGATTCAATGACGTGTACCTGATGACTGTGATAACATAGCAGAGTAAGATATTTCTGATATAAATGTATATCAGACGTACAGCGTACAAATAATAAATTACAATTTTACGTTGGACCTCCTTTTTATTGCTAGGATAACAATGTTACGCTAATTAGAGAACAATTATTGTATTTATTGAAACGTATTTATTTTTTATACAGCATCTTTTAAGTGTATAATACTTATAATTTATTATTTCTCAAATATTTCTTTTATATTTTCATAAAGTGTACAATAAAACAATTTTTACAAACAGAATTGAGTTTATGCTTCGAAAACTTCCCGCTATCTATGTAAATTGCACGCGCACTGCTAAAATCCTCCTCGGAGGATGCGTCGAAGCGCTTGCCAGTAGGTGTCATGATCATGTGCAAAATAGAATTTTCGCGCCAGTGTAAATTTTTTGCTAAATCAAGTGCACGAGGTTTCGGGGAGGGGGAGACTATTTTAATCTCGTTCGTCGGTCATGAGGCTTAAGTGGGGCACGTTTTGCATCGATATAGGTTAACGGAGGAGTGGAAGGGGTAGCGGCTCACGTGTTACCAAACGTGCTGCGTGATGCGAAACAGTCGCTGCTGGTCTCTCCGCGCGAATGATATGCGATGCACTGTGTGGTGTCAGTCTCCACAGATATCACCGCCTGGAACGCACCATAGTGTTTACATACGCGCTGCAAGCCACCAGGCGATATAGCGAAAGCAGTCGTCTCTGTTCTTTCAAATTAATTTAACGACACTAAAACGAAATTAACCAAGTGGGTGCGTCACACTTTAAATCCTCAGTCGTTAAATGGTGAACACTATACAATTAAGAACTTTTATCTTTTGCGCGTGACACTGCGGACAGTTTCATCCTTCGCGCCCTTTTCCTTCCATCGGTTCTCAGCCACTTTATATACCAAAAGAACTAACAATGACGCGTGAACATCGAGTTCATTTGATTTAGCAGCAGTGTTGTGTGCTTACCGGATATCGTCTGAAAGGAACGCTTGCCCCAGGACGAGAACAATGGAGGAGGTGTCCACCGAGAATGCCAAAGTGTCGGATTCCGGATATTCTAATACCTGCAGCAATAGTCAGTCGCAGCGGAGGTGCGTATCGAACTGATTTTCCTCTGTTGTTTCTTATATCAATTCAAGGCACGTCGTAAAGACGCTGGCAGCTAACTGAAATGGACACTTCCACTATCAAATTACAAACTTCGCGCAACCTTGATCTTGATCGATAAGATTTGCATCGTATACTCTGTGTATCGTAAATAACGCTGTATATCTATCTTCCTTACGCTATCTAACTCATCCGTGTCTATTATATGTGATAACTACGATAAATACGATTACTGAAGAGATCAGTGTGGAACGAAGCTGTTCCAGAGTATCGATTGCGTGTCCTCGATTATCCTCGAGTAAAAAGTTTTACACATTGCACTGCGTCTTCAAGTAGCCATACACATCTCTGCTTTATATGGCATTTAAGCAAATGAATGTATATATAGCGTGTCGCTGTTAAAAATAGAGAGAAAGGAACATCACACACGGTGCAAAGTTGATCGACATTGATAGAGCGCAGAGGTAACCACAAAAATCTATAAGTTGACCGTTACAGCCCGTCGAGAAAAACGTTAATGCGTTCTTATTCAGTTACGCTAATCACGAGCTTTCTATAATACAAGCATTTAATGGAGCATTTATGTTAAGTCATGCATTAACGACTGCTGTTGCAGTGTAGGCGGAGTTGAGGAACATTGCGAGTGCTAATTGCGCTACTGTTTAATAATTCTGAAACGAACACAAGAAGAACATCTCGGCCCTACTTACAACGGAAGATCCCGAACCCGAAAATTCAAAAAATTCTGAAACTTTGTGAATACGTAGGGGATTTCTTCCTGATTACAACGCAATTTTTGTTTGCTGCCCAAATTCACTCGAAGGAGGTGAAATTAACCCCTAAAAATTCGGCTATTTTCTGATTTTATGTTATAACTCGCGAATTGTAAGAGATAGAAAAAAAGTTTTAAGACAAAAGTTACTTCTTTTAATTAGATCTACCATTTGGTAAAAAATTATTTTATATTTCATGAGTTATAACACAAAATCGGAAAATAACCGGATTTTCAGGGGTCAGTTACACCCCCTTAGAGTGAATTTGGGCAGCAAACAAAAATTCTGTTGTAATCAGGAGGAAATTCCCTACATATTCACAAAGTTTCAGAATTTTTTGGATTTTCGGGTCCGGGATGTTCCCTTGTTAGTTGAGATGCAATGTTTCCATTAATTTTTAACTAATTAATAGCCAATGTTACTGTCTGTTTTATTTTTAGAATCGCTTGCACATACTCAACTCTGCCTCTTATTTGCAGGATTCTAATTACTTAATCCCCAGCGAGTAAAGGTTTGAAAGTTAATTGGTCAGTTTTTAAACGGAACGTTTACGAAATCTACGCACGGGCGATAATCGGCAGTAAA
Source organism: Andrena cerasifolii (assembly GCF_050908995.1). Lineage (NCBI taxonomy): Eukaryota > Metazoa > Arthropoda > Insecta > Hymenoptera > Andrenidae > Andrena > Andrena cerasifolii. Next base: position 22,713,139 of record NC_135119.1, on the reverse strand, counting down.
AATCGACATAAATCATTTCGCACGATGGAAACCGCTGCGCGTTTCAAAACGCTACTAGAAGTTTTGCAACTTTTAGCGCGACCCGGCACCATGCGAGAGGTTTCAAATCTTTCGTCACAGTTGCATCTTTAAATGTTTAAAAGATCTCGCTAGCATATTTGCTTTCTTTCACCTTTTATTGAGCAATTACCTTCTGTCTATATGGACAGATTAGGGTTCAAACTTGATGAACTTCTATTTAGAGGACAATGGTAGCTGATTGAGCTATCTATGCCGCTGGCAAACTTTTCCTTTTCAAGCTTCACCGGGAAAGTAGGCACTGCCTATAGTTCTATTACCTACTCACATTCGAAGCTCGAAGCAACATGAAAACCGAGCTTCGAGACACGAGGGCAAATCCAGTTTCCGAAAATTGTACGGCGAAAAGAATTGGTTGATCGTATAATTGCGCTTTTATCAATATTTCCATCCCATTGCCTGCAGATTAGGGCGGAGCAATACTATTTAGGCGAATATTTAAATTTGAAGTTTTAGTTGGCCTGGGTGCGGGATAGTTGTCTCTTGATTAACCAGACACAACTTTGGAAAAATATTAATGTCTGCAGGTTCCTTTTTCTCCTAAAAATGATTATATAATCATACTATATAGGCGAAAATTTTTATTTGAATTTTCAGTTGCGTGGCCTGGGTGCGGGATAGTTGTCTCTTGATTAACCAAACACAACTGTAAAAAAAGTTGGAAAATATTCATGTCTGCAGGTTCCTTTTTCTCCTAAAAATGATTATATGATTATATGATTATATGATTATATGATTATATGATTATATAATTATATGATTATTTAGGAGAAAAAGGAACCTGCAGACATGAATATTATTCCAAAATTTTTTTACAGTTGTGTTTGCTTAATCAAAAGACAACTATCCCGCACCAGGCCAACTGATAATTCAAATTCAAATTTTCCGCTCCGCGCTATTACAGATCCTTTCCCCCTGATATTCGAAAGCCAGCAGCCAAAAACGAATCTGCTCAAATCTCGATCTCAGCTTAAAAAGAAAAATTATTATTTTATCCAAACACTATAAAATACTTCTTTTAAAATATATATTTTCCGTACTACTACATTGAGCTCGTTTTACAGTAAACTACCTCTCCATTTCCCCGGAAAATAGGCCCCTCCCCAGAAGGCCCCCTAGGGTCCCATCTTCAAAAGAGAAATTACGATTTTATCCAACCAGGTATATTTTTTTCTGTATTACTACATTTAGCCTGTTTTTAGTAAACTACCTCTTGATTTTCCCGAAAAATAGGCCCCCCAGAACGTTTGCCACCTGGGCCTTTAAACCGCCACTGCTTCAGATCTAGATTACCGTTGGCGCCAGTCGCGAAGCGCCCCGTGGATGCACATTGCACATAGCGCATCCACCGGGGGAGTCGAATCGTCGTAGCACTTCGCGAACGAGACGATACCGAGGGTTTGCACAACGTTAGGGTATCCAGCGGCTCTTTGGCGTGCAATGGTGCAGGATACTTGGCATTGACACGCTTTGTTAATGATGTAGGTGAGAGGTGGACGGAAAGCGCGGCGAGCGAGAAGGATAGAAACTCGAACACTTCGGTTAAGGCTAACTAGTTTCTCGACGAAGTATGCCGGTTGCATTTCCACGTTCGTATTTGATACACCTAGGCATACCCTGGCTTGCGAAACCCGGTGGAAACAGGTCGAACGAATGGGAGACGTGTGTATGTGAGATTACCGATTACCGAGTTGTCGGGAGTGCTTGATTGAAATGCTTCCCGTACCTCGGACACGTAATCGCTGCTATTAGCTAAGAGCGCAGAAACCGGAGAATTTATTTCTTAGAACGTAGAACTTCAAAAACTGCGAGTTCGAATTCGAACTATCGTTTGAATACGCCTCGTTATATACGTCGTGCTTCGAGTCGTCTCCTTAATTAATATTGCCAATGCAACGGATAATAGCGACGCTTTGTAATTACTCCGGGCCTCGTGGGCGACCTGGCTGGATTTTACGCGGACAATTGACACATGTCGGTAATTATAGACATACAGATTCTGAATTCTCACGTGTTGTTGTTCGAACCAAATCGCGTACGCCACGGATGCTGGGTAAAGAGTGAAACGTGATGTCCCGCTGGAAGAAAGTTCACACGTTTATCACGTTTTGATTGCTCGATATAATGAATCACGTTCTAGACGATCGTAAACACAGAATTTCCATAAGTATACTGACAAATTGCGACAAACATCCATGGCACTTACGAATGATTAACTCGATTATACATAATTGCTTTCAAATGTCGGTCAATTAAATAATTACTATTCACTCTTATAATACATTCTGTGGCCACGATAATATAAAGAAATCTTCAAATAAGTGCACGCATACGCGCACAATGGAAATCTAAACTGGAGTCCATCTCTCTTCTGCAACGATAAAAGTAATAAAACACCTGCTAACGTTCGTTAATTAATGTTGATGCGAAGTTTCCTTGGAATCGCTGGGAGCAGAGCGTCGAAGAGAATCGATAGCCGGACCACGGTCCCGTTCGACGGTTCTAGTCACGGGGCCACGAGCGTGAAGCAGACCTTATGCAATAATTTTTCCTACTAAACGAGGTGCAACAAATGTAGGAGCCCCGTGCTCGTTCCCTGGCAAATAATGAGGACAGTGAAAGGCCAGAAAGACCCCGGTCGTAAGGGCCGATCTAGCGCGTTGGTCACGTTTGCCGAACATGTGCTCGGGCCGTTTTTTCCCTCCCCGTTCCACAACTGGTTCCAGAGATTTTGTGTCAGCGAATCGCGTGGCATTCTCGGCGACGGGTTTAATCGGCCAATGGGCCGAGGCCGTTCATGCCGTTCGAGATATGCAACACTTTTGCAATTGCTCCTAGATCTCTATGCTAGCCGGAACCAGCGACGCGGACAGAACCGCAGGATGTATGTGCATGCCTAGTCACCGAGACGGTGCCGGCTAGATCTTAGATCGAGGGATGCGCACGATACTCCGCTCGAACAGCGAGTCTTTCATTTTCTTCGGATGCTACGTTCTAGAGCTCGTGATAATTGAAAGGATGGAGAACGTAGAATTACAGGATGAATATCCATAGGGTAGAGTTTGTTATGAGTTGAGAACGCCACTTTCAGAACTTTTAAAGCTCTGCGTCAGCGAAGTTAGAAAGGGGGCATGGAATTCTTGGAGCAAACTTCAGGACTTTGGAGCAGAGTTTCTGCAGAAGCTCAAGCTTCTTCCGTTCAAGGACTATTTCCGTTACAGCTGATGCGAGCACTACCACGTGGATGCCAAGCACGTTTAACGGAAAGCTTAAGGAGGTTCGATACCTCACTTGCGGGACAGACGGCGAGAGGGGTCAGCCTATGCTTATACATGGGAGCTCTGCACCGATACCAATTTTAGATTAAAAAAATTTTGTAGACAAAAATGTTAATTACATGTCTATTCCTAATACAATTATTACTACGCTGTTTGTTTTGGAATTCAATTAAACAAAAAGTATGTTTAATGCAGCTAGAAACACTATATTTTCATTAAAAGTAGCGTGAAATGCGGCAACGTCGCTTTGCGTCCATCTTTTTTTCTCTTTCCATCTCACACTTATTGTGGCGTATTTTTGGGCGTTCGCACTGGTTCGCAACAAATTACTAAATACATTGTTACAGCTTGGTAGTGTTTTTACCAATTTTTACTGTATCCTTTGTACAAGTATACATTGTACAGATGACTACCCGGCGTACAGCGTTGCCGCGTTTCAAACAGTCCCTTCTGGCAGTTCCAAAAATAGGAGCACATTGCTGTCTAAATTTATTCAATTATCTAGTAAACCGTACGGTTCATATCCGATTTTCTTTTTTAGAATTTCATAGGAATACTTAAGCTTCACATTGCAACATTTTTTAGGACTTTCTCACTATTTTTGAGGACTCTGTGTAACATTATATAGAAATTTTATCGCTTCTCCCATAAGAGTCTGTGTATAAGAGCGCAACTTTGATTTCAATCTTTTCAAAAACCGTGCGGTCAATCGACCTGAAATTTTGACACAGTGCGGACTACACTTTGAACATTAGATTAAAACACTTTTCAAAGATTTCTCATTATTTTGTCTCCGGTATCGAAGCTCCGTAAGTCTTGCGGGGACGAGGTTTTGCAAGTGACGTCTTCGCTCGGTCCTCGGTGCATTAACGATGCAGGAAGAGAGATTTCTTGGAAATCGTTTACGCACAGCTGTATAATAGAGGGATTATTCTTCCTAAGATTGCTACTGCCGATTTCTCAATATTATTAGCATCTTTTCTAATGGCTTTTCTCTCATTCATATCGCAATCTTTTAATACAGCACAATGCAAACTTATGGCTTTCCTTTCGTAGCACCTGTGTTAGCTTTCATTATCTCCCTTTTAGCATCGCGAATATTACTATGCACATAAACATCGTGCTTGTCCTTCCGTTTCAATGGCAGAAGTCTATTTCTGTAAGCAGCTATTATCTTGCATTTTAATTACTTGCTTGTATAAACTATTTATATCGCGGATATATTTGTCCTCTACGCTTAAAGGGTTCAAGAAACGTTGAATTGAACGAGAAGCATCGATGATAACGCATTAGCGTTCTCGAAATCTTGTAACAGGCGAGAAACTTCAGTGCTGGTCTATTCGACTCCAAAACGCGTTCAGTAGCAACGGACGTTCGAAGTCAGACGCGGCGCCTAAGCGCGTACAGTAGTCTGGTCGGTTAAACGTCAGACCGTAGCGTAACTGCACAGGTTACATAAAGCGTCTCACGTTCTAAAGCTCGGTATTCGACCAATATCGATAGGCATGTACGTCAAAGGTAATTCGCTATTTATGCACGTTCAGTGGAGACGAATGACTAAGCACCGTTATTGACGGATCGATGGCGAATACTCGCGAATACGTTTCTGCTCGCAAGCGTATATTTAATGGAGACACTCGGCAAATGCTTCGACGCAAACGTTGGTCAGAAATTGGCGTTTGGTGGATACCCCTGGCTTAAGACAAGAACGTCGCGTTCTGCTCGTTACGTGGTAGAAGTGAAGCAGTTTCACAGCTATTGATTAACCAACCTCCGATTAATGTGTGTTTCAGCAGCGGCAGCTCGATTTCGAGGAACAGCAACCGCTCCGAAAGTAGTGGTTACTACGGTAGGCGTCCCTCGACATTTGGATCCAGGTAACACACTGTTCAATCACCTTTCTATCGTCGGTCACTTAGAGAAAAAAAGAATAGAATTAGTACGATAGAAGCAATCGCGATGGTAGTCGATTCTTGTACGCAGAAAGTTTGTCGATTATCCGGATCTCCAGTACGAGTACTTGTTTTTTATTACCGTCACCTCGCGGGTTTGTGGCGAGCACCGGCGTTAAATCCAGAAGAATGATAAATAAATACGCAATAGACAAGATAATGACGACCTCGACTGTAGACAATAAGAGTAAGGAATCCAGTGGAAAGTAATTTTATCCCCCAGTGCTCGGTGAGCTTTACGTAAGGGGTAACTTGAAAACGTGCCCAACCACGTGTTTGTCGCGCCGCACTACTATTAACTAACTTCCCCTAACGTCAAACTACACTCCCTAATCACTATTATAATTAACACGTCGAATGCAATCGGAGTCACCGGTGACCGGCACTCAATTTAGCGGTAGCGCCGTGGGGGCCATCGGTGAAAATAAATTAATTAAACACGATTATACACCTCAACTTATCTGTTGTAGATAATATTTCAACATAATATTTATCGCACAATAAAAAATTCATGTTGCCACAAGCAATCCATGTAAAATTAGCGCGGCATTCAACGTGTTAAATTCTGATTTAATTAGGAAAAACGCAATGAAAATTCCAGTCTTTATTTCAATGCTTGGCTAGTAATGGGTCCAGGAAACTTACGCGAACAAACAAAAATCAAGAACACTTTGAGTTGGTAAGGTGAATGTCCCAATTTCTGCTCACGTCCCCATTTCCGATCATTTCGTATTTTTCTTATTATTATATGCGTTACGTTTGCACTATAGTCGCAACAAAATAATTCTAAACTATTTAAACATTTACGCGAGTGTTGCACTACCTTGAGGCAATACATACATCGCTATTTTTCATGAGCAGAAATACGGACATTTAGAGCATTATATATTTAATTACAAATTACTAATAGTTAACAATCTTGAAATATCTTTCTTAAATAGTTTGTCAATTGGTTGATTTATTATTAAAGAATTAATCAATTACTCTGCAAATTTTCATCGCAAACAAATTTTTTACACCTTCTGTATGACGAGTTACCTCTTAAATCAGCAGAAATTGGGACATTCACCTTACAGTTGTTTTTCGAATATCATAAAAGCTACTTTAAGCTGAACAATTATTATTAAACACTCGCTCGCAGACGTCTATTTTTGTCGCGGAAATTAAAATAGCTGTTTAGGGTGCAATTAGTAATCGCAATGTGTTCACAATTATTGCTATACCTAACTAGCAACATCGAACAGGCGTTGTACGCTAACGTGAGCTGTGCGAGTAGAACGCGTCTGTCGTGCGCGAAGCGCGTTTCATTTTTGCATCGTCCATCGGTCTACGATAACGAAGCCTATAATAGGCGATTCAACTCTTCAGATTATTTCCTACCGCACAACCACGATCAGTTTTTAGAAACGTTACGCAAGAGCTCCCGCATCGATCAGGATCGCAGAACGATTTTAGTTACGGATTAGTCATTGCTGGATTTCTTTTATCGTTTACTCTCTCTACTTTTGTTTACTTCAACGGCCCCACGTAATGGCAGCGAACTTATTGTGGCTTTTTATTCCCCATCGCTCTGTTGTCCGTGTGTCTAACGCCGCGGTCGTTTCCATAATTACCGCGATTAGTAAAGGTGACGCAGCGTGAACTCGCGCCCGCGCGCATACCCCCGTTGGGCGTGAATATTTAGCATCTGCATTGGCGCACGCACACGGAGCGGTTACATTCAGTTACGAGAAAGCGCGCGCGAACACCGTTAGCCGCGGCTGTAAACATTGATGCATGCGCCGTGCCACGTGCCTGCAGTGTCGCCATCGCCGTCGCCTACGTGGCAAGAGATATCCCCATGTACCGTTCGTTGCATAATCCGGACGGTCTGCACCGTTGTAATAATAAATCGGCATCGGATCCACGAATTAGAATCAAACAACCCCTATTTCCAATTTCTGGCTTCGAAAAATTCTCCCGCGCATTTGTATCTGAAAGCACAACGCCCACGATCCACCTACACGCGCGTTATCTTCAAAGCAGCTCGCAGAAATACGTCGACACCGTTCGCCGAACCTTTTGTCTAGTTTGCTTCTATAAAAATCTGATATAAAACCGTGGACATCCAATTTCCACGGGATCGGTCGCGGTGTGCGTTTTCATACGGCGAGAATGCCACTGCCTGCACGCATGGAAATATTTGTCGCGCTGAATGACACACCTCGCGTCGGCGGCAATTCATTGGTCTTCGGCGACACAGTGTGCAGAATTTGAGCCAATAGAGAGGGGGTGCATGAAGCGTGACAGCTTCGTAGGGAACTTTAGCAGAGTCTCACTCCGCGTGGAAATCCTCCTGCGAGGGCTAGGTCAAGGTTACGTGCGAGTACGATTCTCCATCAGCGTTTTTCTAAATGGCGATGGCAGTACCAAGTCGGTGTATTTGGAAACTTTACATCCATCGCGAGTATAATGCGAATAAAATTTGATGATGATTAATCTCAATGGCCAAGGTCCTTCATTTTCAATGTATAAGATGTACAAAGATGTACAAAGATGTCGCAAGATAACACAGTTCGACAGCCATCTGGACTTGTAACATTCAATAGTCGTTTCTTATAGATTTTCTTGCATTGAAAGCAAATCCGCAAACCGTTTGTCGCCACCACCCTCAGTTTTTGAGAAATTCGATTTTGAAAAAAAGAAGAAAATTTTCAGCTTTGAACATCTTTTGTGTCGAAATAGTAATGGTTATTCGGTTGCTTGTGGTGTCAAATTATTTTATGAACCCTCCCGAATACAACGATATAAATTGTTAGTACATTATGAACATTTAAGTTATTGAATGTTACAAGTCCGAAAAAAGTCAAATTTTGTCGAACTGTGTAATGGATCTATAAATATCTATAACAAAATCTTGTATTTTCAGTATCAGTTGTAGTTTATACGGAGCAAAGAGATGAAGATCACCTTCCAAAATTGAAACGGAAACAGATTTCCTTGGAAATAGATTTCATCCGCCAATTTATTTGAAACTTTTTTCGAAGCAAAATCCTCCAAAATTACCTCTGTGCCGAACAAAATTCGATATTGATCAGGTTTTTCAGTTTCATTGTCTTATAACTTTAGAGTTATTATCCTAGATGTCGTATCTTCGTACGAATGTATAGATAAGGTTTTAAACATGGGGTAGTTACAGAAAATCAAAGTGCGCATTCATGCAATATGACGATGAAGGATATTAGAGACCTATTCCAAGAGTTTTACCCGCCTCTGGCATTTTCGAACCTTTAAATCCGAACAAGGAAGTGCTCGCGTTAGATGGTCGGTCTTATCCTAGAGAAAGCTTGAAATTATCGTTAGAGAAATGCGCTTTCTCCTCGTTACGTAACGAAGCTAGTCACGATCCGACGTCTTGAAACGTTTGTTATGCACGGTATTTTTCCGCAAATGCTTTTCCTGGAGAAAGTTATCTCACGGTTCACTCTAGCTTCAGTTCACTCCTACACCGACCAATGACACTATGACCGATGACAAAATGTCTCACGTCGGAAGTCAACCCGCAGCTCACGTTCGCACGTACAGCCACCGCGCTTCTTGATTGTCGAATCAGCGAAAATTATACTTATTTTTAGAACATGTACGTTTGATACCGTACCCGTCAACAGTTTATAAAAAGATATGAACGTTTCCTGTATCACGTTGTTGTGACGAATGCGAGAGAACAGACAGAGTCTATTTTAAGGTGTTTTAAAGGGTATTTTCATAAGATTTCCCACGAAATGAGCCTCGCGATAATGCACGCGAGGTGTTGGTACGGTGCGCGAAAACTCTGCTGGAAATATTAAGCTTACTCTACTACAGAGATGGAAAAACATTTTATTTAAATACAAATTTCGAATAACGAATAAAAGTTAAAAAAAAATTAACTTTGTTCGACACGATTTTTATTTATTTTTTATTTTCCGTCTTTATTTCACCAATTTTAAGACATAGGATGGTGAAAAGGCGAGGTCTAGATAGATTTGTTATTATGCCTAACCTCGTTGACGACTAGTAATTTCGTTAACTTTTATTCGTTATTCAAAATTTTTATTTAAATAAAATTTTTGCCCGTCTCTGCTCTACTACTACTTGTCTGTCGGCTGAAACGTACCACGAACATTCCACTTAAAACGAGAAATTAATATTTTATAATGCAGTACATATGTCGTAGGAGGAAGAGAGATAGTTTACTAACAAGGAAGTATAACTAACCGAAAATTCAAAAAAATTCTGAAACTTTGTGAATATGTAGGGGATTTTCTCCTGATTACAACGCAATTTTTGTTTGCTACCCAAATTCACTCTAAGGGGTGAAATTAACCCCCGAAAATTTGTCTATTCTCCGATTTTGTGTTATAACTCGCGAAATGTAAGAGATAGAGAAAAAGTTTCGAGATAAAAGTTACTTCTTTTAATTAGATCTATCATTTGGCAAAAAAAATTATTTTACAGTTCACGAGTTATAACAGAAAATCGGGAAAAAACCGGATTTTCAGGGGTCAATTACACCCCCTTAGAGTGAATTTGGGCAGCAAACAAAAATTCCGTTGTAATCAGGGGGAAATTCCCTACATATTCACGAAGTTTCAGAATATTTTGAATTTCCGGGTCCGGGATGTTCCCTTGTAAGTAGTTTACTCCATTAATTATTATTATTATTATTATTATTCGTCTGTATTACTTTATTAATCGCGATTGCTTTATTCGTAAAACGAAAATATCTCCCCCACCGAAATATTGTCTGGGACATCGCCCTTTACCACCCCTATTTATGCAATAGGACCGATGTGTACTAATTTTTGGATCTGTCCGCTAGATAAGGTTAGAAGTTTTTGCACATTGTACATATAATGTCTATATGAACATAGCAATGAAGCACTACCGCAGCCGATCAGCAAAAGAAAGGATAAGAAGAAGAAGTCGAAGGCGATTTTGGCTGTTAACGATGCGGCGGATAGCGCGTTGAAAAACGTCGGCACGCCGCCGGAGGGCGTGTCCTATAATGTCGTCGTCCCAACGAAACCTATCCTCGAAAAGAAACCAGGTTGGTTGCGATCTAGAAATCGTTGGGAAGAAATGCACGTTAAACTCTACTGTTCCTCACACTCCTTCATCGTCGAGGTGTTATAATCGATGTATCGCAGTGGCGATGCAACGGGAGACAGGACGAATATCAAATTTTCACCGTCGCGTCGGGCTAGATATTTGTTCGTACTACTGATTCTGTCGACCTCACCGAATACAATCCTTCCTAGCGGTTTCAGTAGTTAATCGAAACGGAAACATTTGTCTACCGATCGAACATAGAGCTGTTCTATTTTAATCGCCGAATACTGCGCGGATATTAATATTCGAGTCGTTGATAGTTCCAAAAATATGAAAGAATTTTTTAGACGAAAGAAAGGCAGTCGATACTTTTATGCAACAATTTTGTTTCGTGCATTCTTCCCTTCAGTTAGATTTCGCTTACTTCACAATCAAAGGCTTCGAATGAACCCACCCCCTCAATCCCCGTAGTTACCTTAGTCCGCCAGACTCTCGATCTCATATGTAGATCTATTGCATCTCTCGCTGGTTGCATTTATAATCATGGAACGTCCACGTATGTTCGCCGTGTCTTCGACTATTGTGTTTTAATTTTGACAAGGACGAGATTCAATGGACTCTGGAATTCGAGGACAGAAATTTCGGTAGCTGTCGGTATCGCGAGCCTCTCCACGAGAGAGTGGTGCCCGGAATACGGTATTTAAACAGTGGAGTAATAATAGCTGTTGTTACCCTGGCACTTATTCTCAGCCCTCTCCATTCGAATCAGAACGCCGAAGAACGCACCTCGTCTCCTAACTCAATTACGAGGTAGAATATCGATACTTCCTCGTCTTATCGTTAGAAACCCTCTCTGAGGCACAAACATTGCGATTTACATTCACACATTTGTAATTATATTTTGGAAACATGAAAAATAATAAATTTAACCCCCAAGAACGTTAAAATCCGTACGTTAGTTTCTGAAAATAATTCATGAAAATTCTTTGCAAAACCGCTGATACTCTCTTGCAACCTAAGCACGTATGCATCTGATCTACATTTTCTCTGCAGTGAAATGAAATTTAAATGTGTCGCCGGCATTTGTAACGGGGGATGACGTATCCAAAACATTCTAAACATCGGGCACCTCTCATTCCACATCAGTTTTATATAATCACGCAGTAGTATTCCGTGAACAAAGGGCGGGACCGAGCACTCTCGTTTGGTCCGACTACATCGGCTGCCGGATCGAAGCAAGCTTTATATAACGCCGCGAGAGCGCCTCTGACTTACGTAATTATTTTACATAATTTTTAATAACTGACCGATCCTCACATAGGCTTTTTTCGTCGGCCGTTACGAGCCCTGGACCTGATTCGCTCGTTACGAGCTTTGCATCGCAGTCCTGCAATAGGACGCGTATTATACGTGTACCCCAGCGCGAGAATAGATCGGTTACTTATGTAATAACGATGCTCGGCCTCTACTTAGTTCGTTGCACGACGAGCGACTACGTTGCGCGGCGAGAGTATTCGCGCGGTGAACAATTTCATGTGCAGATCGGTGTTAAAAAAAAAAAGGTAAAAAAAGGTCACGAAGTCACGTACGGGAACAGAAATCAAAAGTACGCGTCGAACAGCGATTTCAGGGTCGAGAAGCAAAAATTGCCTTGGTACCACCCCACTGTGTTCCGAAGGACGCACCCGTAGAGCTCAAGGTTGAAAGACTGTTGACCAATTTCTGGTCTTCCGGCTTTTTGTTCGATTATTGCCCTGAGCTTTGGGTTCTGTATTAGTGCAGTGCGAAACGTCTTCGCGATATTGCCGTTCTGTTGGACTAAGGAAACACATGCAACCCCTATCCTTTACTTCATCATTCCATTACTCATGCAGCACATTGCGTGTAACGCGTATAGTGCTCCTACGAGCTATAGTGGCTTAGGTGTGAGGTCACTCAGCGGATATCTTAACCGATATCCTGCTGGGTATGGGCCGCTAAACGTGGCCCTCTACTACCTCTTGCAGGACTGTGTTTAGGGAGGATCAGAACAAAACCGGGGCCTTATAGATTAAGTGTTACAACTTCGATTTTAATCAAATAAATCAGAAATTGAAGATACTGTTTATCATTATTAAAAGACACCAATTAAGTTTTGCTACTGACTATTAAAAATTGTCTCATTGTCAGCACATATTAAATACAAATCCATTTCAGTAAGGTATATGTACTGCATTAGAACAGTAGCAGTATAAATAATTTTAAATTAATAACTTATTTTACTCTTTCGGGCCCAGGTTTTGTCCTGGTCTTCCCTAAACACAGTCCTGCAAGAGGTAGTGCGGGGGGGGCACGTTTAGCGGCCCGTACCCAGCAGGGTATCGATTAAGTTTATACAAAAACCGACTTTTGAAAAAAACCGGGTTTGGAATTCCATTATTTCCAAAAAACGGTTTTCGAATTTTCACAAAAAATATGTAATTAAAATGGTAAATAAATATTTGTACTTATTTTAAAAATGTTCAGTTTCCTTAATATTTATGGAATTACGAAAATATTACAAAATAAAATATACTCTATCTATACAAAAGCAAATAAAGAATTCAATTAACTAAAATTCGTACAAATCCGTACTATTTTTGAGTTCATTTAAAAAAAACTAAAATAACTAAAATCCGCATAAAATATAAATCTTTTACAGTGGTACCAAATTATAAATCTTTATTCCATTTAGTATCATTCGTCGGAAAATATGAACCCATGAAGATTAGTTTTAGTAAACTATTACCTACTACAATATGCTTGTGTCTGGGGTGATTTCAAATAAAAATGTTAACGTTTTTAATTAAATAATTAATTCATTTCTGCATATGAATTCTAGTATATACAACCGATTTTTTAAATTTAAAAACCGGTTTTCGAATTTTACAAATTTATAAATATAAACCGGTTTTGAAAAACCGACAAACCCTACCCGCTGGGTACCACACACCTAAGTCACTATAGCTCGTAGAGGCATTATAACACGTTTCTTGGACGCCCCTGCTTCTCAGGCCACCCTCAACCTTTCCATCCAGATGTCTTCGATCTAATTCGGAGGTGTCTTTCCCGGCACCAGACACGTTTCCGGATCTCTGAATAGGTATATCTCTGACAGATTCATCCGACGTGTTAAGACCCTCTGTTAGTGACCCTATTTCCCCTTGGTTGCCATCTTCCCTCCTCGCAAACTCCTAGATACTCAAATATCCTCTGAGAACGGCCCAACTGTTCCCCAAAAGAACAAAAAAGAAATAAAGTCGCTACCTAGCAACATTAAAAAGGTTCCCTATTTTCCTGAAAACACTTGGGGCGTCCATGGAAGGTTTGAATAAATAGAACGCGATCGTGCTGCTCGAGTATGAACATCCATGTCGCAAACCATAGCAAACGCGGGAAGGTATGCCCAAGAAGAACGTAATATAACGTCGAGAATTTTTGTTGGATGTTGTACAAGAAGAAATAGCCACTGTAGAGTTGGTGGATGCAACGGACCCTGGCGAGCACAACGGCGATACTGTCACAGATGTGGAAGCAGGGCATGCTTCCCGTACGAACCATCTGGATGATAGCACATCTCAAGCCAATGTTAGTATTCATTACACAGCAACGGGGAAACAGATTCTCTCTTAAAGTAGTAACCGTGGTAGAAGGACACGTAGGAAAGGGACACGCCGAACGATAAATCCGTCTAATATAACGCCAGAATTATGTGATTCGGGACTCGCTCGGCCGTGGTCGATCGAGGGGCTCCTTTTTGGGGAGGTCCAGGGTCGGGCATGCTCGGAGGAGCATCCTGCTACCTATTTATAATACGAGCGTAACCTGACTGCTTCCCATACCATGTCTGTGTATAATTATTTTTTAATCAATGCAATTCACTGTGACTCTACGATGATGTAACACAGTAGTGTTGTTGTTGAGAGGTTTCAGCAAATTTTATGCATGGAGAAAGGAGATTTATTCCCTCTGACCACGATAGCCACTAGCGAGGCAACATTCTAGCGGGCGGTGAGGCTACCAAGTCCCTTAGGAAGTATTGTATACCAGTTTTTTTTTAACATCCACGTTAACACGAATGGTTTTCTATAGGTATACTAATAGCAGGGTATTTTGTAGTTTACTGGTTTAAGCAGCATTTAATGGGTTTACTAATGAAACTGATATTTAAATGGCAACACGCGTCGTAGGGAGAACAGAATGATCGGCATATAAATAAGATAAATTAAGCACAATTTAGAATATTATTAATGCACGTAGTTGCACTTCTCGGTGTTAAAATAGAGTCCGTTAAAGAATCAAAAGGATGCTTATTTCTCCGTGCATGGTGTTTTATATTCAACGAACGCGAGCTCAGTGAAGCTGATACGCGTAGAAAAATGTCCCACGATAAAGCCGTGTCAAAATTCTGTTTGTCATCTTTAGTAAAGCTCAGCGAAACATGTGAACGGTACATGAATGAGGACAAAGTAGGGACGTGTTCTCTCTACTAGCTACTTGATGAACGTCGTCGAGCTTTTTCCATGAAACTGCTCTCGATGGCATAGATTCGCTGCCACCTACGTGCTAATACTCACTTACGAAATGCAGATCTGCCGTGAACGAGGCCTGACACGTGTTCATGTTGTATTCTGTAGGAGGGATTTTGCGCGGTGATTTCGATGCACGACGGCCTGGTGTTGTGCACAACCCCCTCGATATGCACAGCTCTAGGATACCCGAAAGATTCATGGATCGGGCGCTCCTTCATCGACTACGTCCATGCCAAGGATAAGGCTACATTGGCTGGCCAGATCACCAGCGGGATTGTGTCGCCGCAGGAGGACAGACCGAAAGGTAGGATTTAGAATCTCTCAACCCTTCGCAGTCACACCTTTTTATAATCAGAAATTAGTCACAAGGGGTTCACTGCACTCCAGCGTCATTTTTCAGTTACCATTTTCGAACTTTTGAATCTTTTAACTTTTCAGTGATAATTGTACATTCGTAACAGTCATGCAATCATTATCTAATAGTCTTCTTTTCTAGAAATGTAAATTTCGATTCGATGAAATTTGTAGTTAAAAAAGTAGTTGCTGAATTAAGCGATTTCTTTGGTTGAAATTCGTCAAATTTTTAAATTTTAATATCAAGATCTAAAAATTTACAGAAATATTGGCAAAGAAGGAAATACACCCCGCGTGACTAATAAGGGTTAAACCAGATCTATTCATACTGTCTTACAACAAAATACAAATGAACTTGAACTCGTAGAACTCGATATTAAGATTACCCGGGGCACTGATTTTTCGCAGGTATTAACGGCAGAAGAGCTAGCTTGTTCTGCGGGTTGCGAAAGTACGCGAGGTCGGTTGTTCACCAATCCAGCGGCCAGCACAAGGAGGCAAGGTCGAACTTGTACCTCCCGTTCCACTTGACGCTGTCGTTCAGAGACTATCGAGACCGCGCCACTGAGCAGCAACACAAAGCAATGTTCCTGGTGGTTACTGCCCAACCTGTTCGTTCTGCATATAAAGGTAGTACGGATGAAGATCTTCGAGGAGAGCCGACTGACAAAAAGATTCGATAAATCCCCCCTCTCGCCCGGCTCGCCGCGAAATGTTGCCAGTAACTTCGGAAGTTGTTAGAATTTATTATACCCGAATCCTTCGCAGTGGAAGAAACGTTAATCGAGTCGTTTCGTCGGTCTAGTCTCCTCGATGGTACTGTATGACTCGGTGGTTTCCGTGGCGACATGCCTTAAGCAGAAGGTAATTTGTATTAAATCAGAAATGTTTACCCGAGAGTCGTGACGATGTTGATAGCATCTCATCTTTGTCGTCTTCTCATCTCTTCGTTCTCTTATCATCTGACCAGTTTTTCGTTCCCGTTCAGTTTGGAGACCACTGTTTCGATTATTCATTTAAACGCAGCACAAACCTCCGCTGCATTCATAATTGCTCACCAATAGTACAGCCCACGCTTTGCTTGTTAGAGACGCTGCGATATTTCGTCGTTGCTATTGTTTACTCCACGTTTTAATAAAGCAAAGAGGGAAACAGAAATAACCGAGACAATTAAGCAGTATACAATATCGCGACTGTGTTTGCTATTATTAATTGAAACTCTATCGATTATCTCCCTTTCCCTTCCTCGCCGTACGTTTTTATTTCGACGAACAAAGTAGGAAACGCAAATCAGTATTCCATGACGTTAATCGCACTCAAATGCCAAAGTATGGTGAAACGAAGGCGTACGCCGGTTACTTACTCGCTTTAGAAATCGTTTGCCGCTTATTTTACTTATCGGCCTGTTACTTTCTCGCCTGGATATTAACGCTTACATTAGAAGCGGCTTATTATCCAATAATTTCTTCTGTGTTCGTTTATTTAGCCCGGTGTAGTCGTAGGGCGATTTAGAGTGCCATGCAGAAGCTTGTAGAGATCTTCGCAGAAGCCTGCGATGGTTCCGTGCAGAATTTACGCGACGTAGTCTCATGTTGGTCTCTGCAAAGCGTTCACCCGGTTCCCGGCAGGCTTCTCCGCCAATCGAAACGCTTTAAAGGCTCCCCCAAACCGACGCGAATTTCGCCGCGCGGAGCGGATCCGCCGCGGATCAGATAACACTGCCCATAAGCCACCACGTATAAAAACACTGCTGCCTTATTTGATCCGCGGCGCGGAGCGGATATTCGCGTTGGTTTGGGGGAGCCTTTAATCGCGTACCATTTATGACTAAAAAATTTCATCACGAAGGAACCGCCTGGGAAGAGAGAGAATGACCCCGACCTTGTTATTTATTGTTCTCCGCAGCGCCAGAAGAAACAATAATATCCTCGATATTCACGACCCGCCACACCGCGACGTGCCACCTATCCCATGTTGATCCTGACGTAGTCCAATACTTTGGCTATCTACCTCAGGATATGGTTGGCCGTTCCCTGTTTGACTTCTACCATCCCGAGGATCTGCCCTTCATCAAAGACATCTATGAGACTGTGAGCATGCGCCCTAAAACAAACAAACAAACAAAAAAATCAAAACTTTAGGTTTCGATCGAGTATACGCTTGAGACAAAAATAAAAAGAAATAGCCAGAAAAGAATATCTAATCCGCAGAAAAAGTGCAAGCCAGTGCAACTCTTACTAACCCCCGATTGCTCGTATGTGTACATGTATATATATATATCGTTGAACAGGTGATCAGGCTCGAAGGTGCCTCCTTCAGATCGAAACCCTACAGGTTCGGGGTGCAGAACGGCGGCCACGTCTTCCTCGAAACCGAGTGGTCGTCCTTTATCAATCCATGGACGAAAAAACTAGAGTTTGTCGTAGGTCAGCACAGGGTACTCAAGGGTCCAGCGAATCCCGACATCTTTCGCGTGCCGCGCGCTACCGATTACGTCCAACTGGCGAACATTAGCGAGGAGGTGGTGAAAGAGGCCAAGATCATACAAGGAGAGATACGTACACTTCTCGACGAGGTACGTCTTCCCTCGACGATCCAACCTGAACCAGCGATATAGTTAGCGCAGATTTGTCTAGGCCGTGTATGCGAAGGAATAAGAGTTGTTTACAGGGTAAACATGTACCCACGGCGTGTGATCCACCAGTAATATTACGCCACCCTCTATCGTAAATGCACGTTATTAGCCACGTAAATGTATGACCGATAGGGATGCGGGGTAATGGAAATTTTCGGGGCGAGTGGAGTCGGGTATTTTTACCTTCGAACTTCCCTGTCCCCCTAGAAACACTCGCAGCCTTCGAGTATCTAAAAGTAAACGCGGCGTGGATCTTATTTTGCCTTACTGCGTACTAAAATTTATACCAGTTTGCGCGTTAGTTTGTTGCGTAGCAAGGAACTTTCAAGGCTCGATTAATTCGACTGAACTCGATTACTTCGCGTGCCGCGGAATTTCGTGACGGATACATGTTAGCGGAAATAAATGCGAGAACGAAACGATAAGAATTTCGAGCGGTGAAAACGGGGGACAGAGGGACAGTAAAGAATACGTTTCACGATGTTTTAGCTTGTTTCTCCACGAAATCCTTACCCCGATAAATGTAATCCGCTCACTTCCCAAATTTTTCTCTTCTGTTCTATCGTACGTCTGCGCAGAGCATCCAAAGAAAGTCAGATATAACTGAGCACGATGTGTCAAAGAGGTGCAAGGACCTCGCGTCCTTCATGGAAAATCTGCTGCAGGAGACGAGGGCACCCGGTCTTGGCAAAGATGTGCTCGCTGCCGACGACAGGAGTTTTTCGGTGACTATTAGCTACGTTTTAGTTTCGCCGACACTTATCTATCTTGGCAGTAGTACGCTATGGTGCGCTGTTAATGGTTTGCTACAAGCACACACTTGCAGCTCTGCATATTTCCCACGTTACGCTTAGGACGGTAAAACGTGGAAGGTATTAGATCTTAACGCTAGAACTTTTAAACAATCTAAGCGCCGTTATTCGCGTCGCTCCCGTGGCTTCGCGAATCGTACGATAAAATTTTGGTACAAATTCGTTTTTTTTCCGATGCTTATCGAAGCCCCGTCTTGCGCGCCGTTTCTTCTGTAAATACTTTAAGCGCTTATTCTTCGAAGCCAATTTTCTTTGCCCTGAATCGCGAGCTACCATAATGGCCCTAGTGAAAAGAAAACGAATGCGTTGTACCGAAAATGCATCGTCACTATCAGGACGACCAAGGAAAAAAGAATTTTGTCGCGAGGCTTGTTAGAAGATTTATTTAAACGTGTCTCGAAGAAATAGTTGCTTAGGGAACGGTCGAGTTGCCATTGTTCTTTGTGAAACTTCTTTTTTCTTTGCTGATCCAGGTAAGGTACGACGTAAGTAGAGTATAAACGATCAGTTGGATGGCTAGTAGGAAAAAGTTCTATGTATCTGTTCGTGAAGCAACCAGAGATTTCTTACGCGACAAGAAACTACTCAATTAATGAGAGTTTGCCTTTTTGGTTTCACTCTGGCATTACCGCGCGAAAGTCGAGGGAACGACGAGATTCTCGCTTCTGAACGGTACGCCCCAGAATTTTACTTAGATGAGATTTGCGAGCTAAGGTGCAAGGTGAGTAAGGAACGCAGCAATTGATTAAACATTTTACAGCCTGGTGCCACGTCTAACCGGATGGTTATCTCGAAAAAGTAACACTAAAGCCGCTTTCTCACGAGTTAGGGCATAATATTCGTAGCACGGCGGATCGTAAGTAAAAACGTTACAAGTCACAACTAAAAAAAGAAAATAAATGAGATGTTTTGCACGTAACACGGACGGAGGGCAAAGTGAATATTGTATAGGTCCGGTGAGAAGGATAGCGTCAATTTCAAAACCTTGTAGGCACGTCGTTGGTAAGTCTATTTACTCATCTTTTCATTCAATGTGTTATTCGTGATATACATGTTAAACGAATCACGCTGAAAATATGCAAAAACCAACCTCGATTG
The DNA here is from genome assembly GCF_050908995.1 of Andrena cerasifolii. Classification (NCBI taxonomy): domain Eukaryota; kingdom Metazoa; phylum Arthropoda; class Insecta; order Hymenoptera; family Andrenidae; genus Andrena; species Andrena cerasifolii. The sequence goes on along the minus strand of NC_135119.1, from coordinate 22,693,312 downwards.
CAACTCTTCGGATTATACAGTAGCAAGTCGCTTCTGTTTTGATTCGCCGGCAGATCTGTCGTAAAACGGACGATAAAATGGGTAATAGAAGTTTCAATTCACTGATATGTCCATTCATCTCAAATTTCTACTTCTGACGAACCTAAGGTGTCGTCAATGATTCGCCTTGGAAATTGACAACGTAATCGAAACATGTTTTTTTTTTCAATTTGCCTTATTGTACGGCCTTTTCTTTATCTGACCGATGGTGTACTCTGTCGAGGGAACGATTATAGACTCGTAAGGAACGATTTTTATACATTGAAGCACGTTGTTTCTTCTCGCCGCTCTTTTATCTGAGAAATTGTTTAATCTTCATTTTTTATCCATATCACTGGATCGTGTCATACTTTCCATTGTCGTGTTCTGTCAGTGGCTCCTGGATGGTAATTTTCTTCGTCGTGTTCGTCACCTGAAGAGCTTCTGCTTCGAACATTCTTTCTCTCTTCACGCGTCCAGGCATGTTTCTTCTACGTTACCCCAACCACGGACTTCGAAAATCGTTATCATTCGAAATCAAGCAGGCGCGTCGAGTCTCTTCCTTTGCTTCTTCATCACCATGCAGCGCGAGATGCACGGTAGTACTCCACAGATTGGAGTAACAGTCGAGATACGTTAAAGGCTACAAGTGTATTTATAAATTATTGCAATATGATAGCCGCGATTAGAGGCTCGGTATATCTCTTCACTTACAAGGTTTTGAAACTAACGAGGCAAAATGAGAGGGCGAGAATAGAAGAGGGAGTGAATAGAAGAGGGAGTGTATTTTAAGAAAAGAAAAAAAAAAGAGAAATTGTTGAATCGAAGAGCGAGTATGGATGAAGGTGTGTGGCTGCAGGTAGTTAGAAGAGAAGACGGGAAGGAAGTTTGGTGGGTTGTGTAGCAGCCGAGGCGACTAACATTGATGCTGGAGAACTGTTAATCGGTCGATTGGTCGCTCGTGCGCTGTAAATATTGCGCTTTTACGGTGGCCAGGTTGCAGCAGATGGACTTGCGTAAGCGCAGAGAATCCTCTCTATCGCGCAGTATTCTTTCGCTCTTAACGGTCGACTAGCTGCGCAAAACGGGTCTAACAAACGTACCAAATGCTCGGCGCGACCATAACGCAAGGCAAATTTGCAAAACAAACTGACAGAGACGAAAGCATTTGATAACTCTTTCTAAGTCGCTACAATATACTTGTGAAGGGATCACGCAATCCCTTGTTACAGGAGCACGACAGCGTGATGCTCGGTGAGATTTCGCCCCATCACGAGTACTACGACAGTAAATCGTCCACGGAGACGCCGCCGAGTTACAACCAGCTCAACTACAACGAAAATATTGAAAGGTTCTTTAAGAGTAAGCCGCCGGTGGCCACCATGTACGGCAGCGACGAGGAGAACATTAATTCCAGCAATGACGAGGGCGGGAAGACGAGCCCGAATTTGGCAGGTGAGGGATCGTCAAGGGGTAGCTTCTCTCTGTTACTTATATTTAGCTCGGACGTGCTCGAATGAATCTTAACACAAAAATTATTGGTTGTAGCGAGGAAATGCATGTCGCCGATAAACGGAAGCGGCGCCAGCGGCAGCGGAAGCGCGGAGAATCTGAGCAGCGGCTCCAACAACCAGACCAGCTCGGCAAGCAGAGGCAACACGTCCAACACCACCAGCAACACCACCACCACGGAGAGTTTCAAGCCTCCAACGTTGACCGAGTCGCTGCTCAATCGTCACAACGAGGATATGGAGAAGCTGATGATGCAGAAGCACCGGGAGCTACGTTCCAGCATCAAGAACAGCGACAAGTTGAAGGACGCACGGATAAAGACAACCACCGAGAAGATGGCGACGGATCAGACCGCGCATTACGTTAATCAGGGTCACGGGGTGAAGAGAAGCGGGAGCCATAGCTGGAAGGGAGACAGTTATAAAGTTAGTAATCCATATTACGATCTGTCGAGTTTAGGTGTCGATACGAATCTAATACGCTCGTTTACGCTTCGTCAGATCTCCAAACACGACGAAGCGTCGAGGACGAGTAACGCGGGTCAGTTCCCCACGAAAGTCACTACAACGGTCACAAGCATGAGTGTCGATCAATCAACTGTAATCCAAACAGGTACTAACATTAACTTGTGGCAGCCTCTGTCGGTTACCGTACCACCTCCAACGCCTGCTCAACGATGCAATGTGCAACGAAAGTGAGTCCCTTCGTATTAAATAACGTGCACGCAATGAACGCGACGTGGGAGACGTATCCACTGACCATTGTATGTAAATTTCAGTGCCAATTCACAAGCAATACCCAGAATACCAATACTGCCGCCTATGATACCAGTGTACTACGTTCCCGTTTCACAAGCCAGCGACTCCGCGGTACTGTCGCCTCTGCAGGAGAAGCTCAATCCACCTCGATCGATGCAGCCCCCGCAGCTGAACCCTTACAGTACGTACCCCCTGTGAACTGTGTAAAGGACGCGGGGATTTGTACCGCATAGCAAGATTAAATGTTGAAACTAATTTCCAGTGTTTGTGCCAGTTTCATATGTGACGACAACGATGGCTGGAGTCATTTATCCTCCAGTGATCGGCGCCCCACCGACGGGGATGATGTACCGTCCATTTGTCATCCCCGAGCAAACACCAGCCGCGCGGGAAACTGGCCAGTCGAACGTGGACAAGTGTTCGGACCGGAAGCGACCGGCGAGTCAAGCGACGAGCGTGAAAGCAGAACCGGGCAGCATCATGGCGATGTCTGAATCTTCTAAAAAGGTAAACTAAAATTCTGGCAGCGAATATTAGCCAGCTTCGTGCGTGACATTGTTCTTATTTTAAGTTGTTCAGGTTCTTTAAACATATACAATGATACGCAATAATGATTAGGTACTATCGCCCGGTGAACTGTTCTCCTCTTGCCTGAGCAACGACGGCGGTTGCTCGAGCTTGGTGGACGTCCCAACGCCTGTCAATCACAAGCTCCACAAGCAAAACGATTACACCGTCGACGAGTCGAGTTCGTCGAGCTTTTACAGTAGCTTTTTATACAAGAGCAGCGACAGCAGCTGCAACCCGGACCAAAAGCCAACGGAATACGTGCCAGAGGTGAGCGACGCACGTTCTCGCGATTGAGAAGTGCTGTTTGATCATCGAGTAAACGGGATGATTCGTTTCTAGGACAATGCCAAGCAGCAGCACCAAGGAAAGAGAAGAAAGGAACCGCCGTGGCTCGAGGGTGTCCAACTAACGCCGGAGCTGATCTACGAGTATCAAATACACCCTAAGACACTGAACGAAGTGCTTCAAGCCGACATGGATGCCTTAAAAAATTTTAATCAGCCCCTGTTAGTGAACGATCAATTGGGCCAGCTCTACTTGGACTTGGAAGTGGAGGGTTTCGAGACGAAGCTTGTCCTGGAAGACGGGATCACGTCCAGCGGCAGTGACAGTGGCAGCAGCAACGGAAGTTGGACGGCAGGCACGATGTCGCAGGTAAAACATAATCTTAAGATTCTGTTTTAAGGGTGTATGGCATAGACGTGTGTTAAGCTTCTAGCGATTGTAAGAGATTTCATTCGAAAAGAAAACGGTGCACAAATTATCACGGACCTCTTTCGTTCATTCGCCTGAACATTTCCTTCGTTGCTTACTACATTACGAAAGAGAATTTTAGATCTAAGTCGTACTCGATGATAAGCATATTTATAATTTCGTAATATATAGTTGATATAGTTAAAAATACTGAGAAGGTATGTACAAGCGGTACTATACCTACGTTCTGTGTGAGAGAAATAATTTTATCAGTTTCGAAAATTGAAAGTCAATGCCAGCTAAAAGAGGAAGCTCTTGTTTGCAGCAGAGACATAGACGGAGAATGGTGAAGTACGGTAAGCTCGTGATGATTCATGAAGAGAATGCACCATTGCCACCAGCGCTACCACCTCAAACTGTACCTTGCCAGCAGTTATAGCATCGATCTTGTAACGGCCAGCTTTTGATTAAACGTCGCCTCCAAGTCCGAAAGTATTTCGTCAACGGTGCCGTGCTTCGAACTTGTACTCGGTGTTTCAATTACGACTGGCCGCCGCGTACAATTCCTATGTCATTCGAATTATCCCCATCGTTACGTTTACGTTTCAATTTCGAGGCAGATAAAATTATCTACGATACACGTATATATTTTATAAATGACTTTCTTTTTATATCCTCGGCCGTCTAGTGAAGCATACTTGACTTTCCCTCACTTATATGTACTCTGATTTATTAATTACCGCTGTCGTTATTATTACGTTCTTACTTTAACTGTACTTTTATATGTGAAAATATTTCTGAATTAGAATATTAGAGGGCGACGAATTTCATTGGCGACTGTGCATAGATTTTAACTGCCTCAAACGCGTTTTATTTTCTTTAAACATGCAAGTCGATTCGTGCGTCCAGAGATGTAGATAGGGAACAACGATCACATGCTTAGAATTAGTACGTTAAGACTTAAGTTCCTTGTTTTTCTCCGAACGGGATTCATAGGTTCGCGTTACCGCCTATGACGACCGTGTTTTTGCACGCTCATTATGTCGGTGACAATTTTTAGGCTTGCGTCTCAAGGGTAGAAGCTTTTTTCCTAGTTACGCGATGTTACCGGGCAGACATTCACGTCTATGCGATTGCTTCTCATTAAACCGTGTTCTATGCGATGACGCACTTCTCATACGTAACGCAATCGATTGATTCTCATTGTTTGCAAGAGTAGGAAGTCCGCTGAAAAGTCTGTTGTCTGCGCAACGTTTAATATAGATTCAATACGAATAAAAACGGGGGTGGAAGGAAAATTAGAAAGGAAGTAGATATGGATAATCTTAATAGCGGTACCTGCAGAATCAGGCCAAATTATTAAATCTTTGTCCTTCTGTAGTCCTCCGTTGAATAATCGACAATTTCTATCGCAATTTAAAATTAATTACAGATGCTGTTAGTTTCGTGCACTTCGCTTCATTCCGTTCTCGATAGCAATGGATCATATTCGGTTATTGATCTAAACAGATTTGATTTGAAGTTCGAACTAACGCGTAGTGTTGTTCAAATAATTGAAATCGTTACTTCGAAATGGGACCAAACGATGAGATCATCCCTCTTTGGATACATCGTGTCGATTGTGCTACCTCAAAATACGTCCACCCTTTCATTCGTTCGGAAAGCAAGTCTAATTTGAATCTAATACGAGTCACCAGCATATGAAGACGTGCTCGGTTAAGTGTACACTTACAATTACGGTTTTATAAAAGTGAATTTGTAAGATTTTTCAAACGGGGCAATAGCTTCTCTTATTCCATAATTATCCTCAATCTTTTCAGGTCTGTTAGATGAAATCAAATGTAATCCTTTTGTATTCTGCCCAACGATGATCGGGGATTCTCGTTTGATACTAAACTATTCAGAATATTCAGATACTTCGAGGGCGTTTTTACACGTTAGAACGAATGGGAACGATTTTGCTTTCATCTCGATGCAGAACTGAGAAGGTCCGTCGCGTGTTCTCTCAGCGATCGAAGAATATTTTATATACTATCTGTTTCGTACACGTATAATATATACATATCCATTGTAGTATCGTGTAATATCGAGAGGTGCAAGAAATATTTTGTATACCAGTGTGGCCAGCCTATTGAGAGGTCACGACGTTGCTTTTGTAGATGCAAAAGAAACGGAGCGTCACGCTTCCCTTATTCTAAAAAATTCTAATCTAGTCGAAATTGTATAAAGTAGTTACAACCCCGACGGTAACAATCTCACGTAGAAACCGATGATGTACTTTCGATGGAGAACAATGAGACCTTTTTATTAATTCTGTTACTCTGTCGTCGAAGAACGTCATTCGTTTCTACACGAATCTTTAACAGTGGCTGCACCTCGAAGAAGCAAGGGCCATCGGTACTGGCTTGTCTTGGTTCTTCAGTAATTTAACTTTTCTTTTAAAAGCAATTCCAATTCAAAGAAATATTTTTTATGTGTTAATATCGAATCGTTGATATTCCCATAATCATGGGAATGGGTCTTGCCCATATTATTAATTACTGCTTTCAGTGACAAACAACATGCACAGTGTATGTAATAATATATTAGTTCTGGCATTGAAACACGGAGATTTATAATAAAATTAGAAGGAATTGTGGACGAACGAATTTGAGTCAGAAAGTGCCGATGGCTCTCGGTTAAGAATTCACGGTGCAGTTTACAAATCTCGTTGCATGTTTCTTACGGCGATCGTGTGACGTTAGCACAACGTTCTGCGATTTCCTTCAGCAGTGGCTGTCTAAAGTCTAAGGAGCCGTACGAATAAATAAATACATGTACTCCAGCGTTCACGCATGTGTATTTACTTATTTATTTATTTATTCCATTCGGAGCGCGTCTACTCTCTCTCTAGCATTTGCATTTAGGTAATATACATTCCGCATTTCGCCTTCTGTCCTTTGTAAAAGAAGAACACGTACCGGGATTTATTTTGTAAGTACAAGAATCATCTTTTACATTCACTCCTCCCGCGGATACTTTATTCGCGGGTTCATACGTCTGTGACCGTTTTAATTCGTACGTTTGTTGAGGCTGTAAGTGCCAGACTCTTTAAAGAATAATGTAGATAGGAATAACGAAGATAATAAGAGCATAAGTTAAAATTGTATCGTCCATGTTTCGTCGCAGTTTCGGATGTTTCTTTCCTTGCAGTATCGTAAGGAACCGTGATGAATTCAAATTGTAGTTGCCGACGCGCCAGCGGAGTTTGTATTGCGACGAGTACCTACTTGCGGTTGTTTCTGTTTGTTTAAAATACAATTTGGCGGCGTTCTTCTATTTTTACCAGTCGCTCGAACGCTTTCCATTCGCTTGACCAATGATTGCGCCGAAACGCGTCACGAATCACTTATTTTTATAACAGTAATCGAGGACGTTCCAGCAAGAGGGGTGCAGCTCCATTTTTGATAGTTTTTGAGTTATGACGTGTAATATATGTACAAAAATTCTACATCGTTTGGTGCATGTTTGATGCAAATCCGATAACAAATGAGCGATTTATGGCAAATAATTAAAAATATTAATGTTAATATTAATATTAAAATTATTGCTTTGGCTTAACATTAGAAAGCGAACACTAATTGAAAAATACATATTTTCACAGAAGTAGTTATTGAGTTGCTAAGTTTTTATTTCTATTTTTGGCGAAAAAATATTCTATAATACAAATATTAATATTAATATTAAATAGAAATAAACGTAGAGATAAGTCATTGAAGTCAAAAGTAGAAACAAAATCTTATCAACTCAATAACTACTACTTATTCTGTGAAAATATATACCTATATTTTTCAATTGGTGTTCTCTTTTTAATGTTAAATCAAAGGAATAATTTTATAAGCAATTTTTTCTAATTAGTAAATTAGAAAAAACTGCTTATAAAAATATTCCTTTGATGGAGCTGCACCCTTCTTGCTGCAAGGTCCTCAATTGCGTAACAATTGTAACGAGACGCTATCGAGCATAAGTCGACGAAACCTTCATTACGGCGTGAATAAATACTGTTACATGGAGCACGTTTATGTTGCATCATTTACAGCTATGCTCGTGCAGCTTGTCATCCTCCTAAAGTACAAAATATCATAATGCCGTGTCTGGTCACCCTTATATAGATAAATCTGTGCACGCGCAAGCATATAGGATGTAGAACGTATTCACATGATTAATCCATGAAAACACACCGCCCGAGACGATTTGTACATTAATAGCTGAAAGTCCCTGTATAATCTGACGCTCAATCTCGGATACACGCAGGCTGCACGGGCCCGGATGATCGCGAATGTGCATGCAGTCAATAAAAGTGATCTTAAGTATTTGTTAACCGTATTGTAAAAACGTAATAATAGTAATAGCAATATATTAAACATTAAAGTATAGTGATCTAAATGTTATCGATGCATCCCTTTCGGTCACGAGCAATCTATGTATTTATTTCTACAAGGATATTTCCCTCTTTCTGGGTTCTCTATTTTTTTTTTTATTCCGCGTATCCACGAAAACGAGAATTAGACTGCGATTTTTATGATTTTGATACGTCATATTATCGGAAACAATATCACCAGATGTTATTCGCATCGCTCATCAGACTGTACAGATCCGGTGTCTTTTCATTCCTCTCTTTTTTTTTTTACGTGCGATGAAAGATGGAAGTAAAAGAAATACGTTAAGTAAATTTCATTGTTTTTTACATCGAATGTTATATATTTGACAGTGAAAGTAAAAGTTGGTTAAAAGAATAACTAGCGTAGTATAAGAATACTATCACATGTATTATCTTTGTACATCTTCGTTGACATTGAAATATACGGTATGAAATACATCTACGGGTAAGTGTAAAAAATATTATGGACACTTTTGATTCCAAGTCCGTTTCCTTTCGTGGCCGGTGGCGAATCGATTTTATTTTATTCGCTCCGCGCCGCTGCGAGTTGTGCTTGCAAAGTGTTTTCCCCGTCCCATCATCGCCAGCGTTTCACTTTGCCGGGCACTGCCGAGTCACTTTGTACCCTCGTGATTGGCCTAACTTATTTTACATCCAGCTGGTCTAATTTAATATTTCAGCCTGTCAACCAAACACTTCGTCGTATACAGTTTGTCGACCCCTGATTCGATCAACATCAATGATCGTTGGTCAAGGTCATCCCAATAAAACGCTTTCGGCTGCGCTCTCCTCTCTGGTTCTTCGCGGCTCGAGACCAACTTCCAAGTTTCCAACCTGAACGAAGAAACGACCATAGTGTCATGCGAGGGAATCAAATCAGATCTTTCCAGATGTAGTTATTTATCAATTAAGTAGTCATTGGAGGGGCGGATTTGTGTGTAGGCTAAGTAGGCTGCAGCCTAAGGCGGCAAATTTTCGGGAGCGGCAAATTTTGAGGAGCGGCAAATTTTGGGGAGCGATAAAATTTTAAGAGTGACCAATTTTGGGGAGCGATAAAATTTTAAGAGTGACCAATTTTGGGGAGCGACAAATTTTGTGTAGCGGAAAATTTTGGGGAGTGATAAATTTTGGGGAGCGACAAATTTAGGGGAGTGATAAATTTTGGGGAGCGATAAAATTTTAAGAGTGACCAATTTTGGGGAGCGATAAAATTTTAAGAGTGACCAATTTTGGGGAGCGACAAATTTTGTGTAGCGGAAAATTTTGGGGAGTGATAAATCTTGGGGAGCGACAAATTTAGGGGAGTGTTAAATTATGGGGAGCGATATATTTTGAGTAGCCGCAAATTTGGGGACTGCAAATTTTTGGGAGCGATATATTTTGAGGGGCGGAAAATTTTGGGGAGCGATAAAATTTTAAGAGTGACCAATTTTGGGGAGCGACAAATTTTGAGCAGCGGAAAATTTTGGGGAGTGTTGAATTTTGGGGAGCGACAAATTTTGGGGAGTGATAAATTTTGGGGAGCGATAAAATTTTAAGAGTGACCAATTTTGGGGAGCGATAAAATTTTAAGAGTGACCAATTTTGGGGAGCGACAAATTTTGTGTAGCGGAAAATTTTGGGGAGTGATAAATTTTGGGGAGTGATAAATTTTGGGGAGCGACAAATTTAGGGGAGTGATAAATTTTGGGGAGCGATATATTTTGAGTAGCCGCAAATTTGGGGACTGCAAATTTTTGGGAGCGATATATTTTGGGGGGCGGAAAATTTTGGGGAGCGATAAAATTTTAAGAGTGACTAATTTTGGGGAGCGACAAATTTTGAGCAGCGGAAAATTTTGGGGAGTGATAAATTTTGGGGAGCGACAAATTTTGGGGAGTGATAAATTTTGGGGAGCGATATATTTTGAGTAGCCGCAAATTTGGGGACTGCAAATTTTTGGGAGCGATATATTTTGAGGGGCAAAAAATTTGGGGAGCTGCAAATTTTGAGGAAAATAAATTAGAAAAGGTTTAGACACAGGAGCTTAAGACAGCTTTAAAAACAATTCACTCTTTTTCCATATATCGAATTAGCAAAAACTCACATGTGAGTACCCATGTTGAATTAATTTTGAAATCGTCCCGACTCTTTTAAACTAAAATAGACGTCAGACGCTTGTTATCCTAGGGACGCCAAATTTAAAAACCCGCCCTTGCTTCATTGAACATTATCTACCTCGATTTGTTGCACTTTGTCGGACGTTTTCACGAATCTCCTTATAAACGGGGCCAGTAGCATCGGGTCCAGCTTCTCAACGTTCTGCGACGAGATAAGGCTCACGGCAAGAGCGACGCTCATCGTTACCAAAGCGCCAGTGACCGTGTACCAAAGATAACTGAGACGGTACAACGCTAGGGGCTCTCTAGAAATTAGCAATTCAGAAGGTGTATCGCGAAAACCCATTTCCCCGTAAAGCTATCTCGCAAATGCTTACGGGAGGAAGCTGTCGTCTTCTAAGATCGAAACTGGGGGATCGAACAGCATCAGATTTTCCACCTGGGGGAAGGAGTAGTAGCATCCTTCAGTGGTGACGGGTTTCTCGTCGAATCTATTAGACAATTTCGCGTTAGTAGGGGACAAGGGAATTTCTGTCATTATATTTAAGAGACCCACTTTAATCTTCCGCTGGCAATCGCTGCTTCCGCTGAAAGACTGATCCACCCCATGAACCCCAGACCGGAGAGGCCGCCGATGAGGGCACCCTAAGTTTCGCGCGAATTCATATAAAATTCATAAAACTTATTTGACATTAAATTTCTGCATACCTTGGCGTTCACCCAGGGCAGCAAGACACCCATGCTGAAGATACCGAGGGACGGTCCGCTGGTGATGGACGCCAAGCTAGTGGACAGCTGAAACGTGCCCTGTTTCAGACGAACGTCCCATCGAGTATTAATTTCCTCTACTGTACCTGTAAAACGTGAGATCCTGTTTTCTCCACGACGAACACGAGTCCCACGCAGATCACCCCCAGAACGACTACAGTCAGCTTCATCAAAATGTCCGCCATCTTGGGAGTGAAGGGTGTCTTTCTGAATGGCTTAACGAAGTCCTCCAGCACCACCGCGGCCATGGAGTTTAACCCAGTGGACAGAGAACTAAAATATAAAAAGAGGAGCACTTTCAATCTTCCCATTGTCAGCCAGGATGGAGAAAAGAAGGAAGTTACCTCAATGCTGCGCTAAATACGCCGGCGACAAAGAGACCCGGAAGTCCCGGGAAGTCGCTTAATATGTTCATGACGAGCAGTGGCAACAGCTGGTCCTTGGCGCCTGCCAACTACACCCAAAAAAATTCATCGAAGAAACATAAAGCGTAAGGGAAAAACTAGCATTAGGATATACCTGCAAATGGTCCATTAAATGGGAAATATTAAATATCAGGAATATGGATAGAGCTCATTGAATGTGAGAATCTGTCCATTACTGTTGGAGTCAGGATGCGCGGTGGAATTGGACTATCAGGGAAGCCCGATCATTACCTTCGTCGTAAGTGGATCACACTCGTGGTACCAGGCATATATTAACATTCCCGCGTATCCGCATATTCCCATTATAGCCAAGACCCCGAATATGAAAATCCAGAGCGCTCTACAAACCACAATTGCATTAAGTTACATTATTTACCACCGCGGGGCCGAATTTACACGGCGGACAAGTTAATTGTACCTTCTAGCCGATCGCAGCGTGGGCAGCGCGAGATACCGCTGCATCATACTTTGATTGATAGCGGCTATTTGCAGCCAGTGAAAGAAACCACCTATCGTCAGGGACCAAATGGTGTGCCTCGTTAGAGGACTCCAATCAGTCCTGCGCATCCAACAGGCACGAGTTAAGAATGATACACACCTTGTTCTGTCTTCTAATTAATTATACCATACTCACGAGGGTAGCTCGAGTCTCCCGGATTCCTGGTTCCTCCTTATCACTAAGGAGAATCCACCCACGTCGGATGTGCCTTTGATAATGATCAGCAGCATAGAGCCGAACATAACGAAGGTTTGAGTGAAATCGGTCCACACCACCGCCCGCAAACCACCCTTAATTGGAAGAACGCGAAGTAGATTACGCAACTGATTAACGGAAAAGCATTCTCGCAACGATTAACCAGCCGTCTCTTACCACGCAAGTGTAGAAGATGCACACGATACATACGAACGGTGTGACTATGTGTACGTTCACTCCTGTAACTGCAAGCACATCATACCCGTGTATTAGTTTCAGGGATTAATGTGTAATTTTAGCGGCGTGTTATTCGATACGCATGTGATACCTTGATTGAAAGCCAACGCCGGTACGTAAATGACTATTGGAAGCCACGTCATCTAAAAGAATGGTAATTTATGTTTTTTTTTTTTATAGAAACGATTTTTAGTCAAGTTTGTATTCAATTCTATGTATCGGAATATTATCACGAAATCGATCGCAGCCACTTACGACGCTAATCGAGAAGAGCATAGATCCTAGTAGTCTTATCTTTTTGTTAAAGCGTCTCTCGAGGTACTCGTAGGTGCTCGTTACTTTCAGTTCATGGAAAACCGGCAAGTATATTCCGGACATTACGAAACCGACGATGATGACACCGAAACCGACGCAAAGGTAGCTGGTACCGTGCACGTAAACTTCCGTTGGTGTGCCCAACAGTGAAATACCTGTTATTGCAACAATAGTTTGTTAATCTGCGCGTTAAAAGTAAATCGAATCTATTAACGCGTTAAGTACTCTCCTTTCCGTATCAATTCTGTCGTTGATTATGAAAGTGGAGCGTTTCGAGAAAGTGTTGCGAGAGTCATTGTTTCGAGGTATTTAGACTGTTGCGTTTTGGACGTGTTAAAAAATATTTTGCAATTATTGAACAAAATGTTTCACAACGTATATGCTCTTCTAATGTCAAATTTATCTATCGTTGCAAAATTGTTTGAGTAACTTGTACGAAAATGTGTGTTTTTAATCCTTCGAATGTCTCCCAAATTCCAAAATTGCTCGAACGTAGTTTTTCGATCTTCACAACTTAATAAATTCAAATATTTTTTCGAACAGAAGCAATTTTTATGAAGGGCGCGGGGCAATAATTTAGAGGAGCGACAAATTTTGAGCGAAAGAAATTTGAAAATGTTTAAACACAGAGACTTGAGACAACTTTAAAAACGATTCACTTTTTTTTATGTAGTAAATTAACAAAAAAGGTAGCATAATAATTAGTCTTTTTATTGAAGGCTTGTATGAATGAGTTGATGTAATATTTACTGGTGTCTCTAGTTTAAATTATTAATTTAAATTTTAAATAAAAATGCTTAAATTTATACATGGGGCGAGAAGACCCTACAGAATTTTATAATTTAATTTAAATTATTTAGTAATTATATTAAAATAAGTAATTTTATTGGGAGGATATTTAAATTTATTAAACTTTAAAAAATGTTTCCAATTATTTTTTATTAAAAAGATAGTTTATTAAAAGTTATTAGATTAAATTAATAATACTCACATGTGAGTAGCCATATTATATTAATTTCGAAATTGTCTCGGCTGATTTCAATTAATATATTTGATGATATTTCGCGGAAGGAGCTGCAGACGCTTGTAGCCTAGGGGCGCAAAATCTCAAAATCAACCCCCTGAAGTGACACTATCGTATCATTGCTTACTCGGCGACTATTTTGCAACAATTCTTTTATAACATTGAAATACCAATATAACATAAAATAATATAAATCTCAATTTTGAGGGTTTTTTTACATACACCACTTTCATAACCACTGGCGCAATTATCAGTATGAGAGTCGCGGTAATAGAAGCCTTTTTAAACGGTTGTCTATAATTGCAAGTAAAATCGTACCCGATATAAAGCTAGCTATGAGACTCATGCTGACAGGGATGGTCTTCATGTTCCTACCACCCACGAGGTACTCGTCTTCTCCCGAGGACTTCTTAACGAAACCAAAGTAAACCCCGATCAAACCGCAGGTCACCAGCATGAACCCGAAAACCGAATAGTCCCATCCGCCGAAAGTTCGCATTATCTCGCCGACTTCCTGTACCGTCGGCATGTCCTGCGACCAGTTCGGCAGCCGGTCCTCCAAAGCATTCTCCGCCGTCATTTTGTTACAAAACGGAATTTTTGCGATCGCTCCAACGCCTTCAGGCGCACCGTGTTATAAACTGGATCCTCTCAGCAACTGATAGCCGGATTTATTTATATAGAAATTTTCATTGAAAAATGCTACACACAACGGTACGAGTTCATTACCATTTACCATTTTAAAATTCTGAGGTACTCAGAGACGAGGGATGAGGAGGGTCACGCAAGGGTGAACTTAAAATTGGAGTTAATTGAAATCGAAGACATTGCTTACCGTAATTTTTGTGCACGACAGTTTTCTCGTCCATTAATGGTACTTTGCTTAGAAATGGTCACGTAGCTGAAGACTTCCGGTTTGTTCACTCATGTGCATTTGCGAGCGACGGATTGAAATTTATGTAAAACTTGGGAAATAGAAACAATGCGCTTTTAAACACTGTACACACTTGGAGGAAGACAGGTCTCCAGATACGTTGAACTTAAGGAGTTAGGCGGAGTGCATGGTACACGGTTTGCGTGGCGTATGGTGACCGCAGGAGATTGCAGAGGGTATCACGGACGACCGACTGCAACTGCCGTGACAGTTCATCTGAAAAGAGCCAAAAGCACGAAGCGGCTCCATGCGATTGCACACATCACGATTGTGCCATTGTGACAATTTTCTCATTAAACCGACAATGGACATTAAGTACGAAGCTAAAACGACCGGGTATATACCGGGAGTGAATCGTAAGTGGATAATACGACCTAGATATAGTTGTAGTTGTGTGGATGTGCGTTAGTCACGATTGACGGTCACGATTTAAACAAGTTCCTGAACGTTTTTGGGCAACCAAAGGGTTCGTTCATAATACTACTAACTTTGAGATTCCATTTAAATACTACGCGTTCAGAAGCGCGTCACTGCTCTCAGCAAGGGATGCAGTTTATAAAGAAACAACGAGATGATTTTCGTTTAGATTTAATTAAGAAACTCGACGTATTTGATACAAGCTTTTTGGAAATACAGAAATAAGGTTTATGCAAGTATACAATTTACATCTAACTGTCAAGGAAATTCACCCCTCGTAAAAGCGCGGCAGATCGTTGCCCAATATAACTTTTCTTTCAATTCCCGTTTCCGTGATAACGCCAATTCGAATGACACCGCCGCTGCTACCGTCACGCGACATCGCCAATGCCAATGCTGCAAAGTGAAGGAAGCGTGGTAAGTATCCATGCGTTAGATAATTGGATCGTATCGATCAAAGGTTGCTGGCCACTTACTGTGTTCAACTAGTTTCACGCACTCATCCTTCGACATGTTCGGCTTGTATTGGGAATCCATGTAACCGTACACGTACGTGGAACCGGACCCTCCAATGGAGATCGGTTGCCGTACACACATACCACCTAAGGGGACACTGTAAACTTGGCCTCCCTTCTGGCTATCCCATCCAGCCACCAAGATTCCAGCCATTAAGGAATCTCGATAGTTGTAACATAATTCACGAAACACGTTCGCTGCTGTTTCTACTAGAGGTTCCATCCCTAATTCCATTCTGTAAAAGTATAACAATGTTCGTAATTTAATACCTCTGTGTCTCACCTAGCAGCATTTATTTTATACATAAGTAAAGTGACCAGATATTTTCTGTTCCAATGTGGAACGAGCAAGCAGGCAAGCAAAACAAAAGAAAGGGTTGGCAGATCCGTGAGGAGATCTTTTCTGTAGTTTATTAAAGCATTTACAATATATTTAAAAATACATACTTGTGATTATAAAGTGATACATTGAAACGAAATTAATAATATTTCTTTTTTCACAACAAAAAAGTAGAGGAAACAGTAACTTTATGCCACTGCAAAAATGTAAAAGGTTACATGTCCAATCCAGGACACTTTGTGGGACAAAGGGCTTAAATGCGGAACTGTCCTGCACAATGTGGGACATCTGGTCACTTTATACATAAGTTACTTACTTATGGAGTCCTAAGTGGTACGTAACTATATCAGAAATAGCTTGTGTGTCTGCAGCAGAACCAGAGCGACAGCAATAAATGTAATCTGTTATTTTGTTCAGCTTGTCTGCAAATCGGTTGGAAATATAAGCTCTGAAAGAATATTCATCGATTATGTAGTTGCTACAAAAGTAATGTAAAAAGCCTTTATGCAGGATTTCTTACCCTGTTGTTGCTCGAGAATCTGCTCCAATTACAACTCCTCCGTCAAATTCACAAGCCATAATTGAGGTCTGATTAACAAAATAATGTTAAAGCAAAATATTGTTATAGATAGAAGGATGATCGAAATTAATGCAAAGAAATACGCAGTATTAAGAGGTATAATTTTATTTCAATGTTTCCCGCAAAGATATCCTTAACTTTGCACTGTCATTCTAACCTAGAAACATGTTAATGCCAGAGTTCGAGGAAACTTACCCCAGTACTCTGCTCCGAATGAAGCCAATCTGGAACTAAATTATCAGTAGTTGGGCCCATATTGGGTTGAACTAAATTATCCACCATATAAGCCATTATTTTAAATTTGCAACGAGTCAACCCTCTGCTCGATCGCTACCGATTGTTGAATGTTGAAAGCTAATTCACGACTACAGTGTGTCCATCTACAACGATTGAAAGATAATGAGAAGTTTCCTTCTAAACTGTAAACACGTTCGCTAGAAATAAAGTACTTATTTCGCAAATATGATAAAGCCAAAAACAAACATTTCATAATCAGCATTTGTTAAAGAAAGGCGGAATTTCACGTTACCATTGTTTACCGCGTTATCGTACGATCCGTTTCGCGACAGACCGTTTTCGCGTGTAAAACGTAATTTTCGCGGAGGACCGTTTACCGTGCCAGATCTCATTTAATTTCTTTATGAGGAATATAATATTAAAATCCGTGCGATTAAAGTGCCGCGGTTAAAACGCAATAGACGTTAAGTCGAGGTGTAGTAAAGCTCTTCCAAGTTAATATATTTCATAAATGTAACGTGCAGCATTGTTGCATCGGAATCTCGATCTTCTGAACACCGACTAGTCCAGGCCAGTCGAGCATGTCAAACGGTGTATTTCGATCGTACGTCCGTGCAATGGGAAATACATTGTAATCTTGGAAATATAAAATATTCGATATTCTGGTTCAGCTCGAAATCGTATATTTACAGCGGAGATTAATGTGACACGTGTGCGTGCGCGGAAAGCTGAGTGGAAGATTTCGGATAAATAGCGCGTTCGCTTGTCGACTGCGTGTCTACCGTGACTTTTGCAACTTTCTCAGGTACCGACGAATTTTCCCGAAGATTGCGGTAGATCGGGTGCAACGTTCCCATGTAACACTTGAATCGTGTTACACTTTGATTTATCAGCGGTGCGTTTGTAGTACTTCGGGGTTCGGATTAACAGTGAGAATGACATATACCGCAGGGAAGACTTGTAGTAACAAGCGGACAAAAAGTGTTGATTGTGATCGCGGGTAGCAGCCGGTAAAGAAATGGCAATTTCTAGTTGGATGATCTGGGGTAGGAGCCTTCGCACAAGCAGATCCCTTCGAAGTACGTTGAGCATCGGTCTGTCAGTTTCTTTATTTCGAAGCTGTGCTCGTTTTCTATTCATGTGTTCTTTTTATAGGTCGTCAAAACAGTGAAGACAGCTGCGTGCAGCTCGATCTGTCAAGAGGTTAGTAACCTAACCTGTACTTTGCAACTTTCTAGCCACAGCACTTTGATAACGTGACCGACTCGGATCGGTCTACGATCGTATATGCATATGCATGCTCACCTTTCGTTCGCATCTTGCGACGCGACAGGTGTCCCTTTTTAGAAAATACGACTAATGATTACTTCCAGATGAACGTAAATGATTTTCCAAGGAAAATATTGGAGTAATATGTTATAAGATTAGGGTGCATAAGCTTCTCAACATTGTAGCACGCAAATGTTTGCTATTGCACACTGTTATGCAACAGCGTGTATAAATAATTTTTTATCGCATATCTGCATTTTTTGTATTTGTAATGGTTATTTAGATGAATTTATTTTTTCAGGGCTGAAGGAGAATGTGAAAGAAGTTTTAACTAATCTGTGTCAACGTCACAATGTTCCAAACATAAAGAAACTAGCCTATCTTAATGCCATTGTTAAGTTAATTTGCCAAAATGATTCACCGGATTATGGATATTCCATCGATGATATATTTTGCTGGTAAGAAGTCGGGAATGCTTATTGCGAATACCGTGCGATTGTTACTCTTATTTATTATTATACGATGTATTTATTTTGCAGCTTGCGATTGGGGCTTGTCCATGAAGCAACACAAGTTCGCGCTGCTGCTTTGCGAGCGGTGCGATATATGCTCAAGAAGGAGCAGGATGTTGTCGCGATTAATAAATTACAATATCCATACTTTGTGGCTCGCAGTATGGATGTTAATCTACGAAATGAAATGGAGAGGATGCAGGCTCTTAGGCTTGTTAGAAGAATTTTAGTATTAGCTCCGAAACATTTTAGTCCCATTTTAGCAAGATCTTTAATAAGTCTAACGAATGGAGGAGTCGAGGAGAAAGATGGAGCGTTTCGAGCATTCTTGGCAACTCTTTGCGAATTAGGTGTTTTAAATTCAAATGTATTAATCAGTTGCGGAGGGATCGGTACCCTGGCAAGAGCTGCTATGACTGGACAAAGCCCCGCTATAATTGAATCTGTCGTAGGAGTTTTACTAAAGTTATTAAATACCCCCGATACTAGGAGTAGCGTTTCCCTTTTATGTTTCGCGGCTCCTTATTGCGAGCTACACTCTCTGAGTATGGACAGAACGAAAGAAGATCGAGAGAGGTTCGCTGCTAGTAAATTAGCATTACTAAGCATACTAAGATCGTATTCTGGTGTTCTACATTTTTGCCGGCCCGATGATAATTCAGGCTTAAAGGCAATAGCGGATATATTGTATGTTGATCAACTTGAAGTGCGAGCTGCTGTCTTAGAATTACTTTACGAACTGTTGGATTTACCTTTACCTACTTGGACCGACGAACCGGACGTTGCTCTCGCAGCCGTGGATCCCAGCAGAGCGCGTGACTCTTGGAAGTTGTCAGAAGGTTTCGTCGCAGCTGAAGGAAAATACATTTTACCATCTTTATCGTCGCGCTGTCCGAATATCACCGAAATACATTTAGCGTTGTTGGTTTACGCTTTACTGGAATGTGGTCTACATCACGCCCTCGCGGAAACCATTGTATCCACTGACACTTTTATTTCTGTACGCGCAGCTGTTCTCCTGGGCGCATTGCTGCATCTCGCGCATTCTCTTTTACCATCCGAAGTATGCGATCTCACGCCTCCTTTGCCAAATCTATTGGAGCACGCGAGCGCTGGGAAGCACCAAGCCTTGGCAGCTGTAACAATCTTGGAGCGAATGCACACTATGATGCGGCGAAGACCGGCGCCCGCCAGTCTCTTCCTCGACAAAATTTTACAAGCAGGCACTTGGTTGAGGCCGACTTTACCAAGGCGCCAACGAACGTCCAGCAGGAATTGGTTACGCAGAGAGTCGCCAACCACGACGCCTCTTCTAAAAGATGCTCAAGTACTCAGCTCTAAGGATGCCCTCGCGTGGAATTGGCCGATAGTGCGGTCTATATTACGCTCGCGGGAAGACACGATACGAATACTCCACGATTCTGATCACCGATTGTTCATGAAAAGGCTGGTGCGCTATTTTAAACCGTGCTTAAATGGATACAGCAGGGTAGAGCTAGCGACAAATGCCAATCTAGCACGAGAGGCAACGCTGGCTGGTTGTGATTTATTGAACTGTTTACTGGAACTACACGAACCCGAGGGCACAAAGTTATTGAACGAATTAATTGGAGACATAGCTGAGCAGATCGCTAGCATCCGCACAGCCCAATCTGCGCACGAGTGTTTGTTTTCGCCCCGTCAAATGTCTACCACTTGCTGTCAAAAGTACTTCCTATTTCTTGGACAATTGAGCCATTCAGCGAAGGGCACCGTGATCCTGAAGGGGTTTAATTTATTAGAGAAACTGCAAGACTTAGCTTTAGCTACTAATCATGACTGTTACGTTAAACTTATAGTTTCGAGTTTAGATTATTTTAGGGACGGACCTAATAGAAAAGTAATGACTAAGATTATCACAGAAGCAGCATTGGACAGTACACGTCTATACGCTACACAGTTCCTCCGATTGATACTCAGAGCCAGGATGGCTGATGCCTATCGTTGGGCAATAACACTACTGACGGATCGCTTGTCAGATTCGAATAAAACCATAGCGTTAACTGCTTTAGAGGCATTACACGAAGCTTGCGAAGAACCGGAGTATTTAGAAGCTCTGCTGCAGCAAGGGGGCCAATCCCGGGATTGGAGTAAATGGCTAGAAGAGCTGGGTGACAAAGGATACTTGTTAAAGATTCGGCTGTATTCCCTTCACCAAGGCTTCGCGGCACTGTCGTCCCCCGCGGAAGAATTAGAAATGTGGATCAGCCCGGGAGGCTTCGCGGAGAGATACGTCGGCTTGATAGAGGGAGAAATACATGATTCCCTAACGCGCCGGCAAAGGGATGAAACTGGCTGTTATCAGAGGAGAACGACCAATGTCCCCATGACACCTCACAATATTTTCATTCTACCACACTTAATAGGCCAATTGGCGCAACACGATCTGGGCATGCAGCTGTTGCTACGTCGAAATGTGATACAACGGTTCGCGCGAGTCGTTCAACGGTTCAGGATGGAAGCAGGTTGCAGAGATTCAGAGTCAAACTCCAGATGCACGAAAACTAATCGTTCCGTAGTTGACGATGCTTACGCTATGTCGGAGGAGTCCGGTACGGACGAAACGCTGGAGTTAAATAATAGATTGGAGACAATAATGGATTCCGAAGGCGTGGAGCCGACGGATGTATATGGTACACAGAAGGTTGATTCCCTGGTCGAAATTCGCCGGAAGGCTAGCTTAGACGATTCCAGACGCACCACCCCGGAAAGGAGCTGGAGATTGGAGGCTGAATCTCGGGAGGAGCAGGTTGCAAGCTTAAGTAAGAGGATCTTGAAAGTGAAATCAGCCTTGTGGGCGCTGGGTCACATGGGGACATCAGCCGTGGGTGCTGAACATTTGAATCACTTGGGGATGATAGAACTGTTAACGTCCATGGCAGAGACGTGCCCGTATTACATGGTACGAGCTACGGCTGTGTACTCTCTTAGTCTCATCGGTACCACCCGTGCGGGCGCCGATGCACTCTTAACTTTCGATTGGCCGTGTGTTAG
This sequence comes from Andrena cerasifolii, assembly GCF_050908995.1. Lineage (NCBI taxonomy): Eukaryota > Metazoa > Arthropoda > Insecta > Hymenoptera > Andrenidae > Andrena > Andrena cerasifolii. Next base: position 22,671,942 of record NC_135119.1, on the reverse strand, counting down.
ACACAGACGCGGAGACCACTGGCCAGTCCTTCCTCCTACAAGCAGATACCCAGCACCAAGTCCAGTCCCCATACAAAGGCACCACAGGAGTCTCAGCGATGGCAAGCCAGAGTTACCTGAACCAGTGGCTCGAAGAACCAGAAACCGATCTGAAAGCGCGGCTACGGATCTGGAAGCTAGGCGTTATGCACTACCGTAAGACTACCATTCTCCAGATAATTTTACATTGATTAGAAATAGATTTTCATTAGAGCGTTTACAGAGAAAGGGGAGAAACGCCGAGCCCTGTTTCCAGTACTCAAAGATTAAGTCAACAAGATGCTGAGGGATACGCAAAGCTTCGTAGCTTGCAACGCCATCGAAGACCAAGTTATTCACAAAGTAGCTTAGAGGTAGGCGTGCCTCGAAATTGATATGTTATTTTAATAAGTAGATTACGCTTTGTGGAAGTTTGGTTAACAATTACCATATCTGATTACAGATGTACAGTTTGGATGGCCGACTCTCGTTGCAAAGTTTGTCAGAGTTCGATTCATCTCGTAGCTGGATTGCGGAACACGTATTAACCCCGACGCCTCCGCCGCCCCCTGAAGATAATAATGATAATTTATTTTACATGGGCATCGCCCTTCCAAAGAGACTTATAACTATTTTCCCAGAACCGCCACAGGCGCCGATTCCAGTTATAGCGGATGATGCACCTAAGCCCGATATAGAAACCACCGAAGTAGATGAGGAGTCTTGTTCGGAGTACGATGTAGATGCGGAACATTGTCGTATATGCTTAGTATGTTCTCATGGCAAAAGTAACAGCAGAGATTCCATTACAGAACAAGATATGAAGTTACAAAGGTAACACAATTAAATGATATGATGGAAAGATGAAATACTATTAAGTTTATTAATACGTACATATCACTTTATACGAATAGGAAAATACTTAGGCACACGCAGCGGTTAGCAAACCCTGTATGGTACAGGCATAGTCGACAAACCTTGCTTAGATTAAGGCAACTGCATTCGGTAAAGTTTCAGGTACGTTGGAAATCGAATTTTAGAAATAACAGAATTATATGTATGTTTAAAACGTTGATGCATAACGATGTTTTATGTTATAGGATACTTGTTTATTTTCGGATGTAGCAGCTCGTTTAGGTAGTGGTACATATAGAATGCCAGCACGACGATTTCTGCAGGAATTGTTTCTAGATTCTACATTCGATGCAGTAAGTCTCTTACAAGGACATTTAGTAATGCATCTTAAGCTTGTAGTACGTGGTTGAGATTAAGTTTCTAACGTTATGATCGTGACGCAGCTTTATGTGGAGCCAGCTAACATTCTAAGATTGAACGGTGGTAATGACGAGAAGCCGTTGCGATCGCCCGTTCCCACGGCACTTGAACCCGATTCCCACGTGCCTTCAGAAAGTAAGATCAACGGAAGACTTACTTTTTCTGACATCCAAGCGACTCAACTGGACGCTGTCGCTGAGGAGGCGGCAGGCGATGCGGCCCAGCAATGCAATAAAACGCAAGATGTTGCGCGGAAGCCGGAACGACGAAGCGACGAGAAGATAATAGCCGAGATTTTACAGCCAGAAAGGATACGTGTCTCCAAGAGTTCCGATAGATTGTTAAAAGTATCAGGTACAAACACTGCCATCAGCCTTGATTAGTAGTCACTGACTCTCAAGCAATTGTAAATATTTTGTATTAAAACAATAACGGAGTATGAAATAAATTACACTGCCGAAATTGAATTATAAACAATTGCGTCGCTTTACAATCGAGGGGACCCATGTCCTGTCGTTCCTTCCCTGCCAGGGTAACACTGCTCGGTATGCTCCGAATAGGAGCAGAAATTCTCCCGTGTTAACAGGATCCGAGAAAAACTTGGAGGTATTTAAAGCGCGGATCGTGCGAGAGAGAAGGAGAGCATGTGCAATAAGGATAGAGGCATACCTCCTATACAATTCTGTGTCCCTAATAACATTCCTGAATTTCCTGGTACAAAAGTACTTTTGGCTTTAGTTCGTACATTTCACCACTAGGTGGTTATAATGTTTCACGATCGGTAAATGAGACAACTCGGACAACAGCTCAAACCACAGACCAGGTATAGGATTACACCATGAACATAGGAATATAAAGACGGAGGAAGAGTTGTAACTTTAGGAGAGGGGACTGATATGCATTTGCGGGGGGGGGGAGAGCACCAACATCTGCCTGGATTTGATTAGTTGCATTCTACGCATGCTCCGTACCGCTAATTATGAACAAGTGTTTGCTACAGATTAGTATATACAGACGTCTAATTGTAAGTATATACTAATGAAGTGATTATTCACGAATATAAATTGTAAAAATAATGAAAATTGAAGAGAAATATGCATCTATAATTATTAAAATATGTGAGGTGAATACGCACTGCCTACCACACTACAAGAAACGATTCAAATGTGGCTGCCACTATCCCTACAGTATCTCGCTACTACAATCAGTCCTCAAACACAGACGAGGTATAGAATAGACCCATCACCTTATGGGACTTCGTGTCGCCACCCAATCTGTGTTACCGACCCATAATTTCAGGACTGAATTTAGCGACCTCTGTTCATGAACAGCGTCCAACTCAGCAACTACTCTGAAATGTTTGAAATGCTGAAAGGTGTTGCGTACTTGTATACGTGTGACTTGTTTAGAGAGAGAGTTTGACATAAGAGGGTAGGCTTTTGTTACGGTATGCTTTGGCTCGGTTGGTCAACGACTCACGCGGATTTCTCTCCGAAAATCCATTTCGTGGATCAAGACACTATGGCGTTCAGAAATGGCATTTCTTCAAAGCCCGTGCAAGCTATAAATTGCAAGATGACATTGTTTATTAGCACTTTGCGTACCCTTGCGAACCCTTTCACGTATCGTGCGCCGAAAAAAGTATTAAAAATTCACGCTGTTACTGATATTCCCACAAGTTTCTAATGCACTGTTTAGTCATTCCAGTGAAGTAATAATGATTGGATTCCGTTTGCCCCTAATATTAGTTTACCGCCAACACTGAAATTTACAGGAAAATCTAATTTTAAAAGTCTCGCAGAAAGTTGCATGATGCATGAGTGTCTTAAAAGTTTGTCTAGCCCTGAGAAATTCATCGGTTCAGTGAAGTGTGTGCATGGCATAGTGCATATTATCTCGTGATTTCTCAATTTCATCGATTACTGGACCATGTGGGAGGCCTTTTAATTTAACAGAATTCCATTCAGATATACCCGTTACTTAGAAGACTTTTTCAGAAACTGAAGGATGTTTAAAAACAGAAACTGCTTTTGTAATCAAAAAGTGTTTCATAGAGTACCGTGCCTCTACGTGTTAGTGATGTGAACGCGAATTCCCATAAGGTGATAGGTCTATCGTTTTAGCCTATACTTCGCCGATGTTAGTAACTAAGGGGGAGAAACAAGTATCTCGCTCATATTTCTCCAAATATTCCTGCAACTATTCACTTACGCTAAGTTCAACTAAAACGTATTTATACATTATAAATAATACTACGTGATATGTATAAGCATTAACATTAATGTATCGAACGATTAAACATTGAGAATAAAAGAGAATTCAGCCGGCGCAGAAAATCATTTGCAAATCCAAGGCCAAATGTTACAAATTCCTTGATATCTCGAGTTCTATCGATTATAGTTAATAATAATTTATACTGGGCGGTTAGTGTAAATGTTGTTAACATTATTTGTCACAGCAATAGCCACTGGAATGGATATTTTAGCCGAAAATCCATTTTTGCCGAAGAATTCGCTGGATTTCGCAATTGTAACTAACCGTCGACCTTGTTTTCATCGGGGGACATCATTCCTCGAAGTCTACATAAGGAGCTCACAGATCTTCATGTACTCAGTCGTCGTCGGTCCTCCGGACTTGAAGGACCTCCGGGCACCCTGGAGCTGCCGAGCCACCTGGATCCACTGGACTTCCTGGGGACCTGGTCAGGGATTCAACCCTGGTTCTTCCTCCCCCTCCCCTCTGGAGCTGCCGAGCCACCTGGATCCACTGGACTTCCTGGGGACCTGGTTCTTCCTCCCCCTCCCCCCGGAGCTGCTGAACTTGCTGGGGACCTAGTTCTTCCTCCCCCTCCCCCCGGAGCTGCTGAACTTGCTGGGGACCTGGTCAGGATTTCAACCCTGGTTCTTCCGCCAGCCTCTCGCCCCTCTGGCCTGGGTTCGTTTATTCGCTTGGTGCTTATGAAATTTTGGGGTTCGGTAAGTCATTTAAAATTTTATTGTTTTGCGAATGTCGAATCTGATTTCTTCGGTCGTTTTCCATCATCTGTCCTATTTCCATGCATACTTTCGAGAATTTTGCGCGAGTCGTTCTATTTTATGTATTTCTTCGATGGGTTTGCATGATTTATTTTATTTGATGCATTTCTTCGATGGGTTTAAATGATTTATTTCATTTTCGTGAATTTCTTCGATGGTTTTCTCTGATTCATTTCATCTCGTCGATGTCTTCGATGGTTTTCCCTGATTCATTTCATGTCTTCGATGGTTTTTCCTGATTTATTTCATCTCGTCGATGTCTTCGATGGTTTTCTCTGATTCATTTCATCTCGTCGATGTCTTCGATGGTTTTCCCTGATTCATTTCATCTCGTCTATGTCTTCGATGGTTTTTTGTGACTTCTGTCACTCTGTCATGCATCTCATCGATGGGTCTACATTCTCTGCTCTTTCCTTCAAGTACTTATCTCTGCGGTGGTTTTGCATGCTCGTGCGTGCTCTGGTGTTGGTCGAAATTATCTCGATCGTCTCCAACTCAATAAGCTTTTCCTTAATTTCTTTCCAGGCCGACCACACCCTTACTAACATATAGTAGTTGATTGTTTCAACTTTTCAGGTTCACCGTTACTCGGGGAATGGAGTTAATAACACGATATATTTAAAAAGAAACTAGTGAAAAGTGATAGTGAAAAGTGATCGTGCAAAGTGACAGTGAAAGAAGACATCTAAGGTAGGCTAGGCTAATTTATTATAGTATGAAGTATTTAAGGTCCCATGTAAAATTGCCAAGCAGTCACTAAATCATTAACTTTGTTGTTCGCTTATTGGCTCCTCATCTGTGATGAGGAGGTTACCGCTGCTTCCGTTTGCGGAAGCAAGTGACTGAGCATGGAATCGGTATGGGTGGATCAGTTTCATCCCTTGGTGTTCTTGTCCAAAGGGAAAAGTTTCGGGCGTAGGGGGTGCACCTTTTGGTACACTGCCTGCGTAAGTCACCCGGTTCGATTACCCAATCTCCGTGTTGGACGGCTTGAGTCAGGTCAAGTGTTTGCTCCTGACGAGTCGCATCGGAGCAACAGGAATCGTCTGGGAGGCGCCGAGCGCTTTTCCCTTTCGACTTGGACAGCAGGGTGGTAGGAACTGCGCCGTCCAATACTTGTTTCATGCTTACCCTTCGCCTTTCCTTCTTTCCTGAATTTCTTTTAATCGAGTGATTGCTTGGCAGTTCCCTAGATTCTATATCTAAACCGAAGGGATCGATGGAACTTTGTTTCCATCCATCTCTTTGGTTTAGTAGGCTTCATGTAAAGGGAGATCGATGGAACTTTGATTCCATCTATCTCTCTACGGGTCTCCAAGCGCAGCAACCTCCTCGCGGTGAGACCTGGTAATCGGTGAGAACCGAGCCGATGGCTGCGATTGTCAAATATTCTAGACGTATATAAGAATTTCTTTAACTTGAAATACTATGGTAGAATGTAAGAATAAAATATGTAACTTAAAATGTTGTTCGATTGTTCCTACCGAACCCCAGAACACGAATATAGTGTTAAGATGGAAGAATAAGTGCAAGTTGGAATATTTCAGCGAGATACTGGAACTGTTGAGTTTTTCACAATTTTTAAAGTCCTCTCTGCTTCAGCATTTTATTGAAATATACAAAGTTACAATTCCTTTGCGAGGTATTCCACGTTACATCATGAAAGCATGTCTTCCACAAATAATGTTGTTGTTTATATAAATTTGTATGTTAAATAAATTTGTTTTGCGTTAAATAAACCGGAATAGGACAGCAAGGTTAAAAGACGAATGTGATATCGTTTTATTTTCTTCCTCCGTTCTTTTCCGTTGAACGAAATATGTTCATAAGATGATTTTTAAATTGTTACTCTAACAGAAACATTTGTAAATCGCGGGCATTGACTCTCAAAACATAAACTAGTTTTACTCGTGCTTAATTCTAGTTCCTACCACGCGTAGCGTTACAATCTGTTTTGAGACTTCACCGGTAACGTTGCATGCGACACTAAAATGGCAAGGGGGTCCTAGGACCCCCTAAACCGGCGACACAAAAATACATTGCTCGATAGGTCTATTCTATACCTCGTCTGTGCCTCAAATTATGGGTCGGTAACACAGTTGGGTGGCGACACGAACATCTATAAGGTGATAGGTCTATCCTATACCTCGTCTGTGCTCAAACTTTAAAACATCCTTTTGAGTAATAAATAAGCAATGCTTTTGTTTAATACAGTGATATAATGATTTACAGTTTCTCTACAAACCTAGAGCCTCAGATCGTAAATAAATAAGTAACGGAATCATTGGAACAGTTACAATACAATTCTATAATAAATTATACTGTATGTACATATGTATATTCTAAATCGTACGTAGAGAATTTGAAAGTGTACTCGATTTATTAATAACATTTCATTTATATGATCAGAAGTATGACGTATTATTAACAATACTTTAATCAAATTATACCCCATTTTTGCTAGCAGATGGCGACGAACGTCTTTATTATACAGTGAAATTCAAACCTCAATTTTCATCAATTTCGAATATTATTATTAGTGACAGAAGATTTTTGACATTAGTGAACCACTTATTGGCATTTGCTTTTGACATGTAAGTCTCTGAAGAGTATTACTAATAAGCAAGCGAACATATGCGATATTGGTGTCATACATAACATGTGATAACAATTCTACAAACGTTATGATTTTATTCAGTTGTCAACCATATAGTAACATATGCGATTTATAGAAGCGTTCCATACTTAGATCAACCACATCAGCAGAATAAAAGCGCAGTGCGAAATAAGAAATAATCTGTTTGTCTTGAGAGTTTAAGTAACTCGTATTGTATATAATTATAGTTCTGATAAAAGGAGCCCAGTCTTAACATTTAAGCTCTTCGTAGATCTCATGCAACATGTCTGAAGACAAGAGGATTATACTTGTGACCGGTGGAACAGGATTAGTAGGTAGAGCTATTCAAAGTGTCGTTAACACAGAGAAAAATGAAAAAGAAAAGTGGATATTCGTAGGATCCAAAGATGCAGACTTATGGTAGTTTGTTGTTTATTATTCGCATATCAATATATTAATTATATGGTTGGAGTAGCGAAAGTATACGTGTTATGGTTTCAGCGACAAGCAAAGTACAGAGAAACTGTTCGAAAGGCACAGGCCAACGCATGTCATTCACTTGGCTGCTATGGTCGGCGGTCTATTCCATAACATGGCACATAATTTGGATTTCTTGGTAAACGAAGTAAACTCTGAACCACTGGTGTATTATTAGTACAGAATTTATCGCAGCATATGCTTTAAACTTTTAGCGGAACAACATTCACATGAACGACAATGTATTACAAACTGCACACGAGACCGGTGTAGTTAAAGTTATTTCTTGTTTGTCGACATGTATATTCCCTGATAAAACCACATATCCTATCGATGAAACTATGGTAAATGGCTTACCTAATATTTCTATTTATCGGAGCTTTGATTGATATTAAATTTATCTCTCCTTTCTCATTATTTCTTTAGATTCACAATGGACCACCGCATCAATCGAATTATGGTTACAGTTACGCCAAGCGCCTTATAGATATCGCGAATAGGGGTTACTACGAACAGTATGGCAGAGTTTATAGCAGCGTCATTCCCTGCAATGTATTTGGTCCAAATGACAATTTTCATCCTAGTGCCAGTCACGTTATACCAGGCTTAATGCGGAGACTTTATGACATAATAGAAGATGGTATACAATGTTCTAATAAATTTTTTAAAATTACCTATTATGTTGCGGAAGATTACAGGAATGGGTACATTTATGTTATAGGTAATACCGAAGATAAAACGTTTACAGTACTGGGTTCTGGGAAGCCTTTAAGACAGTTCATTTACAGTTTAGATTTAGCTAAGTTGATAGTATGGGTGCTGAGAGAGTATAACTCTGTGGAGCCAATTATATTATCAGGTACATTTTAAGGCACATAGAGAACTAGTGCGTGGCATTGCTTGAATTATCCAAATAATTATGTTTGTAACAAATAGTTGACGAGTCCCAAGAAGTTACAATATCTCAAGTTGCCGAAGCAATTGCACAGGCCTTCAATTTCAAAGGGAAGCTGATATACGATTCATCAGCAGCCGATGGACAATACAAGAAAACAGCCAGCAATGCGAAGCTACGAAAGTATTTACCAGATTTTCACTTCACGCCATTCGATCAAGCCATTAAAGAAACTGTCGACTGGTACATAGAAAATTATGAACGAGCGAGGAACTAGCGAATATAAACTATTCAAATATTCCATCTACGATATATTTGGCTGTGTAAAAATAAGAAAGTTCAAATTCATTTACATAGTATTGTAACTGTTTCAGTAATTACAGCAAAGGAACTGTGGAACGAAACATTACGTTTCCATTTTTTTTTTAAGTAACTATATGAAAGATTATAGGTAGGATTGAAAATGAATTGTAATCGTATATCCCTAACTTCTGGCAATTCCACTAGTCTATTTTAAAAAGTAATGCCATAAAAATTGTATATTTTTGGAATAAATATTCTGTAGATAACGCGTCTTCTTTAGACTGTAACTCACACAGGATGTCGTTCATTCTAAGATTGTTAAATAAACATTACTGATTTTCAAGTAAACATGTATTAAGTTTCAATATCAAACCACAGAAAAAATTTATTTTCGCATTACTTTTCTTGTACAAGTATTTCGAACGTACCGCCGGAGTCAAAGGTTACGGAAATAGGTCAGTACGCAAATGTATATTGTTACAATCATCCAGCGGTTCCTTCCAATTGCGCTCAATGATCGGCCAATGCGAGCAAATAAATCTCAATGTAATTATCTGCACTGCATTCACGGTCGATAATCTTTTTATCCTCTCATTGGGAGCAAAACAATTGAGCGTACAAAATAGAGGAAAGATCGAGCACATTCTATACCTGTATTCTTATCACACTAGCGCATAAGGAGTAACTTACAAATCTAAATAGAGGAATAATACTATATTTTCCAACTGCTGTCAGATATTTCCACGATAGAGCATACGCAACAGTATGTAACCGAGGCCTGCCTGCCAAGCTTATAATCTCGTGCTGCGGTAATAAGATAGAAGAAACAATGAATCATCCCACGAGAGATGCGGTCAGAACAGGAATAAGAGAAATACGTCCGAGCTGTTTGCCAGGAGGATCGAGCCTAGAACCGTCACCAACTAGGGGTCAACTGTCACCTGCTCCACTTGGTGCCACTGATCATCGACGACTGCCACGACTGGTCCCGTGGAGCGAGGCGTCGCGTCGCAGCGACGCAGCAACTGCAGCACAGGCGTCGCGACGCACGCGCGCCCACCGACATATAGATTGAGCACCCTCCGAGCCGTGGAAGATGCACGGTGGCTCGAACTCGGCTAGCTCAGTCGCGCTCGAGGTGGCTCACCTCGACGATCGTGCCGATAATTGTTCTTCGCGGTGACATCCTCGCGATGGTGGTGTGTTCTCTGCACGTGGCGCGGCGTCGGCCGGAGGTCCGCCAATAAAATGCACCCCCTGTGCACGGTGGACGACATACGGGGGGAGGGAACGATGCCAGGGGTGCGTGGACACGCGTTGCGGCACCGTGAACGGTAACGCTGGCCCATCGGCTCCGCCGGAGGGAATTCGTCTGCCTTTGTGTCCCCTGAATCTTACGAGCGACGCTGAAAAAGCGAATGCGCGACCCTTCGCTAGCTTTCTCTGTGTCTGACAGCGTCAGGCGACGAGCAAGCGAGGCAGGAAAGCGTGGACTTTTAACTTGCTCGGACCGCGACAGACGACAAGGCCCGGAGGTACATCCTGAAACAGAGATAGCAGATATATATGTCGAGCGTTTACTATTTAAAAGCGTGATAATTAAAAGACGATGCAGTTAGCGTCGTGGCGAGGGCGAGAGAGAACGTGAATGCCGAGGGAGGAATAATGGAGTAATGGGTTTCTGTTTCTTAAAGGAGGCGAGGTGCAAGTAGTAAGGTAACTGTTTCGGTAGACGGTGATAATTTAATTAGTATTGATTGCACGTTTCACCAGCTTGCCCTGACACGCGGAATGATTCTTGGGAAAGTTCGTAGCTTTCGTTTCATTGCTATCGGGAGGCAAGCTGGCTCGGCAAGGGTTGCACAAGCTCCGTGCATGTACGCGAGCTCGGCTGGCGAAGTTTCCGCGTCGGGCTGAAAGAAGCAAAGTAAAAGCGGCGCTAGTATTTTCCTTTCGCTGCGTCCGTCATCCCGGAAAAGGGCCGGAATTTATTCAAACGATAGCGAAGCCACTATCAAAGGGAAGTTTCATCTCCGGCAAGCTAAACGCTGCACCGATCCTTTCTTTCTAGGAAAATCCGCTTTTAAAATAGTTAGTCCCCGTAAAGGCGGCGAGTTACGTCATCCTCATTTACCTATTCTCGGCGAACAAAGTGGCCGTTCTTTGAGGTTTTATGCCTCTTTTAATAGATCCCATTGATTGGCATTGCGTATGTAGGACCCGAACGAGTTTCTGGAAAGGCGACGAGAAGATCTCGCCCTTCGAGGCTCTAGCTGGGTGAAATCCGCGATGCCCTAGCTCGCAGGAGGCTGGGCAGGACTTTGGAACTTAAGAACTGTGTTTAACAGCTTCAGCGATCCTTCGAGAATATTTTATCAAGACATTTCCAGAGTTTCAACTGTTTCCCAACCGTGAAACGATTCCACTGACGAAGTGTAACTACACACGTAGAAGGATGCATACTAACTACGGGTTAAGTTACGGGCTCCAGAATTCCATTATTCATCCCTTACAGCGAGATGCATCGCAAATGATGCATACCTGATTCCTGTATTTTATTCATCTATCATCGCCGCTCGATGAAGATTTAACACAAATTCAGAATTGTCCTCGCAACCCCTGTGCCATTTCCCATGTAATAAATTCGTTTCACTGTTGCGACAGAGTCACGTCACGACGAGCTAAAAATTGTTAAAAACGTGCACCTTCGTTTGGCCGTGGATTTTCTTAGTTATCTACATTACCTTATCTGCCCATTCAATTTGACAGAACTTTGTTCTGTATACAAATCGTGAGTTGGTATTACGCTCTTTCAGTGTTGCACAATGCGCGTTCAGCTTCGAATGCAAGGGAAATAAAACAGTGACCCGTAACGAATTCGCGAGACAATATGAACCTTTTTACACCGGGTACAGTATTCATCAGACCTCGACAAGGAAGCTCAGGAAACTCAACTTGCTGGACCAGTAACGAAGACACCAACCTTCCTCTTCAACAGCATCGCAGAGCTGCAAGTTAAGGGCCATTTCCTGTAACTGGGCACATTGGCCCGGGAGGGCGTTAATAAGATTGGAATTAAGACGTTAATCAGCGGGACGTGCGTTGAACTATCACGAATGGTATCCTGCGCCTGCAAAGCTGACGAGTGCCTACCGAGCTCGAGTAATCGCGCTAATCCCAGCGCATTCGTCTTCCTCTGGGGTGGTCCCGCGACACCCTCCCGAAGAAACCCTTCGGGCGTCAGATAATTTGTGACTCCGGTGGACAGTGACAGTTGACAGAACTCTGAGAGAAGTAAGGGATGAAGAGAGAGAGAGAAACTACCCTCGACGCGATTAAGTGTGACGATCCCGTCAGCGGAACGTGACGCGGTGTCGTCTAGTGGCGGTGACGGTGCGTCAAGAACGCCTTCCCCGGAGGAAAACACTGGCTCCAGCGGTTTCCGATAAAGCTACCACGCCAGGAGGATGGAGGAGGCTCGCGATCTTCTTGACAAAAGTTGCGGAAATGCGCGTCGCGGAACAGAGCGACGACGACGTGGCGATTGGCGTCCCTATCGTGTTTTGGAGAGGCCTCAGACCAAGGTTCAAGTTCGCGTTGCTCGGTGATTCGAGGATGAAAACCACCGACCCGTGTTCCCGTCGACTCTGAACACTCCGAGTAGACGTTTGAATGGAAGATACGGCGAAACGAGCAAGAGATGCCTGGTATCGTGGTATTCCGACGCCGATGGAGCGTCGGCAGCGACGACCTCGTCGTCCCCGGTGCATTCCTGTTCATCCTGCACCTGATATGGTGAGTGGTCGCGTATTTATTTATTTATTTAGTAGCAGGAGGGTGAGGACAGAGCTGAAGGCACGGGGGGAGGGCATAAAGCTAAGCGAGATCTGTTGCTCGCGATCTCGGAATTAGGTTTAAGGAGAAAGAGTAGAACAGTCTCTATTATATAGTAATACCATTTATACAAATTAGAAGAGATAGTAGTCCCGGGGATGGGAGCCTCGAGGAATTTCTCGATCGAAACCACCCCGATGTATTTACATCGGGGCCCCGATCGATCGCCTCGACCCCTTAACGATCGGCTACCCGCCGGGTCTCAAGAATTTTCAACGATAGGATATGCACTTGCGAGGAGATCCTAGTATTTATAGAGCCTCTTTAAAATAGGATACGTTCGCGGATAATTCCGCGTGACCTACATTTTAGGCATCGATGCATCTACGTTGCACGGTGCATGTATATTTCGATTAGTTGATACAGATACTCTAAGACCGTGATTTCCGGCCCTTAATTGCCGGCGTGATTCGATAATCGATCTCTGCATGCGCAATCACACGCACGTCCCATCGCGTCGTCTTCGAACACGTGTATAAATTGCACGATTAATTATTTGCTTTATAATTAAACGCGATTAGTCGCGCGGAGGAACTTCAATTAGGTACGTGCCGAACTTCTAGGTTCCGTACCGATTCACGTTGCCGGGCGGTGTGAAACGCTTGGAATTGCGAGAGAATAGAAAACTGGGAATTCTCGTTATGCCAGATATACGCGCTTTTAATTAACACATAAACGCTTTTATAGATCGAAGCTACGAGAACGATGCTGCGCGCTATAAAGAGTCCTACCCTTAACAAAGAAACGGAATGTTTCGTTGCTACGTTCGGCCAGTTTCATCGTTAACGATGAACATCTCTTTTTCGCTGCTAGTTGAAAATGCAACGGAGAACTATGTTTGAGAGGGTAGAAACTTAGGGGATTATCTTGTTTCGCGAGGAACACCCTCCAAGCTTATCCTGTTATAAAGTACGTCCAAAGCGTTGCCCGCCAGTTTCAGTCCACTTGTGTCAACACTTGTTACACAATCGAGCGTCTAGCTTGTTTCAATAACTACGACAAAGCGTGCGTCGCTATTCTCTTTCGCGCGCACTTCGACGTATGTAGTTAGAACAACTGTGCGAACTTTTAAACCGTTTAAAGACGTCGTCCAAAGAAAACTCGCGAAACAAGTCGCTAGCACGATCCGCGAAGACATAAACATTTTGATGCATTCTCAGATTATTGATAGGTACATCCAGCTTATCATATCTGCTCGCACAAAGTTTAAGTCATCGATACCCGACGAACCGGTATAATCGCGACGGTCCGATAAAGAATCCGTGCCCCTCGGAAGATAAGTTTATTTGCATTGATTCAGATTTAATTCCCTCGGAATGCTGAGACGAAGCTCCGCCACGGCGCGTGACAATTTTACAGGACGACACGCAGACGGAAATGAGAAAATTGATTGTACTCCCGTTCGGAAGATCGCGCAGACGTCAGCAGTAGTTGGACGTTGTTTTAATCAAACTCCTATCGACCGCGTTTCCACGGGCGCGGAAAGGAAGCACGGAGAAGCCCGGTCGCAGCATCGTCAAGTCGGGGGGACGCGTGTTTATAGTGGCGACGAAAATGAAATGGACGACCGCCAATTTCTCCGCTATCCTTGCCCCCCTCTTGTATATTACCCAGGTCATTTGCCGCGTTCGTTAACGATTTTCCGAAGCTAAGACGTATGGGCGCGAACCACCGTGACGCGAAAACTACCCTTTGATCATCGCTAATAATAATCGCACGGTGCCGGCGCCCAGTAGACCTCTCCAAATACATAACAAATCACAATTCTCCGCTGGAAATCCGCTAATGAATTTATGCATGCGTGTACATCTACAGCCGCCGCGCAACCGTACAAGATAATCCATTCTAATTACACGCATTGGCCGTCGAATTGATTGCGATCGGAATGAAATAGCGATTATACCATAATCATACAGCACCTCATTTATTTATAGATTTCATAATAACGCTGACAGGGCAAGTTGAGGACACTCGGTCCACCTGATATGAAATGGCTATTAAAACTAGTACTGATATTATTTATTTTATCAGAGCGAACCTGGTGTGTTGAGAATTTTATACTGATTCAGAAAAACTGGTTGGCGTTTGCTTTAAGACAATATTCGCTGAAAATCGGGTTGAAAGCTGAAGTCATGACATCGGGCCATCTCTTATAAGTTGATAGGAGAGATGGCTCTCGTCGTTAAGAGGGATGGTTCGCGTCTTTGGGAGAGATGACCCACATAATCATTCATGAGAAATAACAAAGAAGACAGTAAAATTATTTACAACTACAGATTTATTGAAACCTTATTTGTTTACGCTAAATAAGTAAAGAACACATCAAACAAAAAGTGAACTAGGTATGTAGTTATACTGGCAATTAGCAAATTAAATGAATACAAAAGTGAATAAATAAAATAAACAAACAAAACTAATAAAAAAAGAGAAGAAAGAAAATAGGTAATACCAAAAAATAATCCCTCGCAGAATATTGTAAATTTAACTGATAGAGTAAAAGTTTAGAAACACATAAAACAAAAAGTGAACTAGGGATGTAGTTATACTGGCAATTGGCAAATTAAATGAATACAAAAGTGAATAAATAAAATAAACAAACAAAACTAATAAAAAAGAGAAGAAGAAAAATAGGTAATACAAAAAAATAATCCCTCGCAGAATATTGTAAATTTAACTGATAGAGTAAAAGTTTAGAAACACATAAAACAAAAAGTGAACTAGGTATGTAGTTATACTGGCAATTAGCAAATCAAATGAATACAAAAGTGAATAAATAAAATAAACAAACAAAACTAATAAAAAAAGAAAAGAAAAAAAATAGGTAATATAAAAAATAATCCCTCGCAGAATATTGTAAATTTAACTGATAGAGTAAAAGTTTAGAAAGTGAGTCATCCCTCACTGTTGCACTGGAACGACGAATTATTGCGCGCGGCGTTTATCATCGTCGAGGTACCTAACTCCGAATTAGAATCCACTATGTCTTTATTCATATTAACTTTTACAGTTTTATGAGAATTTTACAATGACCGTACAGAATGACGTAACGCTGCTGGTCGTTGGTTTTTAACTGATTGTGAGCCATCCCTCTGTTTGAGGCCGGTATTTTACCTGCTTGCTAGTGTAGGGGTGGGCGGTAAGGTAGGCGAGCAGCTTAAGGAATTTAAGAAAGGGATTCCTAAAGATTCCCAGTTTTCCAAGATTGCTGTGTCAGACACCAGTTCGTCTATTCGAGGGATTAACTAGCGATTATCGCGATATTATGAACGAGTAACTAACACCGTTTATGTTCCGCTGTCGCGCGGATAGGACGCTCCCAAACGTCAGGCTAATACTCACTTCTAACGCGTATGTACGCCGTTTATAGCTGAAGGTGTTAAATCTGCGAGACGAAACCGGGCCAGAGAGTTCCCTCCATTTTTTCCTCTGCCTGTCGATAAAACGACAGACACAGCTTCTACTACCCGCGCTTCCGTGATCAGTGCGCCCGTGACAGTCGGCTGGTCACGAGGCCCAGCGATTCGGTCATTCGCCTAGTCTCGGCGTAGTCAGCTGAATCGGAGGTGGAAGGATGCCGAGCCTCGTTGCGTTCGGCAGACGCTGGGGAGTCGGCAGCGATGACCTGCTCTGGCCAGCCACTGTCTTGGCAGTCATTCATCTATTCGAGTAAGTGCGACAGTGCAAAGAGGAGCGACCTGCGGGCGGCTCTGCCTTCGTTCCTACCTACCGCGCGCTTGCATTCCTATGCCGGCTATGAAATTGCGTGTAAGTGAAGCGACCCACGTGCGTGCAGTTCGACGAATCGCGACGATATGAGAGCTTGAGAGATCGAGATGCCTCTCGGTTATAGGGAACTCAACGATTCCGATTCGATGCAGTGGGGAATGCGGAGCGACGCTGCCGGCTAACTAGCGACGCACTTGGCTCGTGTACGGCAGACAGCGATGGTCAAGCGAATATAGGCGTATTTTTATGCGGTGAAATAAGGAGCAAACAGAGGCGGGTGAATTTGTAGGGACGACAAGGCTCGATGAATTCTTTGCCGGTTTGCAGCCTTCGCTTGTGATTGTGAGACGTGAGCGGTAGAATGAAGTCTGGCTTGCAGCATCGCGATGTTTAAATACTTACCTAAGGTAACTTGCGTCGCATACACAGTAGCGCACTCAGGATTGAATCTTGGGGGGAGCCGAGTTGAAGGGATACAAATATTTTTAATGCGAGTCCAGTGAAATTCATTAGGTGATTATACAAATTAATTTAAAGGATAAAATTCAGCTTTTTTTTCTTTCTACAAAGCTCTTGAATTATATCAGTCGTGATTATATTAATCTCCTTTTTTCTTTGGTGGGTGTGCCAGGGCTCCTTGCCCCCCTCTGGGTGCATCACTGCTGATTCAGAATGAGGAATTTTGTATATTTCTTTTATGTCTCAGCTTGTAGGAATACAAGTGTCGCAAACATTCTTTTGTTTATCACTGTACGTACGTGTATATCTGCATACCTATTGAGCTCTAAACATACCTGGAGAGTGAACAGAGCAATGCCGGCCGAGTTGAAGGTCCGAGAAAGAGGTGAACCTATCACTGTCTTACAACAGCCTCTGGATGTATAGTGCAAGTGAGTGAAGTTACCTGCGCACACATACATACATAACACAGATATATGATACACTGTGAGAGGGATAACAGGAAGAAGGATAGGTTCACCGCTTATCTTCTATTTCCTTCGAACCGCTGTCGCCTCCACTTCTTCCCACTGCTGTTCACTCTCCAGGTATGTTTAGAACTTAATGTGCATACCTGACACGTTACAGAATCACAGCTAGCGTATGCTCGTGTAATTGATCAATTTTCGTAATCTCGTTCAGACAGATGACGGCAGTTTTGAGCGCGATGTAACAGTGCAAATGTCAATAAGGATACTGATGCAATTGTTTCAATGCTCGAAATATTACGCGCCTTTTGTAGGCGCGAATAAAGCCGCGTTACACTCGCCCCCACTGTTCTGTCGCGCCCGTTACATACGTTAGAGAGCATTGCATCAGAACGTACCAGTGCTGGATTAATCAATAAGGAAAATAAGCTCATGCTTAGGGCATCGTAGAAATTTTCTGAGTTTTAAAATCTAACTTTTTTTTAGAAACACTTTTCAGTCAAATTATCGGAAATGCCTAAGAAATCGTACATTGAGTTCGAGTGATCACCTTGTATAAGGGGGCCTCAAAATCGTTTAAGTGCTTAGGGCCTCTAAAGGCCTTCGTCCGTCTCTGGAACGTACATGCAGTGTAAATAGAACGAGAATAAAAAGAGCTGCGATTGTTATGAATGGAGCATGGCGAGACGGATAATATCAATGCTCAAACTTTCAAACGATTTATAGAGCGCAAATACGACGAGTCTTTGCGCGCCTCGCTCGAACGTGGCTCGATCTCGATGCAAAACTTTCGTCAAGCGCGCGGAACTTCTCTACGGAATAACAAGCGCGGCTGGAAATAGAGAATATTGAATACGTAATAACACATGCACAAGAACTGCTAGACACGACCCGCGCTATCAGCATGTTTTGCATCGTTAGAGACATTTTAAGGAACGTTGTTAGATACAAGTCGTTGGCCTTTGACATGTACGATTAAGGGGCTTTCCTAGTGTGCCGGCTGAAGAAAACTTAATTTCTTGTGAATTATAAGAAGGAATTATGGGAGGTTTATAGCTTTGTTCTTTCATCTTCTATAACTATAAAAAAATGTAAATAAAAATGTCCATTTATAGTGGAATAGGAGCGTCGCGAAGTGCACAATATCCTTCCGGATTTGTCTTAAACTTTTTGTGTTTTGGTGTTTATTTCACATTTTCCCTTTTTCTGACAGACAACAAAGATTTAACCCAGCCATTCTGTGCATAGACAAATGGATATTTACATAGGAAGTTTAATTGAACCTGTCTTTGAGTCGAGGACAGTGGAGCTTCCGCCCCCAATTACTCGAATCATAACGATTGTCTCGCAAACAGCCCGAGGAAGGCAGTTTCCGCTTACAACGCTTCTCACTTTTCCGACGGGGAATCTAGGAGGCGCAGTTCCATGGGGTTCGTTTGCGGCGGTAAATAGATTTAGCGCGAACTCGACCGCGACGTCGTATAAACTCGTCGGGTTTCCCTGAAGGTATGAAAGCGTCAGTGAAACGGGAATCCACTTCCTTTCCCACTGTGGGCGTAATTTTCCCCCTTTTCGGCTAGGTGCTTAATCTAGCCGTTCTTTCGTTTCTCTTTCTTCTCCTCGATGGAAAATTCATGGAAATCGGTCCACGCAGGCACACGTTTGGAATTCGATTAAATTTCAAATTCGCCACGGCCAAGCGCCGTCTCCTTCAACCCACGAATCTCTCTTCAACGATGCAAATCCCGCGAGGAGAACAGTCGGCAGACTGAAGGGGAACGCAAAGGCAGGTTTCATCTTTGCATCGAGTAGCCGTGTAAATGATTCTTCGTAAATGGTGTTACCGTTTTCAGTTTGGTGCCATTTTCAGTGCTCCGCTAATAGCACTGTAATACACTGCCATCGTAAATTTATTATTATACTAGTAACGCTAATGGCGTTAACGTTAATATATTATCCCTGATATCGCACTTAAATCAATTAGGCGATTTCAAAGCTGCGGCGATTTCAAAGCTGCGGCGATTTCAAAGCTGGCACCGCCAGTTTCGAAATTCCTAATATCGAGAACAATTTCGAAAATTGTTCCGTATTCGACTGCTATAGGGTAGACCGGGGGCGATAGTAACAGGGAGGCGATTGTAACGCGTTAAATATCTCAAAATATATGATAGATATTAACACAAATTTTGGATATATGATGAAGAATGACATTTCGAATAGAGACATCCATATCCTAGCAGTATAGATACACAATACACATGCATAGCGAAGAAAATAACTTTTCGATACCCTAAAGTAACTTTTCCTTGCTGATTTAAAGTTGTAAAATAAATACTCCCTTTGCAAGTACGAGTTTTCTCTATTTTGTAATATTTAATCTGGACATTTGTAAAGTAATACTCATCGTTACTTAACACTTTCAAGTGTCTCGTTAATAAAAAATTTATAATTTAAGTTAAAAACCCTGGTCGGGGGCGATTGTAATATGATGTACCGGGACAACACCGAATAGTGACAAAGAAGATTAATAATACTGTCTTGTTTGCATAGTATCCTATAGCACAGCACAAGCAAACCAAATAAAAAATGGGTGCAATGTACTGAATGTAAGGATTGATCGCATGAAGAATGCACCAGCCGAAACGTTTTCTATTTCCGCCTGAAAAAATTTTACTTTTTTCATTTATTATTATAATTAAAATCAATAAATACTTTAATTTTGTAAAGTTAAATTTGTGGTACCGTCGACTCCATGCAGTGTTACAATCGACCCGGGGTCAGGGACGGTTGTGGCTCAAATAATGTCAGATAAGTAAGTAACATTTTCGTAAAAAAACTGTTCTTGTAACTGTAATAGTTTTTGCGTAAGCGTATTCCAAAGTCAAAGTGTTACTACCGCCCCGGTCTACCCTACGAGTTAATGAAAGTGAGAAGACAGTCCCTTACAATATTAATAAAAATAAATAGAGGAATAGTAAATAGGTGACAGACTACAAGAAAGGGGGTGTTGTGCCTAGGATTTCAGCTGCAAATCCAATTTGATATTGGAATTGAGACGAACGAGAAGAATTTGCTGATTCTGTGCCTCGATCTCCTTAAATGAGCGGCGTTCCATCGTAATTATCCTGAAATTGAATCGCGAAACAATTCCAACTTGTACACGCTCTCCCACGTTTCGCCCTTGTTTCCTTGGTTCCGCGGCGTTACCATGCGTTACGGGGCGCGTAGACGCGCGTTTAATTCACTTAGCTGGTTATAAAACCATCCCCCTTTCAGGCGCGTGGCACTCGCAGCGCGGAAGGCCACGTTTTTGGAAAGTGACCGCGCGTTCTTCTCCCCGAGAAGCGACTTCGTTCATCGTCTTCTCCCCCATCGTCCTTTCAGTAAATTGAAGCCATCGCGCGGTGCGCGTACGCTTTTCACTCGCGATGACCCGCGACGAAAGAGAAGCACCGGGGAAAAGCATAACAAAAGAAAGTTTCCCCCGGCGTTTACGGCATTCATTTATTCGAAAACGCGGGGACGCGTTAATCTGCGCAACATTCGCGAACGACGGGAGCTGGAGTATACGGTCAACGAGGAAAATGGATTTACACATCGCTTGTCGTATGAATTAATGATTTACACGCCTCAGTTTGAAGTACACGCAACGCTCGTCGAATTTCATTTTATTTCTATTTTTTTCTTCCGACGGACGCGTTAGTTTCGTTACACTGAGCGCGTTGCCTGGTACGCGGGAGCAACGACGAATGTGTATTTAGCACGCGAAAATAATATAAAATACTATAGAAATTAATGTCGCTTTCGATTCGACGTTAGATAAAATGTCACAATTTTACAAATAGAATGCAAAGATTACGAAAAACCCGGTGCGACAGAAGGAGCACATTCGGGTTCGTTAATATGATTGGAGGTGAACAGAGGTAAAGAACGCGGAGAATGGGCAAGAGGCATAGACGAAAAATACGTTCTTGATGATCAATACGTCAGGCACAACGGCTTGCAATGGTCTCGCTAGTGAATGGCCCGTTACACCCTCTCTCACGAGCTATGAATCATTTAAGGCTCACCCTATATAACCATCCCCATTCAAAGGCATTGTGTTTACGCGCAACGCGCGCTCTAAACCGTACGCAACGAGCCCGTCTTTTTCGCCCCCAGATCGATGGATATCGTCCGTTGTTCCATTCCCTTCTCCTCTTCTTCAGGCCCGATTCCTATGTACCGTTCAAACAACGAAGCTTCCCGGCAAAGCGGAAGCGTAGCATCTTGCTCTTGAAATAGCTCGCGATTTAAAAGACACTACGGATGGATTCGAAGAAATTAGCCCCAAACAGCTCGCGGTGAAGCAGCTCCAGGAATGAGGTCTTAGATCGAAGCCACGGGGACTTTGTTAAGAGAAGAAAGAAATTGGCGCGACAGAGGACAAAGCGCGAGGAGAAACCAGGAATTTAGTTGTTTCATATTCATTAACCCGTTTATATCCAACCAGTGTATTATACAGGCGGTCTTCGTTTATCCACGCGAACGTGGAATGATGCGCGAGTTAATTAATATGCAGCATATTTTTCCAACACGAAATACGGCGCGACCTTATTTAAGGACAATTCTATTTATAACTCTTCTCCGATGTGCAATATGATTTATATGTAGATTTTTTAGCGATTTCAATTACTTGCACGCAAGCGTAGCAAAGTAAAAAACGGACAGTACTGATATTTGCACAGTGCTCTGTGCCATGAGAAATGACACGATTGCACCGTCGCTATCACCTCGCGTGATTTATTATATGTCTACTGCATCCCTGCTGTACTTTTCCACCCACACGCACTACCTACTATAACTCCCAGGATTCGTAGAATTCAATTTCTAAATGGTAATCTGTCGAACCTGATACAGGCCAGCTGAATTATTTACATATTTAGTGTCGAGTGAATCAATTTCTTTATACAGTATTATCATCACCATTGCCGTCATGTTTATACTACCCCTGTGATATTTCGCTCTTTTTTCATTTCCTTACAACTTTGAAGCTGCACGATACACTTCGGGAGTGGAGTTGAATGAACGATCGGTATATCAAGAGATTTAAGAAAAACGAGCTCGAGCAGCGCTTCGAATGTTTGACAAGCGTCGTCACTGGCACACGTCGCGGCGCTCGAGCGTGTCGCGCGCCCCTTTTTTGGCCAAGACTCCATCTTTCGCCGGGAATGTTCTATTTACGTTTCAAGCAGCACGCACGTTTCCATAAATCATGAAATGCGTCGGCGGGCGAAATTTTCTAGCCGAGGGGCCGCCATTAATGCGTGCGTGCACCGCAACTATTACCAAGCGCCACCCCATTACCCTACCTATTATACGGGCTGCATTCTTCTGTGATATCACGCGCAGCCAAGAACGCGATGCATTGTGTTCGATAAATTCGTCGAGCATGTCCTGTGCATCTCGCCAAGGCTTGCCAGTAGCACTGGCTCGAGGCCTCTGGGTGTGAGCCATAGATTCTTCTGGGAGACAATTCCAATGTTGCTACTGTGATTCACTTTGCTAAGTACCTACTCGAGGAGTTGTTTATTCACGTTCCTTCCCCAAAATCATTTCGAAATAGTGGTCGCGTGCTTTCCAATAGTAAATTGTTTCTTAATAAGAGATGGCATGTAAAAGTGGTCATTTTTCTTAATTTTTTTTTCTTCTAGAGTAGGGTAAACTCGCGTAAGTCTGTGATAGTTTTAGAATGTGTCTATTAACTGCTAATATTTACATATTCTGAAAGTGAGTCTAGGATATAATGATAGGTCAGATATCAGAGAAACAAATAGTAGGTGAACAGAAATTTACTAAGTATATTTAATTGAAAATATATAAAATGAAGTTGACATACTCTGGTTACTCCGTGATAGTACTCTGATAACTCCGTGGTAGTTCTCGCTAGCCCGGGATATGGCCACCAGCTACATTTTTTATATTATTTTACATTATTTTAAATAATTTTACATTATTTTATATTATTTTATAGTATTTTATATTATTTTATATTATTTTATATTATTTCATATTATTTCATATTATCTCATATTATCTCATATTATCTCATATTATTTCATATTATTTCATATTATTTCATATTATTTTATATTATTTTATATTATTGTTATTTTGTGCATAATCAATCGTTTCATGATCGTTAAATGTCTGAGACGTAAGGAAACATTGTTTCTGGTATCGACCATAAAAATTTCTCAAACAGCGCAATCAGAAACGCAGTCTCAGGCACACGAAAAATAAGACTTCAGTCACTTTTCATAAGCAAAAATAACACTGATGCCTTATTGTATGATAATTTCAAGAGTGAGACTTGTTAAAGTGTCATTTTACCATCACTTACCTGCAGTCTGAACTTTCCATTTATCTTCTAAAGCACATATAATACATAAACAAGCGATCGTCCACAACTAGCACGAAAAATTTCACGAATAATGCGCTCGTGGAACAAAATGCTCTCTCACTCTATCACACTTACTTCAAATGAATAATTATTACACCACAACATAAACTAGAAGATCAACGCTGTCTGTTCCATCTAAATTGAGTCAGACAATTTAGAGTTACAGATAAATGAAAAAGTATCACGGAGTAACCTGTACCACGAACTTACCCGAGTTTACCCTATCTAACTTCGACGCGTTCACCCGCAAGAACCCGAACCATTAAAACCTCCATAATCGCGTAAAACGTCCACCATGGGTTAGATACGTACCTGTATCGAATACTATTTTTTTCTCCGATGTGCAGGTAGCGAAATATAAATTTAGAGTGCATTAAGCAGGCTAGCATCGTTCGCCGCTCTGTTTTCCCTCATTGTCAGCCACGATGTCCCGTAGCTTCGCTGCGCCTGTGCCATCTTACTCCAATCGACGTCAGTTTGCTAGCTCTCTGTTGTTTGCCTCGGTGAGATTGTTTCGAGGACCCCGTGCTCTTTGTTACGTATGCACGGCCACACCCCCGCCCGTACGAACGCAAATAACAGGAGACCTATCGGCCGCCGCGTCGGCGATAGCCGTTAAAATTACGATGCCTCTCGTTTTTCGCCTCCGATTGCGCTTTATTAGAGGCACTCCGTGGGGCACGGCGAAAGAGTAATAGTAAATCGATAGAAAGTACCTATCTCGGGGAGCTTTATCAACCCTTCTCGTACCGTTTTTCCTTTTCCCTTCACGGCGATATTACGGTATCTGGATCGAAAACTGGCGATCACGGCCACCCATCGTTGGCAGATTTATCTCGCTCGCGATACTCCCGTCCATGAAACTTTTCGACAGTCTCTTCCGTTTCCCTCGGTTAAGAGGCTCGCTTTCTCGCCCCCGTCTTACGCAATAAATATCGCCTTTTCAACGGGGACCAGTTGCGAAACCGACGCACGGCGACCCAAGATGTTACCGGCGTTGAAGTATTCGCTACGAATCCTAGAATACCACCCTCGAGCGTGTCGGGCGGCGCTGACGTGACAATGCGCAAAAGTTTCGTAACGGAGGCACTGTCGTTTTTAGACGACAGACGTGACTCGGTAGTAGGACTGGAAATAGAACGCTTCAAATTTTTCGTTTACCCGAGCTGACGCGCCCCGCGAATAAACGCGTCGAATGGAACGCGTCTTCTTTTATTGGCAGCACTATCGATTCGTCGGGAATTATTCAAGAAACACCCCACTCGATAAATTAGTTGGATGGACGTGACTCTCCTCGAGGTTCACAGCGAGTAATCACGTTTTCATTTCATCTGCGCGTTAAGGGTCCGAAAATGACCAATGGCGGGTGTAACCGAAGAGAGATCAGGTAGCCTCTTCGGTTACGGTGTCTGGTCTCGCCGTATTATTATCATTCGCGTATGGATATACAGCGCCATTTGTAATGCAGAACTGCTTCTGTCCTGCAGAAACAAATGTTGTGCTAATAACGTTGGTTCGAGTTTCCAGAATCGATCGGCGTTGAGGGAGTTGGCAACAACCGTCGAATCATATTTGTTTGTAGATGATAATTCATTGTTAGAATTCTCGCATCCATCAGCTTGCACATCTATGTCTATTGAGGTCTGCTCACTTGCAGGTGTTTAGAAGTTTCGTTGTTTATCAGAGCGATACATGCTTAGTTCTATGGCAGTGTCTGTGCTGGGGCTAGAGGAGTAACTCGAAACATACTGTTAGATTTAACACGGTTCCTCAAATTTGTTTGTAGACCATATATTATAAGGGTTAAGGGGAAAAACAAGGAATGCCACACAGAACAGCGTTATTGAGAAATTTAAGTTTTAATTCTTTAGTCCATGAGTAAAGAAACGAGATTCAATGAATTTAATTTTCTTCTTAAATAATTTCTTGTTTTACCTTCGCGACAAAAGCATATGCTCAGGGAAAGAGACATTCCATGTTTTGTTTCAGAGTGGATATTTCCTGTTTTCCACCAGTATACCAAATCTTTCGCGTTATCTTACGGGGGTATTTGAGCTTTACAACCCTTTGTGATTCGACAGTTCTGTGGTCCTAGTTGTCACCAACTAAATTTGTATGCTATAAACCGCAAAATCTCGAAAAATGGACATTCCCCGTTTTTCCCCTTACCCTTCACTAATGTTGACACTGTTTACACGAGCAGTATGCACAGCCTTCCATAACTTTTCACCACCTTGCAGGTCATTTTTACACATTCCACTGGCGTAGAAGTTTTCGCGTTCGCTGCTGAAACGCTGAGATTTCTCTAGCGTCTAGAAGATGGAAGAGATTTCCTTGGTTGCGCTGACATTTCGACGAGCTGCACGCTTATCTTAACTGACCACCTTGACTACCTTAATTTAGAATGTTGCAGGAACCAGCGCCAATATAAGAGTATTAGGTAATAGCAAAAGTTCAAAGGTCCCCACGGTTTAAGGTCTTACCATTGGTCAAGAAGACAGCCAGTCGCGAGCTGGGTATGTTTTGAGACTGATTCGGACGTTTTGTCAGCATTGTAACCTTATCAGCGGCCTGCAGAAGCGCTGATATTGCAGTTTGTCCTGGGTACATTGTGTGTACGACGATTACATTGCTCATAGCACAGATGCACGAGAGCCGACAAGTACGGTTCCTTTTCTTTCTTTTTAATTGGTCCGCTAACAATAGCCAGTCCTCCAGGCCACATCGTAAAGCTTCGATTACCTGCTGGACAATCTAAAATAGGATCGATTAATCGAGCGTCGATTAATGAGCGCTAATTACCTAAAGGACCGATCATTCAAAGAAAAATCAACACGTATAAACCGCCTATATCATTTGTAACAGTATAAATCTTATCGGAGATTATTTACAACTGAAAATTAGCGTAAGTCTTACATAAAACCAACTGCTCTCGTCTCAGAGAGTTTGTGCCACTCAGACGTTCGAGCTTACGACCTTGTAAATATTCAGCGCTAAACGTATCGTAATGAAGTGAAGTATGCTCGACCGAGTTCAACGTACGGCACCGTTCGCGATTAATAATTATTCGCCTTATTAGGAATTGTAGCGTTACTTTAATCCTACAGCTATGCTCTGACTTATTAATTTTAGTCTCAAAGGAAAAGTAGCTTTCTAGCATTCTTGTGTCATAGTCGTAGCTATTGGAAATTTGTTCAACAGCTTTTTATGGAAATACACGCGTCGATTCTTATTACTTTATAACAGAGTTCAGGTAGCAGCTAAATAAACAATTATTTAAATAACGAATCAAATAAAAATTACTCTAACTTTAGATTACTCGACGAATAAAGTTAATTTTTTTATTCGACGAGAATTTATTAATTTTCGAGTTTATTCGACACGCGACGAATATTATTTTTATACTTAATATTCGTTATTGGAAATTTTATTTAACTAAAAATTTTGCTCATCTCTACTTTATAACCTACTATAGAGACACTCGTTAAAAATTCTCAGCAACATTTCGTCTGCCCCCGATCCATTTGCCTCTGGTACTTCCTGCAGTTATTATCAATACGTACATTCTTCAATATACTTCAGGCGAACTTGCATCTAGGTCAATTACGCGATAAACTTTCAAACCAAGTAGAATTTTATCCGCTATTATTTCAACTGGAATGCCATCCGCCTGTGTTCTCGGCTGTTAACGGCGACGGTTCGAAGTTTGAATGGAAATCACGGTTCTAATATCGGGGCAAACACTTTATTACCATTAAGCCCCCATAATTCCGAGCGTGTAATGTTATTATCCTAATTGCGAGTAATTAAAAGTGCAGTTTGTCCTGTCGTTACGGGAGCGGTCTTAATTTAATGAGTCGCCTCGTCTTAAGTATGGCGCGCTCGCCTGCGCGACGAACAAAGGTGCTACCCACACGAAAGATCGATAGCCGTGATTATCGACTTGAGCAAATTGGAGGGAGTGCAAGCCCCTTAATCAAGGGATGCGTAATCCAACGCGGGGACCCGTCTTTGCCGACAGAGGCGGCCGGAAGATAAAGACTACCTGGCTGCCTCGTTCTCGTCGATTATAGAATCAGACTTGAAAGAACGTCTGAAATGAAAGCACGCTTGGTTCATTGATCCGCGGCTGCATATTATGTGCACGTCGTTTCGCGTGCACCCCCCTGATGCCTCCGACGATGTTGGACGGTGACAGAAAAACAGGGAGGAAATGGCTGGCGTCGAGGCTAGAGTCTAGACCCTAGAGGACTAATTTCAATGTTCGGCAGCGACGTAGCCTCGCGCGAAATTATCACAAGTTTGATAATAACACGTATCTCGCCAGTTGTGACGTAATTACCTACTTTATATATCTACGTGCTTGGTAGACAGTAAACGACAGTTTAGCGGTGCATACATGGAAGACTAAGGTTTCTCTGTTCTTCGAGCTCTACTTTATGTAAGGAATTCTTCGAGTAGCTTTTAAACAGTAAACCAGCGATGTTTAGTTATTATTCCCCCCCGAAACTTAACCCGAAGCAACTTGAAACACCAGAGAAACTCGTGGCGATTATCGGTCGAGGAAATTAGAGCCAGAAAAGGGACTTCCCGGTGTCCTCGAAACTGGCAGCTTGCGCCGCCGCGAGGGTACTTTGGTCGTTCCGTAGACAAAGGGCCATTTATCGCTGCGGGGTCCCGACAGCAGCCCCCGAAAAACGCGCGTATCGATCCTGTGCACGCGCGATTCAGAAAACCGAGGGGGAGGTCTCGCGAGCGAATATTGGGGAAGGAGCCATGGAAGGGTCGCGCGGGTGGATTTGCATCGATGTCGAGAAGGGGCCCGCACCCTCCCCAGAAGCGCGGCTACGTAAAACAATTCGACGTTTGACACAGGAGGCCGCGGCGCGTAAGGTCGACCGAAAAAAGATCGGCTGGCAGGGCAGCTAGCAATCTTCCGGCCCCACGGGTGCGCGGGGCGCTTCTGATCTTTCGACGGGGGAGGAGGGTTGGAACGACCGATGGGGCGGCGCGGAATGCATCGAGAATTCCTATAGTACCCACCAGCGGTACCGACAACTTTGATTAAAATTGCAAGTGTATTGCTCACGTTCTTGCTGTCGCGATAAATCATTTCCGTGAATAGCAGCCGGCGCACGTGTTATCGCGTTTACGCTGCGCCAGAAGATAGCGTATGAAAGTGGACACGCGTTATCTGTGATAGCTCGTAGATCGACCATTGACGAATCTCTCGCGCCTGGTTGTCTCTAAAGCAAGTAAGCAGTTTGCGGTGAATGGGAATGTCGGGTAGCTGTCATCGTCTGGCGATAAATTTTTATAAACATTCGCGGGAAACTGTATCTAGTATCTATTTCCCGGCAACACCTGCCACTCGACAACAGCCCTATCGAAAGATACCATCGAATCGCCACGAGGCACGAAATTCTGCGTGCCATACCATCGAACGCGTTCCGCGCCGTCTATTCGCGTGCGCGGCAATAGTCAGGCGCGTGTAATCGTGCCTGATCGCGGGGAGGCGTTTCGCGAGAACGGATTTACCTGGAATAAACATCGGCACCGTTGTATGGACTGGTACCAGTGGCAATGGCCCACTTTAACTAAGTCGATTTCCCAAAGACCATGCCCGTCGTCACGCTAACCGCGACGATAATTAATAGACTTCTCCCATGACACGATCGGCCGTATCGTTCGCGGAACTGTGCGTGCCAGAACGGCCAACTTGCAAGGCCTGCTGTTCTCATGCCGCCGAGAAAATGTTCGCGCCGGCGTGTCTGCGTATTTTGAGGAGCGAAAGCGACGCGTGTTCTCGGACAAAAATGAAAGCGAAACAGAGCGGCAGGGAAATTGCGATTCCTCCGACGCCCGGCGCGGAAATATTTCGGCAGCGATGTAAACCCAGCGTATTATCCAGTGTCATAGCCGCACGGGCGATCGATCAATTGGCTGGGATTGCGTGGGAATAGTATTTCGTCCCAATCGCTGGCTACGTAGGGAATTGGCGGGGCAGGCTACGTTAGCGTTTTATTCGTTATGTTACTCGATATTCGTTGATACACTTCGCGTGCCGCGATGGCTCGAGCGGTTCGCGAAATTGGCTCCGATTCACGGTACGCCACGACGCGTAATCGAACATATCCGGTCAGATTTTTATACCGTGTGTTTCCGATGGCCGCGCAGCTTTTGAATGGAAGCGCGCGTCGTCACGTTTCGCGTAACGCGCATTCGAATGGCTCGAATCTATCGGAGCACAGTGTATGAAAAATTGGGTAGAGTGAAAGGATGTAACGCATATTCGTTTCACTGATCCTTTAATAGTGGCTATTAGGGCAGGGATGGCAGTTCGTTTAAATTTTTAAATATTCTCGAGCCACTACCGATCAGCTCGCTGATACTGTCTGATCGAGGCGAGTCTGAAGCGCAGAGCTATTTTCCTCGGTTGAAAGGCAGTGCCCGAATGGTATAGATTACCACAACGGGTTAATTGAATAAGGATCGTGTTAATAGAATTTCGAAACCAAGCGTGTACGATAACGTTGTACGGCTGCACGGGGAGAGACACATCGAGCCTAGGGTCAACGACTCGCTGAAATAAACCCCGTTCACGAATTAACATCCAGGCGATTCTTTCTATTCGATACATTACATTCTGCCCCTATCCCTGCTGGATAGTCGGGGGAAAGACCAACCTCGCCAGATCGTTCTGTCACAGGCTATGGTGTTCGAATTACTGTCGACTGCAAGGACCTGAATCGATAGCCATTTCAGGAAGAATTCGATTACGAATCCACGTCGTTTGTCCCTTTGACGGTGTGCTACTAATGTGTCCTCTCCAACATGGCGGCCAAACACTGTACACGTAACGCCATTAATCCCGGGGAAATTGTTTAATAATCCGAAGCGAATCGGTTGCATCCTCGGACATGATAATTTTATGGTTTCTGCGCCGTGCTTGAAATATTACGATACGTTTAGTATTACGAATTGAGGAGCTTGCATTAAGAGGGGGGCAGCTCCATTTTTCTCGGTTTTTGAGTTGCGACGTGTAATATACAGTGGCGGACGAAAGAATGTTTGAAAATTTTAAAATCGCATAACTTTTTTTAGAATTGGTCCAAACGACACGAGTTTTTTTTTGTGAAGCTAGAAGGATTTTTTTAGAAGAGTTTTCTAAGTGTCGTGTTTCGTCCTTTTGAAAGAAAAATGCAATTGATCGGAATAGCAACAAAAATAGTAAAGGTTGTTTTTTAAACTTTCTTTTGAGCCTGTAATGAAAATTCAAAAACCCGTTTGTAGATTGAAGTAAGTTGTATGCATGTCTAAAATTTCATTAAAATCGATTAACGTTGCTCTGAGCTATAAATCCTTAAAGATCGCAGAATAAGGTCGAGAATTGCGGAAATTCCCGAAATCAGCGATTTTTTTCAGTGGAACAAAAATTCAGTAGGCTACAGAGTCTATTTAGTGCTCGAAAGCTAGGGCTTTACGAATTTTGTATATTTCACGAGTGAACGTTTCCCGGAGAGGGTAGCTGTTTCGCGAGCAGAGAAATCAATAAGACAGGAATTTCATAGCCATTTCGGACACATCTCGATAACATGGACCCGATATCATACTGCCGATAGTGCTACGCGTAATCCACGCGGAAACCGTGCTTCCGATACATTGGTCTCCTAGTTTCTACCGTCTCTTACCTTTCGCTTCGTTCCTCAATTGCTCACAGGGAAAAAGATCGTACAGAAAAGCTATTTTAATTCAGAATTGAAGAATCCTCGTAGAAAACACTAAGTGCCAAGAATCAAATTTTTTAGCAGAGAGAAAAAACTTCCCTGACTTTAAATTATTTACGAAATTTTATTTGTTTTGTTTGATAAATATGCTGAACTAGGGTAAAGGACCCAAATACTGACACCCAACCAATTACTGTCACCTTAAGCTATTTTACAATAAAATAACGAATAAATAAACTATAGTATATAATCTATAGTATAGATTATAGGTTGAATTACACAATTCTTTTTGTGTGTGACAACGTTTATTTGTTCGTTATTTTAAGTAAAATAGCTTAAGGTGACAGTAATTGGTTAGGTGTCAGTAATTGGGTCCTTTACCCTATTCAATAATCCAAATGCATTGCAAAATTTCCAATTTTTTGCATTAATATAGTCCAAATTCACAAAAAAAGAATTGTATTCATAGAAAACACTTATGTGCCACCTCTTAGTTAGTTGTACAGAAAACTGAATGTGCCATTCATTTAAACTTACAAACACTAGTGCCAATCCTGTTTGTCCCTAGTTAATTGGCACTTACATTGTTTTCTACAGTAGTGACGTTGGACCGGTTGGACGTAGGTGCCAACAGTGCCGTGTTTCAGCTCTATTGGTAACTTATTTACAAAGGAAAATTGCGTTAAAATTCTATACTACAGCAGTATTACTATTGGCACGTAGAACATCTTCCGATAAAAATTTTACTCTTCAGTTCACGATGTTCCCTTGTTCGAGCACGCATCGTACCCTTTCCATCACAAGTAAATGGATCGGTGCACAGAGTTCGTCGCTGAACATTATCAGAACAATTTATCAATAGCATTTCTTTTGCAATTCCTGCGTTCCGCGGCATTATTTTCGCGGGGAGGTCGGAAACACGCTCCGACAGGGTCGCTACGAATCGCCGACTGCGCGTCTGGAGAACTCCATCCGCGTTTCAGTTTAATTGTGCGTCGCATTCGGACTTTGAAATACATAATGCCGTCTGACTCGCGGCGGAGGTGCACTTTGCCTCGTCCTCGTGCGCACGAGCGGGCACGAGCGTCCTGGCACCGCTAGGAAAAGGGAGGAACGTGTATCCATAAAATCCACAAAGGGAGATAATTCAGCGACACGCGGGCACACGTTCACCGGCTTTAAAAATCGTCGCTGCTGCGCGAAGAGATTCCCGCGACAATGCCCGGGACGTCCGTGCATGCGTCGGAGGTTCGGTTATGGCTGTCGTCCTGGCTGCACGTAAATGCACGCGTGCTCCTCAAAGGGACATTTTTCTTCCTTTTTGCCCGTGGATATAAAAGGTGCGCCACCGCTCGCGCACACCGAGTCCTCTCTGGCAACTTATCAAAAGCGCGTATTCCGCGTGTTCGACAAATTGCTCGCGTCACTCTAAATCCTGCTGCGCGGACTGAAAGGAACGAGATAAAGAACCGCGGAAGATGGCTTCGAATTGTCGTCTGCGTACGATAAAAACGGCTCTTCCTCGTTGCCATAACACTGGCGTCTCTCTACCATTCAATCTTCTGGCATTATCCGTCCCCCTGTCCCCTCGTATTCTCTTCCTAAACTGCAGGATAATCTAATGCTTTTACTGTCGTCTTTGTCACGTCAGCTGGCTCAACGCGACAATAGCTAAAAGGAACGGTGAGGGGAACTCTTGTGATTTAGAAAAGCGGCAACGTTACGAAATTCTGCGGCAGTGTTTCATTCCAGCTAATAGATTATATTCTACTCGCGAAGCAGGGCGGATATTTATGCGATGCTCGTCTGAGGAAAGTACCCCTGGGTATAATGCCATGGCTGCTCGCTTAGCTCGAATCAGAGCGAGCGTAATGTTAACGGGGCAATTGCCGTTTTATCTGTATATGGAAATGCGGGAGATAACGCGGGAATGGAGTGCGCTGCGAGAGAAGATGCTCCGAAAAATCGTGGGACCGAGGAAAGGCAACGACATCGAGGCGGAAGGAAACTGGGTAGCATCGACACGAGACGCCCCGAAGTCGCGGCGGGTCGGCGCAAGCGTCGACCCTTTTCACTCTCGTTATCTGGTTTTCCCCGTAACCGAGTGTGTGCACCCGGTCTCGAGTGCTTCTTCGTTATGACACGCTGGTCCAGAATTCGTCTAGGCAGGCGACACCGGTGTCTGCGTGTTTGTAGCACGTACACGGTGAATTGCACCCGCCTACGTGACCAGGGGAATGGGAATAGCGAGGCGCTTCCTCTACGAAGCATTGTGGAAATACGACGTGTCTCTGGTGGTAGCTGATGGCACCGAGCAATTGATGATTCTGCGCGAAGCAATAAGCCGAAAGTGTAAAAGGAACTCTTTCGGAGACCCTGTTCTCGAGAGAAGCTACACTGAGTCAAGCACGCTTCTACGATCCTATTTCAAAACGCAGAATAAAAGGAGACAAAAGAAAGGCAAAACGTTTATAGAAGAATAACGAAACCGTTCGTGGTTTCCCGTCTCGTTCCCCCACGTTCGAGTTGTCGCGGACCATCGACGCTCGTTTGAGCTTAATTAAAAGCATCGACAACACGACCGTGAGCTGCTGGCACGAGTAGGTGGTACGTGGATGAGCGGGGAGAAACAATGGCGCGGGAAAACGTAGGCTGTAAGTAGTTCAAACAACGAGAAAGCTCGCGGAATATAAATTAGCGTGTCGTCGAGCAACGACCCTCACACCCGGCGTTAATCTACCAGTGGCGTGTCCGTTTACGAGGGCTGGAGTAGAAGCGAAGCAGAGGGGTATCGTCGAAATTCTCTATTCTTAAACTTCTCGGAGGCGATTCCGAGAACGGCGCACGGCCTTGGAGACCCACTGAGTCAGCGGGGATGCAGCGCTGCTCGATATTTTCCCGTGAAAAGACAGATAACGAGTCACTCCGCCGCTACTCGGGGCTGGAAGAGAGGCCGAGGAGACGTTTGTCCCCAAGACAGATCGGCTCTCCCGCGGATACGGCGACGCTTGCCTGAAAACAAGTAGCGGGTGCACAAACAGAGAGGGAGGGAATAAAATCAGTCGGCCTCTCTGGCTTTTAACTCGACGGCCGATGGGAAGAAGCACGGGAGATTGGAGCAGAGGCACACGGGAAAGGGAGTGAGAGTAACGTGGAAACACGCTGGAGAAGCCAGCACAAGGTAAATCGATACGGACCACGCAGCAGCCAAGGCTGACGGCCTTTCGCTTCGTTCCGTCGTCTCTCTACTTTCTCTCCTCCTCGTTTCCTCGCGCCCCCTATCCGTCCTCTCCTCCCTTCGCTTCTATCCGCGACCCCTCGCGCAGATTATGGTGCTCGCCTCTAGCGATGGGAATGGAGTGGCACTCGTTCCACGGAGTTTGCCATCGCGGCTGGGCCCCCTTGCCTATCGACTCGGCGGACCTCCAGACCCCACCGGGCCAACTCTGCAGTCGCAGTTTTCACCGTGGCACGCGTTTCTGCAGCCGTGCATACGGGGATGCTCGATCCTGTCGCTGGAAACGTAGCACCAATTGCTCCTTCGAGGTGTGTCGCCTATTCTATTGCCACGCGAGCATCGGAAGTTTACGTACAGGAACGTTTTGGATTGCAGAAACAGAAGACCCGGGGGATTTCGTTGGATAGAGGGTGAAAGAAACTTTATCCTGGTAGAAGGATGTACCTACTTTGATAGTCGGTGAGAGTGGTAGGATAAGAACGCCAGGTGAAGACGTCACGAGTACAAGAAGAGGGAGGACTGTAATGGACACAAGGATAATTTAAACTATCGTTTTTGCGAATAATACTTATAAAGATATTTATTCAACTTAAAGTAAGAATATTGGAGATTCAACTGTTTTATCTTGACTCCGTGACTGACACTGGTGGCTTTTGGAATAGTAATGCTGTAGGATAAGGGACTGTGATGGGTTTTAAAGGTTTCTGAATGTAAGAGAGGGGATGACGGGATAGGGCAGAATTGCAGGATTTTGGGATAGGTGACGCATTGGCTAATATAACGATGTGTAGCAGGGATGACGCGGTATTTACATTTACGCAGCATTTGGGTAATTAGTGCGAATCATATTTACAGAGAAAGTCGGAGAAAAACGATAAGAAAGGGTCAGTACATTACAGGACACCGAAGGAAGACGTAACCCGTTAACGCGATTTTACGTATAGATTCTGAAATAAAGCAACTGTACCAACTCCCCTGCCGTACCAACACATTTACAGATTTACCCTATTCCAAATAACTTGACCAAAGATCCTTCTAAGAGAATAAAATAGACCTACCCTTTCCTCGCTTAGAAACCAGCCCATGCAGCATCGATTACCCTAAAGACGATTGTCGAAGACTATCCTATTCCTGCAGCAATCCCAGATGCGTTTCTCATCCGCAGTCGCGGATCCGTCAGAACGGATATTTAACTTCGCTCGCTGCTAGCGCGACGCAAAAGCAGACACAAATAGCAGATATTACTAAAGTAGGTAATTCTATGTTGCCAAGACAAAGTTAAAGGTTTCTTAAATCCTTTTAAGAAACATATATGCAGAAAACATTGTCAACAGAAGACCACGTGAATATGAATTGCTATAACGTTCGAATTACAACAAATTTTTAAACACTGGCAAACGTGAATGAAATTCCTGTTGAAAATAAAATAATTATATTAGGATAAGCGTATTTCTGATTGTGAGATAAAAACTACTTTTCCAAGTCGCCATTATCGTTCCATTTTCCTCTGTCAGCAGACAAGGCAGTTTTTTACGCCACTGAAACGTTGCTTTTCCTATCCAGTGACAAAAATTTCCCAGTCTTTTCGACGACCAACATCGCAACAGAGTGTGGAAGCGAGAGAATCGCTGACGCTCAGAAATCGAAAGTAGCTACCTTGTAATTGTGACAATGCGACTACTATGCGCATACGGTGCCTGCATTTCCCGGACCCGGAAACGGTCGTGAAACGTGAGGGCGAAAGGGAATATTCTCGCGAGAGAAAAGAACGCAGGTGCGCTATTGCAGGCGGTCAGGTCTGCTTTGAAGGGGGTTAGGTCTGGGTTATTTATATATTCTTATAACGTTAGACAACTTGGAATTCTGAAATATAGCAAGCTAAGGTGAATGCCCCAATTTCTGCTCGTTTAAGAGGTAACTCCTCATAAAGAAGGTGTAAAAAATTTGTTTGTGATCAAAATATGCAGAGTAATTGATTAATTCTTTAATAATAAATCAACCAATTGAAAAACTATTTAAGAACGATATTTCAAGATGTTTAACTACTAGTGATTTGTAATTAAATATATAATGCTCGTGCAACACTCGCGTAAATGTTTAAATAATTTAGAATTATTTTGTTGCAACTATAGTACAAACGTAACGCATATAATAATAAGAAAAATACGAAATGAGCAGAAATTGGGACATTCACCTTACAAGGGAAGATCCCGAACCCGAGAATTCAAAAAATTCTAAAGCTTTGTGGATATATAGAGAATTTTCTCCTAAGTACAACGCATTTTTTTTTTGCTGCCCAAAATCACAATAACGGGGTGAAATTAACTCCTGAAGATTCGGCTATTTTTCGATTTTATTTTCTAACTCGCAATCTGTAAGATATAGAAAAGAAATTTCAAGACAAAAGTTACTTCTTTTAATTAGATCTATCAAATGGTAAAAGTTTTATCAATTGTTTAAACAATTAGAAAAAAGTTATAAACAAAAATATTAATAATGTTTTCTAAAATTCGTCGTTTCACGTGAAATCTGAAGGAGCAATGTTCTTCTGACATTTATTAGGAAATTATTTTATTCGTCTTGTAAACCAATGTTGTTTTACCATTTCTTCGAACGGTACAATGCTCGCTGCAACTACTACAATGCAGTACAATCAAGAAAAACGATGCTTTTAAGAAAGGAGGGGCTATCAGGAGGAAATTCCCTACATATCCACAAAGTTTCAGAATTTTTTGAATTTTCGGCTTCGGGATCTTGCCTTGTTAGTACAATCTGCCTTATAAATTCAGCTCCTTTAAACGTCCTGACATAAGTACTCCATATACCCTTCAACGATGCCTCGCACTTTCATGGTGCCTGGAACTATGACGTTCGCTTCTGGCGATAGGAATGAGAGTGCCACTTATCCCACAGAGTTTACCCTACTCGTCACGGCTTCTTTTCCATCAACTCGTGGACTTGGAAGATCCACGATGCGGACACTGTGTACCCTGTAACGTTACACGCGTTTTTACAGTAGCGTAGATTACGATGCCCCGCTACTTCTGGCGAAGGAAAGTGCCCCTCGTTCTACGAACCTCACCCCCGTGTCCAGGCCCTTTACATCGGCGGCCCAAAAAGCGGCCATCGAACGAATATATACATGGAATACGTGGCCGTGGAGCGTTCTCGTTTCGCGGCCGTTGAAAGCAGATAAAAAAAGAATATTCCGGGAGAAAATGTTTCTCTCCGTTCGGTGTGTCGTTACCTTCTTTTCAATTGTTTTAACGAGGCAACCGCGCGGCGTTGTAAATATGCAAGCGTACGAACCAATTCACCCTTTCAGCGCGATCGATCCCGATGCCCGGTGGCCCTAGCAGAGGCACGTCGAAAATCGTTAATCCGATGCGCGCAAGTGGCGCACTTCCGGTTGATCTAACCGTTTGAAAGGCTCTTGCCGAACTGCATCCCCCATTGTGATCGACACCGTGGACAGTTCAATCTACTTCACGTCACCCGCTGTCGAAAGGCTTCTCGGTCAAAGTTCGGACGTCAAATTTCCACTGCGGCGGAGTCCTTGAAATACGCTCCGCCGCGGACGCGGGTCTTTGGAAGGAAACCAGGGAACCTATTGGTAACCATCGTGGAACTTTCCACCTAGATCGACACAGTTTACTTGCAGCCAGCCACGAAATTATCGCCACTAACCGAAATTTAACGAACGATATCACAAAAGTCACTGTACTGCTTCTCATTTTAAAATTTATCTCAAATCGGAAGTTCCCGAAATTTCTGCTTCCGCCAACGATCTCGTGACGCGCCGTGCCTTCTCCCTCGCGAAAACTGGAGTACACGTAAGCATAGGCGAAACACTGAAGAATTATTGCCACAGAGGTGTTAAACAAGAAAACGGAACGCCGCGCAAAATGTGGAGCGACGGAAAGGCTCGTAAAAATTCATAGCGCGCGTATTACGCGGGCCGTAGTTTTAGTGGCGTATAAATCCACCCTCGGTGCTTAAATGGTCACGCGGGGCGAGCTTATTCGCGCCAGCCAGACGCGAATAGGAATCGTTGCACCGATGCGAAAGTCGCGCGCGAGCCTCTTGATCCCAACGCTACTTATCCAGCCAGAAGTACCCCGGGCACAACCCCTCCTAAATCACCCCTAACCGCGCATAGAATCGCCTTCCTTCTTCCTCGGTCCGTCCCTCTTCTGTCGCGTATTTCTTCGCCCCGCTTGTTACGGCTCCCTTATCTCCTCCACAATGGCCCTTGCTCTTTTCGACTGCGCGTGGCCTTGAGCGACTGTGCTCGGTACCCGGGGAACATCGTTCTAAATCGATTCGGGTTACGGGGAAATCGAAAGCGTGCACCGTGAGATCGAGGACGCCGGGAGGGAACTTTAGTGCTGTACCTACGCCAAGTTGCATGGGGAACTATGAGATTCTGTTTGACAAACGTTCTTCTTGTTAGCCGAGGCCAGAGCACGGACTTAATTGACCCGTGACTCGTTCGTACTAATTGGAGGATTTGAAACGTGTAACGGGACTGGCTCGTTCCAACCAAGTTTTGGGTTTCGCCAGGAGAATCGGATTGTTTTAAGAAGTTCTCTTTCAGTCGACCTCGTTGCGACGAGATTATTACCATATTGTGGCTCGTAGTACTCTGTTTTTATGGAAATTCTGCAGCTCCGCCAGTTTGTTAGACCTTAAGTGCCTGGCATTAATTGGGCGTGTGCGGGGCTCATTTCAAAGCATGTTTAAAGGTTTCTTTTTTAAGGAGAGAATCTAGTTTAGAGGGTCGAAATTGGCGATTTGCTTTTTTGCTTTAATCGATGGTAATACTCTCAGAGAATATATTCCTAAAGTTTCAGAGCGAATTTCAAAGTATTTCGGAAGTATCAGCAGTTATGTGGAAACCGTAAGTTTAAAACGCTTTTTCAGAAAACAACATTTTGCATATTAGCGGGGAAGATAGCAAGAAAAATATTTGACCCATCGACCTTTCCTGGGGCTTTTTAGTTAAATAACGAACAATCATCGCAGATGAACTGAAAACATTTATGAAAAAATTAAATTAAACCACATTTTTTTGCATAAAAACATCGGAATTTTGTCCTCGAAACCGTGACATTTCCTTCAAAGATCCAGAATTTTGTCAATTTTAGACTTCTCTCTTGTTTTTTTAGTTCATCGACAATGTAATGGAAACGTTACTCAGTTCATGGAAACTAAGAAAAACTTGGATGTGTTTATTTTGGGCAAAAATTAAAGCTTCCATTTTCCCCACCATTTCACAATTCCAATTTCGGCGCGATGAACTAGAAATTTTTCAATTAATTTTTTTTGTATTTTTTAAATATACATTAAAATACCCCTAAACTTCTGGAAAGATTTACTTTATTGATCCGTGTTAAAAAATCGCGAAAATCACCTTGTTTCAGTTTCCTAAACCAGGTTCTCCCGTTAAGGGTTGTTTCTGGCGTTTCATTCTTTACTTCAATGCGTTCCCATTTCGGCTAACATATTAACTCTGGAACAAATGTTCAGTCGGGACAGTGCATTTGAATGAAAGAATAACGTGAAAAGGGAGTCGGATATGGAAGAATTAATTAAACTGTCTTCAGGCATCGGTGAGCCGTTGCCAATTTAATAACACATAGTCCGTTCCAAGCAACATTCTGCTTCGTGACACGTTCATTTTCCGCTGTGGCCCATCTGAACCGCGGAGAGAGCGATGATACCGGGTTGTCGAGATCGTGTTCTGAAGTGGCTAACAAACGTTGAAGCACGACGATCGGTCATATCCCTTGAGACCTTTATCCATAGAACACGATGCACACGCTGCATTATTAAAGCACGGCCCATGTAACTCCATTCACAGTTGCCTAGCACGTTTCACCTCGTTTCTTGCCGCCGCTTTGAAGAGATTCCGTGATATAAACGCGACCAGCTTTCATCGGACTCCCCGTTCCCCGTGCAGGCTGTTTCGAAAAATGCCTCGAGGACCGGCGAGCCAGAAACCCGCCGATGAAATTCTCGATCCTTCGCTGGTACATTAGGAACGAGGGAGGAAGTGTCGCAGACGGTGATGCTGCTGAAAAATTCAGTGGCGCAGGATGAATACGATTCGCGGGATTCATTATTAATCCTCGTCCTTTCTCGAAACTGGTCACCGCTGGGGCACGCCGTGCTCCCTCGCTGTCGGCCATCGATTGCTCAGCGTTAATAATTCATCGGCTTTTGTCTACTTGTCGCCGTACTCTAACGAAACTGCGCAATTACGTGTATTCGCGCGAAGCATTCATTAAACTGTCTCTTATCGATCGTCCGTCTCGGTGAAAATTGGACCGGGTCGCAGGACGTCTCACCCTTGGTCCACTAATCATCCGCGAAGCGAAAGAAACAGGCACAGGGCGGAAAGAAATGGGAGGCAAAAACACGGAGAAGTTCCCTCGATTCCGTACCGTAATCCCGGCGTGTCATCGCCGGGGAACAATAGCGCTCCAGAAATCGATAAATACCCTTCGAAATATTCGGGGGAATCGGGCAGGAATAATCCCGATTAATTGGCTCGCGATCCATGGGCACGGGAAAAAACCAACCCTTGATCCTTCGAGCTACTAGATGCATTTTTGCATCCCTTGGGCACTCGTGGGTCTATGTGTATGTATAAGGGAATATGTAACGTTGGCCACATGAAACGTTAAAAGCCAGTTCCATGAAAACTACCGGGGATAGAGACAAAGTGGTTCGCTCTATTTAATACCAAAAAGTTGTACTGTTATTTACCCAGTGTACGCGCGAAAATTGCAATGAGTGTACACGGATTTAAAGCGATCACTTCACCACATTAATGTATATTACACGTCTGCTTCATACGAATGTACTTTGCAGCGTGTGTTAATGAGCTATTAGGAGCTGCGAAATAGACCAAAGTTGTTACATCAAATTCTGTGTAAAGTTGAAGGACCAAAACGGTGTCGCGGTGCTTAATTATTCTCCATACGTGTTCCCCGCATTTAGCTTCCAACGACTCGTTCCCCTTCCTCCAACTGAAATCGACATTTACCCCGACGTCGCCAGAATTAAATCGGCTGATCTACGTCAAAGGAAGTAAAGAAAGAAGTCACCCCCAGACGAATCCAATCACTTTGCTCGTGTACGGAGCAACGAGCAGAGAAGTGGCCGAGTTTAAGAGCTGCCGACGCGGAAGCGTCCAAACTGTATCGGTGAATCGATTAAAGTAGCATAGCATTCTCGATCAAAGTAATCGCGCGTAATTACGCCGTCACGGAACGGAATAAGAAACGGCCGTCGGTAAGTGTTTTCAATTCGAAGAGCAATCGCGAGGGGGTGAGGTTAGAGATTTAAGGGAATTGCGCGAACTTTGTGATCGAGGGTGGCTTTAACGAGGCTTCAGCGGGTTCTGCGGGGCTCCGCGTTCGCGATCGAAAGGTTACTCCTCTGAAAAAGGGTAAGTTTACGCGAGAGAAGCCCGGCGAAGTTGCTCCGCCCGCGAGAAAGGACTCCTGCGATCTGTGCCCGAGCCTCTGGTTCCAAGAAAATCTCGTAATATCGTAGCCGACGAAAATTTAAGCCGAGATTACTGAATCTTCCAGCTAGTCGATGGACATCAGTGTCCTCCGGTGGATATTAAAGATGTCGGAATACGCTAAACCAGCGATTCATTTCCTACAGCCCTGGTTCGCAAGCAATCAAAGATCACCGTCTCCAGTGACCTTAATTTTCCAACAGAATTTCGCGAGAGGCGTGCGATCCACGATTTTTATTACGCGCTTCAGCGAAACGCGCCGGCCGCGCGAAACGGGCACGCACCTAAATATCGCGCTAGACGGCGACAATGAAATACGAGACGGACGAAATGAGCGTAAAGGGGATTGGTAAATGTCACCGCGGGCTCTAGAACCACTGAAATCTCAAAGTCGACCGGTGGATAGACTTATATTGCCTGATATACGGGGCCCGTTTCTATGACGCATCGTCGGCCATAATTTTTCTCATATTTTACACGGAGGGGAAAGGACGAACGAAAAGAAGGCAACGGGCAATTGAGTGAAAGCTAAGAGAGAGAGAATATCCTGCTTGAAATGTATTCTGTTCACGCTCGGGTAACTGACGGGCCAGCCGTGATATTTTTATTCCAGAAGCGGCAAGGGGGGCCGAAGGTAATTGCTTTCATAGAAGTTCTTATCGTCTGTGTTACAGGGTGACAGTACTGGCCGTTCTGCTGGGGATTCTCGAATGGGATCGCAGCGTCACGTGCGTCCTGCTGCTATGGGAATACATGGTGGGATACTTGGCCATTTTCGTGGTCTCCATAGCGGCGGAGTTCTCCATCTGCTTCCTGGCGACCAGGGGGAGCATCCTGGACACCGCGGTCAGGGCGCCCATGCAGTACTTCCTCTACGTACGACTTCGTGAGTGACACGTCCCATCGACTTTCACTTTAACGCGTTATGGCGCTTCGATAACTTCGCAAGTCTTATTTAAAACAGAAGGATGCTGTAAGATCGAATGCTCGGCATTCGAACTACTCACATTCTCCCCTTTGTATCTCTTGGAATTTTTATAAGTGTCTGTGGTGACGAGAGAACGAATTAATAGTTATTCTTAGAAGATGAAGATTACGTAAATATGGAGATAGGTCATAGAAGTATCGTCGCTAGAATCGATCAGGCTTTTATTAACAACCCCTATGGCCGAAAAATTCAGCGCCCTCAATCCCAGAGCTACTTTCCTTTCTGACGTTGTTACCTGATATATTTATGATACCGAAGCTGAGGGGTAAGCCAGTACAAAAGAGGAATTGCAGTTGGAAGAGTCTCCTAAATTCGCTCGCGAACGCTCATG
This sequence comes from Andrena cerasifolii, assembly GCF_050908995.1. Taxonomy (NCBI): domain Eukaryota; kingdom Metazoa; phylum Arthropoda; class Insecta; order Hymenoptera; family Andrenidae; genus Andrena; species Andrena cerasifolii. The sequence continues at coordinate 22,628,516 of NC_135119.1, read as the reverse complement.
TTCGTGTAATGTAGGAGAGACTTGCAACGTCGTCTAATATAGATCCCTGTGAGTCCATTCGGCCTGTAATAACATTAACGGCCAGACACGTTCAGGTATGTAGGTAATACCACGAATGTAATCAAAAACAGATACGCCCCAAAGTATTTACCAAAGCTTCTAACCAATCTAATTACCTATATCGCGTTAATGAATATGTGGTTAATTGAAGATCGGGGTGGTCGTAGGAGAAATCGTAATCGATCCAGAGGCGCAGGGTGTAGAGTTCGTTAACGAAAGGCTTCGTTGGTGGCGACGGGAGGCCACTTTTCCCTTGTCGGCCCCTCCAATCTCCCGAGGGCGAGGGGCGAATATTAATAAGAGCTCGGTCTGTACCCATGGCTCCTTGCTGGTAATAAACGATCGTTCGCGAGGGAAAAGAGTTTGGTCCTCGAGGGTCGCGCTTATCCTCTGTACGAGTGCATAATGCAAGGGTAGAATTTCAGAATCGATTCGCTTCGTTCTTGTGTAATTTCAAGGAATTTTTGCGGACAAAGGTTATCGGTGTCGTTCAAATATAATATAAGATCAGACACTGCCAGGTTCTTCAGAGTGAAAGGAATCGTAGACTGTGAGAAAAAATTGTTCCACTTTTTTCATTCACCCTGCTGCCCAGCTTCAAGGAGTCTTTTAAGTAGGAGAGGATTCCTCGCTTCTGAAGTTTCTCGCCTTTTTGCCTCTCCCCTTTCGCTGCGCGGAGACGGGCGTGAAATTTTCTGTCTTTCTGGCCATTAAGAAATAGGAAGTCATATCGTTCTGGGTTCTTGCTCCTCTCTCTAGCGGCCTCTGATCTCTCCAAGTGTCCCTTTAATTGCCCATTATGCTAATGCACCACTTGCGCGTCTAGAACCACTTGAATAGAAATCTCCATATCCCTTGATTCTCTCCATACATACAATGCAGCGCCTTGTATGTATGGAGAGAATCAAGGGATGGCGCGAAAAACTGGAGCGTGATCTTTGTCACAGAGCTTTTGCGAGCGCTGGGAAATGCTCATAGCGTCAGCTTGAACTGAAAGCGCAAATTTTATATCTGGTACTCGTGTAGCTTTCAGTTTAGACGTTCAATCCCAGACTTCAGCAACTTCTTTTAGGGCAGCTAGATAGTTGAAAGTAAGGGAATTCAATAAGTTTAGTTTTCAAACGGTCGACTAGCTCGGAAACTCGATTGGTGAAGTTCCAGAGGCTGATCTAATGGCCTATTGCAAAATCCTACGGTTTCCTTTGAAAGTGCTCTTAGAGAGCTGTAGAAGATGCCAGTATCGGTACGACAATGAGGATCTTTTCAGGATTTTTTGAGGATCTCATTTTCCATGCACCCTGTGCAAATCTACTCGAGAATTTGCATTCTCTCCTCCGAGATCGCTTCGTGGTATCTGACATTGTGTCCGTAAAATTACTCGCGCACTGCCGGCATGTACATTACATGCCAGTTAGGCGTACAAAGAATTACTTCTAGCCGTCTGTTCTCCGGAAAGGCACATACATCGCTGAGGTATTAACGATTCTGGAACGGATCCAACGGTGATCCGCTGTTCTCCGGGAGTTATAGCGCACCGAGGAAGAACTCGATGGAAATTCCGTTCACGTACAGCTGATTGGTCGGATGCGTACAGAGTGGCAGGCCCGCCGCCGTTGCAGCTACACTCTTTCGACTCTCTGTTCGATTCGGCTGGTCTGATTTCGACACAACAGAGGACTTGGGAGTTCTGGCCAGGCGAGATTGCACCACGAGGAGTGAGAATGTATCTCGGGGGCGAGTGTGAAAGTTGTAACAAAGGCTCTAGGAAACGCGAGGGATAGGCTAATGGAAGTTCCCGCTTTAAATAACTTGTTTATCTCTGATCTTGCCAAAACCATGTTTCAAGATATACATATATATAATACGTTCGGTGGAGTATATTAAATGGTCCAAATTCGTTTCTAACGAATCTCGAAACAGGATATATATGTTCTGTGAGAGTAAACACTAAGAAATTATTGATGACGGTAGGATCAATCGTCGCGATATGTATTTTCGCAGCTCTGCAATTAAATCGTGGACAGCAGTGTTTGCTTTCACAGTTTCCTCGCGCTTTGCTAGTCCGCGAGCTAACTCTTTCTGTTTCGCGACGTGATTCCGCGACTAAAGTCCAATCGGCGTGAATCTAATCGGAACCGCAACAGTTCAAGTTGTTCAAATAAACTTTACCATTAAAATAATAGGTACTGCTACTACTTTTAGACTTTTTATTTCCGCTAACGGCAATCTGAATGAGTTACCGTTACGATCATATTTTTAACATTAACGTTGACAGTTCTGTAACAGCCTTGAGGTTCTAACCATTTTATTAGTATGCCGAATGTAGGCGAAATAAAAGCAAACTGAATCATCCAGAAAATACCTCGAAATAAAGCTACACTGCTTTATCTTAACTTTATCAGCAGAATTTGTTAGTCGTATTCTGAATTCTAATTTCAACTTACATTTCATAGAGTTTAGGCAATTTTCTATATATTATTAGTTAATGCAAATCTGCATTGATATTTCTCACAAGAGGAATACTTGCAAGCAGAGAAACACCGGGGAACTTTTCTTTATCGCACATAAAATACCTTTACTTGGATAGATTTGAAATTATCTCGACTTATGCAACGGCACCTATAGATCCATAATCATGTCAAATGCACTCACCGGAATGCAGAAATGAACGAAAGCTGGCACGCCGGAACACGGCGAGTTATGCTTTTGCGGCGAAGCTATCTCCTGCTGGATGCTCGAAGAAAGCACTGTCGATACCTTCAATCCTTATCCGGTGCGAAGCTGCGGCATTCACGTTGACGTACTTTCATTTCAGCCAAGAAATGCCAATCATCCTTGAAAAAGAAACGCACGCAGACTTTACGAGACGCTTGACCCAAATATATTCCGCCCCTGCCTTTCAATCATCTTTTATTTCTAAACGCTTTTCAGAGTCACTTGATGCACTTCAATCGAGAGTGAAGTGGAACACTTTGCACTTTGTTTGTATACAGAAGTGCTAGTAAATCAAGAAACTCGAATTATGAAAGAAAATTGTAGCGAAATACATAATAACGAAAAATGACATCTCGGAGAAATATAATACATTGAGGAGCTTGCTCGACGTCCCTATTAATATTTATCAAACGATTCCGGCTTCTCGAAGGACCTCTGATTAGCGACGTCTGTCCCCGAATTTTTTGGATCCGCCAATTGGGATCGGCGATCTATAATAGCGAGCACATTTCTTCACTCATTCAAATTCCATTGGAACGAGAATAAACTTGTAGGTACACATTCGCGCTACGAATGGAATAAGAGATCAGAAACTCAGGGGTTACGAAATCATCACACTTCTCCCCCGATCGTTTCTTTATTTTCGCACAGACAGAATAAGCAGTCTGTTCCATGGCTCGCCTTGTGTACATAAACATTCCAAGACTTTAAATTGCCCCACGAGCTTTTACATGAACTTCGCGAAACTTTATTTCAGTCCTGCTACTGGTGGAAACTGGATGGCTGTGCGCAGGTGTAACGTGGATAATCTATTACTATCAAAGCTGTCCCGTCAACCAACTCAAAGATATAATGTTAGGTAAGTCTGACTTTTCACGGACACGTGAAGCACTTTCCTTCGGCTTTCTAACATCGAACGAAGACGATGTATAAAACAATACGAACTTCTGTATCGTTCTGAAAGTCTCTGCTCTATTTACGTCTCGTGGGAATAAGAACATCCTGTACCAGCTATGTTTTACGCGGACAAAGAATCCTGTACCAAGGAAATCGGACGTTACATAAATTCAAGGCGAATAGAATGCTACACATTAGTACTCTTGAACTCCTAGTGCTTGAAACGTCGAGAAGGATGATGATATTTCACGGTGCTTTGTACGATTTTCTTCGCCAATCATTTCTCTTTGTTCGATCCGTAACGCGGCAGTCGGTGAACGAGGAACCGATGCCTCTTTCGCGATCAGAACGGTTCGATTTTAGCGAGAACTTCCACCACAGGTTTACTGATATCGAATTGGTGCGTGCTGGCGTCGGTGATGGTGACCGTGTGGTGCACCTACGACGCGGCGGGCAGGTCCTGGGTGAAAATGAAGAAATACCAGCGCAGCATGAGGGAGGCGGAATCAAGATGCGGTAAATTACATTACAACCGGAGCGGCAGTAGGAACAGAAACTGGCGGCAAAGGTAACGGCTCTGTGTTCGTTTGTACGTCGGTTTGATCCCCCTCGTCTGACTTATTACCCGCCACTTCTACTGAGATCTCTCCCGCCACTCGCTGTTCACCTTTCATGTCGCCCGCTGCCTTTATTGCTAAGTTCTTTTAAATCGAAACTATTACGGCACCTTTACCACTCGAAGTGACATTAATCTCATTGCCCATCACTTTTCCTTTAATCAATAATGTAAATGAATGTAGGAATCGGTCGATGTGCCAACGTGGCGGCAGAGGGCTGTTGCTGAGTCGCGTGAGAGCTACAGTTATGCTGTTTGAATGCTTAAGGACACAGAACGAAACGAACGTAGCGCGCGGAGAAACGAGTGTAACGCGCAGATTCTTTGTTTCGTCGTTCTCGAGAACTATACTTACGCCTGTAATTTTATTTTATTATTAGTTAGGGATTGCAAAGCGGTAAATCGGTAAATCGGTTTGAAGCTTTTTTTCACTGATAACGTAGCAGATATCGACGGAATTATGCGCTACATATATGTGCTACTATTTCTCGCGATCTACCGGCAAATATCGAGAAATACGTAATTTACCGGTAAATATCGAGAAATACGTAATTTACCGGTAAATATCGAGAAATACGTAATTTACCGGTAAATATCGAGAAATACGTAATTTACCGGTAAATATCGAGAAATACGTAATTTACCGGTAAATATCGAGAAATACGTAATTTACCGGTAAATATCGAGAAATACGTAATTTACCGGTAAATATCGAGAAATGCGTAATTTATCAAATTACCGGTAAAAATTTGGCGATTTACCGGTAAAAATTGGATGTATAGCAATGTAGCGCATATATATAGCGCATAATTCCGTCGACATCTACTACGTTATCAGTAAAAAAAAACTTCAAACCGATTTACCGATTTACCGATTTGCAATCCCTATTATTAGTATCTAGTTTTGATAATTAAAATCCTACGTATATTCCAAAACATTCCTGGGCTCGCAGTAAAATGGGGGAGCCATTACGGAAAGCTGCTTGTTTATTTTGACCCAAATGACAGCATTAATACAATCAGCCTTCCTTCTAGGGTATTCCCAAATGGAAACCACTGACATTATTAAAATTTCCTCGATTTTAGAAAAGTCATACGCGCGTACCAGGATAGCTGGCACAACAGGTGCAGGCTGCTGTTTTGCTGCATGGGTAATTCCGATAGAAGCCGAGTAAGTTTGACCGAGAATCACGGGAGCTTTTCAAGAACAGACGCGGGACCAGCTTGGCGTCACTTGTAGAATAATATCGCTTCGGTTCTCAGAATTCGTTCGCGGATATCGCCAGGCTGTTCAGCGATTTCTTTCGCGACCTGGACGTGGTGCCGTCGGACGTGGTCGCCGGCCTGGTGCTGCTGAGGAAGTTCCAGAAGGTCGAAAGGGAGCTGATCGTGAAGCAGCGGAAAAACGACACGTACGAGTTCCTGTCGGGGGTGCCGGTTACGCCTCGCACGAAATTCTTGTCCTTGACCGAGGACGGTGATCTGGGCCACTTCCAGTCGGCCATTCATTACATGCACTTCGCCCTCGCCGCTTATGGCTGGCCCATGCTCCTCGTTCATCAATCCACCGGCCTTTGCCAGTTGTGTGCAAGGTAATGTCGTGGGAACGTGGCGCACGTGCCGTCGCGACATTAAGCGTCACCCATCGATTGAACTCCCCTGGCATTTCATTGCCACCTTCTCGACAAAACACGAATTGTTCAGCAGTCTATTATTATACCGGGAATATTGCTAGATTCGACGATTAAATTCTGTGCCTGATTGTGGATTTAAAGTTAGCCGTCCATTTGGGAAACTCTTCGCGCACTACGGTAACAAGCAGGTAGCGGTCGAAGTTAGACGCTGAATAATACAGTTACACGCTCGAAATCATCTGTCGAAGCGGATTAGCGCTACAAGTCGGGTCTCGGGAGTAACATGGTCGGAATCTTGTCGCAGATTACGGTGCGGGTGTTTCCCATGCGGCGGACACGAAGACGAGGCGACCGTGGTGGAGGACAATTGTTGTCAGTGCAATTACACGGCGCTGAAGAAGCTGATCAATGTCGCCGAGGTGGAAGTCACTTATGCGACTTTTCACGTCGACGTCAGCGAGACGCCGTTCTACGTCGCGCTCGATTACACGAGGAAAAAGGTTTGCCGCGTTCCTTTATCGATTCCCGTGCACTGATAGCGTTTGCCTTGGTGGAACACCGGGGGACATTAGAATCTTCGCTACGAAGCTTCCTTCTTATATCGAGCGTGTCATGAGTTTAATCGGGGAATATCGAATTACTTGCATTAAATTGTCTACTAATGAACTTTGAGAGATGGAACATCGGTATACCACCACGTTTTTTTAGCGCGATTCTAAACTTTACAGCATCCTCGACGTTATAGACCTCGTCGCGTCAATGTGTAACGTAGATTTCACCCCATCGGTCGGGGGATAAATCTCGCGTGGTAGTAAGCACGTTAGTCTCGCAATCTATAACGAACCCAGAGTGTGTTCTAGTTCGATCATCAAAGCTGGTCGCTTGAGAAAATTAAGCCGCCTAATAATGCGCCCGTAACGATCGCTTTACCCCGAACTCCGGCGGACTTACACCCGGAACGGTTAACTACCAATTTTGCTGCTGTCTCTTCTTAAGGTTGTCGTTAGTATACGAGGTACCCTCAGCATGGAGGACGTGCTAACAGACTTGAACGGGGAGGCTGAAGTGTTACCATTGTCGCCCCCGAGAGACGACTGGCTGGGGCACAAGGGGATGGTCCAAGCCGCCGAATATATTCAGAAAAAGCTACTCGACGAGGAAATCATGTCCCGTGCCTTCGCCAAGGTATTGTTCCCCACGTCGCTTTAAATGTAAATGATTGGCGCACGGCGCATATCGGCGGCTGGTTAAACGGAATAATTATACTTATCGCTGAACTCGTTACCTATTTCGAGTCACGGAACGGAAAGGCTGAATATACAAGTTTATCGAGTTTTCTGCGGTTATACTTCGACTCGGTACTCCCAGGGCTTTGATAACAGTAAGATCTCGCGCGCAATTTAATAAATAAATGTGTTAGGTTCGATGCACAGATGGTAGGAATGTCTGTTCGACCACTCGATTGGACACCGTCCAAATTTCTGCCTCAGGATCCTTCGAGGGGAACCACTGAATTCGGTCTGGTGCTCGTTGGTCATTCCTTAGGAGCAGGAACAGCAGCTATCTTAGCGATATTGCTGAAACAAGACTACCCAGACCTGGTGTGCTTCGCGTTCGCCCCACCGGGTGGTCTGTTGAGCATGCCCGCTCAGCAGTACACGCAGGAATTTATTACGTCCGTGGTGGTCGGGAAGGATGTTGTGCCCAGGATAGGTCTCCGACAAATGGAGAGCTTACGGGCCGATCTTATCAATGCCATAAAAAGAAGCGTCGATCCCAAGGTACGTATCAGTCGAGCTTCCCCGAGTAACCATACATTAAAGCTACCGAATCGTCTCGAACCGCGTTCCTCGCTGATCAATCAAACACTTTCACGCGTCGCTACCGTTCCAATAAATCTCCAGATATGTGCAAAATTTGTATCGACCCACTTCTCAAAGTTTAACATCCCTGAACCGTTTCGACGCCGTTCGTAGCAGCGTTCGCGAAATACATTAGCAGCTGATGGGGCGAGGGATAAACAGAGTGGTCCTGGCGGAGAACAATCTAGAGTCGAGTGGAAATGCGCGCATCAATCACGCAACATTCGTTACAGTGGAAAACGATAGCCTGCTCGGTGATGTGTTGCGGTTGCGGTTCCACCCCCACCTCGGCGGCGAATTTAGAGGCAGGCGGATGCATCAGCGAGTATCAGAGGGACAAGGACCTAGCCCGCTCCCAGACCGTTCTTCCAAGCGATACCAGCATCACGCTCACCCTGCACAGGCCCCTGTACCCGCCCGGCCGAATCATCCACGTGGTCCGACATCATCCGAACAAGGGAGAGTAAGTTGCAACGTTTACGTCCCCTTTTCGACTTTAACCCGCGCCGTTCCGCCCGACATCGAACCTCGAGATAGCCGTTCGTATGCCAGACAGACTTTAATCCACGATCTCTTTTTCCGTTCCCAGGCAGAAGTACGAGAGCTGCTGGAGGTACGTTCATTAGAAACTTTGTATTTTTCAAGGTTGCTCTGGGTAATTGCATCTTGGGGATGTGCCCGCATGCGAACCCTTGGATCTGTATTCTAGACTTCTCCTCTCCCACAGTGTCTATCGCACCCTTTTACTATCTTCTTTCAGAGACGTTACTCTATAAATGTCTCCTTAGACGTGCATGATTGAGTCTAGAAGGATCGTGTGTCGTACCGAACAGGGTGGGCCACCTGATACCACACCGCATCTACATAATATTTCTGTTGCTTTCGAATTCACGTACGAGTGACGCGAATAACCGTTGCCGGGTTTACAGGAAGACGCGCGATAGATAGAAGCACTATTTCTCTCTCCAGGTTGCCGTTTCTATGTTCCCGGGGATATCGTTTCTTTTTTACACGGAACCGTATTTTTGCTCGCGACGATTCCCCTCGAATCTCTTCCCGGCAGCTGTGCCGACTGAAAGTGACCCATCGCGCTGGTTCAAACGCGGACGGGATGGGTATTCGTGAGCGCGCAAATGCTACCTATCGCGGGACTGGCAGCTCGGTTCGCGTCACGAATTCTTAAACAAGAAATGTGTTCTATTAAAGGATAACTCAGGCACGATTAGCTTGCCAATCTATGTTTATCAAGACTCTTGTGCTCCCTTTTAGAAGTTTCATTGTCCAGATATGTCTGCGTGCATGTAGTCCTGGGACACTTTGTGTACAGCTGTGTTTTCCGATTCGATTCCAGGCGAATATTGAACAAACGCGAGCCAGTGTACCAGGCGTTGTGGGCTGGCCCGTGTGATTTCGACGAAGTGCTGATAAGCCCGGTGATGATACAGGACCACATGCCGGACCATATGCTGAAAGCTTTGACCAAGGTAAGCCGGATACCCGCGGTAAAGCTGGGTAATTACAAACTCTTGGAAGAGGCGATCGCCGAGCCGGATGTTACGAAGGAAGAGGACGTAGTTGCCACTGTAGAGAGTAACGGACACGCTAACGATCGCGATCCCAGTAGTGCACGAATTCAAATAGCTACGATCAGTGGCCAGCAACTGGCTGGCGAGGTGGCCGTCATCGATATCGAGGTATACCACCCAAAGGATCTGGATCGCGATGATCGAGGCGCTTTTTAAACCGGCGCCGATTTACCAATGAACGATCTCTAAGACACTTCTTCGTGACGGAGGGAACCACCGACTTGATTGTAGTTGTAGTTTGTCGATTAGCGTAGTACTTTTTTTACCGCCATTAGCGTTGCCACCGTTTTCCTTTCAGTTCACTCTTCAGGATTATTCTGTAACGGAGATCGTGCGTGCTGTGTTGTGCTGTGACATTCGTTCGGTAGAATAACGCAATGATGTTTATGTACGATGTAAGCGATGATTGAGAGTTGCCGTTAAAGGAGAAACACGCCTGTTTTTACTTTGCTGCTGAAATCGATCAAGCAATTGACACGCATGCTCGTCGACACTGCATGAACTACCGTAACACTTGGCAGAGTTTATATACGTAGCTAATCACGTAATTCTGTTCCTTTATTTCTTCCAATCACTTTCGCGATCTCTCTCTCGAGTTTTCTGTTTCACTGTGATCGATTGCACCCAAAACGACTAAGGAGCTTTTCGCACAGAAGAGAAGCTGTAGTCCAAGCAATGAATACGAGTAATTGATACAGACGTTTGTGTACTTTTATATAATATTCGAAGAACGGAATTTCCAATGGTCGTTTTGATTGCACATTGTAACAATTCAATTCTGTATAATTTGCGATGTACGTTGCCTTGGTCAATATACTTTTTACACACAAACGTGTTGTTATTTATTTGTTAAGTATTCGCTTCCTAGTTCTGTGCTCGAAACGGTAGAGACTGGATATTAGCATTGATAACAGATACCGTGATGGGAGGTAGGAATTACACTTTTTGTTTCGTCGTTTAATAATATTTTGCTAGTGTGTCTGCTACTGGCTTCAATGTCTCCAGTTACCAGATCCCTCTCTCTCTTAATTTTGAAACACTTTTCTAGATGACGGGAACTGTTTCAACGGCGACCACGGCCAAAGCAAACGGCCGCTAGTCTATTTCCGCTTTGCATGACAATGAAACGTCGAATTTCTCGGATTTCAAAAGATGCAGCTGCCTATCGAGGAAACAAGCTTTAGTTTCAAGCGTAAGAAGATCTCGTACAAGTCGATCGAAACGCTACCGCGCTCGTTTGAAGCGACTAGAGTAACCGTAACCGTTGCGCATGCTGGTGGATATTCACGAGTGAACGCTTTCCGCGCCCCGAAGTAGTCAGTTGAACTTTAGTGGCGCCACGCCCCGTTGTTCGAATGCCGTAGTCGCATTTTTTTCCCCACACACGGAGCCTGGAAGAGTGAATCAAGGCGTCGAGTGCCGTGGCAATTGAACTTCAATGATCAATTATCTTCCGCCAAACGGGAGGCATTGAGAATTGAACAACTGTTCGCTTCGCGCGCCGTCAATTGCCTGTGCGAACCGTTCGCAGTTGGCCCGCAACATTGAACTCGGCGCTATTGCTCGTTTCGATCGCTCCCGGTCCTTTCATCCTCGCCCAGTACCGTAGAGAATTAATCTGTTCACCTGTTAGCTATCTATTAGACTAGGTGTTGACGATTTTCCGCGAAGTATACCCCCCACTTGTTGCGAAAAGTAAGACCGACGACACGTTGCTCCCTCGATTCGTGGCTAACCAGCGATCCTACCAGAGGATATGTGGCTGAGGGTGTGTGGTGTGGATTAGGTGTCAGCGCGCAGAGATCGGGGTGCTGCGGAGGCCGATGCAGCAACGCATGCAACGGTTGCAGCGGACTCGGCGGTTCAATGGAGGCACGATGATCAACGCCACGTCGTGGTCCATCATCAAGGTACATCGGCGACCTTGCAAGGCCGCGACGCCGACTTCCATGCCACCACACACTCTTCTCGCCACGAAACAAGGTACATAGACGTCTTCAGGCTTCATCCGGCGTATCTTCCATAGGCTGCGCACGCCAGTAGCGTAGTAGATGGAGGAAATGTAGCGAGATACATATTTTCGCGATGACGACGATCGCGTCGAGATCGTTATGATCGAGACGGATAAAGTTAATCATCGCTCCATGTGTCCGCGTACTGTATCTACAGACTTTCCAGGGAAACTGATTTCTTTATCTTTCCATCATTGAACGTGAACATACTTCAAGCGACGTGGAACGACTTCCATTGGCCTTTGGCAGTGGCGGATTTAAGGAAAAGGCCCAGGTGACAAACGTTGGAAATTGAAGAGATAGTTTGCTAAAAACCGGCTAAATGTAGTACAGAAAAAAATATAGTATTTGAATAAAATCATAATTCTTTTTTTAAGATGAGGCCCTGATTGAGTCTTCTGGGTGGGGACCCTGGCGGCAATTGAAGAGTCCCTGTAGAAAACACTCAAGTGCCAAAAATCAAATTCTATAGACTACAGCATTACCATTGGGACGTAGAATATTTTCCGATAAATTCTTTTTTCCAATCTTGCCACTCACAGTTTTCTACAAGGACTCTACAACTGCTCATCGGCCGCCCGTTAAATCCGCCACTGCCTTTTAGATTCTTCACTTCCAATATTTGATTCGCGATCTTGATTGCATTTTATGATCTCGCTATATTCCATCAATCCATTCCTATCGTTGTTTCATCGCTGCACCTGGTATCTTTGTATTCCCATCGTGGGTACGTTTGTGGAAATTGGTGTATATGGTAGAATTATTTGACGATAAGTACGTTCGGTTTGAAGCTCGATGGAATGACGAAGTGAAGTGGCGGGGGAAGGTATGAATTGAAGGAACATCACCGGTGTTAGGTCGCTGAAGAAATCTTGTGGTAACTTAAAACACACCAGCGGGCAGATCGCATTGATCGACTAACGCCACTGTCGCAGCTGCATTTGCAACGTTCCACCCCCGATTGCATTCCGTCGCATGCGATCACCCCGGATCACGGTATCTAGACACCATCCACGACTGTTCACCGCCATGTTCGTTCGAAATACGCTTGTCCCAAAGAATCAAGAGAGAAGTACGTATTGCAAGCCGACGTAGAGATTAGTTGCGCGAGATCGTTGAGCGACTCGCGGAGGGGAGCGGAGAATTGATCCGTCGATCACTTGAATGGTACTTGTCACCGTCGTTCATGCATGTGCACCACGCATCATTTAGTCCACCACGATCGCCATTCTACGCACTTGGTTTCTTAGATACATCATAGAGCGGTTCCGTCGCGATTTGTCCTTCGTTAATCGCATGCCAAGTATCGTAACGGAGTGCTGAGCACTCGAGTGAGTTGTGCTCTGCTATCACTTGTAATACTTCACTTCCATTTGCAGAAATGTACAAAGTAACACTGTCTGGGAACGATAACAGATCCAAACAGATGAGCCCGCTTACTTCGTAGCGTAAAATTATGGAGCACGAGGTTCCTTATTCTACGTAACTCGCGCGATCCAGTTTTAAGGCACTATAATAGGTGCGCGTTATTTTAATTCTTCCTTCGTCATATTTGGCTCTGTTATTCGCGAGTCTCGTGTTAATATTCAACTAATTAATGAATCTACTAATCTGAGAATATCCGGTCTGCATAATATGAATTAAATATTTATAACCACCCGTTAGTGTAACGCATGGAATACAATTACGAGAAAGCTGTATTTGTGGCACACATCGCCGGGCTGATTTTTGGCCCTCGTTGCAATTCTGTTGCGACAGCATAAAGAGCAGGAATTCCGCGACCCACGTGCAAAAGCCAATGCACAGTCTATCGAACGGAGAATAGTTCAATAAACAAAGCTATTCTTCCTTGAGACCTTCGAAGCAATAGTCGCGTCCTTCCAAACTTAGTTAGTACTTAGGCATTCAGCCATTAACTCCTCCACATTTGTATTCCTAATCGCGCTCCACGAGATAAGTTACATCAACTGGTTGCACTGCTATTTTTTTACGTACGCCACCGCGGTAGTGTTGGGTTAACCGTAACCACATTATCCGCATACACGGATAGCAAGCGGGCGATCAGTTGCGACCTAACCGCTTAATCGGATATACTGGTATCCGATTAAAGCGATTAAATCAATGGAATTAATTTATATCCCCACGTTCGACCATCCGTTAATCCCAAGACTTATAACGAATAGTTCGATCCATTAAATGGTAACGGTACGTGGCCGAGCAGGAAACTAATGCTCGAGGGTTGCGCGAAACGATTATATGGAAAAAAAACGCGTATGGATATGTCAGGTTGTAACGACCCTGGGACCGGCGAAGCCGCAGAGGCTGGCTTCCGGTCACGCATCGTCCACGGAGGCATCCGAGGCTCGCGAGGTCGTGGAGATCCAGGAGCTGGAGATCGAGCAGGAAATGAGAGCGCTGCTGTCCTCGTCCAGCCCCGTTAAGTCGCACCCCAGCAACCTGGCCGGGACGCCGCCGCACAGACTCTGCCTGGAGACGTCCTTCACGTCCTTACAGAGCCCCTCGGAATTCCCTCAGGTTGGCCGCGAGCTCAGCGTTGACTCCAGGGGGATACCGTGGGAGTACGTCAGCCTGGCCAGCGAATTGCTCAACACGCCCAGGGCCGACGAGAGCAAATCGTAAGAATAGCAATTTTTCGTCAGGAACCACGAACCGTGTGCGGTCCCTAACGGAGGACTGGCGCCGGAGGATTCCTAGGATTAGCTTCACGGACCAGTTAGGGAAACGGAGAAAGTTCCACGAGTTACTTACGATCTCTCCCCAGTTTTAATTGCGTTTAGGGGGTAACAATTTGGCAAAGACCGAGGGAATGTATCTGCGTTCGATTTAGGGTACGAAGTTAAGAAAAGACAGTGCGCTATGTTTTGAGACTTTAGCATCCTTGAAATGGAATAGAATTCGTTCGGTCATTCGCAGAGAATCGGAGTATCGTTCTATTGAGTTCGATGAAGTTCATTCACAAGCTCTCGTTCACCACTGATCGCTTACTTCACCATTCGCAGTTATCACCGCTTCAATTGTCGCGCACATGAACGATCATTGCACTCTATCAGGTGTCATCGAGTACGAGGAACTCGTAGAAACTCATCTCCAGGAGCATTGGAATTTGAGAGGAACACTTTACGCCGCGTTGCTTTATTTCCATTCGCTTTGGCGGAATCGTAAAGTGTTGCTCTTCGACCAGAAGTTTCCTCGATCGGGTTCAGGAACTGTCTTAAATGTTGCTCTCGTGCGAAGGCTAAACCGTCGGGTGGACTGGGACGATGCCTCTCGAACGGCGCCACTGGCCACCCCAGAGACCTTGTCGGAGGCGTCGAGCAGCCCACCATCACCGGTGCCACCACCGAGGCCGATGAGGCGCACCCCGAAGATCTCGGGAAACTTGTCAACGGCGGCGGACGACTTGAAGAACAACCTTCACTTCGCTATGCTCTCGGCGAAGAACTACTTCCTGAGGGAGGGGAACAACGGCAGTAACACTAGCAGCGGCAACAGCGAGGCGAGCTACGAAAGCGCCAAAAGTCTAGCCGCTGGTCTTCCGCCGCCAGTACCGAGAAGACGGGATTCCGTGATCGTTAGAAGGTACGTACCTGATCTTGGCGATTGGCAACGTAAAACGCTTGCTACGCAATGCGGTAAAATGTCCTAAATGTCGCAGAGAGCAGAGAGTATGCACGGCCGCGTGCTGCAGGGACGATTTGTCAGAGAACTCGTCGCACAACTCTTCTCATTCCTCTAGGACGTCTCACGCGTCGAACCGAGCACACCCGGGCTACGCGGAAGAGGAGAATGAGACAAACGGCTCCAGCTTGGACTTCTTCGAGGCGAAGGTACGAAATGCTAGTAGAAATAGAAATACAGATTAATTCGTGACCGAGCATGATATAAAGATGAATCTTTCGTAATCGATATGACAGGGTTCTTCTGGGCAACGCGACAGCAGCAACGACGTGTTCCTCAGCGTTAGAAGTTCCCCGGAGTGCAAAGGCTTGATGGCACCAGCCACGGATTTAGGAGCGGAATGGAAAAAGAGATTCGACCCGACGGGTATGAGCGGCGACGCTTCGTTACCCTTGCTGCGTGGGCTCTCGCCCACGCCCACGCACGGACAACACAGCTCGCCTTTCTTTAACGCGAAACGGAAGAAGTACGTGTACCCGATCACGCTGGTTGGTCGAGGTGAAAGTAGCGTTTAATTGCGGGGGATCTAGACCGACCGGGGACCATAAAGATGAGGCAGAATAAATGTAAAAATAACTTGTAGATATCTGTGCCAATATCACGTTTTCGTGTGATTGTTCAGATGCGTTTTCGTCAGCCCTCGTGCGAACGAACTTCCGAGGGATTCTAAAATTAAGGGGCCACGCGCCGTAGCCTCTTTTTATACGATCTTACGCTGCAGTCTATGTACGCTCGCTGAATCTACAGCTCGAGACTAAGCGAACGATAAAAGAATCGCGTGAAAATCGTCGAACAAGATAGATAGTCGAATTCGAACGGTGTCCACCTTTTTATCAGAGAGCTCTACTCCTCCTTCGTCTTTGTACAGACATTTCTTCGACGAGACAAAGTATTTTCTGATTTAGAAAATTTTCTGCCTGACGAAAGGTAAACATAAGATATACACGGAGACGCTTACATGTAAGTTAGAGATACTTACGATAAACGAAATGTGCTACACGAATGGTAGTTTACGCAGATCAAGATGCCTTGCTACTTGGGAGTAGAATCAATCTTTTTACTAGATTTCCGGACATTTACTGCTAGTTGTTGTAACGCGGTGGAAACGTACGAACATTGCACGAAAGTTACACTGGCCTACTATGCATGGATATTGTGTAATACGAGAGTTTCGAATGACACATCTTTTGTACAGATTTTTAACGGAAGCAACAAAAATACAATAAAAAGTAGCCTTATTTCAAGCTAACTTTTCTAATCATCTACATATAATTTTGCCAAATATGTTTTAATTTAAAAAACACACCAATCGTTCTTTTCGTACTTTAAAAAACGATTACCACGACTTTTTTACTGATTTTTTAATAAATGCGAAATGGGACTGAAAATATATATATAGATTATATATGAAATGTAAGATACTTATTCGTTGAAAGAGGATCGCATTCTAAAGAATGAATAATGAATGAACCATAATTTATGTTAGCAGTCTCTTAATAGTCGAGCTGTTAAATTCATTGTATTTATGTAAAAAGTAGGAAGAATATATATGACCTATTTAATTCTAATAAATATAATATATACTTAGCGATGTATAAGTTATATAAGTATATATCTATACTTATTGGATTTATTATAAGTAATATTTGTAGAATATTGTTAGAGAAAAGTGATATATAGTAATAAAGTTCATTTAATGTAATAAGATACAATACTTTTTAAGAAATAAAAAGATGAATTCGATTCCCAGTTTATCGCTTTCTCGTTTCCTTCAACCAACTTGTATTATTCACTGTTAAACGAGGTAATATGATTGTTTTGGTCACAACAGGAACCACGAACGTTTAAAACATCACAGACATTTTAAGTGATCTTTATTGCATCGCCGATGTCCATGGCGGAGTCATAGGTTGTGGATTTTGTAAGTACGACATTACAACCGCCGATATAGACAGCATGAAACTACTAAGAATCTGTTTAGTGTCGTCGCTCACCTTTGAGTTCGCGAAGCTAATACAAGAACAATACAGGGCGACCCACGCACACCATTTCAATCTCATCATCAAACCACACATACTAAAGATCATTCCTAATATGTTCATGTAGTCCGGCGTTGAGTTGTCACTTGCTTGCGCTTGACTGTTGGCTGTAAGGGGTTTATACCGAACCTCTCGTTCTGGGCGTCTAGGATCTGACGAACTATTCATTTTGCAAACCTGAAATTTACACACGAACTCTGTACTTTAAAATCCTGTTCGATCTGCCGTAATCTTATATTCAGATTGTAAGGTTATGAAATAATGGCATAGTGTAAATATAGTCTTATATCGTCGCAAACTAATATAAACCACAGTAATGCAAATGTACGTCAATTACTCACCGATATTAGGTGATTTAAGAAGCAACTTGTTTTAAAAACACCAATTTACATTAACAATTAAACAGCCGTTTACTGTCGTATCAATGATTCGGCTGAATATGTACACTGTTATTACCTAACTTCAGATGGAATATCGATAGATCCCGAGAAATTTCGGGGATTCAAAAAAATCTCGGCTGCAATGAATAATAAACTTCATTCCTATTTATAGCGCATTCACATTTTACGATTTTTAGTTTATTTGCAATTTACTCAATACGTTTAATATATATAAGCGCTATGTTTATTTATGATACCAGTTGAACAATTACCAGATTTTAAATAATTATTTTGTTTCTTACAATGAACACGTTATAAATTATGGTAGACATTGAATCGATACATCGAATCGAGATTGTTTTCTACCACGTGCAATGCAGTGTAAGTTGTCATGCATCTGCCACGTGCATTTACACATCACGCTTAATACGATACCTTTGCATCAAGAATCGAATATACTTTTGTACGAGCGTAGTGTGAATATTATATAAAGCGAAAATGAATATAATACCGTGTACAGGTTGGGTAAAAAGAGGTGTCTCGGCTAGGATTCCTGAAAAGGTCGATAATCGAAAGAAATTTTCAGTATTTCAATTCAATTTCGTACCTTAAGTTTCTATTTTCAATATTTCAGGTTCAGTTAACACCGGCAGAGTTGCAGAAAATTATAAAACAGACACAATCGAAACTACAGTGAGTGATAGAGTAATTTGTGACTCTGTGATAAACGAATAATTTAATGATCGTAGAACCAATTTTGCTCTCTTAGAGGTGCTGGAAGTGATTCAGACGAGGAGACCAAGAGCGAAACAAAGCCTAAGTTCGATGTATCCAACACCGATGAATACAACTTTGACAAATATGACGATGAATGTAGGACATCAAATTTTATGTTTTCTATCGATGATCGTGTACCTTTTTCTTCAAGCATTTATCTTAACGTGTGCTTGATCGTGTAGCGGGCAGCATACATTGCAATATTGGTAATATCGCAACTTTCGGGAAAGATGGGAAAGATCCTCTCGTGACACGGGATGACGATGATTCGGAGAAAGAGGACGACACTATAAAAGATGATGACAATCTTGTCTTGGTAGGACACGTTGAAGGAGACTCCAGCATTTTGGAAGTATTTGGTTTGTATATGTCTAATTTACGTATAAGTTAAAATCTGTTGCGCGAAGAAACATGATCTATCGTAGATATTTAGTGTCTTCATAATTTCAATTAACTTCCAGTTTACAATGAAGCGGAAGGTTCATTTTATTGTCACCATGACATACTGCTACCATCGTTTCCACTCTGCGTAGAGTGGCTTAACTATGACCCTGCAGATTCAAAACCAAGTAAGCGCAAAGCAATTTCAGAGTTTAATAGAACACAAGATAATATAAAGACTTAAAATAAACACTTTGTATTATAGGCAATTTATGTGCAATTGGTAATATGACTCCGATAATAGAAGTGTGGGATTTAGATGTAATAGATTGTTTAGAACCAGCTTATACGCTTGGTTCTAAACCAAATAAAAAGAAAAATCTGAAACGTGTTGGACATAAGGATGCTGTATTAGATTTGGCATGGAATGAAAATTATGTGTTGGTATATTTTAAAATTGGTAATAAAGTTTCTTGGGTTCAGTATTAAAGTTCGATACTATGAACATTCGCTTTCAGACATGTAATTGCCAGTGGATCGGCTGACCAAACAGTGTTGTTATGGGATTTAGAGAATGGTACGCCTGTGAATAAGTTCACTGCCTTTAATGAAAATGTTCAGTCATTAACGTGGCATCCACAGGAAACTCATCAGCTACTGACAGGTTCTGCGGATAAGTATGTCTATTAAGCTTTGATCCATATAAATGTTTCTTAATTACACTTCCAATGTTTATAATTCTAATGTTTACCCAGGGAGGTGAGATTATTTGACTGCAGATACGAAACAATTGCAAAATCTTGGACAGCATTGGGGGAAGTAGAGAAAGTATTATGGAATCGTTTTGACCCATATTACTGTTTAGTAAGTGCATTTCAAACTTTTAGTTTGGTAGTTGTAATAATGTTCACAGCATTGTAAGTTCTATTCATGAAAATCGCGGAACTTTTGCTTTTGGCTGCAGATAAGCACAGATAATGGATACATTCAATACGTGGATATTAGGAAAGATGAACCAATATGGAATTCACAAGCTCACACGAAGGAAGTTACAGGTACATATGCATGGCATTTAAATATAAATAATACTTTACATATAAAAATTACATACGAATTTATTACATTTCGACATTAGGTTTATCTCTTAGTTCATCGTGTCCCGGCTTTCTCGTTAGCTCTGCAAATGATGGTATCATAAAAGTATGGGATATTATTGGTACGGAACCAACACTTGTTTGGGAAAAGAAAAGTAATCTGGGGTCTATACTATGTCTCGCGTCAAATCCAGATAATCCTTTTGTGTTCGCTGGTGGCGGTGACAATAAGTCGCACAATTTCAAAGTATTCAATTTTTTGGACATATCAGATGGTACGTTGTAATTTATTCATGTACATCTGCATATAATGTTACTGTACTATGCTTTTTCTGTAACCTTTTATTTATTTTTAAACAGTACGCGAGAGATTCCAAGATAGGAAATGTAATATATCAAAGGAAGATCAAGATACGGGCTTGCACCAAAGTAGGGAAAAGATGATGGATGTATCCGAGGATATGGAGTCAATGGTTCTTAACACAGCTGAGCCTAGTACATCATCGAAGAAGAAGAAGAATAAACGAAAAGGACCAAGATATTGAATGATATGGGAATGATCAGTGATGAATTCTGTCAAGACTGCGAATTTATGGTACTCCTGTTTTGTTACTTCTCACCTGTATATTATTTGACACGAATAAAATATTAGACAGGAATATGTTCGGAACGTCGAATAAAATTTTTGAGTGTTTATTCTTAAAACATGTAATTTATTCTTTCCCTGGAATAATTATAATATTAATCCCAACAGTATTCTCCGAAAGTTTTACAATCTGTACAACATAGACACTCTGTTCTAATCATTTACAATACACACAAAATTCAATTCTATTTTAACGCATTCCTACACCGTGAAGGCAGTCAGTACAAATTTTTTATTTGCATTGATCCAATATCATAAAGATACAAAAAAAATCATCAAATTATTTAAAAAATTTCAAATTGTGAATTGTAAAATGATATTAAAAATAAATTATTTTGAAGCAATATTATAGTACAGTTTAGAAAGACTTTTTACAGGTTTAAAGAAGACAAGAACGTGGAAAGTGTTCCTACTCGGTACAAGTGTAACATTTGTTTTATAAAAATTTATAATTTTGACGATAGTGGTGAAAAACTATTTATGAAATGGCAGCTACAAGAACTTCCTTTCTATTACAAAATCTCGGTTAATATTGCACGATTATGTAATCATCGTAATCCATCAATGCTTTTGTTACCTGAATAATGCGGTACTTATGTATAAATAGTTGTAAAAGTATTGTTTACTTTCATATTCGTAATGTAGAATATTAATTTCAATGACAAATTACATTTTTATATTTCAATTTAACTGGCATACAAATATTTTACATAAATTCAAAAGGAATTGGTTCTATAGTGTTTTCTAATTTCGCACACTTAGAAAATAATCCTGAACGTTCGTGGTCCTTATAGTCGCAATAAAATTTTCTGTGATTTAATTCGACAATACTATTTACTATCTGGTAACATAAAGTATGTAAAAATAAATATAAAAAGAACTATAAATCACAGTTATAAGTAATTGGTTACTAATATGTGCCAGTATAGTAGCCTTTACGTTCTATTCCGATACCACGATTAAGAAAAGCTTTTCACTGCGCGTTCCAAATATATTCTTTGTATAACATATACAAAATAATATGTAAATTGGTCGAATATTACTTGCGATTGGATACTCTGTAGAATCTATCTATTGTAGTGTCATTAAAGTATAGGGGAATAAAGTACATGAAAGTTATTTTTGACGTGTTTTAATAAAAATTATGAGCAGTCAAAATAAACGGATCTTGTTGTCGGACACAGAGTCAAATACTACGTAAAATATATAAAACTGTGTATCACTTATTTCATTTCGTTACGTTACGCATTTTAATTGCATAATCTTTCGTACGTACGATCTAGAAATTACCGCATTAGTGAAATTATACTGCTATGAAAGTATAAAGCTTGGAACAAATCAGATGTACAGATAATTTGGAATGGGATAAAGGTATATACGTACCAATGCCAGTTTCTTCATTCGCTGTCACAGTAAATATTAAATAAACAAGTTAAATAACTCATATTATACATAAATGAGTTCTTTAAAACATTCTAATTAACAATAATCTTACAACATGCTTTCTGGCAGTGGTGTTATAGATTCAATGAAAGTCACATGGACATTATTATGTCAGCAATGGATATATCAAATTCCATTCGCAATATTAATGCATAGGATGCATTTGGTACAGTCAATATCGTATAAGTAGAATAAGTAATGTCCGAAGTTGCACAAATAAAATTATCTAAAATAATCAATGAAATATTAGAAACGTAATTTAGAATACTGTCCGACTATGAAATAAATAACGTTAAGTACAACTTCACTTGACGCATCTGGGTATTAAGTAGATCATTGTTATGAAACGGACAATTTTGATGTCAGTATGAAACAACAATATACGACATACGTCTTATTTCATATTGGAGTCATGAAAATTCAATGATTCCACTGATAGCATAAAACGTCTGACCTCATTGAATATTATGTAACCTGCAACACAGACAAAGTCGTTCTTTTTGCCCACAAAATGTACCATAGTCCATAGAGATTGACATACATTGTATAATATATTAATTAGATTAATTCATACACATATCTGATATAGCGCATTGAGCTAAGCATCAGTTCCTATATCCAAACTTCTAGAGTCTTGATTAGAATCATGCTGGCTTCCATTCTCGGATGAAGCACTGCTAGATAAACCAGACTGATCTGAACTTTTTTTCACTTTGGGCTTATACTCCGTAATAACAACAGTAACATTATTTACTGTCACTTCATTGGTTTGAGCTGTACTACGATCTATATTTTTAAGACGAGGCGGGTGCCTATTTTTGCGTCTTGGTTTGTCCAATTTGCGGTCTTTCTCTTTACCGCTACTAGCTGTACTACCTCCACAACCACCTTCCTTTTTCCCTAGCTTCAGAAGTGGTACATACTGTTGCTGTGCCACCTACAATCGAACGAGTGCTTCAATAAAAATTAATCATCTAACTTGCGCTTAAACAGTAACAATAGATTCGTGAAAGGTAGACAAAGATTGTAGCAGAATGTTATAACATTGCAACCTGTTGCGCCACAAGTTGGGGATTAATGCGGGGTTTCCGCGTAGAAGTTCCTTTACGGACGTCACACATGAGGCACTTAAATGCTTCTGCGGTATTCCTATACGTGCAGACACTGCAGTCCCAATAGTTTTCTTCCAAAACCTTCGCCTGACGTTTTCCACTTCCCGAATGGTTCATTGTTCATGAAAGTCAGTAGTAGAACACTGTACCTTCTCAAAAGAGAGTATACCTTCTTACTCGTGCTTTCAGCCTCATTAAAAATGATTTTATGAACACTGGATACTTTATGACAATCAGATTGCTCCGTAAGAGCAACGATAAAGATATGCAATAAAGATAATCGACAATTGTCTAAAATAATATTGTGTGCATCAACTAAACAAGATACACAACTGTTGAATATATTCATCTTTGCTACATAGACCACCTATATTTCTTTGATGTATCATCCTGATGTACATTTTTTACAATGTATCTAAAACAAATAAGAAGTAAAAGAATTTAGTACGTGCGACTGGTACTATCGAACAAGCGACTCCTTAACGGTAAGTTGACGGTGGCTCTTAATTTAATTTTGAATAATAAAAAAGAAGCGTATATCATCGCTTATCGTTAGTTAACAGATAGGGCGTGTGAATAATTATGTATATTGTATTATGTAAACAATTAAATAGATTTGTTAAAAGAAATGTTTAATTGACCTGATTTTTATTCGAAATAACGAACAACATTAGACATTTCGTATACTTACCGATTGAAAGTGCCAATTTATGGAACTTTTCGTGCAACAAGGGTTATCTGTCTTGTTTTATTTTATGCACTATAAATTTTCACTGTTCCACTTGGAGGGCCGATATTTTTATTATATATCCATGGTAACGTATAACTCGGAAATAGTACCTCCGAAAAGTTTGGATACTTTTTATATTGCAAGGATCCCAAACATTCTTTTCCCTAATGAAACAGATGGGATTCCTGACTTGCATATAAAAGTAGCATTATTACACATATACGACGTTCTTCTTGACAGTATTATCAGTGTACTCCACACGCGTACACTAAAGACTCTGGCACATTTACAATCAGGATATTCCTTCGGGTCTTCGTGTCATTGTAAAATGATTGCTTTCAACATTAAAGTCAGTAAAAAATCAGCTAACTCCAAGATATTGACAAACAATCCGCACTGCTGTTCTGTTCCTCTATCGGTCGAACAGCGGAATGTTGAATGCGAACCAAAATACTGTTCGGTTTGGCAACATTGCCCGTGCGCAGTATCGTATCGCATAATAAAAAGACCCTTCCTTGGACGTTTAGTGGAAACAAATGTACATATAATGTTTAAAAACGTGTTACATATTATAGTCGGCGAAGGAAAGGGTTTGAGTACAGCGATAATCAGTGAAAATATGAGTTACTGCAGATATCACTGCAAACTGATCATCAAACAATCATAATTATGGCCACTGGCAAATGAACAGTTTTGCATCGAAAAAATGTTGACGTGAAGAATTTTTACTTGTTATAATTTAATTTTACCAGGAATTTCGCCTGACGTTTCACATACTTTTTTTTATTTATTAATAACGCGATTAAAGAATGGTTTGTAAAAGAGAGCCGTCGGATTAACTTACGCACGTTCCTGAAACTTTTAAAATAACGTATGAATTAAATGATATGTACGGCGGATGTGACAGCGCCGAACACTGTGGCTGATAATCCAAACCACTAACTGGGTGTTTTTTTTCTTTCACTAAGTTTGATAAAAAAAAAATAACCCGACATATGTAAATGTAATTCCGTAGGAAATTAATAGTTTGTTAGGCCAAATCGGATTAGGTGGTATGGTATGTAACGTGTCTGTTTACTAGTATTCATATTTACTGTAAAAACTAATTTTAAGGTTAACAAATATAAACAAAAATCTAAGGATAATGTTACTTTTTCCGATATAGAATCATATTGTCACGCGACATGTTTCTCTTTTCTATTAAAAAACCTGTGACGCATATAATAGGGTTCGTTAAATGACCTCGAATATAACTGTAAAAAAACTTTATATATTAGGATGCACATATATCTGATGGAATGGATAAATCATGGGATCATCCATGGACTACCGAAGAGATGAGAGCGAAAAGAAGAGAATGGAGTCTGGCAGGTGACGCAGGACTTCTTAAGCACCTCCAGCAATTTTCTGAGGTATTATTCAAATCTGACAGAATTTTCATTACTTAACTATGGTGCTAGTGGAAGATTTACATTGGTTTGTGATACTTTCTGTAGAATGTAATGTCAAGGGCGAACAAAACAGAAGAAGCATTGGATTCGTTGACAGCTCAGCTAAATGAAACAGCAATACTTATAGATAATGTTACTAATACATCTTTAGCTTTGGCTAATACTCAATTTATTGAGAGCCGTGTACAGGAAGATGATGTTGAGATTGAGAGAAAAGTAGAAGCTTCAATGCAGGTAGCTAAAGGTTATAGATTACAAAGAATTTTAAGCTTTTAAGTTAATATTCTGTAAAAGTGCCAATTTGTCTATAGGAGTCTAAAGATGAAGACTTAGCAGCAGTGGATTTAATAACCAGTGTGAGCGAGAGCATAAAGAAAGGCCTAAATATAATGGATGAAAAATATAAGAAGATGGAGTTTGTCGATAGTGATAGCGAAGAGGAGGAAGAGGATGAAGAAGAGGAAGAAGACAATAGACTAGTATTAAGGTAGATAAATCTATCGTAGTGCTTTCATTGCAACAGCGATGTTCTGAAATGTTTTGTAATGAAATTTCAGTGTCTTACTGGGGCCAAATAATCCATACCAAGATCGGCCTTTACCTTATGTTATTGGCTCCGAGAGGTGGAAGAATTCAAGTAAAATTGGGTTGGAAAGTAGCAGCAACAGTGAATCGGAGCAAGTAGACGAAGAAGAGGAATCGAAAAGTGATGATGTGGATGATGGAGCACACCTTAGAGAGTTTAATATGAATACTACTCCGAAATCCAACATAGTTGAAAAGTTACCTTCTATGAGTGAATCAGAATACAGTAAAAGAAATGATTTAACATATATGAGCAATGATAATATAGATGTAGTTAGTGAAAATAATGTGCATTCTGCTTCCGAATCAATTACTGCTAATGATAATGTGCCAAAGGTTTTTATAATTTATATTTCTTCTGCGATTTCTACATTGCGCGCCTTAATGCCATAAAATATTTGTTTTATTTCCTAGTTACCATTATCAAATGAATCGGCACCAAATTTCGCAGAAGAATTAGCGAAGCGATTGAGCACTGTTCGACAAGCACAAAAGCCAGTTATTATAGATGAAAAGAGTGATGCAGCGATAAATCGATTTAAAGGTATTTCAATGAGACCAATAATTTGTATTATTTGCCAACACTCAGTTACTATTATTCCCTTCAGAAGATTTATTTACACCGGAAGGGGATGAGAATGCTACAACTGATAAGTCCAAAACTATATTCAGTGGAAATAAATTTTTAACTGACCAATCCTCAGAAAATTTATGGAAGGACAAACCCATAAAATCGTACGATAATAATATAATACCCGCCAGCATTGATATACCACCTCCCATTAGTACAGTTTGTATGTTCCTTTTTCGTTAAATTTTCTGCTGTATGTTCGATTAAATTTTCCAAGAGAGTCTTTAACGAAAATTTGTATTTTCAGCTACAAAGCCGAAATCTTCGATCGATGATCTATTCTCTGACGCGGACTCCGAAGATTTTGACGATATTTTCTCGTCGAAGAGCACTGTCAAAACAGTCGCGAAGAATAAACACCCGAATGTTGGGAATTCGGTGAATACAGAAAATGCACGGAAAACCTATTTGGACATCGTAGTGCCAGCGGCTACTAGTACGCCGGAAACTAATGCAAATACCAACAACTTGTTTAGTGACGACGAGGATGTTGGCGATCTCTTCGGGACGCCTAAAAATCAACCGCCAAGCAAGAAAGTAAGATTCAAGTGTTATCCGCAAACTTGTTAATATGGAGCTTTGCCGAGCTTTCCAGCGATACAATGAAATTAACGTTTATTGTTCAATATTTTAGAAACCTGCCGGAGAGGTGCCGACACCTGGAAATATTTTAAACGTAGACGTTGAAAATAAATTGTCAAACAGGGTATCGAGAACTCAGTCAACCGGATCCTCTGGCAGTGACACATCAGGGAATTGCGATGGAAACCAGGAAGCAGTGCGTGATAGTTCGCGAAATACTGTTTCGAACGATAATATCAACGACCGAAATTCAACTGCTGCTAATGGAAGCACCTACAGTAGCGGGATATCGATCCAACCGCCGAGTATTAACACAGAAAGTTTGAGTATAGGGTGAGTTATTATCATTTTACAAGTTTTCTTAATTGATATTGGACTAGATACAAGCACTTCGTTAATAAAAATAAGGATATATTTTAAAGTAAAAATTGACTATATAAATCTGGCAATCTGGTATTCAGTTTTATATTTATAAAACGCCAATGAGAATTAATGTTCCCTTTGCGTTTCACGCGTACAAGAACACGTACGCGTGCCAAATACTCAAAATGTCATTGAATTGATGATCCAAACATTAGTCATCCTCCATTGCGTTGTAGTGATTGTGTCAACTAGATACGCGAGCTTCAAGGCGAGCCTCTCCAGTTTAAGTGTATCCCATCGCGCGCCTGTATCTCGTACGCGTCTGTTTCATCGTAATTTTTTTTCATTACATTTTTTTTTAACTATTTATATCGTATCAAGTAAGCGTAAGATGGTTTCGGTTCATGGTCCATATTTATTTAACTGTGCACTCCATAAATGAGATTCTGTTCTGCATCAAATATCGATCACTCGCGACTGTCGGGTTTAGTCTTTACAAATTGGTCCTCCGCAGCATTCAGGGTAAGGTTTGCTTAAATCATCGTGACGGTATCCAATTTGCTTTCCTTCTGCACATTCGTATGTCCCACATCTAGAAAATTTAATCGTATCTTAACACGCACCGTTTAATCACTGTGGATTTATTAACTCTATTTCATTAACGTATACTGACGTTAAGCGTCGTAATACATATTTGATTTCGAAGGATCGATCGTGCGAGATGAAAGTTTCATCTTGTGATCAGGGCCGCATTTATACTTTTGGAGGCCCTAGGCGCAACATCATTATGGAGCCTCAGAAATTTGCCAGCTGCCTCTAAGGTTTTAAAATGTGGCCCAATAGAGAGTGATGCCACAGCTTGCGCCTAGTGCGCTTTATGGTAAATGCAGCCCTGCTTGTGATCTGACGCGATATGTGAAACGTAAGGGGGAAACGTACACGGGCACTGGTTAAGTAGACATCAATTTACAATACTCGAATAACATAACTTACCCAACCGCCGTTATGTCTCCATTTGAGTGATGCGTAACGCGCGCGCATTGATTCTGGAAGCTCTGCTTAGATCCTGTTCGTCACAAAATTTATAATTATATATGCAATGCTTCCGTCGACCGTACTCGAAAATTAAACTTCGTGCTGTGACATCGGACGAAAGATATCCTCTACTATAACTTTGTGTATCAGTAGAAGCTTAATCGCCCCGATAACAATGAGACGCAAATAAATTATTACATTGAAAACTTTGTCGCTAAGAGTATTCGATTGATTCTCTTTTTTTTTTGCAATTTGATATATCTCGTGATTGTACGTATGTTTTTCGATTACTTCTTGATCTACAGAGTGTTTCTCCGAAGTAAGTAATAGGTCAGGTAGCAAGGTCAGGTTGCAAAACAGTCCTACGATAATAATATACCTTTCACTTCCACAAGTAAGCACAGTGCTACAAAAAATGTCCACAAGATGATGTTCTTCATATTGACTTCTAATCTCGTACGCTTTGAGTTCTTCGGTTTTCTGACACTCACTCATGCATCGTGGGTCTTCGGATTTCTCTTTTATACCTAGACTTCTCCTCGTATCTTCGTTGACCTTTACTATAATCTCTTGACTCTCTAATTCTTAATGTACATATTTTGTAAGTATTATTCATACGTTTGCACTATGCCGTGGTATCCTCGCAAAATCAATCAGTCGAAAGAGTGTTACAGTAATTTAGCTCGTTCATTATTTAACTAATAACTAACTCTTCCCTCCTATAAATGGAATATTTACCGCGACCAGTAATTTACACAAATCCCATCAAGCTTGCCATTAAAGCGTGATCATCGTTATACATACCCCCAAATTATACGACACGTGTCTAAATATATCTTATCAATGCACACTGCCCTTTCCTTCTTTTTTCTTGTGACGCACTGGCAGCGCGTATCTCGTAAATAAAAATTTCCATTATTTCTGCACGGGAAGAATAACGATTAGTTGCCTCGATCCGTGGTTTGGCGTGTTATCGTGGGGTTTTCCGTGTTTCAAAGTTCATCGTTGTTTTCAGTGTCGATTTTCAGCCTCAGATGACGTCCACCCGCTTGAAATCGGAGGAGATTTATCGCGAAAGAGTTTTGAGCGACAGCCTCTTCACAGCGCGTTCTAGGAACCAGGCCAATGCCAACCTGAATTCGAACTTGACCGGCAATCAGCCGCAGGAGGAACAGAAGGAGGACGTTTCCTCCGTGCAGCAGGACGATGTGTTCGAGAACGATCACCTGTTCGGCCCGCCGCCCTTACCGAAGGCAGATTCGAAATCAGCGAAGTCGAAGGAGTTGTTACTGTTCGACGACTCCGACTCCGGCGACGAACTGTTTTCAACGACCAGTTCGGGCTCGAGGTCTCAGAAGAGCAGCGATTTCTTGACGACTGTCCCTCAGCATCCGGACAAGGTCAAGATTACGCAACGAGGTGGCCTATTCGACGAGGAAATCGATATATTCGGCAGGAAAGACTCGCCCGATGTCGACATCTTCGGCATCGTGTCGAAACCGACGTCGAAGGAGGAAAGTAATCTCTCGACTCGGAAACTCCCAGGTATCTCTGACAGCGATGGTCTGTTTGGAAGCAACATCCGCGACGCGGCGCCTAACAATAATAACGTAGAGAAACGGCAGAACGTCCCGCCGAAGGAGATCAGATTGTTCGACGACGTGGAAGATATCGATGACGGGGATCTGTTCGCCACGAAACCGATTCAAACCGAGACGAAGTCCGAGTCCCGTATCTTCAACGACGACGACGAGGGTAACTTGTTCTCGGCGAAGGAGAGGTTCAACGCGAAGCCAGCACTAGGAAAGGCTAAACAACCAGTAGGAACCAGCGAATCGGGGACAGATACCGTGGATCGAGATGCGTCCACCCGAAAAACGAAGAGAAAGGGCAGCGATATTCTGTCGGGCAACGGGTTGTTCTCCTCCACCGTTGTTTCGCACGGATTAGTCTTCGAAGATGACGATTACGATGACCTGTTCAGCGATAAGAGTGTAACCACGGGAAAGAGGAAGGGAGATGAGAAATCGGTGCCAGAGATAAAGGTGGATACGAAGGTCGAGGGATTATCTGCTAAGGACACCGAAACACCAGTTGCTCCTGATATCATTGTAGAAGATCAAGGATCCAGTGTCAGCAGGTCGAGCAAAGTGGACCAACGCAGCGAGAAAGATGCGCGTCGGGTCACTTCTCAGGGAATAGACACCGCAGGGAACGCTGAGAGCGAACCAAAGAAAATCCCACCGAAGTCACTGGACATTCAGGCAGCTCTGTCGTCATCGCCGCCTGAAGAAAGCGGCCAGGCAGCCCGACGCACGGTTTCCGGTAAAATCAAGAATCTAATGGGGAGAATGGGCGATTTGAAAATACTCTCACCGATGGATACGCCACCGTTGTGGAGACGCAGCGAAGAGAAAACAGACGAAGAAGATAGCACTGCGGACAGAGATAGCGATGACGGCGGGTGTATTAGTACCCAAGGTTACAGTTCACCTCCAAGTGCATCTGGTAACGTGTACTACTTGCAAACGTATACTTCTTTGTCCCTTGTTGTATGGTATTTAAATGATAATGTTGCGTTTGGTCTGCATGTTTCTTTTTATAGAAGACAGTACCACCCAGAAACAGTCCCTGCAGTCGACAGTTTCGGGGGAAAGTAACGTGGAGAGCGCCATTAGCTTCGACGAGCCTGCTCAAGTGGAAACGTTGTCCATTGCCGCCTCCAAAGTAAATATTGTAATCTATAAGTTTAAGATTATTCGTTTGTTTTGAATTTACGTGTCATTTTTTTCAGACGAGAGTTAGAATACAGGCCAAACGTCGACCCCAGAGCAGGCACGCGCGGAAATCTGCCCTCAGACAAAGCGGAATCGATTTTGATACCGTGGACGCCGCGGGTAATCGTACTCAAGATGAAGGACATCGTGGCAATCAATTACCGAATACTTTGGGCAAAGAGCCCACTAGTTCTACAAATCCTAATACTCTGCACATCGTTGCCGCGACTTCTGATCGTTTAGTACCGTCGTTGGCGAATGATAATCTTCATCGAATAGGCGATGCTAATATTTCTTTGACTGTGGACGATAAGTCTGAGCTTGGTAGCATAAGCAAGGAAAGCTCGATGAGCGCCAATAAAAACACACTGTTATCACCATCCACCGACGAAGAAGATTTATTTGACGTACCGCCTGATCTACCTGAAGACCCGCAAAAAGAAGACACTCTGTTCGGTAGAGCGCCAATTCTTTCGCCAGTCGAGAGGGTTCTTGAAAAGCCACCGGCTAGTTCCAAGTCGTTGATAGACACGCATATTAGAAAACCTGATAGTGCAGAGGCAGCTGCGGAGAAAGGCACGTCGGTTGATAAAATCGGTAACGATACTAACCTACAGACTGAAGCTAACAATGATTCTAATGCGACGCCTGCGGCTTCAGCGGCAAGTGAGGAAGATAATAAGCGAGATAGCGCCGAATCCATGGATGAGTCGAAAGAAATGATCGACCCATTACGAGATAGCAGTCACGATCCCCTGAAGGATCCGAGTTCACTGTTTGCTTTCGTCACGAAAACGCCATCCCCTGAAAAGGGTAAAAACTTGCTGTTCGCCGAAGATGACAGCCTCTTTTCCAGGGGCATGAGGAAGTCATCCGAAGAACAGACTATGGCGAAGCCAGGCTTGAATTTGTTCGCTGACGACACGGAGGGTGATCTGTTTTCAGTACCTTTGGCTAAACCTGTGAAAAAACCTTTGAAAGATGCGAAAACTATCCTGTTCGACGATGATGATCAGGACGACGAAGATGATAGCTTGTTTGGTTCTATTACAAAGAAGTCAACGGTAAAGTCTGAGCCTGAGAAGAAGAATGCCGCGCAACAGCCACGAAAGAAAATAAGCTTGCTCGATGACGGTGACGGCGCTAATCTGTTTTTCGAGCAGTCTGAGCAATCGCAACAGTCGGATTCGGGGAGTATTCGGGAGCAATTGAACAAAAGTGATGCTTTCGCGAGTGTAACCGAAGCTGTGAAGACATCGCATATTACAGACATCTTAGCCGATCAATCTAGCGGCGAGGATGACATCTTTGCTGTAAAATCTATACCGAAGAAAGTGGTCGCGACGAAATCTTTGTTTCCCCCCGACGACGACGACGACGATAGCGGTAATATTTTTGGGAAGAAATTTTCTACGAGTGAGCCACAAATGAAGTCAACGGAAATGCGCGCGAGCGTGAAAAAATCGATTACGAGGGATCTAAAGAAAACGGCCGAAAAGATTGGCGAGGATCCTTTAAGTATTTTACAAGACGATTAAGTATATGATGGTGAAATAAGTGTTAAAGAAATCATGCATATATTTTATTTCTACTCGCTCTCGAATAGCCATTTGTCTGAAATTGATTTTAAATTATGATGTATTAAACGTTGTAAGATTGATTATGGAAATAACAATGGAAAGAAGTACACGGTACTGATTATGTAAATTATGAAAAAAAGAGAGAGAACGCTGTGCGTTACAAATATGGGCACTGTGCAAAGATAATGGATGAAAAAAAATTCGTTGTACATGATATGTATGTTCGTTCTTGTTAATTTTTTACACGGAGAAAAATTGTAAAATTATTGGGCCATTCCACGACAAATCGTCATTGTTTCACTGGTTCCAAATTTATTGAAAAACTACAGCCCGTCAAACTTTGCAATTTTTGCCCATCTTTGCAAGAACAGGCGCTATAAATAAATTCGTATCTCCAAAACTATGAATCGCACGAAGTTCGTTCTTCAAGAAGGATTCTTGTTTTCCAAATACTCCTTCTGGCCTTGTTAATGATAGCGCCGCACTCCATTTCAGGTAACAAACTCATGCCATTCGCGCGATATATTATTCAAATGATCTGTACAAACGAAATCGGCAGGGCCATGGGCGCAAAAAGTGGCGGATTTGCTATGGAATGGCCCATGATTTATAAAATATATAAGCAAGAATATTTTACAGTATTTTTCCACGTTCACTCTCCCTGAGTAGAGGTACTAGGAGTATCAGATCAAGATAGAAGAATTTTCATTGAACATCGAGAACAACGAACAATAGAATATTACACAAATGAGATATAGTAATAGTCATTGCTTGATTTATTATAGTATTCAACCACTTCGCATAATTAATCTGCAGGCAGTGCTTTACGCGTATGATGTTATATATTTTCTGTATTTATATGTAGTTTATGCTGTATGTATATTTTCTTTGTTTATATTACACATTACACCATTCCAAAATGTATTGTATTGTATATACTGTATCCTTTTCGTGAAGCATGTATCAGTACAAATAAATTGATAGCATAAACGTTATATACGTTATATTTGTGATGTTAATTCGATGGTACAAAATTTCTAATCGATCCCCACCTATTTCTCTTCGAATGTACCATCATCATTAAAGCGAAATATTATCCATCAAAATTGATAATGATATTGAAAACATTAGGAAGTCTATCTTTTTGATAATACACTTTTCCATTAAATTTCATTTCGATGTGAAGGGAGAAGGGCATCCACCGGTTCGTTAAGTTAAACGAATATGTTATAAACAAATAATCGGTAGAGTAATTTGGTAGAATTCTATTATTTCAGGCGCTTATCCTATCAAGGTGCAGCGAGGCTTTTTTTGCAAATAATTGCTGAATGGAGGCAATAGTTTAATTGCTTCGTCATTCATACTTCCTTCTTTAATAGTAAAACTCATATTTGAAAGTAGCTTTCTATTGTAATTTAAATGATTGTTCTGGGCTATTAAATACTATTCGAATTAACATAAAGAGGTAGTCACCTATGCGTGTGTTAGTGTTACATAGCGTACGTGTGAGGAAATGTATATTTTTAATGGTATTGGAACAGGATCGGAACTCTACGCAGTTGAAATTCGTCCGTCGTTGAGTCCGCATCGACGCATCGTCATTTCGCCGTCCGCTCAGAACAGGTGTGATATAATAACATTTCTTTTTTATCATTGCTATAGGCTGGTGCTACATAATTACGACTGGTAAAAGGTTTCTAATAATTATAAAAATTGAAATTAGATAAATGGACTTCGAACTTTCTCAAAAGACTGCCTACTGTTATATTACAAATTGGACATGTCGATTTCGATAATACAGTTTTAATAATTTCTGACCATGCTATTGAGAAGAATGCATAGAAGAAAATATCCTTCAAAATAATAGACTTGCAAATAACTTTTATACTTCTTGCATACATAATACCTACATATATAAGTCTGTTTCCTTTTTTGCATTACCAGTCGTTTTTTACTATTTCTGATGTTCGGTATACCGACGGTAGGAGGACAGCCCGTTCACGTGATACTTAGTCGAAAAGAAATTAAAAAGAAAAAGTTGTTTCTCTAGAGACGAGAATAATTGGGAAGGTATTTCACTCTATGTAGATAATTCTCGATTCAACGGTGATCCTTTACAGGCCTACAGGCTGAGTGTTCTCGCCGAATACTTGATGAACCCCACAGCTTTTTTTCGAAACTGTACGCATGTAGCGCGCACAGATGTGTGGCGAACATTCAATTCATCACGAATCCATCGAATTCATTATTAAGCGATTATTACACTAAAGTGCGTATATTCATTGAAACTAACAGGTACACGATTAAGATGTCTTCAGAAGGAAGTAATGCGTATATAGATGATATATCGTATCAGAGCGATGATTCACCGGTTTTAAATCCCGAAAAAAGTAAAATCGCCGAATGGTTTGCTGATACTAACGTTTTAGTAACAGGAGGGACAGGTTTCTTGGGCAAGCTGATCGTCGAAAAATTACTAAGGTACGTTTCCTTCAAAGATATATTCAAAATTCCACTAATCCTTCGCAACCGAGCGTTTTTATATTATTCTGCTATATCGCGTAAACTGGAAGGGATCGGTATTTTAGTGTATTAATATGATATTTCTTCCCCATTATTTAATGTCGCATCAATCACTGGTGTGGGAATATGGTATTATACCTAAAGAATAAAAAAGATGTAAAAAAAATTTATGTTAAACGATTTTATTAAAAATGTAAAAACTAAATTAAAATGCACTAAAAACTAAAAAATAATTATTTTCTTGTTCTTCAATTTTGATGGTGTTAAAATGGTGTTTGATCACTTTAAATAAAATCGTGGGACACGATATTTCATAACAGGTTCTACATCACTACTTCAACTTCTGATTGCACACGGAGCCCCACCATTTTATTTAAAGTGATATTAACACCATCAAAATTGAAGTACAAGAAAATAATTATTTTTTAGTTTTTAGTGCACTTTAATTTAGTTTTTACTACATTTTTAATAAAATCGTTTATCATAATTTTTTTTTATATATTTTTTATTTTCTAGTTTTTAGTGTTTGTGGATTTACATTTCACAGCTCAGACTTCTTTACAAATATCTTTTATTGCTGTATACAGTTTAACAGTTTGCTTAAACGTTGTAGTGCTACAGTCACTAAAAAATAATTCTTTTCTTGCTCTACAATTTCGACGGTGATATACGAACGCCTGCAAAGTTTTAGTTTTACTATTCGTACATACGTGACGGATCATTTTTCAATAAATTGTGTATTTCCGGTAATCGTGATGCGACTAGCGTCCCGAATGCAGCGGCTTTTTTGTCGTTTTCGTAAAGAACGCGAGTGGCTGATTTCAAGTCGTTTGGATTTGTGGTTATGGGTTATATTTATTGATGACTGGGTAATTTTTTCACCCCCACGGGTTGCAAAACCACGCCTGCAAAGTTTCAAAACAATTGGATAGTTGGAAGTGGGTTAAATGTGAGTTGTCAGATTTGAACCATTCATACAAACAAACAAACAAACAAACAAACAAACAAACAAACAAACAAACAAATAGAGAATCGAAGCTGAATAAAATCGTTTTAAAAGAAAGTTCTCGTCTATATACGGATTCGGATTGCAATTGTTTTTCAAATTGATAACTATAAACCTTTGCTGGACGTGTTTTGAGTCACGTAATAATTTCGATAGATAACGTAGAAAAAGTAAACATTTTTCGATGCGTCACATCCTTTAATAGTTTGTAACACGCGTCCGTCTTACGTTTAATGATCAGTTCAAAAGGTACATCCGGTGTTTGTAAAGTAACGTCGTTGTGCTTACAATTTGAATGAATTAACGTACGATTACGTTGTTCAAATGGCTTTCTGCGAAAATAAAAAACAGAATGTCCGAAGGGAAAGAGAATTCACCAAAGGGAATTGGAAATCCGGGAGCGTAGTAAACATTATTTCTAGCCAACGTTTCCACTAACGTATCAGCCACCAGTGTATTGGGAAACATAATGACGTATTTTTGTAACGATTTTCGCACTGTCATCTTCCGCCATTAATGTCATCGCCCTTTGACAGTAACTTATTTACGTTGTATAATTAAAAGGTGGATATACATAAGACGTCGAAGGAGTTGCGAGTGTGTTTACATTTCCACATGTTAGGTCATTATGTACAGTGAATCACAAAAATATTCGGACACCCTTTAAAACAGAATAATTTTTTTTAAATTGAGAAGCTAGCAGGATTAGTTTACTAGGTGACGTGTTTTGTCGTTTTCAAAAAATTTGCAATTGGTCGGAATAGCGAAGAAAATAGTGAAGGTCGCTTTGTCAACTTTTTATCCGAGCCTGTAATGAAAATTTAAAAATCCCGTTTGTAGGTTTAAGGGGTTACACGCAACGAAGTAAAATGATCGAAGCAATCGATTTTTTCGGAAAAGAATTCGCAGAAACATCAAAGCAAGGTCACTTCTGTAGCTCCGGAATCGACGATTTTCTGTAAATGCAAAAACAAATTATCTCATATTAACCTGCACCTTAAACTTTAAACGCTGTTTTCTCGAAACTACGTTTTCCAAATCGGTGCCAATGATATTTTAAAAACTACCGAACCGGTTTGAATGGGACTTGGCACGATTATTTCTCACGTCAATATCTAAGTTTTGTCATACGGATGTTTGTTATAATAACCACAGTTTGAAACGCTGATGAAATTTGTCTGAGAAATTGCATTACGGGGTGGAATTAAAGTTCACACACTTATATTGACACTGCAAACTTCTCACGCGACGATTCTGTTTTTGTTTTCAATAGCAGCTACACGGCGAACAAGACGAATTATCGTTATTTGCTTTAAATATTCTTTAAATTAGGTCGCCCTTTTCACGGTCCTGAGTGCATGTAACGTCTTACGTAAGTGTATACATGTTGAACATTTCATCGAAATCAACGGGATTTTTAAATTTTCATCACAGGCCCAGATAGAAAAGTGAAAAAAGCGAGTTTCACTATTTTCTTCGCTTTTCCGAACAATTGCAAATTTTTTAAAAACGACAAATCACATCACCTAGTAAACTAATCCTTCTAGCTTCTCAAAAAGCACAAGTCGCTTGGACCAATTTTAAAAAAAGTTATTCTGTTTTAAAGGGTGTCCCAATATTTGCGTGATTTACTGTATGTACCTATATATTTATAGATCATGTCCGGGTATTACGAAAATATACGTGATAGTAAGGCCGAAAAAAGGGAAAAGTTCAGAACAGCGGTTTAAAGAGAACTTCGAAGATGCTGTAGGTGATATACTTATGGATATTAAGTTGTATAAGATTAGGATGTATAATTATTATGTACACGCTATTGTGATCAGGTATACGATAGATTGAGACGCGAGCAACCGAATTTTCTGAACAAGGTGATAATGGTGGAGGGTGACGCGATGCAAGAAGATTATGGTCTGTCACCGGAAACGAAAACGATGCTGATGAATAC
The DNA here is from genome assembly GCF_050908995.1 of Andrena cerasifolii. Classification (NCBI taxonomy): domain Eukaryota; kingdom Metazoa; phylum Arthropoda; class Insecta; order Hymenoptera; family Andrenidae; genus Andrena; species Andrena cerasifolii. Next base: position 22,590,353 of record NC_135119.1, on the reverse strand, counting down.
GAATATCATTTTTCATGCTGCAGCGACCGTTCGATTTGACGAAAAGATGCGTCTAGCCGTGAACATTAATGTGAAAGGCACGAGATGCATATTACTGTTCGCGAAACAGATGCCGAACTTAAAGGTAGATCGGAGATCTTTTAAAACCTTTCGTCAAACAATTGAACCAATCGTTATAATTAAACACGTATTATAAATTGTATCTTACATTTAACACTAAATCCCGAAATCTATCTACAGTCATTCGTACACGTATCAACTGCATTTTCGAACTGTATACATAAACACATTGATGAAATACACTACAGACCACCTATCGATGGAGATAAGTTAATATCGTTGTTGGATATCTTTGATGATGAAAAACTTGAAGAAATCACACCCATGTAAGTACTAACTGAATATTTCACGGAACATGATTGCGCGAATAAGAAAACGAGGTAGCTATGACTAAACATAAATTTTTCATTTTCATAGACTGCTCAAAAACTGGCCCAATATGTACATATTCTCTAAAGCAGTTGGAGAAAGTATTGTCGCAAAGTATAGCGAAGGTATTCCAACGTGTATCGTCCGACCTTCTATTGTTTTATCAACAGCCGAAGAACCTCTTTATGGATGGACAAATAATTTATATGGAACTACAGGGGTAATTATAGGAGCAGGTTTAGGATTGTTGCATACGCTACATTGTATACCAGAAAACACGGCGGAAATGATACCAGCTGATTATGTAGTGTCTACTACAATTGCTGCTGCTTGGGCTGCTAGTAATAGGTAAGTATTTAATTTTGTCATTGTAATTTCTTTATATTAACTACCTACGTTATTAATATATATATAAGCGAATTTAATCTTTCATATTCGAACGAAAAAATTGAGTAAAATGCTTTTTACTGGAAATGAAATAATTTTGGCATATTATAAACAGGAAGTAATGAAAAGATCGTGACACTCGTATTACGAATGTAAACTATAGATTAATAAAAATTTTAATTATTAAGTAGTTGCACGTATGTATACATATATAATCTTAGAATTATGGATTCCATTACTTTATAGGCAACCTTCTGAAATATTAGATACAGATTCTAATATGTCTGTTAATGAGAGAATCCCCATTTATAACTCTGTATCTTCAAGTCAAAATCCCATTACTTGGGGTGTATTTATGAACATAATTGCAAACTTTGGCTTGGAAGTACCTAGTATACAGTGCATCTGGTATTATATGCTGATACTGAACAGACATTTAATTCTCCATAAAATTTGTGTCATCTTCTTCCACATGCTGCCAGCAACTATTGTTGATACGTTGGCTTATGTTTCTGGTCGAAAACCCATGTACGTATTTTATACATCAATTGTAATCCATATTAGTTAAATGATAACCGACAGAATATGTATAGCATTGATTAACAATGACGGTCTATATACTTTCAGATTGTTGGATGCGTATAGAAAAATACAGAAATTTAGCAATGTGATACATTACTTTTCAACACAGGAATGGAATTTTTGTGACGATAACGTTCAGAAACTTTGGCAAAGGTTGAATTCCGCCGATCAAGGAATTTTCAAGTTCAACATCAAAAACCTAGACTGGAATGAGTACTTTTATTGTAATATTAGAGGCATCCGTATGTACATGATAAAAGACCCACTCGACACAGTGGAGGCAGCATGCAGAAGATATAAGAAGTGTGTTTCCTTTCATCGAGTCATTAAAATTAAATTTAAAAGCACCCCATGGTATAAAATTGCTTTCTAAAATTCAAATTTCTTCTATTTCAGGCTAAAAATCGCTCATTATACGATAATGACATTAGTCTCCCTGCTAATGGTATGGGTAACTGTACATTTTCTATCATTTCTTTGGTCCCTATGTCCTTTGGCACATTAATGGTTGGTAATATTAGTTTTGTAATCTTTTCTTCTAAATGGTAAATTAGTTCAATGGAAATCTCGTTGCGGCTGTATATAGTGCATACCTGTTGGTTTATTTAAAACAGCTGATTATTATTGATCTCGTGAACTTAATTTGCGGTAACGCTAACAGATGTCGCCACGCGCCTGTATCTTCGTGAATAAACTGTGAAAAATATTAAGCATGCTGCGTTCTTAAATCCTATTTCCCACCATGCGAATCACAAAAATTTCAACTTGTAATTATTATCCTATGATAACATGGCAACATTCCAAACGATATTTCATTGAAATATATTTATTTTGAAAAACTGTTGTTACGTATTGGATCAAATCTGGAATATTTGTTAGATGTTAAGAGAAAGTCGTAGCTCTATGTTTAGTTGTAAGTCTGACAGTGAGTTTCTAATGTTTTCAAATCTTTCTTAGTCCTGTGACTAACTATGCGCCAGTTGAATCAAGCGTTTATTATAATAATTGTAAGTCGACGTGGTTGGTATAATCACTGTCGTGATATGAAAGAACTAGAAGCCACGTGGAGGGAGACTCCTCTTTCTGTTGCCGATAATAATTTTGTAATCAAACGTTATTTCGATTTGATACATTTTTCGCCCCGGAAGGAAATTTAAAGGCTGAAAACAATATTGAATACACTGAATATTTTGCAGCAGAAAGTGAACTTAATACACTTCGGGCCGGGCTCTGTAATGAAGCTATTTGAGGCACAGTCGTGGGATCAGGTACAGGAACAACATTATGTATAATGTTTATACTATTTAGACTTTACATATTTACACTATTTATACTAGTTTCACTATTTGTCATTCCTTGTCCCGACTGTTCCGTATTATGCAAAGTAGTATACTGTAATGAAGACGAGAGCACTTGGACCTGATTTTCTATTTGGGATATGCGAGCGCCCAATGCAACCTCCCGTGTTCCTTGTGCTGCTTTGTCTGTGGCCTGTTTCTCATTCCACACAGCATGTTCATCTTTCCACCGGGAGTCGAATTGCTTTAGTTGTTCTTTAAACTAACTCACTATAGAACGTTGCAGATTACCAAACATTATCTGTAAAACTGAATCTCCTACCGACGATCTGGTGTGGATCCCACTTCTGACACCATTGTTGCGTCCCACCAGGACACTCCGGACATTCTTGGATACTTTTGGACACTATCGGGCTCTCCGGAACACTCCAGAACACCACTAGACACCGGAGTGTCCAAGTGTGTCTTGCGGTGTCCCGTAGATTGTCCCGGTGTGTCCAGGAGTGAGCAAAATATATTTTGAACCCTCAATATTGACGGCTATTTCCCCTCCTAGATGTGGACGATGGTCGATAAAAAAAAATACGTGTCGAATATTTTTGACAATTCTGTAAATCTGCAGAGTCTCATCAACATCGGCGCGTGACGCTTAAGCAGGTCCCGTTTGCGAGAGAAACTACAGAGAGTAGGCACAGACCAATTTCTAGTGGGCACGGTTCTGAAGTTCTATCGGATACTAAGCTCTCGGCGAGGTTTCTATCGCCTATCTGAGAGTAAAAATTTTCGAACTTGTTCTCAAGTGGACTCACAATTTAGCATTCTCGAAGCAACTACCGAAAGAAACTCTCAAAAGGACACGTCCCTTTAGGCTCGTTGACACTCGAGTATCGACTTCTATGTGTACTTCACGCAAAGCCTACATAGGTACCAAGTAAGATTCTAATGATGTACCAGATTCATCTCGAAATCGTTTAAATTAAAGGATATATGGAGAAAGTTCGCATCGAGGAAGAGAACCATCTGAAAACTGAAATTCTTTAATAGGCAATTCTAAATGATCAGTTTGTGAGTGAAAAAAAGTTATCAATCGTGGAAATAGAATTGACGCGTGGGAGTACCCCCCCCCCCTGAGCCTCACAATCGCGTTGGGAGTGCAATCATTTATAGGCGTGACTACAGGTTTGTCTAGATGCCGAGCACGTTGTATAAAACCGATTGATTCATTACCCTTCGGAGTTCTTAGATGATAATATCATTAATCGTTAAAGATCGACCGAGAGATGTTGTTTCTTGACTTTTGCTCCCCTTTGACTATTGTAATGCAGTTTCAATACTAAAATACATCAATCATGAAATGGATTCAATAAAAAGTATCCGATTTATATCATAATACTATGGTATTAATAGTTAAGCCGTAGATAGCTACGAAAATTGCGAATAAGATTGAATACTTAAAATATTCAACCACCCGTACTTAATAATAACCAATTGGGGCATGGAAAGGAACAAACGGCGTTCCCGAAATTGATGAATTGAACATGCAGAATTAATCGATACGATGAAAGTCAAATAACGCCAACAAAATTTTTATGCGCAATCGAATGAAATCTTATTGGTTATTTATTTGCTGCGAGACCAATATCAACTGAGCGCCACACGCAGGTTCCTATCTCGCGCTCAACTTTGAAACGTGACTAACGAAAAATATCTTCTATAATAAAGAATAAAATAAAGGATACCATTGACAAACTATTCTTTCTTTAGAAACCAACGTATTTAACCATAAAGGAGTAACATTCATTTTATTCGGGAAAATTGGCAGAAATCCATTCGTATAAGAATATAGTTGATCGTAACTTATTGATTCAACAATTTATCCTACCTACAAATGTAAAACCTTACACAAATGTGTACTTTAACAAAAATTCATTAGAATGATTGTCAAATGTGTGTGCGAGCACCGTGCACCGTGCACCGAGTGTTAGCGCGTAACTCGATATACGGGGATGGAGGCCGCGAGCGAGTCGAGCCAGCCGAGTCGAGGATCGAGAGCCAACCGGCGACTCAGGAAGGCAGTGCACGCCCGACTGCCGACACGAGCGGATGGTGTACGTTGCCGCTCGCGCTACGCTTGCCTCGTGAAATTTTCCTTCCTGTCAGACACGGTCACCGCCGTCGTACTTTGTGACGAGTCACGCGGTATTTTGAACCATCTTTGCGACGGCACGCGGTCGTAATCTTTGGGCCGCGTTGTGACGTTGCGTGGCGCGCAATCCAGTAGAGACAGTAACAGAGCCAGAGAGAGAGAGAGAGAGAGAAAGAGAGAGAGAGAGAGTGAGAGAGAGAGAAAGAGAGCGAGCGAGAGAGAGAGAGAGAGAGAGAGAGAGAGAGATAGAGCGAAAGAAAGAGGGGGGAGGGAGAGAAACAGATAGAAACGAACGCGACAGAAAAGGAAATATAAAGAAACACGAGAAAAGCCCGAAAGGTAGCTCTTTCGATTCGATCTTCGCTTCTCCCCGTCGATTACCATCGTTATCGTGTTTTGTCATCGACGGACACTGTGTGCGAACACGCGCGCACTTGCTCCCTACCACGTGTGCGCGCGCGCACGCACACACGCGCGCACATTACACAGATTTATCGGGAGCGCGCGACTGGCGCGCGGGGCGCCCTCGAAAAGTCGAGTGCGCGCGTGCAACCCTACCCGTTGGTTGGACCCCACTGACGTTGGTTACCATAGTAGCGCGCGTGGCGATCAGCTGATCGTCGGGACCCGAGCGTGTTCGACCGTCGGCAGTCGGCCAGCAGCGGCTCCGTCCACTCGTCCGTCGTTTCGTGCGTTCTCGTCGCACGCGTTCCCGTGCTTTAACGACAATTTTTCCTTCGCACGCACTTTCGCGCAACGGCTCGGTGATCAGCGAACCAACGGTCGCGTGCACTTCGGCCATCATCGGCTCCCGAACATTACCGCCGAAGCCCACGGAAAAATCCCGAAGGAGATGACAGAGAGTATCTATAAGCTCGTACTCACCAGCCACAACGATCCAGTACTCGGTACCCTCGATGCTGGAAGGATACAGTGACATCCGCGCCGCTCGTGTGACTCGTTCGTGGTGCGCCGATGACAAGTCGTGCGAGCACAGTTGCAGCTCAGTCGATGCACGTACCAGCAAGTTTGGGAGACGCCGCTAAACCGCGTACACAACCGTCGGGACCTCGCCGCGATTTACGTCGCGCATCTTAAATTCGATCGTCCGGAAATGAAGCCCCAGAGAGGAATGCCCAGCTGCACTGGATCCGAGAATTCGTTGCCATGCGTCCCCTGACCGTGCTCTGTGAAACGTCGTGGCAAACTATCGAAACCGCTCCGATACTATCGATCGCCCAATTCCGCAAGATCGAACCTTACCAGGTTATGTTCACACGTGACATTGTCGAATACCAGACAGGCATATTTGGTTAACCACCGCTGCATCAAACGCACTTAATTTCACCATTAACGCGACACACACGTGTGCACACGCTGCGCATCGAAGAAACAAGCGACCGTACGTTATGTTCGCCGTAGCCCCGTCAGGTGGATCGACGAACGTGACCGACCCTTGGCGACCATCGGCGACACGCCACAAAACCATCGAAATAATATCGCGCGAAAAAGATCGCTCATCGATATAACCATCCTGTTCTCCGGGGGACTACCGAGAACGGACACACGACAGAACCGGGTTGATCCAAGAACGGACGAAATTCGATTAGCCGGATTAAACTAGCAGTGCACAGGAACGCTTGGGAAGACGCGACGCGGTCGTTACTATTCGACTGACCGGAACATGGTGTCGCAGTGAACATTCGAAAAAATTATCGATACATCGATCTTGTTTCTTGTCGGAGTGATCGGAGCGATCGGGGCCGAGTGAGCAATGGCCGCGCAGTTTTCGCACGCGCGCGACGAGGCACGAAACGCGAATCGAAAAATGAAATTGTGATCGCAGTGAGTAGCAGTAGCCTGTTCGTTGATTAAATCGGGATTCGTTATTGGCGGTGACATCCTTTCCCCCCATAAGAACATGTTTTGACAATCGTCTGTACCTGTGACTCGAGGACGACTCGTCGTGGATGCCTAAAGTGACTCTGTTCCCATCGGGACATTGCTCGTCCGAACTGTGATTTCGCTTCCTTCTGTGCGGTGGATACGACTGCAGCCCGCACGCGTCGGCTGCAACGATGACAGGTCGAAGGATTTCCTCATGCACTAGGAAACACTGTGATAGCCGATGCCACCAGCAACGTCATTAAGTCTTGGATTAAGTCAGCTATGAGGAGAGCGCGGTCCCTGGAATCGTCTCGATAGAAAGCTTTGGTGAGTACAAAAAACATCTGTGTTTTAGCCGGAGTGTAAACAGAGCGAGGTAGCTCCAGACGTTGTTGTTTAATCGCGTGAGGAAGGACGTACGCGCGTTGGTCGTTTTAAAGTCGAGCTGTGTTAAGCTCGTAACACGGCATAATCTTATTCCCGCCATTTTTTGTTCCCGAACGAAATCATACATTATGTATGACGGGACGAAAGAGATTAAACTTTCACGCGCGACTCTGTAGCGATAGAAACATGTAGTCCGAGTAAATGTTTCTCCGTTTGGAGGTACGTTTGGAGATATTAGTGAACCCCGTTGGGTGGAATATAGACTCCAGTCAGTTGTTGGAGTCGACGAACCTCTATCGATCTTTACCTCCTGTCTGCGTCTGTCCTCCCTCGCTCTATGTCACGCAGGAATGCAAGTCGCGTTATATTTCTGGCGTGGTTATACCTAAGTGCTTCCAGTTACGATTTTCGGCGCGCAATGTCGGAGCGGACCGGTTAATTACCACCGTTAACAGTTCCTGTGATATAAGCATTCGCGTGATAAATATTCATGCGTGCTGGGGAATAATTTTCCCCTCCAATTTAGAAGCTATCTCGAATTGCTGAACGAGTCAAATATTTCTCTAAAAATTTATTACTTACTTGTGCTTGCAAATTAATAACTTAGGGAAAAATGGGCATAGGGCGTTGGTACGATGAATATTCACGAATAAGTACGCGCGAGACAGGCTACTGGCCGTAGTCAATGATAAACACCGCCCGCATAATAAAGGTACACACTCGGTGATAAGCTCTCGGCAATAAGCGACGGCGTACGATATAAGTACGCATTGCTGTTGTCTTTCGGGGACATGCAACGATACGGTTTATCGTCTACGTTTCTGATAGTTTAAAGAAAGGGGGAAAAATACGCATTTCTTGAACGTGAGTCATCTTTCTTTTCCATGCCATGCACTTACATTATCGTTCAACTTTCTCATTCCTGCTTGGTGGATTAGTAGGATTAAAATAACGGCGCAGGGCGGCGGTGAAAGAGGATTTCGGATGTCTCGTTTGAGTCTGGTCGGACTTATCTACTTAGATTCTCCTATATTCAGCATTGAAAAGATTTTGCAGTGGGGATCGTCATTTTCGTCTCTTTCCATTGAAAGTCTCGCTGAAGGTTTCGCTGTAGCTTCTTCAAATAATTATGAGAATATTGGGATTAAATAGACTTTCAAATTTTACATATATATTTCAATAAAGTGTAAGCTCCTGAAGCGTAACAAATTTTATCGCGGAAGAGGGATAGGATCCACCTTTTATAACATACAGTTACACGAGTCGAGTTGAAGGGATAAAAATATTTTTAAATAACAAATTCAATAAAATTCATTTGGTGATTAGAAAAATTTATTTAAAGAAAAATGAGTGCTGAAGTTTCGTTGTAGGTTCTCCAAATAATTATGAGAATATTGGGATTAAATAGATTTTCAAATTTTACATATATATTTCAGTAAAATGTAAGCTCCTGTAGGGTAACAAATTTTATCGCGGAAGAGGGTTAGAATCCACCTTTATAACATACAGTTACACGAGTCGAGTTGAAGGAATAGAAATATTTTTAAATAACAAATTCAATAAAATTCATTAGGTGATTAGAAAAATTTATTTAAAGAAAAATGAGTGCTGAAGTTTCGTTGTAGGTTCTTCAAATAATTATGAGAATATTGGGATTAAATAGACTTTCAAATTTTACATATATATTTCAATAAAGTGTAAGCTCCTGAAGCGTAACAAATTTTATCGCAGAAGAGGGTTAGAATCCACCTTTTATAGCATACAGTTACACGAGTCGAGTTTAAAGGGATACAAATATTTTTAAATAACAAATTCAATAAAATTCATTAGGTGATTATAAAAATTTATTTAACACTATTCCTACCGACACCTCACGTATACCTATTCCTACCGCGACCGGTCAAATGACCGGTCTTTACCACAACTTATATTTTTTAATATAAAATGAAGATAATACTCAATTTGACAGTATAAAAATACAGTTTCTTTTATTCAGAAGTATATCATGTACATGCGTATATTTTAGGAATATTCATAAAATTTAAAGGCAATTCAATTACGTTGTATATAGGAATTTCTAATCGAAATTTAAAAAACGGTCATTTGACCGGTCGTGGTAGGAATAGCATTAAAAAATAAAATCCATTTTCCTTTCTTTTTACAAAGCTCTTAAATTACTTCAGTCGTGGTTACATTAATCTCCTTGTTCCCTTTTCTTTGGAGAGTACCAGGGCCCCTTGGCTCCTCCGAGTGCGCCACTGATAACGAGTATGTATTTAATCCTACCAATCGAGTGTTAATATACACGCATTACGAGATCGTAAAGAAGAGAAAAATCCATAAAGCGTAGACTCGCTGCAGGAGGAGTGTCGTTGGAACTGAAAATGAATGCTGTCGCGAAGGTGGTCCGAGATATGTGCTCGTGTACACGCGGATAGATGGTACAATATGCACAGCATATATGCATACGCGCGAGAAACGGGCAGGCGCGTCTTAATTTGCGGTCGCACGTTCCTAATTTGGTTTACCGACGTCCGTGTGCACCCAACGAATAAACGTTCCGCCGTAGTTGCACGGCATTAGAGAGAACACAGAGGGAGAAAGACACGGGAGTAAGGGGCACGAAGAGACAGAGAGGACGGTTATTAGTCGCTCGCGGTTATTTCATTTGCGACTCATGGTCCAGGGTACGGGCCCGCGTAATTGTCAGGTTTACGAGGGTCTCGCCACCAAGGCTTGCGACAAAGCTCCGTCGAAGCGTAGCCAGAAAGTTATGGCCTATGAAAAGTACTGTTAATCGCGCTACGGCCGGAGAGTCGTGCAGCTGGAAGAGTACGTTTTCTTGAAAAACAACGTCACTCTATTGAGCAATTAATGTACTGGTCTGGTTGTTTCTGCGCGCTAGACGGAGACGATATTAGTAAACGTTCGTATCGTTCGCTTGCGAGGATAGTAATGCATATAAATTATCCGGAAAGTATTTTGTTAGGGAAATCATTGAATTCTTTTTACGCAGAAAGATTGTACGTTGATAATTAGCGTATATGTATTATCTAACTGAACGCGTGCTTGTTACGGTGGAAGATTAATTTGTCACGAGGTAGTAAATTGACCGACCGTGAACTCTAATTATTATCCTTTCTCTATTCAACTTCTTTGTACTTCGTCTAAAGTTCAGCAGTAGATTGATGTTAGTTTCGTTTCGTAAACAAAGTGCGCGATGTAAAACCACGCGTAGAATAGATCGCGTGTAAAGTTGCTTGATGTGTTTTCTGCTTTATGGTTTCGGAAGCGAAACATACGTTTCCCCTCTGTGAGTTTACTGACTCCTCGACGACACTCGAACCGCGTGCGTTCCGCGTATGCACTTCTATTTGCCTGCACATCGAGAGGGGTGAAGTAGTTTGCGGAACCCAAATGAATAAACAGGTGTTCGGCGACGGAATAACTGATAACTGTAAAAGGACATTTTTTAATCACCCTTGGGATTGGCGGGTAATGCTTATCCATGAAACCTAGAAATATCAAAGATTTGAAATATTAAACTTGCCAGGGAAAAAGATTTGTCTGAAAAATATTAGTAAATCAAATTTCTTCGAGCGAGTCAAAAAATATTCTAATTAATCAAACAAGATTTTATTTAAACTGACATATCACCATCGTAATTGTAATACAAGAAAATAATTATTTCTTAGTTTTTTAGTTTTCTACAAAGAAAACATCCTCCCATACCCTACAAAATATCGCTACGAATGTTCAGATAAAGATAGAGACCAGCGCGATTATGTAGAAGCGTAGAATACTCGTAGAACACGGTCGAGCTGTTCCCAAAACGACAGCAACGCTTGTAGTCTTTTCATAGCGTGACGCGCGCTCGGTTAGGCTTCCACTTTGCGCGATGGTGGACAAATATATCTGCCACTCGAGCGTCTTGCGCAATGTTTGAACGCGATGCACTTCAAACAAAACACGATTTTTCCACCGGCCAGATGACACCACGGAGCGGTGACTTTCGAGGATTGATTTTGAGGCGCGAGAATCCACGTCGCGCAACGTGGAGAACACACCTTAGCCCAGACCACCCGTTTCTCCGACTAGACTCCTATCTTGTTGGCTGTCAGATTGTTGACACAGCCAGTGACACGTTTAATAGGATTATTTATGCTCCTAAAGGCGCTTAAATGGTCCCACGTTCGTATCGGCTTCATCTACCTGACGGCGCGTAGCATAATTATGTCGACACGGTTTGTGTATCGGGGCTCGCCGAGCCAAGTGACAACGCCTAGACGTCCCTGATTTTGTCTTCGCTCGACTTCCGACGTACAACGAGACGTTTTAATCGCCTACAAACTGGCTCCACCGCGGGAACACGTGCTCTATAACTTGTCCCGATCATTATTGACACGATTATCTCGCACCGTTGCGCACGGAAGAACGAATAGAGAATTAATTGAGAGAAAACGCTCCGCGCGTCTGTTCCTCATCTTCGAACGGTAACGCGATTTTTCTGCTCGCCGATAACGGTGTCGTTGAGTCGCTAAATCGGAGAAATTCATCTAAACATAGAGCAGTTGTAGAAGTAGTAAAAATTTCCTTTCAGAATCCAAATGAACGCAATTCCTTTTAAATCGTTCCTCAGTTGAATCTTATACTATAAAGCAGAAAGTGTTTCGTACGTTTGTGTGTTTGTCTGTCGCCTAAAAACTTTCGAACGGTAAACTCGGAGGTGACGAAATGTACCTCGGCTAATTATGCCTGGTTAATCCAGATATATGTGACTATTTTCACCAAAAAAAAAAAAATTTTTTTTATAAAATCAGAATCTAAATTTCGGACGAAGCCGAGTAGTAAAGCTAGTTACATATATACAAGTATCATTCCATACGCGTATGCATAGAAATAAAGATTACGAGTTATTCGGATTTATCTTAATCGACGTTACGTTTACACGCGCCCGTCGTCGGGCGTTCTTAATGTTATACAGTATTTACGTCTTAATAAGTTGCGCGAATTAGTTCGATATGAAAAGGAGCAATCCGGCCGTGTCCGTGGCGATAGTTAATTAATTTGCCGGTGTATGAATATACAGAGCCCCCTGCGTGCCTGAGTATGTAATGCGCTTGTACATTCGTGTTCTTAATTGTTGATATCTAATTCATCTTGTAGTGTGATACACAATCTACTTGCGATCTCGCTGTGTGCTCCGTTCCATGTGTGGCCAGCGTGCGTGCGTGCGTGTAGACGTGCTGGAGGTAATTTGCGGTTTTGAGACGAGGCTGGGATTCAGTCGGATAATGACCCGTCGGGTACCTCGTAACGTTAATTGCACGCGTTTCAGTCTTTTGCGCAAAGCATCGCTCCGCGTTGTTGTTGTTGGGCGCGTTCGGGCGCCCTCGCCGGAGCGTCGCGAGGCGTGGAACAACGCGTCCGATCACTTTAATGGCGCGTAAAAAAATTTACGCACCCATTAATCCTCCGGTCACCTTGGCATGACGAACTAGTTGCGTTTTAGGGACACTTAACGTCGCGAACATTGTACCGGGATTACGGGCGTGAGTAATTGTATCGAAGTTTGCACGCCGAACCCGTTTAGTAAGTTTCCTTAGCAGCTGGATCGTTAATGCCAGCGTTACTTGCAAAATTAAGGGGCGTATTAATATCCTCGACGGGCAACCCTTCGACGCTCGCGAACATTTCCGCGACCCCAGGGCCCCAGGGTTCACCGGAGCTCCTTCATCCATAGCTGCAGCAAGCATCAGGGTGTTAAATCGTGCATAAACTCAACGCGCCAGCCGAGGCAACAGTTCTCACACCTTCTCCTGGCGCATTGAGACCGCGTTATTTTCCCGAATGCGCGAGAACCGATGTAGCATGCTGTAATTAACCGTTTAATTGGCTTTGACGCTTAGCCGCTCTGATGAGCTTCACTTTGAAACAGTGGAACCTGGCGGTGTTACAATTAGCGGCCGGCGGAGGACAGGGGAGATGGAACAGTCGCATTCGGTGGTTCGAAGATTTCACGCTTAAAAGGGATGATGTAACTGCGCACATGTGCCATATCGCGATGCATCTCGCCACGAGGAAACGAAAGATGCGTTATGTCAGCGAGTGAAAAATGGAGAACCGCTGTCGGCGATATAACTCGATATAAGCATGGAGCACAGGCGACAAGCGCTCATTAGCATACAATACGGGCTAATGGGATCGCACGCTGACGGCTACCGTTCAATAGCACGTCTCCCGCGTACCTCTGGTCACCCCGGAGGGGAGAGGGCGGTGTCGATGATATTGAAATTGCAATGCAGACCGGAGGAATTTTTTCCCTTCGCGAACGGCGCGGCGATCGATCCTCTTCGGACCACGCAGGTCCCCTTTCTAAATCAGAAGCTGGGCAAATGATTTATACTCAGCGCAGCGTCCTACGCGTTGCACGCAAACGTTATTAACTGCGGCCATATTTTCTACCACGACGATAAAAGAATAATGGATTGTCGTTAACGCGAGCGTCAATTGTCAGGTGGCTGGTGGTTATTACACGTTACTTGACAGAAGCATCGGGCAGATCGCGTCGGGCTCGCTGAAAGGAACAATGTCGTTGCTCAACAAAAGTCGCCGGCGATTAATTCCAGTGACTAACGCGGCGTATCAGTTCTATCTGTTGTTTTCTGGCGAGAGCTACGGCCACGGCTCTTTTGTCCATTAATAAATTTGGTTATCTCCGCCCTGTTATCTCGCCGTCCACGCAAATAGAAACTAGTGTACGCGCGCGTAATCGGGAATTACCGTGACTTACGTGCAGTAGCACATCGAATTACGTTTATCATCGGGGCACACCGCGGGCGGTCCTTGCCCGTATTCTTAACGCGCGCGTATCGCCGGTCGAATAGATAACGTTAACGCGCTGGTCTCCGGCTCTGTCTGCCATTGTAGACCAATCGCTGTTTACACGTGATCGCGTTATAGTTGTAGCTACGGGTCTCATTACGGAGCGCAGCGAACGCGCGCGAATCGTTGGTTTTAGCGCGGCCCAGTAAAAGACGCGAGGCGCTGTTGCATTATTGCCCGCCTCTGCTACAGTTTCCAACGGTCGTTGGTTCATTATCGTTTTGTCGGACTTTCAACGTCGAGGATTATTGAGATAATGCGATAAGCCGCGGGGATTTCGGAGCGAGCGGCTGCGTTGCGAGGCGCGAGTCCCGATGCGAATGGAAGAATGCATGGGGAACGTTTTCACTGTGCTGGGGGATTAATGGTGAAGAACATTTCTTGCGCAAACTGACGTGTGACTAATGACGTCAGAAAACATTTGGGAGAAAAATGAGTCAGATGTTGCGTTGCGTGAATCGCTTTTTGATATTTCTAATAATTTCGATATTTACGCGAATAGAGTCAAATGTAACCACTCTATGTATCTAAAGTATATAGCAAAGCATTACTAGGTAAATACACCCCCGTTGAATCGGCCACCTTATTAATTCTAGGTATAGTTATCAGTTTGCGAATACGCGGGAACCTACAACTAGGGTAGACCGGGGCGAATCGGACCACTTTGTGTTTGACGGTAAAAAAATACTAGGCAAACATTAAAAAACTAATTTTTTATTATATAATAGAAAATAAAAGCAAACTTAAAAATGTTTCTTCTGCAAACAAACAACCAAAAAGTGAGAAATATCTGAATCGCCCCGAACTTTGGGGCGAATCGGATAACCCATAAATTTCTGAAAAAACTGAATTTTTGACACTAGGTACTCAGCACACAGATCGGAAGCATATTGCTATCTTTTGCCGCCTCTATCAGCACAATTCTCGTGGCATCACTCTTCTCAGATAATCTTCTGAAAGTGGACGAATTAATTTTTCACCAGAATAAACACAATGCCATCTTCTTAAGACCATTAATTTATTTATTTTTTCGTCATTTCTCTAAATTTAATTTTTATCACAGATTCCTTTATTTTTTGGGGGCACCATAATCCCTGATTGCTCTTTTTTATGTACGTACTAACCATCTGTATATAAACAATTATCATATTTATAATCATAAAAATACTCAAATGAAAATAAAGAGTGATCCGATTAGCCCCATATATAAGTATTTCAAAGGTTGTAGATTACAAAAACATATTATGATATAATAGTCTAAAATACATGATATACTAAACTTGGACACCGTGCAAACTACTAACAATAAACACATTGGAATTTTCAAGCTTACTTTTTATTTTAAATACGAAATTGCAGATTACGTAAGTTCGATTCGGACCAAAATTGTAACGTTCGCACGCGTCCATGTCACTGGAAACGTATGCTAGCTCTAAACAATGATTTAAAACAATTAACGGTCTTTTGCGGTAGGTGCGGGGGAGAGGGACGAGGTATTACGAACGATCGGAATGCTAATTTCCATCGCGATTTAAGAAATATGGACTAAATTCTTATTTTCATCCGATTCGACCCGGTCTACCCTATACAAGATAACAGTTGCGCGACTTTAAAAATGCAGCGAGACTTTGGCGGAAGTTTTCAAGAACGTTCTACGTTATACAGCCGGTAAGATCGCGTACATACTATTCTCGGCGCAGTAAAAACGCGAATAGATCGGCGGTGAAATGAAATGAGACGAACGGTTGTAAACTACGGCGAACGGTAGCCGATGCAGAGTGCAGAAGCAAGTAGCTGTTGATAATGAGAAAGCCGATAAAAAGCGAGCGGAACGTTCCGTCTCAATTGATGTACGTCCCGTCATAATTGATACTCTAACGTCGTAGCGCCAGCTCGGTGGGCTGTAGTTAAACAGCCCTGGATTACGTCTAATGAGACGTTGCTTTTGACTCGACAAAAGGCGATTACGGATTCGTTTATCCCGAGAAAACGGACCATTTGCCTCGCGTCCCTTTCACTCTATCAGGAAAAATTAGCGTGCGCCTCGGCGCCGTGCGGCGGAGATTTTTAAAAGGAAAGCAGGCTTTCTAATACTGCTCGAAACTAATCGCGCATGTAGGCCAGTGTTTCCCCCGTTCGCGATTTTCGTCAGAAAATTCGTCTAATATGGCTTCGAATGGAAACAGGACTTCTCCGCTACGATCTCTGCACGCGCTCCACGTAGACCGGATAGAATTCGCTCACAGAAGTCTACCGCCTCGATATGCTGTAATCCGGGACCTAAATCAGCTCGTTAATTTTCATTCTTTCACGTGGGACGATAAAATCTGATACTGGGGAGAGGTATGAGGCACACGTACGTGATCTACATTAACACGCGACAGAATGAGAATTTCTTTTGCGGTGCGCACTGATATATACGTGTATATATCAGTGCACACATATATATATATATATATTGGTATATATGTATAGGAGCAAAGGCGCATGCACGTATATCTATACGCATGACACGGTATGCCAACTTGATGCATTCCTATTAACGCGTTATTATGCGGCGTCCATTAGAAATCGTGCTTGCGAGCCGTTAACGCGTTCACACGCGTGTAGATAAGGAGCATTCTACGAGATTTGTAACGCGATGAAACGGGCGTGTTTTCTGGAAATATTTACTAGATCCCCTGAACGAGCGCGTATTAATTACAAACCTTCGTATACTCCTCTAATGATCAGGCTATTAAGCCGAATGCATACTCTACTCGTACGCGAGTATCGTCGAGTCCAAAAAATCTGTCTGTGCCAATAGCTTTTGCGATTCACAATGCGCATGCAAACGTGCATCGTCGTGCGTGTCCGCCCGCTTACGCCAAAGTGTCGCCAAGTTTGCCCGGGCATGCTAGCGCGCGGTTCGCTTTCGAAACAAATCGATAAGATCTGCGCCGAGCAGATTTCAAATTAATGTCGATGCAGAGGCGCGCCCGGCAACGAACCGAGCTTATTAATACGCCGGGCGTAAGGTTGCTCTAACGTTATGACGGTTTCATGCAAAGCAGACGTTCCGTGGGTACAATATTAATGCGAGCCGAGAGAAGATCGTCAAACGGCTGACGGATGACAAGTCGTTCGTTCCGCCTGGGAACGTCGCAATTATTCCCAGCCTTAAATAGATCGGAACGCGGTTTCAGCGCGGTCAAAATGATTCTCGGAGGGCTTTCTTTTCTCGTACGTCGACGTGCGCGAACGTTGACGTCTTAATTACAGGTATCACGTCGAATATAATGCTCCGATATAATTGGCTTCTTTTAATAGAATCTCTCCCCGCGCTGCACTTTCTAAGGCGGCGATGAGGCGGGGGCAGACCGCTCGCCGCCCGCAATTAGTTTAATTAACAGCGTCAACGCACGATAGGGTGAAAGACGCGGGTATCACTTCGGTTACGGATCAATCGATCGAGCTAAGAGGCACCCCGAGCAGCAGAGAGATTAGACTTGCTCAACGAATTGATAAACGCAAAGGAACCATAGAATCCGTGATTGATGATGGGGCGCTGCCTCGAAACACGTGCCTCCCGTAGATCCTCGTGTCAGTCCATCGACACGAGCTTCCACTTTTACTTTTAAATGACTCCGATTTACCAATCGCCAGTTGAATGCTAATGTCCGCGGCTTGTTATCCCCTGTCCATATGATAACGGAGTCTGCCGCAAATTCTGTACGAAGGAGCTTATTCGGTGTTACCAGGAGCTTCGCTGCGCGACTGGCTCGGAAATTACGGAAACGATCGGACGTGCAATTAGTAACGCACCCCGCTCGTATTGTTCCCCGTCTCGACGTCGGGCACTTTACACACCGACGTAGCATTGCGTCTGGCATTTGTCTCCGATATCTATACGACCGGCGCGGGCTACTACGGTAGTAGTCTTCAAGGCGAAAGGAGAGGAGGCCAGATAAGGCAATGTCCTGGCAATGGTACATGTGCTTTCGTTCACACGCGGATACGAGCGATCTGCAGCGATCGTTATCTACCGTGTCCCCGGTATAACACAATTATTTGCACCGGTAGTACCACCGGCCGAGCTCCATGCAGATATCTATTTCGACATGTCGGCGCGCGGTAACATTGCTGAGAGACTGGCCGAAGAATGAAAAAATGTGAGAAATGTCGTGCGTCAAAGCCGCTGCAAAACTTCAATGCGCTTGAACAGAATCTGTGCCGTTGGAATAATTGTCCCGATCCAGTGACTCCGTCGCTATCGATCGCGAAAATCTCCGCCATTTCCGACCAGGGAAATGTACCGAACGATTTTCTCTCTCTTCTATCAGTACATTCGCCGCATTTTGACTCGACCGGTGGCAATGAGTCTATAACCACGGTATCGGTGTATGAAAGTTTCAAGTTCAACGGAAACTTCTGCACCTCGGGTGCCAAGCGTGTATCTCATTCTCACGCGCACTTGTCCCCAGTTTCCGCATTAACGTTAGGATTCATAACTTTCCACTGATTGTCGAAAGCGACCATCGCGATTACAAGCGCGGCGAGATAATCGAAATGGGACTGGAAGTGATCGCAGCTCGTAACGATTTACTTGGCAGACTTGTGCCGCGGACCTTATTAGGTAGAAATACCTGCTAGAGAATTAATAGCGGCGGTGGCGATCGCCGAGGCACGAGCCCGTGACGATCGATAGACGTTTCGTCGGCGACAATCCACTGGAAAATTAGAGTCGGTTGTGTTCGGAGTTGCAGAAATTGTGGGACTACCATTCACGGAACCCCGCGGTGCATTTCACACTTGCAGCCGTGCGGTGCACTCTCGCGTCCACCGAGCGGTTAGCCGCTCGGTGCAATTATCCGAGGCAGTTCTTACGCCTCTAGCGTGTGCGTGTACACGCTAGCGTATACATGCGGTGCGTTGGAGCAGGTACAAGTTAGAGCAGGTCACTTTCGCTGCCGGCTCGAACTGTTCCAGTGGTCGCGCACGCGTGCTACTCCATTCATAAAGCCATAAGGCGCGTATAGAGTCCGCTGGGACACGTAGGTGTAGCCTCGTAGCCACATAAATACAA
The DNA here is from genome assembly GCF_050908995.1 of Andrena cerasifolii. Lineage (NCBI taxonomy): Eukaryota > Metazoa > Arthropoda > Insecta > Hymenoptera > Andrenidae > Andrena > Andrena cerasifolii. The sequence goes on along the minus strand of NC_135119.1, from coordinate 22,571,287 downwards.
GGAAACCAGACCGTGCCCGTTCCATAGACGTAATTCCTGGCCGATCTGTCTTTTCTTTACATTTCGCGAAACTCGCTGCGAGGGAATTGATACCGGGGAGGAGTAGGGGGGGTTGACGCGAAATGATCGAACGCGTTAAACGCGGATGGTTGGGAGGCCACGATCCAGTGGGCCGCGCAAAGATGCCGCGTTACATAACGCGAAATTATGTAAACTGCTAGCGCCGACTTTTACGCGTCCCTCGATTTATCTAGGCTTCCACGGTGCACCGCGATTATGCGCCGCGCATATCCACTGAAAGAGATATAATGGATGATCTAGTGTTCTGCATAGAAGGTTGAGCGCGAGCCGAGCAACGCGCCCGTTTATTCGTTAAACGCGGGCTTTCGTAACCTTTCAATTAAGAACGGAGTGCCGCGGCGGTGCAACCGCGTTCTTTAAAGTGGAAACCGCGAGCGTGAACCGCGGAGACAGCTTCCACCGAGCCGCGCGCGGTGATTCGCACTCGAACGGACGACCGCGCCAGCGATGATTTAGAGCCGTGATCGATAACGCGCGATTCGACGCGTCTGACTAGCTTTATCGACGCTCATCGTCGGGGTGTTTGTCTCGCGATAAAACCAGCCGACAGCGATCGATACCTAAACGGTTCCGCGATCAGCCGCGTGGCGTTCTTTACGCGCTATGTTGGCAATTAGAAGTTTGGTAAGTTTAGTACCGACGAAACACGAGTGGTTCGTTTCGCGTCGAACAGAGAGCACGATAAATCAAATTTAAGTGAAAGAATATAGTTTGCAACTGGCGTCGCGTGAAACGTGACTAACGCCTTTCAATTATTTGAGCAGTAGGCGCTGTTACATAAACACAATGCACATATGTAATTCCGTCTACATTCGCAGCTCGCAGACGCTAGACGAACACGTAGCCTTAGGTCAAGCCCAGTCATAGAACTTTCCTACGGAGCACTCGTGTCATAACTTTTATTGCCTTTCATTAGAACTTTTATTACGCGTATGAAATTATGCGAGACCCGTACGGAAGCTTTTTCCAGTGGAAATTGTCCTGTCTATCCCTCGCTAGAATCTAGATTCCCATTAATTTTGTATTCCCTCGGAATTGCACTTACATTCCTACAACACTGTAGATCCATCGACCGTCTTTAGTTCCATTGGTGCTGTTGAAATGTCATGCAAGTTTCCAATGTACGTGTATGCATTGTTATACCCTCGCGTTAGTCTTGAAGTTTTAAAACACTGTAAAAATAAAGTTCCATGAGGCCTATACTAGCATAGAAAATAAGTAACCGATACCTTCAACCACCCAAGTATTTATTTACGTGTACTGCCGCGTAGAATACCGTTTGAATGTTTCTAAAAATATTGTTTCCAATATTTCGAATCTACGCATTAAACTCTGAACTAGGGCTGTAACGAATATTTGAATAGTCTAAATATTCGAATACCGGGGAATTCAAATGTTCGGAGTGATCGAATTTCGGGTTGTACCGAATAGGAATCTGAACATGAAATATTGTTTCACACTTTATCGTGTAATTCTTTTCATGTTGGCATGTACAATTATTTGTTTTTCAACCGATAAGTTTGGAACTTTATCAATCTTTGGTAGATTTATAAATTTTGAAACGTAAACAATATTCGAATACTTATTAGGAAATTATTTGAATTTTCAAATATTCGAAAAAACTATTCGTATTGGAAATTCCTCGAATAATTACAGGTCTACTCTAAACCGAGCGTAAACTGGCACGATCCACTTTGCGTTCGCAGCGCAGAGTGTTCGCGTACGCTTCGCACGTTTCCCTGCGTTGTGCTTGCACGTTTCAGCGGCTTTATCATACGCGGACTCATTGGATATATAATTATCCACGGTTTTTAACGGTTATGCAGCGAGGCACGTTGTACTTCACGGTCGAAAGCGATCTCCTTTGCGCACAGCTCGATCGTAGAGAATTGAATCGGCCGGGTATATGTCTGCATACGCAGTGGCAGGAGCGCAAGGGCTACCGTTACGAGCCCGCCGTGAAAGTGCACTAACGAAAGTGCGAACACCAGTGCGGTTTTTACTCACACCGTGTACGAAATGTTTGTGTGTACCGCATTATGCGTGCCGGATCTAGAATTCACCGTTAACGTAGATCGTTTCCTTGAGACAACGGCTGCAAAGTGCAAGCTGTGAAATGCAATTCACCTTGCTTTTCAATACACCGCTTGGGGTGTTTCAGAACTATGGGCGGGGGCTTCGAGTGGTTCGTCGAGCTTGTGAAAAGGATCGGGCAGGTCTTCTATAAGCATACGCTCGACGTTCAATCGCGTTGCTCTTGTAAAACAGAGGATAATCTCGCGGAATAACTTTTATTCGTGAAAGGTGCTGAGATTATCGACCTTTCGCCACGAGACCAGGCTTGTGCGAGGATTTTCACCACTTTTCCTCCCCGCTCTAATCGAGGATGCGAACACGCGAGCTTCCGAGGTACAGGATACTTCGGCTCTGTGTGCGATAAAGTCATTTCGAGCGGTTTATAATTAAAGTATCGTTGAACCGGGAGAATGTAGGATATTTCCGTAAATTACAGGGCGTTTTAATGATAACGGAGTGAACGGAAAGTACGAAGATTGGATAAAGTGGGAATTCTCTCACAGCACCGTGATAACGATCTAAAGTAGCGTGTGTAGGTGTAGAGGAACGTTAATTAATACACAAAGTGTTTAGCGAGCTATTGGCTCGCTGCATACTTGGATACACACTCGATTAAGGAGCGGGAGGCTCGCGGGCAGGGCGCGGTAGCTAAATAGGAATTGTGCATCTCGATTCTCGGGGCTACGCTCTCGACTCCATTTCCCTGGCTATTAGCGTTAATCGATTATAGCGTGACGGATCGAATGATTTAAATAAAGACCGGGTGCGTCACGGGCCCGGCTCGGTACTGTCGACCGCGCCCGACTAAATGATGCCATTGCGTTTACTCATTATTATGCCCAATCTCAATGATCTTCTGTCTGCAATGTTCGAGAGTGCCTGCGCAGCTTATTGCAGTTTTCGAGTACAAACGATTTCTTATGATATCTCGGTTTCAAAAGAATTCTAATTGCAAGATTATTTATACACGCATTTAATATCCCAGCGAACTCGTTACTCGGCTCAATGAAGCTCGTAATCAGAAAGCGAATGATCGTTAGGTGAACAGGCAAAGACATTGGCTTTGTGGCGTATGATATATTTCTACGGTCTTTTAACGAGGATATTTCGAATGCAGAACGTTTGCTCGTTTGTACGCGGCGTACCATGGCTTCGATTTAGCAGGGTGGAGAAACTAGCGGAGCCGTGATAAAGCCTTGCCGTTACTAGTTAAGTTTCCCGCAATCGTAACCGACTAATTTCTAATGCAGATACGTACGTTTGTATGTTGCAGGTGACGTACGCCGAACGGGCCAGTATTCATGCCAGTATGCCAATCAGATGCCAGTAGAGAGCCAGTATCTGTATCTGTCGCTACCGATAGCCAATTAATAATTTACTCTTAGATAGTCGAATCAATAGGCGATACATCACCCCTTTTGGATGATCATTTACTAGAGGAGCGTCGATTTATAAAGACGTAGCCGATTAACAACGTATTACCAATAATCGAGAAGCAATAAGCATCGCAAACGGGAGCAATTATTTTCTCGCCGTGCTTTATCTGCGATCGCAATTCTCTCCGCTCGCACATTAGTCGCTTCGCGTTCTTTCCCTCTTTTGCGTTAAAAAAAAAACAAAAAAAATTCCCGATAATCGCGCGTTCCCGCGAATATATATATGTGATTCATAGTAGTCGGACATCGCGACCGGATTGTGATTATCGAAGTGGACTGACCGATCGATTTCTCGGCTGTGAAGTGAATTAATACCCCGGGAAAACGATCGAAACGGAGAAAGGAAGTGAACAGCGTACACACAGGCGAGCACGCTGGCTGGAAACGCTGACTTACTTCGAGAGCGCCAACCTGCAATCAAGGTTCATGGTTTTCATGGTGAGTCATCGTATCTATTTCTGTTAATTCTAATACGGTTACCTTTTTTTTCCATTCCCGATCTGTCTCTATCTCTGTCTCTCTCTTTTTCTCTCTCTCTCTCTCTCTCTCTCTCTCTCTCTCTCTCTCTCGTCTCTTATCCTTTGCTTCGCATTGTCGTAACTTTATCGCGCATCGAAAGTCCAACAGCGATTTCGTCCGTCTCCGGCACGTTGCCGTGGCGCGGACGAAATTAGCTGGACGAAATCTCAACGATACTTCTCGTCGTTCTTGCACCTGATTTCACCTCGTTTTTGCCTCGGCTTTTTTCCCTCGTCGGCCGTCCAATTACGAATTGGCCAGCAGACCCGTTACGATTTTATGCAAAGCCGTTTCTTCCATCAGCGGCGGATGCCGCAACTCCCACGAAATATAGCACGTGTCACGCGCAATTTGCATAATGCGACATCGACACTTCACCGATGCGCCGGGACGTTATCTTTATGCGCGTCGCATCGTTTCATATCGCGGATCATTGGATTATCGGAGAGCGCGGATTAAACGGAACATCCGATAATGGTGAATTCGAGGAACTGAACTTGTCTCGTAAATAACGATAAACAACGACTACCGAAAGTATTACAAATTTCCGCGTCTCGCAATTTATTCCCCTTCACCCGCCGACCCTTATCGCAAGTTCGAAGGTAGCGTTCAACGGGCCTCGCCGTGACCATTCTGATAAAGCGGGTTCACCGAATTCGATGCGATCGATATTCTACGCGGATATCGCGAATTCCTCGAGTTCCCACCGCCTGGTCGGGTCGGCTTGGAAATCGAGCGATTTTGCTTCTGCATTGCAAATATGTATTGTATTTCCTTCTGGTTCAAGGAATGTGACGTTAGGTAGATCGTTTGATAAAATTTTCTTTGCCACGTTTTTTCACCACCTTCTACCTTTAATAGCTTCAAGTTCTTGTGAATATGGTTAGCCTTTACGACCGGATGAACATGAACTTTATCGGCTGAAATTGGAAGAGAACTTAGCAAACAATGTATCTATACGCTTCTATTATTCAAATGGTCGTAAAATTAATTAATCTAAGGTGAATGTCCCAATTTCTGCTCGTGTCTCCATTTCTGCTCATTTCGTATTTTTCTTATTATATGCGTTACGTTTGTAGTATAGTTGCAACAAAATAATTCTAAATTATTGAAACACTTACGCGACTGTTGCACGAGCTTGGGGCAATACATACACCGCTATTTTTATTTCATTATACATTTAACTACAAATTACTAATATTTAAACATCTCGAAATATCTTTCTTAAACAGTTTTTGAAATGGTTGATTTATTATTAAAGAATTAATCAATTGCTCTGCAAATTTTCATCGCAAACAAATTTTTTACACCTTCTTTATGACGAGTAACCTCTTAAATGAGCAGAAATTGGGACAGTCACCTTAACGCGAAGGTACGACAGAGGTCAGCGCTTCGTCTGGTCTGCTCGCAAAATGTCGCTCGTTCCTGAATTCCCCGCGACTTCGACTGTGGTCGACACCTTAATGCAGACGGTACAGCGTGTTACGCAAATTAGTCGCCGTCGCGGGGCATAACTTTCGAGTTATACTCCATAATGCTTGGCGCTAATTAAGAAGAGCGCCCGGGATAAGGGCCCGCGCCGAGGCATTCGATCCATTCGATTTCTCCTGGTTATGCTGCCGCGTCTTGTTGCTCTCGCTCGGGTATTTCGAGGGTGGAAGAGGAGACGCGCCGCAGGGCCGCGCAGAAAAGAGATGGATACAAAGAGGGATCCAGCGGGCGGGTTACGGGTCAGCCACGGTGGAGCATTAATAATCGTTTACAATCTTTAAAGCAGGGTGTGGCGAGTGCGTTAACCCTCCTCTTCTTCCTCTTCTTCCTCCTCTTCCTTCTGTTCCTCCTACTCCGCCCTCCCCTGGTACCCCTCTACTTTTTCTTGCTCTTCCCTCGGTTCTTCGCGATCGTCCACGGGGCACCGGCGACCGGCAAAACACGAGGAAAAAGTGCCACGTTGCCTTCGTATAAACCAGTTGGACGTATATATCGCGAAAAAGGATAATCAATGGTGAAAGGGTGCATCCGCACGCGTAGTGGTTTTACCGTCATCCACGATTCCCGCTGCCTCCGTAGAGGTGAATTTATTTCTGGATTATTGAAAATCTTCGCGTCGATCGCGAATCGATGCCACCTCTCCGATCGCCTTCAAACCTGTCGGCGCGGCGGTTTAATCCTTCGCTCGTCGGATTTTTATATCCACCTTTTGGTATCTTCTTTGCGGCCACTTGCCAATCGCGGAATATATCAACGCACCGCGATAAAGGTCGTTCCACGTGGGTCGTAGACACCAGTGTTTATCCAAAGTACGGGCGTTTAGATACCCCGATGGTTCATTTCGGAAGCGAGGGGGCGGAATTAAAGCTGAGAAATTAACGTCGCCGGGAAACTCGACAAACCGGTAATACGAGGAATCGTCCCGCGAATTTCACGGCGAGCACCGCGGTGTCCCCCCTCGATTAAGCATTCCTCAGCAGGAAGTAAACAAGTTTATCTCGCGAGCATTTATTTAATTGCGCGTTGTCACTCGGCCCGGTCAATTTATGCGCAAAAATTTCGTCCCCTGCTTCCGTTTACGCGCGTGCAGCGGGCCCTCGCTGCGTCGGTATCCCGCGAAGCACCGAATTCTTTCGGACTCCCAGTTATTTCCTGGCGATATCGAGAATCGAATTCGTATAAACTTTTAGCGCCTCCGATCGAACGGTTCCGAGGCCACTAAACGGTGGGTTTTCGAGAAATGCTGGGCTTCGTTGTCCTCGATATTTATACATTGCTGTTCGCAATTATCCCGTGATCGCTCTCTTTAAACCTACGCAACGACGGAGCCTCGTTGACAAAGATCGAAGGAAATCGGCAACGGTGGACGGGGTGGAATTCCCCTGGCCCTTTCACCGCGGTGCATTATTAACGACCGCGATAAATATGCGCGTTCTTTTCGCGGGTGCGACGAATCGGCGAGTATTCCTTGGGGGAGAAAAAAAGAAATCCCCCTGGCGGAACTCGTTCCTGCAGCACGTGTGCCCCTATATCGGCCGGTCCCGTGAAAATCGGTCGTCGGCCCCTTGGTCACCTTCCACTACGAGAACGGTCGTCGTAGCCATTAACCCCGCCACCTGCAGCGACGAATCAGCATATTTAGCGTCGGGCCGAATTTAATAGAGGCCATCGCTCGGGCGTGCATCACGCGGCTGCGCTCGCGGGGCGCATCAATAATATTCCGCCGTGATGCATGGCATTAAGTATGCACGGCAACCCTTTTGGAATTCAATTCGCGACCGTTCCGCCGCGTGTGTTCGTTTGCGCCGCCAGATACGTATACGGCTCGGGCGCATTTGCATCGTGACGCGCATAAACTCGGCGCGTGCTACGGTTATCGTTAGCCGTGACCTTCCTCGACTCCCCGATGCAACTCACTGTTTTTCCACAGTTTCGCGACGTCCTTGCCGTTCCTTTTCCTCGACTCCGCGAGGCAACCGTAGGCAACCAGATTCGGCACACATCGGTTGCCGTTCCTCGCCGAATTTCATCGCTCCGCGACGATAAAACGGTAACGACGTTCGAATCACGTAGTCACCGATATAACGCTCGGCTAAGCAACATTAAACGTAACTTGTGCCCGTTCTGTACGGCTCGCGTTTCAAAGTGCACCGTAAATATCGATACTACCGGGCTAGCGTAGTCGGCCGGGCGGTCAATAAAAATTTCCTTCGTCACAAATGAACGTTTATCGGTCGTATATCTTGGGCAAGCGGCGGGGCACTGAACGGCTGCGAACGGCTCTCGATTAAATTCCGTTAAAGGGTGGAGACGGCTTAACGTTCGTAACACGCGTCGCCCGTGGATATACAGTATACCTGTATATCTCTATTCCATTTTTCTTTTCCTTTCCTCCTCCCTGTGCTCCGGAGGACATTTAAAGCGGGAACGAAAGCCGCGGCAGCGAGTCGAACGCGCTCTCGGTGTGTGCTCTATGGGACGTGAAAAATGAAAGAACAGCCTGGCACGATTCATCAGCCGTACAGGCGCGCACTCCTCGTGAAAGTGATGCATGCCCCTTGTCAAAGACGATACGCTGAATACCATTTGTTCCGCGGCTCAAATGCAGCCGGTAATGCACCTAATTTCCATTCGTTTTATCGGCGATACGCGCTGCCGAATCTTTTATTTCTCTAGGGGTCGGGGAGCCCAGATTTTTAATTGGATACAACCACGGGCGTCAATCCGCGATCTTTCCCTCCGGGGTAGTTAATGGCGCGAATCAAGATTGGAAACGCCGGGTTAATGAGAGGTTGCGATCGTTAGCGTAGAATATTTCTGCGTTCCTATTCAATCCTTAACGACAGCCGGTCGAAGGTGACGTTTCCTCGTGTTTTATTAATGGCCTTGCTAAAAATGGGAAATTTGAAATGTTGAAGAGAAACTCCTGTCCCAGATTCAGGCTCCTATTTCAGCCGTGCCGGGCCTCTGAATAACAACGTCTGGTTATACTCTATGTTTTCTTAAATTCGTGCAACCGCTTTTGTTTCCTTTCTACTTCGAGAATAAAGACGCAACCCTGGAAGATCGCCTGGCGCGATTAGCTCGTAATGGTTACTACTTTCGATGGGTTAATTTTCATACTTTGCCGGTACATTTTGGTGGTACATATGCATAAATTTTAAGTGAATAAAATTTACAATTTCAATGAAAAAATCCCGGCCCTCTAAAGGTTAAAACTTAAAAGTGTTCATCCTAAATCGGATTAACCCCTTATTTCGGAGGCCGGAAAATTTTAACTCTGCGTCTACGTCCGCCTCGAGTTCAGTTGAACCGTTTATACGAGCTCCCGCTGCACTTTTACGAGTGCATTCAAACAGAAAGCTTCGTTTCCGTCGCCGATCCATACTCCCTCCGATTGTTCCGGCGAGCTTAAACGTGTCGCTCGAAATAAATGAATGTCGCCAGTAAAGGCACAACACGCTGCACGCGAGCCGCGCACACGGTCCTGCGGCGGGATTGTACAATATCTCTGTGGATTTCACGGTGCCGTTCGTGTCAATTGTAGATTTCGCCGCGGCGTGCGTGCAGAAGGACGCGCGGCTGAATTATCGTAATCGTAAGGCACGATGCGACAAATACAATGAAAGGGGACCGTGCAGGGGCGTTTACGTAACGCCGACAGATAAATCCGGATTAAACGATACCACCGAAGGTGTGAATTTCGGTGACCTTAGCCACGGAAATGCGACGCCGTTACACCATCGCGTAACGAATGCCCGCGTAAATCTTTTCGGACGGGACTTGAAATAACGCGGCCCCCCAATTAGTAAGCATTCACGGAAGTCTGGTGACAACAACGCGTTTGTTAACGTACTTTAGGGCCTGCCTCTCTTTGATCCGTGCCACGCACACTGCGAAACGCGCCAGCAAGGGAGAAAGAGGGACAGGGAGAGAGAAGGATACCGTTTGAGCTATATTTAAGACGCCGGCACGTGTTGGTTATTGCACAACGAGTGCAACACTCGCTCGAACGTGGTTGTTGGTATCCGTTACTAGTTCTAAACTACTCGCGGTGTACGATTTAATTTAATTAATTCAACGTTCGGGGACAGGTTTCACTGAATTCCTGAAATAACCGATGAAATTCACTGTGCCGCGCCGGCAGCCGCGTTTCCTATCGGATGCGCGGCGTCCGATGCACAGATCCGATCGATAAGCGTTGCTCAATGATAGGTGCATTTGCATATTCATGGAATCTATAATTGGACGCTTCATTCGACGCTTAGGTAAATGGTAATTAAAGAAACACGATGGCCAGGTACGCGTCGTATCAATGGCTCAGTGAAATCCGTTTCCGTTGCAAAAAAAAACATGTCAACACGCTGGTGAATCATCCGTTTCTAGTGTGAAGATTGTATCGTTGACTAACGCGTGGCCTTATCTGCCGTCTCTTTCTATCGATGTCCGCATCTAGACCGCGGGGCTAGCGGAATGTTAATGTAAATTTGACGTGGGCCGAGGTGCACCACCCTCCTTTGTTATCGATTAACGATTTCAAGCACAGTGATCGGAGGAGTGTCCTGTTCAGCGTGTTCGCGCAACGTCATTTACCTATTAGCGCACTATTTTCGTCGTGCGCCGCGTTCCTGCCCGCGCAAACAATATTGCACGCCCTCTCGGGGTTTCTATGTCCGACGACGAAAAGCGTTTCAGACACGCGTCGTCGGTATTGATCGTAAGGAGATATACATATTCCATGGCTCTGTAAAAAAAAAAACAACAAGTGCAACTTGCGTTACCGTGTACGCGACTTACGACGGACGGTCTCCCCCATGCGATCATAAAACATTCACGGAAAAAGGATAATGATCGAATTGCACGCGTGTAACTTTCACTGAACACATTATTACATATTCAGCCGTTAAATTGCGGGCAATCGCTTGGAGAATACAGCGGGATGAGGTCGCACGAGGAATTTAACTGCCGCCTTCTAAATAATCGTGAATGAGGGAACTTTTAAATTTCCACCGCCGTCCGGTGTTTACAATGCTCCGTCAACACATGCAGATGCGTGCTCGACGTATGTCGCAACTGTGTTGCTTCTGATTTATACCGCATTAATTTTCGAGTAACATTGCGGTCGCATGCAGCTGTAACCCGCGGGGACGTGTGCACGCGTTCATACAAGGTGCTCCAGAATTATAGTTTCTGCCTACAGAAACTTGACCGGGTGGCAGAGCTGATTACAACACGAGCCCGCTAATAGTTTCTGAGCAATTCGCTCTTCTGGCTTTTAAGACAACAGTCAGTTTTATAGAGTTCATACGTATACTGGGACGATTAGAATTTCAAGGACACGCGTCGATTAGTGATAAGAGATTTTGGAAGTTTGCTTTTGGTAGCAGCAAGATAACCCGATAGTAGAGTAAGGTAGCGGAATATGAGACCCATTTCTTAAAAACATCATAAGTATTGACTAAGAACACTTTTATTAAAATTCGATACACGTTTTAAAAGTGGAATATGTATTCTTTAGCAACCTACTGAAAAGTACTGTAACAAAGATTCGGTTTCGTCGTAATAAAATAAAAACGAAAGTCATTCAAATACGTGGATAAAGAAATGGGTTCCTAATACTCATATTAGGAATCAATAATACTCGTATTGGGTCTCAACCCTTTTGTTTTTTCCCGAAACTTACTTTTTCTTTCTTTTTTTATAAAGTCGACATGTGAAATCTATATCTTCACTACCGCAGTCTTCGTGGGCCCACCATCGAAGTGTTCATGGGCCCACCACGCCATCATAACACTTTATACTTTATGCTGTGCAAAACAAGCATTCTGCATCATATTTTTCGTTCTTAATCGCTTTTATCCTTCAGAACCATTTCTTCTTCACTCATCAGTTGAACTTTCACGGGTCTCATATTCGGAAACAATAACATGATAACTATTAAGTAGCTTCAAAGTTAAGTCTTCATCATTTAATGATATACAATTAGTAAGCCTTAAACTCCACTGCAAGCACTATACAACAGTATTTGTGAAAATCATTATACACTTCAGAGGTGTGTGTAATTTAATCGAACCACTTGAAAAACTTTCTGCAACGTATTTCAGAAATATGTGCTTGCTCAAGACGCTCAATTAATTACAATGCCACTGTGCAGACAAAATAACTAATACACGGTTAGTTAGTAAAGAAATAACATCGCTATGACATTCAAGACTTCTGTAACGTAAATAAGCTGGGGTCTCATATTAGGAGAGGTGGTCACATTCGGCTGCTTTACCCTACCTATTCATGGTATTTCCAGACGATCCTGTGCGCATACCAGTTACCGTTTCTGTTACCCGTAGCTCGGCACATATATTCCGCGGAAGATATCAGAAACAGTGATTCTGAAGCACCCCGTATGCAGACACGCATCTTATCCCCGTGGTCGTGGGATGGCAACTCACGTGCTACTCGATTACCGCTATCGGATAAGCCCGGACGATTTTTCGATCGTCTCATCTGAAGGGCGTGAACACACGCGCTCGTGTGATTTACGAGCTTGCTGGGCCGTTTCTGACAGGATTCCGCACGAAAGCGGATGCTCATATTCCCGTTCGAACTGGGACAAAGAATTTATCGGTCCATAGAAACAATTTGCCTGCTCCTGCTCCTCTGTTTCCGTCTCTCTACCGCCTTTCCCCCCCGCTGACAATAATCGATCGTAGGTACTCGTGAAAGTTCCGCTCGGAGAAAAGCCGTAAATAATCGAGCGCGTGTCCTCTTGCAGGCCACGTGGCGGGCAGAAATTTCGAAAGAGGGAATGCCCGCGCGATCAAGGGGGGAAAATAATTACCGGTGCTGAAATTTACGGTCGTGTATCATTTTCTGTTCTGCAAACGAGTACGGGGCACTGAATCTCGTGTATCCTTTCACCGGTGGCCAAGCATTCCGCGATACAAAAAGGGGAACAATGAATCGCGTGAATTTTATACCGAGACACGGCCGCTCGGGGAACGTCTTCTTTCTTTGGCCAGGCTCGGCCGCAGCAAAATGGCCACCTTTTAATTTACGAACCGTTAACGTCACGCGGCTCGCCACTAAAGTCGATGGAGTTGCATCGATCCCGCTGCTCGGCCGGAAGATATAAGGCCCGGCGTAAATTTGGCTGCTGTTAAAAAGGTGGCAAAATTTTTTTAAATCACCTCGCCGACCGATTCGCTTTCACGATAATACAAGTGCATTTAGCGTGAACGAGCGCCCCGACTGTTTTGCCTCGGCATAGATTGCCTTTCCGAACGGTGGCCCTGGTCGCGGTTTTTTAGAATCGACTGTCCTTAGGTTCCACCTTACGCAACCGATCGTTTCTTCGCTGCCTTAATTGGGCCCACGATTTGTCCCTCGACTTTGTTGCAATCCCTTTTTTGTCACGAAATCGAACAGCGGAACGGATCTGCTACCGGATAGAATCACATTTCAATTGGACAAATCCCCTTATAATTTACGAGCTTCTGAATGTCATTGTTGCCAGCTGAACACTATCATTTTTCGTCCGAGTCATATTGTCGACAAACATTGGCCATAAACAAGGCGCCCACGAATACTTTCTCGTAAAACCGACCAAGTAGTAGACTGTTACATCTGTTTCTATTACGCAACACGTGTTTACATCTACAAGTAAATCCACCGCTAAACTACCCGTACGAACTGTTCCTCGGCCTATTGTATTCATCAAGTTCATTCACGCCAAAGCATCCAGCGTATGTCTCGCGCGTTTACGGAACGTCGACCGAATCGCGCACGTTCGTACGAAAGACACGCGAAGACGTCATGTATAAAGAAAGAAAAAAATCGTTTCTTCCGTTCCCATGCTTGTACCTAAATGTCCTTCGCTTATCTGCATTATTCAGATCGCTGTGACGTTGCGGAAAGAGCTTAGGCCCCGCGCCGTCATATTCCTCGACGTTACCGGCTCGCAATAATTCACGTTCGAAGCGTTGAAGTTACGTTTTCCACGTGTTTCCCCATTACCTTCCACGCATTATTTCTATATCCAGATCGGGGCTGTAAATGGCGGGTAGAATACCCTTACGCAAAAACTATTACAGTTACAACGACAGTTTTTTTTACGAATATGTTACTTATCTGACATTATTTGAGCCAGAACAGTTTCGCTGTATGTCAAGTAATATTCCGGTTATTAATAAAAAAATCAGAAGCGGAGAAAGTGTTACAAACCGTCCCTGACCTCGGGTCGGTTGTAACACTGCACGGAGTCGGTAGTAGCACAAATTTAACTTTACGAAATTAAAATATTTATTGATTTTAATTATAATAATAAATGGAGAAAGTAAAATTTATAATCAATTATGCGGTGTCGCAATTGTGACAGAAATAGAAAACGTTTTGGTGCATTCTTCGTGTGATCAATCCTTACATTCAGTACATTGCACCCATTTTTTATTTGATTTGCTTGTGCTGTGCTATAGTATTCCATGCAAACAAGACAATATTATTAATCTTCTTTGTCACTATTCGGTTCTGTCCCGGTACAACCAACCCCGACTGCCGATGTTACAATCGCCCCCGACCAGGTTTTTGAACTTAAATTAAAATTTTTTATTAACGGGACACTTAAAAGTGACAAGTAACGATCAGTATTACTTTAAAAATGGCCAGATTAAATATTAAAAAATAGAGAAAACACGTACTTGCAAAGGGAGTATGTATATTACAATTTTAAATCAGTAAGGAAAAGTTACTTTAGGGTATCGAAAAGTTATTTTCTGCGCTATGCATGTCTATTGTCTATCTATACTGCTAGGATATGAACGTGTGTATTCGAAATGTCATTCTTCATCACATATCCAAAATTTGTGTTAATATCTATCGTATGTTTTGAGATATTTAACGTGTTACAATCGCCCCCGGTCCACCCTACTTGAAGACGAGCGTCACTCTAAGCTACGTGTTCGTCAAATACAACCTCGATCGTGTTCCGTAGGAAAAGCTGGCGGTTTTTTGCCCTGTCCTTTGTACGGTGGGGAGCTATCGATCCTCTAAACGGCATGTTAGCCAGCGGATATGGTTGTAGCGATCGGGCATTTATCAACATCGCCGTTTGGTTGATCGGTCGGGGCCCGCTGGTCGACGGGACGCGTCGCATCGTTTCATGAAAATGCGAGGTCTTGTCATAAAGCGGCGGCCTCGCCATCTCCGGCTGGCAGAGGAGACCGATACGCGTACCTCTACGATTATATAGATAAGTAATCGTGTCGACGTCAATTTACGCGGTTGACACCGATCGCACGACCGGTCGTACGATCGTAAGAAGCGATTTTATCGGCTCTGTCGTCATCCGTCACTGCCTGCCGCGTACATCGTCCAGACGGAGGATCGACTGATTTCGCGTCTTTCTCTTGGGACGTATGTACATATATGTCTAGAAACGTTAAACGTCAACGGAACGTGTACGCCAAACGTGCGGCCCTTATTAATCCCTTAACTATTCAGCTGCGTTGCTCTTTGACTGACGGAGTGACCTCTTTGCGCTTCTACCTGCCATAGGTATTTGATTCGTCCGCGATTTATAGATTGTGTGAATGAATGAAATTCGTATAAAAGTACAGGGATTTTACGCCCACGGGAGCAATAGCACCGGAGCTTCTCCCTAACCAGAGAACGGTGCACAAAAATTCTCTCCCCGCTCGGAGGGTTAATCCCGCAGCGCCGGGATCCCGGGGCGTCCTCGGGCTCGTGCCTTGCGACGCGTGAAATTTTATCGCGAAACGATCGCAATCGTTAATTTGGCTAATTAACGTGTTAACTTATTGCCGCTGTTACGGCGCGCTGCTCTCAGATCGTCTTCATGTTTTAATTTAAACCCCCGTCTACCTGGGGAGAGGTGCGCGCAATCGCACTGCAGGCCGTATTTACCTGTTATTATTCTCTAATTATCAGCGTTTGCGGTATTATACGGGGTTTTCATGGTAGAAGGAAGCTCGCTCGCAGTCGTCGTAGTGGTTGGCCGATCGCGCTCGGAATGGCGCCTGGAACACCGTTCAGCCGGGCAAGTCCGTTTCCAGCCTTTAACTACGTATCTAATGGAGAAACAATAACCGACGGGATAGTCGTAACAGGAAACATTAATGTAGTCTGCCACGGAGCGGCCACCATGATTATGCGCTCTCCCGAGGCGCATAACGTCTCGCCGTCTCTTACCTTCTTAATTCCCGCGTCTCTCTTTGTTCGGCGTGCGCTAATGACGGGTTACGTGCATAGCCGCCGATCTATTTAGAGGGCAAATTAACTCGGCTGAACTCTCGCTAGCGCTAATGAAAAGCATTTCTGCTGGTTGCCGCACAGTGGGACAAACTGCTCCTTTTTGTGTCAAAATCGTAGAGCTTTTGATAGGAATAGGATAGAGGGATGAATCTTTCTCGAGGTTAAAGCTAAGATGTTGCAGAATAAGGGAAAAATATTGAGAATGTATGACAAACAAGTTTTGACCTTGAAAATCTACGTCAAATTTGACGTTTTCGAAGAAAATTTCGATTCTTCCGTTATAACGCGTGGTTGAAGCTTTTTCTTGACTTGTTATACATCATTTCGTATAAATTTTGACGCGCTGGATTCAAATTTGTTCGTAGAATTTGTCTAGGCCTTCAGGATTCGAAGAAAAATGTGATTTAAGGGGTTACGCTCACAAGGGACGTTCGGCAATCTGGAAATCCAGAAAATTATGAAACTCGGAGTGCAAGTAGAGTAGTTCATCCGTAACGCAACCCTATTTTTTGTTGGTGCCTTAATGCGACTTTTGGGGGTGAACACACTCCTTGACAAAAATGCAGAATTTTCTTTTCCCTGGAATATCTCGAGAACGGCAAGAGATATCGGAAAGAAGTTTAAACAGAAGATACATCGATTTCTTAAAGCTACAAAACCGCGTAAAAATAATTTTCAAAATATCCATATTTATCAAGTTACCCCCAACACCAACCCTTAAAATTAAGTTTTTGCATTTTGTAAATATATACTGAAATCAATCAATACAGCATGTACAAAAAGCGATGAGTCTTGTTTAAATACTTGAAAGCTGTCTAAACTTTATATAGGTAAATAATAATTTAAATATGGCTTTCAGAAACCACTTTATTAATGGAAACTGCTAAAACGGACTTTAAATTCGGTAATAGAGAGGTTTTATTTGTTTTCCAAACAAAATATAACACACCAACTATTTATATGTATGAAAAGAGATTATCCACAGGTATTTTAGCCTATATTTACAAAATACAAAAACTTAATTTAAGGCTTGGTGGTGGGAGCAACTTGAAAATATGGATTTTTTGAAAATTATTTTTACACGGTTTTGTAGATATATCTATAAGAAAACGACGTATATTTTGTTTAAACTTCATTTCAATATCTCTCACCATTCTCGAAATATTCCACGGAAATATTTCGAAGGCCTAGACAATTTCTGCGAACAGATTCGAATTCAGCACGTCAAAATCTATTGGAAATGATGTATAACAAGCTAAGAAAAAACTTCAACCACGCGTTATAACGGAAAAACCGAAATTTTCTTCGAAAATGTCAACTTTGACGTAGATTTTCAAGGTCAAAACTTGTTTGTCATACATCCTCAATATTTTCCCCTTATTCTGCAACATCTTAGCTTTAACCTCGAAAAAGATTCATCCCTCTATCTTATTCCTATCAAAAGTTCTACGATTTTATCACAAAAAGGAGCCGTTTTTCCCACTCTGCGCCGGTGCGCCTTTCCGCGCGCAAACGTGTTGCCCGGGCCTCCACGTTTATCTCGTTCTATCTATACGATCCCTTTCTTTTTCCACGCGTTCCCTACACCTTCGATGCCTGACAATCGTTCCTTCCAATTCAGTGGGCGTTTCCCTTAGAAAAAGCGGCGTTTCACCCTTTTCTTAATAAACTACCGTTTATATCCCCGGGCGCAATGACGTTTCGCGTCGCGAGATCGTCCAATCTCCCGATCTCTATGGTCGCGCGCATGCCTGTACGGGGCACATTGATAAATAAAAGGTAAAAAGTTGGCGAGGGCCTCGTGTCGCGGAGCATCACCGTAGGTGGGTGAAACGAAAAAAAAAAAGGCGAAACCGGTTGTTGTACCGCCAAAACCGGAAAGGTTTCTTCCGCACGTTGCCGCCCCAAAAACGGACAAATGGGCCGTGGTAGTTGTGCCACTGGTAGGCACACGAGCAAAAGGAGCAGCCGCGAAAATCGGTGCCTTCGAAGCGATCCGTCCATTAGAGGGACGTTCTCGCGCGCGTTATTGCGGAGCTTGCTGGATGCTGCGTCCGACCTGCGGATGAGTTGACATTTCGCGGCAGCCGCCTCGCCAATTTCTCTATCGATCCCGATATTTTATCGGCGAGCAAGCTGTGCTGCCCCCGTGTGCCGGAAAGCAAAAGGTCACTCGCGCCGCGGCGTGTGTGACTTTTAGCGGTACCCCGAATAAATCGATAACCGTGCAATTAAAACGCTAATAACATAATTTACAGCCTGCGAGGCGGTGTATGAGTTATCGATCGGGCCCCGCGACATGAGTTATTACGTGAATAATTATCGAGCCGCGTCGAAGAATTCCTCGTGATTGCTGCGGAGAAAGCTCCCTGTATAAATTCCGTATCAGCCAAATGAGGCTCCAATTTAAAGTTAGGCATTAATGTTTATTAACGATCAATCAAAGCCCTTGGCTACCGGCAGCCTCCTGTTGAAGGCCTGCCTTGCGAAACGGTTTAATTGTCGAAGCCTGAATTACCGCGTTGCGCCCCGTGGGAAGATGCGGGGTACAATAAATTCTTGCCGCTGCCTCCTCTTTTTTACCAGCCGGGCGTTTTTCGGCCGACATTTCCACTTCTTGCAGCGCAAGAAAATTATGCTCGGTGTACACAACAGGTGTTTCATATTTCATAAGAAACGGGAGGGGGAGGCAGTTTGAAAGGGCTATAAACAGGTAATTTCAATTACTTCTCGGAACAGTGTAAAATATTGCCACGGAATCAGGCGGCTGGATATAAACGCCGTCTGTATCCGACGTGCATGATAGATGCGCCAAAGACACGAACAAAGTGATACATATTCTTGTATCCTGAGACCGGGTCGAACAGGTGTACGCCGTAATGATCGTTAATTGAACGGAGGGGGCCGAAGGAAGGGACGTCTAACATGGTAAATCAAGTTATCGGCGAGCGTGGATATTAAGGGAGCCGGCGGAACGAGCTAGGCTTTATTTGCTTTCGAGATTAATTTTCCTCGCCGTTGTTTAGACAATCGGTGGCAACGGTACGTGGAAACTTGGCGCGTTGCATCGCGGCTCCGGCAACGGAGAGGAGAGGGTCGGGGGAAGGAAAGTGTGGAATCGGTGGTAATTACAAGAAAGCTGTATCACCGGGGGGGTCATTAGCGAGCTTCCTACGCGTACGTTAGCCGTCATTAAGGTTTATTGGCTCGAAACTAATGTTGGCTCTGTTCGCGAACACATCCTTGACAGAACGGCAACTGCATTACGTCTGGGCACTCGCTATCGGAGGAATTAATCCGCGAGATCCATTCGCACGATTTATCGCTCCTTTGGCGTCTTCTATTCATTTCACGCAACTGCTCGTGCCCGAGGAACTTAAGAACGCCGGCGCGGTTCGGATTAATTATTAATGCGTCTGAATGCGCTCCTTCCCACCGCGGCGGGCCTCTTAACGATGGCCGACCGCCGATGGGTATAATTCTCGCGTCACTTTCAATTTTACCGGCTTCCAGAAGAATTTCCATGCTATCCTCGCGCCGTACGCGCGTATCGTTCTGATAAAACGACCATTGCGTAAGAGGAGTCCCGCGCAAGAAGTACGCGATAGGTCGGTTCGTAATCGTCCAGAAGCGAGCCGCCGAGTGCAAGGTACCGCGTACCTCGCGTATCGTGGGTAGCGGTTACACATCGAGCTCGCCTTGTACCTCAGCTGGAAAATCGCTTATTAAATTCTCGCTGCACAGGGACTCGTATACGCGCGGCATCCCGCGCGCTACGTGCCTGCTGATAATTCAAATCGCTACTTATCGTTTCGCTCGTACGATTGTTTCGGTCGGTTGAATCCCGGCTGTTTCCAGCGCGCATACTTCACGGTGAGTGTCGATGGTGGTGATTATTATTGACGGGGGAACAGAACGTATTGCCTGCATGGATTTATGTACCTGGCCATTATCTGTGGGATCACTCTCTTCTTAGTTGCACCACCCATTGTGGGGCACTCTGTGGAATTAATAGTCGCGCAAAGGGGACAAGCAGCGATAGGAGTCGTGTCCAGGAAGAATCAGCGTAATTGATAATCCAATTCTGGGAGAGGATTTCGGTGCCGTCCGGCGAGGCCGAGATTCGTCGTCGTTACGTGGTTTCGTGATACGATACGGTTGGACCGGTCCCTGGAACGTGATCGTCTCAGCATGAGGTCCTGGTGGGTGACTTCCTCGCGGCAACGCTGAATAATTGTTGTTCCTTTTATGCCTCGCGTACTGCATCGCTGCTCGATGCTGCGGGCCGCGCTTTATTCCTGACTTTCGGTGGGTGTGAACGTTCTTATTATAGAATCCTCTCGTTCATCGTGGATTTACGTGTCATATCTGCCATCAGCGCAGCGTACATTGAATCTGTATACGAATCTGTATTATATGATACAATGTATAATATTTGCAATTGAATACTCCTGCACACCGTCAATAAGTCTGCGAATGAATTTCATACGCATCCCATCTTTCGTAGCGTAGCTGGTAACTATTTTCCAATTGAGGACCTTGTAACAAGAGGGGTGCAGCTTCAATTTTGACAGTTTTTGAGGGCTGTACTTCTGAAAGAGACCGATGGAGATGAAACTTGGTGGGTATTACGAGGGGTGTGGAAAGACCCCAAATATAAAATTTTAGCTTCAGCAATTAATGCGTTCAAAAGATACAGGAGTAATTGTGCATAAAAGGGTACCTTACCGATTTTTTTTAATCACTTTATCATGGTCCTCCCTCCTACCAATATTTCTGTTGAGTTATACCGACACAACGCATTCCACTTTTCAACTTGTTCCGGGTATTAGTATTGGTTGGGTTATTGCTTTGACTTAACATTAAAAAAAAAACTCTACTTGAAAAATATATATTTTCACACAATAAGTAGTAGTTATTTAGTTGATAAGTTTTTATTGCTATTTTGGGTGAAAAATATTCTATAATAAAAATATTAATATCAATATTAATATTAAATTGAAATAAAAATGTAAATAGGTAAAAAAAGTCAGAAATAGAAATAAAATCTTATCAACTCAATAACTACTACTTATTGTGCGATAATATATGTTTTTCAACTAGTGTCCTCTTTTTAATGTTAAGTCAAAGCAATAATTTTATAAACAATTTTTTCTAATTTACTCCAAGCTGGGAAATATGGAGCTGCACCTCTCTTCCTGCAAGGTCATCAATAAAATTGTAGATTTAGAAAGAAATGTACAATTTAGATAGCTCGATTCGTTGTAACGCTAGTCAGATGTTTTTCTTCCTACATATGCGAGCACTTAATTATCGTCCCCTCTATTTCTCATGGCAGGGAGAGAGAGTACCAATTGTCCCGTGGCGGGCAGCGACTTTACGATTCGTTGTTTAAACTCAATTTCAGTAAAATGAGAACGTAATCCAAACTGCATATGGCTGGGCCGTATCTCGTGCTGGGATTTTACGAGCAACTGAACGATGCTCGCCACCAAAGTTACATGTGTTTTGCAATCCGAATGTCAGACACTATTCTACGCCCGTTTTATTGCCCTACTGCATGATGCCTGTTGAGACCGTACATTTGCTGGTTCTATCTCTAGGGTTCCATCAAGTGGCTGCGATTCGTTTGTATAACAGACACCGCGCTCACGCGACGAATCTGTGTTCATAAACTATTTTGTCAACTTCTCGTTCAGTGCTCTCAATGGATAAGATTTACACTTGGCTTTTATACCTATACAGAAAATTCCTCGGCGGTCTTCCTGCTATTAGAAACACGACTTTCGCGCACTTTGATACTGGCAATAAATAAAATTTAAAGAGAAGGGATAGAGAAGCACTGTACGATAAGAAAATTCTGAACCCACCGAGCACTGATCCGTGTAGACGTCTCGCTCGACATCCAGGCAAAGTTTGCACCGTCAGATTGTTTGGATAACAGGTTGGTTGACACTTCGATAGAAGGTATCCGAGCATCCTCACTCACCGCAGGTGTTCTCCCGCGAGTTTATGAAGTCACTTCGATGCCCAAGCACGCAGTAACCAACCATGACAAATGGTTAGTGTGCGTTGGCCACGAGTAGAGACTCTCCTTCTGTTGGCCTGTGTGTCTCGAGCGCGTCTGCTCTGTCGGTTGCAAGCTCGCCAGCGTGGCCGTGTAATTTTCATTAGTTAATGACTTGCGTACACGTCGATTCGTCTCTGGAATCTATTCATAAAGTCCCGATAACAGATTTCTCAGTTGAATGACAGGCCACCGTCAACTGGCATCGTTCACCTTCGATTTACGGTTGACGAGAGCTTCGCTAGCAGACGGAGGAATAATTAGAGGAACGTGTTTTAATAGGATATCACGAAGCGTAGCGTCCACTATTTTTACACTCGTTTAGCCGTTCCACTGATGCCTGTTGTTCGTGGTTTATTGTCCCCGCTGATACAGCGTATCGTTCAAGCAACCGGTCCTCGTTACGTGTAATTGGAAACTCGAGAACCACTTGCATATGCAGCCCGAAATGATTAACAGATAGCAGAACGCTGACCCTGTGCGAGCCTAGTAATACGATAAGGACATTTATCGGTTCTTGCTACTTGCACCGTGCTTCCAAGTTTCAGTGACCGTTGCCACTGCTCGTGCCCCCAGTTTCTAACGCTTTTCCATGGATAACGTTAAAACAGGCCCGCCTTACATTATAACAGGATCCAGCTTTTCTTCTCTGCACCTAACTTCAGTTCTTATCTTACGTCTTCTCCCGGCTCTTCGATATCTCGCCCAGCCTTATCAACAGCTCTTCAATCATTCCAACGATTATTGCGCGGCGCCAAAGTTTCACGCAACTTTCCTTGAGCATCCTGCGCGGCTTCGCATACATACCGTATACCTAGCCCGATAAAGAAGGCAGCAAAGCTGCAAAGCAGCAGCGCCGTTTGGATGATATATGGCGTCTACTTCGTCGGCACAGCAGTGGACAGCCAGGCCCGTTGAACCGTGCCCGGTTAATGGTGGCGATCGGGACAGGGTTTAAAGGTTCTTTATTGTTTTATCAGGTTTATCAGCTGCCCGTTACTTTGCTGGTTGCGTCACATCTCGCTAGTCCTTCGCGCGGGTCCACGCGGACACCCACGTGGTTGGATAAAATTGCGCGGATCGCGGGGCCTGCGTATCGTGCATACCGCGCCACGAGTCGGATTACCCGAGAGCCAAGTTAATTACGATAACGGGATGTGGGTGCGATAAATATTGGCGCGCAAAATCAAGGGGATTTCGCTGCAAGGATCGCGGGCCTTGCATAACTCCTCTAGTATGTGTGTCTCGGGCGCGGGGGCCCCGTTCGGCCAGCGAAGCAGCGTTATTAACGAACGGGGAATTAATAACGTCGCTTTCGCGCGCCAATAATATTCCCCCGGAACGTTGGCGGGAACGTTACGCAATTTCTCGCTGGAACGATTGATTTTATTTTACGCTGCTCTTCAGCCCGGCTGTGCCTCGTCCTCCACCGCGACTTTTATTCCGAGCTCAATGGACACGAGCGGTTAGACGGTATACGCGATCGAACGGGCAGATGACGGCCGCTAACAGACAAGTTTTTGCTGGCATTATATGCACCGAGGCATGCGCCGCGGCGCACACGACCTTTTTGCAGTTTCGTAATACCGTTTTTTATCGCCTCTCACACTTTTTCCCGGGGCACCGTCATGAAGCTGTTTACATCTCGATCGAGGCTCTGTTAATTTTTAATTAGACTCCCGCGCCGCATGAGACCCGCCTTCTCGTCTCTCATCTTCCGTTCAATGCATTCCAAATCCGCGATTCTGACGAATCGCTTTACTGGCTTTAATCGAGTTTCGTGGAAATGTGTGATAGCGTACACGTAAGTACACGATTTAAATTACCCAGTTTTCATAAGCTTCCGCGATTTTTCGTCGATATCCGCGTACTACTGGTCACCAGTTTCCGATCGAGACTTCCTCAGAGGAAGGAAAAAAGGGGAACTCGAAGACCCTAAGTTTCGCGTCACGAATTCGGGGATGAGAGCATCGCGAATCGTTCCTATGAGATATCAGCTTCTACTGCTGCGTACCAGTCGAACAATTTCGTCTGGCTAGAACATCTATCACAATTGGACGACGATAGAGTAGATTGTGGCAGGAGGGAGTGTGCACGGTCTGGCGGGCCGAGATATAGGTGGGCGTTCTGCCGGATATGGTTCGCCGGAAGTAGGGGGACCCTTGCCACCGACACGCTCTGTGCTCCTCGACTACGGCAAGGGACGTCATCCGCGGTGTGATTCGTTGCTACACCGAATCATTCTACGGTCATTCGGATGCTCCGTACTCCGAGACCAGAATTATAAATGCTGTTGAGGCTGGCCCATACTCCGCTCCCATCTGTCAGCTCGTGAACTTGTGAACCGTAAATACATGTGTATAACAGCAAACAATCCTGTTCCGTCATGTTCCACGATTTGCAAAAGAAACGAACACCGTATACCTACGTACGTGTAAAAAGATAATCCCGATGGGTAAGAAAATCGCAAATTGTTTGCAATCGTAGATATTAATTCAACGATTATCTATGTGTACATATGAAATGAATTATTTGTTAATGATTCTTGCTCGGGGTGATTAGGTAAGTGGGAAGTTTTTTAATCAGGTGCTTCTGAACTGTAGTCAATTCTTCTTCCTTTCCTTTTAATTAGGCACATCGTGGACTTTTGGTTTCCTCTTCAAATATGTCTAACTCTTCGCTACACGCTTCTTCTTTAAATCGTGATACAGATGCTATAAACAACTTGGCACGCGTGCCCTCGGATGCGATGAAAAATGCTCTCGTGACGTCTTATCAGTAACCGTCGTAATATCTGAATCGAGCTTTGAAACGGCGTTTGTGACATAGGCGATAAGCAACCTCTAAACTGACTGAGTTAGACGACACTAAATCCGAGCCTCGTGCCCCAATTATTCATTCCGATCCCTGCAATCTCTCCTCCATAATCTTCTCACGCATCTCGGAACCTCCGAGCGCAACAAGATAAGTCAAATCCCATTCATGGATCGGTTCTTCTAAAAGTAAACCTGCGCGTATTCTGGCACGCTGACACGCCCGCGTGCGCCGCGGGCGTCGTTCTGCCGCGTTTTCCGCGTCTCCCAGAGAAATGTCACATCGGATATCTTTCGTCGCGTAAAAGCTGGCCTCGCTGGTGTGCACGGCTGCCACTGTGCATGTAACAGGCAGGCGCGTGTGCGGACGCGTACGCGTTCACGTACGTGGCTCGTGCAACTCTCACATCTCGGTGCATACGGCCGATTGCAGCGCGTGCAACAAACTGCGCAGTGTGCAGCGACTGCAGGCACGCCCTTCTCCCGTGTCGCACGATACGTCGCGTGGTTCGCCTACATACCGGGTGTCGCCGATTCCATAGAAAGTCCTTTTCTTTTCCATCTCGTTCTTCTTTACATCACGGCTGGCTGGATAATGCTTCGCTCGCTCGTCGCGGCGAACACAAGCCCGCGTCGATTCGTGGGAGCGTGCGAGTGGATAGAGCAGATTATCTTCACGGTGAGAGCAAAAGAACGTCTACACGGTATTTAGTGTTTAAAATAATTCGCAGCAAAGCATTAAAGATTCGAATGAGATTAATGGTAATATCGAAACAGAATTCAGAGAAATGCAAAGCCAGATCTGTTGCTTCTGCTTCGAGGGACGAAATATCAATCTGGGATACGTATCGGTAGGAATAGAATCGAAATACGAGGACGTATATGGAAAAGGGAACTTGAAAGTTGTTGGTAGGTTGAATGGGTGCGGGACAGACTTACCGTAATTGAATTTTTCTATCACTCCACGAGCGGGTCGCAAAATCATAGCCGTTGCGTCACCGAGTAGCGTAGGAGGAGCATGCACCCGTCGATATTATATAATTTCCGCGACGAGGAGTACCGAACTGCATCGCGCTGCATCGTATGATGCATGGATCGTTCCTGGGCCGCGCTCGTACGCCCGATATCACGCTTCTTCGTATGTAGAACGAGCCAACATACGTATATCGCCTTAAGGTTAACGCAATAGCTGATAGGTAGCCGACGCCGGGTTGCCGTGCGCCGGGAAGGCCTGAACGTTTTACACGAACTCTTGGTACGGAGTGCATATCGCCAGCGACAACGGCCGCTGCGTTATGCAACCCGCTTGTTAGTTAGATACTTATGCACTGTTAAGCATCGTCGTAGCTTCTTTAAGCGACCTGACGCCAGCACGCGCGTGCATGCGCCTTAATGCGCGAGCACCCGCGTCTACGTTCGTCTAGTAGCCTTCACCTCGTTCCACCGAGCATTTCCGTGGCTGTAACAAAAGGCCCTAATGCGTTCCAACGTCACCTAAAACCTTATCAGCGCCGGTCGCTCGAACAGTGCGCTCCAATTTGCATGAGAAAGAATGGCTAGGACTAGTAGCCGCAGACCAGTTGCAAGTGTATGCAGGTAAAAATTATATTTACAAGCGAGACGATTCAATGGCGGCTGCGTTTGATCATCAAGTTCGTTCACTGGAAACGTCCAGTTGCATAATGCAAGTGGAGTCTCGCCGCGTAAAGCAACGGAGCCAATTTTCCTCTCGATGCGAAAAAGATTTATCTCCACTTGGTCACTGGTGAAATTTCTTGAGGCAGGGTTATCGCGGCTTCTGCGGTTTCCAATTCAGGAGTCAAACGGGCAAGTGTTTTATGCAGGAAGTCACGTTCATTTAATGTATACAGGTGGGATTATTGTTCATTCAGGGTGTGGAGGAAAGATTAATTATAAGACAATACTTGGACTGCTGCGTTCTGTTCATTAGAGATCACTGTTCCTTCGATCGCTGTCGATTATAGGTCGTCGCGTAATCACAGTGATCAGTCAGCGTGTGATTACGTCGCGTTTTGCGGAAAATTGCGAATTCGGTGGAAGTATCGAAGGTTTCAGCGAGATGAATATAGGTACAGATTACGCGGGACATTCTTCATCGCGTGTCATCCTGCTTCCTCGTCCACAATTATCAGACTGATGACAGTAATCTCGGATTGCGCTCGTACGAAGCGTCCCTCCGTGCACGTGTGATTGCGCGCGAAATTGATCCAGATTGCCGAATTTCGCGGCAGGGAAATGTATGCGGGACGAAAGCGCGACGTCGCAGCTCGAAATGCCGAAGGAACGGGCGAGCCTTCCGAATCCCTCTTCGATCAACCGCGATTACCAGCGGTCACGTGATTACGGCAATTACGAATTGCAGAGTTACGGACTGCTGAAATACATGCAACCCCGGCGTCATTAGGCTTCCACGTCCCTTCAGTCCTACGGAATCACGGTAGTTGTACAATCAGCGCTCACCAGATCCATACGTCGCATACAATTCGCATGTGGTAACACGATTATACCGAATCGTTTCCTTAGAACTTCGCGAACACACCTACTCGAGCCTGAAAGTCGCGTAGGACTTCAAATCTTGAAGTTTGTATCCCGACTTGGGGTCAAATAAATCACTTATGAAGACAGGAGAGCCCTGGGGACATGAAACGAGGAAGAAAAATGCTCGTTAAGATGTCCATTAAAGCTCGATGTCGCCGGATGAATCGTTCCCGATCGGACATTAATAGCGATGATAAACGCCACGGACGAACGCGAGTGATTTGCCACTGGGGCTCCGAAACAAATTACTTCGCATCGCGCTCGGCGAGTCCATAAATATGTCCGCGGTTTTTCTGCCGCTCGTGATTTTCCGTCGTTCGCGGAAAGCAATAGGTTTGCGCTGACCCGGGACAATTTGTCGGGACTGGTTTCGATTCTGGTATTCATCGGTGGCTGGCCAGCGAGACTAGCGGCGTTCGTCTCCTCTTCTATCGCGGCTCGCAATTTTCTGCGATGCTTTTCAGGCCCGTTCCCCTCGCGCGCGCGCGTGTGCGTCGTCCGTGTGGCTCGGTTACAGCACACGGGTTTGTTCCGCGACAGAAAGAGAGACCAAGTTGAAGGTGAATGGCGGGCGTGGCGGGCAGCCAAGGTAGGATGAGTGCATCCTGCTTGAACGATGCTTTGATCGCCGTCTTCCTTTCCTCCGAGGGGCCATTTCGTATGACGAAGGACGGGGGGTCATTCGTCCGAGATATCCGATGTTCTACGTGATCTGGCGGGAAAGAAATAAAGAATCGAGACTGAACGATTAGTACTACTTACGAATAAATTATACCTACTGTCGTTTAACGTTAGATTTGAATCAAGCTAATGATCTTCGCGTTACGCCCTTCCTCGACAGACGTTTCGTCATCCTTGCTGGAATATCTGTAAGAGAAATCCAAAGCGCCGCATTGGCATCTTCAACGCTAAATACACTTTGGCTACCGTATATGGCATCGATCGATTTCTGTTTAAGTGCTGATTGAACTAGCGAAATGACAAGCAACTCCTAAGCTGGGCCTTCTATCAGGTCCATCAGTCACTTTTTTTTTCCTCTTCGAAATCAGTGTCTCTACGGTCCTCCTAATTCTTCCACCGAGCTGAGTCATCCGCTTTTAGCCCGTGTCACCTCGCACCCCCGGTTTCATTCGATTATGCCGAATCATTTCTATTTCTGAAATGAAGAAATCAGGGTCATCGCACCGTGGATGCCCACCACGTGTCGTCGGCCGAGGCCGCCCTTTGACCCCGCCCGAGACGCTTTAAATCTCGCAACTGCATTATTCCCGACGTTCCTGGCAGCCATGGGATAGTTTCCTCCTCTGCCGTGCCGCGCACACGATCGTGCACCTCGCATTTAACCCAGTCCGGTTGCTCTCTTTTTTCCCCACCCAGCGCGCAGGGGAATCGAGGTCCATTTTTCAGGGTCCTGGCCCCTTTGTGTGGCGCCTCCTAAGCGCGAGAGCGCTGCTGCTCCTCCGGACGTTAACGAACCAGTTGGTTATCCCCGATGGGTTCGCGGCGTATCGATGGGAGCGGCGGGGTCTTTGGTACGCTTGGCCGGCGGAAAAATCGGCCGTGAGAGGTACTAATTTAATAATCTTCATTAACCTGCATCCGAGCGACGGAGGCGGAGGTGAAGGTTGAGGGACGGGCGGCGGGGGCGCGGGAGGGAAGGAGAGGAGAAAAGGAGATGCAGAAGGAGGTGGAGAAGGTGGAGGAGAACACGGCCGTGGAAGGTTGTTGGTACAGCAGAGTCAAGTACACGCGTTTCTGATGGGCTGTCTAGCCGGAGCAGAATCGAGAGAAACGGGGAACAAGGGAACCCGCGAGAAAGAGAGGGACTGTGCAGACTGTTTGCTCATTAGACCGGATAATTGCAGGTGGGCCCGGACTCGCCTCACCTCGCCTCGCCTCACCGCGAATCACCTCGACCTCGCCTTCCCTCCTACCTCCTCGCTCATTCTCCACCTTTCGTTCGTCTACTTCCCTCGGTGTTCCGTTCTTTCCGTGCCGCTCCGACGTTTCTCTTTTTCTTCCTGATCCACCTCGATCGTTCAGAAGGATTAGCATGGGTCCGGCCCGATGCTGGGTGCAACCGAGAGCCATTTTACGGACGTTTCGAACGATGATGCTTGGCCTTGATTTAACGAGAGTGGTTTATACCTAGAATTAGCAGTAACAGCAACCGGCAACATAAGAGTTAGCTTGATACTCTCGCAGAGCAGACTAATTTCGCCTGTATTCTTTATAGCCTGGTACCTCGAATTTCTCGAGATTCTTCTCAACTTTCCTTGCAGCATTTTGCACCGACTTTACGAGTCCTACGTGGTTGAATGTGAGCCGAACTTCACAAGCGGATCGAGGAACGGATACGTCGCGACATGGCATCGACGACCGGCCAGGTCGTTGAAGCCAATAACTAATGCGGAGTACAGGTGAAAAGTTAATTGATTCTAATAAGTTCTCTGTAATATATGGAGGAGCTTCACGGAACTTCGCCGTTGAGACATTCATTGCCCCTCGTAAAGGTCTCGTGCTCTCTGGCTCGTACACCGGCGGTTGCGATAGGGAGAATGTAACAGGAATGTAATACTACGATACACGAGGTACAAGTTACCGGCAAACCTTCCAGTTCCGTTTAATACAGTCTTTTCCGTGACTTTTAAGCTCCTTCAGGCTACTAGTACCGTACATGCAACAGTCGCGTATAAATATGGATTGACCGAGGATTCTCTGTTACCTCTACCTTCAATCCCAAGCGATCGTTTAGCGTTTAAAATTTTCGTGCATCGAACACTTGTCTCGTGCAATCTACCGTACCATTGACGGCTCTATTTTGAATTTAAAATTCCAGATATCGCAATAAAACACTCCCCAGAAAAATTTCACCGATGCTGCGCATAAGCGAAGAAAGTTAAAGCGTCGCGTGTCAGCCGGTTGTAATTCAACGTAGGAACCGTGGTTTAATACGGACGCGTTGCAAAACGGTATTCGTGTCCCGTGTCAATATTGTCTTTATGTGTTTTACGGAATCGTATCTTCTCGGAAGCGAAGCATCTGTTTGCACGCAGCGCGATCTTACCGTGGTTCACACGCGAAATGCACTCGTTATGCTCGCAGCCACGTAATAATTGCGCTTATCGCAATAGCGTCGCTGTTTCTGATTATGTAACGGCGACACCCGTCCACGAGACTTTAACATTTAACCCGCCTTATCTTTTCTAAGCGGAAATTTGAGCATTGTTCCCGACCTTGTCTCCGTTCCGTCGTGTTCAAAGCATTGACGCTGGAGCTGTTCGCTCCTAAATCTGTTCCAACTTCAACCATTGAACCATTCGAGTATGCCAGGCAAATCGAATCGTTAGCGTCGAGCAGAGCATTCTAGAGGGCCGAGGGGCTTCCTGGCGGAAAAAAATCGTATCGGCGGCTGCGCATGTTGCGAAGTAAGAGATGGGGATCGTCTATGCGACGGTGCGCGTAATACGTAGACGGGGACGCACTAGGGCGCGGCAGTGGCCAGGATCGTTGGATCTGCCCAACCCAGTAGATGCCAGGACATTTAAATCGAGAGACAAGACGTTTACGGCTCTCCCGCGGAGGTGGTGCATGGGAAAGTCCATCAGTCCGTTTGCCGTCCAACTTTTCCTTTTCCAAGCTTCCCTGGGGCCTCTTCACTCGGCACCGCGCGCGACGAAAGTCGTTTACGATCGTCCAGATCGAACGATCTGCTCGTACCCTTGACATTAGACCCGAGGTATATCGTCAGCGATCGTTCGGGTCGACAGGCATCGTTGCACGCGCGCTACGTACTTACCTACTCCTCGCTGCACCGTAAGCTCATCTATAAACTTTGTTTCCTCGTCCACCATCGCGAGTTACAATTTCATTAAGCCCACAGCTCTGAAATCGGCATTAAAATCTAACTGCCCCTGTGTTGCCTCGGAAGCGAACACCTCGCATAAAATACACTGAGATATTGTCCTCGTAGGAAGGAAATCGTCGCGATTAACAACTGGAACGTTTTAGATAAAGGTGCCCGCGAAGACGCATTAATTTACAAGAGATGCGGATTACGTACACGTCTCCTTTTTCCCCTCTCATCTCCCTCCACCTTGGAATACGAGATCAATCCGGGTTCGTCTGCTCGCGTTGCTTAACCTTTGAGCCGTAAAAGATACCGTTCGCGGGAACTCGATAGAGGAACTCGGTAGAGCCTGCATTCCGCGTTATATTCGGCGATTAATAATAAAATATCTGGCATCGCGGCTGAATCACGAGTCCAGGGATCGTATCGTTTCGGGGGAACAAAACCGTCTCACATAATGGCATGCGTTCGATGCGAATGGATGCGTACCTGGCCTAGCTTTTTTTTTCCACCGTCTATGTAATCTACGATCGCGCGGATTTTCCAGCTCGACCCCCGGACGAATCGAAATCCGGAAGCGATCGAGGATTAATGCGGGGATCACGGGGATACGAAACCGCGGTGCTTGCCAGGCAGCGGCCTGTGTCAGCGCGCCTCGATGTATTAGCATGGGAGATTAATTTATCAGTTTCCCCGCCGAGAATGTGGGCATAAACAAACGTTTGTAGTACGAAGTTTCGAAACGAGCCTCGTGGCACCGAGTTGTCCGACTTGCGCGCCCGTTCCTGCGCCCCGCAGTATGTGCGCGACGATCGTTCACGCGTGTGCGCGGGCCCGATTGAATTGTACGCTCGCTGCCGTGTGCGTGAACGCTTTTATATTAACTGGATGTCTATAGAGTCACGCTTGAATTCCAGCCGCTTTGTAGACTGGAATACGTTAAAAGCGGGAGGGAAAAAAAATGCCACGTTGCACCGTTACCTGCTCGCTGATCGCTATTTTTTTCCGAGGGTACCTTGCAAAAATCTGCGCGCTAAAGGACGTTCACACGTTCCACGGCGGATGTGAAATACAAATGATAGATTCGCTATTCCTGCGCGAGTAATTAGTGGGCAATTATCAAACTTTCGCGAAAATTATCCCGCCCTGGCTCGATGCACAGGCATTTTTCGAGCGGCCCGTTCTCGTTAGCCTTCAGCAGTTAACGGGTTAACACTGTTGCACGGTGAAGTGGCTTGCGTACAGTTTGAGATGGTATCTCGATCGAGGAGAAAGATCCCGTCAAAAATTGGCCACAGGACGGTGAGAAAGTTCGATCTAGCGTCGGCAAGTATCGCGGGAAGCTCGAGTCCAGGCTCGCAGCTCGATTCGAACGGTGAAGAAACCGTCGAGGTAGCAGAGGCGGCGTTCATCAAAGTTGCGGAGCATCAATTAGTCGTGCGATAATTAGCGACAGCCTTGCCCATCCGCGAACCGTAATAAAGTACTTTTTTATCACGACGAGCCTCGTTGAACGGCATCGTATACGCCTTTGTTCGTTGGACCGCGTTGTCGTAAAGGCTACTAATTTTATTGCACCGCTGACGCATCCTCCGTACGGGACCACGTCGTCCATCGTTCGCCGCCGCCTGATGCAGGATTGATCGATTGGAAGGTTCTTCGGGGCAGGTTTTGCCCCTTTTTCCTTTAATCCGTCGCGGGCGCGCGCCAAGGGGAGCGGCGGAAAAAACGGCGCATTGTTCGATTTGAATAACGACTCCTGCCAGGTTCGAGTTCGTTGGACGATCGATTGGTATGGGCGCCGTGTTTCTTGTCGTATCCAGGGAAATCGTTCCGCTATTAGCCGCGATTTTTCCTCTCGGTTCCCTCGAGAGCGAGCGACTTTGCACCCGTGACTGGCTTGGCATAACTAACACATCGTGCCGCGTACTGCTCCACCGTTTTATACATTTCAAAACGTAGGTGACACTAGCTGTCACCATGAAATTTTAAGGTTTCCCTTCGAGTTCAAATAAAACACGGAGGAAGTGTAGTATATTTGGAATAGCAGTTTGTTTAAGATGAATAAAAAAAATTGCGGCAGAGCATGGGAACAAATAAAACTCATAAAACTGCATAATATCATAGGGAAACTAATAAACTTTTATATTTCAAACTGTCAGTAATAATAAAACACCAAAAGTAACTGAAACTTTGGTCTAAATGAAAAATGACAGGAAGTATCGATTTCGTTAAGGTGCACTTTATAAACTTAAAAAATATTTTCTTTCATGATCTAATTCGGCTCAAAAATCACAATATAGAAACAATCTTAGGTAAATAAATATAAATGAACATCGCTGGCCCAAACCGACGCGGCGCTAGCCGTTCCGCGTGAAACAAAAGCATCCCTAAGCTTTGGTATATTCCAAATTACCTTCGGTATTCCGAATTAGCAACATGGCATTGAAACCTAAAATTTCATGTCACACTTTGTATTCTCGAAATTATCGCAAAACTGACACGGAACCATAGAAGGAACATGCAAGTCAGTAGATTAACTCTGAAGTTTTGACATATTTTAACCATGGTTGGAACGATTGAATACTTGCTGAAAAAGTTTTGCAGATTCACGTTTTTTTATTATGCAGATTATAGTCATTGGTGAACAGGTCATTGGCCCCTATTATCCACGGTGTTACAAATTAAATAGCGTTAGTAGTTTATTGTATACTTCGGTACTCCGTATTACCAACAGTATTCCAAGTATGCTGCACTTCCTCTATCGCCCATGGCGCATAACCTTCGAGACCTCGGATAAGAAGACTTCCGCCTTCTTTTACCAGCTTCACTTTCAGGCCGTCGTTACGGAAACCGTAAACGGTATTTGTCCAGCGATCGAGGAGCTATCCGCTCCAGACTCCGCGCGCGAACCTGGTGCCCGCCGAACCGCGCCCACGAGCCGGAGCAACGGCGAGTCGCGTACAGGCGCGTAACGCGAGTATCCCGGGACATAATGGCGCATAACGCAGTGTACGGTGAATCGACGTTACAGTTAAGCGAGACGTCATATTCATAATGAATCGGATGCGCCGAACTGCGCTCCGCCCGGCCGTTCCTCGCGTGTGGTTAACGAACGGGTCGTTGCCGAGGCACGGCAAAAGTCACTGTGTAATTTCGAGTGGAGCCGCGCGACGGTGCGCCGCGAGCGTAATGGCCAATAACAATCAATTTGCATGGATATAAGAGCCGGCAGGGACCGGTGGCAGCTTGGCGCTAAACGAAACAAG
This sequence comes from Andrena cerasifolii, assembly GCF_050908995.1. Taxonomy (NCBI): domain Eukaryota; kingdom Metazoa; phylum Arthropoda; class Insecta; order Hymenoptera; family Andrenidae; genus Andrena; species Andrena cerasifolii. The sequence goes on along the minus strand of NC_135119.1, from coordinate 22,536,863 downwards.
AGGGCCAGGAAAGAGAAAAGAGAAGAAGCAGCGCTCGCGAACGACTGGCCACGCTATTGGTAGCGAAGACCCCTTCTCACCGTTACTAACAAGCTCCTCGTATTAATTTTCGTACGGTTGACCCACATACGGTGGATGACGCGCGTCACGATCCGAAGTCGCCGCCACTCCGAAACGACGCTCGAGGAACCGCGCTGGACCGACCTTCGAGTGTTTGCAGGCATAAAACGCCTTTAAAACCGGTATCTAAGTCCAGGGATACGGTGGTGTCGTCCGGGTGTGTTTGCACGCCCGAGCGTGTGGGTATTATTATATTCGGTCAGCGTGCGGTACCCCGAGGTCCTAACGCACCTTTAGGCGCGCTCATTTTAGGAAGTCTTTACCCGATGTCCCTGGGATCGACAATTGTCGTTACTTATCCAGAAGAGCGGCTGTATCGAGTTACCGCAGGAATTCCAGCGGGTTTTGCAGATTCAATGAACTCTTCGGATGTACTTCCCACGTTTCTTTCGATGATCACTACTTAGCTTCTTTCATTCGGAGTTGACCGGGGTTTAGAGGCGATGATAAACAAACGCAAGTCTGCTGCATAGTTGATTCAGCAACAACGGTAATTCAACTACTGGTATTCTCAGAATATAATGTAGTGCCACTCATCCAATTCACGATTTTACTGCGGCGATACAATAGGCTAATGGACAATCACAATTCCATCGGCAATTAGAAAAGCCGCGAGCATCGATTTCGCGGGAATCAATGTAATCTCAGATTCGGTTCCCGGAATCGCCGTCAGCCGGTGTACGCTTGCGTTTAACACCTACGCGGATACATTTCTCGGACTCTTCTTCGTTAATACCTTCTCTCGTGGCGGCTGGACCACAGTTTACGGTACTCTCGCGCGTATTAATTGTACAAATATGTGAGCGGTGCTCGAGACGCGCATAAGCCCCGGTTCAACTCGCTGTAGAACGGTTCGCTCAGAATCCTGAGTTCTTACCCGCCGTCTCCCTCCGTCTCTGGCGGCATTAAAATCGCAAGCGCGAAGTAATTAATAACGCGCGTCGGCACTTCTCCCTCCCTCCCTCGATACCCGAAATCCCCTTTCCACCGCGGTAACTCGTTCTCCATGATTGAAACGTCAGGTGGTCGTAATAAGAGCCTGGAGTTGGAAAAGAATCACGGGGTTAGGGCCCGCGGTTTAATTTGAATCCCGATCTTTACGGCGAGTCGCGTGCGGCTTATGCCCTCGGTAAAATCGAGATCCCGGGGAATCAGCGGCCAAGAGATACTCTGTTGGTGCAAGCGACGGAAGGTGTACGGCGCGCGCCGCGCATTTATTTCCCTTCCTTTTATCGTTCAATCGAAAAGGGGCCTTTGGAGTCCTCTCCTTAAATCTTTAACGGCTCTGCGTTTCCCTCGCCCCTCGCGTGTCCACTTGCAAGGAATGCGTATGCACCGGCTTTGTCGTATCGCGTTAATATCGTGGAGACAAAGTATCGTGTACCGGTGGGCCTGCGTTGGGCCTCGGACAAAGGGGACAGAACGGGACGGGCCCGCTACCGTAACGCTGCCACAGATTTATCGAGCCGCACTTTTATGCTCTCGTTACCTGCCACCGTTGCGCTTCTTCCCTTGCTGTATGAAACCCCGGTATCTATCCGCTGACTTTACACTGTTCAATAAAAACACTCGCGCCCGCTGCGGCGGGACACTTTAACGACCCCGATTCGATCGCCCTGCGCAAGTATTTTCGTTTATATTTCGGCATGGGCGAGGGTCGCGGCGATAACACTGCGACAGGGCTGCGCATCGTGGTTGCAAGCGAAACTTCTCGGTGCAAGTTAACGCGAAGTGTGGGTGGCACCATATGTTCGCACGAAGGACAGTAGACTGAATACATTTTTCGGTATAATTCCCTTGTAAACAGTCCTGCCATACGTTCTGAAATACTGGTCGCTTCAGAATGTCGATCTGCATGGCGATAACTATAAATCAGAATACTCGGAAGGGGAGATCGCATGAATTTCGTAGGTGTTAGCGGGAATCGTGGCCGGAGGATCGCTAACGAATTCACCGATCGTAAGTTAACCGGATCTCGTTCGTATCGGGCCGCTACGCGATTTCGTGTACGTGCGCCCGGTATTGTAGAGATCACTGCCGATGGGCTAATTAAGCGTGTCGAAGGGAGGCTAACGATCGTGCAAATTCATACGAGGCCGATCGGTACCTCGGTATTTATTGAACGACTCCAGGAAAGAGAGGCTGCCGGTCGAGTGTTCCGCGCGGCGCGTAAATCTTGCCCGGCGATGCCTCTTTTCTCTTTCTCTTCCGAGTGATCGCCGATCCGACTGGAACTTCGTCAAGCGATTCGAAGCTCGCCCTTTATCGGCGTACACGGTCTTCGTTACGCTGCCGGGCCGGGCACTTGTTAAATTAAAAATGCCCGTGAAATACGACCGTGTATAATCTCTTGCGTAACCAATAAGGAAAACAAACCCTCTGCTTCCAACAGATGTCATTTATAAAATTCACCTTTCATCGTGCGCACCTCTTTTTACCACCTCGACGTTCTTGAAAACGCTATCTCCACTCGGGATACTTTTACGAAGAATCAGTAGCGTGGATCGTGAAATCATTATCTTCCTGTTGGCGACATGGTGAAGTCGTAGGCAGGAGATGTTGGCTCAGGCTGCTTTTGCTCAAGTGAGCACGTACATTAACGTACCGGTGTATTCGCGTATAAGGTGATACGCATCCTTCTTGATAAACTCGAGTACAATGAACGAGTGAGACGATTTTTTTGGAACCGTGACAATTTCATTTGATTTCCAGTTCCTTCGTATCACGACAGTGATTATACGAACGATAGCGACTTACAATTATTATGGCGCAATTCAACTGACGCATAGTTAGGCACAGAACTAAAAAAGGTTTGAAAACATTGAAAACTTAGGTACTGTCAGACTTACAACTAAACATAGAGCTACGACTTTCTGATTTCTGAACAGATGTTATCATAGGATAATGATATGAAGCAGAAAATTTTGTGATTCGCATGGTAATACGATTTAAGAACGCAGCACGCTTAATATTTTTCACATTTTATTCACGAAGGTACAGGCCCGTGGCGACATTTCTTAGCGTTACAGCAAATTAGGTTCACGAGATCAATAATAATTAGCTGTTTCAAATAAACAGGTATGCACTACACACAGCCGCAACGAGATTTCCATTGAACTAATTTACCATTTAGAGGAAAAGGTTACAAAGCTAATATTACCAACCATTAATGTGCCAAAGGACATAGGGACCAAAGAAATGATAGAAAATGTACAGTTACCCATACCATTAGCAGGGAGACTAATGTCATTATCGTATAATGAGCGATTTTTAGCCTGAAATAGAAGAAATTTGAATTTTAGAAAGCAATTTTATACCATGGGATGCTTTTAAATTTAATTTTAATGACTCGATGAAAGGAAACACACTTCTTATATTTTCTGGATGCTGTTTCCACTGTGTCGAGTGGGTCTTTTAGCAAGTACATACGGATGCCTCTAATACTACAGTAAAAGAACTCATTCCAGTCTAGGTTTTTCATGTTGAACTTGAAAATTCGTTGATCGGTAGAATTCAATTCTTGCCAAAGTTTCTGAACGTTATCGTCAGAAAAATTCCATTCCTGTGTTGAAAAGTAATTCATCACACTGCTTAATTTCTCTATTTTCTTATACGCATCCAACAATCTGAAAGTATATAGACCATCATTGTTAATCAATGCTATACATATTCTGTCGGTTATCATTTACCTAATATGGATTACAATTGATGTATAAAATACGTACATGGGTTTTCGACCAGAAACATAAGCCAACGTATCGACAATAATTGCTGGCACAATGTGGAAGAAGAAGACATACATCTTGTAGAGAATTACATATCTGGTCAGTATCAGCATATAATACCAAAAGCTATGTACACTAGGTACTTCCAAACCAAAAATTTCATATTTTTTCATAAATGTACCCCAACTAATGGGATTTTGACATGAAGATACAGAGTTGTAAATGGGGATTCTTTCATCAACAGGTATATTAGAATCTTTATCTAATATTTCAGAAGATTTCCTATAAAGTAAATCAGTAATGCTAAGATTACATTTCAAACATTCTTATATTACATACATGTACGTACGTACATTTACCTAATAATTAAAATTTTTAGTAATCTATAGTTTACATTTGTAATCCTTGTGTCACGATCATTTCATTACTTTCTGTTTATAATAAACCAAAATTATTCCATTTCAAGTGAAAAGCATCTTACTCCAGTTTTTCGTTTCAACATCAAAGATTATATTCGGTTATATATATACTTAACTAGCTTAATGCACCCGGTGTTGCCCAGGTAAAACATTGCTTGTCCCACGCTGTCAAGGGGGTGAAATAAGGGGAAGGGGTGGGATATCCAGATTTTATGGAAGTCTATATTTTCCGCAGGGTTGTAGAGAGTAATTACGCAAAATTTGGTCCAGATCGGTTAAAAAAAAAACTGGATAAAAAGTATTCTATATGTTATTCCTAGTCCTAGGCCACTGCGTGTATACAAATATTCAGAAAGATCCGTTGCGTAGTTGCGACGTGATTGTGTAACAAACATACAAACACACTTTCGCATTTATTATATTAGTAGGATAACGCAGGAAGTTAATATAAAACAATTATAATGACAAAATTAAATACTTACCTATTACTAGTATTCCAAGCAGCAGCAATTGTAGTAGAGACTACATAATCAGCTGGTATTATTTGCGCCGTGTTTTCTGATATACATTGTATCGTATGCAAGAAACCAAGACCTGCTCCTATAACCATCCCTGTAGGCCCATATAAATTATTTATCCATCCATAAAGTGGTTCTTCGGCTGTTGATAAAACAATAGAAGGTCGGACGATACACGTCGGAATACCTTCGCTATACTTTGCGACAATACTTTCTCCAACTGCTTTAGAGAATATGTACATATTGGGCCAGTTTTTGAGCAGTCTATGAAAATGAAAAAAATTATGTTTAGTCATAGCTACCTCGTTTTCTTATTCGCGCAATCATGTTCCGTGAAATATTCAGTTAGTACTTACATGGGAGTGATTTCTTCAAGTTTTTCATCATCAAAGATATCCAACAACGATATTAACTTATCACCATCGATAGGTGGTTTGTAGTGTATTTCATCAATGTGTTTATGTATACAGTTCGAAAATGCAGTTGATACGTGTACGAATGACTGTAGATAGATTTAGGGATTTAGTGTTAAGTGTAAGATACAATTTATAATACGCGTTTAATTATAATGATTGGTTCAATTGTTTGACGAAAGGTTTTAAAAGATCTCCGATCTACCTTTAAGTTCGGCATCTGTTTCGCGAACAGTAATATGCATCTCGTGCCTTTCACATTAATGTTCACGGCTAGGCGCATCTTTTCGTCAAATCGAACGGTCGCTGCAGCATGAAAAATGATATTCGTATTCATCAGCATCGTTTTCGTTTCCGGTGACAGACCATAATCTTCTTGCATCGCGTCACCCTCCACCATTATCACCTTGTTCAGAAAATTCGGTTGCTCGCGTCTCAATCTATCGTATACCTGATCACAATAGCGTGTACATAATAATTATACATCCTAATCTTATAGAACTTAATATGTATAAGTATATCACTTACAGCATCTTCGAAGTTCTCTTTAAACCGCTGTTCTGAAATTTTCCCCTTTTTCGGCCTTACTATAATATATATTCTCGCAATACCCGGGCAGGATCTACAAATATATAGGTATATACAGTAAATCACACAAATATTCAGGGACCCTTTAAAACAGAATAACTTTTTCAAAATTGGTCCAAACGACTTGAGATTTTTTTGAGAAGCTAGAAGGATTAGTTTACTAGATGACGTGTTTCGCCGGATTTTTTATCTGGGCCTGTAATGACAATTTAAAACTCCCGTTTGTAGATTTAAGTAAGTTGGATGCTGAAAATTTCGTCGAAATTTTCCAAAAGCGACAGGCATCGGAATATGTTAGAATCTTTAGGTTTATTAACGGTATAGGCCGAAAAAGACTGTGAGTTCTACTACTTATAACAGTTTTAAAAAAATTTTAAAAAAATTATTCTGTTTAAAAGGGTGTCCGAATATTTTTGTGATTCACTGAACATAATGATAAACACACTCGCAACTCCTTCAATATCTTATGTACGACAATCTTTTAATTATACTACGCAAATAAGTTACCGTAAACTGTGGGAACATTAGGAGTACGGAGTAACATTGGCATCTACTTAACATCTATTAAAAGGAAAAAGGAAAAAAAATTATGCAGTTTCACACTTCTAGTACAATCACAAACGATGCAATGTTATAGTAGGATACCTAAACCAAATTTAAAAATGTTAATCTGTAAAATAAAATAATAAAAAAATATAAAAGAGAGTGCATTGAACATAAAAAGAAACAAATTTAAGTGTTAATGTAAGTTCAAATGTGGTAAAACTTTAGCTTTTTAGTACTATTTATAAATGATGTACCAATGTTGAAGGAAAACAATACAAATTTTATGCATTTTGACACTTGTAGTACATGCACAAAAGATGCAATATTATTTATGATAGGATACTTAAAGCACATGTAAAAATATTAATTTTTATGTTATACAGCAAAATGTTCCAAAAACATGCCAATCTTCCCCGAGTTTACGGTACAGTCAAAGAACGATGACAGTAATGCAGTAGTGCGAAAAACGTTATAAAAATATGTCATTAGGTTTCCCAATATACCGGTGGCTGGTACGTTATTGAAAACGTTGGCTAGAAATCGTTAAATTTACTACGCTTCCGGATTTTCAATTTCCTAAGGTGAATTCTCTTTCCCTTCGGACATTCTGTTTTTCATTTTCGCAGAAAGCCATTTGTTCAACGTAATCGTACGTTAATTCATTTAAATTGTAAGCACAACCACCTTATTTTACAAACACCGGATGTACCTTTTCAACTGATCATTAAACGTAAGACTGACGTGTGTGACTAACTATTAAAGGATGTGACACATCGAAAAATGTTCACTTTTTAAACGAATTTATTCAGCTCCGATCCTCTGTTTGTTGTATGCTTGTTTGTATGTATGTTTGAATGGTTCAAATCTGGCAACTCAAATTTAACCCACTTCCAATTATCCAATTGTCTTGAAACTTTGCAGGCGTGCATAGTTTGCATGCCAATACAATATTTAAAAAAAAAATTAACCCGTGGGGGTGAAAAAATTACCCAGTCATCAATAAATATAACCCATAACCACAAATCCAAACGACTTGAAATCAGCCACTCGCGTTCTTTACGAAAACGATTACCGAAAATACGCAACTTATCGAAAAATGTTCCGTCACGTATGTACGAATAGTAAAACTAAAACTTTGCAGGCATTCGTATATCACCATCGAAATTGTAGTACAAGGAAATAATTATTTTTTAGTTTTTAGTGCATTTTAATTTAGTTTTTACTACATTTTTAATAAAATCGTTTAACATAATTTTTTTATATATATTTTTTATTCTTTAGGTATAATATCATATTCCCACACTAGTGGTTGATGCGACATTAAATAATGGGGGAAAAATATCATATTAATACACTAAAATACCGATCCCTTCCGGTTTACGCGATATAGCAGAATAATATAAAAACGCTCGGTTGCGAAGGATTAGTGGAATTTTGAATATATCTTTGAAGGAAACGTACCTTAGTAATTTTTCGACGATCAGCTTGCCCAGGAAACCTGTCCCTCCTGTTACTAAAACGTTAGTATCAGCAAACCATTCGGCGATTTTACTTTTTTCGGGATTTAAAACCGGTGTATCATCGCACTGATACGATATATCATCTATATACGCATTACTTCCTTCTGAAGACATCTTAATCGTGTACCTGTTAGTTTCAATGAATATACGCACTTTAGTGTAATAATCGCTTAATAATGAATTCGATGGATTCGTGATGAATTGAATGTTCGCCACACATCTGTGCGCGCTACATGCGTGCGGTTTCGAAAAAAGCTGTGGGGTTCATCAAGTATTCGGCGAGAACACTCAGCCTGTAGGCCTGTAAAGGATCAACGTTGAATCAAGAATTATCTACATAGAGTGAAATACCTTCCCAATTATTCTCTTCTCTAGAGAAACAACTTTTTCTTTTTAATTTCTTTTCGACTAAGTATCACGTGAACGGGCTGTCCTCAGACCGTCGGTATACCCAACATCAGAAATAGTAAAACCGACAGGCAATGCAAAAAGGAAACAGGCATACATACTATATGTATTTTGTAAGCAAGAAGTATAAAAGTTATTTGCAAGTCTATTATTTTGAAGGATATTTTCTTTTATGCATTCTTTTCAATAGTATGGTCAGAAATTTTTAAAACTCTGTTATCGAAATTGGCATGTCTGATATGTAATAATGTCTTTTGAGAAAGTTCTAAGTCCATTTATTTAATTTCAATTTTTATAATTACTAGAAATCTTTTACCAGTCGTAATTATGTAGCACCAGCCTATATCAATGATAAAAAAGAAGTGTTATTATATCACACCTGTTCTGAGCGGGTAGTGAAATGGCGATGCGTCGATGCGGATTCAACGACGGACAAATTTCAACTGCGTAGAGTTCCGATCCTGTTCCAATAGATTTAAAAATATACAGTTCCACACACGTACGTCTATATGACTTTAACACACGCATATGTGACTTCTTAATACCTCAGAATAATCATTGAAATTATAATAGATCGCTAGTTTGAAGAATGACGTTTACTATTGTCGGAGGAAGTATGAATAATCAAAAATTAAACTATCACCTCCGTTCAGCAATTATTTCATACTGATGTGAATGCTTAATATGCCTAATAGGTACCTATGCATATTCTGAAAGAGAATTTAATTTTTTCATCTATATTAGTTTAGTTTCGGTTAAGCGTACGCCATTAAAAACGGGCTGACTCGTTCAAACCACTAGATTTGACTAGATGCACGTAAATGGTCACTGTGTCAAGTTTCTCACTCGCCCGAGTAGCAGATCGATGGACTCGGCCGAGTGTAAACCCCCCATAAGCGACGCCCGAAATATTTCCACGTTTTTTTCGACGTCCTTGTCCGGCCGCTAGAGGCTTGTTTACTTTAACACTTGCACGATCTGACCCACTTCCCTATTTCTCGTCCACCCGCTCTACATGTAAGGTCAGCGAAATAGGGAAGTTGGCCGGATCAGCCAGGCGTTAAAGTAAACACGTTTCGAGCGTCGGGACAATGGGCTCGGAAAAACGTGGGAATATAAACACACGAGCCTCGCTTAGGGTCGTATGCAGTGCGTAGCTCATCTCTCATTCATATCCGCTTAATCCCATTGATGGATGCACTTGGCCCTAAAGTGGAGCGCCCCGGACAATTTGTCTAGCTGTCGAATTTTCCACAAGTTCCTTTTTTATTTGTACGGCCGATTTTGTTGGATCCTTTCTGGAGGTTCTCAAAATATTGCGGTCATTGTGGAGCGTTCTTTCACGTTTTCCGACTCTTTTTTCCGGCTTTTCTTTATATTTGATAGCGTTAGAGATGATTTTAGCAGAACAGCTCAAAACAGCCTGTATTTCTGTATAGGATTTCCCAACCTTTCTCAATTTTAAAATAAGTTTTCTTTTTTCATCCGTACATTGTTTAGCGCGAACCACTGAAACAAAGTGCAATAAAAATACTAGCACTTGGTTTTAAATTCACTTCAATATGACAATAACTTAAGTACTTCTAGTTTGATTTAAATCGCAAACTTCTTTGTCTTCGCAGAATAAACGAGGAATAAGAATCACACTGCTATTTTAATATTAAGGAGAATCACTGAACTGATAATTTGGATTAACCGTTAAGTGTTGCTAGATTTAAATCTACTTATTTTTATAATAATTTCACTCAACCCTTGAGTAATCAATATATGTGCTCACGCTGAAAGTTTTGCTACTGTATTATTGAGAAAGACGACTTTAATTATATACCCTAAAGTACTGCTATTTTAATGTTCGCAGCTATACTAAAATTGGTGAAATAAAGACGAAAAATAAAACGAATAAATCTCTATCATCTATATGGAAGCAAAAGTGATTCTTATTGCACTCGTCTCGTATAGGACTGTGAGCATTCATAGAATGACGGACGAATGGTTACCCCTAAATGCGAGGGATTACCGATAATTATTATAATTTAATTTGAATTTCGACCGCATAAATCGTTTTAATCTCTTTTAATTGGAATTATTATAATTTACTTAGATCGAGTGAGGTAGGCCTAATACATCGCCCAATGACCGGCTACTCCGATTGGTGCTCGAATTCGAGTCGTTGTCGATCATCGGTCGTCAAGCAATTCCGTATGAAAGGGAATAATTGAAATATTAAGGGCAACTGATCGCACAGCGATCATGTTCGATCTCCACTGGATAAGCCTCCGTGAACGTCGCGGGACCACGGTTTCCCTTCCTCCTGTTAATCGAACAGATTATCGACGTAGCCGCGATTACGATCTGCGTCCCGGGCTTATTTGGAGGTTTACGGAGCGCGGCGGTGTAATTAACGACGTCCCGGTCTTGTTCATCGAAATTTTATGGCCACGATCGGCGTAATTGATATAAACCCCACGAGCTATCCGGTACCTGATGTACGCGTACCCGTCCACGAAACCGGCACGCGGTTATTCCTCTGGATACCTCTGGGAGAAGGAGCGGAAAAAAAAGGAGGCGCAGGGGACGCATTTTATCGCGCTGAACGTCAGGTCGATTAATTTTTGTAATCTTACGCTTTGAAATCTGGGTGCAGCCTTGATTTATTTCCGTCGAGATGGTACCACCGCAAACGAGCTCGTGTGCAACTTTCCTCCTCCACCTCCTCCTCCTCCCTCTTGCCACCCTCTTTATCCCTCTCCGTTCTTCGTCCGACCCTCCGCTGCACATTCGCCCCCCTTCTATCCCTCTATCCTCCTATCCTCCCCCTTCTGTATCGCTCTTCTTCTCTTTTCCCCCAGCTTCACTTCCCTCGGACGCCTCTTGTCCACTTCTCTTCCTCTTCGACGCGCATAAATATAAATCGTACATAATTGATTCAAAGGCCAATGTGGGCGAATCCTGCGCGATCAGCAGAAAGCCGTTATTCATGTAGCCGCGAGCCGACGACTGCTCGTTCGAGCAATGAAAGCATAAATACGCGTCCGCTCGCGGTGCTCCGCTGATACGTCCCGGTAAACGGCCTATAAATGCATCGCCTATCGCTTTTAGAAATCGCCTGCGAATCGTGTCGACGCGTAATTTGTACATCCACCGGGGTGTATCCGCGATATTCGCACTCCCCGGATCCCTCAGCATCGTCGCCGATCAAATCAATCTTCTCGCGACTCGCCGGGCTTTCCCTTTCCAGGAATGACGGTGAACCGTCTCGTGCAGATTTCAGGATTAACCTTATTGCGGGAAGCCGTTGCGTCCGACGCAACTGCGTCTCGCTCGCGGCATCGATCAGATTTATTCGCAATCCTGCGCTGTCCGCTTCGACGAACAGCCGAATGCGCGCGTTTCATTAGCAGCGTCACGCAAAAATCCGCCGCTTCGACGGACTTTCGCTTTCGCGCAGGCTTTATTAAGAGAGATCGCTGGGCCCGCGAAGAAACAATTAGCGCCCGGGTGTATCTTCGCGCGAATAATTTAAATCCTCCGCGCTCGCGCGTCGGGGAACGCGTGTCGGAAGGTTGTCGTTTTGACAGAAACACGATACGAAAAATAATCGCGCGGGCCTTTCCAGTCGGTACTTCTCACTTTTATGTTTCTTTCGAAACGCGCGACGCGGAGGACATCGCGGTGGCGTGGATCGTTCAGAAGTTACGTGTGCACAATACTGTGCGCGGTTGGACCAGATCGAAGTGGAGAGACAACCAGAAAGGCGGCTCGAAACTATCGTTCACCGCGGCCATGTCGCGGTAGCTGGCAGTTCTGGCAGCAAGTAATTAAGCGCTGGTACTTAGGCGCGTTTCCATGATGTATATATGTGTATTAATAATGCTCTGGAACAGACTCTCGTGGGCGTACGCGGATACAGAAGCGCGCGAGAAGAGCGTTTCGTCTGTGTTGTGCTCTTTCACCGAGCTGATTGCTCGCTTTTGAACATCCGAGCGCGGCAACCGCTCTCGAGCATTCGCGTGCGTCGATACCAGTCGATTCGGACCACAGCATCGGGTGGGGATATCGACACTTGTGCACGCATCAAACTTTCATCCAAATTGAATCTTATTTCAATCTGTGGCGGATGACGAAAGTACCAGGTAGAGAAGCAATGGCAAAAGCCATAAATAATTGAAAGTATATTGGATTGTTCGACAAATTAAAAGACCATCATTTCACTACACCTAATCAGCTCAGATCAAATAGGATACGCTTCGGTTGCTAGAAAGTTTTATTCAGATAATCGCGTACCTACCTACTGTTTATTTCTTTCGCCGTTTTGCACAGTTTGCTTCAAAATTAAGAAATGCTTCAAGACGATTAGATTCTCAATTAAGAATTAATGTATCCAGAAATAATAGGTCGGTGCAAAAGTTAGTTCGCTTTGTTGAACAAAGTGTTTATTAAAAGCAAGAACATATTACATGTTCTTGCCACGTTTCTACTAAAAGTACAGGTAGGTGTAGTAAAAAAATGGCATTTCCGTGCACCTAGCATCATCTAACAGTGAGTGAACGAACTCTTGCACCGACCGAACGCAGAATGTGCGATCATGTGGATGATGTGCGATATTGTTAAGAAATGTATCGGTTGTGCAGCGTGCATGAAGAGTAGCTGGAGGCTGAGGATCGACTAACGGTGCGAATGTTTATCTAGTCGATCAGAAAGCGATACCGTGTACGGGGAAAAACCATTTGGGAGCACGCGCTACATTTATTGACGGCAAATTAACGTACCTGTCTGTAACCCTTCTGCGTGCTCAGGGTAAACAAGCTTTAGCAGCGCGCTATACCTACGGGAAGTCGTGCCAGGAACTCGAGAACGCAATTAGAGAGTCGGTGTATACGGTGTGTAGAATCTCGATGGTGTTAACTGTCGAAGCAGGTGCGCTTCTATCTGCGGGCAACTTTTGCCGTGAAGCGTTTGACGCGAGCACCGCCGTAATAAACGCGATTAATGGTAACGGAACTCGATCCAGACGGAAAATTGCCCTTTTACCTGTAAAATCTTAATCCCCTTTATCGAATGGTAATATTCTTAGCAGTTGGCTGCTTGAACGATGGAGGTCGAGGAATTTACACGGAACCGTTGCGCTTGATCTTCTTTAATCAATTAGTAGTTACAGATGAAGTACCAATTACGTTACGACGCAGTAATTTTTGTGGACCTTCTCTTATATTGTATAACTTGGTTTTTAATCGGTAAAGTAGGGTTAAAGCGCACAATGCTCAGATCGTAAACATCCCTTCCAAATGTACCTAAAAAAACAAAATGCTTCGATACTCTTTACGGTCTAAACTCTAACATTTACGAAATAGACTCTACCGTGGCCTGTTCCGTAAGCATTACGGAAACACAGCCATCACCTAACGAACGACATGTCCCATAACTGTAAATCGCATTATCTAACAGCTTGCCCGCCCAACTGGCCTCTACCTAATATCTACATTACTAATGTGTCTACGTAAACGGCGAGGCACGTCGCTGCTTTGCCTTCTTTGCGGTCCACGAGGTAATGAGCTCGGTTTCGCGAGGATAATGAGGCCGTGCGAGCTTCATCCCGGCGCACGATTTCCAAGGTAGCTCGGTGTCGCGATGCGTCGTCCCTCGGGGAAGAGTCGCGACCCGATTACGTGAGAATTCGTCGGGGTCGATCCCCATGGGGACCGGGGGAATCTCGTTACCATCGGTAATCCCAAGTCAATTGAATTCGCCCGGGCAAAAAGGGCAGCGCAGCGACGCTCGCGATCGTGTGAACGATCGTTCCGCGAACTTCGTCGCTCTTGCCTGCGGAATCGTTAATTCCTTTCTTCTGGCAGCGGATTAACATACAAATAGAGCGAGACACGGAATTGGTGAGGCACACGAATCACGTGCCGAGCCGTATCGATGCGGGGATCCGGTCTTTGGCCGTGCTCAGCCCTCTCGGAAATTCTCATAGCCGTGGAACTCGGCGATGCAAAAACTGGTCGCAGGAATTTCATGGTGGATCCACGATTTATAATTAATTTAATTTTGCCGTGGGCCGCGTGCTACGACGGCCGAGGCTTACCCTTTTTCTAGCGATTTCGTTAAAAATGGATCGGATCCATCAACTGGTTTCCAAGCTAGCCCCGTGGCCGTTGTTGATTCACGCTGTTCTTTATCGACAGCAGAGGCGGGGTAGGACTTTGTAAAACTGTCCGGGCACCAACCGGCACGCCCTCTCATCAAGACTTCTCCTCGTCGAGAAGCACTCCTCTTTGTTTCCCCGTATCCACTAGTTACTCAAATTAGCCAGAAAAACCTGCCTCCTTTCCCGTTCCTCTCAGCTCGGGAGCCTCTTGTGCTGCGTGGCAAGATCGCCCTTAACGATTCTGCTTCGTTAGAAGGAGCACTGCAGAAGTGCAGTGGCTAAGGTGAATGTCCCAATTTCTGCTCATTTAAGAGGTTACTCGTCAGAAAAAAGGTGCAAAAAAATTGTTTGTGATCAAAATTTGCAGAGTAATTGATTAATTCTTTAATAATAAATCAACCAGTCGAAAACTATTTAAGAAAGATATTTCAAGATGTTTAACTACTAGTAATTTGTAATTAAGTATAACGCTTTAAATGTCCGTATTTCTGCTCAAGAAAAATAAAGATGTACGTATTTCTACTCACCATTTGTACCAATTTCTGCTCACATAATATGTTGCCTTTTCAGGTTAAAATAAGTTACATCTTTTATGGAGATGTTTTATAACACAAGAGATATATTGAATTTCGAGGTTATGTAGCTAAAATTTTGGTGAGTAGAAATGCGGACACGACGGTGATTCTAAACCTAATCACCTGTTTTCTACTTAAAATAATCAAAAATAGTAAAAAATCTGCATCCAGAGCACAATACGGTATCTGTTTTTGTTATTAAATAAGAACTTTTACTGCAAAAACTATTCTCTGCCCAATTATCGAATACTAATAGTGACCCTCTTCCTTACCACAACCAGCTAAAACACGATCAAAAAATCACGAGTCTCTCATTTTAAAAGTTTTTCGTTGCTTATGCTGCACTTTGATTAGCCCCAAGCTCGTGCAACACTCGCGTAAATGTTCAAATAATTTAGAATTATTTTGTTGTAACTATAGTACAAACGCAACGCTTAAATTAATAAGAAAAATACAAAATGAGCAGAAATGGAGGCATGAGCAGAAATTGTGATATTCACCTTACGATGTTGCGATGCTTGGAGCAGTATCGTCTTTCATTATTATCAACTGTCGTCTGTTTAAACGCCTCGGCGAGCCGTGTCGCAAAATCCTCAAGATATTCCTTGTCGCGCGTGCGAATTTTGGAACGAAAGCTATCGGTCCCGTCCATATATCCAGCCCGAAGCAGCTGGAATAGAATAATGCCCCTCGTACACTCTTGTCAAACGTTTCTCAACGCTGAATTATTTTACTCGACATACGTCTTAATGCCGTGTAAATCTAGATAAGTCTCGGGCACCTCGCGCGCCACGTGTGTCCCGCGTTTAATCGTTCAACCGGTCGTTAAAGCACGCTAAACGATATTGTGCTCCGCGCGCGACGTGGTGTATCTCATGGCGACGTCTAATAAACCGTGACGTTGTTTTCGGGGAAATATTATTTACGGGCATCGGAATAAAAGCGCGTCGCACACGGCGACGTACAGCGGCTGGGAGCGTTCCCCTTCTTCCACGCCGATATTTATTCGCGTATTATTCATAGGCCGCAGGTCTGGTTATCGCTATTATTCCCGCCCGACAGTTTAGCCACGGTCGTTAGGCCCCCGATACAACGTAATTCATCGGCGGTGTTACGCCCAGCGTGCTGGACGTTCGTCGGCGGTTGGGACGTCTACGTACAATCCGATAGTACGTCCCTTAATGATCGATGAATGAATCCGTAATTACCCCTCGACGCGGAGTTCCTGCGCGCTGGCTTTTCATACGTATCGTAACGGGACAGGCTCGCGCAAACGCGACGTTCGCGTCCGCCGCGTCAGGGACCTTTTTTTCGTAATCAAACCTTATGCCTCATTGTGCCCAACGATTAGCAGCCGCAGTGAACGGGACTCTGTTGCTCAATTACGCGCGTTTAACAACGAGGGGAAGTCCAACTGTGATCGCAAATGTCGCAGGAAAAGCTACATTCTCGCAACCGTTAATTTGCCCCAGATTATACACAATGGGTTCACCATTGTTTCCATCGGAGCGTTTTACATAAAAAAATGTTGAATCGAACGAGGAATCGAGCAAAAAATCTTTACTCTCCCGTGGAAAATGGGTGCTGGTGAAACAAGCGTAGGTTTTGTCCCGTGGCGCACAGGGTAGAGACTGCGGAAGATTACTGGGATTATGCATTCATCTGGCTGTAACCTTTCCTTTTTTTCCCCTGGTGCCGGGGTCTCGTTGCGCACGCAGCGACGTACTTGGCGAGCACGACACGATCCACGAGCAGCAGGGCTTATTAAATCCTCTTTCAATCTCGCGGAGTGGTCGAGCCAGCCGCAGAATTTCCGTTTCCCTGAAATTATCTTTCTCCTCGTTGGACGCATCGGTGGGAGTGCACCGTTACAGGCGCGTGCACGTCGATGCGTATGGCACATGTGTCCAGGCAGGGGTCGTAAGGTGCATCGGGGATCGATCAGGAACACCGCTCCTTGGCGTCTCTCGCGTGTACCTCGGTCGCGGACGTTTCACCTGCCGCGGCGGAGGCCTCAGGTGTTCCCTCGTCCCGTTGCCGCGCTTAATCTCGCCATCGAATATGGTCGTCGATGTAAATTACCGATCGCTGCACTCTGTCTTCGGCTCTCCTCGCGAGGCCACCGCGCGTTCCAATTTTGGGAATGCCTCGCGCGGCTCAGCTGTTAATCCTTAAACGGGAAACATAAGTTTTCTTTCTTCGTCGCCGAGTCCACGTCGATGAAACTTTCGAAGCGCACAGTTCCGCGCGTCTCTTCATTAAGCAAAATTCATACCGCTGCTATGTTGAGTTTGCGTCAGCAGCTGCGGTGAAAGTCATTTTGAGTAATGCTCTGCCACCTCCGAGGCACCTGAGCGCTTAAATATATGGAATACCTCTCGTCGGAATGTTCGTCGATCAGATCTCCCCCGGATTACAGGTTTTCTTTCACAGAGTCCCGCGGAGGCGCTGTTCCCGCTGACTGAATTTCAGTTGTCCCGCGTTAACACCCCCTCCGTGTCCGCGCCTACCATAGAGCCGACCACTGGTCGTATAATACATCTTGGGGCACTCGCTCCTGGTACATCCTCAAGTATCGGGGCACTAGCTGGCGGGAGCCTGTTCCCCGAGTAACGTCGTACGTTTCACGAAGGTGTTCCACGGAAAGCCCCGGTGTCTTCTTGCCGCTCGCGCTGCCTACCTCGACGTTGTACGCCAGCATCGATAGCACGGTAACCTACAGCCAACTAGGTTCTACCATTCAAATGGTCAACAGCCTGGCAGGGAGGTGCTCTATCTACATCAGGGCGCGCTAACAAAGTCGTCAGTCCCGTAGGAAACCCCCGCGGCTTCCAACGTGTCGTAGGAGTGCTCGCTCAAGGTACAAGGCGCGATGCCAATCAGCGACGCATATTATAATTCTCGTGGAATTGCGACGTTGGCCGCGAGTCCGCCTCAAACTCCCAGCGACGTTCAATTAAAACTTTCAAACACTTTAAATTGAACGGCGTCCACCAGCCAACTTATCTGGATATTTCGTGACGTTATTCGGCGAGCGTGATGAATTGCCTCGCTTCGCAAGTGGTACAATTTTCGACACGGCCGTAGCCACCGATGACAACGCAGGAAGCGCGGGCATATTTCCTGGTTGATCGAATCAAGGTTGAGCGCTCGCCACGAGTTTAGCTCGTTACCGAGAGCCTCGGCACTCTCGGCAGTGTCGTATCGGGCTCTTTACGCGATTACCCATCGTGCACCCGATAGGTATCGTGAACGCAGGCACAGAGGTAGATCGGTACTTTTATACCTCCGTTCCCAGCGGGCAGAAGGCGTGCATTTTTTTTGTTCAGAAGATCGTAAGGACCCGTAACCCCTACGAGACTCGCATCGTAACGTCATTTGTGCCCTTTCAATAACGACGCTTATGCCTGCTGTATTAAAGTGACAGGCCCGTGCATTGCCGCATACCTGTCGGCGCTTATCGAACAGGTGTCGTATATTCTCGACGGTGGCTTCTTATTATCGTGGGACTGTTGAACACCCGTGGAACGATGCTGCGGATATTCTTCGACAGCCGACCGCCAAAGATCTTCCCGTTGCTTCTGCGGCTCGAGTTATACCCGTTTTATCGATCTTCGTGCCGCGTGGATTATTAGCCTACCGATTGACGCTTCGTCGGCCCTCTCGAATTATGGCGCATCTGCTTCGAGACTTACCTGCGGCTGGTCCCGCTCGCTCGCGTTCGCGTCGCGCTCGATGGCGGCAGAAGTGACCAGAAGTCACCAGGGGTGCTCCGTGGAACGGTGCTGAATAGCTTCCGTAGAATGTCGTCAGATCGTTGAGGTAAGATACGGAGGATCGGCTGGCTTCGGAAGGCGCAGCAGGCTCCGCGAGCCAGCGCCGTTTACCGATTCTTTCAACGAGGCCGTTTCGCAGGAATCGTTCCCTTAGACGATACCTGGCCATTTCAGGTTTTATAGTTTTCCGTGATACGGCGGTATAGTGGAACGTTCACGTGCTTCGGGCTCGAAAGCCAACACTTCCCCTTCGACATTCGCCTTCTCCTCTCGCCGGACGACCGGCGACTCCGGCCGCGTGTCACTTGCATCTAGGGCTCCGCGCGCTGCCCGCTCACTTCGCTCCGATTTGGTAGACACTACTGTGCGGTATTTTCAATCGGGGCCTCGCCGGAGCAAGGACACCATTAGCTTGTCACACTCGACCAAACAGGACTCAAGAACCGCAATGTTTACTATCTCTTTGATGCCGGTAGGTATCCGACTTGCTCGCGTATCGTGTAGTACGTATAACCGAATTAGAGGCCTACATTACCTCGTGTCTCCGCTCTGATATTCTAATCGACTTTCTAACGTTTCAAGGTTCCCTCCACTGTTTCCCCGTAAAGTGCGCGAGTTTCCCGAAATTTGCATGCGTATCCATCGGCTGGACTGTACGGTGTGTATCCGAGTCGATTCTGGGAGAAGAGAGAGAGAGAGAGAGACAGAGGGAGAGTAAAAAACGTATTTCTGGGCCACACATGGGACACCGTTCTCCAGGCATCGGCCTTGAAGCTGCCAGCGATTATATTTTCTCTCGCGCATTAAAGCCCGTACTTAGGCGTACCGTTATTTAGTAATGCCGCGCGCTCTCGCGCTAGGGTTCCCAGCATTTTTCTTTTCGTTTACGGACCATCGACGCGAAGATTACTGCAATCAGCTGTAACCTATCAGTGACTTGCACAAGAATGACGCGACCGCAGGTTTAACCCTGTGGGCAATGTCCTTCTTCCGCGCGAAACGACTACGCGTTTGACGGACTCCCCTCCCGTGATTACTTGTTATTGAAGTTACAGGGCGTCTAGCATCGGCGTCTCCGCCTTGCAGGTGTGTGATTCTTTGCGAATGATGATTTCCAACGAGCTACGCCCTCGCAAAGGGACCTGGAATTACTTTAGCATTCAGAAGTCTCGATAGATCTGTTAAGGGTAAAGAAATTGATAAACTTTACTGTCACGGGGTGAAATTAACGCGATGGAAAACATAGGTTGCGTGACATTTATTATAGATGTCCCTGTCATCAATATTCGCCCGTCTTCTGCTATCTCGCATAGGTTCGACATCCTCATTCTGACGTGTCTCGCGTGTCGTTATTGTCCAGCAACGAGTCTCGTGAATATCATTCTGATTCCCGTACTGTCCCAGCGTGGATGTCTGTTAAAAATGACCGACGCCTTGGGGAGCCCGCGCTATGCGCATTAACGTGTATTTTATAACGCTGGTGGTTGCTAGGATTAATTAGAATCCTTCGCATGTTGGTGCCGCGTGATTCGTTAGACGTCAGGCAGCACTACGAAGAAAAGAAGCTCCCAAAGGTACGAGGGACGGATAATCGATGGACGTGGGTACGCGTAGTAGTCCTCTTTTGGTAAAACCGTTGAAAGACGTGTTCATCAGCCGCCAGGGTCAGTGGAACGTGACTTACTCGAAGCAACTTATGCCACTTTCACGCGATAGCGGAGACCATCGATTCTTCGAAGCCGGCGTTAATTTAGCCGAAGATGGTCAATCTATGACGTGCAGATTCCTCAATGGGTTGTGCAAGCCGGGAGAATAATTTGCAGCCTCGATCCGCGGTACAAGAGTCGCGGACGTGACAAGATTTCTTACTACACCGCGGAGAGCCCTACAACTTTGATTTCTGTTTCAAATATTGCGAATAATCCTTACAAGTTTAGCAGAAAACGGTAACCATGCCCTCTTACGCGCGCAAGGTATTTTCCCACAACTACAATGGTATCGGCGCACTGGATCGGTCAGATTAAAACAATTATTATTTTAAGAAATTAAAATAATACGTCAAAGCTATTTTGCAATTAATTAATTATATATATATATTAGTTTCCGACGTTTCGATCTTGGTTTAGATCATCTTCAAGGAAAGTTAAAAACATATATAAAATACTGCGTATGCTATTGAAAATAAGTCACCGCGCTCTGGCACAACGTGTGACTCGCGAGTCGGTTGGAATAAGACTAAGGTAAACCGTGAACAACACATCTGCTTTTAGAAGGTGAAAAAGGGGTGAATCCAAAAGAATTCTCTGATTTAAATTAGTTTCTTTATCAACAATCTTAACATTGTCAAAATCAAACCTATGATCAACCTCTAGCGAATGTTTGGTTAAAGCAGTATGTTGTAGAGAAGATGAAAAAATATTTCTTTTATGTTCATATATTCGTCTTTCTAAAAGTCCAGAAGTTTGTCCGATATAAACCTGATTTTCCCACAATTGTGCACTCGCTAATATCGGTGGAATTATTAGCAATATAGAGAAGTATTTCAAATTTAAATTGGGGATATACGAAGGCACAGGAAGATTCCCATTTTCCCCCTTCGTCTTTTTGGCTTCACAGATAGTAAAAGCAGCTATTTAAATACACACCGTTTGTATTTAAAGAAGCCACGTGCGCTATTCAACGCACTCTTGAAACTGCTAAGATTACAACTAAATGGAACCGCGGTTGGAGAACCGAACGAAATAATTATCAGCATGTTTTTCTGCTCGGCTGGGAACGGCGCGGCGTGGAGGCAGGCCGTGGCACGGGATCACTCATAAGTTGTTAACTCAGGCACAGCGGAAAGGTCGTAGCCGTGGCATGGAAATTTATGCGTAATTGCTTTGAAACGAGAGTACCACCGTATCGGTACGAGATCTGACCGATCCTGTCACCGCGGACAGACCCCGACCGCAGCGGCCATAGCCACCAGCAACACCAGCAACGCCGGCAACAGCAGCAACAGCGACACCAGTCGCCAGACACACGATACACCAACCTACACCTTCGAAGAAGTCAGAATGGTTCCCCCGGTGGTTTATGGGACCAGTGAACGTGGCGGTGTCGGGCACGGCTCGGCCGCTGATTTAAGTAAATTGCATGCAAATGCACGAACTACCGGCTACGAACGGGAATAAGGTCGGCCATTACCGGCCATTCCTATTCAGATAAATAACAATAATTGAGTTGATCGTGGATTTTAGCCGAGTGGACACGTACCGACCCCCGGAATGCCTGAAATGCGAGTCGACTCCCCACGCGGAAGCATACTCGCGGACGTGTCGGATCTGCGATATGTGGGTCGACGAAGGTCGACTCCTCTGTCGAGTTAGATTATTTCACTTTTTTCCTTTCTAATCGCTGCATGGTAACGTATCCTCTCACGCGTGCAGGGAAATCCATGAATCCTATTAAATTTCGCGCTGGAAGGTCAGACGTTAGAGAAGTTCAATCTAAGGAGTTGCGTAGTTCGGTCAATGGGACGATATCACTGAATCTCGAGGAATTAAATTGGAGCTTAAATAAAGAGAAATTACGAACTCTGACAGAATGGTGTCTTCGGGCGTACTTAGTTGCGACGACTTCATTAGAACCGCAGTACTCGTCCCTAATTGGGACAAACGCAGCTTGTCATTAGTGTCCCTTGCTTTCTGGTACAATAATAACTGTACACGCGGAGGGACTGGAATCGCCTAACCAGTCGAGAACCGTGGATTCTGGGGAGGAGCGTGCGGCGAGCAAGCTCGAAAAGGAAGAAAGGAATCGCCCAGAATTCACACTCACGTCGGTTAACAAGCGTGAATAGTAACCGCCCGTTGGATGTCCTTTTATTTTTCGCGTTGAATGGCGCTTCTGTGCATGCTGGTGATGTCGCAACGCAGCGCAGCTCGGACGACATCAAGTTCGAAAAGTGCTCGCCTGAATACGTGGCGCAGATGAAAAGAGAGTCGGCAGGGAGAAGAATGGTTCGAGTCATCCCAGATATAGCCTCCCTTCGGTTGCCCAATTTCTTAATCGGCTTCTGGGAATCGAGCCCCGCGATACCGTTTAACTATAATCGGATTATAGGATAGAAATGGCGGCAGGTGAGCGTAAAGGTAGAGGCCACTTTTCATGGGAATATAATACCATAATCGACGGAAGGAGTGGTCTTCCTCCTCGTCTCACTTTCTTCCCTTCGGTTCTCCCTTTTACGCTCGGCTCCTGCCGTGAAATCGCCTCTGGTAACCGGCCGCTCGACGCGTGCCGATTTTAGAAGCGGAGAGAACCTTTCGGAAATCCGCCGCCCGTCCGCGGCATTCATCTTGCGGCTAAGGGCCCAACGTGGCAATTATTTCGTCGTTGCTTCGACCTCCCTTTCGACGATACCGTCCGCTGTATTCCCGATTGAGAAACTCGCGAGTATCGATCTCCGATTCGATACAGAGCAGCCATAAATAATATCGATTCTTGACGAAATATGCCAGGGTAACGGCGGCCGGTGGGGGGCCAAGTGGCCGTGAGAACATTGCCGGCTGAAATCCCGCGATACACCAAAGAGGATAGTATAGCGCTACCGAAGCTCCAAATTCCTTGGACGGGTAATTCCCTAATTGAGGAACGTCCCTCGCGAAAGGATTCCAAGGAATCTCGTGGAACGCGTGGCATTCTTGAAATGGAAGGAAATCTTGCGCCCGGCGTAAACACTGGCGACCTTTAAATTTCGCAACAGGCGGTACACCTTCTGAATTCTACCAATCGACTGGCAAGAATTTATGGGGAAATTAGTCGACGATGAAATCGAGATACTTACAAATCGTCAATCGCCTTGAGCAGCGAGTCGTAAAGGAATACACAACGTGCATACATCGGGAAGCTCTATATCGCTCGTCTCGTACC
This sequence comes from Andrena cerasifolii, assembly GCF_050908995.1. NCBI lineage: Eukaryota > Metazoa > Arthropoda > Insecta > Hymenoptera > Andrenidae > Andrena > Andrena cerasifolii. Next base: position 22,513,190 of record NC_135119.1, on the reverse strand, counting down.
GCACTGAGCGTGGCTGCGGTTAATGATTCATAAAGCGAAGATCGTCACAATGCCATTAACACCGCGCGCAATTAATGCGCGTCCAGCGCGGCCGAGGCATCTCTCCGCGATATTCGACGACCTCGAGGTACCTTGGAAGAGTGGTTTCACCTCGTGGCAGCGGAGCCGCGCCGATCTTCTCTCCTCTTAATTAAAAATAACGATTGCTCGTAGTCGCGAGGCGCAGAAACGGGATTGGCGGGGGCATAATCATAATTTCCCTCCTTTCCATATTCTTTTCCTCGCCTGAGAATCGCGCCGCAACTAGCACGCCGAAGTGTACAGCTCGTTTGCGGACGCTCAAGGGCGCGCGCGCCTGTCACCTTTGCGGCTGGCGCGCGTTCAGCCGCGATTCGCACAACAGGAATAAAACTCAGCTGATAACTCGGGTCCCGCATAGCTCCGGCGATAGAACGTGTCGAGTGTAAATTCCCGAAGCGCCGTGCGCCACAGAATTTCACTTTCTTTTTCCCTTATTATTCCTCGGCTCGTAAAGTACCCTTCCCTCCTCGCACTCCCACGCGACGTGGCTTACGCGTACACCGGCGATCCTACACGTACGTGTGTACGCGCGGGTATAGGACGATTTATCGAGCTAATTTTGGGACAATGCCGGTGAATCGAGGCAGAACAGGAGGAAGAGGAGGAGGAGGACGTGGAGGATGAGGAGGATGGGAGAGCGGTGAAAGGAAAAGAGAGGCTGGGGGATGCACAACAGGTTACGTACCGGCTATGGACGGTAGTTAACGGTGCGAATTGCACGCCATATATGTAGCCTGTCGCGGTTATGTTGGCCCGGCTAATGCCAACCGGGGTCCCCACGTACGGTTTACACAGCCGTAAATATACCATGGGACTAATGTGGTGCAACTTTACGTCCCGGGTTACACGATCATCCCCCACCGGTAACGGCCGCGTACCCGTTTGCGGGTACACGAGAGGGTCCCGTGCGCGCCGAGATCAATTAGGAATTTAAATTTGCCGCTGGATTCGTCCCCGTTTGGGCATCAGAGGAATTTTTCAGGCGGGAATTACACGAGCGTAGCCGTAGCCGTAGCAAAGGTTACGCAGGCCTGTGCCTAGACCGCGATCGAATTCACGTAAACGTCGCGTTCCACGGATTTCTATTGAAACGAGGCTTCTTGGGAAACTGGGTGACAACTTCTCGAAAGGAGTTTCCTTATTCTTGTACAGCTTTTCGTTAATCCCACACCGTGCCGATCCTAAATCAAATTTCCTCGTTACTTCTCACATATCTAGCTCTGCCTAATGTCTAAAGTAGATTAGATGCGGGTTTCATGGGAAAACTTCCTGCAGTTATCGGCTACGTTAGCAGGTGGCACGTTAGATGAGCGAATTTCGGTGAGCTTCCTAAGTTTAGCCAAACAGGAGAGCGGCATATAATAGTCTCGCGTCAGACTCGCGAACTGACGCGGACGGTTAAGTGTTAAGATCATCCTTGCGATTTACGGTGGGAAGAGACGTAGTCTCGGCTTAAACGAGAGCACGTTTTTCAAGCTCGCGAGACAATGGCTGTCTAGCGCTGGTGGGTGTACGCGGGCAAACCGCGACCTCGATCGTAGCCCCAGTTTTTTGCCGGCCTACCGTTCCCATGCTGCAATGTCCAATGTTGTAAAAATCCCGTTACAACATCCTATAAATTACTTAAGGTTCCCACAGCACGCCCCACCACCGTGCTCCCTTGGCCGAGCACGCCTCGCGAAATTGCCGGCTAGCAGTAGTTGCCGCTTCTATCCATAAAATCGACACCCTCCAATTAATTCCCGATCCTTGGAAGCATCCTCTTCCTCCCTGTGCTACCTGTGCTCCCACTGCTCCTCGGCCGGCCAAGGGTAATGATATATTTGCCGATTGTTGCGGGATTCTCATGGTCCCGCATGGAAATAAGGGACCGCGAACGTAGCGGGCTGATCCCTCGTGTCTCGAATAATAACAGATCCGGGCTGCCGTTCGATTTACGACGCGAATATGGAATTTTTGCCGGTGCTCGATGCGCGTGCTCGCGCGGACGATGCCAACCGTTTCCCTTCCTCGATCTTTTGTGCGCTCCCTTCTTTTTTTCTTTCGTTCTAGAGCCAGAGTATGAAGCTATCGCGCGCGTATCAGCATTCCTGGGGACCGAATTGGACGTAACACCGTGTACTTACGTGCCGATAAGCGTCTCGAACGAAATGAATGTTCCTTACGGACCTTTTAAGAGGCGCAACCGTCGCTGAGGCGCGAGAGTAATTTAAGACACGACTGGGAATCGCGATCGAGGCGTGCGTTGCATCCGCGATCGAGCCAGCCGGTTCACTTGGCCGATTCGCGCCGACTCTGGGATCTATGGAACGCGGGCGGACTCAATTCCTCCTTTCAGTTCCTAACAGTTTAGCGATTAAACGATAAAGATTAATAATAATCGATCTCGTGTTCTTTGACTCCATCATTGGTACGTGCTTCGTACTAGTGGAGGTATCGACACTTTCAAGTTCGCTGTGATCGATGGATAGGTCTGGACTAGATCCCGATCATTGGTGGATCATGTGGTAATTAAAGCATTAACCGAGCGCAGCGTGTAAATCACCACCTGCCCCGATTCTCCTCCAATTTTCTACAAATCGTAGATGTATTTACCACCAGGCAGTAATTCGAGAGTCACGAAGCGAGATCTGGTTCATCGGGACACGTGTAAGTAGTATTCGTGATCGAACTTCGCGGGCCATTGCGCGACGAAATTGCAGAGACGGCCGGGGCACCGCTCGTAAAAATGCCGCGCGAAAGGAAGAAGCGAGAGGAGAGGAGAGGCAAAATCAGGCAGGGCGACGAGTAATCTGATCGACTGGAACATTTGTATGGAATGTCGAGCAAGTGAGCGTCGCGCACGACGCGCTCCACGGCTCGACTCGTCGGCTCGGAGCGCACCGAGCGCCGGTCGATCCGCTTCATTAACGCTCGGACGATCCGGAGATAAAACGAGGTACATGTTGGGGCGGAGTCCCCTGGAACATCGCCGATGAGACACGAGGTCCCGTGGATCCACGCTTCCAGAATTTCAGCCGGCTTGCCCGCGTCCATGGTTATATGAAGCATTCGCTCGCGCGATCTGCCCCGATCGACGTGGCTTTGGACGTTTTCTGGAAATTGATTAATAGAACCGTTGATTAGGGATTTCTCCGCTGCCGATCACTGCTCTAATTAGCTAAGGTCAACGATACATTGCTGTTGCAATTATAATCCTAGCGCGAAACTACTGTTTTGACTTAAATAATAGCTAGGTACACAATCTTTGGGCGTTTAAGATTGAGGTCATATTTGACGATGTATTATAAACTCCACAAAATTACCTTTTTTAAAAAAAGGTACAAAAAAGTGCGCCGAGTATACGCGCGCGCGCAGACGAACGAAAAGAAACTGTCGCAAATTTATTAGTGTGCTACATTTAGCTTTACAAAATTAACGATATACAAAAATTGTACCAATTATAACAATGGCTATTTATACAAACAAAAAATGCATTAAATAATATTAAGCAGATATATTTTTATTTTATGCAAATAAATATCTCAATAGCAATAAATATTTTATTCAAAATACTTGGCGCTGCGACACCGAAAACTGTTAATTGTCTTGATATAAATAATAAAATAAGACAAGACACCACTGAGACAAGAACGAAAGAACAATATTAATGCAATTTATACATATTTATTCAGTTTAGCAACACCAATTCGGAGCGCAGGGCCAAGTATTTTGAATAAAATATTAAAAAAATATCTCAGCTCATAAGGCACGTAGGAACAAAACGAAGACATTTTTCTCATGTAAATCAAACCCAAGCTATCCATTAAGACCATTCAAAACTTAATCGGCTCAACCATTATTGAGATTCGATAATCGAAGGGTTCTTCCAAATCCTGCTCGGCGTAATATAGGCACGGCCGTCTCGCGCTGCGCATGAACTGGCGCGAGACACTACCGTGTCTCTTGATTATAATAGGTACAAGTAGAAACTTTGAATATTATTAATGGCTTCGGTTCTTAGCCACTTGACCAACATTTCTTTTCTCCGAACGAATCCGAAGATGGTTTCGGTGAGTCACTGGTTCGTCCGCCTCTAGCCCATGGTTATTGATGGACGGAGCGTTTTGTAAGGCGGCAACGTGACCGTTTTATATGCGCGAAAGCCCGTGTAGCGCCTCTCGCCAAGGACGAGAGGAAGGCAGGACCGGCAACCTGCACTTTACTTAAGGAGAGAGCCGAACTCGTCGTCGTAATTTAGTAGTGCCGCGATTCTCGTGTTGCGGGTACCGCGGAAGGCGGGCACGCCCACGTGTGACGCAGGATTTATCGTGTTTTTCGTATCCGGATGGCGAAGAGAGCTCGTTTTCGCCGAGCAACGGCGACAGTTCGCCCGAGGAGCACTCACCGAAATCATGGATATCGTACTTTAAACTTCGGTACCTGCTCGTCACCGATCTTATAAATCCTCATTAATTTCCCCAGTCCTTCCTTTCTCCGAAGATTCTCCCCGAAACGCTTCAGCCTTGCTTATCCGTCACCGCGAAAGGCTGATCGAACTCGTAGCATTTGGCCAGGTGTTTTTCTTCGCGCCTGGCGCACGCGATTCGCCTGTAAGCAAATGGGAATACAGGGGTCACGTCCACGGTATTCCAGGGGCTACGAGAAGAAAGAGCGACGGGGCAAGAAAAACGGGTAATGGTACTTTAAATACAGAAATTGAAGGCGCGGGTCCGCGCAGAAGGAGCGTGGCCTTAAATGGGTGGACGGATGGCCGCGCGGGCCCATGCATCACTCGCTTACGCGACATCGGAATTTTTCAGTTTTATCGAATTATCTAGGCATTACAGGCTAATGAAAGCAGTCCCGGGGATTCGGCGTCTTTGCCGTGGCCGAATACCGCCGCCGCTGGCGACATATATTTCCGTACACGTATAAAGTTATACGCGTGCATGTACCTGCATATGAAACGCACACGAACGCCGGCCGAGGTTTATATCGCGGTGGCGGCGGCCACGGCACCTCGGCGTCGTCACAAATTGCTCGGGTATGCTTTTTCCCTGCTGGCCGGGGATCCGGCGGATCGCGTTCCAACAGCTCCTAAACACGCCGCGCGAAGAAGAAGGAGCTGACAGACGGAGGCCGCGGACGTTTCTTGCCCTGGCCTACCTTTCGAAGACCCTTTCGTAGCCTCCACCGCGTCGCTTTCGTCGGTTCTCTTTGTGAATTTGCTGGTACTAGTCGCGCGAGACCAGACGTCGCGCGTATTTAAACGAGCCGCATCAAATGACGACCGCGTCCCCTTCGCGGTTGCAACCGGGCATCAACCGGTCGCAGCACCGCTGGATTTTTGCGTCCCGCCGTTTCCTCGCCGGATCTACCTCTTCTTGCCGGCCATTTCGCGAATAACTGCAGCTCCTAAGGTCAATCTGCTTCTAATTTATACCTCTATCATCTATGGTTCTCGGAGCTCCTTCAGCCTCGCCGTCATAAAACACAGGGTTCCTTCTTCGTCTACCACCTGTGCGTATCAGATGCAGCGGCTTCGTGGCCAATTTTCGAGATGATTGATTTACGACGGCGTGATCATTCATTTTCTGCGGTGCCTAGGCTCCTGGTTACATTGTTACGCACGGACGGGGTGCAAGATGGCGTTACAAATTGTCCAGGAACCCGCTAATATGACACGGTGGCTGGCGTGTGTATGTACGTTTGGCCGGGTTCGTTGCTTCTGCAAAGAATCGTTGGAGAACTGATTCCCGACTCCCAGCCTCGGGTGGATGCATCGCGCACCCGGCCACCGAGGATTTCTTCATATTTCCTCGTTTGCTCGGGTCAATCGCTCGCTTGCTTTCTTCGTTTCTGTTCGTTAACGACCTATGAAGATGTATCCCCTTTGAAGTCGCGCTTAAGGTTAATGTACTTTTTCTTTTCCTTTCGCCTGGAATTGGAGTCGGCGCAAGTACACTGAGAAATGCACGCTTAATGGGATCTTTAGTAGATTCAGACTCATAGCTGTAAGGGACTGGTTACGCGTAATAGGGTGGAGCTTAAAAGTTAAAAAAAAATTAAATCTTTATTTATAAGTCTTGCTACCCCGATTTGTTCCTTTAGATATACAAATACTAGAGTAGACCGTGTCGAATCGGATCACTTTGTGTTTGATGGTAAAAGAATAATAATCAGACATTAAAAAACTAATTTTTTAATATATAAAAATTAAAACTAAACATAAAAATCTTTCTTTTATAAATAAAAAACGAAAAAGTGAAAATATCAAAAATCTCTGATAAAACTCAAATTTTAATAACAAATCTTTGGAATTAATTTAGAAAAATATAATTCAATAACAATGAGAGCAATTGACACTACTTGACACATAGATCGCAAGCATATTGTCCCTTTTTACCGCCTCTGTCGGCACAATTCTCGGGGCACCACTCGTCTCAGACAATCTTCTGAAAGTGGACGAATTAATTTTTCACCATAGTAAATACAATGTCATCTTCTTAAGACCATTAATTTATTTATTTTTTCGTCATTTCTTTAGATTTAATTTTTATCACAGCTTCCTTTATTTATTTTTTTTTTTACACCATGATCCCTCAGTGCTCTTTTTTTATGTACGTACGAACCATCTATATATAAACAATTATCATATTTATATTAATAAAAATACTCAAATGAAAAATAACAGTAATCCGATTAGCCCCATATATAAAAATTTTATAAATTACGTATTAAAAACCGAAACACAATTATTTTGAGGACAAAAAGATATCTTACGCACTACCAGGAATTGAATCCATGCCTTGAAATTATTTTCAGATGTTTGGATAACGCAATATAAGTGTTTGAAGCAACTTGAAATTCTGGATTAATTCTTTGCGATCGATCTAACCTCACATGAACATAAACATTTGCGAGTCTATACGAGCTTTGTATTAAAACGTTTAACAGTAAAATTGATGGCATTTGATACTCATATTAGTTCTTCAATTGACATTTGCATTTATTTTGTCGAAATCAAAAATTTATTTTTGTGGTTTTGGCCATAAAATCGCGAAATTTCCCCACTGTGCGTTCGCACGCGCCCATCTTACTGAAAACGTGTGCCAGCTCTAAACAATGACTTAAAACAATTGACGGGCTATTGCGGTAGATGCGGGGGACAGGGATGAAGTACTACTCACGATTAGAATGCTCATTTCTATCGCGATGTAAGAAATATGGACTAAATACTTATTTACTTATCCGATTCGCCCTGTGATCCGATTCGACCCTGTCTACCCTATGTAAAAACTGTGGTCAATACATTCTTATGTTTGGGGGTAGCTCAAGTGAGTCAAAGATTACAGAAATTGTGAAAATTCAAAGTTGAAAAATTTCATACTTTAAAAATAAGCTTCACCCTGACGTGTAACTAACTTTCGCCGAAGGTCTCTTCCCGAATTAATTATAGAACTCGTTGGAGCTAACATTGTGCCGGGTGATGAAAATTGAATCGAGACTTCCGATTTAATATTTCACACCGTAATGGCACCGTCGAGCCCGCCCTTCGACCTCTATCCACCTGTCTCCCTCCGCGTTTCAATCTTACCTCGTACCACGCCCATCGACGCGATCCCTCGATCATAATCAATAAGGACTTTGCAACACTTGACTCGTCCCATAAACTCCGAACACTCTGTAAATATCGATAGGCATCGGGCACAGTGGTCTCTTCCGGTCGCATGACATTCCGCGTCGTGTCTGCTCGCGGAAAAAGTATCCAAAGAAGCCGGAGGTCCGCGAACGCGCGACGAAAGGAAACCCGACACTCGATAAAGCTGAGATAAGCCGTTCGCATTGACGTTCCCAACAGACAGTGGCGGTCGACAATGACGAGCGACAAGGCAACAGGAAGCGCGCGGAGGCTCGTTTTTCCTTCGACGGCCATTTTTCACTCGGCCGTGGCTTTTGCTACGGCGCGGAGCGGCGCGGCGGGCAGAGCCGCGGCGGCGCCCTTTTTGCCGCGTTTATTACGGTTCCCGGGGACATATCGTAAGTCGGTGCCTCGATAGCGAGGCAGCAACCTCTCCGGGCGGCCATAACTCCGTAGTTTCCGCGCGGTGGCACGTCGTCGTGTTCAACGAGCCTTTACGGCTACCACGGCCCACGGCGATGGTCATTGTCAACCTAAAGGCGACTCACGCCCGTGTGGACAATCGTTTTTGCCACCTCGACGAGGGGGACCGACCTGGTGGGGATTTATGCTAACGCGTTAATAATGATAGGCTTTTTGTCGTCTTGCGCGGCTTGTTGCCGCTCCGCGTACACGGGGAACGCCGCGCCGGCCGGAGCTGTAACTTTGGCCACTTTATTGGTACGATCCTCCCTGGCCGTGAGTCGCTTTATCGTCGATTAATGGTACGCAACGGTGCGGCTAAGTATACGCGAGCGCGTATGTGTATTAGGACCGATAAAACGCCACAACGCCTAGCCGCGGCCGTTAAGGCGTGATCCCCGCGTTAGTTAACGGCGTCAGCGTTCGTTACTCGCCCATTTTTCACTTCTCTAAATCCGCCGCGCGTTATCTCGCTGTTCGGGGAAGCACTTTCCGCGTTGGCTTATTGGGAGACAAGGTTGCTGCGCGGATTCCCCGCTATCGTGCCCGCCGTGGACAATTTTACCTTTATTGTCCCGGTCCAAAGGTTCTTTGAAAGTACGCTGACGAAGCGAGGGACTGTGATTGAGGGCTAGAGACGTTGCCACCGGCAAAGCAACGCACAAAGCATGGCATACCTAAAGGTAGTTCGCCCTGATATAAAAACGTCATATTATATAGTCAGCCCGAGGACAACCTCCATGACAGAGACATCCGAGGACGGACATAAACCTCGCCGGTTAGATCTGGATCTAAAGTATCGGGCTGATTTAAATTCTGCCGATTCGATCTGGCGACTCGAGGCGTCGCGTCGAGTGCGGGATAAGGACGATGACGTTTCACGAATGTAAAGCACATCCCCATAAGAAACTTCAAAAAAGGAAAAAGATTACGCCAACTACTTGACAAAGTAGAGGACGAAAAAGAGTATCACAAAAATATATAAGGTAATAATAATTATAATATAAAAAAAGATGTGAAATCAAAATGAGCTGCAAGTACATATCTATTTTTTTGTGATACTCTTCTTCGTCCTCGACTTTGTCATGTACTTGGCGTAATTTTTTTACTTTTTTGAAGTTTTTTATAGGGATACAACTTAATATAGAACTTATATAGAAATAGAGTGGAGGGTGAGAGCGTATGGCAGAAAGTCTCGTTGCAGGAAATTTAAATGCTAATGGTAATAATTCAGCGAAAATGAACGAAGAGATCCAATATTTTTAACGCACAATTTATTGGTGTTGGAATAATATTAATTTAGTATGTTTATTGGTGAATTGAAATATTGTTAATGGGACTCTAAAAAATGAATGATTTAATAATGAATAGCGTGGCAACTACTGTGGATTTTATTCAAGTATTACGAATGTCTTTGACAAAAGATTGAAAAGCATCAAGGGAGATGTATTTTCATTGTACTTTCTTCACTAATGTGAAGAATCAGAATCAGAAGAAAAATCACCGTTTCCGACTGATCCATGAGACGATATTACGATATCTCTGTCATGCGTGGACCGATTTTATTGAATTTGGTCTTATTCAAAAGCTTATATGCGGTTTACATGAGAAAAATGCCTTTAAATTTATAAAATATTGCAGGCGTGATGAGATATTAATGAAATAAGTTTCTGGTTAGGTTGGAATAGCCGCGCGAGGAGTAAATGATAGCGGCAGCGACAGTCGACATATATACAGAGTGTCTTTCATGTACTTGGCGTCGAGACGCTACCGCGTCTCTAGATCCACGCGACGCCTATGTTGCGCGCCGGCAATGAGACCCAGCAGCACGTGCGCTCTCGAATAATAGCCAGCCGTGACGCGGCTCTCGGCGGTCTCTCGATATGGTCGTGGCGACGCGGACGCGTCGATATCGCGGATATCCACGGATAAACTGGAGGCTACGCGTTTCCCTCTGGTCTCGCCCTGCGACGTGTGCACGGAGAGACGCGGGAGCGTGAAGGGCTGCAGCCGTGCGGAGGCACGTAGTGTTACAGTTAACGAGTATCGACGTGGCCAGTGGAACTGCCATGTCGTTGGTGTCCACCGTGCTACCTGGGCCCATGCATCAGTTCTCTCTCTATATCTCTTCTGCTTGGACTATTCTTATTGATCGGGTCGCTCGCCGCCACCGTTTCCTCGTCGGCCCTCGCTTCAGCCACCAGCCGCGTCTCCGCGCTGGCTCTTCTTCTTTTGATCCGCCACGCGCGGATGGCCATTGAATTGCCACCTAAAGCTCAACCTCCCGTCCGCGCGTGGAGTAACTGCATTTATATTTGCCGGGGTGACATGCGTGCGCTGGCTCGCCCGTACTTAGCCGAGGCTGTACGTCTCTGGTGCGCGCTGGCGGTCATCCCACGGGCGCGCAACACTCGAGCACGACGTGCCGCGTTTGTTATCGCCGCGAGAGGAGACGTCGCACGCTAAAGTGCAAGTTCGCGGTCCCGTCCTTATATATCGCGGATCCCACGGTGCACCGGCACACGGACGCACCGGTGCACCGCGCTCTCGGGTGGACCTATTGACTGCGGCTAACAAGGCCGCCTCGTGTACGAGGAAATGCATAGTAGAAACGTACACGCTTCGGGCTCCCGTGCTCCACGACACGCTGATGCCTCGATTCGACATTGACTTATGGAACTTTGGGATTAAAGAGATCGGATGCTCTGTGCTCGATGCGCGTGAATTGCGTGGGATACAGGTGACTCGGAGGTGATAGCGAAAGGAAACACGTCGGGGTAGTATGCTTTTAATTGCGTGAAATTAGCGAGGCATTTCGCAAACATTTGTAATTACTCTTACGCAATGGCAGAACGAAGGATTTTGCTGTACCTATACTCCGGCTAAAGAAACTCGCGTATAATAAAAAGCAGCGGTTAAGTCAGCATCGATGGTCGACGACTCTCTGACGCATAGCGAGGTATTCGTTACGCTTCAAAAAAGTCTCTTTTGTTGGCACGGCAGCAAGAAAATCACGTGAAAGTGTCGTGCCGATACCTGTTTCTTTCTACACAATACCTTTCCTCGCTTCTTACTTGCCACTTAAAGAAACCGTTGGACCGTAGTCCAAACCATGTTCAACGGGACCACCGAGAAAGTCCTCCGGTGGTAACGCACCCCAATGAACAGTGCTCGAAACTCATCTAAATCTGCGAATCATCAGCTCGCCAGAAAGTTGGTCAACGTGCCATCTCTCCAGCTTGCTGTTACCTCCACACCTAGCTCGCATTCTGGCTCCTCTGACAGGAAGTTGTCACGCGGGAGGCGGCCCCGGTAAAGCCGACAGGGTAGTCAACCGTAGACTTATTGCAATCCCGAGGAACAAGTAGCATACACGCGTACATCCTATACCCGTGTCCTCATGCTATATTCGTCTAAATGCGCGGCAACCGAAAGGGTTCATGCGAAAGGAGGAGGAAGCGAGAGGGGTTGGATGTAGAGAGGCAGCAACGCAGGGGCTATCACGGGGAGAGAGCGAGTCCCGTGGCGGGAGTTCGAACAATGGAGTAGCGCGACGCTGAATATATCATCGGGCCCCGGCGCAATGCATCGCGCCGTAACTCGTACCAACGCATGAATATAATATGGGCATTAATAAATCCAAGCAGGTATTAATGCGGGCTAATGTATGCGTGCCGGGCATTTGTTATGCGTCCACTTTGTAAAAGTCACCGGTTGGGCCCCTTCCACAATGGCCAACCGCGGTTGTTAGCTGTCCGTGCCTGTGGAAAGCGTCCTGAAGTCGCGGTCCCCGGTTGTTCCCCGTTGCTGTACGCCGTTGCGAAACAGCGGTCGCACACGGCCGCTTCCGGTCCCGGTCGCGATTGTTGCGACCGGGCCTTATGTCCTCGGGGTCCCGCGGGCCTCGTGTCGGACGTCCTGACAAATCGATTTAGAATCACCCCGGTCGGAGCTGTACACGGGGACCGCGGACGATCCTCCGTCGCTTCCGTGCCCGCGCTTGTAATTGCCGGTAACGCTGCGAGCTTGTTAGCAATGCGCTACCGTTCCTTGGTGAAATATGATTGCGACTCGGGCCCCCAGTGATTTATGCCTCGTTTGTGTTCACCAGCGAAACCGGTGACGGGGAAAATCGCTTGGAGCTGACCAGACGACTCGATGCTGCTTTATATGCCGAGTGGCGAGGCCGCGGACGCGGTCTTGATTATTGCACAGTGGGCGCATCTTGAATGATAATTGTAATAATCAGACGGGGGAAGAGAAAACGCTTATCTGTAATAAGATCTAATTTCATTGCCGATCGCAAACTAAAGTTCCTCGATTGGAAAGTAGCGAGTGCTTCGTGACCGTATGATGAACCCCAGGTGACGTGGTTGGCATTAAAAACGAGTGACTCCTTCCCTCGTCCAGTCTTAGATCGATAAGGAACGAGCTACGAAAACCGCTGCTTTACATACGACCGATTACGCCGCGCGCGGCGACACGCTCGCGGGCAAAACGGTCGCGCTTATGCCAGTGATGTGTATCGGGTCGCCGCGCGCGCGGCATATTACCATTACAATGGTTTACAACGCCTGTATCGGCTAGGATCTCACGTGGACGACCTAGCTACTAGGTACACAGTGTTTTGTGTCTCTGGAAAAAGCCTAGTAGCGTTGGTTGCCGCTGCTATCAGGGCCTCGGGCCAGTTCCCTGTCGTTGCTTTTCTACGCTTTCATCTGAAACTTTCAATGTAGATCTGAAATCCAATAATCCGGTAGGTTCAGCTGTTTCGCAGTGGTGAATGTCCCAATTTCTGCTCGTGTCCCCATTTTTGCTCATTTAGTATTTTTATTATTAATTTAAGCGTTACGTTTGTACTATAGTTACAACAAAATAATTCTAAATTATTTGAACATTTACGCGAGTGTTGCACGAGCTTGGGGCTAATCAAAGTGCAGCATAAGCAACGAAAAACTTTTAAAATGAGAGACTCATGATTTTTCGACCGTGTTTTAGCTGGTTGTGGTAAGGAAGAGGGTCACTATTAGTATTCGATAATTGGGCAGAGAATAGTTTTTGCAGTAAAAGTTCTTATTTAATAACAAAAATAGATACCGTGTTGTGCTCCGGATGTAGATTTTTTACTATTTTTTATTATTTTAAATAGAAAACAGGTGATTAGGTTTAGGGTCAAGTGAATCACCGTCGTGTCCGCATTTCTACTCACCAAAATTTTAGCAACATAACCTCGCAATTCGAAGGCATTTTATTTTTTGTTTATCATTATTTTATGCTTTACTCTTGTGTTATAAAACATTTCCATAAAAGATGTAACTTATTAAACCTGAGATGGCAACATATTATGTGAGCAGAAATTGGTACAAATGGTGAGTAGAAATACGTACATCGCTATTTTTCGTGAACAGAAATACGGACATTTAAAGCATTATATTTAATTACAAATTACTAGTAGTTAAACATCTTGAAATATCTTTCTTAAATAGTTTTCGACTGGTTGATTTATTATTAAAGAATTAATCAATTACTCTGCAAATTTTGATCGTAAACAAATTTTTTACACCTTCTTTCTGTCGAGTAACCTCTTAAATGAGCATTATATATATTATATTTTCCACCAAAAATAGCAATAAAAACTTATCAACTAAATTACTACTAGGTATTTATTGTGTGAAAATATATATTTTTCAAGTAGTGTTCTTTTTTAACGTTAAATCAAAGCAACAATTTTAATATTAATATTTTTATTTATTTGCAATAAATCGCTCATTTGTTATCGGACCTGCATCAAACTCCTCAAGGACCTCAATTCCTTCTTGCTCAGACTCCCTGCATTCTCTTCCAACCTATTTCTCTTACTCTCTCTTCTCTGACTTAAAACAAGCAAACATCCTTTCCCTTCTAGCCTCTACAAGACTTCAGCCCTCGCCCCTATAATCGCGAAACTTGCGCGATAGAAAGTCAGATGCACGAGAGCAATTTTATTTTAAAATCTTATCGATCCCGGCGTCGCTGTCGCCGCTGCATATTGACCGAACTGCGGGCAACTGGAGATGCTAGCGTTGTTGGCACGACGCAACACACAAGGGGCGTCGAGGAGTTGTAGAGCCTTGTCGCTGCGACACCTAGCTTGGCCACCTATCCATGCATTATGCATCTAATGTTAGTTACATGAGGTATACGAAGGCGCTAGGCCCATCTTCCCAGGGCTCAGAGAGTTTATAAGATCGGACACCGACGTGTCTACCTGTCGTCAAAGCTTAGCTCGTTCTTTTGCCTCTTCACTTGCAGTCGGGCATAATACCACGGGATTTTAAACGTCGTCGAATACACGATAGTTTAACGTTTCCGTTGACAAGCGGACGCTTCGTTGCGTTTCACTTGGACGCTGATGAACCCGCCGTATCATTCGATTTCAACACATCTGATTGGAACACCGGGGTGTACGTCTATTTCGCACGTGTCGCAGCGCGCCTGTTACTGAAATCTCAATCCGAATCGTGAATTATTTTTCTCGCCTGAACGGACACAAAACTCAACATCGGCCGTGCCGTTTGCATTAAAATTCTTCGCTCTGGTACGCGCAGTCGCTTGAATAATCATGAGTGCTTCTGCGCGCAACGTTGACACACGTTAGGGAATGACAGTAGGTAGGACGAGATCCTGTTTCCCGCACGTTTTCGCGCGACCGCGAGCCTGAATGCAGCTCAGGACTTTTGCAACGGCCCGCGTTCCCGTCCAGCCACGCATCGGGAAGTTCTAATTGGTTTTCATTAGCGATAATTAACGCAGCTGACGCGCCGCCGTTAAGTCAATTTACGGTAAACAGCGGACCGATTTGTCAGTTTCTCCATTCTAATCCGTGCGCTCGATAATGCATGAACTACGACATGGAGCGCTCGCCGTCTTCGAGAGGCCTGTACGCGGTTGCAGATTTCTGGAACTGTTCTCCCGGCCGGCTGGCAGCCAGTCCAGTGTTATCTGGGAGTTTCCTGCGGTGGCAGAAAAAGTTGAGGCGGAGCCGTCACGCGTGTCGTTCTAATACCTTTTCATAGTAACTCGCTACGTGAATGGGTTTTTATCGCGGTGGCGCGAAAAGAAGTAGCACGTTTAGAAACCAGAATTCCGTCGACCGTGGAATGCTGGCAAAAGTCACAGAATTTGCAGAAACGCTTTCAGCGTAGCCTGAAAACGCGCGCAAAAAACGTATTACGGGCACTTGAGGAAAACGATGGGCGTTGTTGAGGTTTTCCGGTGCACGTAAGCTGTGTGCTTCTGAAATATAACTCGGACGTTCCAGCGACCGACGCGTCGATCATCCGTAAGTCGTTTCTTTCTATTCCAAGATACCAGAGCGCGCTCGGATCGAGTACAATTGGAGCACCGCTCGTCGCTCCATTCCACCTGATTGCTACCTCGCGACGAGCAACGCTCGCAATCAGCATCGCGGCGCTGATCGGTTAATTTAGCGTGGAGGGCAGGATCGTAACAATCCAGAAACTCGGTTATCGAGCGCTCGTTTAAGACACCGAACCATGGGGTTCCCGAGATTAATTACACCGGTATCTGTGATTGGAGGTTGGGTCGATTAGACTGGAGGCAGGAGGCGAGAGTCGCGCGGCGAAACGCAGAACCGAGTGCGCGATGAAAGCAGTCCGAGGCATAATGTAATCGAGATTGCGGGGTCTCGTTGCGTCGACTACCTTCACCCGGTGCGGCGACGCCGGTGCAGGGGAGGGAGTTCATTTGCATATTAATCTATATAATTAACTGCCGCTAACTAATCGCTGGCGTTTAATTAACGCGCTGCTGGCCGCTTCTGTTGCCCGGTGCCCTGCTGGCCAAGCAACGACAACCGCCGCGGTTGTTGTTGCTGCCGCTTTTGCTCGATTTGCCCGGTCCCATGTCGGGTTGCATTTGTAAGAGCGCGGCGAACGCCACGTTCCGAAGTGTCGTAAACCCGTGTGCGGTGTGCACGAGCGCGCGCTACTGATTAAATGGCATTTGTCCCTTCTCGGTGTACAGAGGCGAGGCCGCGGCCCTTTTTCTTCGCGCGCGCCGATAGAACGTTAGCGTACAGCACAATAACGTGTAGCGGCGACGGTGCCAGTGCCGGTGGTGATTTTCTTGCTTAGGCGACCGCCTCGTTAAAGCGTCCCTCGTACTGCCTCGTTTTTACCGTGGCCCGCGCGCAGCATGCAATTTAACATTAAACGAGACAAGTGTCGGTCGCCTGGCGATGGCCCGCGAAGACCGATCGTTGTCTTCAAGCCTCTCAGGCATTCCTAACGAACCGTGATTCTCCTCGAGGCGAGCTCCTCTCGAACCCTCTCAAATCTATAGTTGGATCAGAATTTACAATCGACAAGGTCTCCCGAGGAAAACCGTCGGATCGTCCACGTAGACGGGTGGAAATCTTAAACCTCCGCGCGCCGCGCCGGTAACATGATCGCGCAGGTGTTGGCTAAGCGTGTAAACACGCCAGCAGGAACGCAGAACCCGAAGGAAATTTTAAAGGTCGCGCGCGCGCCACGGCTACGCCTTCCAGAGCTCTTCTTCGGCCCCGTGCTATCCGTCTTTCGCTCTTTTGCCTGGCGTAGCCTGTGCGCCACTACCTCCGAGGATCATAACTAACCAACCTGCCGGTACACCGCGGTTGTTTATGAAAGTCAGCTGCGTTACAACGTCGCGTCCCAGTGGTCGGTATTCCGCGACAATCCACGGCGGAAGCCTCGTGAATATTTATTGCGCGGCCCCGCTCGAACGTGAAACAGGACGATATCGGTTCATCAAAGCCCGCCACAAACCGGCTCACAGTGGGGTAGGACCCTAAAAGTTGGCGAAAAATCGAAATGCAACAGAATGTTTACGCATCTGATTTTTTATCCCTGGTATAGTTGAGATATGTGCGCGCAATAAAATGTATATGCACTGCCTACAACGACTCTTTCTTCCTTACTCGAGTCGGTCGAAAACAGTTAGCTGTAGGAACTCTATTACATGTTTATTCCAAGCGATTTATCAAACGATTTTGTGTTTTCTGTGTGTTAAACTTCTGTTTCGCGATGAAGACGTCAATTGCGGCAAGCAATAATACCTTCATAAAGTTTAATTCAAAATTGCCTCGTATAACCTTAATTAACATAGCTGATCTACAAAAACAATTAAAAATTTAGTTAACTTCCAAGTACGATCAAGCATTGTTGTTTGCACAGTTGTCATCTCGGATTATCAAAGAACTGAGATTAACTTTCAGATTGTGCTCGTTTTTGCTCGAATCTCTAAAATTTCAAGTTATTGAAGAAGATTCCGAGTTCGTGAAAATAATGTCTTTTTGCAATCAGGATATTTTTAATCAATTTTTATTAAGTTCAGATCCCGTAATAACCAGCAAGAGACGATTACCCCCCAAAAAATCGCGAATCTCTGCCCAAAAATGCTTTAAACTTATTATTACCTCCAGTTATAAGTCGTGATGATCATACTATACCGTTGCAGTCTGATAATAAATATGATGGTACTGATGGCAGTGATACTAGTTCACATGATCATTAACATGATCGCTTCATTGCCGTATAATTAAAAATAACATAAATTCACTTAAATTAAATTAAATTTATTCAAATAAATACACAGATTGTGTTATAGAATACGTAGAAAAATGTATTAAGTAATGTTAAAAGAGGAGTCGTTTCTTTTATTTACTTCAAAATAATCGTTTTTAATTAAGTTATATTATTAACATAAGTGTAACTATGACGCCTAGAAATTGATGCCAACTTTTAAGGTCTTTTACCCCACTGTGCGACTGGACGTATCCTCTCGTTCGCGGACGCCGCTGGTTCAGGGCTCTGCCGAAACTTTAGAGAGGCTGGGGCTCCGTGAATGGTTTTCGAAATTCGCCGGAGTATCGAGCTGTTGTCGCTGCTTATTATAGGGCGTCGACCTCGTACATCGCTGGCCCCGATTCTCCAGCATTCGAATCACGGCTAGAACAGTTCGTGTGCAAATAGCTTGAACTTCATTGGAAGATTCGTTGAACTTGCGTGGTAGGTATTATCGAATAAAGGTCAAGGTACACGAGTGTAGCCGCTTTGATAATTCTGATGCTTATCGAACGGACTACTTGAATCTAATCAAAGCATTTAATTCACCGAGAAACTTGTCGCCTTATCGCGCGATACCATCGTTCATTGATTTCTCGATATCCGTCGCCGCCGAGGCAACTGAAAGCGAGGAGAACGGACAGTTTCGATGTTGTCTGCCGAGACGACAATTAAAGAACGGCGCGCAGCGCGGTTGCTTCTTCGCTATCGAGACAAGGACGATCATGATTATCGGGATTTCTGCAACGTCCATTAAAACCGGTTGGCATGGAAAAGAGGAGAAATCGTGTAAAGTCTTGATTGGAAAATCCTTCTCCCGACGAGCGCGGCAGGGACGCCGACGCCGTAGACAATTAAATTCTTTTTAAGATGTCCATCGAGTCACCTTTTAAAAGCTCCCGCATTCCAGCTGGTGTATAATCAAATTTATACCGGCGTATTCGCGGGCTCACTTTCGCGATAATCCTTCAACCGTACTTAAAAGTACTTTACGGCCGCCCCACCTCGCGGCGTTCATTAAATCACGATGCAATTACATTCTTCGCCGCGCGTTATTGTGCTCCGTGATCCCTGCCGGTGAGCCGCGAGCGCGTGTTTAAAAGCGAACGAAATGGCATGCGCCAGTGTTAAGCTTAATTATATGCAGAGACATCGGCAGAACGACTCACGGATTCCAGCGATTCCGGGTGTCTGGTTTCACTTACCATCAGACAGCAGCGATTTTTCAAGGCGTGGCTGCGTGTCCTCTTCCTCGGATGGAGAATTAAATAACGCCTTCTATCGGTGTCGCCCAAGTTCCCAAGCGATTATCGCGAAAAACCCGATCTTACGTAAGAGGCGCGCGAACAGCGAGGATGCAATATTTAGATACGCGTTATGGAAATTGGCATCGTTAGAAACACGCGAACAATGCCACGATTGACTGCGGTAATAAGCTCGTTTACCATACCCAAGGATCGCGATCGTGACGCGTGTCCATCTCTAATTCCTCGCCGGTCGCTATCCCGCCTGTACGTGCCCGTTCTACGCGCCGCTGGAATCTCTTCGCTGGCAATTTTATGGAAACGCTAATCGTTCTGTAACTCCTTTATAATTGGCGGTCGTAACGATCGGGAGGCGCGCATGGATCGCGCTTACGAGTGGAATTGCATCGATGCAGGTATCCTGGCAGCTGTAACGTCTGTTGCGACTGGAATCAAGGGAAATTCGTTCCGTTCTTTTCCGAAGAAGAAATCGAGATCTGTGGGAATGAAAGTGAAGATATGATTTCAAGCTAGTCCTGCCATTGCATAAGGGTCATAAAGTTATAAGGAAGACGGCGCCGGCTCGCGCTGATTTCAAGGATCGTCGTATTCCTATCTGCTATAAAGCGATCGTAAAATATTGGTCTTCTGTATCTACGTGTAGTGCTGCATTGCCCATTCGCATTCTCGTTTCTCATCTGTGATAAGTTTATCCTTCCACTTCTCATATCTGCTTACCTTGTTTCAATAGATTGCGCATACACAGGTATACCCGTGGCTCTTAACATCGCAAGAGTGAAAAGATTCGATCGACACTATTCACGCGCAAGAAGTAACATCGCCACCCAACAGCAATCACCGCTATCGCTATTGATATTCACTACGCTCCGTTCCGAGTCGTCCTCACTTCCCTGAAGTCTTCCTTCGCGTCGAGAAGATGTAGACCGATCGACGATCCTTTTTACGCGCAATTTTCAAGTCAGCCACTTAAAGGAGATTTAGTGCTATCAGGGTAGACAAGTCACTCGAGAAATAGCTCTTTCGAACCGCCGTGTACGGCATCCTGATAAACGTTCGACTCCGGTGCGTCTGGCTCGTTCGTTCGAACGAGTAATTAAATTGATTGACCGGTTCGCGAGCGGCTCGCTTCGAAATCGTTGAACGTCCCGACACAGAGGTACACGCTTAGCGGGCACAAAAGGCTGCGGGAGCATAATGCCGCCATTACCGATGCTGATGAGTCCCCTTCGTTACCAGCTAACCCGTAAATCTCCGCACCTGTGCCTCCCTTGCCTCGTTCTTCAGCTTCCCGCGCTTCTTTCTCGCTCCATCTTCCCGGCTGTCCTCTTTGTCCGGTTAGACTCGGGACTAGTTCACAATAGAGGCAGAGTACCTACAGACTCATTGTTCGGTCCGTCGTACTCCTTTCCACCATCGGGTCCGGCTCGTAAAATCACCGTTCGACGATTGCACCGGCTCGTAACGAATGTAATTAATCGCGAAACAAAGTGACCTGTACGACCGTCGGTTTAATGGTGTCCTAGAAGCTCCTCGATGGAAATACCGAGAAGTTATAATTTCTCCGTATTAAAAAGATCGCCGCCGAGGACAAGAGGTTACGGCCAATTACAGCCGTATCTCGTGGCCGCGAGCTTTTCCCGAAATATCGTTCTCGATTCCGTACAGTTATTCGCGGGATCGTTTACGGTAACGGTGCACGGGGACCTTATCAGATGCGATCGGGTAAGTTAATCGCCCGATCGGCCGACCGAGGGATATCGTTATTAAGCGAGTTTCGTTTCGGCGGATTTTTATAGTTTTACCGTGGCCGCGTGGGTCACGCGGGGGTCGCCAGACCCTCGAAAGAGATCGATCGGGCTAATTAGACTCGTGATAATCGCCGGTATGGCGTTACGAAAAATTCAATGTATTCGACGATTACCAGGGCCGAACCGCCACTTTGCCGCAATAAACGACATGGAATCGTGACGCGCCGATGCTCCTTTACGATCCTGGATTCGGCATTAAAGGCAATAACGCCCACGCTCTCGCGTATCTCTCGGGCCCGTATAAAGATTGCGCTTTAAAAGGCCGGGACGCGTCTTTAACCGCGGTATTGTTCCGAAAGAGAAATTACGCCGAGTGCTTCTGCGAAAAACGATCCCGCCGTTTGATCGCGGCACGTCGCTGCCCCTGATCTTACCCGCCGCGCTGCGTCGGTCAGATTTCAGGGAATCTGGCAACTCCTGACCGAATTCCCTTGGGATTCGTGCAATCGTCGCGTGGTATCGGAGCCGTTCTTCTCCGCGCCGCCGTGCGAAACGGCCCTGGCGCGAAGGGAGAATGAGGGAGCGCGAGGTGGCGACCCTACGACCCTTTAACGAGATACGATCTCACGGTTCGTTAGGGACGCGAACACGAAATAGGGGAAAACCAGGATTCGTTACGCCTCGCGTGATTGTATTCGAGCTTTCTGCTAGTTTATTTCTCGTTTGGCGAGGATATTTACATACATTTCCTTCTGTCTTATCCCGTGACATATCGATACGCTTATTACAATCTGGAAACACCTTGTGCAAAGAACGGGACGTAAGGTGGAAGCCAGTCGCAGAGCTCGCTGCTCGGCGTGTATATTTATTCGATGTAGGTATCGAATCCTATCGGTCGGTCGGAGCGGTTAAGGCCAAGGTAATTGCATTGTACGCGGTTGTCCTTTCAAACGCCAATCACTGGCGACAAAACGTTCGTCGCGCCGAGGCGAATCGCATTTGCGGCCGGACGGCGCCGCTCTTAAAGCCGCGGCACGGCTCTCCATCTCGCCGCGTGCTCGCCCTGACTTTGCCTCGTCTCGCTTCCAGCTGCCTGCCCGACATGTCCGTCTCCGCGACGTCCGCGCGATTCTGCGCGTCCGGTCGGTCCGGATTTCGAGGGAGAAACCCACGCTCGAGCCTCGCGTAAATTTTCCAAGCGCGCGCGGCCGCTCCCGGGGAATGGAAATGAACGATTTACGCGGCAATAAACTATCGCGGTGTTTCATTTGCGTGCGCCCAGCGATCGTTGGCGAAAACGTTACGCTTCCGCTCGGCGATTTTATGCGTTATGAATGGTCGCCGGGAAACGCTGAGAAAATTTCTCGAATAGTGGCCGCTCGCGAGGTGGCCGCTCAAGAATCTCCTCCTTTCGATTCTTTACGAGAGAGAAAACACGGCGGACTACTCGCGCGGCTCTGCTGGCTGGTTAACTTGGCTGCGTTTCAGCAGTTGCACGGGGCGGAGAGGCGGTATGACAATCACGTAAATGCACGGGAACGACGCCGGTTCAGTCCACGTAGATCAGAAGCCGGCGGCCGCGTTTGTAGCCGGCTGAGCGATGCACATAAATGAATAGTCTTGGGGCCTTCTTAAACGTCCTGCAGCGTCCTGAATCGTTGATTTAATTAGGAGCTTAGCATCGGACGCGGCGCGATATTTGTCCATAGTTTACCGGCGGATTAGCGAGCCGCTTATACACCCATGAAATATGCAGCAAAGGGACGTTGCGGAAGGGTAATGGCTCTCCATAAAACATGCTGGATTACCGGTGCTCCTATTTCTACGATAAACTCTAACCGAGCAATGGTGTCGGGAGTCCACTTTATCAACGTATGTAAATGATTGTTAAAAATAACGCATATTTTAACTGGTGCCGCGACGTGCTCTACTGAGACGAACGATTCTCATTGTCTGGTAGCTTTTGTCCAGGCAATGCAGTTTTCTCGGCACCGACGAGCCTCTCGTACGAACCCCGGTACCTTTGTACCGTCGTGATCGATACCGGTCGAACAGGCCAAACGCGAGCAACCGCATCGTCGACAGGCCATACATACACGTACGTGCCTATAAGAAGCCCGCGTAGGCGGTTGGTGAGCCGCATTGACGTTACTTAACCACTTAGGTTACTTACGGCCGGTGCTGTTATTGTCGAACGTGCTAATAGATTGGCGGCTTCCATTTCTTCAGCAATAATAAATTATCAAGCCTACCGGGGCAGCGTGTCGTAACGTGAGCAGGCTCGTGCCGGTACCGCGCGATCGAAGGGTGAACCCATCCTAGATAGTGACAACTGGATCGTGCTCCTTCGAACTGTAGCACGAGCAGAGTGACTGCGGAAGCTACCGCGAGAGTAGCTATTTTTTCCATCGAATGGGGGAAGAGACAATCGCGAGGGACTTTGCGCAGGTTGCTGTGAAATGCTGGAGAATAACTGAGGAAATAAGCCGAGGAGAGGACATTACGAGGTAGTTCTCACTGAACGCTAGACCACCCTGTACAACTGACACGCCATATGCAAGGTTACACAATTCCAGACGCACTTTAGATACAATCATAGACCGTACGGTCACTGAAACCACAGAATCTTGGGTTTACGTTCATTCAAATAGGCGAACGATGAGAATAAGGAAACGGAGTTTCATATAAATCAAGTCCGATATGAAGCTATTAAACTTTCCTCATTACAGTAGGCAAAACATTCGAACCACCTTGATAAATACTCCATGTTCGAACGGTTCTCAGTGAAACGTGTATACCGTATACCGCGGGAACTCCTGCGAATCTCCGGTTTTTATGTCTCTCTGGCTTCGGGCGATCGAAAGTCATCCCCTATGGGTGAAACGTTCGCGAGGCAGTTTCGTCCTTTCACCGTCCGCGACCTGTTCAGGCTGTTTAGTCTGCGCGAAATAAATAATTGATTTTTCTCCCCCGTCCGTTCGAACCAGGAGCGTCACGAGCAACGAGAATAGTCGTACGGCGGAGTCGGCTCCACTTCCTCCTTTCGACGCTGGAGAAAGTCATTGTTGTTCGCGGTTTCAATGAAGTTTAAAGTAACCGACCGCGGCTCACAGATATATCATTGTGCCTCCGCGGCGCCAAGACATTGTTACACCAACGCGGCGGGTGCGCATTGTTTTATGGAGGGACGTCGCGGCAGCGGCGAAAACTCGCCCGCTCGCTCGCCAGTAAAACCCGCGAGTGCCGTCCCCGCGGTCTGTAATTACAATGTGTATAAAAATAAATGTTCCGCGGGGCGCACTCGTAAAACCGATGGTATCGGCCGGTAAGGAGATCGTTGGCGATTTTTACTGGCGCTAATAGCCGATATTAGTAATAAATTACGATGGCTACATTGTGGTTACGCGAATCCCGCTGGATATCCCCGTATGATTCACGATTCCTGACACCACCCGAAACGGCGCCAGGGACCTTTATACGATCGTCGTGATTGTGGCTGTATTTTTCCCGCTCGAACGGGATGCTGCTGAAGAGGAGACGTAACCAGTCCCTCGAATTTTACTGTCCCGCTCTCTCTGCCCGGAGGAAAAGATACCAGTCGAACGATTCAGTATATCACGAGATTTAAACGTCAAAGGGTCCTCGTCAAAGCGCACGTGAACGGCCTCGTAAACGGAATCCCTTCGGGACCGCTGCAATATTTATTCCTCGCACTGCGTTTGGCAATGGAATAACACGGAATAACACTGAATAACCCTGTAATCGGGTCGCTCTGATTAGCAGCGCTGTAATTATTTCACGTGCACATCGTAAACTCTTTATTCCCGACCAATGAACTTTCATTTCTGTTCATTATTCTGCCTTGGTCGCGAGGTGATGTCATTCTACGGCTGGAGTTGGTGGTTGTCGGTTCATGAGCGATCGGTTTTCTGCATGTGATAGTTGATTTTGTGTTTTTTAGTATATAGAGCTAGGGAGGATTGAGTATCGTTATGAACAGTCTACGATTATATTTACTTGTACTACTGAAGGGAGTCGGATACTTTTATTAAACCAATTACCTACAAAATTATAGTGCACATTTTTACCGCGTATCTTTCAGAAATTACTAATACGAGGTTTGCTTATTTTTCGTCCACTTTTTTTAAGTCTGAGTCATTTGTTTCAACCGTCCCCCATTATCGGTTCCCTCTTCATAATCAGAGAAAACAATGTTTCACTCTCATCTCGTATGTCTCGAGCGAACGATATCGTTGGATCGAGTTGCGATCCGTCCGCATTTAACACGGGCTCGATCGTGATTTTAACATTTATTTCGAGCACGTTCCGCTGGTGTAATCGCAGGAAACTCGTGCAGCCTAATACATCTACGGTCACGTAGACACCGAGTCTGACAACACGTGCCGTGTTCTACTTGCATGATCCACAGCGATTCGCGGGGATCCTTCTCTCTCGCGCGAGCCTGCATAATCAGTGCTCGCATTCAGCATTTATCGATTCGGTATTTCGAAGCGGAAAATTCTTCTTCAGAACCGCGTGAAAGGCACTGTGCTCCCCCCCCGGTAGCCACGGGATAATTATTCTTCCGCGGGGGAATTTAGGAGGGTTTAGCCGACGCACGTGTGATTTTTAATTCATCGCGTTGCGTCACGAGCGAGTCGCGCTAAATGAGCCGTCGAAACGAAGTCAATAACTAGAGCGACACGGAGACCGGCAATTATTATTAATTACACCGTGTAACGGGGTAAGATTGACAGCTTCCACGCTGAAACTGAAATCCCCCTCGTTATATAATTGCGCCAGCCGACTTTCATTACACGTACCGGGGCCTCTTTGTCTGCTGACAACACGTGCCACACTTCTGCCGCATGATTTGCGTTACGTGCATGCGCAAAGATTCGCGGTGCACACGTAGAGGCAGTTCGTGGTTACTCTCCCTCGCTTTCGTGCCGGCAAATAGGTGGCTGCGGATACTTTCACCTTGCTGCAACGGGGGTAAAAACTGCCTGAAGAACTGATTCGCTGGGGAAATTAAAAGACGCGCCATTCGACGACTTCGCGAGCGACGATAGGTATGCCTGGTTAGGTTTCTCCTCTTCCGCTTCACACCCTCCTCCGCCAACTAAATATCATTCTCCGAAGCAAATCTTTCCGATCGAATCAAAATTTCTAAATTCTCAACCACGAATACCTGTTCCTTCTGTTTCGACGAAATCTCCCAAAAGAACATTAAAATCAGTGACCTCAAAACCTTTCTTGCACCCTTCCACGAGCCCCTGCGACAAGCATATAGCGTTACTCTCTCCTCCAAATTAATTACCTCTCCCTTCAGCGCAGAGTCGCGTTTCGAAATTCGCAATTAAGTCGCTCCGACACGCGTTCTCTCTATGCCCAGGCGTCGCTAATTAATTCCTCGTCCTCTGGCGCGGCCGGAATGAGCGGGAAGCGAGTCTAAAAAGAACGTAACTCGCCTAGATGTTTATGAAGATCATATCGACGCGCGTTTATACGGCCAGCCGCTCGGGGCTTGCCACCCTCTGTCCGAGAAGATATACGAGGCTGAATTTGTCGAGGTGGAGGGGTGGAAGTTTGGCCGGGAGCGTTTAACCGGTTTCACGAGGCCGGGCCATCCTGGATTTTAACGAATAATTCTCGTTAAAACGTTTTTACGGCCGAGGACACCCTTAACGGTGTTCATCGACGATTCGGGATCGCGGCGAGAAATGCGGCAAAAAATCGGGTCTTAGGAGACGAGGCGGGGTGGGTGTAGTTGCGTCCCGGAGGACCGAGTTACTTTAACGAATGTAATTATCCCGGAGAAGTCGCCCGATTATAAGCGTACGAAACGGTTGGCCGCTTCTGCGCGGTTGGGGGGCAGTTCTGGCCGTTTCTTAGAGACCATCGCCCAGCGTGATCGTATCGCGGTCCTACTATTAGTACGGTGATATATGTCATCATTATATTCTGCTTATTGCGTTAACCGCATCCTGTGATTTATGTCCAACGACCTGCTTCACTTCCGTTCCTTTTCTACCTTTTACGAGCGGGCCGTTTTGCCAGCGATTTCGTTCGATGTTACGTGTTAATGCCGGCTCACAATGTTTACGGTTTCTCCTTTTGTACAGTGCGCAACATCTTTCTCGCGGGAGACATCTGTGCCTCGATAGACATTTTTCGGGACCTACCGCCTCGACTTATAGGCAGCTGAAGCTCGACACCCCATAAGGGACATTTCGTCGGTGATACTGCAACACCGCGTATGAGCAGTTTGTAAATACCGCGGTTCTGCGTTTTACCGATTTTACAGGAGGAAGAAAAAACTTAATATTTCAGCCATTTTAAGGGATTTCTTTGACTGAACTTTTTTGGGTCAGTTTTAGCACGCCTTGTAATAAATAGTAACATCAATTTATCATAAAAATGCTTAATTGCTGTGTAAAGTCACTTTCACTGATTTCTCTGTAAATGCGCGGTTTTGTCGCCAACTTGCTAACAGAGACAGATTCACGGTATCCTTGAACCTGCTGGTTCCGTTGGTAAAAAGGCGGCTTCCTGTTGGCTATTTCACATGGCGTGACTTTTAAAAAAAGCGAAACAGCGCTTGGCAACCGTGGGCACGAAATCTCAATTTTGCTGCTTTTGCAGATACGCGGTATTTACAAACAGCTCGTACGCGGTGTTGCAGTATCACCGACGATTTGACGTCGAGGATCCTGGTATCGGCACAGGGCCTCGGGGCTAGCCGAAAATTTGCATCGTTCGAAAAATTTAGGTATTCATGCGGGACGTCTTCGCGACCGACTGTTGCGGAAGACACAGCCAGGCTCGCGTGATTCACATCGTGTACGCGGATAGCGGTAGTGGTCGCACAGTAAACATCGAGAATATTGGTATAATATGTAGATCTGGGCATGTACGTGGGTTGTCGGTAATGCCCTCATAAATCACGCCCTCCATTGTTTTCCTTCATCGAATGACCCGAGCGTTGCTGCACGGTAGTCTCCCGCATTCCATATTTCTGTTCGGTATATTGCCGGCATCCGGCATAAATCCCGCCCGTTTCGAGCATTAAGTCTTTCTTATTGGCGAGTTCCTCGGCTGCTACGGATAAATCGTTTTTCACCACCGTTTTACGGCAGGTGCAGAAGCATCTCGCCAGGCATTTAGCTTAATTATCGCCTCCCTTTCGAATGGAAGACTACGCGATAAATTCAGGCAGGTAATGACAGAGCTAACTGGGGATTCGGATAGGAATCTCCCATCTGTCTCCTGCAACCAGTCAGATTTCCTGGGTCGACAGATACTTCTTGTAAGCTCAACGTTTAAAACAGACTACGGTTTAGATATCTTGAGACACTGACTAAACGGATGCTTCAGAGTGCGCCCTCGGTTTAGTCGGATCACTGATCCAGGATTTACACTTGGATCATCCACTTCTCATTCTCTCCTCTAACTTAAGCTACGCAAATATTCCGCTCGAATTTCAATGTTCCATAACAGTTTCCTCCTACGGTGGGCCATGGAATTACGAAGAAGCGCAACGAGTTTCACGAGTCCATCGTCGCCTCGCGAGTAGCAATGGAGCCTCGAAAATCATCGACTCGCTCCACTCGCTCCAAAGCGATCGGCGGTCGAAATCGGATTACCGAGGAATGCCTTTTCGACCGCACGTCCGTCGTGCACCGTAATCGGCGCGGTTACGCGCTTAACGTTATAAATATTCTGCTAATGCCCGGTGTTACGCAAGCGTTTCACCTCCTTATTGCTACCGGCTGCGTATGGAGAACGGGCACGCTCGTGTCCGTCGATGATTTCATGGATTATTTCAAATCCGCCCCACCTGCTCGATAGCAGCGGCCGGGAACGGGGCGCCGACTAGTCCGGGGGCATATCTCTATCTCCTTGCGAATCACTTTCATAGTTCCGTTTTTACGGCCGAAAGTTATAATTTATGGCCCACCCGCTCGGCGTGTCGGCGGTGCGCGAAACGGATTACGCGGCTCGCGAACCTTTCCACCGCCTTTACCCCGGACGGAGCTTTTAAAAGCTCCGATCCATTAACGAGTTAAAGACGGCGTGGGAACGAGAGGACGATTGGAGCGAGTGCGTGCACGTCTCGGTGCGCGAGCGGCTCTCGCGCTTATGCCCGCGTTCATAAACGTAGATCGGGCATCCACGTTCGCTGGTAATTAAAAGGCGCGACGTTCCGGCTGCTGGTTAATTAGGGATTTCCCTCTCGAGGGGCGATTTTTACGGGCGCTTAATTTGCATTTAATCGCGCGAGTTTATGGCTCGCGATTCCATCGCACTTTGAATCGAGAGACGACAAGGTTCTTTTATTAAATGCAATAAGCGGGGTATTTAATCTAAGAAACGTTTGATAGGTCGCCAGGCAATGCTTTAACGCGGCTACTTATTAAATATCGCAGCGTTGCGTAACGGCAATAAAGGCTAGCAGCGCGCATCACGCAGCACTTTCTTTACGCAACGTTTTCAGTGTCGTTCGATTAATATGCCTTATCTTACGATTCGAGACGTCCCCGTCGAATTTACGATCGCTCCTCCGTGGATAAGAGCGATCTGTCGGCAGGCGGTCGTAAAATTAGAAAGAACCGATCCCGAGGCGTAGCTAACAGGGTGAAAATGCGCCGCGCATGTTCATTACGCTCGCTCATACTCTGGTAACCAGATGCGTTACTATCCTCTTATTATTAATACTGCATATCGCATTATTACGCAGCGGTTGCAACAGCGGTGGCCGGCGTTACGTTTTACTTTCGCTAGATTTCTCCTATTTTCCGTAATGCGGCGTGATTGCGCTTGAAATTGAATCGGCTCCTTTGGACACGCCGTGCGCGCATTAACGACCCCAAATATAGGTGTGTTTCCCATCCGAATGCATCGATTATGCCGCGCCGAGCAAGAAGAATCCAGGCTGAAGCGTACGTCTGCTCTTCCGCCTTTGAAATCGATAAAACAATTTCAAGCGACGCCATTGATGATTGCCTTATCGCGAGGAGCGAACACCGAGCCAAGCGCTTCGAGAACCTCGTCAATCGGAAACGTATTTCACCCAGCCTTGAAGGTGACCTCCATTTTAGAAGGTCGCCGAAGATTGGCAAGAGTACTTCACGTTTTCTACCGAAGAAAGTTCCAGACTTGTGAAATACTTCAGTGCAGACTGAAGAATTAAAGTAGCTCCTGAGAAGCACAGGATCCAAGCCATAGCTACTTCAATTCACTTCTGCGTCGTGTATTTTAGATCCCGATACACGATTAAAATATTTTACGTAACGTACAACCACCGTCGTTCCCGTTACCATATTCCCTACGTTGGCGTCGATGTGCCATCACGCCACTAAGAAACGACAGCCTAATTGCCGCACGAGCACCATCGTGCCTCCCCTGGACTCGTGTGTGTCACGAGACGAGCATAATTGTTTTAACGTTTTAATAACTGCGCTCGCGTGCACGCTCGCACGAGACCGCATGCAGGTATAATAAAAGAGCGGCTTGGATGATGCGGGCTTGACTTAAATACGTTACACTTGTGTTACATGCACGTTGCCTCTACAGCCTCTTCCAGATCGTCGTCGCCGATCCTAATATCAAAGCTACGGTATCTCGACTCGTCCTGTATTCTCATTAATTCTCTCACTAGCAGAACTTCTTTCCATCACGAGAAATTAGCCTTAGACCAGCCGAACACATTGTTATCTAGGCAGAGCCTGAAGTAGCTCGCCCCTTGTTTTAAATTTCAGAGATTTGAAAGGCGGTGTACGATGACGCGCCGTTTCCACGCAATTCCTTCGCGTCGTAGACCACGGGTTTCGCGCAGAAGCGATTCACGTTGACACCGCAGCGAGATGCGATCTTAATTATTCCGCCGCGCCGTCGCGCGTACCGTCCTCCATCCGCTCTTTCTCCGGTTTCTACCCCCAAATGACTGACATAATTGATCCATTAGAGCCGGCCCGCCGTTTCCCGCCGCGTAGCGCTGGGGCTTAATCGTGTCGCGGAATGTAATTCCGAGGTGTTTGCAGTCGCATCGATTCGCGTTGGCGCCTGGAAAATTGCGCGGCTCTCGGCCATGCTCGTTCCGCGTTTCCCCCGTGTTCCACGCGGGCACGTTTACTCGGCCGACCACACACGACCGCTCGACGATGTCCCTCGCTCGGGGGAAAAAGTATGAAATACTGCGATCGTAAAACGA
Source organism: Andrena cerasifolii (assembly GCF_050908995.1). NCBI lineage: Eukaryota > Metazoa > Arthropoda > Insecta > Hymenoptera > Andrenidae > Andrena > Andrena cerasifolii. The sequence continues at coordinate 22,482,192 of NC_135119.1, read as the reverse complement.
AGCTGAGTATACGTCGCACTTTTTTACACGCTGTGCCCGACGGAGCCAGAAAATTGAAATGCGTACGAGCAGGACGGAATATTGATCTGTGTAACGGTGTTCGGTCATCGCGATGTTTTCACGCGCCGGTTAGTGTGTTTTAATGGAAAACCGCTGTTCACTGATCGTTAGTCCTAAGTGCTCGTCAATCATAGGTCCACGCATATGTATACTTACGCGTCGGGTGCTAAATAGTTGACAGTCTATCATGTTCCCCAAGTCTTTAGCCGAGGCTAATGCAAACGTATATTTCTTGGAATTCGAGCAATTTCTGAATTGGTCGCTTCGAGAAAGGCGCCCGTCCGATTTTCGCGCGCAACATAGCGCGATCGAGCTCTCGGGCTCCCTCGCATTGTTCCCTGGCTAATCTCCGGCGAGGAGCAATTTGGTTTCCGAGGGATCCATTACGATTGCTATAATAACGCTCAGCAGGCCTAACCGCCTATCACCTTTACCTTCGTCTTGTCTAATTACAGGTCACGTTTATTGTTTCAGGATGAGAGCGAGCTCTCGAGCAAGCGGTGGGCCAGTGCGCCCCGCCGCCCGGACAGCCCCTGCGTCCTGGGGGCACCAACGTCTAGGGAGGTACGTAAACTTTCCCTCCATTCTAGTCGCTCATCGCTTCTTTCGCGGATAAACTAACATCGCGTGAAGCTGTAAAGTTGTAAAGGAACGGTCGTTAAACCTCCACCGCGGAGGACAGCCACTTTACATTCGGCTGCAACGTATAAAGTGCCTGTTCGTAGATACTCCTACGATATTTACGGGGAAAGATGACAGTTCCATCTATGCAGACAAACATTTCACAGGATAATACTGATGTGCTTTATTGGATCGTAATGTACAGAGCTGAATATGATAGGACGAACGTACGCAGGTACTATCTGTTTACAATCTTTCTCTTTACAGTAGACTCGTAGCGCCAGCCACCTTCGAATGTCGCGCTCAAAGAGCAGGAGTCCATCTATAAACTTGTCTTGTTAAAACGACAAAGTCCTTTTATCGCGCCGTAACGAAATGGTCACTTCGCGCGTGGCAATCTAACATCTGCATGCGCGCCCGCCTTGTACGGACAGTAATTCAGCAATTTCCAAAGCACCTTCAGATTTATTACACGAACGTTGATAAACACAAGCGCCTCGGGAAAGCTCGCGTTCCATCCTAGCGTGTTAACGGTACTGACACGGTAATCGCAATCATCTTTGCGTCTTAAGTAAGTTTGAAGTACCACCATGTCCATTGCGCGAAGCTGCTGTCCAACTTTTTCGCGCGTTCTGTCCACTCCGGGCCGCGTCTCTCCATTTGTTTACGGCAGCTTTCGATCACGGATCGATCGGTATCGATCGGCGGGAAGCGCGTGTCGAACGGCCGCGAATGGAAACCCGCTCGATTCCGCGCGGTACGTGATGGCACCCGAATCGTGACGGCGGCCGCGTCTGTCTACGCCTGCAGACATCCCGTATACTTATATATATGGGCTGCTAATAGGGACCGTCGGGGTTGTTAGCAAGAACCACGGTATGTCGGCACGTCACTCCCGGAAAGACGATTAGCGCCAGGTTCGCGGCTAGGTGTCGATTTAGGTACGTGATCGTGCGAGGATTGCGAGCGCGCCAATGAACCTGGCCACGAGGCACCTTGACACTTTCTTGCTGCCATTTCGTTCGACTTTTTCCCTCGTGGCGCTGCAGCCTTCCTCTAATAGATCCTCGAGTTGAAAGGACGGAAAGGACGGGGGGCCACGTATCGGAGACAATTCCTCTCGCCGTTCGACGCGCGATAATGCTCCAAGGAGCACCTCCGGGTACCTCGATTATTACGTACTTGAAGCGGCACAAAGGCAGCCATTATATCGCCGTAGAATATTCATAGCCGGAGACAGGACGCGACTGCGGATGATGGCCTTACGGGTCCGTTCGTAGGACTTATTCGCGAGTACGTGGCGCCACCCACAGGGTCGGGCTCTATGATGGGTGTGACTCGTGTTGGTATTCGCGATGCATATTACTACGTGGTGCGGCAACGCGGAGAATACGAGAACCGCCTCTCGCAAAAGGTAGTCTTTCCCTGGCGGCCACGTACCTGTGTACGTCTCTCTAACCGGTGGCTCGTAAATGCACGGGCCCGTGATTAGACTGGAGACAATGCGTCGTGGCCACGCGCACAGCGTATTGTGCGTTTTTTAACGCGTCCGCTTGATGCCATTTATTTGCATACCGGTAGACGCTGGGCATGCTGCCTGAGAGCGCCTCCGTGCAGCTCGTGCGTAACAGTAATCCTTTGAAACGGCCTGTCGCGCACCATCTGCCGCGTGACAGCGTTTCCGGACCGGGGAATGGCCGCGAGCGTTAAATCGCCGCCTGAGAAATCGCGATTTGATGGTGAATGGGCTGTCGTCGAGGCAGCCGTAAAACTGTAGCCCCTTGCGAAAACCGAGTGCACGTCCAGGCGTGCCAGGCGTACAACACCCGCACGGTTTGTCGCGTAACAACGTACCCTCCGTCTCTCTCGGCAGATTAATCTGACGCGTTAAAAATTACGCACCGCCCGAACGCGGATTTTAATAAGTCCCCGTGCTGCTGTTAATTAGTGGGTACGATCCACCTCGCTAGCATTTATCGAGTGACAGCGTTTCGACATACCTACTCTTGGATAAGCTCGGAGATGTATGTGAGATGGATGACGCGATATTTTTCACGGTTTTAAAATCGAAACATACTAATTGTAAGTAGTAGAGTCACCACGAAACACTCTTTCTCAGACCAGTCTCTAGCGAGCAGAGAGCATGTTCGCTGGAACGTCTATTAATCCACGCGATTTGCTTCTAATTAGGGATTCTTTGGTTCCATTTATTTGCTCTCCACCGTGCACGGGTATAAGGTCAATAGGATGGAGCGGGTGGGGGTATTTACGTCGGTGCAACCACTGTTGTTGCATCGGGTACAGTTCAATTCCGTTACGTGGACGTAGCCGAGGGCTTCCCACGCCAATTAAACATGACTCATTAACGGGCAGAAGCCGGTAGCCCGGGATCGATGGCTGGCCACTCGAGCGGGCAACCCTTCTATAACTCTGCAGAGGCAATCGGAACTAATCTCGACCATCCTCTTCTCCACTGGCTGCTCTGCAATGCGATATTACCGCCTGCACCAGTAACTGCACGCTGCCATGCACCGGCCACGACGTCCACCAACGGCGCAATATTTCTCTTTGCTTCGCGTGGTACACGTAATTGTGTGTAAAGACTCGGGACAGGCCGGCAGAGATACACAGCTACCTTGCCTGTCTTCGTTTTGACGTTTACATTTTCATCCCGCCGCCGCACGCTCCGCGGTAATTAGACGCGTCTGGGAAATTTAGACCGCGGGAACGTCTCGCGTTCCTTTTCCATCCTTTTCCATTCCACGCCCGCGAACAGCTCCGTCGAGCAACTTATCGGCCTTTATCGGCCCCGTGTCGAGGGCTATCTTCATCTTGACGTGCAGGGAAATGCCGCGAAACGGTAGAACGCCGTTTTCGGTGGGATCGTTTATACCACTGTTGCTTCTTCTTCGTTCTCGTGTCTAATAAATTTCTAACTCTACCTTCGAGAGGTTCGCACGAACCAATGTCGATTAATTATCCGTACGATGTCCCCGCTTTTGAGTTCAACGTTTATCCGCGCACCTGGTAGTGCCAAGTGGAAAAATGGAGCCGTTACAGCGTTCCTTCCAAGCTGGCAATAAAAGTCCATTCAGTCTCGGAGTTGCCTCGCTTCCCATAGTATTCCGTATTAATTAATCGTAGCCTGTGTTCCTAAAAATCATAAAAATGGAGATTACCTAGTCAATTAAAGTTTCACCGTATTATATAAACAGCTATAAACACCAACGACTTGGCTGCTTTCGCAGCAATCACTTGGGGGAGAGGGTTCAACATTCTGTCTGAATGAAAAAATATACGCTTCTCCCTGAAACCCAAGCAGATTCCCCGATAGCTCACCTTTGTACTTTCAGGAATTTCTGTCAACTGCAACAAAATAACGGTACGTAAACTAGTAACAATACCCGTCCCCCTTCCGCCTCGTCCTCGTGCACGTATTATGCGAGCATTAACTGTTCAACGATGCGGCAGCAGGAGCAGCAGCAGGAGCAGCAGCGCGGTTCTTCTCCCGAAGTCTCTACGAGACCATCGTTGTCGGAGGGGCCCGTTGCTACGGCAGGAGGTGGAGGGCGAGGGGGTGAATTATTGCCCGAAGATTTCGCGATCGCTTCCGATAGTCGTGGATTCCATCGTGGCTATCGTGCTTACCCCGCTGCCTCCGTCGCCTGCCCATGGTAGTCGTGGAATCTTTCGTCGTTTGACTCCTTGTCGGATTTTCCTGGCCGACGTGGAGGAGACGATAGATAGGGATGCTCGTTAGAGATACGTTGATGGTCGAATATATTGCAGGATTGGAGTGATTTAACGACTCCGGTCGTTGGGTAAACAGATACGTTCGTCGGTGGATGCGCTTCTGCTTTTGGGAGCATAGGGTAGTGTGCGCTTCTACTGGAATGCGTGGAAGGAGATGATTCCTCAAAGGCGCGACGATGTGCAATTCGACTCTTTGTGCCTCTTTGCGAGCTGCTATCTCTCTTCTCTTTGTGCTTGAAAAGTGACGGCGGCCAAGCTCCTTCTCGCTGGCGCTACGGATCATGGCCAAGATCCGCGCAACTTTTGGCGAATACTTGCGAAGTCCTTGAAGGGAAAAGCTACCGGGATCGCGGCCCGAATGCTGGTCACGCGATCGCGGCAACAGCAATGCAGATGAAGCTCGGATCGAACAGAAATGTGGAAACCGGGACAAGCACGAAGGTGGGATCACCGAGAGTCGTCATCGTCGATTCCCGCTCGTCGAACAGAATTTACGACGTTCGAACGCCCCACGATCACACGATCGATGAGCATGATTTCACGCCGCTAGATACCACGGATCTGCATCCACATCTCTCTGATTTCTAATTTCGATTTCTCATCGGATGTGGGTAAATAGGCAACTAGCCGCCCACGCGATCCCCTTGGCTCCGCGGCTCTGCTATCCTTCCTCCGTTTTTATCAGGTCGATCGTGTGGTTTTTTTTTACAAAAAAAAATCTACAGAGAAACCGATGATTCCATCGTTTTATGGCTCGTAAACTATTCAAGGGAACATAGAAAAGTAGCGTGGCGCGTAATATCCCGATATTCTATTGCTGCTATGAAGTATAGACACGGAACGTCCTCTCACTTCGCGAGTTACCTTCGTCTGTTATAATCCCCCGCTTTTCTCGGATAATCACGATCCGAGGAGCTCCTCTGCTCTACGCCAAGGAAACGCGTGTGCTATCTCAAATGAACATTGTTACACATTCAGCATATATATCACGAAGGATGATTCAGAAACGTAAACAAATTACAATCCTTATTAATCTCGTGCACATACACTAGGTACAAAAAATCTGCGTACACTAAGGTATGCAGAAGTATCTGTTTATGAAAATGTAGAAATATCCTTGAATTCAGGTCAAAATGTATTTTTCCCAGAACTCAATTGGTTTAATGACATGTTCATTCGCAAATTGAATTCGTTTCTTTCGATTGATCTTCGATATAAATGCTTTCTTACGTGCGACGAGGCCGTGATATCCAGCCTTTTTTTAGTATTTTTCGTGCGGTATCGACACAAATTGTTTTATTAAACTTGAACGCTTTATCCTTAGCAATTTGCATTGCAGTTATTCACGGATTTTTTTTAACTTCACTTACAATACTCCGTTGCTCTCTTTTGGATAATTTTGACGGACGACCAGAGCGGGGTTTGGACGTTCTAATATCCGTTGATTTAAAATTATTTATAACTCTTTGAAAGGATGAATGTTGTCATCCTATTATTTTTCCTATTTCTCGATAACATTTTCCTTCTTTCCACAATTTCACGATAATTTTCCTTTCACTGACAGAAATGTCTTTTCCTCCGTATTCCATGCTAGTTTTGTTTGTTAAAACCTACCGTACCGTTATAAATAATACACGCACACGCGTATCAATCTGCACAGAGCTTCGTTAAACCAGAATTAAAGTTAGGAACCGGGGAATCCCCAATCCTGTTTCGGGAAATCACCATTTCACGTAGCCGTACACAGACTTTTTCTGGTGACTTTTCAGGGACATTTTTCGTCTTATTGTCTGTATTTAAGTTCTGGTCATTTTTAATTCGTCACTTTGACATTACTAGAATTGCAAACATACCATGTTACAAATACATTTTGACCTGAATTCAAGAATATTTCTATATTTTCATAAACAGTCATTCCTGCATACCTTAGTGCACGCAGACTTTTTATACCCAGTGTATGCCTGTATCTCGTCTCCCGTTTCTCGTCCGCGATATACGACACCAATCAACGATCTCGCGGGCCGCCCCGTCTAATTAGAAATCCCAGCCAACCGGCGCGCGTGGAAAAATTCACGGTGGCCAGAATCCGTCGCGTTATCGGCGCACGAATCTCTGGAATCGTAGAAACGTTGATCGCGGAACGTGGGCTGGGCCGGTACCTCGTTGGAGTGGACACTCCCGGATCTTTCTCTTCTCTCCGAAGAAGGTGTCGTCACCGGTCGCTCCTCCGCGTGCTCTTCTCCGAATTACGTAACCTCCAGCGTACGTACGTACGTACGTGTGCGGGACGGACGCACACGAGAAGGTGGAACGGGGACGTTGGTCGGTCGTGGCTGTTACGTACCGCACCTTCGTCACGAAGAACGAATAAACGAACGTTCGTACGGACGTATGGCGCATCGTTCCGTTCTAAATCGACGGACGTCGGTGCATTACGCCGGTGCAACCCGTGCATCTGCCGGCCATTCAGGCCCCTTTGTCTCCCGCTAACGTGGGCGTTGCGGAATATCTATTGTCGGCGCGTCTATGCGATGCACGCTCCGCGGGGTGAAGGGGGAGTCGCGCTTCGAAAGCGTTCGCATGATGCGCGCGATGCATCATCCCGCTGCTAGGATCCCGTGAGCCCCGCGATAACGGGAAGGGTAATATGTTGGACGGACGCGTTAAACGCGGGCCGTCCTGCGAACTGCCATTTGAAATTCTAATCGGGAGAGGGGGAGATAGCGCGAATGCTTCCACTCCATCTCGAAACTTCTACTTTAATCTCAATCCGATTCACCTACTCGGATTTAAGGAGTAACTTCTTAAATCTCTGCTCCGTTACCTACCTGCCGGTGATCTCATTCGAACAGCCTGCAGCCTTCCCGAGCTGGCAGACATTTCGGACACACGAAACGTATTCGCGTTACTGATGAAGAACGGTCGCTTTAAGAGTCCTACCCCGAGCGCAGTTTTCGCCAATGGCATTTTAATCGATCATCGAACAGCTGGATACCTTATCCTCCTCATCCCCTTCACCCTACCCCATCTTCACGAGGCATTCTTCTTTATCGTCCCGCGTGGCTCGCGGCTGCGAGCTTTACGTCTACGAATTTACATGTCGACCGGCCTGCCGCAACGAGAATCGCATGCCGCTCGAGGTGTGGCCACACCGACACGTACGTCGCGTAGGCTCGCGCGCGCGCTGCAACGAATATATATACGTACAACTATGATGGTCGCTTTGAGATCGAAGCGCGCACGAGTCGCACCGCCGCGCCGTCAGTGGTTAAGTCGTACGCATATATTTTCAGACGTTAACGCACACATAAACGGGGCCATTTCAGCTCCTCCCGGTTCCTTTCTCACGAACGCGACCACGGAGGAGCGCGCGTGTTGCCCGCTTTTACGGGAGGAGGAGAGACCCTGGAAAACACGTCGGTACGAGGCGCGTCTCGTTCGATTGTGCCTCCACAAGACGGAATTGCTTTGTCGAGGCTCCATGGTGGCTTTTGTCGGAGGCATAACTCCGACGATTCACACGCGGCCCACGGATTCTCGATCGATGATGATCTTTCCTGCTGGCTCGCGCGCATACCTACATGTGGATGTTCGAGCGGTCCGTGTGTTTGCCGTGGCCACGATCGCGCCTACTTTCTTCGCCGATCGTGCCCCTAGATCCGTGCAGGAGACCCGCGTCCTTCGGCGGATCGACAGGTGGAAACAGTGACATCTCGGGCTCTTCCTTGAAGCCTTTGGTTGCCGATCGGCCGACAGGTCCTTGTCCCTGCGTATCCCTAGCAGCACAATAAATCCAGGCCTTCTAGGATCACTTGCAGCGTGGCTTTAATCGACATTCGATTCAGTCAAGGTCCCAGCGACTGTTTATTCGTTGAAGTGTTTTAGAAAAGCGATTAAACAGAGAAGTAAGGTGGAAACACTGCGACCGGTAGATCGAATTGGCGCACTCGAGGCGTACCGCAGCTGGTCGACCGAGACGCAGAGGTTCGCCCCGTTTCCGGAAGATCGTGACGCGATTCGTCCCGGTTAGCAACGTAAGGTGCTCGTTACCACGAGGAAGAGGAAGGTGCCGCGTAAAACGCGGATCCTTTTTTCTCCTTCGCTGACGAAATATGTCGAGTCAGTCGCTTCTAGCCTAGCTCACAGTCGTAACATCTGCCGTCGCTGATTGTCGAGTAGCGGTGCGCTTGCCCGCCGCGCCGCGCCGACCGAACAGACGAGGCGCGAGCGCGTTGCCGCGTTGTCATCTTCTTTCACTGCCGCGGGTTTTATTGCGTTTCGTCGCTAAATCATACCGTAGTCTCGGCTGGCTCCGAGGTGAATTCCTCCGTCCCGCGAATTACACGTTCGCGGGAGAAAGGACCCCGACATATGCTAAGGCTGCATCCTTGATTTCACTTGTTCCGTTCCGATAGGCGATGCTGGCCGGCTAGCTCGGGGTCAATCCACTCGGCGCCGCGTCACGGACCGTATTCCGCGGGAAAAAGAAAACAGCTACGTGATTGCCGATTCACCGCTATCCACAGACACGTCCTGCTCGCCCGGAGCTTGTCGATTGCTGGTGACGATCTTCGTGACAAAATATTCTTGCCAGATTGTACGTACCCGGCGATTGTGACGTGACCACGCGACGGTGGCACGGCCCGCGATGCACGTCTGCATCGTCTGAGCTTGGCAATCTTGGCATGTGGGAAAGAGAAGCGTTCACCGAGTCGCATTGGTGCAATGAATTTTACAGTGACGGGAGAAAGAAAGTTTATATGTCTACTTGAAGAATCATTGGACTTTTCTTATCGCGTTCTAGAGAGTGGGGAGAATGGATGACGAAAAGGAAACCGCCTAATACCAAAGCCACGTTTACAGTAAAACAGTTAATCAAATCGCTATTATCAATTTATTGCCTCAAATAGAGGTAATCGGTACGAAAACCGGTTCCAAGGCTTCTCTGAAAAATGTCGTCCCGCGTGATTAGTCGAGCTCATAAATTAAGCACGGTGAAATTTGTTCGCGCCGACGTGGGCAGCGTTCCTTCCCCGAGGCCCTTGCCCTTCCTCCAAATTACCTTTCCTCGTCGTTTTGGAAAGTGGACCTCGTCGGATGTCTAGCCAGTGGATTAGAACGCGGCGAGTCGGACAGATCGTGATTTATTATCCATTGCCGACAGGATGGCTGCTCCAAGTACCCCCTGCGTCGTAAACATACGTCACAGTGCTCGTCTCGTTCGGTTTGCCGCCGCTCAACGGCGATTAGCTCGTATCGACTGACGTGGTCACTTCCTCGGGCCGAGGTTTCGTTTCAGCTGGCATCGATCGTGTTTGCTTCCCCTGGGCATCGTGCTGTATGGTTCTATCTGCGCACAGGTGGTTCTGTTTGCACGACTCTGTTGTATTTGCACTCTCAGTTCCGATGCGAGAAATCGTACAGCTTCGCTCTAGTTCCGTTGCACTTGTTACCACCGCGAGTCTCATAAACGATAATAAAGAATATCGCTGTACCTCCAACGAACGACTGACGCTGGACACTAGTGGGCCGCTAACGCTTCTGCTGCTGAAAAGGTAATCAGTATTTCGATGTTCAAGCAGCCAAAAGTCTGTCGGACCGAGAACAGGTTTCGTTGAGAGGTTAAACAGGAGCAAGGTGAAATTCGCCGGCGATTATGATGTCGTGCAACATCGGCACCGGCTGCCTTTCGAATTATAGCGCAACAATTCACCGCGCTGATTGCAAGTTCGGGCTGTAGGATCGATCGGAGATCCCGGCCGTGGCACCTTGCCGCCGATCGATTAATCATCTAGAACGATGGTCTGTAATTAAATACCATCATTCGATTAAACGTATCCATGGTCGCGGATGTGACTCTGTGTGTTTATTCGATCCCACCACCGGGCCGGAGGAGCCGGGCAAGCCTGCAATTACTCGGACCCACGATCGCTGGATCGACCATCGATCTCGAAATTAGGTGATTGACAGGCACGGACGCCCATGAAATCCGGCTGAAACGGCGATCCCTCGAAAAGCCTCGGAAAGACGCGGCCTCTTGTTTTCTTTCGCCACGTTTCAATAGCTGCTCGCTCGCGCAGGCGGCTCGCCAAATATTTATTTGCTGATCCTTGTAGTCGCAGCTGCGTCGATCCCTCGCTTCAGAAGCCGAGCGACTTTTACGCGCTGCGCTTCGCGTCTAATGAACCGTTTCGCGCGACCGTGGAAAGAGGCTAGCTTAAACGGCGTTTCTATTCGGAGAAATCAGTGCTTTCTATTTTTCACGACCCTCTGAATGCAGACTCGCGTCTATTTTTCTCTGGCGCAGGCGGAAGTGAACGATACCTGCAGATCAAATTTCGTTTTCTGCCCACTACGGCTTCGAAGATGGATAGCCAGGGGTTTGTTGACTTTCTCTGCGTATGTGTAGGTATTTCGGGATTCCTAGAGGCTGTCTGTAGACACAGAAACTAACGGTAAAGAAAACCCATCGTTATATCTGAATATGTATGACGTAGATATAGCTAGTATATGACATCGCCGGCGATAAAGCAATTTTCGAGGCCTCCGCGGCCCACCGGCTAGAGAATCTACGCCTCAATGATACACCGATGCATGGTTCCGCGATGTACGCGAGTAATCCTCAGGCTTCAGGCTGGCGTCTTGGACGGAGTCCCCGAGAGATTCATCCCGGGTCGAAATGACTGGGAAGAGCATCGCTGAAGCGAGGCGGTAGCCAGTGCCGTGCCAGCTAATTTCCTCTTTCCTCCTCTGCCCCGCCGCGACCGTCCCTGCGCTACGCTTTTAATTGACCCTCGGATCGCACGCTATCATTGGGATCTAAGCGATCGTGGCAATGACCCGGTGACCGTAATGATCGCGTAACGATCGACCACCGCGCGAGTTAGATGAGATAACGAACCGTGATATCTGGAATCCGACTTGGACGGCGCAACCGTAAGTACCGACTGATTCCGCGGAGATCCATCGCGGCCGAAGATAGGCCGCGCACGTCGATCGTACCCGTAGATCCTATCTCATGTGAAATAGATCTCCTTTCAGGGGGCCACCGCGCGGAGCCCGGCTCCCAGGCGCTGTCGTCGAAATTGATTCCTCCGAACGACGGACGCGGCAACGTTCGCCCGTCGTTCTCCAAATCGTTAATTAATCCGATCGCGGGGCGGCTCGTCGGTGCTCCGCGGAACGAATCAATACGGCTATTTGTCAGTGTCGTATCGGATCTACGCGGCTTATTGGCGATATCGGATAACCATCTCGCGAGGCGTTTAATTATGTCGGCCCGTCGATGCTTCATCCAGACGTCAGCTGTGCACACACGCGGAGGCCCGACGATGGATTTCGTCGGGACGAGCGGCCAGCGTCGCTAATTGAACGGCCGATAAACGGGGTAGAAAGCAGACGACACGCGAATCGCGGCCAGAACGGATTCGCCGGCCGTCCGATGGAAGAAAGGACGTCATTAATGGCACCGGTCCCCTACCGTTCGCGGCGGTAGCAGGCGCAATTTCTAAATCTCTAAATTACCGGCGGACGTTTATTATCGGAAGAAAGGCACTTAATTTGTACGAGCAGCCGCTATTATAAAAGAGAACCGTTCGTTCGTTAAAACGTTCCTGAAGTGGCGTTGCGTGCCTCGTAAATAAGAGGGGAACGGAGGTCGACCGTGGCGGAGTAAGCGCTTCGCTCGCTCGCTCTACGATTGTCCTCTATTCTCGCTTTCCCCGTCAACCTGCCACCGATCGGTCCACACTTTTTCTCACGATTTTCCGTTTAATCGCCGCGAACGATGCTTGCAAATCGCTTTTCTTCGCGCTCCCCGGTCGCTCAAACTTCCACAGCTCGGACAAGTTTTTCCACGAGCGATCGGGACTGTTTGCCTTCGATCGGAGTAGCTCGGTCGGGAGCAGCTATTAGTCTAACTCGTACACGCGTTAAGAATAATATTGGGAATAGATCGGATCGTGCTGTCGCATTAGAACGATGTGATTATTAGTCCCGCGCGACAACCGAGCCCGAGATAGAATAAATATTGAGCCGAGTCCGCGGTGGAATTCATTTGAATAAGCAGCGCGTCGTTATATCGCCGGACCGGCGCAACCTTGCATTACAACTCCACTCTCTGTCCGGACGATTTACTTACAAGAACGTAAATAGAATCGGTGTGTATTATTATTCCCGTCTTCATTATCGAATTAATCTTCGTTATTGCCGGTCCCCAAGCGACCGTGATCGCGGATTTCACCGCCGGCGCTGGAAGAAACCTGGCCGACTATTTGCTTTTAATAACGGACGGGTAACTCTTATTTATATTTTTTTTTTAAATCTCCCCTCCTAAGCGGCTCCTTAATGACTGCGATTCGACGTCTCCCCTGTAATCGGCTCGGTGGTCCAAGTATTTCGTTCGAGCCAATCAGTATCGTTCTCGTTAGCGTGATTTATTGTGAAAAAATGCGGTGCAAGCCGTGTATCGACAAGGCTCGCGCGTACGACTGTCTATTTCCTACTGATTGTGGACGTGATTTCATTAGCATTTGATCGATCAACACACCGCCGCGGCGGGGACCGCTGAATTATAATTGAATTCCTCGATAGGGCGACCGTTATAGCGGATAATATTCCCTCGCCGACGGTGTGTGCATTCTTAACGAAACTGTGACGCGAAACAAGCATCGCTGGCATCATGTTAGCGCCTTGGAAACCCGCGACAAGAGAAACTTGCGCGCTCATCTACAAAGCTAATTGACTCGAAGCGTGTTCAGTAGCGACAGACGATTAAGGTCAGCCTCGATGCCCAGCACCTGCAGTAGTTTGGTCAACTGTTAGTCAGACCTTAACTACAGATTTCACAATCCGCTTCACGCTTCAAAAGTAGAAGCCGGAGATTCGCTGACAGCAGGTAGGAACGTTGTTTAACAGCAGTCAATTATCTCGAAACGATCTTCAGGCACTCCCAGTGGAACGCTCGAAATAATTAGAAACGATGCTACCGTGGAAGAAGCGGAATGGTCCGACAGGGACAAATAGAGTAACGGCGTGAAAATATTAATGGCAGGCATCAGGTGTTTATTCGCCATTGAAACGTGGGTCATTTGATAAGCGTGCAGCGCAGCGTCGCGGCCGTTTAAAGTTTCCCGATGGCGGAATTTATCGGTGCTCGGAGCGAGGTAAATATCCCAAGTACAAGCGTACGGCCGCGGGATCGTGGAAATTCGCCAGCTCGGGGATTCGTAAAGCTGTCGGCGGCCGACAGAAGTCACGATCTTTAAACATCCTCGTTCGCCAGGTAGCAATAACGAGCCGATAGTTCTTATTGGCTCGTGTTGCCCCTTTCCTTTTCCTCGCTCCGCGGCCTCGCGTCCCTCGTCCTGGCCGTCCTCGGGCCTCCTCCGATCCGCCTCGGCAGGCGCTGAAATGTCATTTCCAGTGCGGCACACGCTCATTGTCCGTTCAGCGTCTCGGTGGCCGTGCTTCCTTATACAGGATCCCAACTCTTTCTGCGCGGCGGCCGACGCTGAAAAACGCCGCCGCGTGGCCGTTTTAATCGGCTTTTCTTAGGATATCGCCGCCACCGGCGGATACACCGGCGCCATATCTATATTCCGCCATTAGTTTCGATGCCGATGCCGTTTGGAAAAACCGACGCATCCACGTTCGCCGTAAAACGCGCCTCCGGTCACCGTCGGTACCGCTGATTCCCGTTCGCCGTCTCCTTTCCACCCTTTTATCTAGCTCCTCTTTTTCTTCCACCACGTCTCTCCTTCACCGTCCCCCGTTCCATACACGTGTACCTACATCGTTCTTCCTCATCCTCCTCCTCCCACGACGATTACCGTTCCCTTACTCTTTTCATCGCAGGCGACATTTTTGTTCAATCAAACAGGTTCCTCGGTCGCATGTACCCACTGCACGCCTGTGAGACGCCGGCTCGCGACTTCCTATAAGTCCTATAACCCGCCGTACGGTACATTTGAATGTCAACGCAGGAGAGCCTCCTCAAGTGTGGCTCTTCAATTTTACAAGTATCGTGGGTGCAAGAACGCAGGGTGGTTGCGATATCAGTGGTGAGTGGGAAACGTTTCAGCGTGACTGCCAAGGGAAGATCTCCAAGCCGGAAATTCGAAGAGTTATGAAACTTTGGGGATATGTAGAGGATATACAATAGGTATTACACAATTTTTCTTGCCGCCAAAATTCAGTCTAAAAGGGTGAAATTAACCCCTGAATATCCGGCTATTATGATACAAATATTATATTGTGTTATAACTCGTGTATCACTTTTGCTAAATGGCAGTCCTAATTAAAACAAGTAACTTTTTTCTGAAAACTTCTTTGTATTTCCTACAGTTTGCGAGTCACAACAGAAAATCGGAAACTAGCCGGATTTTCAGGGGTCAATTTCATCCCCATAGAGTGAATTTGAACGTCAAAGAAAAATTGTATAACACATACCCATTGTATATCCTCTATATATCCTCAAAGTTACATAATTCTTTGAATTTCCGGCTTGAGGATCTTCCCTTGTGAATATGATTTACGCTCGAACCTCTGACAAACTGGAAGATAGATTTTTGCAAGGTTTTTCTTTCGGCTTTCCTCGTGCGTATACCGTGGACGTGTAATTACGTCACTTTTCAGTGTGTAATCTTCCCGTTCGGTTTTTGATTAGCGTCCTCTCGCGGGGACTGTCTCCAATTAGCGATTACACGGCAACTTAACTCGTTTCGCGACGCTCCTCGTCGAGACACCTGACGATAATTGGATCGTAATTCAGGAACGCCTAATTCGGCGCGCGTTTTAGTCGTGCGTAATTAATCAACGGGGTTGCGTGACCAGTTATCGATGGCATTGTCGATGGTCGGTTACGGTATCCGCGCGTAACAAGATTATTGTCCTCGTGATCGTTGCGTCTTGATTAAGTCCCGCGGACGCCGAGCGATTTGCATAAAAAAGGGTCGATCAATTTCGTTCGTTTGCGCTTCGGAGAACCATTAATCACAAGTCCGTCGTTTTTTATCTGTCCAAAATATTAAATGCTCGGCAAAACTGGCTGTTTTGACTTTCAGAGGCCTCCGTCGAAAAATATCGCGTATTTACCGCGTGCAGGTACCTACTGGGTGCCGTTTTCGAGATTTTAGAAGCGGAAAGGATTTTACGAACTGAATGAAGTACCTACGTAGCTGTGGAGCGCTCGATTCTAAGGCTCGCTTAGATCGATATCTGCGTACCAATGCGCACGTACACAGATTCAAGCTAGACCAGAATCGATTCGTTGGAAGTTGAAAGTAGCCAGTTCGTCTAATTTCATGGGGAATTTACAATTTGCAGTCGGCGTAGCTGCTACTCCCTGTCATTGATTATCCCGCCGATCGTCGATATCGGTTACCACGAGGGAGCTGTCTGGAACGGCAGATCGAACGACTCGCAATCAAACTTGTCGCCCGTTCAGCCAGTTGAGGGAACAGCGGCAAGTTGGAGGAGGAAGATGGGGAAGTGGTGTCCCGAGTAACTTCTCCCTAGTTAAATTTCATAATTTTGGGGATTCATAAACCGTATGTCCCTACTAAACGCGTCCCAATAAACTGCAGGGCACTGTTAATGAAGCAGCAATTAGTGATCGGGTAACGAAGTTCGCGGCAGGTAATCGGGCGCGGATTAAACGCCGCGTTGAATTAGTGCCACCATAGGGAAGACTTTCATAAACGCCAGTAGCTGATCGTTGGAGTATGTCGATGGCTATCTCTTTCATCCTTCTTCCTCCTCTTCGACTGTGTTGCTCGCGCTCGCGCGAGCTGCATTATGCTTATGAAGTGCCCTCGTGCGTGACTTATTTTCCTAAAGGCTTCTGCCCGGCTAACACGGGACACTGGATTCATGTACTTACGTTAATACGAGTCGAGCGAAATTGCATTTGATGCGTCTGGGTTATCGCCAGCGTTTCGTTTTAGCGCATGCCATTTTCAAATTGCATACTTTGCGCCGTGAAATATATCGGGGCAGGCAAAGTATGAAACGAGGATGATGAAGCTACTCGATGCACGAGGATGGATTAGTCAAAAATTGGAGTGCACAGTTTCTCAGGCAAACGACTCCCATGAGTAATCAACCGCCACGCGGAGTGCACAGTGTGTTTTCCACACGCAAGCAATGCAGATTACCTCGAATCGACTCTGGTAATAATTTCCATTCGCTTTACTATCATTCGGGAAGTATTTCCCTTTGTTATTTTCCCCTCTTTCGTTATCGCTGAATCGACAGCGGGGTCGCGATCGTCGCGATGGTCGCTAAGAGGAATGGACGCTGGACTTGTAAGGCACTTTGCTCTGAATGAAATGTTCGGTGAGCAACGAGGTTCGGGCGTGACTGATTTCGAGGCCGCGGCTCTCCCTTCGTATTCTTCTATTCAAGGATGAATCTGGTATGCCACGAGGTATGTAACGTGCAGCATAAAAGGGCCCCGTACACGCCCAGACGCATCTCTCGGGACCAGGGGCCATGGCTATTCATACACCGCCGTGCCATAATGCGTTGCCCACACGAAGGCCGTCGCGGGTGTCGTGCGTGTGGGTGAGAAACCCGCACGCACAAGTATATCCCGTTCGACTAACGCTTCCTGCTCGTTTAATCAATGACATCTTTAAGCGGCCAGACGAATGGCAAAACTGAAATGGCGAAACCGTGCCTATGCGGTGCGCCTCTTTGAAAGACGCATCTTCTCTCGACGTGCCCTCGCTCTCGCGAAAGTGGAACCCGTGCAACGGGCTAGAAATCCTTCGACAATGATGGTCGTGCTTTATGACAGGCGTAGCAATAATTACTAACCCAAGTAATTGGTAAAAGTTTGGCGCAATCAAGCAAGTGACAGATTGTCCTGGGGCATGACGTTGAAGATGGATGTTGTCATGGTGTTGCAAGGCTTATGGTATAAATTTTAAAGAGTTTAAAGTTTGAAGTAAGATTAGAAAGACCTATCAATACCTTATCAAGGAGTTAGAACTTGGAATATTTCCGTGAGATGATAGAACAGATGAAACTCAGAAAAAATTCAAAGTGCCATATGTTCCAGCACCTCGGCCGAAATATTCTAAGTTGTTCCGCTTATCCTTCTATTTTATCACTGTATTCGTATTCTGGGGTAGGGATAATCGAACAACGCTTAATAATTTCACATGGAAGTAAAAGAAATGCTTTCATCTAACTACTTAGAATATTTGACAATCGCAGCCATCGGCTTGGTTTTCATCCATTACCAGGTCTCACCACGAGGAGGTTGCTGCGTTTGGAGACCGGTTGAGAGATAGATGGAATCCAGGTTCCATCGAAACATGAAAACAGCCTATTAAACCAAAAAGATAGATGGAAATAAAGTTCCATCTATCTTTTCAGTTTAGAACTAGAGAACTGCCAAGCAAGTACTCGATTAAAAGAAATTCAGCAAAGAAGGGAAGACTACGGGTGAGCACGAAAGGAGTATTCGACGGCGCAGTTTCTACCACCCTGCTGTCCGAGTCGAAAGGGAAAAGCGCTCGGCGCCTCCCAGACGATTCCTGTTGCTCCGATGCGACTCGTCAGGAGCGACACTCGGTGTGACCTGACTCAAGCCGACTAACGCGGAGATTGGGTATCAGACCGGGTGGCTTACGCAGGCAGTGCACCAGAAGGTACACCCCCTACGCCCGAAACTTTTTCCTTGCGACAAGAACACCAGGGGATGAAACTGATCCACCCATACCGATTCCATGCTCAGTCACTTGTTTCCGCAAACGAAACCAGCGATGACCTCGTATGAGCCAGCATACGAGCCACAAAGCTAATCAAATTCAGTGGCTACTTGGCAATTTTACACAGGGCCTTAAATACTTCATACTATAATAACTTAGCCTAGGCTTCCTTAGGTGTCTTCTTTCACTATCACTTTTCACAATCACTTTTCACCACTTTTTTTTAAATATATTCTTTTATTATCTTCCTTTCCTGCGAAAGGGTGAGCCTGCAAAGCTGAAACAATCAATTACATTATGTTAGTAATGGTGCAATAAGCTTGGGAGAGAACTAACAAAAGACTTATTCGGTTGGTGCCGATCGAGATAATTTGAAACCACAGGAGAGCATACACGAGCATGCAAATCCATCGTAGATATATGAAGGAGAACTGGAAATGTAAACACATCAATGAGATGCATGAGAGGAAAACAAGTCATGAAAGCCGTCGAAGAAATGCATGAAATAGAATAAATCATGCAAATCCATCGAAGAAATACATGAAACAGAACTAATCATGTTAAAGCCATCGAAGAAATACATGAAATAGAATCAATCGTGTAAAACCATGGAAGAAATACATGAAATAGAATAATTCATGTAACACCATCGAAGAAATACATGAAATAGAATAAATAACGCAAGACCATCGAAGAAATGTACGAAACAGAACAAATCATGCAAAAACCATCGAAGAAATCAGTTAGAAGAGAACAAAACTGAATGTTGACCTTTACAGAAAAATGAAATTTGGAATAATCTTTAACGAACCCCAAAATGTGGTCGGCACTCGGCACCAACCGAATAAGCTACCTTGAACCAGAGAGTGAGGGGGTGAGGAGAGTAAGAAGAGGACCAGGTTTGGAACCCTAGTCCACGTGGCCCGGGATACACACGATCACAACAAGGTCAACAGTTAAGGGGTTATGCCTACCTGCAATGTCTGAAAAAGCAAGTATTTTTTTAAAATTTGAAGACTTTTAAATAAACGCTTGTATATTCGAAAGTGTATATAAAATCGCTGCGGCGAGATCGTTGATATTTTTTTTATTTATTTATATTTCTCATCGCAAAAAGTACTACAAGTAGTTTAACATGCACACTTTCGAATACATAAAGGTTTATTTAAAAAAGTCTTCAACTTTAAAAAAAAAATCCCGAAAATGCTTGTTTTTTCAGACCCTGCAGGTAGGCATAACCCCTTAACTTCAAACGCGACAGTCTGTGAATTATTCGAGAAAAATGGATTTTCCGCTAAAATATTCATTCCAGCGGCTATTAGTATGAAAAATGGCGTTAACAACATTTACGCTAACCGCCCAGTAAAATTATTATTAACTATGATCGATACAACTCGAAACATAAAGCAATTAGTAACATTTAAACTTGTACTTGAAATGAATTTCTACGCCGAATGAATTTTATTGCATTCTCAATGTTTAAACATTTCTCAAATTGTTACTATTTATACGTATTGCAAGATACTCATTTCAATATTTAAATAGCCTTACAAACATTCTAACTTCCACTACCTTCCTATCTTGTTGTTAGTGAAATATTCCAAGCCCCATCTGGTTTTACATACCAGAATTTTTTAAGGTTCCATTAATATTAATACTTTAAAGTCTTACACCGTCACCTTTCCACCCCCGCGCGAATATCAATTAAAATTTAAGTGTTTGCCAGGAATATTGTAAAAGTTCCTTGGAAAATGGAAGACTTGGAGTTACGAGCCTTGGAATCGAATTTACCTTGTTCCACGGGGATACCGTGGAGCTCCGGTTGCAATTAGCCGGATGCATCGGTCTAAACCGCCGCGACGGTTCTCTCGGTGCTTCCCCCGTCGCGACTGTTCCCCGACACGCGTGAAGCCGCGGCATGTACCCGCTTACATATGCATCGTCTCGCACCCACGTACACGCTCTGGCACTCACACGAGCCTTGGCCCTCGTTGAAGGTGCAGGCATCTTTATTGCACGGTATATTCGCACTAGGCGTAATATCTCAGCGCGTGGACGGTGCGTATAATCAATGACATCTTTACGAGGAGCGCGATAAGCCGGCGAATTCCGTGAGAGGAGACGCTCCGTCGAAGGACGGGACGCGAAATGAAGGAGTGATGGAGCAAAGAGGGTGGGTACCGAGGGGGGCACCAGGGAGTGTCCAGCATTGCATGATAAATCCGTTGCAGCTTAATTCGCATCAGCTGTAACATCGGTTCGAATTCTTGTCGAGCCGCGATGCACTTGGAGCTCGCTCGTCTCCACTGTCCTTCTCCATCCTGCCCCATCGAACCTCTCTTCCTCCGGCGCGCGTTTCTCCTCCTGCTCTCTTATTTCGTCCTCGTGGGACTCTCAGATCAAGCAGCGATGATGTCACAAGGCGTGTCTCGTATCGCGAAACGTGCTCGGGATCTTTTATCCCACTGCTTTTCCTTTTTCTTTCTTTTCCTTCTCCGCTACCATCGGCTAACGGAGCTGCGTCTTGCCTCGCTGGCGAACGTGAACCGCGTGTCACGGAGTGACTATTCAAGAGAGGACACTGTCGCTGCGCTTTTCGGGGATCCTTGAATTATCTTTTAGGAGACCAGGGGTGGGATGGACGTATCGATCGTTCTAGCATCTAACCTCTTAGGATCTGCTTGAACTCGGGTGAACGCAAATCAGGTTCGCTTAAACCAGTTCCAATTGACTCCCATTCGCGAGGACACCGTCGTCTCTTTTATAGATTCGACGGAGTCGGCTGGAACGCCACGCGAATCAATTTGCACCAGTCTCGGTCCGATCGAACTCGCGATGATAGGTGAAAAACACAGTGAAAGGTAGGGGGTTTCCATAGTGGGCAAAAAATATTCGTTTTATTACGCAACGCGGCGTCGCGTAGCGAATGAAAGTTCTCCATCCCGGCTGGTGGTTCGCAGTATCGATCTCCGCAAAAGTAGCACGATATCGTTCCCGATTCCTGTTCGATCCCTATTTACAGCGTGCAACGGCCACCGTCGGAGCTCTATGGCCTCCGCTAATTGAATTCGATCGCGCGGAAGAAAGACCGGGGCTGTTCCAGGGCGCAGATGTCGCGGCAAAAAGCAAATTAAAGTCGAAAAGGGTAATACGTAGGTGAGAAAAAGGCTACGTTCCCGATGGAAATCGGCGCTCGGACCGACGGCGAGTCCTCTCGAATTAGCGCTTCCTTCTCGGACGCTCTCCGCTTTTATTTCGCCCGTGCTGGTTAACGAGCATCGCCCCGCGCCCAATAAGGAGACGGGCGACCGGTGTCATAAACATTCTCCGTGCTCGAATTGAGCCGTCCGCGATGGTTCCGTATTCGATCGCCACTGACAGTTTCGTAAAAAGGTCCCTGTCCTCGCCGTAACGATCCGCTCGAAGATGTACGATTCGGCTTCGCGGAAACGCCGCTCTAATTTGCTCTCCAGTTGTCGAAATACGGGCCGCGCCTCGACCGCTTCGAAAGTATTCGCGATCGCTGCTTCGGAGAACTTCGCCTCCCTTTTTTACACCCGTGCCCGTCGGCCGACGAAGTCTGTCAATGAAACCGAAACCTTTGATTTCGTCTCAAGTTTTTGGAAAGGGATATATAATCTACTTTACGGTAAACAAGGTAATCTTTCAATTTCCTTTCTTTCTCACTGGACAATTTGCTCCCGACTAATTCCCGGGTTCCAACCGGCCACGCCAATTTCGTTTCGAATCGCAGCAGCGAGAGGCAGGGAGAAGCAAGCGCTGGCCTCTGTAAATAAGGATAATGCCGCGTTCCAAAGGTCCGCGAGCACGATGCGCCGCTGGTTAATTTGGTCAGCCTCGATTAGCCCTGGACGACTTACAACGGCGGGCAAACTGATTTATCCGCGATCGTTCGCCACCGTTCCACGCAGAACGTTAATGAAGACAGTTCTGCCGTTCGGACACGTACGTGCCGGGGGATCACCTGTGCCCGTCGCGGTAAAAAGAAGTCCAGGGATACTGTACCCGCCTTGCGTAATGCGGGTCCACGATACTTCTCAGCAGCCGATCTTCGACGGCCGGCAGGGCATTATCAGTTGTTATTCTCGCTGCTACAACATAACGTTATCTCTAATATACCAGCTACCTTCCGCTGTTACTACATATTAAACGGAATGACGAGCCCACAACTGTCGCTATGTATTCCAGAGCCGAAGCTTAGCGGCTTAACGACTAGGGTTTACCAGCTCGTAAGGTGCTAACGAGTACGATTAATTTGACGTTGGCTTGGTTTTTTGCCCGCGCGGTATTATAGGCTGTCGAGTAGTGGCTCACCGCGGTGACGCATAATCTCGACGGAATTTTTAAACGATGACACTAGGTCGAATAAGAAATCGAGAGAAACTACGGGGCCGGTCGTTCAAGGCTGTGCCTGGATCGCGCGCCGTCGCGGACAGTCTAATTTACCGTCTCAAAAATTACTCTATAAACACCCTATCTTCGGTAATGTCTACATCGGCTGTTAACCTAATCCAGCGCGTGTTTGGCTTGCACGACCGCGAAGCGCGTACGCCGAGCGGGTCGTAATAAAAAGTAACCGTGTATAATATATAATGGGCCTATCTTCGTAATAACTTGTAGTTACTTCGGCCACGGTAGATCTTGCCGATAATTCCAAAGACAGCCGTGCGCTGGCCGTTGTGCACACGCTCTCCTGTGATCCACGGGAAGGGCAACACTCTTCCGACTAATTTATTCCTCGACCTCGGCCCGGCCAACACGTTCGCTTTTAAAGGAATTCTTTCGAAACGTTATCCGTCTATTCATCGATTTTCATCGCGCCAGTAATTCACTGGACCTGCATCCACGATCCTAATCTGGGCACGATGGGGCTGCAAGAAGTGTCGAAGTTTGCAGTGTGAATGGCAAAGGTTATGATTTAGGTGGAAATAGGTGAGCGAAATTTAATAATAATAAAAGATAATAATTCTTTATTGAACCAGTAGACATTACAAAAATAAGAAGAAGATAAAAAAACAAATAGATAAAAGAAAAAAAGAAGGAGAAAAATAGTACAGTTAAAAGTAGAGCGAAAAAGGCGAGGTCCAGCTGTCAGCAGTTGTTAACGTAACCACTTAAAACTAACAGAAATCTGACGCGAGGAAATGCAATAAATGTCACGGTGGCTAAGTAGCGAATAGTTGTGTGTATCTACTTAGTTGCTTTGGTAGGTATAATAGGAGCTGTAAAGCTTGTGAGTAATTTAGGAGGAACCTCCGTGTCACTTTCAAGTGTATTCTACAGGTTGATGTTGGAAAAGAAGGTCCTACTAAACCTGGCTCAGGTTCACGATTAAGTCTTCTTCAGATTAATGGATCTGTGCCTAAAGTCACGCCTTGAAACGTGGGACACAGATCTGAGCTCTTCAGAAAATGGGTACACCCAGTTTCTCCTCGTTGTGTAACGCTTAATTACTAGCCGAACTCGGTCAGCTGTTAGCTCGGTGAATATTCATTGCTCCTGGTTTTTTCTTCGTCAGCGCACGGCGGACAAATGGCGGACTATGGTATCAATTTCCAAAGACGACGGCTCATTAAAAGTTATCGATCATCGGCTGCTAGCATACTATTACCCTCATTAGATGTCATTATCCATATTAAATTCCGTTAATTACGTCTCGCCGAACTAATCGAATCATTCAGGAACACCGTGTGCCATTTTTTTTCCCGCTTCTCCTCTGGCTACCCAAAATGAGTCTAATGCTTCCTGCTGCATGAATTATTGTAACGGCTGGAACCAGTTTTACCTGGAACTTGACAATCGACCGATCGCTGACCATTTTTATGGCTAATCATTTGTAGTAATTAAATTAATTCCAATGGGAGTCGTTCGGTCGCGGATCGCCTGACGAATGATTGATGACCGTTATATTCTCATTAGCAGTCGCTACTGTGGGAACATATGTACAGTATAATACACAATATATACGGACACGTACACATGCTCCCTTATGTATCTCGAGAGCACTGGCATCATTAAGAACAGTTTACCCGGTCTTTCATTAGTCATCGTGGATTTAATACGTCGTTTGATTCCATCCGTCGGGAGGCTTCGAGAACACGGTCGTTTCCTTTCTTTTTAAAATAGCCCATGGTACGGTCGGTTCTGTGCCAGACAAATCGTGTAAAACGATCTGTCCTGGGGCGACCTCGTCGAATTCTCGTTAAACCTTATTAATTTAACTGCGGTTACTCGCGATGCATTGAACGAAGATTATCTCACGAGTGGTGTAAGTCAAAAAAGGCACAACAAGAAGATGATAAATTTGTCAATTGAGTAATTTCTTAAACAATTCCTCTACCACTTGAACTGCCCAAGGTTGACTGTCTGAGTAATATCTACACTAAACACAAAGAATTCCTTTCTTTTTACCGATCTAAAATAAATCCACTGTGACAGGAGCAGAATTAAAATCAATCTCAAAATCAATCACGCTGGGCTTGTCGGCTATCTGCGCTAAACAAAAATAATTCCTCTCTTTTTATGTATCTAAAACAATTCGAAAGTGACAGGAGCAGAATTAAAATCTGGGAATCAATCACGGGTGGGCTCGCGGAGCTCAGCATCGTGTTTCCTTAATTAAAACCGTGGATCCGCAAAGATGCCGTTGTTTGTGTTCGCCGCGCCGTGACGTGCATGCCATTACGATTTCATCGTCGTGGCCGAAACTACGGACGACAGCTGCTAGACCCCTTGTTCCCGGGTCATGAATAACAAATGCGAGTAACGACGAGTTTCCTGAAAACGAGAACGCCTGACATGGGCGTGTCTCGCGTGACGAGTGTCCCTGTTCTTTTTTTTTTTTTCGGAATCGATTCCGCCGTCTCGTTTCGCAAGTCTCCTTCTGTTTTCGAATACCATCCACGATTACAGGCCCCAGCCTAACATCGTGAATACACAACTATCATATTCATCCTGAACATCGTAGGCTGCAGCCATCATTGTGCGCCGAATTGAAAAAACTGTTGCCACTTTATCACTGTCCCCGATTCCCCAGCTAAAACGGCCAGGAACGCAGAAAGCCGACAGCGATCGTCACGATTTACCCCGCGTCGAACATGACGTGCTCCCTCGTCGCATTGTTCTTCGATTTGTTCAAACAGCGGACGTTACAGTTTCGTACAGTTATTCCGTCTTAACGTATCGGCGATGTTACGCTATTATCCGTGTATCGTGTTCCACGACGCGATACCGTTCGTTCGGCTCTATGAAAGGCACGTTACGGGGGCGGAGGGGCGGAGGTTTTCATTGTCGATATATGCTCAAGCATTCCCACGTTTCGTCAAGACATTACCTGGAAACAATCGCTCTCGGTGGTCGGACCCAGCCGCCGCTGTAAATCAGATCTTCCATCCGACTCTGTTTTGTGAATTCGATACCGGCACGATCCTCCCAGCGAGCTCTGTAGAATATGAAATTGCTGTTCGTCGCTGTCGTTGATGCGGAGGGCGACTCGTTGTGGTCGCCGAAACGGAGCTGCGTCGAATTAGGGGTAGCAGGGAACTGGGAACATGCTCTATTCTTTATATTCTTGTCACAGACGGAAAAGTTTTCTTTGGGAGACATAATCTCGCTGTTCCATGCCTCTAGAGGCGAGAGATTAATCGAAAGTAATAAGAATGGCACTCAAGAGACGCTATTAAAAATTAGACGCAAGTTTGTCCGATGTCCCTCTCGCATGTGCCATGGCCATAAATCTTCTCAAACGGAGGGAAATGCGCGAGTAATTAAGCGCGACAGGCCAACGCCAAGGATGATCGTGTAATTATCCGAATTACAAAAACGTAACGAAGACGGATCGACGCGTCTTACGTTTCCCCTTGCGAAATTACGGTTCCGTCAAATCATCCCTCCCAAGTCAACCTCCCTTCTCAAAATTTACATAATACGCGTGTAAAAACAGAAGCCATAAATACTAATTAATAGCTGAGTTTGCGGGGATACTCTGCGGTGTGTGAAGAAAATAGGGTTGAAAATATTATTATCCGGAGTTCGACCCTTCGGAGGGTTGGCGTTAAATGGCTCAGCTCAGTTCGTTGGCGACACCCGTTGAGGTTGGACGCATCTCGCTGCTCCGTGAAATTTCTCGGTGGCGGAGAGGGCTTTCGTCGCACGTTCATCGTCGTCCATCAACCCCGTCGATCCTCGGACGATCGAAAACGATCGAAGACGATCGAAGCCACTGGATAGCATCGCGTGCATAGTCAGTGGGCAGGCTCGGGTCACTGTGATCTCGTGGGAACTGGTCGTGATTAGTCCACGTCAATAGCAACGCTAGTTATGCTAATTGCGCGAAAGCACTTCGGTCGGCTACTAGCGGCGAGCGCTGCCCGGAGATAAGCTAGGTACGAAGGTAGTACCTTTGGCTATCGATTTATCGGGCTCGCTTCCTCAGAGGGATTTCAGATCGGCCGTTCCGATCATTGGGGCACGATAGCTCCGTCTGCAGCGCGCGAATTCCGCGACTGTGGGATTTCCACGAAAGAATCCTCCACGTTTTCTCACCTCCAATATTTCGGGTAAACCTCGGACACTGCTGAATGTTGAAATTCAAGCCTTCGGCAACTGTCTCTGCGGCCGGGTTCGAAAAAGGGGGCCCAGGAACACGTGTGCTCGAGACCGTTGAGTGGTGCAATGAGTGCAGTACGTAGAGACGTACATATGTGGAAGTAAGTGCATTACGAGTGCCGGTATAGTGTGTATAACGAGTTGAGAGTGCGTCAAGAGAGTTTTTAAGTAGAGAACGTTGTGAGACTCCTCGAGGAAGGAGTGTACGCGCAACGAGGGTAATTATCCCATGCCTCCCTCGCTAGAATCTTCCATATTAGCAGCCAACATAAATATTCAATGTGAACAGTCGGAGAGGACGAGGATAAAAAAGAATGTCTCGTATCCTCAACTTCGATAAACCTATTTAGCATATTTAGATCGTCCGTTCCTCGCGACACGTGTTCTGTTCGATGCGCGAATAATTGATGGCCTACCATGTTACGCCCAAGGAGCGTTTCACGAAAAATCTGCTACACCTGACGTGCATTAACTAACGAGCCTGTGCGTTTCTGTTTCAGGCGGCGGGACCGCCGGTGCAGCTGGAACCAGTGGACCTGTCCGTGAAAACTCCCGTGGTGTTGCAGGTGCCTCGGTACAGTCCAGCGGCTATAATTACCGCAGCGGCTAGAAGAATCCCTTCACCTTCGACGACGCCTACGCCACCGCCTCTCTCCGTCTCCACCGGTGAGTGAACGAAATTCAACAGTGCATGCCATTCTTCGCTGGGCTTCAACGGGGAAATCTTCCTTGCCGCTGTCTCTAAATTAAAGGTCTCTAAATTCCTACCCAATCGACAAGGAGTTTAGACACCCAGATTCATTGCAACCTATAATCTCGAAGCTCATACATCCTCATAAAAAGAGTGATCCATAGAAGAGAATCAATTGCCTCGTTAGTATTTGCCACCTGGATGGGCATAGCCCACATGTTTCACACGTTTCCCCGAACAAGGAAGATCCTCAAGCGCAGTTAACGCCCGGTTGCAATAAACCGCGCGTAGAAGGCGCATTCGAGAGGCGCGCTTAAAATTCCAGCACTCGCGAGACCGTACAATTCCACATTATGAACCGAAGGCGAAGGAAACCGCCTCTATCGGCTATTGCCTGTCCCTACGCGCGTTTGTGTACACTCTCGCGGCGGGTGTACGTGCACGCGTGGCCGCTGTACGTTCCCCGCGCACCGGCGCGTGCATGCAGGTGCATACGGGCGCATACGAGCGTGCAGCAACCGCGGAATACCGCGCGCGGCTCGAAAGTGGCCGGGCTCTCTCGCTTATGGGTAAACCGTCGGAGATCTCTGGCGATTGCGTTGCTTTATGGGTTAATTATGTTGCATTTTTTCTGCATACCGCTCGCGGACGAGCCCACCGACCCCGGCCCATTCTATGGAAAACCGATGTGCCTGGCAATGCGCGCGGGTTTCACGAAACAGCCAAGGCTACGGTGGATAGGTTGCGTCCTTGCCACAGCTTTACCGATTAGCCACACGATCTGCCCGCGATAAACGTCCCCGAACCGTCCCGCGGACACTATACGGCATATCCTTGGCTCGGGGAGCATGCTCGCGCTAAAAGTGCGCTAATCTCGGCCGCGCTGAAATTGCGTCGTTATTTATCGAAAGTACGGCTGGTTCTTGAGGAACTGTAGGTACGAACCGGGGAAATCGCTTCCTGTATATCGTCGTTTCAAAAGTTTTATAGTCTAATGGAGGCTTCGAAGCAAGATAAATTATTCATAGAATAAAGACAGAGATAAGACCTGGCAATTATACAGCTGATAGCTACTATAGGCAGCTTTCGTTCTCCATGTTTGAGGTTGCTCGTGAAATAGACTCTATCCAGTATCCCGAACAGAGCAGAAATGCCGCGCACTATAAAAGAAGCTGCTAATAGCTGAAATAATCTTAAGAGCGCTTAATGGCCACGAACTACCAGTTTCATAGGCCCGAGTAAAAAGTCGTTCCGCGCGCAAAGTATCGTGCAACATGGTCCGGTTAAGTGTTCGAACCGCGAAATCGGCCGGTTGAGGGGCACGGGCCACGCCCCTTTTTTATTGCCGGAATCACGAGGGAAGCGAAGAAAAAAAAGTAAGGGAGAGGAGAGACGCGAGCAACGTGCCCCGCGCTCCTGACCAGCATTTGGACCCGCATTCACTTCCATTTCTGGATTAATGACCACGCACACCTGCGCAAAGCAGAATCCGAATGCGATTGGGGTCGCAACCCGTAGTCCTTGCCCCGGGGCATCGTAGTCGTCGTATAGTCACCGAGTTCGTCGCTCTAAACGTTGCCAGTACTTTTTCTACCGCGAATCGCCGTTTCCACGCCGCGAAAGCTAATTTGTCCCGCTACAGACGCGACCATGGAGCTCTGTATGGAAAACGTGGTAGTATGTAATGATAAATACGAATAAAATTCTTCGTCGGTGTAAACTCACTTGGGGAAGTTTTGATCGAGTGCTTTGGTAATCCACCTCAGCTGCAGAATTAATTTTCTCTCGGTTCAATCATGACCAAAGGTTGTTTATACCCTCCCCCTGTTCTGCCAATTATAACAGTTAAACGTTCCGAAATTGATAGGGAAACGATCCGTATAACCGAAGTCCCCATTCCAGGGGTGCAAGCTGTTCCTGCTGGAAACTAGGGGAAAACTGTTGGAGGATGTATCGATGGAGGAGCACCATTTTGCTTCTCTAAAGTTCCATTGTTTTCCCGTAAATCGCTGGTAACGATACCCCGCGGCGATAGAATACAGCCAGATATCGAACATAGACTTTGAACGTCGAGCCTCCCCTTTCCAGGCCCGAGTCGAGGCCGTGTATAACGGCTCGCGTCCATTTCCTCGCGCGTCCATAAATCGCCGCTTGGTGGCTATCGGAAAATTCCGATCGTGCGTGGATACCATATACGCGTGCAGAGCAACGGAGTCGATCGCGACCGGCTGACTTGGCTCTCGCAGCGTATTCAGCTGCGTTCGGGATGTCCTCAGGCCTGCTGACGCAACGAAAAATGAAACACCTTGAGAAATGGACAGCTTCGGCGACCTGTTGTCTGGGGAACGAGGACCTGACACAGGTCGCGCGCTACCACTTCCACGGATCCGCGTGCTTGCACAATTTCACGGTCGCATTAGGAGGGAAACGCAGCGGGCTTACCTCGTTGAAAAGTCTCGTTTCCTCTTTCTCAAATTCTATTACTGTTCATGAGTTACATTAAGTTATTTCTCCTCGAGTATTTCACTGTTACTGAGCTTCATTCTGAGATGTGTCTCGAAGCATTTCATGCGTCGGAATTCTTAAGTATCCATCGAGCAACCAAGGTAGAGCAATGCTTCCAGGTTTCATACCACCGGAACTAATCACTAGTCTTCACTGTTTCAAGATGCTATCGCGAGATGTGTGCTGTTTGCTCCTTATCGATTGCGTTGCTACCCTTCAATTGAATCCCAGTAGACGTTCTTCGCTGTCTGCTGAAAGCTCGCAGGCGGTCGTTACGAATCTTATCGTCGCAGGCAAAATCGTACCACGAAAATGAGCAATTACGGATGCGGGGGATCCCAAAGGGGTCCATTAATTTTTTTTTCCGTACCCTGGTGGCCGAGTCATTAACTGTTAACTTTTCAGCGTGTTGCTCGGCAGAATCTCGTAAAACTTGACGAGCGCATTAGCGTGGTCGGGTCTCGTTGTTACGGCCCATGGCTCTCATCGCGGGGCCCGCTTTGACTCCCTTTTCGAAACGGTCGGCGTTATAAAGGAAACTTGTCACGCGTTCACTCGAGGGATACGAACGTTGTCCCACGGATCTAGAAGCAACGTCACTTGTTTGCACACGTAAACGTTCGGGAGGGCGTGCCGCGATTCGGTAAAAGGGCCACCGCACGAAAGTGATCCACTTACCGCTCGGTACTACTCGTCGCATAAACAATCGAAGTGAAATTAGAAAATTGCCCGACGCTGCTTTGCATTCCACGAAGAAACGAGTAAAAAGTACCGAGCCCAGAAGGCTCGTTCCGCATTTTTCACCCAGTCTTTCAACGAGGAACCAAATGGTCGCGACGTTCCACCTCGGTGCTCGCCCAGATTCCCGCGTGGGCGTTCATTTTGTTCGTTAAAAGCACAGATCGGTATCTCGTGCAACCTTCCCGGAGAAAGTCGCCGACAGCTCGCGAGGCACGCCGCCTGAGCTTTTCGTATGTGTAATTCACATCCGGGAGAGGAACGCCGCGTTTCTGTTCCTCCTATCCGACCTCTTGCCGCTCTTCTGGCTTCCCCGGCGTTTTAACGGAGAAAAGATGACGGATAGCGTCCCGTTTGTTGGGAGTCGGCCCCAGCCGAAGCTCCCAGACTTTGATTGTCTTTGATTAATTACTCATGCTGTTTCTCGGCCGGCGGAAGCAGACGGGTAGCAATCTAGATAATGCGTAACCGTATTAACGGTCCGGCGTAATCTTTTTGCGTTTAAGGGGGAAACCGACGGAATCACCGATGCGAGCGACCTTTCAGCTTTTAGGGACGGGAAGAACGGTGCCATTGGTCTGGCTCACTGTCGACTCTAAAAACTACCGTGACTTCCAAATACTATCGCATCGTGAAATTGTAAATTCTTCGTAACGTGGCAATTTCTCGATTCTCAATTGGAGACTCCGATCCAGGGGTCTGTTACAAGATCTATCCGTAACTTCAAGCGAACGCTCGCTCATTTCGCATTGCCGTTGCAATGGGAACATTATGTGTAGTATATTTGTACGCATTGTGATTGCAGCGAGATTACAGTGATCGAGACGGTGTTAGGGTGTAAACGTGTTCTGTCGACTCGCGAAGTGTCCATTAAACAACGTCGTCTTTGAGCGCGTCCTACGCGCTGGCGACAACTGTTCAGCCAGATAACGGAATCGCGACAGCATTCGCAGCCGATTAGAAGTCGAACTGAAAAGGCGAGACACGCGCTGGTCCCGCGTAATCGCAGCGCGACACGCCGTGTTGCTCCAGCAAACAGCGGCTTGTTATCATAGCGTTCCCTTATCGCGCGCAGTGAGTCTGCCGGTGGCATGTTCCCAGCCATCGAGATAAATCCCTGGGCGAATGGTAAAACGATTATCGGTGACTGAGCAGCTGATCGGGTGATAAACGCTTGTAGCAGCGGGCAGGCTGGATTTGTAGATGTCAGAGACAATCAGTTCGTCTAAATGGAGCCTTCAGGGCAGCGCAATTTGTCATCGTCGATCCCAATGTGCGAGCACAGCGGATTTCAAAATTTCAGGGATAGAACTTTCCTACGATATCAAACTGTTACAGCGATAATCGGCCTGTCAGGCCCCTGTCGCGCGTATCCGAGCAACAGGAACTAAATCTCTGCGCGATGCAATTGAATAGGAAAGAATTTCCGAACATCGAACATCCGCAAGGTTAAATTCTATTAGAAGAGCTTCGAGAGCCATGTGGGAGAGACACCGAAAGGCATTTACCGCGAAGATAACAAGGGAACCCGCGTGCTCCTCGTCGGCGACACTTACCGTGCCTCACGATTTTATTGTCGTCCCTGCGCACGGTTATATTTAGCTTGGGCGCGATTTTCGCGAAATGAAAGTAGAAAAAGGTGGCCGCACCGAGGTGTCGCGGTTTTATTAGCCGCAATTAAGGCGACGTTTATGGAGCCTTATCGGAGCCGGGAGAGCACACACCGCGGGCAGCATGTTCCGTCGATCGAGATAAATCCCCCGGTTGAATGGCAAAACGATAATCGAGAGAAGGAAGGCCGCGCGGGAGCGATGGAGAGAGGGCCCCGGCCCGCCAGTAAGACGAGTAGCAATAGGCGGCGGTCATATCGCGCTCCAAGCATTTCACGATAGGATCTTAGATTCTTCGTGGGGTACGCGTATAGACGCTAGGTGCACACAGCCTCGGCTGGTCGATTCACTGTTCCACGAACACACCGATTATCGCCACTCTCTCTTTCTCTTTCTTTCTTTCCCTCTGCTAGTTGGAATCAGACCGACCGTAAGTGATTGTGCACCGTGTAGACCCGACTTGAAGCTGCGGGCCTCGCGCTTCGACACTGTCAGCAGATAAGTCGGATAAAGGCTCCCTTCTGTCCTCTTCTCTAATCTACTGGTCTCTCTTGGCTCGCTTCTTTTACCGTGGGTCGCGTCGATCACCCACTTTCGCTCACCGTTAATTAGAATAACGTAGGGAGCGTGGTTTCGTCCTTCTGTATGGAAGGGTATTAAGAGTATTAAGAGTTCTAGTGCTATAGCGGTGGAGATTTAGGGAAGCTGCGTGATTCAAGGGTTTACCTATCCTTCATTGTATGTTATTAGCCACTCGAAATATTTTAAAGCAGACAGTCGGTGTAAGATTCTTCTGTAGTAAGCGTCTACGATTTTACCGAATCAGACTCGCGTTATCTTCATTTTCATCGATGATGCCAAGTTTGCCTTGACTCCTTTTAAATGGAGCCTATACTTTTTATTTCACGCTTTGATTTTATGCGAGATAAGAAAGTGTACGCGGTTGTCGGCGCTAGTAGATGATGAATTACCTTTATTTCCTTTCGTATTCAATCGAAAACATTGGCAATCGATCTTTGACTAGCTACTACAAGCTAGGTACTCTGGAACCTCTTCAACAAATGCGTTTAAAATCTAGAAATAATTACCGTGTTAGTGTAACGTTTCATCGTTACATTGCCAAGAGTAAACGCCTCGTGGATTACAAGGAGCTGAAGAAAATGTATAGGGACGAGGGCGTTAGAGATGCGGAGGTTCTCTGGACGAAAGTGGAGAGAAGGAGAGCTTCTTAGCCAGGGCAGAGCGTGAGGCGAATCTTTAAGTCGTTTTACGCTTTTACATAACGCCGACGTTCCGTTGCGCCACGTTTTCGTCCTCGTCACGGTGTAAACGGTCGGTACCGTTCCTTCTTCGTGTTCGACCTCCTCCTCCTTTTCCTCCGCCACCTTCTTCTTCCTCCTCCGCCATTGCTAACACTTTTCGAGCTCCCAAACCCGCCAGCTTGTGTAATCAGTAAAGAGGGAGCGCGTTTCTCCGTAAAACGGCTTTTCGTCTACCAGTCCCGTTCCTCTGTTATTCCAAAGGGTTAGGAAGTTCCAATAGAATTGCAAAGTCGAGAAAAGGGAATAGCGATTTCGAGCGGGGTTGCTTCATCCCTCTGAGCGTCTTTCGATCGTTCTCTATCCTCTATTTTAGTAACTCGTGGGCAGATAACTAGGTTTTACAAATGAACTAGGATCCACTCATCTTCGGCCAAAAGCACTGTTCCATGCGAACTCGAACAGATTTCGGAGTAAGTTTTCGTAGATTGCTGAAATTCGAATATGTTGTAGTCTTTAGTGATATTTAAACGTACCTCAAAGGATTTTTCAAAATTTTAAGAAATGTCGATTTTACAGCTGTTTCAAGTTAAGTGATACCTTTTTTTCAATGCATTATAGCTATTGATGTAGTAAACGGTTGGAGATGAGCTTTACGGTGCTTATAGAGAAGACATTGAAGTTTTAAGAAAAAATTACTTCAGTTAAAAAAAAATGAACCATTTTTGTGCAATTATTTTAAACAAATGCAGGTTTTTAACATCGGGCGCGATTTTAAAAATTTAAAAAAGGAGAATATAGTTCTATCCTTTCCCTTGATGGACAAATTTTCAAAAATATGGATATTTTAAAATTGGCCCTGTAAAAATTGTCGAAAGTTGAAGCTGCCGTCTCAACAAGTACCGAGATGGCAGGAGTAGAGGCAACCAGTAGCGACATACCTACTTTCGAATAAATCACACGCCATCGAGCAGACAGAAATTCAGCTAAATTGGTCAGTGTAATAGACAGGTTAATATCGCCGTGGATGTAATATGGGACGATCGAGGAGCGTCAAAATCCTTGACGTGCCCCCGGATCTAGAAAGGTTCCCGTCGATTGATTAGCAGAATCGAAAGGTGCGCGTTCCTCGGTAGGCTGTTTGCACATCCATGTGTTCGGGCGGTGCTTCTGTAAAAGCGAAGGAGGACAAGGATGATCCAAAACGAAGGAGATGGTACCGCGCTCATCCTCAACCCGGAACCATTCATCATCAATTTTTCTATCGCCGCGCGTACAATTGGTTCCCTTGACATTATGTCCCCTCTTATCCACGGCTTGCCTCTGCTCCCTGTGTATTAGAGACGCGATCGTCGGCTGACATTTCAAAGATCGAAGCCAGTCACCGAGATCGATGAGCCTTTCAGTCTAGATCAGGTGTACACAGTAGAGTGTATTTATGTCTTGCGATGAATGTTACGCTACTGGCGACCTTGAACCTTTCACGCTCCCATCTGTTTCTTCCTGATTACTAGAAATAATGTCACTGTATGTCCTTCCAACGTTGAACAACGATTCAGTGCTGGATCCGAGGTTAACAGTTGCCAGATGAAAGTAGATTGGGACTTCCTGATTCTCGGCAGCACGGGGTCGGATAGGAAGAGGAATTGCTGGTTCTCTACCTTCGCTCCAGGAAGTATCGCCGACGTCTAATCCCCTTTTTCGAGTCGGCTCGACCCGCACGGTATGATCGATACCCAGCGTCATGCACGCACGTTAGCGGTAATTAAGCACGTATACTAATCGGCCGCGTTAAGGTATGTACCGTCCGTCTAAGTGGGGTGCTCCTCTCCGACATGGCGGGGGCGTGAGAAGTGCCTTAGCCCTGTGACCTTCGTGGCCTCCAGGGTACCCCGGTACTACTCCTCCGTAGGTACTCGACGTAGCCACGTCGTGTACCGAGAGAGGGGCAGAGAGAGGCAGCGGAGAAGGAGGAAGACGAGCAAGCCTATACGCGCTATCCTCACTCGCGTTCGTCCGGTGCCGGTCGAACCGTACGGCCCCGATCAAATTTTGACACGTTCGACGTTTCGCTCGATCTTCGACCTCCTGATTCGAGAATCGACGGGTTACTGTTCGCTCGTGGGAACGGGATATCTATTCACTTTGTTTCTGTCGAGATTGGAGCTGGTAGACAAAAATTGATGGATGGCCTGGCTCGTGGGCGAGCGAAAGAAACGCGGAAGGGCGATTGCACGCCGTTGCTTCGTCCAGGGGCAGTGTCCAGTTTCGACACGAGTGGCATTCAGTAGACCCTGCATAACGAGCAGGCCAGTATCTACCCTCTGTCACGACTACGTCATTCGAAATGTCCATGGCATCGCTCGTCTTTGCCCAGCTGACTAGTCGTTCATTACACGGGCCGATCGGTTGACCCCTCCGTCATTTCCCCTGGCAGAGGGTTCATCGAATCCCACAGGACTGGCCAGCCCAAACGGACACCGACAATCAGACTTTTCCGTCCACTCTCCTCCCGCTTGTCTTTTCTCTCCCTCCCTGTACTCTCATCCACTTCGTCGACCCTCTCCTGCGTCTCTCATATCCGTCTCTCCCGCTGGTCCACTCCGACCCGCGGACTTTCCGGACTTTCAGGCCTCGACCTCGGGGCCCCGCGAGATGCGGTAGGAGAGTTAACCTTTCAGGAATGACTATTTCATGGCCACTTCCTGGGTTCAACGCTCCTGCGATTTCTATGCAGCTAGGATAAAGGTATACACACAGAGGAGAAATAGAGGGAAAGAGAGAGAGGGATATCTTGCACACCGACACGCGAATCCGTATATACGTGCACGCGCAAACCCTGAACCCTGACGTTCAGGAGAACCGTTCCCTTGTACCCGGGGCCTTATGTTCTGCGTGTACGCCGTGTAGAGTATCGCGGCGCACCGTGGAGGGGGCAGGACCCAAGGGATCTAACGCATTCAGGCCTGTGTGCGCTTGCATAATATTAGACCTTATGCAACCTGCCCTTCCCACACTTATCACTGCCTTCATTCTTCTTCTTCTTCTTCTTCTTCTTCTGCTTCGTCCCTTCCCCTACTCGGTCCTCTATTCCTTCTACGCTGGCTGCTAGCTGCCCGGGAGGTGGAAAGGAGTAGTGTTCGCGGTGGATCCCCACCCTGGAGATCAGGGGGCCCGTGAGGCTTGTTGGAACGGTGCCTGAGCACGGTGTGCCCTTGGCGTTACGCTGTGCCTCAGGGTGGGGTGGCTCGAGCCAGGCTGACTCGCGGCCCGATCGAGAGGAAGCGAGACCCTGCGGCAGAGGAGCCGTGACGAGGGAAGGAGCAGAGGATCGGTCCCACAGGGAAATAGAGACGGAGGAAGAGAGAGACGTAGGACCTGGTCGTCTCCGGACCTCGTGGGACCGCGGATGGGGTGGTAGACGGGACGGGGGGTTGGTGGAGAGCCCCCTAAGTCAGCGGGGGTCAGAACGGAGATGCTCCGCGGTCGTGTCGGGCGGGGCTGCCCGCTCACGACTTGAACTATCGCACGCCCCCACTAGCACCAGCATCCACCTTCCAGCCTCGGCCTCGGACCGTTTTCTCGTCTGGACGCTACGTCCCGGCCGTCTACCTACTCCCTTGCCGCCGCTTAATTCGATAAATAATGCTGCCGGCTCAAGGTTAGCCGCGCTAGATCCTTGTCAATTTGTATCGGCGCGAGCGCCGTCGCGCGCTCCCGCGCACCTTGGCGTTACTTTCGACCGGAGCCCTTGTTCCTTCACTGTCCGATCGAGACACTGAGGTCTGGAATTTCCGGGAGTATGCGTCCGATCAGGTGCATCTGATTAGTGCGTTTGGCTGTGACGTTTGGATTTCACTGAGAGATGCTGAGAGAGTCCTCGAACGATCTAAATCTCTTTGTTGCCAGCGAAGTCACAGTCAAGGATACTGGGACAGGTTGGTGCGTCATATGCACCCAGATTGAAGTCTACCATGAGTCTTCTTTACTTAGAGGCATACAGGATTCTCGATACATAAACACCCATCAAGAAACACGGTAGTGTCTCGAGCCAAGTACACGCACAGCGCGAGACACAGAGTGTCTATATTACGCCACGACCCGCTATCAAGAACCCTTCGATTATCGAAACTCAATAATGGTTGATCCGATTAGATTTTGAATGGTGTTAATGGATAGCTTGGGTTTGATTTACATCAGAAAAGTGTCACACACACATTTTGTAGTGTTTATTGATGACTAGATAATTTTTTCACCCCTCAGGGTTTTTTTTTTTTAAATATATTGTATTGTTATCCAAACTATGAACGCCTGTAAAACTTCAAGACAATTGTATTGGTGGAATTGGTTTAAATTTGAGTTTTCACTAATGCGACTTGCTCTACATTGCAAGCAATCGACTACAATTTTCTTAATTCTTAATGCTATATCTTTTAACAAATATGGTCGATTTACCTTATTTGACAAATTTCCAGAAACTTATTAGAGACATAGCTTATTACCACAGATTGCCAACACACTATTCTATTTTCGCCATCTCCTACCTCGCGTGCCCTGAAATCCCAAGAACAGGATCTTCGAAGAAACTGTAATCCTCGAGGATACGAGTCCCACCTGACACTGATTCTATGCGTCAGCGCGCATCGCCTCCGCGATGCTCGTCCGTCGCGACTCGCCGTGGGTCTCCCATAAAGCGTCACGGCTGAAACGCGTATTCTAATTCAATTCAGCGCGAAGATTCTGCGCGAGGTGGACCGTTAGGCCGATTAACCAACCGGCTGGATCCCGAGCGTGTGAGATCATAATCAAGGCGCAGCGTGACCAAAGCACGGGCGTTAAACTGGCGTGTAATGACGTTGCGTATGTGTACGCGGTCCCGTCGATTCGCGGGGTAGTGCGTCGGCAACGCAGCATTATGCCCCGCGACGCCGAGTAGAGAAGGACCTCCTCCGATGATCGACGTACATATTCGCGGGCGGAATGGACGCGTCGAAAGGTGGAGAAGCACGCGGCACAAGGCTCCGTCGCGGTGTATCGTAAATTGCCTATCGTAATAAACGTATTATCGCGCGCGCGCGCGCGCGCGCTCGGTATCGCCCGGACACGTAGGACGTGGCAGACAAGCTAAACGGGGCCCGTTTTGTATCCGCTGGCACCTGCTTACACCGCGCATTAAGCCGGCTAAAGCCGCGG
The DNA here is from genome assembly GCF_050908995.1 of Andrena cerasifolii. Lineage (NCBI taxonomy): Eukaryota > Metazoa > Arthropoda > Insecta > Hymenoptera > Andrenidae > Andrena > Andrena cerasifolii. Next base: position 22,443,416 of record NC_135119.1, on the reverse strand, counting down.
AAAATTGGCACTCCTCGTCGACGCGTGCTCGGTCGTCGTCCCCTCTGTCACGGCCTTGAAAAATGAACGCGTGAGGTGAGAAGGATCGGCGGCCGTTTCGGAAAGTATAATTTGCAAGCCGCAAGGATGGTAATGATGCTCCTCTGTCACGTACGGAACGTTTTTCTGCCGTGCATTCAGTTAACTTCGCTCCACGTCCCACTGTGGGGCGCACCCTGTGTACATACACGGCTGTAATAATACGCGGCGGGGTGTGCGTTTGGTTTCGCGTTTTTGCGGTAATTGCCCGCGGAGTTTCGAGTAGGACGAGGCGAGCTCCGAGGCCGGGGGACGTGCCAATGGGAGTATGTATGTACTTTTGGTAGCGAGGCTCTTGGCGTCGAGCTGGCCTTGCAAGTATGAGCTGACACGAACAGGTGGGAGCATGCTTCGTCTCTTCGAGCATACGTAACGACGCGCGTCCTGCGGTCTAATTGATAACTCGTGCATAAAAGGCACCTGGGAGTAAGGTGACACATCGCGGGGTACAAACTATGCTTTCAATTGCGATTAATTATCTATCAAAGCTACCGTGGCACCTACTTGTCCATTTCTTCACCGTCGAGCACCTCTTTTATCACCTTCCCGAAACCTGAAACGTGCCTCGAATAATCGCAGCGAGGAGAAACGAGCCCCTCCGTCGGACGAAGCCACGCGAGCCGCAATTATTTTGCCCGTACGAAACTGGTGCATCCCGAGATGCACCGGAGATTCCCGTGCCCCCGAAGGCACCGACGCTTGACCCAGTAGCAGTAGCCAGCGATGCAAGTCGACCGCCAGGGCTCGCAAGTGGATAACTGCCATGGAGATCGCTCAAACCGAAGTCGACGGCCTGCGCGCAGGCCGCGACCGACCTCCGTTCGAACCGATCCCTTCGCCTCGACCTCCTCTACTTCTTCGGTATCATTACGGGCGTTCGCTCTTGGCTCGTGTAGGAATGCATTTCTAGCTAGCATCCCTCTGGCCCGTTCTCCCGTTGCCATTGCACCTGAACCGAACACCTGTACCACATAGTCGTCGATTCTGCCTCGATTGGCTACGATTTCTAGGGGTCGCGCACTTCATCCGCGATCCCATTCGGCAGAATGTTTGGAATGCCCCTGACCAGCGTGCCTGGATGATCGCTGCTCGATTACCATCTCTTCCCACTCTTCTGTTACTCGAGGATCGCTTAGCTTTTGGAAACTCGGCGATCCTCGGCTCGAGCGATCGGTTCCACGTTACAGAATCATCCCGCTGCTAGAAATTTATCGGTACGTGTACAGTTCCAGGCAGCCGGTAACTCGTTTCGACGTCCGCAGAAAATCCAGCGGGATCGATGATTTGCAATTCAGCCGCGCGCGGTTTCTCATCAGCTGCCCGCGATGGAAGGAGATCTCCGCCTGTCTGAATTTAAGGAGGCTTAAACATCGCGTATGCTGATCGCGTCGCGCAATGTTAATCATCGCCGGATCGTTAATTTATATTGTGCGCGCGGCCCGGAGCAGGGGAGAAAAAGAAAGCGCACACCGAGGAAGATCTTATCCGTCTTGTGTCCCTGCGGCCGCGCGCGTCCATAATTCCACTCGCGTCACTCGCATATTATGCAGGAATAAATACCGCGCCGTACGTATGTAGAAATCTCTGGCGAGGGCTCGACTACCGTTCTTCCGCGATGAAAACGAAAGAGAGCGTAAAAAGTACGGGGTAAAAAGTATTGGCCGTAAATCAAGCTCGAAAGAATTTAACGAAAGCCGTGCGCGAAAAAAAAGTCGATTAACCTGAGAGCGCCTCAAGGCCTGCATGAAATATGGCGCGCTACTGGCCGCGAGTTTCGGACCATCTTCGTCACTGTCTTATTTTCGGATACCGTGAACAGGCTGCTATAATTGCAGCGGAATAGAATAATCCCAGCGGGCATCGATCGAATATTCGGCTTCCTGCTTCCTGGAGTGGGCCAAAAATCATAAACGAGTCCAGACCCGTGTGACAGCAGTTTCTAATGACCTAACACCGTGCGACTCGTATTCGCGTCCCGGCCGATGTTATCAGCATAAATCTCAATCAACCGTGGCGATTCGCCGGCTCCGATCGACTCCGGCGTGTCGGGATCACGGCGTTCCTTTTAACAACTTGTCAAGAACTATATTTATCACGGTTAGAGCGTATGATTGGCGCCGCTGCCGCGTTAACAAAACCGCCCAGGTCGCGTTGGTCATTAGCGTAAATCAGCGACAGACCGTCGCGAGGCGGAAAAATCCTGGCGTAAATAATAAATTACTTTATTAGAATGGCCGCCGCGCCCTGTAACGGCTCTCCGCCACGATGTGCGCGGATGGGTATTAAATTAGTAACACTTAGTAACGAGGGCTCGGTGATTAACGGACCGCGAAAATAAATTAATTCGCTCGTCGCGGAGCGCTCGCGATACGAGTAAATCGGCGCAAAAAGAGCGACAGCCTCGTGGCACTTTATTTCTGCGCTAATCAAATTTGTCACGATCTTCATTCATTTCTCGCATGGAGTTTCTTTCCGTGTTCGCTCGTCGATATCTAAAGCGTGTTATTCGCTCATCCAAATTGATTTTCAGTATAAGTTCCGCGGGTTTTATACGCGTGACGTTTATCGGCACAGGAGCCAGCCGCGACTAGAATAGTGAAAGGGAGTAGCTGATCAAGTGTATGTTTGAATCACTTTGTATGACAGATAAGAGCGTCCGGCCGTAGAGTTCACTTTAATTTTGCATTGTGGATGTTCCCAAGGTTCCATGCGCGCGAGCAGATCGCGTTTCTTGTTGCCAATGCCAGGGCATCACGTAATCGCAAAGTGGCGCCCTATTTCGCCCAATCATCCGTTCCCCTCGCTTTCCTCGCTTCAACCCTTTCCATCCAGCGGCAGTTTCTGGCGTGTTTCCAAGAGAGGAAAACGCCGCTTTTCTCCTCGGGGAGCCATTATCCCGAATCGATGTCGGCGGCGCGATCGTTTCCACATGCATCATTTACCCGCATAGCCCGCTCGCAACGGTAGATCGATCTCGCCTAATGGAGCCCGCCACTTGTGATTACAAATTCTCTTTAAATGATCGATATCTCCTTGCTCCGATTCTCGCAATACCGACTGTGCTTTAATTGCACGCGGAGACGCTTATCGTTTCAGAAACCATCGAGCCGTATCAGTTCCCCGGCTATCCCAGGATACTCAGTCGAGTCACTCGAATGAATATCACAGTTTTCGTAAAATTGCACGCTCGGGGTTTAACGAACCGCAAAGTGGTACAAAAGCGAGCGTTCGGCGGTCAAGAAACCGGTAGCCTTCATCGTGAACGATTCTCTTCTTTAACAAACTACGTGTTTGTTAGTTAGACATTCCAAGTTCGACATCTTGCCGTTAATAGTTCGAGGTTAAGAGCTCCATTCACATATGTTTGTTTCTATCAAGCGTTGTTCCGTCCTGGAAGATTAAGAGGTGTTATACCTAGTCAGGCGGACGAAAAGAGGCGAATGTTTGTGATTTTTTTTTGAAGAAGCGGAAGCATATATTCTTACAGAACTTTTTGCACTTAAAAGAGCAACATTTAAAGAACATTTGGTAATTTTTTCGTGGAAAAATATTTACGTTTATAATAAAGTAACAACCCACATCCAAGAAGCCTTTTTAAAAATTTGCTTTTGCGGTGGGCACTGCCATTCGGAACCAGATTATCTAAAATCAAAATACAAAAAAGATTTCGTTAATATATTAATGTATCCTCTGATTGGCGGAGGGAATTTCCGAAATATTAATTGAAAACAAAATGGCGCTTATTTAAAGTTGTAATCCTAATTTTTTCAACTTTAAATAGGCACCATTTTGTTTCAATTAACATTGCGGAAATTAATATTTTCCTCCGTCAATCAGAGGATACATTAATATATTAACGAAATCTTTTTTGTATTTTGATTTTAGATAATCTGGTTCCGAATGGCAGTGCTCACCGTAAAAGCAAATTTTTAAAAAGGCTTCTTGGATGTGGGTTGTTACTTTATTATAAACGTAAATATTTTTCCAACAAAAAAATACCAAATGTTCTTTAAGTGTTGCTCTTTTAAGTGCAAAAAGTTCTGCCAGAATATATGCTTCCGCTTTTTCAAAAAAAATTTACAAACATTCGCCTCTTTTCGGCCGCCTGACTACGTATAACCCTTTAAGTGCGACTGGGCTGACGCGTCTGTCCACTGCGCTCTGTTTCTACTTGCTCCTGGCGCGCAGTGGTCCGATGCATAGAGGAGAAAGTGGAAAAAACTCATAACTTCAGCATTTTTTTGCTCTTCCAGTTCCTCAATTTCAGCTTGACTTTTTGTTTCGAAGATCCTTCTCGTTGCGTGGTCAAGTATGCATTCCTATGAGAGTAACAATTTTGTACAGGCACGAAAGTCATCCGAAACGCGTAGCGAAGAGCCGTGAACCTATTCAGAAGTCCTGCTGTACCCCCAAAATTTCATTCGTTCTCACACTTTAAACATTAATACCAGTTAATTTTGCAAGAAGTAGCAGCTGATTTTTGATGGACATTTATGTGATGGTATCTACATTCAAAATATATCATCAAGAGAACGTAGGAACGCGTAGCTTTTTTTGTAGGCCTACAAAAAGCAGTGACAGCCTCAAATTATACGTACCTTTCTTTAAGGCTCGAAAACATGATTTCGGTTATGTATTTTGAAAACCACTCACGTCATACATAAGCTGAGACTATATCCGTTTATAATACATAATTCATTCGATTATAAATGTCCCCAAAAGTAAAAGGAAAATGTCGAAACATTGGTTAGAAAGCTGTCAGAATCTCGCTAGAATATGAAAGGTCTACTTCAGATGCATTTTACTTCCTTATTAAAGAGAAAAAACATATATCCCTTTTCATAGCAAGATAGATTGCTTCATTGTCTTCCAGAAAATAATAATCGATACCTAAAAACCTGACTTTCATAATTTAGGGTTCTTTCCAGGTTGGAACCACTATGTGGCGTTATTCCCTGTCCTGCATATCTAGCATATGTACAGCTCCAATGAGATATCTACACAAGTTTCATTCTAAAACCAACCCTCACCTACATCGAACCCTATAAGAGTCAGTTTTCTTCCATAGCAATTCAACATCTTCCCAAATCTAGACATTCAGTCTAGGATCCAATTGTACAGTGACTCCATAAATCACCGTATCATTCATTCCCAGAAACGGCGGTAAATGTCACGAAAACTCGCGCGTGGTAACAAGCTTTTTCTCCAAGGAACTACGAAAAAGCGATCCCGGTGACCGTCGGTTTCCTCGACGTCGAGGGGGTTAACGAGCCGCGACGCGACAGCGGGCGCAGTGGACTAGAGCGAAAGAAGTACATACGAGGTATGATTTACGACCGCTTTCCTTGTATCGACTGGGCTGGATGCTCGGTGGGTCCGGACACGAGCGCCGAAGACAGGGGCTGGGCACAGAAAAGGGCGAGCGCAGGGGAGGCTTGACCCCTGGGCGGCCACGCCACCGGTTTTGCATATTCGCTGCTGCACAGCCCGGTGGCGGATATACATCATGCATCCGCAGCGGTCGTGGCGGGTCGTGGTGCAAGTGCAACGGTGCCTGCACACAAACGGGGCATCCCTTGTCCCACACGGGCTCTTGGGGACGCCATCCCCGCGCGTCCGCCCCCGGGGGTACCCCGCTTGTGTGAGTGGGTGCACGTACACGGTCGTCGCGATCCTGGGGACAGCCGCCTCTTATATTCGCTGTTGGTCGTCTTTTCCCTTCCGAGCCGGGGGAAGAGGCTCACGATGCGCCGATAGCTCAGGCGAATTTGCATCCGTGGAATCCGTGGCGTGGGCCGTGCGCCTCCTGTCCTCCCTCTGGCCGAGTCGCCGAGAGTCCCTCTCTCACCCCTCCTTCCTTCTCGGAGCAGGCTCCTTTTTCTCCGGTAGGAATCGACACGAATTCTACGTGGCTCCCCGGACACTGGTACCCAGGTAGCAGGATACGCCAACTATTCGAGCTTCACGAGCCACGACCCTTTTCTGCATTCGCGGATGTCGTAGAACGGGCGCAGGGAAGGATATCCGCGAGGCACTAGTACGCCGGTATCTTGAATATTCTGACAGGGTGAATTTGTTACTTGCCAGCGGCCTGTCGATGGAAAGAAGCCCCAACTGTTCAGGCTTTTAATGTCCGACGTTGGACCAGTCGTTTGCTACTGGGGATGTTGATAAAGATGCAGGGTATACAGTAAACGGTGGGGTAATCTCTGCACTTGCATTCCGAGAATTCATTCCCACAGGCACGTCACTAGTGATCTTTCCACTTGAATATAGGTACACTCGATTTGTTCCATGCCCCTCCAAACCTTCATCATTCACTTCATCATTTCCTCTTGGTCTTCCATGTACCCTCTGTATACCTGTATCAAGCGATGTGCGTAGCGTTGAGAAGCTGAGATCAAACGGTCAGATATGATTTGGATGGAGCGACTGAGGGAACGCGGTGAAAACGGGAAGCAGGAGAATCGATATTCCGGTTGATAATGGAACGTCGACGGGGGAGAAAGCATGTAAGATGTCAGGTAAAATGCCAGTAGAACGCCAGAACCCGCGGCCTTATCTCCCCGAGTTTCCTCAAACTTGTCTCGCGGACGGCTGAGGTAGACAGACATCTTCCTCGACGACATTAGCATTATTCAGACACGATGGAGGATTCCGCGGACGAGGTATATCCTTCGATCTCGCGGCACGAGGCAGGCTGTGTGGCTAGCTCGAACCGGAACTGACCTCGCGGAATCGCTGCATTCAATTGCATCAAAAGCTAATGCCACGTCGAATCCACAGGGATCGGCAGTTTGCTGGCCGATGCAACCGCTTGTACGGCACGTTTGCGTTTACAAACGGAACACCGTATAAAGCCGTGCGTTATCGTGCGTGCGATCTTATCGCCGATGATGATCCGAGGCCGTTTAGGACATCGCGGCAAGAGATACGTGGAATTCGTAGCTCAACACGCGTTTCTTCCGCGGTGCATCGGTGCCAAACGCGAAGAAGAAATCTATCGTCGGTGGTTGGGTAAAAAACCCTTAGTAGCTTATGGATTTAGCACAACGAACAAAATAGAAACATGGTGTGCAACTGGCGATATGCAATCCACGATAAAATGTAGTACATCTGAGTTTGCGATCAAACACAAAGTGATTCACTAGCCTCGACGATCTTAAATGACTTCTAAACTATACATCTCGGGTCACGTTCCGTCACTCAGCTCTAACATCGAACAGCAATCTCCTCCATGCACGAGGGGATTTTTCACTCAAACGTCCATGGACTTTTTTCCCGCAAATTTAATGTCTACTCGATGTTCGACAGCCCGAGCGGCGCGCGTCCGGTAAGGGAGACTACTAAAACGAAACGCTTGTATTCGGGTGAGAATAGCACGGACTTCCTGTTACGTCTCGTATCTTATCGGCCGGTGATCGCAGATATGGTGTGCCTTCTCTCGACTGCCCGGGAAGGTTACAGAACTAATAGACCACCTTCTTCGTGCGCGACCCTCGTGGCGTGGCCACGTACACCACGGCCTCTTAACGCCTCCCGTGGCCATCTACATACGGCCACGATCCTCGGTTTCCCATAGATGTTCCCTCCTACCACGCTCCGTGTGCCAGGATCACGGACCCCTCGTTACTAGCCGGCTGTGTATCCTTCCTATTCCACCTTATCGCCTGCGAGCCTGGACGATTAACACTACACCGCCGACTGCTATGGGAATCCGGCAATGGGTAACGGGCAAAGTGCGCACTTCTGATCGATGTTAACTGACGAGTCATCGATTGGGCATCCGACTTCCGCCATTTTCAGACACGCGAGCATTGCGTGGAGAGCTGCCTGTGTCACAGAAGGTGGATTGATTTTTCGGGAAATTTCGGCAGATAGTAAATGTACGCGGATACATGGATTTCGTTAGAGAAGATCGATCGGTGGTTTGTTCGTTCAGAATAATAGGTAGGTAGTAGTAGGGATGCACACATGTACGTGCGTGCCTGAAGGGAAATTGGTAAACACCAGGGAAAGAGGGAAATTGATAGTGGTATGAAGTCGTCGGAGCAACGTTCGAAGTAAGCTCGATTAACATCGCCGAGGTGGGCACGAAACGGCGGGCTAATTCTTGCAAATTAATCGTTTCCTCTTCCGTCGTGCGCAGCTGCGCCGTTCGCGACACAAAGCATAGATGCGCCGATACTTAGGGGCGCGCGGGTAATGGGAAATCGGAATAATGACTCGCGAATAACCTTTATCGGCGCCGTGACGAATTCACAATTACGTCAGATAGTTATCATTACGAGGACCTCGTGATTACCGGCACACGATGCACTCTCTTTATGGGGTGCGTGCGCTTCCCACGAAGCTGACCGATCAACACGTTTCCATGTGTGCCTGTCCATACTTGTGCATTCCGCTTACCTACGCACACGCGCGTACATGCAAAATAATTTCTTTAATTTCATTGAAATTTCTTTATCCTGTCTTCACTATTATAATGGAATTTGGGCACATTATTTGTGTTATTTTCACCAGTCACCTTTCTTTGGCAATCATTTATTTATTTATTTATTTATTTATTTATTTATTAATCATAAACGGGTTAAAACCCATTATATAGCAAGGATACATAACATTATGCGTGTTGAATAAAAATAAATCTAAATATATGCATACTATATCAAATTATACTTAACAATGGAGAGAAAAATGAAATAATACAGGTGAAGAATGAGTAATGAGAAATGAAAAATGTACTATGAAAATGGAAATGAAGATGAGAATGAAAATGAGAATGAGAATGAAAATGAAAATCAGAATGAAAATGAGAACGAGAATGAAAATGAGAATGAAAATGAAAAAGAAAATGAAAATGAAAAGGAAATAATAATGAGAACGAAAATGAAAGTAGAAATACATAGAAAATAGAATAGAAGTGAAAAGTGAGGGTTGGAATTAAAAGTGTATACTATACTATTAATTTTAGTTTTGTCTCGTTAACGGATTACCAGCTATTTTGATCGTTCGCTCTTAGCATTCTGTGCAATTTACTCTTTAATACGTCAACAGATTCATGAAAGAAATCAACTGCATCAGCATATAAGTTTGTTTGTTGTAGTAGCCGGTTAATCGGGCCAGAAGATCCATATTTCGTTTTGTACACGATATAATAGAAGAAGGGTTTATTCAATCATAAATACGTCAAGAAGAAATAAAGAACTATTGAGAGGAAAAAAATATCCACATCGGTGAAGATTGTTCTGGGGCTGGCTCTGAAGAAAATCAGTACGTTGGCAAAAAGATGCACCGAATAAGTATCGCATAACGTTAATATTATTATTATACAACTTCGGTGATAATTCCTGGGGAAATACTTTTTACTTATTAGTAATTTATTTAGACACGCAGCTTATTATTATGTGTACTGAAGTTATATTTAAATTGAATAATCGATTTTTAAAAGGCAATTACGTATTTTCGTTTACCCGTTAATTTAACGGGTGCTCGTAGAAATATGTATACAAGAAATGTCCGTAGAGCTATTAACGTTGAGAGTTCTCGAGACGACATCAGTTTATTACTGTGCAAACTTAGCGTGTGCTATGCGCCAGAAACAGATCGTTAAAGCTCTCGTGTAATGGAAGCGGTATATCCCCTCGACGTTATAAGCTCCTGGCGCACAATGCAACGAAGCCTTCAAATATTTGCCAGTGATCGCTGAGTAGATCAGTACAGGTTGAATAATAATCTACACCCCGTCCATGTATTATCGCAGCCGGCGTAATATTCAGGAATATTCGATATTAATAGCGAAGGGGCTCGCAAGTCATCCGGTGCGCACGGGCGCGCATTATAGAGGCGATTGCTCTGACCCGCGAGGCAAGTCCCTCGAATTAGCGCGAACGCTCTCTCGCGGGATCATTACGGTTTATCACGTCGTGGATCATGTGATTTATAAGTTCACCGGCGGTGTAACAATTCCGCTCCCGTTGTTATTGAGCAATCGTGACTAATGAACTAGTCAGGATGCGACGATCAAGTAGCAGGATGCAGCGTCATTAAAGCCCGGCCCGTTCGAACGCGGAAGAAAAAGATATCGCGCTGCCGGGCGGACTTATTATCACTTAATTGACACTAATACATTCCGCTTCACCTGGAGCACCGCCAGCAACAATGGCGGCCACCGATGCAGCGCGATCTCGTTGATTGCATCGCGATCGTTTTTCTTTCTCCTCCGCGGCGAATCTTCTGAAAAGCAGGGAGGCTCGCGAGGGAACCGTCTACCTGTGTTCGTCGTGCAAACGCGTTCCACCCGTAATTCTGTGCTACGTGCTTGTCGGCAGAGCCCTCCCCGGCTCGTCGACCACGTCGCTGGACTCTAATTTTCAGTTAACAAAACTAACGCGACGTTTTACGGGTAAAAAATCCGCTCCGCCTGGACCTGGACGTTCTTCGGCGAGGATGTAATTTATCGCGAGGCGTAAACGTGGAAACACGGAGAGCGTGAATTACGTATGCAGGGGGAAGGAGAGACTTAGGGGTGCCAGCTTGTGAATAAATTATAACGGGACGTGGTTTCATTAATAGCACTCTGATCGAAGTACCTACGTGATTAATTGTGAAAGGAAAAGCATGGGAGATGGGATAATTGAACGTGGATGAATTCGAAAGTACCGGCACGATTCTTTTATTAAACGCTTCAGAGTCGGAGGCGCAGGCTGAATTATGAGGAATTCTTCGGTTCCTGTTTAATTTAGTGAAGGGTATGGGCGAAGAATGAAAGTCTATCCAATGTTGAAAGACTAGCAAGGACCTTGGCGATATATGGCATGCCTGGTCTCCAGTTGCGTTTAAAGATTTATTTCTTATCGATGGATCCCTCCGACTGTGTCCGAGCCAGCGTCTCCAATGCGCTGGAACGTTGTAAAATTAATTTACGCTTGTCGTGCTCGGCCAGTAGTAAAACGTAATGTCGTTTCCTCTGCTTCGCTCTTCTTCGCTTCGTCGACCGTGTCCAACATTGAACGTTGCACCTACACGGGCGTTTCGAATCGTCTTGGCTTCAAGTCCGACGAATTCTATCGGAGAATAGTAAACTCGAATTGTCCACTCACAAATTTAAAAAATCCATGCTTTCAAAGACGATTCTCGAAAATTGTGTTTTTCCGTTAATAAGCCGCATTTCTGTATAATTAAGGCAAGCAATTTAGTGACAAGTGGATTTCGTGAGATCGGCCATTGAGTCGTACGGTATCGCGTGCAAGAGTGACTTATTACAGGTCATTGACTGCGCGATAATTCGCATCGACCACCTACGAAGATGTTTCCACGATCGATAGACGAAAAATTCGCGGCTCTTCTGGCAATGGCTTCTCCAGGTGACTGTAGGGTTCTTTCCCTCGGCGATGAATAGGAAGAAAGGTCAGGCGCAGGTAACGAGAAATAAACGATCGTGGGGAAAACCTGTAAACTATGTAGCGTATGATTATAATCTTCGCGAAGCTGAATATCAATGATATCTTGCATCAAGCTTTTAAAAGAAAAATCCACTCTAATACTAGTATTTCGAATATATCCGTACGCGTTCGTACCGCATTGCTATCCATTCGACCAAAATATGCCCCGAAAGTGTCTCTCGAGAGGGCTTTCACACTCCATTTTCGCCTCGTTCGCGAATCCCGACCGCCGGGGACACACGACGAACGGCGCGAGGCGAGAAAAGTTCGGAAATTACTCGTATCGGTGGAAAAGCATCGGCGGCGGTGGTATCGCGTCGACCGAGGCCATTGCCCCCGGCCAGAGAAAACGCAGAAAGATATATCGCCTCGCGATAGAAGGGGACAAAGCCAGCTGGAGGGAAAGAGGGATAGAATCCCGAAGCTAGAAAGGTACACGCACCTGAGGAGAGGCGGACGGAAAAAGACAGAGACCGTAGGAGAGCCCTTTCGACCCCTGCAGAAGACCCCACGGTGAACCCCGCCCGAGGCGAAGGGTCACTCACCTATTCCTCTCTCTCGACGCGGCCTTTTACCGCGGCACAACAGGCTAATTACGCCTGATTACGTACCCGTTTTCAGCTACGTACATACGTCCCCGCGTGGATTTCTGCGCGCGCGAAACGCTGCAAACGCGCGGACTTTGCCTGCCTCCTGAACCAAGCGAACTGTTACGTCGCGTATCCACGGATTTTCCAGGGAAATTATACGTAAGAACTCTGGAATCCAGGGTCCATTGCACCGTACATTATTTCTCGAAATTTTGGAACAAAGATGATTTCAAAAATTCCAAAATGCAGGAGCTATACAGTTGCAGTGTATTTGACCCAGCACGTCTGGTCCTTCTATTCCAAATCCAGTACACTGTGTTTTTTTATATTAAATGCAGGTGATTGAACACGATGCTTTAATTCTTATAGATTATGTAAAGCACCCAGCAAATTCGAAGAAAGTCGGTGACTCGAGCGTCCTGCGCTTCCTTCGTTAGGGCAGTTGCGATGGCTGAGCTCCTCTGTGGAATTGATACTTTTATTCAGCGAAAACGGTGCTCTGTCATTACGGGAACACGGCGCGTGCGTCTTGATGCCACGACCCCTGTGTTCCTCGGCCGTCAGAGACGCGTACGAGATCGATAACGAGGGGAGGATCGGGGGGAAGACGCGACGGATGGAGGAGGCACCGCGTAAATCGTTTCGTCGATGCACGGACGTTGAGGAAGGTAACGTTTCCCCCAGCTGTGCTGGGAAAGGTTCCGAAGCGGTTCCTCGGGTCAAGACTGGTATGACTGGTCGCTGGTGTAACGAAGTACCGGTGTCACTGGGCGTTTTTCACCAGCGTTATCGAATTATTGGCGAAGATGCTCGTGCAGCAATCGAAAATGCGCGCGCTGCTGCTTCTTGTGAGAAGGAAAATGTGTAATCGACGTATCATTGATTGCCAGCTTGTTAGATGCTAGGCGTTTGTTGATCTTCATCGCGCTTGGATCGTCCTCTTCAACTTCTCTCAGAAACACCTGAGCTATTCAAAGAGAACGTAGTAAACTGTCCTAAATCGAAGATCCTTAAAAGTTGCAGGAACCGCGAATGAAATTTGTCGCCAATCAGATTTCTCTCGGGAGCCAACACGCTTTTAAATGCAACGTCCTTAAAAAAAAAGTCCACCGCTTGCGGTAACCAGCGGCAAATCGACACGAGACACTTTTAAGATCCCCGGTACGATTCTGGTGTATACTCTGCTGTATGATAGAATCTAGACGCCGCGCGATTTCTCTCCACCTCCGTTTGAGCGTGGAGCCGCGAGCTCTCCGCGGGCCTACGGAGGCTGTACGCCAGGCCATCGTGAGCTGCCCACCGCGAGATTGCACCGTTGTAGATCACCTTTATTTGCATCTGCACGACGTACTGTTGCATCTGTGCGCGAGCTACCTGACTCTCCGTAGCCTGATAATTATTGTCTACATGAACGGGCGAGAGGAGCGGTCGACGGGCGGCACGATGAAGACGTCGTTGTTTGCGGCGAGGCTGCGCCGCGGCGCGTTTCGTTTCGCAGTAAACGTAAATTTCCACGATAATCTGGCCAATCAAAATACTTCTGCTACGCTGTAACGCAACCACCGACGTACGGAGCGTGTTAAGTAGCTCCCATTTAGAGGTTGCGAACTTTTCCTTTCACGAGGAACGAGTATGATTTGCATGGTCGCTCGGCGCTCGGCTTTTCCACCGTCCCGATTCTCCGATCTTCGACAGCCCGCACACCGACGTTATCGTAGCTGTAATGCCGAGTACAAGATTTCGGTCGGTGTAATTTGTAACGGTGACTGTCATAGTAAAATTTGCGGGTCTAAATTGAACAGCGAAGTTGAGTAGATGGATTCGTAGACTCCGAAGGCTCCAAGCACAGCCAGCTTTCCAGCAAAACCGCGCAAAACCGCATTTTGGCACGTACAGTAATCACTACGAGCCCACACGTCGATTCAAGGGAAGAAATGATGTTATTAGTGTATTCCCGGGAGATAGGCGAACCCTCATTTCCCGATGATTACCCGTAATTTCTTGGTAATCACCAGTGGAAAAGGTTTGTCAGTATTCGATAACGTGTGTTTATTTCCACCTGACGTTTAGTGGGTCGCGTAATGCGTGAAAACCTGGATGGCTACGACCTCGATTATACTAATTAATTTAATTACCTACGAACCGCGTGGACCGATTGATAGGGCATTCGCATTAATGTATGGACAGAACAGTAGCCCGATCTGGTGTTCCTGACGATTACGGTCAGCCGCTGGTTTAATCGCTCCAGAGTAGGCCGTATTTTTCTTGCATACCTCTCGGACGTTTTAATGTGGAGGATTCAAGGGACTCGCGGAGGATTCGTGGGAGTTAATTATCGGCTGGTATTTTTACGAGGCGACGGTATTTTTAGGACTCCACTGGCCCTCCCGACAAGCCTGCGCATTGGAAACCATGTAGGGCTCGCGTGCTACGGCACAATTGCCACTCGGCTTGATTTGCATCCGTAGATTCGCGCGTCCCAGACGGCTCCACCAGGTGCCTCGAAGCTCCCTTGGACACTCCACATGTTTTCCATCGATCCGCTTCAGCGTACGCGTCATTTACATACGTACGACCGACGCGATTGACCGCATTTTCGTTTATTTTCAAGCACGATCGAAATGTACCGACCTATTTAATGTTGTGGCTGGTGTAGGAGACGGAAAAAGATTTCCTCGGGCGATGGGACTCGAACCCACGATCTTCGGATCCGCAGCGCGCTGGCCAGGCGCCTTAAGGGGTCATTCCGGGTAGCGCGCCGAGAAATTCAGCGATTTTCGGAATTTATTGCGACGAAAATAATTATAGTAATGGGATAACACTTTCTTCTATTTATTAAACTACATTTCTACCGTAAATAAAAAATATAAAAGTAATCAAAGTATTGCTTCTCAAATGCTTTTGAAAGTGGTCTTGATGACATGTTTAAAAATTCATGCCTCGCTCGTGCAGGTGATTTCAGCTGTCAGACTTATTTGGACCCAAAAATCCGATCAGATTCTTGATCAGTATGTCTGTCGCTATCGCTGGGATTATAATTAGTGATTTATCTTAAAAAATAGCAAAATTGAATATGTACATATTGACTATACCAAGCAATACATTGATTTGCTTGCATTGTTTGGTTGAAATAAATTCCCGAAAACACCCTAACTTTTCAGACCATTACAGTGGCCTCTCCCCTTAACCTATGTGCCCATATCGCGCCGTAGGCCGTTTCCCAAACGCCAAATCCAAAATGTCCAAAGTTAGCTGAGCGTTTCATAAATTCCGAGATTGAGATATTACGCGTGACTTGCGCGCGAGTCCGCCACCATCCTGCAGAACGATCTGCTCGCAGGGACACGCCGATTAAACCCTCGATAGCCGGTGTTAAAATTTCAAATGGCAATTACGAAGTGTAACCGCTACAGAGTTGTTGTCGGGGGCCTGGAATCACAGGTATCAAAGATCGCGGCCGAGATTCGTAAGCCCAAAGAGGGAAGGGACAGGAAACGTGGTGCCTTATAAGAGGCACCGTGTTCATCCGCGTTCACCCCAAAGCGGGTTAGGCTGGCTCAGCATAGTGGAAAGAATCCCGGCACGCTCGGCCGATTAGCATATACGTCGCGGCTTCCCCTTGCGCAGCTCCTATCTCCTCTGCACTTGTTCTCCCTCAGAACTCGGCGCGTCCCTATAAGGTGTTATAATTTATTACGCAATCCGCGTAACGGTGCTTAACGCGAGATCGTCATCCCTCGATGCTCCTCCGAACATTGTCGAAACGTCGAGCAGCCTTTGTCGCTGGCGGCATTGCAAACCTTCCCAATTACAGGATCGTTAATCGCCAGGGGGGGAATTGCGAATTACGTTCTCTAATCGATCCGAAGCCAGCGCGCGTCCTTTCGCTTCGGGAACGCCAACGGTTGCTTCGCGCGGTGTCAGAGACGGATCATGCGTGCCAGATATGCAGAAAGCTTTCGCAACCTCCGAGCCGATGTTTCGTCTCAATACAGAGGTCCTGATCTGGCCCGTTGCTCACGCTCGGCGGGCATCGTAGCCTGAGCAAGCGCGGTTGGCGCCAAGTCTCGAGTGGACCGGTTATCCGGCTTAGTACGTGAGATTAGACGATGCCGCGACCTTAATATCGCTTTGATTAATCGTTCGTGGACGCGTTTACCTGAAACCCCTTGCTTTCGAACGTGCTGGACGATCGACGCGTGTGAACGACTCGGGGCGCGCGGACACGATCGTCTTAATCAAGACATTGTGCGCTGCTCCCTGCCCCGTTCAGTTTATCGCTGCTCTTGATCGATGCCCGATCAATGGTGCGGTGTCATTACTTTCTCGGAGTTGTATCTGTGTTTGATTGAATTGCTGCCAATCAGGGCTGTTTGTATGACTGTTGGCGAATTAGGCTCGGTTTATGTGTTCGTTAGAGGCACACTGCTCCAAGGTATTAGGGAATCGCCTGGTTAATTGAGCTGATCGATAAAAGATACCCGCGATGCGCAGGCTAAACGTTTACTAAAAATTATAATTCTGCAAGCATCGGAGCCAGATGGCAGAGTTTCGTTGCATACTTACTACCTAATAGTCACTTTACGATCTGATCAACAATGAGACAGAATATTCTTCCCTTCGGAAATGGATGCAACGAGTTTCTAGCACGGAAGAACCAAGCTTGGAATGAGTGAAGGCGATAGGAAGCTGGTTAAATCCTCCCAAAGCGAGACAGCGCGATAGGGGCACACTGATTTGCACGGTGCGTGGTCCTGGCGCATACACTCATTGCGTTCGCGTTTCGCCGTGGTTTTATCTAGCATCTAAACACGTGGTCGCATCCAGAGGAAGATGGACGCGGATACGAACGACAGAGGCAGGGCCAGCGACCAGCAACGATAAATATTGCGGCGTGAATGCATGTTAATGAGCACCTCGTCGGGTACGTACTAAGTAGGTTCGTGTGTACGAGGCGCGTATCCCAGCGTATTCCACCTGTGTACGTACTTCGTCCCCGCGATTCTGATTAGACGTGAGAACCGCCTGGAATCGTCTAACAAACTGCGTTTACCCGCGGTGTTAGGGAAATGCTAGGTGGTCGGTTTCTTTCGTCCCCTTTGAAGCTGTTTCTGTGATTTAGAATCCGTGTTTGACCGCGACCGGTGACGTAACCATAAGCCGCGCGTGGAGGAGTATCCAGCTACCATTTTGTTGGTTGCCCAGCTAGCTAGTTAATATTATTAAGAACGAAGAAGGTATTTACATCTCCCCGTATCGACTGAGCCACTGAATGACGCTCCTGATGCTCGTCGGCGCGATGTCTTTGAAATTAACGCTGCGTGAGAGAAGCCCGCGAGCTACCAGCGGTTTGCGCGCTCTTTATAAATCAACTCCCGCCGAGTTGTTGGGGAATCGCTCCGCGTGGATTCCAATTCCTCGCGCCGCTTTTCTTAGTGGCTTCTATGCTGTGGAACCTGTATCCTTGTTATTTTCTTCGGTGCGGTGTGAAATTGGGTTATTCTACTGAAATTCAGCTGTACCTATAATTACAGCATTCTTTTAATTGCTTTATACAATTTGAACTTAACCCCTAACACCATTGTGGTCCTCATAGCAGTGCTCAACCATATTAAATATATATTACATTACATATTACAAATATTTATTTATTTCACATACGAGGCATTGAGAGCAAAAGCGGACCAACCCACATTTTTGGCGAAACTGAGTTAGTAGCAGTAAGGTATTTCAATAGACCATACAAATCACATAAGATAGGAAATTTTTTAATGTGGGTTATTCTGTTTTGGCACTCAATGCCTCGTATCTACCTAGTCAACGATCAACGACGATGACGTTCGAAAATTCCCAGGAACCTCAGATCGGCTAGGGATCCCTTTGTCCAGAAACTGTCATACGACGGATAGAAACGTCGAGCGGATTTGTCGCGCCTTTCGAGGCAGTGCCAAGGGTACGCGTCCGCATACGGTCGTAATTGCAACCACCTAGCGGTTCGCGGCTGTGTGCGTGCGGCTCGCCTTACAATCGACCGAAGGTCGAGCGGCGCGGGAAAAATCAAAGGGGATCGAATCTGGATCGCTGGAAAATAATCGTTAACATGCACCGGCCGTTCCCGTGGACAGCGGGTAACGATCGAGCGCGAAGGCGCACCTGCGCCTCGACGTTCACCGGCGTACCTGCGGTTTGCATTTGGGCGCCGAGCCGCCTAAATCGACGAACAGCCGACGGATCGGCGAGTTGCGCAATCGCGCCGCGGTTTTTCCAGTTGCACCGGCGCCGCTCGCCAAACTATTGCCAAATTCGACTCTCGTTAACCGCCGCGCCGCGCCGCGTCAGTCGGCGATCCGGTCGATCTGCATATTCGCGATGGGGGAAAAAGAAATGGGACGGCCGCTTTCGCGATCGACAAAAGTCTGCTCGCTGTGCTGCTGTCGGTTGCGCAACGACCATACGGGAATGGACACAAGTGTTTCCGGAATCAAACCGCGGCCGCAACAGAAGTAAAAGTCAATCACCGAGCGAAGCGAATTGGCGTCTCTGCGGAGTTCTGCTGGGCATCCCAGTGGTCGAATTATTCATGTTGATTGGTTTTGTTCGAGGTAGAAAAAGTACCTACGTACCTAGGATGTAATATAGCGTTAAAGAGTCTAAGGAGACCCTAAGAGACCCTAAGCACAGATCCATAAAGATCCGACTTCAATTTTATCTCCTTTCCACTGGAGACTGACATATTTCCTTGGATCTTCCCAAGAGGTGTACAAGAACGAAGCCTGAACCAGCAATTTTTTCACTGTTGCGTTTCATCTGGTAGGGCCAGCTTTCCACGGCTGTCTGGATGAAAGGCCGCGCTGCTCGGTTATTTACTTCCCAGAGAATAATCGATGAAAAACGATAAGGCGTCTACAACGGGAACAATATATCCGCGGATCGTGTTTGCCCCCTCTGTGCATCACCGTGGAAGGCCAGACACATGGATGGTATCCCGATGAGACGCGATAATCCGGCGGAACATATGTCGGCCTCGGCTCCGATAAATTTCATGCAAATATAAATCGGATCTATGATCGCGTCGCGTCGCGTCTAGGTGTAGCTCGGTCGTTGCGCCGCGCCGTGCTGCACCTGACGCGCTCGCGATCCTATCTTGTCGTCGCTTTAACGGGGAGACCGGGGCTGCAAAAGCTCTTGCGAAATCGCGGCTTTATGGGACGGATAGAAGAGGAGGACGAGCCTCATGGGGGGACTCGTGCCGTTGGGCAACACACCGTTTGCCAATGCGAGCGCGTTGCTCGCTCGCTCGCTCGCTCGTATTGTTCACACAGTCACGAGAAGAGGAAATCATTATGGATTCGTGTCCCCGGTAAATTTCGTGTCTCCTCTAGTCCTCCAGGCTTATAAAATTGGAATCGTCATACCGGAGCGCTACACTGCATCGGTGTGTTCCTTGAAGACCCTTCCGTGTTATCAGAGAACATTCGTTGCATTTTATTGCGGGTCGGTGGGAAAGTGCAAGATGGACCTCGTTTAAGTAATTATCTGACTCGATTCGTCGAAGTGGTTGCCTGGCAAATGAGATTTTAAATTAACGTAAAATGTCTACGTGAAGTTTTTTGTCCCCGATATAGGCTGAAACGACGCGAGTCTGACTGGTCGGAGCGTTTCCGTGACAGCCCAGAGTGGTCGATAGGATAGGCGAGTCTCGGGGCTCGGTCATAGTCGATTTACCGCGTTTACAGATCGATCCCGGTCTCGATAAAGGAACGGTAGGAAACGTTTACTATCGCGGCCGCTTTGTCCGAGCACAAAGAGCACGCGGGACACCGTTTGATTAACCGTGGCACGGTATCCAATTAAGCGATTCTATCTTAATTACTTAATCGGTATTTAATTGTAGGGGAGACGAAAAAAGTTTGAAGTCTAATAAAATTTTTCGCTTTTAATAAAAATGTGTGGAAATAGATTTATAATATAATTTGAACATTACTATTGATAAATGACGAATAGTAATACTTAAAGTACACTTAAAGTCTATTAAAATTCAACTTGAAAAGAAAAAGCGAAAACGACCATGTATGGGGTAAAGTGGTCTGAAATAAAGTACGAGTTTTAATGAAGGATGTAATTATAAAATTAACTTTATTAGAACTTTTAAACTATTTGAACTATTTTTTAAAAAATATTTTTCATTAATACAAGGTTAACGTCATTAATTTGTACTTTGTAACTTTGTACTTTGTATAAACACATTTTCTTCTGAAAATGAACTTTTAAATGAGCTTTGTTTAAGCCGCGTATTCACCTGCGCATTCGCCCCGAATGTGCATTCGGCGCGCACCGATTTTTTGCTCGTCCGGTGTTCGGCGCGTGTTCGGGGCGCGGCGCGCATTCGGGCCGATCCGCTTGTTGGCGGTCCATCAAAGCGCGCATTCGGGTCCGAACAATACCATGAAAAGGACGCCGCAAATTTCACTCAACCCCGAACGCGCGCCGAATGCGCGCCGAACGCGCGCTGAGCTCCGAACGGGCAAAAAATCGGTGCGCGCCGAATGCACATTCGGGGCGAATGCGCGGGTGAATACGCGGCTTTAGACGAACAGTCTGACATATTATTACTAAAACAAATCCGTACATAAATATTATTAAAATACATACTTATCCTATCTAAATAATTTTTTTAACAAAAACATTTTATATTTTTTTATCACATTTTTTTCAAATGGGCTTCGATAATTTTTGGAAGACAGGTTTCAGATAAAAATAATGATGTTTTAGCATATTGCACACATCACTCGCGCATCTTTTCTTTGCAAATATGTACACAGTGGAAAATTAATTATTTAATAATGTTAGGATTAATGTTTTCTCAAACGCGTGTACATGTATGTTTGTAAGCTTGTTTTAATCACGCAGAAATAATTTAGAGTTAAAATAACACATTTATGACTCATGTATCCATAAAGCTAAATTGAAAAGAAAACCAATCGGAAGTCTCTAAAAGTCTTCATCATTTAATGATATACAACTAGTAAGCCTTAAACTCCATTGCAAGCACTATACAACAGTATTTGTGAGAATCATTATACACTTACCACTTTAGAGGTATTTGTAATTTAATCGAACGACTTCAGTAACTTTCTGCAACGTATTTCAGAAATATGTGCTTGCTCAATTGATTACAATGCCACTGTGCGGACAAAACAACTAATACACGGTTAGTTAGTAAAGAAATAGCATCGATATGACATTTAACAGTTCTGTACCGGAGATAAGCTGGGGTCTCATATTAGGAGAGGTCGTCATATTCGGCTACTTTACCCTACATACATTTATTACGTCACCAAAATTTGTAAAAAAGCTCATTTTACCCCGAGGTTCACTTTACCCCAGTCTCCCCTACGTATGGGTGCCATTCCCGCGTAGACATCTCTAATGTGCGGTACATTCGCGTGGAGGAGAGATATTTCAATATTCTCGCCACTGGTGACGGCAATAAAGATTACGGAGATCGATACGGGACATGAGAACGTTCGCATTAGCATTTCAAGGCGAAGAAACCAGCAAACGTTAACATTTTGCAGTGTAGAGCCGCGCGATAAAGGTGGCAATTAACTGCATAAATCAACGGGCGAGAGAACCAGGGGGCATGTTACATCGATAATTATTAATCCAGACGATGATTAATGCGGAGGCGTCCGGTTTATTCCCCTACTTTTTTGCCAGAAAAAATATCGTAAATTATCCACCTATCAGTTGTAATAAACACTGGTGTGCTGAGCTACTCCAAGGAGCCAGATCCTTACTATTACTTAATTCGAAACACAACTATGATCTCCAGAACGCGCCGAAATTAGAAGAAGCACCTTCTGACCCATCAACGCAAAGCATCCCTGTTAAATCGTCGTACGCTAAATTATAATAAAACTCGGCGAACTAATGCATCTGCTGTCAGGGTAGATGTACCCATCGGTGTTGGCCGCGTCATGCCGTGTAGATCGCGATCTCGACGGCCGAGGCACGGGCACGTCGATCTCCTTTCAAAAATTAATTCCTCTCGGACAGATTCAGATCGAGATTCCGTGGCGTGGAGAGCGCGGGGTGCGTCAGGGTTCTCTAAAATACGGAACTGAACCGCGATCCATTATCTCGCTTTTAAGATCGATCACCGTGTCGTTACATAATGGCTTGTCGGCACCGTTGATGGAGAATCGTAATAACTTACCGACGGACTTTCGACCGCACGAAACACGCTGGCTGGCTGCGGTGGGACTGCGTTTAATTGTGTGCCACATCGCGCGATGGTGCAACGCGGCTCGTTCTCTCGCTCGCCTGCTCGCCTTCCGGTCCGTCGGTGCAATCATACCGAACATATCCAAGTCGAGATCGATCTGCAGGGAACAACGCGATTCCGCCCGGCCGGAGAAATCCAATCGATCGATACGGTAGCCACCGGTTGCGAGAGATCGGCGGCGATTGTTCTCCTCGTGCGCCATGCTCCGAGCGAGGCAGAACCACGGCCTCGAGGAAGCCAGAGGAACAGAGATAGAAGGGGATTATCGGCGTTGTTTACTCGTATTATCGAAACCGCGCTACGTACGGGCGAATCTTAATTTTCGAGATCACGTACTCGCGGGAGAAGGGCTGTTACATGCAGCCGGGCTCCGATCATTTCGCGGCGAACCAGTAGCAGTATCTGCTCCGCTTGGATTTTAATCTTGATTGGAATTTAGCCGTGATTGGAGGAAGGGTTGCGTTACGCTTCTGGGAGAATTCTTTTCGTTTTCATGCAATGGGAACGTCGGAGAGCACGGGTACCGCAGCTGCAGGCATTCGTGGGTTTATAGGTACAGTTTGCGTAAATGAGTAGAACTGACAAGCGAAAGCCGAACGCGAAGTGCACGAAGGAATACCAATTGGTAGAGCACCGATTTCAGATGGATGTTACATAAAAGTATCATAGTTTCACGGAATTAGAAAGAAACGAGAGAGAGAGAAGAATTATTAGTTCCTCTTTACTTCGCTGTCAAGATAATGGCACCCCTGATTATAGTACAGTTCTGTCTCTCTATATACGCGAGCTTCGGGGCCGGGCGCACGCAATTTGAGAGACGAGTAGCCTATTCGGCTTGCTTTGATTCCTCCTCGAGCGCTCGAGTGGTATGGAGCGACGCGCAGTTGGTTTTTCGTTCGGCGTTCGGCTTCTTCGGGTTTTTCTTTGATATGCGATACCCAAATTCTGTCTCTCAGTCGAAGAAAATTAATTGATTCACGGTATTTTAACTGTGCGGCGACTACAGAAGAAGTAGCGGGGATAGCTTCACGCGTATAGAGAATCTGGAAACGCGTGCAATTTGAGAGACAACACTGTATTTCGTGTAATTATCCAGTGAGTCGCTATCGAACAGCGTAGCCGCTAATATGACCCGTTTCTGGATCGAATTAACCCTCCGACGGTAGGTAAAGGTGTCCTGTGAAATACGATCTACGGTGGTTGGCGAAACGGTGTCTCGTAGGCCCTTCCTAAAAAGGGAAATATATCGTACGCGAAGCTACCGCGAGGACAAACCGGGTTAACGAACCTTTAAGCGCAGGAGACGGCCGGATTCCTCTTCTTCGTGGGTTCCGTGCCCGTGAATGCTGTGTTTTTTCGCCGTCTGCCCGGATCGGTAATTGTTTCTGCTCGCTGCTGGCTACAATAGCGTTCGCTTGCACTTAATTAGGACAGTGGCGGGGAGGGTCAATAAATCACGACGCGTAACCTTTTCTGCATGCGGAGTCAGCGCGCAATTAGTTCTGCTAATTAAGGACTACCTGCCGATACTTTGTCGAGTTAATTCGAATCCCGTGGCTGGCCTCTCTCTCTCCTCCACGAGCGTTCAAGGGAACCCCCCGAGGGAACCCGCTTTTCGTCGCTTATTGTTTCTTTCAGCTGGCATGAGTTATTTAATTACCGGTTATTCTATTACGTTCCGCCGCGGCGTGTGATTGGATTCAGTTGGCCGAAGTCAAGGATGAAATTGAAGATGGAAATAGAAGGTTTCTAAGTTGCTTCGCACTGTCTACGCGGAGAGATGGCGGGGGTGGATAGTTCAAGAAGAATTGGGGCTCGGAACTTTTTTTCCGAACGAACCGAACGAAATGTTTCTTAATTAAGTTCGATGCAGAATCATCTCGCAAAAGTGACGCGTGTTATTTAAAGTAAAGAGCGTAGATTGGAAAAAAAGTTGAGACCTACGGACTGTGCACTGTTTAGATATTCGAGATGCGAGGAACAAGTCACGAATAGGTCTTTGATACATCGTGATGCGCATCATTTGAATTTCGTGGTGTGCATTGAGAGCTCGAGCCATCTGGCCCATAAAACGTCTCCCCCCGATCGGTCTGCCCAACAGATACATCTCAGGCGTTTCTTAATTCCCATTAACTCGTTGCACTATAACCGTAAATCGCCTCGGAGCAGGGAATGCAAGCCGTTTGCGTAAATTCAACGTCCTACGCTTCGAATCCGACTAGGTACGACGAAGGGTGCCTATGACAAATTTTATTTCCCCCCGGCGAGTTTAACTGCTCAGATTTACGCGTCCCCCTCGTCGCGTTGATCGTATAATCCCGCGGCAAGTGGAAATTCCAGCGCGAGATAGCGGGTAAACCGGCGAAATGATCATTTGCATTCATTCGCGATCGGCAAGGTGGAGTCGAAATGACTCTCACTGCTACTTCAGAGCATTTTAAGTAGTTGCTCGTAGCATTCGTCTACTGGAGACAGTACACATTGTCTACGCTTCTCCTACATTTTGTCCGTACTTCATCTTTCGACTCTGGATGAATGGTGAAAGAATTGGCTGGCCGAAAGCAGTCGATTGCACTTGCCTTGCGTTAGCTACGTTCTACGTTTCGTGTATTTGAGATTGCACTAATTGTACCACGCCCACACAATGCAGCAGAGAATCTAGCGGTCTTACGAAACGTAACATGTTAGTTTTTCTCGACGAAACGGCCGCTTTATCGCGATTAATCGCTCGAGAACCGAAATAATGGGGCAGTTACAGGATGAATAGAAAGTATTGGAGAACCTTGACTACACTACCTCGAATGGAATAATGCCAGGGTTCGAGTATGATCCGTCACGATCACGCAAGATCGCTCTGCCGATCTTCTTTGATCCCTGGCATTATGTTGGCTATTTAATTCGATTTAATTAAAGCGAACAGGAACGGCGACGGTTGGTTCCCGATCGCAGATTGATCGACCTCGCCTTATTTCACCGGCTGCCCGACATCCAGGCCAGGGGGAATATCTTAATTAACGCCTCCACTTGGTCAACCGTGAAAGATCGGGGAACAGATCTGGGTATCGTTCGTGAGAGAAATCGGCGCTACCTTAACGCGCCTGCAATTTGTACCTGTGTAAGAAACGGCGAGAGCACCACCAGCGCACACGCGAGTGTTCTCTCCTCGCGGCCTGCACGCTTTCGGCTCGCGTGAAATATCGTCGCGGTTCGAGGGTAAATGAAATCCCCATAAAAAACTTCAAAAAAGTACAAAAATTAGGCCAAGTGCATGAAATCAAATAAATCACAAAAAAATAGAAGATAATAATAATTACAAAATAAAAAAAAATATGTGAAATCAAAATCAGCTGCAAGTACATAAAGGTGCTTTCAGTCAATTACTTGGCTGTATATCACTGTATCATCTCCTGCTTCGATTATCTGTAAATATATAAAATCCACATTTTAGTGATTTTAGTTACAACTTAACGTAGAACTTATAAAGAAATATAGTGGCATTTTGCTATTATAAGTGTAGAGAGTAAAAAAAGTGTCCGGGTATCTTTCATGTTCTTGGCGTCGAGACGCTACCGCGTCTCTAGATCAACCATTGTTTTTCCAGCGAAATTCCTAGTTTTCCTTCGGAGCTTCGGTTGCTTTCCTTTAAGGAATATTCTATTAATATTCTGCGATCTCTCAGGAGACTATTCCCCGTTTGTAGCACGAGGCATCAACAGCATCGTACAAGTCCCAAAAGACTCTTGATCGCCTGATCCCACGCGGCCATGAAAGGTTAAGCCGGTACGCGGAAACAACAGTACGCCGTTATTTAATAAAGCGTTGTCTCCC
The DNA here is from genome assembly GCF_050908995.1 of Andrena cerasifolii. Taxonomy (NCBI): domain Eukaryota; kingdom Metazoa; phylum Arthropoda; class Insecta; order Hymenoptera; family Andrenidae; genus Andrena; species Andrena cerasifolii. Next base: position 22,417,188 of record NC_135119.1, on the reverse strand, counting down.
AACAGGGTCTAGTTAGCATCTCGGTCCACGATCGATCACGCCCCTTCGTAAGTCCAGCGTCGTTCACAACATAATTCAACGGTTCCGCGAACGTTTAATCATCGGGGGAATCACGGACGATCCCACCCTCTGTTCCCCTGCCCTCCCTGCCGGCCCTCGCGGACCGCTGTTCCTCTTTCTAACGCGCCACGACGCGACGCGACCGAACGATAGAGTCTGCGAGAGCACGCGGCCACGGAGTAGGGATCCTCTAATGTATTCTAATGGTATGCCGCCCCGACAATGAGGCACAACTCATCCTCCTACACCTATGGCATCTCCCATCGGGGCCGTGGCACAATGCTATCTCGACCCATCCTCCGAGATGCGTTTCTATTCCACTTCGTTACTCCCTCGCTCTCCTACTCCTCGCCGAAGCGGGGAGACGCGCGATCGGAGCGGCTGTCGGCGACCAGAGCTGGCTGACACACAGGGGGTCGGGATATTTGCACGCGTTAACATGGAATTCGCGGGGCTGGCGAAGGTCAGAGACGAAGGCTCGCGGAGAAATGGCCGCCGTTTGTGATGCTGGGTCCCGTGTGAAGGACGCGGAGCGATGATTACGCACCGTTGATAGAGGAATCTCCATGCAGATGCGTTAGGTCTGGAAACGAACGACGAGAACCGAGCTTAAACTCGAGCAGAGTACAGGGCTGAACTGTACCAGAAGCGTGCACCGACGGTCGTCAAAACTGCTAGCGTCGCCGTTGCGTCACGACGCGGACTTTCGAGCCTGGAATTACTTAACTTTATCGCGATTTACGAGGCATCCTAGACGCGTGTACCCGGCGACTGCGCGGGGAGGAAGAGAGCGGCGAGGAGAGAAAAAAAAATGGGAGAAGCAGGCATGCTCCCTGCGTTTCGCAAACCGTTCGAACGCCCAACCTTTGAAAGTGACTGGGTTATGCACGTGCTCTTCTTCCTAGTCCCTACCTACGTGAATTAAATGCGGCCCGAGATAAAGCGATACGTGCATCCTTGCGAAACGACAGGTCGTCCGCGTCGGGGAGGGAGAGACCAGGAAGAGGGAGCGACAAGGACAGTAGAGCGAAGGGGGTAAAAGTAGGCGGCGGAGGTGGCGGAAAGGGGAACATATGGCTGCGGGCTGAGGGGGTGGAAGGCGGGGGAGTCGAGGGAAATGGAGGAGAGGTGGCGGCTCGAACGATGACTGCGGCGCATAACGCAGGACGATGCATGGGTGTAAAGTTGTGAAGGCAGGGAAAGACAGAAACGCGAGGCACCGCGGAACCTCGAGGATCAGTCGGCAGTGTCGGCACGCAGAAAACGCCGCTGCGACGGTGGATCTGCATTCTAGGCGATTCCGCAATCTCCGCCTTGTCCTCCTCGCGAGCACGCACCGGACCATCTCTGCCGAGATAATTGTCCGCGAGCCGGGCGTGCCTCGGCGTTCGATTGTCCCTGTAACGATTACGATTTCTTCTTCCACGGAATTTCCAATCACCGCGATGAGATTCAGATTGGACCTAGCTTTTGGCGTTTGTCTCCTCGGTTGTTTGGCTTCAACAAGCTCACGAAAGGTAGACCTTGGTATCTCGTGCAATAGGCTCGGTCCGTGTACGTACTTGAGATGGCTGTACGCCGGACGATGAAGTCCCAGCCACGCCGTGAAGTCGAGGGCTTATAGGCTCGACGCAACGCACCAGACAGCTTCGATCGTTGCTGGGTTGCTCAAGTGCAACACTGTCGCGGAACGTGCATGCTCTGTGACTTCTGCCATTAACTGTACAAAGTTGCAACTCTACCTTGACGATAAAAATTGCATGGACGCCGTAGAAGTGCAAGCCCGCACGTGTCATTAGACGGATTGCTGTAAGTCATGCTTCCCGATTGTATAAGAACAGGAAATCATATGAGTTCACTCGAGAATAACTTGTCGGGGTGTATGATATATCTGCTGTAGAAACCATTCACATCCTTAGGGTCATCCTGAAGTCTGAAGATTCTCTGGATTCGTGAGATCTCTGAGGTCAGCTGCGATCCATGAGATCCACTGAAACCCTCGAAATCATTGGGTCTCTTTTTGGGAGTCTCGGATTGTCTTTCTCGTGTCTTTCCACATCTTCAGCGATAGTTGAATCGAGTTCTACGGGTCCAAAGTCGTCTCTGTTGGGTTCCACGGGTTTGACGTCACTTGTATAAAGTTTCGTGGGTTCTGAAGTCCACAGTATCGAGTTCCAAGGATCTTGGTTCATCTATGTCGGTATTCACGGCCTCAGGGTTGTCTGTAACGGGTCGCACGAGTCTACTATCTTGCATATCGGACTTCGTGTGTCCGATGCCACCTGTATCGGTTCCGAATAGCCTATAAGCTTATGCCTTTACAATTTTATATAGGAACATAGCTTTCTCACATCGGTGGCTTGCAAGCTGTATTATTAATAGATACCTACTACTTTTTATTACAAACTAGTGCCACCAGACTACAACTCCGACGTCCTCCTACTAATACAGTGTCTGATAGTACAGACCACATCCCCATTCAACGTCGCAGCGCTCGAAAAATACATTCAATCACCCTTAACATGTCTCTACGGAAACACAAGTAAGCGTCTCTTGATCTCGACGTTCCAGAAGAACCCTACGGTTGTTGCAAGCCCCCAATCACTTCCCTGCGAATTGAACTAATTGTATTAGGTTGTTGCAAATGAAATAGCCGTTTCTGATTTTTTAATTTATACTTTTATTTGACAAACCTAATACGTATTTCATCAATCAAAATAGTCAACATCGACTTCAATACAATTTTTCCAACGCGAAATAAGTGCACCAATGCCTTTCTGAAAGAAATCCAGAGTACGAGAGGCAATGAATTCAGCGAATGCAGTTTTTACATCCATTTCTTCTCGAAACACTTTTCTAATCAAAAAGCTACCTAGGTGCTTGAACTGTGACCAAGTTTGAACTCATACAAGTAAATTATTCGAATTTCCTTCTTTTCCATGATCAGTTAAAACGGTTTTTAATTACGTATACTGCACAACATAACAGAAATTATACACGCCAAATCACGCGTGAGACATGTACTTTTCAATTGATACAAATACAACGTCATCTGCACGGAAAAGAGCTAAGCTACAAAGCCGAGAAGTTTAGATCGTAGAAAACGGCCATTTCATTTGCAACAACCTAATAATATCTCGCAGTTAGGCCAGAATCGGTTCAGCGCGATGTCCAGTGCCACGGAGGGTATTGAACAGCGGATGCCGCGTCATTGGTACACAATACCGTGGCGGTCCGATTGTAAATCTTACGAATAGTCGCGCGTAACACGGTTGTGGCCCCGTATGACGCGCAGCGGGTGGCAATCGCCTTCCATTACGGTCCACCTTCGATTCCCGACCGCGCTGTATCATCCGTGCAGCTCGGAGGAACCCCCTTGCCTCCATTTTTCTTCTCCTACGAGGAGAATCGTAGGACCGAGTCTCACGAGGTTACAACAGCTCCATTGACGCGCCGTTACTTGGAACGCGTGGCGACGGGGGTGGGAGCGGAGCACGGACCGCTCCGAGGCATCGATGAACGGTTCATTGTGCCGCGGGTGAACTCTGAACTTCTAGCCCAGAGTTCGAGAGTTCTGAACTGAAATTGCTGGCTAGGTTTGACCGCCGCTGCACGCACGATCTTCCATTCGCCTGTGGCGAAGAAATGCATGTTTAAACAGTGGATGAGCGCGGCAGCGGAGCGTTTCTTTTCCCATGTTTGACGGTAGGTTGGATTAACTGAGGGGTTGAACTTCATCGGGGGATACAACGAGCAAGAAGAGGGTTGAGGAGCTTCTGTTGAAGTCGCGACCCGCGCTTCCAGGTGGTTCAGTTGCGAGTTCGCTGCACACGTACGTAACTGCAATGCAGGCGTAAAGTTATATCTGTGGGAGTAAATCGACTTAAGGGTGGCTGTTCCATCGGCGGGCAGGGAAAATTCTGCCTGTTGATTGGTGCCCGCATTGCGGCACCTCGAGCACTACAACTGTTACCGTGGACGGCTGGAGCATTACGTTGTATGTAATTTTATGTTCGTATCGATGGAGCTTTCACCCTTAACTTGAAATCCAGAAACGAACAGCCTTCCGAGAGAAATCTACCGATGAAAAATTGGTTGGAAAGTGTTGGTGGAATGAAGGCGACCGATGAAGAAACTGCGTCGCTGAATTACGCACCTCACGGTTGGTTGGATCGCTGGACCTTCTCCGCGTCCTCTTTCTCGTCTCTGCGGTTCCTGTCGGCTGTGCATCTTCCATGACCTATACTATGGTAATTCGGCCCGAACGACCTCCCCGCTGACCTTTGATAATAACGCCGCCGCGAGTGAAAAGGCGGCATGTCGCGGAGGTGGTGCCGCGGCCGCGGGAGTGGCAACACGGCCAGGTGAGCCTCGGTTGAGCCTTGGATCAGGCATACGGGTATACAGGTGAACCAGGAACTCGGTGCACCTCCTCCGCGTTGCCTGCCGCCCCCGACTATCTCGATAGGGCCATAACGCGTCGATACCGCCTCGGATGAGCCCGTGTCCGTCTGCCCTCCGGCTGCCTTTCGTAGGAGGTTCTCGCTTTGTCACGTACAAAATCCATGGGATAATGCACGTTATTACTCGCAAGCTCGAGCTTGCGAGGGAAAAGTGGAAGGATGGAGGAGAGAGGTCGGAGAGGATTTCGATTGGACACGAGGCACGAACGAAGAGAGAGCTGAAAATGGAGTGGAAAGAAGTGAGGTGTAAAAGGAACAAGTGGAACATAAGTGACCACTTATTTCGAAAAAATTCACTGGTGTATTACGGCGATGAAAAACCTTCGTTTGCTTGTATTCTTTCGATTCGTCTCCCATGCTTCAATTCGCTCTGGCACACTTCGTATCGATCTCGAAACGAGAACTTTCTCCCCCCCGAGGACTGATAAAAATCTCTCCCTCGCGTATTAATCCTCCATAAAGCGATTACGCGTTTCTCAGCGTTCCAGGAATGGAAGCCTTTAGGAGAAGGAAGGAGTTCGAAAGGAATCGCGTTGAAAGCGATTTCTATGGAAACACGTAAGCAATCCGCTAGGGAGCAATTAAGTGGATCACGCGATACGTTGGGGTCGGATGGGGGCCTCGCGATGAATACGACCGGCTGCGCCTCGCGGAGGGAACCGCGCGGCTTCTATCGTCGATTCAAGCGTTTATAGAGGCAAATAGCAACACTCGTGGTTGGCCGATTATTTTCTCGTGTCGCGTGCATTGAAATCCCGGTGCGCAGATGTTGCCCGGGTTGTGCCTTAGAACGGCACGCGTTCGACTCGCTCCATTGTGAAACGACCGACAAGCCCCGTTCCAATCCACCTCGACGACCCTTCGCCGACACGGACGTTCGACGAATCGATTTCTGCGAGCATCCCGTCCACCAAACGAACTGCAATGTACAGGTTGCGCAAAAATACCTGTCGAGGCCAAACGCTTCTCTTTCGAGTCTTATCTTTTTTTTTGGAACTCTTCGTCGCTGGCACCGTCTGAGGGCGAGCTTTGAATTTAAGCGAAGATTACTCCGGAGTTTCGCGAAGAAACGGTACCCATCGTGCTTCCCTCGAGAATAATTAAAAGCACGAGAATGGAAAGAAGTAAACTGGAACTCTGCGAAACGGTCCTATTCCCAGAATAGCTGCTGAATTATTTCTGCAAGTCGTCTGGCATAACCGTAACGCAAGTTTATCAATAGAATACGTATGTACATGAATGAGAGCCTTAGCGTCGAGGGCCCGTTTCGTTCCCGAAATAACTGTTTAATAATTCCTCGAGGAAGCTTTTCTGAACACAGGCCAGGACAGAAGTGATCCCGATCGACGTTGGAGAGGGAAGAGAGAGAGAGAGCTAGAGAATCCGAGTGTTAAAAAGGAGGGAGGAAAGCTTAGGAAGGATGTCTGCGGGTGGATCGTGACGCGATCTCTCCCCGTGGCGTGACAATCTCGATGTTTCGAGCTGCCGATTCGAGCAGCTCGCTTATACGCTCACCCACACACGCCGGCGGAAGCTCGAGCGCCCTTCGACGCGTCTCGCCTTTTAGGAAGGATTAAATGTCGACCTGGACGAGCGCGGCTGGAGCGATGTAGCCGAGCCACGGAGTCGACCACGCGAAAAGGATCGGCTCGTTCCAGCATCCACGTACCGATACGAGCCGCGCTCTCTCGTATACGATCTGGCACACTTCGTGCCACACTCGGGGCACACGTACGCCGTAGCATCGCGCACGAGCTCGAAATTTACGGCACGCGAGCGGGCTGTTGGTGTACGGATGCACGGCTGAGGCCGTGCCGAGAGTGCCGCTCCTCTCTGCTCGCTCGCGCATCTTCTGCCTTGCGCAACGATCCCCGCGAGGAGAGAGCGACGAATCGAGATGGATAGATGGCCCGATAGAGAGCTGGAGAGCGAGACAGAGGGGAAAACCATGCGCACCAGCTGCACCCAGGCTCATTCCATTTGCTCGGCACAATACGCGCGTGTTGGGCGACAAGCGCGAGAGTGCCTTTTCGGCGATCGATTCTGCGAGAGCACCGCGAGTTTTCGGGCAGATTATTGGGAGGAGGAAATTCCAGGTAGGACAAGAACCGGGCTTGTATGATTTCGCGGTACAAGAAGCGATTCGCAGGCTTTGAAAAGTTCATGTCGCAATCGAAGAAAATGAACGACGCGTGAGATGAAGCACGTCCTAAGGAGGCGATGCATCTTGAAATGAACTTCGGCCGCAGCGGTCAGCGCAGCGAACGATTAGCACTAATTCCCGTGATCCGCGCGGAACAGCGCGAGCACGCGATCGATCGATCATTCCCAGATATGATCCGGCAGTGTATCCAGCGCTCGTTTCACTTCGCACGCGTGGGTGTACCGCTAACGGGCAAAGATCAGCTGAGCTCGTGCGGCAGACGTTATACCCATAATTGGCCCTCATCTCTGGAAACACAATCCGATCGTTACCTATTCGTTATCCGCAATCTCGCGGGTCCCCCGTAGTTGGCGAACGCGGGCCCTCGCCGAGAGACACGCGTTCCCTGTGACATCGCTCGCATAACGAAGTAAATCAACCAGCGAACCAACGAACGCTCGCTCGCTCGCTCGCGCGCGCGCGCTACCTTTCCATGCGAAATGCCGAACAAACGACTGAGACGGAGCGACAAAGAGAAAGGAGGGAGCCAAGGGGGCGCGGAGAAGGGACTTCGAAACGCGAGGAAAAGGATACATGCTACGTAGTCGGAAGAGGAATAGAGAGATGGAGAGAGCGAAGGGGCCCCCTCGCATGCAGAACCTTAGTATTCCTTCTGCGTCAAATGTTAACTCGTGCCACTAACTATGCGGCCCTCTTATTCGCCTCGTGCCTCTATGCCTCTCCTTCTCCTCTCCTCAGCTCAATCCTTCGCTTTTTTCCCGGCTGCCTCCGCGACGGTGCCATGGAAATCCGTCGGGAGCCGCTGCTCAGCCGAGTATTTGTATCGCGACTGCACCCCGAGGACGGACGCAGGCCAATCATTGCGGGTGCACGAGCCGCCGCTCGGTATTTTTAGATCGCGTTCGCCTCGTATTTGTAAGCGGACGCACGATTCGAGGCGCGCGCGAGCGCGTGCTCCTCGGCGTATGCATGCGATCGAGGGATTTACATATAGGAGAGAGGACCGCGGAGGAACGAGAGACGACGACGCTCGTGGCGGCTGCTCTGAAATTCAAAGGGGGGCGGCCGCTTTGTATTAAAGTCGTGTAACAAGTGTCACCTGTCGGTCGCGCGTCCACGGTGACGGGCGGCTGCTGCCGGCGTTTTCGACACGCGTCAAGGTGTTCCTCCACCCTTTCCACCAATTCTGCTTTCGCCTTTTGACGCGCGATGATGATGACGATTCTATTGCCAATGTATTTCGAGGCAGGGGAGAATCAGTGTGCTTGACGATATCGCTGATTTATTAAGAGCTCAACCCTTAACTGGTATACTGTTTTTTCAAACGTAACTGTTATCTTGGGGTCGTGGCAGACCCCAAATAAAAAAGGACACAGATATTTGTAAAGTCGACATTAGATCAACCTCTATGAATACCTATTTTGTTCGTAGGTAATGTATAAAATAATAGATACGTAGAAAGTTAAACTATTATGATCAAATTAATTAAAAATTCAGTTTACAAACTTAGACAACCAAATATTTTGCAGCGAACCTTGCGTGCTTGGGGTCATGACTGACCCCAGGATACCAGTTAAGGGTTAAATTTATTTTATCTTGCACCCCATTAATCCCAAATTGTATAACATAAGTAAAGCCCTTTCTCCTGATTAGAATATGTACACTACTCTGGGGATGGGACTGCGTCAAACCTTCCGAGGATTCTGTTTTATTCATTGCGAATTTGTGGTCGGAGGAAGTTAAAAACCGATATTCTTATGTCCACCTGTTCGCGTCAATATTTCTTACAAATGTGTGTTACGTGTTTGAGGCGAAAGAGAAGTTCCGACTGGCTGGCTGATTCGCACGATCCTCTACTACTTACTGGTCTCCGCGCGGCGAGCGGAGAAAGTAGTAGTAGACGGGCGCTGTCCGAATCTACTGGTCAGACAGTAGGAACCGACTGTGGCACACCGCCATAAGCACTGCTGCTTTTTCTGTAATTATAATCCACAAAATTACCTTTTTTAGAAAAAGGTACAAAAATGCGCGCCGAGTATACGTGCGTGCGAAGACGAACGAAAAAGAACTGTCGTAAATTTATTATGTGCTATATTTAGCTTTACAAAACTAATGATATACAAAAATTGCGCCAATTATAACAATGGTTATTTATACAAACAACAAATGTATTAAATAATATTAAGCAGTTATATTTTTATACAAATAAATATTTCAATACGAATAAATATTTTATTCAAAATACTTGGCGCTGCGAAACCAAAAAATGTTAATTGTCTTGGTTAATAAATAAAACAAGACAAGACGCCACTGAGACAAGAAAGAAAGAAAAAGATTTTAATGCAATTTATACATATTTATTCAGTTTAGCAATACCAATTCGAGACGCAGCGCCAAGTATTTTGAAAAAAATATTTATTCGTATTGAAATATATATTTGTATGAAAATATATCTGCTTAATATTATTTAACACATTTTTTGCTTGTATCATCAGCTTCATACCAACTACTAGTTATTCCTTCTTCTATATAAAACTAACGAATCTGCATGTAAGCTACAACAATTTGAAAGTCTTTGGTAGGCACTTTGCCTATGTTAAGTATAAGTGGACGTAGACCGTAACTGTATAACAAATAATACAACAAGAAAATATTAGACACTTTAAAGCATATTCTAACTTGTAACGCTAATTAAAAATATGAAACACATCTGAGTTAAATTATTCTTCTTTCTATCCAATATCTTCTTGTTGTATTACTTGTTATACAGTTATTACGGTTTACGTCCACTGATACTTAACGTAGGCAAAGTGCCTATCAAAGACTTTCATAATGTTGTAGTTTACATGTTCATTTACGTTCAACTCAGATATGTTTGATGGCTCTAATCGTTGGCGTTATAAGTTATCCATAGAATCTGTAGAAAATTCCGCACCTAATTACAAGGTTGCTTTATTTCACTGCTTTATTTCGAGATTCGGTAATCGAAGGGTTCTTGATAGCGGGTCGTGGCGTAATATAGACACTCCGTGACACTACCGTTTCTCTTGATATCCAATTGATACTTTCATGGGAACAAAAGACTACATATTTTCCTATACCAAAGGTTCTTGACTTGTGGAAACATTCAAGTTTATTTGCCCTTACCACCAATCGATCCTCCTATACTTCTCCATGTCGGTTCTCTTACACGTTCACATACATAATAGTAATTTGCAAGATATCTGCACCATAAATTCTCCAGCGACTATTCCCCGTTAGTCAGAAAATCGGCAATATTACTTTTACAATAGGTTCGTTAACGATCATCAGATACCGTGACCAGGAATAATCTCGCGGATCGCATTGTCGCGCGTAATTATCATTCCACGCTAACATGGTGGAACCTCCCAACGCGATCCTCCGGACGCAGCAGTCGCGGAGTTCACAAACGTTTATCATCGAGACAGGACAGTGGAGAATTGCTATCTAGATAGAAAAAAAAGGCCGGCAACTCGGGTTGCACGTAGCACGCGCTATTTGTCACCCGCTGTTGCCTATCTGCGGCTCGTATCTGTTATCGTGTTGTACCGCGGAGGGCTACTTTGGCCCGATGCCGGCTAGATCTTATCGTTTCCCTCCTTCCGTTCTAAGTTCGAGTTATCCCCCGTGGAATAAATTCAATGCCCAATGGTTATCGCGCCGACAAAGTAACGCTGGCTGCATCCCGGCGCGTTGCGTCGCTGTCCCGTCGCTTTGCATTACCATCGACGATCCCGCACCTTCCGGTTTCCCCACACAGTCGCTCGATTTAAGGTAGTTCCTAACCAACTATGTTAGTCAAATTAGAGTCGGGTAATAAACGATAAATATAAAGTATGATACTATGGAAATAATAATAATAATTTTTAACATCATGTATATATATATTTTTTAAAAAGTTCAATGTTAATACAAATACAATTGTAATACGAAAATAGAATATTAAATTGGTTAGCGTAGTGATTTGGAGCACCAGATCTGACACCGTCGCATTCATTCGTAGCGTCTTTTATAACCAAAATGTCAGAAAAAATGTTCATATGAATTTGAATTGCCGTTCGTTATTTAAATGTTTAAACATATCCATTGTGCGACGCTGCCACCTTGACTGTTCTGCGTAGTTTCTAAAAAATTTGCACGTAAACCTATTTTTTATAGGCATTTACGAAGAAACCATGTGGTCAGTTTTGCAGAAATTAATAAATTCATTTCCTGATACTTCGATGTACTTTTGTGCCAATTTTAGTAGACTTCTTGAATATAGTTTTCCTGTTTCAGGAGAAAAACTGAAACTATAACCCTCTTTTTCTCGACTCTGCCATGTGCCACTGTGTTAAAATTGCATGAATTTTAATTAACAATTTCTCAATAACTATATGGTAAATCGATTTTAAACTTTGTACAAGGGTTTCTTGTATTCCAAATTAGTTTTGAACGAAATTTCAAAGAATTCTTGAATTTAGTAGATTATTCAGGAACTACCTTAATCGCTGCTATCCGGCCTTTGGGCAACTTCGTTTCTTATGGGAGTATCACTCCGACGACATCTAATAGTCGATTTACGGAACATTGCGATTGAATCTGCCTCTGTGCTGAATAGCTCGCAATACGTCTGCTGGTTACGTTCGACCCTTATATCCTTGTCACTCGTTGAATATTGCTCGCGAATTCATTGATGGCTATGGAACTATCGAGGGCAGAGAGTCTTGTCAAACTATTAACTTCGAGTTTCATGCCCTGGACTCCCTGGAACATCCGTCACAATTGTTTTAGGAGCATTTGTCACACACCGCAGATCCTTGGGCAAGGATCTCGTGATTGTCAGACGGTATGCAAGAACGTCCGTTCGTATGATAGTTAAGAATCGTGCGTTGATAAAACGACCACGTGGCCGAGACGTTTCCGACAGATTATCGAGCTGGTTGATCACGCGAAGGCGAGGCTCGGCGCGCGAACCTGACGAGGAAAACGCGCGCTGCCCATACACGGCGATATGCGAATGCGCATGCCGTACGCCTCGTATAAAATTTCGTTCCGGTAACCCGCGGGGGGCCAATTATACATGTACGCCGACTCGTTTCGCAACGGCGGCAATGAAACTCTAATGACGACCGCTGTCAACCACACTTCCATGCGGCAACTAAGATCGTAAAGTTCGGCTGCGCCGGTTTTCTGATCCCGCAACAAGTTACGCCAATAACGAACCCACGTATATGGAGTAGTACCAGCAGTCCCTTTACGGTTGTGTTCAGCGAAATTCTTGCTACCTCGTTGATCAGCGACGTCGATACGAATTTCGAGGATACCTGCCTCGCCAGTCTTTCGAGGACACGTGCGCTAGTCCGCGCAGAGGGTAGTTTCGAGTATTATCAAATTATTTTACGCTTCGTCTTTCAACACTTCACCTCGCTATCCAATGTGTACGCTCAGTACTACTGACAGGGGAAGTTAGGCAACCCGGAAATTCAAAAAAACATGCAACTTTGAGTGCAAGTGGAGTAGTTCATCTGTGACACAAATCTATTTTTTGTTCGTGACATAGTGCGATTTTAGAGGGTGAAATCACCCCTTGGAAAAAATGCAGAATTTTCTCTATCGTGGAATATCTCGAGAATGGTGAAAAATATTGAAAAAACAGTTTAAACAAATGTTGCTTTTTTATATCTACCAAACCGAGTAAAAGTAATTATCGAATTAAGGATTGGTGGTGGAGGTAACTTGAAAGGTATGAATTTTTAAAAATTATTTTCACGCAATTTTGTAGATATAAAAAAAGATGCAACTTTTAAACAAACTTCTTTTCGATATCTCTCACCGATCTCGATATATTCCACGATGAAGAAAATTCTGCATTTTTTTCAAGGGATGATTTCAATTTTACTCTCACAGTTACTTACGCCTAAAGATGCATAATTTTTTTAATTTTCGGGTTGCCTAATTTGCCTTGTGAGTCTTGGAGACCATTGAACTACCTGAAATAAACCCTTTGATTGCGTTTAATTGCGTTTCCTCATTTCACTCGACAAAAGTAGGATAGATTGAAATCTGCAAGGCACTGATTTTCATCGAATCGTCTGAGGTCACAGCGAGATCTAATCAGCTGTAAAATAATCGTCGAAGGATCGATGTGCTCGAGTGGAGCATTCGTCTCCCGATGCCGTGGCATCGAACGTCGTCTCCGGCGCGTTATCCACGGTGACGGTCGATTGGCGTGTAGGCTCGCGGTTTCAGGAAAAGCAGCTTGAAAGCAGGAACCACGGAAGACGATAACGGTAGATATGTTTCGCGGTGAAAGGTCTTCGGGGACGCCATGGCTTTACGTCAATTACATTGATATAGTGTCCCCGCGAGCTCCCTGCCCCCCTTCATTCTGTTCTACCCTCTTCGTCTCTCCCGCTCGCGTCCCCTGCGTCATATCGAATAGTTTTTCTCACCGGGTGCCCCTATCGGTCCCCGGAGTAGTAAATCTCGTCACCTTGAAACCGTGTTTCCTGGCTTCGAGCTGCGCAGTTAATTACGAAGCGCTGCGCCGCCTATCTTATCAGTGGCTTTTTCCTTTCGCGATGATTTCTTGGATACCAACGTGAAATGTCTGTTACTTCTCTAGAGGCTTCGAGCGGGAAAGTCTAAGGACGATACGTTGTAGAAATGAGCGTAGTCTAGAGGGGCTTTAAATTTAAAGTGGTCGCAAAGTTAATGTCTTTTTTGCTGCTTCAACAATAGCCAAACTGCTATTGTGAAGGAACACAGGTACAATCTGTTTCCAGGCATTATCCTCGCAGCTTGCAAGAAGCGTTTGACGCCGCATGGCGTCCCATGTATCATATCCTTGCGTCGATAGTTCGCCCGCGGTGTTTCCCCCGTCCGCCACGCAAGAAGAGCATTTCGCTATCGGTCGCGCTGCAAGAAAACTTGATTAATAACGAAATAATAGCACGGCTTCCCCGTCCATTTCGCTTTGAGGTATTGCAGGCGAAACGCAAGGGAAGATCACCGTCTTCGTTCTCTCGTCGTCCCAACGTTAGAACAGATTTAAGCCTGAGAAACCCATAAATGCAAAAATTCATAGCAACGAACAATGCGCAGATATGTCCAGCAATTTTACACAGGACGGCATCGCATGCTGGCCGGTTGGTCCAGTGATTTATTGGCGTTTTTCTTTGCCGCAGGATTACGCGGCCGCGTCCCTATTAAGCACGCTCGTTAAAGGTGGCAAATGCGTGACGCATTCGTGCGACCAGCGTGCCGCAGCGCAATTTCACGAGCGGCTCATTAGCGATGCATTTAATTCGAGGACGCTCGCAAAACCCGAAATACCTCGAGTTCCAGCCTGTCGCCTTCGATTCCCAGCGTCCCGGTCTCACCGAGCCACCTACGACTGCCTGGCGCGCTTTTATTCGTCGAATACCTCGGTTTCGGTGCATGGAACACCTGAGGGGTCGTGGGAGGTTAAGTGGACATTTATTTTGAACGGTTTGTTGGTGGTATCGAGAGAAACAGGCGGGAAAGACGCTGTTGCATTTCTGTTGGTATCTAGAGACGCGGTAGCGTCTCGACGCCAAGTACATGAAGACACCTTGTATATGTCGACTGTCGCTACCGCTATCATTTACTCGTCGCACGGCAATTTCAACCTAACCTGAAACTTATTTCATTAATATCTCATCATGCCTGCAATATTTTCTAAATTTAAAGGCATTTTTCTCATGTAAATCGGATATAAGCTTTCGATCAAGACCAAATTCAATAAAATCGGTCCACGCATGACAGAGATATCGTAATATCGTCCCATGGTTCTGTCAGAACCGGTAAGATTTTTCTTTTGATTTTTCTTGTTCATGTAATTTTTCGTCAGTATAATACGTATTATAAAATAAAAAAAGATGTGAAATCAAAATGAGCTGCACGTTCATAAAGGTAATGATAAATACAAATAAATATTTTAATACGAATAAACATTTTATTCAAAATACTTGGCGCTGCGAAACAGAAAAAATGTTAATTGTCCTCGTATTAATAATTTACAATAACTCCCTTACAATCTAAAATACATAAACATATACATATACATATCAGAAACGCAGTCAGATTTATTCTACATATATTTAATTCTAATGTCATACGTAGCATATGCGCACGCACACATACACACATTCATGAATGCACACAAGAAAGAAAGGAAAAGATTAATTAATGCAATTTATACATATTTATTCAGTTTAGCGGCGCCAATTCGGGACGCAGCGCCAAGTATTTTGAATAAAATGTTTATTCGTATTAAAATATTTATTTGTATTTATCATTACCTTTATGTACGTGAATCTCATTTTGATTTCACATCTTTTTTTATTTTACAATTATTATTATCTTCTATTTTTTGTGATTTATTTGCTTTCACGTACTTGGCGTAAATTTTTTACTTTTTTGAAGTTGTTTATGGGGATATGCTCTAATGGAATGCAAACTGTGCCACTGATACCTAAAAGGAACTAAAATATCGAACCCGGCAACGAGGCGAATACCGAAAGAAAAAGCAATCTAGCAACTCAATTACGAAAATAGCGCAGCAACGAGAAGAAATGCGAAGAAACGAGAAGGAAGAAGAAGAGACGTGGTTTTCTTCGCCAGAAGCGTTGCCCAGCGCCGCGTCCTGCCGAGGTACAAACGCGCGTACAATTTTACCCAAGGTTAGTACAGATAGGTGTACCCTTGCTGGCGCTTTTTCCCCCCGCGTGTGTTACTACAATGGTAGCCGACGAGTACGACACAAGCAGCAGTTTGCTCGGGTCTCGCGCAAGTCGAAGAATTATGCATCGCGTGAGCCTGGCCGCGGGATCCAATCCTCGCGACTTCTTGCCTGGGAGGCTCTTCTTGGCGAGCTGGACTCCCCATAAGTCATGCTAGGTGTTCCTTCGGTAATGACCGGCTCTCCCCTTCTGCCATTCTCTTCCAGCGAGCATCAGCTTCTCGTTTTACCCGCTGCGACTACGCGATCCACGGCCGCGATGCACCGTCGCGAATCGTAATCTCTCGACGCTGCTGGTCTCCCCGTCGCCCGGCTAATGACGGTTCTTCTGGTCGCGATTCAAATTGAATTTTGTTTATCCGCGGGCATACGCGCGGGAGTGCATGATTGACGTCCAGGCGCTCGCTGACCTCTGCTTCTTTGTACATCCCCGATTTCTTTCGAATCGATGGAATGGATCTTCGATCGTGATAAATTGATGATGCCAGGAGGGGTTTGTTAAGTTCAACAAATCCCCTATTCGTTGGCTACAATGTGTCACCTCAGTGGCTAAGGTCCAAAGTTAGCTGAAGGAAGTTGGAACGTTGACGCTTGACTGAAATCTCCTCCACGTCGAAGCTCTGGAACGTCAGCGTAATCGCGGTGCCGCGCAAAGCCAACAACGGGGTAACACAATACCCCGTCCAATTCCGTGCGTGTCGGGATATAAAACGCTAAAAAGAAGACAGGTGTGTGCTCCCAAGTAGGTGTACCTATATAATACACGGTGCCCCGTCCCGAACCGGTTTTAATTGCGATAACGATCAGGGGATGATGGGGACTATTGTAACCCCGGGCCCCGGCGAATACGAACGACACGCGCGTTACGCGCCGAGTTACAGCACCGTTCCCTGTGACGTCCCGTACGGTTCCAGTTTCCAGGATCAGATACCAAATGCGGTGTAACCGATCCAGCAGGCCGAGCCTCTTCGATTTAGTCCCGCGGCTCATTTGAATTTCGCCGTCTAGGCGTATCTCTACGCGTAATCTTTACCTGGCTCGTTCCACCTTCTCCGCTCCTCTGTCTTCGTCCCCTCTGCCCGTGGCCCTTCGTCTTTCCTCTTCCTCATCCTCCTCCTTCAGGAAACTCTTCTTCTCCTCCTCCACCTCCGCCGCTTCTTCCTCCCCCTTAACGGCCGAGTCTCTATTTCCAGCTATAGACTTAACCTCACGACCGACGATCCTGCCGGGATAAGGATTCACCTCGGCCGCGACATAATCGTAGGGACAGAACGCTGACATTCCACGGAACTTCCTGATCGCACTCTCCTCGTTTCCTGATAAAAGTTGCGTCGTCCGGCCCGCGCGTATCCACCCCCGATCGACCCGTCCGCTCGTCCCGTTAACCCGTGGCCGTTCCTGCGGCCCTCGCGTTACGTCGTCACGACCTTCGCGTGGATTTTCATTCCGCGCAGGGGTTATGGTCGCTCGATAAACCGGCGCACGCTTTCTGGACGTAATCCTCGGCAGTGGTTCCGCGATAGCGTCATTTCGCAGTTACCTGTGCACGGTCACAGACTCTCTTCTTCTCGAAGGGGGTGGCTCGCAAATGAACCTACAGATTTCACGTGGTCCTTTGTAGTATCCTCTAGAGGGACTTCCATGAAGGAGAATCGGACGTTTTTTTTGTCGTCAACCGGGAAGTTTCCGGGACACGTTTTTACGCTGATAATCTTGCACTGCGTAAGATTCATTTAAGAAATAGACTGCTGTGATTCCACACCAGCTGCTGAGCCCTCTGAATAGGGTCGAGGTGTCTCGCGTCCACACAGATCCAGGAACAGATTGCGCGGTCGAATGCAAACGTGACGCGATGGAAACGAGCGAAGGAACGACCGTGGGCCACGTCGACGTGGCCTCACGATAAAAGGCGACGTCACCCAGGGGCCGTATTGTACAATTATTTGCGCAATTCGCGCACGCTCACCTGGACCGTCGGATTGAAACGTTAACCCTTAATTAGCGCTAGGCTCCGCGCAGCCTCTTCTACATAACGGTCCGCCGACGCGCAAATAAGCACGTTTAATTGCTTCTTAATTATAATCATCAATTGCGCGCACGTCCTCGCGCAGCCGGCCACTCGAGGCCTTTATAATCGTTTTGCCTGGATTACTCAACGCTCGGAGTATCCCAGGTGGGCGGGTGTCCATGTCACTATGCGAGTTATTAAGCGCGCGGAACTTTTATTCCTCTGTTTCGTTCTTCTTCGTGGGGGATGCTGAGGAGACTGGCGGACGAAGAGAGATTACGTGGATGGCGGACTGGGTTCATTAATGAACGAGATAGAGGCCGGAATGGGCTGGAAAATTTAGACGAAGGATCGGAGATGGAAATTCGCGGTGGTCCAGCGACGTTCGATGCAAGGCGGTATATAATTGATTGCCGTGGGAAGAGTGTTTAATGTCTAAAGTTTTTTTTTTAGAGGAGCCACCTGTTACTCGTGAGTATCGAAGAGTCTACGAATTGTTTCATGTTTTTCGAGCTATTGGAAAATTTTGCGAAAGCAGTATCTTTTGTCTCTGTAATGTAAAGGAACATATTTTTCTTTGGTCGAATGTAAAATTTTAAATTCACGTTCGCAGACAACGTGTCACTCGACTCCTCTCAATTAATCCTTCCTTGGTATCTGAGAAACGTGTATCGGGTCGTAAATCAGCAGATATAGGTGCCGCTCGCGGTGTTATCGTTACACGAGAGGTCGAGGGATCATCGATGAGTATCACGAAGTCCGTGTCCTACCCTCAGAAAGGATATTTAGATACAGCGTGCGCGCGCGCGCGAGCGCGGGCGCGGGCACGAGTATGATAGCACGTGAACACGCGATCTATATACGCGATTTCACACAGCGGTGCCACGTTAGGCCGTGCGATAATGCTTCTTCTCATTAAGACATTGAGAAATATTGGAACTCATGATTAACGGGACACGAGGTTCTTTAAGCGTCTAACGATAACCGACTGACTTTCAGCGCACTCGCTGACCCCGGTAAAACATATTCCCCGGGGATAGATTATTATTTAACGTTAGTCACCCTGCGGGATGAATCTGCGGGTCGGGTGGTTGTGAAAGTTGCGAGAGCTGCGGGCAACAACGAAGGAAGCTCGTTGAAGCGCACCTACCTGGCGATTATTCTATGAAATCCATCTTTCGCTGCATGCGGAGACAATTACATTCATTCCGCGATGAGTGATGCGCAGTGTCTCGGGCTGGCTTTCCACTTTATCGTCTTCAAATTGTATGCATCCACATTAGCAGACGTTAGAATGCTCCTCGTGATAGCTACCTAGGATGATAGAACCCGAGGTTGTTCTACTGATTCCGTAAAATCGTTAGAGGTATCAGAGACCCAGCTGGCGTACGGGATGAAATCCCGGTATCAGTTCGCGAGCGTCCCGGCAATTCTGTTCGTCATTCTAGCAAGCAGATTCCCGAGAGTGCCAGAATCGTTATCCCGCGTCGATCCACTGAAAACCGTGGAAGGGTCGAAACGAGTCCCCGGTGGTCTCCGGCAGACAAAACCGGATCGTCCTCGTATAGAAAACGTCCATAAGAAGTGGAAACGTTAACGAGGATCGAAACGGGATTTCCATGCAGCCAGGCCGCGGTATCGCCTCCGCTTGATTACTTGGCACGGCGGTATCGGGCGAAACGGGATTGGCGGGGATCCAATCGGCGAATCGTGGCACGTGGAGGTCTTTCCGCTCCGGGGATTTACCTGGCAGGTGGTGGAGTGCGACCCCTCCATCACGCCCGCCAACAATCTCCCTCTGCCTCCCTCTTTCTGCTCCCCTCTTGCCCATCCAGTTCGATGTCTCTTGCTGGCCGAGGATCACGGTCCTCGCGTATCGCGGCTCCTCTTTTTTCCTTTTCTTTCCTTCGGTTTCGTTGAAGAGGAGACCGAGGACGGATCAACGGCGCGGCGGGAAGATATTCCGGAGGAATAGGTGGGAGGAGAAGCGAGAAAGAAATAGAGAGGATAGGTAAAAGCAGAGTGACTCGAGTCATCGAGGAGGAGACCCCTCCACGCCACCCCCACTCGGACGAGAGAGAGGCTATTTTACCGCTAGTCCAAGGCAAGATAGGATGACCTACTTCGACAGGCTCCTCCTAAGTAGAGGGGCATCCAGTGCAGCGTTGATTTCTAATCGGAAAAGTCGCGGTGAACCGCGCCAAGCCGCCCGGCCAATCCGCGCTGGCCGAGCTCCTTTTGCATCGGCCACGTAGCGAAAAAGATATCCGACCAATCCCGCGACGATCCCCGGCCGCTGTTGCACCCGCGGCATTTGCATGTGCCGAACCAACGGCCGCCTGTTTAACCACGCGATGCTCTCGCCGCGACATTGCAAAATACGCGGCCGACGCGACGTGCCTGACGATCCTTGCTTCTTCCAGGCTCTATCACAGGAGAATTGATGGATCTTCTCCTCTCCCGGCTAATCTGGGTCCTCTTACCTGCATTCGTTCTTTTCCACCACTTCCTAGATACGTCACGCATGTATCGAGGATTCTTAGTCCTGTTTTTAGTTACATCTCTGCTATGGTTCGTGACGATTTGCGATTTTTACTGTTCCCTGCTGGATATAGGAAGTTATCAAGGTTTCAGTAATCTTGGCAGGTACCAGGGGTCTTTAATGTTTCTTCGAATACTTTTCATTCTTAAGAGAATCTTTTATAAAATGCGCATTGTGCAGTTGCGTCTCAGTGTCCTTGTTCTGCTTAAGAAAGGATTTCCATGGGATGCGGATAGAATTCTAGCGCAGGGTGCGAACACGACTGGACGTTGCTGCAAGTTTGTTCCCTGCCCCCGTCTCGCCGGCAAACTGACACCAAGGAGATCGCGTATGATATGCGCCGAAGTAACAATTAAGAGATCGTGCTGTGGTCCATAGAGATCGTCTAGATAGGCTCGTGGGAAACGCTGCAGCGGTGCCAAGAGCGTAGCGCAGGCACGGCTGGAACGGTTGTACGTCGTTAAAGACGCGTCATTAAGGTTAAACGCTCTGGAGAGCAGCCAGCTGATGTCCGTCGTTTTACACTCTTGCGCCCGGAGCGGCAGAAGATCCGTATATTTCAAATAAATAACGAATTAATGCGAGATGCAGCCACGTGACCGACGCCGACGGTCCGACGTCTCCGTGGTACGTGAACGCCTGACTCGTACCGTTCCAGGTTAACACCTTCCGGCGATTTTCTACCAGGATCATCATTTGCTCGTTGTCAGATCGTCCCTCCATCACCTGGCATATCTAGGCCCCGCGTTCTCTGACTTCTCGCATTAATTTTCCACTCGGTTTTCTGTCCTAACCGCGCGGCCAGAGAACCGCGCTCGATCGGTTTTGGTGATTCGCTTAATTCCCTTTTAAGAGGCTGCCTCTCTTTCCCAGACTTTAACCGGAGCCTGCGCAAGCTGGGCTTCGATTTGTCACTAAGGTATCCGGGCTCAGAAGGTTGGATGATTAACTCGGATTGATCTCGAACGGCACGGTACGTTCGACGGAATGCTTTCAGATCGGGCATGTCATCTATGTCTGTCCATTGATTCCTGTCAGAGGAGGAAGACAAGCCAACTCTTCTTCTCCTGGCGAGCAAGTCACTCACATAAATTCCTCAAGAGTCCTTATGCCGAGGTCTCGATACCTTAGAGAGCAATAGTAATCAAACTCGCATTCATACGGTTCTTTATTTGGAATCGTGTACAGGATACGTTACGTACACTTTGACAGTCCTTTACGTAACGTCTCGGCTACGTTCACTTCCTAATTCCTGCCGTATCCTGCTCTCGGCTTAAAAGTGCGATGCAAAGACGAGCGGGCGCAGCTCTTATCAGTAAATTATTCAGATGCAAGTATCCGTTGTTCGGTGCGCCGATAGTTCGCAAAGTTCAACAGCAAGGGTGCAGGATGAAAGACAGTTCAATCATCTCCTTCTTATCAAGCGATGCGAACACCCACGCTGAATAAGCTGTCAGCGACGCGCGGAGGTAACACGTTGCGCAAAAGGGCTAATCCGAGGAGTTGCAGCCTCCGCTGCGTTTCGAGCCGAGGCTATCCTCGAGGCCAGGGTGTAGATCGTTCGATCACGATCGGCACATAATTACGAGAGGCGACGATACCTTCGCTCAAACGTATTACAAAGTCTCCGCGAGATTGCGTAGTCCCCGGAGTAAACGCAATAATAATTTAACTGACAGGCTATCGCGCAATCGTCCAACGGAGTATCATTTGTCGAAGCGAGCCGCGGCGATGGAAACCAGCGAGGGTGGGGACCACGGGAAAGAGAAAGAAAAAGAGCAAGAGATCGGGAGGGAGAGAGGTGCTCGCGAAGCATTAATCTTTCCTCTCTTTCTGAAGTATCGCGATCGAAACGTTTCGGACGAATAGACAGGGGGTACACCATGACGGGAAATGTCGAGGTCCTCGACGGCTGGGAATGAGTTTGCCGGTTTCCTCCCACAAGCAGTCGGCCAGTCTGTGCTCCCCTTCCTCCCAGCCCCGTCCTCCCGCCTCTCTTTCCGTCCCTTTGGCCGGCCTGACAGGAGCTTACGACTATTGTTTTATCGGCGACGGACGATCCGTTGCCGCAATCTTGCCTGCCCTCCCTTCGCGTCACGATCTCGATCCCCGACGGGGCGAGAAGCTTGCGAGAGAGTTTTCATTTGAACCACCGCCTCCAGCCCCGTCCCCCTCTCAGGCTTCTTTCAGTGACTATTACTTCGGCAGACACGAACACCTTCAGCGGCGATTGATTCAAGTCGCGGGGCAGACTTTCGAGCCACAGAGGCGGCGAACCTTGACATCGCGAAGATCGATCGGATTACCGCTCGCGGGTAGAAGAAGTTTCTTCGAGCAGCGCCAGCTTACGATCAGTTTGTAACTTCAGCCTTTTTCCAGTCTTCCCTGTCCTTAGTTTCAATCTTCCTCGATGTTGTTCCAACACACGCGTTCCTTGTTCGTGTGCTACTTGCGCTACCCATCACAGATCGATTAGAGAAAAAGAACAGAGCGAAGCTTTTCTTCCGCAAGCAACGTATCGCGTCGCAAAGGTAGCCACGCTGAAAAGTGGAATAATCCTTTTACAGCGGCCGTCGACTGATTAGATTGCCGCCGCGCTGCGTGAACACGGCATTCTCGGTTCACACGGGGGATAATGTCCTCGGGAAGCCCGGCGATCGTTGGAAATCCGTTGTTTCGCTGGCGAGGCGCGATTGCCGCGCTATGATTCGGAAAATTAGCGAGCGGCAAGCGGTAAGCGAGGTGTACAGTCAGTTGTGATCTCCACAAAATTATCTTTTTTAAAAAAAAGGTACAAAAAGGTGCGCGCGCGCAGACGAACGACAAAAACTGTCGTAAATTTATTAATGTGCTATATTTAGCTTTACAAAATTAATGATATACAAAAATTGCGCCAATTATAACAATGGCTATTTATACAAACAAAAAGTGTATTAAATAATATTAAGCAGATATATTTTCATTTTATACAAATAGATATTTCAATACCAATAAATATTTTTTTCAAAATACTTGGCGCTGCGCCCCGAATTGGTGTTGTTAAACTGAATAAATATGTATAAATTGCATTAATCTTTTAATATATATGTAATAAATATGTATCAATTGCGTTTCTAATATGTATATGCTGATGTATTTTAGATTGTAACGGAGTTGTTGTAAATTATTAATACTAAGACGATTAACATTTTTTCAGTTTCGCAGCACCAAGTATTTTGAATAAAATATTTATTGGTATTTAAATATCTATTTGTATAAAATAAAAATATATCTGCTTAATATTATTTAATACATTTTTTTGTTTGTATAAATAGCCATTGTTATAATTAGCGCAATTTTTGTATATGATTAGTTTTGTAAAATCGACTATAATTTTCTTAATTCATAATGCTATATCTTTTGACAAATTTTATCGATTTACCTTATTTGACAAATTTCCAGAAACTTGCGCAATAGAAGATGCTCCTCTGTCTATCTAACCTTCTCTGGACAACCTCTAAACCTGTGTGTACCCTTCATTTTGTCTTTTTCGTGCTGCGTGATTTGGCGGTACATTTCCTCACCCTTTTATGTTCCCCTCTTGCCTACACTTGACGACGACGATGATTAACCTTTTAGAACATAAAATTCGGCAAATTGGAACTTTGAATTGAAATATCTCAGCTCATAAGGCACGTAGGAACAAAACGAAGACACTTTTCTGATGTAAATCAAACCCAAGCTATCCATTAAGACCATTCAAAATCTAATCGGATCAATCATTATTGAGATTCGATAATCGAAGGGTTCTTGATAGCGGGTCGTGGCGTAATATAGACACTCTGTGTCTCGCGCTGTGCGTGTACTTGGCTCGAGACACTACCGTGTCTCTTGATAGAGACCCAGCTGTGACATTTGTCCGCGGAGCGATTCTAATGGGGCTGGCAACGTTTGACGAGGCGAGGCGCGCCTGGAGGCGGCGCGGTGATAAGACGGCAGATAAGGTGGCCGAGGGACGGGTACCTCGAGGCGAGCCTGCACGAGCGGCGTGCAGGCCTAGGTATCATCGTGAATAGGGAGCAATCAGATATCATTAGCGTTTTTACGGGCCGTCACTCGCGGAGGTTCCACAAGGCCGTTGCAACGTTCCCACGGTTGCAGGTGAACCGATCCCTTTCCTGCAATTAATAATTTATCGCCCTTAATTCGATGCCATAAATGATCGAGGGAAAACGCTATTGTTGTGAGACTTTCCTCTGTCCTCGGTGTCTGCACTGTCTCGCGATAGGCGTTGGCCGAATCGATTGCGAAATTTTGCGGACGAGGCTCCCAGTAACACGTACCCCATAAAAAAACTTCAAAAAAGTAAAAAAATTACGCGAAATACATGAAATCAAATAAATCACAAAAGAGTAGAAGATAATAATAATTAGAATATAAAAAAAATGTGAAATCAAAATGAGCTGCAAGTATATAAAGGTGCTTTCCAACTGCGCTTAAGATGACTCAACTACATATACACAGCTAAAATGCTGTGTTCATACATTCCATTATCCATATCGCGGAAATTTTAATAATGCGAAGATAAAATGTAACATCTAGATATTTGCCTAGATGTCCGCGGCCTGGAAGTCAAATACTTGGCGTGGCTAGGTTAAGTCGACGAATAAGAATTATTTAAAAACGCAAAATAATGAAAGTGTACTTATACGGACAGAGTTTTAAAATAATAAATTATTTGAAAACTTGTGAGAGGAAAGTTATCAATGTCGATGAATGATCTTGGAATTACTTTAAAACGCAATATAATGAAACATGGTACAACGATACATATTTGTAAAAACACGTTTATAACTTGGTTATAACTTGACGATAAGCTGTCAAAATTTGACATATACAGGGTGTCTTTCATGTACTTGGCGTCGAGACGCTACCGCGTCTTTAGATCTCAACGTAGGGCAAGATTTGGTAAAACTGATTTCCTGGATTACAGGATAACCGTCTTTTCCATTAATACGCACCAGGGATTGCATAGGCCATGAAATTTTACTTTGCCTGCAGAATAATTATTTGCACTGCAGATTTTGTAAAATCTTCTACCGTCTGTAAGACTTCTGCTAGCATTTAGCTGGAATGTAGCAGGGAGGAACTTGTCAGAGGAGCAATTGTTGTCAGCTTCTAATCCCTCTTTACTGCCTGCGAAGCGCGTAAGCGTTATTTGTGGCTACTGGTTTAGCATGTCATCGTGTTGGACAGCGGTTTTCTAAATATCGGTAAATAATGCAGCCTGTCCGACGGTGTCAATTACCCTGACGGCGCGTGCTGGTGTGGAAATTGCGTCGGACGTTGGTCATCTTCCTTACAAGCAGGCATGCCTGGTCGTTTTGCTGTCCGTCAGTTAAAATGACGCCCTTGACGTTCTACTAGGCGCCCCTCTTCACCCAATAGGCGCATAGGTACTCGAGTCCAATATGGTGTTTCACCGAAGCTAATTCTGGGTGAGAAAGGTGATACACTGGTCGGCCAAGTTAATTTATGCGACAGGGAAGCGGAGGATTAAGTCGTGAACACGACGTGGGAAATATTAAGTGTCTAATATGAGAAACATATCTGACAAATTCTTCATCCATCCTTCCACCTAACTCTCAATCT
This sequence comes from Andrena cerasifolii, assembly GCF_050908995.1. Taxonomy (NCBI): domain Eukaryota; kingdom Metazoa; phylum Arthropoda; class Insecta; order Hymenoptera; family Andrenidae; genus Andrena; species Andrena cerasifolii. The sequence continues at coordinate 22,391,553 of NC_135119.1, read as the reverse complement.
CCCACCGCTGTAAACGATCCTTCGGTTACCAAAACGAAATCCCATCAGACCTGAGCACCCCATCGAAACTCCCCGAGACCTCGCCACCTTATCGAGGTGCCTGGAGTCCTGCCGCACGGCTGTACACATCGTAACGAGTTATCAAATGAGATTCCGATGTTTCGTCCCGGTCGTAGGGTATCGCGTTTAACGGCAATAAGGAGGAAATCTCTGCTGGAGCGAGTCACGACACGCGAGTCGACCTCGGTGTGCCCTACGAAGCCAGATAGAGAAAAATCCTCTCGTCGTCGGAGGGGTGGGAGGGCGAAGACGACGTATCGGAAGAGGCGACACGGGAGAGGAGCGACGGAAAGGAAAATGGAGGCTGACGCAGGGGGTAGGATGAAGAGAGGCAGGATGAGAGACACGGGGGGACGGAACCGTTTTCTCTAATTCTCCATGATTGATGGCGATTGGGGAATTGTTTTTTATTTGCCCAGGTAGGAAGAGCCGAGTGGCAGGTGATTACTGTTGGCTAGGCAGGTTGCAAAGCAGCTTACGAAGCCGGACTCGCGGGTAACAGTCGAGAGAGTACCTACCTCTCGTCTTTGGTCGCGGAGTACATACGTACGCGTCGCACGGACGACGTAACGACTGGCGATCGTTAGCGGCCGAGAAAGAAAGAGGCGGAGGCGAGCGAAGCCGAGGAATCGCGGTAGGGTAGAGGGATGTCCGAGGAAGAAGATATTCGATAATGGCGGACGGTTGCGTAAAACATCCTCCTGATGACTCGTCGCGGCTCGGATGAGAACCGCGATTGAGTTGTCGATGTGGAAACGAATAAGCCCCTGGAACAGGGGGAGAAGGAAGTCTCGCGGGCTAGGGACGAGCGAGAGGGAACGAGGAAGAGGGTACACGCGGGTAATCGTCGTTTAATTTCACGCACGAACCGCGTCTTTCATTAGAACGTAATTCACGGGCCGCTTCCACCGTGCATGCTCGACTAATGTACGCGGCTAAGCTTAGCAAGCGGAATCGTGTGTTCGATTTCTCGCGGGGATGATACCGCGGTGGGTGATCCAGCTTCATTTCTGGGAAATCATTTGCAAACAGCTGGAGTCTGTCGATACTCCCAGAGCCACTACCACGGTGATATAAAGTTGCGAAAGGGAAAATAGCTTCCGAAGGAGCCGTCGCCCGAATTTCCTCGTCACCGTCTAGCCCAGTCGGTCATTACTGAAGCAATATATCTATCCGTCTGAGCTACAAAACTGCTAGCCTCCGCCGCAAGTGCACCGGCCCCCTCTGCTTTATTTCGCTCGTCCGTGCACGTGAAATCGCTCTTAATTGCGCTGATATACGATTCGCCGTAGACTTCGGGCGGTATTTCACCGCCGCCGTTAACGTTACGCAGGCCCTGTTGCAACGCGGGCTCGTAAATTACCTTTAAATCCGTCGTAGGAGGGCCCTGCTTCCATCAGGAGGATGTAGAAATTTCGCGGCACGCTGCGCCTCTTCCCGCCTGCGGGCCCGAATTCTAATTAGAACGGATTACGTAAACGGATCGATAATTTCTGCTTCGCGTCGTTGGACGTTTCACGCCTGGAAACTTCGCCGCGGATCCTCATCGCCTGTAAGAATCGATCTGTGCAGAGGCGTGACTGCCTCGAAGGATCGCGTGCCACCGTATCGGGGGACTAAACACCACCAGCTCGCTTAATCGGCCGGCACTAAATTGGTGTTCAACCGTTAATTGAGACTATCCATTAAAATGGTAATCCGCGCGGCGTTGACGCTTAATTAATGTCAACTGGCTGAGACCGAGCTTATGCACGCTGGATGCCATCGCCCGACCACCTCTTTGTGCCATCGATCACTCGATACCGACGAATCAATAACACAGCGGGTGTGTGTCCCACAACAATTAACACTTGGATAACTGCTCCGGGTGACTGCACTTTATTGGCGCGCGAAGATCGCGGGCTACAATTGATTTACGAGTGACTTGGGCCGAGGTGGAGCTTGACGTAGAGCTGAACTTTAAATGCCCATTCAACTGGCAATTAACACTGGAATTTAATTAATAACGCGCCGATCGAAGGAAGCTGAATAAATTCAAGGAGCCTCCGGGCATTTCGCGGCAGGTCAGTTGATGCGAGCGCCCAGGTTAACGCGGCGCATATTTGGAACCGCTTACTTTTAACTCGCCGGAATCGGTATGGTACGATCAACAGCTACGAGGATATTGATCGCGGCGCTTGTCTTTAAATATCGCGATTGTTCATTTATGGTGTTGTATAGCTGGAAGCGACGTACAGTGGACGGTTCGCCTCGGGGAGCGAGAATACATTCATACGGGCTGCGGTACGCGACTCGCCGCTAGATTTACGACGAGCTCCCTCGTACCGACTAATTATTTATAACAGTTATTATTGTAACGCGAGCTGTTATTATTGGGACCGCTTCCGAGCGTACCGGATAATTGTCGGAGCTGAACGCCGCGGATAATTAAAGGCAGACGGGGCTCTCTTATGACACTAGGCATTTTCTATCTTAATTGACGTGATATACGAGCCACGTGTTTCATGTACAGACGTATGTATATCGACGTATATCAGGCGTATTATTAATATCGTTGGTGAGTGACGTAGGTCGTTACGGAGCCCTTGCGTTTTGTGCTTGGTGCTTGAACGATTGAATTTTCCGTCGTCTCCCTTTTCGAACCGCTTTGCGCGGAAGGGCGAGGGGGAGAGGATGCACGAGCGCGAGCTATGTAATTATGTAATAACCACGGTTATAGTAGGATGTCATAACCTTTCGGTATTATTGCTGCATGCTTCTCGCGGGCTAAATCTCGGCGTGTATTCATCGCTAACACGCTGGAACATTTCAATCGGCACTGCTCATAAATTCTGATAGCCTTCTCGTCTGAATGCGTCGCTGCACGCTCTCTCCCTCTCACGCCTCTCTCACCCTCCCCCCCCCCCGGCACTGTACGTGTTATTGATTTATTTGAGAAAAAAATCGTACCGCGGCTAATTAGAATTTTCCTCGCATGCCCGTCACGCTGCGCCCAGGGGAAGAGATACGATCAACGGTACTCCGCAATCGGTGTCGATAACTTCATTGTCGATGGACTAGCGCGATTACACGTCACTTGGAAAGCACGCGGTAAAGGATGACGAATATTGATGCCTCGCCGGGCCTGTCGGTCCACGTTTGCGCAAGGATTCTTGGATTCGAGGACGCGGGCTGTGCAAAAATGATTTCGTACCCCTCCGAGGATGCTTTAGGGAGGTACACCTTGTTAATTGACCAAATTTTATTTATCACACCATCGTTGAAAAGCCGAGAATCTTCTGGAAGTAGATCCAGAACACGAGGCTTCCGGGGCTAACGCCCAGACGTCTGATCAATTTCGCGATAAATCACTGACTCGCTACTTGCACCAGATACGCGCGAACAGAAACTGCACGCGAGCGAATATTTCTCGTGGAGATCCTATTAAAACTGAGACTGGATAAATCGTGGCTATAGGAGCGTAGAAATCAGAAGGGCCTTGCAGTGAATTAAAGGGGAGGAATAGATTTAGCGATCAGTTAGCGGGGAGTTCTTAGAACGCAACGGATTCCTCGATGTCCCCGCAATTATGCGGTAATTAAAGCCAGCCAATCGCAGGAATAAGCTGCGCGAGTTCGCGGGGCGTGAACCGGTAATTGCGATACCGCTCGCTAGGGCCGCGTAAAAATCGCGTAGACAATGGGCACGAGTTAGCCCGTAGATCTTAACTCGCGTGCACAATCGCGCAAACGGAGCCGCGAATGAATAGGATTAGCGTCGTGCCGCGTAATACGACAGTAAGTACAAGGATTATCAAGGGAAAAATGCATTAATGCGAACTGACGTATAAACAGATAATTTCCAGCGCTAAGCGCACGGGGACTTCGAGTTTCTTTGCAACGGTCGCGTGTAATCGTGCCTCCTGCTAATTCGGATAAAAGTTTACTGAAACACGCGCGTCTCTTCGATCTTCTAACGGCAGTGCTATCAGTTTCAGCGGTAATATTACTAAATACTTACTTCGAATTTCAAATATGAAAAATGAATTTCAAATATAAAAAATGAATTTCAAATATGAAAAATATATATGTTGAAGAGTTATCTTTGACTGAAAGATCTCTGATAGGGACACGGGAATGTCTGTTATTGTACATTGAAATCTCCCATTCCTATTTCTACTCCACACAGCTGTTTAGTAAAGACCTGAGATAATTTCTCGAGCAGATACTAATTCGAAGTAACACGATGCTTTTCACGGCCGCAATTGCGAAGGGAGACGGTTCTCGAAGTAATTGCAGGGTGCCACGATCCGCAGCTCGCAATCGTCGATTCTCCCTTTCGACCTTTTTCCTCGGCCGGTTACGGTTCCCTGTCGCGTAAACGTCCGCGCGATTATTTACAGACTCATTCGTTCGTATACATTTAACCCTGCCTGCCGCAACATTTTCGCCGTGGGCACCGATCGCGATGGCCGCCTCGAAAGCGGCGGCTGAACTCGTTGCGGGAGCCTAGGGGAGAATAAAACTTTGAATGAGGTAGCAGCGGCTGCGATGGCGACTCCTAACAGCGCCGTTTCTTGCACGTAACACAGTGGCGCGGCGTTAATTAGTACCCTTAGGAAAATTCTCCTTGGACCGAGCGCGCGGTTCCATGTTCATTATACATTTAATGCGAACCCGCCTGTTCGAGGCTTTTTCTTTCCCAGCAAATTGTTCTACGCCGGTAAATGACTTTATACCTGATTAAATTGCAGGTATAGCTGCCACGAGTTCTTTCTCTACCACCCCGTCCGCTTCCTACCCTCTCAAGCCTATAATCTTTTCGACTTTACTGCTGCGTGGCTGACACGCCTTATCACTTTTCCACGGATTAAATAGAGTGCCAGAATCCTCGCCAAAAATCCATCGATTCCTCGACACACTAGCCCTCCAAAAAGCAAAGTTTTTCAACGACACTTGGCCCCGTGGGTTTCCAACGCGCATCAGGCGCGAAAACGTGGAGGACCCGAGGGCGAGTTCGTCGCGTCGTGCAGCAGCCGTGTACCAGCCGATCGCTGATATCTCAAATAGACACGTTAACGTAGGCACTGCTATGAGCCTAAGGGCTTCCACGGGGATTGCTATATGCGGCTGACGTTCCAGGTAGCTTGTAGGTACCCTGTAAAGCCACGCTCGGACGTGTCCCCCGCCGCCCTCCTCTAGCCAGTGTGCTCTACGACCGGCCGCCTGTACTCTCGGTGGTTGTGCGCCTGCAACGTGCTGCTAGCCGACCTACCGTTAGCCGGTTAACGAGCTACCACCGCTACATACACCGGCCACACGGTATATACCCATTGCGCATGCACGAAATGTAAACGTGGGAACCGGAATTGGTGAGCTGGGGGACCGTCGAGAGACCGGCCGCGCGCATCCTCGGGTGAGAAAGGACGAGACGATGAGGTGGTTGGTCTAACGATGGGACGACTGCCGTGACTCGATCCTGGACTTGGTCGGATCAGTTCAACCCTTGTTGGGTTCTCCTGCTTGTCCTCGTTTTTCGCTTCGGGGAGATTGAAGTGCGTGGGAGTGTTGCAGGCGGGGAATACCCTGCGAGGCATTTTCTATGATTTTCCTAAATCTAAGGGCAAGTATTGTATTGATATTAGGTCTGTGCAAAAGTTCCTTTGCTTTGTCGATTACATGATTTTTTAATCCAGTATTTTCCGTGGGTATCTATGAACTGTTTCCATTTCTGGTAAAAGTACAAGTAGGTTTACTGAACAAAGATATTTCTGTACATTTAACATCATCTTTTGACAAACGGAACGTTTTGACTTTGACACGTATTAACTCTCCGTTGCCACGCCTATTTTTTCGAACGTAGTTGTCATGCTGGGTCATTCAACTCAAACAATTTTTCAATCAGCTGCTGTTTAAAAAATATCTGTTAAATTAAGTCACAAAAATTCTGAGATAAAGTTTGAACATTGTAGAATTTATGCTCATCGTTGAAAATTAGCATTTACCATTTCAATGATGCCTCAGAGATATTTTACCTCAAAGTCCGATTGTGGGTCATTTTGTCCCAGTGTGTATAAATATATTTTAAAAGTGTGAGGATTGTATGAGTGAGTCGTGACTGAATAGACACGAGGAAGTATCCTGAATATGGAGTAACATTGTGTTACGATGGAACGAGCGGATGAAATACTTTTATAAAGATGCGTAAGCGCAGATTTCTCGCCTTCTGGATCACGATCGGGCTATCTTATTTTCCGACGCACGGTTTCCCATGATCTCTGATAAATTCGTTACCATATCTCTCCGTACACTTATGCGCGACTATTTGCATGGACCCCGAAGTGCAGTTATCATGCATGCGCCGAGCGTAAACGTGGGAACAGCAGGTTCACAGCCAGTAATTTAAAGATAAACTTCTCGAACAAGAGAGGATTCGTATCCTCGAATACGCCAAACGGCAATTTCCCATAAATTGCAGACCAAACGAATGCGAGATACAGTGGGTAGAAATACAGGAAGAAAGAAGCTGAATCGTGTGCTCGCATTGGACCACGATTCGAGCCTAGACGGTCAATCATAATTAATTTACTCTCCATCCATAATAATCATTCTAACATTTGCACTCCTGTTTTCTGTTTCAGGTGAGTTCTCTGAAAGCAACTTTATTGCTAACCGCACTTTCACGACATTCGGTGGTAAGTGCTCAGAAATCTTAAGATATTTCCAGCAGGCAAATTATTCACGGTAATTTCGGAAAACGATGAACGTGCAGGCGACAGATGAGAGATAAGGGGTGAACGCACCCCGTTACGTGATAAGAATATCGTCGCAGGCAGGAAGAGAGCTGCCCCGATCTTTCTGATATCACAAAATGGTCTGTCGTTGGTCACGTGCACGCACATGAGCAATAATCCCCCAAAACTCAGGACTGGGCCCCTGGGTTGGATCGCGATAACATCTGGCGACTCCGTGGGCACACACGCGATCCACGAAAACGTTTCCTGGCCCTCGCGTCCCAATTTCAAACTTCATAGTAATCACCAATTTTCTATTACTAAAATAGGAGAACCACGATGATCCACGAGAAACGAACACTAGTAATCTCGTTGGAAAGTTCGCGATGAAACGACACCGAGCAGAAGGGCAGAAATGATGCTTCGCCTCGGCGCGAGGGAATCGTACGAAATTGCCTGAGAACGTGCAGTGCGATCCCTCGGATTTCGCCGTCGATCGTGAAATACCGTAAAAAACCTTAGGGGGGTCGTTAGGAGCAGTTTTCCAGGGTCAGGCCCAGAAGTGACATTTGAGTCCTTGTTAAGGATTGCCGCGGCGACCTCGTGTGTCGCCTATCGTCCCTCGATCTCGTTCTTTCCACCGGTTGCATCGGCTTCACCTGCAGGCGTCCCGCGAATCGCCTCGCTACGCGCCAATCTGTGCATCTCTGCTCGCCCCCGCGGATTAGCGAGCCACGATCCTCCGTTCCAGCCTCTGTTTTCTCCACCGTGGCTCGTATATACGCGCCGCTCGGCCCCTGTGTCCGATTCGCGCTCTAATCAGATATACAACCCCACTTATTCCCGCGGTTTCGGCGCGACGGAAATGATTGACTCGTCCACTGGAATTTCAATGGACTGGGTGCTCGCTCGCGCCAGATCCTTGCGTCATATTTAATAAATTCAATTACTGCCGCGTGCAGTTCGAGGAGGGAAAAATTGCTCCGACAGCGCAACGTAGATGTAATTCCAACAGATCTCTTTTTCTCCTCGATTTCCCCTGTAAATCGTGTTTTCTACGGGTGAATTTTGCGCGGCGACGAGGGTAATATGCTCGCGGAGGGAAAGAACGCGATGTAGATAGTATCGCGTCGCAAGAATGCCCAAGGATGCTTCCAGAAAGCTGCCAGGCTACTTTCGTCCGGCCGAGCGTCGTTAATACTACGGTCACATCCGAACAATCGTGTCGATGATTATCGAGCGTAACAGGAAAACGCGTAGAATCGAAAACGAGGGAAGAAACCAGCGTCCATCGGCCGGCGTGCTCTCTTCCCGTTAACGTCATAATAATTCACCGGTCGGCAAAGAGTCGTCCCGGCGAGGTATATTTTTGCCCGGCGGGAAAGAAACCAGATGAATTCCGCGCGATCGGCAGCGTGGTCGTGGCGTACGCGAGATGCACCGCGGCTGTCGCGTACGTCCACGGTTATCTTACATCGGTAGAGTCGATAGGATCGATGAAAGATCGCCTCCATGTCACCGATCGTCACTGGCTCCTGTCCCGACAACCTGTTCGATATAATTTCGCTATTTATAATAGGCAGCGTGCTGCCGCGATTAATATCTACCTTTCGTCGGCATTCCTACCTCGCGGGGACTGCTTGATGAATGTCAGATTCCGGGATCGAAGTAGAGACGTTTCGCCCGACGTCGCGATGGAAAATGCTTCGCTCGTGTATTAATGGAATATGGATGCGCGCTGCGCCTGCTGAATTTCTGGCGAAGGATGCGAATGGGGAGGAAGGAAGTTGTAGCGCAAGAAGCGTGCGTTACTCGCAAACGTAGCGCTGTTGGGCTGAACGTAAGACCAAGTGTAGTCTGACTCGAGGGATAAATTACGGGGTTTACATACACTAAACCGAACCAATTTAAGCCTCGAATTACGCGAGTACTTAGGAGCAGGGGACACTACATCTGCGCATAGAACACGAGCACTCGGGGAGCCACGTTTTCTCTCTGAAATCACCATCGTAAAACGAACGAACATCGCGGTGAAATAGCAGTACAAGGAAAAAGTGGCCGCGCCGGCAGTATTTCGTAGGCAAACCAATAATTACTCGACGAAACTCGCGACAAGAAACGACGCGTAACGAAAGCCACGGGCCGCGATCGTGCGTCTGATCTCGTAGTCGATAGTCCTTTACTACTTAATCCCCCCGTCGCCATTTATCCCCGGCCGGGGAAAGGGCCCAGGCGGTGAATTTATAGGAACACGCGGAGAGGCTCGCGACCTTCGACCCGCCGCGTCACTAAACCCCGCGAAACGCGCAATCGCATTTCGCGGTAATCGAATGCACCATAGCGCCGGGATGCATATTATTCGTCACTGTCCGATACTTAATGAAATTCTCGGTTACACGCTTAATGAGATGCTAGCCTACAGCGGGACTGCTCGAGCCACAAAATCAAATGAGCGTGGGTACTCGGAGAAACGCCGCGGATAATTGCAACACGAATATGCCGTCGTCGGGTGAAGCGCTGCCCTTGTAAATATAAACGAGGAGCGAATGCACTCGGCTACCAATCCTATTCAATATTCCCTTCCCAGCTGATCCGTCGTTAAGCGCGTAAGTGCATACAGGATACATGCACTTCTTTTATCAGCAGCCTCCCTCTCCAGCGACCGTCCGACTCGAGGGAATTACGAACATCGTCGTCCCGTCGGAAACAAGAGCGAAGCCACGAAATTTATCCCCCCGGAGGTAAATAACGATCAGCGATCGGCCTGGGATCCGTTCGATGCATCGATAGCGAGAACCCCGGCCCCGGATCGTTAGCCTTAACTCGGCTGCAGCCAGCGCGGCAATTGGCGGAAGATCTACGGGCAACAAATGAATAACAAGCCTTAAGACGAGGAGGAAGAAGAAGTGGAAGAATCCCCGTGTAAGACTTATCGATAGCGAGAGAAGAGCGATCGAGAGCCGAGGGGGATCGCGTCTGGCTGATATCGGGAGGTGGTATCGGCAGCCACGGGACCATATGCACCCGAGGAATAACGGTCAAGATCAACCTACTAGGCTCGCTCTCGTCGAGGTTCGAGGGTTCGGGTTCGATTCCGCGATACTGACAAACATATTGCCTTATAGCGGCCGGAACAAATGGCAATATATTGCGCGGTTCGCGCGAGCAGGGATCCCTTCGGTAGGTCCGTTCCCATAACAGATAGAGGAGGAAGAGGCAGAAGAAGCGGGCGTAGAAGAAGAAGAAGCGACACGGGGCAGCGCTGAACCGAGGCTCCACTCTCCCACGCGGTGGCTCTCGTATGCTCGTTCCGGTATGGCGTTCGATAGATCGACCTGCTCGTGGGTCGGTTTGTTTGATGTCCCGTTGCGGCTATTATCGCGCGGCAGTTCCGCCGAACAGGTTTAAGGGAATATTTGATATCTGTACTTATGGCGCGGGTAAATAGTTTACTGACGCGCTGGATGTGGGCCTGCATGCCTCGAGGAAACCTGCACGTTTAATTCCAGTTCGGAACCCGTCTCCTTACTCTATAACGAATCCAGCATTCTAGGATTTACATCGTTTGCTGTCAGAAGCACCCTGCTAAAGGAAGAAGTAAGTTACGGAACCTACAAACCGCGAGGGAGCCAAGACGATCGTTTAAAGAGCCCTAGCCTGCAAACATGTGATAAGTAAGGAATATTACTAATGCGCTGCATAGACCTATTGCGCGCGGAGCAGCGGATCTGGCCTACCCAAATTCGCTGGCAGAACGGTGAAGAGAGGCGGGTGAACGGATAGAGCGAAACGGAGGCTCGTTCGAAGGGATATCGGCGCAGTATAGACCGCTGGAGAGGATTTATGGAGGGCAGATGGTGCGGCTACTGAAGTAGCCGATCGTAGGGAAGCCTCCGGCCGATCGACGAAGGACGGTAGGCGAGCAAAAGGGTTGTGGTGAGGAGAAAGAGGCTGGCTGGGAGAGAAAGAGAGACGGCGAGTGTGCAGGAAGATGTTATCTCTCCGCTGGGGCGGAACATCGAGGGTGGTGGCTGAGCGCGGTAGTTTATACTTACTCGCACTTACTTTACTAGCTGCTAGCCCGTACGAGATACGACGATACCATCTGACGTACGGGCCCCGGCTCGCGTTATAAAGACGTGACGATGCGCGATAACGTGGCATAAGAAACGACGGATTATTAATTTCGCGTTGCTGCCGCACGCGTGACGATAAACGGGCGTCTCTGTTCTCCGCCACTCTGCCTGCTCACCGGTTGCTCCAAGCATTCAGACAGAACGGCAAATTGGGAACGGTGAGACTTGCTTTGGGTTTCTTTCAACTTGTTAGGAATCGAGGATCGAAGAATAGGAGGGTTGGTGATTATGACTATCACTTGGGTTACGTACTTTTGACATGATCCGTGCCTTTTCATTGTTTATACATGTTTTATCTGTGAAAGAGCCATGACTTTCTTATACAAAGTGCCTAGCTTCAGGTAACTGAGTTAGCGCGCTTAGCAAGGACCAAACGCATGTCTGTATAAACGATCTGCATCTACTTCGCGAGATCGCACGTGCGTCGAATGCGCACTCGCTGGGCCAAACCGACGGTGTTTCGAAACTCGCGTTGTATTCGAATGCACATTCTTGCATAAAGGAACCTTCGCGCCGTGTGAATCTCGAAACACCCGGCGATGTGTCAGACATGACATCATTGAGCAACGGTGAGATTTCAACCGTAGTTTTCTTCAGCTTGCTCTCTTATAGGGTACATTATTTTTCATTATCGGTGACTGAGAAGTCTGGCGACTGTTGTGATCAACTGTCGTGATTTTCAGTATTGATGTATTATCTCGGACGTAAGAATAGCGAGTCGATCACACGTTTGTTGCTCGATAATGAACGTAGGTGTGCATTGCACCAATCTGCAGTCGTGAATAAAGTGTCGCCGGTGTCCACGAAACCGCGAATAAATCTTGTCTGACTCCTATCATCGCTTGCACAATGGGCAACGAATGGAACCACCGTAACTTTCCCATAAATCCAGTCACCCACGTGCGTTACTTAACTCATAACATTGTTGTCGCCGAAGGTTCTCTGTAAGGGTGAATTTCGACCGAGTATCGCAATGAGCTCTACGTCGAGGTTCAATTAATCGAACGGTAAATTGAAAATGATTTAACACAGGGAATATTCTAATTCGAGTCAAAAGAAACATTCCACGTTTAGAACAGAACGAAGGTAGGTTACTTTCACCCAGCATTTTACTTTCGTACTTCTCTTTGCAAACTCATAAGACTTTGCACACAAATGGTCTAGCCAGGTAAGCATAGGGAAAACGGCCCCAGCACCAATTTTAGTATTTATGTACACCGAATAATGTTCTTCGCCTAAAAAACCACCGAGAGAAATTTTAGATCTGTACCCCTACTCGTTAGGGTGATATGGAGATAACAACCTTAAACTTCGCCATTATTTTTCTCAACAACTAAACAAGATTAAAAAACAAGAATTAAAGAATTAATTAGTTTCTTTATTTCCACCCTTAAGGATTGATCTGCAATTTCAAAAAAATATATGTAGTAGAGCTAAAAAGTACCTACTACGTGCATTTTGAAGTATTCAAATATCTTAGGTAGTTGTTGAGAAAAAAAATGGAAAAAGTTTAGGGTTTATATCCCCATATCACCCTAACGAGAGCGGGTAGAGATCTGAAATTTCTCTCAGTGCTTTTTTTAGGCTAAAAGCATTATTTGTTACACATAAAATTAGTGCTGGGACCGTTTTCCCTATCCTTACCCGGCTAGACCTTTTCATACTTCTTAACCATTAATCTCTACAACGAAGCATTTCACGGGATGCATACATTCGCTTCACCAATCCCACATTCCTAACCAATGCTTTACACACGAAACCATAGTCGCTACCATTACAGAACGCTTTTACTAAACAGCTCGGTACCGTAACACGTGCGTCCCTCGAATTCTCCCTCGCGACGGCTGAAGAAAAAAACGTAGTTAAAGCAGCCGATCGGCTGGCAGAGATGCGATCTCTCAATTGCCCGATTTATCGCGGCTCTCGTGCGCGGGGACATTATTGCCCGCGGAGCGAACATAAACGCCTGTCGAGATACGCGAGCCCACCAGGTGTACGGCGGCCCGAAACGCGAGTAATAACACATTTAATGCTAATTATGCCCATTGCAGGCGGAAGCTATGCGCGAGCATTGCGACATCCTCCGCGACCAATACCACTTAACTATATCGGACCGCGTCCGACTCCCTCTCCTTTCAACCGGTTGCTCTCGATTGACGAAATCGCGGCTGTCCCGGACGGTTGTATAACAGGCCAACTCCGCTGCGGGTCGCTAAATAAACGAGCGGGCCCCGCGACGAAATGGAAAGCGCGTCGATCTAATGCGACGGAATGCGCGCGACGACGCGCGGTATCTCGCTCCGCATTGATAATAAGCCGGCGAAAAGTCGCGGCTTGCGCTTTCGATTGCCTGCACCCGGAACGCCCGGTCCTTCGCCATCGATCCCTCATTGTTCCAGGTTAGCCAGGATACGCGGGCAAGCGACAGCGGAAAAATAATGAATAATACCAGGGGACGAACGAACGAGTTCGATAGGTTGCGCCGTGCACGCGCTGCACTTCGAGATTAATCTGTCACCGGTCCCGTTCGCTTCCTATCGATCCGTGGCCCGCGACCGGTTGATAGATCTACGTCGAGCCGCGCCTGATCTGTATGCTGATGTGACAACGGGACGGAATGTGGTGAAAACGCACGGAGTAGGTTGCTAGCTAAACAGATGGAGGACGACGGCTGAAGTTTCGGGAAGGGAAGTGTTATCAACGGTTCGTACTTCCTACTATGCGGCGTCACTCTTCGTCTGTGGAATTTTGAGGAATTAGCGTAGGGGATCGCGCACGCCGATGGCCCCGGGCAGCCGCGTCAGCGCAGAAGGGACGGCGACAGCGAGCCGTGCAAACGAGGCGTGGGACGTCACGTGTGGGTGACATACGTGCGAACCAGGACACGGCTCTGTGTCACCGGGTATTCAGATTGTCCTGTTACCAATAACGAGGACTCACGCTGAAAGCCAGAGCGATGTCATGCACGCGTGACAAATTACCGTCACCGACTCACTAATCCCGTTTCTCTACATCACTATTAGATCTCGGCCTCAGTCTTTCCAGGCGTTACACAATCATCCTGCTATCGTGTTAAATCGGTCATTGCGTTCTAAACTCTAATTGCTTTAACAAACTGTGTGTTCGCGAGGTGGAAGAAAAATAATTCGCTTATCTGGAAATTCAAACGTTCGATCAATTTTAAAGATTTTGGGAAGCGTAAAGTCTACTTTAATTTGTGTTTAGGTAGGTGGCTCTGTTCGATGATATCCCGGTTCCCTCTCCATTTGCAGAGTAATAACCGTACCATGCTTCTCGTACTTTTTTCAATTCTGACACTTATTTGTCCTCCACTCTCAATGTTTCTTCAACCATGATTTTACACACGCCACACGCTTAACACTGCGATACTTGCTTCTATCGCGTCCTAATCGTTCCTTCCACCACGATCGCGCAGTCGCGAATCCTTTGAAGCCGCTAAACAGCTCGATCGGCTGTTGCCTTGTCATCTCCGACCGAACCTGGCACGCCCGTTTACGAGAAAAACGTTTACGCGGCCGGTGTCTCATGCGTCGGAGAGCGGTGCGATTAGAAAAAAAAAAAGAAGTGGAGCAAATTGCGCGGCGCGAAACGCACAATGACACACCTTGGGCCGATAAAACTCGTTGCGCCCGACGATAATGCGTGCCGACAAGGGGGACGTCGGGACGTGGTGCCGAGCCCTTACCAGGCATTCATAAATAAATTTTAATGAACTGCCCTCGAAACGAGCGTGCACGTACGCGCGCGGAGCCTTTTGTCCCGCGAGTGTATGCAACGCCATGAATTACGCGACTGAATTCGTTGAACGGGCACTGTAATATAGAAACGATCGCCTCGCCGAGTAATGAAACGGAGTAATGCTGCCATCGCCAGCAAGTCTGCAGCCAGCGAAGAAGCGGGAGACTTTTAGTTCGATACTTGTACATCGCGCAGCTTGAAATAGCTGCACAGACCCGATCGGTACTCCACCATCGTTCGGTAAGATAAACCAGGTGTTCGAGCAGGGAATTTTGCAAAGATCCCGTGGCAGAGGTACCAGATTATTTTCTACTTCGTCTGATGAATCGTGGCGTTTAATTCCAGCTCGTGTGTGAGCCGTAAACGAGCCTGACGCATTCGCCTTGACCTCGACATAAGATATTATGCCTATCTATGGTCGTGCAGCGACTCGCCACGAAACGAAGCTTTGATTTATACGAAAGTCGTGGTCGTGTAGATGCTACGCTCCTTGTGTATACAGGATGCTGTTGAAAAAAACTCCGTTGATTTTTATCGCGTCTATTTATTGGTAGGAAAATTACTGGCACGCTTGATCATGCTTCTATACATCCACTCCGTCAGGCGCGAAGGTTCCTCGTACATCTCATTTCCTTTTCGCATCTTCTCAGAATCGTAAGATATCTACTAAAAGCTGGGTAATTCAATTATAGATGATTGAGAACAATTTCATCTTTCGTTAATAACAAAAATTAAATACTTCTATGTACTCGGTGCCTAATCAATATTCACAACGGCCTGCTTGCTCTTCCTGGAGGTTTTTTGCGCTAGGCTTAATACCCCAACTATCAAAGATATTTCAGTACAGCCCAAATTTCGAGGCCCATCCTTCCCTTTCGTCAAGCATAGACTACTTGCACAATAGGGCGGGGCGATAATATATAGTTGTCTTTTGATTAACCAAACACAACTGTAAAAAAAATTTGAAAAAATATTCATGTCTGTAGGTTCCGTTTTCTCCTAAAAATGATTATATAATCATACTATTCAGGCAAAAATTTAAATTTGAATTTTCAGTTGGCCTGAGTGGGGGATAGTTGGCTTTTGATTAACCAAACACACCTGTAAAAAAATTTGGAAAATATTCATGTCTGCAGGTTCCTTCTTCTCCTAAAAATGATCATATAATCATATAATCATATAATGTGAAAAAAAGTTGGAAGATATTCATGTATGCAGGTTCCTTTTTCTCCAAAAAAAGGAACCTGCAGACATGAATATTTTTCGAAATTTTTTTTACAGTTGTGTTTGGTTAATCTAAATACAACTATCCCGCACCCAGGCCAATTGAAAATTTAAATTTAAATTTTCCGCTCCGCCCTATCGCACAATGCACTTGCAATTTCCAGGAATGACAGCTGCTAACGATTCAAGTGAATGTTCATGAAAAGCGTGTCTATTCCTAACTCCTAACACAGTTACAATGGATAAGTCGCTGCAAGCCAAGCTTCAACGTCCCACGGTCTGATTGTTTAATTTTCGCGAGTCACTGCATCGCGACACGCTATCCACGTAGCAGTAACGAGGCTGCTGCGCATTTTTTTTTTGCACGTGGAAATTCATTGGAGCCCCGAGGTGCGACTCGGAGCGTCCGAGATCCCGATGTTTCTCGGTCGGATATGGAAAGGCGCGGTGTTCCGCGTGTCCGTCCCGGGACACGAAACAGCTCACGGAGTAATTAACGAGACACCGACGGCTACACACACCGGCAAACGATAATATCTCGTTCGCACCACGTTTGGACTTAATCGTGGCGGTAACATCGCGCGCGTGGCATTCGTGTATGTCGCGCGAATCCCAGCCGACTTCAAAGTGCATCGCCGATGAGGCTGGCCCACCGTGGACGCGTGCCATGCTCGAAACTCAGCTTCCAAATGTGTCACGCGATGACAGTTGCCTGAGAAGCAAGATGCATGGGTCTTTCATGACGAATGTTTGCACAGGACATGTCTTTTGATGTAATTGCCCTGCTTTTTCTGAAATCCCAACAGCAACAGAAATATCTACAGTGGGGAAGGGTCATTGTATACGGAAAGATGACAGGACCAATCATATTTGCAGAGATGGGCATTATTCGAATAATCTTGGAATATAAATTTCGAATAAATTTAAATTGTTCGAGAATAACGAAGAAATTTTTATTCGAATGATATCGAATAAGAATTGCGAATAATATGAAGTTATCCGAGAATAAAGAATAATTTTTTATTCGAATAAATTTTTATTCCGGATTTTTTATTAGAATAAAAATTATTCGAATAATGCCGAACTTTGCAAATGAAGCAGAAGAATGGCCAAAGGAAAGCGGAAGTGTTGATTTACCGCCGTAAATCCAGCAAGGACAGGGGTACGCTAGTGCTGGCCACGTATTTAGAGACACAGGCGGCGATATACATTCGAGATTCCCTCGCCGCGATTCCTCCGGCGAGGCGTTCGCACGAGTGAGTCGTAAAACTTTCTCACCGCGGTGCGCGCAAAGTGAGGCGGCTCTCAAGGATCTCGCTGGCGAGAGAGCAGGATGGATCGGCCCGTGCGTGACCAGGGGGAAGAGAGCGGCGAGGGGCGTAGATGGGCCGTCAGCAGGATGCAGCAGGATCCGCGCGATGCACCGCGAGCGATCCAGGAGCGTCGTCCTGCGGCGCGCTCGAGATATTTAGCGGTGATCGGAAACAACAACCTGCCGTCTAATCACCGATCGACTACCGCGGCGGTCTCTCGAACCCCTGCTGCGAGCGTGTGAGAGTGCACCCAAGGCTCAGACTGAATCACGCTAACTAGTAGCCGGACCGATCGGACCTCAAGACCACACAACGGTCCCGGTCTTCTCCCGAGAGGTTTGACTTACGAGGGAACCCTAGCGTGTCTCGTCACATGCAGACTATTTCAAAGAAATTCGGAGGACCTGGTGTCCCAGGATTATTATTATTATTATTATTATTATTATTATTATTATTATTATTGAAAATTAAATGGGCATTGCCCAATACAAAGCACAGTTACAACGACGTGATAGGATTTTCCTGACACAATAGTCTGAAGAGCTTCCAACTGAAAGAGGAACTACTACCGGGAAAGAAGTCGACATAGTCTACATAGGAGCTAGCACTGAACATTAAGCGATTCATTGGATCAAGTGACCCATATTTAGATTTGAATTTGCGGTATACGAAAGGTGGCCTTTTTCTGACACATCTGGTAAGAGCGTATAGGGTTATGGTGGGTACTGAGGGTCGAGAGTCGGGCTTATGAGTGTTTGCTGATGACAGTCGTCTAGCACGATGGATGGGCTTATGTTAAATTAAATTGTTTCAACATTAGTTAAAAGGCAATACTTATGCCCATGATTGATCCCAGCATCACCGTCGTATTCATAGCCAGATTGTATCGTAAATCCCTTACGAGCGCGAGGCGATCGGCCAGGAAATTTACGCGGTTGTAAAACGTCTGTACAAGAATAAACATCCGGTGCCCATTTTCTTTGATCACTTCTTCGAATGCGCGCTATAGGTGTAATTGTACACGTGACCGTGTCGCGAGTCCACCATCGTATTACTATAAACTTTCACGAGTAAGTACCGATTCGAGGCGAGAGAAAGACGATTTCATACGTTGATTCGAGGTCCACTTAAAGTCAAAGCGTTCTCAATAATAATGACTGCAAAGACGGCTCTGTTATTACGAACGTCGCGATGACACCAGCCTATAATTTCTCAGCATTTATCTAACGAATTAGAGATTAATGCTTGTCCAATCGAGGCGAAACGTCGCTACTATTCCTAGAGGTCGATTAAAAGGCAGCCGAGGATCAGAAAAATTGATTTAATAACCACACTCGTTATTAGAACACTCGCGCTCTTGCATCCCATGTGCCAATCTTTATGACACGGAATGCAAACGTAAGCTTACAGAAACGCATCTGTAGTTTACCTGCGCATCTACATCTGCGGTTTACCTTGCACCGAGGAGCCCTTGCTTTCAAGATTTGCCAAGGAAAAGGAGGACCACAGCTCTTACATGTGGCAGATGTTTCCCCCGGCACGCTCGGCATAATTAACCAGCTGATCTTATGAATAATTAATTACGAGCGATTGCGGGTATTATTACGCGGTGTAAATTACCCTGGCCGCGTAATTAGCAGGTGCTTAAATCATGCGGGCGCGAGGCTCGCTAGAGCGAAAGAGTTTCGCGCCGCCGCCGTGATTTATTTACGACGTTGATTTGCATGCCACCCCGACGCGCTCTTCCAATCCTCGGGATTTTATTGTACCGTGCAAGTGTCGGGGAAGTAATGACGTTGTCCTCGACTCTGCCTTCCGACGTTGATAGTATAGTTACGGATGTAATCGCGCGTTGATAGGAGTAAAACTTTGTATGCATCTCAGTGATCCTCTCTTCTCTAAGTAATCTGTTCCAATTGTAAGTAAAAGTCTCGTGACAATTGAAAATTCTATGAATTAAAGAGGCCAGCAGTATATACCCTCTGGTTTTTGCAAAGGAAGTTTCAAAAGTGATTATTATACAACAGAATAGAGACACAGTAGCGTCAGAGCGTGTATAAAGATCTTATACAAAGAAGAGCGCATTCGACAATCGATTTACGCTGAAAGTGGCTCGATCCAGGTTGCTATCGACGAAGCGAAATTTATAGAACGTTAGGGTGCGAGGATCGTGCCGGAAGAGGACACGGCATCGTGCGCGACGACGATACGGCTTATCACTTACGCATCGCGTATCTCAGCGAACAGATATCTGGCCGCGTTCGCGGACCTTCTTCCACGGTACAGCGGACGTCTCCGCTTGTTATCGGAAGATTGTCACGCCGGTAGATCGGTATCGCCCGTCGTACTTTACAGCGGACGCTGGTTCGCCGCTGCACCTGCAACTTCACGCTGGCTGCCGAGGGAAACTCGCGTTAAATCGACGCTGTAAATCGAGAGGGTGTTTCGATGCCTCGCCGTTTTCTGTTGGCCACGACTTAATAGGGAAATAAAGCAGGCGCGAAGAACGGTTGGAGGGGTCCGACCCGTCGCGGCAGCAAGTGGAATATGACGTCGTTAAGTCAGACACGTTTCGGTAGCTGTAATGTATCGAGACGCGTCGGTGGCTAACACATGGAACCCAATCGAGTGTACAGGTCGTCCCAGAATTGAGGGACAATCCAAGACATGCAATATCCTGATGCAAGAAGACATCAAAAAGTCCTTTACCATTTTAGGATCTGGGAATTTTACTGTTAATATTCAACTGTTAATATCTCGAGAACGAAGCCTCGGATCCCAAAACGGTAAAGGACTTTTCGATGCCTGCTTCCATCAGGATATTGCATGTTCCAGATTCTCCCTCGATACTGGGACACCCTGTATAATAGAAACGGAATTGTGTAGCCTTCTACTTCATATAACATGGAGTTCACAACGTTCCAAAAGAATCATTGATTTATAATCTGTAAAAGCTTGAACCTCGCTATGTAGGATCTTCATCGAGCGTGGGAGTCTCTCTGTCCATCGTCGATTACCGTATATCACAAGGATAACCGTGACTGATTTCACGATTACCCAATCTGATCTTGCACACAGATAAAAAGCAGAAACAGTGAAAAAAGCCGATTTTTCCTCTACCCGAGCCAGCAAGAGCGTTCAACTAGGAGGAGAAAAAAAAAAATATCGAACCGCCTGGCATCAGTAGAGGGGGGAGGCGGTGGTGCGTTGCGTAACTCATTGTAATTGCTCATTGTACAGCAATTTACACGACTGTAGCAGCGCTGGGGCCCAATATCGTACCCTGTATCATAGCGCTGCTACAGCATCGGGCCCGCGACGGAGCTTACCTTGGCGCGGTACATTCCCTTATCGGCAAATCGCCGGCTAATCATCATCAATCACTATCTGGTGTATCGACTGCGTGCGCTCACATGCGTCTCTCTCTCGTTGCTCTCGCGGGGCTACGCAAGTCCCCGTGGCCAGTTGTTTGCGCGCGATACACGATGGGAGGGGGCCCCCGAGTACTTTTACGTTCCCGAGGCCTGGCTAGCTGGCAGGGGCATTATCGCTTTTACTTGCATCGGGGTTAGCCTTCCGCTATGGTCATTTCAGCGAAAGATCGATCGTACCAACTTTTTCACCCAGCCTCATCCGATCGGTTCATGGCCTCCCAGCGACCGCGATCCTGGCTCGGTGATCCTCATCTGTCTGTTCCCTTTTTTCTCTGTTCCCCAGCTCCTCGGTCTTCTTTTCCGCCGATAGGGAGAGGGGCCAGGGGACGTTTACGACGCTTTCCTTAATTAACAGTGGCCAGCGGTGGTATAAATATCGTAGAAACGTGGCCGGTGATATCTCTCCGCGTCGCGATCTGCGCGGCCAGCGTCGGCGCGCAACCGGGCCTAATAATATATTACCGTGACCGATCGCGTGTAATGACGCGCAATTATTGTACCGTATCGCGCGTTGATATATATAATGTGGCGTAATTACGCGGGGTATTTATTATTGACTCGATTTTGATCGTTCTATTTAGATTGCTCGTACTGGAGCAGAGGAAATGGACGGCCCGCGCTCCGTTTGGCTCGATCTTCGAGTGGGCAGTCGACAGTCTCGCGCAACATGATTGTCTAATAAAGACGTAGGGGGTAACGGTCTCACTTTTTTTTGGATCGTATCTATTTGTGCGCCGAGGAAAGCTCTCCTGCCATCTGACAGTAAGCAAGGCGACTGCGAGGGACCATAACTGTCGCAGTTATTAGAATTTCTAATGACCGCAGCAACGTCTACTTGAATTTCGATCGCGCGGAAGCGTGTGGAATCATTAAGGCGCATTAACAATTCTCCGAGTCGGTCGCAGCCGTCCTTATGAATATTCCTTTCAGCGACAACGCGTTTCTTTCGATCGAACCGCGTTCACCTGCACCGTTCGTCTTCGTCACCGATCCTGACGACGCACCGTGGTATATCCCGGCGACCGTCGCGCTCCGTCATTAGGCTTACGCGCTACCGATGTACCGGTTTTTCCCTACGACCTTCCGTCGCCTTCGCCTCCTCTCCTCCTTTGTCCACCTTCGCGCCCCTTATATCGTGCCTCGTAAGAAATTGCAGCTCCGTTCGCTACGTATTTGCTTGAACATTGGTGACGCGTTTCTTGGAAACGGTTTGGACGTTGAAGCAATCAATAACCAGCGCCAGAAAAACTTGGAAACCTCTGCTCATCCACTCCTCGGTAAACGGGGCTGTTCGTTTCGATGTGTTTGACGTTATTGACGCGGAGGATCGAGGATAATCGGCAGAGCGCCGTCAAATTCCAGCGGCAGTAGCACGAGGAGGATCTCAAAGGGTCCGCTTCGGTCGAGCCCTCTAATTGCTCGGACTCCTGAATTAGCATCGGCAATAAACTCAGCCAGTTACGCTACGCCGGCAGTAGGACGTAAAGGTGACTGTAAAGGTTCATTAGTCACCGTACACTGTGTAACCGAGGTATACCTCTGCTCGTGCGGCTGCTAGGGACCCATTCGTTCTGTGTCTCGCGAAGGATATACACGTTACTCCACTACTGATTCGTTTACTCTTGCGATCCTCCAACGTTTCAGACAGAATGAAAGGCAAACTTTCAGGGAACGCTTCTAGCTGGCTCGCTGTATCCCTCGGGGAATCTTGCTCTTCAAGCTTGTACCTCTAGCAAGGATTTTCTCGCGATAAGAGGATCTTTAGCCGCTTATCCTGTCGACCTGTGGTGGCAGATTGATACCTAGTACCTTTCCAGCTCCCTTTCGATGCACCCTCTCGTCCAGGCGCTGAAATTTCTAAAATGCCATTCGATGTCTAGAAAAGACGCGGATGAACCATTGTCGCTCGGCAGACGCAAATCAGGAACATGTTCGTGGACCAAGCCACGCTTCCTAATTGATAGAAAGCTGTTCCCGTTTCATAGAGGAATAAATAACACCGCAGGACTTTGAAAGTTCGGTCGTTAGATGACAGGCGTTCGGGTCGCGAGTCTTTCGAGGGGTCGAAAGGTGAGAGCGAACGATGAGATGCCTCGTGGCTGTAGGTACTCGCCGAGCCTCGGCCAGCACGTCGGCTCGCTGCCATCGTTCGTCCTCTTCGTTACGGTTACTACCGTGAGATCCGTCGGATTCATCACCGTATGGACATTAGCGTGTCCTCGTAATTCTCCCGGCGGATAGACAGACGCGAGAGAAACTTCATTTCGAGCCGGTCACCGCCATCGACGTGATTCGTTAGGAACGCTCCTAGTTAAGCTTCCTTTCCTCTTTTTTTTCTTCCCTTTTTATTTGTGAATCTCGCTTACTTAACGGAACGTTTAGTCGGCTCTGCAGAACTTTCCATAAACGTGATTTCTTCGTTGCACCATATACGTGGACAGCTTTCAGCGGGTACCTGCAGCGAGGCCAAGGGAGAGACTCGCAATGTTACGAAGTTTCGCGGCGGATAGCGTAGGATATAGAATACGGTTGAAAAGTGTGCCGTGCTCCAGAAGTAAGCTTAACCTGGACTTTCCTTAGCCTCGAGTGAAGCCTTAATTAGTTTTCCGAGTGCCTGCGCAATTTCGCGAATATTTCCTAACAATCTCGTCGCCACTTTGCATTTCCTACATCCCACGCTATCGCGCCGCAAGAAAGTGTCACGCGAGGCCAGCGAACGAGTCCGTTTCCCGTGTCCGTCCACGGTCCCCCCGATTTTCCCCGCGATTTATGACAGACATCGTATTAATCAGCCGCGTAATTCGCGCGGTTGGGTGGCACAATGGAGCGATTAGCAGTGCCACCGGTGATTCCTATCGGGATTCGAATCGCTGGAATGGTAACGCAGCTCGGACGTAGGCGATATAGGTTAGCAGCGGTCGCGGAAGAGCGTTGCTGTAAAGAGGCGCGGGTCCACGATGATTTCGCCACGCTGGAAGCTGTTTCGCGGCTGGCCGAGCAGCCGGACGTACCGGCAGCCACGCGCAATCGCAATTTGTCACGTTAAAACGTAAAGGGCCTTATTACGGTCATCCTTCACGCGTCGCCGTGGCGGTGCTAATAAGACGTTAATAGCGATAAAAGAGACCTTTTCTCGCGTTGGTGCCGATCGTGGGACGGTTATTATCGATGGACAACGATTCCTCTTGCATTCCTGCGGCCAATGGGCAGCGGCGGACGTTGATGGATACCGAAACGCGGCCGACGGAGCTCGCGGCGAGTCCGGGACTCGTCACTTCGCCGATAATTACGCTGTCTGACTGGCTCGCGAAAATTTCACGCAGCGGCATCATCAGTGACGTCTCTTCGAGAGCCGTTGTACTCGAATGTATACAAACGATACGGATGATAGTCCGTTGAAGGAACTCGCTTGGGTTATATGGGAACAGCTGTGCCATGGGAGCTGAAGTAACTTTATTTTTTATATTACATACTTGCTGGAAAAGCCTTGCGAGAGAACCCAATGGGCGTTAAATCTGTCGTGAGCCCGCGCGATGTTACGTTACGAGCGAGCCAGCCAACCAGCCATTTGTCTCATTAACCGTAATTATTTTCCCCGTGTTTCGCCGCGGCTCGATCATCAATCTCGCGGATAGAGTACCGGCGGACGCGTCTTGTCGCAGTTGCAACGACGCGACGCCGTGAATGGTTCATTAGAACGAAAGCGTCGAAAAGGTGACACCTCTCAATGATGTATCTCGAAGGGCTAATGGTCGGCTCAACACGATAATTGCACCGTAAAAATTAATCGTTGGGAGCGCAGGTGTTCGCGCTGTCAAGCGCCGCGGATGCCTTGTCTAATGGGCAGCTGGATCTTGTTTAAGCAACGACTCCCGATAGAAAGAATGCGTACCTGCTGAACGGCGATTTAGAGTTGGACGAAGTAACCGGGAGGAATGCGGTTGTGTGAGTTTCATCGTCTCGAGCAAAGTATTATAGCCTTGATCAGATAAACATAGAACTGCTCGGTGTCTATCGAATCGCGAGCGATTAGTTTTTGCATCGTTAGAGATTGAATGCGATCGCGTCGTTCATCCAACAGGTCCGCGGAATGAAGCCACTTCGTTAAGAGAACACGAGCACGAACCAACGCCAGGCACATTCCACGAGTTCGAACGATTACGATCTCTTCCCCGCCACGAGAACGGAAAATGACAAATTTCGCGAGGCTGAAGGGACCAGGAAGCCTCTTGCCCCGATCGTAACAAGCGACGTTCCAGCTTCGAACAACAGAGCGGCATCGTAATAAATTCTCCCCCACCACCCTTAAATTACGCGCGCAGCTGAATAAAACCGAGTGTGTTATTACCTTCAGAACGATCCATTGCCGGTTTGCGACACTCGAATTTATGCGACCGCTAGAGGTGAAGCGAAGTTACCGCAACCAGTGGTATCGGTTTCAGGGTCACAAGCGCGCGGCCCAGGTGAGACCCACCGGCGTGTTCACTTGGAAAGGACAATGTTAAGTCTATAAAGTGATTTGCGATCAAACAGCGCACCGCGATCTATGTACGAGGCTGGAAAACTCTCGTCAAGAGGGATCGACCGGTGCCATTCATATTATTATTATTATTATTATTACTAAGTTAAACGGGTGGACAACCTTTGGTTACACAAATGCAAGTAAAGGTACAGGGAAAATGAGCGAAGTTATCAGAAATAAATACAGTGACTCGCATTAATATTCGGACACTTTTTAAAATCGCATAACTTTTTTAGAATTGGTCCAAACGACTTGAATTTTTTTTGAGAAGCTAGAAGAATTAGTTTGCTAACTGATGCGTTTCGTCATTTTGAAAAAAAATGTATTTGGTTGGAATAGCAAAAAGAATAGTAAAGGTCGATTTTTAAACTTTTTTTTGTGAGCTTGTAATGAAAATTCAAAAAACCCGTTTGTACATTGCAGTAAGTTGTATACGTGCCTAAAATTTCATCAAAATCGGTTAACGTTGCTCCGAGCTACAAACGTTTAAAGAACGCAGAATAAGCGAAAATTCCCGAAATCAGTGATTTTCGACCTTAATGCGAGTCACTGTAGCTATAATAAAGCCATGAGGTACGGACAGAATCACGCAGCGCGCCAATGGCCTGCCTTCTGAAGGAGACGACAGAGTTGCGTGGGAAGAAGTCTATCTTGTGGCTGACACTATTGACCAATCTACAAAGACGATCAATGGTATCATGCTAGCCGTAACTCGTAGCGTGCATTTCTAAAGAGAAAAGTGGGAATTGTCTAAACAATCTGGGTGGAGCATTGAGTTTGAAAAGTTCTAGTAGATCCGGGGAATCAATGAGGTGATTTAATATTTTGAAAGCAAACAGTAGGTCGGACACAGATCTGCGTTCCTCGAGGATGGGTAGTCCGAGTCTGTTCAGAATGGGGTCAATAAACATTGACAGGATCGGCTCGCCAAGTTTGTAGGCGACAAAGCGCAGAAGCTTGTGCTGTATCCGCTCAAGAGAGACAAACATGGATCCGATGTCGAGGATTCCATGGCGTGGAGCAGTAGTTGAGATGCGGAAGCACAAGGGCAAAGAAAAGTATTTTAAATGTTGCTGGATTTTTTAATTCGGAGGAAGATTTTGTGATAAAACCAAGGGACATTCTGGAGGCCCTCCGTGCAATGTCATTATAATGCTCATTGAAGGATAAGGAGGAGGAGAATGAGACCCCGAGATCACATATTTACATTACGAATTACGTCAAGCACGACACCATCGATTGAGTATGAATGCTCCAGTACAGATTTATTAAGGGTGAAACGCACGACTTTACATTTAGTAACGTTTAAGGACATGTGATTGGTTTCGCACCCCACAACAAGGTTGTTCAGGTCGAGTTGCAAACGACGTGCAATTGAAGGAGATTCGACTTTCAGAAAAATTTTAAGCTCGTTAGCATAAAATAAGAAGTTACAGTATTGGAAAAACAGACGCAATGCCATTCACAAATAGAATATTTCTGAAACCCCAACCCTTCCCAGTATGAGTAAGGAATTCGACGATCTTAATACCTCCCTTTAATACCGAACACGTATTCGCGTGCTCAGCGCCACGATCACCTTAATTTCTGGTAAAAAATTCAAAGTGAAATTCCGAATTCAGGCGAATATTCCGTTGTGGAATAACAAAGTAGAGAACGAGCTGTAATTTTTAACCACGAGAGAATCGCGGTGCTCGTCGCGGTGGCCATGCGTCTCCGTGTAATCACCATCATTACTGGCTATCGCGGGGTGTCGAACGGATCGGGCTCAGGAATTAATATCGCTTTGACGAGCAATTCGTATTCCGCGCGTCGAGGCTGCCGCGAAGGAGGGCCATCCGCAGAGCGATGCCGACGCGGCTCCGGTAATTACGTATTATTTATTGCGCCCCGACGGACTTTACAATCAACGTTTCTTGCAGTTTTAACGCGTGATTTTCAGTAACGGTACCGCCGGGCTTCGCGTCGCTAAGGAGAGGAAGAAGAAGACGAGGAAGAAGCAGGAGCGGGCTCCCTGGCGTGTGGGACCTCGCGCCTCGTAATTAAACGGCCGTGCAAAAATGCCCGCGCAACGTCGCTGCGTAACTGTAAACGAATTGCGAGCGATCGTGAATAAACCGCGAGCATCGGTGATCGTCTCGTGGGAGGAGGTCTCTGCCGAAGATTTACGGGCGAAGGCGCGTTCAAGTTCGGTGCTGCGATTAAGTTCGTTAACCCTGACTCGGTGGCGCGCACTATGGGAACTGTGTTCTCTTATTAGCGCGCCGTATTCATCTTTCATTTCGAATAGATCAGCTTTAGAACGTTTGGCTGTGAGCGATTGAGCTATGCAGGCAATCAACGGATTCTTTTAGATTCAATCTGATGTATGAACTGCGTGTCGCAAGATGTGGACGTCGTTTCAAGGATACGTCCTCGATAGAACAATCTCTTATCGCTTTAGCGGCGCAAATTCATGCGAGCTGCTACACACGAGCCTTGTGACAAGTGCCATTTGAAATGTGCTCGGGCTCGATACTTGTCCCCGGCTTCGAATCTGGTACTTGGGTATCCATGCCGCATCCATCAGGAGCGTTTTCTTCGGAATGTTCCTGAAACGTGTCTTCCCGGACGACGGCTGGCCGCATAAATATCCCCCTCGCTAGGGATCGATCGCGAGGCTTTCCAACGAGCCGTGAAATGATCCCTCGACGAAACACGCCGCGACCGGCGCATAAATTAATGTTCGCGGCGAGCCGATCGCTACTAAACGCCGCGAATGTTCGTATCTGGCCGAGGGAGAGGAGAGGCTGGGATCGTCAAACGAAACAAATGATCGTGCATGCGAACGGTACCCCAAGGTAGGCTCCAGCGGCGCGATCAGCGTGAGATACGGACTTCCAGGAGTCGTTCTCCCTTACATCGTTATCATTTTTCCCATTAGGATTGATGTATCAAAGCTGCTTTCAGCTTGTACCTAATATTCGTAAGATATGTAACTCGTTAGGGGCTGGCTGGACATGGCTAATGCTCGCAATCACCGATTTCATGCTACCGTTAATACATCATAAAATGTGTGTAATATCCCCCTGGTAAACCGCAATTACCGCACGCACAGCGTGTTACACGCGTTGCAACACCCCGCGCGGCCAATGAAATTCCGCGTGCGCGCCAAGAGGTGAACGGCTCGTCCACAATAGCCTGGTGCCTCTTATTATGATGGATATAAACGAGAGAATCGATTAAAACCGATGAGATCGGAGGCTGTTTAAGCGGTTAATCATCGGTGTGTCCTAGTTGCGGGTAAACCGCCTTTCTCAGAGCGTGAAAAGTTGAAGACCGCGAATGGAGCGACGCCGCCAGCAGGGGAAATAGGCAAATTGTACTCGTCGATACGAAAACATTTCAACACCCCTGATTTCTAAAATCGATGGCAATTCTCTTTTCGGACCCGTGCCTGTTAAAGCGCGCGGTTTAAGTGGCGCAAAAATCTCGTTGAACCTCTTAGGAACCTGAATTCCAATTCCCCAAGGCATCCAGTTTTTCCCCGGAGCTCGGTATAATTGCAGAATCTCGATGGCGAGCGATCTCGTGGTTCCGCCGTTTTGGTTTCCTTTTCGGAGAGCGCTCGATGGCGGATCGATCGGCGCGCGACAAATACCACCTTTTTTATCGTTTCCCGAGCGCGAAAGATCGCGATGCGCGCGAGACAGTGCCGAGCCGGGCACGCACGTTAATTTGCAAGCCGGGAGAATAAATGGCGAGCCGTCGGATACGTGATCGAGTTGCAAAGACCGGCGCGTAATCGACTTTACGGCTGGCCGGTGGACTTCCGCGCTCCTCAAGACCGTTTGAAGCACGAGCAAGCGAGCGAGCGGCTTTCGTGCTACGTGGGCACGAAAATAGAGGAATAAAAGAGAAATGTCATCGAACGACCGGATAAGAGGCCGTATAAGGCAGTGGCGGGTGTTGTAAATGTAAATGGAGGTGGCCACCGCCCTGTAAGGCCACGCGCCTGTCATCGAGACTGCTCATTTTGTCCCTTCTCCTTCACTCTCTCTCTCTCATTCTTTCGTTCCTTCCTCCCTCTCTTCGATCTCCCTCCCTCCCGCGTTTTTTTCTCTTTCTTTTAACCTCCCCACCTATCCGACCGGAGAAAACCTTCTAAAGGATTACTTGCCCTCGGACGATCATCGATCTCCTCCGCCTCGGGAAGAGTTAAATTGACTTTCCGTATGGAAACGGACGGCGGAATAGATCCTTGCCCCCTTTTACAGCGAACGGCCGCCGAGTAACTTTATTAATCAAGGAAATCGGGCCATGCGTTGAATCTCAATGCCGGCGGTGCGCGCCGGCTTCTAATTCGAGCCTTTGTTCAGCGGTCTCGAAAGGCAGCGGATGGAAAACGGTGGGATATCGCTCGCGTTCCGATACAGTGAAAGGAAAAACGAGCTTGAAATTCGAAAGTTGTTTCTGTAAATCGCTGGTTCGAGTCGAATTTTCATCGCAGACCACGTTTCCCGCGAGCGTCGAGCTAAGCGGAGACGAAAGGCTGTTGGCTGTCTGGAAGCGTTCCTATTCTAATCTTTTCAGGGTATTCAGCCGGCAATGTTTACTAGACTACCCCGGTGCAATGCAATTTCTACGACGCCAGAGATTTCTAGGTCCAGTGATCTGGTTCATGCGATAATTGAATTCGTAAGGCTGCGAGAGAAAGGAGATGCTGCGACCGCGACGCGATTCTCTGCAACCCTTCCTCGCGGTCCCCGTGATCTCTGGAACTACTTGTCGGAGAGTATGGAAGGGTCCTCTTTGCAAAAGTTTACGAGAGAAAACGCGCGGCGGAACGAAACCGCCGATATACACGTACCGTCCTCCGCGTGTGTCGGGTAAGAGGTTCTGAAAATGTCCGATCACGATGCACGATAGCCCAACGCGTACGGAACGTTAAAAGCCGGTTTTACGGTTATTGCCCACCGGTGTGGACGTTTTTTCCTCCCTTCCCCGGCCTCCTCCGCCTCCCTTTTCTCTCCTTTTTCCGAAACGTCGATCGTGCCGGGGTCAGAGTTGCACACACGGTAGCGCGGAGGCCCTGGCCGCGGAACTATTAGTTTATTGATTAAAGCTTCAGTTAATGCACTATGACCTCCCTAACTTCCTATCTTTATAGTTATCGTGGTTTAGCGCGTGTCCACGCTCGCGCGCGGCTCGCTTGTACGCCGCTGCACGCCAACGTTACAGCCGTATAATTCTCGGCTTGAAAATCGTCGAGGGCTCGATTAATATTTTTTATCACACGGCAGACTTCCTAATCGCTGGATCTACCCGCCGCTATTTTTGCATGGGATAGGCTCGTCGCGTCTTAAATCCATAGACTTCTCCGTTGCTTACTCCGCGTTGTAGCTTTCCTAAGAGTTCAGCAAGTTTTTAATGAGCTATCTTTTACTAAACATTCGGATATTCTTCCTATTGGGTACTTTCACAGCTTTGTATAATCTATAAGTTATTAACGATTCCTTTAATGCTCACATCCGGTTAAATGTAGAATACTATACTGACAATGCGCGCTGTGACCGCGAGCAGAGCGGCTGCAAGTAGCAGTGTCCCGTATAGATCAGACATCTCGAAATGTTTCGCTTACACGGGAAGATCATGAACCCGAAAATTCAAAAAATTCTGAAACTTTGTGGATATGTAGGGAATTTCCTCCTGATTACAACGCAATTTTTTTGCTGCCTAAAATCACACTAAGAGGGTGAAATTAACCCCTGAAGATTCGGCTATTTTTCGATTTTATTTTCTAACTCGCAATCTGTAAGAGATAGAAAAGAAATTTCAAGACAAGAGTTACTTCTTTTAATTAGATCTATTAAATGGTAAATGTTTTATCAATTGTTTAAACAATTAGAAAAGAGTTACAAACAAAAATATTAATAATGTTTTCTAAAATTCGTGGTTTCGCGTGAAATCTGAACTGGATGTTTAAATAATTATGAAACAGCATAATCCATATTTTTTCCATACAATTTCAACTTTTGTTGTATTGGGAAAATATGCTCCTCGACAATCGAATAACTTGTGGATCCCATTGTAACGTACCATAAGGGGGAACACCACTGTGCTGGCCGGAAAAGCTTTGCCTCTGGCTCCGCGTGACATGCAATATTTTCGTCTTCGCGAGCCATTTTCATTTACGTACGTACCGATCAGGGGGAGCAGTGTGAGAGGGGATCGAGCGTCCACGGTGGCACAGTGCTGATTGCAATTGGCACAAGGCTGCGTGTGCGTTTTACAGCTCTCGGCCATGGTAAAAGTATTGAGAAGGCACCGCGGCGCACGGCCGATCGTACGCTTTTCATTACCATTCCGATCACGCGGCACGATCAGACGCCGCGACCGGCGATCATCGTCGTGGGCGGAAGATTCCCAGATCGCTCGCGCGCACGCGATTCCCTGGGACGATTCTTTACGCCTCATTGGCATTTTTTGCGTGTACCGGAGGTCGAGAGTCGTTCGATCATGCGGATTGCATTCAGGCGCGAGCAATTCCAGGTTGACTCAAGCGCTTTCGTCGATCGGTAGGCTTTCGAAAGAGAGGCGAAAGGTGTGAAGGAAAATGGAATTCCTTTCGATTGCAGAGTTTAATTAGTGATAAATATAAAAGGAGATTGAATAGCTGGATTTACTGTTGAAAATATTTTATATCCACCCGAGAGGATGTAGAGTCTAGATTACACAATAGCAACCGACAAGTAGCCCATTAATTAATTGAGTAATTTGCCTCGTGCTAAAGCTCGCGCCAAGATCCGGCTCCTATTCGATTCAGGAAGTTTCTCGTGTTCAGGAAATGTACACTTGATACCTTCCTCAAGGTGCATATAATCGCGGGGTACGCGATGCGTGCAGGAGATGGTGGAATAACTAATTTCACAATGCCCAAGAGACAGTGGCTCGGGAAACTTTTATACTTCGCGCCTTACTTCGCACCTGCGTCCCCCCTAGCTTCGCTACGTGAAAATGTAGCAGCTTGACAGGTGATACACTATAATGATAAAGAAATGCGAAGCCGACAATTGGAGATTAATCTCGCCGGTAGCTCTATGCAAATTCTCTATCGGAGGAAATGCAAATGTCGTATCAAGGCTATCATTCTTCCCGACACCTGTCGTAAATTTCGTATCGGCTCGCGTCGCTTATCGTCCGCGCCGCTACCTTTCAAATCACCTTAACTGACGCGGAATAATTTCACGCCCGCGATATCGGAGTAATAAAGCGATGCCAAGTGCCATTTAAGCCCTCGTGGATATGCATATAATTAACATTCCCGGAAATCTGCGAGTACTTATCCCCGGCGCACGGTGTCCCGTCGCGAGACTCGCGTGCTCGCGTGATTTCTTATCGCGGCACGGTTGCTCGTCAACTATCTCGCACTCGTTGCATGGATCTGGACAAATTGTTGTACAAGAAGAAGGAACTCTAGCCTCGCTTCTTCGCAGATCATTTGCTCCCTGACAACTCCCTCGTGGCCCCGAAATCCCGTCGCACCCACACCATCATCGATCGTGATCCACGGAACAGAGACAAACACCCCGTCCATCATCGTCGCCTCACCGGTCTCGCCAATTTCTGGCGACACACAAATTACAGCGGCGCCAGACCCTCCAGCACCCGGTCATTTGCAATTATCCGTCGTTGGTTAGTCGAAGGACGCCTCGCGGCGTCGCATTCGGACGCTCGGCCGATCGGCGCTGCGTCGAATGCGCGTGGATTTGCACAAGGATGCCGCGACGTATCATCTAAATACCGGCGTAATGACTGTGTTTACAGTGGCCGGCGCTCACGCTCGCGCCCGCCTGAATTATCATCGCGCCGACGTGAAACGAGACGCGGATGGGCGGGGTGGCCTCTCGGCCACGAGCAGATTGGATTGGAACATTCCCCGGGATGAGCATTTAAATTGCTTGGATTCTACCGCGTGATTTGGTCGTTGCCGCCCGCAGCCGCCGGCCGGCTGCTGCCTCCTCCATTTTTCCTCTTTTCTTCTCGCGTCTCTGCCGGCGCGGCGTTTCTCCGGGCGGTGCAGCCGTATTACACGCGACACCTATGCACCCGGCGCAGCCTGTAATTTCGCGCGTTACGTTGCGTTAGGCGTATTAGCCTGGCTATCATTAGGCTCCCCGAGCGGCTTGTAATCAGCCACACCCGCGCGTCATCTCGCCGGAATCGTTTAACAGCTCTCCATCGTGCTTCTAATTGATAATGAGATTTCCGCGCGACCAACGGGGATGCGTTCTCCGCGCACGTCGCTCCGCAGGGCGCGGCGCTGAGTCGAATCGATAAGGCTCGCCGCGGCAATCTCCGCACGGTGAACCAGGTGGTCCCGTCCGGACTCCACCGTTTACCCTGCGAATGGACGGAAGCCGTCTGTCTTTTTCTTGCGACTACTTCAATCGCTTGAATCGCTGGTATTCATCGTCAGTGGCAGAATTTGAAGGATTTGAAGAAAAGAGGGAAGCCGGCATTAAATCCCGGGCATGGATTTAACTTCTAGTCGGTTCCAGTGGAAGATTGGTGGGATCAAGATGTAGGGGACAAAGAATTCCCTTGGAACTTAGCTCGCTTCGTTTAAAAACGATGAAGATCAATTAGCAATTGGGGGCGATTCCGCCCAGGCAATGGTATCGTAAAGTCTGGATCAACTAACTCTGTAGGGTTATTAAAACTTCATTATCGCCAAGGTAGGGGACCCGAAACATCGATCCAACTGTCCTGCGATCATAATTACTGTTACGGCAAGTGGTCGTTACTTCCCGGCGATTTCGTTATCAATTTTAAACGACTAATTACGCGCTCCGCTCGCGTACGAACCACTTAAGGCTGGGAGCAGTTA
Source organism: Andrena cerasifolii (assembly GCF_050908995.1). Taxonomy (NCBI): domain Eukaryota; kingdom Metazoa; phylum Arthropoda; class Insecta; order Hymenoptera; family Andrenidae; genus Andrena; species Andrena cerasifolii. The sequence continues at coordinate 22,357,524 of NC_135119.1, read as the reverse complement.
AAATATACTTATGAAGACTTTGTCCTTTTTTTTCACCGTGACGAACAGCAGCACTCGGGTGCTGATAGGGCCCGCGCGAGGAAGGGACGGTTCGATAGGTTAGCGTTAATCTAATTAATCTTTACGAGTGTAATTAGCCGGCAACTGGTCCTACCCAGCGGAATCACGGAAATCGTACGTTACGTTAGCCGGTTAATCGGCGGTTCTTTTATCTTCACGAGTAGAGAGTACACGGGTATCCCATTTCGAGGCAGTTTGGTGATCGGCAGTAGCAATACTTTTCAGGAAACCGTGATAGTTTTTTGCTTACACTTGACGTACGGCTTTACGCGCAGCAGATTGCGATAATCGCAATGAATCTCTCTCACTCTCTATTATGGTTCCATTTCATAAAAAAATAGTTCCTGGGAAAGATTATTGCAATCGGACAACAGGAAAGGGTGCCGACGAGGTATTAAAGTTTAGAATTTTTCAATGTTTTGGATTTGAAGAATTTCTCGAAAATGGTAAGTCGTATCGAAATTTTGTTGAAATAATATTAAAACCCTCTCAATTTTATAAATTTGTTGTATATAAAATTTTTTTCGTGCTTCCAACCATTTTTTAGATAATAACGTTCGAATATGGAGAGATCCGTACTACGCGCGTATAGGCAATACACCACGCCGCCCGTGGGTAGAGGGACCTCTCTATATTCAAACGCTACTATCTAACAACTGCACAGTGGGGAAATTTCGCGATTTTATGGCCAAAACCACAAAAATAAATTTTTCAATTCGACAAAATAAATGCAAATGTCAATTGAAGAACTAATACGAGTATCAAATGCCACCAATTTTACTGTTAAATGTTTTAATACAATGCTCAAGTTGCCTCAAACGCTTACATTGTGTTATCCAAAGATCTGAAAATAATTTCAAGGCATGGATTCAATACCTAGTGGTCCGTAAGATATCTTTTTGTCCTCAAAATAATTATGTTTCGGTTTTTAAAATCGCAAAATTTCCCCACTGTGAACTGGTTGGAGGTACGAAAAAATGATATATACAGAAATTGTAGAAAACTGTGTGCTCTCTTAATATTATTTGAACAAAATTTTGATAGGGCTTACCATTTTCGAGAAATTCTTTAAATCCGAACCATTGACGAATTCTAAATTTTAAGGCCCGGTCGGCATCCTCTCCTGTCGTCCGATTGCAATAATCTTTTTCAGGGAGTATTTTTTTATGAAATGGAATCATTCTAAGGCACGAGAGCAACTAAATTTCGACCCGTATAAATAAGGGCCACCATAATGCCCCACACGAGCGTCTACTTAATTTACGCTGACGCATTCGTTTGCAAGCAGGTGGAATTATCGAGAATTGATATCGAAGAGGATGACGTTCCCCGAAACAAAAACGACTTGGGACTACCGTTGAATCTCCCTGGTTTTATGGCCTCCCTGAGCGCAGATAAACGCTCGCCGCCGCGCATTCTCGTCGCCGTTGGCGCTAATGCGACCGAACGTTTCATTTTTTCACGCATTCCGTCGACCCTCCTTCGGCGGCGAGCACCGAATAACGTTCTCTCGGTTTTTGCCGCTCCGAGGGTCGCGACTCGCGAGGATGCACGCGTTGCGCCCGCTGAATTACGTTTATTGCCGCGACGCGACGCAAGCGGAGGATCGGGCGCATTTCGTGAGCGCCGCCTCGCGAGTGGAAACGTACGTTATGACACAAGACGGCCTTCTCCGATGGGCCCTCGTAAGCCTTTACGACTGCATAATTTTCACGGGGAATTAATTTTACGTAATTACGTTGAATGGAAATTACACAATCGCACGGTAACTCCGACGCGCGTGTCTTTGTGTTACGTATCTGGAATGTGTTGAAATGTAATAATTTCAACCGTGGGAAAACGCACTGGAAGGTGCTCTCCAGATTCGCAAGAATGATAACACATTGCTCGGAATAAAAATCGCAATCTACTTTGTCGTAACTGACGGATTGAAAAGGAACTCTCTCATGACGCGCCTCTAGGATCCAACTCCACTAGGTACATTCCTGGTTCCTTTGCCGAGCAATTAGCAGCGAAGATATTCCCCACCAGCTGTCGTCTGAAAAAGGCGCAAACACCTCTCCTGCGATTTTGCCGAGCGTCTCATTGATCGTTCAGCTGTCGAAAAGTCCCTACGTCCCTCGCAGTCCCTGCGGAACGTTCGCGAGCAGTTACGCGTATCCTTGATCAGCGAGCGCGCGCGATCAAAGCTGAAGGAGCTATCGGCCGCGGAATCGAAGCTATTCGAGCGTTCCGAAGGCGCGAGTCAAAAATAGTGACTGACGCAAGATCATTGTCCGCGCCAGCGCTGATCCGAGATCTACGCTGCTAACGAAAAAACCCCCGCGCAGGTATTTATGCATAGAGGCGGCCGATACCGCGGCGACGACGGCGGCAGCGATCGGTTTTCTCACGCTCGTCCGGCGTGCCGGGGACTACGAGGACGCGGACAGCGTCCCCAGCGAGACGAGAGGGGGCCGACTTAGAGAGGGTGATTTCACCGAGATGGATTGGACGCCTCGGCGGAGCCTTCGCCACGAGGGTTGACTGATTTGTGTGCGCAAGGTCCCGTCACCTTGACTTTACTTAAATGGGAATAAACGACACCGACTTCCACGGGATCCCCTCCTCCTCCGGCTCCGTACACCATATCTATCCCTCGTCGTCTCTTTTTCCCTCTCGTTTCCACGGTGGTGAGACACGGGGGCCCGAGGACGGGGAGAAATAGAGAGCAACAGCCCGGAGAGATAAGCGCGCGCCAGCGGTGGCGCAGGTGTAGAAAAGCGTCGTCGTCGTTGCTCGCCGATTGCGGAATAATCGGTCGGTGCGCGAGCCCCGATACAACGGACGATACCTGTCGGTAATAGCGAGTCCCGTGCTTGGGAGAAATGCAATTTTAAATGCCTGGCTGGACCCAGTTGAGAGATCAACCGCTCCCGATACACTCCTTGCCAGTGGCCATTGTGCTTTTCTTCCTCAGGGTGCAAGCTGCGTGTACCTTGCGGATGTACACTTGTCCTCTCCAGTTGGGTTATGGATATTTTCAAAGGATTGTTCTCATCCATCGCAGAAATATATCCAGCAGAGAAATTGGAAGCAATTAACGTTGAACCTCGGTGAACCACCTTCCTCCGAGCGTTCTACCAAGAATTGGTTCAGCACGTTGAAACGCGATCCCCCGGCTTCGTCGTTAGCGACGAACCATCGGCGGGTGACACGAGATCGCGGAATTAATGAGTCGCCGCAGACAATGCGGCAAATAATTACTAGAAAACGCATAAGGAAGCCGATCTGCGCAGGTGTATCGAGGCGCAGGTCTCGATATATGTGACTGGTGAAGACGGGATGCTTCTAAATCACTCCTTCGCAGCTCATTGTTCCGCAACAATACATTATCAGCTAAAAACGAGCGAATAATCCTCCTCCTTGCCGGTGGAATGCGTCGATTCACGTCACGGGTTTCCCACCGTAGGCGCTAATTATTTTTCTCGGATCAAGGAGCCACCTCTGATTGGCTCCGACCCGTTGATCTTTAATTAAAGCAACGCCAGGACTGAATGAGGGACGGAAAATTGAATAAGTCTGCTGAATGGACTGCGACTGCCAGATCGTAATCGCGGGTAAAGGTCGCGGGCCCCATTGTTGCTCCGGCAATTTACGGGACGCAGCGCCCGGGGTAGCTTTTCAATTATCGTCGAAAGGTTGATGTTTTCGCCATTGTCGCGAGCCACGGCCGTAGAAAGCCTTGCTGCTTGGGTTTGTTTATTGCTACGAGCGCCGGGTGCTTAGCAGTAGCTGCACTATGCTGCATTGTTGGAAGTGGAACTCGCTGAACGTGATTGAAGTGTGTACAGTGTTTGTTCGACTCGTTCATCCGTGCCTGAATTGTTCCAAGGTTGTCTCTATTTAGCAATCGAGAGCCGTTTTCACTTGATTACCATATTTTATGGAACAGCTTCGCAGGGTCTTCTACGAAGAGGAAAACAGCTCCTCTCTATATGGGCGGGTAGAGGATAGGCGTCAATTATTTCTAGCAGCAGATACTTCTTTCTCTCTCGTCGATCTCCGCTTGGAATCACCTCCCCATTCTGGTGTCATTCCCTTAGATCAGGGAGAAGCCAATGGGAACACGAACGCCCCCCGTTTAACCAGACCGAGCTCGGGCCGCTCTGCTTTTTTCCGGGTAGCTAAATGGAAGAACGGTGTTACGCTCGGTGGAAGCAGGCAGCGAACGGTGGTTAGTCTTACGTATATACGCGTGCAACGACAAAGGAACGAGAGCTTCCGCCGTGGCTCTTATCGTTTGCTGCGTACTCGAGCCCCCGATCCGTTAGATCTCTTTCACGGAGATATGCCTAGCCGCGCGCTCCCTCTTTGGCCTTTGCCTTCCTCCTCCACCGTAGCCTCGTATCTTCCTCCAACCTCCTCCACCTCTGCTTCTTCTTCCTCCTCTCGATCGTGCCTGAATACCTCCGCGGGTTTGTCCCACCCACGAGACACCCACTTCGGCATAACTTTTCAGCCTTCCGGCAATGCCTGCTTATTGTCTGGTATTGTTGGCCGGACTTTTGCATTCCGCGCGACTCGAAAAATATCGCCCGGCCGGGCGGACGGGCGCGTGCACGCGGTAACGTGATATTACGTATAGTTTATATCGACCAGCAATGCGTCTCCCGTTGTTTTTATTTCATCGGATCGTCGGTGAAGTGCGACGACGGTACTGTAGGTGTTTAGTTCCGCGAGGGTGGTTCTGTCGAGGTTCGATCTTCGAGGAGACTCTTCAACACATGCATCGCATAAGGGTGTTTTTGTAGGAGTTTGGCGATTAGGAACGGCCTATGGTGCGAGTTCGGCACCATAGGCGGTGCCTCTTAAGTTCCTAGACCTCTTTAAGAGTCCAAAACATAGAGATCTCGGGGAGTCGCTTTTGGGGGAATCGGTTAGGCGGCTGGCCTGCGCACAGTGGATCCGAAGATCGAGGGTTCAAGTACCATCGTCCGAGGTTTTTCCCTTTTTCTCCTACATTTTGGTTGCCTCGGGTAGAAGCTGCAAGCTGAAGAAACGGCACTTCATTCGACAAGTAAAGTAAAAGTCGATTTATATTATCCGTTCAGACACGGAACGTTTCGGTTCAGACAACAACGATGTAGTTAGTGTTTTATACCATCAGTTCTCACATTCGACAACGACAGGCGACAGGCGGCAGAATAAAATATCTTTTGTATAGGGGTCATCGTTTCAGATTCTGCCTGAAATAAATACATATCATACGAGTCTCCGTTCAAACACGTTCCGACAACTTCAGTCACGTATCGTTTCAGTCCAAACATTCTTTTCGAGAATGTCGATCGTCGTATGCCCGAAGCGTAACGTGTTGCAACTGATCGCGACTCTGCATATAAACATTCATATCCAATAAACCACAACAATATTTGTATGAACCGAAACGTTCTGTGTCTGAACGGATAATATAAATCTACCTTTAGAAGGCACACATAGTGTTCCTGATTTCTCGATATTTTTTTGTTTCTCGAGAAATTGAAAAAATATTGCAAAAATGATATTTTTGGAATAATGTTGATAATATTTATCAAAAACACAAGAAAACTTTAACTAAATGATTATTCCTGTCTAATTTATACAAAACTTGTGTAAATGAAAAATAGATGTTAAATGTAATTGGTAAATTTTTCTTATTTAATACAAAATTTGTACAAAGCGAAACATTACTTTTTGGATTCAAAATTTATTTTTAAATAGCAAATTAATTTAAATAGCATTTATTTTTAAATGCGTCTGATGTAGCGTCAGCGAATCCATTTCTTTTTTTGTGACAAAATCTGTTACTGTTATATTTTGATGTTTTATATATACATCTATCTTGGCTGTTAAATGAAAAAATGCGTCTTTTGACCCTTTTCCAAGAAATTCTGAATATGCAAAAATTTTATACGGGATACAATAGTCTTATCTCCTCTTTTCTATATTTCTTCTTTAATAGCCACAAGAAACTCATTAGGTGCTTAACTCAGTATACAATTTTTCTAAATTTTTAAATAAGAACTTCAGCAGTACCTTCAGCAGTTAATAATATCGAACCTTTTGTACTGTGATTTTCTATTGGAATTCATATAGGTTCTAATGTTATTAATAAGATGTATTATAAATTGTAGATGTGTTTATACGATCGCGATTAACTAGTAACACATTCATTTACGAAAATAAATGAGATTTATAATATTTTTCCTAGTCTTAAGTTTCTCGAGAAATTATAGTATTTCTCGAGAAATAAGAAATAAGCAATTATAAAATTTCTCGAGAAATTCTCGAGAAAGCATTCTCGAGAAGGAACACTAGGCACACACTGCTCCTTCCACCAGCGTCTGAAATAATCGCGCGACTCTTCGCGCTAAAAATCTGCTCACAGTCCAATTTACAAGACAAGGAGACGCGATCTCAGGAAGCAGAGGGACTAACGCGAGGAAAAGCGAGGGCTCCGATCTGGCTAATAGGTTTTTCGCCAGCGCGCTGCATCACGTGCGAGGCACACGGTCGCGCGACTCGCCTCCTCGACAATGGGCAATAAGTAACAGCCGATATCGCATCTCGGCCCTCGTCCTTCGAGCTAACGAGACCGTTTCGACGTCGTCATTTTCCACCGTTCTCCACCGACAGAAGCCTTCTCTCCCCCTGACAGGCCGCCAGGCCGTGAAATTCAACGCGTAGCGCCGATCGCGATGCCCGCACGCATCCACGTCATCGAGCTCACGCCTGTGATGCAATCCGCTTACGCCTTATGCAGCCTCCGCCGTGGTCGTTCGTTAACGCGTCCCGCACCGTAACTCACGCGATCGTTATCGTCCCTGGGAAAGCGATACGCCGCTGTACAGATAACCGCGGCGTTGCTACGCGTGAAAAGAACCTTCGCGGGGACCATTAAGTGGCTTCGATGAGGGGAGTGACGTTCGACCGCATGGAAGCTTGAGCTTTTCCTCTAGTTTCCGTGAAAACGGCGGTTCCATAGGAGGCTTCTAATTTCTCAACGCAATGCCGAGGTAAGTGATCCCACTCGCATGATTCATGGTCAGTAGACATGGACAGGAATCAGCGAATCGCGGTGGATCACCGTGTCTCAAGCGGGGAGAACAAAGCGTCCGAGAATCGTAACTGTGCGTAATCGTTAATTGCTACAGTGCTCAGCCATAGGAACGCAGAGTAGCACGACTGTCGCTTTCCTAGGCGATTCCACAGTGGTGGTGGCGTGCTCAGCGACGATAATGCTACTCGCCGCTGGTCCCGATACGGATCTTAAGGAGATCGTAATTATGGAAACAGGTGCTCGACGTACGCGTCACAATCCGATTGTGAACGCTGACTCTTCCCTTTGTGCATCTCTTTCATTTCTCTCGACTTCTTTCGGTTCCACCGCCCATCCCTCTCCTTCTACGCTCTGGCTGCTTCGGCTCGACGTACTATTATCCTGGCGAGCTCATCTCGCACACTTCTCTCCGCTTTATGATTAACGGCACTGGTGCAGCTGCGTCGCGGTGCGTGTTGCATCCACCGATTTCAATTCTTCCGGTCGATTATTATTTGCCGTTGCCTAGCAGAGCCCGTTACGTGGCTTCGAGCAGGTAGCTCTGACGTTAGTCTCGTGGATCTGCTTGGCACACTCGCTGTTCCTCGTGGGTGTGCTGTGTCGGCATAGAGAGACTGGGGAATCGAAATCTAGTGGAAGTGGTGTGAATTAAAAGTATTCACCTCTTCCCTACAGCTTCAGGTTGATTCTAATATTGGTAATCAAAAGCAGCTTTCATATATCAAGCATTTTGAGCAAAAACGGACTAACCCGCATTGAAAAAAAATTGATTTTTCCTATTTTATATAATTAGTAGGGGAGACCGGGGCAAGTCGATACGTTGCTCAGTTTTCAATTTTTTTCATTTTTGTTTGAATTAATTACTTAATAACAAATATGCTAAAATATACTTTGGTCCTTCCTCTTTAATGTATAGTAAATGAAAAGTTGAGAAAATACATACAAAATGAATGAAAAAATATTATTTGGACGAAGGTAAACTGTTTCAAATTACCTCACTGCGGGGCAAGTTGATACTGCTCTGGGGCACGTTGATACAACTGTAAAATATCCGTTTAATGAGTAAAGGATGGATGTCTGGAATATCCCACTTGAACACGAGGTGCTTGCTTCTATTTATTAATGTATCTTAATAAAGCCATTTAATTTCGTATATTCTCGCGCATTGACGTAACGTCATTGACTCCTTTTCTACACCGACGCACGCTTTTTGAAAAATATTTTGGGGTATTTTGCCGCGATTCGTTTTTCTGACATAATTTCTTACCGTTTTCCTAGAAATAAAAGGAAATATCCAATTAAAAGTAGTCAGGGAAAATTGATACACTGTATCAACATGCCCCAGAGAAAACGTATCAACTTACCCCGCAGGAAGTCATTATGTATAAACATCTCCATAAAAAAATGTAGAGCATATAAACAAAATAACAAAACTTAATTACCTTACCTTCATAAGGACTCAATGTGATGCCCAATTATTTTGAGTGATAAAATTCTCTATCCCGTCTCAAGACCGATTGGAAAGATAGAAAGTGAACAGAACTATTTACTTTTTCTCTATAGAAACGAAAACAGTTAAAAAACGATTGTTAACGTCAAGGTACACAGACGTACGCTGAATCGTAGTAAAGAATTGAACAACAAGCTTCGCATATCTCGCACACAAGGAGCTGCATATATACAGTGTCGAGATAATTCGTCTGTATCAACTTGCCCCGGTCTCCCCTACAGCCTACTGGAATACATTATTGCCACCAACTCAATTTCCCCAAAAATGTGAGTTAATCCCTTTTTGCTCTTAATGCTTCGTATCTTCCGCGCCCTTAAAATCTTTACCACGGAATTCCAATTAATTCCCCGACCGTTTTCCCACGTCGTTTACGCCGCCCGTAACTGAAACCGATATCGGCGAATCGTAATTCCCTAACTGCTGATTACACGCGATGGAATCTCGAAGGAAGCTAACGGCACACGAAGCGTTAGAGCCGGAGAGAACGGCCGACGAAAAATTGTCGCGAAGCGTGGGCGTAAATAAGCCGATAATGAAGACGTTTGCCGCGCCTGGGGACTCGGTCGATCGTATTGAAACGCTAATATTAATGGCGTTGGTGTTAACGAACTGCGTAATTGTCGTTCCAGGCAGTATTCGCGGCAATAGAATGCTGGTGCCGCGCCACGGGGCTGCGAGATCTTCTGAAGATGGCCGTCCTTCCGGCTATGGCTGCGTTCGCTGCATAGCTTCCCTCGCTCCAACTATGCGGCAAATCGACACGATAATATCTGCTCGCTCGTGGAAGACGAGAATCTTCGCCGTTTCATTCTCGCATCCTATAGGAGACGTCCAATTGTCGATTTCCAGGCTGGCTAAGCGCGTATAACGAAGGAGAGGCCCACGAGTAAACGTTCGAGAAAGTCGCAATTCTGAAAAGCACGTCCACTCAAGTCAACATTCTTACGTTTATGGAGGCTCGTGGGAACGTGGCTGAACGAATACGCGGGATACCAAACGGACAGCGTAAAATTTCAAATGCCCATGGAAATATCCCTGCGCGTTAGGTGGACAAGACCGTGGCCGTTTTAAAAGGCTGGCGCGCCTCGCGCGGAGCCTGCGTTCGAGACACGTCGCGCCGAGCGGTATCGCAATCGCGAACACGGAGAAATAAACGGATAATTTCTGCGGCATTTTTCAGCCGTGATCGATTCGCACACGCACCGCGAAACGCACGCGTGTAATTCGATACGTCTGGAAGGCCACGACGGTATCTAAAACGCTCGGACTGATCCGATTCCGGCGCGAGTAAAGTCCTCGGGGTGAAGTTACGATCTCGATCGTACGTAATCCGTGTAGGTATCGTTTTCGATTGGAGGTAAGCAATCTCCTTTCCTTGGATCTTCGATCGCGGCTTTCGTTGCCCGTTTACCACGACTCCTGGCCTAATATACATATACGCGGCCGAGAGCGGGGCCGCGACTTCCCTCGGGCACCGTTCAAGTGAAACGAGTCAAGAATACGTCCTCCGTCTTCGTTCGGCGATACATCCAGGCGGGTCCACGCGCGCGTTAACGCGTCTTTAATCCGAACACGTCGCGTTGCTGATTTAATTATCACGCGTAACAGTTATGCAAATGAACAACCCGGGGCTTAGGTCTGAATTGGATCCACTACTTGTGGCATTACACCGAGGGGTTGGATTAGAGAACATAAAGCGAAATCGTTACTATAGTTTCCTCTTGAAAGCAAACAGCTTTTGAATGGACGGCAGAGTTTGCAGCGATTAGCCGTGTAGTAAGATTTGTGGAATCGGTGAGCACGCTTATATACATAGGTGACGATAAAAATGACGATTGTGCTAGATCTATCCAGCGAGATCGTTTGAGCAAGACCAGGATCTAACGGACGGTGAAAGAAGAGCGAGGGAGGCGGCGAGAGAGACAGTTCAAGCGAGCAAGGTGAACCTGAGATCCCATGAAATCCCACACGGTGTTTTACATGCGGCTTACCTCCATCAACGGCGCATTGCATTTCGTGCCAGTGCTGGCACGCGCGACGTATAGTGCCCCGGGTGTATAAATATGATCTTGCATGCAACCTCCTTCATTATCCCGGCACGCTGCAAATCGCCCTGGTTTACGTTTCAAAACTCGCGTGGGTACGACCAATCCGGTGTCTAACAACCGTTCGGCCCTCCCACGGTGGCCGTTATCCAGAGCCATTAGAACCTGGTCGATCCTCCGAATTGCAAATTCCACTCCTGCCACGGATACCTGTCGGACCGCGTCGTCAATCATTAACACTTTTATCCCAGCCTCTATTTTTACAGGCGACGCCCTTCGAAGAGAAGTCTACTTAATCAGAAACGTCACAAGTGTCCATAAACTCTGAAATGATACTGAAACTCGGGAACCGTCGATAACCCACTGTTCGCGTAAAAAGTTTACGTCTCGAGTCCTTTCAAGACCTGCGTTCCCCAGTTAAAACTCAAATGACTGACAGCTATCGCTGGAATCTCCTACCGTGCGAAACTTCGTACATGTTGCGGGCGAAAAAAAGAACTGAGCAGTCAGGCGCCAGTAGGATGAACTGCCCTAAACGGGTGGATCAACGACCTCCCCTAAAACCAGTGGCTTCCGGCATAAAAGACAGATGCTCGTATCGCGAGAGCAGCTATACAATCGCGAAAGAATAATTCGTGGCGTTCGCAGACTGATGATGATTGGACAATTTCACGTGCGGCGGCCACGAGCCTCGTAACCTCGCTGCCCAGTAATCGCACTATTTATCATTCGCCGGGTTCCTCACCTCCTTTAATGGGTGGCAATAGCCCACCCGTGCAGGAATGGATCTTGACGAAATATTGCCCCGTCTCTGGATCGCTAGACCTCCCCTTCAGACCTTTCTCTGAATAATTCTTCTGGTCGATCAATCGCGCGCGGTCAATTCGCCTACGTCCCAGAGACCGGCTCTGAGTCGCTGGAATTTCGACGAAGAGGAAATAAAAGCGGTTGCGAGGTGTCAGTGAAAGCTTCACACAATGAACTTCCCACTGTTGGAATGGAAATTGAGAGGAATTGAATCGAACTACATAAAATTACTTAAATGCAAGTTCATCAGAGATCGTATTTACACGCTTTGGCTCGATTCGACGAAAACCCTCGCGTTTTCATAATCTTGCCCCCTTCTTGTTGCATAATTACTCACGCTTGAATCCCCTTAAGTCGAGAGAAGAGACTCGAAGGGGACACAAAAAGCAGACGTAACAGTAGCGAGAGGGGCCTGGGTGAATCGACGTTTATCCTGTTGGTACCGGCGCGTTTTACGGGCAGTTCCTCCCCACGAGGGTACCCGCTTCTCCAGGCCGGCTTTATAAAGGGAAGACAACGATCGCGGCGAGAACGCCCATTATATCCTATTAATTAATCTAACAATGCGTGCGAGAAGTTGGAAGAAGCCGACTAACGAGAATTGCCTCCGCGTTGCCGTGGAACGAGCCTCGAAGAAGGGCCCACGTGTGGAGGATGAGGCTCGCGAGGGAGGGAAGCGGACAGGATGGAGGGAGAAAGGGGAAGACACGCATGGGATCCCTTTTGCTCGTAAAACATCCTCGCCTTCTCTTTTCCACGGCTACCGAGCTGCCGCTGCCAACAGTTTCACTGGCCGATTCGACGTTACGACTGTCTTACATGCCCATTCAAATGTCCCCGCGGTAAGAGCATATTCTGATAAACCCCTCCCTGCAACCCCCCTGGCTGTAATTCAAATTAATTATTCGCATAATTCCGCGGCCACCGAGCCGCACAATTAAGCCCGCCCGTTCTGCTCGCGGCGCGGCTCATTGTGTTTGTACTTTGCGGACTTTGTGCACCTTGGACATCAATGTTGGTTTGGGAATATGAGTTTCCTCTTCGACGCTCCTTTGCTCCTTCATGTTTTGGTGGTTCTAGCTGGACTAGTAGATTACCGGCAGTACCAGCTGTAATGTGTCGTCGCTACTGCAATTACTATTAGTGTATAGGGGAGAGCGGGGACAAACGTAACGACGTCATGAAAGTAACATGCCTTCGGCCTAGTGTTCCTTCTCGAGAATTTCTCGAGAAATTTTATAATTGCTTATTTCTTATTTCTCGAGAAATACTATAATTTCTCGAGAAATTTAAGTCTAGAAAAATATTATAAATCTCATTTATTTTCGTAAATTATTTATATTTATTACTAGTTAATCGCGAACGTATAAACGCATCTACAATTTATAATACGTCTTATTAATAACATTAGAACCTATATGAATTCCAATAGAAAATCACAGTACAGAAGATTCGATATTATCAACTGCTGAAGGTACTGCTGAAGTTCTTATTTAAAAATTTAGAAAAATTGTATACTGAATTAAGTACCTAATGAGTTTCTTGTGGCTATTAAAATATATTGAACCAGAATTTCTTCCAAAAGGGTCAAAAAACGCATTTTTTCATTTAACAGCCAATATAGATATTTCTAAAACGTCAAAATATAACAGTAACAGATTTTGCTATAAAAAAACAATAGATTCGCTGACGCTACATTAGACGCATCGTGCTATTTAAAAATAAATTTTAAAACCACAAAGTAATGTTTCGCTTTGTACAAATTTGGATGTAATAAATAAATTTACCAATTACATTTAATATCTATTTTTCATTTACACAAGTTTTGTATAAATTAGACAGGAATAATCATTTAGTTAAAGTTTTCTCGTGTTTTTGATAAATATTATCAGCATTATTCCAAAAATATAATTTTTGCAATATTTTTTCAATTTCTCGAGAATTCTCAAGAAATATGATCTCATTTCTGATTTCTCGAGAAACAAAAAATATCGAGAAATCAGGAACGCTACTTCCACCCCCTTCCACAAACATTTCCGTTGGACGGTGTTTTTACTTAAAGCTCCTCAAAATAATTAGTGTTATTTTCGTCCCCACGGTATGTTACTTTCGTCCTACCCCTGCAGGACAACAGTAACAATGACAGTCACTGCGGAAAACTGCCATAACTTTTTAACTACTTATCACTTAAAGCTGAATCTGGGCTCAAATGATAGATCAAGAAACATAGTATCTTAAGGCACAATTTTCATTTTTATATCTATAAAAGATAATTGTAGGCTAGGCCAAATGTAAAAAGTGTTACTTTCGTCCCCGCTCTCCCCTAAAAAATGCGCACTCAAGTGTGCAGGAAGAAACTGTACGACCGAGCAAAGAAACATGATTCGTTTGAGACCCCACTGTAGTCCACTGGGACTCGGTCTTCCAGAAGGGTTAATTCAGCTGGAGACTTTCTTTGCAGCGTGCGAATCGGCCCGTGGAAGCCACGACCGGTTCGTTCGGCCAAGCATTCTCTATTTGAACGATCCTCCTGGACGCTGCGAGTAGCTACGCCCTCTAATAATCATAAAGTACGCGAGTGCGTAACCACACGGGGAGATTTACCTTAAAAATCGAGGCCTGGCTATGGTTGGCCATTCATAACCAGTTGCGCAGCATTCATTATCAGACGGGGCGAGATTAAAACTCCTCGCGTTGCGAGTTTCTTGCGCCGAGCTCCATGGACACGTATCCCTTTCAGTTTCCAGGCAACCCCTTCGACCTCGGTGGCGTTTGAAAACGCGCAAGACCCGGGGTCCAGCCAATCGATATTCCAAGGATGATCCCAGTGCTTGGTTATCTTCTATTGGTTTACAGTCTATTCATCTGCTCGGCTTTCCGGACACGTAGTCTTTACAGCTCCCAGGCAACCCCTCGACCTCCGCTTGCATTTGAAAACACTCAGCCAGTCGATGCGCCGAGGATGATGTTGGTACCTAATCTTGAGCTTGCTATTAGCTTAGCATCTGTTCCTGCGCCTGGCTCCCTGACCACGAATCCTTTGCAGTTTCCGGGAAACCCCTTGACCCCGACCCCGGGGGTCGAGCAATTGATATAACCCTTTAATCGCTTACAAACAGAAATTGCAGAGGACTTAATGGCTGGTAATGGTGTCTGGTGCTTGTATTGCCGGGACGAACGCTGGCGAATACGCGGTGGATGTGTCCGTTCTGCCCACTTGGGGGGTTAATACCGGAAGCCCGAGCGGACCGGCCCGCTAAATAAATCACCGAGTCACGGCTTCCGTTGAAAGTCGTGACGTACGAGCGACACGGGTCATAAGAGCTCGCAATTTGTTCCCGGTAAAAGAAACATCGGGGCAGAGTTATCAAACCCGGCCGGGCCCGAGCATCATCCTTGTGATGTATGACCGCGTGGCCGCTTTTCACTGGGGCAAAAGAACGTCGATTGAAACGATGCCCCGCGATAATTTCTCAGCGTCGTCGCATCTTATTTACGACGTGCCGGTAATGGGAGAAACGTGCGGCGACTCGCGAATATCGTCGATCGGAATCGGGGGAAGAAAGTCCCCTGCTGACCGTTACGGAAGAGCCGTTTCCACTCCAGCGACCTGAACTCCGGTACTCGTAACTTTTCACCCCCACCTGT
Source organism: Andrena cerasifolii (assembly GCF_050908995.1). Taxonomy (NCBI): domain Eukaryota; kingdom Metazoa; phylum Arthropoda; class Insecta; order Hymenoptera; family Andrenidae; genus Andrena; species Andrena cerasifolii. The sequence continues at coordinate 22,342,376 of NC_135119.1, read as the reverse complement.
TCGTCTTCTTCTTCGTGGATCTCCTCATCTTCTTCGCGACCTGCATCACCGCGACGGCGTCCTCCCTTTCCCTCCCCTGTTTCTCCCGCAGAACTTTACAGAGCTGTTGAGAGGATCACCGTTGCTTTGCCCCGAGTTGAAATGTCTGCCAGGACCAGTAAGATCGGCTAAATTATTGACACACACCCAATATTGCTCGTGGCTTGGAATCCTCCAGTCTCATTTAACCCGAGGTATCATTGGCGGCTGTAAAACGGCAAATTTTAAAGAAACTAGATTTTTCGCCAGGGAAAAGAGAAATTTTTTTTTTTTTTGTCAAAACAGAAGTTTTCACAGACTTACGCTTAGGTTAAAGTCGTAACTAGACATGTTTCGCATATATGAATTTTTTTCAAATCGATTCGTACCTCCGTTTTTTCGCAATCACTGCAAAACGAAGAGGAAATATGATTCCGAGAAAAACGCGTTTAAAGTTTCGAAAGAGGAATTAAATAGTCTACCTGCGTGCGCGCAGAAACGGTTTATGCCGCGCTCGACCTTTTCAGCTGTAAAATCTTTAATTTTGCGAATTTTAACATAAATCAAACGGCATTTTACTTGGGAAGGGTGCTACTTTTGAAAAATACAACAAAAAAATCGAGTTTCTGACTGCCTGGTCCCCTTAAATCAGTCATCACATCGGCGCCGACGCCGTCCACCTTCTCCTCGCGCGGCGCATTATGCAAATGCGCCAGAGAGACGGCGGCCCTTTTGTGCCTTTATCAGGGGAGGCGAGCACAAATTTACAAGCTCGATCCTGTTGAACGAGAGAAACGTTGCGACGTAGGAGGCAGGCGGGCAGACAGGGTAGGAGCTGTGCGGGCAAGGGGGAGGAGGAGGAGGAGGAGGAAGAAAAGACGAGAGCAAAAGACGGTAGCCGGGCAGGAAGGGAGCGTAAGGATGTGGCGGTTCCTCTCCCGGCTTCCTGCGCTATCAGATCGACTCTTCCCCCTCGTTCGACTCCTCCCCGTTTGCCTTTCCCCCGCGGAGTTTCGCGGCGGCCCGAGGGAGGGCGAAAGGGAGACGCTTGTTATCAGCGACGCTACATCTTATTTTACGCGCGCTTCGCCGCGGTTGACATTTCTATGCGCCAGCTATGACGTCGGCTCGGGACGCACGAAGGCACCCCGTGACTTCTGCTAGACGCAAATTGACCGTGCCGCAACCCCATAAGGAGCTGCGGCCGGCGTTGCACAGGCGCGCGTGTGACGGTGCGCCACTGCTTGTGGGAAACGGAGACGGTTCGCGCACACCGCCACCGGGGCCCCTAACGATCGATCGGAACCAGAGAAGAAGATTCCTGCTGGTTTCTGGCCCGAGATGCTCGCCTCTCCCGCGTTTCAAGCCCCGCGAGAGCTGATATCGCCCGTGGATCCCTCCAGCCCTCCTCCCTTTCCTCCCTCTCGTTTTCCTACTTCCGAGAGCGCGGGCTCCCCGAGACTCTCCGAAGATAAGTCTAAAGTCTAAGCGGAAGAGGCACAATCGCGGTAGGTGCAACCTCCGGCAATAACTCTGCTTCAACTTCGGAGCGTTTAATATGCATGCAGGAATATGAAAGATTGTTCTGGCGCCGACTTAGGAAGACGGAGGTGGATGGAAAACTCGTTGCCTGGATCTGTCAATAATTGGGAAGAAGCGAGGAGAGCTCGTCGGACGCAATACCATCGCTGTAACATAAACTCTGGACTCCACTTTCACGGTGCTCCGCCAGCACGGTATTTGACGCGTGCAATTTTTTATACGAACGGGGACGGTCGAATTCCAAGGAGCTTTCTACCGCGTTACGCCCGCAAGAATTTCGGGACGGTCGCTCGATAACCGAATCCCACGGTAAATTTGTTGTGCGCGCATGCTGAGTCCGCCTCTACGTACCGCTTACGTGCAGCGCAAGATCCCCTTAAATCCTGCTTCTCGCCATCTCGAGTGACGATCGTTCATCGTCGTTGATGGTTATTAGAGCTGGCCCCGAGGAATGCAGCAGGATATTCCACGAACCGATCACCGAAAGATACATTACTACTCTCAGGAAATTTTGGTTTCTAGGTCAGGAATCCTGGAACAGAGCTTTAGCTCCTAAAACGCCAGTTTTAAAGGGTCATTCTAGTTAGCGCGCTGATAAATTCAGCGATTTTCAGGAATTTCTTGCGAAGACAGGAATTATAGTAATGGAATAAAACTCTTTTCTATCGATTAAACTACATTTCTACAATAAATAAAAAATATAAAAGTAATAAAATTATTGCTTTTGAAATGGTTTTGCAGGCGATTTTGATGACATGTTTAAGAATTCATGCCTCGCTCGTGCAGGTGATTTCAGCAGTTGGACTTATCTGAATCCAGACTACAAACAGATTCTCGATCAGTATGACTGTCGCTATGGCCCGAACTAGAATAAATGATTTACCCTTAAAATTAACAAAATGGCGGGCAAAATACAAGAATCAGTGTATTTCGGCTGTGTTTTCTGTGCTATTTTCGATTTTAAAAGTAGGTTAGACTGAACAGAAATACTTGGTTGTAGTACCGGTCAGAGGGATAGGTGTGTAAAATAAGCAGTTCAATTTATAAAGCAATCGGATCGATAGATTTTGAGATTTTACCTGCATCATGTGAAAAATTGACGTTTCGAGAAAAACGCGTTCAAAGTTTACATCTATAGAGGCCCGGCCTCTGCGCTCCCTACAAAATGCCTATAAAGAAGCTAAAATTAATTGAATTTTTCAATGAAAATTCATTTCGGAATCAATTGTTTGACCAACTTTTAGTATAATCTTTCAACCTCGCTGTAGCGTTTTATTGTTAGGTAGTACGCGGACGGTTTAATCTTACTTGTAATTACCTGCATATTATGTACTCTAAAGGGTTTTTCCCGTATATAATAATAATATTAATAATAATAATAATATAATATTAATAATATTATTAATGATAATAATATTATTATATTAAGGATATTTACTTTCGAAAAATGTAAAAAAAAATCGATTTTTTCAAACCGTCTAACCAGAATGACCCTTTAATAAGGGTGACAAGCTGAAAATGAAGCTTAATACTGAACACGCGGAATACAGATCCAACAATGCTACTCTCCACTAGTATAATAAATAAAGTCCCCGCATACCGAATCATCTGCTCTTCTTCATCGCGCGCAAATCGATACAAGGCCGAAAGTGCAGAAAACTTCGCGACCCCCTTTCCGTCGCGGCGACGCGCGCTCCAGCAGAGTCGCCAGCCGCGTTTTCATTGCTCCTTAATATCGGAACACCGGGGGCATTATATCATTCGCAATTACGGGCGTATAATTATAATTCGCCGGCCGGGCACCGGTGGACAGGCCAATAAATTAATGCCCGTGGCCGGCCGAGCGGCGACTGTCGTTTACAAGGTTCAAGGATCGTGTTTCGAAACTCAATAATTCCCGATAAGATCTCGTCCGCGGCCAGCCTCGTCCCGAAATACACGAGGAGCAGTAGGCGATGGGCGTAGCTGCCGAAATCGTCGTAATTTGCGGCCGAGGCGAGACAGGAGGAGAGCAGGGACTGGAGGAGGAAAAGGGCAGGGTGTAGAGCGGCGCAGCTTCGCTCCCGGCAGTTATACGGGTCCATTCCTTCCCTTGCGCCGCTCGATCGTTAAAAAGGACTGGGCCGGGAGTAAAAACAAATTTCTCGGCCGGCCGTTTGCGACTATAAATTCGTTTGGGACGCGCGAGTAAAACGCGCGGCCGGAGCAGCGGCGAGCGTCTCCCTGGCAAATGTAATAAGTGGATCGAGCGTTTTTAAGACTCCTGTCCCTCTTAAGACCTCCGTTCCTCTCCGGACGGCCGATCTTTCTCGCGGGTGACCGAGGCTTTCGCGGATTCGTACGCGCCGCGTCTCCAGGACGCGCGGTGAACCGCGAACCGGTTCACTTAACTGCACCCGTGACACGTATGCGTGCCGGCAAACGTCTTATTTATCTTGCATTGCCGGTTAATCGGGCCGCCAACCGCCAATAATATTAATATTCCACCCCTCCCCGTGTTCCCTCGGCGTTACTTGTGTCGCCCCGCACGAACACAGTCTTTAAGCCAAGATTGCAGCCCTGCAAGTGTAATTTGGGTGCGATCGGCGGCGGGGAAGGATCCGCCGATCTCGCGCTTGGATCTTTGGGAAAAACTGGTCGAGCGGCACTGTGACGATTGCTCAGGAACCAGTAAGGCCGTGAAAATAACAGACCCGTAGATTTTTGCATAAATTACGGAAACTCTGACATCCGACATTTCTCCTTTGTGATTTCTTGGAAAACGCTTTGGATGCATGTTACAGGGGGACTGGAAAGTAATGATTACAGATGGCAATCGAGTGGACCATGTTAATTGACTTATCGGTCGGCTTGTAACTTAATTTTTTACCGCGGCAAGAATGTAACGCGAAAAGCGTCTCGAACGTGGCTGTTTCTTTCTTTCTCTCTCTCTCTCTCTCTCTCTCTCTCTCTCTCTCTCTCTGTGCTGCTGAAACGCCTGTCGCTCGTTATTTCGTGGAACCGTGCGAAACGCGGTGCCGTGGTACGATCCGTGAAATTGGGCCCCTCGTGTAACGCAAAGATACGACGCCGGTTATTTCGTTACTTAAATTACGCTCTCTCCGCATAATAATTGTCCGATGCGCGTTATTTTAAAGAGCATCGCGAGCGCTCATCTTAATCATCGGTCTCCCCGGCCGGATAGGTGGTTAATACGGCGACATAATGTCGTGAAATTAGCTTCGCATTAATGAGCGTCGCAAATCCAGCCGTGAACATGCGAAAAAACGAAAGTGTACGTAAAGAAGCGGGAAGAAAGTCGGAAGAGTAACGGTAGAAGTGGTGAAAATATCTGTGAAATTACAAGGGCTGGAGGGGCAAATATGAGAAGAATCCTAATTGATGTTGAAGTAAGCGTTGCATGGCAAACTTACCCCTAAAGAGCAAGGGACGAGGCAATTTTAATGGCTTCCCCTAAATTTTCACTGAAATTTCATTCTACTCTGATCTTTTTGAACTCAGTAGCAGTGACACTCCCAATGGGCCCTGGCACCTCCCAAAGGAGAAGGAAAAAGGAGATTAATGTAACCAAGGCTGAAGAAATTTCAGAGCTTTGTAAAACTAAAAGAAAACTGCATTTTATTCTTTAAGTAAATTTTCACAATCACCTAATGAATTTTATTGACTTTGCATTAAAAATATTTGTATCCCTTCAACTCGGCTCCCCCCGAAGATTAAATCTTGAATGCGTTACTGCTCGGTATCATAACATTAATTTGCACAGAGAAATGTACGAGTGTGAATCCCTCGAGAGAAGTGCCAATAAACATAGAAGGCAACATCGAACTGTTGCAGCGTAAAGGTGAGCACGTTAAAAGTAGTGACCATTAAAGTCAGCGATAAATACCGTGAAATGTAATATACTCGGAACAGAAATCGGGTACGTAATTTAACGATGCTACGTTTAAAAAAGTTTCTATCCTCTCGCCAGTGAGTTACAAGAATCGCGTTCCCATCTTCTTATTGATATTTAATGCTCGAAAGGGGATTTCGCGAGCCACAGATCGAAACGGGACCGCGATATGTCTGGCTTCGCCGTGTGTATCGACGCACGATGATCTTTTTAATAATGTAAACGTAAGTAAGTCCCTTTCGCCGCCAAGGACCGCCGGGCTCTGCGCCGATTATACAATCCAAGAAATCAATTAACGTCGAGCCGAGAGAGGTAACGAGTGCTAGCGCGCAGATTCGAAACTCTGATTCATTGCGGAGGCGCTAATTGATAGTAAAACTACAGAAATGAATAATCGATCCTAATCGGCCAATCGCTACCGGCGGCACCGCCTCGGTCGGTGAACCACGAGGGCTCGATATTTTATCAACACACAATTTCGGAAATCAATCGAACTCGCTACACGATCTTTACGCATTTTATTAGAAGATGATTGCTTCCATAATCGTACACACTTACATTCGCTGACGAATTATAGCGGCAGAAAAAATAACTGCGTCAAAACTAACAGACTAACCCATATTAAAAAAAAATAACTTTTGCCTATTGGAGTGCATTATTGCTCCTAACTGAGATTCGCAAGAAATGTGGGTTAGTCCGTTTTTGCTCTCAATACCTCAATTAGCTATTTAGGTACGTATTCGTTAGAAAATCAGTTCCCTCGGCGAACAGACTCGTGCACGTTTGCACGGCGTCTTCGAGATAGAGTGCTTAAAAAGACAGAGACAATAAGTTTCGTGTCGCCCAGCCGACTGCATGATCGATAAATATTCGCGAGGCAGGTACCGGCCTCGAAGGCAGGGAAAAAGAAACGCGACGAAATAGAAGACATCGCACGGAGGCTGTTAAGGAGGTCCCTGGAAACCTCTTGCACCTGTACGCAAATCGGCCGTCTTATCTGTTATATTTCATCTGGAATTTTTCCTCTGGAAAGTTTGCCGTTTCGAAACGACAGGTCAGCCGGAGTGGCAGGGGAACGGGCATGTCTATGGGACGTGTAAGATCCCGTTTCGCGATAAAACGAAATAACAAGTCGACAGAGAGTGGTAATCCGGTTAATCGATCTCTCGGAGATAATCGATAATGTCGGTAATCCATTCCAGGTGGTCCAACGAGCGAGCCGGCCGCAGACCGAGGTAAATGATGCGTGTAATGGCTGTCATCGGGTTAAACGGGTTAGATGCCGCACATCTTCATTCGTTATTAATGCCCCTTATCTTAATAAGTCGCCGATTAAAGCAGCTCTCGTCGCGCGGCGTAATATGTCCCCCGCGAAACACGTTCCAGGGTAATTGCGAATAGATACTCCCAACCCCCTCCGTGCGACCTATTGCGATCGCTGGCGGTACCGAAGGAAAAAGGGGGATTCAATGAGAGCCTTTCCATTAAAGGCCCAAGTATCCCTGAAATGTTCACGATCGCGCGTCCCGCGTTGAAATGTTATCCCCCGGCGGTGGTCGTAATAATTATCGAGCCGCGAGGGGCGGTCTCGGGTTTCTCGCGAGCGTGTTCGCGAGAAAGTAGTGCACGCGCCTCGGTATTTATCGACTGTGACGCTGCTACGTCAACGTGCTTCCGGTTGAAACGGTACGGACGTCTGCGCCTCGCGTGTCACCGCGTTATTCCTGTTTTTATCATAATGATATACGATAATTAAGCGGCGTCACGAGACCGAAGCTCTCTCTGTACACGAGCGAACGATTGTTCGGGAGTTTCGCAAAGAATCACTTTGCCGTTCGTGGGAGAAACGTGGATTCGAGGGAAAGAGAGAAGTCGCAAATCAAAGCCTCGCTAGGCCTCGAGTTAAACGGCTTATTTGTCCGCTATCGCGGTACAACGCATGACTTCCGGCTAGGCCGAGGCCTACGGAGATTGCGTGTCGCGGGGCTATTCGATCTCGCGAGGCACGTTCGTTAAAAGTCGCGATGTAATTCGCTGTAGACGCCGCTTTTCCCTTGCGCCGTCAACACTTGGGAATTTCGCGCCACTTATCTCGCACACGTGCAGATTCATTTATATTCGCAAGTGTATACTCGCCGGGGTAGAACTCGCGACTGTGTACGGGCGGGAATATGTTATTTTTCAAAAACGAACGTTCTTTTTCGCGGAGGAAGTGGCCGGGGGAACCAATTACATATCAAGTTGCTAATAGCAAAAGCATTCGTGCCTCGACCATCGCTTCAGTTTCAAAAGAACTTCTCAAGATTCTCCGGCACTGCGAGCGCTACGTAGCGCCGGATCACGTGAAATCGTTAAGTATCGCGGGGCAGAATCGTTGAAAGCGGGAAAAGCTGAAGAAGGAAACGCTCACGTAGTACTCTCGAATGGAGAGATTACGTGCCGCCTCTGTACCGACCAGACTTCTAATATCCACTTTTAGCACGATACTCCTCTGTCTTTCTCTCGTTCGGCGCTCCTCGTGCCGGGCTGTTTTCCAGCAGGCGCTTAACAATAATACGTGCTGGAGCCGCTTTATTGCCGGCGCGGTGTGCTAACGAGCGGCGGCCTCTGCACGCCGCGCCGCGTCCTTTCTTTTGCCATCGGGGCAGAGAGCTTGATCGGCACTGAGAATCTTTTTAGCCTCGCGGAAACGAGAAAGGGAGGCGAGAAGGAATCGCTGTGGAAATTCAACAAATACCCAAGCCAGCCTCGCGAAACAGCGCGCGACTCCTTTTCAGGAGACCGCTCCATTAATCCTGTTCCTCTTGTATACTTTGACGGATGCAGTTTGCATCTAGGGTAACTCGGGGTAATATGCCACCGCAGGTAATACGCCACTTCTCAATAATTGTTTAAATAATGCACAGATACCGTTACCATTTGCACTAATTCCGTTTAATTTTGTGTGACTGCTGAGACGACAATAGATTTTGGCTTTTACCTTCTTTTATTTTCAGTAAATCCTGGTAAGTTATAAAAGTATCGTCTTGATCTAATTTCACACTGTAACTAGAATGCAGATTATACATTTGTGTGAACAGTTATACAAATAATCAATAGATTACGACAAAGTAGACTAACAGACGAATTTTACAACCTCTCGTACATCCGTTAACACTATGTACTTAGGGGAGAGATTTTTAATCTTTCTTTTTATGGACGTGTGGAGTAATATGCCAGATGTTTGTCGGTATAATATGCCACATCTCATATTTTTATAACTCTTTCTATTTAATGCCATCGAGTTATTTTTTCGTATTATGCCTAAGAAATATGTACGAACTTCAAACCGTGCTGTTTGGTCAGACGAAAGTTTAAAGGAAGCCATTCGAATGGTGAAGAAGGCTCGTACTACAATATAGAACAAATATTGAGAATGTAGAAATTTTTAAGACAATATGACTGATGCAGAAAATGTGCAACTACTGTGCAATATGTGAACTATATTATTAAGATAAAAAATTACTTAAATGTGACTGGGTAAAAACTACTTGTTGCAAAAAGTGGGTCCATGAAGACTGCGTAGAGATTGGGGACTGTTTAGTTTGTTAGAAATAGCTATTTTTTCAAATATATTTTACGTTTCATTGAGTTCAAATATTAGTTATTAGTTACTAATAGCTTGAATAGTTTAAAATATTTTTGATTCTCAAAACTTTGAGTGTCCACTTTCGAGGACTTTTGTATTTGTACGTTTCTCATTGAACTATAAAATTCACACATCTTTACTTATTACTCAATATCCAGAATTAGTTACACTTTCATATAATTTTATCTATTTCCCTGTATCTACTTATACTTGTAAGATATCGCGTTTCAAAGTTAACTGCGGCATATTACCCCGAGTTACCCTACATGGGGATTGCACTTTTATATAAAATTTCGCGGTTTCTCTTTCGATTGCTCTTAATAGTCTGAAGAACAGCTCGAGGGAAAATGGCAGCTGCTCAGAAGTAAAACGAAGAATCAGGCGGACATCAACGAAACTCAACCCTGCTGAGGCGGTTTCAAGCAAAATGGACGGGAGAGCGATAAAGCTACTTGCAAATTGGTGGCGCTCGGTCGTACAACCGGTGTCGGTGATTTTATGTATACACGCCGTGGCGACTGTAAAAGGCAAACGCGATGATACCCATCCAAGCCCACCTCGTCCAACTCGCCTAGATGCGTGCATACAGACTGGGTTAACCCTTTGACCCCGGCTTACGATCTGCGCGTTCAACGACGTTGCTCGAAAGTTTTGCATCGGCTCTGCGCCGTCGTCCTCTCCTTACCTCTCGCTCCTCTTTTCACCTATCTCGCATCTAGTCGCGGCCGCGTCTCGCCACGTCTTTCTTGCTCTGTCCATTTTTATTTCACCGCCTATTCTTTCCGCCGGGACTGTTCGTCGTCAGCTACCTTGAGCTCGGAATAAGATTTCTTGGAACTGCACACGCACTACAAATCGATTTATACGCCGTGGGTGGATGTCTCGTGTAAAGAAGTGCCATTTTCCATTTTAATTCAGCATGGATTCAGGATTCTTGAAGATCCACGGTGTTTTCTGTCCATGTCTGTTTATTTCCACAAACTCGAGGCTTGTGAGGTGGTAAAATTGGTCGTCACTTAGATTGTTAGCAAATTGAGCGACGCACTTTCGTTGCCCATTGCGTTCTTACCCTCCCCTATTAGTATCCCTGTCGTTAATACCTTGCTTTAAAGCTGCGAGGTACGACGTCCGTTTAGCTGCGTCCACGTCCGCGGCCAGTGAACAATTTTCCAGCTAATTAAGAAATAATTGCTTCCCTCGCGAAAATATGCAACGACGGACACGTGCTGCGTGCACGCGGATACTTTGCAATTATATCCCGCGACTTTTGAGCGGCGTGCAAATTCCTATCGGCCGTTCATCAACGCCTCTTCGCAGATTCCTCTCAGCGAGACTCTGCGGGAATGGTTCCCCCGTTTGCCTATGATAAAGACGGGACGTTTATGACACTTTGCACGAATCGAAAGTCGTTTGTGTATCGTGTCAAACAGCGTCACCACGAAGCCTCTCGCCACTAGCATCGTTGCTATCAAACTCCTCAGGCTAAAGCCCTCTAAATTGACTAGCATATTTCAGGAAGCGGCAAATTTTGGCCGAAAGAGATTAAAAAAGATTTACACACGTAGGCCGAGGAATTTATTATCATTCATTTAAGTCAACCCCAGTATAAATTATAGAAGTAATTATTACATTAATATCAATAGCAACAACTTTAAAAAGAATTCCCTTTTTCATATAGCGAATTAGCAATAACTCATATGTGAGTTGCCATATTGAATTATTTTTAAAATTGTCTCTTGTCCTTTAAATTAAAAAATATTTGATATTTCGAAAAAAGGGCGGTAGACGCGTGTTAGCCTAGGGTCGCCAAATCTCCAAATCCGCCCCTGACGTGCATCGCGTTCTCTGAATCCAAGATCATCTGATTATACATTTATACTTTCTGGAGACCTAACACGTTACATAAACACACATGTTCATTTATTTTCGAACACGGGCAAACTAGGACGTGTGGCACGAGCGACGAAGCTCGCGTCTCGCTCGTTACACGGCTCCGTGGCCTCCGCGTCATTAAAATCATCCATTTCCAGTGTTCTCCGCAACAAAATGTTGCAGCAATGTAAAGCTGGCTTTACGTAATCCTGCTGAATGCGCCGGCGTAGCTGGCGTACAGGCCATCTTCCTGCATTAGTGCTTCAGTTACGTACGTAATGTATTACAGCGCGATGGAGGAGTACGCCGACGTCCAGCGACTCGCACGTACCGCGACGATTAATATGCGCTACGATACGTGATATCGCCGCTCTTCTATACGCGCCAACACGTGTTCCGCTCGGCAAAAAGCCAGTTCAGAGCGGGATCGTTTCGTCTCATTCTATATGTCTGATTCCCACGAGCTTGTGGCTTTATGGGAGGACAGTCGACACTTGGTCTTCTGCATCCTGCTGACCAAGAAGTTATCAATCTTCGGTAAATTTCTTCTCGAAGCTGAGATTCTTTTTTGTCCGCGTTCCTCGTGGAATCAAGGTTACAACGTGACAAACATCGTTTCCCCGGATTGTAGTTCACTCGGGGCGAGCATAAATCATTGGACGCGCGCCGGGCCCGTATAAATATCGCGCATTAATTCAGCATTAAAGCTTAAATTATTGAGCCGGCTCGACGCCTACGGGGAAGGTGAGCTGGATTAAGAAAGGCTGGGCCGTCTGTCGTAGAAAGCGGTGGCATAAAGCATCGCGGAAATTTGGGGATCTTGCCTTCCGTAAATGGCGCAAGTGCACTAAGATATTCGCGCGATTAACGTCATCCCGTTTCTCCTTTCCTCCCTCTCGTTTTGCCAGCATGTTTGGCCGCGCTTTAAGAAGGTATTAAGGTAACGCGCGCGCGAAACGTCTGATTTGTGGCCCTTAATATGGTGCTTTGAGATAAAGCTCGGTCAGCTCAAAGAGCCTGGATATTGGTAAAATCGGGCAATCTCTGTATGGTTTCCTGTACACGGTCCCTGGCCACGATACACTCGACGTCAAAATGTTTTCACCGGTGCAACTGCGCGACGCGAGGCCAGCTTCGATCAGCCTGCCAGTAGAAAGCTTTCTATCCGGGCAAGATCACCCCCCGCTCGTTTCCCTGGAACGCGCGTAACGCGAACCACGCTCGGAATCGAACTAATTAAAGATAAATCTTTCCAAATCAGTTAGTCTGGGCCCCGGAGACAATCGTAATTGGTGCAGCTCTCTAGCCGCGGAAAGGATGCGCTCATTAAGCGAGACAATCGCCGAGGTCGCAATTAACGTCGTATTAGTGATATACGTCGGTGCAAAAGTAACACCCGTCCCGTCACAGTTCAGGAGAAGAGAGGCCTTCTCTGATCGTGGAATAATCCACGGTCTTCCAATCCTCAACGTTCCGAACGGTGCGCAGGGTAGAGCCGAGACTATTTATCTCTACCGTTAACGTAAGCTGAAATTTGACGGAACACAAGCCTCGGCGGTCTGCACGCGAATCCCCGGTGTCCTCCGACAAGAGGAATCGTATTTGCATGTACGAGAGGCGAGCACCTTTTAATTGGCCACGGTTGCGTGGCCTCGAGACAGAAGAAAGACCGAGCCGATGATATCCGTCTGGGCGTGGAAACCGATGATCTCTCTCGGCGCGTTTCATTGTCCATCCGGTGTGGGTGTCAACGCCCCCGTCAAACGTTTCGCCTCAGCCCCTTGCTGGAAACCGACGCAGTTCTGCCCGCTCAACGTTGTAATTAGACGCGATTCGAGAATCGTAAATATGATTCTGCGGGCTAGACGGAGCATCGATTTATTTACGAGCCACCGGGCGAGGGAGTAGGTACAGTTTTCAAACGACGACTCGCGTTGGGCAGTGGGCAGCTGGTGAAGGAAGTTTCATTACGCTAGAGTTTGACGACGGAGTTACAGTTGTAATGTAGGTACACCGGGGTTCGAAAATTCATGCAGTTTTTACGCTACGTGTTTGTTAATTTTTAGTCTATATTTATTTTTTAAATTTAATAGTTATTCATTAAACGGATATTTTACAGACGTCTCAACTTGCTTACGTGCGAATAACATTTTTTCAGTTATTTTGTATGTATTTCCGCAAGTTTTCATTTACAATATATTAAAGAGGAAGGACCAAAGTATATTTTAGCATTTACTGTTATTAAGTAATTAATTCAAACAGAAATGACAAAAATTGAAAACTGAGCAATGTATCAACTTGCCCCGGTCTCCCCTAATTATATTCAGTGTACGAGCTTGATACTTTATTTCTATATCGGAGCACTCGATTTTCGTATTATGGAAGAAGGAAGGAACAATCGAGCTGTGGAACTCCCAACGAGGATCTATTTACATATCTGCTGCGCGTGCTACTCCCACGCCACGCCACGCCTCGTGGTAAACGCAAGTAACTTTCGCGTCGATGAATAATAATCGCTAATAACTGAACGTCCGATCGATCAGCGCTTGCACCTGTAAGGTCCCTGAATCGCTGGTGCTGTCGGTCCCTCCCTGGAATTTCAAGATAAAGTCCTATCTTTCTGATATAACGACGCAACTTGTGGGCACGCGTATAAAAAAGTGTTCGCTACGTTAAGATGTTTAGGGAAACGTGTCAATTGCTCGTGTAATAATTGCGAGACTTGGCAAGACGTCTATTAGCTTCTCAATTATCTCAAGGAGGATAGTATTTCATACAGCGTTAAAGACTGCGCTGCTAATTACGCTTCCTCGCGGCGCATCAATTTTACGGTTTTGCAAAAACGATAATTCTTGCATCACCGCTACGGCGTATTAAGTACCTGATTTATTAACTGATACTTCGTACGAGGCTCTTCCCGCTTCTTTCAGCGAAACTCTCCCCTTTACGAGAATCGCCCGTGGGGCTCACAAAAGCATTCCAGCCTGCTTATGGGCAAATTAAGCAACACCTCTAAGAGGCATTCCCCTCCTCTCGTCTCCCACCTCCCGTCCGTCCCGTATTTACGACAGTTTCGTAGAAAAGAATTAATTGCAGGTGCACAGCAGTCAATCTCCGCGATCGCGCGTACGATTCCGAAGTTTGATGACTGCACATAAAAATCGCTGACGCGCTTGAACAATTACACCAGCGGAGGTGTCCGGAGCCGCGAAGCGACTTGCAAAATCCATTTGCATAGCGGCTGACGGCGGCGTAAAACTCGCTGGTTCCTTCACAACCACCTCGTTGCTGTATCGAGCGGTAATTAAGTTAATTGCCTCCGCAGTGACTTAGTACTTCGCGGGAGTGTAAAGTCCGCAAGAGCGCCAGCTAGCCTCCTCTCGGTTTCTCGCCATTTTTCTCCGCGCGAAGTCGAAATGACAGCCGATGATGAATGCGGACGGACGTCGAACCCCTAATCGCGCATTTCTTCTGCCCCTCGCGCAGCTAATCCGTCGACATCGAGCGTTGGTTAATTAACGAAGGAATAAATGATAGAACGTCGTCGCGGCTCAAATTACGAAGACGCCTTTCTTTCCACAGTTTCTCTTTCTTTCTAAGACTCTAGAATTCTCTTCTATATTCCCGATTTGCATGCAAGTATACATTAAATGTGACCGATGTCCAGGCTGTGCCATGATTATTCGTCGCAGTCCTGTGTTTTTTATTTAAGGTAATGCACGGGCATACAAACAATTCCTTGATCTCGTTGGTTGATTTTAACGCGCCTGCCCGATCCGTCAGAGCTGCTATGCTCTTCAGGCCCCCGTTGTATGCATCGCGATTCAGGGTTACGGATCCAATCTCCAGAATTTGTACACTGGCGAATAATTAGTGCGAGCCTACTGATTTCTTTGCGCGGAATGTACATGTCTTTAGGTCTGGACTGTTTAGAGTTTCGGATGAAATGGTATGACGATTGAGTGAGTGGTTATGCGCTTAATCAGGGAATTATTTCCTGGTTGGTTTGTTTGGCTGTGATACTCGTATTGGTCTCTAGATTTTTGGTTCTCGGGGTAAGATGCGTGGATTTTTTGTGAGCGGTAATGTGGATTTGCGTTTTTTTTGCCATGTCTTTTTGTAAATAATGGGGTCTTCCCGCATGACAAATAAATAAATAAATAAATAAATTAAAATTCATCTTTCAAGTATCTGACTGAAGCGTTATGACGTGCTCAGAATGAGCCTGTTCGATTTTCCAAACACGACGATTCATGTCGTACATTCCACGCGAAGGACTCGCGAGACAAGCATCAGCCAGTCGGAAGAAGGATGAAATCGAGAAATACCTACTGTTCCGGCATGATCGTCGATTAGATCGGCCGTACGCGACACGGTTGAAGTTCCCCGAGGTCGTGTGGAAGAATCTGTCGTACGAGGGATCCGGCCTAGGCCGACTTTCCCTTTTCCGGAAGATCGAGGCTACCGAGCTATCCACTCACTGTCCATCCTCATAATAGGAAGGATCATTTATTAAAGCGTTGATTCACTTGGTGGGTCGAGTAATCGACCGTGAGCCTCTCTAACGTTTCCCTTGCCGCGGACGCGATATCGGTTTATCTAGTCTTCCCTTCTGCGCACTTCCCAGAATTCTCTTGTCTCCGATTTCGACCTGAATCCGCGGATCCGCGGAATTTATTTATTCGTCAGGAGCAAACTCGGACAAGCTCGTTCGCTGCGGAGATGAACACAGAAGGGAGACGATTAAAATTCATGCAGGCTCGCAAGGGTCCCGAGCCCCGTCTCCCACGATACGTATTTCGTCCGAGCTCGGTGTTCCCGAACGCAGAGCCGCGCGAATCAATTATCATAATTAATGGCTCGACTCGCGAACTCGCGCGTTTGCACGCACGTATCGCCGCGGAGCCGCTCAACATCCTTCACCGGTGAATAACAAATCGCTATTCATCATTCGGGACGATGACTATTGGCCGGCCGCTTAATTAATCGATCGAGTATTAATCGGGACGATTATGTTGCTCCCCGGCCCCGCGGTGCAATTACGTTGGCCCCGAGTCGTGTGTAATGGGGCATCCTCGCGGAGTCCATCATCCGCGGCGGAGAAAAATTCCTCCCGGGGATTTCGTGACCGACGTCTGCCCGTGGCAGCCGTTCATTATCGTCGGTGAAGAACGGTGGATCGTGGAAATCGTCGTTGATTAATAAACAATGTAATTACGACGTGTGCAATTGATACTCCAATTACGTTGAATCTGTATGAAGGGGGTTGTAACCGCGGGAGCGAAAACGGTGCAACACTTAGTTTGAATTCTAGAGTGTTCAAGTTTCCACGCATTAAACTACATTGTTCAACCGACTCGTACGTCGCACGCCTCTATCAAGCATGTTACATATAAGCATTTAGTTATTCAAACTTTCCTTGATACAGGTCTAAATATTGACCGAAACGTTGGAAGATGATACTTCTTATATTTGCAAATTAGCTTTTATTCTTTTAATTGACCGAAACTGTGCGCCGAAATCATATGTTTTAAATTTTTTAATTATACTACTTTGCAGTGAATAGAAAATTCATAGGTCTTAATGAACAATTTCGAGACAGAATCTTCTCTATACATTCATGGATCTGCGTCTGCGAAGCCACAACCCTCGCTCCGTTCAGTTCGCCGTGAAAACGAGCTCGGGTCCACCCTATACGATTTCGCTTTCAGTGTGTGTTCTAAATCGAGAGACCGCTGGAATAATCGCTGGTACATACGTCACAGTCGAATACGAGACAGCGTAATCGTCGCGGCCTGGCGCAGCGCACACACGTAACGAGTGGAAGGGCGAAGGGAAGGGAAAAAGGGCAGTTGCGCATATACACGTAGCGACGATAAATTTACATAGCGATGTAATCGGCGAAGAACAAGTGACCGAACAAGAAGATTCTCTATCTGGATGGTAGGCAGTAAGGAAACACCTCGTTGGTTAAGACGATATGCTCGCCGCTAACGAGGCGAGGAGAGCGCGATCCAACCTCGATTATAATCGTCGATATAGATATAACCGGTGGACGATATCGTCGGCCAATCCGATAACGCGTCCCGCCTGCTTTAGCCTAGGAACCGCAAACTCTCTTCCTGATTGCGACGCTGAAATTCCTTCTCTCGCTTACAATTAGTCGTTATCTAATCGCGAGACGCGCGATCTTAGAATCTCCATATCGTGGGTACAGGTGCTTAAATAGCCCTTTAAGATACCTCGTAAGTTCCTTTAATGATTTCTACACGATCCTGAAAGGATAGTGTAGAAAATCAAGGAAGCTGAATATTTCTTTTCAATTTCGATCATGGTTTTATCTGATTTTAATGTCTTTCTTTTTCTGTTACAGGTAAGTTTTTGCAAATTCCTTGGAATACGAAATCGCGGTGCTAAGTGGTGAGTGTATTACTCGTACAAAAAATCAGAACAGTTTATTCGACTTTTGATATTATCTATTTATCTGATTAAATTAGATTTAGATTAAGATTATATATTACCTATTTATCTGATTAAATTTCAAATTAACTTGGAAGTTCATCGTGGAAAGCAACGCGTATTCTAAGCGAAACCCTTTAAGAAGTCTGCAAATACAGTGCTGAAAGATTCCGTTATTCTCTGCGTCCGCTTAATCCCCGCCACCAAGGCTGTAATAATGGTGCCTGAGCGTCGAGGCGAGCCTAATAACCTCGTATTGATTTGATCGACAACAATTTCCCACAATAACGCCAACAATGTGGGGATACGGGCCGTGGAGAGCCGGCAATCTTCTACCTTTATCTCGATTGCTCGATGAAAAATCATAGAACCGCCGAACGACCCACGTTCGAACTGGACCGGCTGCCTTATTTAGCGATCCACCGCCACGTGGAGGCGTTATTGGCTGCGACCAGAGTTCCTGTTTTCACGTAACTGCATCTGCCAGTGCGATACGTCCCCATTACCGGGCCCGTGTGTTCCAACGCGTACGATTGTTCGCCGAGAATCGCACGGGAATCGCACAAATTCTTTCTAATGACGCGTTAACGAGAGAACAATGGGTTCGAAGCGCGAGATCGCTAATAGCCGTCGACGGAGTTGCCGGGATTCTTCGGTTTCGTGTTCGATCGTGGAAGCCATAATTTTATCGAACACGAAAAAATTCTACAGAGCGTGTCAAGAGAGTTCTGCGCAGAGAATTTATCGCGATTGTATTAAGAATGTCTACTTGAACTCTATGGTACGAGGCGGACTTTCAGACAGTGTAGAAAAGAGAATTCTACGATCCTCCTAGAAGAATGAATAATTTTGTACCGTTAAAGTCATCTGAATAAGTTCTATTTGAAAGAATTTTAGAAATGATGATCACAGGGATAGTTGCAGGCAGTGGCGTACCCAGAGGTAGAGCCAAGGGGCCCTGACATCCCCAAAGAAGGGGATTTGTAAAAAGAAAAAAAACTGGATTTTTCTTAAAATAAATTTTTATAATCACCTACTAAATTTTACTGAATTTGCACTAAAAATAATTTTATCCGTTCAACTTGAATCCTGAGTGCGCCCCTGATCGCAGGCGACATGGGGCTGTCTGACGACAAACACTCTGCTTCCCCTTGCACGCGTCCCTCTCTCTCGCAAGTTCCCTTACAATTTATTGCACCCTCGCAATTATAGCTGAAGAGGATTATTACAGCTTGTTACACATGTTGTAAATCTTGACATGTGATGAAGTTAACTAGTTTAACACAGCTGCAACATTCCCATAGTCGAACCTGGTAATCTAATCAATTTTCTTATCATCTTTAAAATTCATCGATTCAATGTCAATACATAAATGATGCTCCAGCCAATTTCGTGCGCATATACGATCATTCTCTGTACCCTGATTAATAGCGACGGTAGAATTCGAGAAATATAGAGTCGCAATGATTAAACGACCTCGTCGACAGTTTCGTCGTGAGAGAATGTGCAAGGTGTCCCCGCGAGAGTGTCGCTTAAAGCAACGAAGCTGACCGTCGTAATCGGGCTGGGAAATTTGTGCTGACCCACGACGACGCTCTAAATTTCCCCTCGCGAAGGGCTCATTAGCGTCCCGACGCACGACGTATGGACGGTTCCACCTGTCGACAACACGCGCAATTAGTCGTCCACTTCGGACGCGCGGTGAGTATTTCATTCAGTGGCAGGCATCGAGGAGCGATGGAAAGGCTCTCTTGATCAATAGGCACTCAATTTGGTGTTCCAAGCGCTCGCGGGGAACGCTTTCCAGCGGCGTTCCCTCGGTAATTGACCATTACCGGCCGCGAACTATGATTGCGTATATTCAAGGAAAATGCACGCCATTTATGCCCAATTTATCATTCGTCGGAACGGAGGAAATTGGGAATCAATTAGAGTAATGCCGCCGGTACAAGTGCGCCGCCGCGCTCAGACGTTAAATCAACCCCTTATGTTCGCATTAATATCGCCCGGGCCGCTGATTATTCATCGCCCGAGTTCATTTGTAAAACGTAATCGTGGTCGTTCGATCTTGCCGCTCGGTTCCTTTCGAGCTTTAACTCGATCATAGCTGGCCGCGTCGCTGAAGTCACGAATAAATTTCGTTTGCTTAATGTATTCCGGAATATAAACGCTTCCCACCTGGGGGACTTCTATTTGTAGACTGTTAGCACGAAAGCTACGGAACGCGTGGAGTTACTAAATCCAGTTGCAACGGATTTAAACTAGTTATTTAGTATAATAGTTTGCTCCACTTAGCGAAGCGAGGATATTCAAGCCGACCACTGCAGGACCCATATACGCCACTTATCCAGATTAAATTCCACGATCATCCCCGTCGCACGAAAGTGTACTTGGGAGGCAAAAGAAATTACCTTATTCCTGAACCGTGGTCTCCAACAGTAGGTTAGCATTATTGGGTGTGTGTAAGCGATCGTTGGCCATTGGCGGTGGCACGTCCGTGGTCGCTGCGAGTCGTGCACAGGCGAAGGCGCGCTTTATGAAGCCGTTGCGAGTTCGCCGCGGGGGTTCGACCAGCCGGGCGTGTTGCTTGCCAGCATAAATTACGCGCGATTTTGCATTTACACTGAAAACCAAGCCGCGCCGGCCGGACCCGGGAAACTGATATTTATTGTCGACGAGCCCGCGATAATATTAAACACGGTGATCCCGGCGTCATTACCGACTAGACGATTAGGCGAGCGCGCTGCAGCCAGCGTCTTCGATATGCTCGACCGATACCACTTACACCCTGGGTGAGACTCGCTGAGTGTGTCTCTGTACGGGCTGAAAGATAAACGGAGGTGTCCCCTATTGCGCGCGACGGTTGTTGGATGACACCTAGGTAACGCACCCTTGGAGTGTTCCAGCTGTATCGCCAGGGATAGTTGGACCGCGAGGACGATCCATCGACGTCCCTTCTCCCGCGCGCTCCCGCGGCGTCGCTTGATGAATCGGCAGGAATCGGCGCGGCGGGCCAAGGATCTACCTTCGTCGACCTCGAGCCGATCCACGATCGAGGCCACGGACCGTAGAACCCGATCGCGTAATTAATGCCCGTGCATCAATTCGCGCTAAGCGCTGGTGAATCCGACTGATCCTCATCAGGGAACGATCGACGTGGCCGAGGCTCGGGGGGGGGTTCAAGACGGTTCGAGCCGCGTACCCGAGACGCGGAGGAAGAGGAGAGAAAAAATGAGACGTTGTCTAAATCACGTAGAGGGAACCGGTACCAATGTGTGCCTTTTCCACTCTCGGCGAGCATGCCTCTGCGAGGTTGCCTCTCCTCCGACGAATCGGCCGCCAGCGGGGGAAGAAATTAATAGCCCGGTATTAATTCTCGCTGATTCCACCGCGAAATGACTGGTTGCTTGATTCCATCAATCTGCGGGAGTAATAACAGGCGTGCCTGGTTCGTTGGTTTGCTCGTGTGGGAGCCCATGTGTCTCGTGCGCGCATGCCCGTGCACGCTCGTCTTGCGTTACGCGTAAACGCCCGCTCGAGATCTATGGCACCACTATGGCGAACCGCGCGAGGAACGCGAGCCTCGATTTTGTTATTTTAAGTGGGGGAGAAGAAGCCTCGCCGGTTTGTTTGCTGATCCAGAGTCTTGGTGTCCGGAGAGATGCCGTGGGCACTCTACAAAGGGACATTCCATGCGAACGCGGACAGATTTCGGAGTGAGTTTTCGTAGATTGCTGAAATTTGAATATGTTGTAGTCTTTAGTGATATTTAAACGTACCTCAAAGGATTTTTTAAAATTTTGAGAAATGACGATTTTACAGCTGTTTGAAGTTAAGTGCTAACTTTTTTTCAATACATTATAGCTATGGAAGTAGTAAACGGATGGAGATGAGCTTTACGGTGCTTATAGAGAAGACATTGAAGTTTTAAGAAAAAATTATTAAAAAAAAAAATTTTAAACATTTTTGTGCAATTATTTTATACAAAAAAAATAGAAAAAAACTAAATAATGCACCTTACTTAATCTATGACAATTCTGAGCAGGTTGCTTCTGAATGTTTGCATTGATCCACCGAAAAAATTGATGTGGTCTGAGTAGGAATTGGCAACGCTGACGATCCGATTAACCAGATCGCGAGCACCAAACTTAGATTTGGTGCTTGAACAGTAAAAGGCTGTTCTTCCTCTTAAGTTTCTAGATGGTGCATAGAGGGAGATATTCCGCGAAAGTGCAGGACAGTCGATGCAACCATTGACAATTTTGAATAAACAACACAGATCGTTCATAATTGTGCTCATAATTTGTTCATAATTGTGATTATCGCGTGACATTGGACGTCCCAGTTTATAAGCGAGAAATTGTGCTGAACTCTTTCTAGCAGCGAAATGTATTTCAACCGCGAGAGGGGCCAAATTATGGACGCATATTGTAATATAGGTCTCACTACAGTGGTATACAGTAATCAAAAAGTATGAATATTCTGGAAATCCTACGAGAAGCGTAAGACAAACCCAAGTGTACTCATAGTAGAGTTAGCAGTGACCCTATAGTGTTTAGAGAAGTCTAATGTTGGAGATAAGCGAACTCCCAGATCCTTAATTTCGTTGGTTACCGGTAACTCAGTTTTACCAAGCCTATATGGGTGAACAATTGGGTTAGTGCAGCGCGATGATCTCATAACATAACATTTGGCAAGGTTTAGACTCATCCGATTCCTTCGACACCAGTCCTCAAACTCATTATATCTGATTGCAAATTAAGAGCATCCTCGTAACAGGATATCTTGCTGAATCTCATTTACTTGTTCGAAACGATATTTGCAAAGTATCCTTTATTTTACCCAATTCTAGTACAAGGAAGTCAGAAGCACCATGGGAAAACATGGGAAACGGAATCTCCAGCGTCCCCAACACACTTGCCAAGTTCAAGGCAAAAGTTCCATCACTCCCCAAGCATATTCAACGCATACATATTTAGCCTCTCTCCTCCCATCTGGGACTAGCTTTCTCGGAAACTGGCACGGGTCGTCCTCCCATAAAACTGCTGTGGAATTGGGAAGCGGTGTTCCCGCATCTCTTCCCCCCTTTTTCCCTATGCAGAAAATTCATTGAAGGAAGCGGCTGGAAAGATGTACGTCAAGATTCGCGTAGGGGTTTCAGGGAAATCCTTAGGCAGCTCGATTGTCGTTAGTCGTATAGAGCCGGCTCTGTCGGCAGCCGATGCACGTACAGGTAGGTGCGCCGTTGCACAAAGCAACGGTCGCGAGCGGCTATGTTACCCGGGGCATGCTCCTTTATAATGGAATAGTTCGTGGCGAGCGATTTATCGCGACTATTTCCATGTCGCCGTTCCACGGATACCGCTTCGTCCCGCGGTCAACGCTGCGCTTCTCCGCGGTGCACGGTGCATCTTTTATCGGACGAGGAACTCCGGTGCATCGTGTATCAATGAGGTCGCCGTTCCGAGGACCCGCGATCCTCTGATGCCTTTGCCTCTCGATGAGAGGAGGACTCGAGCCTGCGGACGACAGCCTCGTTGGTAAACACTCTGCACGGTCTCCTTCGGTGTTCTCCATCGCGCACAGCTCTGTCCATTTCGACGTTCTTTCCACGTGACATAATTAAAGGAAAGAACGATCACAGGAGTCCTCTGAATTCGCAGTTTCAATCGCATTGGAACAGAGTCCCGACCAGAAATCTATACACGATTGCACGTTTCCCCGGAGGCCCATTCATTTTACAATATTTTCTAATGCCGCGCGGCGTTCGCGACATTCATAAATACCCGAGCACGCGGACACTTCCCGACGCAGCAGAGGACAGGTACAAAGGTTCCGGTGCGCGCGTCGGTGCAGCGTGCATTAATCGCGCGGGTACCGCACGAGGTCTTTTGTCTCCGGCGTCTACATCGACTCCTACGCGAGCAACGGTGGATTACGATGCATCCTCTTCCCCTGAAGAAGTCGAGCGCGGCACGGCGGTGCACGTGTATATCGGTGAAGGTGCACTTGAGGAGGTGGAGAGAGTGGGTCGTGGCACGGACGAGAAGTTGTCGAGGAAAGGTGAAGCTAGGCGGGCACACCGAGGTCGTGGCCGTGCATATTCCAATCCTAACGACGTCTCTCCGCTCTTCCACGAGATATCTGGGGGGCTCGCTTATTGCTCGTAAATTGCGCGTGGCTCCCGACCCGCTTTCTCGTTACTTCTAATGTGACCCCGCCGATGTATGTAGATTGCCAGCGTCGATTTTTCCTCCCCCGGTCTCAGGGGCCGACACGACCGCGGCACGGATCACCTGCGCCTTTAAATTCACCTCCGCTCCAGCCGATCGGGCCCGCATGATCGATGAATAACCAGAATTTCATTAGACAAGCAGGCGCTCGGCGACCCCGATCATTACCATCGGGGATCAAACGAGAACGGAGCAACCGAGCTGTTTCCCGTTGCGTTTAAAACGGCAATTAACACGATCCACGCGCGCTCCCCACGCTAAGCCAACCAACCGGGGAAAATTAAACGGAGACCGCGACCAGAGGTTCCACGGTTTTCTAGCAACGATTCCTGTAAATGGCATTTACGAGCGATCGTACGCAACGACAGACTCTAATGGCCGGGAAGTTATAATTTCTCTGGAAACGACGCCATCCTTCGTCCCGATATCAGCCAGAAATACCACCAGTTGCGGTCCCTCGAACTCGCTCCAATCCGTCCGCCGTCGAGCCGCGGACGCTGGGGCGACGATAAAAGACACGTCGTTTCTCATCCGACAGGGCGGTTTTATTCCTCGTAAAACCGCATCTCGACGGCCGGACCGCGGAATGGTCTCAATAGAGATAAACCGTGATGGCGCGTTCGCGCGCGTTTCTGATAAGAGGAATTGAGTCGCCTGCATTTGCGCCAATAGCGGGGCGGTTCCAGCAAATTAAGACGATCGCTTACTTTCGATGACGGCCAACGACTATACACCGAGGGTCGGGGCTCCGCGCGGACTTCTACGTGCACGCGCGAGCACGCAACGTGTGTCGGGACCGCGGCGAGCGCGGAGGATGTCTGTTTGATTTTAATTAACATTCATTTGCATAATAGTCGAGGTTGGTCCCGCGGCTCGGAGCGACGTTGCGTCACGCCGACTGCTTCTCTTCTGCGCCGAGAGCCGCGGCGATTTTTACGAATTTCTCGCTGATAACAGTATTGATCGAATGTTGAAGTCTACGCGCGAATGTTCTATACGAAGTTTCTACGTTTCTCACGTCCCTGGCGATGTAATTTATGGTCAGAGGTTTTTTGGGGAGATTCCGAGACACGTGTCTGCCTGTCTACGAAGCACTTGGCAGATGTTCCGAATGTTTCCGTCGCGAATTTAAGGTGGCTCCTGATTTATCATCCGAATCAAAGTTCACGCGTGGACACGGGGGAACTTTCAGGGGTAGGAAGAAGGTGATTCGCACACGTTTCTCCACTTTGCATTTGCATCTGCAACACATCCGCATCTGTTCCCCGTTGGCCGATCCAATTTCGCAAGCCCGAAGAACACTTTTGCTCCATTGATTTCATTCGCGGCTCGTTCCGCCGGCCCGCTGCTGTAGATTGGTACTTTCAAATCGAGTCTCCGTGAGAATTCATAGAGCGCCCCTTACCGGACACCTACTTGCGATGCTTTACACTATTCGGTACACTTTTGATCGGGCATCGTTCGTGAATATGCATGAGGCGGTTCGCATTTCGCATGCGTCGAGATTGCGGGGACAGACGCGTTTCGAAACGCTCCCGATCCCAATAAATCCTAACGACAATCCATGTCGCTTGCGAGACTCTCGCCTGACACCTGTTAAGGTGCGAATCCACGGTGAGACAAAAATATCGCGTCTCACACCGGACTTTAATTATTTTTTTAATTATTCATCATTTTCGTGAAATTAGACTCTCATGAGACAAGTTTCGTGATACCGATATTTCTAAAAATCACATCTATCGTGACTATTTCCATTATTTACATTTAATTGAGGCTTTAATTTTTATCTCATGATGAGATTTTACATGTGACTTTTCTATCGTGAAATATCTCTGCAACAACTAAATGTAAATAATGGAAATAGTCGCCAGAGATGAGATTCTTGAAAATATAGCTTGAAACTTGTCTCATGAGAGTCTAGTTTCATGAAACTAATGACAGAAGAATGAAAAAATAATAAAATGATGAAATAATTGTCGCGTGAAATTAAAGACTCATATGAGACGCGATGTTTTTTGCCTCATCGTGGATTTGTCGAATAATAATTATTATTATTATTACTAACGGGTATAACCCTTTAAATACAATTATTACAAACATAAGAAGAAATAAGAAAAACTTACTACTAGGTTACAAGTCGTTGCACTTAACGTTGAATACGCTTACAAATATATACATATATACAAAGTGTACAAAGCAGTGTCACCCCGACCGTCTTCAAGATACCTAAACACTGATGTTCTGAAGGGTGCCAGGGATCCAGAGAAAAAGTCAAAAGAGTGAGAGTCGCTATTAAGTTTGTCGAAGCAATTACAACTCCGAGTAACTGGATCCAGATGACCAATATTGGTCCTGAACCGTCTTGCATAGAATAGAGGCGCTCTGACGAAGAGCCCTCCCTGCGACATAAAAAATCACGCTTCCTAGCAGGCTCGGACACTTTGTGTGGCCATTAATTAAATTGTACAGGAATACAAGATCGCTGGTTGTCCTGCGAACTTCCAGTGTCGTCATGTTCAACTGAGTTGCTATATCCGTAAAGTCGTGAGACAAAAACCTCAAAGGCTTCCCTAACTGGTAAGACGCAAATTGCAAAAAAGTATGCTGAACTTTTTCAACGACGCATACTCTAGCTGAGCTCTAACTAAAGAAAAGTACAGGATTTTCAACGTTAACGGATTCCTGAAGTGTACCGCAAAACGCTTCAGAAACCCAAGTGTTTTTCTTGCGGAGTTGCAAATATGGCTGATGTGTTCGTTAAAATCGAAATGGCTGTTAAAATGAACCCCGAGATCGCATATGGTGTCGACGGCTGGAAGAACAGCACCCATAAGTGAATATGGAAAGAATATCACTCTTTCTCGACGAGAGAATCTCACTACGCAACACTTTGATAAGTTAATAGTCATTAAGTTAACAGTACACCAGGATTCCAATCGTTCAAGTGCTGATCGAAGCTTACGAGCGTCAGCGAGTGACGAAATACGGATATATAGCTTAAGGTCATCAGCATATAGTAGGGACTCACAATCCTGCAGTTCACGAACGACATCGTTTATAAATATATCAAAAAGAAGAGGTCCAAGATGCGAGCCCTGTGGAACGCCCGAGGTTGCCTGCAACGGGATTGAATAATACACCCGCACCATAAATGTTGGCAGTAGACATTCTTCAACTTTAAGCGCAATAGTAATAACGAACTTCTACGCGCCCGAGTGTGTCTAATTGCTCATCATCGCCGACAGGAATTACATTCCGAAGCTGTGTCAGATTTTCGCGAAGAAAACGAAGCTGAATTACGATATGCCCCGGCTACCTTGGATTTTCCAAGCTTTCCTCAGCCGCGTCGCGTCTCGTGAACAATAGGAATGAGTTATTATATTCGTCGGCCGCTACCGTATACGAGCCGCGAAGGATCCGATGGACAATCCCGATAACATTTAAAACGTATGCTTAGACGCCCGCCGGCGCGAGAACGCTGCTCCCTAGGAGCGTCAGCGGGCGATTTAAAATCCCTCTGTTCGTCTTCAAGGACTGGGAGAGCGTGTCCGCAACCGTTCTCCGTTCACTCGCCTCTTCGCGAGAAAGAAAATCGAGCGGACACATCTCCCCCATTTTCATCCCGAGAGAAGCAATTGCCCATATATCATTGGGCCTGGCGTCGGCTGGCGGCGTCGCTCCGTACACGTTGCGTTCCCTGTTTTGAAACGTTCCTCTCCCGCGAGAGGCGACCGCTCTTGCCTCGGCGCTCTGAAACCGATGGGGCTTTCTGCATATCAACGAGCTATTGGCAAATCGGCCGGCAAAAGAGTGGGAGGGAGCGGTGGTCCGATCTCGGCTGCTCCGGCCTCTGTTTCGGGCAAAAATCCAGCTCGCGACGCGGAGCCTCTCCCGCTCTCTTTCCTCGCGATTACCTTTCACGAGGTGTCCGAGAGGCCGCGGTACAACGATGATGTCGGGGTAATTTCAGTCCAGACACAGCATCTCGCGCGATGACTCACACACGCCAAGTTGAACGCGATCACTCGCGTATGCAGGGTGAGGACATTCCGCTGAGCTTGTTCGCAGGGTTTCCATGGTCCTCGCGATGTCCTATTGCTAGGAATCGAAGGAGAACTGAACCTGGGGGCTCGACGATCCTGCACCTAAGTTCTGCTGGACGATTGCTGTATAACCGTGGTCGGTTAGGCTTTTGAAGGATGATGCCTACTTCCCACGTGTAATAGTGACTGCGAACGGCGTATCAAAATGGAGCAAAAGGGTGATTTAGTGCGGCTAATGGCACTGGTTGAGCATCACTGAGAATGCTCCACTTTCCATCTCCCTTCAGCCACCTTCACGTGGACGGGCTCCCCGAGTTGTTAGATTACGTATGGACACGCATATACCAGCGGGGATGGTAATGCGCCCATCTCGGCTGCTTCGCGGCGCGCTCTTGAACAGCCTCTCGCTTCGGGCCGCGACTTTTCTGTCGTAACGACGTGGCGAATGCGATGAGACGCGAATAATGGAGTAATAATAAAGCCATAGAGCAAAGAATGGACGTAAGAGTTTCTAGAGTGACAGGTGGTGGAAGGAAAGGGCAGGGATCGCGTCGTCCGTCGACTAATCCCATTACTTCCAACCATTTCCCCGCGAAGGAGACTGGCGACGTAAAAACCTCCATCGACATTGGGGAAAAGATAATCAGAGTGATGGACAGCGACGGGTCCGTGGGAAGCTGGCCATCCCGGGACCAGCAACGGAGCAAGCGTTTAGATAATAGGCCCATTGTTTGAACGCAATCATCGCGACCGGACCGCAAAACGTGGCCACCTCGGCATGGAAGCGGCGAGAATCAGAGCCCCAGATAAGAATTATCGGAGAAAAACGTCCATTAGCTATGTCTCTATAAACGGTGTTTGAGTTTCGTCCCGCGCAGGCGTACGGAACTGCTCGCAATCCGCTGGAAGAGATCCTTTCCCGAGGACCTGCGCAAGCTCTTTGCAATCCCGTCGCACTTTTCTTCTGCTCGGTCGCATTCGTCACGATCGTAAACTGTCTCCCCTCGGCTGATGTAATGGACGTGGATTGACAAATCGTGTCTAGGGAATCGCGCCGCTCTATGCGCGTATAGTGTTCCTGGTAACCGGCCGCGGAACACTCCGTGGGTATTAATATTTTAGCAGTCTCTTCGTTCCATCGACGGTAAATTGATACCCAATTAAGAATCGACTAATCTGATTTTACCCCCCGTCCTTTTTGCCCGCCTCCGATCTCTCGATCGCAGAGACGGAGTCGGACGATTGAGAAATCCGAGAGCGGGCTAAGTAAATTCAGCAAATTCAAAGTCCATTTTACAGTGCAAAAAGAGAGGCCCCGCTCGAACGTGAATTACTGGGGCGAGAAGCCAGCCGCCTTTTTTTTTTGTCCAGCAGGCATGAAAGACGACTCGTCGTCGAGTTTCGCAAGAGAGGAATCGACCGGCGCGCGATTAAAGCCCGGCCGTACGAATTAATTCGCCACTTCGCACCTCGGTCTCGGGGTCGAGTGAAAATCGCGATAATAACGCATTAAACGGGAGCATTATTCGCGAGCGGACCACGCCGCGCACCGTCGTTAAAGCGTAAATCGTGAAATTTAATGAACGCCTCGCACCCATTAACGCTGAGGGGAATGCGTGGACGATGATTTACACCGTTTTACGGGATGCTCGTTTTACGTGCGAGCTGGTCGAGCATCGTCTTTTAGTCGCGACGGATTGTCCGAAAGCCGGAAGTCGTCTCTCCTCTTTTCCACTTTAGCCCGATCGATTCTCGAACGTGAGGGAATTATGAAGATCCAGAACATCGTGACTTTCATCGATGGAAAATAACGAATTTCTGGTGGATCGTTCGCCGGACCCTGGTGTATTTGAAATTCTACCAGAGTTTCGCGTAAGATCGACCATTCCTCAAGATCGACGACACAAATTGTAAGTTGCGACGCAGTGGAATAATTGCGGATGTTTCGACGACGCAACGATTACGGTCATAAATATTTGACTGCGATCAGCCTCGTGGAATTCGATGGATCTTGAAACGTGGGAAGCTCGGTGATATACCCGGCATCATAGCAACGCTCGATTATTGCCTTTTACGGGGAAATAAGCATGGAAATAAAGTAACGCCGCAACCTTGAGCTGTACACGGCTCTTGTGCAATATGATTATCGCGCTGGCTTGCATTGTGTCGGTCGCACGTGAAAAATCGTCGAAGGACACAGCGCGCACCTCGACGTTCTGAGGCGCAATCAAATCCCAGGTCTTTCTTTGTCTAGGGCGTCTAGGCCAGCGGCGTCATTCGTCAGAGTTCGAGTAGCTTCGAGTGCCACTGCACTTCAGACAGCATTCGAAATCTTCTTCCCAGATTTCTGACGTCCTCAGATATCCTTATGATAATGAGGTTCGAGATTCTTCTGATGCTGCTCGAGTTGGACCCGAGACGAACGGAGCAGAAACGGTGGGGAATTTTCCAAGAGCCCGTTGACTGAATTTCACTTGTCGGTCAATGCGGTGGACGTAATCCACTTGGTAAATGGATACAGCGGGCTAACGAGCTCTTTGACGGCGGGTAATAAGCACTCATCAGATTGCGACGATTAATTAATTTCATCGGCTGGCAGTTGCATTAGGGAGCGCAATATTTAACCGTTTATGGATAATCATATACACAGCGCGCGCGTCTCGTGGGAGTCGCGGGCCGTCGGTCTGGACGTTCCGTTCCCAGGGTAGTCGACGGAATTGCAAAATTGTAGGGACAGAGAGCGACGTGACGCGGATGCTGTGCTCAAAATCGCGGGAAAGGACTGGCTTCCCTCTCGAATATCAAATCGCTACGTTCACCGTTCGATGCATTAGGAGATATTAGGCGCTACTACTTGGTCGAATAATATGTAGGGCGGTAAGGAAACGAAGTATGGCGATGGAAATTGATCGCTTGTACCTTCAGTAAAGAAAGATTTGGTACATTTGCGCTCAGTTAATGAGCGCAATATTTGATATGCCGAAGCTACGTCTAATGAGACTGGAGTCATTGAGATTAGAGACTAGAGAGCGGAGTATCTATTTTATTTAAATGAGACTTGCTCTTCAAAACTCAGGCATTAAGTAAAATACATGTGAAGGGTAAGGGGGAAAAACGGGAATGTCCATTTTTCGCGATTTTGCGGTTTATAGCATATTTTGTTGGTGGCAACTGGAACTACAGAACTGTCGATTCACAAAGGGTTACGACGTTCAAATTCGAAAAAGTCCGAAAAATTAAAAAGAAACTTTTTTCCCTCAAATTTTGAAAGTTCAAATGCTTCTAGAACACTTTTTATTTATGAAGGTGAACAAAAAAATGGAATTTTTAATTTCGAGGACTATTTTTTAAACATATAAGGGGGCCATATACCGAAATATACGAAAAAGATAAAAAAATCTTATTTTCAGTGTTTGATATGCCATGAATGTTTCCTGAAAATTTCGAGCCGAAATTCGCAAAAATATCGAAGATATAGACTCTATATTGTCTCATATTTCGATATTTTTGCGAATAACGGTCCCAAATTTTCAAGAAACATTCATGACATATCAAACACTGAAAATAAGATTTTTTTTATCTTTTTCGCATATTTCGGTATATGCCCTCCTTAAATGTTTAAAAAATAGTCCTCGAAAATAAAAATTCCATTTTTTGTTCACCTTCATAAATAAAAAGTGCTCTAGAAGCATTTAAACTTTCAAAATTTGAGGAATGAAAGTTTTTTTTTAATTGTTCGGACTTTTTCCGAAAACCGTTTGTCGCACGAGAAAAAGTAGTAGAGCATAAAAGATGTTCCTTGTCCGGATCTACAACTTTTGTTTGACATGTTTTTTATATAATCAATAACTTGGAGGATAATATAAAAAATCAACTTCGCGAGCTGTTAAATAATGATTTAAATGTTTAAGGACCCACTGGCACCCTTTCCCGTTATCCGACCGAGCTCAAACTTTACCCGTAATTTTTTTAATTATTCGGAACTATTCTGGAGGGTGCCTTGAAGAAAATTCAAAAGTCGAAAATAAGAGCCACCCTAACCTACATACTTCCCAAAGAGAGCCAATCACGATATAATTCAATCGACCCCCGACATCCAAAAAAGACCCTCTGTTAAATCAAATCACCCCTTTGAATCAGTTAGACCAACCTACTCCGCGTTCGATCGGTTTTCACGAATTCTCGGTAGCGGGCCCACGATGTCAGTCAGCGGCGGGCAATTTTAAGCCCGTCGCGTCGTTTGTACAGATTTGCCGATCGTGTACACGCGAAGGGGCCTGGGGCCGTATAACTCGGCTCGCAGATTGCGCAACCCCCGTGTGTACACGTACGTATCCGCGTAACGTTCGCGATTCACGCAGCTCGAGCCGCTGCTGCGAGGGAGAAAAGAAACGAGGCTGATTTGTAGATCGGTCGCGCGCGCGCCCGCGCGAGCTAGCGAGCTGGGTGCGTTGTAAGCGGGCAGATTGAAATCAGAGATGCGACCGAGATTACGGTGCTATAAGCACCGTATAATGGAGGATGCAATGAAAGGGATACCGTTGTATCTGTGCCGTGAGCTTCGTTGCAAATCCTCCTGCATCCCCTTTTCTTCTTAACCTTCTTAGCGTGCCCGATTTATGCGACTTTCTCGTTTTCTAATTCAGACCTAACCCGGGCTTAATTTCCTCCAGGCAGCGGGAGATATTTTCGTTTCACGCGTTCCACGCGCCTCTGCCCCGTCTGGGGTATCGTTCGATGGATCGAGGGGCTTGGAGAGCATCGTCGATCCATCGGCTCGTTGTTCCCGTTATTATTTCACTTTTCCCTGGCGATGGGATCGTTGATACAAAATCCTAGGAGCGATTGCTGAACGACCGTAACAGAGGGACCTCGGGGCGGGTGGAGGAATAATTGAAAAGGTCCGAGGCATTTACAGTTATCGATTGTGCAATTGCGATCGATCGCGGCCGAGAGATGTTTGCCTGTTCACCGGTTTCAAGGTCTGGCATAAAAGTCGGCTCGTGGGCCCGCCGATCGTGTAGATCGTCGCCGATCAGGGAATTGGTTTCTAAATCCCGTGATTTTATGTCTTAATATCGTGTCTTTGAAATAGTTAGATGTAACAGCGGCGTTGATAATAATAGCATTCGAGCCGCGCTTTATTTATGCGACTGCGCCGCCAGAATGCTCTTATTCGATGGAGCATAAATTGTGTTTGATGCGAGAGAGATACGGTGGCTCGGGGGATCTCGATCGCTGAACGCCAGAGTCAATTTCACGGATCGAGCGTGCACCTGTGTCGCGCTGAAATTATGCTAATACGGCGGCGTTTATAGGCGATGTTTACGTGTAAACGGGACATTCGGTTCCAGTGCACTCGCACGCCATCAATCCCTGCCCGGTATTGACGTTTATTCAATCATGAATTACGTCGACCGCGGTCACGCGACCTCGGATTAGATGACTCGACCTCGAAATTCTATTCCCGATAAACTCGATCGAGCGCTCTTGTTTGCTAATCTGTTGGCCGGTCGATGGTGCTTGACGATGGAGTAGGATCCTCTTCGAAGCTTCGTTTCTATTCTTACGGGACGAATGATTAAAAATTTAGAGTTTAATTCTGGAAATGCATCCTCCGTAATCTATCTATCTCTGTATCTCGTGCTTTTATTCTGGCGATACTATTGTTGACATGGCCGACTGGCTGTGAATTTATTATACGTATAGTTGCTGCTAGAGATTTGCGATGCCATATGCTGCCCACGATAACGGCGCCTCGTGGTATTTATGAATAGTTGTTCCACTTGCGCCCCAGCGTCCTGTGCAACAGCCTTTACGACTCGATTATTAAAGCCACTTTTCTTTTAAAGAGCCTCGAAACATTTAATACTCGGTTGGAAAATAACTATTCTCAAGTTCAATGGCGGGTGAAATTTAAAACTTTCACAGGTGAAATCCGTAATACTTCACGGTCTTTGCGAGAGATTGGAGTTGAATTTTCCCTGGCGGGCAAACACGTGAACCGTATCGTGTTACTGGGACATAAGATTGGATTAATCCTCGACTTCATTACATCGAGCCTTTAATTTTCGCGGCTAAATTTCTTCTGAGCCATCCTCGAACCGAATTTTCCAGAAATTACCGTTCGATACTCACTATCAGGCAATGAAAATTGATTTTCTTCTTTTAAAAGAAATATTCACAGAGCTTCACGATATACAACTGAGAACCTTACAGCAAGAAGGGTGCATCTTCATTTTTTATTTTGAGTTATGACGTGTAATACACGTAAAAAAAATCTACATCGTTAAGTGCGCTTGATACAAATCCAAAATAAAAATATTAATATTTCTATTGGAGTAAATTAGAAAAACTGTTTACAAAATTAGTGCTTTGACTTAACATTAAAAAGAGGACACTAATTGAAAAATAAATTTAATAAGTCATTGAGTTGATAAGTTTTTATTTCTATTTTTATTTCTATATTAATCAGTTTTTCTAATTTACTCGAATAGAAATATTAATATTTCTATTTTTACTTTGGATTTGTATCAATATTAATATTATTTGTATTAATATTAATATTAATATTAATATTAATATTATACAATATTTTTTCGCAAAAAATAGAAATGAAAACTTATCAACTCAATGACTTATTAAATTTATTTTTCAATTAGTGTCCTCTTTTTAATGTTAAGTCAAAGCACTAATTTTATAAACAGTTTTTCTAATTTACTCGAAGTTGGTAAAGGTAGAGCAATTTCCCAAAAGTACAAGTGAACTTGCGAACTTTACTAGCCGGTGATCTAACCCCAGCTTTAAGCAGACTGCGCCTGACATTTGCCTTAAAAGCTTCTGATTTCAATCCACGTGGCATCGTAAAAGTTGATGACTTTTTTTTTGTAAAACTCAGCGAAACTTATATAAACGTTCTCGAGTTACGTTTACTCGTAAATTTCACGCAATAGCCGCGCTAGAGCACGTGGAAAGGTACACGGATGTGTTCGCGGACCCCCATTGGTGTTACGGATGCCTTTTCTTGTATCGTTCGCACACTAATCTTCGGGATAATGTATTCCGCGGCTCGAAGATACGGCTTCAGCGCACGGCCGGCCTGCAACAACAATCTTGCAGGTTGCAGACGAAGGTCGAAACGGATTATCGGTTGCCGTGATTTGTTGATGCACCGTGTGTAATGGGATCTCTTATTCGTGCCGCGATTTAACCAGGAAACGCGCAGCCCTAACCAGTGGGTACCTACTCTGCGCCGCGATCCTTCTGTCTTCAAACGTGCGCCTTTTCCTCCGCGAAATTGAATTTCCACGGCGCCCGCGGCGTTTCCAGACCATCAGATGTTAAGAGGAAACTATTTCAGGGGAGAAGTTAGCGCGATACGTTGCTGACATTCCTCTTATTAACATCAGATATCTTGCTGTCAGATATTCTGCGAATTGTGTGCCAAAAAAGATTCTTCGATTCCTTATTTCCAGTAAAAGATGAACAGTGATTATGATCGGAAGAAAAGTCTGCAGAATTAAGTACCTAAGTAGGTACACCTCTTCAAAAGTCTAACTAATAATTTGGCTCGACTTCCCCACAGACCTGTGCGATGATAATTTTGCAGAGAGCCTTGTTACAGCCAGAAGAAAGAGTTGATTGTGCCCAGGAGAGCTCTTTATTAAAGGATCCTTCAACTTTACATTACACGCCTGTCTGAAAGCCTGTCCAGTATGAATAATGCTTACGTAACCCCAGCATTCGCAGTTTCTATTTAGACGATCTCGCGCGAGTAGTGACCCCGAGTTTACGAGCAAACCGAGAAGATTACAAAGTAACGGGCGAGCGTAAACGCACGGATCGTCGTGTCTGCATAGATTGCAGGACTGTCTGGCGATCGTGCAATTATTCCAGAAACAAACGCGCGTAAAATTGGATCATGTCCGCGGGACCGCGGAGGAAGTCGATTAAGGCCGCGCGGAGAACGCCCGAGGGCGCAGCGAGCTAGAGCGAGCCTCGATCTATAAGGAGCTTCTCGGTCGAGACACTTTTGTGACTCGCCACTGCTATTCAGGACACATTCGCACATTCGCGCATTCCTGATCTCCTATTTGCCATGCCACAATGTGTCGTTCTCACGTGCGAGTCGAGCGGGAGATACAGCTGTCAGTGTCACTCATTGTGTCCCGAGCCCATTACTAGCGTCGCTGCACGGCTCCGACACAGTAAATCCAGAACAAAAGGCGCGAAATATACGATTCCGCTCTGCCGCGGAAGTGTCTCGTGTGAAAAAGCTCTGGCGCGCGTGTACGCGACATCTCTTATTAAGTAAATCCAGGGTGGCCAGTGCGTCGCCTAACGGTGCAATTAATTACCCCTCGCCCGTATTGCACACCTCGTTAACGTTTCACTCGACGCTCGAGAGCGCTTCGACCACCCGATTGCGCGATTCGCCGTTTCCTCTGTGGCCTTAAACGGCAACGAGAAAAGTCGCGCGGCTAGGAGACGCGGGCTTGACACCCTGCGCCGGATCGTGCGAATAATTATCGTAAATTCGAGGGCTCAGGTGCGAGGCGATACCGATTCGAAGCGACCATTCAACGGGGATTAACCGCGAAAACAGCTGTCTAATTAATTCTAACGAAGCTATTATGAGAAATAGCGCGCGCGGCAGTTTCGGAGCAAACGGGCCCGATTTCTACGAGTAATCGGGCTAATAAGAAATTCGTCCACGGCATGCTCAGATATCGGCCCCTGGATAGAAGGGAAACGGCGATTGACGACGACGACGACGTCGATCGATATTTTAGAGACCGTTTAATGAAGCCCGGTATAGAGCGTAGCCGCGATTGCGCATAGAGGGCTACTTCTACTTTTGGAGATAATGGCATTTACTGTCCATTGGTGGACCCAGGCCCCTCGTTATTTCCCTCTCGAATCGTTCGCATTCGCGGCTCCGCAGCGTTGCTTTGGCGTTATAGCTCCGCGTCTGATCAAGATGAACCGTATCTACTTGGCTACGCCGACGCGCCGCACAGTGGGGAAATTTTGCGGTTTTATGGCCAAAACTGCAGAAATGAAATTTTGGAATTTTACAAATTTAATACAAATGTTAATTGAAGAACTATATCCATTTTTTCGGGGTCAAAACCTCAAAACTTATTTTTAATATATAAAATTCGGCACTTTTACGTTCTAATATATGAGAAACTAATTTATCCGAAAAACAGCACTTACAAAAATTACGAGCGATAAAGATTTTTTTATTATTTACATTTGCACACTTTTTTCTTTGTTAGAGCATGCCTCTGCTACAGTGCAGCAGGTCATAGCAGAAGGGTTATCGCTTCTGATGACAAACAAACATGCATAATACAAACAATCAAACGGAGGATCGAAGCTGAATAAAATCGTTTGAAAAAGAATAAGAAGGTTTGTAATGTATAACATGTGAACCATTGCAGGATATTATGGAATTGATAACTATTTTATGTATTAAACATTGATTCTTGTATGAAAAGGTTATTTCTAAAACACTACTTTAAAAATTGTATAAATTACGTATTAGAAACTGAAATATAATTATTTTGAGGGCAAAAAGTTATCTTACGCACCACCAGGAATTGAATCCATACCTTGAAATTATTTTCAGATCTTTGGATAACACAGTATAAGTGTTTGAAGCAACTTGAAAGTCTGGATTAATTTTTGCGATCGGTCTAACCTCACATGAACATAAACATTTGCGAATCTATACGAGCATTGTATTAAACATTTAACAGTAAAATTGGTGGCATTTGATACTCATATTAGTTCTTCAATTGACATTTGCATTTATTTTGTCGAATTCAAAAATTTATTTACGTGGTTTTGGCCATAAAATCGTGAAATTTCCCCACTGTGCGCCGTTATAACAGGTCGCGTAATGGCTAGTCCTACATCGCTATTATAAATACGTTATCAAGACATTCTATGTTCCTAAATTCTCAGTCGTTTCCTTCTCCACTCCACTGTTCCTCGAAAGTTCGGTGAGATTATCCATATCTGGATAAAGATATCGAAGCCAACTCGCTGCAGAGAGCAGACCAATCAGTGTCGGCCAATTAAATACCGATCGATGAATACTAACACGAAATCCACCTTCACTCGCCTATCATCTTACCTACGAAGGATAGACGAACACGGCTGTACTCATTTGAAATTTATAGCAGACGTCTCCCATTGCGTAATAGGAATCTCCGATTCCACTTCCCCTTCGTTTAAGCGCGAATAATTCAGCGCCCCATAGATCAGATTTATCTCGATCTGCGGCAGAAGGGCGCAATCTATACGTAAAAGGTGAACGCGTCTGATTCTACCCGTGTCGCGGCGTGTTCAACGAAACCCAGGGATCTTCGGGTAATCTGCTCGACAAGGCCCACGGAGCGCTCGCCTGACATCTTCTAATCGGCGAAAAAGTGGCATGCTTTCGGGTCGGGAGGTTCATCGTTAACGAGCCCCGCGCGATAACGCTCTCTCGGTTAACGAGCGAACTTTTTTCGCCCCGGTCCGTGCCCCGTGGCTCTTCCGTGCTCCGAACTTTCACATCGCGCCGGGGCCAGATCGTTCTACAGGTGTAGAGGTCGAGCGCCGTTAGAGTTTTACGAGGTTAATGTGCAAAAGCAGAATCACAGGAGAGGTCTGGCTAGCGTACACGTACGCTCGTCGGCCTGCGAGCTGGCACGTAAGCCCGTGATGAATTATACGGCTCGATAAGGTCGTGTGCGTTAATTTATTATCCTTGTAATCGCCGTCCTTTTCCCGGTGCGGCTCGTACGCGCCGCGAGCCGACCCTGCTGCAACGGCCCGGGGAAAAATGGCCAGGAGGAAGCGGCGGGGAAAAAGGGTGATCCCGCAGGATGGTTGCCGGCCGCGGGTTTCAGCCGCTTGGAAGCGCAGGAGGAACGGGAAACGGAAAAATGCGGAATTTATTGACCGGCCGGTGTGGTTCGCGTACTGTACGTACGAGCGCGTGCTCGTAGCCTCTCGAGCGCAGGTGAAACACACCTGAGCCCGTTCCCGCGAAGGTTAAACACCTGCGACAATGCTCGACAGCGACGCTCAACGTCGCGGCTGACCTTTCCGCGAGTCCCGGAGCGGCGCTAGCGCGGGATCGGCTGTGGTTTGTCGCGTGTCACCATCGCCCGGGTACATTGTGTTCCTCCGGACCTCTCGTGCAGGTAGGTAACGGCAGAAAGTCGAACGGCGCGAGTGTCCAATAAATTTTCATTATTTCTGCGTTTGTTGGGACCGCGGCCCACTGGCTGGATAAATGCGGCCAGATTACTGTATATAGCGAGCCTGGAGTCCCCGCCGCGGATTCAATCGAGGTAATGATATCACGGCCAAGCGTCGTAGACGTATTACCCTCATCTTTCCACTTCAATTTTAATCCACTGTCATCCGTCTAACATTCATCGAAACCTCCTCGCATGGGGGTATTCTAAAGGACCGATGACGATACCGCGACGTGATCAACCGAGATTATAAGAGGCGTTTCTTCGACGAATCCTATTTTAAGAATCGCTGATAAGAAAAATGTCGATACGGGACAATTAAGGGAATGAGCGAGAGGCACCGACGTGAATCGGGGGGGCGACGGGGCGGAATCGGGAGGGGATGGCAGGAGCAGGAGTGGCTGTCGTTCGCGAGACGCTCATCCGCGAGAGATCACAGGTGAAGGTGCACCGAGAGAGAGACGCATCGTGCATGTGCATCGAGCCACTCGAGAGAGGTGCAGCGGCTGCACACGGCGCGGTCAGGGCAACCTGCACCTCGGCTCGTCTATCACGGCCGGATAGATTTATCGAGTATCGGCACCTTCGCGTCCCGCCTGGCCTCGACAATTTATACACCTTTGCCGGGCTGAAGCGGAGCCCCCGGACAGCTCCGCGACGAACGTCTCGGCCAGATGACGAGGAAGATGCATCGTCGGCCGTGGCGTGAATGCTCCGCCGCTAACGATCATTTTCACCTAACGATCGGGCAACCCGACGGATCCGCCGATAATGCAATAAAGATCGCGGGCCCCGGTGTCGAGGCTGTCTTCGCTATTCTTTACGCCTTACGCTCTCGCTCGCGATCCAACCGCAACCCCGCGCGGCCCGTCCCTCGTGATATTTCTTCGGTCGCGATCGTGCTCGCTGGGATTGCGTGTTACTTGATGAGACTCGGGATTAAGGGATCGATCTATCTGCTACGGTGCAGCTTACTAGTACATATTCCTCGCGTCTGGGTGAAATATATTTTGGAATACCTCTGTTAGCGAGTTCGGAGGTTCCTCGGAGCAGTAGAGATGTACGTTACGACTTGCAGTTGGCACGGTAACGATATTTGGAAGATTAGGATCGTTAGAACGCGTAGAGGTTGTCAGAAGATTTGATATTGAAACTTGGACTCGAAGTAGGACGCACGAAAGGGAAATATAATTAGACCAGCGGATGATTAACGAGTAGAATGATAATGCAGGTGTATGGTGTAGGTGTGAAAGCCGAATTTTAATCAAGTGACTACCACACTCGCTCCGCTCACGTTCAGAGGCAAGGGTATCGTTCGTTACGTGCCCGAAACGCCATAAAATGTACCAATTCACGAGTATCCGATTACGGAACCGCGATATATGGTCCTGGAAAGTCTCACTCCCGGTCCTACCGGGTCCGGTAATCACAGGGAACATCCGCAAATCGGTGGAGCGAATAAGACGTTACCTCAGCTTTCGAGCGTTCGATCGTAAGCGCATAATTCATTTGCGGCCTGGAAGGTATCAGGACGGAAGGCCGTGGCTGTAAAGCTCGCAGCGTCGTAAGAGGTTCGCCCCGTTACCCGAAACTTTTTTCGGCCCCACTGTAATTACAGAGGACCCCCTATCTCGTTTCTCGCCTTTTCGAATCGCCTCCCCGTCCACTCCACGCCTCGCTCCTCGCCCGTTCTCCGTGCTCGCTGACCGCTCGGCTCATAAAGGGATCGCGAGCGTAGGTGGAACAATTCGTGGCTCGCCGCGAGCGGTTCGCCTGCGAAATGGTTAACTCTCGGAGCTCTCTCCACTTTGACGCGGCCGTTTAACAGGCCTTTACGACCTGACGAGAGGTAATACCGTCTTTTAAGATGCCTCCGAATTCGACGACCTCGTTCCCCCGCGCTGATTGGCCACCGTACGCATCTCGCTGGTATTCTTGTACCGACAAGAGGAGGTCGAGACCTGGGCGAGGACTTTTCGGACGCTGCTCTCGTGTTAAGCGCATACCAATTGGCATGCGCGGTCCCGTGCTCGTGTTACTTTCACCGCGACGTGGTATAATCGCCCTCTTTGTCAATTAACCTGCACCGGCCGGTGATTAATTATGATAACGACACGTTAATGTAACGCTTAACGAAGAGATAATCGCTGTACGTGGACTCGCCTCGTTTTATTATGCATTCCTTTGCGCTTCAGCTCCATCTGCTCCATCGGAAACAATTACCTAAACCTTCACCCATTCCTGCTCCGAAAGCTCTTTCCATCAATGCAATTCCATCTCTCGATCCTGGCGCAGCGAAATAAGACTCACCTTCGAAATAAATACCACAAAATTCCCCGGTACGTATTCGTTCCCTTGGAAGACGTATCGAATGCCTGTTCGAATAGCTATGACCGAAGTTATTAGCGTTACTACCGCAGGGGAGCCTGTCCAGCGCGGCGACGGATAGAATTCAATTTCCAGCGGATTCCGCGCGCGCCTGTGTACGTTAAATAATCCCAAGCGCATTATAATCGCACCTGACGCAGCGCGCGCCAGGCAGCGCCGATAAATTCACAAGCGGCGGTGGCTGCGCGAGTGAAAAATCGTAATCTACGATTAATTGGTACAAGACGAGTCATCGGCTAATCTTCATTTCGCCGGCCGAGCCGGAAATTTAATTGAAAACTCGCGTCTAACGAGTTCCGCGATGCGGGTGGCATGTCCACCCACCTAACTTCTCCCCTCCGTGCATACGCGTATATTCCAGAGAGAGAGGCAGTGTTTGCGCATATTTCTCCTTGCTCCGGCACAAGCATTACATCCGCCTGATCGTACAATGTATGATAATCGATGATGCCGCGGGACAGCTTACCGCCGATGAGCACGATTCATCATTCGACCCCGCCGAACTGGCCACGAACTTATCGTTTCAATGCCGAACTTTTCTCCCGTAATTAATGCTGATTAATAGACGCCGAGTGTTTAATAATTGTCAATCGAGTATCGATTGTGCCGCTGTCTTCAGGGGGTTTTCATGCACTGTAAATAATTACGACGTGCTTCCTGCTGATTGTGTCTTGGACAGCTCCAGCCTGGGCATTGATAGAGTTTGATAAATTCCCGGCTTGATTACTGTGGAATGACACGTTGCGTCGCTGGCGTTGTTCTACTAGCTTTAATTGATGATCTTCCTGTATAAAAACCTGCGTTCTTTATATAGATTATATTACAGAAACGAGTTATAGTCTCGATCTAATGCTTCGTCAGACAGTTGATGGTTGGAGGGGCAGTGTTGGAAACATTGACAGTATACGAATTATGGGAAGCAGATAATGGACCGCATGCATAAACGAAAGTATAAGCTTTTACTGGTGATCTTTCAAGCAAATACTCAATTCCGTATGCAATAAAGGATGAAGTATTTATTAGAAATAGTTTTTACTAATTTTTCAGTAAATACGTGTGCATAACACGTACTATTACCCGGCCGAAAGAAGATCCCCAAGAGGCGGGCTCGGGCGATACAGTCCGTCGCTATGACGATTGGTCGAATCACCTATTTGGGCACATTTTTAAAGACGCTGCACACGTATTTTGGTTATTGGCTGAAGTAGACACATACATTGTCACACCACGCGACGAAGAGAGCGAACAAAACACATCGAGATCGAGTGGAATAGAGCGATCTGACCGACGAGCGCCAAAGCAATAGCGTAGGCATCTCAGACGGTTAACCATTAATATATAACATAAAAATTTCCTTATTTTTCACAATATATTCAGGAAAGTATTATCATTGGTTTGGTTAGATTTTTCTGATTAAAATAAGCCCAAACGCAATCTCGCACAGATTATTTGAAAAATAAGGAAATTTTTATGTACTTGTACTTATTACTTTCAAGCATTTTCTTATTTTTATGCATACGGCCCACTGCGATTGGAAAAGAGTGTCTAACGTGAAAAAGTTTCAAAGCGAATGACCACGTTGTCTGTATTCGTGAATTCAAGCCCCAGGATTCATATCTCTTCTGGAGGATTAGGCAAGCACCTCTTATTTGCCACTGGATTCACGAAGCCTAACTCCTTGGACGTCTACTTATCTCCCTTTGCCGCCTGGCTGCTAGATTGCTGGCAGCGAGGCACTAATGTCTGCCTATTATCCCTCAATTTGGCAGATTCGAAAAATCCACGATGCAAACTCTGCCCATAAATCGGCAGATTAACCTCGCCGTTTAACATTATCAATTACCCCCCTGACTGTGCAT
This sequence comes from Andrena cerasifolii, assembly GCF_050908995.1. Lineage (NCBI taxonomy): Eukaryota > Metazoa > Arthropoda > Insecta > Hymenoptera > Andrenidae > Andrena > Andrena cerasifolii. The sequence continues at coordinate 22,299,184 of NC_135119.1, read as the reverse complement.
CCGCCGGATCACGAAAGTGTCTGTGCGTGTGCGCGGGTGAAAGGAGTCCGCGGACGCCGAGGAGGAAGTAAGAAGCAGACGAGCAACGAGAGAAAGAGGGAGGGGCAGAAGAAGGTGAAACGAATAGGAAGGCGAAACGCCGTAAGAACGCATTATTGCTGGTAATGCCCGACGTTAGCCTCGCGTGGGCGAGGCGACGATGGAAGAGGAGCACTACCTCCGCCGAGGGAAACGCTTCGCAACCGAAACAAACGGCGGGACGAAAGGGAAGTGAAAGAATCATCGACACCGAGGAAATTGGAAAAGTTATCCAGGTAATAGAGTCTGGGTAGATTGTACAGAGGTGTTTGCGCGAGCCTCGGAAAGAATTTCATTATTTCCCAACGAGCATGCATCCATCCGCGACTCCCACTCGTGAACGACGTTCGTACTACTCGAAGAGGGATCCTGGACGAAGAAGAGTGGAGGAGGAAGAGCCAAGCACAGGTCAAAGAGTTAGACGAGCGCTGTCAGGGCGTTCTAACGTTCTGACGACTTCGTGGTCCATTAGATAGCGAAGATCATAGGCCTCAACTAGAACCACGGGTTTCAGTTAATGGCCCTAACGAGACGTCCAGAACGAGAGACAGAAAGACCTCGGCGGAACGGAGGGGAAAAGTGTCCGAAGCGGAGGCTAATTAAGCGAAGCCGCCCGGCGCAGCCGACGCACGGAAATTACAGTTAATAATAGCGCTCAGATAGAACGCGTCTTGGCCCGGCCGACTGTATTCATAATGACTCCTCGATACGATTCGACGATCGACCAGTGGAGCCTCTCTCCGAGATTCCCGTGCCGATAAGGGCGAACACGGGATCCGAGATAGGAATCTGTAGCACCGGGGACTTTTTAGATTGAAATTTTCATCGGATTCCCTGGACCACGGGAAACGGTTCCAGGGAAGCGACGCGTCATGATTATCGTTATTACTCGCAACGTGCCGCCTCGAAACATTCGAGGAAAGTGTACGCCGCGGCCCGACGCGTCGCGCGATTACAGTGATTAACCTCGTTATTATAAGATCAGCCCGGGCTTTCCGGGGCGAGAGGCGTGATCGAGAGCGGTCCAGGCGACGTCGATCGAGCACACGTCGCGGCGTGCGCGCGTTGTCAATCAGGTATTAGGTATTTACGAGGCCCCCGGCACTCGGCGGCCGATCGATGGAAATACGAGCCTCGAATTCAATTAAAAATCACTCTCCGCGGCGATCCATCAGAAAGCCGCGAAACGCGGTAACGCGGGCCCCGTTTTCTAGCCATGCATCTTCGGTCGGGGCGCGTTTCTTTCAGCTGGCGCGCGCCCAACCGGCCGGCCAGCCAGCCGCAAACGGCCGTTTGCATAAATCTCCGGGCTCGTTGATTCACGGGGAACCGAGGGACTCGCGTGCGTGTGCCGCGTTACGCAATATTCCGCGTTGTTCCGTCAGCGCTGCCACGAACAGTCGTGTCCCTCTCCGAAATCGATTACCTCTTAATCCTGTTATTCTGCATGGTGCGTGTCTACCTCACCTCGGTTCCCTGTCAGGCGGAGAAAAAGGGGAACGGTGCTCTGCCGCGCGACTCCGAGTCGATGCGATGAAATGAGATCGACAGAGCGGCTGTGAACGAAAGGAGAAAGCTACATACGAACGTAGAAAAGATATAAGGGGAAGAACGATGGAGGGTGGATTGAGCTGTGAAACGTCGCATGTATGAGAATATCTTAAGCTACCCCTAACTAGTCGCGGGCGAGGAAGCCTTTTTTCACTCCGAGAACACTGCGGAACCAGTTGCGAGGAACGATATCGTAGCAATTTCGTATTCTCCATATTACGCCGCACTAATTACCACCGTTTACCGGCGAACGAGTCGTTACCACGTAACGAGGGTAAGCCTGGAAATTACAATTTTACGTGGATTACGAGGCGATCGAGACGGCGACTCCGATATAATCAAATGAGAGGCGCGCGCGAGTAGGGCGCGCGCGGTCAAAAGTTACTCCATCGTCTGGATGCTGCACCTGTTATCTAATCACCGTTGCAGACTCGATCGATTGAGAATTTATTGACCACTGCAGCGTATTAATTAGTAACGAGGATGCCACGGAAATTTAACACGTCTGCCGTGGGTCGCGAAGAGGGCAGCAAAATACAGTGCTGCAGTCGAGTGTCGTGGGGTCAAAGATTACTGAAAAGCCGAAGTGTTAATGCTAAGTCCGTTATCGCGACGACTTCTTACCCTCGACTAGTGTCTGTGTCAGTTTTCGTAATTGTTTACGATTTCCTGCATTTTATAGCCAGCGCTTTGGCTATTCAACTAGCGTCGAGCCAGGGAATGATTGAGTGATAAGCATGGCGCAATTAATGTCTCAGAAATGAATGGGGAAACTTTTGGGGGCTCTTCGCGTAGAAGAGTATTTCACTGAAGGAAAGAAACAACACGCGACTGCAAGTAGTACAGTTTTTCCACAATGCGTACACCAGTCGCCTGTGAAACGACTGAACTTTCGCTTCGGTTATCTTCAAACTTGAGAACCATCATCTACTGATACCCTTTGCCTCGTAACCTGCCCGGTTCATAATACGAGATTTATGACAATGTTGCACGGGTATCCAGTGAACGTCGACATAAACAACGCGATAAAATAACCCGCGGTGAAAAGACGCGCGCTAATTGCGCCCGGCTCGTTAATCGTTTCAACCAAGCCGTTCAACCGCTTCGGGTAGTCCAAGCCTGCAGGATTTTATATTCCATTGGAAAATGAGAACGCTTACGTAATATCATAGGTGTCGCTCGCTAGATAATCCGTTATATAATCTACTATTTCGCGAAATATAGCAATTAATGAGCAACTTTAACGAGCACCCTATTCCATTCCGTCTTGCGAGACGCGGAGTTTGAGCGCGAGGCGTCCGCGCGGCAGCCAATGGATTAACGATCTCTTTCGAACGTTCGCTTTCGCGCGGCGTTCGATGAAATTACGAAAGCAACGTGAGATAAAACGCCGCGACGGTTAATAATATTCCAGCTGGCCGGTTAATTAATGTTCCGCCGTCCTTTTTTTTTGCAGTGTCGCCGCCTTTGCCGGCGCTAGGCGAAACAGCGTGGGAGAGAGATCACGAGCGAGATCGCGAGAGACACCGGGAACGAGATCGCGAGAGGGTGCGAGAGAGGAGCACGGAGAACGAGCGCAGGGAACGGCAGCAAGAAAGGGAAGCAGGGATCAGGGAGAGGGAGCCGAGGGATCGAGAAAAGGAACGTGATCGCGATCGGGAGAGGCAGAGGGACAGGGAAAGGGACAGGGAGAGGGACGTATCGGTCTGCGTGATGGAACCTCTCGATCCTGTCTTCGTTTCCTCCTCGGCGGCCCTACTCGCGTTGCAGAGGATAAAGGAAACCTCCCTGTAAGTATCTTCAGTGATCCTACCACGGTATCGAGCGAGTGGATCGATTTTGGGGACATTCGCGATGAGCATGCGGCAAGGGTGCGCGAATTATTGTGGTTGAAACAGTGTCTGTGGGCACTTTGATCGTGGAATTGGCTTTATTTGTATTTTCGATACTAGAATGCAATATGTATACGTACAGAAAATCGGATAGCATTAGTCTGTTTTCCTAAAAGTCTCCTAGAGGTCTTCGTGTCGTGGATATACCAAATTCACTACTATTATCGAAGATGCTAGTATATTTCACAGATCCTACAAATTCACGACACTAATTGCACTCTTTATAATATTCTTTAACCCCAATGCATTTCCTTGTTTCACAAGAACAGAAGTGTCGTTGAACAGTAGTCAAAGGCGAAGTGAATTATTCGCAAACACACAGATAGATACTGTTTGCCTTGCACTAAAACGACACTTCTCACACTGCTACGCTTTTCTCGGAAGTCTCTTGTAAATGATCTTGTAAATGACATTTTTGTTAAAGCATCTTTATTCGAATTCGAGTATTATAAGAAATTTAATTAAAACAGAGTATTTAACGAAGATAACTTATTTCTTCTATTCCGTTCGAATGGACAGAATATTAGATTGCAATCAGTTGGGAATAATAGGCTATACAGTTTCGATGATTCCAGTTTCAAGATTCGTAAGATTGACCGTGGTCATGCAATAGTAGAACATGCTTAGCGCGTTTAGTTTTTCTGCCAAAAATCCTCGGGTGGTTTTTGGGGTACAAGAACAGCACCAGTCTGGTCGTAACACAGCTTCAGAGTGCAGGCTGTTTGTCCTCCCGCGCAAAAGCAAGAGTTGCATCCATCGTAAAAACTTTTACCGTCCACGCATTTCCTACCTTCGGAAGCAGAGACAATAAATTATCAACAAACACTGCCTACTAACGTCGTTCATTTTGAAAGAAAACAAATGTTAAAATCAAGTTATATAGAGACGAAAAATTACATTATTGCAACAGTACTTGGATGTGTTAAAAGAGAACTTACCTTCCTCTGGAACGGACGAGTTCACTATGGTGAACAGCAAGGCCAACAAAAAAAGACCGTAGCTCTTCGTCCACATGTTTCTGGTGTGTTGTGTCTCTCTACTGACGATAGTACCGATCAGATTGACTTTATATAAGACATCTGTCCACATATTTGCAGCCATCGTGACGATAACCTTCCACAAGTTTTATCAAACGAAGCATTTGTATAGATCGTAGTTAACCTAACGCATTCCCTCGCCTATGATCGCACATCTACACACGCGATTCTCGGAAATGCCTTATAAATAATCAACCCTTACGAAGGCTGTCCCTTCTCGCAATGACGTAACAGATTTCTTCTCATCTTCGAACCATAAATGAATAGTCTGTGGTACAATAGTGTAATTATAAATGTACTATAAAAGTAGGTACACTTCATAGATACTCCAAATTCACGACACTAATTGCACTCTTTATAATACTCTTTAACCCCAATGCATTTCCTTGTTTTACAAGAACAGAAGTGTCGTTGAACAGTAACCAAAGGCGAAGTGAATTATTCGCAAACACACAGATACTGTTTGCCTTGCACTAAAACACTACTCACACTGCTACGCTTTTCTCAGAAGCCTCTGGTAAATGACATTTTTGTTAAAGCATCTTGATTAAAATTTGAGCATTATAAGAGATTTAATTACAATAGAGTATTTAACATAGATAACTATTTCTTCTATTCCATTCGAATGAACAGAATATTAGATTGCAATCAGTTGGGAATAATAGGCTATACACTTTCGATGATTCTAATTAGTAGAACATGCTTAGCGTGTTTCGCTTTACTGCCAAAAATCATCGGGTGTTTTTAGGGGTACAAGAACAGCACCAGTCTGGTCGTAACACAGCTTCAGAGTGCAGGCTTTGCGTCCTCCCGCGCAGAAGCAAGAGTTGCAACCATCGTAAAACGTTTTACCTGGCAGGCATTTCCTACCTTCGGAAACAGGGACAATAAATTATCAACGAACAATACTTACTAATGTCGTTCGTGTTGAAAGAAGACACATGTTAAAACAAGCGATAAAGAGACGAAAAATTGCATTAATGCAACAGTACTTGGATGTGTTAAAAGAGAACTTACTTTCCTCTGGAACGGACGAGTTCACTATGGTGAACAGCAAGGCCAACAAAAAAAGACTGTAGCTCTTCGTCCACATGTTTCTTGTGTGTTGCGTCTCTCTACTGACGATAGTGCCGTTCAGATTGGCTTTATATAGGAACTCTGTCTATATTTTAGCAGCCATTGCGACGATAACCTTCCACACCCTTTATCAAACAAAGCACTTGCATACATCGTACTTAACCTAGCGTATTCCCTCGAATATGATCAGACATTTCTCGGAAATTGTGTAATTATATACATACTATAAGAGTAGGTACACTTCATAGATACTCCAAGTTCACGACCCTAATTGCACTCATTATAATATTCTCCACCCCCCGTGCATTTCCTTACTTTACGAGAACAGAAGTGTCGTTGAACAATAGTGAACAGCGTCGTTCATTTTTAAAGACAATACCTACATGTACACGGTGACGAGTAGGTACTTATAGAGAACTCACTACAATTTTCTTCGGAAGCGAACGAATCAACGATGGCAAACACCAAGAGAAAAGCGTCACAACTTACTCGACATGTTTCTCGACTGTCACAACGGGCTTGTACTGACGAGACAGACTTTATACATAAAAAATGTATAGAATATCTATCCGTACAGTTATTGCCATCGAGTTGGTAATCTACATTTTTTGAGCATACACTCAACGAAGGAAACTGTAGAATAGGTTTCGTAATCCCTATAGGGTAAAGTAGCCGAATATGACGATCTCTCCTGATATGAAACCACAGCTTATCTCCGGTACAGAACTCTTGAATGTCATGGCGATGCTATTTCTTTACTAACTAACCGTGTATTAGTTATTTTGTCTGCACAGTGGCATTGTAATCAATTGAGCGTCTTGAGTAGGTAAGCACATATTTCTGAAATACGTTGCAGAAAGTTTTTGATGTTGTTCGATTAAATTACAAATACCTCTAAAGTGTATAATGATTCTCATAAATACTGTTGTATAGTGCTTGCAATGGACTTTAAGACTTACTAGTTGTATATCATTAAATGATGAAGATTTAACTTCGAAGCTACTTAGTAGTTATCATGTTAATGTTTCCAAATATGAGACCCGTGGAAGTTCTACTGATGAGAGTGAAGAAGAAATTATTCTGAATAATGAAAGTGATTAAGAAAGAAAATTATGATACAAAATGCTTGTTTTGCACAGGTATTTATTCTTCAGATGTGCTAGGTGAGCAATGGGTTAAGTGTACGTACAAAGTGTTACGATGGGCGTAGTGGGCCCACGAAGACTGCGGTAATGAAGAAATAGATTTCACATGCCGACTTTATGAAAAAAGAATGAAAAAATAAATTTCAGGAAAGAATAAACTGGGTCTCATATTAGCAACCCATTTTTTTATCTGCGTATTTTAATAACTTTCGTTTTTATTTTATTATGAAGAAACCGAATTTTTGTTGTAATACTTTCCAGTAGGTTGTTAAAGAATACATATTCTACTTTTAAAACGTGTATCGAATTTTAATAAAAGTGATCTCAGTCAAGAGTTATGATGTTTTTAGGAAATGAGTCTCATATTCGGCTACTTTACCCTATGTTCGAGAGCCACGGGAAAAGAGGGCCTCGGGCGATGGGACTCGAAACCCACGATCTTCGCCAAAGCCGACCCTCCGAGGTCTCTTATTCCGGGCTCCCTCTTGTAGGGGCTCCTGATTCCACAGAATTATTCGCAAACACACAGATACAGTTAGCCCTGTACTCACACGACCCACCCTACTCACACTGCTGCGCTTTTCTTGGAAGCCTCTTGTAAATGATCTTGTAAATGACATTTTTCTTAAAGCATCTTTATTCAAATTCGAGCATTATAATATTCCCTCTCCCTTTTTCGAATGGACAGAATATCAGAATACAATCAGTTGGGAATAATAGTCTATACAGTTTAGATGATTCCAGTTTCAAGATTCGTCAGATTGAACGTGATCGTGCGATAATAATACATGCTTAGCGTATTTAGCTGTTCTCCCAAAAATCTTCTGGTGCTTTTTTGGGTTTATGGATACCACCAGTCTCAGGGTCGTAACACGCCTTCAAAGTGCAGGCTATATGCTTGCTACCGCAACTACACCAGTTGCACCCATCATAAAAAGTTTTCCCCATCACGCATTTCCTATCTTTGGAAGCAGAGACAACAAATTATCAACAAACAGTAGGTACTCACTAAGGACGTTCATTTCGAAAGAAAACAGATGTTAAAATTAAGCGATGAGGAGACGAAAGATTGCTTTATTGCAACTGTACTTGCATGTGTTAAAAGAGAACTCACCAAAGTCGTCTTTTTCTTCTAGAATGGACGAGCTCACTATGGTGAACAGCCAGATCAACAAAAAAATACTGTAGCTCTTCGTCCACATGTTTCTCGTGTGTTGTGTCTCTCTACTGACGATACTACCGATCAGATTGACTTTATATAGGACCTCTGTCCACGGTTTTACATCTTACAGCCATCGTGGCGATAACCTTCCACACATATTACCAAACGACGCACTTGCATACATCGTAATTAACCTAAAGTATTCCTTTGACTATGGTCACACATTTCCACGTGGTTCTCGGAAGTGCCTTATAAATAATCAGGCCTTTCGAAAGCTGTCCCTTTTCGGGATGACGTAACAGATTTCGCCCCGTCTTGGAGCCACAAATGGATAGTCTATGATTGTGTAATTATAAGAGGTTTAATGGTTGAAGAGTTTCTACTACAAGTGGGAAAACCGGGAGTTGCCAGTGCCATCGTGTTAGTAGGCTTCTATATTTTTTTATTAGGGGGAGTCGAGCAGTACCGTTCACTCTAAGTTTTTGTTCTATAACTTGGGATACTGTTGGTAAAAATCAAATTTCAAAAAAATAATTTGTAGCACAAATGGTGCTTAATAAAAGGGGACAAATGGTTTTTCTTAAATTTTATCACAAAGATTAATAATTCGCAGGAATAAAAAAGTTCGTCATTTGCAGCGAACGAAAAATTACCCTCCAGTACCGGCCAACTACTTCGTTAGTAGAGTTTAAAGTCTAAGTAATTAATAGTGTTAGTAAAAAACGTTTAAAATTAGAATAGAACTTTTATTTAGCCACATCGACAAATCTCACAGGTAAAATGATCGATATCTTCTTGGTCTGTACACTCCACGTAACCTCAACCCTGCATTTGATGCACTGCACCCAGTCTTCGGTGAAGGATTCATTACAAGTGATGCACTAACAAGGGAAGATCCCGAAGCCGGAAATTCCAAAAATTCTGAAACTTTGTGAATATGTAGGGGATTCCCTCCTCATTGCAACGCATTTTTTGTTCATCATTGATCACACATATCCACACGGTTCTCGGAAATGTCTTATAAACAATAATCTGCCTACACAAAAGCTCTCTTCTCGCAATCGCGTAACAGCTTTATTTCTCGTCGTGGAACCACAAATGGATGGTACTCCAATTGGGAAAGCGGAAGAACTCGGGACGAACCGAAAAGTGAGCTGAGACTACAGCGTCTCATGAATCTCCGAAGCTCACGAAGGATTAAGGTATCCTGCAATGCGGCTGGTGCACACGAGGACTGACTATTATTACTTTATTATCAGTCGGAATCAGCAGGATGTCGGGGCGACTCGTTCACGGCTTCAATGGTTACGTGCCGTCATATTTCATCGAATGTATAAGCGCGTCCAGGGTTAATAGGACGGGATCGTGCACCCGCTGTAAATCTCGTTTAATTTGCTTTCGCGTGCTCGCGAGTGTCTTTTCCATTGTCGAGATCCGCGACGCCGGGACGATCTCGTCGCGGAAACCAGCGGGGCTGGCGTTGCAGAAAACATAGTAATCTCGTGACACCTAGTGCACGCTAACAAACCTCATTTCGTACGGTGTGTCACGATTTCTTTCGAGCGTGTGCCATACGAGACCGTCTAGATCTACGAAGCCCGAGATCCCGCTGAATAATTTCCGCTCGTCTTCTTTTCCATTCATCCCGCTGCGGCAGACGATGACACAACGTTTCCTTCTACCTCGGAACTCCTTCGTTGATTGCTGCTTCGATGTCAATGGCTCTATTAAAGCTTCTGTATCACTCGCTGCGTTCTGAACGAAGCAGAACTGTTTAGGCACTTCCCAATAAAATTTGTTTCTCTTATTATCGTGAAACACGAAACGTGGGACCTTGGTTTAGAAACTTAGCAGCGGAAATAGAGACTTGTATCGCTCGCTTTCCAATATCTCCTCCACTCTTTATCCGCTCCCAACTTGTGGCATTGTAAAACATTTATACCATCGTGGCCGTTCACTGTCCATATATCACGCGTACTGTGAAATCGTCACCATTGCCGCAGATCGGGGTCCGATAGTTATACTTCACGTTTCGCATAAATCTCTGGTCGGTTGGTTGTCCGTTCCCGTCTCGATGCACGTATACGCTAGCTACTTGCGCACACGAGGGTGTACGCACGTGCACACGCATCGACGGGCATTGGTACCCGCATGTCAGGGCCCCCTGCAGAGGAACTGCCGCTAGAGCTTGCAGCAATACTTCACGACAAATGTACTTCCCAGTTCCTTCCTCGACTTTCCAACGAATCGCGCGCTTACGACTTCCACGCCTAAACAATGATCCATTCCGTTATACTTTCCTACACGTTCGCGTAGCACACGACCCTTAGACAAACTGCTACTTAAGTAGAGTTCTGTTCCCCACTTTCGCGAGAAGCTACCATGGAAGCAACGACCAATGCGGGTATATGAAAAGCACCCCCTTAGAAGTCGCTAGTATTATACTTTCAGTGTCACAGGAAAAGATCTCAGCCGTTGAAGCAAGTGGTGAGCAACTCGCGCGTCCACCCAGGAACAAGAGGAGGATCTGGAAAATCTCGCGAGGGGGCGCGAGGTTCTCTAGCCGGGCGCAGATCGAGATAGCGGCCAGTCGGATTATCGCGAAGTAGAAGCGGATTTATGCCAGTTTAAACAGCGAGCTGCGGGTCTGGTTTACGGCGCGAAGTGTGCGAGTCCCGTGCTCCGTTCCGATGAAATATAGCCCGTCCGGGGGATGCGTCAGCGGTGCCCGCCGCTGTTTTATCCGTTCAAAGTTGAAACGCGAATTCTCTCCGCGCGGTAGCGTACATTCCATGGGCGAGGACGAGCGTGTCCCGCCGCGAGAGCGCGTAATTTATACCCAACGCGAATTTATAGAAAATCCTACGTATCCGCGACTTTGTTTACCGTTGCTCCGTTATGAGAGCCGAGAATTATGGTGTCCTTAAATTTCGTCCCTGGTTGCAGCGCCTTAAATAATCCCGAGTTAGTGGCGCGGTTCGAAGAAGAGCGGCCGCAACAGTGTCCGACTCATCGCGCCGGGCGCCGATCCCAGCCCGATGCCTTAAATTATCCTTTAACAGCGACTCGCTTGGACGGAGTGGACAATCGGCCGCACGCGTCGGCGCGTCGTACGAATTTGGCCGCGAAAACGAGTTTGGCCAAGCGTCCAGATAAGATTGATCGACTCGGTTCGATGTGTTTTCGCCCCTTTTTGTCCGTCCCAGACGAAGTTGAACAACCGGCGTACATCATTGCAGGAGAAATCCTCTCTCTAACCCGTTCGCATGGCCATTTCAGAGGTGGGCCCTTAAATGCGCTGACAGAGACAGCTCTGAACATAAAACAACGAGCAGACATCTCTGGTTCTTCTGTGTTCGAGCGACTAGCGTTCAGCAAGAAATGCCTCGCTACCGATTGACGTAAATCTTGGTCATTTTCAGTTTCCATTTTCCGTGGTGAAAGACGCATTTCGCTTCGCTGGACTTAGGAAAGATTCGGTGGCGCATCCCGAGAAGGCTGAATGGAAGCAATGGTATTCGAAGGAACGGAGACCGCGGTGTTTCTTTCCGTTAGCTGCTAGTTCTTTAGGGTTAGAGATTACTGAATTACGGTATGGTTGAAGGAATGAACGGCTTGGTCTTAATATTGTAATGCGCGCAGAGAAATAAAAGCTCTCTGATTCTTGGAAGCCTGTTCCTCAGATTTCTGAGGCTATTCCCTGATAGGTAAGTCTGGGAAGAGCGCACGAGAACGTTGTCTCCATTATCGCATGCTTCCGTAAGCAGCTCGAAATCCGAGAAGCCGTTACGGAAAATCACAGGTCATTCCCCAAGTTGCAAATCGTGCGTCCCGTTAAAAATCTGCGACTAACGTTCGTCTAGCATCCCGTTGCTTGGCACACGGTTCCATACAACCGCGCGGATTAGCGTAATGACTTCCACTTTTTCCGCTTCCCCTGGCAAATCTGGTATTATTCATAAGCTAGCTCTACCTTTTTACGCGCACGCCCGGATGTATCGATGTATTATGTATCAGCGAGTAGTAATTTCACCCGTTCTTCATCGAACCGGTCATAACACATCGAACTGCATCGATTGATAAACCCGATGCCAGCAGCGCGATGAATAATGTATACCAAAAACTTTCTGTATAAATCCATGACAAATGCGCTCGAATTTGTCGATTCCCCGGTGCTTCTTAAGAAACGAGAAACGAAAGATTAAGGGCAAAAGATAAAATAACGATGAAGACGTCTTATCCATATCTGAATCGAAATCACCGTGGGCACCCGTCCCTCGAACTTCTTGCCGCCCTTTTCTTTGCCCGTCGTAATCAGCGTCGCTGCAGGTATCGAGGTATACATGTATAATCGCGAGTATCGAACGACACGGTCCGAGAAGGTAGCCACCGACCGCCAACTTCGATTATTTCGGCTATTTAATAATTTGGGAGGACCATTTTTTATTGGGTACTCACCGTCTTGCCGTTGCTCAGTTGTCCCCATCGGAAGATTCTGCTTTCTCTTCCACCTAGACAGGATGAATCACTGTTTTACCGTTTTGAATTGAAATCGATATTAAATATTAGTTTTTCTACTAGGCACGATTCCTTTAATTTCAGGGTCTTTCACAAACGTCCCGCGCTAGCGACCGGAATCGGTATCGGTGGGAGAGGCAATGCCGGTGTGGGCGGAAATGGCGGTAACTTAGGAGTCGACAACGAATGCGGCGATGCGCTGAAGAAACGCAAAGTGCACAGATGTGACGTGGCGGGCTGCGACAAGGTGTACACGAAGAGCTCCCACCTCAAGGCTCACAAGAGGACTCACACTGGTAAGTATTTTCCATTAACGGCAATCCACTTTAACATTTCGATACCCAGCATCGCCATAATTTACCAATTTCATTTCCCGCTGTTACAAACTCTGCTGAACCGTGTACGTACTCCATCCACTTAGAATTTAACGTCCCATCGGTCTGTCCACGATTTAAAGGCGTAAAGTTCTACGAACCGTTGGAAGCCACACTCGTAAATCCTCTGGCTTTCGCCGTTTAATATTTTTATTGGCTCCTAAACGCTTTATTGTTTGCGGATGATTCACGCACTCGCGTCAGCGATCACCGGCGTAGAACGCGCGCGCGGTTTCGTCATAAGCAGGACCGTGGAACGCGTTTCCTCCTCTCGCTCGGAGGGATCACGTAGGTTCACAGGTGACGTTACCGTTTCTCAAGGTGAGGCACACGAGGTGTGCTCACAATTACGCGAACCCACTGGAACACCGAAGGAACCGGCTAATTACCAGGACAATACCACCGCGATTAGCCTCTCGTAACTCCAGCGCAGCTGCGTTTTTCACCTTTCAGTCGCCTCGGTGAAACGAACTGATATCCCCTGCGACCCGACGCGAAATGGTAAAAGGAAATTCCCGTTTTTGTTCAGACCCCGCGATCATTAAGCAATCTTCCCACGTCAACTCGACGGAGACAGCGTTATTAACAAATAATGCAGCCGGATTCGCCCCGATAACGTTAATAGTTAACGCTGAAGCATTGCCAGCAGTAAAACGGTCCGTCCTCCGCGGACGGGTCAACCAATTGACCATAAGTCATTACTCATCGCTCGCCTTTGATACCCAGCCAAGGTACTCGCGCACCCAATGCAAAACCGCAAACGGAAGTTTGCCGGGTCCAAGTGACGCGGTGGTTGGGGGAAACGTGGGTCGTTCGATGTCAGGAATGTTGCATCGAAATCGAACACCGAACTTAATCCCGTCTACTTGCGTCCACCGCGTGGAATTTCCATCTTGCATAATGGCTTTTTACGTCCCGCGAAGGTCAGGGGTCCTCGACATCCGCATAGTGGAACGCACGACCTGAAGCTTCTTAGAAATTCGATGATACCCCAAGGTGACGCTGGATGCTATTCACCAAAGAATGCGTTTTTATCCGCGACCATCGCGTTTCATAGGAACATTCGCCCGACCATTTATTATCGCCCCGCGAGAACCTGGAAGAGATCACACCGTTCGTTTCTCGCGCATGTGTGTACATAGTGCTGAAGAAGCCGCGGCACGAAGAATTTCCGGTGGATAGGTACCTTCGTGAAGGCATTGCCGCTGTCTAAGAGAGTGCAGAGGCGGCGGGGAGAGGGCGTGGTCGTGAGAACCAGGATCTTTTGTCTGGTCCATGGCTCAACCAAGACGGTGTAATCGAGGTGCTCAACCTGAGCAAAGGATTCGTGGGAGACTGGCACGAACAGCGACGATTAGGTCCGCGCTCGCGTGCTCGGGACGGGGCGGCAGGTTGGGTTTCCCTTTACCGACGTCAGCTCCAAATTTTTTAGGAACCACGGGATCAAGAAGGGTGCTGCTGAATCAGTGGGCAACGCGTACGAAAGATATGAGTATTGCAGGGAATTTTGATTTCATTATCACGTTACAATTTAGCAGAGCGATAGGGCCCTGCGATACGATGTTTATACAAGAAGGTTAGCATCGATTCATTTACCAAAACTTCTCTGGACTCGCTTGAACTTCAGGACACCCGAAGTGACCAGTCTCAAGATAGAAGGAACATAATCTCACATTACGCAAACTGCCAAAGTGTGACGGGGGCATGTACGATTGACAGAACTGGAACACTAATTGTCGCAACGATACTCTGACTTTCTGATAGAAAACTCCCGCGCTTCTCCACCATGAGCGATCGTGCCAATAATGGCGAACATTGTCAGGAAAGCGAAAAACTAGACCGACATGTTTCCCCAGCGTTGTGATCTGCACACGCCGCATACGATATCTACGCCTTTTTATAGCCGCCGTGTTGATAACCTTATACAGCGTGTAGTGTACGCGTTATCAGACGAAGTATGTTTCACCCACGATGCGTTTTTCCGTTCTTTAAAAAAAACAAAATCGCTAATAAAGGGTCACTAATAATGTGTTTTACACTCATAAGCAACGAGACGTAATATTGAAAATTTATATGTTCTCATCGTAACAGATTTCTTGCTATCACAGTGCCTCGGGCGCTTAACGAATGGTTAGGGGTCAGTTCCATCGACGCATTCATTGAAAGTGTCCGAACGGAATTCATTAACGTTTCATTGAGCTGACTGACGTCACGCGATACTCCCCTTTATCTCGATATTAGAATTTCCTTACGGGGAACGAGCCCCGGCGCTCGCAACACGTTTCACGCATTAGGGTGCCATTATCACGTTCCGTTTTACGAAATCCTGGCACCGTGGAGATCCGTCGATTCCGCAGGCCTGGGCTCGACTTATATACCGGCGGTGTCGTAGTGCGTCGTTCACAGACACTCGTTATAATAATTGTTTCAACGACTGTGCAACACGATACGTATATCCATCATTCTAACGCCACGGCATTATGCAGCCATCAAGATATCTTTACAGAGGCGGATACTGGCACTTTGGATGTGGGAAATGCCAATTCATTGATTACTGTTATTTCTGCCATTCCGCGGCATAAATCGTTCGCGGATCGTGCTCGAGGTAAAACGATCGTTCCATCTGCTCCCAGATGCGGTGGAATTTGTCTCTCCTATGAAAAAGCCCATTGTTCTGAAAGGTCGACGGGATACAGGGTTATCAGGAACGCCGCGTGTCCTTTCGGCAAGCACTTCTGTCAGAGATTAACTGCGGCAACGGTCTCTCCCCGGCGAAAATCATAACCCCGACGGAATTCCAATTCGGAATCAAGGGGAAAGATTTGAAAGCCGCTGTGTTTCCGTTTCGCGCCAATCACCGTGCCCCGATCCCCGATACGAAGCCACGAACGCCATCATCATTCTTGGATCGACCGGCCCTTCGTAACGAACGCAACAAAAGCACCGAAAACCATCCTGCTAACCGTGATTGATGATTCTCACGGGTCGGAGCCGGCCAGAATTTGCATCGAATTTATATCGTGCCGCTCGCAAACTGTATAATGGAGTAATAGCGGTCCGCGCTACCGCTTTCGATACCATGAATCTTCCGAACACACGCCACGAACATCGGAAGCTACATTGTACGGGCAGCGGGGCGAAATATCACGAGGATATGCAGCACTGGCACTTTCGGGGTGCCCCGACGTCGGAGTCCGGATCGTAGGACTCCATCTAGGGGGCGGAAGCAGGGCAACTGCCCGGAGCGGCAAAGTTGGTAAAAAGAGAAAATTAAAATCAATAAAAAATACTTAATAGAAAGCATAATAAAGCTTTTGAAAAAAAAACGGTAAAAAATTAAGTAATACCTACACGTTTAAATTTAGTATCAAACTTATATATGGTTCTTAAATCACCCATATAATTACTAAATTGGCTTCTGTTATCCCACAAATGCGTACAAAAAATTCCACTCACTGTTAAAAATTATGCTTTAAAATAATAGTTTATAATTAAATATAGGTATAGGGCGGCAAAAATCATCTTCGCCCAGAGCGGCAGAAGAGCTAGATCGGGCCCTGCGAGATCGACGGTAATAAATACTTAATCCCCGCGATTACATAAATGAATTAAATATATTTATATTAAATTTGATTCTAATCCTTGGCCTCGATAGTATATCTGTATTTACGTAAAGTTGAAATGTAAAAATTGCTTCAAAATTAGTATTTATCTCTTACGCTGTGCACACAAAATATAACATCAACGACATTTAAAACACAAAAAGGCTTGTTTTCCTTGGTTACATAGCAACGATTATGGATGTATTGGACCTATCTTCAAAATGGTGCCAAGTCGATGAAAATTTGTGAGATTGTTCTTTCTAATCTTCCTGATGCGCTTCAAAAATTTTAAACGCATTCAGTAAATGGTTGCTGAGTTATAATGATTTTAATTTTCACTGATTTTACACGTACTCTTATGGAAAGAGACGACTTCAACGGATAAAACAGCTGAAAAAATGTTGAAGAAATACTACCAATCTTTTCAATTCGTTTTACATGCAGTATATGGGTAGATGAAAATATCTGCCAAGTTTCAATTGTTTTCACTACACCGTTTTAAAGAAATAAATTATAACTTGAGAGAATTCTGAATTCAGGGCATTTTCACTGCCAAAAGTTAAGCAAATTATGCTGGAGAAAACATTTGTAAAGTGAAAAATACCTTCCTAGGAGTAAAAAATAAGACTCCAACTGTCGTTCGAGTTCCTTACATCTAGATTTACTATGCGTATGACGTAGTTATTCAAGTATTTCAAGTTTCATATACATCCTTAAGGCGAGGGCGTTCGACAATATAGCGAATGATGTCGCGGAACGCAAAGAAAAGAAATTGCACATTTCGGACATGCCGTTTTATAATAACAATACTAATCATCATTGCCCGCTGACCGCGATTGCCTCATTCTCCTCTACCCGAAACTGCGCGCGATAAAGGTACCACGTGGCAAACGTGTACTACCCGGTTACCCTCGCCCTACGAATCCCTCGTCTCGAAGAATTCGAACGGGGCCGAGCGCGACATGAGAATCACTTTGGATAATCGCCAGAATACAACGGCGTGCTAGCGTGATCCTTGATAGACAGCCAGAGGTTCGGTGAGATCTCGTGTATTAATTAAGGCGAATTAGCCTTGGCATAAAGTAGACAACGAGCGCCAGATCGGTTCCGTGTATCGAGCGATACACACAGGCTATATAGGGATTCCCATCCCTCCACGCGAGCCGCATGAACCATCCAGACCTGCCATTAACAATGCACTTATGCATCACTGTTTGAGGGCTACGATTACCGCCGCTCCGTTCACAATTTCCTGCCGAGCGAGAGCTGTACTCTCGTTATCGGGTTCGGCCCGCTGTACGCGGTTTTAAATTAAATTCCTTTTTTATCCCGCGTCGCGCTGGCCCCGGACCGCTTTCGGAGCATTTTTACTGGGCAATTTGCCGCGATCGGCGGCACACTGGCGATTACCGTGACGATCGAAGCTATTCTTTTTTCTTCCCGAGAGTGATTGATGTCTGCCGGTTGGCGTTGAAATAGGGCAAGCGGTGATAAGGTGAGTGACCTCGTTAATGTATACGCGAGGTCAAAATTCTCCGAAAATAACCGTATCCTCTAATTTGCACGATTTCGATTATTCCTTCTCTGGAAACTAGTCGATTCAGCTGGCGTTCGACTAGAGCCTCCGACCAATCGATGCAGACATTGTGCGTCTACGAATGTAAAACTGACACGTGTATAAGCATCGACACTGGCGACGCTGCAGCTATTCAGTTCCCAAGCACGCACGAATCCTGAATTGCCCGCAACGTTAATGGTAGCGCGCTGATAAATCGGTTTCGCGGCTAATTGAAGCTCGACGGCAACGCCCCGCCGTCCTGCCGATATATTTTATTAAACCACAATACCGGGCGTAAATAATGAACGGCGCGTAATGACCGCGATTAAATTGAATCGCGCGACCTGCGAAGTATTACACATCGCCGCCGGTATTTCTTACCGGCTAACGAGTGTTGTTATTTACAAGAAGCGGTGGCGAGCGTGCACGCCGCGGGAGTAGCCATTGGGCGCATTAGGGGGACGCCACGCAGAGTCGACAACGCGCACCTAGCGATCCCCAGTTTCGTTCTTCCCTCCGTCCAATCCCTGTTTTCCCTTTTCCCCTTTTTTCCCGGTCGCGAGAGTTGTCAGTTTGCTGCTCGTTACCGACACGAATCGCGTCGCTTATCCGTGAACCTCACGGTTTTCTCACGGCACGCGATAATAAGCCTGGCAGAATTATCGCGAACGCAACGAAAAAATGGGTTATCGCCTGTGCCAATGGGGCACTGGTAAATAATTGTTAATAATGCACCTCGGCGTATCAGTCTAGCAACTTTGTGGTTTTGAGCAAGGTCTGTCCTAAGTGCTTCTTGGAACTGGCAACTTTTCCTCTGGGAGGATATCTAGAGACGCGGTAGCGTCTCGACGCCAAGTACATGAAAGACACCGTGTATATGTCGACTGTCGCTACCGCTATCATTTACTCGTCGCACGGCTATTCCAACCTAACCTGAAACTTATTTCATTAATATCTCATCACGCCTGCAATATTTTCTAAATTTAAAGGCATTTTTCTGATGTAAACCGCATATCAGGTCAAGGTGTCGATGAATAAGAATTATTTAAAAACGCAAAATAATGAAAGTGTATTCATATTGGCAGAGTTTTAAATTGACAAATTATCTGAAAGCTTGTGAGAGGAAAGGTATCGGTGTCGATGAATGATCTTAGAATTATTTTAAAACGCAATATAATGTACTCATATTGTCAGAGTTTTAAATTGGCAAATTATTTGAAAGCCTGCGAGAGGGAAGGTATGCGTATTGATGATCTGAGAATACCTTGCCTGGCCACGCCAAGTATATGACTCCCAGGCTGCGGACATCTAGGCAAATGTCTAGATGTCACATTTTATCTTCGCATTATTAAAATGTCCGCGATATGGGTAATGGAATGTATGAACATTTTAGCTGTGTCATGTTAAGCGCAGTTGGAAAGCATCTTTATGTACTTGCAGCTCCTTTTGATTTCACATCTTTTTTTTATATGCTGATTATTATTATCTTCTATTCTTTTATGATTTATTTGATTTCATGTACTTGGCGTGATTTTTTTACTTTTTCGAAGTTTTTTATGGGGATTGTTATTAGCAACGAACCATCAGAAGAGATAAATACAAATCTTCCTTGTTCTTCGTTCATGGTTTTCCGTTGAGCTGACTGAACGAGGAAAGTGGTCGCCTAGTGTTTATCGTCTGTAAGCTTTTCAAGAGAAATATGTACGAATAATATAAATATTCTTTTATACGATTCGATTGCTGTAAAGGAGCTAACAGGAAAGTCTGTTTCTTGTAGGAGAAAAGAAGAGGGGAAAGACGAGACACGCATCGCGTTGGCTTAATATCGAACGTCAGACTCGCATGCACCGCGGCAACGTTACAAATGAGCGGCTAAGCTCGCTGTTGCGGTTAATTAATGGAGCCGGACGGTGTAACGGGGCGTTAATCTATGGTGCAATAAACGTAACGTCGGTACGGAAAAATCCGATCAAAATGCATTAATAACGGGAGAATTAATGCCTTGTTGCGCCGGTGCCCGCACGTCGGCCGACGTATTGCGTGCGTATGCACGAGGCCCGAAGCGTACGTACTCGAACCCGCTCGTAAATGGACTAATTACTCGCAATTACGCAACACGACCGACTGCGCGCAGGTTCCTTCTCCGTCATTAGTTCTTCGTATTCCCAGCGAATTACATAATAATATTCAGCCGATGGGCGTCGAAACGTTAAAACGACCGATTTAGATCCGACATAGTAGCTGGGCATTCGAACGATCGCCCTATCGATTCTCCATCTTGCGTGGAGCAATAAGCTCCTCGTCCAAGTCAGCTGTATTCCGCGATCCGTCGCGCGTTAACGATACGAAGCCAACTTTAAAAGCTACCCTCGGCGCTAGCCTCTGAAGGGACGCTCGCCCGCCGCAATGGAATAAATTGTATCCTGTTGATTTTTAATGTGGATTACTAAAGCGATCATACTTCGAGGCTACAGCTTGTACCGAGCGTCGATGATCAGAGGAGCCCCCGGCGAGATTGATGTTGTAATTAGACGCGGAACGAACTCTTAAAGTATGGAACGGTTGGGGTTCGATGGCAGATTTTCGCAAGCGATAATTGTGTCCTCGGTGCTCGGGCAAGCGATCTACAGCGATTCCAGCAGCGCGAAAAATGTAATCGTTTATCTGGGACGGGCGGGCCGCGAGCCGTGGCGGCTCGTCGCCGTCAAGATCCGAGATCTCCCGTTGACAAGCGCGAATATATCGATCAAACCGGTGCCGTTGGTGGTTTCCACGAGATAGAACCGCGCGATGGCACGTCGTCGTCCCGCCGTCACTCGCGTCGCCCATTATCCGCGTGTGCTCGCGCGCGGTTAATGGGATCGCGAACTGCGCCCGATCGCAACGCTCGATTTCCCCTGGACTTGTCTCCTCGTCCTCTCGAACGGGCTGAACTTGATGGCCGATTGCGTCATCGAGTTGTGACCAGGCCGTTTCTACATCTAGACGGCTCGACGACGGCTACGCTTTTAGCCCCCTAAGCTCTCTTACTCTCGTTTTCCGCTCGTTTCTCTGCCTTTCTCCTTCTCTCTGGCTTTCGCGATTGCGTTCTCCGTCTCCCTCTCTCTCTCTCTCTCTCTCTTTCTGCCCCGTTCCCTTTCTTCGTGGCGAATCGTGGCGAGCACGCCGGACCGAGAAATACGCTCGGTGACTTGCATACAATAGAAGAGAGTGATAGGCAGTTTTCTGAGGGATCCCGGAGCCGTTGCAACGCGCGACAGCTGTCACGGCGTCCTTACGAGAGAGGGACTCGGCTCGATAAGAGCCAAGAATAAACGCACGGACACACTCGAGCCACCACGGGTGAAACGCTGGGAAATCTACCTGTATCGACGGGCTGCCGAGTACCTGGCTAGGACTATATAGCAACGTCTAGACTCTAGACAGTGTAAAAAGAGTAACGACACCTTGCCGTCCCAATGTTCCCTAAAATTCATCGAAACTTTTCTCCACCTTCATGAAAACATATCTTCTGATGTAACTGATGTAATTTCTCATTCGTCGGGTCGATACCTCCGATCACTTTGTCCCCAATTAAAGCCCCTACGAGATCATTAGAAGAAAAAGACCATTAAGCTAGCAAACGACGGACCGTCGTCGCTTTTCAATTGCGCCTTTTGATCGTAAATTCGAAAACGCATAAAACCCATAGTCCCCTATAAATTGCTCAAGGACGTGCACTTTCGTTCGCATAAGAAAAGAAGCGTATCCGGTCTGAGGAGATTATGAAAGGGATCAGACACACGTATGTGTACACACGCACGCCGCGGCGCCCGTAAATCTACGGAAAACCTAGCGCCAGGTTTTATGTTTCGTTCAAGTACCGCATTTGCGCTCCCATCGTTGCCTTTAAACGCGAATTACGCAATCATGACTCCCACTCTTTCATGCGGGCACTCTAATCCGACGCGAAGTCGATTTTTAGGGTGATTCTGCCATTGAGTGTTACATGGCGGACAGATCAATCGCACATCAGCTGCTAGGTCCATTGTGATCCATACAGATTTCAAAATAAGCTTTTAAGTGATGGAAGTGAGGAAAATCTCTTCCCGTAGGCTGAATCTGAAAATACCGGAAATAATCTGAAAATTCGACGTATCTGTTGCAGGCGAGAAACCGTATCAGTGCAAATGGGAGGGCTGCACGTGGAAATTCGCGCGCTCCGACGAATTGACGCGGCACTATCGCAAGCACACAGGCCAGAAGCCGTTCAAGTGCCATCTCTGTCAGCGATCGTTTTCGCGGAGCGATCACCTGTCGCTGCACATGAAAAGGCACTGATGAAGAGGACCGTCTAGCCGATGGAAGGAAGATTCGGGAGAGGAGGTAGAATAAGGCGGAAGGAAGGCCGCTGTTCCCGGAGGAGTGGGGCCTCGAATCACGCTCGTGTACAACGACAATGATTCTTCTCTTCATTTTTTTTTTTTTTTATTATTCGGGACCTGAAGAGTCTCGCCTCGACTCGAAGTCGCTTCGATCGAGCGACTGGGGGGTCGGAGGCTAAAACTAGGAATGAAGGAACCGAGAAGCGAACGAATCGCTCGTTAGGTTCAGAGGTCTAACGTGAAAGTGTCGCTGTAATCATTGGTGAATGATCGCGCGGATCTGTCAGCAGTTGCAACGTTTGGAATTGTTGAAAAATATTTCTCATTATTTCCGTTTCGTTTATGCGTTGTTCCTATCGAAAGGCAATCTCTAGTTCCAATTGTACATGCTTGTTAAGACGTGATAGGGCTTAAGAATTGTTGGTGTTTGAAACATTTGACGGAAATTTTATTTATTTTGTTGTCGAATCGAAATTTGACGAATATCAAAGAAGCATAGCTTCGATGGAGTTATAAGTCTGCGATTGCTGCAGGTTCAGCGCAACAGCAGCACGCGTCTGTGCGTCACTTCTGTTTCTACTTCTAGCCAATTTTTACTTGTTCGTATTTTCAGTTTCTTTTCTCTCTCTCTCTCTCTCTCTCTCTCTCTCTCTCTCTCTCTCTCTTTCTCTCTTTTTTATTCTTACGATTAAATAAGGCCAGCTCAACTAGTCTAGAGCACCATGTATCGTCTATTGCGAAGAATAGAGCCAGTAAACGGGGAGAAGGAGTAATATTCGTTAAGGTAATTAAACGGTTAATAAGTAAAGAGAATTATCGAACTCCGGTGACGGAGCTTGGGACTTAGCATGCTCAGTTAAATAAACTACAATCGTGATCGTGAACGTTTTTTGTACAGCAATTAAAATAGCGTGATGTTCAGGTTATATATGCACAAAGAATTTCGCGTTTAGGGACGGACAATCATTAACGTTTTCATCGTGAAAGGAAACAAGGGAATCAGACGCTCTGGTAGCCAGTATTATACGTGCGCGTTTAAAGCAACACACGACGCGTATATATATATCATCGACGTCACTGTACGATGCTTTTATCGGGTCTGTTCTTTTCTTTTCTTCAGCGGCAGAAAATCCTTCGATCGTGCCGTCCGATCGGTGCGCTCTTTTTTGTCCACACAAGGTGCCAAAGTAGAAGGTGCAAGTGTACTCTGGTTCCCATCGGTACATTGCGCTAAAAAACGTGGAAAGATAAAAAGTTGCTCGAAGAATTATTTTTTAAACGCTTTTTTGGCATCGTGCACGATTCGAGCACGATGCCCGAGATGCACCTCTCCCTCTACTTCTTTCGTCTCGTCACAGCGTTTCAAGCTTCATCCGTGCACATTTTATTTTGGCATCCGCTATGAAACGACAGCTCAAGATACACATCCAGCGGCCAGTCGAAACGCTCGAGCGTATAAACCCTGCCCGAACGAATCGAGGAGAAGTTTCGTTAAAAACGCAGGACGCGCGTCTACGTTCCTCGTGCTTTCGTTTAACTGTATATAAAAAGGTCGTATCAGGGTTCGTATCATCGATGCATCGAGTCAGCTGTTCAATTATCGTTGATCTACGTAAGCGAGGGGCGGATTAGAGAATATCGGTAATAGGGAATAGAAATTCTAACACGGTGAAACATATCGAAATCGAAGGAAGACGTCGACTGCGTGCGTTGAAAGTGAAGCGAGGGTGATGTTTTCGATTCGTTCCTCGACGCAACTATTTGCGAAGAGACTGCAACGTCGTTGCCGTTTGCCTTGCAAATAGACGGAAGGAGCGTTTCACGTAGAGTTATATACTACAGTCGGGAAAAAAGCAATTGGCTGCTTAAAGCCACTGAGAAGCTACCCCCATCGTTTTATTTCTCTGTACACGGATATGCAGCAACGTAAAACCGAGGATTCGTTTAGCGCGATTTACTATTGAGGAGGTGAGCCTGAAACCGCCAATTGATTCTCTCCCGACTACAAACGTGTCGCGTGACAATGGGGATACGCGATGTTACTGTAAATAATTTAGAAAACTCGAGAAACGCGTACGTTTCGGTATACAGCACATGTGTAGCATTCCCCAGTTTTCTTCGTGAACCCGTGTTGTCACCGCTCGCGCGAGTGACGCGACAAGCAGCGAAGCTAGTTTGGAAAGAGAAAATACGAGAACAGAAACTATTTCGAAGCTAGTTGAAACGATGGAACAAGATGCCAGTATATGCTAGAGCCAGTTTTATATCGTTAAAGAGAAACCTCTACGTGTAAGATTAATGCGAAGATTGATAAATTAGTATTTGTTACGTGTTGTATTTTCATAGGGAATAGTGCCTTTTAATGTTTAAGGAAGAGAACGCTGCGTTAGGCCTTAAGTATACTGCTAGTGCCTTAAGTCACGCGAATCTTCGTGCTTGTACACATTTCATAACCCAACACCCATTCGAATCTTCGCCCGGAGGACCACGGCGAGAGATACCTAGCGTCGCTTTATCCGCTCGAGACTCGTGGAAATCAGACGCTAGATCCTCGATCCTCGCATTACAGTTTCCATCATTTCGAAACGGGATTCACTGTCGGTTATATTTCCATCCTCTTCGTCCAATTACCGTTCTCGAATCTCGTGTTCCCTCGGGAAAATCGGGAGGCTCGTGATTTGATTCCGCAGCCGTTTCAGTTGCCGCTTCTACCTTCCATCGATCCCAACACCTTTTTCTATCTCTCTACACTCTGCAATTTCACAATTTCCATGTCAACGAATCACACAATCTACCTACATGTCAATCCGATAGGATCACCGTCGACTCCTCGCCTGTTTTTCGGGTCGCATCCATTTCGGTCAGCTGGGTGACTCGTATCGGAGCCACGATTCGAACGGTGGACCGACCGCGCCTCCGGGGCGCGTATGAATAATTTTCGTACGCTCGTCACTGCGAAATTCAATCCGAAAATGGACGAGGTGCCACCCAGGATGCCATTCTACGATCTTGATGACTGATACCGTTGTACCTTTCCTGTAGGGGATTTCTTCAGCGGAGCGGCCGTCAGTAATCTGAGCGCGGGCGCGGGCGATGAGAAATGTATACTGACGTCATGCCGACACCCTCTTTGATCATTATCATTTTTTTTTTTTCCCCCCCAGAAACAGAGAGAGAGCCCCGAGTGTGCCGGGGCCGTGGCACGCATCTCGGCGCTGCATCCCGACGTCGTACAGACGGTTCCTTTCCTTTCGTTAATTGTCGACACGACGGCGAAACGAAACTACCATAGATCACGGCGCCGTGCCCGCGCACGCGGGCCGTCTGATCGTCGTTCATCGCGCGGGCTCGCTTTCGGGTGAACCAAACGAGCGTCCGTCTCGGCTCTAATTAAACGACGGGATGGATAAAGATACGGCTGGGTGGATAGGATTCTCACGCGCACCAACTGCCGTCCCAGACCCGAGAAACTTCAGCTTTCGATTCCAATTACATTCCAATCCCCACGAAGCTGGCGCGACAGCCCGAGCGTGTAATTGTCGTTAAATTATCGCGAAATTATTGGGTAGGAAAGGAGGAGCTCGTTGGATAGTGGAGGATTCCCATTCGGCGTCGATGTTTCTGAAAGCTAAAGACGAGCGGAGACATTCCTCGAGCGGACAGACATTCCTTGGGTCGCGCCTGAGATGAGGAGATTCGTGAAAACTTGACGCGTGTTTCATGTTAATGCGAGAGCCTATTCAATTTTCCGTAGAAGGCGAACCATCAATGGACAGGGCAAGCGGGTAATGGAGCTCGAGCGCGACCGATTCTCTATGAGGGCCCCACCTAGGGGAATTAGCATTTCAAGTGCCTTAACAGACGTCAACTGACAACCGACTAATCGTGGTTTCGCATTCGGTGATCGAAATCACCTTCTACGATCGGGTGGACGCTCTCGAGAATTCACTCGGCACAGTTTCGACGAAGATGGTAAACACGCTGGTGGAGGATTTGCATTCGCGAGAAATTGATGTCGGGACACGCGAGCAACCTCCAAATCTTCCCTAGAGTCCCTTTTGAAGTCTTTCAACGTTCGGTTTGTAAAATATCTGTCGGCACACGGTTTCTTATCTTTTTTAATATAGAAACCTCCTTTTTAGGCAAGATATCGTCAGAGTTGATATGTGTTTCGCAATCGATGAAGTCTTTCAAAATTTTAGCCTCAGAACTTTGATGGATAGTTCGTTGTCGACGTACCTGAATTTGTTCTAAAAGTTCTGCGTTTCATCGCAAATCTCTTGCAGGCTGTCGAAAAGAATTCGACAGAGTTCCGTCGATAATTCGAGTGATTCATTTAGAGTTCTCAACGTCGGGCGTTTAGAGCAGCCTTCATAGAGGAGTCCTTAAATGATCGCGATTTATCGAGCTTTCCGAGGACGAAGCTGACGAGTCGGTCCATCAGAGCAGCGATAATTTTCCCATTCTTCGATTCAAGGGCCAGTAGAGGTACACGTTCACATGCACACACGACACACATGAACGCATTAGTCACTCATACGTATACCTTATCAAGCAACTGCAATAAATTGCGTCTTTAATCTGCGATCATGCGCGGTGCTCAATCTTTCTTGGTGCTTTCCGTACGTTGATTTCGACGTGCGTACATATACATCAACGTGGACAATACGAGGAGATCGATCCTTAAGGATCGCTTGCGCGGGAGCGCAGAGAGTTTCGTTTTGAATGGTGTGCGCGTGTTTGCGTCCAGGAGGCATTAAACCACGTGGAGGAAAATGAAATTCAATGTTAAATTAAATTTAGCTAAATAGGATTCCATTGAACGTTTAATCCAACTTTCTGTGAACTATTCGCAGAGCTGAATCTGACTTTATTTCATAAACTAAGTACAGCTATCTTCAAATACAGAATTTAAGGAACGTTTCTAATACACGTGCTGTTATTCAGGAGAGACAGACCGTCGATGAACAGACGAATGAACCGAGCGTGAAGCTCGGGTGGGACGATCGATCGACCGATTCCTACTCTACTTGCAGCTCACAATGCCTCCCTCGTGGTACAATGTCTCTGTGGTGGTTAAAGCACGCAAAAACCGGCGATTGTTGGCTCGGAACACGGAAATTCTCGTGAAGACACTGAAACGGAACTACTAGGTCATAAGGTAGATGCTATCGAAGCAATAACTACTGTATATATAGTATATGTAAAGTTATCCGTTGATGATCGCCGATGGATGGTCATCGTAGCATAATTATCTCGCAATAATGTAATCAATGGGGGCCAGTAATTCTCTCTCGGATCTCGCACGGATTTAAACACTGCGAGGCGCGTGGCGTGCCCTTAGCGCTGAACTTCGCCGCGACATTCTTTTCGCCGTGCGACAATTCAGATTCCTAGAGCAAGCTCAAGCTACGTCGGAGGGGAACAACGGAGATCGGGGCCGCCACGTTTCTGGAACGCGGGTCCGCGGTGGATGGTGTTCTCGTCGCACGTAGCGCGGCGTGAACGTTCGCTCGAACTGGCGTCGAAGTTCAGAGAAGGACGGAATAATGGTCGCGCGCCACCAACTATTACTTCATAAGGAATAAACTGTATATGTTCTCGCGTAGGTTTGCGTTAGGATCGATAATAATATATTATTTACGACTCACTGTATAAACGAAGGCATTATACTACATAAAGAACTTTGTACTTTCTAATTATTTTAACCGCGTCGCTTGAGGACGGCCGCTATTCGTAATCGCGCACGTCGCGTCGGCAGGGGGGTGGGAGGGGGGGTTCGTTAGTGCATTAAAAGGAAAAAAAAATATATATATATTATATATATATATATAAATGAAAATCTATATATATATATATACATATATAGATAAATATAGATATATATTGTAAATGTGGTTGTAATCTTATTACTGTTATATCGATATATCGATGTCCTTGATTTGGATAATTTATTTATTGCGATCGAGTGGAAACGAAGAGCGTGTAATTAATAATTGTATCTCCCGCGGATGATGTGAAACGGAATTATGGGGGTAATAGCGAAATATATTAATACGCACGAAATTATATATACATATATTTATACACGTTATCAGCGCGGGGACGCGTCTGCGGGATGCGTGCTCGCTACGAGAAAGTCCTAACAAACAAGAACGATGGCACGGTTGAGGGCGTATTTAATATTTCCACTTCGCGACTCCTACTTGCGGAAGTGAAAATTATTGTATCGCGAGGGCGGCCCGCGTCCCGATTGTCGTTAATAAATTATATTATATCGCCGAGTCGCGGCAACGTGCACGGCGCGTCGCGCTCGTCCTGTGTGGTACAACATCGCGCCTGTCGATAATCTTATTATCGAAATGATGGTTACATATTTTAGATAATACTATTATCATTATCATTATTATGATTCTTATTATAATTGCTACTATTACTATTATTATTGTATTTGGCAGGGTTACGACATTAAAATCGTAAAAAAAGCTAACACCTGTCTCGATTTTCATTCCCACCTTGAACTCGATCCTATATTATCATTATTATCTATTTATTTAAACGAGACTAGCCCTTAGTATACACTGTACGGTTAATAAAAATGTTGTGTGAGGTATTACATAGATACTAAATTACAAGATTAACGATGCAACCGCTTATTGCTATTCTATAAGTATAATTTTGCGCTCCGCTATTAGAAAGGGGGTTAGAGCCTTATTAAAGAAGTCCAACTCAGAGCAATATTTGTTCGTTATGTTGGATATCCTGTTTATGGGATCGGGATGCGCTACACTAGTCGTTAAGAGCGTGGGTTTAAGCAAAGGAAACGATCTTATCTTTCGTTCAGGCGCATATAGACAAATTTTGCTGAGGATCTCGGAACAGTAAATATGGCCGTTTAAAATTTTAAAGAGGAAAGACAGATCGGCCACTACTCTTCTTTCGTGGAGTAAGTCTATTTTAAGCCAGTCCATTATTTGATTGTAGTCGTGATTAGTGTAGGACATGGGACATCCAGTTTTATATGCCGCATATCGGAGAAATTTATGCTATATATTAATTGTTAATAATCGGCGCCGTTTAAGGAGCTGCAGAAAGGGGGTCTGTAACTTGCTTCGTGATTCGCGAACAGAAAGTCACGGGAGGACGAAAAAAGTGTTCCCGTGCCAAGTTAGGGGGAAAAGTCTTGTATCGATCACCGGCGTCAAAGCCGATCGACGTCGATCGCAGAAATTATCGTCCGGCGCGACGCCGTAACCCTTTCCGCGGACATTACCAGCCCGCGCTCCCATATAAATACATCTGCATCCTCGTTAACGTTTTACCCGTTACACGGTAGTTAGGCGGCCGGGGGACGATAAATAAAGCCGCAACCGAGTAAGCGCTGGGGAGATGTTTTGTGACAACCCAGCCAGTCACAATACGATCATTAGGCTATTTTCCAGAGTGCAGCACCCTGAGACGCAATATCTCTGCCGCGGCCGCGTATTTGTCCCGTCTGGCAACAAGATTTCTGCGCGCCGGTATTCCGCTAAGTTGTAGGTAGTCTCCGTACTAGGTAAGTACAAATCCTACCGTATACCTTCAGGAGAATTTGTAGTCCGAACCGGCGGCTATAACCGAGGCCATAACTTAAGCTGAATACCCGCCGTTGATTCCACTCCACGCCAGAATTCTCTCTCTTTCTCCGGCAGAAGTCGCTTGTAATCGGGGATATCAACGACGACATGACGTCCTTTCATGTTGATGCCCCGCCATCCGGAGACGTGTATTCGTAAACGAAAGCGTGTCGATCGAACCGTCCGACCGTATAATTAATTCTCGCGCAACTCATCCGCTCGTTCTCTACGCTCCCCTCCTTCCCGCCCTTTCCGCAACGTGGACCGAAACTATTTTATAAGCGGCCGGCCTGTACGTGTACGCGCGCGTTTTACAAGCTTCGCTTTGAATTAAGTGAACGCTCTGCCACTTGCGCCAAGTTCTCGGGCAATGCCGAGAAAAAGAGCGGCGAACAAAGTCGCTTATGGTAGCGCCAGATAAGAAACTCGTACTTGCAGCCGTGGCATTCCCATCGCGGCCACGTGTCTCTTCAGATTGGCGCTATTTATCGGCGGAAGAAACTGGAGCGCGATACGTTTGACGAGGAGGCAAGAAAATTATAACAGTCGATGGATGAGCAGACGGCTGCCCGCTGTGTAACGAGCCGTCGGGGCTGCGGGTAGGCGGCATCCGAACTCGAAAATACGGCGCGGCTCACGTGAAAACGAAGCCACGTGTCGCTCCATGCGGAAGGTATCGTTAATTGCAAAACGGCGAGGGGGACAGTCCGAAGAATGTATGTAACGAGATCCAGATAGAAACACATTCGTGCGGTGCGTTTCGAAAGAGCGATATCTGCATGCCGCCGAGGGAGAGAAGCCGAGAAGCCGACCGACGGTTGCGGCACGCATCCCTGGATCGGGTAGCCGAGCCGCGCGCGCTGCCTCGTGGACGTTTTTACTGCTCGCCGGCTTCTAATGGGATCGAGTCTCCATAATTGAATTTACGAACGGCTCGCGTATACCCACGTCGTCCATTTTCCGCGGGGCCCTGTTGACGGCCACGTGACATTCCCATCGCGTCGCGGGCCCTACGAGGCACGAACGTGCTTAATGCTCCCGCTTCCACGCACGATTCCCACCCCGAACGCCGTGCCGATACTACATTTCGCCGACGCTAATGACGGTATAACTTAACTAACGTTATGCCACCGGTATTTCTATTAACCGTCCGCGGCCTAACTATCAACAAAACGGTTACAAATTGCGGCGCAGGGGTGAAAGAGAGACGGAGGCAACGCCAACAGCCCGGCCGATGGAGAGCGAAATGTATATGTAGGTAGATCGCCGTCGCGATCCGGCGCGTCGGTAATTAAATTTAGAAATAGGAATCACGGGGTATCGATAGCGATGGCGGGATCCTTGGGAACGTTGATCACCGTGTTGTGCTCGGTAATTGGACCGCCGACGGACGAGGGAAAAGAAAGAGAAGAGTTATCGGGTACAGGGTCGGTGGTCGGTTGGTTGCAATTAGCGACACCGATTGGAGCGAAACGATGCTGAACGCTGGAGTATGCACTCTACGCGATAAATCGATAATTCATACGTCGCGTGCATCGTAATCGATTCACTTCTTACGCGCTGCGATCGGGCTTGTACGATGAACTTAAGGGGGTATTCCACTGTGAACGGTCGAAAAATCAAGCTATTTTTAAAGATTTTTTTTCTCAGTAAATACAACATGTAATGAAGTAAATCTTTTTGGTTTTTATTAAGCTGCTCTTATATTATACTAAAAAAATTGAAAAGAATATTTTTAATTTGTTTTGATTGCTTTTTACAAAGCGTCAATATGGTATCTAAACGAAAACGGTATGTTCGTGGTGCAGGTGATTTCCCGGCTTAGGCTTATCTGAAACAAAAAATTCGAAATGATTCTTAATCTGTATGAGTGCCACTATCGCCCGTAGCTCAATTAACAATTTTTGTTGAGAAATAACAAAATCGGCCGGGTTGAAAGAAAAGATCCACAAAATCGTCTTTTCTCGAATGTTCCCCGAGAAAACTCTGGGTTATTTTTCGACAAAAATTGTTAATTAAGCTACGGGCGATAGCGACACTCATACAGATTAAGAATCATTTCGAATTTTTTGTTTCAGATAAGCCTAAGCCGGGAAATCACCCGCACCACGAACATACCGATTTTGTTTAGGCGCTATATTGACGCTTTGTAAAAAACAAGTAAAACAAATTAAAAATATTTTTTTCAATTTTTTTAGTATAATATAAGAGTAGCTTAATAAAAACCAAAAAGAATTATTCCATTATATGTTGTATTTACTGAGAAAAAAATCTTTAAAAATAGCTTGATTTTTCGACCGCGCACAGTGGAATACCCCCTTAACGTTAGCGCATTTGATCTAAGACTTTCCTTACTGTTTTGCTAAATTTGCCATCGACCCGGCGAATTTTAAGTTCCACGAGAAACTTGAGAGCTGTTAATAGATGTTGGCGCGTGGATATAGTACGCCGCTATGGAGAAGGGGAACGCAAACAGGCACTATCTGGAAGCTCGGTAACCAATCGGAATGACTCGAATAAATGTGTTTGGATATCCCTGGGACACGTAAACCGTAGCACGCGTCATTTATCACCGGTATCGAAGTTTTCCTATATTTTCCTGCACGACGAAGTCGGTGGACGCGAATAAGGGTACCCCCATAAAGCCAACGTGATTACCGTTACACTGAAATATACGTTTGCGTATAGTTGAACGTAACGAATGGCTCAGTGTGTCCACGTTCGTTATTAATAGCAGGGACTAACTCGCGTGGATATATATTTGTCATCATTAGCGGGTGCGAGGTGCGAATATGTTTGAACTGGCGCGGTACAATTCGAGGATTATAGAGCCGTTTCATTTGGAAACGTCGGATCCGTTTGTCGTCTTGGGACTGCACTTCCAGAAGTAGAAGGCTATTCATAATTGTACTGTTGGATGCAAGAATTGCCTCAGGGCACTCAGGCTCTTTTTGCATAAAACCTTTTCCTCGTTCTTTTCTACACGTGCCCTCTAAATTTCATTGCCGTATCTTTAAAATTGACAAAGCTATGGTAAATTTTGTGCATCGATGTCGATCAACTGACCCTAACTCGTATCTAACAAACCAAAAGTACATCCACCTGAACATGGCACGATCTATGACTATTTTTATCAGTATACTTTTTCAATATTCTATATTTTTTCAAATATTATGCAAATATTAAATAAATAATGAAAAATAATGTTAAAAGACAAATTTTTTTCTATATTTCCTCATTTTATGCAAGAAGCCTTGAGGGCTATAATTAGAACTAATTTCGCAGATTAATTTATTACGTAATTCTGATTGTAATAATGCAATTACAAAGGAGATATATGAAAATTTTAAATATTATAGACAGTTTTACAACGACTTCACTATGTATAAAAAATATCTGACTTCGTAATGTTTACAGATACTTTTCTCGAAACTGACTTTTGGCACTGAAGCCCTTCTTGCGTCCAACAGTACAATTCATACCCTGCTTAAGCATGAAATCGGGACGAAACATGTGGAATTATCAAATAATTATTGGATCTGTCGATATTTAAGAGGCAAACAAAAGAGCACAGTTTAAGTCAGGTTCGATAAGATTTCAGAGATTTCCGAATTTTTCACGTGTTCAATTCTTCTCGGGAGAAAACTTCAAAAATCTATGAAGTCACGTAGATTTCGAAGTCAATTTTATCGGGCCGTTAGATCGCCGGAGGGACAAAAAAGGATGAAGAGAATAAGTACAATATCTTCCAGGGTTTCTATCCCGGTCTAACATCGTTTCAGCGACGTGTGAACGAAACCGAGCATCTTTTTGCGGCATCGCGCGCGGTTATAAATCATGTCTCCTCGCGTGCACATTCGTGGCGAGCCCATTTGATTGCGTACGTATAAGGGATTGGATAGTACGTGGACCGTTGCCGCGGTAAAAGTGACGATATAATTTTAGCCGTGCATTAGAAAGTGAATTACGAAAATGTCCGCGGCGCGTAAAAAGTTCTGGCGCTCGTTACCCGATTAATAGATTCAATTTTACGGGTTTTAACAGCGACGCCAAGAGAGCGAGGGAAAAACTGGGAGCACTAGAATATTCGGCAGGCAAATGGAGATTCAGTGTCGACTCGGAAAAGCTATTATTCCGACCCTCGCATCGAGTTGGAATAAAGTCGGATATTAATTTAATTATCTCAGAGTGGGGATGCTAAAACGGATTTTGTTCAACCAGCGAGAAATGTTTCATGATAATCCGAAACGGCTGGGATTAAAGTAATTAGGGTTAAACAACTAGTGAATGACCGAATTGTTGAATCTATGGACCTTTCAGATTAATACTTGAATATGTTTATGCATAACAATAAAACAACTGTTGAAATTGCATTTAAATTTATTTTTCTTGAAATTTCTATAAAATTAATTACTTATTCTTATCGTAATTGGAGATTTAGCGCCCCTAGGTTCACAAACGTCTGCCGCCCTTTCTGTAAAATTATTATTATTTATCGTCTGTACTACTCTAATAGAAGAAACCTGAATACCATGAAAAATATTTTAATTCAAAAGAGTTGAGACAATTTTAACATTAATTCAATACAACAACTCACATGTGAGTTATTACTAATTTGCTAGATGAAAAAAAGTTGCCACAATCCACCCCCGACAATCCTCCACTGGCACCTCCACTCTCGCGATCAGAGGGTAATGGAGTAAATCGTTTTTTCTTGTAGATCTCGAGGGAACGGAGGAAAGATCGATATTTCTCTCATAAAGGAGATGATCGCTGCAGCACGTTCGCGTACAAACCGGACCGCTGTACCTGCACACGTGCTAGAAGAGCACCAGACTCGCAACTCACGGATAACGAGGCGACTTTGCGAAACAAAAGATCGCAGGCCCCGTTGGTGGACATGAGCGGACACGCGCGCCTGCATTTCTGCGAAACTCCGCGCTATGACCATAACGCATGTCATATCTCGCGATCTTTACGAGGAAGCTGATCATTTGACGACGGCTACGAGCGAACAGTGTCGCAAGAAGCGGTAACAAACATTGAATCTACCAATGAAAACTAACGCCCTGTAGATCGCCGACACTCTATAAAGCGAACGATGAGTCGAGGGATTTGTTTGGTTAATGAAGCTCAAATGTGAACGTCCACTAGAATCTTAGATGATTTTAAATCTTCCATGATAGCAGAATGTTCGAACAGTAGAGCGTTCAAATAGTACGTCATTCGAGAGACGAGGGTTCCATCGCATGAAAATCAGCGATACGAGCAACTGAATCGCCGATGAACATCGATCATCGTTCTGCTGTTGAAATAACGTCAAGGAGAGGCAGGCTTGAAAATTTAAAAAGCGCTCGTCAAGTTCTCCGAGCGACGTTCCGATTTCTTCATAAAGGACCGCGCTCGTGACGTTTCGATGACGTCCGGTCGTGTCTGATGACAAGCAAATGAGTAATTTATTGCGCACGGCTATCAGAGGCCCTTTTTTTCCCTCAGGCTGCACCAAGGCGCGGCGAGCTCCTACGGCTAGCCAGCGTCCTCTATGTATCTACGGTCTCGAAACAGCTTTTCAGGTTTAGGAGCGAGCTCGTGTCACGTTTCCCACGGCGGCGGTGT
The DNA here is from genome assembly GCF_050908995.1 of Andrena cerasifolii. Classification (NCBI taxonomy): domain Eukaryota; kingdom Metazoa; phylum Arthropoda; class Insecta; order Hymenoptera; family Andrenidae; genus Andrena; species Andrena cerasifolii. Next base: position 22,263,594 of record NC_135119.1, on the reverse strand, counting down.
ACCGCGAGTTGCATACATACGCGCATGCAAGAAACTCACCGCCATAAAATGTTCTTTACGCATTTCGCAGTTCCCCTCTTAGGCGAACGACGAAAGGGAGCTACGCGCGAATGTTTTCGTATTTTTCCACCGAGGCCCGCTGCTTTCAGATGGAACTCGATTTCTATTTATTTCACGAGGCCCGACAGTGGGAAAATCACGGCGACTGGGACCGACGCGCAGACGCACTTTTAATAGCCCTGATGATCTTTTGATTTCGTCTTTCCTCGCTGAAATACGCTCTTGCGAAACGCAGTCCTATCGCCGTGGAAAGTCTTCTCCGAAGAGCATCGAGGATGGCGAACGCTGGGCGTTGATTTACGGTAGCCAAGGTTGCACCGAGCGAATTCAGTTGCACAATGATGCAGCTCTTGGAAATCAGTTCACTGGCACGGCTGTAGAAAGGTACACGCGAGTCCTCGTGTCTGCGATTATTAGCTTTACCTTAACCAGTTACTCGGTGCACCACGGAGGGTATCAAGGTTGCAGCGCAGTTGTTACAATGGGCTTCGCGAACGTCTTTGATTTGACGTTTCCTCGTTGCGAGCGAATACTCTGCGCACGTCTACAGAGTTTCAAAGTACTGCCATTTCAGAAGCCTTAGCCAGGCTGATCCAATTAATAAACTCAAGCTGTATAAATTCGAATATAAAATTCTGAACTCCCCGAGTCTGTGAAACCTCCGCGCGCCAACGCACCTTACGGCTCAATCGCAACAGCGCGGCAAGGCCCGATGCCAAACGCGCGTTGTGTATATTGAAACGAGCATGAAAATCCTGGCTGCATTGTGAACGAACCGCGCGATATACTTTATTGGTCGTTAGCGGCCACCGGCTGTGCGCGCCGCGGTTTACACGACTCCTCGTCAAATTCAATAATGGACTTGTGCAGCGTGTGTCCACGCCGCTAGGATTCCCTTGCTTGTCCCACGCTCGGCCAACAACGAGGGCCGACAATTACGCGATGTATCGATCATTATTCGCCGCGCTGTTTAACGGATTAGGAGCGGTTTTTACCACCCAGTCCCGCGTTTATCGCGCATGAATCTTCGAAAGTTACACTTAACCGCCGCCGGAGCTGGATCGCGAACATATATTTCCGCGAGTTTTACTGTTCGCCGCGTGTAATTTACGCGCGCACCCGCCTCTCCAGGCGAGAGTTTCGACATTGATGCTCTACGCTGGGCTCTAAAAAAGCCAGAGTACCGGCGACGCGGAACTTTTACTACGCATCCCGGGACAATGTTACAAAAGTTGGGTGATTCGACTATGATAGCGTGGATCACTTGTGGCGGTGATACGGAAGGAGGTGCTTTGATCAGGGGCGGATTTGTATATACGGCTGACTAAGCTGTAGCCTAAGTAGGGCGGCAAATTTTGGGCGAAAGAAATTGAAAAACGTAGCGGAATGTTTTTATTTTTGGGTGATTTTATTACTGAGCGACCTTAAACACAGAGGCTTGAGACAGCTATAAAAACAATTCAATTCTCTTCGTGTAGCAAATTAGCAATAAGCAATAATTCATATGTGAGTTGGTATATTGAATTAATTTTAAAATCGTCACAACTCGTTTAAATAAAATATTTTATGATATTTCACAAAAAGAGCAGCAGAGTTTTGCTAGCTTAGGGGCGCCAAATCTCCAACCTGGCCGTTGGATTTGATAGGTGATTAAATTTAAATATTTTGAATTTACGGAAGATAAAATTGAGAGTAAAGAATGTTATGTTGGATAGTAGTTGATATATCGGTAGGGCTTGGACTGATTAACGGGCGAGCAACTATTTAATAAAGATTTTTCGAGGCGCAGTTTAGGCCTTATTTCCCAATTGATGCAGTTGACGCGTACGATGCGTGTGCAGTTAAATCAGCCAATCTATAGCGCTACTCAGCCCGTTTTTAACAAGATATTTCCGTATTGTCGCGTTAGCGCACGCACACACGTACGCGAAAGCGTCTCGACCCGCCCCTGTGTCCAGTCATGTCAGCGCTAAATGAACCATCAGGGTCGCCATAAATCCTCGGACTATCAGATGAGTAGCCACGGACTTGCCTGTCCCGGATATAACGAGGGACCACCGCCCAGCGTAATGGAAGCACTCTCTGTCGACGCTCGAAAGATACCTTCGAGATTGGACCACTGGCCCTGTCCAGCTGGACGAACTAACTCTCCACCTGATGCAACCCAGCTACAAAGGATTCCCCTAACAGGCAATTCCTCTAATTTTACCGTAGCCAAGTGAAAATTACGAAGTTCTTCTAACAGCCACGATTTCTACAATTGAAGTTCATTATTCTTAAATCACTTTAGGGAAAAACAGACTTTACATTACATCTTCTTGTTTACTTTTTCAATTACTGAAACACTACGGCGCTACTAGAGCTAAGTAAATGACTATTGGCTTTTAATACGATATATTTCACGAAGGAAGTATATCGTTTCAGCACGAATGTACTTTAATCTGAAACTCGATCGCCAAGTTTCGTAGCAAAGGAAATCTAGCGTTTCTACGCTCGTGTTAAACATTGTACCTGTGACTTTGTATAAAGAATTCTAAAAGACAATTTACTGAAGTTGTTTATCTGCCGAAAGCAAAGGAGCCAGCCGTACGTGTCTCCGTTTAAAACGGCTCACCCTTCGAAGGGGGCGATAAGTCGGATCTTCGGCGAAATCGGTCTAAGAAACTCGCCCTGGCCAAGGCCAGATAAAGGCGGGGAACATTGTTAATTACAGGGCCGCGCTGGTATCGATGTGACCGGTTGGTAGGAGTAACTCGGCCGAGTGGCCAGCAGTAAAGATGGCATCGTGCACACTAACGAGTAACAAGTGGCGTGACGTTTCAGTTAGGCTTTACTTTGCGATGTGTGCGCAAGACCGAGAAGAAGATATCGGTATGCCACGACCAGCCACCTATCGCCTCACCTTCGGGGGCTAATTAACGCTGAGATTCATTATCGACACCTCGTTGCTGCGCCAGCGGCTGTCTTAATTTAAGGTTCAACGTTTCCCGTCATTTCGCCTTCAGCCACGTGCAATTGTCTATGGGAACGTGTCAGCTTTCGAAAATAAATATCGCGGGATACCTGAGAGATAAAGTTGCACGAAATTTGGATAAGCGTCGCGGTAGGAAAGGACGGTAGAGACGCTTGGGCTTCAAAGATGGAGATAGGGTGGATCTCCGGAGGGTGGAACTCATCTAGATCCTTATGCAAAACAGAAATTTGTTCGGGGACACGAATAACAAATGGTCCTCAGTCGAAGCCATCATTTGTAAGGCACAGCTTACTTTGCATGTATGCATCCGCGCGGCGCATTAAGTTAGTTACGCTTAAATGCAAATTGATGTGTTAATCGATCTGTTCCGACTTTGGAGCTCTGTGTATAATGAATCGCCGCGTAGGATCGAGCGTGACGGAATACCGTACACCGTGTCATCCCTCTCGCGTAAACTATCCACGCGTTCTTCTCTTTCTATCGATCAGGATTCGTACTGGAAAATAGGTACTTTTCCTTGGAATTGGCCCAAAAAAGAATTTTGTTTTAACTTTGAATATCTACAGCAGTGTACGTTTCGAGAAAATGAATTGAAGGAAAACTATACAGAAGACAAAGTTCAGCCGGTCCGCGAAATGATGGGAACCCTTTCAGCGTGGACGTAAGATTCTATGGCATAACAGTACCAGGAGGTAGGTGTTCCCCTAAGATCGATGCTGAATTTGTGCCCCGGGCTGATCGGCCAACTCGTCACAGTAGATTTGACTCGATCGTGGCCGATACTCGTGCAGTCAGTAGCTTTCAATTCCCATAGTTATTTATGCTCGAAAATCGAAACGTCCTCGTTCGATTGCTCGGATCGAATTCCAGGCGGAATCCAATTGACAAGCAACGAAGAAGATCAACTGGATTACAACCCTTTGATCGATTCTATCGAAATTATTACTTGAAATGAATACCACTTTTTTTGCAAAAGTACTTCACGATGGAGCTACATGCTATGTGACCCATACCATGTATTCTAATTGATAGCAAAACGAATTCAACTGTATACCACGATACGAGCTTGAAATTGTTTTGAATAGCATTTATATATGCAATTGCCATTTAAAAATTGTATGATTCACATTTCGAAAGATCCGGGCACTCGCTTTACGTTCATCCGCATTGTTAATCCACAAACTGGAACCACACACAAGTTTTCAAAAACAAAGGCCTCTGTGTATATTTTCCGTTCAACAGAAATGTAAGGCTGGTTGCATTCGTTTGGTTACTTCTATGATATAGGTGCAGAAGTAATGAGAAGAAAGAATGAGATGTTTGCTTGAAAATTGAATTCTTTCGTAACGAGTTGTATTCTTATAATAAATCTTCTGCTTTATACAAAATAATAGAAAACTAAAATCACGCCACTCGTCATTGCACTTTTGGAGAAGATCTTTCAACGCCCCCGTGGCGCAATGGGTTAGCGCGTTCGGCTGTTAACCGAAAGGTTGGTGGTTCGAGCCCACCCGGAGGCGATTTCTTTTTTATATAAAATTAATGTAATGCAATTCGTCTAAAAAGTATAGTAACAGAGAAAATCTAAGTGATTTGTAATTACTTTAATACTACACTTGTAAAAATCGTAGTATATTAAACGATTCTATGGAATCTGTAATTGCATCAGTGACGATCGGGGGTGCAATTTATGATTAGGATACATATCTTCGGAAATGATATAAATGAGTGGGAATTAGCCCGAAAAAGAATTTTGTTTTAACTTTGAATATCTACAGCAGTGTATGTTTCAAGAAAATGAATTGAAGGAAAACTATACAGAAGACAAAGTTCAGCCGGTTTTTCCGTATCATCGACGGTTATTGTATTGTCCGCGAAATGATGGGAACCCCCTCAGCGTTTACGTAAGATTCTATGGCATAACAGTACCAGGAGGTAGGTGTTCACCTAAGATCGATGCTGAATTTGTGCCCCGGGCTGATCGGCCAACTTGTCACAGTAGATTTGACTCGATCGTGACCGATACTCGTGCAGTCAGTAGCTTTCAATTCCCATAGTTATTTATGCTCGAAAATCGAAACGTCCTCATTCGATTGCTCGGATCGAATTCCAGGCGGAATTCAATTGACAAACAACGAAGAAAATCAACTGGATTACAACCCTTTGATCGATTCTACCGAAATAATTACTTGAAACTGAAACTATTGCGTAGCTACGCGATGAATACCACTTTTTTTGCAAAGGTACTTCACGATGGAGCTACATGCTATGTGTCCCATACCATGTATTCGAATTGATATCAAAACGAATTCAACTGTATTCCACGATACGAGCTTGAAATTGTTTTGAAATGCATTTATATATGCAATTGCCATTTAAAAATTGTATGACTCACATTTCGAAGGATCCGGGCACTCGCTTTACGTTCATCCGCATTGTCAATCCACAAACTGGAACCACACACAAGTTCTGAAAAAGAAAGGCCTCTGTGTATACTCTTTCCGTTCAACAGAAATGTAAGGCTGGTTGCATTCGTATGGTTATTTCTCTGATATAGGTGCAGAAGTAATGAGAACAAGGAATGAGATATTTGCTTGAAAATTGTATTCTTTCGTAACGAGTTGTTGTATTCTTATAATAAATCTTTTGTTTTATACAAAATAATAGAAAACTAAAATCACACTACTCGTTATTGCACTTTTGGAGAAGACTTTCCAACGCCCCCGTGGCGCAATGGGTTAGCGCGTTCGGCTGTTAACCGAAAGGTTGGTGGTTCGAGCCCACCCGGAGGCGATTTCTTTTTTATATAAAATAAATGTAATGCAATTCGTCAGAAAAGTATAGTAACAGAGAAAATGTAAGCGATTTGTAATTACTTTAATACTTCACTTGTAAAAATCGTAGTATATTAGACGATTCTATGGAATTTATAATTGTATCAGTGACCATCGGGGGTGCAATTTATGATTAGAATACATATCTTGGGAAATGATATAAATGAGATAATTCAATTTAGATTGTAGCGTTTATGCAATGTTTTGGAGTAATCTGACAGAGTAATAATAAAAGATTGATTTAAAGACTTGCATCTCACTGAAAGTAAATTGGTTGGGGGTTGGAAGAAGGAGCCCGGCTTCTTGGCCATTCAAACTCTACATCCTCGGTTTGTAGACATACATCTTCTTTCCACTCAACTTTCACTATACTTCTGAGCACTACTTAACACTTCTGCTACCTATATACCAAAAAATATACGCTGCTAAACTCAAGAATTTCCAAATTAACCGAAATTTCTTTACAGAGAAAGCTCCATGTCAGAAGCTCGACGCGCGTTGAAACTGCGAGTATCGCAAGCAGATCGAGTATCGAACGACCTCTAAAAACGATGTATCGAACGCCATCGAAATTATTCAGAACTGCGCCGCTTGCCTAATTGTAATATTCCAAGCTTTTACGAGTTAGTTAATAGACTTCTTTTCGACCGTTTTTCTCTTCTATACGTGTAAGTTTCTCTTATTGCGGGGCACTAGTGACGTCGGAGCTATCGAAAAATGTCGGACGATAAAACGGAATTCGTAAGTGTGCTGGATAGTGTTTCGAAAATTGAAATTCCGTTCGCATAACCTCACTTCCCAGTGTATTCTGAATCGCACATATTGAAAGGTACCATGCTAATTGCTGCTTGTAGGATTGGGGAAACGAGAAGTTGCAGCGTGCCCAGAAAACGGTAGACGAGTCTCCTTATGATTTGGAGGCATGGAGCATCCTCATCCGCGAAGCACAGAACAGGCCTATCACAGAAGTAAGACCAGTGTTCGAGAAGCTCGTCTCTGTGTTCCCTTCAGCCGGTCGCTATTGGAAGATTTATATAGAACAAGAGGTAAAACTTAACTATCGTCTCTTAATTACACATATTGTAAACAATATCGATGTGTGTTTGTTTCACAATATGGGGAAAACCATATTGGAGTAAATGCGATATATCGAACGACACGACTAGGCGAATGTTTGCAGTAATATAAGAGCGAAACTTTAGTTTGTAATTTTTGTGGCTGTTTCAGATGAAAATGCGCAACTTTGAAAAGGTGGAAAAGGTATGTTAATATTAATTGTCTGAGTTTCAAAATTTAATGAGAGCACTTTATATATTATCGAAGTTATATGTATCGTATAAGTTGTTCGTTCAGAGCTAAACGCAAACAGTTTTTATTGAGTTTAGAATAAAACTATTGGGTAGATCTTTTCTCTATATGGACCAATATTTAATTGCATGTTACAGCAGGAAAATTTTTTAATCGAACGTTGGTCTTTTAAAGAATCTGTTCGAATCTTTTAGTAAAATAGGACTTCGCGTAATAATTACAGGTTATTCTATCATGATAAAATATTATCATACAATGTGATTCTAAGCACTTTGCATTTTATATGAGGTGAATAAAAAGAATATTTCACCATAAGCAAATATTTCATTGATTAATGGTTGATCTGTTGATACATTTGGGAGGTTGTTTTCTTAGTTGAATAACATGTATTTGCGAGAACACGAAGCAGATGTACAGAAATAGCGAAAGCAGATTTGCCGTTAGCGTAAATCAACTTGCGAAGGCAACTTCCTGAATGTAACAGCCTTATATTCCTTCCTACAACATATTCTTCACTGTGCTTGGATTATGTTACTTGATATAGGATAAAGTCCATGGTATACGGAGCGTAAAAATCTTATTACAAATGGTACAGAATAAAGCAATTACGAACAAGTATTCAGTGCCAGAATCGTAGAATTACATTTTGTGCGAGGTATATTTATGCCCGCGCATAATGATATCGGTAACGTCTTGGTAGTGTACATATTTGCTTCTCAAGAAATTGCTTTTGAAATAAGTTTTTGAGACTGACGTAACTTACCTTCCCCTTGAATAATATTTGAGAGGCATTCTCAAATATTGTGCAAACAACACAGAGGTAGCATAAGGTGATGAAACGTTAATACTTGCTTCTAGGATTCTTTGTACGGCCTTTCGGCGACAGGAAATGCGATCAATCGTTCGCATGGTAATTCTATTAATTTTGTCACCTTGTGTTGCTTCGCACTGTCTAAATTTTTTCATCATGTTTTGGGATCATTCATTTCTAGATCCCACATAGGTCAATTCCATAATTATACTACCAACCCCGATTGCAAAAAATAAATAAACTTTTTTATTTTATGGGGTTTGTTTTATGTTACCTTTATAATCTGATGTCTAGAAGATTTCTTAATTATTAACGATCGAAGCGTATGTTTATGCAATAAACCATTCTCAATTGATGCATTGGTGCATTATTATTTCTCCCGTTATATACAAACAATATTGTAGTAGCAATTGTATTGAACACTTGCATCAATAAATTACTGAATCTTTACTTCCTGATATTTTCATGTGATTCTTATTGGTATTGTCGATAATGCTTAAATGTGTATGTAGAAAAAAAAAACTTGCCTGTATGGTAAGTAAGGTGGTAGACACGTGTTTTGTAACCACATTTGAATGGACTTCATGGATGGCGTGTTCTTTCCTTATGTTACCTCTAAAATACTTCTTTTCTCTGACAGCTTTTCCAAAGGTGCCTCATGAAAATCTTAAATATTGAGTTGTGGAAACTTTACCTTTCTTATGTCAAAGAAACAAAAGCCAGTTTGGCAACGTATAAGTGAGTACTAACGTCTCTAAGAGAATTCATTCAATGCGCTTAGATCTATCGACGTAAGTAAACAAAAAATAATATATTTATAGAGAGAAAATGGCACAAGCGTATGATTTTGCGTTAGACAAAATTGGTATGGATATACATTCCTACAGTATTTGGAATGACTATGTTATGTTTTTGAAAAGTGTTGAAGCTGTTGGTTCGTACGCTGAGAATCAAAAAATTAGTGCCGTTCGCAAGGTAATTAACCATATATAATTTTATCGACGAGCGCCGGGTGCTTTAATTAAATTGTGTTACTGAATTGCAGGTGTATCAGCGCGGAGTTGTCAATCCTATGATAAACATGGAACAATTGTGGAAAGATTACATGGCTTTTGAACAGAATATTAATCCAATAATTGCAGAGAAAATGGCAATCGAGCGTTCCAGGGATTACATGAACGCGAGACGGGTTGCTAAAGAGTTAGAGGCGGTAACGAGGGGATTGAATCGAAGTGCACCTAGTGTGCCTCCAACTGGACACCCAGAGGAAGTTAAGCAGGTACATTTTAAAGCTATGCTGTACATGCAACTGAAAAGTTCCACCAGTAATACAATTAATATTTTCGTATTATGTAGGTTGAATTATGGAAGAAGTACATCGCATGGGAGCGTAGTAATCCATTAAGAACCGAGGATACCTCTTTAGTTGCCCGACGAGTAATGTTTGCTATTGAACAATGTTTATTATGTTTGGGCCATCATCCCGCAGTGTGGCACCAAGCTGCACATTTCTTAGAACTCAGTTCGAAAATATTGACGGAAAAGGGTGACGTGAATGCCGCAAAGAATTTGAGCGACGAAGCTGCTACCATGTTCGAAAGGGCAACGAGCACGTTACTGTCGAAGAATATGTTGTTATATTTTGCACACGCGGATTTTGAAGAAGGAAGAGTGAAATACGAGAAAGTTCATCAAATCTATCAAAAGTTTCTTGATATACCCGATATCGATCCTACACTAGTTCGTATTAATATTTTTTTATCAATGATACTTATTGAATTGTATAACACCTTCCACCGATGCGAGCATTATTAAGTTTATTTCTATTGTTTAGGCGTATGTACAATATATGAAATTCGCTAGACGCGCGGAAGGTATAAAATCTGCCAGAACAGTATTTAAAAGAGCTCGGGAGGACCCGAGATGTAAACATCACGTGTACGTCGCTGCCGCGTTAATGGAATATTACTGCACCAAGGATAAGAACATTGCATTTCGAATATTTGAACTCGGTTTGAAGAAATTTGGGGATAATCCTGACTATATACTTTGTTACATCGATTACTTATCACACTTGAATGGTAAGATGTACGAACGTGTTTTTGAGAGAAATTACAAGGCTTTATCTTTATAGTTTATCTTATGTTGCAGAGGATAATAATACAAGAGTTTTGTTTGAAAGGGTTTTGTCGTCTGGTAGTTTAGAACCTGAGAAATCAGTGTATGTAATATATATACATATATATCTTGCCGAATTATGACGTAATAACAAGAACATATTATCTAACAGTACGTTAATATCTGTGGTTAATAATACGAAATTTATTTTTAGTGACATATGGAACCGCTTTCTGGAATTTGAATCTAATATCGGCGATCTAGCTAGTATTGTTAAAGTTGAAAAAAGGCGCAGTGCTGTGTTAGAAAAGGTATTAGTATACTATTAAACACGCTGTTCTTATGGATTGTATGTTATCGTACGTAATTATTTATTAGATCAAAGAATTTGAAGGCAAGGAAACGGCGCAGCTAGTAGATAGGTACAAATTTTTGGATTTATATCCATGTACTCCTATGGAGTTAAGGTCTATCGGGTACATGGAAGTCTCAAGTGTTACCAGAAGTACAGCCGGTGTGTTACCGCGAATCCAAGATCCAGAAGAGGCAATGGCATCTTTACCCAGACCTGACTTGTCACAAATGATTCCTTATAAACCAAAAGTAAATCCGCTACCCGGAGAACATCCGGTACCTGGTTAGTTCCTCTATATCAACGCAGTCTACACTAAGAAGCCTTTGCATTGATTTTTACGCATTTACTCGGTTTCTTTTATTTTAGGTGGATCTTTCCCATTACCACCGGCAGCGGCACAATTGTGCACCATACTCCCACCTCCAGGTTGTTTCCGAGGGCCATTTGTGGCTGTTGACTTACTCATGGATGTGTTTAATCGAATTCAGCTACCAGAGCATGGTAAATTTTCTAGTACCGTTACAGATTTATTTCCAATCGGAATAAAGTTAGCGGGATAACAGGTGGTATAATAAAGTTCCCCCTTTTTCAGCCCCGTTACCAATAGCAGATAATGGATGCGATACGAAGTTGTTCGACCTAGCGAAATCAGTGCACTGGATCGTTGACGAAAGCAACGATGGAGTCAGTCTCGGATCGAAACGTAGAAGGACGCGTTTAGGAGGTGACGACAGCGAAGAGGAAGACTTACCACCACCGCCCGCCAATGATATCTATCGCCAAAGACAACAGAAACGAGTCAAATGAATACAACACAAATACACGCCAGAGCTACGTATCATCTCCATGTATTCTGGAGAGATATGATACATGTTATCATATATATTTTTACATTTTCTATTTGTTCCGGAAGTAGGTGTGTGTTGCCTAAAGGAACAAACCTACCGTTATCGAGAAGCGTGCGTTACGTGCGTAAGCGATTACTAAATTCCTTATGTGACACTGTGCACGACATTTTGAGTACTATGTACTCAGAAATCCTATCTTTACACTGTTGATTTCATCTCTGTTTAAATGTGTTCATTTACACGCGAAATATCTAACGTAATCGAAACCAGGCCCGAATTGGGTAAGTTCAATGGGTCGCACTTGATCGCATCGGTACTTATTATTCCTGTATATTATAAATTTCGTGCGAGCATCGGGGTCGAGATTTCATTTTTACACCAGCGTCTGCGACGATTTCTGACGCGTAACGATTATTGCTCGGGCTTCACGAACCCGTCGTTGCAAATATTTAAGGAATGAAGGCGATTGGCACGGTTGTATATGTTTTATTGCAATGAATTAATTTCTTATTACTATAATTGTATCCTGTATAATAGAAACGGTTATTGTTTCGAATGGCAAGTATACTCGGAATCCTTGTGTAAAGCGCAATCCATTCTTTTTGTTCGTAAGACGATCTACGCAAACAATATCGACCAAATGTCTTTGAACGAGCAGCTTTTCGAAGCTCATTCCTTCATAAAATATTCGAGATTCTCACCAGTGAACGCAGACATCGAAATATCTTCAGAGAAGTATTCGTCCAAATACATTTGCCCGGTGTGCTGTACGTTTAAGTTGATCTGTATAATTCGATGTACAGGACCAATAAAACGATCAACATCGTAACACAGTGTTTCCTTCGAAACAATCTGGTATACTCTTTTTTTTTTAAAAAAAGCATACTGTGCGGATGCCTTTCTAAGTAACGTGGCAAGTCGTGTGCGCAGAGAAAGTCAATGTTTAAGGTTCGAGAGATTTACACGATAGCGAAGTAACTAGTTCGTCATCGCAGCTGCTACAGAGCGAATTGGAGTTTGTTCGCAGGTGTAACTGCTCGATAAGGGTGCAATTAAACTTTGATCACCATTCCTAGTTCGAGTGGCTGGTAATGGCTCCCTCGGGTTAACGGTAAATTGGCCTGCGAGCTGCGAAAATAGTTGTCGTCCGTTCGCTAGAACTGTTTTGAAAACTAGCAACGCCTGAAATCTGCATACGCCGTGGAAACTTTTGTCAACTGCATTCGCACGCTCCGACGGCAAGCCATTTGCATTGCAATACAGTTCTTGACATTTGGCCGGTTCCGAATGTTCTTTAATAATCACAGCTACGGGTTAATGGATCAAATATTCTAATCACACAGTTGCTTGCGACACATCCTCGGGCATTTAGACATATGATAAACGCCTGCCGATAGTTATCTGTAATCTGCTATCACAATCATAGCAAGTGTTTGCAGTAGAAGCGGCGAAGTCCAGAGGAATCTCTGGGACACGGGCATAAATCCTTGGGCGTTCAGTGTATAGTTGTGGAATAGTTTTGCGCCCATCTATCTTAGACGGAGATACCCAGCATTCGTACACTTCTCAAACTAGCTCAACTAGCGACATTCCTCTTCGATGACCAAAGTACATCTTGCACAGAGATATCGATATTACGGAGCGTATTTTGCATACTGAATTGCACGATCATTCTCAAACTCGAGATTCTCTTTTCAACACAGGCAGCCATGCGTTGCAATTAACAGCACACGTTTTATCGCATGAAAAACGTTGAAGGAGTCGTGGGTACTTCAACTGTGTCTGCAAAAGTATGGTTTATAAGAGAAGCGGCTAATTTTATGCCTGAAGCATGTGGCAGTCTCAACTATCGCTTTCAAATGTAACAGTAGGCTGTTTCTCATGGAGAACCTCATAATGCCGCGGTAGTTCCGTTTGGAACAGTTGAATCGGACTCGCGGAAATTCTCATGACCACCTGAACCCACGGGTTCAGGTGTTTCCATACCGACTCAATAATACGTTGCCGTGGCTTTTAAATGCCTAACGCGTCGGTATATCGTATTCTAAAACGCTTTTATTCGCCCCCGAAAAGCTTCCATTTTCCGAGCAAATTAAATCTGTGACTTATAATTAATTGGTCCTGAGTGTTACCATATTTGTCCGTTGAAAAATGTCGAGCAACATTATTCGAGCAAATGTGAAATTGAAAATATTCTGGAGATGCAAGACAAAAATATTCAGTGGCTACTCCTTCAGTTCCACGGTGGTATTTTGTCAGGTACTTCTCGTTAATAAATTAATTCTTATTTCCAATTTACTTCGTTTAATTAATTTCATTTGAATATGCACGTGTTTTAAATTAACGCCCCCGCAGTGTAGAATACTCGATCTTTGCGCCTGCCCCATAATTAATGCAGTCATTAACGTAGATGAAATAAATTACTCGAAAGGTATAGGTACATGCGACGTGTCGGAGTTTAATTAAAATCAGCATTTGAACGCGATTGTGTTTGTCTTCACACGTTACTCGCTATTACGCTGACTGTTTTTCAACGCGCCATGTGCGCAGTATAAAGTCTACTAGTTCGGTATTCTCCAGAGCTATCCTGTATAACGGAGGCATTTTCAGTTGAATTATAGAAGCCGTAGATTAACTGGCGGTATGATAAAGAGCCCCGATTGTCTGCAAATGGACATCTTTGACAGCCCGAGCCGTTTTCACGTGATTCGCATATTAATTACGCTCTTTCGTGAAAACGCTGCTACCAGAACGCTGGCCCGACAGGAGCGCGGAAAAAACGACTCGACGCCAGATTTATTAAGAGATACTCGGAGCCGGGCAATAAAATTATGGAAGCAGAGATATTAATTGCGAATGAATTACGAGAACAGGGGACAGCGCCGGCGGTCTTTGAATCTAACGTTTAATTACGAAAGGTCCTTGCAATCTTTGACCTAGCTGGTACGTGTACCTACCTGCAAATATTCGAGTGCAGTCGCGTACAGGGAAATATAAATCGGTTAATTTGAAACGGAGCTTATATTTGCAGGCGAGGTGATAACCATAATATATAATGTGTGCACTTCTGCTAGATGCTACCTCCGACTGGTAAGGTCTCTAATTAATTACTCGTCGCGTCTGTTCTACTATTGAAATGTCAGTGCAAATATTACATCCTATGTATCTAAGTACATGGTTAGAAGATTGGAAAAGTCAATACATAAATTCAATGTAAAATGAAATAAAGAGGTTTGTGCAGTCTATACTACTAGTCTGGTCACGCACGCGTCTATACTACTTGGCCGACGATATGTTCGTTATACCACTTCCCAGACCTTATTCTTAGTCACACTACTTGCGTCACCACGCACGAGGCTGCGCTCCTTGGCCGACTACACGCAGGTCCTTACCACTCGAGCGTCTAATACTGGTCTGTACTACTCAGACGAACCTACCACAGAACTCACAGAAGTTCACTTGCGAAGACAGGATTTTCCAGTCTTCTATCCAGTTGATTTGTCAATTTCGAGGTACACAGAATACAGTTGGAAAGTTTGACGACCCACTTTTGAATTGATCTGGTGCAACTTTCGAACTCCATTGATCTACGGAGGTGCTTCTCATAGTTTTTAAGAGGTATGAACAGGAAGCCTCGATACGTACGGTCGTATCAGGCGATCAGTTCCGTTTGCCAGCGGCGAACTATCGAAACATAGATCCTGACTTCTCCCGCGAACTTAACGAAGATTTTAGGAACTGTGTTCACCATTAATTCCTGCAGCGAGAAAATTTAGGGAGGCGGTCTCCGGTAACCGCCCGGGACGCAACTTGGGTAGGTCTTTGAAACTTTGGTTCTATCTCTCGGAGGAAGACAAATGACAAGAGCCGAAAGGAGCTTCTAGCCCTGGTAGTTGGCCTTTCATAGAACACAAACGCATAATTCTCCCACTTCGCCGAGAGAACGAACTATCGCGAGATAGCGTGTAAGAGTAATTTCTTCGGCAAATCGATGAAAAAGAGGAAGACGGGGGCAGAGTCACTTTCAGCCCGGCGGAGGACTTTAGTCTACCTCGCCGACGAATAAATCACCGATTGCACACCGATGCAAATGATTTTTATCCGGCCAGCGAAGGGGAACGACGCGGAGATATTCGAAATCGAGGGGACTACATTCTGCGTTGTTCTTGTTCCGCTATTTTCCGAACTAGGGAAGTATTAACGTCTGCGTCGAGAAATAATCAGAAGTTAGACTGTCTATTATTTCATATTACCAACTGTGTGTGCTATTGAATTACTGTCTCGGTTTAATATTCTAAATTAGATGGAACGTCTTTTATGGCGTAAGTGATGAAACAGTAAATGAAGCCGTACGGAAAGAGGACACTAAAGCATTTCAATTGCAATTATCGCCGCGACAGCGTCTGAAACGTTCCTCTCGGAAGGATATACGGGATTCGGTTTAGCTCATTTACGCGGCTGCATCGTTCGTATCGCCCGGATTGAATTTATATACACCTGAACGGCATACGGAGCAATAATAGGATCCCGTGACTATATTATAAGCTTTATCGAGGGTCTGATTCAATGGCACTCGACACCCGTGGGCGACATCGTTATCGCCACAATAGCTATCTCGATTGCGCCCGCCTCGCAATAATGGTGTTTTCTAAGACGAAGGGATTGTGGTTGAATCACCTTCTAACGACGCCGCCGTTTATTCCTGCTTGGAAAAAAATGCTGAAACAAGAAGGACACGAAAATACGCGCGGTATATCCTTTTCTTTCCCGCAATCTCGTTACAGTAGTCTTCATCCCTCCTTTTGATATGCATTATCGACGTAATAAACCTCCGGGCCCGGATATTTATGCGAGCATGCCACGTTATCGTCCGTGAGGGATGCTCGTTCACGCTAGTGAAATTGCCCCCAGGAAGAAGGCAAGTAATGTATTAACACACGAAAGCACGGAGAGAATGGTCAGGAGTGCTAATACCACGATTTACCAGCAGCAGTAATAACGGTGGATTATGACGTTAGTTGGTGCAATTAGGCGTGGGCCTTCCCTCAAACTCGTCAACATAATTTTGACCCCCCTTTGGCTTCGCAGTACAGTTGAATTTCTGCACTATTTTCTCTCCATTTCTCATACATTTCCTGTACCATGTACGCTCATATTTCGCAGATACTGGATTAATTAGCGAAGTTCAAATATAAATAAATTTCTGTTTTATTATTTCGCCAAGCATTATCTTCTCTCAAACAATATCGCGCACCCTTTCTATTTCAATATACGTATGTATCTGTGTACATATTGCGCGTGCCTTTGTTACCGTACCTCTTCGAACAATAGGAAACCAATGAAAAAGGGACAGAATTGATTTATATTTTATTTATCAAAATCGTCTGATGAAAGTTGCTAACAATTTTCATTTCCATTCGCTTCTCCCTTTGTTAAATCGTGTTCTGCTTTTCACGGAAAGCGGCAAAAAATTTGCTCGCATACCCTTGCTCGTAGGTTCATAAAATTGTCGTAATGAATTTTCCCGTTATAAAACAATCTCGTGCCGTCTGCCTCTCTGAGTAGAATACCTCTCCAGGTACAATTAATTTTCCGTTTCAACCGGCGACGATATTCAGAACTTATTCCATAAAACTATTGATATCACACTGGCATTGTGTAATGCACAGTGTGAAAACTTTGCGATCTTCCCCTTTGTATTTTAGAATCTTTTCACCCCTCGTGTGTTCAGAGAAACTACTGTCGCGCTAATTAATACATTAATGTCAGTATTCTTATTCAAGCAACATTTTATCCGACATCGCTTTCGTATTTTTTTTTGGCGCAAAAAAGGGCGTGGATGCAAACTTCCCTTTTTCCCCTCAGTCAGAGGCATGAAGTCTCGTCAGCATCGCTGGCTAAAGAGAATAGACTGGCTAGTACAACAACGCTAACGATTATGGAAGCTGTTGACACGAACCCTACACCGATGACTGGGCGAAAACAAAAATTCGGGAGCCATCACGGTTTTATAGAGCGGAGCGCTTACAGTTTTCGGGCACCTTCGCTGAAAACTTCTGCATTTCCAAATTGCGTATATTCGCGAACGCCTCCCCGCAGTTGAAAGCTCGCGTCCCGCTGGGGAGAAACTTTTGTACAATTTTTTCGAACGATTTCATCCCCCTGTCGCGACCCCCGAAACTTTCACAGTTCTCCTTTTATGCCACACAAAAATGCAACACGAGAGTATCGCGCTAGTGAAGGTTTATTGCAAGGAGTAAAATAAAAACCAGAAGATTACTACTTTTCAACTTCTTTGATGTCGAAAGAAGGGGATGCGCTTATGTTACAGAAAGACTACTTAAAGTTGGCAGTACGATCTAGTTCATATGTTACCATTTAGTCTGAGGTCCAGAACTTTCACATTTCACCAGAAAAGTCACCCAAGTCCTGCCAATGGCCGTTAAACGATCTATTGTAGCATTCCTGGATTTTTTGAAACGGACACACTACTGTCCTTGTTTAATCGTTCAGAGGCAACGGTCCAGAGGGCACGTGACACGTAGCATGAAACGGAACCGCGGACCGCGATACAATAGTGTTAATTACGGAGACGTTATTTAATTGTAATTACACCGATGCCCGTGCCGTTAATATTAATTACCCAGCGTACATCGAGCCGAGTAGCGCGCACGCGCGAGACCCATTGTATTAATGACGCGGCCTACCCCTGACTGATGACGGGCTCGTGGCCTACATATCTATTTGTCGTGGCCGAGCAATATTTACGCGGCAAATTCGCGCTGGATTTGCCTGTCGCGACAGATAATGTCACGGATATTAGGGGCGCGTATTGCATTTGCGTGGCCGCACAGGCGTGTCCGCCTGCCTCCGCATTTGTCCAAGAAATTGACTGACACGGGTAACGAGAGTACAATCCATGGTGACTAGTCGTGGAATATCTCAATAAGTCTCTCTGCTGAGTATCTCGCTGATAAAATAATATAATAGAATAAAAGTAGAGGCTCTGAATTAGAAATAACGACGTCTGGAATAAACTTTAGGAAATTCCCTAGCATGTTTTCCTGTTTGCCACAAGGCGGTTAAGGGGGTATACCCGTTTGAACCCTCGGGAAATGTGTACATTTTGTGGATTTTTTTACAAGTCAACGGCTTGATGAAGATTTCCCGTTTTTTAACTATCTTTACATAGTATTATGAACTAATTAAAAAAAAAGTTTCAGTTAAAAAACTATTGTTTTTCGGAAGTTATGCATACATATCCGAAAGTCCCTCGATTTTAGACAGCTAAACGGTGGGCCTAAAAACTCGCGCTACGTTCAACCAATTCACTTTCAATTTTGCATGCAAGATCGTAATGAGATTCCACATCGTCCAACGAGTTTTTTTTTTATTCCGATTCCCCATTTATTATTTATAAAGAAAAAAAGTGGCCTTTTCTCTTAGAAAAATGTAACTTCACCTTTGATCTCTCACCATTTCTTTATTTTTCAAAATTTTCAAGCTCGGCCCCGCTGGACGATAGCTATTGACATACTTTATAAGAAGATTTTATTGTTTTTCATTTCAGACCGGACATACAGCTGTTTTCAGGCCCACCGTTGAGCCGTCTAAAATCGAGAGACTTTCGGATATGTATGCATAACTTCCGAGAAACATTAGTTTTTTAACTGAAACTTTTTTTTTAACTAGTTCATAATACTGTGTAAAGATACTAAAAAAACGGGAAATCTTCATCAAGCCGTTGACTTGTAAAAAAATCCACACATTTTCCGAGGGTTCAAACGGGTATACCCCGTTAAGTACAGCGCGATTAAAAGCAAGCAAACTTCACTAATATAATCTCTGTGACCTCGGGTCGCGAGCAAACATCGAATAAATTCCGGTGCGCAGCGTTACTTTAATACAGGCGGGCGTCCAATATTTTCGCTGGAGTTTATTATTAATTCGAAGCCAGAACGTAAGGGAAACTCGAGACGAAAGCTGCGCAATGAAAATAAATGCATCCGATTACGACTTGCCCTTGTGCGCGCCGCTGTCTCGCGTGCGCCGGCATTACCAGAGTTATAAATTTCAAATGCGAATCGAGAGTACACCACCCACCGCGAGGGACTCGCACGATCCAACCCCGACCAGTCGCTGGCCTTGCGCTTTTTAATCCATCATGCGAAAGGGGGCGCGCACACAATGCTGGCCGAAATACCACGTAAACGGGCACGGTTAACCGTCGTCTATTTCTATACGATTTCGGCTAGAGCGTCGGGACGTTCATTGAAATCTGCATCGCCCGCTGGCGCAATTGCAGCTGATGCATCTACTTGACCAACGTGCCAGCCGCTCGACGTCGAGTATCATCGATCACCCTAATGCACGTACTTCTATCGTGGGCTCGAGTAGTCGTAACGCGGTGGGTATCGGGCCTTCCAGCTGAACCAACACCCACAATGGCCCAGCGCGATGCTCTTCGATGCCAGTTTTTTGCCACCGGCACGCACTTTCGGCAATTCCAATTTCTCACCGCGCGACCTCCTTGCGCACTGTCTTCTGTACGATGATAACGGAACCCTCCAGGATGGTTGGTTTCTACTAGAAGCATTAGGAGTCAAGGGTTCGCGAACGTGTTAATATTCGGACAATTGTTGTCTGCGAAGGGGAGACTTCGCGTGGATCTTGGGACTAAATCGTACAAGTTCCCGGGACGAGTCCGCAATCAAATACTGCCTCAAACTCAAAATCAGTTTCCAGTTTGGGAGATTTCAATTTTGGAAAGTGTTACCTGCATACTTGGGCGGCCAGAATGGTGGCGATCCTTCAGTTCGGGGAGTAATGGAATTGGTCTGGGTAATTGCGGCGCGCCACGAATATCTTTGCCACGAAGAATCCAATATTTGTTGAAAATCTAGATCCCGGGGCACCGCGGCGGACTTCACCAACAACTTACTTTCACTTTCTTCTAAATTCTCTCGTTTAAACGAAGGAATTATAAATGTCTATTATTGTACGCTTATCAAAATTCGTTCGGGATTGAGCGCAGATTTCTAGATTCCTTTGACGCGCGCGCGTTGTTCGATTGAACGTTCTCCCCTGACTGAACAGACGCGAGCAGCGTGCACATGACAGATGCACAGATGTAATCTTCGCGATGGAGGCGCATTATTCTTCCCCGAAAGACGTTCGCATACCGCCTTCAGTCAAGCTAAACTCAATTTTTGCGCCGTTCTCGTGGCTGCGTTCTTCAATATGCTTTCCACTTCCAATTCGGCAACGGATAATTTGTAAATTCACGACTGTCGAAGGCAAGAACGTTCAGCTCCGTCTCCTCTAAATTAAGCTAACGCCACTAGCATGCAGCACGTCAGAGGGCCTCGAGAATTGTTTCCTCATTCTAGAAACGTAACTATCCCAAATGTACCGCGGAGCGTCAAGTTCCCGAAAATCACCGCGAGCCACGCAACGGCGAGCTAGCGCGCAGTAGTAGCGTCCGAGACGAGTCAGACACGGGCCATTTGTTACACATACGGTGGCGGAGCCTTAAAAAATTAAGAAGGTCCGCCTGTACACAGTCGTTAGAGTCGGCGGAATTGATAACACGCGGAAGCGCGCGAATGATAAATAGTCTCGTACGTCGTGGGGGAGCAAACGCGAGGAAGGAAGGAGTAAGGAAGGGAGGCAGGAAGAATGGAGTGCCTGCAGGAAGGCGGGAGGGAAAGAGAGACACGGGATGCTGGGTCTGCGTAGCGGCGCTATTAATCAACGACTGTTTTGTTGCTCTCCCCCGCGAGAAAAGGTGCCCTGTTGCAGCCACCATTGGGCCCCGCCGGTATCATCCTTCCGACTCGCGAGGGATACTCGCAAGAATTCAAGCAGCTTGTCCGTGGAATCGGGAGAATCTTTAATTAGCTCTGACAGGCACGTCTCATCCCTGTTCCCGGTGGTACGTGACGAGCCACGTAAATCAGGTGAAAATTGCTCGTCCTCGCAGCGCGTTTCAGTTTATGCCCGGAGAGGCCCTGCGGGACGAATGAAACCTGCGGGGTAATTGTTTTCTGCGTTTCTTCTGTGTCGAAGGGAGGCTGTAAAGCTTCACCTCGGGGTTAGAGGACTTCCTGGATGAAGGTTGAAGAGCAAGAGGATTATTTTATTGGGAAAATGAGTGTACATTTCGCCGTGCAAACGTGTGGGTGAAATTTATGCTCTGCTTGTAATGTTTCCGTGCCTCGGAGCATAATGATTGCTTTTTTTTCTGCTCGCCGCTGGTTGCGAAACAAAAGGCTCGAAAACGCGAAAAAAAGTTGGGGACTCGTTTTGCGTGAAATAGTGCTGGTTTTATTGTGCCGATGTTGTGTATCGTCGCGATCGTTAAATTTATTGCTTCACGAAAACAGCCAGTAATACATTTTCAGTTATCGCGGTAATAGCCACGCCGCACAGTGGGGAAATTCTGCGATTTTATGGACGAAACTACAAAAATGAAAATTTTTAATTTTACAAATTTAATACAAATGGCAATTGAAGAACTATATCCATTTTCGTGGTCAAAACCGCAAAACTTATTTTTAATATATACAATTCGGCACTTTTACGTTCTAATATATGAGAAACTAAATTATCCGAGAAACAGCAGTTACGAAAATTACGAACGATAAAGATTTTTTTATTATTTACATTTATACCCTTTTTTCTGTGTTAGAGCATGCCTCTGCCACAGTGCAGCAGGGCATAGCAGAAGGGTTATCGCTCCTGACGACAAACAAACATACATAATACAAACAATCAGAGGATCGAAGCTGAATAAAATCGTTTAAAAAAGAATAGAAAGGTTTGTAATGTATAACATGTGAACCAGTCTCGGTCACAGTTATGCCGTATGTTAGACAAGACATACTGGATCGTGTTTAAAAAAATGCATATAATTACAAGATTAGCAACTATTAGCAATTAATAATTGCATTTATAGAATTAAAATAGTCCAACGTAAAATAGGAATGAAAATCATTGTAGGATATTATGGGATTGATAACTATTTTATGTATTGAAAGTTAATTCTTATATGAAAAGGTTATTTCTAAAACACTACTTTAAAAATTGTATAAATTACGTATTAAAAACCGAAACATAATTATTTTGAGGACAAAAAGATATCTTAAGCACCACCAGGAATTGAATCCATGCCTTGAAATTATTTTCATATTAGTTCTTCAATTGACATTTGCATATATTTTGTCGAATTCAAAAATTTATTTTTGTGGTTTCGGCCATAAAATCGCAAAAATTCCCCACTGTGTGTTTTAAAAACCACCTAACGCGATTTCCCGCGCGCGTAGATTAATATTTTTCCTGGGACACATTACTATTTTCAGGAAACACGGTCCGAATGAGTACCAAATACCCGGGGCTGTTCATCGCATCGAGGGAATTTTAATTGCGAAAACGAACGAATCAAACAAATTTAATTAACGATCAAATAGTTTCGCGAGTGGTCCGCGCATTAAGGACGGTATGGTCGCATTAAAAAAATTGCCGGGTAAATGAATCCCCATCCCCTTTTTTCGCTCAGGGAAAGATTAAACATCGGGCTAATAAAAATATTGGCGCGCGATGGGTACGCTTTAAGCGCGGGCACGGCTTCAAAGGACGCTCTCTATCTCCGGGAATTCACCACGATTCGATGAACTCGCTGCAGCCAGCGACTAGAAGCGCCAAGGGTGGACAGAATTTCTCTAAATTGCCGCTGTAGCCGGGGTAGCGGGGACTCGTGTAAAGAAGCGAGATAAAGCGCGCGAAACAATGGAAGAAATCCGGCAATTCGAAGGCGTGGCCGTGTTGCTTAACAAAATAGTGACGTTTAAACGAGCCGGGACTAAAAACGCGGCAAGCTCTCCGCTGGACACTTTGCCTTTATCATTTCAACAGAGTTTTGTTTCTGTACAACGTGCGTGGATCCTTTCATGAACTCGCTGCGCGAATAAAGATAAAGAGGGGGTTGGGGGGGTGAACGAGTGAGTGAGCAGGGCAGAGGGAAGAGCAAGTGGAGCAAGGGGGGACGGCGAAGGATGAATTTTCTGGCGCGTTTAAAGCTCAAAGAACTCTCGCCCTCATGGTCCGGCCAAAATGTTTTAATTACTCATAGCACAAAAGCATGGGCAACGTGAAAAGTGTGAGTGCGGGAGAAAGGTGAAAAAGCGACAAAGGGCTGGGCGGGCCGCCGCGGTACGCCGCCGGAGAATAAAGAATTAAATTGGAAAATGAATAAAAGAACTGGAAGGAACGTTACAAGACAATGACGTACGCAGCCTTTCATTTCGTTTAACCGGGCCCCGAACGGTGCTACAACCACCTCCTTCGCCACCAACACGGATTTCTGCATATTATGTAATTTTTCTGACTAGACGAGCCGGGAAATCGCCGACGATTTACCATTATCCCCCTTCCGTTACGTCTCTAATATAGATTCCCCGTATTTACGGACGCGTCCCCGCCCCGCCAACACAATTCTTTCGCTCTGCCCCCTTTAACCCCTTAATGAAACCGCTCTCGGCTCTCTTAGAGCGGTGTACAGATTTTTCCTTCCAAGGGAAACTGGAAATAGTGCGAGGCAGAGGACAGAGGGGAGAGAGAGAGAGAGGACGTATAGTTACGCGGACCGCGGTTATTGTCAGCGCCAATGCTAATGCAGACTTTCCTCGTACGGGTTAAAAAGCTTTATTAAAGTTATAAGTCCCGCGATACCTAGCAACGAATGACGGATTTGCTCCGGCGTAATTAGAAAGTTTTGCGGGCAACGACCGCCGGCGCAACAGTAACGAGTCAACGTGTTTGTTTCATATTCTATTTTATTTATTAAAGAGCCCGCGACACGCGACACCACGGGCTGTTGTATTTTCTTCGCGAAATGCTTCATTCGCCAAATACAATAGCAACCGGAGCACAGTGTACAGAGGGAGTCACTTAACTTTGTCACCAGAAATATTCTCCTGCAATTCGGTACTTCAACCAAGTAGGTAGGTACATGTTCTTTAAACAAAGGTGTACGATGCCGTGGAAAGCATCGCGCGAATAATTTTGCCTCCAATATCTCTGCAAAATATTTTCGCCTGGAATGCCGAAAGCAGAGGAAACATTTCAAGTGGTAAAATTGGAGGGTTAGCGCGTAGAACAGCTACGCGAGACAAAAGCGAACTACGGTAATAGGAAAGAAACGAGGTAGACCCTGTAAGACAGCTAATCTGCGCCGAAGCAGCCATCACGCATTCCGCGGCGGATTTTGGCGTAAAGACTACGCCGTATTTGGGGACCTCCCGTGTTCTTCCTTCGACGCGGTTCACTCCTGTTTATTCCATCTTCGTGCCTTTCACGCTCACGCGAACCCCCCTCGAGGACCTCTAATTCCGTCCCTTATTTCTCGGGCAATAAACACGAGGAAGGAGCCTTCCGCGCTCGTAAACCGGAAACTCGGCTAAGACTTGCCGAACTGGCGGCAGACGATGTTACGTGACCTTACATAAATACGAAAGAACACTGAATAAGGAGGGGTGAACTGTATTGGATATACTAGCACGATCCTGATGAGATTCTGAATGGACTCGCGTATCAATTAAATATTATAGGATGTAACAACTGAAGCATCTAAAAAGTAATCGGATACGGTAGGTCGCGAAGTATTTTCTGGGAGGTCTCCACGGCTTTTGGTGTTTTTTTTTTAATATTATTAAGCTAGAATTATATTCTGAAATACCTATGTTAAATGTATTTTTTTTTTACGTTATTAAATTTACGCAG
Organism: Andrena cerasifolii; assembly: GCF_050908995.1. Lineage (NCBI taxonomy): Eukaryota > Metazoa > Arthropoda > Insecta > Hymenoptera > Andrenidae > Andrena > Andrena cerasifolii. Next base: position 22,238,507 of record NC_135119.1, on the reverse strand, counting down.
ATCAAGATCGCAATTCAAAAAAGTTGGGGAACATTGTCTTAGTGTAATAGACTTCGTTTTCATTGCTGTCTAAACCTGTACCCCAAATTATCCAGCAATATGTTTCGCGATAGTACCTATGCGAATAGAAATGAAAATTCTTACGTTCGTGAATTCTTGAAATTCACTTCGTACGCGTACATCTCTTCCGTACCAATCAATGCAGTATCGAAGCCATGAAACGAATTTTATCGTTTCCTCGAGAGGTCTAACTTTTCGATTCAAAGATAAACTTCAGTTTATCGCGTTCCCGATAGAGTTCGCGTTATTTACGAGGTTCGCGAACTTTACGAGCGACTATTGGCGCAGTCAATTTTGTTTAAATTCGAAACAACGCGGCTCCGACCACAATGCGTGGTAAATAGAGGAATTTGTTTCCCCGGTAATCGAGCAACGGGGGTGAACTTTTAAAACGTTTCGTCAACGGCAACGGGACTGGCTGGAAGTTTCGCCAGCCGACGATAGTTGTCACGTCCGAAGACCAACTTCCGCAGTTCTCCTTACTTTTCGGCGATTCGACGTTCCGTGGGGGGGTTGGGGCGGAGAAGAAGCGAAGTGCGCGAAATGTTCTTTCGGCTGAGAGACACCGTTTCTCGCGGAGTCGATGCAAAGTTTATAATTTGGACGACCGTCGCCCGCGCTCGAGTGACTTAAACCGAGCCGGGGACTTGGAGCGAGAAGCGAGCCGACGCGACGCGACGTTTGGTCCTGCGGTTTCGGCCAACTTCTGACTGCGAGCGATCGATACGAATCGCCGGCTAACGTTAAATTTTCCTCCCGTTTTGGCTGGACGACCCGTTGTGGTTTCGGGTGAGCCGCCGGGTTAGTTGGCGTTGCCAGCCTGCAGGAATCTTCGCCGAGTTTAGGTAAATGTTTTCTTGAGTTTCTGCCCGATGGGCCCGCGATATCTATTGCCCCTTCAAACTTCGCGGGGAGACGAGTGCGCGTAAAATTTTATTCGGACGTAACACGCATTAAACTCGAGACGCTTTATATCCCACTTTCGACAGCTTTATGCTTGACCCACTTTACCCTCTTTGGATAGGTACACTTTTGCTTGTCGTGGACGTTTTTCAAATTAATAGTCACGGTATATTATAGTTTCGATGGGGCCGCAATGGTGCTGGGTCCAAAGATATTATATAAAAAGGAGAAACGGTACTCACTGAAATTTTGAAACTCTATATTTGCAGACGAATATATCTATTTAGATTGATTGAGTTCCGAGGGATAACCTCTCGCAGCAACTTTTTAATTAAAGGGTTGCGCGTCCGCGGAGTTATTGACAATATCGGTAGACTTGTTTATTCTGCATTCAATTAACTTCCAAGCACTGGGGATGTATCCCTGAGCCAACCCTTCGTTTCGAATCCCACCCCTTCGCGAGCTCTGCTCAGCGGCCATTCTTCTTTCTCAGGACTGGAACGATATGGCAGCAGATAAAATGGAAACGTGGCTCCCCTTCGAAATCGCTGTTTTCTCAAACAGGGAGTACGTATACGCTCAACTAACCGGAAGAGCATGGAAAGCGAGCGCATTGGAAGTTTCAGTGATAGAACATCGGGCAGGTCTGATTCACCCGCCAATTTTTTTTTTTCTCTCGATGGGGAACGACGGAAACGAATTTACAATATATCATTAAGCTGGGAAAAGATAAAGGTCCCCTCGCTTTCTAAACTTCCCAAAACGCACACACATTAATCATCGAAATTGATAGAGATTCGTCGCGGAGAATCGATCGATCTACATAGCGAACACAAATTCACAGGTACCTGCTATTAAATCCCTTCGGCTGAGCGATCAACGTTTATTAACGAAATGGTTCTTACCGCGCCTCGCAGGGTAAAATCGATTTGCTAATGAAAATGATTACACAACAGCGCACGCTGCATCGAGCAGAACAGTCTTATTAATAAACACCGTTCGCCAGGAAATTAATGTCATCGAGCAAACACACCATCCATCAAGCTGCATCGTTCGCGCAAACGAGAACGTTTTTCGCGTTCAAATAAGATTGATCGTCCAAACAACGGGCCCGCGTTCCTCCTGATTAACATGGGGCGCGCAGAAATCGAACAATTCTGCCCCGTACACCGCCCCGAGTATTTACGCAATAGCCAATTTTTTTTTTTTTGTTGTTCCTTTCCGTTCAGTTTGCCCAGAGTGGTACAATACCCTTAATACGTTCGACGATCGCGCAACCCTTCGCAGCATCGAGGGGGCGGCAGTTTTATTTAGCCGACGGTGGAGGTAATCGAAACGTTTACCGTGCACTCTCGAGGCACGAGCAAAAAGTTTTAATTGAATATGAATAATTAATGAGGAACAACGGGGCAGGCTGAAAGGATCGAGTTTGCAAGGTGCAAAACAACGTTACCGAAAGTACGAAACTGTCATTGTTTCCGCGTTGTGTGTTTCTATTCATTTGTCGGCCCGAGAAGCGCAAAAACCACGCTGGAAATTAACGCAGTTAATTGATCGCAAAGGGGCACCGGGTCGACTCTACTCCACTTCGATTCCACGCCCTCTCCCCACCTCTCTCTCTCTCTCTCTCCCTCTCTGTCTCTCTAAGTCAAAGTTTCGCGGTGAGAATTTCGTGGGATCATCATTTTCAAAGATTCCGTGGAAGTAATTCCCGTCTCGAGCCGGGCCGTTAGAAGAAATTGAGCGGAAGAAGGAAGCCGGAAAAAGGGAGGACGACGAACAGTCTCGTGGAAATCTGCTCGTAAGCACCCAAGGCTTGATTTTTCTCGTCGAAGAGAGACAGTGGACTTTCTTCGAGAATAAGGTGAATGTCCCAATTTCTGCTCATTTAAGAGGTTACTCGTCAGAAAGAAGGTGTAAACAATTTGTTTGCGATCAAAATTTGCAAAGTAATTGAATAATTCTTTAATAATAAATCAACCAGTCGAAAACTATTTAAGAAAGATATTTCAAGATGTTTAACTACTAGTAATTTGTAATTAAATATAATGCTCTAAATGTCCGCATTTCTGCTCAGGAAAAATAGCGATTTTCGTATTTCTACTCACCATTTGTACGAATTTCTACTCATATAATATGTTGCCTTTTCAGGTTAAAATAAGTTACATCTTTTATGGAGATGTTTTATAACACAACAGTAAAGCATAAAATAATGATAAACAAAAAATAAAATGCCTTCGAATTGAAATAGGGGTTACAGCATATATTGAATTGTGAGGATATGTTACTAAAATTTTGTTGAGTAGAAATGCGGACACGACGGTGATTCACTTAACCCTAAACCTAATCACCTGTTTTCTACTTAAAATAATTAAAAATAGTAGAAAAATCTACATCTAGAACACAATGCGGTATCTGTTTTTGTTATTAAATAAGAACTTTTACTGCAAAAACTATTTTCTTCCCAATTATCGAATACCAATAGTGACCCTGTTCCTTAGCACAACCAGCTAAAACACGGAATAAAAATCATTCGCATAAATGTACAAATAATTTAGAATTATTTTATTGCAACTATGGTATAAACGCTTATAATAATAAGAAAAATACGAAATGAGTAGAAATGGGGACTTGAGCAGAAATTTGAACATTCACCTTACCGGGCTCTGCTCCCGCAGCGTCCGAGAAAACAAGCAAGACAAAACGAGGGAAAGAAAAAATAATTGGAATACTGCGATATTCCGAGAGATCTTGAAAATTGAAAATTGGAAATCAAAGTTTCCGATTGACGAACGTCGTGCTATCAATATGAAGTAAGTACATCTGTTCAAACTCCCTACACCATGAACGCTCGGTATAAATCATATCTCAGGGATTTCGACACTTTCGTTTTGCGGAAAGCACGCGTCGCGGGGATGCGAGTAGGAAACAAATCGGGGTCGACCGTCATTGGCACGTTTCGAAACAAATTTCTCGCCCCGATAAGAATTTTCGCCGGTGAGCCCTTTGAGCGGGCGGGAGCCCCTATCCGGCGAGTTAATCTCGCGGGCACGCGATAACGGAAACCGCATTTACTTCCGAGCACTGCTCCCCGATAAATCCGGCGGGGAGGATCGAGGCGAGTCTGGGAAAATATCGCCGGATCGTCGGCGTTTGGCAATCTATAAGAAATATCACGGCTGGCTGTGGCGGGGTACATATGAGTGCTCGTGCCCGTGAGTGCACGAAACGCGCCCGTGATCCGATGTCATTTTTACGCGGCGTCGGAATCGGAGTCGGCGTTGGCCTCGGCGTCGGCGTCGACGTCGCGATGCTCGCCGCACGGCCCCGAGCGTAGCCTGGAAAATGGATCGGCCGCTCGATCGGCAGACGTATTTCAATTTCATACGCGAGTGCCCCCGTCATTTTCTCGTACGTAGAAAGTGTCAGGGAGTAATGAAAAATTTACCATGTGACGACGAGGCTTTCCCGCTACCTCTTCCTCTCTCTCTCTCTCTCTCTCTCTCTGGGACGATGTTATAGCTCCGGATGTAGCGACAGTCGTGTTTATGTCACGGCCGTGCCCCACAATAATGTTGCCCGCCGTTTTAACCGGCCTCGTCTTCTATTTTTCACGCCCCGACCTCCACCTCTTTCGTCCTTCCGTCGGAACCTACTCTCCGCGGGCCGAAGGGCCATGGAATTCGTGTCACGCCGCGTCACGTCATTATTCATAGTGAACCTCGCGTAGGTGTCCGGGTCCGATGAGCAAAAAACAGGTGCCCCTGTCATCGATCTAGTCGGAAGGGTCCGGCAGAAATTCAGTGTGCTTTGCTTCTGAAACGTTGTAGCGCCGTAATTATGTAGTAAAGCGTACAAATGGCCACCTAAAGAGGGACGGGCGTGGAGCACTATCGCGGGTCAGCACTGGTTCTTGTAACGCGTCGGATTGTACCAGAACAATGAGGGAAAGTAATTAGAGTCGATTCACCGGCGATGATAATTAACGAATCTCTACGATCCTCCCCGAAGTTTCGGGGCTCACAATGAAATATCCACTCCGCTTTTCTTCTGTGTTTCCCAAGCTTGTTCGAGCCCAACGACCCGTTTCATTCAATCCCCGCTTCAATGCCCGCCTCAATGAAATCGAAACAATTGCGCGAAGCAGAAAGAGAATCATTGTTACTACTTACCGACGTAATATCGGATTTTCTGGTCGACGTTGGAAAGTATTATCGTCCTCCCTTGGAACGTACACGTTCAATTTAATCTGGGACAAACATTTCTTCCCGCGAGGCGCGCCCGATTGTCCCGTCGGGGATCACCGAGTAACTTAATTAGGATTTCTATAATCAGCAGGGGGAGCGCGATGCGTTTGAACGACGAGGGGGTGTCCGCCGCGCGCAAAGTCCAACCGCGCCGCAACGATAGATGCAAATGCGGTTATGAAGCCCGCTCGTAGATCGGGGAGATGGCAAATTCATGGAGCAGCCAGAAAAACAGCGGCAGATGAGCACCGGGGAGACCTTAAACTGACGAAAATGGGAAGTTGGATGTGGTCCAATGTGAAGGTAATCGGCAGTCTCGGATTTCGTGCAAACAGTAAAAACGTTCGAGTTGGAAGCCGACCAATGGATCCGCCGTTGCGCCCGTAACTTTTTCCTTGCCCGGATAACAAGTAGCTTGTAAAATTGAATACGCGCAGCTTACAAGACGCGGAGCTTGTAAATACCTCAGCGTCTGCCCGTCAAGTTCCACCTCGCAGCGACGAACACCTGACGACATTGGAACCATGCTCGGTTGCGAAAGAAACACGGTAGAGTCGTATCACCATAAAAAACTTCAAAAAAGTACAAAAATTACGCCAAGTACATGGAATCAAATAAATCACAAAGAATAGAAGATAATAATAATTACAATATAAAAAATGATGTGAAATCAAAATGAGCTGCAAGTACATAAAGGTGCTTTCCAACTGCGCTTAAGATGACACAACTAACATATCGCGGACATTTTAATGAACCCATAAAAAAGAATCCCATTTAAAAACATTGTCGTAAATTAATAGCTTTACAAAATCAATGATATACAAAAATTTCGCCAATTATAACAATGGCTATTTATACGAAGAAAAATTGTATCACATAATATTAAGCAGATATATACAGTCGACATATACAGGGTGTCTTTCATGTACTTGGCGTCGGGGCACTACCGCGTCTCTAGATAAATACGAGAACAAAGTTTCTTTGCACCTTTTCCTCGATAATTTAAATTAGATTCGATCAAAGACCATATCACGACGTACAAGCAACCTCGGTTACTGCCACACTACTTAGTGGTCGTTTGGACCGAATGAAAGCAGAAAATCAATCTCGTCGTGTGCACCAGCGTGGACCAGCGCGGATCAACGAAGCGTGACGACTCGGGCAGACCCGAATATCAGGATTAATCATCGTTACTCTCGCCCGGGCGTGAAGTACGACGAGAAAACAAATCTCCGTGAGACGGCGACGAGCGGACTTATGCGGAGCTGGAGTGGGCTGATTTGATTCGAAGGAGAAAGGAGAAAGAGAGGAACGATAGGGATGGTTTTACTTAAGAAGCTTCCGGCCCACCTTACTTCACTTAGCTCCGTGGATGCGGTTGGAGTTTCAAGTAAACATCCGGCTGGGGCCACTTCCTCCCAGGAGCGAAACTCTACGGCATATCTGATTTTCTAACCGATCGTGGCCCAATAACTTTCACCCCTCCGACACGCGGTCTCTCTTTCTACCTCCTCGATCTCTCTCTCTCCCTTAGTCAGTCTTGAATTATTGCTCGAATACGCGCTCGCAATAATCTGCAAGAAAACTTGGGAAGTCTATTTATTATACCCGACGGTCCTACCGCGATCGAGCCAGTGCCACGTCGGTGCCATCGACTTGTCGTTACAGTCTCGAAGGGTAGATTTACGCCAGCGACTTCTTTCCACTTGGAAGTGTCTTCCTAGTTAGCGGAAGTCTTGACGAGTCTCGGAAATATCTTTTTATCATAAAAGCAGCGGGCGCGTCGCGGGAAAGGATCGACCAGCACCTCCGGCGCGTGGCTCCGTCTCGCAGCGAAGCGGCGCACGCCGGTGGTGCGTCGAGCCTGCTGAGGAGTCGTCTCGCGGTTCCACTTCCATCCGCGGTTAAAATAATAGTAACTGTTATTATCTATTTAACGACGGGGCCCCGCGGACAATTTAGAGGCGAAATGCATTATCCGCGACGCGGGAGAGCCGGCGGAGGCGACGCACAACCGAACCGTGCACTTTACAGCGGGCGCAGCGCGCGCCAATGACAATTTTAATGCGCGCATTCATCACGCTAGCCAGCCCACGGCATCGTGCAAGTCACGTGAACGTGGCCACGAGCAATGGAATAAATTTGGCGAACTCTGATGCGGCATAAACGCGGGGCCCCACCCTCCCCCGATGACCGGACGGCCGCCGTTTAAACCGGCCAGCATTATTCACGATTCACCCTGTCCTCCTCCCCCCCCCACCCCCACTCCTCGTTCCGTGCAGGCCACCATTTTTGTCGCCCCCAACAAATTTACGCGAATTCACACCGGTTGCTGCCCAACACCCCCGAAAATGTAGGCTGGTGCGTCTATTACGCCCGCCGGGCCGAGTGTCCGCTCCAAGTGTGCCAATGGCGCTTTATAAAAAACGCGGCTGCCGCGATCTATCCTGGCGATCGGGAATTTTACCCTCGCCGAGGAATTTACGGGGAATCCGCGGGGTGGAATAGCATCCTCGATGTTGTGCCAATGAACTAGCCGTATAATGTAGGTACGCATCACTGCCGGCTAAAAGCAGGTATTTCTGAACCCGTTCTTTGTGCTCCTGTACATATAGCTTCCTGAACCTGTGCACGGATCCACCATTCCCGATTGTATCGCAAAAACTCTGATTGCCTCGCTTTCCGGGCATAACGAATCCAGAAATCGTTGTTTCGATCGAATGCTAGAGTGCTCATTGGAGGGATAAAATTGTAGCTATAGGTCGAAGCGGACAATTAGAAGAATATACAGGTGCATATAGGTAGGTACTTACTGCTTAGCAGCATGCAGATTCAAATCAAAAGACTCAGCGAGAAGCTGTTTAAGCTCGTCAAAGTACTGCGTCCGCCAACGTCTGCTAGGCGACAGAACGAAATGCAAAGAGGTAGGTAAGATATATCTATGCTGAAGGCTAATGAGCGCAATTAAAGCCGACGTCTGGCGAAATTTCAAACCATTTGAAAAGTGTGTTTGAAAACGGGAAGCGGGTGAAAACTTTCGTGATTTCGACTACCTTTGTTCTCGAGTTTATCGAGGCAAAAGCGGTCGCTTTGTTAATGGTAACGCGGCTAAATTGCGCGCATGGGATGCCAACATGTCTCTCCCTTGGAAGCGAGGACAGTTTCGAATGTTCAACGCGAACTAAAGCCGCACCGAAAGAAATTCGTGCGACTGTATTTCTTCGGTGACAGGAGGGCAAACATGAGAACTACATCAGTGTTTTGAATTTGAAAATTGAGAGTTGAAAACTTTCAATAGCATTCATGACTATGCTGAAATAATATTTAGGAATTACTAATGAGTTGCGAGACGCTGATACTGCGTTGGTGATAATAATCGAGACGATTAAAAATGTGCCCGTTTAAGGGAGGAGCTTTATAAAGATGACTGAAATACAGCCTGATTTTTGGAAATTTTTAAGACACAAACAAAAAACCCCAAAAATTTGTTTTCGTGATAAGATTACACTGTGTATGAACCTATTAGAATAATAAAGTATTTTATTTAAAAAAAATTATAGGAATTTGAAACTAAAAGATAGTTGACTGGTCAAAAATTTGTTTAGCTATGTTGCACGCCTATTTATAATTTTGACGCCGTGTCCGCTGGGATCAGCTTCCATGAATCGACATGTATTAACTATTTTCCATTATGGATTTTTTTTTACTTTTTTACATATGTACTAAATCATCCTGAAAGTTTCAGCAAGCTAGAATAAACAAGTGCTTTGAAAAATATTTCCAAACATCGGGACCCCAAATGTTTCCAAAAATCAACCTCTTAAGCGACGTTATTACACTTGCTAAGTAAGATTCGATATTAAGATCCTGCATTCGAATCTGGAAGAAACGATAAATTTTTCACACGGCGTTCCGGCGCGACCATGGCCATTTGAATATCAGTAACAGGAAACCAATCCACTCCATTCGGCTGCCGGAAATTACCTTCGCCCGTTGCCAGTGCGCGTTAGGTCTAACGCGGCAGGCTAGAAAAATAAATGCTCTCCCTCTGAATCGCGGAAATCGCGGGCGAAGAGAATGGAACCAGGGTTCGCGTTATTTCTCGCATCGTTGCATTTATTTTGCAACCTCTGCTCGCAACAATGAGTAAGAATTCCGAAGGCGAGGCTTCCCCAGCGAAGCGAGCGCGAGTGAATAGAAAAGAAAATGATGTTTCGACACACCGCTGGGTGCAAATCCTCTTTGTTATTTTAACCCGTAACTAACGATCTTGGAAATACATGTACTATCTGTCCAGATCTGTGCAAGCTATCGAATGCAATTTTGACGTTTCCATAAAAGAATTCGTGTAAAAATCAAGATAAACCGATTCCATACATAAAACAAAGCTTCACGGTGACGTTCGTCCCCTCCATTATTTACGCGGGGCTAAATAAACTTGACGGGCGAATCGGATGACGCTGAAACCGAGAGATTTAAAGCCGTAGAAATGTTTAGGACAGTATACAAAGCGGGGGAAGTATTAGGTTGTTGCAAATGAAATGGCCGTTTCTGATTTTTTAATTTAAACTTTTACTTGGCAAACCTAATACGTATTTCATCAATCGGAATAGTCACCATCGACTTCAATACACTTCTCCCAACGCGAAATAAGTGCACCAATGCCTTTCTGAAAGAAATCCAAAGTACGAGAGGCAATAAATTCAGCGAATGCAGTTTTTACATCCATTTCTTCTCGAAACACTTTTCCAATCAAACAGCTATCTAGGTGCTTGAAAAAATGGTAGTCTTTAGGTGAAAGGTCAGGAGAATAAGGAGGGTGAGGGAGAACTTCGCACTTCAATTCTGCTAACTTTTTAAAGGTTTGTTTTACAGTGTGTGGTCGAGCATTATTACGAAGCAATAACACGTCACGTCTATTGACCAATGCCGGCTGTTGAATACGCAGTTTTTCGTACATGATATCAATTTCTTGACAGTATTTGTCTGAATTTATGGTTTCACCTCGTTTTAAAAATGAAAAATAAGAAATTAGCGATTATAAAATTTCTCGAGAAATTCTCGAGAAAGCATTCTCGAGAAGGAACACTAACTGTGACCAAGTTTGAACTCGTACAAGTAAATTATTCGAATTTCCTTCTTTTCCATGATCAGTTAAAACGGTTGTTAATCACGTATACTGCGCAATATAACAGAAATTATATACGCCAAATCACGTGTGAGACATGTACTTTTCAAATGATACAAGTAGAAAGTTAAATTGTAGAAAACGGCCATTTCATTTGCAACAACCTAATACGAACCCTCGTGACCGAGACATCCGATTCCGTCGCGTACGTATAACCATATTCCGTCGTGTGCACGATTTCATCGTACATGTTGATCCTCGAGCAACAATGCTCCACGGTTTGCGATACCTTCTGTTATGCGAAATTGAGACCTGTTTATGGAAAACGACCCTGGCATGTACATTCACAGTCGCAATGAGTAAAATTTCATGCTGCTCCATTTCGACGTTTCGACAACACCGATCCAGCCAGTAGGAGGAAATATTAGCCGCGCGGGGACAAATTGTCGGGCAATACGTTGATGAAACGAGGGACCAGCGACTTCCATCCCGCCCCCTCCCTGTAGAATATTCGAAACTTGTAACAGCGTAAATCACTTAATGCGAGAGAGCCGAGGCGCGCGTACTTCAGGAGCCCGCGACCCCTGGAATTAAGCAATTCAGGGGGAACAGCCAAAGGGGTGGTCAGCCCCGATACGAAGTCGGGCATTATCGTCACAATGAGATTCCGCCGCCGCGCCGGAAACGGCTAGGAGGCCGCGACACGCAACGTCGCGGAAACAAAGCGCGACGATCTTGGTTATTTCGTGCCTAAACGCGGCCCTCGCGGAGATGTTTCAATGCGGGGGACATAATGGGTCGCCTAGCGTGTGGTACTATCGCGAGGCCAGAAGGTAATAACTCATTGTCCATTGCTCCGCGACTCTGCGAGTCAGGTACTGATGATTTCCTTCCGGCGGTGTAGAGCTCGGCTCGGCACGGCTCGTCCTCTGCGCCCGAGGCTCGCGTAGGAACGCCTAGCACTGATGGACACTGCACGGAGGCTGTCATATTTGGCTGATGTACCAATTCGAATGATTTACCGAAGGCCGCGATGCGTGGTCGCCGGCTAAATTATTTACGGTTCGGACGGAGGTAATTTGAATTAACCGCCGACGAGCTTCCTGCAAGGAGGTGGAGGGCGCGAGATCTCGATGCAGATAAACAGAGCTGCCGAGTGCTCCCAATCACAGGGGTGTTTTATATCCGAGGAAGTCTAAGCGCACGCGGCTGCCTCGCGAATCGTGTAAATGGAAAACTTTTATCTCGCGCGGTGATCGACGTAACGATCCAACTTCGTGACGGAGACCCGGCCGCGCCGGTGTTTGCCGTGTACCCCGCGATAAATTCGCATCGACTGACTTCCCCGGCGAGCGGATAATCCATCAAAACTCGTCCTAACAATTCACGTCGGCCTAGCCAGGCTGCCTTGGGAACTCTGCGGGAATCATCGGGGAAGTTCGACGCGGCGTACGCTCTCTCGTTGTCGTCGCCGTCTTGTGGAGCGACGCGGCCCGCCGGCGTGAAGTGTCGGATGATTGAACGCCGGCCTTAAAACCTGGAATCACTCGAACGGGGGGGAGGGAAGCTAAAAGGATTTCGATAGAGGCATCGAGCGTCGTGGAAAATGCAAAAGAAAGGGGAGCGAAAAAAAACGAGTGCGAAAAAGCGCAGGGTACCCGCCGCGCCACGCCGCGACGAACTAGCAGGCGAGGAGAAGAAAAAGGGAGAAAAGTGGAAGAACCGAGGGGCGAGAGGGCGAGAAGAACACGTCGCGCGCCCCCGCCGTCTCTCTTTCACCGTGGCCGCCGTCTCTGAAAATGCAGATGTTCCACCGTCGCCTTCCATCGTGCCTTCCCTCACCTTCTGCTACGTTACCACCGACGGCGCATTTGACAGGAATACGCAATAATCTCTGCTAGCAGTATATGGTGGCGCCTGTTGAGCATTCATCATACCTGTCGATTTCTACGGCGCATCTATCTAGACGCCTTCCCTTCCCGCTCTAAATTATCGTGCCTGTTCGCACACGGACACAGACGCGCGGGCCTAAATGTACAGATCGTTTCAAAAATCTACGTCGTTAAAATATATCACTGACGTTCGTGACGAGCGAATGCGGTAGGACACACTTGTGGGAGGTCTTATGTTCTGTTCAACGGAGTTGTTTTTTCCGGACTGTTTGGAGCAAAGTGGCTATGAGTAGTAGGAATTCTGGTGTCGCGGTAATTAACACCGTAATTGACGTTACGGGAAGAGCTGGACAGACATGCGACTTGTTCAAGTTCAATACGACACGAAGGAGTAGACCCTGGAATCTGCTGACAGTGCTGACACACTGCATGTGGAAAATTTACCAATTGAAACAGGGTGCTCTTTATCAAGAGGATATACCACTAACATTGATACACTGTATTCATGTGGGTCACTTATGTTTGGAAACATTGCGTAATCTCAGCGTTGCATAATCTGCTGGCTCCCTTTGAATCGCCCTCTAGGTCGATGGGTGTACATTGTGTATATCACGCAGGGCTGATGCAACGTGGGTGCAACCACTGGTGAAAATATACTGTACATCGCGCGTTTCCCTGGCGCACAATGTATCGGACGAGCGAGAAACACAACGTCGATGCTCTTCTTCTTTTGTTCGCATTCGCTGGTATATTTCATCGGCACCCGCTTGGGCGACGTGCTTCCAATCGTTCTTCTGATTTAAGTGCGCGCGTTTTAGAGTCTTAAAAAGCAAGACACATCGGGAGCCCTTTTTGCGCGATTCTCGAATGCATTTGAAACGCTTAGCACCGGTACCCTTATTAGATCTTCCCTGCGTCGCATCGTTGCAAGAACTGCTTCTGTTTTCAAAGAATTCTGTGCATGGAACTGCCTCGCATTCTATTCAACAACGTGGTTGTTAAGTTGTTAGGAATTGAATCGCTAACAAGTAAATGGTACATCGAGGTGCTGGCGGACCCTGCTCGCTTTAATTAAACTGGTAAAAAAAACGGGCTTGTCTAGCGTGTCTGTTTGCACTGCGGGGAAGATCGACGATGCGGAAAAAATCGGACATTTTTCCCGCGATGATTTAGCACATCCTTTCGGGATCGAGATCGGAAAACATATTTTAAAACTAAACGTCACGCGCATCTGACGATTTGCATCGCCATGAATTTACGACGTTTACGATTATTTTATTCACAGTTTCGTCGGAGTCCCTTTCCCCCGGCGGTGATTCGCGAAAGGAAAGCCCGTGAGCACCTACGCGTTTCGGGGCGATCCCGCGCGGTAGACGACGATGATTTAAATTCGAAAAACGACCGTGGGAAAATTGAGGAACGTTTCATTTTACCACGGCCCCATGTTCCCTTGGTTTTACACTCCTAGAAGTATAAAAGAATAATTGAATTCGAAGGTGGAGGAAGAGAGCGGCACCCTTATCTGCTGCTATCCATATTACCCTCGTGCTTAGTCTAATACGAAATTAGCCCCCGCGGTGGCTTTCTGAAACTGAAATCCACCCAGAAACCCACTTCCCTTGGAGTCTTACTACGCTATTTTAAATAACTTTGCGCTCTTTCACTTTGAATAAATCGTTCCCCGTTTCCCGCAAATATCCGTCCTCGATGTTGATCGTTAACACTTAAAACTGTTTATAAGAGACGACACTTGGAGATTATCGACGAAGCTGAGTGTCGACGCGAGAGCTATCGAGACGAATTATCATTTTATAGGATATCGCCGCCTTTAACGCCTCTGAAAGTTTATCGCAAGACGGAACAGGGCGGGGTAAAATTGAGAAGCCGCTCATAAATTGCAATATCGAATACCGCGCGGTATTACGCTTGCGTAAATTCACTAAACGTCCCCGTAATTGCCGCTTACCGCCTAATACGTGTATTTTATTACTCAATTAAACTCTTTGGGACGTATCTTGGAGCTCGCGTGGCGGAGCGGTGACTTGCACGCGTAAGTTGCATGTTGTACACGCCCGATAAAGGAAAAACACGGCACCGGCTCTCGGTCAATTTGTCATTGTTCTTTTTCCTTTTCGTTTTCTCGTGCACGCGTTCGATTGACTTACGAGATTGCGCCCGCGTTACTCGCAGTGCGATGCATTTTGAATCGCCTCGTTTCTATGCAAATCGGCGACGACGGTTGTGCTTTAACTCTTTAGCGAAATGGGGCGTAAAAAGTTCAGAGAAATAACAACGGTAGTTGAAGGATTACCATAGTTCGATAATACTATGGCGATGGTTCCCTCGAGGTGCAAGTGTAATCTTGTGCTAAATATCGGATTAGAAACTGTTAGTTCGTAAAGATAAGATTACTTTCTGAAATTCCATCGCCGCAATTTATATCTATCCTTCTATACCAGAGTTGGGCATTACCCGAATAAACTTTTATTCCAGGAATATCCAATCAGAATTGCGAATAAAATGACGTTATTCGAGAATACCTGAAGAATAAATTTTTATTCGAATAATCCCCAAGTCTGTTCTATATACGTCCGCCACCAAGAGTGTTCGTTTATGAAAATACGAAATACTCAGGAATATTTTTGTGCATCTGGTCGAGGATAGAATTCGCGTTTGGTAACGTTGGGCCGATGAACGATAGTCGCGTTCAATCGCATATTTATCGGTCCTCGTTTAACCTGCCTCGCAGCAGCTGGCATTGATTTATTTATAAGATACAAACGTTGCAAACAGTTTATGCGCGGCGCATAAATCGTGGAGTGGTCGAACGAGAGGAAAGCCGGGAACGAAGAAACGGGCAAAGGAAGTCTCTGCTTGTCGCGGTTATAAGATCGCGAGTCGTGTATACCTATATCTCTTCCAAGTTGGATTGCTTCTAACAAGGGAAAATCCCGAACCCGAAAAATCAAAAATTTCTGAAACTTTGTGCATATGTAGACAATTTTCTTCTGATTACAACGCTTTTTTTTTTGCTGCCCAAAATCACACTAAGAGGGTGAAATTAACCCTTGATGTTCGGCTATTTTTCGATTTTATTTTCTAACTCGCAATCTGTAAGAGATAAAACAGAAATTTCAAGACAAAAGTTACTTCTTTTAATCAGGTCTATTAAATGGTAAATGTTTTATCAATTGTTTAAACAATTAGAAAAAAGTTATACATAAAAATATTAATAATGTTTTCTAAAATTCGTTGTTTCACGTGAAATCTCAACTGGATGTTTAAATAATTATGAAACAGCATAATCCATATTTTTTTTCCATACAATTTCAACTTTGGTTTGGGATCTTCCCTTCTAAGTTTTGCCGAAAATGTTATTTTCAACGGGCAGAAACCAGTTCCAGATTGAACAATAAGCAAAATAAGTACGTGCTTAGGGGATCAGGATAAACGGAGGCACCATAGAAATTTTCTGAATTTAAAAATTTAAGTTTTGTTAGAAACACTTTGTAGTCAAATTATCAGAAATGCCTAAGAAATCTTATATTGCGTTGAAGTGATCACCCTGTATAAGGGGGTCTCTAAATTTTTTAAGCGCTTACGGCCGCTAAAGTTGTTAATTCGGTCCTGGCAGAAGCACGAGCGTAGTTTATCGTTTCGGCTGGAGGAAAAAATGCAAACTGCAGAACGCAAAGAAAATTCCAGAGACGAATAGAAAGGCGCGAATTAAAGCATGTATTCCAACGAACGAACAGAGTTTCTGAAAGAGTTCATAACGCGTTAAGAAAGCTCGTAAGTTGGCGAATAAAATATAGCCGAGCCGATGCGTCGTTAATAATCACGCGGGGGACAGCGTTTCAGGAATGCGATCTGGAATGCTGCGTCCGACAGTCAATTATAATCAGTCATGCTCGGTCAATTAGGCAATCGAAGTATAAATTATTGCGAGTAATTAGACCGAATCATACGTAACGATTAACAGACGTATTGGAGGGGTGACATTTCTAATGGATACAAACATATCGAGGATCTAGAAAAATATGTTTGCGCTTGAAAGTGCAAGATTAGTTAACAATAATCTAAAATAACATTCTTCAGTTAGATTCATTCACCGATAACATTTATATCCAAGGATTACGGTATCTTTGCCTGTGCACGAAGGAAGATTAGATAATTTTATGGTAGAAATAGACGTGCGATGTGACAAGCATCGTCACACGAGCACCGCGATTGTTCACGTATTCGATAACAATGCATATTTTACATGGTCCCCGGACCTGTTCTACGCTGGCTACGCAATGTCCCACGTACGATGGTAATCAAAATGTGTAAAACGACCGAATGGCCGACAACAATGTAAGCCAGTTTCCCCCGTGCCCGCGTGAAATTATACGAAATTTCGCGTTGGTCTTTTCACCGTGCCGTTCGGCGCTTTAATAACAGTGCTTTCCGCTCGAATGACCGAAGCACACTCTGAATTCACTGTCACAATTTACAATGGCTTTGACAAACTGATCATTCACGCCGCATATTGCCATTAATGTCCGGCGGTGTTAACACCGTGCTTCATGATGCGTGTACATTTGCACTTTTCGTGGTTCCACCACACACCTTCCCGACGCACCTAGATTAAAATCACCATTTCACGCTGATCATCGAGCAGACAATTCGCAGGATCTTAAACATTTCCCTTAAACTTCCCCAAGCTACAACAGAGTCGGTTGACGAACGCGATTACCCCCTCCTCCCTTAGGGGATGGAGTTTACAAACTGCCTTCGTGGATCCTGGAAAGATAAAAAGCGTGGTGGGCGGCGGGTGGCGGGCGGGTGTAATAGCCAGGAACACGGTGTTATTAAAATCCGAAGTCTGCAGTGGGCAAGTGACGTGGCGCAGGGATATTGAAATCCCAGCGGCGTAGCGCGGAATTCCACGGCGCTCGTGCGAGGATACAGGGGAGGAAAGGAACGTGCGCGAGATTCACTGGCACGGTTCACGTTCACACGTAGCCGCGTAGCCCGGCCGTGTATCCCGAGCCGTGGCAGGGGCGAGAGGAGGGACCAAGACGTTGCCGACTGGCAGACAACGAAAGAAAGGGGTTGGGCCTAGGGAAACGGGTGAAAGTCAAGACAGCACCGGCAATAACAGGGTACACGTCATATTAAATCCGGTTGCACCGCTTTCTTATTGCGGTGGTTGATATGCGGCTTTATGCGCCGAAGGGTGGCTGACGCCGGGGTGTATTACTTGGAGCAGGCCGGAACAGGGAGCGAGGGAATAATCTCGACCGCCCACACCCTCCTCAGCCGGAGGACCTCCATCCAGCCAGCAGCCAAGAGATGCTCGCGCGACGATTTTCCAGCGGAGCCTCCGTTAACTGGCCTACTCAAACGAAATACGAAAGCAGAGGGTTTCAGCCCGCTTTGTTTCGCCCCGCGATACAGAGGGCCGAATCGCCAGACGCCAGCGGCTGCACGCGGAAGAAGCCAGATGCAGCGCGATAGAGTCTTTATTATGTAGCACCGACGGGTATAATGGATTATCCCGGTTTCCTTAATATTGGAGGAGCCCCTCCATGATTGATGCGCTCCACGGTATTAGAACGCCGACTCTAATCTCGCCTAAGACAATATTTATTGATTTTCTGGCTCCTCTTTGCTCAACCCCATCGCGCGCGCACGCTGCAATATTATCTTTGCCAGTGGGACATTATATTACATTCTGGGTGATCAGTGGTGTTCCAATGATGTTACTGTGTGCCGAAATGTATTTTATATGTTTCGTATTCTGAGGTCTGGAAGGCTCGGAAGGCTGACTGGACTACGAAAAATTAGAAGAACGCAATTAACCTGATAATTGCTGGGAGTTTTCGCAAGGTTTTTACTGCTCAGAGTTTCGACTGAGAATTGGTTGGCACAGTGGACCTCAGACGAAGCAGTGGCAGCGCCTGGCAAGCCTCTGCTCCAGTCGGTGTTCTCAAAACCGTGACAGTTGTAATTAATACAAGCTTTGACCATCAACCCTACACCGCAGCGCACCACACCGAGTCTTACCGTTTCTCTCAAAGTTACCCGCCAGTGTCTATATATGCACTGTGTATTCCAGGTCCTCTGCAGACAGATCACGGTAAAGTAACCAAATTGATGAAAAAGAGGAAACGAGAGGCCACTTAATTGCAATCCAATCATCTGTGCGAGCAGCGAGTTTCAGTAGAGATAGATCAATGACATATCGATGCAGCAGAAGGTTCTGTATGTTTAGTGGCTCTTACTATCCGTTAATTAATTTTGTTGGTCCCGCGTATACAGGAAAAAATAATGACGAGAGCAACTAATAGCGAAAAATACTCTAATTACAGATTGATTAATCGGGAGTACTTGAACCAGAAATTCACAAAAAGAACTACAGTCCTGAAAAGGTAAAGTCCAGCAATGGGGCGTCCTGGGAGCTATTAGAGCGACAAGAACTTCCGAGTAACCATGCAGCTTTGCCTTCATTACCCTCCCTAATCCCAGCCTAATGTGCAGTACGAAAATCTGGCCATAGTGGCCACTCTCTGCTTTACATCTCATGTCCAACACCACTGCGGTCCTTACATCTCCCTCTTCGCTCCTCTGTGTGCGCGTTACAAACACGTACGTATCCCGGATCCAATCCTTCGACTGTAGACTTTTTAAACGATTTTATTTTCTCCGACTTCACTTCCCTATTCACTGTTCGATTTCGCGCACAAACGAACGACACCCACATCGATGAAATTCAAAGGGGATGAAAATCAAGCCGCGTTCAATGCGCCCAATGTACGGACACTTTTTTGCTGCCACTAGCGTTCGATTCGAGCCCGTACATCACGAGAAACCATTCGGCGCCTATCTGCTCTAGATAGCCGGCCTATTCGTCTTGTTTTTGTCCAGGAAATAGAACCGGTCACCGTCAAGTATTACAATCGGGGATGGACCATGAACACCGGCATTGTTGCCGAACTAGCCCCGCGTCACCTGCAGATTATGGGAATTAATTCTGCCACGAGCTCGGTATTAGCGACGCGCTCCCGTGGACCGTGAGGAATTTTAAACCATCGCCGCCAATTAATCCGGCTGCCGTCAACGCGAAAGGCCTGCGCCAGAACTTGGTCGATTGGTTTTGATCTTTCGCGCGATTCTACCAGTGGCATTGCGACACAGCAGAAGTTAAAATTGTAGGCAAAATCACAAGTGAGTAGATTCGTTGAAAAGAACTCAACTGTTACGCGAATACTTTAAGCAGCTCGAGTCTCTTTCGCTCTCGCTAATAAAAGAGTGAGTCGCGGCAAAAGTAACGCTATTCTTGTCAAAGCGTCCTCATTATCGTCCCGAGCCGCACCATATTTCGGACATTACCGCGGACATAAATCACGTCGCGCGCGACTCGAGGATTAGTTTAGCGCTGTAGGCGGACCATTTGTATCTTCGCAAGATATTTACATACATTTTTCTTCCGGCGGCCTCCTCCACCAGCAAAAAGCCGGTGACAAATCGCCGCGCGAAAGAATATAGAGCGGCGTGTGTACGTGCCACGGTGCCCGTCGCTTTCACTTTCTTTCACGGGGGGTGGAAAACTTAGCAGAAACATTTATGGGCGGCCTTCCTTTCGGAACGACGTCGAAAAGGGCCGAGGTCCGCTTTTACGACTGTCTCTACCCTAAATCCTTTCCCCTATCCCACGACGCGTACCGCCATTCTCTATTCAATAGCATAATTTCACTTGACTCATCGCGTTTCAGGAAAGTCGTCAGATAAAACGGGGCACTATAAAAGCGGCTCGAATTTTCGACATATCTGGTTCGATTCTATCAAGTTTGATTATCTTTGTCCCTGCCTTTCTTGCTCCCCCTTCATTCGTTCGTTTCCTTTTCCCCCCGATTTTCGTTATGAGACTTGTACAAGTATTGTCAACGAAATTAAAATCAATATTGACCTCGGTGGGGGGCAGGTCGAAGCTGAATGCGCGCCATGGGCAGACCTTATGTTTGTTTAATCATGTTTGCCCAATTTGCACAGCAATTCACTTGAGACGCGCAGAAGTTCGTAGTATGAATAGTGATAAAAATATCACGGTTTAACGAGAAGGAACAAGGAACCATATCCCGCAATCTACTTCGCGTAGAGTCAGCTAATTCGCTGCGATAGATCAGTGATTCCAAAATTCCTTGACCACCGTTTTGTGAATATAAACGTAAACGTCGCCGTGGCGTAAAACTGAAATAATTTGTATATGCTTCCCTGGCCCTGCAATCCGTCTTATTCAATTTCCCACGGAATTCATAAAGCTTCAGCGAATTACTTCCAACCAATGAGCGATAACAGGTAGGCTTGTTTACCGGCAAGTTAGTGGGTACTTTTCTTTCGCAAGCCCACCCCATGCCAGCGTAGTTCATCTCGTTCCACGCTCGACAACCCTGTCCATCTGACTCTCCGCCACTTTTCTTTAACGAGTTTTTATGAAATTCTGGCCGGTCGCTACGAAAATCTGCCCCGAGAAGAGAGGGCGGGCCGTCGTAAGCTTTATTAAAAAATAGCTTGAATCGTGTTGCTCGATTTCCCGCGGACCATGCTTCTCCTTCTTCCTCGCGAAACGCTGTATTCGCTGCCTATCGATCTTCGTGGAGATGTGAAAACAGCGGCGCGATAGGTGCGTGAGGGAAGAACAGTACGTTCCCACGATGAGAGAAAGTTTGTGACGAAGGAATTAATAACTCAAAATATATCTTTAAAACCTCCACGTATATCCTTAGAATTCACTCAACTAGCAACACAACTGTAATCTGAAGAATCCCTCGCAGGCACAGGTTCCCTGCATTTATACCCTTCTCTTACTGTTCCACGCACCACAAAAGTCACCAAACGATCAGAGGCCAGTGACCATGATTGCGACCGCGCTCGTCATTCGTCATTTTTAACCGACTTCAAAAAGGAAGAGGTTATTAGACTCGACCCGTATTTTTTTTTATGTTTGTCCCCGCATAACTACTCAGCATATGCATACACTGCATCAATATTCGCCCAATATTTTGCCAGTTCTGGTTAATAATAAAGACTATTGTCACCTAATTATTATTATTTTATGTACGTACGCACATATCTCATCAGCATGTTGTGTCAATATATATAAAACTAAAAAGTTAGATATAAAAAAACTTAAAAAAAAAATTAAAACCGACTTCACAATAATAAAAATGCACTAAAAAATAAAAAATAATTTTTTCCCTTATTTAATCTACGACTCTCATATTTTTTCTGCCAGCGCCTCATCATTTGCACTGTGTAAATCTGGCGTGCACTTAAAAAATATGAGAGTCGAAGATTAAATAAGGGAAAAAATTCTTTCTTACTTTTTAGTGCATTTTTATTATTTTGAAGTCGGTTTTAATTTTTTTTATAATTTTTTTATATTCGAAGCTGTCCCGAGTGGCTAAGATAGAACCAGCTAATGCGTCTATACGCTGCCTCGCCGTTCCCGCGATGCGGAATACTAATTTCCTCGTAAACCGGATGTCGAAGGCAACGCGGGCTAACGTCACCGACAATGAACGAAACGACGCTCCTAACGCGAAACTGCGGTTTATTAAACCCACCAGAATACGAAGCAACTGCACGCGCTCGCGTTTGTTTCAGCAGATTATTATAATGACATCTCGATGTGCTTCGATTCTATTCATCGACAGAAATAGTGTGAAACCATTCGCCAGCGGAATGGGATATTTATGTTTTCTATATGAGAATTCTCTTTAATTATATTCACCGAAATTATACGATGTACAAATACTGGATATTTAAAAGTTATTGATTCTGTATTATCCGCGTAACGCAGAAGACTACAGAATGGGCAAACGTGACAATGGAATTTAAGACATTGTTAAATACTTAAAAAATCAGAATTTTATCAGAAGAATCAGTTTACAGTGTATTCATACAGATACAGCGTATCTTTATGTCGATATAAATCTTCAAATAAATCGATACTTTATTACTTAGCTTGAACAAGTAAGTTTCTCTCTTTAATAATATCTAGGTTCCGCATACTGCTGCGTTATTCCATAATAATCGTTTACACCGTACTACCATCCACGAATCTCGCGAATAATTAAAGCGTTATTAAAATATGATTACGTTATAAAGAGCTAGGATTTTACGTTGTTATTCTGGAGAATAAAACGAAGTGTAAGAAAATTTCAACGTGCCACTAAAAGCTTTCGCGATATCCCAGTATAATAAGATACCTGTCCGTTTAATTATCCCTGTATAAATTATCAAATTCTAATTAATGTGTCATAATATTCCAAAGTTGATCGTGAATGTGATGCCGTATTATAACTAGACGGCAGCCATGACGCGTAACAAGTGCACCCTCATTAAACAACGTCGAGAACGTAATGGATCGTGACACAGATTGATAACACAAAGTGTATAGAGGGTGGAAGTATTCTGTGCATACAATTGCAACGTGGACGTATCCTTTAATTCTCTAATCCTATAATTTTTTATAAGATCCCCGCATTCTAACGATTCCATCATTCCCAAGCCCAACGGTTAAAAGAACTCCACTGCCACATCTGCCTCAATCCTACAAATCTCTCCGACGTCTTCCCAGACGCACGTCCCACTTTGCGTAATTAGTTACGCAATCCCCACACGCACACCCCGCTGAAATTACACACTATCAAACACGAACGTACCTCCCCGAGCTTCCATCAATTTCACATCCCCCGGATCACCCCATTTACGTTTCCATTCGACTCGAGATCACGTAAAATACCACCTAAAAACCAGCACACACCGCAAGAATACCAAACACCACTGACACCCATTCCGTCGTGCACGCACTGAAATCGATTCCGAACCCCCTGGCGAGGGGTGGAAAAGTCGAGGCGGGAAACGGCCGCTTAAACCCCAGGACAGTATCTTCCCCTTTAATGGGGCCCGACCGGTTCGATTCCAGAGTCGTCTTGAAGTTGGTCCACGGCCAGCAGGTCTGTGTTTATCCGGATACATGGTTAATCACAGGTTAACCGTGGAGGCCGCAACCCCTACGTCTAATGGCGGCTGAGCGGCTGAGCGGCGAGCCGTGCATTGTTACTACGTTGCACATCGGAGTGTTTGATTAATCATTGGCTCAGCCCGTGTAATCCAGCTGTTAAAGCTGTGCCTGCAGGCCTTCGAGCGTGCCCTGTACACGATTCCGACCTCCTTCCGTGTACGCGCACCTGTTTGCCCTCCCCTGCGGAGCGTGTACATCGGCACTCGTTTAAGGTCCCCGCCGCCGGAAATTATGGGCAGGCCCGGCGCACGAGAGCCGCGCCGAGTGTTTCGGAATTTAATAAGATTCGCGACCATTCTGCCTGCACCTCCAGAAGACGTCGCAAAAATTCTCACCCTCCCGCCCTCTTCGCTCGCGTCTCTCGTTTTTCCTTCCCCCCCCCCCTGCCAGCCTTTTTTTCGTCTTCCCGTTGCCTCCATTCTCCTTTCTGCCTCATAAATCCGTTTAAAAGCCGAGGATTTATGTCGACGCGCGGTCATGCGCGCGGCTGTGTGAGTCCGCGGCTCCTTCGTGTACACGGGCTGACTGTTTCGGACGGTTTTCGAGAACGGTCTCGGGTATATCCACGCCACGTCGGTTTCTTATGGTGTTCCGCTGGTATACAGCCGCGGGACGGGCCAACTTAACCGCGATCCCGATGAACCGCGCGAGATTTACAGAGCTCAATTAAATCTTCGTTCACCATAGGTCCGCGACAGACTCGTTCGTCGCCGGGTTAATCCAAACAAATTTGTCCAAGGAGGATGTCGATTGCCAAGGGTAGCTCGCTGGTACGAGTTCAATATCGCTGTCGAAGAAGCAAGCTTTTGTTCCGTGACGGAAGCTGCGCCTTCCTTTTATTCGCGGGGGATAAGTCATTAGCGGGACGCGACGGAGTCCGATGAATCCCCCCAAACGGCCACTTGTTATCACGGTTATTTTTATACGACCTTGTTCGTGAACCGACGTCACGTCAACGCCATCCGCGAGTACATACGTCGCGTATAATCTACCGTGAAAAATGTCGCGACGTCTATCTATTGCGTGCCACGTAAAACGCCACGGTCTTATAATTCAGAACGATCTAATGAACTGTTTAATATTTACAGCTTTGGATGGATGGGGCGGAGAAGCGAGGCGTGATAAATATTGAGCGGAACGTTTCAACGCGACGCTATCTTGAACCATCCAGCGGCTCGTGTCGTTAGAAAAACCGGGACCGGCAATTAAACGTATCCCGTAATTTATAGCGAGCGCACGGGCGCGTAAACGCGACTCCATTAAATCAAATTGTCCAATTAGTACGGCTTTGTTTGTAAAACGCAGAACGGGGCGCGATTGATTTTTCTCTACCCTGGGCGCGCCCCGTCGCGATTCACGGTTCGACCGCGATATAAAGTACCCGCGCGATAATGCAATTACGAGCGACGCGAGCGTCCTCTTTATTCCCCGCCAAAGGATTTCGCCGATTCGAATTATCGCCGACTTTCGACGGACGAGCAGCAAATGGACAATTAAAGCGTCGACAAAATTTGCGGTACTTTCACGCGATTAAAAAACTATCCCGATGAAGTTTGAATGTTTGATTATTTAATGATTGATCGATGAATACGCGAGAGAGTGCAAATCGGGAATATGAAATGTATATTTAGAAGTGGAGGTCAACAATGAAACATAGGTAGGGTAGACCGGGGGCGGTAGTAACACTATGACTTTGGAATACGCTTACGCAAAATTTATTACAGTTACAACAAGAGTTTTTTTACGAAAATGTTACTTACTTGTCTGACATTCTTTGAGCCACAACAGTTTCGCTGTATGTCAAGTAATATTCCGGTTATTAATCAAAAATGAGAAGCGGAGAAAGTGTCACAACCGTCCCTGACCCCGGGTCGGTTGTAGCACTGCATGGAGTCGGTAGTAGCACAAATTTAACTTTACAAAATTAAAATATTGATTGATCTTAATTATAATAATAAATGAAAAAAGTAAAATTTATAATCAATTATGCGGTGTCGCCATTGTGGCAGAAATAGAAAACGTTTTGGCTGGTGCATTCTTCGTGTGATCAATACTTACATTCAGTACATTGCACCCATTTTTTATTTGGTTTGCTTGTGCTGTGCTATAGGATTCCATGCAAACAAGACAATACTATTATTCTTCTCTGTCATTATTCGGCTCTATTGCGGTACAACCGACCTCGATTGCCGATGTTACAATCGCCCCCGACCATGCTTTTGAACTTCAATTATAAATTTTGACTAACGGGACGCATAAAAGTGCTAAGTAACGATCAGTATTACTTAAAAAATGGCCAGATTAAATATTAAAAAATGGAGAAAACAGGTACTCGCAAAGGAAGTATTTATATTACAATTTTAAATCAGTAAGGAAAAGGTACTTTAGGGTATCGAAAAGTTATTTTCTTCACTATGCATGCCTATTGTGTATCTATACTCCTTGGATATTGATGTGTGTTTTCGAAATGTCATTTTTCATCATATATCCAAAATTTGTGTTAATTTCTATCATATGTTTTGAGATATTTAACGTGTTACAATCGCCCCCCAATCAGTGAAAAATGCTTTTGAAATAGGGAACAATGAAGGCGTCGTAAATATTTCACTGGAATTCCCAACAAGAATCAAGTTTTCTCTGAAGAGGAATACAATGTTCTCATGCATTTGACTAACTGTACGTACCTACATCGTTCAGGATAGGTAACATCTCAAGGGAGAGAATGTAGTTAGCGATAGGTGAAAGCGAAACGCTGAGGAACTTCTGGGAATACATACTGACGAGCTATCGAGCGTGCAATCCAGTCGAAACTCATAACAGGTTGCAGTTCGGAAACGAGCGTGCACGAACGTTGTTAAGACTATCGCCGAATGTTTCGTACATTCCCGTTGTTTACTCAATACCCTGTACCGTTTTGTTCGCTGACCTGACGGTAGCTCGCAATGAAGCTTAAGTGGCCGTTTTCCCAATTTCGCATCCACAGATAAAACGAGAATCGTTAAAGGCTATCCACCGTAATGAGACTGGTTGTTCCACCGAGCAGAATGGATATCGAATATTTTTTTTAAAATTCCCGGCAATTTACGATGACTTCGATCTCGCCAGCAGGTACGAGCAGAACGAAGCTACCAATTAGTTATCGCTCTCAAAGTATTACCAAACGACCTTCGTATGATTTCCTGACAAAATTTCAGAATTAACATAGAGTTAGCAAATTTCTATGCAAACCTGCAAATTGAGTGTCCTTGCCAAAAAAAAAAAAAATAGGACGCGACACTGTGTCTAATTTAGCATGTAGCGATGCTTGGTGCGAGTAAAAGATTTTTTCTGTAATTAAGCGCCGGGGAAAGGGGTAACGGGGCGTGAGGAGAAAGCAGTCTTCTACTGTGAAAGTTTTGAGGAACGACGATCACAGGATGGATAAAGCTTTTAGAGACAGTCACCGAGAACCCTCACAGCGTAAATCTAACGTCGTCTGGTGGTCATTAGCTATTTGCCTGC
Source organism: Andrena cerasifolii (assembly GCF_050908995.1). Taxonomy (NCBI): domain Eukaryota; kingdom Metazoa; phylum Arthropoda; class Insecta; order Hymenoptera; family Andrenidae; genus Andrena; species Andrena cerasifolii. The sequence goes on along the minus strand of NC_135119.1, from coordinate 22,211,702 downwards.
TTCCATCGTTACTTCGGGCTGAAGACACTTGCGTCAAGCTCCGAAAAATCCTGCTTTAAGTGCTTTAATAACCGAAGCGTTCGATATTGACCACGAGTAAGAATCAATCCAATTGACTCCTCATTTCTTCTTAAAATTCTTTCATTGACTTGTTTATTAGATTTTTAACTAGGTGACAATTTCGTCGCTGCCCTCCGAGAAACTAGCGGGCCCGAGTTTCCCGAAGACGCGAAAAATCGGGACATGGGACGGTGTGTACCACGGATGGAAGTTTTAAAGAGCGATCGCGCGGCAGCGGAGCTTTCGGAGAGCCGGGTGAATAGGACACTCGCTGGGAATTGACCTTTCCGACATAAGCGTCGCATTGTCTGCCACGGCAGTCGCTTGCTATTGCCTCTAGAATCCTCCGAAAGAGCCGGTGACGTCGCCGGTTGGTTATCGCAAAGGTGAAACGTGGAAAGAAAAAGCTCCGCCGTCCCACGCCCTCCCCTCGTCGGTGAAAGCGAGCCGTTTCCTCGCGCAAGCCTTTTTCACGCCACTCTTCGTCGCGACAGTCGCTGAGAAACAGTTAATTACGGGCGCCGAGACTGCTTTTGTGACTTATTAACGAGGTCGCGCGCCCCAACGTCATTGGAATGCAAACGAACAGCAATGCTCCTTCAAGATAGCCCGCGTCGAGATGTCGGTAACATTTCTCGCTTTATACTGAAAACACTCTGCCCTCTCATAAAGCACAACTGCTTTTGTCCCGTACAAAAGCATTTTCACGTCGGAGGACTTCGCGTTCCTCCACAGCTGATGGTGCTTCTTTTCAACGTCAGCGGACCACGATGTATAGAGGCTCACAAAAGGAGCTGCTCCTTTTTCTTTTGTTCTTCCTCTTTTTTCCCTTAATTTTGAAACCGCGGCGGAGCGGTGCGTGGGCCAGGAGGTATTCGAGGAAGACGAGAGAGGTAGGAAGCGTAATGGCGAGGCGTCTGGTGCTCGTCTAGAAACCTGGAAAACGGCCGAGTGCAATAAGGTCGCGAGTAATGCGAATGATTTATTAACGTTTAGGTTTATGCCGCGTTCATTACGCGGCCGAGGAAATATATACCACGCTCTCTCTCTCTAAAGTACTTTCGTACTGGAATATTCTATTTCTTCTGGTCGTGATGGACGTGCGATCGCCGGCCACGGAGAGCTTCGTCCATGGATGTTGGGCATTCTGAAAAATTTCTCCCTCTCGACCGTAAAATTCGTAAGTTCGGCGGGCGTAATAACTCGCTGACCAAACGCTTCGCGCCGCGGATATATATTTTTCATTGTGGGACGATTCTTTATGACGCGTATAAAACGTTCCCTCTACTCGGCGGATGTACAGAACGCCGAGTTAGTAATATTGGTGTAACCTGGGGCATTATTTCTTGCCCTGCGTGAGCGGAATTAATTAAAGGGTTTTTGCGGCTACTTGCCGGGCATCACCTACTGAGAGCAATCAACGTCGCGCCTCTTCCCCGACTGGTGTTGTTTTGCACCCGCGCCTCATTTCGGACGTTTTCCATCGATGGGTGAGCGATAAACGAACGTATAACGGCTCGCAGAGGTATAGCGATGTCGTAAAAGCGGCAGGAGGCAAACTCGGCAGCGTCCCCGAGTGCCTTCCCAGCGAGTCAAGAGTCCACGGACATATTCAGCATAGTTGCTTAACTTCTGAAGCAGTTTCCATTTGATACTTCGTTCTGCGGGACGCTGCTGCTCGATAACTTTATAAAATAGCGAAACTAGGTCGTTAGAGGGAATAATTGCTCGATGGAAGCAACGTTATTGCGCTAGTAAACGTTAATAAATATTCTCGTATTTACCGAACCGTTTGAGAAGAGAACAAAGTGCATACGCATAGAAAAATACGATTTGTATGCAGCTTAACTGCTGCATGCGGTATCTCCATTGCATACCGCCCCTAATTTAATTTGTTTCATAGAGGAAGATTTGCGAGAGCGGTTAAGTGTACCCAGCTACTGTACAAAAGCAAACTGCTGCACGTACAAGATTCCACCTACACGTGCATACCCATACGTATACATATCGACGTAAGAAAGGTCTGAGGAAGTCCACGGGGAGTAACGACTCGTGACTACTTTTTGCATAGCGAATGCCTGAAGACGGTGGAAAGAGAGTAGCGGCAACGCGCGCTAGCCGGCGAGGGCTGCAGGGCTCACGAGAAGAGCTTATACAGGTATGCTGCTATCCTTTCGAAAGACGACTATTTGCTTACATTTCGAGCCCTTCTTTTTCGTTTCCCCTAGTCCGCCGACCTTCCACTGTCGGATCAATGCTGGTCGCGTTCTACTGTGAGTAGAGCCGCTCTTTCAACGCTCAGACATCTAATACTCTCCGCTGTGTGCACTGCACCTCCGCTGCCTTCAAGCACTAATTAAAAACTAAGTTCCGCTTGTCATAGATATCCGCGCGATAGATCGTGCCTCGTAGATTTCATTTACAAACATTCAATGTTTAAAGAAGAGTTGTCGGAATTGAAGTTTCTGAAATGTTTCTTAATTCTTCAGGAAGACAGGAACTCCTGCGATTTTATTGCTCAAGGTTCAAAGGTCCGTGAAACCAGCATCGCCAGGTAAACGTTCTTCCCTCTGGAGTCGTTGTCCCTCCCGCCACTAATCCCTCTTTTTCTCTTCCCCATTCGCCTGTAACCAACCCCTTCTGGGATTCCAGGGACCCACGATGAAGCCCGCGGAATTATTAATGGCACCCTAGGACGTTCCGTTAATTGACTCGGATTTTATTACACTCGCGCTTCGACTTTGCCGGAGGAAGAAGGAGTTGTCGCGAAGAAGAGCCCCCCATGATGGATCGTCTCCGCGGTGGAAGAGTTTCCTCGGCGCAACTTCCGCTCTATGAGGAACATTTTTGAAAGTCAGTCACCCGCGACGCCCGCCATTCAGACCCGTTGGCCGTCAGACAAATAAAAATAGACGAACCCCCGTGTCGGTCGAGAAGCCCAGCACGCGATACCCGTTTCGTCGTTCAATGATTAATCGTTCCTCAGACAATATAATCAGCCGCGGCCTAACGGGCGATTTGCAAACGATCGCTGGCGTTCCTTCGATTTATTAACGCGCTCCTCGAGGGCCTCTCGCTTTTTATCCTCGTGATTCGCGGCTGCGCGGGCATTAAACGAAATTAATTGGAGATATCCGTCAAACGAAAACCTGTTGCACTGGATTTGTCGGATGCTCATTGTCGGCCAGTGCAGGCTTTATCACTTGCACGGCTGTACGGATCGGCTGGGAGCGTTTTGTTCTCGCGCATTTGGTACAGGCCTGGTGATGATGGAAGAATGGTTGTCTAACTCAGGACCCATCACCCAGACGTGGTCTAATTCACAGTGTATAATTATGAGATAGTCATGCTCGAGCCCCTCGTTTCTGAAATGGTTTCATTCAACCCATCGATGCTCCACTTTGCCGGCACGCTGCTACAATGGACTTCTTTGAAGTCAAAATACAATAGCTTCCCACTGTGACAGTGGACTTGCAAACGAAGTCGCGCGGTCTCTGTATCGATACATTTATACAGGACCAAGGGTTGCGAATTTTGTGCTTCCAAGCCACGCTACCAGTGGTCTACTACCTACTAGCTCCCTTAAGGGACTCGTAAAACAGATAAGATATCCTTTAAACGAAATTTGCATAACGGTACTCCGTAGAATGCTCTTTTATTTAGCGCGGCCTTGTTCCGTACTTAACGCGCACGAAACGCGGCGTGTTGCATACGCTGTGCAACAACGCGCGTGATAAATGCAAACTATGCCGCGCGAAGGAGAAACAACACTGGGGCGGGAAAAGAGATACGAGGCGTAGATAATGCGTTATTTTAATTTCGCGCCACCCCTTTGCTTTCCACCGTATGATTCTGGGACTCTTTAATAATTCGATACCCTGCGTTGCTCGCGCTTCCGCCACCCTCATTTCCAACCTGTCCGCATCCAAATGAAAAATAACGTGTAAATGTCCACGGTGATCTGGATCGTGGTGTCTGTGAATTATTTTGCTCGTCGGCCGCGGAGTTGTCGCGCTTGTTAAACGACGATGCAATTAATGAAACGCTGCCGGGGAAAAAAATCTTTCCGTCATTTACTGACACGACGTAATTCTTCGCGCATGCTTGCGGCTCGAATTTGGAATCCCCGAAATGAAATATGAATTACGAACAGCGACAAAAATAGACCCATTTACTGGAAATGCAATAACAGCTATTAGCCGACGTTCGATGCTTTGATTTTGACGGCTCATTACAATTATGACCGCTCGATAATGCTTCACCAGGCAGTCGAGGAAAGCGTGTATTAATAATGCTTTAAACGGAATATATTTTACGTAGTCTAATCGCTGCTAAAAACACTTACGTATTTTAACAATTTCTAGGTAATTCGGAGCAATTCCATAATTATCATACGGCTAACAAGAAGCCGTTATGAAAATAGTCGCTCTCTAGCATTAGTTACATCTCATCGAATCTATGGCTGCTGAAGAACCGTATTTCTCCAGTCATTATTAAAACGCCATTACACACGAAATTATGCGAAATTCTTCGGAGGAGGAGCCCAACTTCCAGCAACAATTTCGCCGTTTCCTCCGTCTTGATGATAAAAAGAAGCGCAAAGCTCCGAGTGTACAATATCACTTCCGCGGAGATTACAAAGCCTCGAAGAGATTCATTAAAAGGTCGCCGCGCAGAAGGGTGCATAACGATATTTATGCGAGCGGAGGAAGGAGAAAGGAAGACTGAGATAGTTTCCTAGGTTCTCGAGGGAGGCTGCGGTGAAATCGAGAAACAGACGAGGAACAACAATAACATCGAGGAGGGGTAGTGAACAAGAAGAACAACGGTGGGAACGTGGCATGATATTGAAAAGTTTCTGCGGAGGCGCGTCTCATTTTCAAATTACAGGCGCCGCTCGGCCAAAGCGGAAGAACGACGAGCGAGGGGGGGGCAGGAGGGTAAAGGCACATTTTAATCAAGCGCTTATCGAGTTGAAAACTCGAACATTATTGCGAGGGGCCGAAGTTTCGCGGGGTCGTGTGCCGCAGTTCCACTTGCAGATGGAATCTGCGTGCTATTCGTTGCGTCGTGCTCAGATAATATAGGAATCGATACCTTGCACTCGAGGCGAATGCGGGCAAAGTTGGCGAGCACGTATGTCCCGCGGCGATCCGTTCGCTTTATGGCGCGTATAATCGCCCTTTTAATTATTACGCGCCCCCGTCCTACGTCGCCTGTATTTCAAAACGGTGTTAAATGACTGTCAGAGGCACGTTTGCTCGATTTCAACGCGCTGTCTGCCAGCTAGTTCAACGTCATTCGCCCTCCGAAAGTGGAATACGCTTTCGTTAGGCCGGCTGCGTTTAAACAGCGGCGCGTCAGCGCGTTAAAATCCTGTCGAAATCGCGAAATCAAGAGGAAAATTCAATTTGCATGGCGCGCTACGATAAATGTAACACCTTTCGTCCAAGTCGATGCAGTTACAGCGATACTTGAACAATCCAGCTTGAAACCCTTGACAGTATCCTTCATTGCAGCTTGTCTGACCACCGCGAGCGTAATCTACTTGAATTCAAGATGAGTTCCGTAACTTGATCACTCACAGTCCTTCTGGTATTAGAGGATCGATTCAAATTGTCTCATGTCGGGTAACTTCGTTCCGAAGCTGTCAAAGTCGCCTTCAGTTTTTTAAACGTAAGTCCACAATTTCGCCTCGTTTATCTCGACGGAGAAAGAAATGTTGACGGCCAGGTTACGTGGTTCACGCTTGCATACCCCGCGATCTATCAAGTTCATTAGATCTAGGACTACGTGGCCGTGCCTTGTAGCGACAGCACCTTGACAGAGGAAACACTGAAAGGGCGGATATTGGGAGCTGACGAAGCGGTTAAATCACAGGCTACATCTAACAAAACAATATTCATTCCACGCTTACTCCCCTCATTATTGTGTCTTTTTTTCGCACGGGGAAGGAGGAAATGGGCGAATCCTGTACAGGCCGTACACATGGATATCGCCCGCGCAGATTCGTCCACAACGGACCGGGGCGATGTTGATTTTTCACTCGCGACTTTTGTCTGCCTGAAAAATCGTCCGTTCACCTTTTGTGCAGGCGCGACATCGACGTGGCGCGTTTTACCGTGTAACCTGCTTCTCTTTCTCTCGTCTCCTCTTCTTCCCTGGACCTGCCTTCTGTTCTTTGTGTCCTGCTGAATGTGAATGTTCCGATCGATAGGAGCTTCATAAATTAACTGCCCCCCGCGTCCCTTTGCGCGCAGCGTGTACACTCGAAGATCGTTCGATATAATCGTTAGCATCGATCTTGGATAGGATTGATGACATCATCCCGCGACATTTCCTATCTTGACTGTTGAATATCTCCCGAGGAGCAGAGGTAAGATTTCATCTCGCTGCGCCACGAGAAAAGCAGAAGAGCCACCGAAGTTTCTCGCGCGCGATCGATTCTCGGTCCTAGTCGGAAGTTTTTCGACGCAGGCGCTCGCCAACTCGAAAATAAAACGCGCGAATTTACGGTGCTGCCGGCACGTGAAAAGTTCCGGGGCTTAAGGGCGATTCGTAATTCGAAAGCACCGTGGAAAATATAATCCTGTTGACTTGTTCACGGAAAGTACTACCCTCCATCGTTCTTCGTCCCTCCTCCTCATTCCCCGGCCGGGGCAATATTCAGTAATATCGCAAAGAAGGATATCCTAGGCGCATCTACCAGTAGCGCAGGCAAACATCTGCCGTCAGGAAAGAACTGCTTGCCCCGTGACAGTAAATCTGAAGAATAGTCAACGAAAGAGGCACGACTTAAACGGCAACTGCACGTTGAAACCAACCCTCTGTGCGCCTTTTGTGCTTTTCCTTTCCTCGATCGAGGGACATATGAGGAATCCGACGACCTCCAAGGATCAAACACTCCGGTATTGCGTTAGCGAACTAAAAACCTTCGCGGGCCAGAGTATCGACGTTGTCCCGAGGCAATTTGAAAACGGCTATCGAGCAGCCGTCTATGTTTCGAAAGCGTCGGCGGTGAATGCCTCGTAAACCATGCGCGCGGCCAATGCTCAACACCCATTTCTGAGGGAGCGGGGCATTTCCCGCGGAGATGATCGCCCCGCCGGCATTTGTGATAGCACAGGCGATAGCCTCGGCGGAGACGAAACGCCGAATCGCCGAGATAGGTCGCAAACGGCACATTTCGAAGAATCGGTACATCCACCCACGCGCCGGGATTCTCGTGGAGAGGCTAAGATTTCTTCGTGTTCTCCCGTCCCCTCCTCACTTTTCGGCAATTCTATAAAACTACCACGTCCCCGGCCAGTATTTCATAACCCCGTAACAGTCTGGCAACCCTCATTGATTGAGCAGATACGAGTCAGAGCTGGCGGCGTCCGAGAAATAACCTTCGCAGTGGCCGACATCAAACTCCCCCGTGTGCGAGAATACGTCCGCGTACGTGTGGGCCTGCCTGTGTGTGCGCGTGTGTCTCGCCACCCTGTCCTCCCTTTCTCCTTCTGGCTGTACATGTAGCTACACATAACGTACACGTGAATAGGGCAGCATCGTCAGCGGAATTTTAAATTCCCTTAAAACGCCGGACCGTATCGCGGAACACTGAAATTTCGTCAAGTCTCCAGGGTATACGCGAATACCCGCGCATCTGCAGCCGAACGATTGTGTACGGGCACGTATACGAAGGAGTGCAGGCCGCCGAACAATGCGCATTAGTACGGGAGCGCTCGGGTTTTCCGGGACAGAAACAGCGGGCAATCGATTTCGCCGATCCTCGTTGACGTTCGGTGACGAGTTCCTCGCGACAGTTCGGATACACGTCCACGAACGAATTTAGAGCCATTACACTCTCCGCAGGGTCGGTTTCTAAAGCGGCGAGTAATATTCAGTATTGTCTATGGATCTTAATTTGTGGGAACGTAGACAAACGCGCTCGAGTGTTAATTTGAACGTCACCTTCGCGTTCTCTGTGTACAAATGAAATTAGAATAGTGTTGGATTGGTGGGCGAGGGAGTCTGTCGTTTTCTTCGTCGCTTGTCGTTCGATACAACGAAGAGAACCGGGGGACGTTTGGAAACAGTGGTTAGCGTCGAGGGAGAATGTCGGTCGCCTTTCTTTCTCATTTCCGGTTCGGCAGACAGCTCGCAAATCAGGGTGTAATTGCTAAATGTAGCGTGACGCGTTGCCGAACAGGAATGGAAAAGTAGTCGGTGTAGGTAAAATTGATAAAACCCCATCGAGGAGCATGCTCTGACGCGACCAATTCGGTATGCCGCGCAAGATTCGTGTAGGTGTTCGCGAGCACCGTTGTGTAATCTTGTTCTGCTATATTAATAACGATATCCTTTGAATTCATTCCTATGTCATGAGCTGTGTTAATAGGGAATGCAGCACGAGTAGAGACGTTTATTCAATATATCACAGTTTAATAGAGACGCAGGAAACAGGATGTACGATTTTCTCACGTCCTCGTGACGAACAGGATGTGTAATCGTTCCGTCACTTATTTCTAAAAGAATGTGTATATTATATATATTATTCAAATTAAAGCTCGTTTCTATAATACTAGATAATATAATATAATAAGTATATTCTTTTGAATCTTTTATTTCAGATGATCGACTTTCGAGCAGCAGTGGTCACCGCAGAAGCCTTTTTTTAAGAGAACCTTCGAGTGATGGACCATAACTTAGTTATTGATAAATATTTTTAACTAAAAAAATTACGATGCACGGTACTAGATGCAATCCTTAAAAGGAAAAAAGATTTTTTGAGAAATGTATTATAGCTTTTGAGTAAAAAATTTCCAAAAACCACCCTTTTTTCGGCCTCCTGACTGAGCATGATTCCTTAAGAAACCCTTTCCGCTAAGAAACTGTTCCTACAACGGTAGGTCGTGTGTAATTAGGATAAAACGGTTGGCCGTATTTAACCGTGCACAGCTGCGTTTCTCTAATCAGCGTCTAAGGTATTTGCGAAGCCAGGCGAGCGTCAGCGTACTAATTCGTCGGAACAGCATTACGAGCTTCTGAAGCATCGCAATCGATACGGGACGGTGGTCCCAATCTTCCTGGAGAGACGCATGTAGCTACACGAAGCCGGATACACCCGGTATTTGTCTACTTATCTCGAGTAAATTCAGTCTACACCGTGTCAACGTGGCTCCTCGGGAACGGGATCACAACGGATTTGAAGATGCAAATGCAGCAGCCCGCCATTTCCATGCGTGCTCTCCTCTCGCTGCTTTCTCTCTGCCCGTCCCGTCTCGTTTTAGGGCATCTAGGGCACGGCAGCTTCTATTCGCGCGAGCGGGGCTGGACGTGCACCGGCGTCTCCCCTTTAAAAGGTGAAGTACAACACTCGAAAGCTCGACACAACGTGAAAGCGTGCACGGAGAAACCGAGACACGGGCGGGATGAAGAAACGCGGGGGACGATGCAGAAAGAGATACGGTAACGTCACTAGCTGGATACGTCATTCCCGCGTTGGCAGAGTCAGCGGCTAGTTTCTTATTAGCCGCTTTACCTGCCACGTCGTCGTTAATTAGGATGCTTGTAGAACGCTTTTCGACCGTTTCAGAAGTCGCGAGGACCATGCAATAACGTCTACCCAGTCTAAATCTGAAGTTATTTCAGACCTCTCCTTAAGTTAGACTCTTCCCAATTTGAGCAGAAGGCAGCTGTTAGCAACGTTTACGAGATATTGATTTCTGAAGCGACAACTAACCGGGGAATGAAGCTTTAGATGAACAGAGCTATTTCGGCTGCGGTGCCATTTATATGTAGAAGGTATGAGGATGATGGCCAACTGGGACACAATTAGCATTCGACGAAAACTAAGGTGAGTAGATCAGCTGTCAGTTAACTAGGACGTCGGTCGGTTGTAGCCCACGCGAAGGGACGTCATTTACTTGAGAGACCGTATTATTATACACCGGGAGCGGCCAGCGACACACCAGTTTGAAAAATACACGCGAAAGTACAGCAGATAGAATGACGGCTCGCGATAACCACCGGCGTGGAAACAGCTGTGCGAAAGGTAAGAGGATAACAGAGTAAAACACTCAGTCTACCATAGAGCTTTATACACCCGGCAGAGCGAAAGTCAAACCGTAAGCTTTCGGGAGAAACAGGAAGGACGGAGAGTTTATTGTTCCGCAGCTTTTTCTCCGGGCTTTAAGCCCAAACATTCCCAGAAGTGACTCCGTCGAGTTGTCTTAAGCGTCCACAAATTCGCGGAACGTTCTCATTGAGAACGTATTAACACTCGGCGTGGAAGTGTATCGTTGAAAAGGATGCGACGCCTGCCGCGATGCAAACACAGCCCAGCTACACAAGCACGGGCGAGTAAGCATTCTTGGGGCGAGTGTTTGGACTGAAGCTTAACGCCCCTGTAGCTCCGCAACGATTTCACGAATTATTAGTTTGTCCCGTCTTCTGGCAAATATTACACTCCCGCGTCTAAAGAATCGACGAAGAACGTGGCCATCTATCCTGTGTCTGGTCAGCTGACTTCAGAAACCAGTGCTATAGGTCGAAGAAGAAGCAGTTACTTCTAATTCCCGGGAAGTGCTCGTACGTTTTCATCAGGTCGCGCTAGTGCCCGTTACTAGTCCGTCGCAGGCGACGTTATTGCACCGTGAAATATGTTTATGTTTTGTCGAATTGAAAGCTGTGATCCGGGGGGGTTATTAAACGCGATGGCTGCGGGTGGGACAGCGGGTAGCACAGCTTCGGAGACCTTTCGGCGAGACGTCAACCGGCTACGAGCAAAACATGACCGGTTTATGAAAATGTAAATGCGTTACCCACAATCCCGCGGAGTGCGCTTTTAGAAATATTGCGGGCGGAATGCCCCGTGCCATATGCCACGCGTTTGCCTCGCCGCAATGATGCGAAGGTGAGTAGGTAAGTGCGTTACGACAGCGACACCGACATAAAATTGCAAAAATACGTCATCCGTTTCCGTATTATCAACGTTGCCCTCTTCGACGTGGAGATCGAGCATTCTGACTACGGAAGTATGTCCGAACGAAAACATGGCCGGATGTGTACTCCCAGATAGCCGTGGCGTCACCAGAATGGCTTTCGCCAATCGATCGTTACTCTTGGTCGTTCGATGAGTGTCAGGTCATTTCTAATAATTATTCAACCCCGTATCCTGTTAGCAACGCTGTGAAACCCGGGTGCAATAGTTGTTACGGTCTGGAAAAATATAGAACTTGATAATTAGAGTGACAAGAATGGATGTGTCGTGGACAGAGACGTTATGGTAATGATGGAAGTATTACTGTAAAAAAAACTCGAATTATTCGAGTTGAATCAGAGTCGCACTATGATTTTCAACAAAAGTGTCCCCTACCCGCGTTATCATCGCGATTACAGACCACTGTACCGAATGAAGCGCGACAGTGTTTTAATTCCGATTTATCTCGCGGCGAATGGCGTCAATGTTCCACGGTGGAAATTTCATTAATCGTCCGAGTAATGCACGCCCTTCAATAGTTATCTCGTGTACGCGGTCGCGCATCGGTTAAAATTATACACATTCTGCGACATGAAAATTATTATAACTTGCCAGCACGTAGCAGGTATGCGCAATGGTATTCCCCGATACTTTAATTAGACCATAATGCGGGAAGAGTGAGAAAATTGGGCGGAAGCTGCGGGGAACCGTTCCGCGTTGCCTAAAACATCCCCGCGTACGCTGCGATGGGAATATTCGGAACAAGGGCGTACTGAAATCGCGAGCTGGCTGTGTGTTAGAGGATAGCGGGAGTCAACCGCTCATTTCGCGATATATAAAAGTTTTACGAGATACGGGAGAACCGGCGGGTCCAGCGAGTAATGCAAGCTTAATCCATCAATGCCTGTCAGAAATTCTGCGGATAGCCGCGCTGGCAAATTTATCATTGCCTGTATAAATCAGACAAAGCTTGAGAATGTTCAGAAAACAATAGTATATGTTATCGTTATGTGTTTGGTTATAAATCTTGCTGAAAAATTCTCGCTCCGTCCATACATCGCGGAGAATTTGTAGCCGCAAGAACATACGGAAGCCTCAGGATTGTTTTAACGAAAACTGTTAAATAACAGGCATTCGAAAAAAAATATATAAGGTTTCTGCAATTGCAAACAACGATTGCACTTCGAGTCGTGTGCAGAAGGTAGATTGAAGAATACAAGAAAGTTTATGGTACGGGGCGACCTACTTCGTCCTCCTGAGCCGCGCCGTCTGACTAATGCATGGGTTACTCTACTGGATACAGACATTGTGCGGGTTAGGGAACACTTCCTCTCATTGTGAGGCTAATTTAATTCTTTCCCTGCTTCTTTATGACTATGTGTTAATACCAATTTCCAGAAATACCATAATTAACTAATGTGTTCATATTTAACGTTAATTTAATCCATATTTTCCGACGATATTATATCTTGGAACATTTTTTCATCGCGATTGCACAACTAATATTTTACTTCCAATCCTATTATTTTTCAGCGTTAGTTATACTAGAATCACGGACAATATGCTCGTGTATTCGTCGTTTTTCCAGCCGCGTCGACAACGCGGACCAGCTTGGACACGTTTCTCAGCGTGGAAACGCGTTAAAAATACGTCTGTAAATGGGATTCCGGCCAGGCGATGAGTTTTTTTCGCTACGTGCTCTACCTTCGGTGCTCTTGGTACCCTCTTTAAAGTTTCATGCCTCGTGGGAATAGCGTCGTGGCCGCGCTACTACGGTTAAGCGATGCAGATCACAGTGAGGCGAAGGGCGAAACCGCAATCTTGATCCGGCCAGAATCCTTCGTTTCTGTCGCTCTTCTACAGCACTTAAGCTCCAATGAATTATTAGTCGCTGCCACTTACGCTATTTATTTACACCGCCGCATTATTGTCGCAAATTCCCGCACTCATTGCGATAGAGCGTTCCACACTCTGCGTCACCGCGATTACAGAGGAAATTAAGTTACATTGGAAACATAAGAAAAAAATAATTGTAAGAAGCAGATACAGTAGGACTAACTATCTGAAGTATAATTTTCTTTTCCCTCCTTTAGCATGGGTATGATATCGAGGAGAATAGACTGCAGAGTGAGATCTCACTTGACATGCAAGGGGATCCAGGTTTCCTTTGCCCCCAACACTTAAATCTCCCTTCAGGAGTTCTTTGAGCCCAACGTTTCTCCGCGCCTTTGGTAGTGTAATAGAGACAGCCTCGGGATTTAATTTTCAAACCTCGTAGTAATCACCTGCGTCTCTTGAACGTAGTATAGACTGGAAATGATTGTGAGAACCAGTGACACGAGAACGGGGTTAGAATCGAAAGAGGAGGACAAAGCACTCCGGTGTCCCGGTTTTTCGGCTCGAGCTGCTGCGGGGCGACGTACACCGTATCGAGATTAAACTTTAAGGTATCACGTGAAACCATACCTTCCCCGTGAGAGTCGCTCGTAACTCTCCCGTATCGGATCGGTGTCTCCGACGAGGCCGTGAAACCAGGGTAATATCCATTTCGAGGTGCGGCACGTCGAAGATTGATCTCTTTCTCTCTGCCTGCTTGCTCGCCGAACCGGAAGAGACTAGTATCTTAAGTAGTAACACGGAATTGAGCGTTACTCCTATAATTTCCACCATCGGTCCACTGATCGTCCAATCGTACATAGTCGACGGGTTGCTTCTAAAGTCAGTCCCTTTAGTCGGCGCGAAATTATAACAGCATAATGTTTCGACGACCCGACTGTGGAAACGTCAACTGGCTATCTGCACCTATTCCTCTGTCAAATAGATCGCGTTACTTTTAACGGTATGCCTGTATTTTGCTGGCACGGTTATTCGGCCGTGTCTTGCCGTGGCACACGGTAAAAAGAACGACGACAGCCTTCTATGATAAAACGCTCACATGCGCGTCTCGGTTCGTACATCGGGAGTGAACGAAAGTTGGCGCGAAGCAGGAAAGGAAGACCGAGAAAAAGCCCGCAAGGACCGTCAAGCGTTTGATTTATAGGCGCGAGCAGCGGGCCGCGAAATCGGGTTACGTGCCTCCCTTTTATCAGCAGTCCTGTTCATTAGCGCCGAATAAATAAATGTTGATGGAAAAAAAAAGGGACGGATGTGGGTTAAGAGTGCAACGTGGAAGAGGGGTTGGGATGGCCGGGTGGTGAATCTACGGAGGAAACCGCGGGCAAAAATGGACGGTGACCGGTGGAGGAGCTTCGACCTCGAATCGATATACGACCCGACTTCGTCAGACTCCGTTGCGCCCTGTCGGTTCCGATTTTCGCGTGAAAAATACATTTTACCAGATAGGTGATCACCGAAACTGGCTGCATCCAGAACACCGTATTTTCTACCCCTTCGTCGCCGAACCCTGCTCGGGTTATCGACGTGCATAAGTGTGCAACCTTTCCGGGACAAAGGGACGGGGCAATTAATCGAGAGGCAGACGCGCAAAAGGGAGTCTGCGGGGTCCAGAAATTTTTATCGGCCACGTCCCGGTTCGATCGATGAATAAGCGAACGGTCCGGTCGCGTGTAATTTAAAACGAGAAAGCTAATGGAAAGTTTCGTCGGAGAAGGGGAGATCTATTTTAGCGCGAGGTCTGCGGCCGATCGCAAAATTGACTATCGATTCTAATACACTGGACCTGCTGCTCGTCCAGCCGAGGCCGAACTGCGGATTGTTTTAAAAGCTACACGTGAAATACCAATCGGAGCGCATCTATTATTTCACCGTGCGATTTTCACGGTGTGTAAACTCGATAAGTGGCCCGGCGTAATCCGGGTGCCATTATGCTTTTACGCGTCCAAGTATCCATCTACTTTTCTGTAAAAAAAAAGGACTCAATTACTGTACGAGAGCCTCGCATACAAATTCACGAGCTTTTCTATTGTCAATTTCGGGAAGATTGGATTCATACGCCTCGCATTATCGCACAGAAATTGCTGGATTTTAATTTAAAATCGAGTAATCCTATTTCACGATGATATTGCTCAAGAGGCGCAGAAAATTGCTCGCCTGAAACGTTGATCGATCGATCATATCGTTGGCTGGATATGTTTGGATTGCTCGTGACAAATGTTTATAAAACGATCAGCCAGGGAACTGAAAACCTGATAAATCTGTATATAAATATTCTACCCCCGCGACCAATGCAATTCCAACGGGTATTGGAATGTTTTTCCGCTGGACGAACGCTTACACGTGTTTTCATTTAAAACAGCAGTATGATTATAGGGTAATTGTGGGACAGTTGCCGCACCTTACGCAAAATTGTCACCGTATCTAAATTTTACAATGAAAATTTGTTGCAAGGATACATATTAGTTGAACATCGTGTCCCACTACTAGCATATAGAAAATAAAAATTTTAATATTTGTCAGCCGTAAAAAATGGAAACTATAAATACATCAATTTTTTAGGAGAGACGCCGCACGTGGGGAGTGGTACCGCATTTTGAAAAAACGTTTAATTTTCCATTTAAACTTGTTAATTTTAACTTTTTATTTAAAAATAAAAATAGTAAAAGCAAAGTAAAATGAAACATCTTTTTAATTTATACAGTTATAAAATACAATAAAATTGGAAAAATATATAGGTGCAGATATTATTTCTGCTTTTCTAAACTTAATTGTCTTTTCTTCTTACTTCCACATTCATTACAAATAAAAAAAAAATAAAATGTGAAAAAGAGTAAAAAGCCCACAAATGTGTTTGGGTTATCAGATTTGTCATTAAAAAATAAATAATTCGCCTTGAGATATCACGGTATCTATTTTGAGACACTCTTTTTGTATTTTTAACATTAGAAGCATCATTTAGTCGACTTAGGTACCTTCCGATACAGTGCGCATAAAAGTGCGGCATTTATCTCAAATGCCCAGAAAAGACGCCGCACTTTCGTATTTCCAAGTGCTATGTCGAATATGACCTATTCTGGCCGAAAAATATTCCACAGAGTTCCTTTAACGTATTACAAAAGTTATATCACGAAAAATTATAAATTTCTAACTACTACGATAGCAAAAATAAACTCGACGTATAACTATTGAGGCAAAGTGCGGTAGACTTACCTCGAAAAATATAAATATCTTTAAAAGTAATAATGGAAACACGTTATCGCTTATTAATCTAACCTAAACGAACAGCCTGAAGCAACTAAAATCGACAGTGAGAAAATAGTAGAAAATCAAAATGTTTTCTCAAACCCGAATGATTTACTCTTAGTTTCAGGCTTCCTAATTACGTCCTCTGCAGTTTTCAATTCTCGCCCGATCAGATAATTAATCGAGCAGCTGTTTAAATCACACCGCGTTCGAATAGGTATGTAACACTTAGATATTCCAGAAGCATGTGGTAGGCGAAAGATTTCTATTTGCAGTTGTATTCTCGAATTTAGCTCGCAAACTCAGCCTGCCGCGGCGATCGCGTGAACACACTTACATCGTTTACCCAGAAACGCGATATTTAACTACCACCTACTCGATATACTTGGATAATTTGCAGTTTGCGCCGCGCACACGATGTACGTTTCGGTTAAATGTTTGTGAGTGGGTTAGCTCGGTGCACAATTACAGGGGAGATAAAACACGCGGGGGAAGTGTATATTTACCTGCAACTCCGAATATGCCAGTTAGGTGAAACGAGTAGGACTTTTTAGCACGTCCTCTTTACACTTTCCCGTGAAACATTGCCAGCCATAACGAAATCTGTCTTTCCTCGGGTCACGGCAGGTAGCAAGTTACATTTTTAGGTAGATTCGGAGCGACGGGCTGCAAAGATTACGGAACACGGTGGAATATAGTGGAACACGTCCCTCGTTTCCAGCGTTCCTCGAGGAAACATTATGATGAAACGGAGGCGTGCTAATGATCTGAATTCTTTCAGCGGCAGATAAAGGGAATAAGAGAAACGAGGAACGGAAGGCGGTGTCCTCGCGTGAGCTCGTGGAATCACGGAACAGAGAGGCCAGCCGAAAAAGTTCTTTATCGTGCCCGCGAGGAATTATCGTTCCGGGCGGGCTATCTGATTTTATAAGCGCGTCTTAATAATACGATAGTTAACCGACTAATTCCTCCGAGATTGCCCCCGTGGATGACACGGGAGCATAAGGTGGATCCGGAGACGTGGAAAAAGATACGAACCCCCGACGCGGCCGGCGAAAGCCTCGCTGGGAAGAAAGTAATAATCGTTATGCAAAGCTGTAGTCTGTTCGAGATAACTGGCGAGGATCGCTTAAAAGAAGGGCTCTCCAACCTCTAACGTTCCGGGCTGGGCGACTCTGCGGTGTCTTACATCTTATAATTTAAGGGAAAAAAAAAGGAGAGAAGAAGGAAAGGGGACCAGTAGCGAGTAACAGTGGACTACGATAAGCCCGAGTATGAAATTAAGAAAAGAAGGGCACGTGGAAGGCGCTATCAAGCGGGGTAGTTACTCCATTTTCTCTAAGCACCAATGAGGTACGCGTTATCAGCTCTTATGTTTATAACATATCCGTGGCGCTCGGTCTATGAAACTACTTAAGGGGAAAAAAACAGCCTGTCGCCGTAGTATCGAGCACGATATTTCGTTAGTGGAATTGTAGCTTTTTATAGTCTCGGGAAGGAATCTCGTGGAAACGCGCCGTTTCGCTTGTAACGCCATTCAGCGCGCGGTATTCGACGTTGTAATTAGCAGCCATTCACGGTTGAGCGAGGTCACGACTATTATTCAAATAACAGAAATAAAACGATCAGATTCAGTATGGAATCCTTTACAGTTTGCCTGATCGCATAGTCACGACGGCATGGGTTTTGGCAGCTGATATTAGTGATTGATGAGGGTCTGGCAGGGACACCGATTATCTAACGACACGGGGTGTACATAAAAAAAACACCACCTATAAAGGACACCCGGGAAAGTATCGGTCAGGATAATGTAGGCCGATTCAGAAAAAAACTACTGCGCCCTGACGGTGCTTCCAGGCATAGAAGTGTATATAGAAGTCTGTTAGGAAACTAGATCCGCGATGTGAAAGATTAACTCGTTTCGTGGGAACAAATTTGTCTGTTTGATAAAATTAAGATAAAGTCAGATGAAAATTTTAAAACACCACCAATCCTACTCCACTGCATTGATGTACTATGGCAGCTGGTTTCATAGCAAATAAAACGCGTCGTCTGTCAATTTAACGACGTTATCGATACTCTGTTAATAACGCCATTAATGAACTTACTCTGCCGTAGAAGTTAAAGTAGCCCGATTAAAACGGCAACTCCCGCGACCTCCAGTGATACGAGAGTTCACTGGTCGGACGGCAGAAACTTTTCGCACCATTCCGTCGATTGTTTACCACAATCGAGCCTCTTTCTGGCTAACTTCGTGCAACTTCGTGGTCATTCTGCATTTCCACGCGCGCGTCTTAATCATTCCATTAGACCGAGAAATTTCAAGCAGCTCCAGTTACTGTTTTCGAATCGCAGAATTAATGGAGCCGCCAGCAATGGAATAGCCAGTTCTAATTAATCAAACTTGATCGTTTTGCTGGTCGCACTTGGCCGAATTTCGTGTATTCGGCTCTAAGTACGGCGGTGCTCGACTGGCGAAGTACAGAACGCCAACGCGGAAAGGACATATTGTGATGTAAAGAGGGGTTGGAGTAAGAATTAAGCATTGTTGGATAGAGGGGGTGGGTACTTAAAAGCCTACCTGGACCGTCATAATGTCCTCATTAAGGCTCGCCTACACTGCTGCAACAGGATGCACAGCGTTCGCGCCACGGAACACTTAAAATTGAAAGCAGCGCAGGTTCGAGACGAGCGTGTTGTGGCTAGTGGAAAGCTCGAGAATGCTAAAGTTTCAAGTGTGTTTGGCAACAAAATGTTCCAGCAGCATAGATGTAACCTAACGGCTCATTCGACGACCACCTCTCCTCTGAACTCCGCCGCTTTCAATTATTGCAATTTCACGAATCAATGTTAGTTATCGGCATCCGATACGACGGTGGACTGACGCGTTTACATATTTTATAAGCTGCCACGGCTCGCGACTGTTCACCGCGTTCGATAGCATCGATATTAATCGCCTTTACTTCGGTGCCATTAAAATTCGATCGCATGAAGCATTGAGTAAGTGAAAAGGCGAATGCAAATACTCTGAGTCCAAATACGCGCAGAAGAAAAAGATTAGTTAGCCTGCAGCGCGGAGTCGAGTAATCACGATTTTTCCAAGCGTCTGGAATATCCCTGAGGTACGATGTAAGAAAATTAAGCGTCCCACCGGGTTTACGTTGCCCCTTATAGTATGCTGGCGAACCGACCTGCCTTTTTGCAGCATCCAAGTACACTTGGAAGGGTTTCTCTAATTTGCAGAGGGGCAGAGGTAGGGCGAGGAGGCGAGAAAGAGACGCCAGCGCGATTCAGCCGGCGCACAGGATGACCAGTGTAGGAATAGGGCAATGGCGCAGAGACGGTCAGTAGGATTTATGTATGAGACGCCACCAGGGCTTAGGGAGATAAATTAGTCGACCTGGCAATAAAAAGTCGACTCGCGGATAGCCTGGATTACACGGATGTACTGCCAGGGAATCGATGGTGCTTCTTGCCATCTTCTTCCCGTTGCCTCTTCGTTTATCGACCTTATAAGTTTTCTTTCCGACGTGCTGTTTTCCTCCCCTCGAAATTCTTCAGACTCATGTTCTTTTTACCATACGCAATTCAACGCGCTTAAATTATTGCCTTCTTTTTTTTTTGCAAATTGCCCGAGACACCGTTTCAATTGAATTTAAAAACGTTCACTTCGACCATTCGGTAAGGTTTTTATATTTCGGAATAATTGCGATGTTAATTGATAATGTAGTAGGTGTAATAAGACGGGAAATCGAGCAATTAATATGTAATTCAATGAGCTGCCAACGCGGCGGTACGCTAATTGCGAAACACAGCGATACATAATCCGTGATTAAGGACAACCGCAAGGACTTGGTCTATGATGCTCTCACGCCGCATTGCAAAGTACTTCAATTTCAAGAGATGGGGAGTGCTCCTGGAGTAGCTAACGTAGAGCATCGATTATCTCTAGGAAAATGGTGCTAGGAGATTGAGCAAAGAATAATTAAACGGAGTTTGCAATTCATTCTGTTATTGAATTATTCGCCCAGATACTTTTCCGAAGAGACGAAGCACGGAACGCGAAGTTAAGGCATCGCGCGTGCCTTTGACCTCCGTTGCGAAACGACGAAAACGAGGAGAAGAATGCCCCGATTGTTAAATGCATGACAAGTCACAGGCTTATCAAACGGCATAGTTCTATCGAATGATACCGTGTCCGCGGAGAATAGGGGGCAAAAGGTGAAACATGCCAAAAGTTTCATTTCGGGAAATGAAAATAATATTAAATCTATGTCACTGTCACGTACTTCCGGTGGTGGATAAAGTCGCGGTGGTATTTTCGCAACCACGTTAGAAATTTATTCTATTTATTTCTTTTCATTCCACTTTTAATTCGATATATCTCGTTTCGCGAGGAGCTCTACTCTTGTCTGCCACCGAATTATTTCATTCAAGCGGGCTCATCTTTACTAATTATTCCTTTACTTTAAAAATACCTACGGAGGATATTCCCTCCTCCTTGTCAATAGTCCTTATTTCCAGATTCCGTTCTCTCGGTAATCGAATCGAAAGCGTCCCAATCGGCACATCTCTGATATAAATTATCGCGCCGCGATTCCAGACGATAGCCAGGTTTTCAATAAACTCGCAGGATATTCCTAAGCGGTTGAATCGAAGTCACCGGCGTATAAATAATTTTCAATCAGCAACGGGGCGTATTATCGATCTTTTTCTTCAAATCGTGGCGTTGCTCGCTGTCTGTCGATTCGCACAATTCTCGAATACACGGCGGACAATAAAAGTAGGCCACGGATTTATTCAATGGTGCTTCGAAAACTAATAACGCACCTGGGGGTTGCGCCATCGATAAAGCGCCGGCTTGATTCGTCGAAAGCCGCTTATTAGTTGTTCGTGGGTCGACGAAATCGAAGGAAACGTCGCGGCCCTCGACGTCGGGCCAGTCCCGAGCAGAATATCTCTGTTAATTTTTAAATCAACAATCGCTCCGTGCAGCCGCTCGACAAACATTTGCTGGAGGCCAATGAAAAGAACAATTTGCAACGATAAAATCTGCAATGTAAACGAAACTCAATCTTCGATTCGAGTATTTTCCCGTTGCACGTCCGAAGTGTACGTTCGAATTAAAAGCTTCAATTTAGTTCGAGCATTGCAGTCAACTCTCGCGTAGCAAATAGTTTGCCCTGGACTTTAAATAATTATCCCATCAAGGGGGATTTTTTAATAATTTCACCTGGGGCTGTTCAATTCCACCGCTGAATCTCGACTCCCCTCGCGGTCACCCAGTCGAATTACAGTTCCGCATAATTGAGCTACACGAAAAAGTTTCTTAAATCCTACATTCCGGGCTGCTCCCGTCTTCCTTCCACGAGCCTTCGCTCGCAGCATAATTTCTTCCGAAATATTAATTCTTTATTCCCGACGCTCGAAGCCAAGCGCAGGCAATCGGATATAATTTCGCAGATTCGTTGAATACGCTCACTCGATGGAAACGCGATTCTAGTAACACCGCGCCAATCGATTTTATCGTACCCAACGCCTCGCCACGTTTTATACCGATACTTTTGCCCAGTTCGATGCAATAACACGGTGAAAAAATAACAAAGATAACGAGGTACAGGGCGTCGGGCGTTACACGGATCACAGCCTGTCAATTATTAGCAACGGTGGTTTTTCCTCTCTGGTGAATTAAACTTGATTTCCGCTCACATCTATCCGCGGGTGTTGCCCCGATCCGTGTCAAATACTAAAATACACGAGGGGGAAAACCGTGTAACGCGCGGTGTTTCGCGAAGAGAGGCAGAAAACCGTTCAATTAGTAATCACGCCGGCGAAAGTGAGCGGATTTTTCGAAATACCTAACCGAGGAGAAATAAGTTACGCGAAACAAGTTCGATTTAATGCTATTCGATCGCATTATGCGTAGGTATATACGCGAAGTATTGTGTCGCGGGAGGTAAGTGCCTGTCAAAAGCAAGTATGTATCGAAAATCGAAGCCAGACGCATAGTACATAGGATTCAATAGGGCCTTCATATATCCAATTATCGGCTTCCTTATAAGATCACATTGTATGAATTATACATTGTATTGCCGGAGCTCGATGGAAAGTCTCCTTTTTCCCATAGCGATGAATTCCGGGGGGGGGGGGGGGGAAGCTAATAGTCTGTTTGCGGAAACGGTAGCTTGTGCAGTTATTCGGTCCCTTTCCTTTCGTCGGTTGTCCTCCTCGTCGCGTAAGGATGGTTAACATGCATTTGTCAGGTTCAGAATCCGCGTTTATTGATTCGCACGGTTACGTGACGAGCATCCGTCACGTCTCGGCGAGGTAATCGATCAAAATTATACGGATGGTCGTCGACACTAACACGGTTTGTAGATCATTTTCGATAGCTGTTTATGTAACGCTACTACGAGCTGGAAGCTCGCGGTAGCACGGGACTGGTATCGTCAGCGCAGAAGTGTCAGACGCATTTACACAGCAGCGAACAGCGAGTCGATCAGTACCAATCTCGTTTGGCCAATTACGGAAGCCAGTACTAATCCCGTTTCGCCAATTATATTCTACGAAATTTTTCCCACTCGCACAATGCACGGCGCGTATCATTTCTTCATCGAACCTCATTTGCTGCTGCTGTTCCTCGAATTTCACGATTCTACGTTAAAAGCCAGCCGTTAAAGCTTAATGACGAAAGTATCGAGCGCTCCGTAGGAGGGTGCAAATGGATTCCCTCGTGCCTCGTGTTAACTTTAAAGGAACGATTGCGCCCGGACAAGCCAGTTTGCGATTGCTGCATCGCAGTCATTAGCAGAGACAACAAGGGAGGGGAACAAACGAAAGGCACGGTTTTAAACTAGGGTAATCTGATTACTCCCTGCTCGCTAATCTTTTCCTTGGAATTAGAACAAGTTTTTTTTTCGGAGGGAGGAAACGAAGTTCCACGGTATCCGCGTACCTGGGTTTCAAGTAGTTCCTCCGCCCGGGCTGGAATTAAATCCATCGTAGAACTTCGATTCCAAACGAAACAGCGTTGGTAGCCATCCGCCGTTCTCCGAGGTGTAATTCCGCTGATGCACGAGCTCGATTTCACTTTTCTCCCAGCGTTTGTCACACCATTCGACATTTAGTGCTCGATCGCGGAGTTGTTGCAAACTTATACCCCTGATCGACGCCCTGGCCCTGCTCTCCACACCAGGAACTGAGAGAGAACGAACTTTATCGACCGCACCAATTTCGCGGCCAAATCCGCGCAGTTCGAATAGAAATTCGGAATTTCGGTCGCGATTCCCAAAATTCGCCCGTGGAGGCGAAAGCAGTGGCAATCTCGCGCATTTGAGGAACGCGCCAATAACAATGATCATAATAGACACCACTCATTCATCGGACCACTCGAAAGAGGATTTTACGGGCGCTGTATCAAAGTACAGCATGCAAATGCGATTATGCCCATACGGTGTAGGGGTGGATCGATTGGTCCGACCCTGCGCGAGTACCCTTTTAAAGCGAGTGCTGTTAATTTTCCGCGGATCGAGCGCTGCGCTTCGCCGAGTGTCTCTTTTGACGCGTAAGTCCGCCTGTATTTGTAACGTCCCCGTGTCGAGTCCAGGTCGAGGGAATTACGATTCGATCGATAGATCCGACGATATTGATCCTCGCATTCCGTTTATTATATTTCTACGTGTGTACTATACTTCGCGCAATTATTTTCTTTTGTTCGTTTCTGTCCTTTGCATATTTACAATCGACCGTTTATCTCGTGACGCGACAAGCGACAGCTCAGGTCTAATTATTAATACGCGATTTTTTTCAGTTTATGGAACACGCGGTCCTTAGCAAGTTATTCGTGGTTCTCGTTTCGCTGAACGGTTTCTCGCGTTGCGACGACGTGCAAACGCGCGACCGTTCTCACTGAATCGTTAATATTTTCGCGACGGCATTATGCACAATTATTCCACAATTGCGCCCAATTTCTAGCACTACACGGGGGACCGAAGTGCTCGGGATATTATGTAACGGCATAGCTGTGCTCGCTGGCCATTAATATTTTGCGCTTGTCATCGAAATTCAATTTCTGCTCGGTGGTCGACGTTCAGCAGGCGCTCTAATTCAGTGTCTGTGGCCGCGTCAATCAACTATGGTACCGACCAACTAACTAGAAATAACTAACGGGCTCGCGTGCATTCAACGGATAAACGTACCTATTCGTCGCTCTGAACGTCGTCACTTGAGGGGTTGTACCTAGTCAGGCGGCCGAAAAGAGGCGAATATTTGTGAATTTTTTTTAAAGAAGCGGAAGCGTATGTTTTTACAAAACTTTTTGCACTTGAAAGAGCAAGATTTAAAGAACATTTGGTAATTTTTTCGTAGAAAAATATTTAAGATTATAATAAAGTAACAACCGACATCCAAGAAGCATTTTTAAAAATTTGATTTTGCAGTCAGCACTGCCATTCGGAACCAGATTATCTAAAATCAAAAAACAAAAAAGATTTCGTTAGTATATTAATGTATCTTCCGATTGCCGGAGAGAATTTTCCGAAATATTAATTTTAAACAAAATGGCGGTTATTTAAAGTTGAAATCATGATTTTCTCCCCGGGATTTTTAATGAAAAAATCACGATTTCAACTTCAAATAGCGGCCATTTTATTTTAAATTAATATTTCGGGAAATTTTCTCCGCCAACCTGAGGATACATTAATATACTAACGAAATCTTTTTTGTTTTTTGATTTTAGATAATTTGGTTCCGAATGGAAGAGCTCTACCGCAATATCAAATTTTTAAAAATGCTTCTTGGATGTCGGTTGTTACTTTATTATAATCTTAAATATTTTTCTACGAAAAAATTACCAAATGTTCTTCAAATCTTGCTCTTTTAAGCGCCAAAAGTTTTGTAAAAATATACGCTTCCGTTTCTTAAAAAAAAATTCACAAATATTCACCTCTTTTCGGCCGCCTGACTAGGTATAATCCCTTAATCCAGAGAAGATTTCATTGATACCGTACTACTGAAACATTAACCCGCTCTGTTGTTCCCCGCGATAATTCGAATTTGTCGAGTTTAAATAATAAATTCTACGATATTCCACGCAGGCGGGCGTATGCACACAGGATAATATCGGATAAGATTTGTTAAGGGGTTATTTGGTTTTTGGTTTAAAGGAAATAAATAGATCGAAATTATGCGCAAGCGAAGGGAGAATCCGGCAGTAATAACCGCGTATAGCTGGTTCTTAATCACTGGAGATTACCCGTGAGTGGGTGGATCGATTCTTCCGTGATTCATAGGTTTAATTTAGTGCCGACGCGTAATCTAATTATGCTTTCCAATTTCAACGGAACGGATGGACGATTTTACCCGAACTCCGAGGAGTTCGCCGGGCAATGAAAGGAAAAAAGGGATTGACCCCGGTCGCAATATGAAAGGAACATTATAACCAACGGGTGGCGCGTGTGGTGCTCTTGAATTATTACGCTTTCTTTCCTTCTGCGTGTATCCAATTTCCCGACGAATGCCGAGACGTTCAATCCGTGGGAAACTGAGAGCCGAGTTCGAAGTAATGTATACACCTGTACCATGGGTATGCGGGATATTTTAATACCTGCACCCGGCGTTACCGACTCAGAGGGTAGCAATCCACGATTTATGTATACGCCAGGGAAATATTTGTAGCGATATTAAATGCCTCTCCGTCCATACACTTTAAATGTCGATAGTGAAATCATCGATTCTTGCATATCGGCGGGGGATTTAACGCTTGCTAAAAAAAGGAATGAGTTCTGTTCTTTCTTACTAAATTGAGAGGAGCTTCAATGAATTCTGCGAGGAGAGTCACGAGTAACCTAGACAGAGTGCCTCTGTAGCGAGTACAGAAGCGTTTTAGTAGTATTAAATCCCAACACTGGATTGCACCCTTTCAGTCTCTACATGAAATGTATTTGGTTTAATAAGCTTAAGACGAGGGCGTTCTATCGATTTACTAGGCGCGTTACTAGATCTAAATAGTGACATTGTCTTTGATTGCGTGCATTTTTACATCAGGGTGGGTAATTTCATTAGTAACGTGCCGCGGAGTTTCGAATTGAATTCGTTACTGGATGTCAATGTTTGAATTGCTAACTGTGCCCCCGAAGGTAGATCTCCAATGTACACATTGGTTTTGGGATAGCTTTCTACGGGGGCAGTTTGTTTTCAAGTTTTACATCGGTGACTCCTCTGTGTCAGTTTCCCATCTAGTAACATGCCTAGCTGTTTCACACAAAGTTGTGGAAATTTTGACGCACCAGCTAACGCGCGCTTCGTCTCTGCAGGAAATATTGAACCGCGATTATCGGCGGTCGTAAACGTCGGTCATTAATGCCCCAGGTTTGTGGCCAGTAATTCTCAAAATATTCTCATTACTAAGGCATAAACTGTGCTAGAAAGGAAATGGAATGAAAGCGGGCACAGCATTAAAACGTCCCTGCGAACATTTTAAATGAATGCGGATTATTGTAGGTACGTCTGTAATTCATGTGTATCCGATATTTAATTTGGCTTTAATTAAATCGTGATAGAAGCGCTGTATACCAAATCCGACGTGGGTGCGCGGCGCGTTCAGCGACCGAAACGATTTTTATCAATACGCGTTCGCCATTATTCAATTGTTACCGATGTAGGCAGCTGATACGCGTTAAAATTCTCAATTTACAAACGGCACACCTTCTCGCAACGCGTTTCGGGGGATTTAAAAGAAAATCTAGCAAACACCTCCATCGGGACAGTGTTTTCGAATCGGTGGCGAACGTTGCGCGCCGAACAACAAAGGCACAGGAATATTATAATGAAACTCGTGTATCAGTTTCCGGCCGGGACAAAAGGAACGGGATAACCGAGTTTTTCTCTCAATTGGAAATAACGAAATGAATGAAAAGCACGGGTCCGCCGCTAACTGCAATTCTGAAACTGCCTGCAGCCCGGAGCGGATGACAACAATCCAGTTAGCGCAACAACCTGGAGACGGTAAATCTATTTTTGTGCAACGTGGCTGCTTCCACCGCAATGATAAATGCTAATATTCTTAATACGGAGCCGCACGTATTCCCGTCGTGTACCGCGGGACCTGCCGGGGTAACAGGTTCGAATCTAACAACTCGCGTTCATTAATGTTCGCTAACTGGCTTAAAACGCGCGCGACGTTTTTCACGCGAATTTGCACCGCGTAAAAGCTAACTCGGTTGCCGGAAGCCGAAGTATTACCTAAGTTGCGTATGGCCGCGGAGGAAGATAGCTCATATTCAAGGGTAAGATATTTGCCTTAAACTTTTTTACTCGCGTAATCCTCGGTCCAATAACTTTTTAAAGCCGATATGTAGGTAAGAGCGAGCGGCTTTTAAAATGCAGCTGTAAAATTGTCAGCGCCCTGCAACGCATACTTTTTAAGCTTTTACGGCACCCGCCGCGAAAATAACTTCGCTATGATCCTTGTAACTGAAGTGGATGCGCGAGCGGGAAAATACGCGCGCTTAGAAAGAAAAAAAAAAAGAGTCACGGCTCAATAGCCGAATTCGATCGGCCAATGAGCCGGTCGTTGTAAATTTACCTATTCGTTGAACCGCTGCGCGTATATTATACAGCGCGGTCGTTGAGACTGCAATTAATTCTAATCATACCATAGCAACCGCGCGGTTAATTAACTGAAAATTATTAAACGGCGAAACGCAATATAGGTAATATGCCCATTATGTCGCTGTAAATGAACACGAAACGCATCCCTATCAAAAGGGACTCGCGTATTAAATAAATACAACTCCCCGCTTGGTTCAATTGACGGGATTTCAATATCAAACAAAATAATGTGCGAGCATTCAGATCGCATGAATTTGCCTTAATTAAATACGTAAGTGTTAGAATTACTTCTTTAGGGTTGAAATTAATACAACGCTATAAACGCAAGTATGGTTTAAAAGTTAGTTGCGTACAAGAAAGGCATTAACCAGCCAAGCAAGAACACGACGCGCACAACCTGGTCACATTTCGCAGACTGACTTTGTCGACGCTCTTCGTCTAAGCCAAGACCCTTAGCCCCCTTTTCCAGAATAGAGGAAATACAGCCCCTTAAGCCTAAAACCTAACGGTGACAATCGTTGAACTCCAGCAGTAAGGGCTGCTTGATTACCTTCACGGCACAATAATGGTAAAAAGTATCACGCTTCGTGTAAATAAATTGGTGGCATCAGCACTTTTCGCGGAGAAGCTGTAATTTCGAATCTGAGGAAAGATAGCATTCGTGCAATTATATCCGATCAATTAAAAAGAAAATTAGTAAGCTCGAGGCTGATCTACTTGTGCTCGTCACGGAGGATGAACACCGATGCATACGTGTAATTTGGATTGCCTCTGGTCAGGCGTGCTACGTCGACTACCACTATCCACTACTTTCTCCTGATCCGAACTCTAACACGACAAAGAAATATAAGGTACTAATATGGAGGTTGGTGAACTGGTCTTGTTTTTGATGTTCGATAACGAATGGGGGCAGAAACAAAGACTGTTTGTTGGTTGAATAGTCACACGGGAGCACCTATCGCAAGTACATGGGCGCCATGCACGTGCTTATGTAGCATGTACATGCAATAAAAGATGTTATTAGATGCTATTACTCGTATAGCCGTTTTAGACGGAGGCGGTGGGTTTCGACTGGCTCCCGGTAACACGATTATGTGTACGTGTGCGCCTACACAATAGTTGCCAACTCGATTAGCTGAATCCATAGAAGTGTTCCTCTATCGCGATACAGAAGCAGCGGTCCGGTATGGAGATTGCTTGACCGCGAACCAGAACTTCCCTTTAAAGATCTTACTATCCATAACTATTTTAACGATAACGTTAGCATGATCACCGTTCATTGCGATTCAACGCGGCCGCGCGATAAACCCAATTTCACGTTCCGAGAGAGAGAGAGAGAAAGAGAGCAACAAACGTAAAAGTCTGTAAGAGTTTACAACTGTTTATCGGGCCGCTGAACCGTACTGCTATTGATTCCTATTGAATCCCTAATTACTGAACGCGAAACTAAGCGATACCGTATTCAACTGCCCGCAACAGTTAAATTTCTCCAGTGCCAAAAAAAAAAAACAAGAACAACGAGAGAAGCGAATAAATAAGAGTAGCGTCCGATGTAAAATTTCGAACGAAAATTTTTCAAACTTTCCTGCACGTACCGCGAAACTTTAAATTGCTACCTATCTCGCGCGGAATTTTATCGAAAAAGGAAATGAATTTACATTTCGTGCTAAAACTCATTGTAAAAAAGGGCACGAAACTTTTAAGTGGCTCTGTTAAGGGGGTACACGTACTCTCTGTAGTACCAGTGCCTGTTCATCCGTGTTACCTATGTATCGCGCAAACTGGAAGTGGGTACTATCTTACCTGATAAATTTCGGAACTGCGGTTCTTAGTGTGTCTCCTTGCTATATGCCGTTGCAGCTTCTGCGATCCCAGACGGCACGCCTTCGACATATCGGTCACGTACGCCGCCGTAGAGGAGGCATTCGTAAGACCCAGCAACGTTATCGTCGGGTAAACATCGATAGGAAAGCATTGTCATAATACACATGGCGGTGCACTTGCGCCCTTCCAGGTTCCAGGCTACATCTGGTCGAACCGTGCCGGTCGCTCCTCGGTATCGCTGTACCTGGGCACGACCCTCGCTATCTTGACGTACACGTTTAGCCTCGTTTCTTCGCTTCGGTCCCGCGATAATTCCTTCGCAGGCCATGCCTCCGCGTAACCTGTGGACCATGAAGCCATATCGTAAGCTTTTTCTTTAAACTTTATGCTCAATAATTGTCCATTTTACGAGCCTCGTATTTCTAGCGAAATGCAAAACTCAGTTTCAATTCGTAATTTATAATTTATTTCGTTCATATCGGAACGAATTTATGCACGAATAACAACCAACGTTTCGGGCAGCTTTGGTAGGGAACTTTATTCGAAATTTTGTCACGCCCTTTCCCATTACATACCTTTAATTAATTGGAAACAAATTCATTTTATTTCACCAGAGTGAGATAGTTCCCGAAGCTATAATGGCACACAATAGGGCGGAGCGATACTATATAGGCGAAAATTTAAATTTGAATTTTCAGTTGGCTAGGATGCGGGATAGTTGTATTTTGATTAACCAAACAGAACTGTAAAAAAAATTTCGAAAAATATTCATGTCTGTAGGCTACCTTTTCTCTTAAAACTGTAAAAATTCACAATGTAAATCTTATTTTTTACATTTTTAAGAGAAAAAGGAACCTGCAGACATGAATATTTTTCCAAAATTTTTTACAGTTGTGTGTGGTTAATCAAGGGACAATTATCCCGCAACCAGGCCAACTGAAAATTCAAATTTAAATTTTCGCGTGTATAGTAGGGTAAAGTAGCCGAATATGACGACCTCTCCTAATACGAGACCCCAGCTTATCTCCGCTACAGAACTCTTGAATGTAATAGCGATGCTATTTCTTTACTAACTAACCGTGTATTAGTTGTTTTGTCCGCACAGTGGCATTGTAATCAATTCAGCAAGCACATATTTCTGAAATATGTTGCAGAAAGTTATTGAAGTCGTTCGATTAAATTACAAATACCTCTAAAGTGGTAAGTGTATAATGATTCTCACAAATACTGTTGTACAGTGCTTGCAATGGAGTTTAAGGCTTATTAGTTCAATATGATTAAATGATGAAGACTTAACTTCGAAGCTACTTAGTAGTTACCATGTTATTGTTCCCAAATATGAGACCCGTGGAAGTTCTACTGATGAGAGTGAAGAAGAAATTGTCCTGAATGATGTAAGTGATTAAGAAAGAAAATTATGATACAGAATGCTTGTTTTGCACAGGTCTTTATTCTTCAGATGTGCTAGCTAGGTGAACAATGGGTTAAGTGTACGTATAAAGTGTTACGATGGGCGTGGTGGGCCCATGAAGACTTCAGTGGTGGGCCCACGAAGACTGCGATAGTGAAGAAATAGATTTCACATGCCGACTTTATAAAAAAAGAAAGAAAAAATAAGTTTCAGGAAAAAACAAACTGGGTCTCATATTAGGAGCCCATTTTCTTATCTGCGTATTTGAACGACTTTTAAAACGTGTATCGAATTTTAATAAAACTGTTCTCAGTCAAGAGTTCTGATATTTTTAAGAAATAGGTCTCATATTCGGCTACTTTACCCTATCGCTCCGCCCTAGTACACAACCAACACGTAAATATTGCGAATGGTGTTGCGTACATATATTTAAGGTCTGGAGCAACCTTTGTTAGTTAATTTTCTATCTAAAGAAAGACGTCTGCAGCTTGTCTACCACTCTGTACTCGATACACCTCTCGTTCAAATTACGAAGAAGTAGCTACGTCCGTTAACCATAGAACCATAAAAACATAATGGCCGCCGCCGTATCAACGAAATACGTACACCGACTGTTTAAGATGACGTGGAAAACCTGTTTGCACTGGGACCTTTCACAAGCAAGAAACCGTTAATAAAGAAAGTACACCGAGAATGCACTCAGATAATCGCGTCGAGGTAGCAGGGATCACGGGAGGATCAACTACGTGACTCAACGGAAAGATTGAATCATCGAGCGAAAAGAATTTAAAGGAAGAGGTAAAAGAGGCGCAGGCTCGCGCGTGTCCTTGCGAGTCTATTCGCCGGGAAGGAAATTCGTGGATGGGCCGGCGAGGGACGCGCACTGCGAAAATAAACACGTAATACGGCAGGTATGTGCGGTTAAAGTGCGTATGTACATACGTAGGTTAGGCACGGAAAGTAGGTATACACCGGTGTGGACGGGACGATATCAAACGGCGCTATCGGGGGATCGGGGCGTTCGGGCGATCTCGGCTCCTGCCGATGTCTCACGAAGCGGGCCGAAAGCAAAGCGCGCGGCAGACGGTCTTCGCGCGCCGAACTATCTGGTTGGCACTCGCGTCGAGTCGGGACACTTACGTTCGAATTGACGTCGCAACGTCTCTCGGCTCTCATACCTCGTGTTTTCGTACGTTCCGGTCACGTTCCGCGATTGTTTTCCACGCGTTGCCCGAGTTTTGTGCTCCGTCCGGTTGGGAACGTCCCCGCGATCCACGCAGTTGAATCTCGGCCCCCCCCCAAAGAGGAAGTTGGACAGTGCTTTTTTTTCTGTGATGTGCATGAAGACGACCAGCAGCCACCACGACGACAGGATGACGATCGCCTGGGTCTGCATCATCGGCCTTTTGTGTTCGACGGCTGTTAAAGGTGCGACAGATCTGCAAACTTTCTTACTATAAAGTTTCTAACGCGTTCGGCGTGCAATGGTACACGCATCGTTACATTCGTGGCACTGTCCATCGAGGCGTCGTCAATGGAGTCGCGCGTTACGTTATTCGGGCGACCGTTGGTCCGTGCGCCGCTCGGTCGATTTACGTATCGAACGGTCCCGATTCACGATCCAATATTTCGGTCGGAAGGCGGAATCGAGAGGCGTCGAAAATGCAACGTGCTATCAGAACTGTAGGGTCTTGAACTTAAGTGGTTCACCTGTTAACTGGAAAAACGAGTTCACTTATCGTTGGATGATGCCTCCTAGGTTGGGTAATAGGAGTTCGCTTGTCGCGAAAGTTTAATAATTACTCTTGTGCCGAAGGAGTGAAAACGGGCACATTCGGTTTTGCGAATTTTTAATTGCACATTTTTAAGTGTACGGGTGGTGTTTCTGGGAAAGAGGTTAAAAGGATAATAGGAATCATGTGCGTCCGGAGGGGGGCAGTTGCCCCTCCCCCCTGGCTTTTGAGAAAAAAATCGCTTATTTTTAAAAACTGATCTTTATTAAGTTTATACTACAAAAGTGAACATTTCTAAATTTCGAATTTAAAATTTTATTTAAATTCACACTACAAAATGAGTTCAAAAAAGCAAGCGGGCTTCTCGTTTTTTCATTACTATATTTTTCATCAGCGTCACCCCCAAAGTTGGCCCCTCGTGGAAAAAAAGTCTACGGACGCCCTTGATAGGAATCGCCAAAAGGAAAACAAAAATGTTCTGATAAACACGAGTCGGTAAATTAATCATTCCTGACGCACTCTATTTGCTAGGTCGTTAGACGATCATTTTTTACATATTTTATAGAGTGACTGGTATTTTTAATACTTCTGTGTACATATCTACAAGTTGTGACCATGAAGCTAATACTAACATTAGGAATTAGTTTTGTTTACACTTTTAGTTAACATCAAGATTCATTCGATGTAGTCGTGGTTTTCTTAGACAATCACGAATTCAAACTTTTCTTCGTCTCTCTTACGATGCAGACAATTTTCCTGGGATTTCCCTTCGGCCTGGCGATAATTTAAAGCAACAGCTTATACTTATCCGAACGTAAACACAGCAAATACATTTGCGATCGAATCGCAAAGCATTAAAGAAACTTTTGATCGAGAATTACTTTATTAACTTACTAGATTTACGAACCTTTTCTTCTTTGAACTATTCTCTGTGCATTTAATTCGCAATAACGTGACAGGGTACGTTTTATGTCAATTTCACGAAAACACGCAACGGATCGTCGAATTTCGAAGTTTCATTGATGAAAATAATGACGGATCGATGGGCAGACGTGACTAACGCCAACTATGTATGGTTTGACTAATCGCGGACGTGACCAATCCTCGCCGAAATCATGGTCGATTAGTCAGCGAGACAGACTGGTGCCAGACTGATGACGTTAAGTTTCGACTGTTGTGCTCAACAGAAAGGGTTGAAATGGAATTAGGCTGGCTCGCAGCGCGGAAATTAATAGCTCGGGAAAAATGTAAAAGTAACCTTTACGCGTACGTCGGTCTCTGGTCAAACGAAACCAGACGAGCGACTTTGCAATTTGTCCGATCATTGCTAAGGTCAAACGATCTGTGGACCGAGACGTATTCACGGTCGTATTAATTGTGAAGTAAACGTGAATGAAAATAACATTGTTTACGGACGTACGCACGTTTCAATGAATCTTCAAAAGTCTTTTTCAAAATTAAAGAAAAAAAACTTGAAATTTTTATTGGTGGTCCTCGAGAAATGGTTTCCTCGGAAACCCATAAATAGCGTTGCCCATTTCCTTGGTATTCTAAATTCTAACACTTGCAACCGATAGCTTATCTCCCGGGGATTACTTTCCGAATTAGATACGGAGCGATCGTGCTCGATGCCCATGATAGTGGTTGGGAAATCGGAGATTCGAAAAAATTATCGAACCCGTTTGCGATCGTTCTCTCGTTTATTACCGCGCGATAATGGGTGATTTATCAACGCGATGCTCTACTTTCTCTCACTTGCGATTAGGTGAATTGTATCAGAGATTAATATAAGAACAGTTTCTTAAGATCGTATTCTACGCGAAAGTAGAAAGATGAGTATTCAATCGTTTTAGTCGGTTTAACATACGTAGTAGGAATGTCGATGCCGCAATAGCTGACACCCACCCTTCGAGCTAATTAACTTGAACTGAAATCATGCTTTCGTTTTACCGTTCACACAATTGCAAATTATATGCATCGTAACGTGGAACTTTTCCAAGGGGAATGGATTTCAAACTAGGGAAATAACGTTCCGGTTGACGATAATAATAGCATTAATTATAATCGCACCGAGCATTACTTTGTTTTAGTACTCGTCTCGTTTAAAGGGCACGTATAAATCCCGCAATTATCAATGCGTGTAATTGCCACTTATGTATATTCCGGTGTTGCAAACATAATTACACATAATCCGACAAATGTCCTTCAATTAAATTGTGCATTTATTCTGGCCCCAAAAAATTGAAAATGCGCAGCTTGGAATCACTGATTTTCTGTCATTAACAAACGAAAGTTTACATCCTCGATCCGTATAAATAGTAACAATGGTACGGTGTTATTATTTCGTGGCCTTCAGCGTAGAAATGCCTTCCATGTCAACTCTGTAGCGTAGTTCTCCGCCGCAACTTTGTAAAACATTTTGTAAACCCCGACCCTCTGTTTTTTCCATTCATTCGTCATGTTTTTACCCTCGATCGATGCGTATTTACTACGCATGAAATATTCAGGCGATGAAATTCTTCCATGTTTCTATTAGCTATTAATACCAGCGACGTAATTTCAAAGCATTCGCCAGAGTAAGTAGCGTCGGGAGAACTGCGTGGTGGCAATTATTTGAGATTCTATCGCGACCAGATTCCCCGGCTAATGCCTTAATACATTTTCACGTGGAAAGTTTGATACTTGGAAAAAGTTGTTGCCTTGTTTAGGGGGCGACGTTTCAGGGTCAGGCCATTTTCCCTTGATGGTTTATAAATTTTGTAGAGGTCGGATGGTATCTTGTTTGAATTCGATTACCATGCAAAACAGACGTCGCCCCTATTTCCCATCGTAGTATTATTTTCCTCGGCGTCGGTACAAAGTAAAACGGAACGGATACTTTCCCTGGAAGTAGATATAAAACGGAGCGGGCGTTTGGTATTTATCGATCTGCGTTATGAATAATGCTCGGCATCGAGCAACACCGGCCTTTGTTATTCATCGCAACGAAGAATGACTTGAATAGCGGCTGCTTGTTGCTCCCGAGCCCTCTCAACAATTTCTTACACAACTCCAGGATATCGTTGTGATTACGAGGGTGCACTTAATTTTATCGGATAACATTGGCAACTTCACAATTCCTAGTTTCCTTTTTTTTCCCCCAACCAACTTTTGCGCAACTTTTTCCTGGTTACGCGTAGCTTCTGCTCTTGCATCGCGAACCGATAAGTACGAAGAGGTAATAATTAAATGTTGGTCAATATAACGCAATAAAAGCAACGAGCCCCCGGGTGAAACTCGTCTACTAATTAATGCTCTGGTATATCATAATTACTCGCCATAAACTTTATTATCGGCGAGATGAAGGGGGTGCGAGGATGGGAAGCCAAGGCGGAAGTTCAGCGCGATCAGGCATTTTGTTTAATAAAATTAGAAGACGCGGCCTGGCCGCGGCGTTGAAATCTCGTTTCAGAGCGTCAACTTTCGCCGAACAAAAGCGCTCGAAAATTAATTACCTGACGCGCGTCAAGAGTCAAGGTGAAAATTATCGCCAGGGGAATTATAATTTTGCCCACGTGCACGGCGTCGCGGAGATGCCGCCGAGGGATACGCCTCGCGTACACGGAAAGTTTAAGGTCACATTTACACGAAATGCCTTTCCCTCTGTGCGACTTGGATTTAACTCGTGCTTACCTTGAGCTGCAAAGAAAGGTCGATGCAGATGATGCAATCAAGAACGTTAAAGGATAGAGTAGCTCGCTGAAGCGATGCAAACCATGAGCAATGTAAGGTGTTGTAGAACCTTCAACCAACAATCAAACTCGGCTGAAAATTTGGAAATTTTCTTGGAATAGTCAGGAGACATCTCCGATCTTCGATAGTTGATTGTCTGCAGATCCTAGTGTTCGATTATCGTTCGAGGAATCAAGACGAACATTGACTACGTCACGTTGCAAATAATAGCCGTTGTTTTTTCTCGTCGTTGAGACGTTGAGCCGCCATCGTGATTTCTTCTGCACGACGTAACCACATCCTTTTACGAGAATGCATCTCGATTCGAAAGATTCGGTGAGTCAACGTTGATCGATGAGCTCGAGTCATCAGTCCAAGGATAAGGTCCCGCGCATCTGTCTCTTGCACCGAACACGCGACATCGCTGTACGTCCGCATAGAATACCCAGGCTATATACAGGTCATTTCAGGGTCTACTCTAGATAATCCAGTTTCGTAGCCCACGCATACCAATAGTAGAGATGGTTAATGTACGACCTGCGGACGGTCAGAGACCCCATCAATCCTCCTCCAGGCTATTCCGAGGAAAATTACTCGAGTTTAAAAGGAGATTTCATCTAGGGGACTAACTTGCGAGTTCAACAAAGAGACGTCTGCATTATTGAAATTTGGAATCGTTCTTATTAACTGGAATCACGAAGGGCTGAAAAATTTCATAGTGAATTTCTGACGTGTCCTCAGTTTGCATTCAGCATTAAGTTTTGGAGTGTTACATGGTCTTCCCTTTGATATAAAGGGGTGGTTTGGAGTATGTTTGGACTTTGTGGTGGGTTTTGCAGTAGGTGGAAATTAATTTCGTGAATCTGCTTATGTGAAATTTCTTTTCAATAGATTTGTGTTTTCTAGTAGCAGTTTTCCCCAAAAAAAACATATTAGATTATGAGATTATAGAACCGTTGGAATGCTTTATCCAAGGCGGAATTATAATTAAACGTGATCTACCGAAGATAAATTTCAAAACAAACTTATCTTCCATTTAAAAGGTGCAGGGAAAGGAAGTGCCTTGTTATCATTATTGATATGTTGATACCAGGTTTCGAAGTACGATTATGTGTCACTAGGCCTTGAAAAAGCGATTCGCTGACGTTATACGTATAGAATCCATGTGGAATGCGTGTTGGACATGCAGTGAATAAAAAAAGTATTCGGACACTTTTTAGAATCACATAACTTTTTTCAAATTAATCCAAACGACTTGAGTTTTTTGAGAAGCTAGGAGGATTAGTTTGCTAAGTGACGTGTTTCGTCGTTTTGAAAAAAAAATGCATTTGGTCAGAATAGCAAAAAAAAAATAGTAAAGGTCGTTTTTTAAACTTTTTTTTGTGAGCCTGTACTGAAAATTCAAAAACCCCGTTTGTAGATTGAAGTAAGTTACATACATGCCTAAAATTTCAATCTACAAACAGGATTTTCGAATTTTCATTACAGGCTCACAAAAAAAAGTTTAAAAAACGACCTTTACTATTTTTTTTTGCTATTCTGACCAAATGCATTTTTTTTTCAAAACGACGAAACACGTCACTTAGCAAACTAATCCTTCTAGCTTCTAAAAAAAACTCATGTCGTTTGGACCAATTCTAAGAAAGTTATGCGATTTTAAATAGCGTCCAAATACTTTTTTTATTCACTGTATGTACTTAGAAGTAGGACGATCCTCGAATTTGGGAGTTCGATAGGCAGCGGGCGAACAGTATCGCTTTACGTTAACGAAATTAATTTCAGAAGAATGTACATTACGCCACGGAACGTGCCACAGAACGACAAACTAATTGCTACGCTCCTGATGCAACTAGAAAGGCCTCTGCATAATACACGTCCGTCCTCGTATGCTTACGACAGATGCAATTTCTATTACTCAGGCACTTCTCGCCCTTCGATCTTACACGTTCCATAATTAACTTGTTCGGTAGCCTGTTTTCGTTTCCAACCAGAATTAAACATTGCAGGGAATGCCGTGAATAGTTACACGAGCAGTAGTGAATTCCCAATTCAATATCACGCAAGTTTCCCTAAAATAGCCAGAACACAAGTGGTCAAACTTTAAATAATTACAATGGAAGGTATAAAGTAGCATTCCCATCCAGAATATCATAGTTAGCTCTGGTAATGACTGCAAGCAGTGTAGGAGTTGCGCGATGAGTTCCTGTAAATGTAATTTGTACTTCCGCGTACAAGTGATTCATCCCTTACTCCCCGAAACGCAGGCTTACGTGTTATCTTCGTAATACGTAACACGGTAGGCTACGGAATGCTCGGCTCGCTCAGCCGTTGGGATTCTGCTAACCGCTATCGATATTCTTCAAAAAGAACCATGCGGTTCCGTGCCCAAGAACTACGTCACCTTATCGTCCACAGTTTCACGTGTCTCTCGCTTGGAGTCACACGTTCCATTCGATCGATTCCTCTATCGCGTCGCTGATAAATTCCCACGCGATCACGGCGCGTTGTTTGCAGAAGCGGCCCGTGATTGGACGGCACGTGAATTAAACGCGTCTTGCGTAAAAAGCACGTGACGTTCCGTCATGATTACGACCTACTTTAGCGGTCGTTGACACGGTTCTCCTTCGACGAATTGTGCTCTCCGGGTTAACAAAGGCCTCGCGGCGGGCCATAGGCATCGGGGGCCTGTTACCCGCGCCGAGGGTTCGAAGCAGCCGTAAAGAGCAACGGTCAAAGTCGTGCCAAGCCACGAGAGTCATTTTGATGCGGCAGAAAGAAGGTGAAACGCCCCGTGAAGAAAAAAAGTTACGTGGCAGGTGCGTTCTCCCATTGCTGCGTACACACGTCGCCTCACACACGCACATCCTCTACGTAGACGCGGGTAGGACTATATATACGCCTATGACGACCAACAGGTTCTCTCTGGAACAGGTTTCGGTACCTATTTTCGGTCCTCCTCCGCTGCCTAAACTCCTCAAATTACGGTTTAACCAAGGCAGTCTCTTGCCACAGGTCCGGTCCTTCTTTCCCTTGCCCTTGGCAGGGCGACCCTTCTCGGACCTGCGTAATTAAAACGTGCGGATTATGGCGTCCCTTCTTATATACCTATTATTACGTGGGGCGTTCTTCCAGGAGCGGGTTGGCGCTCAGACCTCCGTTCTTCATACTCCATATGGAGCTGGGCCCGCCTGGCACGTGCTGCGCTGTTACAATTTTATTTCCAATCTCGCGGCATTGTCCGGCTGCAGTTAGTATCGCATGAAAATATCATCATTCGGACGATGGCTGCGCACGATAGCCTCGTAATAAAGTCATTTAATAGTTTAAGCGAGGTGCACAAGCGGCATATGCGTTCGCGTGCACACAGACGATCGCGCACGCACAGTTTGATCGCACGCGCGTCGATATCATCGCGTATTTTATACGGCCGGGTCCGCGGCCGAGCGTTTTCTAAAGCGACCCGGGACGGTTAAGCTGCCACGAAAATACGTAGTACCGTGTCGGACGGTGTGCAGCCACGCATAATTAATGAAAATCGAGATTCATGGTGATACGCGTTACTCCTGTGCCCCGGTTGCCGTTGTCGCGGCTGCTGGGTCAACGTCCCGCGGTTGACGATTTCACCATCGATGCGTACCTCCGTCGAAACGAAAGGGGACGAGCGGCGTTCGCCCCGCCGAAACTGATGATTCACGCGGAAAAGTTCATTGCCGAAGATTTATCAAGCGACGCGTTGCATTTACCACGAAAGTTATAACGTGTTAGAAGGCGCGGGGTGAATGCCACGCTTTTATCTCGATCATAAATATCGCACGTCCAAGCGTTTAAGTAAAATGCATGCATCACTTTCGCGCTATTAAATGGCAGCGAATTTAGGAGACTGCGCGCCGGGTAACCGATACGTTTCGAAACGACACGAATTGCCGATGTTTCTTCTTGTCGCCGTGACAAATCAGCCCCGTTCGCATTTAATGCGCGATATGTCGCGCTCAAGTAGGCGTAGGTAACTGCGCGCGTTTCGATCGAAGTTTAATTTCATTTGGAGTCGGCACACACCGTCCCGTGCGTGACACACTTCCCGGGCTGTTGATTCTGCCGCGATACACGGCTCGCGAAAGGTGAACGATTAGAAGCAACGGAAGCAAATTGGCTGGTCTAATCGATCGTACTCGATGGCGGCGGTCAAAGAACATCGAGGGGCGAACTTCATACCGTCAAACGTTACGCAGGTCTCGGTTAATCGACGGACATTCGCGCAGGGCTTAATTGTACGTGGCTAAGCAGATGAAAGGAGGATATTGACCCGCTCCCAAAGAGCACATGGTCACGGAAAGGGACCTCGTAAAGTGCACGCGAACCAAACGCCGCTCGCACGCTCGCAACTTTCCCTCCCGATGGTTACGCAATAGAATTCATTGTACGCAACTCCGTTTGGTCGGTCGGTTTGGTCTCCCTCGGACGATGGAAGCTTTACCATTTTTCCAACTTCCACGCGCATTAATTCCAGATCGTACTACTTTTTGTCAGACCGCGCTCAATTATCTGTTACATTCTATTTGGAGCATTTAGACGAGCGATCATACAGAGTACACTATCTTTTGCTGTTGGTGAAAAGTTCATCTGCAACTGCGGGGCTCCTGTTAACACTAGATCTACCGAGGGGGGTAAAAATGACTTGTTTGGCATTTCTTGTAATCATTACTCATTTC
This sequence comes from Andrena cerasifolii, assembly GCF_050908995.1. Taxonomy (NCBI): domain Eukaryota; kingdom Metazoa; phylum Arthropoda; class Insecta; order Hymenoptera; family Andrenidae; genus Andrena; species Andrena cerasifolii. The sequence continues at coordinate 22,170,539 of NC_135119.1, read as the reverse complement.
CAGTACATTTTGTTTTCTAAAATTTTGTATGACTTTTTCTAAAATATCTACATAATTAATTCTGTAAAATAGTTTTGACCTTCGTTTGTTTTTTCTTTCAAATTTATATGTAGTATACCTACATACACCGAGATGGGTCATTTTGAAATTTTTAATTTCAGAAGTTTCTCGTATTATTTTCGTATAGTTTAAATACATTTTTAGGAAACTAAGTATATTTTCATACATATACGTTGTACAAAAATTGCCATAGGATACATGTATTATGTTTGCCCAATTTCTTCATTCTTCTACCAAACACATATTTCGATGAAACGTGAACGGCGTCAAATAGCATATTGTACTATAATAAATTGTACGAAGAATATTTGTGGTACATGTAATAAACGAGTCTGTGGTGCATGCTCTGCTAAAATAATTGTAACGTGTAAATAATGTCTTTGAATTTTATGCCTAATTATTTTCAAAATTACTATTGTTATTATTTATTTATTTATTACGGAGCAAGCCCAATTTATACAATAAAGAATACAGTAGCATACGTACAGGCAAGAAAAAAAACAAAGTATCTAGCCGCAAAAAAAAAAAGAAAAAAAAGAAGAAAATTTTAAGCCGAAAAATCAATGTTTTTTTAATATAAATTGCCAACGCTGACGATCCGATTTATAGGATAGCGAGCACCAAACTTAGATTTTATGCTTGAGCAGTAAAAAGATGTCCTTCCTCTTAAGTTTCTGCTGGATGATGCATAGAGTGAGATATCCCGCAGGAGCGAAGGACAGTTAATGGAACCATTAACAATTTTAAATAAGAAACAGAGTATATATTATATTATTACTATTATTATACAGTTTATATTCAATTTTCGCTCAGAAAACAGGAAAATATATAAAAACGCAATAAATGACTTGTTAATTTAAAAAACAAGTGGTTTTGACCTCTCCGGTAGAAGTAGGTATACGTCAATCGTTGGTTGTTCTAGTGTTAATGATCTTTACAGTGGTTCGATGCCGTTTAACACCGAAAAGCACAATGTTTCGTTGGATCGGCAGACAGTATGACAGTTTCACGTCCATCGGTGGCATTAATTAGACTGCGTTAGATGCACGTGAATGGTATTCGTTGAACGATCCAATTACGAGCGCCGTGAAACCGTGAATTCTGCGAAAGAATTCCGAGTCAATTATAACCGTATATGCCACGGTTTTCGCAACCGTTCCGAGTCGGCTTTCCTTGTTGCGAATGGAATCGCGGACGAGAACCGCCCGCGTACACGAAGGCAGCTTGCCAAGTTTCTCCTTTGATCTGGGATTTTCGCGATATGCCTACCATCTTGATTTTATGGACGCCCCGCAAATCTTTCCGTACCGGCGTCCGCTATTACCTCGGCGACGCGCGTTATCATTATCGGGATTGGATAACTCGCCGCTGACAAATTTCATTCGTTACCCGTTCGTTGTGTAGGTTTTTAATTGGATTTTAATCCGCTTTCGCGCGCTACGCGGCTCTGGGGCAATGTTTCAGTTGAGCTCGCGCGTTGCAAAAGTGCGTTCCATTGAGGAAGCGGCGGCGCAGGGAAAATAATTAATTGTTCGTTACGCGTATTCATTGGCCGTTCCTGCGAACCTTAGCCCGAACAAGACCCCATAAAAACTGTGGAACAAATCACAGAACTGGTGTCGAGCGCATAAATGGTGGCGCATTGAAGACCGCAACATCCCCCGTGGTGGCCATCTTTTGGTTTACGTAGACCGTATCGAAAACCCATCGACCGAGATAAATATCGACTGTGTAATCCGAATTGCATTTCGTATTTCACGCTTTCGTTTCGCGGCACGCGCGTATTTTTCCGCAGAATGTGCGCTGGTTCGAAACCAGCTGCGTTTAGGCATCAAATTTTCTCCGATAAGATCGCCCGCTGCAAATAAGATTGGCGCGATGCAATCCGCGATTCGCGCAGATCACGTGAGCCTGTAATGCCATTAAAATCGTGCCATTTCTAAGCGCAGAGGACGGTGCCCCGACAGGGCAGATTAAAAACTCGTAACGTGTTAGGAAAATCAACTTCCCCGAATCGCGAGTGTATCGTTATCTGGATCTCGTAACGCACGGGTAGACGGTGACTTTTATGCACCTCACTGGGCTGAGATGTGTGCAACAGAGGCACGCACGTGTTGCATGTCGGCGTAAACCATGTAACTGTTATGGGCAGCGATGGGTTTCCCCCTGGAACCACGAGGTTCTGCTACGAGACCGTGTAAGCCCAAGAGAAACGAGTCACGGCCACCTAGAGAGCTGGCCCACTCGTGCCGCCAGAAAATACGTTTTCGGGGCCACGCGTTCGCTGTAAATCCACGCGATAGATCTGTTCCGAGCGTTCACCGGATCGTGGAATCCGCTTCTTACAATCGGATCTGTCTCCCGCACCCGCGCACCATTGACTTTAAACTTTAAACGTCAGCGCACGCACGCCCGATGCACTGGCCTTCGTCACGTCGCGTCGGTTCCTGCGTTACGGTCATAGCTTTCAATTGGATCTGCCCATGTCGCCGGCAATGCGCACGAGCCGCTTGAAATCTATTTCATCTAACCAGGCGGCAATAAGCAAGGTCGCTCGGGAGACATAACTCCTGCCATTCAACTACGCGCGCATGTACGCGCGTTAGTGAACTTCTCGCTGCGGCAATTGTGTCGTCGATCAAAAAGGTCAAGCGTTGAAAAATGCGAGAGGAAGGAACAATTAGGCGAGGGCGCCAGCGTAGAGGCAAGCGAGCCGTTAATTAGCAAGACCGAGTAATGGCCGTTAATCGCGTTTAATTCGACGTATAGAGCGTGCTGCGAGAGTTTGCGTGAGCAATTCGCTCTCGTGCTCCTCGCCGTTGCAAGAAGTCGTCGCCAGGCCCCCGGTCAATCCTGGGACAAGCGTAAGCGTGTTTTTCGTGGCGTGCTCGTGTAGGACGTGCACATGCAAGTGCACCCGGGGCATACACGTACTTACGTACGTATGCAGCCGGCAGAAGGGGACCGGCGTGCCTGCAGACTTACAGATCAGTGCACTGTTATATTCCGCGGGCGACTAGACCTCACGGGAATTGGAATCAACTGCCCCTTTCCTCCGGTATATCAGTATCATTTTTTCCCGACAGAAAATCGATCAGCCGGCCGCCGGTATATCGCAAAATATGCCTGGCATAATTTAGAACCCTGCCAGCGAACGGCGGAGGATCGCCTTTCACTGGTGGGCACCGAACCGACGTTTGTCTCCAATTTTTTAATCCCGCTGCTTATTTCCATGGCAGAGGTGAACGCCGACGTACGAGCTCTCGCGCGTGTATATTCGTTCCGTGCGGGGTGCTGCTCGATATGCAACACGTGTTACTTTTCACTCCACTTGTAATATTCAACGGGGAATGAAAATAATTTATCTCTTGGTCGGCGTGCATTCGAGAACGTTGTTTGGAAATACGTGGGAAGGAAGTGCGTCTGTGTGCATGATCGGTAGGATAGATCTTTCGACTACTTTCTTACGAAGCGTTCTGTGTACAGTAGGGGTGACGCGAAAAAAGTTTGAAGTCGAATAAAATTTTTCCCTTTCGATAGAAATGTGTGGAAATAGATTTATAATGTAATTTGAACATTACTATTGATAAGTGACGAATAGCAATACTTAAAATAAACTTAAGGTGTATTAAAATTCAACTCGAAAAGAAAATGCCAAAACGACTACTTTACCCCATATATGGGGTAGTGAGTTAGTATCTGGGGTAAAGTGAGCTGAAATAAAATACGAGTTTTAATTAAGGATATATTATAGGTAATTATTAACACCTTGCGCTCCGATGACGTGTGTAGCACGTCAGTTTCTGTTTTTTTTTTAACCGTGGTTGTCAAAAACTGTGACAGATTTTTCATTTTTTTTTGAGGTTCGATTCTGTTCCATCACGCCGCGTGGTTTCCCAGCTAGCTCACAGGTTAGGTTATTGCGCACATCACTCGTGCATCTTTTCTTTGCAGCTCAGTTTACCCTGGTCACTTTGCCACTCAGTGGAAACTTAATTATTTAATAATGTTAGGATTAATGTTTTCTCAAACGCGTGTACATGTATGTTTATAAACTAGTCACAAACGCGCAGAAAAAATTTGGAGTTAAAATAACACATTTAAGACTCATTTATCCAAAATACTAAATTGAAAAGAAAACCAATTGGAAGTCTCTAAACCTTCATTTTTAATTTTTTAAATGAATTTCCAGTTTTCGATATCTGAATGTGCATAATTATCACTGTGGTATTACACACATTTATTACGTCACCAAAACTTGTTAATATATTCTATTGTTAAAGAATAAATTAAGAAAGCTCATCTTACCCTATAAGATGGACGCGGAATGTCACTTGACGCAAGTTCCGAAGTGTCTTTAATTTTCTGAGTCAACAAGATAAGTTATCGCGAAAACGCTTGACCCACGGTCAATTTCAACGGTTCACTTCAGTCATTTCTATTGACAATCGGGGAGAAGGTGATTGAACCCCAGTTGCATCTGATAAATTAGCACCGTTGCGAACTGAGCCGCCTCTCGGCCAGCGTCAGAAACTTCGTGACAATGGGGCAGAAAGAAAGTCGGGATAGAAAAGGGAGAACTATGAGGAACAACGAGGTAGTGTCGCCGCTCCGCCTGCTGCGACGAGAGCAAGGTGGATCTCCGCGTGGCATGCCACGATGAAAGTCGTGACTCGCTTCTCTCTTCCACTCTCATACTTCCTCGTTTGTCGGGGCCAGCGAAGCCTCGATGGAACTCGGTTTAGAATTTATTGTCTCTCTTTCCAAACCGACATAATTGCCTTCCTTCTCTTGACGATTCCACGGTTTTTCTTCTTCGACACAGTTGAACGAGCTTCGCTGCTTACCCGTTTATTCTCAAGATGGATGAGAGTTCAGCGTCCACCCGATAAAGAGCACTCGATTGTTGCTCGCGTCTTCGGACCGAATTTGTCACCTAACTGTTGAATCGGGGCACTGATTTTTATGCCCCCCGCTGAATTAATTTCATTCAAGACCGTTATCGCGTTGCCCGGTTCGCATATAAACGGTTCCCGTTAATAATGATATATAACGATATTCCTGATTACGCTCATTACTTGCTCGCACTCGGCATTTCGTGTATTCACAAATTTGTACGATTGCCCTTAAATTCGTTTCCGTATAAATTGATATTATGTTAATCGGCGCATTGTATTAATGTTATGTTAATACATCATTATTACATGCCGCAGATTTGTGCTTCATTATGCCGCGCGCAATTATAATTGGCAACGTTTTGTATCGAGTTTCGAGAAGATGCAATTCTAATTAGTAAAAGTCCCGGGCAGCGGCCGATCGATTGCAATGCATATCAAATTTTACAATTATCCGAGTACTTCATTATGCAATTACAAGCGGCGGCTAACGAGACTGTTAGCCGACGAGAGGCGAACATTCGCGGGCAATCGTGTCGATTGCGTAATTCGCAGCCAAGATTTTCCACTCTGTTGATTTCGTGTCACGGTAAGCCTGAAGATTACAGAGTCTTCGTGATTCCTGTCCGGCAGGATAACGGGAAAAATTGAAACGAAAGTTGATCACTGCGTTCCATTATTCGAAGACGTTTTATTTTTCATTACAGACCTCGGCCGGGATCGATGCAATTCCTCCCGCGAATCTCCCGCGTCCATCTTTTTTCAATTTCCTCGCTGGGTATAGGTACGTATACCTGGTCGCGTCATTCCCGTTAATCCACGCCTCGCGTGCAAGAATCGCCCGCGCCTCCTATTTCCAATCATCTTTTACACACGAAGCTTTTTACGATTTCAACGGTCTCGCGAAGGCAGTAAAAAAAAAATATCGTGTCTCGATACAAAAATGGATTTCCGTGTCGTCGTTCCCTCGACCGGCGAGCACTGTACCGACGCCGGATGCGCGCTCCGTGAGCGAAATTACCAACGACTCGCGCGTTCCATCACGAATCGGTTACTCTCAAGGCTCGTCGGCGGTTTACGCTTCTGTATGCGACGATCGGCATTTGACCACCGTCGCGATGCTTTTGGGTGTTATAAATTAGAGTGGGAACGAGCGGAGTATAGTAGGAGGGGGCGAGTACAAAGGGTACACACCCACGCGTGGAGCCGCGTTTTACTTCACGGGTCCTTCGTCTTCCAGGGACGCTCGTTCCACCCTCGGACGTTAATAAAGTCTTCTGTCCCCTCCTCGTGCCCCAAAGCCGGTGAATTTCCATCCTCGGGGCCATTCTTCTTCCACGAATGTTCCTTACCCTCATCTCGCTCCTCTTTTCCTGCCGATCTTCCACTCCGGCTCGTCTCTTTCCCTCCCGCTACGGGCCGGCTCTCTCTCGTTTTCGCCCGGGCCATCCATTGCCATCATAGATCTGCATCGTCGGCGGCGGAGACGGTGTGCTCCTCGTAATTACCCCGTCGCTAGTGCACTCCGGAGGCCACTAGCCTACCACATTGATCGGACACTTTCACACCGAGGCACACATCGAAACGCGGTGGGCGCAAACGCAGACGACCCTGTCCGTGGTACATATAATGCGGGCCCATCCCCTAGCGGGGATCTATGAGAGAGAATCCTGGTCAATTACGTACTCCATTCGAACCACCGACCCGCCAACTGGGTAGATTTAAACGGTTGTTGGGTTATCGACATAAGACGGCACGAAATTCAAGCGCCCCGGCCTGGCCCGAGCGTCGCGGCGCCCACTGACGCCGACAAATATCGAACGCTCGAGATCTGCTTCGCGAAATTCGCGGCCGTAGATCCGAGGGGTAGGCTATGAAGCACCGCGAATCGAAGCGCGACGGTAAACTGCTTTCCGATTCTCGAAGGATGATGGGCGATATTTCGCGAGCCGTTTACTTTAAAAGGATTTGCTTCTGCATCTTCGGATACTTTACGAGCGTGTCAATTTCCACGGGTCTTTTGTACAGGATGTTTAACTGTACGTACGAGCTTAACTGGTTCGTGGAGTTCGTAGAACGTTACACAAGTTTCTACCCGTGCTGTGATCCAGGGTGAGAAACGCAGTTGCCGATTGTACTTAACCCTTCGTGGCCACGCGGGGTGTATCGCACCCCGGTATATGTAGTTGCCAATTTCTCTTTAAATTTATAGACCTTAATAATAAAATTTAAATTTTTCCTGTGAATTTTAACCAAAAAATCGCTTTAGCGCACAGCTATTTTTTTTCAAATACCAACATATCAAAATTTACATTTGTAGAAAAAGACTATTAGAGCATTGTATAAGTGTTACGAATGTACAATTATCACTCAAAAGTGTACAGATTCAAAAATACGAAAATGGTAACTCAAAAATGACGCTGGGGTGCAGTGAACCCTATGTGACAAATTTCTGATCATAAGAAGGTGTGACCACGGGAGGTTAATATTTATACAAATCCGTACAGTCTTGGTGGGGCGTGGATGACCTTAGCCCTTACAATTCGTTGGAGGGTGACTAAATCAGTTACTATCCATGACTCTATGACCTGGACTTTGTACAGAAAAACAGGAATGAGTAATTTATTTGGACGATGCAGTTTTCTGCGCTTACCCGCCAAGTCCTTTCTATCTTTCCGAAATAATACATATATTTACGTTCGCTCATAGTGGGCGTTGTACGTATCGAGTCTGTTGGTCCAGCGGCGATATTCGGCCCGGGTTGACCCTAACGAGAAACGAGCCCTCGTTTCGGCTCAAGGCAACGAAAGACAGAGCAAAGCGAACGCAGAGGGTGGGGGAGGCGCACTTTTACTCGTGATCGTTATACTTCCTGGAACCTTCGCGAAGGTACCAGCAAGGAAAGCCGGTCGACGGGTTCAAGGCTGCCTGTGGGGTTCAATGATCCTCGAAGTGGGCTCCGCTCTTCGCGAGCAGCTCAAACACTTCGAGAAGCATTAACTATTTACAGGAGAGAGTAGACCGTCCCTCCCCGGCCCGAGAAATGGTGCGTGCTGGTATCATTAAACCTATTCCTTTCCTTTCGTTGCCGCTACTTATAATTGTTCATCACGTTTTCATGGCTCGATAATGGCAGTTGTCCCTCCGGTTTCTCAGAATGTATCCCCTAATCGATGCTCCAACTGTTAAGGTACCACCTAACCACAGACACAAACTAAAGGCAATCCCAATGGAGGCTCCAACGTCTGCGATAAATCGGACAGGTGTAGCGTGCCCACGATAAAGAAGTCAACCGTTCAGCGCACAGTGGATCCCTCGAACGGGGAATAGAAAATAATTTCGGTCTATCCCGCGGCGGGGGACAGCGAATAAAGCGTTCTCACAATGGGCGAAGGTCTGAGCATAATACACGGCGTTGTTCGGTAACCGCTGCGCTCTAGAGACTCGGGGCCCGCGGTACGAAAGGATTCGAGGCGATGTAGCGTCGAGCGTATCGTTGTGTTCTCGCAGCCGACCGGGCCCATATCTGTGTGAGTTTACGTGAATCGGACCCGAAGGTGGAAGGAGCGAACGAGGGCCGGGGAGGGAAAGAGAAGCGGTCGGCCAGGTAAGACCGGTCGAACAGGTTTCTTGGGTCGAGTAGGCGAAAGCCTCTACTCCGTTAGCCTCTTTCTTTGCTCGGCGATGGCTGGACTCTCGAGAGAGAGCCGCGGGACACCTCCGCGCTTCGTGCATCCACGAATCCTCACCGAGAATCGCCGAGCGTATACCGTACAACGTGTCTCCGACCTTCGCAGCTGACAATAATGAATCCCCGCCGTAAAATAACGTGAAGATACCCCAGCAGAGGAGTATCCTCGCGCTGCGGGTTGAAATATGCGCCGTTGCGCCGTAAAATGATCAAAGTTGGCGCCCCGGTCAGCCAGAAGTAACCGTTTCGTCGTTTCAACGTGGAAAGAGCCCACGACCACGTATCCTTCCCGCGATTGTTGTAAAACCTTCCATACCGGTGTCGCCCCGGCGTGTACTTCTCCCACTTTTTCCGCACCTTTTCCCCCGTATTTTATAACGGAGCGCCGTTGGCAATCGCACACACGACGTTTACCGCAGTCTCCTCTATATAATACGTACCTTCTAAACTTCCCCGACGGCTCGCCGAGGCGTGGCTCCATCTTTTTCGGGAAACCTGCCAAGATCACTGTTTATAAACGTCCTTGGACGCGACGTTCCCTGAGACCCAGGAACAGGAAGCTGAGTCGTCCTTTTTGACAGATGTTGGCGCGCTGTGTCGAGGCGATATCGGTCCGGTTCCACCGCTACGTACATTTTTCTCAGCGGAACGATTCGGTGGGAACGTGACTGTCGGCGTACGGTTGGACCCTCGGCGGGTCGGATCAGAGTCTTACAATGCATCGCGGAGGTTATACGCTGGCGCGGAGCACTCTTTTTCTCTGCGCGCACCTAACGACGCGTCGTATTCGCGACGGTCCCTGACGGGGAGAGAGATAAAAGATCGGGGACCGAGATTCGAATAGTTTTGCAGTCCACACCCGAATCGAAGTTTCTGGTTTAGGGGGACGTAGGCGGGGGCCTATGACAAAGAAGATCGCGTACGAGATTCCAAGCGTGGTCAAATAAAACCTCGCTGGCCGTGATTTACTTATCTTGACGACGTCGAGCGATAGCCCCAGCGTTTTATCGCCGCGCTGGGAGAGTTTCGTTTACGGAACGGTAAAAGCCAGAATGGAGAGGACGATCTGGTTGTGTTGGTCGGCGTTTCTGTAAAGACTGTCCTCCCTCCCCCCCCCCCCCTCCCCCCTCCCCCCGCGTTCTGCGCCATTGATCAGGAACGAAGAATATCGTGGAACGATACGATATCCGATCGAATGGCTGCTGGTATCGAGAAACGTTAAATTTACTGGTACGCCGGTGCGCAAACTCGTTTCGAACCTAAGCTTCGAGCTTGCCTCAGTGTCCCGAGCCACTCGGACGGTGGTCCGGCGATCTCTCTCACCTGGCTCCGGAGTTTGCTGTTCCTTTGCTCGCTCCTCGCTGCTCTCATTCCTTCCGATAAAACACGTCACGGTTTCGTTAGCGTGTTCTTTTTTTTTACCACGAGAGAAATAAATTACGGTATCTCTGGATAATTTCTCCGGGGGGCAGTTAAATTGTATCAATGCTCCATCGCTGGAGGAAACGATGGCGATAGAACTGCCTTCGAGTCTCCGTCAATGGTACGAAGTTTCAATGCGTTAGATGCAGCCACCGATAAGATAAGAAGTTACGTCCCCCGACAGTGATAACTGCAAAATACCGGCCACGTATTTTCCATGTACTCCTCGGTGTAAAAACGATCGGGCTCCGAAGCGAAGTTGGAGGAAGCAGAGACGAGGCGTACCCGACGATTCCCTCCTCGGGACGCTTGCCAGGATTTCTGTTTACAAACGCCAAAAATGACAAAGAAGAACCGACGATAGAAAAGTTTCTCATTATTTTTATTTCCATGGGGTTCGTTCGGCTCGCTTTGGAACTCGGCCCCGTCCTTTGCGAGTCGCATCTTTGGTGTATCTTATCAATTCGACTTTGGAAAGTTTTCCCCCGAGTATCCAGGAAGATTTGACGAGCTATCTTGTCCGCCCTTGGCATCCCGTCGCTTGCTTGCTTGCTGCGCAGCTATCCACGATATTTATCGTGTAATTCGAATTAAATTGATCTCGGCCGATCGAAACCGGTTAACGTTTTCATTGCTTTCTGCTCTCCAGACAGTTAGCATCCTGTCGAGTATATTGATTACACTGGTATCGAAATAAACAGAAGTGCGCCACTGCGGAGCACAGCTTCTTTTTCTTCTAAATCACTTAAGGGGTTATACCTAGTCAGACGGCCGAAAAGAGGCGAATGTTTGTGATTTTTTTTTTGTAAAAGCGGAAGCATATATTCTTACAGAAACTTTTGCACTTAAAAGAGCAACTTTTAAAGAACATTTGGTAATTTTGTCGTAGAAAAATATGTACGGTTATAATAAAGTAACAACCCACATCTTAGAAGCCTTTTTATAAATTTGCTTTTGCTGTGAGCACTGCTATTCGGAACCAGATTATCTAAAATCAAAATACAAATAGATTTCGTTAATATATTAATGTATCCTCTGATTGACGGTGGGAATTTCCGAAATATTAATTTAAAACAAAATGACGGCTATTTAAAGTTGAAATTCTGATTTTTTCACGTGATTTTTGCACGAAAAAATTATTTTAATTAAAATTTAATTATTATTTTGCTCACCGCAAAACCAAATTTTTAAAAAAGCTTCGTCGGTTGTTACTTTATTATAAACGTAAATATTTTTCTACGAAAAAATTACCAAATGTTCTTTAAATGATGCTCTTTTAAGCACAAAAAGATCTGCAAGAATATATGCTTCCACTTTGTCAAAAAAAATTCACAAACATTCGCCTCTTTTCGGCCGCCTGACTAGGTATAACCCCTTAAGGGTTTCTTCATTAACGCTCCCAATCGTGTGCACCTCGTACTTTCGAAACTTTTCCATGGCTGCCTATCGTTGCATTCAGAACTGGCGGAGTTTCGTTTAGAAAATGTGTTTTTTGTTTCATTCATCGTCTTAACGAGCCGGGTTAAATTAAGTGTTAACGCAACCTTTGAGTTTGGAGCGAAAATACACTCTTACCGCTGGATTCCAGGCAGAAGTTCGAAAGTTTCCCTCTGAATTAGTCAGCAGTTTTTTCCCAAACTTCCTGATACAGGCGTAGCGATCGTTCTCAAGAGATCCGCGGGCAGCTCTTTGTTCCGAGTGGCTCAGCGAATTCGCATGCAACCATTTATGCCCTGCACGCGTTGCAGTCGTAAACGTCGCAACCAGTCGAGCAACCGTCGAGTCTTTAATTTGGCGTATTTAGAGCGGCACACGCGGGGACTGCCGATTTCGCTACAAATTCTCCTGACTAATACGAATCAGGACATTTTCCACCTGGTGACTGTCAATAGGCTTGTTACGTTTTTTATGACACTCCTATCTTCAGAAATAACGTCGCTATATGTATAGTAGTTTGCTTGCTGTATTAAACTCGACGGATATTTTCGCGAACGCAGAGCCTACCTAATCTGCGATTCGTACACGAGCTCATCTGCGAGAGGTATAAAATTTGCCAAGCTCTTTCGATTAACTGTACCGTACATAGTTCTGCTGGCGAGTAACGCGTCCCAGTAACTTCTGACGTGGACCGACGGCTGATAGCCGAGAAATTTTCTAACAGAGTTCGCAGTGGGGCAGCGGTGGGACGATATCAACCGTGCCAACTGAAATTTCATCCCTCGTGGATCGTGTGTGTGCATTGTGCATGCAAAGTAACGCGGATACACGAAATTGTTGCACGGAATTTCAGCGGCGAACTGATTTCCGGCAACCGGCAGCCCCGTCGCGTCGCGTCGTCTCCGCTCCCGTCGTTTCGTTCTTTCAAGGCGTTCCTGGAACGCAGTTGAGAACGATTCTCGGAGAGATTTGCTGCGTAATAGACTCTCCGCCTCCTTTCCCCGTGGTTCCTTCGGACCAGTTGTGGATCGCATAATAAACCACCAAAGATCCAACGCACGGGACCCACATGGAACGACGTGGTCGTCGAAACAGAAAATAGAAGGAAGACGGAGCTTGTGAGTTACGCGAAGTCTTCGTTGCATTGAAATGAAAAGTAGCTACTTGTCCGTTGAGGTTTTTCAGTTTTCCCTTAATTAATCAGTTAAGTAGCCTCCTAATAAAACATGTACAGTTCCTAAGGGTGCGAAAGTGTTTTCATCTTGCAGTTTTCAATGCAACGAAACTCGCGTTCTCGAAAGGGGATCGGTCACGATAGGTGGAGTTTAGCTAGACGCTCGGTGGCTGGACTCTTCGACATTCGTATTCCCAGGGTGGTCCGGCAATTTCCACCTGACAAATTTTCGAGCCAAGCGCGAGATTGTCCGCTTCCGAATTGGCTCGAGAGCGATGGCTCCGGGGGAGGAAAATGATCGTTTGGGGTGCAACTTGGACGGCCACGGTCGCGATGACGTAGACGATCCTTTGAATGGCCTCGTTGCATGCAAATGAATCGCGGGCCATGGCGATATGTAACCGCGGTCGAATGGAACACGCTGAAGATTCGATCGGAAGGCGGCGGAGGGAGCGCTTGTCGCGCGTGACGTGAATTAGTTTTCGGGAACCAGTTCCAACCACCTTCTTCTACTAACGCTTCATTCGAAGGAATATCAAACCGTCGAACACACCTGCTGGAGCTGCTTCTCCACCTGCTAAAGGTGCGCGAGGGGCTAGGCGCGTGGTCACGGTTCAATCGCTTTTGTAGCTTTCCACGATCGTAAGCCAGCCGCGCTGTCAGCCATTGTCCTAGTTCCTAATGGAATATTGGAGAAGTAGAGCCGATCCCAATTAGAGACCTCGTTATCATAAGCGGCCCGTGGAACACTGATAATTCGGAGCGAACGCGAATTCTGTTTTAATACGATTTGGGGGCATCCGATCGTGAGCGTGTCAAACAGCATCAAGGTATCGATGTTCTTGCGACGGTATCGATGCCGCCCGACCCTAACGATACTACCTGCAATCTCACCGAAATATTGGTATTCAAATACAATGCTACATTGAACACGCCCGATGCCCGGAAGCTTCGGACCATATCAACAGTGATTTCAAGCCCAAAATCCGCAAATAGTCGATGCGGTGAATTAACGTACCTGAGCTGCAACTTTGACAGCAGGCGATATAAAATCGAATCCTATTAAACGCGAAAGGAAAGAAGCGACTTTAATGGAGGCCGCGAGCCGAGCAAGTGAAACGCAAGTGTAATTGATCGGCATTCGAGCCGCTGCACCGTTATTATTTCAACATTCCCGGCCGGTTTCAACATTCCGCGTGATTGCGCGAGAAGAAGGACGAGAGAGGGAGCTGCCTCGGAGCGGCACTTTGCCGGGAGTTGACGATGGAAAAAGGCTGAGCTAGAGGACCTGCTACGAAGGTTTTCTCTACGTGCCGGCGCAGCTGAAGGAGCAAACGAGCGTCACGCTCTGCCATTTGTAACTTGACAAACTCTCACGATCAGGGGCGAGGGGGGGAGGATGGGGACGTTTGGAACGCGATACGTCTGCGAAGGTAGCTGGATTTTCTTGACGGGATTGTACATGCGCCACGGTGTAGTACCGTTCGTCCGTTCCTCATACTCGGCGCGTCCGCACTCGTTGTAGCGGCAACTCTGCGAGAAAGTGTTTCCTTTCGTTAAGTTGTTTTCCACGCTTCGCGGATAATCCGCGCGGGGGTCCCGCGCGTACCCGCGGCACGACCGGTGGAACAACGAGGAAACGAGGAAGGCGGAGAAGCCGACCTCCGTAATATGCATCATTGCGGAATATTATTACCGTCGTGTGTCCGTACTCTTTCAGTCGACGTCGTGACTGTAATAATTTGCTGAGTAAGGGGAATCGCAACTCACGGAAAGGAGGCAGGCGGCCCCGTTACCGGCCATGTAAGAATGTGATTATTCAGAACGTCGCAGGAACGAGTGAATCATTAAATAAAGAGAAGCCTGGCCGTTAGTTCCAAGAGGCGGATCATAACTTCTAACATATTTGCGGGCATCTGTTTTTCCGCAAGTGTCACGAAAAAATCTGCCGCTTAAGAGCCACCGCCAGCCGGAATGTTCATTACCATTCATCGGGCACTTTGAACGACCGGTTTTTCGCGAGTGGAAAAAACAGTTGCGAATACCTTGACCGGTTGAATTCCACGGGCGCGTAATCGGCGAATGCAGAACGCTCGCCTGCCGGCTATCGCTCGCGAGAAGTGGACTGCGGTTTTCTCAGGCAACGTCGATAAAACCTACGCTTCGAAATATTTCCGAAACGCAGACGGGAAAGCAAACGGGGCCGCGCGGGAATCGAATGCACGCCGGTCGTTTCTCTCTTCTCCGGTAATTCTTGACTCGCCTCGAATGTGCAGCGGAATAACGCATTCTTCCGCACGTGACGAGAAAATATTGCTCCGTCTGGAACAACCGGCTCGCACGTGCGAAAGCTTCAGCCTGCATTTCGGCGCGGGCATACGTGTGCCTCGCACGCACGCACGATTTTCTGAGGAAAGACCACGGGAACGAGATTGCGAGGCGCGAGGGTTACACGATCATCCGTCTATCGAATATTTTCCCCCGCGCCGCCGGGGTGCTTTCCGCCGCTAAATCGCCTCCTGCAATTGCAACCGCACGCGAGCGCATGGCGGGGAACCGAATCTGCAGACGTACGCGGGATTTGATCGAATATAAATTAGGTCTCGCTTGTAAACGGCGATACATAGGAGGGATATCGTGCAGGATGGTTCCGTGCGGGCATCCCAGCCGCGGAAGTTACGATAACGAGTTTCGAAATTGAAATCACCTTGGTTCGTTTATCTTTCAATTAAACGCGATGTTTCTAGACCGTTACTTCGATTTCACTTTACCCGGTGATCGTGGATCGTGAAAAATGGCTTGAATGAGTAACCTGCGTCGAGTAAATCGACTACCGACGACGGCCGCTGTTCCTCTCGAAGCGGCTAATTAACGAGGAGACGTCATTTGCATGGAACGATCGTGATCGCGAGGGTTTCGATCGAGTCACCTTTTTAAACCAGATTCACCGAGCAGCGATTCGTCCAACGATGCCTCCGTATCGATGCCGTCGTGACTCATCGGGCATTTAAGCGAATAATAAGCGTTAACCTTTTAAACTTGAATGCTGCTCCATCTACGTGACGATTATTAGTAATACACGCGCAGGGGGAGCGTACGTTCGGCGAGTGTGGGAGTGTAGGACGCGATCGATGCCCCACCGCGAGCCGCTCGTTGCTTCTAATCGGGAAACCGGGATCGATGTGCTCGCTTTGACCCATTTCCGCGCCATTGTTTCGCGATTTTTCACCCGATTCCCGCGTGGCTGGCAACGGTCGAAATAAACGCGGCGATAGGCACGTGATTATCCGGCGATATCTGGAGCACGAAAGTGGATTATGCTGAACAGTTAGTCCGGTACCGGGCGAATAATTTCGTCTCATTCTACTTTCATCGATGCTCCCCGCTGGCGCGTCTGTCTGCCTTGCGCCGGGATTAATCTACTTTCTAATTCTTGCACCCGCGCGTCGCGTTGTTTTTCTTGCGTTTAAAGGAGAACGTCGGGGCTGATGCGAATGCAACGTGCGTCGTAATTAGAGACCCGGAACGGATAACGTTTCAGTCCCGTATCGCTCCCGAGCCTACGTAATTCGACGCACGGGGGCTGTCTTTACTCCGAGTAACACGATTCATTTCAGATCGCTTTAATTCTGTCCCGGACCATCGTTTCGCTCGTATTAACGCGTCCTCCGTCCTCCGATCTCTGTAGCAACGTAAGGTGGACGTTTTATTGTTAGGGAATCTTGGCTCTCCGATACTAGGTGTCGGTCGAACGGAGCGATTCGTTCCGCGCCACCAAGTTGGGACGTTTCTTTCTCTCCCAAAGAATCGGTCTCGAACTCACCTGGACGGACAATTCCGCCTGACGACAAATACGTTCATTTGTAGGGCGGCGCGCGCCTTCACCGACACCTCTGTCGATCTACTGAAATTACAGTATTTCGCAGCGACGGAACAATGCGGTTTCTTGTTTCGCGGGTGTCGCCCAGGAGAGGCAGAAAGAATAAGTGGCGGCATAGAACGGTTCAGAAAACCAGAATCGCGCGCTGCGTCCCGGACAAAAGAGCATGCAACAGGTCAGCGAGCCGCTGCAGACACCTCTGACTGCTACCGGGCTGCACTGCAGAGAGGAATAGAGTGGCGCAGGGGAGAAGGACGGAGGATGAAGAGCGGGTGGTATCGCGGCCGGGATAGAGGGAGAGAGAGAGAGGCGACATTGATGTAAGAAAGGAACGTATTGCTTTCTTCTTACGTCGTTGGTTGTTTTTATCGCGTATCGGGGAGCCGTGGAGAGTCGGATTGATGCGACACTGTCACCTACCTCTCCCGATATACGTCCCTTCTTTTCCTGGATAAAAAGGAATCCGCTGATCGCTCGGCTCCGATGAAAATTGAGAGGAATTGTTCGATACCGCGCGGCCTAGATGGAATATTTCACATTGTGTCCCCGCTTTGTACCTTCCCACTTGGGCGCAATCAATCGTGGGATTCTAGTTGGAAGCTTTTTCCAGATACTTTTTCCCA
The DNA here is from genome assembly GCF_050908995.1 of Andrena cerasifolii. Taxonomy (NCBI): domain Eukaryota; kingdom Metazoa; phylum Arthropoda; class Insecta; order Hymenoptera; family Andrenidae; genus Andrena; species Andrena cerasifolii. The sequence continues at coordinate 22,153,357 of NC_135119.1, read as the reverse complement.
CGTCCTTATTTCGCTCGGAATCGCTGATCGCTGCAAACCCCCGTTAATTGTAATTTCTCGGCGAGCATCGCGGCAGTTCCTACTTCTTCGGCGCGCAGGCATTAACGCGTCGTTAAAACCATTCTTTCCATCAATCTGAAGTTTTTGTCGCTCGGAGTAATAACGGACACGTGACGAACTTGCGGCTGCTGCGGTATTTCGTTTCGCACACGACCCTTGCGCCGAGGAATCCTCTTGGGGCCGGGTTTAATTGCATTTGGCTTGGCACCAGCTTTTTTTTCCTGCTATTTGTCGAGGGGAATAAATAATAAAGCGTTTACTCTAGACGAAGGTCCAAGCATGCAGGGGGAAAACGAAATGTTAAATGACTAAATGTTAAACGGGAATGAAACGCGTGGTTTCGGTCCTAGCTCACGGCGTAGGTTCTCTTTGTTCGTTGTTACACCTGACAACGAGGATGCAACAACCGTGACGGCACCAAGGTTACGCTGCGGTTCAACGCACTTCCTGTCGACAGATCTTTCTCCACCATGGGATAAACGCGGACCCCTTTCGAAAAAGCACATGTATTTCAAGTGCACACTTCTCGTGACTTTGCCATCGTAGATGATTACATAGTACGTTCTATCCGGCTCCAAATTAGAATGTGCTTTTATCGTCAGTCACTTTTCGCCTCGTTCGTTTCCACGCGCAGAGTTTCAATTTCTAAAAACTCTGACAATATCAGTACATTTTCATTATATTGCGTTTTAACACAAATCCAAGATCATTCATCGACACTGATATCTTTTCTCTCACAAGCTTTCAGATAATTCGTCAATTTAAAACACTGACATTATGAGTACACTTTTATTATTTTGCGTTTTTAAATAATTCTTATTCATCGACACCTTGACCTTGCCTCGCCAGGTCAAGTATTTGACTGAAAGCACCTTTATGTACTTGCAGCTCATTTTGATTTCGCATCTTTTTTTTATTTTGTACTTATGATTATCTTGATTATCTATTTTTTGTGATTTATTTGATTTCATGTACTTGCCGTAATTTTTTTTACTTTTTTGAAGTTTTTTTACTGGGATCACTTTTCGTCTCGTTCATTTCCACGCGCAGATTTCCAATTTCCACACCACAAACATTCTTACGTATTTCCAACTGACTGAATGCTACGCGCGCTCCTTTTATAACAGCATCGTTACTAAATTTCAATTCTTAGTACCTCGTTCCCTCCTGCCTGAGAAAATCGAAGGTTCAATCCGCTAAAACCACGAACGAAGGTGCGCAGGCATGCTCCTAATTCCGCCTGTCCCAGCTTCGTTTGAACCGCGAAGATAACGGTGCATCCTAAGACGGAAGCCGTTAGAGTTTCTCCGGTTAGAAGAATCTGCGAGCGTCTCGCGATAACGGCTCGCTCGTTCCCGATGATTTCGTCGGTGGATCTCATTCTTGTAACCGTGTTACGAATCGCCGAGCGGATTCTGGCACGCTGATTAACGGAGGAGCAAGGGAACGTCGCACAGCCCACTTTAACGGCAGCTCCTCTTACCTTCTTGCCTCGCGTACGTGCAAGCGATCATGGTCTGCGAATGAAGATAGCATTCAGAACGGCGCCCAGGGCCATGCCGGTGCGTTTGTGCGTCTGGTAATTGAAACACGCGAAGTCCGTCACTCGTCACCGCTGCGACGAGCGCAATTACGTACGAGAAAGTAATTTCTCGCGCGCACCCTAGTAACAGGGTTATCGTTTTACTTCGCAACGGGCCCCCGCTGGCCGAGGGTGGAGGGAATTTTAGGTTTCATCGGCGGTAACGACGAAACTCGGGCCAATAATGATGCTCGGGCGTCGCGTGAAACACCGGTGGCCTCGTCGCCGGCTTGTGTACACGGGACATTAATATTTATAACGACGCGCGACTCTTTCGCATTCCGTGGGCGAGCGTAGCGTCCCGGCGTGCGTGACTTTCGCAGCCAAACTACGTTTCGTTCGTCAGAGACGGGCCTTTTGCATTTTTAATGAACCATCATCCGCGTGCGTCTGCTTGGCTCTTGTACCCGTGCGCGCAGAGTGGCCGGGTGGTTCGCTGCGTGTCCTTGTCACCGTTCCCTTCGCGACAGAACCGTTCGTCGGTTGCGGGATTCCTGAGTGACGATTATGCAACGCCCTGGAGCAATGAAAATCGCCATCGCGTGACTTTCGTTACTGGAAGAAGATGAATGGCATTTCGCGAGGCCAGCCATGACGGCCATAGTCGGAATCATTGGAATATCGATCGACCCTAGCCGCGCGGCAGCTGTGCACATACTTATTGTTTATTTAACTGATGAATGAAATACCGAGCGCACCGGTTCCGTTGAAACTTTCGAAATACCACGGGACGAGTGGCTAAAATATTCGTTCAAAGCCCGTCTGGACGTTACGCTTCCTGTTTTCACAGAAGAGCGATCGCCACGGCTTTGCAAGCATCCTCCTCGAGCGTCTGACTCCATTTAAATGCCGGCGCGAGCTAACTGTTTTCCCTGGAAGCAAGCGTTCCGGGTAAATTAAGATTCGTTAGAGGAAAGTGGTTCCGCGCGATGGATGTATAATTAAGGCAACAGCACGTTGAGCCCGCTGCCATGCTAACACCGATACCTTCGAGCGCCAAGAGTTACGCGGCGTGCAGACTGACCCCCCCTGAGGATCGCGTAACGCCGTCCGCGAGAAAAGTTTGGGTTTTTGAAAGTTTGCAAAATCGTGCAGGGCCAGGGACGTCCTCCTAAGCGTGTAATGAGCCGGGTTAACGAGATAATGGCCGTTGTAGCGCTGTCGCTTTGAGATCCATTTTCCACGTTCCGTCCGTTCTTTTCAGCACTTTTGCCAGACGTGGGAAATTCGATGTGGAGGCGCAGGTGTTGCAGCTGGATTATAGGGCCCTCGCGTTCACCACACGCTTGACATTCATGGTAGCCGTTCTGAAATTATGCATCACGATTGTGCACCTAAATACGCTGCTACGCGCGCACTGTGGGTAGTTGTTAAGAAAAGTAGCACTGTGGTGGCAGTCGCCAGCGGAAACGGTGATTCACTCCGGAGCGTCCGAGTGAAAATACGCCGGGGATCCGTGCACGCGAGCGCCGCGGAACACGTACAGAGAGTTTCGCGGGAGGCCAGATTAGGGACAAAGGTAGGACGTGCGTTAACAATTGTTCTCTGAGAAGTGGTTTATTGAAACGGAAAGTGAGATAACGCGATTTCACACGTCCGACAGGTATGAATAGCGAGCGCGTGGCCAATCGCGGACTCGCGAGCAGAACGGCCAAGGCAACGGGATAACATTTATCGGCAAACGTAGGGCGTTCGCTAAAGTCTCCGTTAAATCAACCTCCGTCTCGAGGAGTAGGTAGTTATTGTTTCAATAACGTCGCAAAATTGTCTGTATCGCGTTTAAATATAATTCGGTCGCGTGAATCGAGGAATAAAATCAGGTGGAAGAGGAATAATTGTTTTTCTCCGTTGCGTGCTGCAATGCAAATTTCAAACGCCCGCGTTCTCCCGAATCTTGCATTCGATTTTCTTAGGCGAGCCGACGTGTAATATGATTCATTACTGGAAATTGGGTCACGAAGTGCACATCTAACCGGGTCAGGCTGCATAGTCACAGTGAATGTCGCCGTGGCACGCATTACCTGGCCAACGATCGCCAGCTGATATTATCCATGCACCTGGCAGGTGCGCCACCTGTTATTCAGGTTATTCGATATGTGCCTGCAGTGCGCTTTGCCGCGAGATGGCAGAGCATTCGCTTAATTTTGTTTATTTATATTGAAAATTCCATTCAGTTCGGCTCTCTCTCTCTCTGCAATAAATTGCAAGCACTTCGATTGGACATTCGATACCATTTCTTTCAATAAAGCAACACTACCTTTAGCGCTGTATGTTGACTTGATATTCCCATCTAAACAGTCTTTGATCCTGCTGTCTTTCGTACGATAATACAGCTTCAAAGTGGCACTTCACAGTCCCGTTTCGCTCCCTTTATACCACGCTAGACTTCTTTCTTGTCTTCCCTCATCTTTTCAAGTAGACTTTCCAATAAATCGAATTCAATCTTCGCGCGCGCATCCCGGAAGAAGTGCGACTAGATGAGGAGCATTTGGTGGGAAAATACAGAGGAGTAATGTCTTCCATTTCTTTGTCGCTCCCCCTCGCCGTAGCCCGTCGCAATGATTCAGTTACGAGATTCAATTTTGAAAAAAGAAAGGAATCTCCCCCGGCGCCATTAGCATGTAGATGGAACATCTTTAATTATCCAAGCAACCCAATAACCCTTCGGGAGGGAAGGGCGGACTCCGCGGCTAAGTTTCTTTTTCTCTTACGCGGCCACGAAATGCCGCTGCTCTTTCGTAACTTTGAAGCCGCTGAATGCTGGGCTCCCTGCAGCAAGAGCGTTTACCGATGTTATCCTGAATGGGAGACGAAGAGGGCAACGCGCGTGTACGCCTTCGCGGAACCCAGCGGAGAGACACAGTGAATATTAATACGCGCATGGAGCCCCTTGGTCGGCAGATTTTATCGGTTCTCGTCTCGGCTTTCCAGCTTCCGTTTCTTCCAGGCCAGCTATTACGGCCTGCTGCTCGTTTACACGTCCCTCCGAGTCCCCGTATTCCGTTTCGTGGCCGTTGGACTCGCTCGGTTGCACCCCGAAGGAAGTACACCCACTTGGCCGGATTTTCTTTCTGCCTCTCTCGGCCTCCTTCGCCTCTCCTCCCTTTTGATGCGGCGACCACCAGCTAATTCTTTGTCCCCCAAAATGAGCTAGCAAGTGGTCCCTCCCCTCTCTACAGGGCGAGCCACGTAACCTGATCACGATTTAGCAAGATTCCGGCGAATGGACGCGCAAGTGCGCACAATTTCGTTGGAGCCGCGCGTTGTTTGCGCGCGTTATTAGCAACGGACTATTAGGCCGCTCCATTTGCGCCGAACTTTACTTCAATTAGTGATTTCGCCCGATTATCCAGGGAATCCGGAAGGACGATTATCTCGGGCGGAGGGAATATTGAATGGGTAATTTCTGCGGAGTTTTAAAGAGACGCGGAGATAGGTCGGGAAAGGTGCCCATTGAAAAGGAAATCGCGGTGAAAAAAACGCGAACGACGACCTGACCAGAAAGTCCGTGGGGAATCCTTTTTGGTGGATGAAGGCATTCTCGCCTCGATTCCGAGTGCAATTAATCATTTTCCGCGGAAACGCAGACCCCCGGTAACCGAAGTTTCTCGATATCCTGAAAGCTTCACTCTGACTTCAACTTCCGAGGAAAGTTTTTGCGTCCGGCGCCCCCTCCCCCTCCCCTTTCGCCTTTTATACCGGCAGATAGAACCTAATCTGCGCTTGTCGAGATATCAGCGGCGGGTCACGTTTAATTCTATTTCCTATCGTCGAATCTCCGGGATTGTAATTATTGGAACATCTCGGCCCGATTATTTGTGTCGGCCCCGCTGATAATAAAAGCGAATAATGGAATGGAATCGAGTTGAGCTGGAGAAAAAATTTCCAATCTTTTTCTTCTACCTTCTGCTCGATAGAATCCTATCCGCGAAAGATTAATTATTTCTTACTGGCGACGGGATCTTGAAACTTTCGACTCGTTCCATAAAATAACCGAGCGCAATCCTCCCGTGTAAAGTGTAAACCGAACCTGCGAACATTAAGCGTGCCTTTGAATAGTCTTTTTCGTTGGATACGTTGGCTAATCTATTGCTCTCTCTCATTTCTGTTCCAGGTATGTTGAAACGTGCGGAATGTCTGCGCCGAAACCCCCATCTCAGGGTGAACAGGGTATGCTTTCGTTCTTCCTAGGCGAATGTCGCCTCCCGGGATCTTGAAGAGCGCAATCTCTCCGTGATATACGCGCGGAAAGTCTATATACATTTACGGAAGCAGGCAGGCCGTGCAGCTTGAACTCTTAAAATGGTTTCCGGCCGTTTAAAGTTTAAACACTTCGTAAGTTCTTTCTTCCCCTCTGTCTCCTCTTCATAATTCATGCGACGCGCCAGAACTAAGTCAGCGAAGCTGGCGATCGCGGTACTTGCCGTCGCGTAATCTTCCCCGTTTCTTTCTGCGTTTGCTAAGACGAGATATCAAAGGATTAGCTTCTCCCCCTCGACGTTCATCCGATTCGCTCTCCAACGATTTCCTTCGTTTCCATATTTCCTGCTGCGATCGTTGGTGTCTCACTAAAGAACCGTCGAGACGCTTTCGAACGGTTAGAAGCGTAGCAGTCGGGGAACAGTGATCGAGCTACTCGCGTGTCAAATGCGAGCTCCGAGCGTTCCGCTGTGTACGCCGGATTATTGGAAGCCGCAAATTCCTCGTAGGAGGAAAGAAATGTAGCGAAATGCAAGACCCCGAGCCCCCGCTGCTCGAATAAAAAGACTTCTTCTTCTCGTTCGCTTCGACTCCGGCACCACGCTTGGCTTTCTTACTCGCGGTCGTTGTGCAAGACCCCGTGCGCCACGGTCTGCGGCCAAATGCGTCGGAATATTTCAAGTCATCGGACTCGATTACGATAAATTACCGATTCTTTTTTGCGCCGCGGCCAGCGCACCCCGACTCATTGAACCGCCGTTCGATCGCCATTAATCATTTCCCCTTTTTGCATCCTCGAGGAGCACTTTTGGCACAGTGCGTCTCTTTGTGCGACGAAGTACCGTTCCCGGGCGTATTAAGTCCGCGAGATGGAACGCTGGGAAGTGTATCATCCAGATTCCCAAACTTCCATCGCAACTTGGAAACTTTCGAGTGGAGCCGGGCGAATTTTCTTTCGGATAACGAACGGAACGGAACGAATAACACTCGAAGACTTGTTCCTTATTAATGAACGAACTTTGTAATAAACTTGGAATTGCGATTTAATTGTTAGTCCGCTTCGAAGCGTTACTTTCTTCAGGGTAACGCGACGCAATTGCAGGTTTGCGGGCGCGGACGAGAGCAGGTGCAGGGCGCGTGATGCACGAAATTTCTTCGACGCCCCGCGACAACGTGCATTAATCGCAGGGACGTCACTCGGCCCTCATAATCTAGAATCTAGGGGAAGAGGGAGCTGGCGTGTCGCCGTCGGAGCTTCCTAACGAGGGAACAACTTTAAAGCTTGATATTAATTGGGGATTACGGACAGGGTACTCAATTCTCGGGCGGGTTCTGTCGTTCGCGAGAACTTTCAGCCGCGGCCGGAATATTAATGAATACTCGTATTGATAGGGTTTCTTAAAACGGCGATACGGCCTGCGTGCCTGCCACCTAGCCGAATTTAATTAGCCTCCCTTCCTCCGAATCCTCTTGTTTCACGCGACTTGACGCGCCGCCCGATAAATTATTGGCAGACGAAATTTGAACGGCGCATTATCGAAATCCATTAATTAATTGGTAATAACAATTGTTCGGTGATTTGTACATACGCATCCGGGTATGTGTTTGGCCCATTAGTTACTAGATATTCATCAATAATTGATGTTTATTTCGTACAACTATTTACATAATTCCATAGAGCAACTAGGGAATAAATTTCGTATTCGAAATACCAGGATCATATGAAAATAGGCATTATCGATGCATGAAATTATCGTTCGAGCGGTACGCAATGGAATGCTGTTTCGAGATTTCGGAAAAATTCAGCACAACGGTATCCCTTGAACCCTGCTCGCGAATCGTAGCCAAGGGCGAGAAAAATTGTTCGTCCTCTTCCAAGTCAAACAGCGCGGCTGCCAAACCACTTGATATCGCCGCCTGCACTCCATCAGCCGTGGAATCATGGAATCGATCGCCTCGCGCCATATCGTGGACACAGTGAAACGATGCAGATTGACGGCGCACGGGAATTGTTTGACGAGCAGTCGATTAGATTGGACCCCGGTGTGCTGTGCATTCGGTGCGTCGGTGGCATCGATGCACAGCCGAAAATGCATTCAGACGTCGTTAAGGCTGCCGGCACTCGTGCCGCATGTTTGATTCGGGCAATTCAAGCTCAGCACTCGCACCTTTCAGGTACACGCAACGATCGTAGATCGGGGCTTGCATACTTATGCCAGACGCGTGCACCGTTGCCGATGCAACTTCCACTCGCGAGTTACATTTCCTTGCAACACACGAAACGACTGTTAATCGCGTTACACATTAACATTACTTCGTTTGACTTTCTTACGCACTTTCCGCCAGTTTCTCCGCTCCTTTCTTGTACGATACGGATTATAAAATTGTTGATCGATCAACTGCTGCATTACATTCTGAGTAACGTATCTGTTTATAAGGCCATATTCGTATCAAGTGCATTTAGCGCACCAGTCTCTCTTCGAACGGCTATTAAATCATCAAGTGGCCTGTTACGCCACTGGGATGAACGTTTAATCACCACGTTGGCAATCTCTTTCGTTACTTCCAAGTGTTCGTCGTCTTTTATGCCTCTGTGTCGATACGTTGAAATGGTAAATGCGGGGTAGCAGGATTTTTAGCGACAGCTTGTGTCCAGTGCTGTCAGGCTGACGACGATATTAGTGTAGTTATCGAAGTTGGCGATTAGTTGCAGCGTGACGCAGAAGTTAGTTCGAAATTCCAAACTCGCACTTTGTCAATGGCTAACGATGATTTGTGCTAAGTGTTCTCGGATGACTGGAGGGACATACGGACCCTTTAACTGATTGGAAGTGCATTCACGTGGCTAAGGTCGACAGGATTAGTCTGACAGAACCTTGATGAATCGCACTGTTACGTATGCTCCGTTTGCTCCTCCCTCTTCTCTCTTTCTGTCTACCCCTCTGTCTCCAAATAATCTCTCCTCACATCGGGCAACCAAGGGGCCTGCGAAATGCCAGCCTTCTTCCTTTTGACCTGGCAACATTCGTACCCCAGTCACGCAATCACATAACGGATCATTTTTTATGCGACCGTCTAGCTACGGTAACGTTTTCCAGTGAACGCGCAAGGTACGCATCGCGCGCTTAAACGGAGTGAAAGAAAGTCCCGTGGAAACCTAAAATTTTATAAAATCAAGCCATTACGTGTATTCATTGTGTTGCTAATTATGGAGATAATCGGCAGAATTTCGTTGCAATCAGGGTAAATTCGTACCTATTCTTCCACGAATCAGATTGTAATTTCACATTCCCTGTGCCATTAATACACCGCACAAAAGATGATTCATGTATGGTTCGTAAAGTCGCGCGACGTCAAGGGGAAGCCACTTCCATTTTTCACTCCACTGCGCTGTGAAATGACGCGAAAATTTCGATCCTGCCCGATAGCGATCCACGCAGATCCCACTGATACCTCTGCGCACGAAAGGATCCAATCCTGTCAACTATACCTCCGGCAAACGTCATCGTGCGTTTCGTAATAAATTACACAACTGGTTTTCTGTCTCGGATGAACAACTCTGATCGTCTCGATTGTCTTAGCAAGGACTTCGTGGTTAACCACAAGAATAGTGGCCTCGCTCGATTTGTAGCGTTGTAGAAAACTGGTCCTTTTTCCTTCACGTCGGTCCGAAGTACAGTTCAAGAAAATTGACAAGATCATTGCTGTGCAAATCTGTCGTCTGGTTATTCTTACTGTGCGATAGGTTCGTGGCATAATTCCTCGAGTACCTTTCTCCGTGATAAAATGGCAATTTACCCGGCGGGATAGAGCCACTTGGTTCTAAAGTCGTACAGTCGGCGTGCTTAAATCGTTGCCAGTTTTCCAGCGACAGTGGGATAAAAAGTTACGAATGAGCGTATTTAAATTATGGGAAACTGCGGTTAGTGGGTGCTTGAAGCACTGGGTAACACGGGAGGGCCATCGATCATCGTGTCCAGCCCGTCCGTTCTTTATTCCCTAGACAAATGAGATTCATTATGACTCCCCGTATGCGTCACTTGGGTACAGAAATAAAAAAAAAGGGAAAAAAGAAAGTACGAGCGGTGGCATTTTATTTATTAATGCCGGGAGCTGAGCGCCGCGGACAGATAATATGCAATTTTTATCAGGCCCCCATTTTCGAGGCTCCTGTCCGCCAGTCACTTCGCCATTAGAGCTCTCCATGTCGATTACCGGCATTTCCCCCGTGGAAAATGCCCGCCTCGTAATTTCGCATTCCCCTGTACGCGTTCCATTTGCTAGTCTCTTGGAGGAATAAACGTTCGATTTGTCCCGCGCCCCGGTTATTAAATTCGAACGGCCGGAAACTCTATTAATTAAGGGCAGAAAACCGGGGACGCGCATATTAAAGCCGTAACCTCGGGCCAATTAGAAACTTTCGTTTTAAAAACTTAGCCCCGACGCACGACGAAATAATCGGATTTCGTTCATTACCGCGTTCTTTGGAGCAATCGCGTCTCTCGTTATTCCTCCAAGTTTTTAATTATACCGTGGAAGTCGGAGGACATCGTTAACGACGTTTGCTCCGGCACTGCACTGTCTCCTGGCTTCGATCATCGAAACATCACGGAAGAAGAGCGCTCCTTTTTTCCGTCGAACTTTGGTCGCTTTTTTAGCTCTGTCTTTCCCCCGCGCTTCCGAGGTAACTCCTGAGGAAGGATGAGCGGCGTATGGCGAACGTCAAGCATGATTGCTTCCGTGGTGTTTTCATCAGGAAAATTCCCGCAAGACCTCCAATGTTTCAACGGCGCCGCCTCTGCTCGTCGAGGAGCGTTCCCGTTTAGGGGCTCCGCGGGAGCACCTGCCGAAATTGTCATCGAAAATCTGCTGGTTGAACCTGGCCTGGATGGTGGAGAGGGAGCGCGGCGTCGAAAGGAATAAGAATTCCAGCGCAGCTGGGGGAAAGAAATTGAAATGCGGCACGAACGTGAACGGCTTGACAGCCACGATCAGGGGAAACTCTCCGAGATCTAGAAATGGCTGAAATATCGACACATCCGATACAGCCTGCACTTATATCAGCCTGCTGCGCGGACTTGCCGTTTTCTTTACGAGCGCGCCCCTGTTGCTGAATTCTTTATGGTCCAGCCATTTACATGTCCCGCGGTGCTCGCGGATACACTACGTTTGATTGGCAACGAACATCTCTCTTAGCGCACGCGAGTTCAATCCGAATTATTCCTTAGAAATTTGCATACTCTCTCTACTCGCTTAAGGGAGCCGAATCTCTGGGGTACAAGAATCCTTGAGCATGTACTCTGAAGTGCATTCACGCTCACCGGCGAGAGCCGAAATCTTCTTATTTAAATTTCTTTTCAATTCGACAAGTTAACACTCGTGACAGTCATTTGCATATTGCAAGACGGTTCACCCTTACGGGGATCTATATAGACTCTAGACTCTAGCTAGTCTCTAGACAATTAATAGTTTTATCGCTAGACGGGACTACAGGGCTCTGAATATTTCACGATCCCGTCGGATGTAATATTAACATCGATCCGACGTGCTCGTGAAATAATCAGGCGGTCGAGGCATGTCTACTTGAAATGACGGACGGATGGTCGGTATTTTTCCGCGGGACCTAGAAGTAACGGATTTTCGCGTTCCCTCTGCATGGTGGCCACCTGAGAACCGTGGCGCATCTTTTATATTCCGCCAGGAGGGAAACTTCCTGCTGGGAAACGGAGGCGGCGCACGACCATTTTCCGCGAAAATTGTACTCCCCTAACCTTGTACATGCATATTTTATTCAGAATGGGCGTAAGCCGCAGGCCGGGGGAGACATTTCTTCAGTGGCACCGTCCGGAAACCAGCTAAGGTGGACGAACTTGCGTGAACTTTGTCCGACTTAGCCGACGAGGAGGTCGACTTCAGACCCTCCCCTCGAGAGGCCGTATCTTTTTCGCGATCCCTAGCATCTTCGAATCCTCGCCCACGGTATTTTCAACTTCCTCGATCCAGCGCACACTCGACCCGAGGTGTGTCGCGTGTTTCGTACGTATTAGAAACCCTTGAGCCGCTGAGCATATATTTTCGCCGGAGTTTACCAGCTGCTGGTGCACTTTTTGCTCGCCGAACGCTTCGCAGATCTCTACCGCGGAATCCGCTCCGTTCCACCCGTGCGCTATCTGTCGCGGCAGTCGACCGGGAATGCTCGCGAATCAGCTTGGATTAGATACAGTGCGGGATAAGCTGCGAATCGGCTCCGCGGAATGTTTGGTGGAATATCGATCGGTGCTCTTTGGCACCGTGGAATTGGAATCGCAAGAAACTGCAGAGCGAGGATCGGCCGAGGCTTCTGTTGAACGGTTCTGGAGTAACAGTTTCCTCGAGGATCGCGCGCCGTTTCCACCTGTTCTGGGTCTCGTTCATTTTCCGCCTGACTTACGGTACTTCGTCTTCTGACCCCCGGTGCATGCGACCCGCCGTGCAGCGTCGCGTGTTTGATTCATTCCGCGACACGAGACTCCGCGTGTAATAAGCCCCCTCGAGGGAAGGTTTTACGGTCTCGTGGATTCCGTTCGTCTCGGTTCGATTCAGAAGTACCCAGAAAATCATTAAAATTCACTCTCCCGTCGGCCACGGGTTTTTTTTTCCACGCCCCGTTAACTGCCGTGCTCTCTCGGCTCGGAAACGTGAACGCGAGCGGTGACGGTAAACGGTGCTCGCCGCGATAAACGCGGTTTTACGGACTAGTTCGAATTCCACGCCGAAGGGAGCGATGGGAGGGACTGACGGGGCGAGATTAGCGTCGAGTTAGCCGAGGGACGAAAATCGCGCCTGGCGCAACCCAGGCGCGATATTTAACTTCCAAAGTCGTTTGCAATTGGCAAACACGCCGTAGCCCCGGCGTGCATGTCCCGTTACAGTTTCGCCGTTGCTGGTCAAGGAGTTACTTTAGCTTGTGCGGCCGTCATGCATGACCAGCATAACGCCGTAGACGAGCTGCAGGAGTACGCGAGCGGAATGGGGTCAAGTTTCTTTCGAATCGGCCGAACACCGTGGCACAATCTATGCGTTTCGATGCTCCACGGTTACGATCAATAATTATACTTTATGTTCGTCATGGCACATCCACTTTGCATTCACAAATTGAGTAGTTACAAAACGAAAATGAATTCATTCGCTGCGCCGCGGGTATCTAAGGTATAGCGGGACACAGACATAATTGCGATCGTCTCCGGGGAGACACGGACGCGGACTGCTACGAGTTGCCAGAATGGAAGGTGAATGGGAAATTCGCGAGTGAAAGGAGACACACCGTCCTCGAGGAATCGCTGACGCTGGAGGAGCGATGATCGGTCCGTGTCACGTCTCCCGTAACAACGGTTCCACCCGGGGCACCACCTCGGAACTATGTCGAATATTTCTTTTCTTCCCTGTGAGAACAAAAGCCTCCGGGTTGCGGGTGTTCGAAAGATCCGCTCGGGGGCTTGTCGCGTTACACGCGAGAACGAGATAAGGTTCGGTTGCGTAGCTCGTCTTTTGTGGATCGGGCGGGGCTCGTATCGGGGGGTTGCATCGGCTTGTACGCCCGAGAAGAATGCAGCGGGTAGACGATAGAAGGTGCTCGAGACACGCGTATTCTTCCTGCCAGAGGAGCGAAATTTTCTCCCGAATAAAAAGGATTTGTCTTCCTTAGTTAATAATGAGTTTCATTCAGGCCGGCGAGCGAACTGCAACGCGCCAGTCGCGGTGCAAGCGGTGCATTTTTCAGCTTCGCCTCCGCGAGACAATAGTCCACGCAAGAAGGGATAATTGCGCGGGCAGGGCTTTTTTCTTCAGCCAGACAGAGAGAAGAAGAGACACCCCCCCGGTTAAATTAATCATCTGCTGCGCAAGCAAGGATTCCTGGGTCGCTGGCTCGCGCGTTAACCTTTTAGCTCGCGACTTTCTAGCCGCGGAGAAAATTAATATTTTGAGTCGGTGGCTGGAAACAATGTGGGACGCGTCCCTTTTATTTCGAATAATTGTCCCGAGGACTAATCCCGGCGAGTAAAGCGATTTGTCATGGGTGAAAAATATACCTGCGGCCCGTCGCGACCTGGCTCCGGTAGCCAGTTATTAATTACGCACATTTCTTGCACAATTACTGTTAATTAAAGGGGCCAGCCACGCCAGTCTTATATTCGGCATGTCAGCGGTACAAAAAGCTTTTTCGTACATAAAACGTACTCGTTAAGGGGCGACGCGGGTCGACGTGACACGGCTTTTTCGACCAGTGGCACAGCGACGAACTATGATTAACGGTTCATTAAGGCGCCTCGAAGTCTCTCGGTTCGAGTTGCTAATTAACTCGCCAAGATGTCATCGTTCTTGCGCCTTCTAGCCGAGGAAAAAGGCGCGACCTCCCTCCTGTAACGGTACTAGGAACCGAGTAAATGCGCGCGCGGATTCGCAGAAACACATTTCCTAAACTTTACGACTCAATTTTCGCTGGAATTTATTGTCGTCCCGCGGTGCCCCCCGCGAAGAAACAGTAACGAGACCGCGTTTTATGGATGCTGAAATTGACCCTAGAGAAGAGTTAAATTCCCGTGAAACAAGCATACCTACGGATACATATTGCCTCATACCGTCGTGATTGTTGCCCGCTCGCGCGTCTTAAATTCCCACCAAATTTCTGACACTCCTTGCCGCGGTTTCCTTTAAACACGGTAGCTTGCCGTTTGTGTGCATTCGCGATTCGCCGTGGGAGAGAGTCTGCGTACATTCAGCAAGTTGGAGGATAAAGATTATCAATCTTGCAGCGAGAAAACTTCTCTTTTTCAAAGCTTACAAGTGCCGGCGTATTAAATCGACGGACCGTTAATCACAGTTTCGCTGACGGCGATAACGAAGTGCAGCTCACTGAAATGGAGCATCGGGGAACACGTGTTCACTCCAATTAAGTAGGAATTTGCATTCGAATGTTAACGAATGCCGTATAAATGTTAAGCGACCGCGGTCATAGCCCCTTCGGGGGAACGTTAACTACGGTTCTCTGCTCGAGCCCAGTAAACAGAGGGAGTAGGATGCTGAATGCGCGGAGGATTCCTCTGATTACCCCAAGAAACGTCTGCAGTCAAGGTTCGTCAACTTCTGCAGACGAAGAAAAAAGTGTCCCCGACAAAGGAATAAATGGCCTGGGACGTTGTTCACGATTCTCCCGAGGAGAAGGTCCACTACCTCGCTTGTCTGGCAATCTTCTCGAATCCTGTTACCAGCTTCAAGGCTGTTAATCCTTTGCGTTCAGTCGTCCGCGGACCCGTTCATTTGAATAACCTAACGCAGGGTAAATAAAATCTGGAGCCCTCTCTTCCACGTGATCCTCTCGACTTCGGTAATCAGATACATCTTCTTTGTACCAGCTTCGTGCTGCCTAATTATACATCATCAGCGACGTGGCTCTCAAAGACAGCTGGTATAGTTGCAAAATCCTCGACGTACGTCGGCGAGCAACCCGTAAATGTTTTCGGGTTGCCTCGAGCTTGGTCTAGTGACTGGCTAAGAAGTCCAGGAGTGGAGGAATTAAGAGTTACGGCCGGAGCGCACGACTGCTAGCAGTGTGACACTCGGAAAGTCTTAGGAAACTTTTAATTAAAAGTAACGTGTGTGGAATTTCGTTCCATTCAATGAAAGTGGTGCAAGTGCAGGCCACGTCCCCGTTGGCAGGCGTAACGTTAAAGTAGCGAAGCAGCGCTCCTCGATCGAAGCTTCATCGAAGTGACATTTTCAATCGCAACTACAAGTTTCTGACAGCAAAGTCCTGGAGCCTTTTTCCCACATTTGTTATTTTTAAGTGGCGCGGGGTTCTGATTCGAGCGATATATCAACATTGCGCTCTCGCAACGGAGGCTTAGCGATCGTAAACCCCGGAATTATTGTCAGTAGAAGCAGAACGCTGCTGGGTCGGTCGTAAGCCGGCCCCGGAAGAAGGGTCGTGGAAGGGGCGCGTAATGACCTTAACAATCGACATGATTCGAGCTCTCTTCCTTGATGACGGTCATCGTCGACCGGCTGATAAGCTTCCTCGGCGTGTTCGGAACGCACAAGCCGCTTACTTCGTCCCTTCGCCAGGAACGAAACCGAGTGGCTCGGTTGGACGAGAATGTAGAACGGACTCTGAAAGCCGCAGAAATTGCGGGACGGTTCAACGAGCATGGAGGTTTATCTGCTGGCCGTCGATCGGCCGCGAGAAACTCGTTTGATTTATCACGATCGATCCGGCAGAGGAATTTATAATTAAACAGGTTGCAACCGCGAAGGAAGCTACGCAAACGTGGTGAGCGATCATCTCGTAAAAGTCGGGCGGGGGGGTTGATTACAAGGAGAGAGGCGAGCGGGCACGGGAAGGGAGAAATTTGAGAAAATAGCCTCTAGCTTATCAGGGTAATAGTCTCCACTTCGCTCGCGGAATATATATACGATATATCGAGAAAGTTGGAGATGGGGAAATGAGAGAAGATAAGTGCGAGCGGGCCGCGTATAAACACCCGCGTATATATCTGTAATGAATAACTCATGAAAAGGCACGTTCAAATAATAAATTACAAAGCGAGCTGGCAACTCTGCGGTAGGCGAAAAGGAAAGCACTACTTAGATGTGTCCCGACTCCCGAGTTATATAGCCGAGTCTCGTGGAAGATACACTTAATGAAGGTATTTCCATACTCGTCACGGAAAAGTCAGATATTATCCGAGGTTAGTAATTGCCGGTGAAAGTAGATGACGAAGAACAAACTCCTGGTAGGTATAGAAGATGCCGAGTCTGTGCTCTTTAATACATATACTTTCACCTCTTACTAAACTTAAGCGCAAGTAAAAAACATTTTTCCCCAACAGTGCGCGTGCTATTTAACGCAAAGCTCTAAAAATTTGAGTTGCAGATACGTGTGTAATCCTATACACATTCGGTGTACATACGGTTAAGGGGAGTCACTCAGGTGAAAATGAACTACCAGTTATTTTACAGATAAAAATTTGAAAATATGTATTCCCATATTATTTTTTACGCTGAAATGAATTGTGTAAGAGTTAATACAGTGAGTTTTTTTTCTTCAAAATTTAAAAAAAAAGTTTCGAAAAAATTATTCGATTGTAAAATCCATACCCTTTTCTCTGTAGTATTGTATACAAAGACTGCAAAAAAATTCAGCTCGAAAACGTCATTTTTGTCCGAGTTATAAAGTTTTTTATTTTGGCGTAGTAACTAAAACGCTCCTGATCCGTACGTTGGACTTTCTTCTTCTTGCAATACCTGTTCCCTTCGTGATTGTGCAGTTCGTTTTATTTTTCT
This sequence comes from Andrena cerasifolii, assembly GCF_050908995.1. Classification (NCBI taxonomy): domain Eukaryota; kingdom Metazoa; phylum Arthropoda; class Insecta; order Hymenoptera; family Andrenidae; genus Andrena; species Andrena cerasifolii. Next base: position 22,136,196 of record NC_135119.1, on the reverse strand, counting down.
TACACGTTTGTATCTTGCTGAGGCTTTAACCTTATACCTGAGAACTCGTTTTTTCTGTTTATAACTCGGACAAAAATGAAGTTTTCGAGCTGAATTTTTTTTGCAGTCTTTGTATACAATACTACAGAGAAAAGGGTATGGATTTTACAATCGAATAATTTTTCGAACCTTTTTTTTTAAATTTTGAAAAAAAATTGTCACTGTATTAACTCTTACACAATTCATTTCAGCTTAAAAAATAATATGGAAATACATATTTTCAAATTTTTATCTGTAAAATAACTGGCAGTTCATTTTCACCCGAGTGACCCCCCTTAAAGTTGGACAATCCTCTATACTTCCCTGAATTAAAGTAATTTTAAAAAATAACGGCAAGAACTCGTTGTAACGGGTATGAAAAATCCGTGCGACGTAGATTCCCGTGGAAGGGCAGAGAGTCGAGCGCCGAGCCCCACGGGTCGTCAAGGACTCCTTAGAACGGTGATGTGCAGTTACTCGTAAGTGGCCAGGCTGTAGAACAAGAGCTTACGGTGAACCGCGATGACGTCGCTGGCTGGAAAAACGTAGAATGTGGAGCAGCCAGCGTGCGCGGGGCCCACCACTGGCACGGTGGATGAAGAGACATCGGGCGAGGAAGCGCAGAAGAAACGGCCGCCGCGGAAACTGGATGGGAAGCGTCCAGGCAAGACAGATAAATGCATTTATGATAGAAGACACGGGAAAAGGAGTGGAAGAGCCGGCCGAGAGAAAAAGGGAGGGAGATTTGCGGGGCGCGGGGAGACAGGAGGGAAAACGACGTACATTAACAACATGATGGACGGCGGACGCGGTCTGTCTACGATACCCAACCGACGCCGTAATGCACAGGAGTGCAGGGAGATTGCCGTGGGTTGAAGGGCGAGGGGAGGGCGCATCTAACTATTCGACGCCCACGCGGTGAGTGCAGAATCGCGAGAGACTGCTCTCAGGGACGACACGGCCTGTAAGCCAGGGGAAGAAGGCAGAGAAGCCGACCGAAGTCGACGGTGACACGGACCAGGAGAGTGCTTGCGTTTCGTCCACTTATTTTCCTTGTAGGGTAAACGATACAGTTATTGGCCAGGGCACAGTAGTTGACCACTTCAAATTTTTGCCGCCATAGTCTAATGAACATGCACGCTTCCGCATCAATGATGCACTTCGATCAGTAAAGACAGTTCTACCTTTCGTTTCAACCAAGAATCGATGGTTTCAGTACAAGCATTCCGCCGTGAGATCGTCGGAAAGGAAAACGTGTAATTTCAACTCTCAAAGAAGGTAAGGGTTTAGCGGGCATCTTTAGAGCGGCGACTTGTTTAATGACTGTATAATCATTGTTCAACTCTGTTTGCCGCGAATGCCATTGATCACGATAGGTGACAAGGGCCCAATGTTAACATTCGTCATACGTCCAGTCGTGTCGAACGTGATTATGCTTTGTTTTGGTGGGTGTTCAGTAACTGGTTCGACGAATGCACAGTAATAGAGTTATTGACCACTCGTAATGCTTTTATATGGTTTCGGGTATGCACCTCCGAAGACTTCTGATTTTTCATTGGTCTTGGGGTTGGTACGATAATTCGAAGGTCAAAGGCGCTCGACGAATGAAAAAAAAGAAAAGTGAAAGAAGAAAAAGAAAGGGGCTAAGAGATGTATAGAGAAGAAGAAGAAGGAAAGAAAGAGCAGGTGAGAGAGAAATCTAAGAATAAAAAAAAGCGAATAAGAAGCCAATGAGACCGCGGCAAAGTGCACGGCATACGTCGTGAAGGGTGCACATGAAACTCACCCTGCCCCGAGACAATATGTCTTTAATTTTGATATGGTGACAGATGGATTTAATAGAAATGATTTTACAGTAAAAAATATGCCATTTTCTGTTATATTCAGTAAGTGGTCAACAACTGTACCTAGAACGATCAACAACTATGCCACGACCGGCCAATAACTATACTTTTGAGTTATGTTTCTGTATAATAGCATAACATCGAAACTACTGATTTCTTCAAAGTTTCTTTGGTGTTATAATCATCTTCGATACTTTTCTTTCCGCCTGGTTTAACAAAATTTCATTTATAAAATTCAAGTTACTTATTCCATAGCGTTTACCTAAACTGAAGCTCTTAGGTGGTCAACTACATTACGGCAATTCCAGTGTTTCCTTCATCTTAATTACTGGCTCTCGTCGAATTCATTAGAACAGATTTCATTTGCCTTGCAAGGGTAAGGTGTTAGTGCTTTATTAAGAGCCACGATTTTTTTGCGGCTTAACTGAACTTGCTGGAAAGTAAAAATACTATTATCGAACGATTATTCTTCTCGCATGCCTTGCGTCTAATTGTAAGCTGGCTACTTTAATTGAATCGCGCAGGAGCGACTCCGAATCGGGAAGTTTAATGAGATATTGCAGGAGTAATCTCGGGTCTACGCGAACAAAGGGAAAAATGGCACCGCAGGGAAAAGTGGTTTAAATATATCGGGAACAGTGGAATTTCTTAACCATTGCTCCCGGTTCATTCTCTTCCCTGTCTCTCTCTTTCTTTTAATTTCTTCGTAACTGGAGATAAACGTTACTTGGATAATTAACTTGGGTTGAATTTTGCCCCTCCCGTCTCGTGGCACTTTTATAAATATACCGCAATTTTCTTTAGAGAGAAACGATCGCTGGCAGTAGAAAACGAAGGGTATCGAGTAGCTTCGTTTCTTAATGAAATCATAATTCTAGGGGAATTCATAGGGAATGGCTGAATTAAACCGCAGCCAATGCGAATTCTTTGCTTCCGTTATCCTTGACTGTCAAGTGAATCCTTGCGGTGTTCCCATTCTCTGATCTAAAAATCACAGAATTTACTGCAACGTCGATGTATATTTCAGCGGTAACGATAGAATCAGAATTTTATCATTCCATCCACGGATTGATTTCTCAATAATTTTGGGAATGAAAGCACTCGGACTCGTTGTCACGTATTCCTGTTTCACAGATTTCTGTGGAAAACACGAATACATGGGCCCGATAAGTGAGTATAATTGGGCAAACTTTATCACGAACCCGTAACAGGTTGTCCGTTATTGTACACTCGGAGCAGAGAAAGCATCGGGGCACTCGGTATTATTGCAGACTCATCGCGTATAATAGACGATACTGAAACGAGATCTGCTGTCAGCTACGAACGCATGATTGCAAATGGTATCGACGGAGGGTACATGTAACTCCCGATATTGCTGCCGAACGCGAATCACACGGTAGACAGTAATACGTGGCTCGCGTATTAACGTGCTCGATCCGCGGCGCGTCGAGGCGAGGGGGGCGTGTACCCATTTTTGTTTTGCGCTCGACGTTCTCGAAAAACTGACGCACAGTTTTTAGAGTGGCACGGGCTGGACGGGAATTTCGATACGCTCGGAGCCTCCGCTCGAATGGGAAACTGTCATTGCGTACCGTTTGTTATTCTCATCGCCGGCGGAATGTTCATTCTTTTGAATCTGGTTGCGTATTATCGATTTATTCGGGGTGCTAGCCATTCTTGCTGTATAAATCAGGCGAACGTCAGCAATCTGTCAGCCATTCGAAATCGATTGTCGGTGTAATCTGGATATCAATCGAATATCATTTATCGAAGGTTCACCGTGAAATCGGCGCAGCTCCCTCCTCGCTCTGTTTGATCGAGCCGCGCTCCAGGCGACGGCTCTTATCGATTATGCGGGCAAACTTATTAGACAGCGATTAGCTGTTATTCGCATGCAACGCACTGACCCTATTTCTCCCCGGCTGGTACATAGGGTTAACCGCAAACCCGCAGACCTTGTCATAGTCATCGTCGTAACTGTCTACGGCCAGCTTGTCTTCGCCCCGCTATCCTGCCGAGCCACGTGATCTATAAACGCGCAGGTATATGCATACGTCGATATGTATTGGGAGCGTCGGTAACGTCTTCGGGTATCGCACACCTCCTTCTTGCGTTTCATTTCCTGCCGCAACTTCTGCCTCGAGCGTTTTCATTATCGGAAAGAGGCCTGCATTAAATTAAGACTCCCGCGAGTCGTAAGATTAGTGGTTGGAAGAAAGTGAAGTGGCTTTATGGTTTACCGAACCGGAACCCTTTGGCTAACAACGACGTTAACCGGTTCAACTACTCCAGCCGTTTGCCGATTCTTTCTCTCCAATCCTGTTATCAAAGTGATTACCGCCTGTACTATAGCCGGGACGCGAGTAACCGCCTAACTGTGAATCGTATAAGGCACGACGTCCTACTCTTACATCACATTAGCTTGGTAATTGCATAATTTGTACACTTTTCGAATCATGTCAAATTAAAGTTCCATGTGCATGACAGATATTCTTAGAACGGACGCGAGGCGTTGCTTATGCCTGTGCGTATTTGGCGTGCAGAGGGTCAACCCTTCGTTGACACCCCTCTTTTTTCGATCAACTTTGACATGCTGGGTGGCTCGCACCCAGAGCAATTATTACAGTGTCCAACAGTTATTTAGGTCTGTAATATTCAGTAGCCACTTCTTATAGATTTTCGTGCGCTAAAAACGAATCTGCAAACCGTTTGTCGCCATCACCCTCAGTTTTCGAGAAATTCAGTTTTGAAAAATAAAAGCAAATTTTCAACTTTGAACATGTTTTGAGTTCAAACCTTCAAACAGTAATAGTTATGTATTCGGTTGCTGTTCCGTCAAATTATTCTATGAACCCTCGCGAAAGTTTGGTAAAATGTGCTCCGCGGACAGTGGTAGTCACTCGCGTTTCGCGATACTGTGACGCTGAGCGGCAGTGGATGCTAGATCTTTTGTTTTTTAAATATATAGAAAGATATCTGCAAAAATTCATGCATTTCGGGTGGTCTTTTCCCTTTGATCGTTGTTTATACATATTTAAATGTTTATAATTCAATAATAACTTATATCGTTGTGTTCGCGAGGGTTCATAGAATAATTTGGCGGAGCAAGAAACCGAATAACTAATTCTGTTTGAACACAAAAGATGTTCAAAGTTGAAAATTTGCTGTTTTTTCTTCAAAATCGAATTTCTCGAAAACTGAGGGTGATGGCGACAAACGGTTTGCGGATTCGTATTCAGCGCAAGAAAATTAATAAGAGGCGGTTATTGATTGTTACAGAGCAGGAAAAAAAAGTTAAATTTTGTTGGACAATATTATTGAACGATTGCCATTCTCATCTAAAAAATTCAATCGTTATGAAAAAACTCATAGGCCAATTTCAGGTTCTCTAGAATGTATTCCAATAGTTTTTTGATTGAAATTCTACCACACAGTTTTTGTGAAAGAAATCTGGACTACCATATGTCGAGAATAAACAAAAAAAAATCTAAAAAAATTGTAACTCTCAGAAATTTCAATATTAGAAACTAAAAATTTGCAAAATTGTTGTTCAGATATAACATTCTGAGAAAAAAAATATTTGGTATGTTGGCTTTGGAAAAAAGGTATTCATTTTGCATGTAGAAGGTATAGAGCGTGAAAATCAGTTTATGAGTGGCTCGCACCCAGAGCGTTAACGAAGGGTTAAAATGGAATTGGTAACTGTTCATTTTGTATAAGAGTTCGCAGAGTAATTGAAGAGCCATCAGGAGGGAGTTCAGTCGCAAGCGTGGCCTCTAATGGTTTTACAGACCGCGGCAATCAGAATGGGGTAATAGTGTCGCATCTGTACTTCGTGTATACACGAAGAGGGCGCACTATTCGCGCGGTAAGGTGGGATGTGCGTAACGTAGCGTGAACCCTCTAGTGGCTCGGGTGGAGACGGGTTTCACGCAACCACCTCGTAGGTACTGCACTCGTAGGTCAGCGTTTCCGGTTAACACACCACTCGTCGTTCTATTCACCATTTTACCGTTTCTCTAGTCGAGTTCGCGGAATAGCCAGCACTGCTTCGAATTCTCCACGAACACTGAAGTAATTGGCAATAGGAGACGTCGTCGCGCACACATCAAGTCAAAATGAAATTCGTATGACAGAATCACCAATCGCGTCACGCAGCGCAGTTCGAAGCGTTCGTGATTAGCCTTTTGTTAATTTTCGCCTCGGGCTCGAGATCCTTAATTATCGCGCTTGTCGAATCGACATGCGCTAGGACATTTAATAGGATAGTTAGAGGGAGCGCGTGAGAATTATTTGTTAACACGACGCCTGGAAGGTGTGCCATTCACTTTGCTTATTACGATTCCCAAGAGTCCGCGGCGAATAATCATATATCTAGATGAATCCGATGCCTCGCGATGAAATTACAACCGACTGGTTTTTTCTTCCTCCTACGTGAGCGGCGTGAGTCATTCTCCCACATTATCGGCCTCCCTCGTCCGCTCTGCGCCCCGAAAATATTCGGCCATCCGCGGCACAATCCGGCAGTGCAGGAAATTGCGGAATGCTCGTTAATCCGGCGGCACTTCCACGTCATTATTAAATCATCACACTAGCAGGCGTCTAAAATTCTTAAACTATATACTTCTCTCGCATGATCCGGATTACTTACCATTATCACGACTCTGATTCGTATTCTCAGCAGTGACATACTCAGGATTTAATCTTTGGGGACGCCGTACTAAAATTAAAGGTTAAAGAATAAAATTCAGTTTATTTCCTTTTCACAAAGCTCTTGAATTATGTACTTCAGCCGTGATTACATTAATCTCCTTTTTCCTTTTCCTTTGGGGAGCACCAGCCTTGGCCGCCTTCTGGGTGCGCTACAGATTCATAGGCGGTATGTATTTCAAATTTCGCTGCCTTATTCCGCAGTGGGCCCTCGTAGTTCTTGGAATCGCTCGTGCGTCTTTCGGGGAGCGTATTTAACAAGCAACATGTAAACCGTACGGTCCATGACACCGATTCAGTGACAAGGATCCGTGGAAATCTTGATCCCGCTCCTCAGGATGTTCGCTGGGCAAGCAAGCATGGAGAAGCGGGGTTGGAAGTTGAACACGGTGGATCAGCGGAGGCAATGCTCTCTTTAGTAGGTACCCGAAGGGGGTTTGCCTGCCACGGGTCTCCGGTGTGCGAAAGCTGAGCAAAGGATGAGCGGGCAAGAGAGCAGGGAAGAGGGGAGAGAGAGAGAGAGAGAGGCAGGGAGTATGGTAGAAGCAGGCAGCAGGAGCGGTTGGCGGTTGATTTGCTTGGTTTGGCCCAGACAATGCTGAGATGATGGCTTTGTCTCGAGGTAACACCGTTCAAAGGCTTTCTGCTCCTTCTTCGTCTTCCTTGTGGACATGTACCTATACCTGCACGTATAAATACATATATATGTAGCTTCCGTAAAACCATGCTCAAACGGCAGCGCGTACGTAACCGCCACCCTTTAACCCGTCGAAGCCCCAGCACCGCCAATACGGGGCCGAAATCCGCTGCAAGTAGCTCCCTTGTCCAGGGGCTTTGACTTGGCGCGATCCGTTATATCGATTCTGGGATGTGTTGCCAATCGACTAGCCAGACCCCCTATCTGTAATATCTGCATCATCGTCCAGCGCCGTCTGGACACGCACGTCGGCGAAACAACGACGAACGATCCATAAAGTTTAGAATCGGTGCGCCAAGTGCCGGTTGTAAAAGTGGAATAGGCGGATAACGAAAGGGAGGATTCGTGGCGTGCTGCACCGCGGTGGGATCGCGTCGATGCGTGGGGATAGGCTCCGGTAGTCTATCTTGACGGAAGGGTAATAAACGTTTAGGCGGCCAGCGAATTAAAATGTCGCGGCCATCGAGCTGTCCCCGATGACTGGCGTGTATTGTAAAATCGAACGGAAAGCTCGTAAGCCGGCGAGTTATCCTCTTGCCTGGATGTGCGGGCGACTCGTTTCGCGTTGCATCTCGTTGCAGCCGATGCTCCCGTGATGGCGCGGTGGAATTACGCGCCCTGCGACTGGGATACTTTTTCTGCGTCTCTGGATTTTTCACTACAGCCGAGCGACGCGCGGAAAAGTATTCGACGCGTGACGCCGGAAAATTCACGGTTCGTTGGCTCTTATTGTACGCTTTGATAGCCGGCATGTCGAGCGTTAGTCCGATATTCGCTCCCTCCCGTTGAATTCCTCCCGCCAGTGTCCCTTTGTAGTTTCTTCGTTCGATCGGTTAACTGTAAAATCGAATCGACGAAAGGAGCATTCCTTACGGATACCTCTGCTTCCCTTCGCGGAACGGTCATTCCCCGCGCTAATCGAACCCGCCTTCCACGGGCAAACGTAAATTAGGTGGCCATTCTACCCTGGACGTTGCCCCTTTGCCCGGAATCCTGGCCGCAGTCTTCGTGGTGACAATCAATTCGTCTCGGCGTAATCCGTCCCGTTTTTTTTTTTTTTTTTTGCGGCAGAACAATGGCGTCGCTCCTCTGTACAGTATAAATGAGATTTAACGTTCTACGGGACAAAATTGCAGAAGTTTGGAGCGAAGCGACATAGCGCACACCCTTCGCCAATTTGCAGCGGCGTTGCGGAATATTCTTTCCGCGGTATTCAATGGCAGTGCGGAATAAAATACTTAATGTTCCTGTGAGAGCGGCCTCCACTTGAACAGGGAACTGTAACAGAAACAAAGGTAGCATCTTGCGAAGTGAAATTGGAAAAGTTCTGGCCAGACGGGGCTTTCTCATCGCGGACTGGCAAAGGAATAATCAAATTTACTCACATTGTATTCTATGCGAGCAGTATATTAATAGAAAACGTCGTACGAGCGAGCCAGCTGATGAGAGACAATTAGCGGAACCCTATTGCATCTCTGAATAAATTAGAAAAAGGAAAATGATAGGTAGGTGCATGGGGTCTCGCTCGCAGGTAGAAGGCAAAGCAGCCACGAAGATTGCTGCACACATATGCAAAAGCCTTTCCTTGCCGGGTATCGCGTTACCCGTGTGCAATCTGTAGCCTTGGTCCACATTTACAACCTCTTTCCTACTCCTTCCACCCATCCGTGGCAGTGTTGCGTGGGTGCACCAGAGCAGCTCGCAGTATGCATCGACGACCACGGACGCTGTGCACGCTGCGGCATTCGTAACACATGCAGCTACGCGCGCACATACTCGCGTCGGCTGTATCTCAGCTCAACATTACCTTACGATTACTTTAATCGACATTACCTTTAACAGCCAGTTATCTTATCCAGTTCTAGTCATCGTGTTATCGTATAAAAACTTGTCCCCCTCGATACCTTATCCGTGCTCTAATCAAACAGCGTATAACCAGTCGGATGTAGATCGATTGGAAGTATTTCAGGGAATTTTATTTGTCTTTCACTGCAACTACATTTTTATTCTATTTGCATTTCGCGTGGATACGAGCCCTTTGTGGATTGAAATCATAAAATTTAAAGCCGAAGAATTGTATCTAAAAATTGGAATCCCTCAAATTAGTAAATGATCGGCGCGATACGTTAATCACGTTTCGAACAAAGTGTCACCGTTTCGTTAAATTTGACAAAGAGAAGGGACGTAATCGCTATTATATTTTCTATTGTCACAGAATGCGATACCAATTGTTCATTCTACTGCACCCATGTTATTTCCACATTCGAGTTAATCGTTAACGTTGAACGGGAATTCATAACAAAAAGTACCTGTTGATCGTCGAGGCGTCACTGAAACGGTGTTGAGCAATTGGCACCTCGGCTAAAAGCAGGCGTGTGTACACTCTCCAACGTTCGTAACTTCGTTTAAAACTATAATCGGTTGGCAAAAAATCCCGACCACCTGTTCTGTGCACTAACGAGAAGATAATTATCAAGTCGTTCGCGGCGCGCAACCTTTCGCTTCTGAACTGTCAATACATGTTTCCAAGGGACAGAAGTACAGCCAGCCTCCTTTTCAGGTTAATGTCTCTACGGATGTTTGCGTCCTCGTCCAGACTGCTTCGGTAACAAATGACGCGTGTTTGTAACATCGGGAGATCTCTTTCTTCCACAGATACGATTACTTACGCAAATTTCGTGATGTAATTTCATTGAATGAGCTCCTATTGCTATTTGATAACACGTTATCATTCACAGAATCGGGACACTGGGCCTAATGAATAAAGTGTAAGCAATTGCTTTTTCTTAATATTTTACTAGGAATTGCTTAAATTCATGTGAATAAACACACAAGCATTTATTCATCTTGTAGGAATTCCTAAACTGGCACGGAATTACTTAAAGCAATCGTTTTCCTTAATTTTTTAAGGAATTGCTTACTAATCAAATGAATAAAGTGTAAGCAATTGCTTTTTCTTAATATTTTACTAGGAACTGCTTAAATTCATGTGAATAAAAACACAAGCATTTGTTTATCTTGTAGGAATTCCTAAACTGGCAAGGAATTACTTAAAGCAATCGCTTTTCCTTAATTTTTTAAGGAATTGCTTACTAATCAAATAAATAAAGTGTAATCAATTGCTTTTTCTTAATATTTTACTAGGAACTGCTTAAATTCATGTGAATAAAAACACAAGCATTTGTTTATCTTGTAGGAATTCCTAAACTGGCAAGGAATTACTTAAATGAATCTTTTTTCTTAATTTTGAGATTAATCTATTATTCTTACGACGCAACTGCATTCTCTCCATCCGCGACATATTCGAGCGGTACTGAACCAATAATTAATTCAGGTTGCCCGATTATATTGCTCCGTATCGCGTCGTTGAACGGCGCGCCCTCGCCGGGCGTAATTTTCAGTCGCTCGGAGAGTGACTCCCCTTAGATTAATACCGCCCGCGCGTCAACGAGCCAAGATTTCTAATTAATCGGTTAATACGGCGCCTCCGGAAATGACCGAAGTTGCCCCCAAGGGGCTGGGGCCTAACTACCCCCGGCCAGTCCGTTAGATCGCGCCCCCAGACTCGAGACTGTTGGCAGACGTGTCACTCCCCTTATATTACATCGTTTCACGGTCGATCGTGCACTCTGAATTCACAGCGCCCTAATTTCGGTGTCGCCGATATTTCCCGCCGCTTTTGTCGTCGCGGGAGATGCATCGGCGACATATGTCTCGCGCCCCCCCTTCCCCGATTACCCTGCAATTTATGTAAGTACACATTGCGAACTCGTCGCGCATCTGCCGCGCCTCCGTGCCACGTATTTCGCTAATGTTGACAGAGGAGGCGTGAAATTGAACGGAAATCATTCGACTATCGGCGTGACGAAATCCCCAATATTCCACTCGAGGGTGCATTTCGTTTTTGTCCGACGATGGAACGGGCGTCGTTATCCGCATTAAATACTTGTTTCCCTGTTTGCACGGACAAGTGGAGGTCGCCCAGATCCATCGGCATTGTGCTCTCGTGTCAAAAGGTTTGCACTAGACCAGGCCCCTCTTCTCTATTTTATCTGCGTTCAGCGGGATGATAAATCTGTAGTGTTTGATCTTTTCGACAATCCCCCCTCTATTCTAGCCACTTTCGAATTTTTCAGGTCAGCATGCTGTACAATACAGGATCGTGGTTCGCTTGAGATGCTGGTTTGCATAAATCGCGCTGTCTACGACGTTAGTTCTTTATTTTTTTTCTCGACAACGCGAAACGGCTATTCGTCACGAGGGCTCATAACTCTCTGACCGATATCGCGGCTCGCAAGCCGTGCTCACAACAGTTTGAACAACAGTTGGACAACTCCGGCGACGGTGGCAGGGGTTGGCTGCTAAATCACAGGAGCCAACTGCTGGCACGCCCTTTTGCCCGTGGCACCTCGTACGATTCCGGGAACGACCTCCTTAACCCCTGCCATCCATATCGAGCTTAAAGCTGTTTAACGACGGCGCTGCTTCGTAAATTGCAATTCTTTTCGGGACAGCGCTGCGTCGCTCCTGAGGGTAGCGCGACCCAGATGAGATTTCTCTTCGGGGTAGTTGCCTGGGACTCGATACTCACCAGGCCATTTAGGATTCTAAAGCCCCAGCTGCGCGCGGGCTGTCTCTCTATGTTTACAAATTCACAATCTCCCTTGCAATTTAAATTTCAGTAATTTCTACCCCGAAGTAATGCTCCGATGGCGATATCCCGGGACTCCGCCGAAGTCTATAAGACGGTGTTTGCCTATCGCGGGCTGATTGAACACGCAAATTGTTCTCGGGAGTTAAATCGATTCGAAACGTTCAATCTTTCAAATGGACCCATTCGAACGAGTCCCTTTAATCTCTTAACTGGTCACCTCGCCTTTCTCGCACGATCAAATCGCGCGAGTAAGTTAGAGGATTGCGAAACTCGCAAGCGTGACTCAAATCGGACCGTGGAAACGGTTTACGATCAGGCAGCCCCATTAAATTGAATCTCTATATTCGGGCCGCTCCAACTTCGCCATCCTAATATCGATCTGTCGTTCGGGTAACCGCTCGTCACCCTTGAATTTCGTGCCGGTTTTATCGCCGATAGAACGGTTTAATTGGGCGGAATTATTGCGCCGTTGATTTTCAAGGCAAACAGAGATGAAAAAGTTTCATTAGAATCTTCTCCCAGCGGCTGCGATTTCAGTGTCCGAAACGGTGCATGCACATCCTTCTTTTCCGGACGATATTTTCGTTTCCTCTTCTATTTAATCACCCTGGTGATAGTCGTAAACGTGCTTAATGTAGGGACTAAAGGACTACAACTATGTAAAAGTCAATTATCCCTGGTGTAATTGAGAAATCCAGGACCTAAATTAACATTAGCCCTCGTAGGTAACAGAAGCTGCTGTAACCGTGGTATTCGAAACAATTTTACGCCCCGCGTGACGCGTTAATTCTGGAAGCTCCCTCGACAATCTCGATCGTTCCACGTGCATCGTTATTTTTCAATGCGAGTCACCGACTTAGCGCGCTGTGACGTTACATCATTCTGATTCCACGATGCAAATTAATACGGGGATATTAAGTTTGACTGCACAGCGTTCGGTGGAACATTTTATCTCATCGATATTGTATCACGCCGAGCGAGCGTGCACGCCGGTTAAATGTTATAATCCAGTTTACCGTGACGCGAAACGTTTATAGTTTAGTTATTATCCTTGCCCCGGCGTAGACCGATTAGCCGATAGAACATACATTAGTGTTAATGATTTGTTAATTACTTTATCTGTTATTCATGCCGCATTAGCACCGAATGCTGCCTATCCGTTGCTCTTCGTTAGGTCTATCAACAACGGTTCACTTAACCACGGAACATACCTATTACGTCTGACCAACGAAACGTGTAGATAATTACTCTACGCTAATGCTTTTAAATTTCTTCTTCCAAAATATTAGGCAACCGGCATTTAGGCAACGGCCTATGGTGCGCGATGGGGCCCATAGGTGTCGTCCATATATGAGGAGTTCGGAAGACAGGGACCGTGGAGAGTTGGCGTAGCCGTGGTGGCAAACGCGACTGATCAGCACGCGGACGCACCATTACGATGAAAGTAATTAAAAGAATAAAAAAGTAGACAGCGCAAACTTTAAAATGGTTTTTGTTTGATTCATTTTGGATGAATTTTGACGAAGTTATGGGAATTTAAAGATTGAGCAAATTTTAAACTCGTCATGTCCGGCTTTTCGGTGCGAATACCCCACTGTGCGCCGTGGCTCCTCTTTTTCCGACTCCTACAATATGTAAAAAAAGCCATTCTCTTAGAGCTGCACGTCATGTGCCCTGCATCTCGATTTAACCAACCCATTTGAGCCTTAACGAACAAGCTTGCAGTCTGATTGAACAGCGGCCCACTGTTCTTCCAGATAGCATCGTTCCCCTTTCATCATTCAGATACTCATAAAAACTGCATTATCCAGGTAATTGAATTCCCGCCTCCCTTCGGACCAATCTGCATGTGTGCCGGATCGAAGAAAGACGTAGCTTGCACGAAAGCTCCGCATACCGCTCCGGGGCGCGGCGTCTCCCTTCGCCCAATTTCGCGCTCCCCCATCAGTCATAACATCGCTCTGTCATAGATCGTGTCTTGTATTTGCGTGCTTCCGTTCCAGGGGCTCGCTTAAGAAACATTACATCACCCTGTCCCACATTTTTCATTAGCAAAGGCAACGTAGCTCCCCGAACGGCACGTGACCCTCGAGCCGTTTGCCCACGCAGCCGTTTCGCATTCCCTCTTGGATACGCCGCACGTGTCCGCTTCCGGACGAAAATTACCAAAATCGTCCGGCCGCGGGCTCACCCGGGGCATTCATATAAATTTCAATAACAGTCCCCGCCTGCGACGGCGGTCAGAGTGTTTTCGCGTGGGTGGGTTCCTTGGCGCGTCACGTCGGACACGGGGTTTTCGTCGCGAGCGAGCGTAGTCGTCGTCGCTAGTTACTAATTCACGTTACGCCCCGGGGCGAGTCTTCCAGCTTCATCTGTAACACGAACGACGAGCTTGTTATCCGTCATATTTGCGGAGCTCGACATGCAATTCGACGTTTAACACGTTCGCAGTCCGGGCCTCTGAGCGCGCTTCCGCTCGTGAAGCTCCGAGAGGCGATTAGCTTCCAGTTGCAACGAGCACAGTGGTTTATATTTCACGCGTCACATATCCTCGTCTAGAATTATACCATGCGTTACACTCAAGGATAGAATCTTAAAAATCTGTTCACCTCTAAGTAGGCGACCAGTTGCTCGAAGAAGTTGCGGCTGTAAAAGATTGTGCAGGGCTTGACGGAATGGGAGCGCGAATCTGTCCTGAACCCTATACAACTCAGGAGCTCCCGAACACGGTAACGCGCGCACCGGTCACGTGCTGTAGAGTCACCGAATTCCCTACACGTTGTTGTGTTCCGGCCGCGGAGCATCGTGTTTATCGAGTTCGTAGCCGAGAGTTGGCGTTTCAGCCGGCGTTACAGGGGCGGAGAGGGTGTAATTTTGTTTCCCTCTGCCAGCTTTCCTCGCGCCGCAATTCCAGCGATACTCCGCTGCGAATTTTAATTGAACGAGTCCGCGCGCTACAGAAAAGGGACCACTCTTAATTATACAGTTCGTTATGGGTACAAAATATTTGGCTTCGCAGCCTGATTGTGGCTTAAAAAAAGAGAAAAAAATAGGCATTCATTCAGCAGTTTGTTGCATCCGGCGGAGCAATTTAAATGCAATTCCGTAGCCGTCCGTAGCAGGTGTATCGGAAGCAAATAAAGTCATTACTCCAGTCCCTGTTCCCCGCGGGATTGTGTAATGATCGTGCTTCCGCATGGCGGATTTACAGGTCTCGTCGCGAGCTGTCTTTCCTCTCTGATAACAGGCGGAGGCAGTTTTTCTTCTCGACATCGCGTCCTGATGCCGCCGCGTCGGTTGTACAGAGCGTACGGTAAAAAGCGTAAGAGACGCATCCGGAAGCTCTTTCAATCTGTCCCATAGAGAAGCAGCCCGCCGCGATAAGAATCGCAATTCCGTTCCTCGTTGATGTAACGTTTGAGAGCTGATTAAATTGCCCCGTTTCAGAACGACGTTACGGAGTAGCTACTGTCTGCGGATAACAATCTTCTCCGCACTGTTTCTCATTGACGTTCGTAAATATACACGTAGGAAATTGTAAGACAAGCAATTTATCCGTTTAGTTACTCTGCACCCGGTTGAATAATTTCATCTTTCGAGAACGGTAGGTACACTGCTCGTAGCTCGAAGCTCGTCTTCGACGTTTTACGATGTTAAAATTATCGTTTGCAACAGGAACGAATGGAAAGCTCGTATCAGAGAATTTATTCACTGACGAATCGAAAGCGGGTCGAACAATTTGTTTCGGGCTTCTGTAACGGTGACGCGTGCGTTCGTTACAGTGACAGAACGGCAGAAATTTGATTCCCGTGGAGAATTGAAAATCCTCGCGACGATGGGCGGATTTGCCAATCTTTATGGAGATAGAAATTATGGTCAGGGCACAACAGGGAACAGTAACGTGAAATTTGCCCACCCTATGTGCCTAGGCGCTCCTTAACTACTTGCAGGGTATTGACGTTTCAACTAATATATTCGCGAATGCCTTTCGGCGGTCTCCTCGAGGCTATTTGCGCGGGACGTGTTAAAATAACGTCTGCGGCTGGGTTGAAAGGATCGTGTTTGGCAATTCTGGTCGGACGGTGGGAGCACGCGCTGAGGACTAGCGGAAATAGAATACTGAAGCGTTACAACAGATCGTTATTTCTTCTCTCGATTTCGAGTAACGATCATCTAAAATCTAAATCTACCGAAAGGGGCAAGTCCCTGGTCCATCTTATCGTCCCGTAATTCCAGTTTATTGCGTTCCAATGGGCACTGGGTGTAGGACTACTCGGCGTCCCGTGCAGTGGGACTGGTTTTATCCCCTCACCGCGGGCTATGGGTATAACCGGGGAAATCTGCCCGGATAATTTCCATTCGGTTAAACCTATTTATGACGCGAGGTCGTCAGTATTTTGAAAATCTCTCGAAGTCGTCGGAGCGTAGGTGAGTAGCAGAGGTACCTACCGAAACCGCTGCGCCACGCTTGCCGAGGGATGCAATTCGCCGGCGCTATTGAACCTCTCTATATGCTCGGCGTAATCTGCAAGGGTACCAAGCCCCGGAGGCAGGAAAATACCGTGCGCATGGAAGAAGGCTTTCGCCGTGCAGTGCCTGAAATTGCGGTAATGCTATTACAAAGGATCATAGCGGACCTCCACGCATTTATAGCTGTATTTCGCCGGGTTTCCACGATTTAAATCCAGTTTGATCTCAGATTATTCTCGAATCTTTGAACAGCACTATGCGGCTTAAATCGGAACCCCGGCTCTCGATGGATCTTTCGCCTGCGAGCAATTACAGCTTACACGATCGATGCGCGTACCCTTCCCTTTGAGCAGCGATCGACCGAGCCCCTGTATCCTTCGGTCCCTGGTTGGACGTAATTTTCGGGAGTAGAATGAGATCGTCCGTGAACAGACAGGGCAGGGAATCGTCGTAGTAAGGCGGGAGAATTATACATACGATCTTGGCGTGGGTATGGTTGTTTCGATACCACCATGGTATCGATAGTTGCACTCGTGACTTGGGTCGAAATAGAAGTATTGGTACTACTCGGGTATAGGTGGAAAAATATCGTTACCTTTAAATATTGGTATCGATTGGATTATTATTCTTCGTAAAAAAATATCTACTTCTGTATTAACCATGGTGCCTCGATTCCTGTAATCAATTGCTTTTATATTCTCAACCACTCCAAAAGTAGTAAGAATCAGCTGAAAAAATTGCCGGTCGATATGTTTTCAACAGAAAAATACGTTTTGTGTCGAGACTATTTATGTAGCAAGAGAACGTTTTGTGTGGAACGTTACTGTGTTTGTGGTTAAAAAAACCTCATTACCATAGCTTCTTATTTATTATTATTTATTTATTATTTGTTTTAACGGGACTAAGCCCAGTATATACAAAAGGAAGTATAATGCAATAGTGTACAGAACGAGAGAAACAATAACAAAAACAAAAACCGGAATGCATGAAGGCAACAACCCCTAAACCTTTCATATGATTTAAAGATCTTTACCTACTTTACGTATTGTGTGCTTTTTTGTATGCGCTGTGTATTGCTATTTCTTTTTTCTTTTTGTCTTTTTCTCTGTTTTTCCTCTTGTACACTAATGGGACTTTATCCCGTATATATTATAATAATAATAATAATAATAATAACAAAGGCGTACGAAAAGTGGAGACAACTGAACAGTTAAAAGCGTTATGTTTGATAATATTGGCAATTAAAAAAAATGAAAAAATTATATGTCACGCATTTGATTCGATTCGATTCAAATAACTTTTTTTCGATACCTTATAAATATCGCACGATAACTATCGATACCAAAAATACTTGGTATCAAATCAAAAATATCGATACTTTACTTGTATTTACTAATATTGAAACAACCTCAGGCTTGGGGTTTCTTCCGCAATTATTTCGTATGCCTTGAAGCTCGAAGCTTCTTCTAATTGACGATAATTGTATTCTAAGATAGAAGGTATCGTAGATTCCTATAGATACTCAGCGATCGAAACGAGTATTCCTCTTTTGCATCCACCGACAGTATTTATCATCAACGCGAACATAGTAACCAGCAGCCGCGTTCCCGCACGTTTCCAAGCTACCAACGATACAGGTTACCGCGATTTTTACCGAAGACCGCGCTTCGGGATTTTCTTACGGCGAGCACGAAGCAGAACAAACGGCGGCATGGCGAGAGTGAGGCAATAATGCATTCATGAATGGGCCCGAATTCAGCAAGAAGCCGCGCGCAGACCGCGAAAAAGCTGTCGTTAGTATTCTTGCAGCGTTATTCCTGTTACTGTTCGCAGCTGGCGGTCGTGGTAGTAGCGCTGGTAGACACATACGACAGCTTTCCTCGGCCGTTACCCGACCAATTCCCAGAAATATTTTCTACCACGCGCGTAAAATCAGTGAATTCCACGTCGAGCTTTTCCAATACGTAACACCTCCTCCCACATTCGCGCACACTTATTCGCCGAGTCGTCGCCGGCGGCTCAGGTCGTCATACGTCGTCCTCCGACCCCTCGACGTTCACAGCCTCCGCCCACGCACACGCCGCATTCTTTCCCCTGGAATTCGCTGCTTTGTTCCGCTTTAACACTGCCTAGACCGGCTGACATTCGACTCCGAGGCGGGAATCCTTGGATATCGTAGAAAAGGGTTGAGAAATATTAGACAGGTTATATCGGGCCGGATTCTTTCCTTCCGCGGATGTTTTTCTCCGTTTATCCCCGGTAAAATACCTGGCCGACCTTCCCGAGGGTGCGTTAGCCGGATAGCCGAGCCGGCCGGATGAATTACGACGATTTTTCGTGAAACGACGGGACTCGAATGTTACCAGGAATTCTCGTCTCCGCTGTGTGCTTTCTATTTTTTTTTTTTTTGCGCGCCGTCGCTTCTACCAGAGAGGCGCGAAATGGAAAGTCTTGGAAATCTGTGCCACCGTTCCAGCCGCGAGAAAGTGGATTTCCAGGCATCGGATCCCAGGCGCAGTTATAATCGACAAGAGCACGCGCGGGTCGTAATTAGGTCGACGGCGCGGAACAATGAAAACGAAATTCACCATTGTGCGAAGCTGGTTATTGACACGGGCCGACGGTGGATGTTCCCTTTTGCCGTCACTGCGGCCGGTTAATTATATGGGGCAGGGTTATTTAATTAGCTGCCGGGGTAGGCTGTTGCCGTCGGTTTAATCACCGAGATCGATGAACGGGATACATTGGACCCGGGCGAGAGCCGCGTGCTAGTTCGACTTTAATAAAAGTGGCGGCACGGCATCGATTCCCGCGAACTTGCAACGATTTATCGCCGCTCCGACCCGATTCCGCGATGCATCTGTTGTGATATCGGCTCCGCGCAGGAAGGATGTTGATCGATATTCAATTTGTGCCGAGGACGAATACGCGGCGGTCCACGCAGCTGGAGGCTCGAGCTTGGACGCGACAAGACGCGGGTAACGTAAGAAACGGATTACAGATTCGAATGGGAAGCGAGTGGATTTACAAGCAGCCGGTAAATTGGGCTTAATCCGAAGCTCGCAGCTCTATTGCAGCTACCTTGTCAAACTCACGTGACATCCAAGGGAAGACAAATCGTCATCGGACAAAGTTCCTTGTACAATGGACAATTACTCGACGTATCCTCGAATGAAGGGAACGAGGCCCAATTGACTTGACGCTGTCATTCCGCGACGAATGGCTCCTCTGTCAACGGGGAGTTGGCAGATCCACCGAATTTCTGTGCCGGTGTCGGAATAGTTTGCGGTCCCGCAAACGTCATGCGCACGAAACAAACACAAACAGTTCTCTCTGTCCCGGCCTGTTTGCCTGAATTAACGCCACGCACCGCTACGACGGCGAGCAGAGTATATCGCCGTGTCGTGGGGCTTCCTTGCATGGTAACTGGACAAACTTGGGCGCCCATTGTGCGCGTCTCTGGGCCCACCTACGCCCAAGCCAACACACACGTTTATATTCGAGCGTCGTGTCACGGCGTACATAGGTGTCTTACGTAGCCCTGCCGTGCTCCGTGTCCGCTTGCAGTGTACCGAACGAGCACAATCGCGTATTCGCCACCGATACCAGTGACTTGCAGGTTAAGCTCGCGCGTATTAGATGCATGGAAACCGGAGGGGGATCCGGCGAACTTGCTGCAGCCGGCAACGTAACGCAAATGACTAATCTCGCTGTTGTGTTTCGCTGAGGTTGTTTGTCGGAGGAGTGCACGTTCGGGTCGCTGCCGCGATTTAAATGGCATAGTTTGGATACTAGTTGCCGCGGGATTAGTAGTTGAAGCTTGAACGAGAATCGGGCTGCAAGGGGCGCCTCGGTAACTGCTGATACAACCGAGAAATTAATGACTACACGAAGGAGAACAGGTTTTGCCGAGTTATATAATAACGCAATCTCTGGGTCCATTGCATGAATTACGCGGCGTATGAGGCGGCCAGAATCTGCGCCGTAGATTAACGCAAAAAGGGGTTGTCTCGTTTATCTAAAGAGCTCGAAACTGTTTGGGGTTCTCGCATTAACCGAAGGGTGCGAATAATCGGGGCACGTGTCGGGGTGTCGAGATTATTTCGGTCGCATCTTCCGTCGGGGGTGTTTCCCACGACGGTCTGCCACACCAGGCGTCTCGACGTTTCATTTTCAAGATCAGCAGTTTCTTCTCGTTCGTTTAATTAGGGGGGAATATTGCGAATGTTCGCCTCGCCGCTCGGGCCTTTGATCTCCTCCATTGTCGGTGTCGTGTGAAACGCGTCCATGGGCGACGGTTTACACGTAACGCTACGTCGCACTTTCACCCCCTCCGGTCACGGTGTTACAACAGAGAGGCGGCGTTTACCTTGGGGGCAATTCGAAAGATGACACCCTTATTTGCCAGTAGTAACTGCGTCTTTCTCTCTTCCCCATCCAGCAGATTATTTTTATCGTCCGAGTTTCGAGGGCGACTGCTCGCTCGCCCCTGTCTCCTTCGTCCTTCGCTCCCCCTTTAATGTACACCCGTTTTCTTCGTTCCAACTCGGGGCGGAAAACATACGAGGGCTGAAAATAGGAATTGTAGACTGGGGTGGCGTTGCGTCATAAACTGTGACCTTTCTCTTCGACGTCCTTCCCATCCGCCTCCGTGGAACTACTAATTTAATGTATCCTGCCTTACAGGCACGCTTTATGGGATATAACTTCGCGATAATAATATATTGCGTTACGTTTGACGGGTATTGGCATTTCAATCAATTTAATTCAATTTCATTTTACTCCAGCTTGGGGATCATATTGCACTTCCAAAATCAATGCTAAATAATACGATACTTCCATGAAAATGTTAAACACTCCGGAGGTTAATTAACATGTCCACGAAAGCATCACAGTTTCATAACGCAACTCACAGTCGACAACGAATCGTGATTCCAGTCTGTCGTAGTGGATTGTCGTTATCCCCGGGAAAGCTTTCTTCGTCTCGTTACAACGTTTCCAAGCTTTCTTCCTCATTGCATCTTTCTCTCCGCCGTTCCCTCCCCCGTTGCCACTCGAGGCGAAAACGCATACAAAGGACGGAAAAAGAGCGGAAACGGTCGAGAGCTTCCCTTGCCCTGGGTCACGTTAAACCGTAAACGCTACTATGAACTCCACGCGATACCAAGAGTTCTTTCCGACTTTTATTATTGTATGAAATTACCGACGTTCGCCTGTAAAGAATTCCGTAATTTTATTTTCAACTTACGCGCTCTATCGACGATTCCGATTTCAGTAGAGGAAACGGACAAAGGACCCGATGCTTTCAAATATCGATCCTTTTATGTGCTCCCTCTTCAGAGAAATATTTTTACTAAATACGCCACCGGAAATTTAGCAGTTGTATGTTCTTACCTCGTAGATTTCCGCGCTAGCTTTATCTCGGGAATATTTATCTACATTCCTGCAATTGGGCGCATATTTTCTTCGAAGATGCTTTACGTATTCAGTAGGTTCGAGAGGGAGCCGCGGAGCAATTCTTCCCGCCATTGCGAAACGTTATTCCGCGTGCGTCTAGTATACAATTTCGCGAGTAATCCCTTCTATTTAACCCAGGGAACTCCAGCTTCCCTTCGCCTAGCGTTCCTTCGAATTCGATTACTCCTCACGAGCATCAACATCCGCTTCGAAGGCGGCGGCCACGGGTGCTGTATTTTCCTCGGGACCCTCGATCTGCCGCGAACGAAGGATGATTTTCCGCGCACGTACGCGTAAAATACTATCTCTTGTCTCGCGGCGGAACGTGCGAGGATCGCGTGTGATAGTGGAACGGCGTATAAACCTTTCCGCGGCGGCGCGGCGTGGCTGATTCTCGCGCGATACGCCGCTGCCCGCGCCGCGCCCCGGCCCGTTGCTTTCAATTTCACCAGAACTCGAAACGATATCGCCGACCTCCCGGAAATAGGAGTTTACGACACCTGCAGATTGAAAGAGGAAACTTTCCGGGCTTCACCGGGGCGCCCGCGTGTCAGAATTTAAATTCTTTTAAACAACTTCCTCATTTCGCCGGCGTTTATAATTCATGGAGGGCGAAGCCCGCCCTGGAGAAGCCGTAACCAGGGAACGTTCGCAGGCACCCGCGCCACGCCGATCCGCGGTCGAATTTACATAGGATAAGGATAGCCCGTAACGATTTACGATTTTGTATTCGCCGATGAGATATTCATGGATGCGGTGAATTATCGTAAGTTCGGTATAGGATACACGAGCTCCGGGGGTTCAGCTCCGTGAATGCGTTTCCCTGCAGTTGCAGCAGAAACAATCGTGCCTGAATTAAGATCTGTATTTAGATACACAGTTGCGCAATTAGAACAGCATCCCTTACAGTTCACAGAGTTATTTCTCCGGTCGATGATCCCTGCTTTCTTTTTTGTTCCTCGCTCTTATTTAGAGGAACATTTTCATTTGGAGCGCGAGTTGCAGGTACCGCTATTCGGGGTATTTGTCGAATATTTTGGGACGAATGACATTACCACCCCTGGTTTCGTTATAAGATATTGATTACCGTATTACGCCCGTGCTGTTAATGTCTTCGACATCTTCCGAGCGTTTACTCTACGCGTCACTTCGCCGGTTCGACGAGATTTCCGAACTGTTTACGCGAAATCCCGTTAAATTTCAATCGAATTACTCGGCAGCCGAGTTTCGCAGACGGTGCTCCGGATTCCCGGATAGAAACGCTCATCTTCCGGCCGCGTTGCTCTAAATTAACCCTTTGCCTGTAATGATATTCCAGATCCTCCATTATAGCGCGAACATGTAGTCCTTTCTTGATGCATTAGCCGGCACGTCGTTGAATATAAATTGAATAACAGCTGCATTGGTGGCGCGCTAACCGGCTTTCCGTCAGCAAATACGGTAAAACGTGTGCGTTCGACGCGGGTTAGGTATACCATGAGAAAATCTATAGAGTGGAAAAGAAATGGAACTCGATATCAACCGTGTTTGGTGTATCGACACCAGCCCCGATCACTTTCTAAGGCTCCTGATGCCCATGGACTTCTTATTCCTTCTTAATAATTCGATAAAGGTTGGGGAAAGTGGGGCAAAACCGGGTGCTTAGCCTACTGCTAGCAAAAAGTCAGATGGCAAAATAAACTTTGACACCGCTAGAAATCTTAATTAGACTTTACGGAATCAGAACATGAGAGTCCTTGTTTGAAAAAACTATTTGGCTCACAGGAAAATAAGGTTTGAAGTATGCAAGTATCCAGTTTTAGGTGTGGGTAATATCAGGTACTTATTAAAAAACACGTAAAGTATAATATAATTATAAAATCTTTTTTACCATTATTTCTAAAGTCATAGAGAAAGTTATTTTAACAAATATTAACTCCTACATAAATTTATTTGAATTTATCCAGTAAGCAAAAATCACAAGTAAAGGTCTCGCAACCAGGGCTTGAAACGGTTCCGAAAATAACTGTTTAAAACTGTTATATAAAGGTTCTAATTAAAACGGTTATGGAGAACTTTTATTCCAAACAACTGTTATGAAGAACCGAAATTTCCAACTATTATCTGTTTCGCTTACGGTTCCTATTTCCCTCTTCATATCAGTTTCATAACCGTTATTTTTTTCGGTTCTATATCGGTTCCGATACGGTTCCAGTATCAATTCTTATATCGACTTTTCCCTAATTGATATCATTCATTATCGCAGCTGTAGATTGCTGTAGATATTCATCTTTTTTACAAAATCCTTATAGAAACGGGAGAAACTTTTAACATCCTATTCTGAATGATATAGTGTGTGTGAATGTAAAAAATATGTAGCTGATTTATTTATTTCAACGCTTTATTATATGTATGTATAAATTTTTCTTCTTTTTCTATAAGGATTTTGTAAAGAATATGCACATATACAGTAATCAGCAGCTACAATAATTAATGATATCAAATAGTGAAAAGTCGATACAAGAATTGATTCTAGAACCGTTTCGGAACCGATATAGAACCGAAAAAATAACGATTATGGAACCGATATGAGGAAGGAAATAGGAACCGTAACCGAAACAGATAATAATTGGAAATTTCGGTTCTTCATAACAGTTATTCAGAATAAAGTTTCTTCATAACCGTTTGGAGAACCGAAATCGATATTATAACAGTTCTTAAGTCCTGGTCGCAACGCAACACTATAAGTAGAACTTTTCAATACGAAAACTTTTAACCTCTCTGGATGAAAAACTACTACGCCAACGGTCTTTGCTCTGCGATTGATCTCATACCGTCGCGAGGTCTACCCGAATTTAACACCATACGTTGGCTGCATATCACAGCTCTTGCCTTAGAAAACCTCTACTCCAGATTGTTAAACTTTTCTTGAAAATTCCCGATTGGTGAACGTTCGTATGAATATTTACATTCACTTTAAACGATACGCTGCTTCGAAATGCCTCGATAGAAAGCGGTTACTTATACCCGCTACCTGCAGCTTCGTATATGTAGAATTTTCTTATCCGTCTTCTATTGCACTTTCACCTGACCGTAGATGTACCTATGTATATTGCAACCTAGCTTGGTGTATCCATTCTTCAGCTTCGAGCTAGAAACATCGAGGATTTCTAGTCTGTAATTAATTAGGAGTATACTGTTGCCGCAAGAGAGTATAAAGTTTCTGATTGGAAGATAGCTGGACTATAGAACCAGGGTATCGGCCAGAATTTTTGCACGCGCAGTTCTGCGGTCGATCGGCGCGCGTACGGCGCTCTCGAAACCTGTAGGAATCTGGTAGAACTCGGAGCTCGAGCAATCGTCCCGAGGCACGTAAACGATGACAATAGCGGCGAATTGCCACGTGACCAACACGATACCGCTGATAACGCACGACTTGTAAGGCGCGTGACTGCGGTCTGTGCGTACTGTGCGTACGCAAGATAAGGGAGAAACGTGCGTGCCACACTCGCGTAACTCAGGGCTGCCCTTTTTTGCAGTGGCACTTTGTGGCGAGGACGTTGAGTCGTGGGGGATGAATCGTACGATCGTCTAGGGGGTATTACCAAGAAAGCCAGGGAAAGGAACATTTCGATCTTTTCAACTTGATCTGACAGACTAAGCTTGAAGTTTCCTGGCTGGGCATGTTGAAAATTTGATAAATTTTCTCGTTTGTAATTTTCTCGTTTTGCCAATAAATGAACACTTAAGGCTCATTAGCCTCATTCATTAATGAACGCTATTATAGAATTATGTTTGCAGCGCGATTGATTCGACGTGCTGAAAAAATTATTTGGATATGAAGCATGGAATTAAAAGAAGTCTCTAATTAATTAGTTGCATGTTTTAATAACTTATTTGACACGTTTTAATAAATAATGTCCATTCACTGGTACGCGTTCATTTACTGGTACAGCCATTCTACATTCACCGTAATTCTGAAATATTCACGTGAGATTCAGTTCGCGTGGAAACGTGAAAGCTACACTGTGATTTTACAACGGTGCGTCACGTTTTATTTAACATAATCAGCTGCATCCACTCGACGCCAGTGAAATCAAAAGATCAAGCATCGCTTTTGACTGCACGAGCCGCTGCAGCGATACGCTTGTGCGCGAATGCACTCAAAGATTCAAGTGCTGCATTGTGTACAATGCGCACTTGCACATCGGCGTATGTATATCTTGTCGCTTTATACTGTCACTGCCTGTGCACTGATTCTGCCACTATTCAGGGAGCGACCGTGTGAAGCGTAACAATGTGTGCCGTGGAATCAACGTGCCTGTTATGCAGATGGTTTGCCAGGCGACGAGAGGGATCTTTGTCTTTGAAATTCAAAAAACACGAATACGCAGATGGTGAAGTGGGGTTTTATAGAAAACATGTCTGTACATTGAACAATTATTCGAATTAGTCAAGTCAGCCGTACAGTTCACGGCCAAAGATTCATTCGGCGGTCCACTGTCTAAATTTGTCTTCAACATCGCCCGAACGATAAATTCCACCGATGCAGCCCGAAACGAACAGTTCGTTCTGTCAAGTGCGCGCCCATCGCGCACACTCTGCTTGGGAAATCAGCCCACGCTCCTTCCCGTGTTCATCCGGCAACATCCGCCCTCGGAACTTTGGTAATATTCGTTAAGGAGGCACAACCGCATCCATACGCTGGAAACATACATGTATTTGCGTAACACGTGGAACCAGCCGAGTGAACGAGAGAGAGAGAGAGAGAGAATGAAATAGAGAGGAAGAGAGACTTGCTTTCGCTATGCCCCCAGGCCTTGCAAGCCCCCTCTGTCGAGATCCTCCTGTCTGGCAGGAGTTTGCAGACAGAACCCTCTTGGCCACTTGCTGCGCCCTGAAGCTTCTGTATTAGAGGATACCACCCTTCCGTGCGCGGGCCAGTGAAAGATTCCGTGCCGGCGGTTACAGATCAAACGAGACTAATTTCATTTCTTGCTGGCCACTCGAGCGAGCGCAATAAAAGAGCAGAGACGACGATGGGATCCGTTTGTTCGCGATACGTTTGCTCTCTGACGAAAGATCAACGGGTCTTTTTGGGGTGGCTAGGGGTCTCGTTTGGGAGAGTTTGTTTCGATGGATGTCCTCGGGGATACTTATTTCTGGTGTCTGGATTATCGAGGATGTACTGGGCTCATTTTTCCTCGAGTTTTCTGGGAAATATGGGTAGGTATGCATTAAAAGGAGTTCTGTTTAGAGATTCTCCTTAGGGACACCAAAAGTGCCTTCCTTTTAGAATAATTTATTTATTATGTTGACGTCTCGTCTGCACCCTTTCAAGATTTAACAGTAGACTGAAAGTAGAGCGATGTTTCAAATAAACTGATGTAACCAATCCTGAAAGAGCAGCGTAGCTTACATTGCTCCAACCAGTCAAGAATCCAACTGCCCGGAAACAAAGCAATCGGCGAAGGGCATTTGTAATCCAAGAAATAACAGTAGTACAAGTTCGTAATAGGGGCCACCGACGGGGGATGACTGTTTCTAGTCAGAACGTATAACGCTTAATAGAATTCCTCGATTGATCGATCAAGCATGCTCAATGGAGGAACGCTGCCGTCTACGGATGAAAGTTTCATCGCGGTACGTAATAGATAAAACGATGGGAAGAGGTAGCAACTTAGCAACCCTCCGATTCTCGTTGCTCGGCATTAGGAGGCATCGAATTCCTTTCCTGCCCAAGCGTGTTACGAATACGGCAATCGTTCGATTCTAACGCACGACACGTGACGCATTCCCGATCTCCCTTATTCGCCTCCCCTGTTCCCGCCCGATCCGAAGTCATCTAGCCGAGGTCGCTCGCGCCCTAGCCTAGCAGCAAGGAAACCACTTCTCCCTAGGAACTAAGAACGTATACTTTGAATTTTTCACGAGGGGAGGATTGCGGCGTCCCGACGGAATGTCATTCTGGCCGGCACTGTAGCGGTGGTCGGTGGATATTTTTCCGCACGACAGATTCGCGTGTACATGGTTAAGTGCTCAATTCTGTCGACGGAATTGCGCCACAAACGAGAATTTCTCGGTTTAATGCTCTGACTCACGCGCCATAGGCAGATCCAAGCGGCGTGCCCGCGGATTAATTTCAAAGTGTTGAACTCGCTGTCCCGGCGCAACGTCCCTTTTTGTGTGGCTCCCTAGTCCCGCTAGAATTTTTAGGAATTTTCCGAGTGGACCTACGACGGAATCAGTGAATTGGTTCCCCGGCGTGCCACATTTCAGTCCCGCGAACACCGTGGGAAATTGCAATCACGGAACGACAAAGAATCCTCCGCTGTTCTTGCGCGTCATATTTAATATCGCAGGAATTTTTTAGCAGAATAACAGCGTGCGTGGAGAACGCAATTCCAGAGGCTGGGCAGCCCCGCGAATTTCCAAGATACCGTAAACAAACGGAGAGTAATAATTTGCCAGATGTGCCGTTAATGGGAACGAACTGTCACTCGGGGTAGTACGGAGTGTGTTCGTCAACCGAAAACGAGAGGAAGTGGAAATTTCTACTGAAGAAAGTGGGGGACGAACAGCGAAATTAAGAGTGATCTCGCCGAACAAAAGGGAAATCAGCTACGGGGGATTAAAATTCCCGATTAAAATCAACGCTCTTTTCGCCGCGGATCCCCGAGCCTCTGTCTTTAATTGCCTGGCTCGGACAGCCAGCACGAACAACAGGAGGGATTAAATTTATTCGTGCCCATAAAGATTCGGTGTTTAATTAACGATTTCCGCGTATCCTTTCGCGGGACGATGGAAATTCTGTGAAAGATTGGAGGAGAGATGCGAAGCGGAGTGAACGCGCGGCAGCGTAGCACGCGAGGAAATGAAATCGGAAAGGCCACGGCTTTCTTTAACGAGCACATTTAGCGTGGCGTTATTTAAAGGGACCCGGTGTGGTATTTACGAAGAATGAACAAACAACTAAATATTAGTTGACTTACACGAAACACGCTTCTGCGCAATTATTCTAATATTCTACTAAACAAAAAATCTGATTATTCCTTGGTGGAATATTCAGACGCAACATCCAGCCATTTTCCTTCCTCGTTGAATGTAATTGTAGTGGGCGTATAACGATATATGTTTGCTGCAGGTCGCGCAACGTGTTCAGAAAGCTAATCTTCAACGATTCGGACTGCGAATAAAAAAGGGAGGGGAAAAGTAGAGGAACAGTGTGCATTAGCCGGATGTCACGGATTCGTTGCTTTATTATTACGTCCGTGTGATTTTCCCTGTATAGGGGAATGGGAAATGAGGTAAAGCGCGGGGAAAAAGCTGCTGTCCCGAACAGGTTGATAATCAGCACGAGAGCCCGCGCGACAAGACCGAAGAAAGCTCGGGCTCGACCGCTAATGGAAAATGTAATCCCACTCTCGCGTTTTCTTTCCTACTCGCGATTTCACTGGTATCACACGGGAAAAACTCGGTACACCTGAATATAAATGTTGAAACGCGCGTGTGGCACGAGTGTATCGATTTATGTATGTATATACATGCGTACAGGCTGGTTCGAAAGTCCAGCTACAAATGAGTGCGAACCAAATTGTACATGGCTATCGATATTTTAATCAATTTCAAATGGTACATGTTGGATGCTCGTTGTTTTGCAACTCTCACGTTCCATAAAAATAAAAATAATTTATCGTACGGTCCGGATCGTGACCTCCTTTTCGTCTGTGTGTTATTAAAACTCTACTGGGTGTGCGCGCGCTTGTGTAACGAAGATACGTGGAGAGTTGAATCGTTGAAAATTAAGAGGACGTCGATCGTAAAATTTCCGAAATGGGGATGGACGACCGATATCGTGCAAAATACGGAAAGCGGCATCGATGCGCGAAAGTATGAATGCGAGATCCAAACAGAAAACCAAGCGATCCCAACGCGAGTGGTGCAGGCAAAAAGAATCGAACGATTCCAATGGTAATCGCGATATAATACACCGGAAAGCTGAACCTATTGTTTTCAAATGCTCGTCGAAAAATCGACACAGCCAGGTGCGAAGAAGTATTTGTGGCGGGAAAGTTCTGAAATACGTCTGCATTTGTAGAATTATTAGATAGATAGCTCGAAGGGTTCATTGCAATTAATTATCCATCGATTTGACACTCCACCTGTCTTTACTTTCAATATTAAAAACTGTCCTCGCGCCACTCACAGCTGAAGGTAAATGCCATCTGATAGAGTGTCTTTTCCAGCATCTGTCCATAAAAGGATTTTGATGGGTATAAATAAATGAAGCCGTTGGCAGACGCCGTCAAGATGTACGTAAGCGCACGTGAATTTTCATTAAGGGCTGTTGGGGGGTTGGCGGCGCAAGGTAAAGCCGTAACTTCATTCCGGTGCCTCTGGGACCGGCCGGACCCGAGCGTTCCAGGGTAAATATTTAATCGAGACATTTTGTAATATGTGTGGTTTTTGGAGTAACTTAATCCACCGGGATAGTGTAATTTACTTGATGGTTTGCCGACGGCAAATATGGATAAGAACTCGCGGGAAACGCAATTTCGCGAGCCGTAGTCGTAACAGTTTCAACCCCTCGAAATAAGTTCGTCCTCGGACGATCCTCGATATCGAGAATAGTACAGGAGCATCGATCCGTTAAAAACAAAACGCGGGGGGCCAGTAGAAAAGGAAGGAGAATTCGTGCGCGCTATATAGGAAGCGTGTTTCGAAATACGAAGAAAAAATACGGATTCCCTGAATCGCCTAACAAAAGAGGGGTTCGAGTATCATCGAATAGATCGAAGGTTCGTTACAAAATGCTAGCCGTTCTTCCACGCGTTTGTTTTGCGAAGTAACTTTATTTTAAAAATATTTGCTCGCCGCTTTACGGTTAAGCAGGGTCGAGGTATTTCTCCGCGAGCGCTGTACGGGAACTTTTTCCCGACGTTGAAAAAGCAGAGCGCTGGTTCTCGAATATCCGAGGGAAAATCAGGATTTTATATTTTTCTGGAAAGCAGCTGGGAGATACCTTTCTTGGGTCTTCTAGCCGATTTCTTCTCGTCCCGAGCTCGTTACTCGCGACGGAGCCGCGCGAAAGACTCCGGTCAATCTTGCACGGCGAAGCCCCGCTCCATTTGTTTGTTCGGTTTGGTCCGTGGATACGAGCCAAGATGGGGCCGGGCTTTTTGCGACTCGTCTCAACAGAGTCTCCCCCGGAAATTGACCGGTGGGCCAGCGCTTTACTTACTTACCTTGTCGACTTCCCTCGAAAATATGGCCGGGCCAAGCATGCCACTGCGAGCGCCCGGGGCCATAAATATTCATATCGCGAGCAGCGAGTTAATCAAGGGCCAACGTTCCTTTAAAAGGGTCTGACGAGGGTGAGAAAAAATTGCGCCGGGGTTTTGAATAATCTCCCCCTGTTAGCGAGAGATCGCCCACCTGCGAGGCTGTCTCCGCGATGTGCTTAGATTTCCATTGACCAACGTTGAAAGATAAGCTCGAAGACTATCGCTGCCCCGGGAGGCTCTTGAAGGAGATACACGCTTCGCAAAGCTATCGCGTAACGCGCATCGAGGCTGAATGTCTCACCCGGATTTACTTCCCATTCGAATTGAAAAGTATTTCAGTATCGCGGAGTAATCACGGCGAAGTCGTGCGCGGTCTTCTTTTTCTCAGCCCCGCGCTTTTGTATGGCGCGGCACCGTTACACGCTGCTCGTTAGCTGGCGTGTTTCGGTAAAACATTATTCGACGGTGGAGACTCCTGGTTCACAGACTCCTCCGTTCCGGTTCGTTCAGAACGGTTATAAATATTCAAACGAGCCGCTGCTGGTAAATCAAAATCCCGACGTTACAGGCGCGATTAGAGAGTCAACCTTGCAAATTTTAAGTCAACCCGATTTGCTGACGTGCCTTTACCATAAACCCGGTCCGCGGATCTCGGCACTCCACAGGTACGAAATAATAACTCTGAATAGCGGGTTACAGTAATATTCCCAAGACGCGTGTGTAGTCGCTATCGCGCCGCTGATTTACAGCGCTCGAGGAACGCTTTGCCCGGCGACGGAAAGTTGAGAATTTACGCGGCAGAAGCTTGTTGTCCTCGCGACACACGGCCGGGATAAGGAGAATCTCGTTAATAGGGATTTATGATGATCGCGGGAGACGTTAAGAAGGTTGCCGGTGGCTGTTGGTTAGCTGTAACGGCCTGCTCGTACGATCTCGTTGCAGGGCGACGTCGGAGGCTCGCAGGGACACCGTGAAAAGCGGCGGGAAAAATCTTGAATGACGTCCCTCCACTTTTCCCGGCTCCTCCACCGGCTTTGCCGCGCGAGAAAGATAGAGCCGTGGCCGAATGAAAGGGGACTCGAGCGTGCTTGCCAGTGTCGTAACTCGTAACGCATTCCAGGCCATCGTGCACTAGCTGCTCCTTTGGATTCCATACACGCACGGAGAGAGCACGGACCCCTCGTCATCCTCTGTATTTACGTAGCAGTATTCGCGAGGAGCGACGAAGTATTTTCGCGGCGTCAGAAACAGTCCCAATGCCGATCCACGCGTGTCGTTACCATGGCGTGCTGGATTCACGTCCCCGGAGCTGTGCTCGCAAATAACGAAACACCCTGTGCACGTTCCTTTGCTCGTCTTTTCCTCCACTCAAATTAGAGCTCGCTTTCACGAGCGGGAAGAACGACAAGAACCGGCGCAGTGAAACTCTCGTTAGAGGGACGAGGATCACGAGAACGCTTACATCAAGCACGGAAACGACAAACGTTCTCCAATTTCTGCCAGCGACCCATAATTCCTATTCGCGAGTGGCGCACAAAAGCAGCCATTTCCGGCCTTCTCTCTCTCTCTCTCTCTGCCCCGATTACGGAAAGCACTCGCTGGCTGCGCGCTATGAATCAGACCCCGCCCGAAGACGTCGAAAAAACGACGTCTTAACTAATTCATTTGCCCCTTAACTGTCCCCCCCACGTTTAATGGCCCTGGCCCCTCGTGGAAGTGTGCACGGGCAAACATAACCGTGTCTAAACCCTGGTCCCTCTCAGGATGCACATACATTATGTATGTGGGATGCGCGCGTGTGCGCCATGTGCGCGCGCGGTATCATCCTATGTGGCCGGACACGTCGAGCTCGGTAGGCGCTATTATTTCGCGATAGAATGTGCTCACGGTGGCCTAATAAAATCCCATGAGTCAGGCTATTTGTCGGCGCGAGGGTATTTAAGTGATACATAACGTCGCAGAGGCTCTGCCCCCCTAAAGACGCGACTGTTCTCCCTGCTCGTTGCTGCAACGCGGCATTACGGGGTGCAAGGCCTCGTGAATGGACACCTAGGTTCGGTCTCGATGGATCGATATTCTTGGCACTTTCTGTGATTGTCATTTCTTCTTTCGGGGAATTAGGAGGGTGATGATTATTGGCAGGGCTGTTTCCGGGTGGGTTGTTTGCACGCAGGTGTAAGACCAATATTGCCGCTCTTATTAATTTAATATTGTTTAATTAAGAATTTCATGTGAAGTGCTTACTTTTGTTTTTTTAAGAATTTCATATGAAGTGCTTACTTTTGTTTAATTAAGAATTTCATATGAAGTGCTTACTTTTGTTTTATTAAGAATTTCATATGAAGTGCTTACTTTTGTTTAATTCAGAATTTCATATGAAGTGCTTACTTTTGTTTAATTAAAAATTTCATATGAAGTGCTTACTTTTGTTTAATTAAAAATTTCATATGAAGTGCTTACTTTTGTTTAATTAAGAATTTCATACGAAGTGCTTACTTTTGTTTAATTAAGAATTTCATATGAAGTGCTTACTTTTATATCTTTTGCATGATAACTGTTCAAAACTATATGTATGTATATACATAGTTTTGAACAGTTATCATGCAAAAGGGTTTTGATTGTTATTCTTATTAGACAAAATTTCACATATAATAAATGGCCCAAATGTTTGGCCGCCCAGGTGCGGGGGCACATTCTGCACATTTATTGGATTATTGCTATTATTATTATTATTCGTCTTTATTACTTGGTAACTACACAAAGTACAGCGAGGCTGCAGTACAATACTGTTAGAAGCCTAACCGTAACTAAATAGTTAAACCTGAAACTAAAACTAAAACTAGAAAAGAAAAGGAAAAAAAGAGAAACTTTTTTAAGAGAACCAATTTATGGCGTATAAGCAAAATAAAAAGCATCGACGTAAATGGATAGACATGAACGAGAGAAGGAAAAGAAAGGATGTAGAGGTGGGTTCGGAATAGTGTAGAGAAGGAATTATCAGAGTATCTAATAAAATCAAGTGTATATTATTTTTATTATTATTATTATTCGTCTTTATTACTTGACACATCCAGAGAAGAAAATAATACATAAAGACAAGCGAAGTAAATGGCGAGGCTGCAGTACAATACTGTTAGAAGCCTAACCATAACTAAATGACTAAAAACTAACTAACATTAAGAAACTAGAAAGTTATTGTGACGCATAATGTAACCTTATATATCGCCGCGCTTTACATTTAAAATCAGGAAACGAATTTAAACCTCGAATATCAGGTGGCAGGGAATTATAGTAATGAGCCGAAATATAAGCAAAGGGTGATTCAAATCTATATCTATAGGGCATTGCAAGAAACTAGGGTTTATGACCATACTTGTAAATATTCTTTGCCCGTAATTGAAATGTGCAATGACGTGTATTGTGCCACAGAACGAAATACTTGCGACCGTAATTTATAGGGTATTTTCGCAGGAGCACACACGCTGGCAGACATGAAATTGTCCAACGCCCTAGCGCACCCTATATGGAGATACACGTTTCGTTTCTTCCATTAGCGTGCCGGGGGATGGTCCCAACATCGTATTTCAACGCGACGGGGTTTCTATTTGACTTCGACCCGTAGCTTCACCCTAAATCGCTCCTGACGTCCGTATGCTGCGGGGCGTGGACCACGCTCGTCGCCACGGCGACATTTTTCATCGCGATGTCTCCGCGCCGCGCCGATTCCGGGTCGTTATTAACCCGCCAGTAATCACGGTGAAGCTTGTTTCGCTCCACGGGACCACGAATTTCCCGGATGAAAGGGCCCTTCCATCCTGCGTTCGACGATTTTCTGTCGCCGTCGTCGTCGCGTTTTATTGGAATATTCGCTTCACTCCCGTCCGCCTCGATATCGTGTTTATTTGAAAGCACCGACTCGTTACAAGTATTTTCCCCTCCCTCTCTCCACTCCTTTCTTTCTCTACGGAAAGCACGCAGAAATCGCGGTGCGCGTTATTAAAAAATATTGAAACCGTCCGAATGGTTTTCCATGGTGACGGACTTTCGTGGAATATTTTAAAGCTCGAGCGAAACGCGCGTTCACGGCGCGATTCGCGAGCGCGTTCTCGGATTTATTTCGGAGCTCCATAGAAAAATGGATGGCAATTCTCGTTCGCGGTGTACGCGGGCCAACTTTAAGGCTCCCCCAAACCAACGCGAAAATCCGCTGCGCGCCGCGAAATTCGCGTTGGTTTGGAGGAGCCTTTACACGGGCATTTTCGCGATGCGCGTTATCGTTGCCGCGCTCATCCTCGTTTGCAACCCTTACGATCGAGTTTGATCCGAAACGAGCATGGAGAATCGTAGGAGTAACGATCGAAAAATCGCGCTTCATCCCTCCTTTTCGCACTTGTGGCATCGTGTTTACAAAACGATGCACGTATGTTTACGGAGTAAGCGGGGCTCGGTGATGTTGAGCCGGGCCGCGAGCCGTTGCGGTACATCACGCTTTACATTCGTCGCTCGCCGTTTCGGACTCGGATTTTTGTGGACCGGGCTTTTTTTCGCCGGGATTTAGACGCGAACGTGTCGGACAATGCTCGGTCCTCGCGCCTCAATGGTGCGCGTCGTGAATCGAAAGATACAAACGCTTTTTCCTCGTTTCCGAATCGCACCCTTCCGTTGGCGTTCAAGGCTCGTTTGCACGCTGTGTCGCGCAGCATTGTGCTTACTTCCAAACGCAGTTTCTCCATGCTCTTTGTTACCGTGACGTACATGTCCCAGGACCATAGGCGTGCACTGGATAAGAGAAACAAACACTCGTAACAAACACGAATCCGCAAATCGACTATTCCCCGGAGTATTCAGTTCTTTAGCTAACGATTGCGTTTAAAACTTAAAGCTGCGTTGGCAAATCCCCGTTGAAACTTGACGAATCGCGTCCCCGATGGAAATCCACTGCCGTGCGGAATGAATCGATACGTCAGTGGGCCAGGGTGATTCGAGTGCGGTCTCCTAAGTTCCAAATAAATCGCTGGAAGGGTTGAAGCACGCGACGAAGGGCTGGCCCATGCTCTGCTTTCCTCGCTCTCCTTTCTCCCCTTTCGCAGGCCGCAGTGTTATTATTAAAGTCAGAGCTCGATTATACTGAATCCATTCGGGGCACGGCTCACCGTCCAAGTATCAGGGATTATTATGCCCTCTGCCTAATTACCATCCCGAATATGAATGCAAATTGCCCTCAGGCGTCCCGTGTCGGTATATACATGTCACAGTTGCCGGTCGACGTCTCTTTGGGGTTGCTTATTAGCTCGGTTAGGGGACGAATCGTAGCCGAGGGAGGCTCGAGCAGTCGGCTGGCAAAGGGGTGCGAGGATCCTCACGGGGTGTCGGCTCTCTCGCCCCTCGAAAGAATCGCAAATAAGAATCGTTCTGACGTTTGAGTGGCCCTCGATGGAGCGCCGGGATTTCGCGCGCGGATATCCCTTCACCCTTCTCGCCAGTCGGATTAGGTTCTTCTGATTCAACGAGTTTCTCGTAGTTCGCCGCGGAAACACTTTCCCCCGTGGCGCAGCCGAGGCTGCTTGATTGCCGACCTACTTCGTTCTTTGAAAACGCTCCTTCAATTTCAATTTCCATGCCCACGGTCAATTCTACCTTGGTAGAACTCTGTGCGTGAATATGTGAACCTGCGTGTGCGTAGAAATGTCACGCTGTCGCGTTTCCAGCACACGTGACGAACTCTGCAGATCGTCTTCAGTTATCTAGAGAGACGCCAAGTACATGAAAGACACCCTGTATATGTCGACTGTCGCTACCGCTATCATTTACTCGTCGCACGGCAATTCCAACCTAACCTGAAACTTATTTCATTAATATCTCATCACGCCTGCAATATTTTCTAAATTTAATGGTATTTTTCTTATGTAAACCGCATATAAGCTTTTGAATAAGACCAAATTAAAAAAAAATCGGTCCTCGCATGACAGAGATATCGTAATGTCATGTCATGGATCTGTCAGAAACGGTCAGATTTTTCTTATGATTCTGATTCTTCTTCACCAGTCAAAATTTTCGTCAACATAATACGTTTACGCGTTACACGCACACCTTCAGCCAAAAAGAAACTAACACATGTTTCGTTCGTCAATCGCTATCTATCACTGTGGAATCTACTCCAAATTTCGACAGCTTTACCGTCAAGTTATAAGCAAGTTATAAACGTGTTTTTATAAATATGTATCGTTGTACCATTGAATTGCAACCAAAATGCAGTCTCAAACACAAGGTAAATTGCCGAAAATAGAATTGCGACATGTTTGAATGCGACATTTTATGTATATATATATATAATCGAAGAGTAAAATGATGCTGTGACTGGATTTATCCTTAATTCTGTCCGGTAATAATTTGTAAGTTATAATATTAAAAATTATCTGAAATCATTCCCTATGCAAATTGTCTTCGTAAAAAGAAGTGAGATCCCCATAAAAAAACTTGAAAAAAGTAAAAAAACTACGTCAAGTACATGAAATCAAATAAATCACAAAAGAATAGAAGATAATAATAATTGGAATATAAAAAAAAATGTGAAATCAAAATGAACTGCAAGTACATAAAGATGCTCTCCAACTGCGCTTTTAACTTGACAAATTATGTGAAAGCCTGGGAGAGGGAAGGTATGTGTATTGATGATCTGAGAGTACCTTGCCTGGCCACGCCAAGTATTTGACTTCCAAGCGCAGTTGGAAAGCACCTTTATGTACTTGCAGCTAATTTTGCTTTCACATCTTTTTTTATATTCTAATTATTATTATCTTCTATTCTTTTGTGATTTATTTGACTTCATGTACTTGGCGTAATTTTTTTACTTTTTCGAAGTTTTTTTATGGGCTTCAGAATATACTACCCTTCTTCTGTGAATATTTCTGAAGCCATTCTGAAAGAATCTCTTACACATTTCTCGTTGCGTTTGCGTTCCCAACGTAATCACCAGCCCTGACCAGGAAACCTGTCCAATCTGAAGCACGCGATCACCTTCTATCATCGTAAAAGCCCGACCGATTCCCTGGCGCGTTTCAGACACAGCGCGGAGCGAACTTCTCACGGAAGTGGCGTGATTTATTGCACGAAAGGACGATCTTCCGCGGCGAAGGGAGCAGCGACGGGGAACGCGGTTAGAGAGGAGAGGGACAGAGGAGAATCACGGCGATAAGCAGGGGTAGAAGAGGGTCAGAAAATCTGCCCACCCTTTTCCACCATAAATAGCCTATTTCGAATGGTAGATCCTCGATAAGTAGCGGCGAGGGGTGGAGAAATCAAAAGGCGCATCCTTCCTTGTTTAGGGGGCTCCGTGGAAAATGTCCTGGCCGCGTATACGAGTGTTTTATTACCCACGGGGACGAGAGTACGTACGCACGGGATTGGATAACGATCTCCACGCTCTTCGTACGAATCGGTTCGTTTCCAGATAGCGCCTCGGCTCGCGTATCGGTTATGGAACACTGCCAAATTCGTTGCGGCTCGAGTTCCAGCTTCGCCGAGCATCTCCAGGCACGACATCCGGGAACACCTTGGCGTCCCGTGTTCGAATCCTTCCTTTTCACACGTTCAACTTTATGGAAAGCGTTTCGCCATAAATCGAACTGGAAACATCCACTTTTAATCTCCCCTCCGCTCTGTAACCATATCCCTGCTGATGCACTTAATTCGTTCGCCAGGCGAGGACTTTGTTCATAATTCATGAATTTAGTTGGAAGTCGGAACCTACGGCGAAATACTCCGCAAGTGTCGTGCCATTATCTCGTATATTTCTATGAGCGACAATCAGGAGTACGTGTTTATCAACGGAGCGGATAAAATTTACTAGCTCGCTCTCAGCCGACGTTTCAGGCTCCTCCCGTGTTTGGCCGCGGAATTGGGCGGCCGGTCTCAATTTATTCTGGCAATTTCGTGTTCCACCGGACACCTTGCGGAACGCCCAGTCGAGCTGAATTCGCAGATTCGCCGAGTACAATTTAAATTACCGCCATCGCGGCCCGTTGAAACGATTTTCTCCGACCGACCGGCCGGAGTCGCGCGGAATATTCATTCGCGCGCCGGTTATGGCGGCGAATGATTATCTACACATCCGAATAAAAAGGAAGGCCCGACTGATGAACGTTGGACTTGTCCGTAAACAAACTGATTTCGATGCGTGGCCGACTCAAAGCGGGCCGGCAACGATGCAGGGGTGCGTCGGATAACCAAATACCGAACCTTTTAACCGAATGAAACAGAGCGGACCGCGAAAACTCGATGCCGGACCGGACAGGAAAGCTGTGATTTTGTGTACCGAAACTACGAAGCACGTGTGTACGCCGTCACGCCAATTACGAAGCATAGGGTGTGTAACAGAGGGTGTACAGGCACACGGCGGCTCGACAGAAAATCTGTTTCACGCGCTACGTGTCGAATCTTATCGCGTTCGCACGCGTATACTTGTGACTCAATAGGCGCACGATTTATGCTGCCTGGGGATTCTATCTGCTTCACGGTTATCGTAGCGGGAATTTATTATCGTTTCATTACCGCGCCATTCGATCGAACGATTCATCTCACGTCGCTTCGTTCGCATAGACCTTCTACTTATGAAGCAGGGGTACGGGATAAATAAAACATACGCTGTATGACTCGCGGGAAGTGTTACAGTTCTTTTTCAAGGATTTTATTAGTCGAGAAATGCGGGAGCACAGTTTCTCAGATGTTGAGAATAATGAATTCTAATCACTACTGCCGTTGTTTTTTTTTTATCGGTTCTCCGTCTTTTCTCGCACTGGCTGGCTTTGTGGCATCCGCGTGGCATGGTGCAACCTCGCGATTTTTCGAACGAGGTTAACCAAGCGGTAATTAAATCATTGAAAGAACGTACATGAAGGCATGTCTGTGGATACTTGACAGCTGCTGTTTAGAAGTTTCGAGGGGGTTCGATGTTCAAACGCGCGAGGATGCAAACGAAACCATTCTGCTTATTAACGTTTGATATCTAGAATTTGAATTTCTCGATATGTTTCCTGAAAATTTGGGACCGAAATTCGCAAAAATATCGAAGATGTAGACTGTATATCTTCGCGAAAATATCGAAATGTGAGACTCTATATCTTCGATATTTTTGCGAATTTCGGTCGCAAATTTTCAGGAAACATTCATGACATATGAAGCACTGAAATTAGGAAAAAATAATTTTTTTATCTTCTCCGCATATTTCGGTATATGCCCCCCTTAAATGTTTAAAAAGTAGTCCTCGAAAATAAAAATTATGAAAAGTGTTCGAGAAGCATTTAAACTTTCAAAATTTGAGGAAAAAAGTTTTATTTTTAGTTTTTCGGATTTTTGTCGAAAACCGTTTGTCGCACGAGAAAAAGTAATACAACATAAAAGATGCTCCTTCTCCGGATCTACAACTTTTGTTTGACATATTTTTTTATTTAATCAATAACTTGGAGGATATTATATAAAATCGACTTTGCGAGCTGTTATAATGATTTAAATGTTTAAGAGCCCAGGGGCACCCTTTCCCTTTATCCGATCGACCTCAATCTTTACACGGATTTTTTTTTAATTATTTGGAATTATTCTGGAGGGTGCCCCGAAGAAAATTCAAAAGTCAAAAATAAGAGACACCCTAATATACATAGATAGACTATTCCAGGGATTTCACGGGATCCCTCTCGTCACTTCGAACAATCCACATTAACATTCAGTTCAATAGCATTCGATACTGTGCTTTAAAATCAACCCTAGTCAGGCGTTTCGAGTGTACCTATTCTCTAAGAGAACATCGCAACCACATAAGTAGAATCTGCATACCGAGGCTCCGCATCGAACCTCGCTCTCAGACGATCTGTTTCCACTGCAAGCTCCTCTGACAACGAAATTTCCTTATCTCCAACGGTCTTTTATTTTTCCCTCCACCCGTCACAGCATCCCAACAGAACCTCGAACCCTAGCGGCTTCCCCCCCTCACTGTCTGCTTCAAGTATCCGCGTGCAAACGAATGCACACGCGTGTCGCGTAGCATCGAGCACCGTGGCGAATCCATCTATGAACACGGGCGATGTTCAGCCAGCCGCGGCCCGTGTCTGATTCGCGGAACGAACGAATAAAGTTGTCCCTGTTACGTGGATCCCCGGCGTAAATACAATCCGCGGAGACGCGTCGCCCGGCGCGGGGCTGCGATTCCAGCGGAGTGTCGTGGCGGGAAGAGATAAAAAAAGGAAGTTAGGGGCGACAGACGCGGCTCGGTTAAGGGAC
The DNA here is from genome assembly GCF_050908995.1 of Andrena cerasifolii. NCBI lineage: Eukaryota > Metazoa > Arthropoda > Insecta > Hymenoptera > Andrenidae > Andrena > Andrena cerasifolii. The sequence continues at coordinate 22,094,811 of NC_135119.1, read as the reverse complement.
AGGGGACCGGGATGAAGCTGCATAGGCGAGCGTGTAACTGGATTGAAATCGCGAAAGATCAAAGAACCGGCTGGCTGGCATACTAAATGGTGAATGACGGTGCTGCGCCGGGCTGATAGGCCCAATCAGAACACGGACAGATAACCGGATTCCCGGCGAATGTGCGCGCGTGTGCGTGCGCGTACACATATCTCATTGGCCGATCCATCGGATACGCGTAACGCATATTGTGCTCTGATTTAGGTCCGCCATATGTACGCTTCCACGGACAGCTGGTTATTTGTCTTTTCTGCGGGAGCCATCGTACATTGTCAGCCCGATACAAAGAGTATTAATTGCTCCTCGTTGCTTATGCATTCGGCCCGTAGCCGAATTCGTTTCAATTAGCTTGATTTACCATGGCTGCCGCGATACTGTCTTTCCATGTTGTTGCAATAATTGAGCGTCTGCCTGCCGGGAACAGCGTGTTACGTGTGTACGTCGTTGGTCCTCCGTGGCAGGCGATCCTTTCTGCCGAAATCGGGGTAACTGGGACTCGACGCGTTGTGTCCTTGGGGATGTTGGGAGTGTTATGTCTTTTCTAACGGAAAGAATCACGGTGGCACCAAGTGATTCGCTTTATATAGAACCATATTTTTTCGAATATAATAATACAAAACTTGAACAATTAGGAAAGCTAAGGCGACGCAAGCTTGGCTCAGGGTGCGGCATGCTCTCACTTTGCTACGGTAACCGCTCGCCTCTCGATTGCGCTGCCGCTTTTACATATATATATATATATATATATATATCGTGATCCCCGTTACCTATATATATAAAATGTATTATTGCTTATTCAGAGTAATTGACTGTGGTTAAACAATAACAAAACTGAGTTTCTCTGCAATAAAGGAATTATATTTCGTTATTTACATCCTACTTACTATTACAACATTATTTACAAAGTTCCTACCTGTAATAAAGAAACGACATTTAATGTCATTCATCACCCTGTTAATCCCTGGTTACAAGTTTCATTAATACATTTAGTTTATAATTAATCTGCGTGAATTACCGCGTGCACATCTGTTTTGTTTTACTCTGTCGTCCTTCACACGCTCTACTTTATTAGCGCTCGAGAGAGCGCGGCAATATTCAAATTAAAGGAATTACATATATATATATTTCCTTATAAACCCCACAATGATACCTAATTTTGAGCAGTGATCCCTGTTACCTATATATAAGATCACTGCTGGGAAAATGTTTCTTGTATTGTCTCTTCTTCTGCCTTTATGGGAAGCTTCCCTTTTAGTACTTTGTTCAAATATGCGCTCTCTCTAATTCGCCCTTTTCTCTCGTTGCAGGTAAGGGAACCAGAAAATGGATTATAGAAAAGGTTGCTGCCGCATTCTACATTGCCAATTAGCACCGAAAGTCATTAAAATTTCCAGCACCTCCTCGAAGCCCCAAAGACGCCAGCGGTAAGGAATTATTGGAACGTTCTATTTAAATTTCTCATGAAGTATTGCTGCCTGATAAGCCCTTGAAGTTTCACTTTGCACTCACAATCAGAGGAACAAGGGAAAATGGTAGCGCGCACCCTTGAATATCTCATGAAACGTCAGTCCCTGGAAACGAGGGACACTGTGCACCTCCCATGTCCATTCGTTATTCCCCCCGTGGTAATAATCTTACCGATTTCGCTCGCTTTCACCTTGTTTCGCGGCAGATATTCGTCCCTCGTTCCTCTGTGTGTTTGGAAAACTTGCTTACATGTTCGCAGTTAGTAGGGTAAACCAACCAGTAATTGACCGCATACCAGTGAACGACCATTAGGCAAAGCAATGCCAATTATAAATTTAAACATTATTATACGTTTATAAATGGAGTGTAGTTGCACTTTTAATATCCTATATTTTTAATTACGCGTATTAAGCAAACATTAATAAGTACAATTCTTATTAAAAGCATGCCGTCATTTACTGGGCTTCTACACGTTTTGCATTTTATAATTTTTTTTTAAATTACGATAAAAATAATTAATAATTTTTATAGGAATTTCAAGAAAAATAATTTTAAACGCAATTTCAACAGTTTTTTTTGTTGTTGTGCATAAATATATTCAAGTAATAATCTCAAAGGTCCATATATTCAACAATTCGGTCATTCACTAGTTGGTTTACCCCACTGTCGAGCGTGAACTCGGGAGGTATTTTCGCGGTGACGTTTCTCTGATTAAAGAGCGAATTTTTTGTAAGTTTTCCGCGTGTGTTGCACATCCTGCGCGAAGGACACGGACACGTTGGTCTTTTAGCGCAAAAAGGTGGGAGATAGAGAGAGAGGTGAGGAGAGTGATAGGGAGTTAGACGAGAGACAAACGTGGATACAGACTAAGAGACGGCAGACGTTGAACGAAAACCGGATATATGACGTGCATCGTTAATGCGGAAATATCGCGGAGCGACTCTGTCACGAGAGGCTATATTCACATTTGTCGTGAATGCGGGACTTTAAATGCACCGTAATTTCGCGTACGATAAGCCACATGCACCACGGCGCACAAAGTATTCGTGCGATACACGCGAGCCCTGCCACGGCTCGGGAAGAGCATTCTCGAGCTTCGGATTTTAATCAAAGTCAGTCGAGAGCTAGCTGATAAAAGGGCGATAACTAGAAAGTTCTCTGCTCTCCCCCCCGCGAGACCACTGGCCACGGAATTGGTGCGTCTGGGTAACCAAGTTAGGAATCCATCAGCCTCCGATACCTTTCACCGGTAAAGAACGCTCCTCGAATCGAAGAAATTAATGAACCCCTCGCCGATAGTAGACTTCACCCCCCGCGAATTTGTCTCATTGATCTCGCGAATCAACTTGCCCGCTTCACCGCCCAAGTTTTCATCCATTTCGCGGTGCGGTTCTTGGTGTTTGTCATTTTTTAATGACGCTACATTGAAGCTCCTAAATTCATTCGCCACTAGGTAGACTGGCGTGGCGCACTAATTCCTTATCAGGAAAAAAGTTAAGAACAAGCATTCTCTTTATGGAATCGTGCTGTTGTGTAATAACAAAAGACAGAAGCAATATTATTATCGAATCTCCGGTTAGCATAATACTCCGCAAGCATTTTGATGAGTAACAACACTGGAGACGTGCGCGCAACTGATGCTCCGGAATTCTATTTTCGATGCAATTACGACGGAAGAGACTCGTGGGGCGAGTTTCAAAGACAGGGTAAAAGCTATTACGCATGGCCATCCGGGGGCGCCTTTTCGACGGTGTCCCACAGGAGTATGTAGAAATGGCTTTTTGGGGGGGAGGAGGGTGGTTTCGAACGTGGCGGGCAAGAGGTCGTCGATCACGATAAGGGGTAGGGACGCACAAAGGGCAAGCCTCGCGCGACACACAAAGATCCCCAGGATAAGCGCCCCATGGCGCCGTTATTGCATCTCTGACGGATTTTTCTCTCCTCCCGTCTCTGTTCCACTTTGCCTGCCACTTCCTATGGCATCCTTCTCACCCCCGTATTTAGCGCACCGTCTATGTCCCTCGCGTCACCCGGACATATGCAAGGGGAAGTTGTCTATTGAATTTTCATGACGTACGTACACGCGCCACCGAAGTGACTCAATCTCCGCGAGGATCTAGAATCTGGAAAGTCGTTTCTCCACTATCTTTCCTGCACTTATCCCGCAACACTGGGAGCTTGTTTCTTATCTTCCTTAACGAAGACACTAACGATTGATGGCACGAGTCCGGGGGAAGTTGCTCGTCTGCTGGGCGCGTTTTATTGGATCGTATTAGGACATGACACATTACCGCTGCTAACTTATGTAGCCGCTACCCAAGTTGTTACGCATCGTTGGGGCTGGAATTTATTAATTTTTTTTTCATTCGGCTGCCTGTTACCCTCCTGGGCGTGGCTGGTATTAAAGGAACGTCGCGATGAAAATGGATCGTTGCGAAAGGGACGTTAAATCTGGACACCTGGCCCCCTCGCAACCCGGCAATGTATAAGTTCCTTGGCTACCCCTGGACCGTCGTTCATCCAACTTTAGATACCTACGTTTGTGTCTGTTTCTCTTTGCGCGTTCCCCGCGCATGACGTGCCCGGTAGCGTAATGTAACTTTGTGACTCCGATGCTGCTCCGGTCGATAGCCCAGACTCCGATTAAAGTGGTCAAGGGAAAAAGTCCTCGATTCGAGTCGCCCTACACGTCCCTAATTTCTCATTCCTTGTCGCTAACCCTCTCGTCGGCGAGTTCTCTGCTTTCTTATTTTATCGTTCGCTAATCACCGCTCGTTGAGAAATCTAGGGATTAATATCTGTGCACTTCGAAACGAACCGGGCATTCAGAAGTAATTTCTCCAACGACGTAACGATAAGCTTGTTCCCCGTTTCGTTTCTTCGTGCAGCACACGCCACGTCGTTCAGCTGAGAGTGCTCTCAGTCAAACAGCCGCGGCAATAAAACGCGATTTCGTTCATTAAATTTTCTTCGAAACCTTATAATTCAATTTCATAATAAGCCCCGTGCATTTTTTATTGCCCGCCTGAGTAAAAGATATACCGCGGCAGACTTGCATCTACTCGCGAGCATTTAAAATATCGATGAATTCGCGATAGTGTTGGTCGCACGACATATTCAAGCAATGCAGAGCGAAGTAGTGCGCTCGCTACAGCGACATTAATCGTGTTATTAAATTGGAAAAAGAAGAAAAGTGGCGGGGGAATCCATTAAACGAATGCCTCCGTGATTTGCACCCGTCCCCGCGATCAATGCAATATCGAGGAGGCGACGCCGAGAGTGGCCTCGACACGAGGAAATTCCGAAAGCACAATCGCCGAAGGTGCAAACGAGCATTCGCCGTTGCGGATACGTGCTCTCCGAAGGAGAAGGCCGGGTAAAAAATAAAGGAAGATATTTTACAAAGGATCCCTCGCCGCGCGCACCACCGCCGCAATACACTTACGAGATGAGAGATAAGGGATTGGTTTCGGCTTAACTGCGTTTTCCGCCTTAATCCATTAGCGCTCACGAAACGGTTTTCTCCGCTTCGACCCGATCACGCGAGCACGATGATAGCGTCGCTTCCACGATACCAAGTAGCGTCTCTGCTTTTCAGGCACCCAGAAATACCTGGCACCTTCGCCATCGGCGAGCTAGGGTTCCCTTCCACTTTTTCCTCTTCTGTATGCAAATTTACGCGGTCAGAGTAATGCTTTGCTACCGGGGACATTGCGGTAGAATCTTCGGTGTCCTCCTCTAGGTACGGTAGTCTACACCGAAAGGAAGAATTTCATTGTTCCCGAAATGCCAGTTGCAAAGGTGACATTAGTGTAAGTCGCGGTGTCTTTCGCGTAAAGCGGATCCAGTAAATGGCAATCACGGGATTCTCGAGGGTAGTCAAAGTAAAAGCGATCGTATCGGGCGATTGTCAAACGGGTAAAGAGTGCAAATGGCTTTCTGGCATCTCTTTTGCGGGCGGTGCGATCTGCTTTCGTGTTGCGAGGCGGTAACTCCCGGGGAATCGTCGGAATAAATCTTACTCTTACGTCGAGGCCGGACGCTATCGCTTACAATTAGCTACCATAAAATTTTACAACGCCATGTTCGCTCTCGGCCGCGGGATAAAAATGTTAAAAGCGTTTCTGCCCGATCTGAATCATCCTACGGCACGTCTGAGACGCAGAGAATGCAATTAGGTCTTCTTATAGTGTTACAATTGGGTCAAGCTGTTACAAACCACATTCACTCTACATCGTATTACCTACAATTTCAAAATCTACGATTGGTCGATTAATTATGCGTCAGAGAGCTCAGCGAGAGAATATTTAATAATAATTCTTTATTGCGCAGTAGACTTTACAATAGAAAGCATATAAAAAAGCGAGAAAGAGAAACAGGAAAAAGAAAAAGAATAATTAGATTTGAATAGTACATATAACACTAGAGGAGTGCAAAAGGCGAGGTACAGCTGCTGCCAGCTGTTATTAGCCTTATCATTTAAAGCTACTTAAAACTAAAACTAACACAATAGAGTACACGAAAAGTAACTGTAGACGGCCAAATAGCATAATCAAAAGTAAGAACTAACATCATATGCGTGTATTTGGAAAATGACAAAAGTAAAAGTTAATAATTAATTGTTAATGCTGATTAGCTAAAAACAGTGTCACTGCATGCTTGAAGGATGCGAAAGAGGTTACAGAGCGAATTTCATATGGTAGGGAGTTAAAGTAAAAGGCGGAACAGTAGGAAAAGGTCGAAGGGACTTTAACATTCCCTTCGACAACATTCAATATTCCATACACTTCTCACTCATGGCGTGTACCCAGTAATCTAACAAGGAAAGATCTCCAACTCGCAAATTCAAAAAATGATGAAACTTTGGAGACATGTGGGGGATATATAGGTATGTACATATACATATTACGCAATTTTTTCTTGCTGCTCAAATTCACTCTGAGGGGGCAATTTCGCACTCTTAAAGTGAATTTGGGTACCAAAAAAATTAGTATGTAATATACATATACCTACATATCCTTTACATATCCTTAAAATTTTACCATTTTTGGAATTTCCAGCTTGGGGATGTTCCTTGGCATATGCATTAAAACTGCATCGTGCGATCCAGGAGCTCACTGTCTCCTCCTCAATATTCAACATTTCGTTTTGCTTCTTCTAGATTTAGGCACTGTTATATTGTTAAAGCTTCTTTAATAAATCATCTCTCAATTAGCCCAGCATTTATGAAAAGTCCCACGCCTCTTACAAGGCCAAGGCGACTGTAACGTTATTTCCAACCGAGTGCATCTATCCCTGGAACAGGTAGTCTGGAAAATTCGACAAAGCCACATCTCTGCGGCCGCGGAATTCAAATCCTGACGCTAGCCATGAAATAATCCTAAGGCCATCGCCGAAAATGTCAGGCATACTTCTTGAAGGGCAGTCACCGCGACGCATCGCGTCGAAATACCTTCGGCAACGCGACCGCGACAACATCCCCGAACTTCCGAGCGATCCACGAAATTCAGGGTTTCTAGCCTTTCCATCCGAAAAAGCCGCTGAGCCGGAACGCGGACACGGCTCTAATCACGGGGACTGCAATTAGCAGCGGGCTCGCGATAAATTCGAAAATTGGATTCCGCGGAAAAGTATTCGAGTGGCTAACGAGCGAGGTGGCTCAATCAGTGGCGCGGCTATCGGCTTACTTTGCATCCAATAACCATCGATAATAGCACGATGCCGACGGCACGGGACGGCGAAATGGTGGTTGTTTATGAATGCGGCCCTAATGAAGTGGCGGGGAGAGGAGATGCCGCGCCGAGGGTGCCGGAAAATCGTTCGAAGGGGATGGATGCGCGACATGGAGCCCCGACGCCGTATAACTTGCTGGGTGATTAACTGCTGAATTGCCAGGAACGCGAGCCGCGAGGTTTCGAGTTAATTGCAGCCCTCGCGGTGGCTCGCGGCGCGTAATTGCATGGACGTTTTTGCTGCGTGTAATCGTTACGACGCTAGCTGGAAAAAGGAGGTTCGAGGGCACGTCGGCCACGGTCAAAAGCAGAAGTAGGGAAGCATGACGAAGGGCACGAGTGCGGCACGCAAAGATGCTTCGTTATACTCGAAGCTAGGATTTCCCTGTTACTCTTGTCACTTCTCTTACTTTCACCCCCCTTCACAATTAAACTGTGCTCCCTTGCTCCTGAATTCTCTGATCCTGTTTATTGATATCTGATCTTATTTTATCGAAAGACTTACTTACACTCAACTTGTGTTCCCTCGCTCTAATTAACTCATCGTTCTTCTCATTGCAGGTAAACACAAGCTTCCCATTAAAGAAGCAAGACTCCGGCGTGGCATGCTACGTTCGCGCGACGCGTGAGCAAATTCCAGGAGCGGGAAGGGCCGCAACGGTGAGACGGTTCAATCGTAAATCGTATTACAATCAAATGACCGCGTTCTGAGCATCCCCTCGAACGCTCACCCCCCGCCCCGTCGCCCAACTATTGTGTTGCACCCGGCGAAATGAGGTCCGCCGAGATTTACGGGGCCGCATCCTTTATGCTCCGCGAAACTGCACGAAGGTAGTCCGAGCCGGCGCTCTCTTGGTTCCCGTGACGAATGGGAATCGCGGCTGAATCCTATGATCCGTGATTAAAGTTTCTGCGGTCTCCGGGTCTGCGGAGGGAGTTTCGTTCGACCGAGATACCGAAGATTTTTCTGCGGGAAAGAAAGGGACACAGCCACAGGCGGCTGAATGCAAGACGTGGAAATGTTCGAGATAGCATCCCTGCCGTTTAGCGGGATCCAATGAAACTGGAACTGTACGGGTGGAGTAGCTAAACGCACGGAGATGGCAACGTTGTCCTCGGTGCTGGGCAGGATTTATTCCGCCTCGTATTTGTTTTTCGCTGAATGCTTAATACCTAAGTAATGAGTTACAAGGAGCGTAGGAATATTATAATTATTATTACGCAAGGGGAAGATCTCACGGGCCGTGTTAGTTGAAACATCCCTTTGTCGTGCGACAATGTCATAAACTAAGCTCCTGAATCACTGTACATTACCTTTGACCAACGAGACCCGACCAACAGTCTCGCCAGAATCCCTTAGTCGCCTGGGGGCTGTCTTCGAAATGTCGCAGGACGATTCTTGACGTAGAGAAATACCTGCTGCAGCAGACGTCCCCTGATGAACTCTGTAGTACTTACCTCCATGCACAGACGACAGGAGAAATCCACTAAAACGCACTGAGTAAGACTGACGTATATACCTAGAACGTAGTAGGTACCTATGAAACATATGGGATATAGGCATCCGAGTGACGTATATCCGTTTAACTTAAATAGAAGGTCCTGTTGATTAAATATTGAACGCTTTCGTGGCGTTTTCCACGCGATTACTTTCAACAGACTTCGCTGCACGATTGTAGCCATCGCGGTCGATATAGGAGCCAGGCTATTGTCCAATGAATAGTTATACCAGTTATTCCACGTGCGCTGGGTAATCCGATACCGATATTTCTGTCCAGTCGATTCGATTGAAGATTACGAGTTTGAATCGAATCACGGCGAATCGCGGCTATCTCGCCGATCCGTAGGTTGCGGGTACCGTTCGATACGTAATTTTATCGAACGCATCGACGTTGATTCGATATCCCCGGCTAGACACTGACAAATTAAACCGCCGGCGCAACGAGAAACGGGTCGATCGTGATATCTATTTGCGAGATTGCGTCGAAGAACCAGCGTGTCGACCGAGCGGATTAAGCGACTGTTGTAAATGAGGAGAAAGCATGGCTAAATTGAGCACTCGTTATGCCACTCAGACACCATCGACGCTCACTTCGACTTCGACTGTCTTTCTTTAAACGCGGAATAGTCGCTTTTTGCGCTTCCAATCTCGGTTTCTAATCTTCTCCATGGCCTATTTCTGCCTCCGATGCATCGCGAGACTTGGCCATCGCAGATGTAACTACACAGTATTGCCTCTGGACAGGTAAAAACACTGCCTTTAACCAGTGCAGCTCAGTCTGATTGCAATGAAAGTAAGCTTTCGTTTTGCCAATGATTTCTCAACGGTGCAGCTCATTCTTCATCTACAAGTAGGTACACGCTAGGAGCGAGACTAGAAAAATCAGCGGTTCCGATTCACTACCCCTGGAATAGTAAGCTCAATGTTCATATATAATATATTTGTAGCTGAACAGTCGATTTTCGTAGAATTGAGGACTTTGCAGCTCCATCTTTACCAACTTCCAGTCAATTAGGAAAAACTGTTTATAAAATTAGTGCTTCGACTTAACATTAAAAAGAGAACACTAATTGAAAAATATATATTCTCACACAAGAAGTAGTACTTAGTTATTGAGTTCACAAGTTTTTATTTCTATTTTTGATTTTTTTTACTTATTTCTATTTTTATTTCTATTTAATATTAATATTGACATTTCTGTTATAGAATATTTTTCCTCCAAAAATAGAAATAAATACTTATCAACTCAATAACTACTACTTATTGTGTGAAAATATATATTTTTCAATTAGTGTTCTCTTTTTAATGTCAAGTCAAAGCAATAATTTTATAATATTAATATTTTCATTTATTTCTAATAAATCGCTAATTTCTTATCTGATTTGCATCAAACGTGCACCCAGCGATGTAGATTTTGTTTTCGTATATTACACGTCATAATTCAACAACTGTCAAAATGGTATCCCTCTTGCCGCAAGGTCCCCAATTCCAATCGCCGTTGGAGAACGCGTTGGGTGTCGACTGTTAGAGTCTGATGGAAACGTCCCAATGAATTTGGACCGTCATATTGGATTAAAATTTCGTGAGAGGATAAAAAGCCCCGACAAGGCCTCGAAGAAGTTCGAAGTGGGACACTAATCGAGCCGTTCGATCTGTCGTCGATACCCTCGTTAGTGGTTCGTTCCTTTTTTTTGCCAGTGCCGAACGGTCATTTGAGTGAATTAAGTGACTCCGTGATGGTCAGCGAAGATACGGGGGAAAGGAGCCGAGCTATTTAATTTCTTACCGCGGTAACAGCCTCTTCTACTTGCTATGATTCTCACGCTCGACACGACTGGACGGAACTATCCCTGGCCCCTTCTTTCACTCCTCAAATGACGCAATTATTAGCGGGTTTCTTGGCACAGTGCTTCGGATAATGGCAATGGATACGCGCAGGTTGGATACGTTTTTACACTTCTACCTTCCCTCGGTAGAATCTAACAGATCAGACGGATCGACACTTTCGATGATTGCGCCAGAATTTCGTTGGAGAAGAAAGACATTTTTTTGGTAATTTATACAGTATAATTGGTAAAACGGTTGTTAAGGCAAATTAAGATGCGAGCTTCAATCTTATTTACTTCGTCCACTTGTTACACTTCTGCTTTGGAAAGTACTTCAATTCAATTCCTGCAGTTGTTGCAGTTCAGGAATTTGTCCATTTTTAGTCGAGGAAGTCGGTGATCCAATGTCCTTCGCTGACAACTGAAATCTTCTGCTTTACACGGGTATGGATCGTGCACGAACGATAATCCCTGCAGAATCGAGCGATTTTTTTCCGTAGAAAAAACAACAGTCGTTAATAAATCATTAATTCCGACCATTTTTTTTCTCGTTCGCGTCAGGAAGGATTAAATTGATGACTCCGCCGAACCGTGTTTTACGCGTAGCAAATTACAGTCTGTCGTTGCCCGGAAACCGACGACTGCAATTTATAATCGCGGCTGTCGATAATTGACGTGGCACGGATTATCGTTAACTGAATCCACCGGCTCGAGAACCTCTCATTTTTACGCTTTATTAATTCCCTGGATTTGCTTTGCACCCCCCACGGAGCTTTGGAAAAATTCAGCTGTACTCCACTTGTTCCAGCTGTGGATATCCATTGCTCGTCTCTGTCGATTCATTTTCGATCTAGTCTGCGAGATACATACAACTACACAACTGTTTAAAAATATGTATTTCTTACCTCGAGTGCGAAGATTGAAATTGATTTGGCCGGATCAAGAATCGTGAATTCCTATAATTCTATAAAGTTTGGGTGGCTGCAGCCACTTCGGCGACGTAAAGCGTAACTACTCTCCACCAATCTACTACCTAGCTTCTCGTGGATTGGAGCTTCAATCCGAATTGCCGAAAGATAGAGAGTAACGGAGGGAGGTCCCGAGGTCCCTGGAAAATGCGCTCCAATAGAGAGCACTCAAAATCTCGTAAAATTTGAATCTCGAACACCTCGCCCGACACGATATCTCTTCCCCAAGTGTTTCATTGCGGAGATAGAGCAGAGGAGTGTCAGGGAGACGAGTCTTAAGAAGATAAACGTCTGCTTCGTAGGAAATCTTTGGCCAGGCGAAATTGTCGGTTCGACGTACTTATGGAGCAGACAGATGATATGAATAGAAATTGGATGGTTAAGCATTCTTATAGAAGTTTCTGAATAAATCGCAGGCGATCCTTTGCAAGAATCAGAAATGTGAGATAGCATCTGGAAATCAGATAATCAGAAAACCAGTCTTCCATTCTTAATCGAATCACTTCCGTTCTACATATTAAAATTTCGCCGGTGTAGACCAGAATATAAATCCGTGACAGGTGCTCTTAATAAGAATGCCCGAAAATTTATGAAACTATCAGACAAATTCACTACTCCGAAACGCTGTCGTGTAGCAGTGTACACAGCTGGATTTTTTTGCATCGGTCCTCGAGGCTGCCACCGTCGACTTTCGCCGCTGGATTACGGTCGGATTCCTTTGTGCAATCGCTGCCACTATCACGCCCCATTTTCATCCCTCGCGCCCTTTGTTCGCTCGTCACACCTCGCCGTCCTCGCTCTTTCGTTTCTTCTTTTCCCTGACGAGCGACCTGCCGCAGAAATCTTATCTGGTTTTCAGCGTACGGCAGCGTCTCGCGTATAATTTTCACCGGCTGCGAGAAAGGAAAGCCCGGTAAAGGGTCGCCAGCAGGAGGAGAGGAATGGTCGATACGCGGCTTGGAACCTTTCCACGCATAATGCGGAGATTAGAGTGATCCATGTATGCAACGCGGGCTCCGCTCCCGTCCTCGTTTCGAGGTTATATTCATTTTTAATGGGTGAATTAATGGGGCCGGATTACGTGTCACTCGGCTCGAATAATTTCTTTGCAAATCCCTGTGGGATCTCGAACATTCTCCAATTAAACGATCGTGTTGTGTTCCGGCTGTCGGGAATGGTTTGATTGAATCGTTCGTCGGCTCTGTATATCCTCGGGCAGCGCATTAAAAATTCATTGTATACGGGGTGTAATGGAAATGTTGTTAGAGAATTTGCATGCGGGGGCTCGCAGCTAAACACATTTCTGTGTAGGCGCGATCTTCTCTCCTCGAGGTACAGTCGCATTGGATATGGAGCATTAATGCTTCGTCGTTGGATTATCATTATAATGCACAGAGTATTTATAACCCCCTCGATAGAAGTAACGACGTACTTATTCCATTTCTGGCAATTGTTCGAGCTTCTGAATATTTTACCTCGCGGAAAGGTTCGCGAGTTTTCGAGTGCGACCGTTAGAGACAGCTGAGGGTGCGTGTAAAAATGGGTGGCAAGCGGAGCTGCCAGCGTGCTTGGAAGTACTTGGGAAATTTGTATCCAAGATCGTCACCGGGCCCGAGGAAAAATTGAAGGAAATCGGGTGGCTGAATGCTACGTGCTGGCACGAGCGCGTCCTTCAATTGTTTTATGAAATCCGAGGCAACTCGGCGGGGAATTTCATTTTAAACGCCGCGGGCCGCTTGACACGCGCTACCAGCGCCCGGCCGGCCGGCCGCTCTGCTGGAATGTGAAATGAGTCGGGACGAGAGAGGGAAAATTAATTTAGCAGGCGTACGTACGCGCGCCAAGTCTCTCCGCTTTGACAAGTGTCCGCTTCACCACGCACCATTCGCCGGATTAGCCGTGTTAACGCGTGAGAATCTGCTTCTTCCGGCGTTAATTCTCGCATCGGGCTCAATGAAAATTTCCACACCGCCTCGCGTGATTTCTGCTCGCAAAAACACGCAGAGGTTCCGGGACCATCGTGGATTTAAACGACCACCGAAGTCATTTACAATTGGAGTCTTGATAACATTTACAAATTGAGTCGCGATAAAATTCGAGAGTCTTTGACAGGAATCAACTCTTTTCTCCCGGAGCTGAAGAAAGAACAGTGAGCTACTGGTTGAAGCGTAACGCGTATGTACTTCTTTTGCAGAATGCTACAGAGACACTGTGCATTCGAAGAAAATAATGATATTCCGAGATAGCTGAGACTGTAGTTTGAAACTTTACACGCTCGTCACTCGGGATTACTAAACTCGCGGGGGTTTGCGGAATTTTATCTCTGCCAGAAGTAACATGAAAAAAGCACCGTTACTCTTGCTCGTTATGGTTCTCTGAAGCATCCTCTTACTTTATAATAGCGAATCAATAATTCAAGGATTCCTCAGGTGCTCTTCGAGGGATGAAAAGGTAGAATGCAAGGACACAAAAAAACTGGGGAATTATTAACTTGTATCTGCTTAAACTTTGAATCAGAAGCATAAATTTAATTGCAAGTTCTCTGCCTGTAGTCTGTATTTACAAATTCGTTTTTTATTGAAAGGGTAAATATGCTTACCAGATTATTTAACTTTGAATGTAGTACCAATATTTGATAAATAATTGCGCACCGTGTATTCTATCTGTTCCTCCTTCCAGTGCAATGAAGTTAAATTTTTTAGGGTCGCGCGAAATCGCCAGCTTTCGAGGGGCCATTGAATAAAAGATAACGTCCCATGAGGGTGTACGTAATTCGTTAACGAACTAAATGTAACCACGTCCGGGGAAACTTCTCGGGCGGACGGAACTTTCGAAACTGCGTGTACCTGGAGTTGCATTCCATCGAGCACACGAAATATTCAGAACTGGCCAGCGGCGAGCCACAGAGGTATTCGCCAATTTCGCCGCTTTGCATTGGCTGATGCAACCTTTCCTTTTGCCCAGGTCTTCCTCGTCTCCATTAGTTCGCGATTTTGATTTCGCAGTTTATTGAGTTGCATCGCTCGTCGCCGCCCTTAATGAATAACATTTTCAGCAATAAACGGGGGGACTCGACAAGTATTTCACTGGCTGATAGGGAGTTAACGATTCGTGGAAGACAAATTAATTCACCGTCAGAATTTCCTTTCCACTTTTACGTTGCGCATTTTCTGATAACGTTTTATGCATTCGTCGTCTAATGATTGGTCATTAAGTCATAAAAATTGTTTATATACACCTCGTTCACACTTACCGTACTCTTTATTCGTCAGTTGTTCTAGGGTAAGCAGGCCAGTAGATGGACGAATCGTTGGTAAATCGTTAATATTGAAAGAACTAGAGTTTTAATCTATATTGTTTTTTTATTTTGTAGAAAAAACGTTTGTTGTTTTATAAAACATTAATATATTTATTGATTTTTTTTTGTACGCGAAAAAGTATTTATATGTACTGTCTTACGCGAGTATGCGCTAGTCGCTCGATTCTTAGTAGCCATTGCTCAGCGTATTCGTGTCTTCAAGTTAATAAAAAACGTGTTTGGACGTATTGTAAAGAGGTATGTAATAGATGATTGTATTGAAATATTAACAGTTTATAAATGAACGCGTAAACAACGAAAAATAAAACGATAGAACTTATAAAAATGACTGTCCACGTACTGGTATGGATTTTCAAATCTAGCCCAGTAGATGGACAGGGTGTGAAGCCGTTTTTTTTTAATGAACAAAAAGTTTACACATTTACTTGTATGTAGGTACCTTATTTTTCTTTTAATTTAGATGGCAAGCAACAAAAAATATATACCTTATATCACTATATGCACATAATGATGTACATAGATAGAGGTTACATGTCAAATCGGGACACTCCTACACGATCCAGGACGTCTGATCGCTTTAGGATAGATATAACCTCACTTTATTTGCACTCTGGGGCCATAACCTGTTGCACAGTTTTCGGACACTGCATACGTTTTTAATTTTGATGAAATAAACTATATTTTAACTAAAAATTCCTTAATCTATGTCACTACTATAGCTAATAAGCCTTTTACACGCCTAGCCAGATAACCGTCCATCTATTGGTTCTAAACTGTCCATCTATTAGCCATATAGTCCATCTACTGGTGATACAGGCTATGAGTAGAATTTTCATCATTTTATGCTTAAGTACGTTAATTTTTTTACTTACAGTAATTTTTTCCCTTAAATTTATACATTTTTACGTGCAAAGCTTTTGATTTTTTTCAAATACAACAGATATTTCTAAGAAACACCTTGATGTAAACATCAGAATCCGCTAAACCGTCCATCTACCGGCCTGCTTACCCTACTCGATATTTCGAACTTTCTCTGCCGATCGCGATCATCCCCATCGAGCGAACCGCCAACCCTTCTAGCGCCGCATCGTTCAACATCTAATTTTCCGCGCAAATCTCGTCGCCGCCGGAATGAAATTACATTTCGACGGTATAAAAGCGTCGACCCGTTCCGGATCGTTTACAGGATTCTTCCGGGGAAGTCGTGCGAGCTTAGTTCCTCGGATACATTCACCGTCGACGATAGTAATGGCTCCCCCATGAAAAGGATGCCGGAGTCATTGTGTCGGCATAAAGAAACCGTGCATGCGCGCCTCGCCCCCTGCGCCCCTCCACCTCAGGTTTTATCTGTAAATAATACTTCCGCGCTCCCCGTAAGTTCGTACGTTATTTCGCTGATGTAGAACGCGCGCGGACATGTATTTGTTCTCTGGTTGCCTTCCTGCCGCCCTCCTTCCGCCGTCTTTCGCCCCTTTTCGCTGTTTTCCACTCGTTGATGCTCGCACGTGACGTCGTCCCTCGTGCCCCTAAATAAGAGCAAGAACATTGATTCTCCGCAGGCCACCGGTGGAATGTAAACCGAAGTTATTTATGCACCATGCATCGTTGCGTTTTTAAGGGGCTGCTCGGAGCGTATGGACCTTTCGTCCAATGTTCTCAGAAGGGACATATTATCATCCCTTGATCCCAAATGGGCCGTAAGTTGTATCATCAAATATGACGGTCAATTTTCGATAGTCTTTGCATACGGTGACTCACGTGTCTGCTCGTACAAGTTGATTAGAACTAATTACGAAAATCTTCGTGCCCCTTCAGTTCCCCAGCTCCGTAGGGAGATCGCGTATCTAATTACGATTAACGAATAGTAAACACGAATTATACACCCCCTCGCCAACTAGCTGCTCTTGAAACATTAGCGGCCTCGTAAAACACGAACGAGCAGCGTAATTTACATGACGCGCAGGCTTCGTAACTAAAATAATTCTCGCAATTAACAGTATCCTCTCGGCATACCGCGTTTTTATTCCCCACTACCTAACTGAACTACTCTCTCCCCACCTGAGACTTACGATTCCGTGGGAAACGCTCGTCCATTAACCGAGTTTGTCAACTTTATTCAGGCCATCGCGGAGCAGCGAAGCAACGTTATTTATACGAGCCTCGCGTGTCACGCACATTTCCCTGTGCGCCGTCAGCCAGTTAGTGGTAGCGCAAGAATATTGCTACCCGGGCTACCAGCACGAGATTTGGTACAAATGTTAACAAACGCCATGGGCCGCGAAAAACTGCTGAGACACAGGCCGCGTCCGAAATATTTCCTCTGGAATAACTCGAAAACCGTGAGAGATAGCGTACCAGACGAGCGGAGGACGTCATTGTTGCCAGCGATGGTTCCTTTGGACGGGCAGGGAGCTTTCAACTACCCCTCGGTTGAAATAAATCGGTAGGGGCGCGCTTAAATATTTATCTCGTCGTTAGGACGGTCAGAAGTTGGCGGAGGGCCCTGGTCTCGGTTAAATAAACGTCCCCGCGATATATGCTCGCGCCAGCCATAAAAATGTAAAACGACATTATTTATATGACACGCGCGCAGCACGCACCGCGGGCTAAGGGCGAAACTGACCCCGTGGCGACGGCATTTAGCTTCCGGTTTCGCGCACAGCTACATTGTCCTCCCCCGTTACATCCTGCCGGCATTTGTAACACAATGGGGCCGGCCGTAACTAGTTTCGGATCACGTAGCTTGTCCTAAAATATTGACGGGTCCGCTGGCGCGATAAATACTGGCTTCGCTGGCCGACCCGTGGGGACCGACGTGCGACAATTTTCAACGATTAGTCGCAAACATTCTCTCGTTTTTTCCCCCCTTTCCCCTATACCCTTTTCGAGTGAGTCGTCAGTGCACCGAATCCTGCTCGCCGCGCTGAGTAATTGATAGCAATTATCGTTTCTATTAAATAAAGTACAGAGAGGGACGAATACGGCTCCATAATCTGGTCTCCTTGCTTCAAAATACACTGCTGTGGAACCGAGAGCGTTCAACATAAATATTTAAGGTTAATAGCTTGCAAATCTGGTGCTAGTATTCCTATATATTGCCAGAATTACGACCCGTAGCTCTCCAGACTAAATTTGTTAACTCCTGAAAACAGAAGAATTACATCAGACCTGACCTTTTTACTCGATGTGATAAATAGCCGAATAAATTGTCAACCCATACTAAATCAACTCAATTTCAATGCAACCACTAAGAGCCTAAGGCATCGTAATCTTTTTTTATGCAAAAACTCATCGAACTCTCTGTGGCAAGCATAATTGTATCGACCGTATATGTAGCACTGCTAATTCTTATCACGACCAACTTGATTTTTTCTCTGACTCAATGGATAGATGCGTACAAAGTATCTACGTCTGTTGCGCTGAATGTTTCATATTGTATATTCATGCATTTCTTTTTTTCCTTTTCTTCTCTTTTCTTTTTCTCTTTGTCTTTATTTTTTAATATGCGTCCGCTTCTCTACCTCATTTCTGTAATAAATTGTACCAAAGGGTTGTCTAACCCGTCTATTGTAATTAAAATTAAAATTAAATTAACAGCGTCATCTATGCATGAGTTACCATTTTTGAATTTATGAATCTTTTAAGTTTTGAGTGGTAAGTAATTGTACATTCGCAATACTCATGCAATCGTGCTCTAATAGTCTTATTCTAGAAATGTAAATTTTGATGTGTTGAAATTTATAATTGAAAAAGTAGATGTGGATAAAAGCGATTCTTTGGTTAAAATTCACCAGACTTAAATTTTATCATTAAGGTCTAAAAATTTACAGAAATAGTGGCAAATACATATCCTGGGGTGCGATGCAGTCCGTGCAGCCACAAAGTGGTAATAAGAAAGCATGTACCTACTGTCTTCTCAGCGAAGAAGTTGTACTTTTCGAATCGTGTTCAACAGCCAGCGTGACTTCGTATCGAGACCCATCAGTTGGAGTGATGTTGCAAGTCCGGTTCTTAAACAACGTCGTAGCGCTTTCGAAACACTTGGCCATTTAGAATAATGGCCACAGTATATCCGTGGAAGTGGTCAGATAGACGTCTTGCCTTTTCTCGTCGGCTACTAGCCAACGCCCACAAAAACTGATCCAACGAGTCTCCCAATGAAACTTGACCAGAAAAATTCTAAACTCGACGTCTGTGTTCGAGAATTTATCTACAAGTACAGTAAATGTCCTCCAGTCGTACAACAAGTCGACAATGTATTTTACAGATCTTCTTTCAGTGCTTCTGAGCTGTTAATTCCTGGCGCGTATTTATCCTCGGTAAAGGAACAGAATTTTTTATACCACTGTTTCCTACCTACTTCAATATTTTCCCTCGGTATTAATTTGTCGAGGAAGGCGCGATAACTAAACGCAGGGCACGAGTTATGGGCGCATGCGGGTTATTGCATCTTTGCATGTAACGTAATGCAAATACCGTTTATGTTTCATCGCCGTGCGCCTTTCTCTGCGAGTTTACGGTCTTTAAACTTAAACAGCAGGGAACGAAGACTTTGTCCAAAGATCTCGCCACCCTTGAGCAACTTCGGCTCCAGCTCCCAAGCTACAGAGATCCTAAATCAAAACGAAGATAACAATTTAATAATCAGCAGTCCAAAATCGACCTTGACATTAATTCCCGATAATTAACTCCGTTATTTTTCTTTCTCCTCCTTCGTAGCCCATTTCCGTCACTTGAGATTAAACAGGTGTTGCACATGCGAGCTTCCAAGCTTTTATTAGGCGATGAGACCTGAAATTACCCGGCCCTTCCTTCGCCGAGCCGTTTTACGACGCGACTGCTGACTCGAAGCTCGATTTTAAGTGGCCAAACCCGTTCGTTTCGGATCGTAAAAAAAAGGGAACGACCCCGATACGCGATTTGTATCGAGTGCCGAAATCGCCCGCGTAAACGGCGCCTGGGACGGTTCCAGGTTCGATCTCGTCAATTCATTGAGCCCGGGGATGTCGAGAGACTCTTCATAAAATCGAATGGAGGGCGGGAGCCTTCAAGATGAGCCCTGCTTCCGTGAAATACGAAATTCAAAGCTCCCCCTTTTTTTTTATGCTTCGTCGTTGCCGTGCCGGATAAACGTTGAATAAGAATCTGTAATCCTGTAATGGAGTATCGAATTATCTTTGAAAATTTAGGGCATTGCCTGGTAGATCCCGAAGGAGAAGCAACAGTATCGCCAGGCTGAAAAGTATTCGCGTTACTTTTCGGTAGGGAGAACAAATGGTCCTCGCGAAAATTGTCCGATATCCAAGGAAACTTTATGCGATGGATATACCTTTTTCCACGTGGAGGCACAGAGGGAATTTTAAGGTCACCCTCATTTCTTAAAAATGCGTCTGAAGGCACGAGGGTGGCCCTAAAATTGCCTTCGCGCCGTAGACTCCAAAATACTGCTCCCATCAGACGTCCTCTCGTAAGGGAATAAGCTTGTTGCCCCCATTCGGCGCATAAAACTGTCACGAACATTTTCACTCCCTTTAACATACACCAAACGGAATAAATTTCACTGCGATATTTATATTCTCAGCGGAGATGATTCTTCTGCTGGACAGTGAATTTCAGCCTAGATGGCCCGATTCACCTGTCCGCGTCAACCTTTCAACGGGACGCGCGAGTCTTTTGCGACCCACGGAATCGAGTGTTGACGCGAGGTGAAAGTTTAAACAGTCCTCCTAGAACGGAAGTCCCCCGTGGTTTCGACGAGTGTTGTTCGGCGCGCACACAGCCACACATCCGTTCGGATTGAAGCAGCCCTCGGGGGCACTTAAACCACTCGACGGAAAATGCAAAAGAATCACGCGCCAGCGCTCACCCCTTCGGCCAGGATTTCGCTAATCTGCTCGGCCATGCATTCGGAATTATCCGGCGCGCAGCGTGTACGTACGCGATAAATTTATTGGCCTCGATGAAATTCCGGTGCTTGATATTGCCTCATGAATGTCCATTCGCCGCGGTGATGATTGAGAAACCAGACAAAGGGGTTTTGAATTTCATATTTCCCCGAACTGCCGGGCGAATCTCATTTTCCTCTAGTTCGTTTGATTTTTCACTTTGCGCCGGCAGTAACTAATAGGGGGACAGAAGGGGTAGATATTAAATTCAGAAGGGTTGTAATTAACGAAGCACCGCAGTTGCAACAAATATTGCAAGTGAATTTAATGAAACACACTATACTAGCAGAATGCTCGAGTTTAATCATTTCGAGAAATATTATTTTATGAATTTTAATTTCATTCCGATTTTACGAATCTACGCCGATCGGCCATTTTTTTTTGCTCATTTTTGCTGGCAGCGCGCCCTTAAATTTCTCGTCCTCTTTCGAGGTCGCACGGTATAGTCGAACGCGTTTCGTCGAACACTAACGCGTCTCGTATAAATCGCGAGCCACGTAGCCGTACAAGACGAATTAATCCCCCGTCCGTATTTTAAACGGAATAACGAGAAAGCGCGACGCGTAATTTATTTGGCGAATCGCGTATAAATCGCGAGCGGCTTGCAACGTAGCAAGAAGTCCCGAGGATCGCGCGAAAGAGTACTGTTACAACGAAGACGTGAAATTATGATGGGCGAGAATCGTTTCGATACACGAACGATCGCGGAATGTCGCAAATATTCCGCGTTTTCCGATAATAAAACGGACGTTTCGCATTCAGACCAGCACTCGTCGTGATTCTTCTCTCTCTTTTTTCCCATCGCAGCGTAAATGGATTTTACGAGCACACCTATTTCCAGATTATTGGAGCGTTTTTGCTTTTATCGCATAAACACTGCATGCATTTTTCGTTTCGTCGTCGTTCTAAACCGCCTCTGCACCGAAGAACGATGCCAAAATACGACGGAATGCTAAAATCAATGCGCTTCCAATTAATTGTAATGCTGGTGGGGGGGGGGGGCCTGCTGGTTTATTGCTCGAACTAATAGCTCCATTAGTGCTTCGGTACTTGTAATATGCAGTTGCAAGCTACATCGGTCTGCTCGTCAGAAATTAGCAGCTGGCACAAGATTGACGCCGTTATTACACCGCTGTTACGAAGATCGTTAGGAAGAGTGGCTGTTATTACATGAAGTGCAAGTGTATCGGTTTATGGTCCGTGGGTATTCACTTAAACCGCTCGGTCATGCATCCCTCTTTATCCGGCACTTATTATGTGTGCGTACGCGATAAATCTGTCAACTCGGCCGAAAGTTCGGGTCGTAACTTAGCAGTAACTTCGCGGGGGTTATGCAAGTCCACAAAGGTGGAATCGTGAAACTGGAAGCAGAAGCAGCACCGGGGACGAAAGTTCAGGGATCCTCATGCAAATTTCATCTTCTTCGGCTAATAAAATACAGCGCCGTCTTATGGTCGGTGTAAAGCCCTCCAGATTCTGCGGTTACTTGCACACACCCCTCTACATTTTTTAACGTACCGCCGGTGCCGCTGTTAATTCCCCTCGAATATTCTGCCCGCTGTTCATTTCTTTTCCCCGTGCCTCGTAATAAACTCTTCGAGCCCTTAAATCTTCTACGCAAAAGCGAATTAATTCATTTCTTCTCTCCGCAGCGGAGGTCACATATGGCGCGGCGTTATCTTTACGCCTTTCCGTGCGTCTAATCGTTCTGTTCTTAGCGTGCCGCCTTGGGGATTAATCTTAACATTTCAAACAAGATTCGCACATGGGTACATTGGTTGGAACAGCGAACGTGCGAATTAGTTTTTAGGGCTATCGTAAAACCGGACGGGGGAGCGACTATCCCCGCCGCTAATTTCTCCGTGAATGGCCAATAAAACGCCAACGATTGGCCGTAAATCGTAAAATTTTGTTGAGCTTGGTTGCGTGCGCTTGATAAATTCGAGGGGTACATCGGGGAGGACCAGAGTCGGCTGCGAGGGTGAATATATATGTATCTGG
The DNA here is from genome assembly GCF_050908995.1 of Andrena cerasifolii. Classification (NCBI taxonomy): domain Eukaryota; kingdom Metazoa; phylum Arthropoda; class Insecta; order Hymenoptera; family Andrenidae; genus Andrena; species Andrena cerasifolii. The sequence goes on along the minus strand of NC_135119.1, from coordinate 22,072,013 downwards.
AACAACAAAAAGACTCTAGAGGAGTCGAGGACCCGATGCAAATTTCTGGTCTTCCAGCTAATAAAATTCCAGTGGCGATGGCGCCGCGAGCCACCCAGCGCTTAGTTCCTCGTGCCACTTCCGTCGTCCAACCAGGGGGTGCGCGCCCTTTCCAGCTGTGTAAACAGATTTTATATGGGGCGTAACCGCAAAATGCACGCTGAATATCGTTCCTTGTTTATTTACTTATTTATTTATTTATACAACGAACGGTCCATTGAAAAAGTTACTCGCGGCACGGCGATCCTTCTATCCGAATCTGAATTTAACGGGCTCGGGAAATGGTGGAATCAAAGGAAATCGCTCGCAGAGCAGAGAGCGGCTAGAATTATAAGCGCCGCCTGGTCGAGTGCACTCTCATACGGCACAGAATTATTAAGCCCCGGCACTGTGTCGCGGGGGTTATTGGAATGCCTTTTTGGCGAATGTCGCGGAGGGAAGTGGTCGATGATGGTCGTAAAAATGGCGGGCGAGAGGTGGATGTGTGCTTTTATGTAAATCGTTGATTAATTTCCTCGATCAAACGCGCAACGAGGGAGCAATTCGTCTCCGGCGTCAACGCGACGAACGATTAATTGCGTTTGCTAAGCGATCCGGTCAACTGAATAACGATTGTCCGACTAATAGGATTAATGACTCGCCTATTCCGTAACTGGATCCGGCGACAAATTCGGCCGAACGAGAGTGGCTTCTGTTACAAAACGATGCCGGTACTCGAGGACCGAATGAAAAATGCAAGAGCCTTCCGCCTGTAGTGGACGGAATAACACGATCGCCCTGGCCGGCGTAAAAGTATCGATTAAAGCCAATAAAAGCTACATTTCACTCGGACGCGATGAAACCTCTCGCCGACCCCTCCATCTTACCAGTCCTCCATTCATCCTCTCGTCGATACCACCACCCCTACAGATAACACTGTCCGCAAAAGGAGAAGATAAAAGAGGGCGAAAGGAGGGTGCAAGCGGAAGGTCGACCCCTCACCGCCGTGTCGCGGCTCGGAACCCAGTTATCGTCGGCTACTCCCCTGAATCCTGCGTTCGCAGGGAAAAAGGTCGCTATAGAAACACGCCGCGGCCATAGAATGGATTGTCACGGTTGGTTTACAGCACGCACGCTACGCAACGATTCCCACTGTAATCGCACAAGCGTAACACGGCAGCGAGTTCTCCTCGTATGACGTTGAGTTGTCACCGGCGGCATCGGTGCAGTCACTTCCCGCTTTACAAAGCATCCCCGCTTCCAAAAACGGCAGCCGCGGCGCGTGTAATTCAGGATACCTACCTATCTTCGTCGCTCGAAGGTGCGGCCCAAGGTTCGTGCACAGCGCTGTAAGCTAGCCATCGATAAACCGTGGCATGTGCAACGCTCTCCTGGTGCAACGTCTTGCTGCATCCCGTGTACGTGCGCGCCTACACGCGCTCCTTGTGCACCTCCTTGTTTTCGTCCTGCAGTGGTAGCACGTGACGCCCAGCAGCGCCAGAATCTCGGTAATTAGCAAGGCTGACAATACCGTCAGCGCGGCAGACAGACTTCGCGGGCCGACGAAAGCCAGCAGCGTCGTTCCGCTATTAAATTAATTGACGTAATCTCTGTTTACCAGGGCGGGTGTCGTGCGTTTTCCGTACAGCCGGTATCGCGGCTTAATTGCGAGTGCAGGCTAATGCTCGGGGATATTCGCGCTCGCTATGGCCGCCGATAATCGAGCCGTGCTGTAATTCTCGACGTTGTAATTGCAATTAAGGCCGCCCCGGCTGGACGCGGTTGCGCGGCCGTTCGGAAGAATAGAGATTTAAAACACGGGGATTGCGCTCGACGGAGGCTGATTTCGTTTGAGTAATTAGCGGCGCCGATAGTGGGACCGTGGCCCATCCTGGAAGCGGTGATATTGTTATTGCCAACGCACCGTGATGCTTCCCGCTGCTCACGTGTTCATGTGCCAATTAAATGAACGAGGTGACGATCACCTCAATTCAATGGGCGGGAATCGCTTTATTAGGTCGCAATTACGGGCGAAAAGTGCTTGCAATCAAGTGCAAATTGGGTGTACTTGGGAGGGCGTAGCCGGGCAGCTGTATTACACATCGACGTTGCGTTTTAATTCTTGAAATTAGAGGATTCCTGTAAACGCAGGCGCGCATAAAGTAGGAACACGTGGCAGCACGAGACCGTTCCGGTGGAGCTTCAAATATCTACATTCGTTTCACGTACAATCCCCGACCAGGTGAATTCAATTTCATGGGGGCATTTTTTTTATTTCCGAATGACGTGCAAAAATACAGCGAACGGAATAATCCAGCGTTCCAGAGAACACGGTTAAATATCAACGAACGTGCGCGCAGCCGTATGAGTGGGGTGCTCGTAAACTTTGTTACTTGAAAACAGACGGGACTCGTTATTTCGGTAACACAGCGAACTGAATTCACACGTTACTTCTTCGACGAAGCTCAAGAATATATTCTAGAGGAGACCGGGGCTAAAAAAGTTCCGATTTCGATAAAACATTAAAAATGACTGGAAAATAATGTAGTTTTTCTCTTCACTCTCGACTAATTTCTTGTTAAGTTTATTATATTTTCTGATTTTAAGCTTGTATTTGAAATATTGTAATAAGTTTTTCATAGAAAGTAATTTGTTTGTGGCTGATCGAAGCGGAACTTCTTACCCCTTTATGGGGCAAGTTGTTATCGCATTGGGGTAAGTTGTTACTAAGATATAAAAGTTGCCTTTTAATGAAATATTTCATTTTCTAATAAGATAAAACCGAATTTTATTAATGATGTTTATTTATGAAGGTTCGGACCAACAAAAATGTATTATCTTTAAAAGAAAACCAAAACGATATAATAACCATAAACATTATCTTTGGTATAAAAACTATAATCTACTAATCAGTCTTACATTCAACTGTATGTAGGTACCTACTTATTGAGATTCGTACTTGTAGCCTACTGTGGCCTCTTGTCCACATTGTAGTATTTTAATAAATCTCGATAGAATCATGTGGCAGATATTGAATTCTCTACCGACAGATTTTATTTATTTTTACGCATAACTTCGATTGAAGTCGTGTTCCTTTCCGCCTTTCATTCATCTGTTCGCATCTTAAAGCACAGCAGAAACAATTTAAGGTGAATGTCCCAATTTCTGCTCATTTCGTATTTTTCTTATTATTATATGCGTTATGTTTGTATTATAGTTGCAACAAAATAATTCTAAACTTTTTAAACATTTACGCGAGTGATTTATCGCTATTTTTCATGAGCAGAAATAAGGACATTTAAAGGATTATATATTTAATTACAAATTACTAATAGTTAAACATCTTGAAATATTTTTCTTAAATAGTTTTTGAATTGTTTGATTTATTATTAAAGAATTAATCAATTACTCTGCAAATTTTGATCACAAACAAATTTTTTACACCTTCTTTACGACGAGTTACCTCTTAAATCAGCAGAAATAGGGACATTCACCTTATACATTTGCGGTGGGGCAAGTTGTTACGGTAACAACTAGCCCCTACCGACACATGTAGCAATTTGAGAGACTATTCTGCTTATACATATATTGAAACGATAAACACTATTACACCATGTTCTTAAATGTCATTTAATCCATAAGAACGAATCAATCAATAATATCGAAGTTAAATAATTGAAATAGACCAAAAAATAATGATAGAAATTTTTTTACTTATCTGGTACGCGACTAATAGGTCTTTCCTTACAACCACACGATTCGCTATCGCGGACGCTATCAAAGTGGGCGACAGAGTGGCGTGATGGACTCACACGGAAAAAATAATTTAAAGTACAACGCTCTTTTTATTTTGAAGATAAAGCCGTCGGAACAACTTACCCCTCTAACTTTTAGCCCCGGTCTCCCCTACTTTCGACAAATTTTTGCTTAGACGATGATATTTAGGGGATACGTATGAAGTCCTCGTAAATCCCATGTTCCACGGGAGTGTAAGGAAGGGATCATTACCAGCGACCATTAAGTATCGTGGACAACGGATTCCGCGAGTCGTGCATCGGTAATTGAGGACCAGCTGCGAGACAGTTTTCATTATGCAACGCGGAAGTATGAAACGGAATTAATCACGGCGAGAATTATCATGGAAACGTGAGCAACAACGGGCGCGCGTGTGCTCACGATGCATCGTTTGCACCGACACGGGCAGCTCGATTTTTATTTTCGGGTAATTCCTCAAATAAACAGCGTATTTCCATCGGGGACAGATTCGTTTAATCTCCTGGATAAAAATCTGATAATTTCCTCTGACAAGCGGGATTTCATAAAAATTCATCGGGATTTATTAGTGAGAGATCCGCTGAACGTGAAATGCAGGATTATTTAAGGTGACATTATATCGTTAACATCAAAGTGAAAAAGTTCACATTTTACCAGTTTCATTAGAACTCGTGGTAACACGAGTTTACGATATCAATTCATTCTCCGTAACACTCCATGTGTAGTCTGAAATCTGAATCGGTTTCAAAGTGGTTCGAGCCATCATTAGTCAGCCGGTAGTTAGGCTTAATCTCCTTGAGAGATAAACCGTCCGCGGCAGAACCTATGCGCAACCCTCTTTGCCCTTCGTGACCAACTGAGTCTTTTCAAGTTTTATCAAATCATGAAACCTATTGATAAAGCACTCACAAAGAATTGTTTGATGCATAGAGCTACGGTTATACTGGATGCGTATTCTGACGACTAGCGGTCGTCCGAATACGTCCGTCTCACTGGAGCATTGCGGAGTGTATAGGAATGAAAATTCGGACGCCGAGCTAGTCGTCAGAATATGCATCCAGCATAACCGCAGCCTAGAATGCGGTATTACAGAAGTGAGAAACTTTGCTACTGGCCCTCCCAAGCAGACTTGTCGAAACTCTGATCCGTGGAACGATGTGGATGCTTAAAAACTCGCTGTACACTATAATCTTCCAATTACTGAGTGCAACGCGTGCCCTTTGACCACGCGCACCAGGTTTCTGGCGTGGTGCGTGTGGAACGAGGCGAGAACACAGCGACACAATCACCCTTTTCACATTCCTATTCAGACCTCGACGCGTGTTTACGACTCACCTTTACGACTCTGAAGTTCACAGACGCTGCGTATACATTCACGTCCTCTGCAAAGCACTTAATATCGAGTGTTTATGCATCATGCGCCGCTTGCCAGAGGGCAGAGTAGCTCGATGAAGAATCGAATTGCTTTACGGTGCACCGATTCCCGCAATAAAAGTCGATCCCCGCTACCCCTTTGACGCGGCTTCCCGTTCGGTAGCGACGACAAAAGAAGTTGCTCTTAAAACTGCTTTACAGCCTCGATCCCTCTCGTTTCCGCGGCCGGTGGCTGCGGGCCCAGTGAACAATTGCGCGTTATCGTCGCGCGGGCAAGTCGGTCGGTGGCCATCGTGGGGAACAAAGGGACGCGAAAAGTCAGCGTAATACCTACGCGGATTCGCGTTTATTCGGGGAACGGTTCGGTCCGTTTTGTTATTTCAATGAAGACGCACGGATTCGAGAGGGTCTGCCTGGCCGGCGAACAGTCGCGCTCGTTCTCCAGCACACACTCGCTCGAATTCCCTCTCGCCGCGGCGCATGCAGACCCGAAAAATACGGAGAGCAGAAAATAAACTTCCGTGCTTTGAGTCAAAACAAACAGGGCCGCTGGCTCGAGTCCGTTCCAAAGAACTTTCCAATTTCCTGGAGTCGTACCTGGCGCCAGGATCATATTCGATCCCGATTTAGTCGGATCCCGGTGGGATAATCATGTTCCCTAACACATGGGAATATGATTCTTTCATGGAACGCGAGGGATTTCGCGTCTCTTCATGGTGCTCCCTCGTTTCTCGTTTCGCACTGCACGGTTTACTGTCTAATGGATTCCACTCAATTCTATGTTAAGATCCGGGCACAGATATCAGCAGACAGTCTCGACTAGCGCACAGAATCTCTGCAATTGAAACGACTGGACGCGTTCATTAAGAACAATTTAGGGGGTGCATTCGTTTGGGATTAGAGCCGGAGATACCTCCTATTGTTTTCATTTGCATCGGGCCAGCCGTTTTAAATGCAGGTTGTATTGGTTGCAGGCGATCTTATCTCGGCCCTGATAACCGCCTTTCAGGCCGTTGCCCGTCGCAAATCTCAGGAACGTTTAACGCTTTTTCACTGTCGTCGACCATGGAACGAGCCAGGAAATTCACCTCCGAATTCAAGTGGACTCTGCATTCGACGATTTACGACTGTTCCCCGCGACGTTCTCTTTCTGGGCCCGTTCACCGTCCCCCTTCTCCTCTCGCTCTTTATCGGATAAAAGGCATTAGAGAGCCGCTTAGGTGCAACCCATAAAAGATAATATATTTTGCGTGAAATACAGCAGCGCGGCTCTCCCCATATTCATGCCGCGAGGAATCTGGGATTTCAACGCAGATTGCTCCACTCGAAGTCCATCGATTACGAAGAATTACGGGCTGCCACTTGTAGGACCCTTTCTATCGATATTTCTTGATTACGCGAACTTCCCTCGCGGGATGAAATACTCTCTATAAATCTCCATTTATGAAATATTAATAGCAGATTTCATTGCCTTTGGTCCACTTTCCGTTAAAGGTATTTAAAGAACGCGAAGATCCGTAGAATCTCCGCCTTCCCGCGCGCGAACGTGGAATATCTGCGGGGGAGGGAAAAAGTTTCTTCCTTCCCCAGAGCGAGAGGAGAGAATTATGTGCGCGCACACCTCCCGATTAAAGTCCCGTTGCCGAGATGCTCGATAAGTGGATACTTCCGATGAACGACGTCTCGCTGCGTCCCGATCGGCGAGGCGATCGGCGAACTCCCCTCGAAAACTGTGGCATCGCGCTTAAAATCTATTCGTTCTTCTGGAACGAACGATGCAGAGATACCTAGTTGCGGAGATATCTAGTGGTCCGATAAAGGACCGGTTACGTCGCCTGCGGGCACTGCTGGAGAAATTCGATTCCACAACTAGGAGGGTTGTTTGTCATTGCTCGCGAACGCGGTGCTTCGGGTGAAAGGTATAGGACCCAGTGAAGTGTGGCACAGTCAGACAAGTGGACTTAGTACATGCAGTATTACCTCGTGACTTTCCGCGTTCCTTTATCTTCCCCGCCACTCGATCAAAGTCCCCAACAATAATCGTCGCGATGCTCCCGCGCCTCGAGGATTCCGAACACCCGAAAGTTGCCCGTATCCCGCGGTACCTACGTAAACGGTCGCGAGTTAATCGTTATCGTTACACCGAATCTTAAATCACGGATTACGCCAGAGATAAAGAGCCAGGCGCAGTGAATCCTGGCGGGGGTACGTGCCCCTCGAATAGACACGTCTCGACTCTTCTCGCCCGTCCAGATGGTACCCACAGATTCGTTCTCACAGGAGAAGTCTCGCGAGAGGAGAAAGAGAGGCCGGGCGACAGAGAAAGCGAGCCAGGAGGCGCAGAAGTTTCTTCCGAGCGGAGACTGAGAGACCCGGAGCGGCGGAAGTGGGATAAATTCGCCGAAGCCCGGCCGAACTGGGCTGAATCCTAATTACGACGACCCAGAGAAATAGCGGCGAACGTGACCCAGGACTGAACTCCATCTCCGGAAACGAGTTAAGAGCCGAGGATAGAGTGGGGGTGCTGGGACCAGAGGAATGGCAGGTTAAATGTTGCTGCCAGCAAAGACTTCGCCTGCAGATGGATCGGGGTTACGCGTCCATTTCGTCCCCGTGAACGTCCCCGGGGTTGCATCGTGCCTGTCAGCCTGCCTTTCCGGGCGAAATTAACGCCTCGCCTCGCTCCCGTGACTTGGGCGAACTTCCCGGGCACGAAGGTCGTCAAACTTTTCGGCAAATCTTCGTCGAAGCACATGCACACGCAGGGCGAGTGGGCGCGGCTCGTCCCGCGTCCCTTCCAGCCTCGCGCGGCAACTTGTCTAATAATATCGCGCTCCGCTCGTTTTGGGATTAATTAAGGAGCGAGAGACAACAGGGGTGTAAATCCTCGGCCGCGAGGCGTCACGAAATTGTAAGCACCGAAACAAACCGGACACGCGGGTGGTATTATCCATCGGGCTCGCTTTAGACGTACCGTTGAGCTGGAGAGCTGCACCGGAGAAATATAGAGACCAGGGCGAGAGGGACAGTGTTCACACTCGAAAGGTCGAAATTTACATCGACGACTCGCACCGTCCGAACATCTCCCCGCGGAGACCTTGAAACTTTGAGCACGCTTGACTGCGACAAGCTCCCCACGTCCCGAAATTAGCGCCTCCGCTTAATGTCCGCGACGCGTTGCTCGCCGCGTTGCATGCATCGCCGGGCTCCCACGACCTTTGTACTTCGCCGCGAGCGGCGAACCACCGGCTACGGCGAGTGCCACGAAACATCCATTTTCTTCGTTCCCTCGGAACCCTCCCAGGAGACGCTCCTCGAATTAACCGCGATCCTCGACGAGGAATTACGCGACGCGCTTACGGTTGGATTAATACCGGGTCCCAGGCGGATGTAACGTGCTGGCGTGTTATGGCGGTGCTCGCGCGAAACTTGAAGATACTTCTGATGTTTCTCTAATTGATTTGCTTCCTATTGGCTTCCTGGTGGCGTCGAGGATTAAGCTAGTAGATACTTCAACAAAATTTGATCGCTGATAGTAGAAAACGTTCATTATCTGTAATCTGTTCAAGCTGAACTAGAAGTGATAGATGGAAAGAAAGATATAATGGAGAACCGTGACTGTTATTTCAGTATTCTTCACCATAAGGTTCCATCAATCTCTATTTCTGCAGATTTCTATCCAGTCTGCCGTTTCTTCATATAAATCTTCCTTTCGAATATAGAACATCACTTCTAACAAGGGAAGATCCCGAACCCGAAAATTCAAAAAATTCTGAAACTTTGTGGATATGTAGGGAATTTCCTCCTGATTACAACGCATTTTTTTTGCTGCCCAACATCACACTAACGGGGTGAAATTAACCCCTGAAGATTCGGCTGTTTTTCGGTTCTATTTTCTAACTCGCAATCTGTAACAGATAGAAAAGAAATTTCAAGACAAAAATTACTTCTTTTAATTAGATCTATTAAATGGCAAATGTTTTATCAATTGTTTAAACAATTAGAAAAAAGGTATAAACAAAAATATTAATAATGTTTTCTAAAATTCGTAGTTTCACGTGAAATCTGAACTGGATGTTTAAATAATTATGAAACAATATAATCCATATTTTTTCCATACAATTTCAACTTTTGTTGTATTGCGGAAATATGCTCCTCGACAATCGAATAACTTTTGGATCACATTGTAACGTATCTTAAGGGGTAACGTATCTTTTTAAGATATTTTTTCAGGAATAATTTACAGTTTTCAAAGAAGATTTGTAATATCTATCTTTAGTACGCCGTCTTAAGACACTATACAAAAAAATAGAAAAACATCCATAAATTTTAATTTACTAATTAATCTTCTAGACCCCCAACGCGAGCTGGTCGAATGTGTAACTATGGAACAGCAGGTGTGAAATCAAATTTTTTTTTAGAAACTACACTCGTGTAGTTTCCGTTGTACGTACGGATTCTTTGATTGGAAACAAATTGTTTTAAATGTGCTCGAAAAACTATCCATCTTATTCGCGGATTTTCGAAATGTTTCTCCTAAAGCGCACCGTTTTTACAAAAATAATTTGTTTAAGAAATCGGCAAGTACAACGGAAACTACACTCACATAGTTCATAAAAAAAAAATGAAATTTCATTTCGGACCTGCTGTTCCATAGTTACACATTCGACAAGCTCGTGTGCGTACTGCTTTCGTTAGACGTAGAACGCGGCTACAACGGATATAGGTATTATTGACGTTCGAGTAATATTCTATAAGTACAATTCCAGAGTACTGAATACCTGCGCACCCTTTCCCAAGCCCTGCGAAGCCCTGTTCCGCATCGGAAATCGATAATCGCCGCACTGGAAAAGGGAACGCGTTAATAGGTTTTCTTAAGAACACCGGGCGATTCCACCGTTGTCCTTCATACCACTTTTTACGAACTTCGCGAAGTATCGTCGTACTGGGGCAACAGCCGTAAACTTCTTGAAGCGTGACGACAGCCCGTAAACATCGAGCGGCATTTAACAAAAATTATCTCTCACACTTACCGCGGATACCTTTGGCTCGCATATTCGTCGTTACTCATTCGTGCAACGCGATACTCGGCAGCGCAGTAAGATCAGCCGTAGCATCGACCCACCGATCGTGGAAGGTTCCAGCCTCGGATTAGAGCCGCGCTCGGAAAGCAGCATGATCGATCGCGAGGCGGGAATGCAACATTACTGGCAGGAAAACGCGAGCTCCTGGGCAAAGGAACAAGCGCGCGTTTACTTGGGCCTTTCTTCGTATCCGAAGAGCAACACGTAGAGAGGCTCACACGGCGTTTCACTTGGCGATAATAGGATCACGCGAAGATAAACCCGGGGATTAGAGGATTATCGAGTAAGCGTAGTGCGTGCCGGTAGCGCTAATGGTATGCTAATTTACTGCTAATTCTGAAGGGAAACAGCTAATAACTCAACAACCTACCGACCTCGAAGATCCTCCGTCGCGGCTCGATATTATTCCGTTAACGGCCCGCGACGACCTTCTGCACGCGGAATGCGAACGTTAACGCGCGTTATCGTCGCAGTTATCTGCGATAGTATTATTGCCGAGACGGCAGTGCGCCGCGGCGCGGGCGTCCGCGCGAAACGCCACGAATTATTGCGGCCGGACTGCCGCGAGCACGCGAATTATTTTCACGCGTTAACGCGACCGTCCTCTAAGTACCGCTCCGCCACGTTAATTTATTACGCGCTCGCGTGTCTCCGACCGCTCGATGCTTCGATCCTTTATCGTGTTACTCAGGGACACCCGTTTCGAACATGGACGCGTTGCATAATCTTAGTTCGCTGTATTGCTTGTAAAAACAATGGGGTAGGTACATAGCTAGTGCACGTACAGTGCGGGGTGCAGATTTAGATATTACGAGAATTGGGAAGCTACACAGAGTCACACTCGGGAATTCTAATTTATCAATAACAAATACGATCTTAATTCTGTCTAACGTCCTTTCTGCACTCCCGCAGCAGGTGTGTCCACACGACACCCCCGCTATTTATTTTTCATCAGCCTGTTTACGGGGCCGCCTGAGCGGGAGCCTCTTACAGAGGCATCGGATAATATAATAAATTCGTGGTTAAATATTTATGACTTATCCCTAGACGCGGGGCCGCATACATATTTACAGGGCCCTGCTGGGTGGGAACTATTTTGAGGAAAAACACGAAAATCACGCCCGCGGGGCGCGGGTATATCGCGCGTAATTCCACCGTGAGCTTTCCTTTCCAGCAGATAAGAAGAGGGAAAACGGAAGGGGTGGCTGGTGGTATAAGGGGCTGGTCTAGGCCCCCGCGAACAGCCGTTTAATCTGCGATCTACGGATTGGCTTCGGCCCGGCAATAGTTTCACACTTTACGGGGCTTTGGTATGCAAATGCGGCCGAAGAAACATGTGCAATATCTCGAAGGCTGGCCACCTGCCAGGTCTTATCCGTTCGTAGTAGCTCTGCCGTGGCTTCAAGCCACCCAGACACCACCTACACCACCGACTCGTTACCCGGCCACGTTGCCAGGGTGTAACGTGGATCAGTTTTCGAGTTATGCTGAACACGCGAAAACACTTCCCCTCCCCCAAAGTCGTTTCGTTTCGCGTGTCACAGACACACACGCTCTCTCTCTCTCCCTCTCTCCCTTTCGCGGAAATCTTGGTCGAGTTTATCTTTCCCTCTGTTGGGCGTTCGATCTACCGTTCGAGACGCGAATTCGAGCACACCTGGTAAGTTTCTTTGCGAGACTTCTCATGTTAGTATTTGGAGAGATAACTTTGAGGAAACACGTGGTTTAAAGTTCACTTGGTTCATGTTTCATGGCGGAGGGTTTGAGTTGGTTACTCAGTTTGTACTGTCTGAAGCTACTTAGGTAGTAATGGTGGTTATAATCAGAGACAGGCAAGGGATGAAGAATCGTCGTAACATAGCGAGCCAGCCTACCTCTGCTGGGCATTTATAATAAAGTAACAACCCACATCCAAGAAGCCTTTTTAAAAATTTGCTTTTTGCGGTGAACACTGCCATTCGGAACCAGATTATCTAAAATCAAAAAATAAAAAAGATTTCGTTAGTATATTAATGTATTCTCAGGTTGATGGAGAGAATTTTCCGAAATATTAATTTAAAACAAAATGGCGGCTATTTAAAGTTGAAATCCTGATTTTTTCGTGCAAAAATCACGCGAAAAAAATCAGGATAGGTATGTAGCGGTCATCGGTACGGCAAAATATGAACATTTGGCGTACAGATGGTCGGCATGGTTTATGACACGCGCGCCAGCAAAACTATTTTTGAGTAAGCCGCTTTCCGTTCTTTTCGTGATTTGAACAAAGCATGTTTTCTTAGAGACTTTCGTTTACGGCCTCAATAGTTATTGCGGGTATCGTAAACCTTGAGTTTCTGTAGGGCCCACGGTGCGGGGCCGGCGGCCTGCGACCGGCCACGTCACGCACCTCGGGGTCTGGGGAAATCCTGCTGCGTTACCAGAGGTATTTCTCCCGCCAAATTTCACCCCCGCTATGCTGGAAGCGCGCCGTAGACGCGCGAAATAGGTGGCGCGATTTAGGGGTCCGAACGATACCGATTGGTTGACATCGGCATCGGGTCAACCAATTAGGAGGAGTTTTCTACCAGCGCGCGTCTTGCCGGAAAATTGTGCGTCCGGCAGAAGTCAGTCTTCATCCTGACCTCAACAGATCTTAACGTTTGTGAAGAGATAAATCACCGAATAAAAGACTCACGTTGAACGTTATTGTGTGTGTCAATTAGGGAATAGAACCTATCCTTCTATTCCTTTAGGTATAACCCCTTAAACTGTAGAATCCTGATTACCCAGTTTTGCACGCGAAAGCAATTCAAATTCGTGACAACACAGTTCTAGCCTTTTGTTCTCAACTTCGTCCAGGTTTATCACAGCTACTAACGGATCTGAATTTTTCTGTTGCAGGTAAGGCAAGGCAAGCCAGTGTACACCGCCCACGATGCGTTCGACCACAGGAGGTAACGGCGTCCGATCGCGAAACCGCGTTTTTTGCACGCTGCGATTATTGCACGAAAACAGGAGCGTCCTTTGCATCGTCGCCGTAAACAGCGCGGCGCGTTATGATTTACGATCGTGGTGTTTAACTACACTCAGGAAATCAGGATGCATTCCCTGTAAATGTTTACGCGCACACTAAAAGCCTGCATTAACCGTGGATTCATTGAACGGCGCAAGGTCGCTGCCCGGTGTTTCAGTGATCGTGACCAACCTGGGTTACTGGTAATTTCGTCCGATGGAGCCGTTCCTGCCAGTCAGCGAAACTCGAGCCGCATTTGGTCCGCGCTGTGGAATAAAAAAATATATTCATTTCCATCAGCGTTGCCGCTCGTTTCTCAAATTTCACCGGGGCACACCGGCCTTTTTCTCCCGTTTTACGCGCGATCGCGCGGAGAAATCCAATTTAACCCCGAGCCCCGTCCAAACATTAGACACCGTCCCGCACATTCAGCGCGGCTGCGATTGTTGGTAGCCTGGAAATCGTGGTTTGTACCCTGTAAGTGTTTTCACTTGTACCGAGGACCTATTAACGCGGGATTGCTTGATCAACGTGGAGAGACGAGCAGAGGCTTAGCACTGGGCACGCTCGGTGGTTCGATCGAATTGTTTCCAAGCGTCACCGGCGCACTTAACGGAGCCGTACAGTGAGCTTCAAAATTATTAACACCGGCAGATATACTCGGGGTTGATCATTTCACCCACAATTCGTTCACTTCGATTAATTCACAATTTATAGATAAATTACTGGTAGAAAATAGTGCTCCCTTAATTCTTCGCCGGACACCTTTAGTGCCCTTCTTAATATTTCACCAGCGTCCCAGCTACTTCACCTTTAACGTCGCGACACCGTATTTCTCTGCATAGAGAAATGTATTCTGCCAGCATTTGCGAAATCAATTTTGCAGTAGCTCGTGCCGCTCGTAAATGCTTGCGAAACACCCTGATGCGCGCAGTGTCGTCGCCGATTGCCGTGGATAATGTCAGCCTGACCTATACCCAAGAATTCATGCCCTGCCACTATCGATCGGGATTTCGATTATCCAGCGGGTCGGGAATCGAGTTACGGAATGTGCTGTCCTCGTAAATTCGCGACATCCACTTGACACCCGATATATACTCTGCTCTTCCGCTTTCACTTTCACAATTTCTTGCGAATGTATTACCGTCTCTAATAACGCTTCCTGTTTAATTGGTTAAATTGTTCCCATAAATTTAAGCTTCCTGAGGGGCTCTATATATGTTTCGACCGAAAATGGAAAAAATTGCGCCTGCGTAAATGATCGATCAGTAGACTCTAATGCGGCGTGATTAGACCTGGATCGAAAGCTTCAGAAATACTTTCAGGACTCCAAGCGGCCCTCGGACTTGCAATATTTCCAGCATTAACAGGTTAAACTCGCAACGGAAGATAAGCGAAGAAATTCGTCGAAAAATGCAGTTCCCCGGTACACGCTCCTGCCGTTTTTGTTAATCATGATCTCGTCGGCGCTGGGGTCACTGAAATACCAAACAGACATAATCGACTTACCGCGTGTCCGCCCGATGGGGCTTTACTTATGGAAGATAGCTCGATCACGGGATAATGAAATTGAATTATTAATTACGCGGACATGATGAGAAAAATGGCGAGGATGGGGTAAGTTCTCTAAGAAGATCGGATTCTCGAGAGGCGATCAGGGTACGGAAGCATCGTGGAAATTAAAGAAAAACTCTTCCCCCGAGGAGGTAAGCAAAAAACCCTGCACCACCGAGGCGTGCAATTTTTCTCATCGTTCCGTTCTACGTGTTCTAATTATCGGTCTCGCGCGCGGCTGCAATTATTTAAAGAGCAGGACCGTTCGCGGCTCGACTCTGCCACCCGAGTGCCACCTTGTAAACGGATAATACGAAATTATTATGCGCGTCCGCGCGGCACAGCTAATACTCTAATGGCTGGAATTCAAGGGACAATTTTTTGCGAACATTTCTGGTCCGCAATGGTTGAGGGAAGGGAAACGGAACATTCGAGTGCTTTCGCTCGTTAACGAGATAAACAGTACCGAGGCAGAGCTTCTCTCGTTGCTAAAAATTGTTGGACCTGACATCCTTACAGCGGTCCGGAAGAGTTGCAGGATGTAAATTAAAATCGGGGGAAGAAACGCGACCGATTCGGGAAAGAAACGCGGGCCGAACCACCGAGACTCGATATAACGTAGCCGTTCCTCTCTTTCCATTTGTGTCTGACTACAGCAGCAGTAATTACTGCAAAGAATTTCTTTCCCCCGGCTAGTAGAGGCTGCCGTAATTACAGCTTTTATTTCCTCTTGACGTGGGGAAAGTTCGGCCCAGGCATTCTCCATGTTAACCATTCAAGCACGCAGATTAGCGAGTTTTAAAATGTTCTCGGTCCGTTGGAAATGTCGGGCAACGGGTATGCCTGGCGGAACGACTTCGCCGGCTAAGACGACAAACCAAAATTCTGGTTTTCTAAAGTTCGCACGCCTTTTTGCCACTTGGTTTTATGAGTTCGCTGTTGCGGCGGAATGTCGACGACTCTCAAAGTTTCCGACGGCGAAATCGCAGTCTCGCGAGTCCTCAGCCACGCTTCCGCTGCGAAGCAAATTTCGTATTCGTATTCCGGATAGAAGAATTCTGGAAAGTCCGAGGGCCAGAACTTGGAGGTAGATTGAAGGGAAGGCCGGAGGAGTTGTCTCGTTTGCGAACGTTGAGAGGGATTAACGCGAAGTGGGTTGTAAAAGTCGCTGGTACGAGGCGGCGACAATATGAACGCGGTCGTCGCGAGCGGTAGTTGCTCGTCGGCGTGCATCTAACGTCCCGCGCAAACTTATAACAATAATTGTCGTTATTATGTCGCGGAGCGCGCGCACTGCCTCGGAGGACTCAGAGTCCTCGAAACAGGGAGGCAGTTAAGACGAACGAGCGGCGTCGGTCGGCTGGTGACAAGTCGTTTTAAACTTTCCTGACAATCGAATGAATCGTCGTTTGCTCGTCCCACGAGGAAAACTGCCGTTTAGCCAGCGTTAACAACCGGAAAACTCTGGAGACTGTTTTTCCACCGGCTGTCCTTAAAATGGAAAGAAACGACGGGCTGATAGTGGCACGCTGGCTCCGGGTCCGCAGGAACGATTAATCGGAACGAAAGAAGCGGGATTGAATCCGAGGGATTTCATATAATTAATTAGTCCACCTGGCTTGGTTCTCTATTCTTCTCCTTAGTTCTCTGGGGGGAAAGTTTTAAATTTGTAGATGAGAGGGGGCAGGAAGATGATATGATGAATTCAATATAGTTTGAGTGTTTTGAATATACAGTGGCGTGCAAAAGTATTCGGCCACCCTTTAAAATCGTATGACTTTTTTAAAATTAATCCAAACGACTTGAGTTTTTTTGAGAAGCTAGAAGGATTAGTTTGCTTTGTGACGTGATTCGTCGTTTTGAAAAGAAATCACTTGGTCGGAATAGCGAAAAAAAATAGTAATAGTCGTTTTTTAAACTTTTTTTTAAGAGCCTGTAATGAAAATTCAAAAATACCACGTTTGTAGGTTTAAGTCAGTTATATACGTGCCTAAAATTTCATCAAAATCGGTTAACGTTGCTCTGAGCAATAAACGCTTAAAGATCGCAGAATAAGGTCGAAAATCGCGAAATTCCCGAAATCAGCGAACAAATGGGATTTTTTGAATTTTCATTACAGGCTCATAGAAAAAAGTTTAAAAAACGACTATTACTATTTTTGTTCGCTATTCCGACTAAGTAATTTTTTTTTCAAAACGACGAATCACGTCACATAGCAAACTAATCCTTCTAGCTTCTAAAAAAAACTCAATTCGTTTGGATTAATTTTAAAAAAATTATGCGATTATAAATGGTGGCCGAATACTTTTGCACGTCACTGTACATGGGAATTAAACCATAGAATTGTGCAATTAAGTACACGATTCCTTTAGTTACCAGATGAACTCTTAAACTAAAGTTTAATTCATCGTTCGCGTGAATCAAGAAACACGTGATTACCTATTACTCAAATTAATTACATCCTACTTCACTGTAAGGTGCCCTCAGGTTTCATAACCATCATCACAATGCTTCCCGCTTGAAAGCAAATATTTTTGCGATTACAACCGCTGTACCTCCCGCAGCGAGGCTTTTAATTAAACGCCATCGGTGTGCTGCGGCCACCGACAATTGTCTGTGCGTTACAGGGGTTGCAATTAAAAAAAAAAGGGGGGAAGGAATTTCGAGGCGTCGACGGAGAACGAATGAAGCGATCGCGGAAAAACGGTCGGCGAACTCGAGACGTTTCCGACGCTCGATATGAAATTGGATTGGGTTTCAAATGTGTCGAGAGAAGCCCTGGAACCGATGGTAATAGAATATCTGTTCCAGTTAGGCGCAGAGACTCGCTGACTGTGTGCCGGTGTGTGTCTTCGCGTCGCCTTACGGGTACCATCCCCAATTCTTGGGGATTGGGATCAATTATTCGCGAACACTGGCACCGTTTCTGGAGCTGCGCGATCCGCGTAACTTCTTCGATCAGCGCGGCTTCGCTGGATTAAGCGAAACGCTCCATTAGGCCTGTCTTTTTCAGCCGCGCCGGGCCTGCAGGGAAATTCCACCAGCTTTCTTCGCCGACGCTTCACCACCATTCGAGTCTCTAGGAAATCTGTAGAAAAGAATGAACTCTAAAACGTCACTAAGATATCTCAACGCGAGGTCGCTAGCTTTCTCGACTGGGGAAAGTGTTATTTCCTATAATCGTGCCTCTGGATTGATTTGTCGGGGCAGATGTCGAACTGATTTCCATGGTAAATTTCTGGTCAGGCGAGCTTTATAGTCTGCCCGCTATAAAGCCAGTCGATAACAGAAAAACTGCGACTTTCAGTAAACCTCCCCTTATCTGCCGCATCAAATAGCACTGAAATATTACATGCTCTCCGTTCACACCCCCGAACGGAAGGTTAATTACGCCTCAGCGAGTCGTTCTATTTCCAAGCTCGATCGGTCTCGATCGCGACAGAAATTGGATAATAAATCTCGACGCTTCCTAACAGCGGGTGCAGCCTCGAAACTGCGCCCCGAGCCTCAGAAATCGTGTCCGCTCGATGCATAGGTATGCAGTTCCACGAAGTGCCCGATCAGAGTAGCGGAAACATCGTCGTGTCCTTCTAAACCACGGGTGGTACCGAAGGAGATCTGTAGCCGGAATCGACCAGAAACGCGTCTCGTTAGCGATATACAGAAGCCGTGGTTCCTTGACCCATCAGAACGTCACACTTCCACCCTCTTCTCGCCCCACGTCAGCTTCGTGCACAGTACGCGCCTCGCGCCCAACTCGTCGTTATAACGACCCTGCCACGAAACTACCTGTCTTGCCGAGGTAAACGAGTTTCGCTAATTTCCCGAGGAACTGGGAAGTTCCTTGACGGCGGATACTCATGGACGATCCGGAAACTAGTCCCGGTGCACTTGCGGAGCCAAACAGCCGGGGAAAAATACTTGCTAGAATAAACTCGGTTAAACGAACGAGTTTGCTGGAAATTTGGATCGGGGACGGTCTTCCCTCGCTGGCCAGCCGCGGCGGAGTTTGATTTAATCGTTTTCTGAGGGACAGGATTAAGGGCACGATCAAACATGTGCACGGAGTGCTTGAGGTTCGGGCAGTTGCCGGCGATTCGAAAGAGAAAAGTGTGAGCTAGGATCAAAAGAGCGCGCGTGCAAAGTAATCTCTAAACTTTGTCAGTAGGTACCTACCGTGGATAAAAAATCGAATGAATAGGTAGTTCGTAAAATTCGACTTTTTGGAGCACGGATTCCCTTGATGTCCTCGCTTCAGATTGTGACTCTATATAATTGTGGTCGTTAGATGACTCTGTGAATGAAGCGATTAGTATCTCAAAGCGAGACCAGGCGCACAGGACACCTACGCGAGACAGAGATAGAGACTCTGTCATGGTCTCATAGCTCAAGGAACGTAGAAGCACGCTTTCTGCAACGTCGTTCTCCATTTGGTAATTCCGGCAGCTCGCAGGCGACAGGTCCGTGCCATGCCAAATTTCGTGTCTGTGGCTAGTCGATAATCGACAAGCCGGTTAGATCCAGTAGACGCTCGCAGCCGTCGGATGATCGACGCACGACGCCGAGATGCATTATGCAATCGCAATTCCAGGAATCAGAGCGGTTACGTCGCGTGTTTAGCACCCGTATCCACCGTGTAATTTCACCGTGGCCGTCTGAAACGTGCCAGGTTTACGAGTACGCCAGGAATAGTGGAGCGTGGAAAGCACGAATCGGTCCTGTCGTAAAGGCAGGAAAAGCACGTCACCGGGCCGCCCTCGCGGTGTCAGGAGCCACTTGAATCTGGACGTTGCCGCCGGACCGAACATAGGGCTGTTGGACGATTACTTCCTGCTGGCGGGAAGGATTTCGACTTTGTGACTTTCATTCTTGTTGGATAAACCTGGATCCCTCGTAAAGCGGGGGTGATCTGATTGGAGCTAATGAACGACAAGCATCGTAGTTCGTAAATTCCGTACAGGAGCGCGTCAAAGTTAAACGCGGTCACGTAGACGCGTAAGTAGGTGCATGGCGCTTCACTGTGAAATTTCATGCCCCCCCAGAGAGAGTGTCGTTGTTTCGGTCGGTAATTGTTTTCGAAGAAAGTTTTGCATAATGCTTCTTCGATAATGCGTGCACACGTGCCACGTACAGCGAACGACCGCTGTATAATTTTACAGGGCCGTAAAGACGCGCCTGTATCGGCCTTTGGCGGTGGCACTATGGAAAAAGGGAGTTAATGACTGCCGCGAGACGACATGACCTTTTATAGGGTTAAAGGAAATCTCTTCGGGTTTAATGCGCATCGTTACGGAGGCGCCTGTGCATCGACGTTGCGGGTGCTTTGACGTCTGGACCTCGGTCAGACTTAAAACAATAATAACTCTATAATAATTAAAATCTCTCAACTTCGTATAAATTGATAGATATTCAAGCGCGGCTGGCAGGTAATTTTAAAAGCATCAAGTTATAAAAAGAAGATTCCCGCTAATCGAAAGCTAACGCGACAATTCTCCCCGGGACGTTTGGGAATATTAGAAAAATCCGAAAGCGGCCGCGTAAGAAAGGCACGTTATCGCATTTCACGCTGGCAATTAGGTACTCGGGGGGACCATTTTCCGAGTATAATTGCTCTTAAAAGCGGTCCGGAGGCCCTTTCCACGTGCTCGGATAATCCGGAGGGCCGAGCGGACAAGTAAAGGAAAAAGGAGGAACGATTTTGATCCACTTTAGCGGGAATTCTAGTTAGCCCGGCTGCTGCAGCTCTCCGGTGAACCGAAAACTGAAAATGACACGTGGAAAGCGATTCTCTCGGATTCCTTTTCCCGATCTTCCAACCCGGTGGCCTATTTTAATTCGATCATTCAGGAGATCGTTTTAATTCCTTCGTTTAATTTACGTTCCGCGCGCGAACGATAGGGAAAAGCGGAGGGCTCCCGAGCATCCCCCCACAGCCCGTATCGATTTCGCGAAGTAACAGGCTCGTGGTTTCGATTATTCGATGGAGATTCTATGCCTACAAACTGTGGGTGTTTTCCAGCAATTCGGGCCACCTTCTCCAATTAATTCTAATTTATCACGCCCATTACGTTGCTCTATATATATATTTTTTTACAATATCACCCTGCAATGTTAATGTCTATACTCTCGGGCCTCTCATACTCCCGCAGATAATGGTCCATTAACGGAAGCCGGCTGGCCTGAATAAATGTTCTCAGCGCAATGAAAAATGTCAACGGCTGCGAGACAAATTGCTCGCTAATCCCGGCAGATATTTCTATAAATGCCGCTCCGAATCCTCGAAGAATCGGTTTCCCGCGCACGTCAATTAATATCGGACGATATCGTCGGATCCCGGTGAGCGCTCAATCGAAGAATAATTATCGGATTATTCGAGGAAACGTACCGGCGCGTAGTATGCGCAACCCGAAGGGATCTCGGCTGGAATTGAACGGCAATTAGTCGATTTGCCTTAGCTCGGCTACAATTAGCGGAAATTTAAATTCATGACGCTGTCTCGGGCATGCCTCCCCGGCGCACGATCGCGCCCACGCATGTGCTACTAATCTACTGCTATCCTAAATATTATATGAGGCTGGATTTCGTTCGGACCGATTCAATCGTCGATGAATCAAAGTGCACCTGGTTAATGGACTTGCAAGAGGGGGGGGGGAGGAGGTCTAGTCGTAAAGTCGAAAGGATTCTGATCCTCGATAAGTGGATTAACGATCTCGTTACGGGCTGTACGAATTTCGAAGACACGCTCCAGCGTGCTTCCGTAGGTACGTCGAAAAACGTGGAGAGTAAGGTCCCAATTAGTGGCCCACGTTTATTGCATCAACCAGGTTGGGGAATTTCTAAGAGTCATTTAATAAATATAGCCTCGCGCTAGCTGCCAGCTTCCTGAATAGAATTGTAGCCTTATCGTTTGCCTGTAAAGGTTTCCGAGGTTGTTTCAAAAAGTTCTGAACTGGACGTAATTGAATTTGACGATACGCTAGCAGGAACTTCTGCTCCGCAGCTCCGGCTGCGGGTAAACCGTAGAAGAATTATTTTTAATACAAGCAGAACCATATACAATTTGACGTAATTCCGGGTAGGTATTTACAGAGCATACGGTGGATAATTTTCAGCCGAGGCAAGCCGTTACAAAGCAGCCCAAGTGGCGTTCCACCGAGCATTAACTCCCGCGGTTGGAAACGAATATTTAATTCGGTTAAACAAAAGAGCGAGCCTGCCGGTAAAAGTTCTGTTCAAACGTTTACACAGCAAGATAATTTTGATTCAAATTCCGCGGCAATGGAGGGTGGCTTTTAGTCGCGCGATCTTTAATTACAGATTTGTAATTCGCGTGGCGGATAAATCTGGAGCGACGTTTATTCCGAGCATGAATTTCAACGTTATTTTTCACCCGCGTTTATTTAGCTACTTTTCAACCCTTTCGCGAGTGCGGAAATATTTTCCGACCCTTTTCCCGCTGCAAACTCGTCAAGGGCCATTATTCGTTTTTTCTCCCCCTCCCCATTAAGTTCAGCGCCGAACAACGCACGCATACGTTCATTTGAAATCGCGGCTGTAATTGGTTTTTCCAAATCATTGGGGGCTCCTATAAACACGCGGCGGATCGAGCGGTCCGACGAAAAATTCAATTCCCTGTAATGGGGGGGGAATCCGATAGGCTGAATGGGCGAGCACGGCCCGTATTAACCAGAATCCGCGTGAAACATATAAAATTGCGCTTTCGCGCTTCAATCGCGCCCCTTCATAACCGAAGTATCGGCGTATTGGCAGCATGCCACGATCTGATTCAATCGTTCCTTCTTTTTTTTTTCCCTCCGAGCATCGCCGCTATGTCTGATCCGTGTCGTAAAACCTTTAGCAACGTTTTGGCGTCCGTAATAACGTTGGCTGGAAATGTGACGTGAAAATCAAGCTGCGGAATACGCGAAGTCTGATGAACGTTTGAGGAGCGATCTACGAATCGTTAAGTAACAAAGTAAAAGCGATTTCTGTGCGTAAGTAACACCCGATATCAAGGGATTTAATTAATCGAGAACTCGACAGTCGTGGAAAGCGCTGTGCCCCGTGGCGACTGTTTCTTCCTATCTCTTAACTTCTAAACAATTGAAAATTCTGCTTGGAAAAGCGCAGGCCGAGATCACAGGGTTCGTTCTACTGGCGAAAGGAAAGGTGCAACGCTCCGAGGGTGGTGGGGGATGATGGGCATCGCAGGGATCAGGCGCGAGAAAACTCATTTCCTCGGTGTGAAATCGAGCGGTGGTCGGGTCCAAAAACGATCAACGATAGATTTTCCGAGCACTTTGGCCTGCCGGCGATCCGGCGATTGTTGGGCTGCGGAACGGGGCGAAAGGGCAGCCGCGTGAATCCAGCTAAGGGCGCCGGGCAAACATCGCATCTGCTTGGACCATTTCCTTTCGCCATTACGGTCTCGTTCTCCTCTGTCCGTTTTCGACGAGCCCCGTTCTCTTCGCTTCTGCCGAGCGCGTATCGATTTGCATTCGATACACCCAGGGGTCGAGCACCGATGACGGACCAATCTCTTTTTGCACGCCCGAATGGACCCCCGTTGCACGACGATGATATTTCAGGCGGGCGAAGAAGCAGCGACGAGATATCGCCCGCTCCATAGAAACGCGAGCGTCGTCGCGGCTTTGGTGACAGCGATCTTCAAGGTGTCACTATGTAATAGCGATAAGAATTTTCTATTTTCTATTAGCATTGTCCCCGGTGAATGAAATGCAGCGTGCCCACCTCCCATGCTACAGTTAAGTCCGTCTTCAGCCCCGATGGAAAATAGTTCTCTCTGTCGAGTATGATTAATTGCACGTCATTCGATGTGTCTAACATTATGTGGGTCAACCGGTGAGTCACGGCACGGTGAATAGTGATTACTGTCACGACACGAATGAGTCATCTACCTTTTAAACCTGTTTATTAAAGATTTTACTAGTAATAGAAGCCTTCGCCTGCCGGTAATCGCGATTACTTTCCATTCTAATTATGGAGCCTCGGAATGCATACTTATTGCGTTGGAGAAACAATTAACAGTTGACTGCTCACTTAGCGGTGTTATTAAAATCTCGGCCACTTGCTGCGGAAAGGACAGAACAGTGGAGATGTATCAATCATCCGGGGAAAAAAATTGAAATAGCATTAATAAAAGGGCAAGCAAGCTGTAAACAATCCTCGATAGGAGAAATTCCTTGGAATAAGCGATACTTCTGGTCGAAACGATAAATCATGAAATCTCCGAGGAAAGGCACGCCGGCGTCCGCGACACTTGAGAAACTTTTTCATTTCCCCATCCACCGCTACCGCCGAGAAGCTAAATTCTATTACAATTACAGGTCCCCTCGATCACCTCCGTTCCCTGTCGTTCTTACGTAGCTTCTTTCCTGTTTAAAAACAACGTCCCCGTTGTATCTGTCGGTCTCAATTCAGCAGTTCACGATCCCGCCGGGATTAAATCCGTATCGAGGAGGACTGCGAGCCAGGGCCAGGGGGAACTCGATTTTCTGGCAGTCGGTAGTCGAACGAATAAGAAGTCCCCGTGCGTTTTAACGACAGTTCTTTGATCGACGTCGACCTTGCAAGTGGATGTCGCGTTGCTCCGAAGACGCTCCTTTTTCCGTCCATCAAACGCTGCTCGACATGGAACAGGATTCGCATGAGATTTCTTAGAGATTTATAAAGACGAGATGGCGGGCATTATTCGACGGGACGCGTCTTCTTTCTGATGGAACTTCCAAACGACCGAGAGGTTTAAGAAAAATTGCACGCGATTTATGTTTACCTTTCTGAAGCCTATTTTCCAAAAACTAATCGGGTATTATCATCTTCGCAGTTATAAGTAGAGGAGACCGTGGTAAAGTGTGTCTAGAAAAGTTTGAAGTAGAAAAGTTTTTCCCTTTCAATAAGAACGCGTAGAAATAAATTTATAATATATATTAAACATTACTAATTGAACAGTTACGAGTAGCAATACTTTAGATAAACTTAGAGTGTATTAAAACCATAAAAAAACTTGGAAAAAGTAAAAAAATTACGCCAAGTACATGAAATCAAATAAATCACAAAAGAATAGAAGATAATAATAATTAGCATATAAAAAAAAATGTGAAATCAAAATGAGCTGCAAGTACATAAACTGTACGACATTCGGTCTCCACTGCCATTGATCCTACTTGTCGAGCTACCAGCTCTATCGCAACGCAGATCCACTTGCCCAATACCTTGGGACTCGCGAAAAGAATCTGTCTGTAGGTGCTGATTTAAGTTTCCTCGTCGAGGGGAGGAGCCGATAGTCTCGGTTTTACAGCAAGGCCCTATTACCGACGTTTCATACGCGATAGGATCTCTTTGGTCTGCCATCGAGGCACTAGAGCCCCGTAGTTAGCGTCGTAAGAGAAGACTGCACGCACACCGGTACGTAGATAGGGACTTCTTCCCTTCGCTCGCTATTTCTCATTTCCCGCTGTCGTCGCTGCACAAATGCAATCCCCTCCCACGCCAGCGCCGGGGACTTTCTCTCCATCGATAACTCGCCGTTCTTTCTTGGAGGTTCTCCTCTCTCCTCCCTCGCGGTCGTCGTCTCGGCGCCTGCCGATTCCGATCACGGAATCGCGGCGTCCGTCGCTCGTGAACGCCCGCCATTCGTCCAGAGCATCGCGGAAAAGATTACAGAATAGAGAAAAATACGAAGCATTCCAGGTCTTATCCGGGATCTCGCCCACGCTACCGAAAGCGTTCTTCCAATTTCTAAGGGTCGTTCCCTCGCACACTCGGGTGTATTTTATGGATTTCCATTTACCTAGTGGTTGTTCCAGTTAGGATTATTAATACCGGCCGTAACGCGCAAGCACGAAACAGGCTTACGAAGCTTAGGCCAGTTTGCGCCGCAGAGAGAGAGAGAGAGAGCGGTTGCAAACGAAGTCGGAACTTTATTAATGGGGATCAGTCAAGGAATTATCGCGGCCCATGTAACGCGACATCGAATAGCAATGCCTCATCACGGATGGCCCTGCATCCATCATGCGCCGATGGCATCCATTATCTCGCGCGTACTGTCTTATTTACAGAATCCTGTCAGAACGGCTCTCCTGGAATTCTCCGCGTTTCCTCTCCAGCATACGTCATCCTCCCTCTTAGATATATCGGACGTATTCCGTCGTTGACAGCAGGTAATGACGTGCATTCGGACCCCCTCCCTGTTAAGGCGAGCTGGATGACAGTGACGGATAGTGGTATAACAATTAGATCCGGGGGCGATAATGTGAATGTAGAATGAGAGAAACTATCCTTTCCCTATCCATTTAAGTATTCGATAGCCGCGTGGTCATTCCGCCTAAAGCAAACTGAAAATTACCGGAACTCCAGAAAAACGTCGAATTCATACATACCGTATGTACAAGTGCGTGCAATCTTCCACGTTGACGTATGCTTGCGACGATACGGATATTAGAATACAGCAGAGCCCTCGACCCGAGGCGAGTCCGTCGACGGTGATCTGAGAGCAGATTCGAGGAATCGACGTGGCCGCAAATTGGAGAACGTTGCCTCGTCATCCGAGGGGATCAGCCGATCGACGTGTCTCGAGGAGCCTCTCATGTTTTCTCCGCTGCTCCTTATCAGAGAGACATCGACGGTATCCCCGGCGTTGACAAGTAATGACGTGCATTCGAGCCCCGCTAGACGCGTTCAGACGACAAAGACGGACAGGCCGTGGCGCGACGAGGGCTCGAACCGGCAGAGGGGCGTCGAGGGAGGAGGGCCTCGTTACCGGAACAACAGACGTAACCGCAATCCATCGTAGGACAGAGCCGTGCTTCCTATCCCTGGTCGATAAGTCAATGCACCGACAATACCCATCGACAGGGAGAAACCACCTAACTGCAGGACGACCGTCCCTTGTACCACGAGCCCCGCTGCACTCGCCCCCTGCAATTCCGCCGGCGACCTCCACCCTCGCGGTCCGCGCTCCGCTGCATCAGACGCAACCTGCACCTGCACATTCGCGTGCAGGCGTACATAAACCCGGGGCGTCCGCCTCGCTACACACCTGGCAGGCTTGCACGGAGGATGATCAGCAGGGATCAGCGGAGCCCGACAATGGGAGCACATCGAATAAATGCAGGGGTCACGCGACTCGGTGCATCTTTGATTAAAATGTATCCAGTTGGAGCGCGAGGGAATCGCGCTGTCTCGCTTCCATTTTTGCCCCGTCTTCTCGCTGACGGAAGCTTCTCGCGCTTGGCTTCGCGCGATTGACGCGTTCCATTAGCTCGATGGTTAAAGAGGTTCCGCGGGCCTTTCGAGATGTCACGTAGAGAGCCTATCTGTCTGCTCCAGATGGGCATTCGGATGCGCCGGTTATTGGTATGTTCATTTTGCAATTGGACGCTGGAGGATTCCTCGTTACGCAAGACATCGTGGGTTTAATCTGAGGAGAGTCGTTCTTGCTGGAGAAGAAGGGTTTGTGGGATTAGTTGGGAACTCTGTTACGGCGTGTTCCTTCCAGTCGAGCGGGTGCCGCGCAGCGTTTCACGACTTGCCGGAGCCGTAAGTTCGTCTATCGGGTATATAATTTCGATGTCCTCCGCGATTTCTTCCCTCGCAATTTTGGTAAAACGTTCCGCGGAGCTAAAGGGCCGTAGGTGAATCGAAGTCCCCAGGGGTGAGTGAACCCCGACAATAGGCTCGTGTTCGATGAACGTGGACGACGATGCCCCGGTTAGGACAGGGACGTGGATGAAATAGAATACACCGGGTATATGATTTTTCCTTTTGCCTTTTTATCTGCCAGGGGGTTTACAATCGTTCCATCGAAACAGAATGTAAGGCACAATAGGGCCAATATATGAAGCACAATTCAGTTCATGAGGAGCTACTACCCAAACTTCACATGGGGATAATAATACCATTCCCTGCAGTTGATGTTGTGTACTAAGAGCTGGATGAGAAGGTGCACGAAGAATGGCGGAAGAAAAATAGACGTTTGATTATAGCAATTGAATTGGAGCACGATGACGTATTCATAGTCATAAGGGAACCAGGATGATTGGCACGTTTATAAAAATAGCAACGTAACTCGAGGTTCTTTTTCATTTGGAAAAGGTTTTAAACGTTATTTGATTAATTTGCCAATATTCAGAATTAACTTGAAATTGTTATTTGACCTGTTTGCAAGTTAGTTGGAATTAGATTAAAATTCACAAACTGACATAGTTTTCGTTAAAATCGCCACTTAAATGGTCAACAGTATTTTCGACTCCCGTGTTAAAGCGGAGTTCGAGGTCTAATTTGACAACCATTTCCTCTCCCGTTGAAAACATCGCATAATTAACGATGCTACAGGAGACACCGACGGTTTAATCGATGAAATGGCGAAGTTGACGCGGACATCTCGAAGATGGTTCCAGCCGACAGGCACTTAAGCAGTTACGTAGGTAGAGAGGCTGACAATTAGTACGAGCGTCATCGCGGTTAAATACGTAATGGTACCGGGGCCAAGGTTCAGGAGCAGACTTATTACTTCATATAGATTAATTTGTCGGAACTAAGAACTCGTGTGCCTACGTACAGCCAGGAATTTTTCCCCGTTCCCTTTACCAATCAACCAGCGAGTCAACCTCAATCAATTTTAATCGCTGAAGGTGACGCGTTGCCTGCGAGTAACCGACTGTCATTACCAAAATTTCCCTAAAGCGCACAATTACATGAATGATTGAAGGAATCACGATATACGCAAGAAAACTGCTGGAAGAAGGATTTAAAGGAAAAATTCAGGCTACAGTGGTCAGATACGAGCATCTGCGAGATGTTAGAAAATACACAGCGAAAGTGTCCCGCGCAGAAGATATTTCAAGAGGCGTAGAAACCTGTGATGTCTCGATGATACGAGGCTGACCGTTCCGCAGGTGTCCTTCGCGTTCGAGTTCGCAGAGAAGAAGTCTTTTTGTATTATTTGTCTCTCTCGTTTCCGGCCGGTTGACCCATCGTCCCGCGTTTGAATGGAATCTACCAACATCGTGGGTTAGCTCCATGGCAACAGATCCAATGAGCCACGGACGGGACGATATCGATACGCTTGGACAGCTTCGTGGAGCACAACTTTTCGGTAAAAAGATCGACAGGAGAAATAAGATGTCCGTGACGCCTCAAGAGCTCAAGGTTACGGGGAACCTTCTGTCTCGCGCGTTTTCGCGTAGCAATCGAATGGCGTGTCCGAGTGGCTGGATCCTCCAACAATGGACGATATATCGAAAAGTCCATTTAGAAAGGATTGCCATAGTCTAATGATTCCAGGTAGGGGAAGGTGGGGTAAAACGGAACGCTTAACTTTGGAGGGTGATAACTTAAAATCGGGAGGAGAAAGAGACACGAGACTTCAACAGGAGTCTTCAGTGGACCTTAGACTATAAGAGAATCAAAGCCATTGTTAAGGAAAATCTCTGGGAACAAAGGAAAATGAAATTTACCGGAGGTATTGAAATCTTCCCCTCAAAACGGAACACCCACTTGAAGCCCATGCAAACGTACAAAATCTTTATTTTTACGATTTAAAATGTATTCATTTATGCTAAAAACTATAAATATATGTTTTAGGTATAACTGTTAGAAATAAAATATAACAAAAATATATGCTATACATATTGGAAAAAATATTTTACTAGATAACATGAAACTTACGGAAAATAATCAAATATAAATATAATATCGTAAAAGAAGGATAGATTAATACAGTTTGTTTATTATTTTATGAACAAAAATCACATACAAATGTATCATCTTTCTTTTCATCACTGATGCAAGCCTCATGGGTCCACCCTTTACATGCAGTCATTTAGTAAACATTTAATATTTACACTTCAGCGCGAGTTAAAGAACTTTTTATATAGTCAAAATGTAGCGCAAGGACTATAGAATCCAACGATGTACTTGCCGTTATTAATTTTCCAAATCCAAGTACCGAAAAGTGGTCGAAAGTCCAACGCAATATTGAGACGTCGATACCGGAAATTTTTCCAACTCTCTTAATGGAAAAATAACGCGTGCAGGGGTCTATGGTCTATCACAAAATGCTATGAGGACCCTTTGCTTCCATGTCACGCGATACCAACTCATTCGCAGCTCTTATCTAACAGAAACATTGGTGTTCCGTTTTACCCACCCCTTCTGTGTTACCCCACTTTCCCCTTTTCAATACGAGGATCTGAACAACGAGATCGTTTGTTTCGTTGATCAGCAAAGTGCATGGTGCCAACTCCAAGGCGATAGGAAACGATGGAAATCGATCGCTGGGCACCGAGGGATCGCGCAAGGTGTGCGGCGTACGTTTCGCCAGAAAGACGGGCGATAATTCCAGGCGCGGTGTAAGATCGAAATTCTCAGCGAGGTATCTCTGCATTGCAGAACAATTCCCCCGTAGCCGGTCGCAGCTACGTCTCCCGGCTGCTAAATCGTGATATACATGCAAATTTCCACGGTTACGGGGCTGCGAAACGGAACTTTGACCGCCATTACGATGTCGGATATTGAATATCGTAATGCAGCACCGCCGTTCCGGCTGGGCCGTATACCACGACAGGATCGTTTACGCCCACGAAGAAATTCTCCTCGAGAACTTTATACGACGCGTTCTGGGGCACCCGAAGCGCTATGATTCACGGGCCAGCGGGAACTATAGCCCGCTCGGAAAACCTACGACCGAGATCTCCGGCGGTGCGTTGGGGAGCACTCGTGGCATAGATTTCGTGAATTTGTAGCGAGCTAGGGGAGAAAAGCTTTCTTCCCGCGGAGCGGTTCAAGCATTCCCCGGGGAAAACTCTTCCCGCGGCATTTTTGCGCGACGATCGATTAATGATTAATTAACCGAGTTGCGAGTGAAACAGGAGTTTAGTTGGAACAGTGGGGGGCTAGGGGGTGGAGGGAGGAAATTACAGCGAGCACTCGTTTATGTTTGTTCACCGCGCCGCGGAAACTTGGAGTCAGAAGTTCTTTTTTCCCCTGGCTGTGCGATTTTTTGTTTGTTTCTTAATAACGAGCCGCGAGCCGGGGCTGGAATTTCGACGAAGGGCGGAAGTGTTTTTCAATGACTCGCGGAACTTTTCCACCGAGTAAGACGTCAGTTTTCCAACGGGCCAAATGGAACAGTAATAGAACGGCAGTTTCATCGGAACGAGTTGAGAGCTCGCGTGAAGGCTCCACGTAAGCCCAGCCTAGGAAAGCTCTCGTTCAAACTTCCGGCGGAGTTTCAGCGTCGCAGAAATTGAAGTTGGAGTGTCTCGTGGAACGTCTCGGAATCATTTTCGGCGATCCAGCCAGCGAGCGATCGACTCCTGATATGTGAGGATAAAGCACCTCCGCCGGCCACCTCCGAGCAAAGTAATAACGATCAGGTTGTCTTAAAGTGTACGGCCTCGAATAGCCGTTGATTGGCTTCGTATCTCTGAGGGAAAATATCAACTGAAACGCGAGAAGGCTACACCCACTACTAAAACTAATAGCGAGCGAAAAGAAAAGTAAGGGTGCAGAAATTCCTCCACGAATTATACACGATTGAAATGTCAGAATTCGAAAGTTAATGTTTAAAAGTGCATACAGAATTTGCAACAAATTCCTCCCGAACGCGATCGGGGGTAGCTAGCCTCCGCCGGCGGTGAATGCCTCGCTCCTTTCCTTTTTCCAGCATTTTTTTTTTTTTCTATCTCTCGGTGCAGCAGAGCGTCGTTTATCGCGGCAGAGCGCAGAATTTCTGTCCGTTTCTCTTTCGTTTCCTGTTCTTTTTCCGTCCATCAAGTTCTGGAAACGCGCGCGGACGGAAACAAAGCGTGTTCCGCCCGGTGTTTCGTCGCACGCGAGCGAGACGCAATCGGTAGGATGAGTTTCGAGCTTCGCATTTATCAACTCTTGAAGCCGCTCCACCCACTCTTGGCCCGAGACAAATGAAAGGGGGAAAGGTTGTAGGTGTCGGTGGTTGGCGGGGATATAAATTCATTTTTCTGGGAATAACGCGGCCCAACCCTGGCCCTGCCTCTGCTGCTCCGAGCAGTGTTAAACGATGCATTCGCCGATTCGAAGTATCGCGCCCGGGTAGCGAGAATTCCAGACGGGATCGTCTTTGAAATTGTCTCCTCGTGAACGATGGCTTCCTCTGGGCGCCGTATTTTCCTTTTCGAGTTTCGCTTTATCGGCACCGTATTTCTACGGTTTCCGCCGCGCCCGGTGTGCAGCAAGTCGATTGAAGATGCCTGGAGCTAACTTTCTTGCCGGAACATACCGCCGTTCTCTGACGTTGGTCGCCTGATTGATTGATTACGGACGTACAGTCGACTCCGCCGTCACACATGGATAAAGGAAGTTTTGAAAGTGTCTAATCACTAACTAATTGCCTCCTTCGACGAGCAATAATTTGTAGATCGGGCTGGATCGAGCCCGCTCCGCAGCCAGTGATCTTCAGGCCGAACTGCCACTTCGGTAATTGCCTTCTGTGTGGTCGCCAGGTTCCGGGGGCCTGATCGATATCCTTGGTTGGCATCTAATAACCAATTATATCAGTTCAAAGGTAGAAGCAACTTCTGAACGATAATGTCGGATAATTCCAGCACGGTTGACGGTATCTTCTTCGGTCGCGAGTCGTTCTTGAATAAAATACGCGAACGGAAAGTTAGTTAATTAAGAGGATTAAATAGGAGCATTAAGGAAATATTCCGAGGTATTTCGGCTTTCATTCCGTCTTCTATAAAATGAAAATTCGAAGGGAAAATTTCCCGGGAGTACTTGTACTTGTTCCTTCCTCGACTTTCAGGGAAGTCTACGCGCTGGTAACGTCGCTTTAACACTTAACTCTTAGCTTCTACCCGGAGCGCCCGAATAGCATTCCCATTAAACTTTTTCCTTGAAATTTTCATGCGTAACGAAGTCGAAAGTTCTTCGGATTTCGAAGTGCTTGCACGAGCTCGCACGGGATTCCGACGTACTTTTAATTTCAATGCATCGAGCCGTGTTGTTTCATCGCGGCCGCGGTCGCGAGAATTCTTAAATATAACTTCCTTCATTTCTAAGACCGATGCTCGATCACCGAAGTTCAGCTATTTATTTCAGCGGCATCCTGTACATCGGCGACATGTACGCCACTAACTTACTTCGTTCCCCTCCATCAAAAGTCTTCGTGAATCCTCCATTCTTCTTACAATCCGAAAGTTTCCCGACTTTATTCCCGAGATACACCGTGACGCTGCTTCAACGGAGCTCCGCTGTTGAAATCGAAAGACGAATAGCGGTATTTCCTCCCGAAAGGGGAGCATCTTCGCCCCGATGTATCCAGCGGGATAGCAATGCTAGTAGACTCGCTTACGTGCGCGCATGTATGCGTCGCTGTCGGAGGTATTAAATCTCAAATATTTAATATCCCCAGATTTTCATGTACGTCCGTGACCCGCCCCCCCTATCCGCGCCATCATCTGAACCCCGGAAAATACGGGACGTGTCACGATCTTGTTGCAAACAGAGAAACGACATCCACATCCTTTATGTCTGCGAAGGCTGGCGACGACGACATTATGAGCTACCACAGAGGCCCCCAAGTACACGGGAGGAACGTTGATCCGTTCGAGACGCGATAGTGGAGCATGTTAGGGGATTGGGAATGGGGTATCGGGCGTAGAGATCGCGCGATTCGGTGGTTATGAGGGAAAGCAGGATACTGGGAGCATCCGTGAACATTCCCTCGGGTAATGGAACGTCGAGATTTGTCGCAGGCCAGGCTGGAGAGAAGGATGAACAAAGGTACTTTGCGATGAATCTTCGACGTACATATATGTATACGTTTCGCAGATGGAACTGGCGAATGCATTCTGTGCGGAATTCTTTGTAATTCATCCTCACGTTCCAAGCAATCGCTCAATTTCTCTATGATAAACAGTTGTCACTCACTGCAGCTCCCCGATCTAGGGGAGCTCAAGCAGGGATACCGCCCTTTTTCTGGTGACTTTGCAGAGACATTTTTCGTTTTATTGTTTGTATTTAAGTTCTGGTCATTTGGTAATTTGTTACTTTGACATTACTAGAATTATTGTAAACATACCATGTACATCTTACAAATACATTTTGACCTGAATTCAAGGATATTTCTATATTTTCATAAACAGACACTTCTGCACACCTTAGTGTACGCAGACTTTTTATACCTAGTGTATATATTTTATGTAGCTATATTAAATTTTTTATAAGAAGCCTCTTGTAATTTAACAAGTTCCTACAAAAAAAATTCGCTCACTGTTAAAAATTATATTTTAAAATAATCATTCGAGCGGCGAAAATCATTTTCCCCGTGTTCTACCACAATTAAACTCATAATCAGTATATAATCAATTGGTTTTGATCTCGAAACCTTATCTCTGTCGACTTGGAAGGTCAATGCAAATATCTCGAGCAATACCATAAAATAAATTTCAACGACAACTTTCGGGCGTATTTGAATCGTGTATCGACGTCTTGCGTAAGGGAAGTAAAAGGCACGGTTGCATAATAGTGTCCGTTATGCTCGTGTCAGAAGACGTCCCCGTATAGTCCCGTGTAATAGCCAGAGTCCAGATTACGCGGCAAGGGAGCACAATAAGCCGAGATAAATTTCTGGTTGCTGGAAAACAGCGGGCGGAGGCCCGTTTTATGGGGCAGCCGTGGTATCACGATTTCCCGTCCACCGGGCGTCATCGCTGTATGCGCGCCAGGTGAATTATTCACCGGTGTGTCATCTGACAAAAGCACCCCAGGGCGCCGCGCAGAATGCGGTTTAAGGCCCGTGTCCACGACCGTGTGCTTGGAATAATGTCGCCTGCCGGCTTGTATGAAGAACTTTAAGGATCGGCCCCGTGGCCTGGAACCGTGTCCCTCGCCCAGGCCAGCTCGTTCATTCCCGCGGCAAAGAAACCCTCTCCTGGCGTTATTTCGCGCAAAACCCCTTGCATCCCCCTTATCACAAGCGAGATTCCATTGAATTCCTGCGACTCTCGAATTCCGCGCAAGAAACAATTGAAAAACTGCCATTAATATAAATATTGATCGGACAGCTCGAATTAAATCCGGATCGCCAGCGGGTACGTGGTCGAAATAGCTGATCGCGCTGAAAGCCAGAATCGCAGAGAAAAACGGCTCTGTCGCGGCTCGTGCCAATTGCGCCACGAATTTCAATTCTCAGGCACATAATGATCAGTCGCGTCACGATTCCGAGCTTTTATAAATAACATCGACGTCTGAATTAATGACGGGCCCGCGCGTCGAAAATATTTGCCGCGTGATCGCGCGGGCGAGCAGGATCGACGAGGGTGGTTTCCAGGGGGAATCCGCGAAATCTTCGCGTGCCTGCTGATTTACAATTAATTTCGCGCGTAAGTCCTCGATGCGAGCTTGCGATTGGGGCGGTTCAGTTTCGTCATAAAAACCAAGGTAGATCTGGGGACGTCGTAAATGTTGCATGACGGAGGACATCATCCGCACCCGCGACTAGCGGTGCATAAAGGGAGCAGGGATTTATCAGTCGGGGCCCGATCGACGGGAGGAACGCTGTTTCGGATGGTCGTTAACCTTTCTGGTGTAACAATAATGCGGCTATAAATCCAGTAAAACAAGGGTGTTATAAGGGCGCGTGCTGCGGCAGCGGGGTCTTTATTACGTGTCGTTGATGACCTTCTTCGCAATAACGGTGGCCAGTGCATTGTTCTTGAGGTGTCAGACCGTGTGTATTGTTCTTAACGCTGTACACAGTCCAGCGTGTTATTAATCTCCTCCCTTCATTTTTCCGAGCGGAGTGACAGGAATCGAGGGGACGGTTTCCGAAGGGCGTGTCGGTTACTATCTCCAGTATGGTAAATGCTCTTAACTCTCTGCACCGACGCACTCGTCTCTTTCGTTTCTCTTATTTTCCCGTAATTTATAATCGCAACACTTCAGTGGAAGATCGAGGAAGCGCCGGTAAGAAGCTCCTCTATCATTGGCGAGATGGTAACGCGATCTGTCGAGCAAAATCAGTTGCTTCGCGAGCCCGGTGCGTGGGATATTGCGCTTGATTGAAAACAGGAACGAAACGAGTCACGAACGAGACAGCACGTCGAAAATCTACCATCAAGAGCCCTCCATTGTAAACGTTCGTTCACGAGAAGTTCGCCCTACCGCAGGGAAGTTGACGCTGCAAGTTGTTAGCGCAGAGAAGCCCACGTCACGCGCGTATCGCGATGTCAGGCTGAAAATTTACATGACGCACTCCACGGGCAATTTCATTCTGTCTCGTCAACGCATCATCCTCGGGAGTAGATGCGGTATGAAAGCTTCGAGCTTTACGGCAACACGGGCGCTTCGCCTTCGATTTCCACGGGGCAGATTTTATTGCTCCTTGGCGGCGGTCGACGTGCGGCAGGAACTCCCCGCGCGTCATATTTCATCGCGTATCACCCGACTTGGACCCGACTGCTTCGGCTGAAATTCCGCCGGAATAAAGCGCGCGCCCCCCACCCCTCTGCACCCTTTGGCACGCGGACCCTGTGAAATCTAGTTGTCACGTTCCATTCGATTCGCTTCTGATCCACGGTCTCTCCGTGGCCAAACGGGAGGGGATGATTTGTGTTTAACTTCTTTCGGGGTCCTTCGCCCCGGGAGAAACTCGCTCGGAACACTTCCGTTCACTTCGGTTCGTGACTTCCCTCCCGCCAGGGAAATTCTGCCGCGACTACGGGGTCCCGACGGTGCACAGGGATCGCGGATTTTCACGCGATTTGCTGCAGGCCACCATCGACCCATCGCATCAACGACTGCTTGATTTATAACCGTGTTTATTTTTGTTCGTTCGTTTTCTGGTAAATTAACAATATCGACAATTTGAGACCCCTGTACTTTCACGATCTCTTGGACTGATTTTATTTTAGGATATTTTTTAGACAACGAAGAAACATATGTCTTTCAGCAAAATTTTGTAAATCGTCACCTTCCACCTTTATCTGCTTCCACGGTTATCGAGAAAAATTTCGTTGCAACTTTGTATTATGGGCAAGAAAGCAGAGGAGCGTTCTGCGAAAATGCTCGAGACGCGCGTGTAGTTGCGTGGATCCTCATGGTCGTCGCGTGCACACGCGGGCAATGTCTCACGCG
The DNA here is from genome assembly GCF_050908995.1 of Andrena cerasifolii. NCBI lineage: Eukaryota > Metazoa > Arthropoda > Insecta > Hymenoptera > Andrenidae > Andrena > Andrena cerasifolii. The sequence goes on along the minus strand of NC_135119.1, from coordinate 22,035,077 downwards.
AGCTCTGCACAGGCGAAAACGGCGCAATTACGTAATACCGGCGAGATATGCTCGGCACGCGACCGATTCTAATCCCGTTAAGCGTCCTCCTTTAGCTCTCGCATTCCTTACGTACTTCCGTTATCTCACCTTTCCCGGGGAAATAGCCCGCTCGGAAAGGGGCGTGTCACCGGAAGAGTCGCACAAGCGTGCTCGCGCGTTCATTCCCCGCGGAGCCCCGAGCCGACTGAAATAGGGAAACAATGAAAATTCCACCGATATCTGCATATCTTGAAATCCGTTCGCCTCCTCCTTTTTATAAATGGACTCTGTAATTGCGCCGAGAAGCTCCTCCGCTATTCCTCCGTCATCCCTGAAATTCGGCCACGCGATATCCTCCAGAGGGTAGGTATAGAAATTTCACGAAGTCAAGAATTTACTCGTCGGTATCCGATTTCGTGTAATTCCACTCTATCGACAGCAGATTGGAAATCGTTCGATTCTGCTTGTGTTTTCCTGGTTCGACAAGAAAGAGATCCGCACATTGTTATTCGAGTACGGTGACAAAACAGACACGGGATCTCGAAAGGGTGAACCCGAAAGTAACCGTAGTGGGTTCATTAACGGGGCATTACTAATCGCGAAAGGGACGCCCGTTTAATTAGAGAAGTTACCGGAGAACTTCCCTTTCGCATACGGACACGTATCCCAGAGTTGCTAGGTTAGACGGTGGTTGACCATTTTACTCACCCACTGCGACCTCGGAGCGTATTCTACTTCGCTCTCCCTTCGTTGCCCTCGCCTTGCGGGCGTCTTCTAGCGGTATCCAAAAACCTACCAAAAAAATTGTAGGATTGTATTTAGTAGCTTGTATGCAATAATATTAGTGTTTTAAGGAGATAGAAATTACTGCTTCAAATATCAGTTGTACCACTGAAGTTACTTAATACCGTTTGAAGCATAATCCGCAAATGGTTTTTTAACCGTTTATGTTAAATAAATAAATAAATAAATAATCGGTAACTGAAACGTCACGTGATTGCGACCCAGGGAAGCTTTCCACTCTAAAGTATCGAGCTTAAATAATGGAACGGGGAAGGTTGGAAGAGGGTAGAGATCGTTAAGTTTCGGGTTAAACACCGTGACACGGTTCATCGGAGACAGATAATTGAAGGCGGGAGGGATTCTCATCGGGTACGATATTATCGTGCTCCTCTGCGGCTGCGAGACCGCGGCGACGACGAGAAAAACAACACAGCGCAGCTGGAATCGCGTTGTTTGACTCTCGAGGAAAGAAGTCGCTGAACCAATAAATTATCTTCTCGATGCTGCTGCAGTGCGAAGGGTTTCCCGCGGTTCAATGATTCCTTACCGCGTCGCCGAGCTTATTTCCCCTGCTCGCCGTTCCGCGACCGATATTATTCCATACTGTCGACCTCGCGCGTAAAGACGCCCGTGTGTACATGTACCCCCCGAATTAAGCCAGCGAGTAGCAGCGCAAAATCGACGAGTGTCATCTGTCGCGACGTTCTTATCGAGCTTAATAATGGGTCGGTGAAACGGAGAGCCGTCTCGATGAAAATGTCTCGAAGCAAACCGACATTACGGCCCGAGATCCGCTGGATACTCGCCGTTTTTGTTTCTCGATTACCGGCAACGTGAAATTCAATCGCGTGTCTGATGATTAAAGGCACTTTAAATAAAATGGTTTAGGGAAATCGATGTAGGTGTTTACTATGTTTCGCGCGTCGCGTTTTTCACGAAATTAATATAACTTGCTCCAATTCGAATGCGGGGAGGTTAATTTGCGATACCTCTGATACCGTAGAAATTAGTTTTACAACTGTCCGAGCATGAATTAAACGCGATATAATATGATAGAATTAATAAACACCCGGTGGGTGCGAATTGGTATTTAAATTTACGGTTTGGAACGAGTTTTCTGGCGAATCGTGTCGAAGGAAATATAATTAGGTATTTATTAATACTGCGCATAATATAGGGTAGACCGGGGGCGATTGTAAAAAGTTAAATATCTCAAAACATGTGATAGATATTAATACAAATTTTGGGTATATGATGAAGAATGACATTTCGAATACACACATCCATGGCCTAGCAGTATAGATACACAATAGACATGTATAGCGAAGAAAATAACTTCTCGATACCCTAAAGTAGCGTTTTCTTACTGATTTAAAATTGTAATATAAATACTTCCTTTGCAAGTACGTGTTTTCTCTATTTTTTAATATTTAATCTGGTCATTTTTGAAGTAATACTGATCGTTACTTGTCACTTTTAAGTGTCTCGTTAATAAAAATTTATAATTTAAGTTCAAAAGCCTGGTCGGGGGCGATTGTAACATGATATACCGGGACAAAACTGAATAGTGACAAAGAAGATTAATAATATTGTCTTGTTTGCATGGAATCCTATAGGACAACACAAGCAAACCAAATAAAAAATGTACTGAATGTAAGGATTGACCACATTAAGAATGCACCAGCCGAAACGTTTTCTATTTCTGCCACAATTGCGACACCGCATAATTGGTTATAAATTTTACTTTTTCCATTTATTATTATAATTAAAATCGATAAATATTTTAATTTTGTGAAGTTAAATTTGTGCTACTATCGACTCCATGCAGTGTTACAACCGACCCGGGGTCAGGGACAGTTGTAACACTTTCTCCGCTTCTAATTTTTTATTAATAACCTGGATATTACTCGACATACAGTGAACCTGTTGTGTCTCAATAATGTCATAAAAATAAGTAAGATTTTCGTATAAAAACTTTTGTTGTAACTGTAATAGTTATTGCGTAATCGTATTCCAAAGTCAAAGTGTTACTACCGCCCCCGGTCTACTCTACTTTGCATTTATGATTTTAAAATTCCATCTCTCTGCGACACATTTTTTTTAACCGACCATTCTAAACTCACTTTCCGGAAAATTGCAATCTGTTATGCAGCCGCTGTTCTTTGTGTTCCAGGTAAATGTCTGCCCCGACTGTTGGATTAATTGTCAATCAAAGTTCTGACCTTGCGGGTGAGTGACTTATAAAGAAAACTGCACGCCTCGCGACGCACAATGCAATTTCCTTTGACCTTTGCTTTTTTCTCTCGCGCGAGCGTGGATCTAATCGACAAAGTTTCGCGCTGCCCGTGCAAACTCGATCGCGTTACTAGCGTTCAAGTTCTTACAGGATTAGTTTCGCCATCAGGATACGAACTACTTTCGCTTGTGACTCACGGGCTAAACTTATTCGTTTGAATTTTCAGTCCGAGCTTCTTCTGGCGCGTAACGGAAAACTTGGTGTTTGCTGGATGCCGACATTAACGGGATATCTCGAAGAAGTAGCGCCTGAACTTACAGTTGCCTTTAACTAAATCATTAGTAAATTAGAAACATATTAGAGTGAAGCTCGTCGAAAACTTGCCAGGAGTTTGAATGCGCGTTGCGGAAAATGATTAAAGGATTACCTACTTCAGTGATTTTAACGCCCATGAATTCCATACTTAGAAAGGTCTAATATAAAGCTTCAATCGGAATACATACGCGATGCTCTGACTGTTTTAATCGGTGTGCTCTTACACGGGAAGTTCGGTTACCCGAACATTCTTCAGAGTGAAAACACTCCTTAAAGATTAATGCGTGATTCCTACTTTCCTGTATATCTTGAAAACTGTAGTAGATATAAAAAAATTATTCAGATGAAATCTTAACGGCTTTTTATGCCCTATAAAACTGTGCAACGAAATTGTTACAAATTTGTAGTTTAGATATAAAAAAACTTCCCCACTATAGATTTTAAACAATTCGATTACATAGTTTTATGGAGCATAAAAAGCCGCTAAGTTTTCATTTGAATAATTTTTCTATATCTACTATAGTTTTCAAGATATACAGAAAAGTATATCTTAAAATCACTCGTTAATATTCAAGGGGTGTTTTCACCCTGAAGAACTGAAACCGGCCACAAAAATTTCTTGATACTTCTATTGGGGTTCTCTGCAAACCTGTTTAAAAAAATTGGAATGCTCGGATAACCAAACTTCCCTTATTAGTGCTATTACTAACAGATCGATATACACGTATCAATACGGCTCAGCCGATGGTTTGTCGGTCTCCTAATCAGCAGCCGCTGATTAGCTAATGAGTTTAGTCGGGTGGAACCATTTATGTTCCTAGGGAACCCACCGTACCGAGCTGACAAATCCAATTCGCTAGAAATCTAGTTCGACGCTCTCTTCTATTAAAATCTCGACGGGTTGTTTCCTTGATCATTGATACATATCCCTGGCCATGAGGCTGCTTGTCCTCTGGCTATGTTCAGCGCTATGCCTGCACCCGTCGCCCGTGCATACACGTAGGTACGCGTGTGCACGCCACTATATGCTACCTTGATGTAACATGGCAAGTGTTCTGCAACGTATCGATCGACGGTCCAGTCAGTTAGTCAATATTAGGTGCACCAAGACAGAACGGAACTCCGGCATCGAGGCTTCACTTCATGTTAATGCTTTTACGCAGTCGTTGCATCGCTCACGGATGTGTAATACCACAAACGTTACACAGTCAACCAAGATGGGAGAAGTTCGGCAGCTGCAGCAAATTGTTACGCCGGAACTTGGACTGTAGTGCCATTTTTATGAGTCACGAAAGTGAAAGTTGCTCGATGATGGTTGACAGGTTGTTATGAGGGATAGACACTGTATAGGGTTACTACGATCGTGATAGGGTAGGGTGGGGCTAAAAGTCCGGCTGGTAAAAAGTCCCGAATTCAAAATCTCTATTCCTAAAGAATGTATTGAGTTTCGCAGTATACTTTCTAAAAGGCGAGAAGAAACAGAGGTGACCACTGAGTCGCCAGTCGCTCCTGGACGCTCGTGCGAATCACACGACGCCTTCGCTATTTTATGTATCGAAAACTAAAAGAAATATGTCGTCTTTATTGTTTTCTACGAAGTAAACCACAGTTTAAAAGCGTATCAGCTAAGTACGTTAAGATGGGATGTTCCTTTAGTAATGTGTGCATGATATTGTTTATTGCTGAATGATAATATTTTCTAACGTATATATCGCAGAAACTATAGAGCTACCATTGGGGCAAAAAGTCCCCCGACTAAAAATATATATTTTATTACTAGTTTTCATGATAAGATGGCCAAAGTATAAAGAAATAATGCCAAAGTCTTTAAATAGTGTTTTCATTTTTTTCAGTTTTTAGTTCAAAGTGAGTCTCTGACTTATATTTATATTTTTTGATAAAGGAGTCATGCTTTCCTAGCAATTTTATAATGGGCTAGTCCCGTAAAATAATAAATAAATAAATAAATATTTGATGATTTGAAAAGACTTTTGTACTTATTTAGTTTAATATCACACGAAAAGACATTAGGGATTTTCTACCCTATGCAATGGACTTTTTGCCCCGTGCGTGGGGTTAGAAGTCTATTTTGCATTGACAAACATTTTGAGGTATAACTCAACAGAAAGTAATAGTATCAACAAACAAACTCCGTGAACGTAAAGCATAATAGTTATAGTTTATACAAAATAACGCCAGATATCTTTAGATTGTTATTACCAAATTTTACCTAGGTTTATACGAAAAACGGACATTTAGCCCCTCCCTACCCTACTAGACACGTGGAAAATTGTCGTTCTGGTTTAACAGGTATAGTTTATTCACACCTTCTCTAATTACATATCCACTGCCTTTTAACCCTCCCGTGGGAACTTCTTTCGAAAAGAAACCCGTATCCATACGAAAGAGGGAGAAGAAAGAGATGCAAAAGTGACTGACAAGTAATGCAATCGATTCACCGGAAGTAGCCCGCGAAAGGCATTCGTGCAGTCTCGAGAGGCATGGGACAAAGCCTGCCGACACGCGACTCTCTACGCTTGGAAAGCGGACCGTACAGTTGTCGAGCGAGCGTTAGCGAACCATCCGTCGATTTATCGGCGTTGGTTTACATAAGAAAGGTTTCTATGCATTGTTAATAGCATCGGTAACAGGACGGCGCGTTTCGAAACGCGACACCTCGCCCGTGCCGCGTTTTCTGGCGTCTGTTCCGCGCCTCTTGAAGCCCACGGTACGTGGCCCGAGGGAGGCGAGCACGTTCTTGCACGTGCGAATTCATAAAAGATTCATTCGGGTCGTTTCGCGCGACGTAACGACCGCGAAGAACTTTCATCCCGTACTCTCGGATGACAATGGGAAGAAATTGAATGTACAACTGTAGAAAAAACGAAGCTGCCTCCCTCAGTCCACGGGCACGTGTTGGTAACACGAGACGCAGAACGCTTTGCCTGCTTTATTGTGTGACGATCCATCAACGCCGTGCCGAATTTCAGTCTAACAACAACTAACATAAATCCTGAAAATCTTCAAGAATCCGTATCCCATGTTACAGCGCACAAAAATGCACGAATGTGGTACTCGAGCCGGCGTACTGACAAGGGATGATTCCGAACCCGAAAATTCAAAAAATTCTGAAACTTCGCGAATATGTAGGGGATTTCCTCCTGATTGCAACGCAATTTTTGTTTGCTGCCCAAATTCACTCAAAGGGGGTGAAATTAATCCCTGAAAATTCGGCTATTTTGCGATTTTCTGTTATAACTCGCGAAATGTAAGAGATAGAAAGAAAGTTTCGAGACAAAAGTTACTTCTTTTAATTAGATCTAGCATTTGGTAAAAAAAATTATTATACTGTTCACGAGTTACAACAGAATATCGGAAAATAACCGGATTTTCAGGGGTTAATTTCACGCAAACAAAAATTCCGTTGTAATCAGGGGGAAATTCCCTACATATTCACGAAGTTTCAGAATTTTTTGAATTTCCGGGTTCGGGATGTTCCCTTGTGAGCCCGCGAGAGTTGGCACGAGCAGGGAAAGGACAGAAAAATATGTTCAACTGAAGCCGGTGCCCCGCACGCCGTGGCGTTTAAACGAGATTTCTATCCCTCCTTTATTTAACGAATTTCTCCCGGGCGAGCAGGGATCTTAATTGCGTATCGCGTTACTTCGGGAAGTCCGCGAGCGTGGGGCGGAAGGAACGATAAGAGGATTACCGTGGCGCAGATTACGCCGTAAGAATTATTGGCCGCTGCCGAAAACGATAATCGCGAGCGACGTATCGCGCGGGCCAGCCCGCGCGTCGCGATCAATCTTCATCGTTTGTCGATCGCGAGCGCGGCCGCGTCGCCGGGCTAGCCTGGCTCGATCAGTCATTGATTCTTGTCCTTCGGGGATGTATTATTGTCGCACGGGGGTGCGTGGCGAGGGATTACAGCGAGCGATGTTCCAGCGGCTGAAAAACAGACGGCGCCCGCGGGGACGCTGCCGAAGAAACGAATGGCACCCTGTCGAGACGTCCAAACAATTTCCACTCCCGATGTTCTTGACAGCCAAGGATGCCGGACCGTCCCGTCGATCGTGGACGGCTCGTTTGCAATTGTAGGCGTCCCTTCTCCGCGGGAGAATGTTTAATTAATTTCGTGAGTGTAGGTACAGTTTCCTCTTATTTAGAGGGTTCAGTAATTGATTCGAGAAATGGGAATTGACGGATTCACTGGGATGGGAGGGAGGCTAATGCGACCTGCTCGTGTGTGGATATAAATGTGTTTGGTTAAATATCTTTAAATAAGCAGTTTAACCCTTAACTGGTATACTGTTTTTGGCAAACGTGACTGGTATACTGGGGTCGTGGCAGACCCGAAATAAAAAAGGACATAGAAATTTGTAAAGTCGACACTAGAGCAACCACTATGAATATTTTCTTCTTAGGTAATGTAGAAAATAATAGAAGCGTAGAAAGTTAAACTGTTATTTTAAAATTAATTAGAAATTCAGTTTACCAACTTAGACAACCGAAAATTGTACATCGAACTTTGGGTGCTTGGGGTCACGAGCGACCCCAGGATACCAGTTAAGGGTTAAGTTACATCTTAGAAATTGCTGGTATATGGTGCCTCAGTGACGTCTTAATCTGTAGACGAAAGATTGGAAAATTAAAAAAAAGAGGGTTGTAAAAGCTAGAAAAAATTGGAAATGCACCCTTCAACTGTAATGGATAGAAAATAACAAATACACCAAAATTTAGATTTTAAAATGAGTCTTTTTTCGTGGAATGGACCCCAATCTTGTTAATACTTATTCTCTTCGCATTTTAGCGCGGTAGTTTTTATTTTATTTCATTTAGAATAATTTAGAGGACCTGCTGGCCTTAGGGCCTCCGGGAACGATTAGACGTCACTGTGGTGACCTTGCACTTGGTAGCAGCGACTATCCACCTTATAAGAAAGCTTTCCTTGCCTATTCTTGCTGGGAGGAACAGCGAACGTCAAGAAGGACAGCTCTAAACCACGAGATACGGCAGCTGGTCGCGGTTAATTATTCCACAAGCTGCTCCCACCCTTCATTAAAGTCATTCTCGCCCCGCACAAAGTCAGTTATTCAAAGAAACACTGCCAGTAGTAGATAGACCGTACTCCGTAATCCAATCCTCTGGCACTAAATTCTGTTCCAGCCACGTGGAAATGTTTCCGCGTGTTTCACGAGAAAACCGCCGCGAGGTGCCAGCTGCTCTCAGGCATTCTACCCTTGTTCTTGTTCGCGTTTTCAAGAATTCCCGCACAAAGCACAGTGGATTCTGATGCACCTTACAGGAAATGATCAATCCTGAACTTCGGAGACAGCGGTTAAGATCAGTTTACTTGCCTTTCACTCAAATCTTCCAATTTTAAGCATTGCCAATTGTGGGTAGTGGTAAATGATCAGAAAGAGATCGTCTCTCCTTTTTTTTCTAATATCCCGTGGTTTCAGCATGCGAGTCACGAGCGAGAAACGTTCGGGAAAAGTGCAAAGGGTCGGCGGTAAATTCAAATTAGCCCCGAGATTGTCCGCGAACGTGCGATCGCGTAATCTCATTTAGGTGCATTTACCCCTGCTGATCCTGAGAAATCGCAAGACTTAAATGTAATTAGAAACCTATAAATGAGCGGCGGTTTCCCGTGTACCGACGTTCCACGACCACGACAAATTGGTTTAATTTCGTGGTACGCTGGGCTGCCGCCGTAGCATCGTAAGAATAAGAGCTCGTTCGCGACTCGCGCGAGACAAAGCTGTATAAGCCTGTATTATTCATCGGGAAGAATTTCTCATCTCGGGGATACGGAGCCCAGGCGGCAGTGACTTCTTCCAGCGGCGAAATAACCGAGGAATCGGTAGATATACATTTTCCGTTCGACTGGAGGAGGCGCGATTAAGCGTAATTAGAAAGCCGTGGACGAGAGGTAATTCCACGACGGGGCGACAAATTGGTTTAATTTCGCGGCCTCCGAGCAATTTGAAGGTTTGCAGTCTAAGAAAGGGGGAAAGAATGCTTACGCTAAATGCGGAATGCTTTTAGAGTTCAAAGAGCTAAAGGAAATATCTAGCCACTTTGTTTCATCGTAACATAAGACCTGGGGGAAAAAATTTATAGTAAATTTTTTTTTAAAAAAAAGAAAAACAAACTTTTATTAAAGTGTACTAAAAAGGAAAAATTGTGGTAAATGAGGCATGGATATTAAATATAACACTCATTATAGAATGCCAAATTTAATATGGATATATTAATAATAATATTTGTTAACGATAAATCAATTTGATTGTAACATGCTTTCACTGCGCTCACTCTCCATCTCGGGAATGAATCCACAAGCTCTTTCCCATTGCTGACAAACTCTCATTACCTACATCATTCCCCATACATTAGGCCCATTCACACTCACACTCATACCAATTCAAAGATGAAAAATAACTCCACAAAAATAATTTTGGCACCGGCCTAAATGAAATGACACCCTTCACTTTAGTCATATGAAGGGATTTTTCTAAGCTAAGGCAGTCATTTAGGCGGTTATCAAAATTATGTTTTCGTTTTTAGTACATTCAATACAAGTTTGTTCTTTTACAAAAAAATTTTACTAAAATTTATCTTACCCTTTTTAATGAAAATATTGTATTGTTATCGGAACTACGTAAATATGTATCCAAAGTTTCGAGTCGATCGGATATGTGGAAGTGGGTCAAAATTAGCTTACAAGATTTCGCCCTAACAAGCTAACTAACGAACTCACAAGCGCTGCTAAATAAAAGCTTGTAATTAGTAGGGTAGACATCGCTGTATAAGCTTTACTCCCACCGCCACGTACTGTCACCCCACGAATCATTAAAAATGGCACTACAAATTAGGTGTGTTTGTTTCGTGATCAGATCCCGCGTCACTTAACCCGCGTGCTCCTCCACCATAAAGGACCACCAAGAAACAAGCGCATGGAATTATCATTAGCCCAAAAGCGGACTAATGAGAGGCTGCGTACTGCTCGGGGTGTAGAACAGAGCACAATTGAATCTGAAATCAAAGGAGCCTCGCAGCCGCACCGGAGCACGCGCCGGTTTCCATATATTCTGATCGAAGGTATAATCAGAAGGCATAAGGTGCTTAGAATCTTGTAAAGGGTGCAGGCTGCTGGGCAGATGGTAAGAGGATTTCGAGGAGTGCGCGAAACTCAGCCGTGGAGGGGTGGAGGCAAGATTTATCGTGAAATATACTGCAATCTTGTGCTGGTAGGCGACGTATGCCCGGAAACTCCACCCTTCAGTTTAAATCTCTGTGTATCTATCTTCCTACGACACAGTCGAGTTAATCCGTGAATCGTTCGTCATTCGACGGAGCTTACGGCCTCGCTGCGAGTGGTTTTCGACTTCGAGATCGCCTCGTTTATCGGACCTGTCGAGCTCTTCTAGATTTTCGCAGAAATTGCACCGTTTGTGCGTGAAGGGCAAGACGAGTTTCTCCCGTGGCCAAGGAGAACTACCCCTTCATTCTATGCTTCGTTGCCTCACCTTCAGAATTTCTACGTGAAAATGGTTCTTTCTGCAGGAGAGTTGCTGAAATATTAGGAAGCTTCTTTCCAATACATTTAGCATTGTATTTGGCGTTCTTCTATCATTTAAAACTCTGAAACGTACCGAAAGATGCTTCGAGAGAGTAATCGAGCAGCCTTCTACTCTGGGCACCGCATTTCGCATTCGAGAAGTTCTTCGCTCCGCGAGAAGTCCCTCGGAAACTGTGTCAACCCGTCGAGAGCCAATAAACCGCGGATGCCGGTCGAACATTAATCGAGAGTTTAGGGAACACGAAACGAAATCGCGAATCGTAATAAAGGGAGGCTGCAATATCGAAAATCCAGGCGTTAGCGACTTCCATTCGCGTTCCTGTTGCTCGAATGTTTCCCGATATCCAGCGGCGGTTCGGGGGCCACGACTAAAAAGCATTGCATTGTTCCGTAGAAACGCGTCGGGGCTGGCAGCCCCTCCCAACTACCGTCGATCGACACCCCAAGCCCCCACCCTCTCTCTCTCCCGTTGCGCCACCAACGAGACACTTTTTATTAGTTTCTCGAGGTGGCAATTAAGTGACCGTAGTTCTGGCACACGTTTCTCTTTCGACGCGCTCTTCTCACTTTCTCCGCTCGCCCCTTTTTCCCGTTCTCGTGGTCCTTTTAACGACGCTCCACTTTTTCCCTCGTTCAATTAGCGGGGCCGTTGTTCTTTGCGGTTGAATCGATCATTATTGATTCACGAGCGTCTGCTTTTGGGGGAGGTACGATTACGACCCGGGAAAAAGGACGGGTATCGGGTGCAAATGGGGAATAAAAGCGGGCTGACCTTTCGGGGGCTATGTCGCAGCGAACAGGGACGAACTCTCGACTGTGTTTCCAGGGAAATTCGTATCAAGTACTTGAGTAATATTTATGGTACAATTGGGAAGACTTTATCCTGCAGAAATAATTGTATTATCTTTAATTCAGTGGTGTCGGTTGCAGAACGCTGTTAGAAGAGTAGCGACACTCGTGTCAGATGTTCTACTCACAATTCCCTCTCCATTAATGTATTTTTAACGTCAATTATCTCACTCAAACGGCTCTGTCGTGTTGATCCAGCAATTTGTAATAGGACCATCTCCACGCAATTATCGAATCCTTAATGAAACTCGATCTTAATGAACTCCTCGTTCTCCCGGTCGAAAATGAAGTCGCGACAGAAGGAAATTCGAAAGATATTCCCTTTGTCGGCTCGGAGAATCCTTCCCTGACTCGACAAATTAATAATCCTCGTTAGGGCGGGACAGTAAATGGCGTCGTTAATAATTTGCCCGAAGAATGGGATTTTCGTTGATTTATGTATCGCTGCGCATCGATTTCGTCTGTTATAACAACGGCCCCCTTTTCGAGAATTATTATGTAATCTGTGGCAACGAATAACAGGAATTGATTATGCTAACGAACGGTAGCTGGTTCGTTTATTTCCATACTTTATATTTTCGACCCTGCCGTTCACGAGTTCATTAAAGCATTATCAATTTTAATGAACCGAAAGCGTACAATTTCCGCAGGTTAATAAGGATGGAATATTTTCAGCGATGCTCGTATATGTTTTATTTAATTATTTCTTGTAATTTCAGCTGAGCGAAGTACGATATGTGTGTGCATGGTAACGGTAAAATTCTACTGTTACGCGAATTAAATGGATTCTCTATGCAACTTGATTGCCTTTATAAATAAATGTTTAAACGGGGCCCGTTCTATTTTGCCATCCTTAAAGCGGAATATAAAAATAGGAAATACTATAACAGAGCGATGGGTACTGTATGAAACCTGATCGAACGTGAAAATATTCCGCGGCACGCGGTAAGAAACCGGTCTCGTTACGCGTTACAGGTATTTGCCAGCGATTATCGTTATCGTAGCTGTAAAGAATTACGATACGATCGTCCCCGATCGATCGCTTATGCAATCTTTCCGGCGGCGGCGGTGGCCACGAAATCGCTGCAGCCTTCCGCTCGCATTAAATCGTTTTACGCAAATTGCCCTCGTAAATTTGAAGAACTCACGGGCGATATCTCAGTCGCGTAATACCGTGTAAACGGATACCCGATGCATTTGTACGGCCGCAGCCGCGAATACTTTAGAGGATCCCCTTCTCAGCCTTTAAATAGCATCGTGAAAGAGCGCCTATTACTTACTGCAATTCCTGCGTACAGAAAAATGGAATCACCGTGGCTGCGGCCCTCTATCGATTCCCGTGAAAGGAGCTGAAGATTCTGCTTACACGATGTCACGGGAGGGCGATAGGCCAGGGTAGGTGCTCACGGTGACATAATCGAGGGAGGCTTCGCATTCCAACAACGTGAGACGAAGCGATCGTTTTTCAATTCATCGCACGTATCCCTGATGCAGGAAATACTACCGAAGGAAATAGTACTCGAGGGGCATTTGCATAGAATTACAATACAATCAACAGAGTCGACATTCCGCGGGGCTTGTGAATACGTTTTGGATAGTCGAAAGGAGATGCGCGTTATCTTTGCAGCCAATCTCCATGGCAATTGAATTTCAATCGAAACAGACACAGTGACAGATCCTTTTATCCGTGTACAGTGATATTACATCGTTACCCAATCGCTGCTCGAAGTAATAAGGCAGCGATTGGTCGGGCAAGTAGTAGTGCTAAATAATATCCGAGGCGCGAATCGAATCCATTCTCCTTTATAAATACCTCGTCCAATATATTATTCCTTCGTGGATTATATAATTCAATCTCTCTTATTGAAAATTAACTCCCCTTGACTTATGAAGCCGGAGTCCATTTACCTACCATGCATTATTGAAAGAATAATAAAAGAACAAAGAAGGACGAAGAATATATCCTGGCAGTGCCGATGAACCCAGAAATCCGTGGAGCAGCAAATTGAAGGAAGTGGGACAAGAGATCAGTGTGTGACCTTCCCCGATTGCCCGACGCCAGAAAATGTCGAAAACTGTCCCGCTCGCGGTCGATTTTCTCTACGGGAGTATTCGAGCAAAATGGGAATGTGGGTCAGGACGACGTCCCCGCGCGGTTCACAATGGGAACAACAACGGCATTGTCTAGGCAAGCGGTGATAAACGGCGCCGTGATAAAACCGGCCAAGCACGAAGCTGATGGGTTTCGGTGGCTTGAGGGATGACCGTCCCGTTGTTTCGGCAAAACCACCCCCGTCCAAGCCCGTCGCGCCCGCCCGTCTGCATTTTTCCACTTTATCAAGCCGCCGCCACCGCTGATTCGCACCCTCGCGTCCACTAAATATCTTTTATTTTCAGTTTTGACACTGCCTCCCCACCATTCACTTTTCTATCCGTCTGAACGCGCGCGAAATGTTTCCGCGAATAAACGGCCGCGTTACACTCACGATTACTCGGTCCCGCGATTTTTTTCCCCCGCTGCTAAAATTCATCCTGCGAATCGTGATGCAAATTCAGTTGTCGCACGATCCAAGGCGGGTGGGGGAGACTCGTTCGAGCGTAGATGAATGATATTTGGTTGAGGGTTTCATTGAGCGATTGGGAAGGGTGAATCATAGGTCTCCGGAGGCCGAATCTGCGTTGTCACTGTAATACAGTTCGAAATAGCTGTGTATACCTGTAATTATCCATGTGAGGACGTAGGGGTCACAGATTCAATCGAAACCTCCGCGAGACATCCTTGTCGAGGGGCTCGCTCACAAAGACTCCGCGAAAAACGACTAAAAGCTGTCTCTTCCACGATAACATCAATCGTCCCCCGTCTCGTTTGAATACAATTACGATCCGCCAGGTCGTCGTCGAGTCTCCCGGCATCAAATGACGCGCCATCCATCTCGGATTCACCCTGCCCCTCTCTTTCTCTTATTCATCGCGCTCGCGACTCAGAAAATGACTCGAAGATGTTAATTTATTCGCGGCGGGGGACGCCGTTCGTCTCGCAAACAAGGGATGATTCTTTGCTCCCTCGGCTGCGACAGCCACGCGACGCTTAGTCTTTCTTGTGCCTGTCGAACCGAATGAAAACTATTATTCCATCGTGCTTAAGGGGGAACAACACCTTGAAGCCCGGAAAAAAGTGCAATTTTTTGAATTTTTTGTTAGATATCCATACTTCGTAGGAAAGTCATTGATACGGGGTTTAAATGTACATGTAGTGGACAGTATTCTAGAATTTTTGTGTGACAAAATATACAGTTTTAATCTAGAACGTCGCGTTCATCTGAGTAAAAAAAGGATAGCATTTTTTTAATCTATATTAATATAGTTGCAGCTAAGCGCACGAAAAGTTAATTACAAGAATTTTTGGAGAAATGGCGGAGCTTAAAGGGGAAAGTTCTAAAATTTCGAATCAGTTTAAGGAAAAAATCAATATAAGGTGAATGTCCCAATTTCTGCTCATGTCCCCATTTCTGTTCATTTCAAATGGTGAGTAGAAATACGTACATCGCTATTTTTCGTGAGCAGAAATACGGACAATTAAAGCATTATAGTTAATTGCAAATTACTAGTAGTTAAACATCTTGAAATATCTTTCTTAAATAGTTTTCGACTGGTTGATTCATTATTAAAGAATTAATCAATTACTCTCCAAATTTTGATCATAAACAAATTTTTTACACCTTCTTTCTGTCGAGTAACCTCTTAAGTGAGCAGAAATTGGGACATTCACCTTATTTTGGAAAAAATAGTAAAAATAATTTGTTTTTAATTTCCGTACGCTTAACTGTAACTATATTAATATAGATTAAAAAAATGTTATCCTTTTTTTACTTAGATGAACGCAACGTGAATAAAGTGGGAAACCATCAAATCGTGTTCGACGCGTCGCACTCTAACGGCGACCTCTATAACTTGATTAAAACTGTGTATTTTGTCACACAAAAATTCTAAAATACTGTCCACTACATGCACATTTAAACCCCATAGCAATGACTTTCCTACGAAGTATGGATATCTAACCAAAAAATTAAAAAAAATTGCACTTTTTCCGGGCTTCAAGGTGTGGTTCACCCTCAACCCTACAGTGTACGCGTAAATTAAAATTACACCATTGGACTCGAAATTTATGAGTGCGTGGATATTTTGAGAAAAACATATTTTTAAACTGCGCGTAATCTACTGTACTCAATCTTTATTAAGAGAAATATTTATATGAAAATTAAATACTGAACAAGTATCTTTTTAACACTGCGGGTCATCGTCATCCGAATATTTTGCAATAACGCGAGAACAGGCTCACGCAAGTTCATACTCCTACGAAACCGCGTTATTCTTTCCGCTGATCGGTTCCCTTCCGCGTTCAAATTAAACTACCCCGCAGTAATGGCGTGATATTGAAAAATGTTCATTTGCATCAGCGTTCCCGAGGGAATTTGCATTATTTCCCTATACTTCGTCAACTTAGTTAATCGTCGGCGCCGGGGGGCCCGCTGTTTTTCCGTGTAACGAGCACCGCGCCGCCAAAAGTAATTCCTCGCTTGTAATTACTTTGGAAATTTCTTTGACGCCCGCCGAGAGTCCGAGCCCCTTAAATTCTTCGACCACCGTCGATGTCTCGAGGCCGCAAGATCTTTACGGGCCGGAAAGCGTCCCTTTGACCCGCGCAGGGGCGATCTAACGAATGCTGGCACCGCTTGTGTTTTTTCGACTCGCTTCCCATCCATTTCTGCGTCTGCTTTCCCTTCGCGTTTATGAGAAGCGCTCAAAGGCGCGGCGCGATTGTTGTGCATAAAATTCATCGTTGCCGTTGCTGCCGGCAGAAGTTGAAAAGAATTTCCCCCCTTTGAGCCGCGGGGATGGTGTTTTAAAACTTTCGCCTAAGAAGCTTTTAATCACCCTGCTGCGAATGGAGGGGGGAAAAAAAAAAGAAAATCCCCAAGATATGGTCCGTCATATTGCGTCGCCTTTGCGTGCGTTAAGCACTTTAATGAAAACAGAGGCGGTTACGGAATTCATGAAAGGACTGAATTTATGAAGAATTACAAAGAATTACAAAGAAGAAAGGCGAGGCTCGCCGTATCGAGCCATTTCCTCCGACGGTATTTTCAATTAAGCCTCGCAGAACGCTTTGCTTGTAAAAGTAGGTAGAAGAAGCACATGCTGCTTGAAACGATTAATAGCTTATTAAAGTTAGTAATTAAACTCTTAAATACCTAATTTTCGATCCCTTTGTCGAGAATTTTCCGCGTTACATTACGCGAATAATAACTGCATTAATACACCGTGTTCAATATAATACGCAGTTTTATACAGAAGCGCCATCAGATTCTCTGCGTAAAAAGTACGTAAAGCCGCAGAGTAAACCAGGGAAATTGTAAAACAGAGGAATGCTCAAATCCTATTCCCTGAGGACATCTGTCTGTCCACGGAAATGAAAACAAATGAGAGCGGTTTCTCTTGTCCGTCTGCTCTATCCCATTCGTCCGCATGGATCTTCTTTCAATGTCCTGAAACCTATCAGCCTAGGGATCGGGTCGCATACGTTGTATTCGTCTGGAATAGTTCTCTTCTCTGAAAAATACGAACGTACACCTAGAAATGGAATCGAACCTTTAACCCTCTAAAATACAGTTCGTATTAAACGTTCACTGTAACTTGGGAGCTCTTTGTCCCTCTGCTATGAAGATTGAGAAAACGTCACGTCAGTGTGTCGAACCGAAGAAACCAATTATTTGTTCGGAAGCTGGCGTATCGAAATGAGTGCACAGAGTTGGCGGAGTCGAGGCGAGTGCTTGCGATGCCGATCGGGGATGAAGGGAAGGTGAAGTACCAGTGATTTATCGCGAGCTCGCGTTTCCGCGTGTGGATCGTCGCAGGCATCGACGTTTCCTGGTCGCACAGGCGTGCACTCGCGTAGAAGAGGCACCGCGCTGTATACCCGACGCTGTCTATCGACAAACATTGGGACGTGTCAGAGTAAATCTTGGCAGTGTATACGGGACGGGAAATTGCCGGGGTACCAACGTTGCGCGGCTGTATCTTCGCGGAGAGAGAGCTGGAAGTCCGTATATTTACGGTTGAAGAACAAGGCCAACGATATTAAGCAGTCGATCAATTTGCCTCGATACTCGATACAGTTACGACGCTGATCGATTCGAATGAATTGGTATTTTCGACGGTGGCCTTGTACCTTAGGATTACACCGAACCACCAACGTCAAAGGCGCTTGTACTCCTTTTTCTCGTTGCACGGATGTAGATACCTCAGTCGTGGATTGCAACTATTTTCCTTCTGCTTTTCTTAGCTGGTTACAATACCAGATATCACAGTGCCCTATAGTCCATCGAATGGAATCAAGCGGCTGTATCGACGTCTCGAACAAAGAAAGTCCCCTCTTTGAAAAGGAACCTCCACGAAGAAACCACGACAATCGAGAGGAGAAGACCGAGGGCAGCCCGATACGGAGACCGTGTAACCTCATCCTCGAGCGGCGAGTTTGCTTTATTATTAGGGATAATGCGATTTGCCGGAACACGGAAGACCTTCCCGTGGCCCGCATCTCTACAAATCGTTTTACAGAGGCCATTCAATTTTGCTCTCTCGCTGCTTCACCCCCTCAGCCCTATCGATTAGGCTTTCATTGATTAATCGCTCGTTGGATGTGATTCCTTCATCGCAGATATTCACCTCGGACTTTCTGTACTACTCGAGCGAACGAGAATGAAAGGAATTTGAAGAGGGACTTCGACGTGGGCTGATGGAGGAAATTCGTCATTTGTTCGAGAATCGTGAGAACGAACGTTAAAAGTACAATTGCGGAGGATTAATCTTTGCGCGCGAAAGCAGCTAAAAACCCTTTTACTTTTTCATCCCCAGGGCGAGTAGAATAAGCTGCCAAAACTGAGCCACTAATTCGTTGGGCAGCCAGTGTTCCACGAACGTTACTCTCTAAATAGAACGACAAATTGTGAACGTTTGCTGCTATATCCCTTTAATTCGCGCTGGACATGAAGGTGTGGCTTAAAGGGTGCTGCTGATGAGCACCCACGCGTGGATTAAGGTGGGCGTTCACCGCAGGGGTAGAAAACGACCAGCGGAGCAAACCCAGCGTCGTTGAAAGTCACGCCATAGGTGTGCCGTCGCTTAGCAGGGAAAAGTAACACTGATGAAAAAAATATGTGTGCGCATAGAAAAACCCCGCCCGGTCCCTTAACAGCGTGTTAGTTCTACTTTCGTTGTACTACACCTGCACACATGATTAATTAATTGCGAAGAACCGCGGGCGACAATTAGAAACATCCTGCGCGCTGTAATTAATTTACTTCTGCCACGGACATGACAGAAACCTACATCTCGCCCCTATACGAAGGTCAAAGCAGCCCATTGGTTCTTTGAATTTCGGCGACGATACCGACGCACGGCTGCACGGGACGTTTTCCGCGCATCGGGAACCGAAAATCGCCCGGGCCCGGCGAATTATATATAAATTATTCCGGGTCGATGCTATTATCGCCGCGCCCCGCTTAATGTACGCGGAGACGGAAAATATGCGGCGGTTAATTTGTAACGCCACAGTACGGGGGCGAGGCCGACACGGTGGGCCGCGGCGCGTTATTCGATTTTTCAGTATCGCCAATTTCGACGTTCCGTTCCGCGGAACGCCGCGCAAATCGCGCGTCACGTGTACATACGAGTTAATCCGAATTACTCGCCGTTAGGGTACAAACCGCACGCGCCCTCCGCCCCCGCGCCAAACCAACCCCCCTTTAAAAATGGATCCGCAACGTTTTCCCGCGGATCGATCGGCGAATTATTAATAAACGGATCGGATCCAATTGAAAAGGTAATCGAGGATCACAGGCCGGTGCTCTAAAATTGATACTGGAAGCTTTTATCAAAGCGTGAAATGGTTTTCGTGGAATACACGAAGCGTGGGTGGATGATTCTTTACAAATTGCTTTTTTGGAAAAATGTAGAAAGCTTATTTTGCTTGTTCGAAGCGGTTTACTGTAGAAACAAGAGGCAGTTGAATGCGGTACGCGTAGTTGCACATTTAGACGGGTCATCCGGTTTAATTTATCGGGCTTCAGAGATTGTAGCGTAATAAAATTAACACCCTGGTATCGGGGCATCAATCTAGCTTCTTTAACGCGCCCAGCTTGACACGGGTTCGCAGTGCTAAATGGAGAGAGTGCGCTAACTGGACATTACGATTCAGAGGTCGGCAAGTTTCTTATCTAGATCTTGCAAAGTCTGCTTCGTTCTTCCTACACGTGACAGCTTCATTACCATTAATATACACATAACGCGACACAGTATCTACTCATCCAACAGAACAAGAAATAACAGTGGCAGTTTCTTAACGTGTACTAAAGAAAGAAATGCACACAAATTTTATGCATTTTAACACTCGTAGTACAATCGCAAAAAAATGCAATGTTAACGATAGGATACTTAAAGTACGTGTAAAAATGTTAATTTTTATATTACACAGCAAAATGTTCCTGCAGTTGACGGTACGCATCCCTCTCAATGAATCCTAATTCCACGGAATTCGAGGAAATCTCTCACCGAACCCAAACGTTACAGAATCGCTGGGAATTTCGCAGAAAACTTCGTTATTTGAAACGACAGAGGTTTTCGCGAAGATCGTATTCTTGACAACCACGTGTCGCGGGGTTAATTCAATTTTCATGCCGCGAGCGCGAAGGAGCTGGCGGGTGCGCGTCTGCGGATCCACTAAGGATAATATAATAAGAAAGTCGGCGAAGCGAACACGGGCTCACGCTAACGAGAAACACGTACCTAGGTACGCGCGTGTCAGCGCGATGGGAGAAGCACGTGTCAAAATTCGGTCAAGAAATTTCAACGACGGTGTTTCTCGTTACCGTGCCGGGCTCTTTGCCGGAGTTCATCAGATCGACGTTTGAAACGTGCCTGTGGCATATTTGCTCGCGGTGCATTTTCGAGGCGGGCCGTTCGCACGAGAAATTAGGGAAGTTAATTGAAACCGTGACACCACCTGGCGGCACGACGTTGCTTAATGTCGCTTAATAATGAGTCGCGAGTCAGGCCGAATTGCGCGCCACGTTGAAACTAGTACAAAGGTGGCTGGACAATTAGCAGGCGATTGAATTGAAATTATTTCATGCATTCGAACACAGTTGATATCGCCTCATCTCCCGCAAGAATCGATCGAAATTAGCGGCATTTTATTCGCGACAAAGAGGCTTAGTCGCGAAGCTCCGCGTCGTGGTTATCGAGAATGAGTCGAGGCACAGTTTCAGGAACCGGGTTTAATGAGGCGTGAAAGGGAAAGTTGCTCCGCCGATTTTCTCGCGTAACACTGCGCAATTACGCGATTGCGGGAGCTTCGCTGGAAAACGGAGCACAGAAGTGTTTCCTGCGGTCGATTAGCTAAATTAGAGAGCGGCGTCTTGATCATTCTCGACTCGATCGCGCTGGCAGTGTATGTTAGTTTTTATCATCGCGGAGTGCTCTTTAATTCATGACGAGCGCGGGCCTGCGAAAGTCTCCCGTCGGAGAGAGGAATGGGATTGATAAAACTGAAGCACAAATGGAGATATAGGAATAATAAATCGGGGACAGTTCGTGAAAGGAGAGTCTCAGTTGAAATCTCCATTAAAGTATGATATCGTCGAGTGAAGTTAATTTCACTAAAACGTCCGAACGGTCTCGAATACAACGGTGTCGATTGAATCGATCGGCTGGAATCGGATTGACGACAGTGCCAGCCGCGGGAGGCAGAGGCACTGGTAGGCCGATCTTAATTAAAAGACTAAAAAAGCCTCGTGGCCGTCGATTGGTTTCGCCGCGATGGCAAATATTTTCGCTGACGAAGGAGTCGGGAACAATGCTGGGCGAACGAGGTGTGACGGGGAAAGCCAAAGCTCGACCGTCCTCTTAACTATTATTGACACTGTGGAGAAACGTCGATACTGTGGACAGAGAGAAACGCAGATGGAGGAGTAGTCGGTGGCTGCTTTAGGAATTTCACCAGCGACTGTATCAATTTCGCATCGGCGGTGTACAAATACTTACTTTGGAGACTTATCGTCGGTCCAATTAACACAGCGGCAACCGACCGTCTCGCGGAAATATGTTTTCGCACGGCTGCAAGATCCCGGAATGAAATTCGCGTAATTAACGGCTTAGAGATTCGGGGAACCGAAGTGAAAACGCTTGAAATTCGGAAGCAATTTTCCAGCATGACACACTGAAATGCGGGGACGCGCGTTCGCGATAGGCACGTACGATTTACACGCGAATGAAATCGCGCGAGCTCCATGGAACCAATTAAACATACTTTCGCAATAGGTATCGCACCTAATTGCGCGCGTAAACGATAGTGCGTCGGTGCAGATTACCCTCGAAACTAGAAATAGATTCAATACAAAATAGTGGGAAGAGGAACGCCTCAAAACGGGAAGTGCCTCCAGAAACAGCGACTCTCGCAACTAGGGAGGCTCGTTATATTCGTGCGAAAGTAAAGTGATAGCTTTCTTCGTTGATTGATCCTACAGGGTATCGAAGCTAATCCCTCGAAGCAGGTACCAATTACGTCTCATTAACAATTCATTCATCGGCTGCAGGTAACGAAAATTCGCCCCATTAGCGGAGCCACTTGCTCGTGCGGAAAATATTCACCGCGGGGACTAACGAACGAGAGGAACCGAGGCTGTGCCTCGAACGAAATCAGACTGCTGGCCGACGATGTAAACCGCGCGATGTATTCGCCACATCCACTCCCCTGTGTCCCTTCTTCACGTCCGGTGTATCTAATGCTTTAAATTAACCTAGTTCCGACCCCCCAGCGTCACCGTTACTCGATCCGTAATGCCAGTAACTCGGTTAAGCCCGAACAGTTGGCAAGTCACTGTTTCAGCTGTCAGCCGCTCCGATCCCGGCGATAATATTCCAGTTTTTCGATCCAGCCCCGCGCGCACTGCCGGCGACGGCGACGGTCCGCTGCCTCGACACGGAAACGGACGTCCACTAAAATGAATTACTTTCGTCGGTGTCTTTCTCCCTGTTCATTTTTTTTTTTTTTTTTACCAACTTTTCTCTCCCTCCGTCCTCGCGCGACACCGCCAGGGAGCTCGCCGGCGAGATTCTATCTGCCCGCGACGAGGGAAAACCCGTATGTCTGGTGGAAGTTATCGAGGCGAGGGGAACGGCGTACATATGATGTAATATTATTAATTCGTCGGTGGATTAAAGTTGTAATTATAGCCCCGCGAATTTATCGCCAGGGACGGGCCGGGTGCCTGCCACGCGGGCACGCGAGATAGAATGTAATTTCGAAATGGGGCACTAATTCTCGAATGGAATGTAATGCTCGGAATGAGACGCCCACTGGGCAATTTGTAAATGGGTGCTTCCGTTGTTTTCTTTCCTCTTCCCGTCTAATCGCGTATTGTCTCCGAGCAGCTTCTGGCAGGTAGTGTTTTGACTATTTTGAGTATTGATTGCGGAGAGGTGTGCCTTCTACGAAGCTTGATAAATGAAATGTATAGATACGTACATTCTGTCAAAAAAGCACCGGGAATTGGTCAATGAAACACGAAATATGTATTATTCGTCCAAATTTATTGTATCGCCTTCAAAGTAGGCCCCTTTCGAAATAATACACTTATGCCAACGAAGAACCCAATCATCGAAACATTTTTTGAAAGCATTCTTTGGAATCAACTTCAGTACTCGCCGCGAATTCTCTTTTATGTCATCTATCGACTGAAAACGGGTGCCTCGAAGTGGTAATTTCAGTTTTGGAAAAAGAAAAAAGTCGGCCGGAACCATATCAGGGGAATACGGTGGCTGCTCGATAAGATTTCTTGAGTTTTTGGCCAGAAATTCGTTCGCAATAATAGCCTTGTGAGATGGTGCGTTATCGTGGTGCAAAATCCATGAGTTTTCTTTCCACAAATCTGGACTTTTTCGACGAATTTGCTCTGTCAAACGCCGCATAGCGCTCAGATAATATTCTTTATTTACTGTCTTACCTTGTCGCAGGAATTCCGAGTGCACAACACCGCGGTAATGGAAAAAAACTGTCAATTGAGTTTTTGCAGAAAATTCAGGTCTTTCGGCACTAGTCGAGCGGCAACGCGTTTCATGCCCAAAAAATCGTTTAAAATGGTACGAATTGATTCGTGAGACACAGACATTTCGGTGGCTATCTCTCTCAGACTTACCGACGATTTCCAGCCACCATTTCCTTTACTTTAGCGATGCGAAGTTCAGTTGAAGACGTTGATGGCCGACCAGAGCGAGGCAAATCTTCCACCACATCTCGGCCGCTTTTAAATGCACTGTACCACTCATACCCACGTGTTTTTGATAAAGTCGATTCACCGTAAGCCTTATGTAACATTTTCAGCGCTTCGGCACACGAAATTGCATTTGCAATGGAAAATTTCAGACAGATTCTTTGTTCGATATTTCTATCCATTCTAAAAATCGCAAAACACATTTAAGATGAACTGACACAATGGCGCACTGTAAACAAACTAAATGACAAGTGACGCTGAAACTCCGCGTGAGTATAGAGGACAGTTGTGTCAACTTAGCGACAAAAAGAATTTCAACAATCTCTTTAAGCGAGCTTATTAAATGATCGATTCCCGGTACTTTTTTGACAGAATGTATATAAAACTGGACTGGGAGATCGCTTCTCCTCAGTCTTCCCGTTTCCTCCTGTCGTCTGTCACAGCAATCGGACGTCATAATCGTGCAATCGTAGAGGAGAAATAATCGCAATGAGTCAGCGCCCAAGGGTAATCCGCATTCCAGGAGTGCCCTGTGCTACCGATTTTTCCCGTCACCCACCCGCAGGCACGAGGCGTCGGGGGCTTTCGCCCTGGCCGTCTTAACTCGTCGGTCTGCTCACGGGATCCCAGCCTAAGCTGGCTGTCACTCGAACGATTCTCAGGGGAGAGATCGTTGCCACCTCATTCGCCAGCCAATGCCCGAGACCTTCCTATTTACATACGCCATCTTTTCTGCCCCTCCACCCCTCTTCCACCCATCTCGTCGTCTCCTATCGTTCGCCAACTATCGAGATATTCCTCCTGAGCGACGTCATCGGCAGCCCATTATGTTTGCTGATTTGGTTCGCTGATAAGGGAATGGAGACTTCGCGGGGGTTGAGGGATGGAGTAGAAACGACGACGGCCAGGGGAGGGATTCATTGCACGGAGTGTGTTACGAGCCCGCGAATCATGTCTTCTGCTCATAAATATTACGATGCGAGTGCTTGTCTCTCTAGATTCTGTCGCTGGATGAGTACGTGGATGGAATTGAACGAGAAGCTTCGTATTTTCTTGGGTGTACAGGGAAGAATGCTGTCCCGCTTGTTTTTTTTTTTTTAATTAAAATTTTCGAAGGGCGCAGTTTTACTTATAGCTCCCTTCTTTCAGAGAGTTCAGGGCTGACGGTTTTTTCAAGGTGATCGTAAATTTTTGCGACAAACCTGGCGCAGGAATTCCGGGATACTTAGGCAAGTTTCTTTGTTTGAGGACTTCGAAATTATTGAACACGCCCGGAGAAGGCATTCTCGAAGTTGCTGGAGTTATGGCTCGAACGCTCCCGCGGAATCGCACTAGCTGGAGGAGGAGAGGGATTTTTCGTTTTGCTCGAGCGTGTAGAGAGGAAATGTCGAAAATATTCGAAGTAGGGGCTCTCCGAAGCGAGGGCGAAGGGTAACGGATAACGCTTTTGTATTCATACCTCATTTCTCTGTTTCTTAATAGCGAAGCTGCCTCGGGCGCGATTCGCCGGGATGATCTATCCGAAAGATTGCCTACTTACTGCGACTTCGTACTAGCTCTCCGACCGCAACGATCGTCTGTTTCGATGCCATAAAACGGCGAGACGCCCCGAGGACCTCCTAACCGATGCGACGCGCGTTATATGCATTTAAATGTAGCATGGTATGCAAACGACACCGCGAAATGTAGCAGAAAGATATGGAATTCGATGAATAAATATACTGTTCGAATCCTGGAATTTGCCCCGGGGAAAATTCTCGAAGCTCGCGCGTAACGTAGCTGGATGGGGTGGCCGGGATCAAAAATAAGGCCAGCCATCCCAGACGTATCGCCCACCCTAAATAAAATTCTTCGACCAGCTGCGACACGTACGAATAAGTGGAGAATTTCATATGCGTCGGATCAGTCCCGCTCCTCTCGGCCCAGTGTCTCTTCTTTATTGCTTCTGGAGACCCTCCCCGCGTCGCACGTGCATCGTGGCCGTTAATCAGGATAGAACCGCGCACCGCCGATGGACGCTTAATGACACATCAAAGGGAAAGCCCATCGGCTAAAGTGGGGGTGCTAGGTGTAATCGTTGAGAGACCTCGTTTATTAGGTCTCGATACGTGTGTCTTTAAGGCTGGTGGATCAGCCCTTTGTCGTAGCTGGAATTTTATTATGGCAGTCGTAATGCGGTGACACGAAGTCCCCTCAAAATAGTAATTTTCAGGGGATGATTTGCTAAACGCTGCAGGTTATATATAAGGGATCGATTCTTGGGGAGAGAAATGAATTAGATGCAGTAGAGCCTTTGTTGTTCCTTCTCATCTGAATTAGATACTCCAGTTACGCATCAAATCGAGGAAGGAGGGATTAAATAGGTTTTTTGCTTTCACTCTGTCGCACACCTCTGTGATTCAACAATTTATATTCATGAGAATTGGTTTTTAAGCGAACGATGCCTTCCGCAATTTCGACCTATGATGGTGTTTGTAATTTGGCCGCGGCTGATAATAACCTATTACGCGGAAGAAGGATATGAAATTTAGTGGAGCGTCGGCGTAAAAGCGATCGTAATGGATGCTGTAGAGGAGACCGGGGCAAGTTGACTAATTTTTAACATTTCTAATTTTTATAAATTTACCATTTAATATTTCTAATTAAACGAAGTAACTTTTGTCTTGAAATTTCTTTTCTATCTCTTACAGATTGCGAGTTAGAAAATAGAATCGAAAAATCGCCGAATCTTCAGGGGTTAATTTCACCCCCTTAGTGTGATTTTGGGCAGCAAAAGAAATGCGTTGTAATCAGGAGAAAATTCTCTGCATATCCACAAAGTTTTAGAATGTTTTTGTATTTTCGGGTTCGGGATCTTCCCTTGTTAGTGGACAAAAATTCATAAATACTCGAAACAGAAATATTTTCCTCCTACCGACCTTTTTAGAATTTTCATTCTCACTGATAGAACACGCAATTTTTTGTCACGGTGACATATTAAATGGCAAACTAGTCATTCATATGCTTCAATATCGCGAATCGCAGCATAATTTATAACACGATGCAACAATTAAAGAGAATTAGTCAACTAACCTCGTTAGTCAACAAGTCCCGGTCTCCCCTACACACGCCGGGCCTTTATTAAACCCCGAACAACAAAGACGAGTAAATAACACCTCTGGCTTTACACAATATTTCTGCCACTCCGCCGCGGAGTTTGCCAAAAACCTCGATTCTAACCAATCTCAGTTACACCTAACTAAAATAGAGGGAATTTCGACAGTTTCGAATTGTAGTTTGATCCACTACCCCTCGGGTGCTGTATTTCTGTCGCAAGAATGATCAAAGCGGTCCAAAGACTCGATTGACGGTAACTCGATCGCACCGGGCCCCCGATAAACAACCGAATTTGCCGCGATTCGACGTCGGATCGCCGAAAACTTCTAACGAGTCGGCGGGGTACGGAAAAACTTGGCGATCCAGTTTCCCCGACCGAGAAGCTTCTTCCTTCGTGCCCCGTCCCATTTTTACCCTACCCTCCACCGCAACTTCTATTTACAGTTCCTGTTATGCCTCCCTCCCCCCCGGCCGCTCTGCTTATCGAGAATCCCCGGTTTATCGAGAATCCAGCGTGGAAGCGAGTATGATTGAGAAGAAAGGAAAGTTGAAGGCAGCGATGCGGGCCAAGAAGGAAAGGTAGCCGGGCGCGGTGGGGGTCGCAGAAAAGTCGCTTCCGGTGAATCGATGGGGGGAGGGAAAGGGGCCAGGGCTGCGAGGGACGGCAGGTCGTGGGAGGATGGGGGAAACTTCGTTATCGGGAAATTCGGTCCCGAAGAAAGTCGTTAACTTTCACGGAGAGTCAGTTATTCCCGGGACGGATTCGTCTGGTGTCGGCCAAGTCGAACAAAGTCGATTGATTTGAGGTGAAACTCGATATTCCGCGAATGGAACTTTCCTGACGCCATTAACCAGTGTTCTTTGCGGGCGAAGCCCCTCCAAGTTCCTTTTGATTTACGTAGAAAACATTGTTCCGATGGATCCTACCCGTCCGCAGGAGGAGAGAGACATCGGCGCGGGCGCAGCCCGTTTTGATCACCTCGCGACGCGACCAACAGCCATTCGGTCGTGGCCAATGGAGCTAATTAATATCTTGTTACACAGTCGGCGGGCAAAGGGCTGGCGCGATGGTAAAACGAAAATCGAACGGGGCTATTTGGTATAATTTTAGCCCGGCGCGCCGTTTCGCGCTCCAATAGGGGGTGAAATGGGTTGTAACTCGAAGGGGCACAGTGATTACAGATCCTCGCGCGCAAATGCTGTGCTCCCGTCATTTGATTTTTAGCCTAGGGATCAACTTTTTAGGCCTGGAGAGCGTAGCGGGGCTTCCAAAGCAACAAAATCCAAGTCGGCACCTTGCGAGAGCAACGGAAATTACACGTCGAAAGCAATTAGTCGTATTTCGCTGAGGCGTTGCTCGTTTGTTAGTTTCGAAGAGTTTACTTAATATCTCGAGCCACTGGATGAAGGCTTAGCGGGAAGCTCGCGTATTTTAAAGATATAATCCCTGGCGGAGGACCGGAAATTAGATAGGAAATGAGGGGTAGGCTGGTGAAACCGAGAACACTCGTGCTCCTCTTTACACTTCCGGAAGAGTCCTACAGGTGAAGTGCACTTTCCTGCAGAATTGAAAAGAAAGAAACTCGCTGAACGGTGATTATTATCGTCCCAGGGAGCGCCAAATTATGCTTTAATTTCGTCACGATTGCTCTCTCCGTTTTCCCTTTGGCGTGCCTGAAAGCTCCTCTGGTCTACTTATCGCTCACTAATTAATTAAATCTCAAAGTTTACGGTCATAATCTTTAGAAACATGTCTGAAAGTTGTTGAACTCCGTAGAATAATTTAAATTATCAACCACGTGGCTCCTTCGATCTTGATTATGAGCTTGCTGTTTGCCGCGGCTGTATCCTTATAAAAAAAATACTGGCTTTAGAAGTCAGGAAAATAATGAATAAAAAATAAAGGAACGACGAGAAGTTTAAATCTCGGCAATCTAAAGAACCACGAAATACTAAAAGACGCGTGGGTACGCGCGAGCTGGAGAGATTTTATCGTTCGGCAATATGTGAGGGTTCGTGCAAAGGTCGCGCGGGGGTGGCAGATGAAAAATCTTTCAAGGATGCAGGACGATTTTTCACCCTACCGTGGCAGCGAGCGTAATGCGAATTTATGGGATTATTTCATCGCGCCGTCGACCCGCGAAGCATTATCCAACCGCGATTCCCTTGTAAACGCGAGCATCCCTGTTTCAGCGCGCGTGGGAGCGTCCCCGAGAAGTCGCGCGACAGATTTTTATGACTTAATCGTAACGCCAGAACCGCTGTGTTTTACGCCCGCGAGTGCTACCTACCACGCCTCGAGGAGAAATATTTCCAGGCTGAGAAATAATTCGTTACTACTTCCTCGAACCTTGTTAGCAGTATTCTACGGTGTAGTCGAGAGCCTGTATGAATTTCCGCCCGCTCGTTAAATATTGAAACGTAATCGCGTTCTCGCCGGGGAACGAGTATAAAGTAGATGTACTGACAACCTCGAAGTTCGCGTAGGTGGTTGTTTAAAAGATAATAACAGTCACTGTCAGCGCGATAAAACTTACGAAGCATCAATAGTATTCGTGTGGTTTATTAACCCTTAACTGGTATACTGTTTTTGGCAAACGTGACTGGTATACTGGGGTCGTGGCAGACCCCAAATAAAAAAGGACATAGAAATTTGTAAAGTCGACACTAGAGCAACCACTGTGAATATTTTCTTCTTAGGTAATGTAGAAAATAATAGAAGCGTAGAAAGTTAAACTGTTATTTTAAAATTAATTAGAAATTCAGTTTACCAACTTAGACAACCGAAAATTGTACATCGAACTTTGGGTGCTTGGGGTCACGAGCGACCCCAGGATACCAGTTAAGGGTTAAACAGGAGCATCTGCTACCCTGCTCTATCATTATTAGCGCGAATTAAAGTGGAGAAGCCTTCTTTCCCTCTACCAACTGATACCAAGCAATACCTGTGTGTATCTTGAACGACTCGCAGCCCTTTAAATCTCTCTGAAATCTCTGTTACTCATATTGACGCCAAATGCTAAAGCAGTTGCACAAAATTTCCCACTGCGCGCGTTCAGTCTCACCCCGACCCAGCGCGGTTAGCCTGAGAAGCCCAGAATCACGTAATGCTAATGCAGAAGCGCTGCGCGGGGAAGGCTCGCGGTGAGATCTCTCGCGTAGGGAGGTCGTTTAAGGGCGCCGCTACCCTGCGCGTATCGTCGATCTCGTCGCGAGGAACGTCTCCCAAGCGTGCTGACACTCGAGCTCGCCCCGAGTCGTCGCGTCGGTGGGCTCTGCCTCGCTCGCAATATCGATCACGGACCGGAGAAGTTGTCTACGGCTAAAGCCTGCCTACAAGCAAGAAGAAAAGGGGTAAAATGGGGGCGGAGAGAGTTGGCGAGGGAGAACAGAGGGCCGAGCGGGTCGAGAAGAGGGGGCAACTGAAAGCACGCAAATAACACAACCTGGCAGAATAACAAATGAGGCCCGGGGAATGAAAGAAAGTGGAAAATAGCCGGTGAACTGGCTGCTAGGGGTGACTAAGACGGGAGAACGTTGGGGAACGGAAGCGACGACGAGGAAGGACGGGGTCGGATTGAAGAGCGTCAGGATGGATGACGGGAGCAGAAGGCGATTGATGGAAGACTCTCCCGAAAATGTAGGCCCCCGGGCGACCGACAAACCGAAGTTAATTCCGTTCCACGGGGCTTTCTCGGGGCTCCTGGGGGATGACAAATGGAGAGATGTTCCGCGGAAGCTCGCCTGGAAGTTGGCTTTTATGAATGCGCGTCGTAAGGAAGAAGGCAAGAATGCCGGGGTGGTGGAGGGCCAGCTCCGTTTCAATCTGCGACGTCCAACGCGTGAAACGTCCTAATATTGCCCCGTTTAACGTGGAACAATTCGGTCTGAATGCTCTTCGGGTTTAATTAAACAACGTGGTAAGATGAAGGCGGTATGTCGTTGGCAACTTCGTTGTGGATGGTCGCCTTTGAGCAAGGGAGTGTTTGACGCGGGGACAGTGACATTTTAAGAGTGAACTTTCACCGTAACTACCTATTCGGAAATATAGTAGATACTGCTCGCACAGAAAATGGTTAAAAAGAACATAACAGAGCCTGGACATTTTTCCCTCCCGCCGATTTTATTCTCGATCGACCAGCCGATCGTAAAGCTTGCCGTCTTCTCGATCGAAGAAACGCTGGAGATAGTCCGCCGAGTGCCACGCGTCAATATAAAAGTCGTTACCAAGAGGCGTGAATTTTACTATCGAGCGTAATTGCCTGTAACCGCAGCAGTTTGAAGTGCTTAATGAGGTCGTTTATCTGCAATCATTCTACGGCTTACTGTCTACTTAATGCCTGCTTAACGCTTTACGAGTATTTAAGGATATCAGCGCCTCTTCTGGTAACACAACGGCTACCACTCCCGCGTGGGTTGTAAACTCGACTCGAGAGATTTTAAAAGCTCGATCCGCGAGTAGATGAATTCTGTGTTTTAGCGCTGACACGGGAATTACCTGGTCAGCTGATTAAAATGGGGTCGTGGAGGTCCTAGGGTTGGTGGATGATTCCTCCAAGATGGATGGATGAATTGGGATTGATCGAGTGTCTGAAATTATTTAAATTATTTACAAGTGTGGTTCTTAGATAATGCTAATCTTAAGAGACACGAAGATTTAATGATCCTTAAAAATGTAATTGTAGAGAATTTCTAAATCTTTCCTGTGCGCTCACAGAGGAATTGTTTGGGGTAAAAATTCGACTAGTTTTTAGTGTGTGTGTAATTTATGACTGTGCTTATCAGTGTATGTATTACCCTCTTGCACGAGTCTTTTTATACGAAGAGAATTCTTGAAATTCCACGGCATCACGTGCACGAGACACTTCGTATATAGTCGCAAATAAATCAGGGAGGAGGAAAACAAAGCAAATGCAACTGTAAAGTATTACTTGAAACTTCTCTTTTTCCCTGGGCTCACATAACCGTAATTCGCAATACATTTCCTCGAGTTTCTTCTCCAGCAGCTCACTCTTGACCAACTAACTCTTTTCTGTAAATACGTGCCCTCGCTTTTCTCGCGCATACATGCACGCTCCCGTAGTGTATTAGATACGATCTAATTGAGTTAGAAACAGAGTATAATTCCTTCTTCCAATTTTGCAGAAAATTAGAAGAACGCTTACAGAATTCAGTGTACAATATTTCCCTGAGGTACATAAATTCATCTGATTTGGGTACATCTGCAATTCAGAAAAAAAAATTTTAAAAATTAAATCTACTGAAAAAAAATAAAAATGCGCTAAAAAGTAAAAAATAATTTTGTTCCTTATTTAATCCACGACTGTCAATATTTTTATGTCGGCCCCTCATAATTTGCGCTGTGTAAATATGGCGTCGACTTAAAATAAATTGAGAGTCGTAGATTAAATAAGGAACAAAATCATTTTTTACTTTTTAGCGCATTTTTATTTTTTTGAAGTCATTTTAATTTTTTTTTAAATTTTTATTTCGTACTTTTTAGTTATTTAAGTTATATACCTACATTTGTTTAAATAATATAATATAATATATATTATAATATAATAAATATAATATAATATTACAACGTAGAGGAGACACGATTCCCAGAGATCATTTTCGCTCTTTTCTTGCCAATGGCGAGAGCGAGATGGAACGAGAGCGAATCAGAGGGACTGAAAGAGACTGAGAAACGGTACGAGAAAGACAACGCGTTGATATTTTGTCTCGGTCTGTTTTTCGAACGCCGGATACTCCGTCCTTTGCCAGCCCGTGCATACAATGTATTATAATGAACAGATTTCTAATTTTTGGTATAACTTGAAAACTACTGGACCGATTTTGATAATTCTTTCTCCATGATCTAAGTTAATCGAAGCCAAACTAAATGCAATAAGTTTCACCAAAATCGGTTCAGTAGTTACGGAGAAATTCACGGACAAACATAATACGTATAACATACATACATACAAACACCTCGAACTGACAACCTCTTTCTTTTTGAAGTCGGTTAAAAATAAAACCGCTTCAGTATTCCTTGATCTACTACATTTTCAAATGAAATCTATTCATTTGAATACAGCCACTCCAGGCTCCGATCGCGGGAGGCTCTCTCCGCGTGAGGCTCTCTCCGCGTGGAGAGATTTGCCTGGCCAGAGAAAGCAGGGGAAACGTTACGCGTAAGCGAATGAGCACGGAGGAGGGCAAGATGTACCGGTAAAATGTTTTTCTGGGTCAAAAAGTGAATCAAGCGGGTTGCATCATTGAAAAGGCCTGATGCGGAGGCGGCTCAAAGCGTTTTGTAAGGGACAGGAGTTTCAAAGGCGCTTCGGAAACTTTCATCGGGGGGGTATTCCTTCAAGAGTGTGGCACTCCGAAGATGAACGTGTCACCGTGATAGTGTTGATACTCCTTTTAGCCTGGAAGTTTCGCTGAAGGGAAGGTAACGGCACCGTCGAGTAGAAAATGAGGGATAAATGAAAAGCTAGGGAAAAAGAATGCTCCCCCGTACGCAACAAAATTTTTGTATCCGCGCGGGTGGGACGCGCCGCGCAACGTTCCGCGAATCAGCATCTCCAAACAGAAAGCTCGGAGCTGAAAATACCTCGGATCCAGACAAGAAAAGTTAGATCAGTTCTTCGGCAAACATTTACATTCCGGCTGTGGTTCGAAGTTTTCCAAAGGGATACAGCTTTCCATGTATATAGCTTCGCGAAACACAAGTATTAATCTGGCAGCCTGCATCCAGGCTACCAAAGCTAGATCTATAAAACAGGCCACTTCCACTGCAATTCTCTCTCGCTCTCTGCTCCCAAGAAAAATTTCCCGAGTTACACGCGACGAGGAAGATGAAATCAATTCGACTCTAATAAACGCAATGATTCAGTAGGAATCAAGTTGCGAACTCGTTCCCCGAAGCCTCTTCGCTGAACTTTCGTAAAATAATTTACTCGCCGAGTGAAATTACTCAAGGCGAATTTTCTATAACTCATCCCCCCCCCCCCCCCCGGAGATTCTTATTCTGCCCGCAATACCAACGAGCTCTCCCATACCGATAGCGCATCGCATTTCGTTTCAGCTCGCAACAATCTAATTATTAGATTCCTTATGGCGAGGGGAGACGGCAGAGGTTCCTGTGGCTCCGTAGCCAGCAAACGAGCGCAATCTAAGCTCTCGCGGCTTGATCCGGTCGTAAGATTAAATTGAATCTGCAACGAGGAGCTTCGGCGATCAAGTAGGTCAGGCCATAGCCGAAATCGGTATGCGTTGTGTTGCCCGGGGTAGTCAGAAGCGCCGGAGCTTTGCCATTCGAGGTCCAACTTGCCACATAGTTGGCCATTAGTATTAAAAGCTGCTCGAAGCTAGCCAGAGCTTCGGCTGCCGCGCCGGAAACCTTTGTCGTGAACTGCTGGCGGTTCCGACCGGGTAATTCTGTTGTTTTATTAAACGCGTGCGTGCGTTTCCTTTAAATTAACCGTGTCGATCAATCTGGACGTGAAAGGGACGAAGTTTACCTCAGCGTTCGCTTGGACGCTGCTCGATGGAAACTTCCACTCTGGAGCTACTTTCCTTAAAAGCGTCACTGCTCGCGTTAATTAGACGTGCAAGAATATAATGCTGTTGCGAAGCGTGAATTATAGAGAAATTCCGGCTGTTTGGTTTTTCGAATTACGTAAATGTATCTTTAAGCGAGACGCGATGTTCTTCAGCGAAATTTTATCAAGCAAAGAAGACATTCGTTTGCTGATTTTGATATTAATTGTATGTTTTGTAGGAAAGTAATCTATCATTTTGGAACATCGACACCGTTTTGCGCACATCTATCTGCGGCATTCTGACAAGCGCTCGCGTACAGACGTTCAACATTTCCGGCTGCTGGAAACGTTATTTATCCTCGCTATCATGCTAACGCGAGCGTCGTCCTGGCCCCGTTGTTGTTACACTGCGAAATCGCTGAAACAACGCGGCCGCGAGCACGCAAGTTCGCGCGAATTAGCTGATTACGTAAGCAGGAGCAACGCCGCGATCGACTTCCTTGAAGATAAGAGCGGCGCATCGTGATAAATTTGCATGCATAAGTTACTTCCGCCCGCGCACTGTTTACCCCGTTGAGTGCCTCAAAATCTGCAAGTGTTTACCCCTGTCAAATTTCAACGATACCCTGCAGTTTGCCGTTGCTTTATTCGCCGTCGATCCCGCGGAAACCAAACGACTTCATTCCCACCCTTCTGTTACGGTGTGGAAACCTTCGGATCGAGAACTTTGGACTCCTCAGTCACTCGGATTACCAAAATTCCTGTCGCCCTTTAATCGTCTTCTGCTTGTTTCTCTCCTCTTCAAACCTTCTACACCTCGGCACGCGAAGGAATTTTACAGGAATTTTAAATGTAACTAATTTTTGTTCTAAATTCAAGATCTATTTCAATTTTTAAGTATCTCGCTTTGGTTCACAAGGCGACTGGTCAATTAAGGGGTTACATCCACCGAGAGATCGGGAAAAAGGATACAAGTTTAGGAATTTTTTTTGGGAAAAGTGTAAGTGAAAATCATACACAATGTTTTTCTACTAAAAGATACATCTTTTAACTAGAATATTCTAAATTTTCATGAGATATTATTATTAACTTAAGGAGATATCCGCTTGGATATGAGTGGTGTTTTGTTTTTAAGCAATAGCTGGTGGACATTCCCTGGGCTAAACGATGCATCTGAAAGCAAAAATTCAAATAGATTTTAAAAATAAATAACTTTCGGAAGTATCTGAGGTTCTCGTATTTTTAAATTTGGCTTTCAATTTTGCAATAATGGAAATACTTGCAAAGCCTTCTTGAAAAAAAGAAAAATTTTCCACGAAATTCGATATTTCAACTTTAAATGGTCGCTCTTTACCAAAATACAATATTAAAATTCGGAGAACGTCATGTACTTCTGAAAGTTATTTATTTTTAAAATCTATTTGAATTTTTGCTTTTAGATGCATCGTTTGGCTTAGGGAATGTCCACCAACTAATGCTTAAAAAAAAGCACGACTCATATCCAAGCTGATATCTCCTTTAGTTTCTAATAATATCTCATGAAAATTTAGAATAATATAGTTAAAAGATGTATCTTTTAGTAGAAAAACATTGTGTATGATTTTCACTTATACTTCTACCCCTCAAAATTCTGAACTTGTATGCTTTTCCCGGACCTCGTGGTGGATCTAACCCCTTAACACTTCTTCGTGGAAAAATAGTAAATGAGGAGAAAAATATTCAAGAAACATTTTCGACATATTACACCTATTACCTACATCCTCATATTACAAACGCAATCAGATACCAGATTGTATCCCATAAACGCGCACATTCCTGGAACCACCGGGGCAATTTTACGCCCCAAAAACAATGCATCAACTCCAATTTGACCGTCCATCATTTTCCCCGATTCTGTCACGAACACGGCCGTCAGAACGTTCCCCTTTACTTGCCCTTGTTATCCGCGTCAATTACCCCCGACAAACCGTGGCCGATACCGTGCAGAATTCGAAAAGGCTCGATGGGAAATAACGATAGGGCCGTTTCTTTTCGTGTGACCGCACAGTATGAAAGGACGTGTAATAGATATTCCAGGGCAGCATCGCGGGACAATCCTTGCCCCTATCCTCGCTGATTGTTCGCGAAACAAGGGGCTGTGTTACATCAGGGGCTCGACTGTCACACACGTCGCGTAAACATTGACGTATGCTGGCCAACCCTGCAATTATGCCATCTCAATGAACATTGTTGCGTTTCGATAAGCAATCTGTTTCGACAAGGGTGGACAATCGGATCAAGTTCGACAGACACCCCAATCCCTACGCTGTTCAAAGTTCGCGGAGGATTTCCAACATTTCGCGACTAATTAGATGTATATTTTTAATGATTTTGTTTGTTTCGTACACTGGAGCATTCTTCGAAATTTAACGTTGATAGTGTTCTTGGCTATTTAAGGGGAAGGGTGTGTAGGTAAGAAGGAATTAATTGCTTCAGACTCGTTAATATTGAATGAAATATACCGAATGTACTTTCATTAGCTTCAATTTGTCCATAATATCATTACCGTCAATAAGCAACTATTTAACGGTAATGAGCCCTTAATAAACGTACACAGACAGAAGTCATGGTGGTAAACACGATGATCGTTGCGTATAATGATAATTGTCGAACGTAGTAATTGATTTGCAATCGCTTAAATAGCGAACTATCCTGTTATGTTTGGTACGACCACTGAAAGAGCCATTAAACGAGGCGGATCAATCGGTTTGCGTGGAATTGTATCGCTCACTCGGCCCGACAACGTCAAGCATCGCGTTCAAACGTATTATTAATTTACAAAATATTAATTTACGATCCGTCGATGGCGGTGTCGAGCGACGAACGTCGGTTGTGAACGAGCAAACATTGACATATGCGAGCTGACGTTAGCTCCGGCTGTAATTGCGCCGCTTCAATGAGCATTGTTACGTTTTAACGATCATTGTACCGTAGTAAAAGACAATGTGCCTGATTACAGCGGGGGTGAGATCGCATTTTCATGCGACCTGGCCGACCATTCCACTCTGTCTCTCTCTTAAATACCAAACACCCACGGAACCGATTTCAAAACGGAAGACGGACATTTTAAATAATAACGACGATGCAAGATGCTTAATATTTGATTCTCAGATTACATAATATTATATATTCAGTTCTAATAATTATCGCAAATATATTCCATCCTCCCGTACACTCTACAATAAAGAGCAGTGGCGGATTTAAGGAAAAAGGCCCAGGTGGCGAACGTTCTGAAGGGCCCATTTTTTCGGGAAAATAAAGAGGTAGTTTACTAAAAACGGGTTGAGTGTAGTACAGTACAAAAAAAAAGAAATATAGTGTTTCGATAAAATCATAATTTTTATTTTAGATGAGGCCCTGGGGGTTCTCTTGGGCAAGGGCCCAGGCGGCAGTGTTAAATCCGCCACTGATAAAGAGGTAAAGTCAGTTTACCGAACTGACGTAGCGAACAAGGGAGAGTCACGTCTAGCATGACCAACAATATCGTTCGGCGGCCAGTCGATCTTGATTCGACTATAGTCGCTATACAAAGCACGGAACGAGCGAACGGTAGAGTGCCTGCCCGGGGCATGCTGTTATTCGGTCTATCAGTTGCCGCCCTTACTTCAAATGTCTTCTTATTCGCGCCATTTCATTACCGCGCTAAAAGCGGCCGTCGTGTAATATGAATATGCAATTTTATGACCACTCGGGGGAAACTCACGTACGGTATATGAGCGAGTTACGTATTTCGTCCCTCTGGGGCAACTCTCCGGCTTATTCGAGAGGAAAGTTGAGCCCAGACGCCGGAGCGCAAAGTGTTGCTGGTACGCCGTGTGTACACGCACACTGCGAGAAGGGGGTGAAGAGAGAGGGACAGTTTAGAGATCGTTTCATTTCGTTGGGAATTTTGAAACTCATTTCTCTTGACGGGGACCGGCTGTCTGTAAACTTATTTCTGCAGTCTGGCGGCTGTTTGCCGAAAAAACAGAAGTGCTTTATGTCCCCCAGAAATCTGTACCTGCCGAGCACCTCGGCCGATCGTTATCTTTCGATTTGCATACACGCCCCTTGTTTCCTTTCGTCCGTGGGAGCTTTGTACGCTGGCTTCTGAATATACGCGCGGAGCAGGTCGCGTTACGTTTCTCAGAAAGCAAGAAAAGCAAATCACGAACATTCTGCGCCATTTGACGGCAACGGCACTCGAATCGAAAAGCAGCTGTTAATCGTGAGCAGTCTCTGGCTCGGTGATCGCCTTTCACCCGATCATTGTGCTCTCGTCGCCAGTGTCCTGTTTCAAGCACGACTGGCCACAGAACACCTGTCGGGATAGCCATCTTTAAGGGCACTTAATCGCCACGTATCTGTCCCGCACCCGGCGACAATCACGAGCTGTTCTCGGCGCACTCAAGACAAGTGCCTGCAACGTTACTCCAATTGCACACGGTCTCGGGGCATCCGATTTGTTGAACCGTGAAACCATCAACGAAGGAGCATGGCAAAATCGTGATCCCCGTTTTCAGGGCGTGTTCCACGCTTTCTCATCATCTTGTGCGTGACGAATTGCTTCCTCGTCGGTACTCGATGGTCTTCTGCTTCCTTTCAGGGTCGACGGGCATCGGATGGACCGACAAGACCGTTGGTCGCGTCGCCATTTTTCACGACTGCGAATCGATTCGCGATTTCTCGGAGGCTATTGTTCCAGGCTAAGCAACTTAATGGCAAATCGATCGAGCTGCTACAGGTTTAACAGCCCCACAATTGGGTCGAGCTTCTGATTAAATCGCTTCTATGACACAGTTCGGTGTTCGGTGAAACTGCGGGTTTCATTCACCTGCTCTTCTCGCTGCGCTGTTCCTTCGATAAAATTCAGGAGCTTGCAGCTAGCGGAGTGCAACTCCATTTTGGACAGTTTTTGACTTACGACGTGTAATATGTGTAAAAAAAAATTGTACATTGCTTGGTGCACGTTTGATGCAAATCGGATAACGAATGGCGATTTTCTGCAAGTTTTCAACCTGCACCCATTACTGTTTTGTGCAATATTTTTGTTTTGCGCGGAAACAGATTTGAGAAATTCGGCAGAAATAGAAATACAAACTTAGCGACTCAATAACTACTACTTATTGCGCGGGAATATATATTTTTCAATTGGGTGCAACTCTGGTAGATATTCCTAACCAGATTCTGCATATTTCCAGCTCAACGCAGATTCTGGATGGTCAATATTCTCAAGTCGAGAATTACATCGTCTCTGAAATTACATCTCCAGCCTGCACAGTCCTCCGGCGAAATTAGATTCATCCATCATTCCTTTCACATTCATCGACTGTATTTTGCGAACTATTAAATAACCTCCACTTCGCTCCGTAAAGTAGGGAAAAATACAATGCAGCAGCTCGCAGGAGATTGAATCGCAGCAGAAAAAGCAAGAGAGGTGAAACAAGGGAAAAATTCTGGAAAGGAGAGGAAAAAAAAGCGTTCACCGACGCTTGCGTTTGCCTTTGCACTTGCCACGTTCCTTTGAATTTGTTACCTTTTTCCTTTCTCTCGCGAAAGTACGAACGCGCACCGTTTCCCGTCTTGATATAAAGAATTCACGAAAGAATTTCAGCTGCGTTAAAATCTGGAAGATGACTACAAAAGGGTTGCGCATTCTTTGAACCGTGGGGAGTTTACTCTCGCGCGAAAGAATGCATCCGGCGCGGAGCGATACAAATCCTAAGTCATCAGTTGCACACCGCGTTACTCGTTAACTCGTGCTCGCAAAGTGTCCTTGGAGCACTGCCGGAAAAGCCCGGCGAATGCGCGTTTCTCTCTGTGTTCACTCGATGCGTTTCTTTCGCGTCGGTCGGCGCTGGGGCGTAATAAAATTCCCCGCGATATTACGTAACAGCGCGACAAAGTGGGTTGATTTTTTCCCCTGCACCCCCGTAACGCTTCCATTTCTGCGCGGAGCGACGCGGCGGCACATCCTCGTTAAGTAATTAGTTTATCGATGCCCGCCTACACCGGAAGCGAGCTTGCTCGGTTCCCATTAAATACGTAGTAATAATGAAATTTCGTAACGGTGCTCCACCAGCGACGGAACTCAGCGGAGCTTCTTTGCAGCGTCGGCGCTAAAAACTTTACGCCAAAGCGGCGGGCAGACTCGTAATGGCCGCGTAAAGTGTCCAGCCATTCGTCCAGACCGACGGAACGCTCCACGCGTTAAGAAGTTTTATAGTTAAACGAAACGATCGCGTGACCTGCTTATCAACCCTTCCGTAATAAAATCGCGGGATTATGGGGCGTATGATGGCGGATGGAAGCGTTACGGCAATACAGAGGCGAACGTCTTAACCCTTACTCGACGAAAGCGGCGCCATAACGCGATCGATCTCGGGCCATCGGTGTAATGGATTGCTACCGCTCTCGCAAGTTCGCATTCGAGAGAAATCTACAAATCAGCCGTGCGATTACGAGTGCCACTGAGTTTTAATATTTGCAAACTGTAGCCACCAGAAGCTAACAGCATATTCGTCGAAGTCTTCAGGGATCCCGTAGCGTCGCGCCTGCATCCACCCACGCCGCAGCGCAAACAGTTTCGATACACCGAGCCAGCAAGTGAAACGCTCTACCGCGGGTCAACAAGCCGTTAATTATCCCTTTAAAACTTCGCCATCGGGGGCACCTCGGGACCGCGATTTAGCTGTCGCGTCGAACTTACGGCGGCTTGTTTTCCGATTAATGAAGGGCGTGAAACGTTCTTGGATGGATTGGCCGTGTAAGCAGAAGCGGGGGTGGAATCGATTCTCCGCGCGACGGGGCGAGGCTCGTGAACGGCGTGCGTGAAAACACGAGATCGTCGATAAAGGGCGAAGGCGCGGAGGTGCACAAAGGCAACAGAAGAATGGGAGGAAGGGAGGGTGGATGATAGAAGAGAAGAGGGATGGCGGGGCCAGGTCGGCCCGCGCAGTCTTAACGCCACTTTCCCGCCGAAACGTAATTTAAAAGTTGGCAAGTCCCTGGCAGTGTGCAGGGCGACACCCACCGCTGTTAATGAAACTCCTTCTCCGACTCACACTTTCAATTTTCCAGCGCGCAACGCCTCCGACCTCCTTTCTTCCAGCCTCCCCTGCCGCCCCCCTTTGCACACTCCCCTTCGCATCTCCCGGAAGCCACTGAACTCAGTCTTTTTTACCCTCTTAACGGCTGTTCGCCCTCTACACAAGTTCCCCGTCTTATAAGCTGCCGGGTTCATATTCTTTTAGTACTACGCCCGTTGTTACTAGCGTTTATTCCCTCGTCGCTTCCTCCCGCGCTTA
Source organism: Andrena cerasifolii (assembly GCF_050908995.1). Classification (NCBI taxonomy): domain Eukaryota; kingdom Metazoa; phylum Arthropoda; class Insecta; order Hymenoptera; family Andrenidae; genus Andrena; species Andrena cerasifolii. The sequence goes on along the minus strand of NC_135119.1, from coordinate 21,993,003 downwards.
TCTTTCGACCGAGCACGCCCTCCGCCGACCTTTTTGTCTAGAATTCTCTGGCGCACGCTACGAGGCACCACGCGGAAATATTGAAAACCCCTCGTCCCTTTGATGTTTATTATTATTTATCTCGTTGCTTTTGAGACCCGGGTCAGTGGCACCTTTGCGCGTTTTCGCTGGTGCTGGTAAAGAAGATACATCGGAGGGGTTTATCTCGCTCTTGCATCGAACTGTTTCGTTCCTTAAATTAGTTAAGCGTGGCATTTTATTTAATAAATCATTCACCAACGAGCTGTTCCACGTTAAAACGAATAGATGAAGAATTTAGTTTCACCGATTCTCTTAAAAGTTACAGCATTTGTCGATAACCTTGCGGAAACAAAGTAAACTGAATTTCAAGTATCTTGGTCAAATAGTTTTCGAAACATTTAATGTTAAAGTTCCAAAAATTCAACCAAAATCGGCCGACGCGTCATCACTTAAACTGTAATATCTCGGTCATTTTTAAAGGTAATGCCACCGTCTTATATTCATTTTAAAGCTGAAGGAATTCTTTCTCAAACCGTATATAGAATATTTTGTTCATTGTTAATAAACTTAACAGTAATCGATGTCAAAGATTCAAATCGCGATTCGACATCGTTCTCTTGTCGAACAATTTTTATCGCACCCCTTAAAATCTGTGGCAACGAATAAAAATTAATAGTGGAACTTCTGCGACTGTGAGCATTCATTTCAGGTACCAATACTTTCAAAATCCTCCGCTAGTTCTGCCGTACGAGGCGCGGTTTTCCAAAGTGGCTCTCGCCTCGCGAACGAATACAGCTGCGATGGAGGGTGTAACACCGCGACGGGGTGCAAATAAGCGCAAAATGACTGTCGGCAGCTGGCCGTATTGGCGTAAAGTTGGAAAACGTCACAGCGATACGCGGAGGCGAAGCTCGACACCTATCCTCTTGGAATTCATATGCCGCGAAACTTTAACGTCGCCGAGGGTGTAGGGAGAAAAAAAAAATAATTCCGTACAGCGGCGTCGAACGACCTGGATTTTACGATCGCGTGCCGTCGCGCTGGGAATACGCTGCGGCGTACGTGTAGTAAAAACTATATCGTTGTTCAGCGGTATCGATAAGGGTAGGAAAATTACACGAGGATTATTCGGGGCGATTAAGATGGTCGGGGTTGATTCACTTGTTGATTCGTCGCGAACGCAAAGCGGGCGACCGAGGAGCTTATGTGGGCGTTTAATCAACCGAACACTTGGTTTAATAGCTGTTATAATGCAACAAATTCATCACAATTCTGGTATATTTTCCGCAAGAATTAGTTCAGTCGAGTATTCACCACTGGCAGCGAAACATTTCCCACCCTGAGCACTTCTGTTTTCGGTGACACGAAAGGTGTTACGCTATTTCAGCTTGCAGCGTTAACTGATTGATCTTGATAGTATTATAATACTGTTAATCAGAAGCCAGAGTTTATCCTGTTTTCTGGATAGCGGCTATGGTAATGCAACGGTCCCAAGACACATTGAAAGCAGGGACGCGCTTAGTTTGGCGCCAAAGGAATCCAGCTCGTAACGCTTTACGAGGTGACATTTATTGCGCCGCCCTTTTCTCTCGATGCCAGGAGATAAATATCGGCGCGAGTTCGCACCAGGCTGTGGAAAGAAATTGCACGGGAGACGAGTGTGCCTCGCGAGAATACCGCCTCCGCGGAGGACGAAAGTCGGGGCCTCCGGTGAGCAGCGTTGCGACTCCGTTTACCACTTCTCCTTTTTTTTATTCGTTACATTAAAGCGAACGAGATTCCCACCAGCGAAATTATACGGTACCGCGCGGGAATGCAGGTCAGATTTATCCTTTAAATCTGACTTTCTCCGTGCCTCATCCTCGTCCTTCCAGGTAATTGAAAAGTTGCGAGGGCAGTTTATTGTAAAAATTGATCGTTACACGCGACCGTAAACGAGTGCTGAATTGCAGGATGAAAGCAGCAAGCGTTGGATTGTCTAACGTGATTAATCAGTAGGCAAAGTTATCGTACAAAATGAAATGTTGATTCGAAGATTCATTGGCTTTTGGGTAAAGATTGTGTAAAATCGCCTTCTCAGTTCTTGGCTGTATTTCCACTGACATATCACTCGCATTTGAATTTCAAATGAGTGTTATTCTTCCCCTCGTTCTCGCGGCATTATTGTCCCGTTTGAATTCGTAAATTTATGGTGCGAAGTAGGGAATATTAAACAACGCGTTAAGAGCCTTCCGCGAGGGCTAAATCTTGAAGCAGACGAGATTCAACTTACGAATCTTGACTTATCGGTCTTGAAACTTACATGCAACTTTTCCAACCACGCAATTCACACTAGTCTACTGTGTATTAAGACTTTAAGAAGTTTAATTCACAGTGTCGTCGCCAGCGAGAGTCCGAGAAATTCCAATAAATTCGCCGTTAATTCGCCGTGCAACGGAAGGGGCACATTAAGTGTGAGCGCGGCTTAAAGCGATTCCAGGGCGAAAGCGAAACGAGGTCCGCTTCTTGGGAAATTTATAGGCGAATTTGTGCATATGAGCCGCGCCTAATACAACTCGTGTGACCCGTATAAGCGCTCTTCAATGGAAACAACCGCGGAGCTCATACGAGCGTAATTAATGCCCCCACTAAATTTATTTTAATCGCTGAGATTACGAGGAATAATAACCGCTAAGTGCTGCTCGTAATCTAATGTCTGGCAAGCGACAGTGCCACTGTTTTCCACCGCTATGTCCAGCAAATTTCCTCGCCAGTGATGGACAATTTCCACGACTGCACGGCCACGTATCATTGACGTTCACACTCGTATTACTCACCTCCGACGATCGATCGAAATCTATATTTCAAAGGCTCGATAGCTGTTCGATTTGATATTTGATATTTTTTGTGATAGAACGGGGAATCCTGCCGGTACCAATAGCATAGTGGTTATTGGATTTGCATTTCCATGGCGGTAAATAAATCTTGCGTTCCGCCCCCCCAGAAAAAAATATTCCCGAGAAATTCGAACGATTTGTTTTATAACCGCCGCGGCTTGGGATTACGATATCGACACTGAGCCACTTTCTCGCTAAAATGGCTGACCATTAACGGCTAATATTCTACAAGTCATCGATACTTATTTGCCCCGACGTTTTAAGCCTGCCTCCATTAAAAAACCTCTCGCCCAGCCTCTCCTTGTTAGCCTTAGATCGCCGACGCCGTAACGCTCCCCGCTGGAAAATCTACATCTCATTAGTAATCAAGCGTCGCGCGTTGGTCGGTGGGAAAACTCGAGTATTGACCTATAGTACCTGTGTCGGTGCGATTCTCGACGCAATAATTTGGAATCGGCACGGCTGGGAGAGTGGATCAGCCCGCGATGGAAACGTGTACCGTCCCGAAGACAAGAAGAAAATTATTCCCCCTAGGAACTTTGCTCAGGGCTGAAACGTAGAGCCCGACATTTCCATGAAGCCCAGGCTCCCGTCGACCAATAAAGCTGTCGAAGGAAATATTCCCGGTCCCCCGGTGGAAAGTATCCAGAGGCTTCGATCGGCCGCGACACGGCCGGATGCAATTCGTCTGAATCTGCATTGAATCGCTCCTCGGCCCGCATTGTTCAACTCGGACCGGTGTTACGGACAGACGAGAGAATTGATATTTTTCCGCCGTCCCGCATAGATAATACCTCTATTGAATTGCAGTCGTCGCGACCGACGGCTGAACGAATGAAGAAAAAGGAGGGAGCGAGCGCGAGGGGTGAGGACGGAGGGGTGGGGGGAGGGGAGAAAAAAATGGAGAAGGAAAAGCGGCGGGAGGAGATAATAATAATTGGATCCTAGAAGGAGTCGACGGTCTCTAACAGGCTGGCCATTATTTCGCGAGATATTACTTTCAATCTCTAACGAAGTACAAAGCTGGTGCTTCGAAGAATTTTCATTGTGCCAGGGCGCGCAACAAAAGGGTATCATTAAACGTGTCTGCGCGGCAGGCTGGCCGCGTGAGAAAAGGATTAGACGGCGGGTAGTTTTAATTTAATTGTAATTAAAAGTAAACGGGGGCACGCGTTCCCGCTTATGAACTAAGGATCTTTAAAGGGCTGCCGGGCGAATCCCGTTGCCTCGCTTCCTGACGCGACGGGTTCAATTGTCGATCGAAACTCGACTTTTCTTCGACACTCTGCCCTCGTCTGTCCGTCCAGAATATCCCCATAAAGAAACTTCAAAAAAGTAAAAAAATTACGCCAAGTACATGAAATCAAATAAATCACAAAAAATAGAAGATAATAATAATTATGCGCGGTCCGATTTTATTGAAATTGGTCTTATTCGAAAGCTTATATGCGGTTTACATAAGAAAAATGCCTTTAAATTTAGGAAATATTGCAGGCGTGATGAGATATTAATGAAATAAGTTTCAGCGAGAGTCGACGAATCGACGAACGAAACATGTGTTTGTTCATCGGTGTGCGTGTATCGCGTGTACGTATTATGTTTGACGAAAAATTTCTCGAAGAAGACGAAGGAAAAGAACAATTTTTTCGGACCGTCTTTGACAGATCCATGAGACGATATTACGATATCTCGGTTATGCGCGGACCGATTTTATTGAAATTGGTCTTATTCGAAAGCTTATATGCGGTTTACATAAGAAAAATACCATTAAATTTAGGAAATATTGCAGGCATGATGAGATATTAACGAAATAAGTGTCAGATTAGGTTGGAATAGCTCTGCGACGAGTAAATGATAGCGGTAGCGACAGTCGACATATACAGGGTATCTTTCATGTACTTACTCGGCGTCGAGACGCTACCGCGTCTCTAGATTCCGGGCTTAATTTTTCTGCTCGATCCAAAGGCCGTTACATTCGAAGAAATTATAATGCCGTGCGAATATCTTTGTTCCTCGCTTCAATAACGGACGAGGAGCGTGTTTCTCACGAGCCCTACGAACGTCGCGAAGCAGCCCGAAAGTTTCGGGTGTAAATGACGACCCCTTAAACAACGCGCGTTCAACCATGAAATAAGACACTAAACAACGCCGCGGTGAAAATATCGCCCGTGTGGAAACGTCGCCCGTGAACTTTCACGGCCGCTCCTTACAGGCCAATAATTATTCACCGAGTTCCACGTAAGACAGGTCGCCATTGTTGAACCACCCTCCGCGCCGCTTTCAATACGATTGTCCCTCGCGCCGCTTATTGTCGAAAGTTTCCATTGTCATTATTATTTCGTCGCATTATGTCCCCGAGATTTATGGGCTCGTGTAATTTCGCTCGGACCGGGCTCGATCGTACGAGCAAACGGCCCTTCCCGCGCACACTCGGACCTATCGCACTTTCGCAATCTCGAAGAGAAGTTTGCCTTCGTCCATGATTTCTTCTCTTTCGGATCGAAGTTGGGGCAGCCAAGTTTCGCGGAGACACACACGTGCGGTGGTTGTTACGTTTTCGCGCAGCATATTTTCCTACATTCGATTGGAGCTGTTTCCGTATTGCTAACAGGAAAGTCATCCGAATCTAAGGATATAAGATAGCAAAGTAATCTGCGTGTTCCTGCGAAGTTGTTCTTGAATTCATGATCGGCGCACGGGGCTGGGATCGACACAGGAAGGAAAGGAAAATAGTAAGAGGCAAATCTGGCGAGCTGTTTCTGAACGGGCGCGAGGGAACGCAAGAACGAAAACGGCAACAGACACAAAGTGGTACGCACGCTAATACTCGGCGGCTCTTCCTCTCTTTGAGGGCTGAAAACGTTCGCCACTCGGCTCTCGAAAGGGGTGGTACGGGTGAAATGCTTTCGAGCTACGAAAAAGCGAAGGTGCACTGCGTTAATAACGAGCCTGGGGAAGCACCAAAAGGAGCAGCCTCTATGTTTTTCTGCTCAAATAGGAAGATGATACCTACTTTCGCCCGGAAGAGCGATCTTCCCCTTCATTGCCGCGAAACGCGCGCCCCTCGGTGCTTTAAAGAATTCCCGGTGATAACGCTTGGGTGTCCTTGAATTATTATTCTCGAGAAATAAATTTAGCGCATTCATTTAGTTTTTCATTCGCCCTCGAACATTCCGCTGGTTTAGTGCACTTCGGGCCGCGAAGGGTATCGATAGTTTTGAAGTTGTTGAAAGTAATCGCGAACGGTAACGTTCGATTGGTCCCCGCGTTTGTGCGCGAATTTGCAATTCCCGGCAGCACGGCGGGATGGGGGAGAGGGAGTCGACCAAGTGCGACCGCAATTTCGTGAGTCACAAGTCCTCCGTCTGACGATTTGCATTGCAAGACCACGTTTCCCACCAAGACTTCCTTCCTCTCGGACGAGCTCTAATTCTCGAGGATCAGCCGGACGTCCGATTCCCGATTTCCTAGCTCCTTCCTAGAGGACCCGGAAGTCAGTGTTCGGGCGTCGAGTGGTCCATTCCCAATTCCATGGAACCACTCCATTTCCCAGATCTCTGCGGCTGATCTTTGAATCGAATCGTTCTGCTGATTCCATGCTTTTTAACGGGGCACTCGCGTGAAACTGCATTTTCCTTGTAGAATTAGGGCGGTATTCTCAGTCGCTACTTATTTTTAAGCAAATGCTTAAGCATTCAGCATCCTTTTTACTAGCTACTTACTAGGTTAGTTAGTGGAGGATGCCGCATGCTTAAGGGGGGAGCCTGGTGTAACTAAATGAAAATCGAGGCATTTTTCGGGAATTTTTTTTAAAGAAAGTATTTGATAGATCTTTCTGAAACTTTCAGGATATTGTACTAACGGGTTAAGGTATATAACAAAAAAAAATTATTAAAAAAGAGCGGCAAATAACAAAGTTATGCCCAGTCCGTTGGCGACGCAATTATTGCACTGCGGGCAACGTAGCGTCTTTTGGTTTCATCTGAAACCAAAAATCGAACAATTTTCTTTTAGTTTATGAGTGTACGTACAGAATGAAGTAATTTGAAACTTAAAAGATGCAAAATGAACAAATGGCGGCCTCTTGAATAAAAAGTTCACTGTTTCCAACGAAATTTTGCCTTAAATGTCTAAAAAAGAGTTATTTATTTAAACAATATCATTATACCAATAACTTAGTTCTGTGAAGAAAATGTTCACAAATATCCGTGCACAAGGCCAAGTCGATTGGTTGAATATTTTTGGAGTAATATTGCCCGCAAAGTGTGAAACTGTCGTTTCGAGAAAAACGCATTTAAAGTTTTGTGGTAGCCTGGCGCTCCGTAGCAAAACCGGCTATATCCGCTTTAATTTTTCGAATTTCGTTTTGCGGCTTTGGGAACATATTGTCGTGATGTTCAACTATTGATTTATGCAAAAAAAAAATCGATTTCTTCGATCCGCTACACCAGGCTCCCCCTTAAGCATTTGCTTAAGAATAAGTAGCGACTGAGAATACCGCTCTTACTCTTTTTCAACAGCGACCAATCGAGAAGTTCTGGAAACAATAGGCTGCTCGTACAAAACCGTTCGTTCTCGAAAACTGCATCTCTACACTTGTCAGCAATGGAGCTCCTCCTGTTCGGGGTTAAAACGCCGCGTTCGGTTCTATCCGCGCGCAACGAATTTCCATTAACGTCATTGCAGGATAAATTCGACGACAGCCCGTAAAACTTTACGTCGCCGTGCAATTAAGAACGATGCATTCGTTACGTCGGGCGCGATAGCCGTTACAATGTAACGGGGGTTGGGTGGAGCGTTCCATCGCTGTCGGGGGTCGTCGATGTTGACCTCGGCATTGTATCGCGGCGTGAGCTGCACGGGCGCAGAGAGATTTATAAGGTCAAGCGCCGGGACACGGCGGCGTCGCTAACCTTTACGAGCGTCATTAATATTTCGCCTTCCTTTCTGTTTCAGGTAAGCTTCCGGCGTGAAGGAGAAAGACACGGGGCCCTGAGGGGGAGGATGGCCGATGCTCGAGCGCCCGATGCTGCTCGTGCTGAATTTCTCTGTCGCATTGTTTCCGCGAGTCCTCTTTCCCTGTCCCAACCTCTCTTTCGCCATCTATTTCTCCTCCACTGCGCGCGCCTTTTGATATCCTACGCCACGGATGAAGGAAGACGCGTAAGTTAATGGGATCATTTTCCATTTTATATAAATTCTCGGGGCTAGCGGAATGGCGCATTGCGCTCGCGACTCGTGTCGCCTGGATTTTCTTGAAAAAGAGAAGGATCGAGTTGTAATTAGGTAGTTTCTTGGCTGGCGATATTGGATGTTCGTTTCGTGAGCGCCGAGAACGACAAATGTTCTTAGGAATACGTAATTAGCGTCGCGTGGACGCAATGGAACAGTCTTCCGCGAGTATTGCCACTTGGGAAGAAGTAAAGCGTTAATAAATGGGTTGAACGGGAAGAGGAGGGCGGGGGCGTAGAAGGGACAGGTAGAGAAAACGGTGGTCAGAGAAACGAACGAAAATTTCCCGGTAACTGGAGCGTAAACACGAATGGGACATTCCATGTTGTAGTCTTTAGTGATATTTAAACTTACCTCAAAGGATTTTTCGAAATTTTGAAAAATGTCGATTTTACAGCTGTTTGAAGTTAAGTGCTACCTTTTTGTTCAATACATTATAGCTTTGGAAGTAGTAAACGGATGGAGGTGAGGTTTACGGTGCTTATAGAGAAGACATTGAAGTTTTAAGAAAAAATTATTTCAGTTTAAAAAAACAAAATTGAACCATTTTTGTGCAATTATTTTAAACAAATGCAGGCTTTTAACATCGGGCGCGATTTTAAAAAACTAAAAAAAGGAGAATATAGTTTTATCCTTTCTCTTGATGGAAAAATTTTAAAAAATATAGCATTCTATTTAAAAAACCAAGTCACTCTCGTTTTAAGGAAACTATTGCGAACACCAAAAATTGAGATACCGTATTATCTTGAATATGAAAAAACAGTAAAAGTTTTCCTACTTCAGTTTTTTTTTCAAATACTTACTATTTTCGAGAATCTTAATATATAAAGCATAAAGCTTTTATATGTTGTGTGCTCGTCTGTCGCCTAAAAACTTTTGAACGATAAACTCTAGGATCACGAAATGAGCCTCAGCTCATTATATCATACTAATCCTGACAAATGTGACTATTTTCACAAAAAAAAAAATTTTTTTTTTATAAAATCAGAATCTAAATTTCGGGTGAAGCTGAGTAGTAAAGCTAGTCCTGTATAAGAATATCAGGTATAGCCGCTTGGCCGCTGCGAGTACCACCGCGGTGCTGGGCGACGCAGCATCAACTTTCGATAATTTTCACAGGGCCAATTTTAAAATGTCCATATTTTTTAAAATTTGTCCATCAAGGGAAAGGATAGAACTATATTCTCCTTTTTTAGATTTTTAAAATTGCGCCCGATATTAAAAACCTGCATTTGTTTAAAATAATTGCACAAAAATGGTTAAAATTTTTTTTTTAAACTGAAATAATTTTGTCTTAAAACTTCAATGTTTTCTCTATAAGCACCGTAAAGCTCATCTTCACCCGTTTATTACTTCCATAGCTATAATGTATTGAAAAAAAGTTAGCACTTAACTTCAAACAGCTGTAAAATCGTCATTTTGGAAAATTTTGAAAAATCCTTTGAGGTACGTTTAAATATCACTAAAGACTACAACATATTCAAATTTCATCAATCTACGAAAACTCACTCCGAAATCTGTCCGAGTTCGCATGGAATGTCCCGAATACGAGAAACCGAGGGAGTCACGGGGTGGGTAACGGGGAGTTGGGAGAGGTTGGGCGGTGGCAAGGGTTGAAAAGGGGGTTGAAAGAGGTTGGAGCAAGAGAAATGGTTGGTGCGACGACAAAAACGGCGATTAGGGGAGGTGCTGACAGTGCTCGGGTGGGTAATGCTGACCGCACACCGCAGCGTACACCTGCAACCCCCTGTCGCCCCTCCCCCCTCCTTCCTGCTTTCGCTCCCTTGGACCCCGTCGAGATATCTCCCGTAATTCCGATAAAATAATGACCATCGACAGGGCGGGCGAGGGGACGGCGGAGCTAAATAAAACAATCGTGGAGGGCTTTTTCTCTACCCCCAATCGAGTGGTTGGCTCAATTGAAATTCCACTAAGGGCGGGTGGGCAGCGAAAATAAAGCGAGCCCCTCATAATGCTCGATATTAATTAACCGCCGGTTTATTACGCTGTACGTGACTTTATCTCTCTGTTGATTATTTACATTGATTCTGCTGGAAACGAGTTCGATTTCTTGTCGTTGAAATCCACCCTTATAACTGATTGGCACTGGATCAAACCAATGCTGCACATAGTGTCACCTATATGTACACTTTTACCATTTTTGCTCGTTTTATAATCGAAGAAGGTACTCTACGATTCCCTGCAGTTACTATCAAAGGATATTCCAACCAAAGAAACATCCTACCCCCGCGGAGAATTTCACTTCGCCTCAGTTTCGCGCCGCGAAAGAAATCGCTCCGGAAGAAATCCCGTTCCAGTTCGTCGCGATCGCCACCCCCATGATTTTACCGCGAGAAAGACGCGGCGAGAGTCCGATTCGAATTTCAAACAGATTTCAAATAGACCTCGCCCGCCGGGAGATATCCGGGCGATGAAAAAGCAAGCCGGGAAATCCCGCTGGAAATTGAATTCCTCGGCCGATGCACGATTTTTCACCGCGCTGAGATTCATTTTTTTTCGCTGCTAGCAGGGACGCGTGCACCTCCCAGTCTCCGTTTGAAATTACACGGTTCTGGAGGTTACCCTGGCGGGACCAAACGCTCCACGCTGGAACAAGGATTTCCCGCGAATTTCGAGCGGATTTCGAGGCGTGCACGCGAGGACGCTTTTATTACGTGAAGCACCGGGAACAGTTGTCACACTCGCGCTCTCCTCCGTCCCCATTTAAACGCTGGATTTTCATATTGATTTTACTAATTAGCTCTACCTGCCGCACGTGTGCGAGACCGTGCTCGCCGTAAGAGTCTGCAGGAAACCAACGAAATCTCATCCCTCGCGTTCACCATCCCGGTCACGTTTATACAAAGAGGTTTCAAACCGAGCATGTGTCTATTGTAATTCTCGTTGACATCTTTTTCTCTACTTGGGCACTACTTTGTTTTCTGCTTTGCTATATAAGGTGAATGTCGCAATTTCTGCACATTTAAGAGATAACTCGTCATAAAGAAGGTGTAAAAAAATTTTTTGTGATGAAAATTTGCAGAGTAATTGATTAATTCTTTAATAATAAATCAACCAATCCAAAAACTATTGATGTTTAAAAAAACTCAAGATGTTTAACTATTAGTAATTTGTAATTGAATATTTAATGAAATAAAAATAACGATGTATGTATTGCCTCAAGCTCGCGTAAATGTTTAAATAATTTAGAATTATTTTGTTGCAACTACAACGTAACGCATGTAATAATAAGAAAAATACGAAATGATCAGAAATGGGGACATGAGCAGAAACTGGGACGTTCACCTTAATAGAGGAATTGTAGGTGAAGGATATTTTCATAGTTATATTCCTCTGTTATTACAATTTATAATCATGGTCGCATTAATACTTTTAGAGGCCCCAAAAGAACAAGTCTATTTCAGTTACTTATTCCAGTGATTTCCCAACTTGTTTCCCAGTCGCGATCTCGTTTTATAATATTCAAATAATTTACGACCCCTCCCGCCCCATATGAGATAAGATAAAATTAATAAGGTAAAGAAACCACATTTCAAATACGTACTTCAGAATATAATTCAAACTTAATAATATTAAAAAAAAATCCCAGAAAATCGTGGCGACGCCCCAGGAAACACTTCGCGATTCACACTCCACAGGTTGGGAATCACTGACCTAATCAAATTCATACACATTTTTAAAATGTGGCGGTGACAGAGAGGGTGTTTCCTTCGGTTTGCTGGTTCAACCACAGGTGGACCTCTGTTTGCCTTAACGCGGAATCACTTGCACTCCCCCTTTGCCTGGTTCGCGATAAGATGCGGAATTTACACGGCCCCCGGTTCGTCCGTCTCGAACTGTTCCCCATTCAGGGCGCCCTGTTATGCACACTGCCGCTGCTCGTAGGTTCAACAGGAAGGGCTACACGGCACGTAGTTTAACTACAAACACGAGAACGTTATGTCAACGCCCGAACGCCGCCAGAGATACGTGAGGAGGAGCGACTTAATTGCGCGTATAAATATCGAGCGGCGGCGCGGGATCGCGGCAGGATATCAGGTATTGTTTCAGAAAACCCTCGTCACAGAGGCGTGGCTGTGTGCACACGCGATTGAAGTGGAATTGTTCTTTGGAGGGGCTTGAACCGGCGGAATAATCGCGTCGCTTTGGGAGCACGAGTTCAACTTTTATTTTCAGTGGACAGGGATAGGTACTTTAAGCGACTTTCCCATTTTCGACTAACGTAAGTGCTGGATGAACGATGGACGATCGAATCAAACAGGTGACAGTAAATGCTTTTACATTCTCGACAGTGTAATATCAAGCTTGCAAAGATTTTCGATTCGTCTCGAAAAGGCAATCATCACTGTGTATTAATACTTCTCAGTCACACTGCTCATCGTCGATAAGCTAGAAGTCAAGTAATAAAATAGCTCTATTTTTTGCCGGGCGATGCACTCGTCCGTTTTACAAGCCATCAATTATTCGGGGACAGCGGGCCAGCATCTCTTGCCAGCGACTAGCCATTGTTCAGAAATAATTTCGCGGGTTCGTGCGTTTGTTTAAAAGAATAATATCTATGCAAATGGCCGCAAACGGCCCCTGCCACGGGCTCCCAACTACGGTGCCCATTAATTACGTTTTCATTAGTTACTTGGCTGACGACGGGGGCGCAAAAGCCGCGCCGAATCCCGCCGGCCGGGAATGTTTGCGAAGCAGGACGACTCGCGGGAAGAGATTTCGTTTTTCTGCTTACGCGCCATTTGCCTCGCGGCTCTGCAGGATCCTGATTGTGAGTCTCGTGCTTACGGGATCTCTGAAGCAGCGTGAAAATAAGGACGTCTTCCTTCGGGATATATATTCTTGCGCGCTGCAATTAAGCTAATTACTCGTGCCATCAGATTCTCGAGCGAATGGCGCAGGCCAACCTGAATAAGTATCGAAAGCAGCTAAAAAGTAAACAATAAATTTGTCCGCTTTATGAGGCCATTTCTTGCCCATTCTCGCCCATCTAAGGAAGCGCCGGAAGGAAGAAGATCCTACGTTCACGGACCGCTGATTTTTGGTATAACAAATTGCCCTCGTTATTGAGGCTATCGTTCAAAGAAGCGTTCGACGGATAAAGAACTGCTGCTGGACGGAGAGGGGCGGCTACGCGGTGGCGGGGGAGTTGAAAAAGGAAAGTCGGAAGTGAGACGCGAGTCAGCAGAAACACGGGCGCATTTTGTTGCTCCGATGCACGGCGGGGTAGGAAAAAAAAAAGTGAAGCTTACGAGACAAAGGGTTGAAGCGTCACATGTTTTTCCTCGTTAAGCTGGCCCCGCTTAGGCAAATTGCTTAATTAACTCATCTAATTATACGGCAGCTCCGCCCTTAAGTCCCGAACGCTTTTCTACGGACAGGAACCTGTGCACCGAGGACACGTTGATTCTAATTTAGCCCTGTGATAAGTCGCCGTTCGTTCGACTGTGCCACCGGCTTTCATTGCTTTCTCCGAGCTTTCTTTCCCCGGTGCTCCGTGGGCGCAATCTTCGTGACAATTTAACCCCGCGAGCTGCAGTCACTCGTGCATTCTGCCTCTGGAGCGTCGATCGCAGCCACGCCTGTAACTAAAAGCTGATAATGAGTCAGAATGCTGGCTAGGAATTTAGAGGAAATCCTTGCAGAGTTTCCATACGCCAGCAATTTAGGAATTCGTCGTAATAGCCTGCCCCGGAAGAGGCAAGAAAAAGGGAAACGTGTAATAGTAGGGGGTAGGGGGTTAAAACACCGCGAAACGGCGGGCAAGTCTCGAAGAAGCTCGTCGAACGGGAGTAACCATTACCGAAGCGTAGTAACGCGGAATTGGAGAGCAAAGAGGTCTGGGTTAGGGAATACCGGCAAATTAGATCCGGGGACCGTCGGGGCGCGGGCGAAAAAGCAAGAGCCGAGAGCGCCCACGCACGCTCCGGACTTCCATTTTCCCAATTATTCTCCAGCCCCCGTTCCATGGGCGGGAAGATTTTTGCCGAATAATAATTATAAACTCTCTGCCCGCCTTCCGCCGAAATTCCGGACAGCCAAAGCAGCAGCTAGCGGATAGACAGACGCAATTAAAACCGACGGCGGTAATTGAATCGTAGAACCGAAACTTCCGTTAATGAGCCGCTATCAGTACGTAACGGTTGTTTTAACGAGTATTGCTTGGAATATAAGGCTTCCGTTTCGCGCCACTGAGGCCACTCTAATTATCTTTACACTCCCCTTCGACCAGCTTTTCGCCGTTACCTCTCGCTCCCTCGCCAGCCCGTTCTTTTTCTTCCGCTTTATCGTTACGTTCTTCATCTTTGCCACTTGCTGAAAGTTACGTGATTTCGTTTCGGAAGTGTTATGTAATTAACTTCGCGGAGATCGATAGCGAACCTCGGTGGATCGTTTTTCCCACCTTGGCGCAGTGCTTTTCGGCAATGCGATTACAACCCCTGGCAATAAGTTTGGAACCAAACGCAAAAATACGAAATTAACGAGAAACACCGTTTAACTTTAAATCGTTAGATAAATGTTTGCGTGGCGGCATGTTTTATTCATTCGACTTGCTTGTTTCCTGTCTGAAAAGAGTATTGAAAAGGGAATAATGAAATGAAAACCATGAAGTAACTAACTAATATGCATGTACAAATGTTAGAAAATACTAGGTAATATAAATACTGAAAAAATTATTGTTAATCTCTTTGCAAGTTTATATTGTTCCATACTTTTTTCCAGAACATCGGTCCGTTCCATACTTATTTCCCAGACACATTTTGTTTCTTCCATATGTTGTATTATATAATAAACAAAATTCTTAATTATTTATGGTGCTTTTACTTTAAAATAGGCCAATTTAACATCACCACGCGTTTCATATATGTACCGTTGCATATTATACATAAAAAATATTGGTGTTTCTCGTTAATTTCGTATTTTTGCGTTTGGTTCCAAACTTATTGCCAGGGATTGTATAATAACGAACGAGCGAACATTTTCGACGAAGACTTGACTATGATTAACAACTGCCTGCTTCACTGATCCATTTGCTTTCTTGATTCCATTTCAAACAAGTCCATGCTAAACCAAAATCTCTCCACTCTCAATATATTTTTACTACAATTTTTAAAGCCTCCATCCCTCGAATTACCTACTAGCAGAATTGCTTGAGAAAATTTTAAAGACTGAGCGCCAAGTACGTTTACTTGCCGTAAGCTCGTCCGTTCCCCTGGAACACAGAAACGTCGCGTTCTTTCGCTTCGATAATGATTTTCGTCTACCCGCTTCGCGAGATCTACGCGAGGCTTGATCTGCTTCTGTTATCTAACCGTACCTACTCCCGTTACTTCTGCGATTAATTACTCCATAGACTCTGGACAGGTCGAGCGTGATTAGGAGACCGAGCAGACAAGGGTTTTAGGCAAATTAGACGAACGCGGGTTTCCTATCAATTTCCCTGATACCTGCACTGTAACGAGCTGCCTATTCGCCAGAATTTCCGCGAAACCGGCCTGATTGACGGCGATGCTGATCTTTCCACCTCGACTGCAATAATTCGGCCAGAGATACCTCCTGTAATTATTCCCACGTTGCGCTGTCAGGATGATAACCGCGCAGGCGGTGTTCTTTAAAAAAAAAAATTACTGCTATCACCGGATATCAGAATACTTTTTGAATATCTCATTACGGTAAAAGCTTTTCCCGTGAAATTCGCGTTACACGAGGATTAATATTTTCGGCGTGCTCATTACCTTTTCCCCGCTGTGCAGTAATTTACGTTGGCGAGAGTCTATTATGGAGGGTTGAAATCTCACGTCAGCCCCCGTCGTATTCCGCCTAACAGGTACGAAAGACTGACAGAAATCTGCAGATCTGATAAATATACCTACGCCAGTTGGATAACGAATATAAAGCCATGTGTCCGTCTGTTAAATTTTCAATCATTCCTTCCACGAGTGTCTGCGATGTTGACGAATCCCCGTGCGTCGTACTTGGGCACAGATGAGGGCGTTAAAATTCCAGGGAATTCGTCGATGGCTTATACATGTTAATTAGGACCGGGTTTCAGGTGTCATTTCATTGGCTGGCTGACGCGATTCCGCGCGACGCCGCCAGAAGTTTCACCCGGCGAATCGAAACCGATCGTCGGAAGCGTTGGTCGCAATCACGCGTCCCTCCAACCCTTCAAGTTCTTTATTCGACATTCCCTATTCCGTCTATCCCTGGCTCTGGACATCGGGCGGCCGCGATTTAAATCCGTCGACACGTTTGCACACGCGCACGTCCAAGTTAACGTATTTACCCGCGCACCGTGGATCCAGTGGGAACGATTTTTCATTAGCGTTTAACCTGGACACATTCAACCCTTTACACGCGCCTTTATTTCATAAGAAAAGGATGTTGGCCTTCTGCCGGAATTATTCGGGTCCTGCATTGATTTAAGAGGGCCAAAAATTACACAGTATAACACAGCCATCTGGACTTGTAACATTCAATAGTCGTTTCTTATAGGTTTTCGTGCCCTGAAAACGAATCCGCAATCCATTTGTCGCCATCACCCTCAGTTTTTGAGAAAATCGATTTTGAAAAAAAAAAACAGCAAATTTTTAACTTTGAGCATTTTTTGTGTCGAAACGGTTAGAGTTATTCGATTGTTCGTTGCGTCAAATTATTCTATGAACCCTCCCGAATACAACGATATAAGATATTATTGCATTATGAACATTTAAATATGTTTAAACAGCGATCAAATGGAAAAGGACACCCGAAACGCACCAATTTTTGCAGATATCTTTCAATTTATATCCAAAACTAAGGGTCTGGGACAAAATCTGACCAACATTAGTTTTGTAAATAAATTCGAATAACTATTACCGTTTCGACACAAAAAATGCTCAAAGTTGAAAATTTGCAGTTTTTCTTCAAAATCGATTTTCTCAAAAACTGAGGGTGATGGCGACAAACGGGTTGCGGATTCGTTTTCAGGGCACGAGAACCTATAAGAAACGACTATTGAATATTACAAGTCCGAAAAAAAAGTCAAAATTTGTTGTACTGTGTTATCTATGGGCCTTTCACCCTTTCGACCCACAATTCCCACAAATTCCACATCCATTGCGCGATTGTAGAACAATCGAGCTTAGTTATGCAGGAAGCTGCTAATGATCTGAAGCTGAGTTTTAGTTGGAAGATTTTAATTGTAAAAAAAAGTAACTTTATTTCTATTGGGTATATTTTATTTCTCGTTATTGCTTTACAATTTTTTTAGTGGGTTATTTAATAATGTGTAGTACAATTAATATTATTTTAAATTTTCTACAGCTTTTGCTTTTTTTTTTAGCGTAAAGTGGAACTATAGCTAGTTTTAATTGTATAATGTAAGAGTGGTTCTGTGGGTTGAAAACTTTTTGCAAAATAAAGACCAGGAAATTATGGGATCCGTACTGCGTTTAACTAAATTTTGGTATTTCTGCGGGTCGGTAGCATAACTAGGCCCAATTGACGAATGCACCGAGCTGTTTAACGATACGGAAGTCCGCAGCTCGATCTTCGCGCGCCTTCGAGCCGATAAACCACCGCCAAGATACACCCAGGGCAGATATTAAATCCACATCTGTGTACACCGGCGTAAATTCCGTCGCACGCCAATATTAATTATTTCTACGATCGTGCCGGGATCGTTAGTTGACCGTTAAGCGAGCCACAGATTGTTCTGGATAATAGCCGTCGTCCATTATTACCAGCCACGTAGCTGGCCGGGTCATAAAGCTCCGATTAGGCAACCGCAGACTCTGACAATGACGTTGCGGTATTTCTCGACCCCGGCACGACGTTGCATCGAGTCGACGACGACGTCCTCCGTGGAAATAAAACGGTTACAGGGGCGTGGCAAGAGGCACGGGGCAAGCGAGAGCCAGTCGGAAATGGTCACTTTCAAAAAACCAGCTCGCTTCGGGAGCCCGAGGAAAATTCTGCTTATCTGCTCTGGAAAGGACCGCCGAATGTGAACCGACTTCCCTGCGAGACGAGATCCCGAAGTCAGATGTCGATCAAAAATTCCAGCTCGACGAACGTCCGTCCGTCGGACGTTCGAATGGTCCAGCGAAAGTTTCCGTGGGAGACCGCTCTTTTGTAGATGCTACCCCTTTGTGTCGTGGGAGCGAAGCTTCGCAACGAAGTGTAGATTTGTAGGAGGAGGATGGACTGCGGACATCGATACGGTGGATTTTATTGCTCTGGGTAAATTCTCTTTGCTCTCGTAACGAGTGGAGTGATTTTTAATCACGCGCGACCATTTCTAGCGGATAATTTAGAATGCAGAACGGTTCATTACTGTTTTGCGAAATTATTATTATCATTATTATTATTATTATTATTATTAGTATTATTATTATTATTAGTATTATTATTATTACTTCGACGGGAGAACCCTTTAGTGTACAAAGCTTGAAGAATTCAGTACAATAAATATGTATAAAACAACGTAACATAAACAGAAAAAATAAAATAAAACGGAAAATATAAAGTAACGAGAAAAACATAATATAAAACGACGACATCGCCAAACAACTGAGCGCAAATTAAGGAGATAGTAGTCTCCCAAGTGCCAGAGTCCCAAACGAGGCGAAGGAGGTTAAGAAAATATCTAATTCAACAGAGGACACTGGTTTAGCTCCTCCGTAGCACGATTAATGGGATCGGCAGAGTAATAATGATAATTTGGGACTCGGGATACAAAAAGGGGTCTCGGACGCAGTGACCGTTGCGGAGCATGAAAACAAATCCTTGCAACAAGCTCTTGACAGTTAATCTGACCGTGGAAAACTTTGCAGATGAATAGTAGGTCCGAACAAACACGACGGTCGCTAAGAGTACGAAGCCTCGTTTTTAGTAAGCCTGGGCCGAACAGAGTTCCCGGAATCTTTCCGTCAGAATGACCCCGTTCGAGGGAACACCGATTGGTGGAAGGGTTGCAAAAAAAAAATTGATAAAATGCTCCCTGTCGATCGCCGTAGGGGAAGCGGAGCAGCGGAAACTCGGGAGTCCGGGAATTCCCGAGAATCTCGTTAGTGGATCGGCAAGTTTCGATTGGCCATTAGAAAGTCTATTGTTGCGCTTTCGCGTGGGAGAAACGTCCTCCTGTTGATTCCTGCACCGTGGGCCAATGATTTCCACGCCGTCGGGCGCGGTGACTCGGTCCCCTCGACCGAAACACCGGCTCCACTCGTTCCTACCCCTTATTCCGATCTAATTGACCATGGACGATACACGAAATTGCCGTGCCCGTTCCGATGCTCGCCGCGACGGCTTCGAATGGATCGGAATTCGCTCTCGAGGACGACTTCCTTCGAACCTGTCTCGCCAGGAAACGATCGGGGGAACGGCGACTTTTTCCAAGTCGCGGGCTGATTCCTTCGTTATCGACCCTCCCCCGATTCCTCGATTTCTCCCTATTCCAATGGAATACTTCAAATAGAACGTGCACGCCTGGTACGAGCGGCCGGGCTCTCTCGCGATCGGAAAATTAGGGAGGGCCGTTTAAGCATCGTTCCGAGGCGGGAATTCGAAAGTCCTGAGCGTTAGAGTCGTAGATCGTTAGGGGCTGAAAAATCAACGTTGTTTCGCGTGGCGCGTAGTGTCAGGCGATCCGACGCTGTATTACCGCGTCGGGGGTTTTTCAATATCAGCATATTATACGGCCAACTAACTCCCTGCACCTCGAACTATGCCAGAAGTTCAGGCAACTATAATGAATAAAGTTAACTTAATTTCGCCGGAATTATCATCGTCCTCCCATCGGAGTCACTAAATCACGGTCTAGTGATTATCGAGCGGGCGATATCGTCGAGATCGTGACGCTGGTAAACCCTGTCGCCCATTAATTCTGTCGCGACGACATCCTCTCTCGATTTTACCTGTGACTGGTCTCCGTTCACTGACTTCAGAGATTCCGTGGTGTACGTAGCCCCCGCGATTCCCTTCAACTATCGACTCTTCCTCGTTATTGTCAAGGTACGAAGCCAGAGAGACGATGATTGGTAGGGTACAGCGTTTTCTGCGCCGCGAGAGAGGGCAAGGGAGCCGGCAATGACGAAACTTCTCCTGTCCAGTCATTAATCGCGAAGATAGCGGATTGAGGGTAGACGGTTGGACACGGTGGAACCGAAACGGAGCAGGGAAGGTGACGGGAGGTGGCGAGACACGCGGTGCCTAGGGATTAAAGGACCTCGTTGCCAGTGTGGGGCTGTCATTGATAGTTGTGATTAATGTGCGATACGTCGCCACGATAACTTGATTATGCGGGTGGGTGGATTTCTCTCGTGCTCTCTCTCTCCCTCTCCACGTTGCCCTCGCTTTGCCTCTCGCTCTCCGTCGCTGCTTCGTTTCACTCGCCTTTTTTTCTGAGCATTGGCGAATCTCTGACAAGTTACGTCTGATACACTTTGACGCAGATAAGAGGATAAAGGTACGACGGTAGCTTTCAGAACTACTTAGGTGTTCTCGTTAACTTCTATACCTGTAATATCGTTTCGATGGTAGTAACTTCTGCGACTTTGAGCGACTACTTGTAGAGAAAAAAAAGGCTCGTTTCACGGGCACGAAGGAAACTCGAGGGCAAAAGCGAGGGGGACTTTTTCCCGCGTTACGAACGAAACACAATCGTCGCGGCGTTTCGACGTTGCCTGTGCAGAAATTGTTCGGAAAAAAAAGCCGGTCGATTCCCAGAGGCAATTAATTACTGCCCTCTTTGTCTCTCCCTGGAAAGCATATCCCGCTCCTCAAGTAAAAGTACACGCGATGAATTACTCAGCAAAGCTTCGCGCCGGGCACCTGCTGATTCCCGGACGAAATCCGCCATCAATCATATCAGCACGCCTCGTACGTTTCTCGTAGCTTGCGCTGGTCTTTATTACCCCGTGTCTTAAGGCCTCGCGAGCCGCGGTAATGAATCAATTTATAAACGGAATGGGTTTGTCGAGGACGTGACGATCCTCACTGTCCCCTGCCCGGAATACCATCGGCATCCTCCGCAGAATTTTTTTACCAAACGACGGATCGAAATTACTGGCTGCGATCTGGAAAAAAATGCACCCGGGGCAGTCCGGGAGCGACGCGTTGGACGTTAAAAACTAAAGAGATCCGTAGTTAAATACACGGAAGCCCGGCGTCAAACATCGGGAGCCCGGCGATCCAAGATTAAATATCGAGAGAGAGAGAGCCGTGCGAAACGCGGAAAATTCAGATGTCCACGGTGAGATATCGTAAGCTGAATGGTTGAACGTCAAATATATCGAGTGCTCGGGGTCGCATGTTGAAAGCCGCGATTCGAATATTGAAAGCTCGGCCAACGAGATCGAATGTCCCGAGGTCGGGTTTCAAGCGCGCTGAAATTCGCGTCGCGGTATTGTCTCAAAACACAGTCCCGCCGCGTTTATTCCATCGACTGCTCAAGCTCGGCCTAGTTAGGGCCTTGCGGTGAATTCGTTAAATCTCCAGAGAATATCGTCCTGAAGCTTCTTCTCGAGGATCCTCGCGCACCCGTTTCAATAACCTGGTCACGAGTCATCGCTCGCGGCCACCAGCGCCGTTTAATTCTATTTCGCGTCGGATTCATTTCACGGAAGAGTTACGGGGCAGTTTTTTCCCAGCCCTGAGGAAGGAAGGTAACCGTGTTCGCGTTCCTTCGTTCCTTTATGATTCGAGGACTCGGTTACAGTCGAGCTCCTTCGTCGAACCAAAATAATTTATATTTATATAAATATTTTAATTAAATATAAATTATAAAATTCTATAGGGTCTTCTCGTCCCATACAAAAATCTAAGCATTTTTACTTAGAATTTAAATTAATAATTTAAATTAGAGACAGTAAATATTTCATCAACTCGTTCATACAAGCCTTCAATAAAAAGACAAATTATTATGCCATCTCATCGTCGATCCTGGAAGTGAAAGAAATTAAACAATTCCGTGGTTATTAGTGAAGGGTAATTACCTAGGATTAATTAATAGTAATAATAATTGTAATTACCTATTAAGGATCTCCACACTCGATCTGAGGAAACTAGGTTTGACCTGGAAAATTACATAAGTTGTTTTTTGTTGGTAGCTTTTATGATACATCGTAAAGTTACAGATGTATGAATGATTCTGTTGAAAAAGAATCTCGAAATTGCAGTGGACTTTCCGCGCAAAGTCTGCAGAATGGACTTTCCGTTGAACTTCGAGCACGAAGTTCGTTTCGCGAAAGAGGATGAGTTACGATACTTTTTCATCAGACTCTTATTGACGAGAGATAAACGTATCTCGTCGGCGGAAAAAACTGTCTCAAGCTATTTTCTGTCAAACGCTTCGAAGTCCGATAAACCGCCAAACACCCTAAGACGCTCCCAGCGTCCTCCCGGAACTTCACGTCGGTCCAGACGAAGCGGCAGTCGACATCCGATCCGATTCCCCGGATAATCCCGTAAAACGTTGCAAGACATCCTCGATTTTTCGATTACAACTTTCGACTGCACGGTGCAAGTGACTGGGTATCATCCCCCTCGATTCGGTGTCCAGTTTCCGATAAGTAGAACCAGGCTACGTAGTTAAATATAAGTGCATTTCCCAATTATAATTATCCTACACGTAGGAAATCGTAGAATTTTTTTTATATATTTGTTTATTACTTGTAACAACCCTTTGATACATTATAATGAAATGAAACGTCATGCGTAGAGGACGGACAAACAAGATAACATTAAGAAAAAGATTAAAGTACACAAACAGCAAAGGAAACGACAGAAACAGATGAAATAACAAGTACAAAAATATTGCAGCCTAATCATCCAGAGTACGCAGAGCTAAATTTTTAAAAGTAGATAACGAAGCAGCGAAAAAGTTTTAAGTATTAACTTTAACTACGAAGTACGCCCGCAAGAAATGCGAAATTTTTAAAGTGAATTAGTCCAGGAGATAGAGGAAAGTGTATCTGAATTATTTCCCGAGATGCAGGACTCGAAAGTTCAGAGATTAAAGCGTACGGAGTTACCGAATGGGGGCCATTCGGTATGCACCCGGAACTGTTTTGACCTACTTTTCTCGCGGAGGTAAACACGTTGAGTCTAGCAATAGTAAAAAAAACGCTGACTCAGCGTCTGTCGCTGACCCTCACACGGACGTCGAGCTTGGGGTAGGTCAGTGAAGACGTGCGGGAGAGAGGTCCGTCTAAGCGGCCGAGAGTTACTTACGCTTTGCTTTAAGCAACGATATCTCGGCGATGGAGAGTAGTATCGACACGAAAGAAAAGCATTTTCAAGCTAAAGCTTCGCCCTTTCTTCAGGCGTTATCCAGAACGCGATGTGCTTTCGCATGGTGTCGCTATAGGACCTTGAATCTTATACGACCTTTTCTCTTGAATTCACTTTTAATCAATAGAATTATTAGAACTAATAAATTAAGCAACGTGACCAGACAAACGTAAACTTGTTTCTCAACGTATTTTTAATCACAACGAATCAACTTCGGAATAGTACAGAATAAAACTCCTGGAATTGATGCTGCATGAGTTAACGAGCACAAGATCCTCGAGGTGTTCTTCGACCGATGTTCGTGGGGAAAACCAGCGCGGTTCGCTTCTCGCGTATCCTTCGCGCTTTACCGACGCGCAACATAAGAATCCACTTAAGGCGCGCGTAAAAATCCGCGCCAACTTTAATCATAACAATATACACGAGCGCGCGGGAAACTTTGATCGTCCGATGAAAGGAGGACGCCCGTAATCTCCCGTCGGACGGCTGAGAGGTCTCGCCGCGTAGCCGTGAGGCGTCTTGACGCCCACTACGGTCCGTTCGTCCGAGATAAAGCGAGGAAGCGCGAGGAGCGAACTAAGCGAAAGAAACAGAGCAGATAAAATAATGGACAGAGAAGGAGAAACGTAGATAGTCCGGCGGAGAAGGGTGAAAGAAAGGGGCACGAAAACAAGGGGAAGGAACCGAGCATCTGAAAAGTTTGCCTACGCTCCCTCCGATATTGGAATTGTTCGCAATTGCCGCCCTCGCCTTAACAGCCGCTTCCGGCAGGGCGAGATCCGCTCTCGTGACCGCGTGATTAAGTTGAAAGCTCTCGTATGGGCGAAGCTCTGGCTCCCGAAACTTCTCCTCGCTGTCCATCTAGAGCAGTTATTAACCCGCGGTCCACGGACAGATTTCAAAAGCCCTGTGAACTTGGATCAGACGAAGGCCACGTTTGCTTTCGGTAACCTTCAATCCACACCTAACATCTATGAATACAAATGTCTTTTAACACTTGTACCCATCAGAGCAGAAAGTCCTGATCGATTGGATGTTCAGTAGGTACGGCATGCGTGTCGCCCGATCAAAGATCAGGGGACCTATGGCAGTGGAAAGATTGAGAACCCCCAATAGAGAACGCACGAGAGGGATGACTAGGTGGTGGATGACGGTCCTTTAAGGATGTATCGGACGTACAATATTAGACAAAAGTATATGAAATTTGAAATACTTGAGTATCTACGTCTTACGCATAGTAAATCTAGATGTAAGGAACTCGAACGACAGTTGGAGTCTTATTTTTACTCGTAGAGAGGGATTTTTCATTTTAGAAATGCTTTTTCAAGCATTTGTTGAACTTTTGGCAGAGGAAATGCCCTGAATTCACAATTTTCTCAAGATATTTTATTTCTTTAAAACGGTGCAGTGAAAACAATTGAAACTCGGCAGATATTTTAATCTATCCATATACTATATGTACAAAAAAATTGAAAACTTTGGTACTATTTCTTCAACATTTTTTCAGTGGTTTTATCTGTCAAGATCGTCGCTTTCCAGAAGAGTACGTGTAATATCAGTGAACATTAAAATCGTTATAAGTCAGCAACCGTTTAGTGAATTTATTTAAAATTTTTTAGGCACATCAGGAAGATTAAAAACAACAATCTCACAAATTTGCATCAACATGGTACCATTTTTAAGACAGGTCCGATAAATCCTTAAATCTATTCATCTGTCGCGTCGTCGGTGTTAAAACAAATATTGTCACTGCGAGTACCACCACTTTTTAGGGTTTCTACGTCCACGGATTTCCGATCGCGATCCTCGTCGACAATCTTTGTCACAAATTGAAACAATCAAGACATGGATGGCGGAGAGATCTTACGGTGGAAGTCCTTCGAGCTCCCCCCGTTTTGGAAACTTCTGTTATTACCCCTCTGCGAACTTTCGGTAGACGTAGAATCGGTCCAAGATCTGGACCTCGGTACGCCGAAGACACGCGAAACTCCTGGCTATGTAAACTTTTCTCCTCGAGGGTAGAAAGGACACCACTTTTCGGACATGATTCTACTGAACGGTAACAAAGAGGGTAGTTGATATAAGGGAATTAAGAAAAAGTATATTTCACTTGCAAATTAGCATTCCTTAGTAAAAGAACCTTTGTAAAATACTAAAATATAATATTCAGGGAATTTCAAAATTCTCGAAATCTCCTTCCCAGAGTTATCCTCGACTCGTAAATACTGTAATACAAACGAGGCGCGGACAGAATAGCAAGTAATTCAGAAGCAAATACTGCAGCCTATTTTCTAAGCACCCCACGTATCATACTTCTCGACTTACGACCCCTTTCTTCTCTCTTAACTGCTCCCCGGTCTCACGTATCGCATGAAGCACAGCAGTGCGAGTTTAAACGCATCCGCCTGTTCGCGGTTTCGTTAGCCGACCAAACGTTTCCCGCGGACGGCGAGTCGCGTGATCGGTTAACGAGCGGCGGCAGAATTTTTCATAGAGCGAAGTTTAGCTCTCTTGTCCCGTCGATAACGTTTTCATAGCCCGCGAGCCGGGAATTCGCGGCCGACTTTTACGCCGACACGACGAAGGAAGTGTCCACGGGCATTTTCGTTGCGGGACGAGCAATTTGCCTGGGAAGAATTCATTGCTCGTTCGTACAGAAGTCCACCTGCGTCCGCGGCGACAGTTTATGCAGCCTCGCCTCTTAACTGCGCGCATAAACTGTACAGAGTCGCCGCAATAAGCTGAAAGAATCTGTCCGTAAGAGCGCCCACCCCGAGAAGCCGACGGAAAGAATGTCAATTAAGCGCGAGGCTTCCTACGAAACCCTATTCGGTTCGATGTCAACGAACCCTTCGATCCGGTGCATCGATATGTTGGTAAACGAAAGCATCGAAGAAGCCTCTTTGTTCCAGCTAACAAGGAGGCGCGTACAGAGAATCGCGAAAATTCCCGAAATCAGCGATTCTCGACCTTATTCTGCGATCTTTAAACGCTTGTAGCTCGGAGCAACGTTAACCGATTTTGATGAAATTTTAGGCACGTATACAACTTACTGCAATCTACAAACGGGTTTTTTGAATTTTCATTACAAGCTCACAAAAAAATTTTAAAAATCGACCTTTACTATTCTTTTCGCTATTCCAACCAAATACATTTTTTTTTCAAAACGACGAAACGCGTCAGGTAGCACACTAATCCTACTAGCTTCTAAAAAAACTCAAGTTGTTTGGACCAATTCTAAAAAAGTTATGCGATTTTAAAAAGTGCCCGAATATTAATGCGAGCCACTGTAGTTGTGTCGATTATGACATCGATTCCACGTTTATGGTGCGGCATAACGATCGAAAGTCCGTTCACGTGTTCCATCGCGAATCGAGATCTCGTTCGGCGATCGAGAGCACCTCGATGGGGACCATACAGTACCTCGATAAAATGGCCCATTGTGGATGCCCCCATTTTTGCCGCTATATCGGGAGAAGAAGAATTTATTATACGCCCGTACACGTTGCGTGCGCGCGTTTCGCACAGTTTTCCATTTGTTCATATCCGCGTGCTGGGTGGACACGCGGGTAATCCGGAACACTTTGAAGCAACAAACCCTCTTCGGGGAGGAATAGTCGAGGCGTATAACGGAACTTGGTTGCAGATACCATTGAAATAGTCGATGGTCCATTGACACGATGGCCCTTTAGAAACTCGCATTCCATTCGCGAGCATCGGTTTGTTTGTGAATATTGCCGATTGTAAATGAAGCGAGAATTGTTGGGCATTCTTCTGGCGATTCGAAATTTCCTCGACCAGCAATATGCTTCGTAACGTATAATTAGGCGTTAGAAATATTTGCGCTATGAATCAGAGGGGGGTCCACTTCGAAGTATAATCGAAAAACGAAAAGCGTTGTCAAGCCCTTCGTGTCGCATCGTTGGTTAAACCGTCAAAAGAAATTGGCACGCGATAGCGTGGGCTGAAAGCTCTCGGCATTCCCTTTTCACGAGGAGAACGCTGGGAAATAACGAGGTCGCTCCTATGCACAACAGATTCCCTTACACGTCCATTCTCTTCCCATTTCCGGGAACAGGCAATCCCTTTCGTGCCCGGTAATGAAATTGAAACTCGCCAGGAGATTTCTTCGACGAAATGCCACCAACGTGACGCGAGGCGAGAACAGAGAGGGAAGGAAAAGAATCGGGAGAGAGAGAGAGAGAGAGAGAGGCACAGTGGTAGAAGAATTATATTATTTAAAGTTTCGCTGCAACCAGTTCCCCTCGCATTCGTGGAGCTTGTTTTCGGATTCAATTCGCGTGTCCCGAGTATGTACCACGTTTGTAACGCGAGCAAAAAATTGATAGGAATATACACATTCCAGGATGCTGGAGCGCACAGCTGCGCGACGTGTGTGTACACAAGACGATAGCGTTACTCTCTATTTCCCCAGAAAGTATTTCGGCAGTGCTCGACGTGGAGGATCTCCTACGACACTAGTTACCAGAGTGAAACCAGCACCGGCGCTTGCTGTCCTCGAGAAACTTCCGGTCTCGTGGAGAATGGTCCTCGTCGCCTTCGTGTCCTCTTTGCGGCAAGTCGTGCCGATGTTTCCTCGAGTAGCGAACTGCGCGTGGCCGCGCGCCAAATTCATTCTGCACGACCTAGTTAAGGTCCCTGATCGGTAAATTCGTTCCATGGGCTGAGCTATTCGATTCGTTATGCCGACGCCCGACTTATTTCTCCCCCAGCCGGCGGTTTCCGTCTCGCCACGGGGGCGACTTGATTCTTCCGCCGAGGGAGTTGTTCTGGAAGTGTCGCGCCTCGTACGGGAGAACTTCTCGGGAGATGGTGTACAAATACATTCCACTGATTCGTCGGGGCTAATGATTCAGGGTAGAGAGTACAGAAGGCTTTCCATGATTGCTTTTGTCGTAATCCGTCGACTTGATTTAATTTCGCCTATTGCAACGAGCCCTGGATGTTTAAATCTACCTTTCGTGAAATGATAGAATCGAGGAAGCTCCGGGAAGGTGTCGTGGTGCGTAGGTGTTTCGTAAGTGCCAGCAAACGGGGAACGTAAATAATGCCCAAAGTCTGGCTCGAGACTTGGCGGAAGCGTCTGGGAGGGAAGAGCGTTAGGAAATAATGGAGGAAAGTGATTTCCGGAAAGTTAAAAGCCGCAGATCAAGGATACCCTTCGCCTGCAGCCACTCGTTCCCCACAGCTTCTTCGCTGTGCGCTGTTTTTTCGCTCTCTCCTTTTCCCTGCGAAACAGAAGATCGCGGAAAAGTTACGCGCGCACGGTAGTCGTGTCTCGTGTTTCACTCTTGAGGAATCACTATGTCTCTATAGCACAATTGGCGGCTGCAAGGTAGTTCCATTAGCGAGCCAGTTATTCCGAATAATTCAATTACCTTTATACCTTCCCGGATTCGAAATTACTTGCCACGCTTCAAATTCATTCCGTCCCTCTGGAGCTGTTTCCCTATTGCACAGAGATATTCCAACTTGCTTTGTGTATTTTCAACGTATTCCGCGTTCTACTTCGCTATTTTTCGCTGTAATTTATTCCATATTGGACAGAGGTAAAGAGAGGTAAACACCAGGCAGCTACCATGACGGAGTGTAAAATTCACCCTGTTTCCAGCCTCGAATCTTTTCTCCAGCTCTCACGGTTTTTAAATCATCCCCCATTTGCCCGCGCTGAAACGTCGTCGAGTGCTCGACAAACGAATCGAAAAATACCCCGACAAACAGCGCCCACTGTAATTTTAGTTAACAGCAAAATTTCCGAGCGATCAAATTCCAGCGACGGATCGATCGCGGCGCGATCCATAGAGCAGCAGCGGCGCGGACCGCCCGGCTACTTTTGGTCAATTAACCGGTCGCGTTTCGAGCGGAAGCGTTGAATTTTCGGGCGGTGCGGCGATCGAGAGTCGACGGGGGCCGGCGCCGAAATTATGAACTAATTGAGCACGCGCTGCGCTTTTCACGCCAGCCAAAGGGTGACGCTCGGAAATCGCCCACCCCCGCCGCCCCGGGAACCCCTGTTCCAGCCCGTTTGTTCGACCAGCCGAACGCGTAACCCTCCCGGCACCCTCCGTCGTTTGTTTTCAGTCAACAATCGAATCGTCATTGACGCCCAAAATCGTTTTTGCCAGCCTGCAACGAAATAATATTATCCGTGTCGGATGCCTCTCGATCCCATTTCGCGAAACGCGAGTCCCGTGTTTTGCAGAGGGTTAAAAAACACACACCCACACGCGCGCGCGCGCGGGCGCGCTTCGATTTATCCGATGAAAACGCCAGGGCTAAACGACATCGAACGCGGACGGTCGCAGCGGTTATTATGACATTACGCGCGTTATAAAGTCGCGACACGGTTGCGCGAGCCACCGAAATCCGCGCTTTATCGCGGCCCAGATTTTTCTATCGGCTCGGCAAAATAAATACCCCTCCCTCGGGGGCAAATTGCTTTCAGCGCGATAGTGATGGGTCCTGGGGACGCGTTACGCCCGCCACGCTGCATTTACTCTTCTTTATGGGCGAAAATTAGTTGGACTTGGGGTAAATTGAAACGTTGGGGGTAAGTTAGGTTTGGTTGGGTGAGATAGATGGCCGTGTTATTAGAGGGCTGTGGCTTTCTTGGTGAAATGTTTTAGGAGGGTCTTTTTTCGGCGCGGTGATTAAGACTATGCGATGAGTGATATATGAAACTACTTAGTGAATATTGCGAATAATTATTTTTATAATGTCCGTAACATCATTTGCGCTTAATGATCTCCGAGGTTTCGCTGATTTTGCCGGGGATTTGTGATTTATGGAAATTACCCGCCGTCTAAATTGGCTTCTTATCTTCTCGTTTCGCTTCAATTTCCATGTTACGGAATTAAAACGATTCTTCTGAATGCGAATTGGAAGGTGGGGAGGATTCTTTGTCCCAACGCAGCGGACCCGACCGTTTCCCGTTATCAGACGTTATTAAGCCTCATGAAAGTTTAATGGGGCTATCGACTGCGACTTCGGCGGACTCGATTTCGAGTTAGCCGGTCAATTTTCAAATTACGTCGCGCCTACGACGCCGTCGCACGGTAGGGAGCCCGGGACGTTACACGCTCATTGATATTCGTTATTGCGATTTTATGCAGCGGACCCCTCGTGACCTTTTCTCCGGAGACAAATTAAAGGCGCGACAACGTGTAATTGTTTCTCAACGACGCATATTGAATTTTAGACGTCCTCCAGCGGATCCGTTCCGCTCAAACGAGACATACACGGAACTACCAAATCAATAGCCAAGCTCCTCAACCATAGTGGTAACTGGAATTCCGAATATCCCACGACGTCAGAATTCGGAATCATAAATTGCTGCGGAAGAAAAGAGGTGTGCGTGGAGGAAGGTGGTTATATTCCACATGCATTACCATAAAAATGTCAACGAAAACACGTGTTTCTGCTGGTACGTACAGCTTTTCCTCGCAGGAAATCGCTTTAACTTTAAAAGCTGCGAGGCGACTAGCATCGACTGTGCTCCCCCGCGCGTGCTTTTACCAGGGGAAATGCAGTCCCGACGAGTCGATACACGAGAGCTTTAGCGCACAAATGACTGCACACTAAATACCAGCGAAACGATCAGGCAAAGTACCGCATGCGTAAGCGATGTGTCGTACTAGCGCGGAAAAGTTCGCAAGCCATAATGCTAGTACGTACCGCGAAACTTGCCCGTGCACGGGCGCTCGTCGTTGCGCTCTTATAGAGTGTTCTTTATATTTTCCGAATCGGTAAGCCGTTACGTGATCGTGTGCCAGTTGCAGAGGGAATGCTTCTCTGGCAACTTTCAATGGCAGTCCCTCGAAATACCACTAACCGATGTCTTTCAGTGATTCTTAAGGAAGAAGAAGGAGAAGACTTTAGTGGCCCCCGCGTACTTATTTATAGCGTAATTCAGGCTTGTGCCAGAAAAGCTTAAAGGATCATTCATTCGATTTTAAAGTTTGTTCCCTCGGCTGCTAAGTTTTGATACGTTAGGAAGGCGCAATCTTTCAGCAATGGGAGTTATTTTGAGGTGAATGGAGCTGTTGGAAGTTTTCGAGGTTTTCGTTTTTCCGTTTCAGTGGCTAGGTGTTAGTTAAAAAGGGACTTTCTTAGGGAACGCGAGAGTGGAACTGTGCTATATTAAGGAAGATGTGTTGGAGGTAAGCAGAGATTGGAAATGTAGCGTTTGACGACACGCGATAAGTAGTAACGCCTCGTTATGGTCAGACGCCCCATGGTCAGACTTCAAATGAATATTGGTATTAACAATAAGTAGGGTACATAAACGTATGTAATATAGAACAGCTGGTTTCAAAAAAATCTTGCCAAAAGTAGGGGATTTTTTTTTTAATAAAACTGACATAAGGGAACATAGGAACTAAGGCATAATAATATTTACATAGTCAAGTGTAAGAAATTCAAACTTTTTAAATTATACTGAAGAAACTAAACAGAGTGAAAATTGATAGTTTAAAAAATGGTATCTAATATGGGACACCAAGGAAAGTAAAGAAAACCGAAAAAGTTTACTTTTGTTACTAAAAATGAAGATTTATTAAGTAGAAGATGCAAACAAATAAATATATATAATTTTTTGGAATTCATTGTTGCTATCTACGTATACTACACGTTATTCACGTGAATAATATGTGTGAAGCACCACATTCTTCGTGTGCCCACTGAAATCATGGTCGCACTGGGTCTACTTTAAAAAAAAGAATAAAAAATTTAAAAAATGAATAAAACATAATAAAGTGTTTGTAACACAATATTACGCATACGTTTCCTAACGCTTCCAATGAAAAACTCCGCGAGCATTCGGCACTGAGTTCCATGTCACGCGATTGCAAACTTGTGATTAAAACAGGAAACATGGAAAACCACTTGGGAACACTGCACCGAATGATTCCGATCCATTCACAGAGCTAACTTTTGAAAAAGAAACCCCAATTGCCCTGCTTCAACACTTACGTCGCCCCTTCGCTTCGACATCAACAGCCGTGGTTTTGAATTTTTAAAGTGGCCTTCTAGCGAAACTACCCCATCTTCGTTTTTAGTAGTCATAACCCCCGCGAATTCTACGAATTTCGTTTCATGGCCGGGAATTTATGCGTTGTTGATCAAGACGAGCACGGTCCAAAATTTTATGGAAATTTGCGTGGCGAACGAGGCGCCCCCTCGTCAACCTATACCGCTCGAAATTACTCGTGTATATGCGCGCGTGGACGATGTGTTTCGTTGCGTTTCGTTCCTTCTTTTTTTTACGGGACAGTAAAGGGTGAATAAATTGCCAGTTCGCTCACGTGTCGTCTGGACGGCGTAAAAGCAGGATACGGGTCGCGAAACCAGGCCAACGGGACGCTATTAATTATTCACGTTCTCTTTAAATGCCGGACAGTTAGCGGTTCCTACGATTTTATAACGTCGCGTCCCGCGGCATCGTGATGGGATTGTTCCGTTCGCTGCGCGTATTCCATATGTAATGGGTCGAAAAATATAAAAGAAAAATACGCACGCGTAGATACATACAGAGGGGATTGTACATCCTGTTACGGCCGAATAAAAATATCACTCTCGCAGTAGAAATATTTTTGAAGTATCGGATACGCTTCGTTTACTAATATTGATCCCTCTGTGAGGATTATTAGACAACAGTTTTCGAAACAAACGTGACTGTGGTATTTTTAAACGTTTCCCGTGTCCAATTAGTAATTGGTGTTCATTGGCGTTTCAGAATTGAACTCACGATTGTAGAGACTCATATTTCCTTCCTCGTGGCGCTACATAAGGGTTATACCTAGTGAAGCGGCTGAAAAGAGGCGATTTTTTGTAAAAAGCGCAAGCATATATTTTTACAGAACTTTTTGCATTCAAAAGAGCAACATTTAAAGAACATTTGGTAATTTTTTTGTAGAAAATTATTGACGTTTATAATAAAAATACAACGACATTCAAGAAGCCTTTTTAAAAACGGTGCGCAAGATATCTCAAAAACTACTGCACTTATCTTTCTGAAATTTGCTGGGCTTATTTTTTATATAAAAATCTACTGAATGACGGAGGGATTTTTTTCTCCATTGTATAGTTTCGATTTTATCAATGAAAAACGACAATTAGTGGTAACCATGAAGCCATTTTTCGTTGATGTAATGGAAACTATACATTGAAAAAAATCCTTCCGTCATTCAGTACATTTTTATATAAAAAATAAGCCCAGGAAATTTCAAAAAGATTGGTGTCGTGGGTTTTCAGATATCTTGCTCACCGTTTTTAAAAAGTCTTCTTGGATGTTGTTGTATTTTTATTATAAACGTAAATATTGTACTACAAAAAAAATGACCAAATGTTCTTTAAATGTTGCTCTTTTAAGTGCAGAAAGTTCTGTAAAAATATATGCTTTCGCTTCTTAAAAAAAATCGCCTCTTTTCAGCCTCCTGACTAGGAATAACCCCTTAAGGGTACTAGGCAGTCGATTTTGTCGAAAATGAAACATTTCTTTTTTCAATTAAGTACAAAGAAATAAATTGATACCGAGGCTTGCTCTTCAGCATAATGTTTAGTAATATCATAAACTTTAAAAAGAAAGCATGTTTGTTTCGCCAAAAATGTGCTTTATAGATAACCCTACAGATGGATCATTAAAGAGGCTTTTTAAAAAAGTTTCTATTGTTTGGCATTGTGCCAAAGAACAACCCTTAGTTTCAATTTATTTCTTTGTAATTAATTGAAAAAGAAATGCTTCATTTTCAACAAAAACGACTGCCTACTTAGTACCCTTAAATGTGGCCGGAACTTAAATGTGGGCGGAGAAAAAATGGAGGAACGGCTATTCTAAAAGGAGACATCGATTTCTCGTGGCTATGATACGAGGTCACTTGACTCCAGCAAAGGCTGCCATCCAAAATCCATAACGCTTGCCTTTGTGTATTAAACCAATATCTTCGGGATCCAATAGCCGGTGGCCCGCACCGTCGAATAATATCGTTGTCGGATCGGCCTTGGGTCGGTGACCTGTTTCCATCGACCTTACAATATTCTTAGCAGCTGTTCGTTAAAAAAATAAATACCTTTAACGAGGATGCTCAGGCTTAAACCTATTTCAAGCTCACAATTTTGAAATTCTAAGAAACACAAGACTTGCAGGATGATTAAGCCATTTCATGCTCCGAGCTGAACAGAACGTGCTCCTTCTGGGATATTTATGTGTAAAGTAAAAAACTGAATAGTCCTTTTAATCGAATTCATGCATCAAATTATATAAAAAGAAAATGTGCATTCGTAGCACAAAGTGAAGAATATTGACTGAGTTGTCGATAACAAAGAAAATTTAAGGAACGAGCGGGTATTTCCGCGAAGTTTCAACAGCCCTCCGGGCGAGTCTAACGATTTCTCTGGCTACGAAATCGATGAGTGCTACAATTACGCCGGTGGCCGAAGTTTGCTTTGCTTTCGAGCTTAACGCTTCAGCACGAGTATTAAAAGTTTCGAATCACGCGAGCGCCGGTTGTTGGATTATAATCCGCGATAACCTGACGTTTTCACGAATACGAGTAGTCTCGTTTGCTTGGTTAAATTGATTGAATCCAGTCGCCCAGCAGAGTACACGCTTTAAAGCGATAGAGTCCTCTGCGAAACAGTTTTACACTCTTCCCCGCAACCAAACCGTACATTTTAAAAACTGTTCATTCTATTCTCTCCGTTCCAGCGTCAGGTGCATTTCTCGGCAGAGAAATCCACCTGACAAGGTACTTCAGCATGCATCGAAAAAGAAACTCAAAGTTCGTCCGATTCTCTTTGCCCTTTGTCTACTTATTTCATCACTTACGAAAAGAAACATTGCTGTACCGCTGGAGACACTTGGATGCTCGGTTTCCAGAGTGCATCCTCAGCAGGAGCATGCGTCTTTAGAAAGCGCCGGCTCAAATGGGACGCGAGTAATGAGGATCGAGCGAGTAGCTGCAGAGTATAACCGTCGTGTTAGTCAGTGACGCGTCATCCTATTTAACATTTAACAAAGCTCATTGCGAAAGCAATCAAAACTTGCCGGGAAGTTCGGTGTCTGTCGAAGTCTCGGATTACGCTCGGAATGGTAAAGACATCTGCGCGCGTCTGCCCCGCAACCGCTTCCCTCTTTCTTTCGGCCCCCCCGCTTTGCTTATCTTTCGCGTCTGGCTCCATCCAAACGCGCAGCGATTCTTTAAGTTTCGTCGAGTCCACTGGCCCGACCCACCAGGAAATGAATCCGACTTTTACGCCGAATAATCAGGGCTTCCAAGCGCCAACTCTTTGATACTGTTTGACCAACTGGGACAGTCGCTTTTCGACAAGATAAACTATGCGGATTTTTCCCCCCCCAACGAGGAATCTCGCCTTTTTTTTCTTGGCCTTCGCAGCGCCCCAGGAACTTCGACGTGGATTTAAGTTAGTGATTGGAAAGGTCGGCGGGAAGAATCTTCCGAGATTCTTTCTTGCCCCAGCCGGGAGTTGCCGGGATCAGCCTGAAAAATCGGACGCGAGGCAAAAATTTCATGAACCAGGGGGTGGAAAAAAAGTTTCGGTAACACCGGTCCCGGGATGTTTTAATTAAAAGTTCTGCAAATTGAAATGCATCTTCGCCGGGTGCTTTGCGCCAGAAGAATCTCCTCCCCCCAACGAGCTGCTGAGCTGCATTTTTTTTTTAACGCTGACGGCGGATTGTTGACGTTCGGTCCGATTCCACTGACAGCAGTGTTATCCGGGATGCATAGTTTCGGCTGGAAATGATTATGGATAGGGTATCGATTATTGGTAAGTTGCGAGTTATCAGTGAGCTTTGATTTATGGACGCGCGTGGAGAATGGAGGATTTATAATCGATGTATCGTGGACAGGAGGGACGATAACGCGCGGGAGCCGTCCACTGCTTTTGCAATTAAAAGCGAGACCGTGTCCAGGATAGGAGGCAGTGCTGCAGCTTTTAAAATGCAGATAGAAGTATAAATATTTTATGCGATCCTCCGAGCGGTCTACTCTCTGTACGAGCGTCTCTTGTCGTTTTTGTCGACAAAATAGGAATTAAATATCGCTCCCCCCGGTGCTGCCTCATGCTCAATGGCGAAACCGTCATCAGAGACAGTTTCCATCCTCACGGACGGTCGTTCCTGCCGCGTTTTTCACCTGTTTTTTCCATTGCCTTCGTCGATCGCAAGCTTCCGAGCAGAGAGCTTAGTGGATTGTTTCGCGTTTTTCGACCGTCGCTATAATGACCGGTGGCGCAGCTTGAATTGCGAAATTGAACGAAACGTGGGTGGAGATCGGCGAACGTTTTGATCTCGATCGCAGCTCGTTTTTAACATCTCGATTAAACGATAGTCCAATTTAAGCTTGTGAATTTCGACATGGTCGATCTAATATTTATAGGACATTTTATTGAGACATAAAATCCTACTGAACCGCTAGTAACTCGTTGAGCGTGTATATGGGGAGTGAAGTAAATTTAGTCGAGTATTAATATCGTCGTCAAATGTCGCTGAAATTCTGCAATATTTTGCATATTACTCAAGCCCTATCAGAAACCAGAGTCGGGCATTACGAGAATAAAAAATTATTTAAATAGCGGATCAAATAAAAATTACTTGAACTTAGATTATTTGACGAATAAAGTTAATTTGTTTATTCGACGAATAAAGTTAACCCGGGTTAACTGTATTCGACACATAACGAATAATTCTTTTAACTTTTATTCGATATTCGAAATTTTTATTAAATAAAAATTTTGCCCATCTCTGCCAAAAATATATCAAACCTTTCAAGCTTCCAAAGACAGAAACCGTTCCACCGAAACGGCACCGTGGCACGATCGCCAAATTTCTTCCAGATAAACAAGACCAGCAGATAGGAACGGCGTATTAAACGCGCAAATTTGTCACGTTGAAGAGCAGTACAGATTCCTACGCTGACGTTTATCGAGGAGTCGATAAACTCCCGCGCGATATCCGACGGTGTCGACTGAAATCGCTTTAATCACCGGGCCACGTTGCGCTTATAACACAGGCAAACGGAAAACGGTGCGCGGAAGATACCTGGAGGAGCGCCCGGGGAGAGGGGTGCAGGTCCAATTAACGAAAAACAATCGAAGGTTCATAAAACACGCCACAAGTAGACCGACTGCCATTGGGTCTACCTTTGACGAGTTCTCGCGCCAAGCAGCCCCGTTCCCTCGTTATCGAGCGTTGCCACCCCTCTTTCTCTGTCTGTTTAACCCCGACGCTCGTCTCCGGTCGGACGAATAAAAGGATCCAATTAAATTATCGATAGGCGACGTCGTGTAGGTACAGCTGCGACACGCCTAGCCCAGCGTGTGTACGCTAACGTCGGTCCGTTAACCCTCGTCCAACCCTGTCGCTGTCTGCGCTGATCATCCAACAGACGAGGATTCCGTAATTACCAGGAAAATGCGAATATATTACCCGGAAAGATACCTTCAAGGGAAGTATCCCAGGTGTCCGCATCCGATTGCTTTGAATTTTGGATATGTTTTAGAGGACCGAAAAATAGGATATACGTGTCTTTATAGCGGCCCATTTTCATATTTAGGGGGTGAAACCAACCCCCAAAGTTATAAGATTTTCAGGTGTTCATGTCTGATAGATGTGATTTTTGGATATGTTTTAGAGGACCGAAAAATAAGAAATACGTGTCTTTTTATTTTGGCCTGCTTGAATGTTTAGGGGGCGAAATCACCCCTCAGATTTACAAGATTTTTAGGTGTTCGTCTCCGATCGCTTTGGTTTTTGGATATGTTTTAGAAGACAGAAAAATAAAAAACAGGTGTCCTTTTATTTTGGCCTGTTTGCATGTTCAGGGGGTGAAACCACCCCTCAGATTTCATGAGAATAGGTGGTGCTATCCTCCGATTGCTTTGGTTTTTGGCCAACAGCTGAGATGAACAGCTGAAAATCTTATAACTTTGAGGGGTGGTTTCACCCTCAAAATATGAAAACGGACCGCTATAAAAAAAAACACGTATATCTTATTTTTCAGTTCCCTAAAACATATCCAAAATTCAAAGCAATCGGAGGCGGACACCTGGGATACTTTCCTTGTTAGTATAACTTCCCTGCCGCGCAGTGTGGGTTAAAATGCGATTTTAGCTAAGCAAAATTATTTACTGTTATTATATTTTCCTATATGTATATACGTATACTTTAAAAGTATTTACTGATCATAATCAATTAGTTTATTTTAAATTTGGATATTTTTAATATGGATTTCCAGATCATAATCAATTAGTTTATTTTAAATTTGCAAATAAACAGATAAGTATTTCAATAAAAAAATAAAACAAGGCATATAATATTTTAATCTCACACAAAAACAAGCAAAAAATAATCAAAAATAAGAAGAAAAACATTAAAAATAATAAACGAGTAAATACTTTTAAAGTGAAAAAATGATGACAACAATAATTTTGCTTAGCTAGAATCGCATTTTAAACCACTGTGTGTCGGTGTTGACGCTCCTGTTTCTGATATTACATTTATTCACCTTCCACTAAATGGAAAGCCAACTTTTACCTCGCTGGTAAATACATATTGTGTTAGCGTATTGGAAGGTTTGGAAACAGAGCATGTTTACTGCTGTGTTCCAGACGCAGAGTGTTGAACTGGGCAAGCAATGTTGCTCTCTATATCTCGGCAGGACTGAGCTGCCCAATAGTAAACAGGTTTTATGTATACATTTTCCAATAAAATAAAACGCTACAGGGTGCAGTTCGTTCCAACAGTTTCTCCGTAAATATTTTGTGATCCGCTGCTGAATAGATTCAAATCAGTTAATTCTCCGTGTTTGTTTCAACGTGTGTTCAAATAAACGCCGTTTTAATGCCAGTATTTTTACCTGCCCATTTCCGTATTCTCTAAGTACCATTTTCAACGAGGGTTTCTTGGAAACGATAAGATCCTCACTTTGCACCCAGCAAGAAGTCGAGGGACAGAGCTATCGCAGCAACCTAACATCACGTGTCCTCACTGTCGAGCCAAGTTTCATAAGCCATTTCAAGACAGATTGCAGCAGGCAGCAGTAAGGATTGCGCTGTCTGCAGCAAAGTACTTACCAGACGAAGGAAAACCTTCTTCCGCGAAGCTCGCTCTGGAAAGTCCGGCCTTCGTTTCGCCGGGACATTTTCAGGATTATCGCGAGTAGAATGATTACTATAAGTAAGAATAGCGTATGAACAAACTTAGCTGATACAAGGAGAATACAAGTGGAAATTACTTCTAATTGTTAATTAAGTTTAAACTAATCTTTCCCGAAATAAAATCACAGATTACTCCACGCTACGTGTCCTTCATTTAGCAACACCACGCAACGCTCCTATCGCAATCTGCGAACAGGATTCGAAAGAGGGGCGGTTCGTAACGAATTTTCATTGGCCGAAAATGCGAAAAATGGCAGCAACGGGGCCGAGCTCTACAATTCTAATGAGCCCAATTACCTTCCCCCGTAATTATTGTCCGCGTAATGAAATCAAAAATGCAAAATTCCCCGAGACGACCGGCGTTCCGTTTCACTTGACGCGTTCGTTACCCCATAGCCGGCCGAGGGCTCTATTATCTGCTGGCCCCGCGGTCACAATTAAGTCGCGCCCGTAATTCACGATTCCGCGGTGCGCCATTCATGGGCAGCGTTGTACAAGTTCGCACGAATTACGAGACGATGTCTGGTGAACAGGCACCGGAAATAAATTCCGTGGCCTGGCCCAGGGGTCGCTTTTTACTCGTGGATGCCACTTCGTTGGAGCGCGGTTCGATCGGCGAGAAAACACCGTCGACTAGTTCCTTTCTGTTTTTCCTTCGCACAGCCGCCGGATAACAGGATAAACGGTGGCCCAGGGAACGGTCGAGTTCGAGAGGAATTGCTACGTCGCCTCGCGATTCGTTGGATTCGTCGTCGGCAAACACGTGCCTTTTGTGCCCTGTCTGCTCTCTATTATTGACTCTAGCAACTATTTCCGCGTAGCTCGTCCAACGTTTCGGGGATCTGATGTAGGAGGTCGTTGCGTAAGTGGAGACTCCAGGTTCGTAAGAGGGACGAATAGTATTAACGGTGTGAACTCGTCATACCTGTTATGGGCAATACGAGTTAATTCGTTTTTTAAACGATTTTATTCAGCTCCGATCATCTGCTTGTGTGTTTGTTTGTATGGTTCAAATCTGGCAACTCAAATTTAACCCACTTCCAACTATCCAATTGTCTTGAAACTTTGCAGGCATGCGTAGTTTGGATGACAATAAAATATTTAAAAAAGGTAATTAACCCGTGGGGGTGAAAAAGTACCCAGTTATCAATAAATATTATCCATAACCACAAATCCAAACGACTTGAAATCAGCCACTCGCGTTTTTTACGAAAACGATAAAAAGCCGCTGCGTTCGGGACGATAGTCGCATCGCGATTATCGAAAATACACAATTTATCGAGAAATGATCCGTCACGTAAGGTGAATGTCCCAATTTTTGGTGATTTAAGAGGTAACTCGTCAGAAAGAAGGTGTAAAAAATTTGTTGGCGATCAAAATTTGCAGAGAAATTGAATAATTCTTTAATAATAAATCAACCAATTCATAAACTATTTAAACAAGATATTTCAAGATGTTTCAGTATTAGTAATTTGTAATTAAATATATAATGCTCTAAATGTCCGTATTTCTGCTCATGAAAAATAGCGATGTATGTATTGACTCAAGCTCGTGCAACACTCGCGTAAATGTTTAAATAATTTAGAATTATTTTGTTGCAACTATAGTACAAACGTAACGTATATAATAATAAGAAAAATACGAAATGATCAGAAATGGGGACAAGCAGAAATTGGGACATTCACATGTACGAATAGTAAAACTATAACTGTACAGGCGTTCGTAGTATATTACTATCGAAATTATAGTATAAGAAAAGAATTATTTTTTAGTGACTGTAGCACTACAACGTTTAAGCAAACTGTGAAACTGTATTAGGCAATAAAAGACTTTTGTAAAGAAGTCTGAGCTGTGAAATGTTAATCCACAAACACTAAAAACTAGAAAATAAAAAATATATAAAAAAAATTTATGTTAAACGATTTTATTAAAAATGTAATAAAAACTAAATTAAAATACACTAAAAACTAAAAAATAATTCTTTTTTTTGTACTTAAATTTTGATGGTGTTAAATTTAATATCACTTTAAATAAAATCGTGGGGCACCATGTGCAACCAGAAGTTGAAGTATTAAAGTGATTCGTATCCTGTTATGAAATATCGTTCCCCACGATTTTATTTAATGTGATATTAAATTTAACACCATCAAAATTTAAGTACAAGAAAATATTTATTTTTTAGTTTTTAGTGCATTTTAATTTAGATTTTACTACATTACTAATAAAGTCGTTTAACATAATTTTTTTATTTTCATTTGCCACCATCCAGCTAGTGATCGCTTTCGATCGAATAATGTGTCAATTAACATGTTAATTAAAAAAGTGTGTTACAACTGCAGAACCAATATAGCTGGATATTTTTATCTTTTCGAGACTCATATCACGAGAGGCTACCTCAGTCACCTGTGCAAAACATGTTTTTAACATATAATGCACATTTTCCTGCAGAACGGTGTAGTAATGTGTTTTTTTTTTAGTGGTGCTCCAGCTTGTTTTATACCCACTCTTGTCAAGGCAATTTCATCAGTCGACTGGGAGATTGTATGTGCTTTTTGTGGAAGCTTCGTCTTACGCATTCTATTTTTGTATCATGCGAACAAATTTCATTATTTATTATATTTCAAGTGCAACAATTTCAAATTCTGCAACTAGATATAATTATTCGCAATTGTAATGTACAGTTCCATGTTCATTAGCTCACGCCTATATCTCCTCTTTTTATTAACTACCGATTACGTATCGGTAGATCCGAAATGCATGCTGCTGACACTATTAATTACCCATTCGTTCGACCACCTGATAGCCTCCGTTTGATGCACATTAATTAGCTCTCGCGAGTCCCGTTTAAATTTTAATTAGTCATCGCGGCAACACCAAGCCCTAAAGCTATTGTTTGTTATCGAGCTTTTCGTGAATTATACGATACACCTGCGCGATAATATTCGATATCCTCGGGCATGAGCATAAATCTCTGCATACATCACCTAAACATCAAACTATACATTTCACATAAACACCTACATTCATACACAACTGCGATCGTACTAGAGTACCTATATCGAAGCTACCCAATCAAACAAGTCACCTCGACGAGCCATTCCAGCAGGCTAATGCATCCTCCCCCGTTTTCAATTATCCAAAAAAAGAAACAGAACCTCCACCGCTCGTACAAAGCACTGAATCAAGCAAGAACGTCCCTCCGTGTTTCTTACCCTTAACGAATCACCGTGGGACCCCCGCTCCCGACTCGCCAATCGTCAGGCATATATTCCAAAGCCAGCGAAACGTATTAGCCAGCTAGTTGGACTTGGCGAGAACGGCACTTCCGACGAAGGGAGGGGGAGGGTAAATTAGAGGCGAAGTTCTCCCGCTGTCGGTAGATGGTGGGTCTACCTGACCAAATTAAAGTGTCCCCACCTAAGCGCAAATTAGACGAGATGAGAAC
The DNA here is from genome assembly GCF_050908995.1 of Andrena cerasifolii. Classification (NCBI taxonomy): domain Eukaryota; kingdom Metazoa; phylum Arthropoda; class Insecta; order Hymenoptera; family Andrenidae; genus Andrena; species Andrena cerasifolii. Next base: position 21,949,935 of record NC_135119.1, on the reverse strand, counting down.
ACGTCGTCGTGTTGGTGCAGGTGTCCCCACGCTGGACAAGAACGCCGTCTGCGACTTCGTCGACCGCGTTTTGCGGGGGCAACCCTCGGATACGACCTCGCAATTCGACGTATCGCGCCGCAACTTGCGACGTTCCCCGGCTCCATCGAAGCTGGCTATCTGCTCGCGAAGGGTTGAGTCCGTTCGAGGGGGGGGGAATTATTTTACGTTCTTAGCCCGGTGGTTCGCTTCTTGCCGGGTTCGCGCGACCGGAATTCCTTGCGTCGCTCTGCCCGCGTTCCTAGTCGAACGATCCACCCTTGCTTCTAATTCGCAGATTCTTAGGTGAGAATTCGGATTGCGTCCGTCCCGGCGAGACGCTGGAAAACCGTGGTCCGTTTCAGTCGCGCGAAATGAATTTATCTCGGAGGGAAATACCGGTACGGTTCAGCTAGCGTTCGAGCGGTGCGATTACTCTGACGATTATACAGGACACCCGATTTGTTTAGGAGCGTTTCAGGCATCAGCATTCCGTTTCGGAGCCAATCCATCCGTCCCAGTGCCTCATAGAACAGCCACGGGACAGTGCCGGCCAAGTTTTCATTCTAGATTGGCCAATTGCCAGATTGGATCGCGCCCACCGCCCTGCGGAATCGAGTTTCCTCTCGTTTCTGTCTTCTATAATCTCTTCCGTCCACTACAAACTTCCTCTGTATTTCTTCCCGCAATCTCTGTGTGTACGTGCGGCCTGTATAGATTAGGGCGTGCATACACGCGCACGGAAAGCCGCGCTGGTCAGCCGCGTCCATCGGTGAATTGCTGGTTGCAGGAGCTCGTATAAAGAATATAATCAACGATTATCCTCCAACTTTCCACTCGTTGGCCCGCTCTTTTCATAACCGCCCACGATCACGGTACCACGGCTGAGTTGCCGGTCTGAAACGCGACCTGGCACGAATTTATTGGATAATACGCTGGCCACGAACCCGTTCCCATTCACTCCCGTTAAGGGAACTTTGATTCCAACCGAGGCGGATTGCCTGTTAAACTGCACGCTTCCACCTCCTCTTAAAATTCATCCATTCTCTGATCTACCTGATTTGCGCGTAAATTATCTTAGGCACGTAAACTGCTCAACGTCACCTTTCGATACACCTTCAATTTCATTATCCGCAATGTCTCTCTTCAAGACAAAGAAACAGCTCGGTCGATGCAAACGTGCCGTGCAGAATCCCATTAGAAAAAAGAAGGAGACTGTGCACGTCAAAAGGAATCCGGGGCCAACGGTGGCAGAAAAATCCACCGCAGGGGATCTTACCTAACGAAACTTTTCTTTACATTCAATTTCCCTTCGCCGTCCGTTCCCCATTCTTCCAGCTCGTTCCTCTTCATCAACCCCCGCGCGTTTAAACAGCTGAGGGAAGCAGACGGAGCAGAGATACAATGTTTATTTATTAAAGAAAGTTTCACGTTTATCTCGGGCGGTGACAAGGATCGTTCCCCGTCGAAAGGGAATAAGGGATGAAGAAATTCCTATTTCCCGCCCCGGGGTCCTCCGAGTTAAGTCCAACTTCCGTCATTGAAACTTAGCGACGGGGAGGAAGCAAGTCAGCCTCTACCTACCCGATCCCTGCTCCCCCACACTTCCTCTCGCCAGGCTTGATCTTTCTCGTTGTTACTCTCCATCGCTTCGCACGTCGTTCCGGATGAAGCGTATTTTTATTTGCACCAATACAAATAACGGCGACCGGCGCGAAATTGCCTCGCTACGCGCCGTACCACTTGGGAAATTAGGAAGGTTCGCAATTATTGATTTTTTTTCCCTCGTACTGCTTTTTCCCCCCCTCCGTCGCTCTCGTTTTTTTTATTTTCGACGCCAGCGTTCTCCAGTCCTCCAGGACACATTCGGTGGATCGGGCTGCGAGGGGCGGGCCCGGGGTAAAATAAAAATCGATTGCCGATCGAAATTGACAGTTTATCGAGTTTAACTTCTGCCCCGGATATTCGTTCTCTCCGTCTCTCTATTTATTTGGTGTAGTCACGACGTTAGGAAATAGTCGACGTTCCGCCCGTGCCTCGCGGAAGGAGAAATTGCCGCTCGCGATGTCACGATGTAATTTCGATTCGCCTACCACCCCCGCTCTACGGATTTTTTTGTAAACGATTTTTTTTTTCCAGTCTGGAAGAACGAGCTCGAAATGGAGTTAGAGCTGAACGATTTTTGTACTTGGTCATTTGCGTTCCGTGGTATCTGGTTTCCGCGGGGAATGGCGTCGCCTAGCGTTTGCTGGCCCATTGAAATTTTTATTGAAATTCTTTTTACGGACCTTAAATTGCACCTCTCCGGTATGAAAGCTTGTATTTTATGCTGATCGCGTATTCCTTTACAAAGCCTGTGTAATTCAATCCTCTATTGCGATGCCTTTGAAACGGATTTTAATGTGAGAAATTGAATTTCATTCGGGATAGTTGATTCCAACTCAAATTCACGCTAACTGTGTACATTCATTTTCCGCCCTTACAAAGTCGTTCCTTTCGGACATATTTAAATATCGAAGTTATCATTAAACATATTCGGGCACGTTTTCGCAATATGGTACAACCTTTGGACGAAAAATGTAAATTTTCCCACTCATAATTACCAAGCTTTTCGTGTATTTCAATATAATAATACTATTCATTTCTGTTTCTATTAATGCATCCTCGTTTTCCCTCATTAAAAGCAACATTGAAGCACCTTGCCCGGTGAAATGGACATTTTGTTAGAAAATACGTAATTTTGCAATATAATGAGAGGTTTTCACATAAAGCCTATATTTCCTTTAAACTTAACCATCCCTTTGTGCATTAATGACAGTAATCCTTGATGCTATATTAACGTATATGGGTACCCTGCTCAGTGTCGTTGTACACTCTACCATCGTTATCTCTTAACACGTTGCGCGTGGGTGACGTGTACGGTCGCGTCATGCTTTTTTTCTAACAAAAACAAATTATTTTTGGTTAAACTGTTGTAAAATGTCGAAAGTAGCATGAAAGGGTGCACTTTATACAAGAATCTATTTCCGCCATCTGGGACTATCAACTATTTTTGGTGCCGCACGCAACGTGTTAAACTGAACGACTGGACTACGTATATTTTTTTTTTTTTTTTTTTAATTAGCTACTTTAAGTCGCATCAACCTCTAAGTTGAGTTATTAGCGACACAGATCATAGAACCGATATTCACAACTCTTTAAGAAGATTGGTATTTTGAAGGAATCTCAGCAGCTCTTTTATCTTCTTGTGGTCGGTAAGATTTTTCTGTAAGCAGCTGTCAAACTCGCAGTTTTTCCTTTCAGTTGAGAATTGGCGGCAGGAGAGTATAAGGTGATCGATGGTTAATTTGGTGTTGCATGTATCACAAATTGGGGTGTCTGCTTTACTCGTTACGTGTGAATGGGATATTTCGGTGTGGCCAATTCTGATGCGTGATACTGCTACTTGGTTTGGACTTGTAACGTTACGGACAGAGGTGTTTTCCAAGAAGTTGTTTTTTAGTAGTAGCTGTCGGGGATGCACGTTCTGTTTCCATTCCTTGTCCCAGTATTCATTGATTGCCATTTTAGCGGCACTTAGTTTCTGGGCCATAAACTCATGTAGTTTCTGCCGAGGAGTTTGCAGCTTCTTTGGCTAATTTGTCCGCCATTTCGTTTCTTTCAATTCCCACGTGTGATGGGTATAATTTTCTCTCCGATTATAAGCTTAGCCAATGCCTTTGAACACGAATCTCGCGTTGAAATAGAATCTACTTCTCAAGCCCCAGCAATAACAAATATAATATTTAAATCTGAGCTGCCAATCAATACACAAATGAGCCCCCAACTTTCCATATCTCGCAACTACCCTTCGATCTCAAACTTTCATGACACGAACCTTTTGATCCAAATCATTGCACACGAGACCACATCTTGTCACCCTTCCATAAATCATATCTCTCATCTGTCCGCGACATCTCTCGAATATAAAATCGCGAAGCTCTCGAAACGTGCCGGCCTTCTTTCTGCTCCCTTTTTTCCTCTGCTCGCGGTTAAAAAGAATGCCGGCGTCGAAGCCGAGTTTGCTGTATCGCGGCACGCTCGATCGAGAGCGATCACGATGTGACACACGTTGCGCCGTGTACCCGTGTCGTGTTTACCCAGAGCGTGAACAGACAGCAATCTCTGTCGTTGCGGTTTTCGGCGCGTCCGCGCGTTCACCGGCCGTCGAAGTTGCAGGATTTTGCGACGCGTCCATTATTCCCCGTGTAACGGCCACCCTCGCACGCCCCCTCCCCCGTTTACGCCCCTCACCGTAATTCAATAGCCGACCGCAGCACGCTATAACTCGATTATCAGCCATTATCGCGAAACGATATTATTCCGTGTAATTTACGGCGGAACGCTTAGAATCGGATATACCCGCGTAATTGTACGACCGACTTCTATGGAGACGTCGCGGACTTCCGCGATGATAGCCGCTATTACGAGTGGGGGAGCACATTACGAACTCGCGAAACTGCCGCTTTCCGCGCTACGATGCGCCACGGCTCTGCTCCTGTTTTTTTTTTTGCAGAATCCGCGGAACCTCTGCGCGAGGTTCCACTCGTTGGTGAGGGATTACAAGAATGAAAGTAGCTTTAGCAGGAATTGTAAAGGATGCACAGCGAGTACTTTCGATTTTTTGCTAATTCGGAGGATTAGTTGCAGAAAGCGGGGTAATTCCGACCACATAAGCAGTAAATGCTATAAAATTTGAACAAGTTACACATTTGTTAGTTTTTTTATATTAATTGATAGTTTGAAGCGTCTGGTTTGTATTAGTATGACCTAGAAAGCATAAATTTACGTTGTAACAAAATTGGGAGCAATAACACAAAAATAGTCATTCGATTTTTCTTTATAAAAGAGATAGGAAAACTGTTAAATTAATAAAAAATTGTATTATTTTTTATTTTAAAATTAATTAGTACATATATCACAAGTGTATTCTTCAGGGGTATCCCATCCTGAACATTCTTCACTGCCCAGTGACCACATACTGTGCACCGGAACCACATTTCACCACCTCTTCCGAATTCTTTGCAAAAAGAGCAAATATCCTGCTCTACTTTTTCGTCACAAATATCTGAATTGTCCGTTTGAAAATTCAGTTTCTTTTTTCTCAGGTTTAGTTTACCTCCCAAACAATTGTGCTGCCTTACATATGGATATTTTATTCTTACTAATTCCCTCCACGGCTTTTGATAAATTTTTCTGGTTCCATTCTGCCTTCTTCGAAATTCTTTTATATGTACGTGGCATCTACGCCCGAAAAGCAGTGTTAAAAGCTGGCTGGAATTACCCCTCACTTTTGGCCGATATTACCCCACACCTCATGTTCAGATATTTGAAGTAATACACTGAATTGAATTTACATTTCACCAAAAACCAAATGTGAGTTTGAAAGTAGAAACATTCCTCTATTTAATGAGATTAATATTAATAATTCATACTTATTCCATGTACTAACGTACCTTGCTTAACAATCGACCACTGTTTGTTATAATTTTACGGTGCGAAATGAACACTCCCGGATTTGTTTGAAACAAAAGACTGCTATCATCATGGAAACCACGAATATTAGCTAGCTCGCCGCATCATTAACAGGAGACAGTACCATACAAAGTCTAGTTACGCGGTTTTTATTTAAAGAAATAGAAGTGGCCGGAATTACCCGCTGGCCGGAGTTACCCAACTTTCCCCTAATCCCCTGTCCTAATGATAAAAAATTATTATTATTATTATTATTATTATTAACGGGAAACCCTTTAGTGTACAGAGATACAAAATTATTACCATTACTACATAGAAAGATAAAAATAAAAGAAAGAAATAAAAAATATATATATAAAATAATAACATAAAATAAAATAATATAATATAAAATAAAATAACAAAGATAAATTAAGATGAGATAATAATTTCTTGATAATAAAAAATTATTAATACTTGCTAGAAATATGATTAACATCAAACAATATACCTCCTCTCCACTATTTCCCAGCCACGAGCGCTAATCACCTCCGATTCCCCACAAACAAATCACCGCCGTGGTCCCAAAAAGTTTCGTTACGCGTCTCGGTGAAACTTGGCGCGTTAACCCACTCAGCTTCCCGAGCCGTGCACGATTCAAGCCGGAAAACGTGCTCCGCCCTAGAAATCGGTTCCCGAAATATTCCCGCGGCAGAATTTAACTGGAGCCGGTGCAATCTGTTACCAGCGGTCAGGCGGGGGGTGGGTGGTGTGGCCAACAAAAAGCTCGTTGAACGGTGTAATTATTCGTCGTGCCGGTGGACGGGGTGGGTTCTTTCGCGTGGTCCTCCGCCTTGTGGTCCAGAATTTAAGCGAGCGTGTAACGAGCCGTGCGCCGCGCACGCCCGCGACACAGGAAGTTTCGCCATGTGTGCTGATTTAACGACTAGGAGTGGGTGTCTCGGGCCAAGTCCGATCGTAACCCGGCGATCTTACGACGCGGCGACTCTTAACCCCCCGGTTGTCCCTCGTGAAACCTATTTCGCCCCCGTAAAAGTGGAAAGAGAAGTAAAGAAAGGATGGCTCTTTTCCGTGGCTGCGAGTCTCCGCCAGTGCCTTCTTTCCCTCTTACGATAAGATCGCTTTGAGACGGTAATAAAGGGAAGTGGAGTCCTTCTCGGATGAGGGGGGACGGGAGTTAAATCGAGTTACCTCGCCCCGTGCGCTCTCTGTCCTTATTCTCCCTTCGGCTCTGCCCTTTCGCGATCTCTGCCTTCACCTGTCCGTGGACCGAACTCTTTTAATAGACTGAAGAAGAGGAATCGGTCGCTAGGAGGGGGCAAAAACTTTGCGCCTCCCACTGGCATCGCGACGGTACAATTATCGGGATCGTTTGATCGGCTGCTTCCTTTTTTTCTCAGTTGGGCGACGATCAAGCGCGAGATTACTTCGATCGGCTGGGTGGAGGGTGGGATTTTGAACGTGTTACTCGTAGCTTGATTAAATCACTTAGGAGGTCTGATCCTATAGACGGGACTTTGTTGAGTGTCTAGTTTGGGAGAATATTCTTGTCATTGGCCAAGTGGCTTCCCAATAAAAAGCTCGTACTTCAGACTCTCGAATCCAGTCCGCGAATCTGGGAGAGCAGGGCTGTCTTATCGGCCCGCGACGACAGAGTAACGGCGCGAGTGACACGGAAATCGTCAAAGATAAAACTAAACGAGCGAGGGATGGAATTCCTCCTCCCCTTTCAACCGGCGGAATTGCGACGACCAAGAAAACAGACTGCCCTGGCCGCGATCTCGTTGACGCGATGAAGACGCGGCGGCGACGTCTTCGCAGGGTCCTGATGGCTGTAGACACGAGGAGCGGTTAGCGCACGTGGTTAGAGCACTATCTACCATCTTCCGCTTTGTACTTGCGCCGGTGAAGAGCGGCCCTCCGCATAAAGGAAACGTTTCTCCTCCACTTTCTTTCACTCTGCCCCCACTCTTCGCGTCTCTTTCACTCTCCGCCGAGCGTTTGCGGCAACCGCGACGATTCCATCGAGGATTGTTGCCTCCATCGTTCAGGAAGCCGAGTTCTCCAGCGCGGAATGCGTGCGAATGAGCCTTCTCCTCTGGGTCCTCTTTCTCCTGGATGCAGCGGGGTTGCCGTGCAGCCGCGTTCGCTTGAATTTTGAGGGAAATACGGGACGAGGTGAACAAGTTGCGCCGTCGATAACTCGTGGGACTGCTAGTTCCTCTTTGAGAGTCAAAGATTTGGAAAAACTGAGGATCTACCGAATGGAATGGGGCTAAATTCCGAAGTAGATGCACCTAGACTTTTCTCCTTTAATTGCGACGTAGGGAATATCGAATGTGACCAGCGAATTAATAATTATGCGAGTGTTTAAACTAGGTCGACGAAGAGAGTGAGGTGAATAGTGTCGAAAGAAACGGAATCTCGTCCGTCGAACAATGCGGTTTTATTGGCGAGTGAACGGAAAGGAGGTGCGTGAAATTTTGTCGAGGAATCCCTGGTGGGTTTTACGGTAAAACGGGAGCCGTCGTTTCCCTCCTTCGTCGGTGTGTCGGCTACTCGAGGTGATGGCGCAATAAGTGGATAAGAACATTAGTGTGTTACATCCAGTCGAGATCCGCAGGAACCTTAATGGCCAGTTTAAGAAAAAGCTTTTAAAGGGAGAGGCAGAAACGTTACCGCTCATAAAATTTTAAAGCGATTTGTTCCTGCTCCACGGCCGGGTCTGCCGCTCGGGAGTTTTATGTCTTTGCGGCTCTGCAAGCTCCATTCCGCCGTCGCGTTTCCGCTTACATCATCCGAATTCTAATGGGCCATCGGCCCTCCTGTTTTTTATCTGACCCCTCTCTTTGCGATTCTCCTAGCGTGTTAATAGGCTCGAGCAAGCTTGAAGAACGGGACAGTCCACGCGAAATCGGGTACTTTTTGGAGTAACATTTCGGATGTGGCTGAAATTTGAATATGTTGTAGTCTTTAGGGATATATAAACATATCTCGAAGGATTTTTGACAATTTTGAAAAATGTCGATTTTACAGCTGTTTGAAGGTAAGTGCTAACTTTTTTTCAATAAATTATAACTATGGAAGTAGTAAACGGATGGAGATGAAGTTTATGGCGATTTGTAGAGCAGACATTGAAGTTGTAAGAAAAAATTATTTTAGTTTCAGAAATAAATTTTTTAACCATTTTTGTGCAATTATTTTAAACAAATGCCAAAAATTGAGGTACCGTATTATGTTGGATATAAAAAACAGTAAGAGTTTTCCTGCATCAATTTTTTTCAAATATTTACCAATTTCGAGAATCCTGTATAAGAATATCAGGTATAGCCGCTTGGCCGCTGCGAGTACCGCGGTGCTGGGCGACGCAGCGTCAACTTTCGGCAATTTTTACAAGGCCAATTTTAAAATCCCCATATTTTTGACAATTAGACCATGAAGGGGAAGGATAGAACTATATTCTATTTTTTTTTCAGATTTTTAAAATCGCGTCCGTTGTTAAAAAACTGCATTTGTTTAATATAATTGCACAAAAATGGTTCATTTTTTTTTTTAAACTGAAGTAATTTTTTCTTAAAACTTCAATGTCTTCTATATAAGCACCGTAAAGTTCATCTCCATCCGTTTACTACTTCCATAGTTATAATTTATTGAAAAAAAGTTAGCACTTAACTTCAAACAGCTGTAAAATCGGCATTTTTCAAAATTGTCAAAAATCCTTCGAGATATGTTTATATATCCCTAAAGACTACAACATATTCAAATTTCCGAAATGTTACTCCAAAAAGTGCCCGATTTCGCGTGGAATGTCCCGCGAACGCTAACTTAACCGGACATTAGTTCGCCGTCACTCCACTGCCTTTTACCTTTCCGAGCCGTTAGAACGTCCCGAATTTGAGGATTGCTCCCATTAGCTTTTCGATGCCACATCGTTCGACTGGCCTGCGTCATTATCAGCTGCCGTGTCATCCTCGATAATTAGCGCACGTGTCGACCGCGTACAAAGTCTTTTCCGGTAAAATTCAATCCGTAGACGGTGTCGGGCGCAGTTTGGAAACTAGTTCCCCGAGGCGGAACCATAGTAGCCGGAGACCCATTACTATTTCCAGGTTGTTTCGGTAATTCCAGTCGAGTAGCTACTTACCTCACGGTGAAGTTAACCGTGCAGCAGCGGGGGGCGTTTCAGTGATAAATTCCGGATCGTAGGGGGAGAGCCTCGGCCGGTTTTAATTAGCGCGATCAGTCTGAGTGCGTGATCTCGCAGTTCGAACGTTCCGGGAAGCTCCGTCGAACTCGTTACCGTCGATAATTCTCGCTGCACTCGCGACGGGGCCGACTACATTGATTAACTCCTCCCCCGCGAACGCTCCGAGTTGCTTGTGACCCGATCGAAATGAAACATTCCCGTTCAAGTTGCCCTCGCGTCGCCACCTTGGACCTGGGGCTACTTCAGAGTTAGAATCGTCTGTTAGACAGTGAAGATCATTACGCAAGTCATTTCTACGAGTTGGAACAATGCTAGCAACAGAAGCCACCGATGGAACAGATGTGTAGCATCGTACGGTTTCCTAATAGGTGGTTAGGATTACAGATCGAGGAAAGAGTAGCGTTAAGTGGTTGTCTCTTAGCTAAAGCGCCCGTCGACTTACGCGGTCTTTAAGAGGATCTGCTCTTATAGAGCCCGATGGACGCGTGTACACGTAGATTGGGGGAAAATGGCCATTTCGTAAGAAGCCATCCGAGGGGAGTCATCTTGAGAGGAACTTGAGGGAAGTGGACCGACCGCGGTCGTACGAAGGGGTAGTTTATGCTTCTGTCCTGTTTTTAATTCATCTTTCAGAAGTAACGTCTGAAAATTCACCACGAAATATATCCTATTCTGCCTCTCCCACTAGAGAAGAAGATGGAGCGTCGGAGAAGCTCGACGCGACGTTTACCTCGCAAGTTGGGAGGGTGCAGAAATCGCGTACATGGCAGCGACGGGCGTTTTTCAATTAAATTCCAACCTAGATTCTATTTTTCATCCGCCACCGCGGAGCATCCCCTGTCGCAAAACTAATCTCGTTAGTTAAGCCGCGAGGGAGCGAGGCTCGTCCTTCGTTTTTCAAAGCAAGCCAGCGCGCACACGGCAACGAGTCACGTAGCCTCGCCTTTCACGTAACCGCGACGCTCGACTCAAAGGATAAATGTCGGCCGGATACAAGCGGCGTTCATTAGCACTTACGAGGACATTAGACGGCAGCCAGCCAGTTTAAAGTCGAGTCTCGTCGTCCATTAGCGGCGCCTCCCCATCTTTTGCATGTTACGAACGCGTATTAAGCTGTCCTCCGCGTGCCCACGGCTTTAGCGCGGAAAATGTGACGCGCCGCGGTGAAACACGATTTGCCTAATTAGGGAGCACGGTTTCGGGGCGCCTTCAGTTATCAGCCACGACGATTCTGGCCGGCGGTGGGCCGCGGCTGACTAACGGCCGCTCGTTCTACTGATTTCGCAGTGGCGGGAGTCGGGCATTGGCGCCGCGCTGCCTTCAATGGCCTTTCGCGGTGAATTTTACTGCCGCGATTATTTATTTCGCGGAATCTATTTATGCGGAGTAAAGTCGGGTATACGAGCGCGGGAATAAAATCGTAAAATCGCGGGGTCTTGTCATCTCTCTCATCCAACCAGTACTCGTTCTAGAATCGCAAGCGTGATGTTACGGAACCCATCGTCCCATGCAGCACACTCCATTGCAGGAGGGTTCCATCAATGTTGCTGGAACGTTCCGGTGCTGCACCGGAATGTTGCAGGAAGGTTCCTATGTCCGCCCCTGTGGAACATTCCACGGAACGTTCCGGACATTCTCTGGCAATCACGGAACTGTTCGCAGATTTTACAGCGATGTTGTTTCGGCAGAATTTGTGTGACATTACAGAAAGGATAGAAAATGTCAGGGAAATTGATTAAATTACAATAAATATTGACAATTAAATATTCATATATTTTAATAAAAATAATAGTATTGGCACTGGTGGAACTTACCAAGTCCGCATATGTGGAGTTCCAGGCTCTTCTGCCCTCTTTACTTAAAATGTACTGCATGCAGCGTGTAATGAGCCTGGAATAATACATGCATTCATTTTACAATTTTACAGTTTTAAGTACTGAAATGTGATAAATAATAAATTTACTTACTCATCCTAATTTTACTGTATGTTTGAATATACTGAATGATTTTCTGTACCAATTATATTTCTCTGGCACAGAATCCTCTATTAATTTATTTAGTAACATCAACGCCATTATCGCAATATTGCTTCCGCAGCTCCTCTTCAGTAAATGAATCTGTAAAAGGTCGTTAATAAATTATTTTAGTCATGAAAAATGGCTTCTTTGAAAGCAGCATTCATGTAACGCCAATCACTGTGTGCATTAAAGTGAAGCAGTGGAAAAATAACAATCACCATTACTTTAAATAATTGAGCGGAAAGTGAAACGAAAGTTATACAGTATATGCATGTTTACAAGGAAACTGTGTGAAAAGTAAAAGCTTGTAGCACAGAAAGCAAAGAAATATATGTTAATAATTAAACAATTGCGGTTGGTTAAAAAGCATAAAATATTTTATATTACTTACTCTAACTTAAAAATAAGCTCCTTAATTTGAATAATTCATATCTATTACTTGCGAAACGATCTGTTTTTATCCTGTCCTTATATAGCGTGACTGAAAACACAAGAACATTTATATTGTCCAAACATAGTAGGGATGCTTTTTGGAAACAGTGTTTTTCAAAATGATTATAACACAATAAGGCGTTCTTTGAATGTACGAAATTCTAGCTTAGACCCATGTTCTGTAACCCACAGAAATCTATATGAAACAAACAAAAATATTTATTTTTAAGAAGTTCGATTTAATCTACAAATAGTATATACATGGGTTCTACTTACCCCTGATATGTCAAACCTTCATCCAATTCACTCAGGTCTCCAGCGCCACTAAATACACACGTTCTAACCATTTTTATTACTTAAAAGCAATTAAGAAGTAATCACGCTCTAACTATTTGCGCTTGTGCTTTCTTACGTGCTTTGGCTTTACAACCTGTCACGTCGCACGTGAGTGACGTCACACAACGCCTGGAGCTTCATCACGCGGGCTTGGGAAGTTCCACCAGAGCCAATAATATTATTTTTATTGTTATTATTATTGTTCTTGTTGTCGTTGTTCTTGTTTTCACTGGAAGAAAACCCGCTGGAATACGAACGTGAGGCCCACCTTATATCACACGGAATACGTCAACGCGTGCTTTTGTGATCTTATACTTTCTGTCTATATTATTATTATTATAATTATAAACGGGAATAGTCCCATAGTTTACATAAAGCATACAGCAATTGAGCTTACATCGTCTACACAAACCGTAACCTAATATACAGGAGAATTTTAACTTCATACTCTGAATAATATAGTGTGTGTAAATGTAAAAAATACGTAGCTGATTTATTTAAGAAATCAGTGGTGTGTATAAATGTTTCTCCTTTTTCCATAAGGATTTTGTAAAAAATATGCACATATACAGTAATCTGCACCTACAATAATTATTATTGATATCAATTAGGGAAAAGTCGATACAAGAATCTATTCTGGAACCGTTTCGGAACCGATATATTACCGAAAAAATAACGGTTATGGATACGATATGAGGGAAATAAGAACCGTAACCGAAACAGATAATAGTTGGAAATTTCGGTTCTTCATAACAATTGTTCAGAATAAAGGTTCTTTATAACCGTTTGGAGAACCGAAATCGATATTACAACAGTTTTCGAGCCCTGCTTAATGCGGGACCTTTGTTATAAAATGTCCGAAAAGTTGCGTAACCATTGCTAGAGAATGTCCGGAACGTTCCGCGAAGCTTGCAGGAAGATTCCATGTGCAATGTTCCACCGCAACATTGCTGGAATGTTCCAGGAAGGTTCCTATGTCCGCACCGGGCGAACATTCCACGGCAACCCTCATGGAACCTTCCTGCAAGCTTCGGGCAACGGAGTGTGCTGTATGGGGTATGATGACGAGCTGTTCGAATTTTTTCTCCCGTGAAAACACCAAGCGTTGTTCCCGCGCGATTTTCCCCGGTGCACGACAGCGTCGCGACGCATAAAGTGACTGTTGAAAAATGTCCAGGAGTGTCACGAATGTCCGACCGCGTCGCGCGTACGTCGCCCGGTGACGTGCAGTCCGGCTCGCTTGGATTATTTACGAGCAATTCCATATTACTTTTATCTTGCGATCGCACGACGACGCACCAGAGGAGCGGAAACCGCGCGCAGCACAGGCTCGGGGCGCGCGCTAGCGGTGGCCGAATATGAAATTCTGCCGCTACAATCAAGGGGATATGCCTTTGTCGATGGCAAATGTTAGTTTAATTCGGTGGGGGTCTAGCAGGCAAACGTTTGCACGGGATTTAATTGACAACGCGACGGCGTTGTTTGAGGATATCGAGACGCACGACGTGATAAACTGCCGGGGGGATGTGTGTATTGTCCCGGCTATTTGCCTTGTTGCGCGATTATGGAACTCTTGAGGGGAGGAAATGGCAATCGGGCGAAGGACTCGGAACACTTGATTCTGGAAAAACGATACATACTTTTATTAAAATGTGGAAGAGGCGTTGATAGCGGGATAAACTTAAGTTATGTATACTTATCATTAAGGGCATCAAATATTTCATAATAAGCTGCTTCAGTGTCAAGGAATTGATTAATTGTTCTTGGAGATTCTCGTTACTTTGTTAAGAATTCTAAGAGGCTTTGTTTGTCGAGGAACCGTTCTTTGCACTCGAACAAAGGTGTCGTGATAAATCGACCACTGTGTCTATGAAAAACTCCCGGAGAGGAGACGATAGGCTTGTATTGATGAGCCTGTATAGTGTTCTTCATAAACTGTGGTGTGGATACACTTAGCTGAAGCGTTGAGTACCATTAGTTCCATGATCTCGCTTTATGCCAGGATAATTAAAGGTATGGGGTGATCTGCTTCGTTTAATAATCTGTGCCATCTCGACAATTCCACCGATGAACCGATACTCTTAAAAATAGTTCCAGCACGAACAGAGAAAAGGAATGAAAAATTGAAGAGTAGGTGTCGATCTTCTCCAAATGCACAGTTTAATCATTAACAAGGTTGGAATAAAAATATTCTGATTACGTCAAGCTCGTTACTTCGTGCCCACTTGTTATTAGAAATCGCGGGACGTGCAAGTGCGGCAGCAACATTTTTAAGAAAACACAGAATTCGACAGTGAGAGGAGGTAGTCGTAGGGAATTGAAAAATGGTCAGGACGTGTTACGGAATAGTAAACACGAGAATGAAAGTCGGCTTCCTTTTTCAGCGAGGCTCTCACGTCGAACGTACTCGCCTCGGCTTGGCCATCGCGCTTTTTTGCGCCCACCCTCAGCTTTCCGGGGATCCCTTCTAACGTGAAAAATGAAGCTAAGTGCGATGTCGAGTAACAGGGTCGATGGGGAAATGTTTAGGTTCGCGGTGCCCTATCGTTTCGTCGATCGAACGTGTCCGTATCTCTCTACGTTCGAGAGAAATTGTTATCCGATAATTACGGTGGATGGCTGTTTCATTCCGCCGTCTGAAACACAGTATATCCGTATACATTCGCGGGAATCATTGCCTGGATCGTTTACAATAGAATTAAGTAGCCCTTGCCCTTACAATATGGAAATTTGCATGCCTCCGAGAAATATTGTGCATAATATTGATTTACAGAAGAATTGGTTCGGTCGTTAAAGAAGAAGCTTGAGAACGAAATTTGGTCGGCAGAGCCAAGCGCTCTAGATTAATTATTCCGTGCCCGACGTTCCTTTTTTCTTCCCGCGTTAATTCCTCGCCCTCTCGCGGGAAAAGAAGATTTTCATAAATTAAAAACTCATTCGCGTAACCTTCCGGCGTCTATATAATTTCGGGAAATGGGTAATAGGGTCGCGGAGCGCGTAAAAGCCCCGCTCGATCGCGGGAATTAGCATTTTTATGGGGGACTTAATACGTAGATTTTGTAGCCCTCCCGATTATGATCCTTCGAAACTAATTTGAACGTGACGCGGCCGGTTTTATGGAACGACGCCAGTCACGAACCGCCATTAAATACTCTACTTAAGCACGTGTTTTTACAGACCGCCCCAGCGCGCTCTCTGGATTAAGTGTTTCGCGAAGGAGAGATTGTTTTTGCACGCTGGTCCTGGTCACCCGCAATCGCGATACGGATTATATAATCGGCTGGTTATTATGTTATTTTTTACACGTTTCTTTTGTTTCCACTGAAATTTGTCTGTTGCACGAAGGCTCCTTGCAAACCTCCCTATCTGAATCCGTCGAATGCAAATGTACTTCAAGATCCCTCCTTTATTTGTCAGCAAAGTTATTATATCGACAGGCACTTCCACTATGGTTTTATTTCGTTTATTCATTCGCTCGGAAAACATCGATACCTAGACACTGTAGACGAAAAACTTAAGATCGACTGGCTGGTCGAGAAGCTAGCAGCTTGGAAGGAGATTCGGCGCGTTAACGCGCGGCAGCGGTCGCAAGAAGCCACGAGGCCCGGTTACGTGTTACTAGGGCCGACGATCTAAATTCTCATTCCCCGTTTCGGAGACAAATATGGAAGCCGGTGTCGCTTTCGCCGCGCAGCCCGAGTTCTTGCAGCGAGTCGCGTAGCGTGGCCCTTCCACGTACACACCCGCAGCACCCGGTCTTGGTACACAGACTGTAATTAATCCAAGGTGTTAAATCAAGACCCGTGAATGCCTCTCCCTCGTCTGCAGCCGTGACGCCTTCTCTAGCCGAGTGGGTCGCCCCTCGAGACCACCTGCCACGTCTTACAGGCTCGAGTGGAAGCCCGAATTCCCTCTTCTTGCCTGCGCCCCCTTCCGTTTTACACGAAATATCCCGGTGCATCGGTCCCGTCTGGTCGAACTTCAACTTCAGTTTCCCAGACACATTGGCAGAATCGCTCCCGCGTCACCGTGCGCGACTACGCTCGGCGCGAGGTGTTTTTAAACCCCTCGAGAACGTTGACTGCTGCACCACTCGCCCTCTGCCCTTCGTCGCTGCTCTGACCTATCTCGTGGATCGCCTAAACAATGGAAACGGCGGCCTAGTGAGATGGAAATTACTCTCGAAAATTGCTGAACATTTTGTACGGGGAAATGAAATCTTGATTAGATCCGAGGCGTCGGAAGCGCGATTCGGGCGCCCATTGTTCGAAACGCGAGAAAGATCCCAAGTTCAATACCATTGGAGATCGTGTCGAGAGATCTCGAACGGGCGCTGCGACCCTTACGGATTCAATTATGAAGAGAAGATTACGCTATCCACGATTTCATTATTCCGCGTCCTTGTAATTTCGCTGGATCGCGATAGCTCGCGTGTAATTTTAAAGGGCCTGGGCACAGAACGACGCGATTCTAAGGATATTGGTTGGATGCCGGCGCGGCAAGAATATCGCGGTACCTTTCGGGTAAGCAGAAGACTGCGGGGGATATTTACGGTGCCATATTTATGACGCATAATGCAATATTTATACTGCTGACCATCCAATATTTATGGCGCTATCTCCGGGCCGCTATGAAATTTAATCGGCCACGTATAGTTTGACCTATTTTGCGGAGTATTGTATGTCTTCTTGAGTTCCCGATCTCTTCGCTCGAGACTTAGAAGCTAGGTAACTGTCAAGCATTCGCCCTGTAACATTGAGTTCAGCAAGAACGCGGGCGTACCACGAAATCTGTATTCGATGCTGGACCCCTACTACTCAGGGGTCTTAACTAAATATATACATACCTTGCATGTCAAGTTCCACCTGTCTCTGTATCTCCGCTAAAAGTTCAGATACTCCGTAAAGTTTCTTTCCAAATAATTCAATTAATTCAACCGCCATCAATATATTATAAAACGTGTGTACAGTCAATTCGACTTGTAAGCAATGCCACTAAAATATCTTATGAAACGTTTAGTTTCTCGTGTGATTCTATCGCGCCACGAAGGTGGAAGCCAGAACCGTTCGAATATCGTTTATACCGCATAAAATGTCCGACGTAAGTTTGGGGTGATCGCTAGCGCATCTCTGGGCCACCGTGAGCGGAAGCGTACGATGGAATAACATTCGTCCCGGCTGACTTTATCAGTCCAGCCAGCTCATTTCCAAAGTAATTCGGCCCTCCTTGGCCATAACTCGTGTCCTACCGCCTCTCGTGCAGCCAGAGGGCTGAATATGTACGTATGTACGTGTCCGTACGTCAAGTAGAACCGGACAGGTTACCGAAGCCGGACGGCACTTTGTCACACTTGCACCATCCGCATTCGGATAAGATACGGCTCTCATATGGGCCAAGCCGACGTGTTCCCGAGCTACGACCGTCTTTTTGCGCACGCTGCACCCTCGGCGAGGAGCTTTTGTCACGAAATGACCGAAAAATTTCTCCGATGAGAAAGTGACTCGGGCAGAAAAGGGAAACGGATACCTCGCCGTTCTAGTCCTCTCTTCGCTACTGTACTGTAGTATCGTTTTACGTTTTTCAGGGTTGTTGTGTATGGTAGCTTTGGTCATAGTTAAGGGAAGCATTTGTGGATGATTTGAGATGTTATTGGAATGTGTGTTTGGTATTGAGAATCGGGGAAGGTGAATAAACAGGACAGAGAATTCTTTATTATTAACTATAGTTTCTTTTGTTATATTTATTCTTGTATATAAAATGATTTAGAATTTCGACCGTAAAGAATTTTTAAAACTTAAAAGTAAATATTATTTTTAAGAGATTAAATAAAAGCTATTGTGCAAATTTTAAGATTAAATTTCCAACGTTTCGGTCAGTATCGCGACTATTATCGAGGAAAGAATTAAATCAGGAAGAAAACTGCGTCTGCTTTTATAAATTTGGCTCGTGTTAAACGTGCGAACGTACGAGTCGGTTGGAGAGTGACTGAGCCAAATTTATAAAAGCAGACGCAGTTTTCTTCCTGATTTAATTCTTTCCTTGATAATGGTCGCGATACTGACCGAAACGTTGGCAATTTAATCTTAAAATTTGCACAATAGCTTTTATTTAATCTCTAAAAAATAGACCGAACCGGTGCGCCGATAACATTTACTTTTAAGTTTATTCTTGTATAGTTATTGCACGTATGTTATCGTGAAAGGTCCAAGGGACTGAGT
This sequence comes from Andrena cerasifolii, assembly GCF_050908995.1. Classification (NCBI taxonomy): domain Eukaryota; kingdom Metazoa; phylum Arthropoda; class Insecta; order Hymenoptera; family Andrenidae; genus Andrena; species Andrena cerasifolii. The sequence continues at coordinate 21,931,192 of NC_135119.1, read as the reverse complement.
ACAATTATCGGATTATGTAATGTGTTGGAAATTTCTGTTTCTCTGCAATAACTGGACCAATTAACAATACCCCTTATTCATCGAACAGTGTTAATTTATTGTCGGCTATGATTGTATAAACTGTTCTGGCAATACTCTCTATTGTTACAGTAGCATTAATCGTGTAATTCTTTTGGTTTCAGGTACGTAACATTGGTCTACTTGATGCTTGGTTGAATAACGCCATGGTACAGTAAACGCTACATCAGCTTGAAGAGTGAGTACGTTTTTGAACACTCCATTTGCTTGCTCAACCTCTTAGAAACGAAACAATTTTATTGTGGATCAGTCGGAAAATTCAATCTCAGTGATGTTTTATGATGTAATTTCAAGAAGTTAGTGCAACAACGTAGAATATCTAAAGTCACTTTCACAGTCGATTTTCGTACATCGAGACACGTTGATAACAGTGACTGATATTCAAACGTATTGGGGACACGTTACAGCGTGACCAATTTAATATTAACGCGCAAATACCAGTCATCAATATTGCATCGCATACGGCTGCATTTAATTAAAGTAGTTTCGTGGCCATCGCGCGGTAAATACTAAGTCCCTATTAATAATCATTGTTGCAGGATGTGCTATTCGGTATTTCGTCGTGCGCCAGTATAAACTGTCTCAAACGTAGCTTCAGAAATGGTTGGAGTCTTTATAAAGTGCCCACTAATAGCCTCTCTCCGTCATCTCTAACTAGGGCGACAATCAGCTACCAAAATAAATGCAGACAGTTCTATCAATACTCGGAGACAATTGGTTTCGTCGAAAGCTGTGCAACGCGAATACGAATCTAATATCGAGTGGTAGCCGGCAGGATCGATTGGTATAAGGTCAAGAAATCGCGGAGGGGCCACGTGGGAATGGTCGCGCAGTTTTTCCTCGGTAATCGTTCGAAACAGATTGTCAATATCGCCGTCTCGCAGGCAGGAAGGTTTTATCGATCGCCAACGATAAATACCGAGGCCAGTGGGTATTGCCAGCTCGCACGTTTTCCCGTTAATTTACGACGCCATGGTATTAGGTCATTATTGAATTCTGCTGGAGCGCGTAGAAGAGCAAAACGCCAGCCAGCCGAGAAGTCGCGCTCGTCCTTCCCGTGCCATCGAAATTACGAGAGCACCGAGGCCAGATTGAACGCCCCTGCTCCTCTCGGAAGCTCCCTCGAACCTCTAGTTAAAACCTCCACTGATACACGTCGGCTTTAACAATAAATGTTGCAGTCGTTGGACACCTAATTAGACCACCTAACATAGACCTTCCTTTAGTTTAATGATAACGACAGTTCAACGGAGAGCTCAGAGGATTCATAGTTCATAACATTTGTCGTGCGTACAGAGTCTGTTTATCTACATTTATGATTGACAAGTGGGATTTTCGCGTTAAGTGACTGACAAAGTAATTCATATATGAAGGATAAGGTAGAAAGCAGGGTCAATGTCAGAAAACAGTTTTATCGAGAAAATTATGTTTCAATACTTTAGTCCACCAGTAAAGAAACAATGTTCAATGAATTTATCTGCATTCTTCCTAACCTGAAACTTATACCCTAATTATGTAGGCATCAGAAAAATTAAGCAATAAAATAATAATGTTTTTAAATGTAAAATTTAAAAAAATATCTAATGAGATATTTTAATATTTGTTCAAGTTTGAACAGACCAGCACACTGAAACAAAATAAAAAATGTCCACTTCTATTATCAAAACAAGGAAAACCACAATTCTCTATTATATAGTCTGCCACCAACAAAATATGCAAAATCACGAAAAATGGACATTCTTCGTTTTCTCTTTTACCCTTCGTGTAGGCATCGAAGTCGTTTTGAACTATCGTTTATAGTAACTCCTCCAAAATGGGAGCAACTTCTCCGTAATCCACAAGCAGCATCCATTTGTCCCACTGCAGAGGATTTCTCGATGCGAAACTTACGAGGAGGCACTTCCCCAGGCACAAGAACCAAACGTGCGCTGACAATCGACTAATTCCTCGGCGAAAAGCTGGCAAGGCTCGCGGGGAAACAGAGGAAAGAAGGAACAGTAAGGTGGGACCGCTAACCCCTTCGCAGGGGTGTCTGGATCCTTAGGAGCTCGTGTAGCAGCTGTGTCCTTAAACCGGTCAGCGACTTAATTTGCGAAAATAAAACGACGCCGGAATCGTTACGGGGGCGGCTTAATTCGCCGAATAAAACGAAGCCAGACTCGAGTTACTATGGCGACGGCCAGCTAGAGGCCCCGAAAACTGACAGGACAGAGAAGGACAGAGGGAAACGGCGTAACGTCCAAAGGGCGCAGAGGGTGGAGAAGGAATAGGGACGAGGAGGGTTTGGGTAACGATTCGGCCACTCGAATCTTAGTCGAGCCGAGAAGACATTTCTCGTTGAAAACAAAAATACGAAAGGAGAGTGGCTAGAGGGGGGAGAAAAAAAAGAGGAGAGGAAAGCAAGCACCGCGATGGTTGGGCACGGGGTTGAAGGGGGCGACGGGGGGATGGAAAAGACGACGGGTGAAGGAAGAAAGGGGGACGAGTGGAAACGTCGGTGCCTCGATGGAATTTACTGCTCGCGTCGGAAGTATTCTAAGAGGGTTGCTTCCACGCTGCTGGATAACAGAAAGTGGAAGCCACCAGCGCCTAGGTGGTTTATTTGAATGCCTACTTCAGCCTGCTCTGGCGGCACACGACTTTTTACGCCGCGACCCACTCGTGTGTTCTGGGAATCGTCTCGCGTCGCTTGTGCATACATATTGCGCCACGAAATCGGCTCGCAGCCTACCCCTTCGCCGCTCAGTATCGAGCAGGCTGCTGTGCCAGCTTCGCTTCTTTCGTTCGCACCTAATTCGCGCGAATTGTTCGCTAGCCCGACTACGTATTTTTCTCCCTAAACCACGCGAGGATAACTTGACCCCCAAAAAACAACGATATCACCATCCGTCACCCTCTGCTCTCGAGCACGGAGCCAAAACACATTTTCCCTTCGAAGCGAGAGCTGCTGGAGCGCGCGATATAAATCTGTAGCCAGCGATTAAGCACGACCGAGCATTCCTGGAAAGATTGGACGCTGGGATGGGGGAATAGGATTTCGAAGGCGGACGTCGAAAAATTCGACGAGTCACGTTAAACAGTATCTTGGGAGAAGTCAAATTCTTATCAGGAATTCCGGACCCGACGCGGGTGACTGCGGCACACGGCCCAGGGGGATAAAATCGAACGGAGCGGCGTAACGAGGATCTCAGGGGTCGCAAAACGGGAGTGATCTAGACAAACGACCGTGCGGTCAAGGAGTGACAGCTTCGAGCTATCTGCCATGACAGAGAACTTGTTCGTCCGCGCGCGTTCCTGCGGGACTTCTCCTGCGGGACTTCTCCTGCTGGTAGACGTGATGGACCCGCCGCGTTATTATCCCCGCGTTCCGCTGCGCATCCTTCCAGCGATGGGAATTTCTCCCCAACTGCACGCCAAACGCTTCATTATTTCCCGAGAACGGTGGCAGAAGAGTAGCAGCTACATAAACGTTAAGCATTCAGGCAGTATTCTTTCAATAACTGTGACTCTGTCACTGTCTGACTCGGTACGGGTTTTACTACTGGTAGCCAAAATAAGAGTTTCATTAGCGTTGCGGTTGCTGATCAATTCTGCATGAAACGGTGCATAAATTCTTATGCATTATTCCTACCTGAAAAGTGTTTTAAATTCTCGTTTCGAAGTGGATTCGGCAGTATTTTCAGTGATTAAATTCATGGCTAATGCAGCTTGTTTAAGGAATAGAATGAGTAAGGTGCATAATGCATCATTAATTGGAAAGGAATTTAGCGTGCTCAGTGGACTGAGCGCAATGAGTGCGGAATAAAGCATTAACGGGCGAGTTCAGTTGTTGTAATTAAGTAAAGATAGAACAGAATTGCTGGAAAGTATCGTAGTAACGCGTGTAATATAATTTGTCCGTGTAATAAATTGAAATTAATTCACGAGACTGTTGAAATTAGAACTGTTCCTTCCATTAGAGCGTAATTTAAGAATTCCTCGAACTATGGAAGTAAATTTTCATCGTTTAAAACGAATTACTTCGAGGTGCCAGTACCAGCTACCCTACAGAGAATTATTTAACCTACAAGCTTTGGTTTTTTTTAACGAGAACTGAAAGAGGTTCAACATAATAAAATTGCAATATTAAATGCTAACATTTTTTAATAACACTTGTTCCGCGATTGTTTCTCTCTGGAACTTCCAACAATCTTTCCTTGGCCAGAATCATTCGGGGTGCAACAATAAATTTACACCCGCGAAGTTACACTGATCGACAAGGAACAGCGAATAGATTTGTCCCCGTTCTTTTCAGAAGACTGACGAACCGTATCGGGCGTGCGTATGCAAATTTCGGAACCGGGGGTGAAAAAAGAAAACCAGCGGACGCTGCTGGGTGGATGGTATTTATATTCATGCGATTGCTCGCGACGATGTCCCAGAAAAAAAAGGGGAGGTTCGTTACAGCATTACCTCGTTCCGATCAATTTCCAAAGTCAATTGAAGCGTGGCCCGGAGATCACCCCTGGGGAAGCGAAATTTAAAGGGGACCGCCTCCTGCCGCGGCGTCGCGTTTCGATACATTCGATTAAAGATCACAAGCCCCGATAGACTCGTCCATTTTAATTTCACCCTCCTCCATCGACTTCATTCATTCTAAAAATTCGATGTCCAGAACAATGCTGCTTTTGCAAATTCCTCGCGCGATTATCGTCCCGTTTGTGGGAAAATCGTCTTCGTGTCCCTTCACCTTCATTCCTTCCCAGAATTTGTCTACTCCTCAGATTTTTTTATTTCAACTTCATAACCCGATTAAACATCTTTCACCACCCTCCTCCAATCTCTCCTCTACTTTCACGTTTGCCATTAACTAAAAAGGCAAGTGATACTGTCCCGTGTCTGCCACGACCCGAAATGAATTTATTTATTTATTATTAAACGCGCTCGTCAATGTTCCCTTCGATGAAAAAAACCCCTGTCCAAACACGTCCACGGATTCACGAACCGCTTCCTTCACCGCAGCCCCGAGGAAGATCAAACACGATTAACCATCCGGAACGACATTTTTCGGTCCGGGGCGAGCGAAAGTTTTTCCTGGGTGGAAGAGAAGCGAAGTACGCGCGACGTTCCAGAAAAATGTCGGAGAAGTCGGGCGGGATTCGCTTGGCGAGAAGTCGCCGCGAAGGGGTAGGGAAAAGGACGAAGAATTTGGCAAACTTTCTGGCCATCGATAAGGGGCCGATAAGTCGGTCGAATGAAATTAGACGGCACGGAAGCCTCGAGGTGGGGACGGGACCGGTGGAAAAAGTGACTGGGAAGGTGGTGTCAGTCGATGAAAGGCTCAAAGGGAGTCGTAGCCGACGATGGAAGCGCGGAATTACGGTAGGCGTGGTCGTTCTCGAGTGTTCTTCATCCTCCGCGAGAAGTCTTCGATCTGCTCCTGAAACATCGTTCCTTTTCGAGGGAACGAATCGTTCGCATCGCATCCGAGCTGCCTCGCGGAGTCTTAAGTCTTCCTTCGCCGAGTTTCTTCGGCTTCGATCTCGTGAAAGGAGTTGCATTTCAATTGCAACGTCCGCCATCGCTCTTTTATCTTGCACTAATTACGTTCAATTACGAATCGGAATAAATTACTCGATTGCCTTGTTGTATTGAAACACTCGATCGAAGGGAGCGGAGGGAATTAATGGAAGCTCTTGCGACATCTCTTTCAACGACTAGGTTTCAATAAATTAATTGACAGCGATATTATGGGGGACCGTAATTGATTGACCTGCTCGTTTTTATTTTTCAGATTGCAATTATTATTTTCGTCTCGAGGAATATCCGTGCCCGAGGATCTTCTTCGACGCGTTTTAATTTTATTTTCCTTCGAAATTGCTTTAAGGGCTCATGCTCAGTCAGGAGGTCGAAAAAAGGGTGGTCTTTGGAAATTTTTTACTCAAAAGCTATAACACATTTCTCAAAAAATCTTTTTTCCTTTTAAGGATTGCATCTAGTACCGTGCATCGTATTTTTTTTATTTAAAAATATTTATCAATAACTGAGTTATTGTCTATCATTCGAAGGTTCTCTAAAAAAATAGCTTCTGCGGTGACCACTGCTGCTCGAAAGTCGATCATCTAAAATAAAAAATTCAAAAGAATTTACTTATTATATTGTATTGTCTAGTATTTGAACGAAAGGTTTTTTCGAAATATTGATTTGGGAAAAAATGGCTGATGTTTAAAGTAAAAGTTTCAATTTTTATCATAAATCTTGCCTGATTTTCGTCAATTAAAAGAAAACTAAGCATCGGATAAAAAAATCCTTCGTTCAAATACTAGATAATATAATATAATAAGTAAATTCTTTTGAATTTTTTATTTCAGATGATCAACTTTCGAGTGATGGACAATAACTTAGTTATTGTTAAATATTTTTAAATAAAAAAAATACGATGCACGGTACTAGATGCAATCCTTAAAAGGAAAAAAAGATTTTTGAGAAATGTGTTATAGCTTTTAAGTAAAAAATTTCCAAAGACCACCCCTTTTTCGGCCTTCTGACTGACAATGAGCATGACCCCTTAATGGTACGAGCTTAAATTCCCATCATGTTTATTTATCTTCGCGCAACAGGGACACTTTCCTGCAAATTCGCGCGATATTCCTGCCACCTCTCCCCTGTACTAGTAAAACACATCGATTTTTAAACGATTATCGTAATTTAGTATAATGACCAAGGAGCCAATTGCTTTGGCGCGTTATTGTAATGTATAAACTCAATACGCGAAATGAATGAATTATATAAATTCGACAGCCCTCTCTGCCCGCTGCCGTTTATTTGTTCGCCATTCCTATTATATTTACGCCGGGACAATGAGGACCGCGCGGATATCGTGCTCTCGTTAATTTCGTATCGCGAATAATTGCCCGATGACGTTAATTGCATCAGGGCCATAGTGTTCTCCTAATAATCGCGGATATAACGCGTTATAGGAGCAGAGAATGCTCGTGATCACTATTATATTGAGTAATCCGGGAAAGGAGCGCAGAAGGGCTTATGCCAGGCACGGAGCAAAAAGCCGAGGGTAATTATGCGTTTAACGAGTGTTTTCCGCAAGGAATAAAGGCATTTCTATATCCGGCAGCCTCGAAACCCCTTTTGTCGAGAATTTTCGCGAGGCAAATTTTCAGATAGAATGCACGATATTGACGTTCCATCATCTCTCTGCAAGTTAGCAAGGAAAAGGTTGTCGAGGATGTCCCGGGTTTCTTGCGAGCGGAAGCCTCTTCGAGGCGTCGTTCCTTACCGTTTCTTATCGACCCTGCATCCAGCTTTACAGACGCCCACGCGGGGATATTGTGAGTTGCTCGTTTCCATAATTTTTAACGATGCAGCAGATCATTTGGGAAGAGAATTCTCACAGTACTTGCGTGTCGAATTCAATTTGATTTCACGTTCGAATTTCACGAACGCGGTCCTGTATAATTCATAAAGCTCAGCGTTTCCGTATTTCCTCGAATTCTATGTACGAAATCACTTGGCGTTTTATGGAATTTATGTTTTATGACAGCGACTTTACGATATCATGTACGTCGCTGAGTAAATCGAAGGAAACATTTAACTTTTACGAGTATCGCTGGATTCGATCGAAGATAAGATTGAATTGATCCAGCCGATCCGGTTCATATCGGACTCGATCCCATCGCTACCCTTCATCTGTCAGGCTTTCCCTCCATCCTTTGTCGAGGTGTGTATATAGGTTGCGCGTCGATATAAACCCGAGGCGATTGTAAAGCAAGTTCGCGGGCGGCAATAAACTTGTCACGTAAATCAGCGATTACCCGGCGACGATTATTCACTTGTCCGAGGGAAACGCTTTGTTATCGGGGATTGTCTAGCTATCCGAGCGATCTGAAACTTCAATCGACTCTTAGTTCGTAATTTCTTGAGTCTGTATTATAACGGATGGGTGGGCAGATCTTGCAGGACGCTGATCAAAGGAGAACCAAGTTACACGCTTCTTTGATACCCGTTACAACTTTCTCCATAGTAAAACGATCGTCGCATCTTTCTTCCCGCTTTGATCCCACGATTGACACACATTCGGTGATAAAATTTCGCGGAATAGCTCATAGCAAACAAATAGCGGTGTTAAATAAACATTCCTTGCACATCGTGCTGCCTAAATACATAAATACTGAATGGGTTAATCGTATGCAACACACACGTGTAGGGGAGATCGGGGCTAAAAGTTCCGACGGTTCTATCTTCAAAATGAAAAGAGCGTTTTACTTTAAATTATTTTTTCCGCGTGAGTTGATCACGCCACTCTCTCGCCCATTTTAATAGCGTCCGCGACAGCGATTCGTCTGGTTGTAAGCAAGAACCTATTAGTCGCGCACCAAATAAGTAAATATTTTTCTATCACAAATGAATTACTTTTTATGAAAAACCTATTACAACATATTAAGCACAAGCTTAAAATCATAAAATATAATAAATTTAACAAAAAATTAGTCAATAGTGAAGAGAATAACTACATTATTTTCCACTCATTTTTTATGTTTCATCGAAATCGAAACTTTTAGTCCCGGTCTCCCCTACATGCTTTTGTGGGTTCTAGCAAGATATCTACATAATAAAATATCTACGCGGGGTGAGTCACGCGAGGTGTTCCCTGCTTGACTGGAAAAGTATCAAGAAAGATTACGCTTTTAATAAATTATTTCGTGGTCGAGCCGAGGGGTAGCAGTATGGATTAAACACATAAAATCCGAAATTCCGGCCTTCAGCCCGGTGGTGGCGCCATCCAAAATCGTTAGCCTAATGGCCAGCGGCTGAAAGCGTCTTCCGCGCAATCGACAAGTCTTCTTTTCACCGAAATTCCCAGATGCCCGGGGCCCGTCTAACGAACGCTTTCCAAGCGCGAAGGGTTACGCCGTAAAATACCAGAAACCTGCTTCGGACTGACGCGCGAGGGGTTGCCTGGAAGATGGAATGGACGGAGACTTGGGCGGGAGAGTAGGAGGGAGGAAACAAATTTCCCGGAGAAGCTTGGAAAGCGATAACGAGGCTGCCTTCCGTCGGCTTCCTTCCCCCCCTTCATATTAGCGCATCTGCCTCGGTCTTTTTCGGCCAGCGAGAGATCGCGGCCGGCTAATTCGACCGGGAAGAAACCCGGCCAAATCCTGTTTAAAGTGTCTTTGAGATATTATCCTGGAAAAGTCTGGCCGCCCCGTCTGTTCGTCGAAACCCAACTGGCTGGCTGGCTGATGTACCAATTTCGAGGTAAATATTTCTTTCTTCCAATTTCGCCAGCCCCGAAGCCTCTGGCTGCGGAATGCGCGCCACGGCTCCACGGCAACTTTGTATTCATTACGGAATCTCGTCAACCCTTAACCTAAACAAATTGCGTCGCGTCCCGACCGTTTGGCGGGGCGGCATCGATTCCCGTGCGAGACTCTCAACCTTCGAGCACATCCCTCTTTCTCTTTCTTTAAAGCCTGAAAATGGCCAAAAACACTCCTTTAGATAGTGGATGACGTTCCTTCTTTATATCCGCTTGTTTGCGATGGAGCTCTGGTAGCTCTGAGCGTTTGTCTCCTTTTCCGTTACGTTTTATGTTAGACCGTGGCACAGTGGTCTGTCCAATAACAATCTAGCGGGACAAAAGTCGCAGGTCGTAGATAAATCATGAGTTAAGCGGAAATGTTTATTATTTATTTGAAAAACATGATCCACATGGTTTTACCACCCTTAAAACTTTCACGTCAGCCTCCAAGGGGCTTTTATAACCAAAATTCGTATTCTGGGGGTTTTCAAAATGTAGGAAGCCAATATGGACTGTGTTTTGTAGAGAAAAATTGTTTACCACCACGTTATGTAGAATGAATATCATATTTCAGCTCCTAACATCGCCATTTTTGAAGATAGAATTATTTTAATTACGTATAAAAATTATGTAGAGTTGCAAATATTTGCAGCTATAACTTGCGAATATGTACTGTATAAAGCAAATAGAATTAAACAGCACAACAATTTTCAGGTTCAATGAGGTTCCTGGATGTCTAAAGCTTTCCCAACGAAAGCTATTGAAAAATTCCATCATTTTTATTATTATATTTTAATTCTGTTTGTTGGAAATTAAAATACTCATGGCTGAGGCTTGATTTACTACTTGTACCTCTGCAATCCATTATTGAAAATACTAACAATTTAAATCGCGGTACAATTGAGCACTTCTGATATATAGCTGATACTGACGCACATTAACAAGCGGTTACTAAGCGGCCGATTCACGTACGTTTCACCGATCGTTACTTTAATGAAAAACGTATAAAGTTGCATACCATATCATTCCGATACCTCTGACTCAGTAGCTTGTATGACCACGATTCATTTTGGATGCTCATGATTTTGGACTTTTGTCCCGCTAGACCATCGATACAGACCACTGTGCGTCGGTTCGTGATTCTTTTCGAACACAGAGACATCCTGTATATTTGTTTGCAACTTTATGGTATTGACCCTTTATTAATTTCCATAGCTAATGAGAACGTGTGCAAGCGAATGTCGATGTCCCTCGCGTGCCTTTGTTGTGACAGCTTCCAATGTTCTCTCTTTACTTTTTCACGTGGCACACCAGGGAGCCCGTTAGCTTTCCACGTATTTTACCATTCCGTTTCCGGACGTCTCCGTTTTCACATAAATAACGCTCGTCCCCTCCTTGAGGCCGATGGAAAATTTACATTCAGTCGCAGTCGAGAACCATCGGATATAGCATGCATAAAGCTGTTGTCCTGCGATAGTGCTTCCTCGAAGAATTAGTACTAAAATATTCATGGCTTGTTATTGTGCTCTCTGGTAAAGTAACTCTGGTCTCCAATAATACTTTGCCCGAGGATTAATATTGCAAAGTACCGTGCAATAGCTGTACGTTATTTAAAAATGAACGCGGTGACCAGAAGCCGGAACGGCGGAGATCCGAGGGTTACTGGAAATGGTCGGGGAATATCATTCGAACGCGCGCAGTCTCAGGTGAAAGGTTTACTTTTCGAAAACAAGAATCGAGTTGATGCACTAGCGGGGGGTGCAGTGCACTTTAAAAAATTGTACACCTCACTCTTGGCTCGGTTTCGCCCGAGGAGTCGTCTTACTTTCAGGCCGCGCTGCGAATTATCCCTCAGTCCTGCATAAGAAGGCCCCTGGGCGGGGGTGGCGGGAGCGGAGTTCCTTAAAACGGCAACAAAGTGCCGGCTAATCTCGCTGGGACAGGTCGAAACGCGCGGCAGGCTGGTGTGTGCTTTGCTTTGCAAATGCGACGACGCAACGTGCACGATGCACTCGCGGCCGACTTATAACGTTTCCGAAATCAACCCTGCTGGGTGCAGCAACAACGCGAGCCACACCTTTCTCATGCATATTCGCGGCCTCGGTTTATGGAGCAACTTAGTTTATAGCCGGCGCGCTCCTCTGTGTACGTGTGCGTGCGCGCGTGTAATGTACACGCACTATTAATTCAGCGGCCGCGACGTCTGCGTGCACGGCTACGTGCGTTCTGACATAAATACCCATGCCGCCGTGCCCCTCTCGCCCCCTTGTTATCGCTGTAATTCGTCGAATTAGCGACTTCTGGCGTATTAATTTTATGCAGCATGTTGTTCGGTAAACGTGGAACGGGAGCTACGCAAACCCGGAGCCACGGAACACAGTCCCCGCGATGATTATTCTTGTCCTCAGGAAGCATGCCCTCGACGATGAAGTTCGAGGATAACGTTGCTTCCCCTTAGTCAGGCGGGTTGAAGTGCTCTCGCTCTTGTTCCGAGTAGAAATCAACGAATTCTCCGAAATAATACTCTGTTCGGTACTACATAGTGGTGCAGCAGGTAAATTATTATTTCCAAGCTGAAGCGCAACGTCGAAGCTGAAACTTATGTCCGATCACGTGCCGGGCGTTTCTACTCGCCTCGTCCAACGACTCGAAACAGTCGACGAAGAATACTAATTTCGCCCGACAGCACTGCCCATGCATTTAGCAACCGGGCAAATTACTCGATAAGCCTTCGATGCACGCCACGATGGAAAGAGGCGGCTTGTACATACAGAGAGAAGCTCGTGGAAACGTTTCGGCCAACGGCGGCAGTAGTATAGGTCGGCGCGAGGACCGGCGGCTGATCGAACGGCAACAGTGATATAAGCCAGGCACAGGCAGGACCATCGGGAGCGCGTACATGGGTTTCATGTATGCAAACGCGTATATAATCTGTGTACGGTACGTTGTAGCATCCGTCGACCCTCCTCTGTCCTACTATCGGTCAACGTGCGCCCCAATGCACCCACACCCGCCCTTTTCCACCCCAACGATGCCCGATGGCCACTGGCCGCCGGTGTGCGTGTATATCTGCTCATCTGCACTGATTTACCGCATATGCATTGCGGTAAACCCGCGCCACCCTCCGCCCCATCCCTTGGTCCAGCTCTCTTTTATCTTTTAATTCGAGCCACTTGGGATCAAACGAGGTTCTAACTTCAGGCTCCTTTGGCGTCTCTGTTGAGGGATCGCCGGGGACAGTTTTCTTTATGGGTTTACGGGAAGGATGTATATATATATATATATGCTCCTTAACTTTTCTCATTTAGGAGATTAATTTGCGAAGCTTATGGAAGTGAAATTCAGTAGTTTGAAAACAGCAATCTTCAGTATGAGTGCCAGCTATATTCTCGAGGAAAATAGAGGACTGTTTCAAGCCCTGGAGGGACATTCCTCTTAAGGGCGTATTACGTAACCGCGTGAATGATTCTAAAGATTCGTCCCCGCTTGAATCGACGTAGCTCCTGGCAGCGCGGGCCGGTGTAATGTCAGCCTGGCCTTTCCGCGTGCAGTCAGCGCGGATATATTTCTCACGGTTACCAGCTTGGCCATGGCGGTGATCGTTATATACGGGGCTGCGTAAACGCCACGGCGGGCACTCTTGAAAAACGATGGGGGTTTATTGCGGAACGGCGCGGATTGAAATTGGGGAAACTGCGGGTTGTCGAGCGGCGGGCCCGCCACCAATACAGATTCATCAACTGTCGTCGCGTAAATGGCAGGAAAACCGCTGATACCGATATGGGCGCCGTATTCGGATGTGGGCTTCGGTCAGAAGTACTCCCGATAGGTATACGATACAGCGGCCGGAGAAAATTGGGGGCCGGGGGCCAGGGAATTTACGGGGTGACGATAAAATAAATATTTCCCGTTACACCTATCGCTGTTAAGGTTTTTGTAACGCGACGACGACCTCTGACGTTTTACTGCCTCTATAAATGTGCAATCTGCGCTCACCGCATTTTACGATTTCGTAAACGTCCCCCGATGCTCTTCGTTCCCTCGCTGACAAATTGGCAAGTGGGTATATTTCGATGGAAAAATTGGTCGCCGTTGACGAGATCTTGATCAGATCTACCTCGTCCAAATGGTGAATCCTTGTCTGCGCCAGCTTGCCTAGTTTGATTAAATGGCCCCTGTATGAACACAGTTGCAAAATATTTCTGTTCTTAGCGCTGGATCGGGCGCGAATCTATCCTGCTAGTTTGAAACTCGATTTTCCAATCGAGCACTGCTGGTCGCTTTTAGTTATGGTACGTTTGAATCGAAACGCGGTATATAACTGCGCGAAAGCATTCCCGAGGCGTTTTCTGGTTACGGGTGCGAAACGGACCGCACGGCGTTGGAACATTTTGATGGACAACGCGCAACGAGCGCAGATTCCGCCGATTTTCTATCGTAATGCACATCATCGAGGCGGATTCATCCAGCACCGTCGCGCAAATGATCCGAAAACCACGGATACCGGGCTGGATCCTGTGTTCGAGCACTTGCACCGGGCTTTCCGCTTCATTCGATTCTACACGTGATAGAGAGATACCGTGTGTGCATCCTGCAGCGCGCCGAGCTGCTGATACCTACTCCCACGTGTGTGCACACGCGCTTTCAACTTTTGCCTGTTCCGCGAAACGATCCTCCTCTCTTTGCCTCCATTAAACGTTGCATAGCTCTTTCCACGGCGAATTGAATCGTTTAAGGCATTGAATTAGACTTGGCCACTCCAATTCTAAGAGTGCTTCGCAGTTCGGCACAGAATCACTCGTTGAAATGTTTGCTACACCTGCGCTGAGTTAGGGGAGAAGCGGGGACAAAAGTAACATTTTTTTACATTTGGCCTAGCCTACAATTACTTTTTATAGATATGAAAATGACAATTATGCCTTAAGACAGTATGTTTCCTGGTCTATTTGAGCCCAGATTCAGCCTTACGTGATAAGTAGTCAGAGTAGTGGCAGTTTTCCGCAGTGACTGTCATTGTTACTTTTATCCTGCAGGGGTAGGACGAAAGTAACATACGGTGGGGGCGAAAGTAACACTAATTATTTTGAGGAGGAGTAAAACACTTCTTCCAACGCAAAATAGGATTTTTTATTATAAAAAAAACGATAGAAAAAAACATTTAAATACACATATTTTAAGTAACAATAAAATAAAAAAATTTTAAATAACGAAAGGTAGAAAGCATAACCAGCTTTGGACATTTCTTTGGTACTGTGTATTTAGTTCAATGATAGTATTCAATTTTACATACACCGAATTAAAATTATGACATACGTAGTGAAGATCACCCATGGTCCAGTTTGCGTTGGACTAACCCTTAAAATCTAGACAGTGATCCACTTCTCTCTCGAACAGCTTTCACTGAAAGGGTCCAAACAAACCAGACATAGACAATCATTATCATCTGAAGAATTCCTATCCTGTATGCTATTTTTCTCGCCCAAGTAACATGTTACTTTCATCCCCATAGTGACGTGTTACTTTTGTCCCCAGCCATGTTTTTCAGAATAGAACTGTTATAACATACAAACTATACAAGACTTGTTGAAATCAAGTACAGGAACTTCTAAAGACATTATCTAAGAACGCTCTAGCAAATAATTGGTTTAATATCTATAGTTTAACTAAGAATATTAACAAAAAAAACAAAATAGAAGAAACTTACCTGAATGATCTAAATAATAATTTTAGCTTGCCCGCAGTATACAATTTGTGTTACTGCTCAGCGTCATTCAGTACAATAAAAGAGACACTATACATATGTTACAGTGTAAAACAATTGTTTTGGAAATGTTTGTGGAAGAGGGGAGAAGGTGTGTTACTTTCATGACGCCGTTACGCTTGTCCCCGCTCTCCACTACTTTTGGAGAATTGTTTAACTTGTTTAATTTCGCATTATGAAGGGAAGATGAGAGATCGAATTTTGCAAATCACTTTTCGATTTTTACTACAATTTCCACTAGCACCTTTCCCCTCAATATTCAGAGAGACTTTATCAGCGTGCACCACGTATTTTCTCTTTTCAAAATTTGAAGTGTGTCGGAGAAATATATGGACTCGCTGGGAACTTGTTCGGATAATGGAGTTCCCGTTACGGCGGAATAGTGCGCAGGTGAATCCTCTGGGAAGGATAAAACTCTTTTTTTTTCCCCTCTATTCCCCGTTCCCGTTGAACGTTTTCAGTCATTAACCGTACACGCGCGCTCCGCAAACTCTAATTTCGACTGACGAAATCGAATTAATCCTGGCGTAACGGAGGCGAATTAAAAATTGATCGTGCCAGGGCCGAGCTTTTTTCCCATCCAAGTCGAATAAATTTCAATCCCGGAGTTCCAAGTGTTTTCTGGGACGATATATTTCAGCCACTTCAACTTGCCAATTCCAATCTGCAGTTCGCGTCGCTACACGCGATTATTTCATCGATCCTCGGGATTAAAACACCGCCTCGTTTTAGAGAAATCCAAGCAAGCTCCGCGAACAAAACGCTGGAAGAAGAAGGTCCGCGATGCGCGGACGGTTTCGTTCGAAGATCTCGCAGCGAAATCGAGGCGTTCGCTTTCTTCTCGACAGCCCAGGGGAAACGATGAATGTATTCCCATCCCCCTTTTTTCCACTTCTTTTCGAGGGCTCGGCGGAGAAGCAGGCCTGAAAACGACGAGACCCCGCCTGCCCATAGAACGCTTCCATGCAGAGCCAAGATGAACCCCGGGCATAGTTTGTTACGCGCGTATTGTGGATTTCCTTCGTCTTTCTTTTTTTTTTCGCTCTCTCGTTTTATTCCTCCGACCCCTTCCAAGCAGCTCCTTCGTTTCCACCTTCGCTACTCTTTTTCATGGCCGGAGTGACGGAGACGTCGTCGCTCCGAGCGCTCATTTCCTTCCCATAAATCCAGCCAGCGCGGTAATGGTCGACAACCAGACGAACGCGATTGTTCCGCAGTAATTTGTCGCTCCTACGGCCTCCATCGTGTATCGTGACAGTCAATTGAACTTCCGTCACGACTTCGTCACTGGCTTCGACGAGGTTCCCATTGGCGACTTTTCCCGCGCGATTGCGTAGCTCGCATCGGGGTGGTGATATCGAAAGATTCGCGAGAATGAGAATTCTAAGCACGGCGGGCGACGAAAAAGGAGCAGCAACTGGGTGCAAACCAGGGCTTGAAAACTGTTATAATATCGATTTCGGTTCTCCAAACGGTTATGAAGAACCTCTATTATTAATAACTGTTATGAACAGCCGAAATTTCCAACTATTATCTGCTTCGGCTACGGTTCCTATTTCCTTTCTCATATCGGTTCCATAACCGTTATTCTTTCGGTTCTATATTGGTTCCGAAACGGTTCTAGAATCAATTCTTGTATCGACTTTTTCCTAATTGATAACATTAGTTATAGAAAAAGGAGAAACATTTATACATATGTATTATTGATTTCTAATAAAGCGTTGAAATAAATAAATCAGCCACATATTTTTTACACTCGCACACACTGTATTATTAAGAATAGGAAGTTAACAGTTTCTCCTGTTTCTATGAGGATTTCAATAAGGATACAATAATGAATGATATCAATTAGGGAAAAGTCGATACAAGAATTGATTCTGAAGCCGTTTCGGAACCGATATACAACCAAACAAATAGCGGTTATGGAACCGATATGAGGAGGGAAATAGGAACCGTAACCGAAACAGATAATAGTTGGATATTTCGGTTCTTCGTTAATATTTTAGAGACATATTTTCGAGACCCTAAACTATTAGAAAATCAAAAAAAAAAAAGAAAATGGAATTTTTCGGTAGAATAATACCCCCTTAACAATTTCAAAATATCTCTTTTATTCATTCGAGCAGAGTCGATTTTCGAGAATGCAGTTTTCTCATTTTACATTTCATATAAATTCCCCAGTCTAACTGCGATGGCGATTTCAATCCGTGCGTGCATTTTATTCGGGCGGAATCGTGTTTCGTGGGACCGCGTGGGTGGTTATTCGTTAACGTTTGTGATCGATAATTGCGGTGCACAACCGAAGCTGGGCTGATTATTTTTGTGAAGCCGACGCTCTACCATATTGTTAATTACAGCCGCGGCCATTCTTTATTGACGCGTCTGGCCGGAGTTAATTATTCCATGGGAGTTTGTTGAAATTTAAATGCACCCACGCAGACGCATTACGACACGTATTGAAAATTTCAACGACACCGTTTATACCGCTGTTTAAATTAACAATCCTTCGCGTCGCACTTCCAGCAGCCGAGGATCGAATGCGCGCGGTGTTGTCGCTCGCGCGGAAATTCCAATCGAGCCGATTCACTGATCAATAATAAATTATCTCGGCAGTGTACGTTTACGATTTAATGAGCCGCTTCCCCAAAAATTCAATCGAACCTGGCTCAACGTCACGCGTGTTTTCCTTCTAGGCGGGGGAATTTCGAGAGCCTTCTCTGTTGGCTTTGATGGCCACAGAGTGCCATTTTTAATTGATCGCGCACAGTCATAAAATGCTACTTTCAATTACCATTTTGGGTAAGAAGTCAGCAGTTAAAATTAAGGCACTTACTGACATTTCAATGGTACAATACTTGACGTAGTCTTCCCTTAATTCAATAGCAACCATTATGTATGAAAACACAGATACGTCGAAGAATAATAATAATTATTATTACTATTATTATTATTATTATTATTATTATTATTATTATTATTATTATTAGTATTATTAATTATACGGGAAATCCCCATGATTTACAAAAGATAAAGCCAAGTATTAATTACAGAGGCTGTACAATAATTTAGCCAATAATAAGTAGCTAAAAAAGCAAACTAAACTAAACTTATGGGAAAAATAAAATACTAAGTCCTGAGTACCTCCGTGTAAGTTAGTTACGTGCCTATATAGTACCGTTCTTACCGAAGTCAAGGAGCCCAGGAAGGGGTCTATGCCACTGAAATAATAATCAACTGCACGTAACAACTGGACATTTTTATTACATTTCGTATCGATTCTTTAACTTACAAATAAAGGCGTCTTCGACAGTAGAACCATGCAACTATTTAGCAAGCAGTCTAAAGACATGTGTCTTCGTTCACAATTCCATTGAAATCTCCTAAAAAAAATTCCCAGCATATCGATTCTATCCACTTTTGCACGAGGAAACGAACAGACTCTGCGTGTCCTGTTCAGGCATTCATCGGAGCTTCGAAAATCCCAGAAAGTCGCTCGCCGCGAGTTTGCTCGAGCGCCCATTGTCGAGGATCATTTCGGGCCAGGATATTCCGTAAAAATCGGTCTCCACGCCCCATTTTTCCCTCGTTGTCACGCCGCGATTTTCCCCACCCGTAAACGGATCAGGATTCTTTTTTTTTTTTGCACGCCACCAGCGTTGGCGATATCAAGATTTGTTTTGGTGAGCGACGTTCGGTCTCCATCGACTGTAAAAATAAATGCCACACACCACAAGGTAGTTGATCAAACCCCGACGTTTCGCAGATAAATGTTTTTATTCGTCGCATCACAATCCTGGGTACACTCAGATTTGTCTGTAACAGATTTTTTTGTCGTAGAATCCCCGAGTGAAATTATAACCTTAATTAATGTTGTGTTAAAGCTACGGTTGCGTTGCAATAATTATTTGTCAATTAGAGTTTAAAGCCCGCAAATTACAATCGTAGGTGTCCATTACATTTCCATCTGAATTTTCGAAGATAATAACTACAAGTGGAGATCTTAATTGAAAACAACTGTTAATTGTAATTTATGCACCTCGCAATTTACTCTTTTGATCAAAGTTATTTCGCCGGTGTGTAATTTGGCTTGTTGATAAAACGGCGAAGTCATAAGGATCAATGGGACGCGGGGAACTGTTGCTTCGAAACGGAACACCGGCGAATAATAAATACATTTCAACGATTTACATTAAAATTACAGCGGTAATTTCGGAGCACCATTGCTGCTTGTTATCGTACGGTAAAGGTGGAACGTTACGTAGTAAATTTCAGTTAACATTTCGATTCATTCGTCGATCATATGTGTCGTTGTTTGTGTTTACTGCTCGCTCGTTCCGTTCGTTTGTCCGCGTATCTCGAATTTGACTAGCGCTAATTTCGCCCGGGCAAATTTGTCCCGGGCTTGAACGTAATTAATAAATTATGTGGACGCCGCCGTTGCATCGCTAAATCCGGCTGTTTGTCGGTCTAGTTTGCGTTTCTACATACCAAGTACTTTGCGTCCAGAGTCCACGATTTTTTACGATCATTCTTTGCGAATTGCGTCACGTAAAGATAGAAATGCTTTCGTCTTTCCACTTTCATTCACAAGAAGCTGGAGATTTTATTGAAAGTGTTGCGTTATCTGCGTTCTCAAAATTTCGTTAGATTCGCCTGATTTACTTGACCAATAATTTTCATGGAAATAAAAGGTGTATTTGAGCAAATCTCAAAGTTTAAAGAAAACCGAAGAATGGTATAAAACTAGATGCGAACTGTAGATTTCAATATGGAGGACCTCCACGTCCCTTCTTCTCAAAAATCTCCATTAAAGAAAATCATCTCCTTCTATAAAAAAAATTGTAGTTCCCCCACAAGAGCAATACTCAAAAAAAGTTAAATCACACAGAAATTACAAATTACTACAAATTACAACTATAAATTTGGAGAAACATAAAGCCTAAAATTTATACACAAATTTTTATCTCGAATAAAAAAATATTCGCTATTCTCGAATAACTTCATTTTATTCGCAATTCTTATTCGAATTATTCGGATAACGCCCAATTCTGATTCTAGGACACTTTATACTTCTCTTTTCCCATGAAACTTGCAACCAACACACCAAAAATTCACAATGACACTCGATACAGAAGAGACGACTATCGCTCACTCAAGAAATCATTAGAAAATCCGACTTCTCCTGCTAACGATGCCCCGGAGTGCGACGAAGGTAGGACGAGGGCTGAAATACTCCAGGCTTCCTTTACCCTGAAAAACGGGTTGAGAGTCGCCGTCGTCCTGCCCTACAGAGCCATCAGCACCTTCTCGGCTCGGAGGAGAATTTATTCACGCGCAGAAAACACATTCAAGCCCTTCCCTTTTATCGATACCCCAGCGAAGCATCGAGGCGGCGCGCGTGCATATTTACGCACGAGCCGCGAGATTAATGCAATCGTACGTCACCGCGGGGCGGTTTTATTCGTCGCGTCTCGTCCCTGGAACTGTGTCACCGTGAAATATTCGTGCCATTCGTTTCCGCGCCACCCGACTCGTTATCCACGGGCCAAAGAACGAGAGGAAAAGGGTCGCGCGATACGCGCGCGTTTTGTTCGCGTTTCTAATCACGGGGCCGCGTAATAACACACGGGGCTCGTGAATGCGCATACGATGGCGATTAAACGGATAATGGCACTTCAACGCTCCACGCGCTCCTCTGCTCGTCATTCTCCTTACCCCTTTCTTCCCCCTGTTTCCTTGCCAGGAAAGGGTCGCCCGCAAACTGCAACTCTTTCCTTCACCGACAACTTTTTAATGAGAAGAATAAAATCGGTCACGACACGGTGTGCTTGGACGTTAGATAGATTTGAAGCACAATGAACCTGCATTCAGATAGCATAATGCTCCCACTTCTCTCCCGCTTTACAATTCTTTGTAATCCCCTGCTCACGCTGCAAACGCATAAGCCGCGATCCGTCGATCTCATCCGTACGATCTCACCCTGAGTCGCGGGCGAACCTCACTGGAATTTGAAAATCGGCTGGTATCGCCAGTTAACTGGCACGCAAAGGGATGGGGATCGTGAAAGGGTCGGTGAGCTCGAAGCAGCAGCTTCGAGAATCCATCCAAGCCAGCTCCCCGGGCTCCTCGATTTTGGATCCCTTGGCCCGCGGCGTTCGTTTCCACGCGGAATCTCGTTTACACCGTCGGATCTAATCGGCCGCGAAATTTCTTTTTCCTGCTAGCAATCTCCTCGTGGCTCCCCCCCCCCCCCCTGCCCCGGGCCCCATCGCGCTTTGTAACTGGTGGCTGAAATGCTGCCCGCCAGTTCGTTTGATGCCCTCTATAACGCGGCTCTTATTGCCGCTGAAGGCATCGTGGATCGAATCCGTGAAGAACCCGCCTCGTCACCCGACCGGAAACGCGTTAAGCTCCGCCATCGGCGACGCACGCCCCCGTCGAAAAAGGAACACCGCTCGCGCTTCCTGCCCGATTGAAAATTGCCCCTTTGACATCTGTTTCGCCTCTTCCTTCCTCCCCAGCTGCCCTCTCTTCGATCTTGGATCCGTCTACTTCTTTGTGCTTCAGCTGTGAGCTATCTTTACGTCTTACAGGAGGTGTAGCTTCTTTCGATTATTCCAGATGCCTGGCCCAAGCCAGGATTTTCAAAATTGCTGAATATTTTTATTTTTCGGGGAAAAGGCATCGGCTAATGACTGGTAGAATTTTATTGAGGTCGATCGGTACCTTTGCGAAATATTGTTTGTATACATCCGTTGATATTGCTGAGATTAATGCGCCCGAATCAATTTCCATTGTTAACCCTTAACTGGTATACTGTTTTTGGCAAACGTGGCTGGTATACTGGGGTCGTGGCAGACCCCAAATAAAAAAGGACACAGAAATTTGTAAAGTCGACCCTGAATCAACCTCTATGAATATTTTGTTCTTAGGTAATGTGTAAAATAATAGAAACCTAGGAAGTTAAACTATTATTATAAAATTAATTAGAAAAACAGTTTACAAGCTTAGGCAACCAAAAATTTTGCAGCGAACTTTGCGTGCCTGGGGTCATGAGCGACCCCAAGATACCAGTTAAGGGTTGAGGGAATTTTATTTACTTTGATAGTTTCAAACTGCGGGGAACACTATTTTCTTTTATTAATTTTAAATTGCAATGTTTGAGCATATAAAAATCATTCGCGTATCTATCAATCTCAGCATTATCGTCGTCATATTCCTTGTTTGTAAAGAGCCTCTCATTTGAAATTTCAACCTCCTCACTTTCAATTTTTTTTAAACTGCTATCTTTATTGATTTTTGAATTCTTTTTCTGTGGACACATTTTGAATAAATGACCTTCAGTACCGCATTCACTGCAAAATTTGAATCTTAATGTACATTGAAATTTCAAATGATTGTTTTAGCTAACTCTATAAACTCTTTTAACGGCTTGCTTGATTGTTTCAATAATTCATACCGAATTAATTCGTTACACACTCCATCAATTAACTGATCTTTCACATTATTATCAAGTTCCGCCGATGTAAGTTTGCATTTTTGAGCTAAATTTTTCAGAGCAATACTATATTCTTGAATTGATTCATCATCTTTCTGTTTCCTTGCTCGAAAAGCTATACGTTGTAGACAACCGTTTTTATCTGGTTCGTATAAGTCTTTTAATTTTTAATTTAATTTAATTCAATACGACATCTTGTTAATTCTGCCTTGATTTCAGCAAAAATTTCTGATGACAAACGTGTTAAACAATTTTTTCTTTTTTGAAACGGTTCTGTATCTCCTAAGTACGTCGTCATCTTATTTGATCTTTGTCTAGCACTTTTGCTTGCTAACTTTTCACTTGATTTATCTGTGCTGCTTAATTTCGCGTTTCTCCTTTTAACGTAATCTCGCAATTTTTAACATATCTGATCTATTGCGTTCGTTCCTTCAATTTCCACTTTATTTGTTACACGTACAGTTTTTAATTGTTCTGTCGTTAATTCTTGTATCCATGCAGTCTTCTCTGCTTCGATTTCTCTGTTCATTTTGTTCGAATCAAATTTAATTGACATTTAATTAATTCGATTTGATGTTTAGTATTTTTCATATAGTTTAATTTTCACGTTATGTTTTTATCCTCGTCGCCATTGCTATACTTACGCACGGGTAATTAATAATACTCTCGTAGCACTATACAGTTGGCACAAAGGCGTTTATTCACATTAATACCGTGAACTACACAAAGCGTACAAACCTTGTCCGAAAGCCCAACGACATCTGACACTTCGGCTACAGTGAACCCAAGACAAGCTTAGACTACCCCCACTCTACAATATACATTCCTCAAGTTACCGCAAGAAGTACTTTTTAACCAGTGGATTTGAAATTTTGAATCAGCACAGAGGACTTGGAAATTCCCGGGATACCTACCTGGTATCTCTAACAAGTATTTCTTGCTGGACGGCACACGAGGAATTTTACACCGTAGGTTTTTTGGACCATTCGAAGTTCTGCCTCCGCTCCTCCCGCAAAGGGGAAGCACGCGACAGGCCGTATAACATCGCGGTTAATTGAACCGAAGGGGCGAGAGATCGAGGCCGATAAGGGTGAGCCGCAAAACAGCGGCGTGAAGTCGCGAGAGAGGGAAGATAAGCGGCCGTTCTCCTTGGATCCCGTTCTCGCCGGGCCGTTATCGTCCGAAACGTCAACGAAAGTTTGCCTTATCGCGGAGACCTCGTGGTCCCTTTTTCGTGGAGGGCTCGTTACTACGGCGCCCACAGGGGCGGCTCTGTGTAACGTCTCGAGAAGAAGTGGAAAACGCTGGATGGTCGTTGAAAGATGGAATCTCAGACCGGGAAAGAAAACGAAGAATTAAGTGGATTAAAGGGACGGGCGGCAGCATCGCGGCTGTTCGCGGAACGTTCCAGCTTGGAATATCTGTTCCGTGAACGTCGTTAGAGTCGAATAATTCCCGTGAAAGGAAGGGGCGTCTGTTCGACAGATTTCGACACTTTCTTTTGCAAATAATGCAGCTTCCCTTGGGGAATATTTGAGCTTATATATTCGCGTGACTCGGTGCTTCTCCAAGAGCTCGCGTGCAATACAGTTCGAGATGACTTAATGCGACAGAACGTTTGTTTTTCTGTTTCCAATACTCACGATCCCTGAACCTAGCCAAACAACTCTCGCACGAGGGACAGCGGGGACAACAGACACCAGAGAGCGGAAAGCAATCCGTCACATTGTTTCTACAAATCGTCCTGCCAAACATCAGCGCCCGGTCCTCCAGCGTCCTTCAGCCTTTCCCCGGTCGCCCTTTCGACCAATATTTATCTCCCCGTCCATCTGCATTGTTACATCGCTCTTCGGGGGAGCACGGAACGCAGAAGAACAGGGGGCAAAGTAAACTGCGCGAGGACTGTCCGCCGGGGCGCAACCGCAAGCGGAGAAAGGGGCCAAAGAGGTAGACAAACGGGGGCAGAAAGACTCGCAAGGAAAGAGGACCGGCGCTGAGATAAAGGAGGACAGATATTTACTAGCGACGAAGGAACGCGAGAAAGACAGCGGGGCTGTAACGCGCAAGGGAGACGGCGGACAGAGGGGTGAAGGCTGAGTGACTGTCGAGGGAAAGTTGGCAAGTCGGATAATGGCGAAGTTATGGCTGTAACTCGTGCCTCGGCTATGCGCAGTGTACGACAACGCTAACGATGCTTTAAGTCGCTCCGGTCTTTCGTATCGGCGATCTTTCTGGGACAGAATTTTCCTCCGTTCCGCTGTTTATTATATCTGGCACGGTGGCGAGAGGCTCGTTCCCCCGCGAGCTTTCCGGGACTCCACCGATGGGGAAGAGATAGCGCGCTGTGGAGAAACACTCGAACCTCTGTAGACTTAATTCGACTTCCCATCTCCGTGTCCCAACTGTCGTGCCTCGTAACCGTGCAGGAATGAGTCCCCGGAACGATTCCGGAGGGGTTCGTGAATGGTAACGAGGCGATGGAAAAACAGGAAGCTCGCTGCCTCGTTGAAATTACCGAGGAGAGGAACGGTTCTTTCGTTGCTCGTTGCTCGAGGGAACGAAATGGGGTTGACAATTGGCGAAATTGTAAGGTTCTCAGTTAAACAAACGGTGGAATCAACCGATAGACAACAGTATTCTTTATTGATAATGATTAGTGGTCGGGTTTAAATGTTTGTCTGGATGTCGAATGTAGTTTTAATGGTGAAGTTAGGGTAGACTTGGACTAAGTCGTATTTAGTAGCGATCGCGAAATGGCCCGCAAGCCCATTCAAGCGCCGAAGGGTTCTGGTCACGCGTGTTCCTACGGAAATCGAGAATCTCAAGCACGCCAGCTTAAATATTGGAAGCACTCTTTCTAACGCTATGCAGCACGCTCGCACACATGTGTATATTCGAGACACTGTATGCTTCTGACCAGGGCTTGAATAGGTTTCGAAAATAACTGTTTCAAACTGTTATATTAAGATTCTGACTGAAAGAGTTATGAAGAACCTTTATTCGGAATAACCGTTATAAAGAACCTAAATATCAGACTATATATGTTACGGTTTCTATATAGCTCTATAACTTTTATTTTTTAGGTTCTATAACTTTTATTTTTTAGGTTCTATATAAGTTACAAAGCGGTTATAGAACCGATTCTTGTCACGATTGTACAGAATTTTACAGTAAATGAAATCACAACATATTACAACTATAGATTACTCTGTGTAACCAAATTGTTTAAAAATTATTATAAATAAGTAAGCAAATATATATTATGTACAAATGTGTACATAATGTATACATAATGTGTACACATTTGTACATAATATATATTTTATATTTCTTCCAGAATCGATTGTTTGGTTCAGATTTTTCACAAGGATCGATTCTTATAATTCGATTTTGAATCGATTCAAGATTGTTTGAGGTGAATCGAACACCCCTACGACTCTCTTCTAACACTGTCTGCGTCAACCACTCTCGTCACTCTCCATCGAAGACTTTCTGTACCTCCGCGTTACTCGCACTATCCTACGTTGCCAATCTTACAAAATCGAGTGAGCGAATTTGCAACGCGTTCGGTGCTGAATTAGGAAACACACGACGCGGATGCTTCTGAGTTTTAATAAAGGAAGAAACTGCTGGTCAGGTTTACGTAGCATGTTTCCTTGTCCAAAAATGGCCGGGATTACACGCCCGGCGTGCAATATTTTTCGAGTGGCCGCGTCTGCTTTTCTATAGGCGAAAGCCTTCCCTTTCATACGAGGGCGCCATTATAAGGAATAAAAGCTTCTGTACGCGTTGTTCGCGATCAAGAGGATAGCCAGTCAACCCCTTTTACCTCACGAAAAATATCCCCCCCGGAAGTATCAGTTTCCTCCCTGTTCTCCGCGGATGAAACACTCCGCGAGCCTTTTCATCTCGGTAAATCTCTCCGCTCGGTAAATGTACAGTCCCGCGGACAAGCATTATTTCTATCGGTATACTTCCAGAAGCGATCGCCTTTAATTCCAATCCGAGCTGATCCCAAGAATCCCCGAGACTTTTAAGTTATCGATCCCCGTCGCGGCAGCGAGGTCGGCTCGACTTCAAATAAGAATAGGAATTGGAGGGTACGGCCTCCGGACGGGGATACGTCCTGAATGGATTAATCGACGTGCAGGTTTCACGAGCACGAAATCATTCTTCGCAGACGCGCGATATCGACCGGCTGTCGCGCCGAGGCAAGGTCTCCTGGCACTTGCTCCGATTTATAACGACTGGATAGATAGGTCAACGGTTCCCGAGGCCGGGCTGCAAGTGGAACGAGAATAATGGACCGGAAGCGTTGCTTTATTGGATTACCTGCTCGTGCCGCTTACGCATCGTCGGCTCTCAGCCCGCTGAATCGTCGATTCTGCGTCACGGAAGGAGCCGTCGAGCGCGAGGACCCGTGAAAACTTGCTCGCTCGCTTAACACCTATCCGGGAGCCTGACCTTTCATTCTCCCTTTATTAAACCCAGCGATCCGTAGATTATCATCTACTCCCGACTAGCCATTATCGAAATCCAAGTTCCACGAGGTCCAGCTTCTCGCATGCGAGCTTCCGTGGACCCTCCGACGTCCGACAGGATAGCCTCCGAAGAAAACCATCCGCGCACTCCGCTCGCCGCTGCACGAAGAACGTATCGCCGTTTCGCGACCGCTGATGACCTTAATGGTCACCATCGAGCTCCGATATTAAACGTCGATGGTCAGTTTGCCAGAGAACGATCATAGGTCGCGGAGTTCGCGCGAAGATTTCCCTCGGGGAACGGAGGGCAAGTGTGCAACTTCTGCTCCCATATGCGCGCCGCGCACTGATACAGGCGCGCACTTAAACGCAGCCAATTTACGCCCTGGAAATATGATATACATCTGCTTTTGCGCGTTGCTCCGCCGGGGGGATTCGACGATCGTCGATGGTAATCTATTAACGCGTCGCTGCCCGATAATCGCCCGCGCGATTACGAATACGGCATAATTAGGCTGGCCTGGGAATAAGGGAAACAGATGATGTTCCGTTGTAACGAGTCGATACTCGGGTGATTAGGGTCGACTCGACAACCGCGGCGGGCCGTGAAACGCGATACCCCGCCGGATTCGCTGGTTCAGGCGAATCGATATCGACAGCTGTGGAATCGGCGGCGCACGATTCTCAGGGCGGAATCAGGGAAAGGGGTCGGCGATAAGGGTTACTGACACGCGAGCCTAGATCTTACAGAACGTTGCGATCGGGAACATCGGTGTCAACTTGGGAGGGTTCTGAATTATGAAACCTGAAGAACTAGATGTCAATAGCCTTCAACTCACTGTGGCTCTAGATAGTATTTAGATGTACATATCTACGTAGGGACTAGAGGCTACAAGTGATTCCTGATCACACATTTCGACGCTGTCGGTGTTCGAACGCGATGCTAAGCGTGGACGGCTGGGGGTACAAGTAAGATCCAATGGAATCGTTTCGCGGTCGCCTGGACTACATAGAAAACGTCGTCGCCGTCGTTAAGCTGTTACCGCGATGAAAGTCGCTGTCATTGCGGGGCCCGCTGCAACGTCTGTCGGGTTATCAACGTGTTAAACTACGTAATTCTGGGCGAGGCATAAACTTAATGCTTTGCCCGTGACTCCTCCGTACCCGGCTCCCCGTCTCTCTCCTCCGCCGTTATCCCATAACCAAGGTATGACGGGTTATGTGCACGTACATAGGTGTATCTCCATATGCTTACCACAATCGGAGCGAACAGCCCGGATAATCGCGCGTGCTTTCGCGGAACTTCTCGTGGGAAATTGTCGAGACTCGGGCGTATCGCGAGAAGCGAAATCATACGTTACCGTGCCGTGGTATCTGCATGGATGAGCGCGCCCGCGTACTTAAGCGCCAGAAGAAAATGAACGGGGTAGGGGAGACCCGGGCTAGTTGATACGTTTTTCAGTTTTCAATGCTTTTCGGTTTTGTTTGAATTAATTACTTGATAACAAATATGCTAAAATATACTTGGGTCTTTCCTCTTTAATATGTTGTAAATGAAAAGTTGAGAAAATACATACAAAATGAATGAAAAAATATTTGGACGAAGGTAAAATGTATCAATTTACCCCACTGCGGGGCTAGTTATACGTTAGTCTGTTTTCAATTTTTTTTTCATTTTTTATTTGAATTAATTACTTAATAACAAATATGCCAAAATATACTTTGGTCCTTCCTCTTTAATATATTATAAATGAAAGGTTGAGAAAATACGTACAAAACGGGTGAAAAAATGTTATTTGGACGAAGGTAAAATCTATCGATCTACTCCACTGCGGGACTAGTTGATACGTTAGTCTGTTTTCAATTTTTTTCATTTTTTATTTGAATTAATTACTTAATAACAAATATGCCAAAATATACTTTGGTCCTTCCTCTTTAATACATAGTAAGCGAAAACTTGAGAAAATACATACAAAATGAATGAAAAAATGTTATTTCGACGAAGGTAAAATGTATCGATCTACTCCACTGCGGGGCTAGTTGATACGCTATACTGTTTTTAATTTTTTTCATTTTTTATTTGAATTAATTACTTAATAACAAATATGCCAAAATATACTTTGGTCCTTCCTCTTTAATACATAGTAAGCGAAAACTTGAGAAAATACATACAAAATGAATGAAAAAATGTTATTTGGACGATCAATTTGTATATATCAAAACTATTTACTTTTTCTCTATATAAACGAAACAGTTAAAAAACGATTGTTAACGCCAATGTACACACTGGTACGCTGGATCGTAGGAAAGAATTGAACAACAATTTTCACATATATCGCTCAAATGGAGCTACATACATATATACAGTGTCGAGATAATTCGTCTGTATCAACTAGCCCTGGTCTCCCCTACCTACAGATTTTCACAATAAGTTACACAGCGTGGGTGTGTTCTAGCTGTGCTATTGCAAGTCAATGTTCCTATTTTTTTATGGAGAAGTCATGTTTGAAAAGTGACTTTGTGGTTTTTAATACTCAGTGTCGTAGAGGCCCTGATCGAAGATCACTTCTGCAGGGATTAGTATTCCAATATTTTTGACGAGCAGTCTGTTTAACCACAGTTTAATGAACAGTCAGTATTTTTGATCGAACGTCATGAAGGATCCGAAGGTTTCACTGAAATTTTCATGAATGGAAATTCGATACAGTATTAGGTACACTTAATTTAATAACCGATCGGTTACTTCGGTGAGCCCCGAGGTGTCAAGCGTTGCGAGTGAAATTAAAGTGTCTGCGATAAATAATTTATCAGCGGTCGCGTTTCTTGCGTCAGACAGTCGGACGAGGAAATTGTTGCCCCGTAAGCAGGACGAAACCGCCGTTGAAAAGAAACGGAAGGATTATACGGAAATGCGCGGCGTATAAATGCGGCAAGTGAATTATCGGTGACAGTGATATTTTTACGGCGATTTCATCTGAAAGACAGGGCGGCGCATAGTTCACTGGAGTGATAAAGTTTCAATTGCAAAAACGGCTGGTCGTTTGCGATGTTGAAACGTCAACTGAAGAAAAAGCTTATGAATATTTAACAAACACGCTCGGGCACGAAGTTACTCCGCGTACTTTTCATCGTCCCCGCTCGATCCCGGAGCCCTGTTGAATCTTTTAATTATTCTCACCTAACTTCAACGAGCAATTGACCAGTTTGCTGGCCGAAAGTTTTTGCGGCGACGGGGACGAATTCGTGGTTGGACCCGAAAGCGTAACTTTTTAACCTGAAGATTCTATCAGCCCCGAACGACTCGGGACTTCAATTATCCTGAGAAATATTATTTTCTTCTGCAGTGATAATTAGCTTCTCATTACGTTCAACTCGTCAGACATCTCAGCTCTCCGTGTACCTCCTCAGACAGCTATTGGAGAAATTATTACTGGAAACGACGATGGGGATGACAGGGATCCTCTTATTCAAGTAACAGTGAGAACTTGTCAAATCGTTCATCGAATTGCCTTAAAACAGATTATTTGATTTCGGAATAATATTTCATTTTCTATTCTAAGATGGAAGGTGAATTTCCATTTTCGGCACTGGTCTGCCGATATTATCTAGTTACCGTGCCAGACGATTGGTACGAGAAAGAAACGTTAAATTTGTTCTTATGAATCTATCGGTTTCTTGTTTCAGGTAATTGGCTTCGCTTTCTTTAGATAGGAGGACGAGGTTACTATGCCAGGGAACAGACGTGCGCGTAAATAATGTAAGTGATTCTAAAACAAGAGCACGTGTCATGAATTCGTAACATTCTCCACTGCAGACGGTGCGCGTTGCCCTTAAAAGAGTCTATATTTCGTTCCCCTTTACGCGACACGTAGCATAAAATGGATCATTCGACTATAGTTTGAGTTCCTCGTAACTCTGTGGTGTTCCAGCTCGATAATAAAGCTTGAAACTTACACGAGAAAGGGTTTACTGTAGATTGCTGGCATTGCGGTGGCGAATAAAGGAAATTCCGCCCATCGGCACTTTAATGCCCCACAACTTAATTGGACGATGAACGTTGCATGCTGTTACTCTATTATACAGACTAATTCTCCAATTAGGATAGGCTTGAAAACATGAAAATATTATCGAAGTTGAAGTTGCATTCCAAACAGCAAATATAATAACAGCGGGAACCAATTTGCTGAAGGATATTTGTCCAAATTATACATTCCCTTTATTAATTTCAAAAATCGGTTAATTTGTAGATAACAAAGTGGCGTGTCAAATCTCCAATATTTCAATACTGTACAAGCTTTTCATTTCACGAGAGTTTTTTCTTTACGCGTTAGAAATATGTTTCATTGTCAACTTGCGTCTCGAACTATATCCAGAAGACTCGATCATTCTTCAGTGCTTATCAGAGCTTTCTAAGACTTAAGGTAATTATGGGAGAGATGCCGTACTGGGAAAGATGCCGCACTTTCGGTATTTCAGGGTTATCGGTAATAAAATTCAACACTGTCGATTTTATTTGCTTTAGACTGTTAGTTTAAGTTAGATTAATAAGCGAGAACATGTTTCCCTTATTATCTATTTTTAAAGATTTTTCGGGGTAAGCCTACCGCACTTTGCTTCAATAGTTATACGTCCAGTTTATTTTTGCTATCGTAGTGGATAAAAATTCATAGTTTTTCGCAATATAACTTCTGTAATACGTTAAAGGAACTCTGTGGTATATTTCACAGCTAGAATAGGTCACATTTGACATAGCACTTAGCAATACGAAAGTGCGGCGTTTCTCCGGGGCATTTTGGATAGATGCTGCACTTTTATGCGGGATTGATAGCGTACTGTATCGGAAGGTACCTAAGTCGACTAAATCACGTTCTTAATGTTAAAAATACAAAAAAAGTGTTTCAAAATAAATACCGTGATATCTCAAGGCAAATTATTCATTTTTTAATGACAAATCTGATAATCCAAACATATTTGTCGGCTTCTTACTCTTTTGTCACGTTTTATTTTTATTTTATGTGTAACGAATATGAAAGGAAGAAGAATATACAATTAAATTTAGAAAAGCAGAAATAATATCTGCACCTATATATTTTTCCAGATTTATTGTATTTTATAACTGCATAAATTAAAAAGATGTTTAATTTTACTTTGCTTTTACTATTTTTTAAATGAGAAGTTAATATTAACAAGTTTAAATGGAAAATTAATCGTTTTTCGAAATGCGGCACCACTCCCGCATGTGCGGCATCTCTCCTAAAAAAGGATGATTTTTAGTTTCAATTTTTCAAGGCTCACAAATATTAAAACTTTGATTTTCTTTAATGCTAGTAGTAGCATAAGATGTTCATCTAATAACATGTATCCTCGGAACAAATTTTCATTGCAAAATTTTGTGACACAGTGGCAATTTTACGTAAGGTGCGGCAACTTTCCCATATTACCCTATCCACCTAGTTAAGCCTGTTATACCAAAGCTGAAGCTCTGTGAACTAACAGTAGACGCGGAGATTGCCACGATGCATTATCACTGAAGCGATCCCGAACGACCGCTAGATTTTGCTTCCACTGTATAGCTAGCAGACGCGAAGACTGGCCGCTCGTGCGCACACGTTAGGTCAGGGCTTCGACGTTGTTTTTCCACAAGGGAGTTTCCCGAGCCCCGGCACGGGAGTGCATCGAGTTGGATTGCGCTCCCTTGGAATTCCCTCGGGTGGTTTCTTCCGCTGAAAAACACCGCCGAGAAACATTCTGGCCACGAGAACGCGGACGGTCACTGTTGGAGAAACTAATTCCGCGATATAGCGGAGGAGATCCTGCGGTGGATGGAACGATCGCGTTGCAATATCGGAGCCCGCCCGTACCCTCTGACGCGGATATTTTATCGTCCCCTGGAAAAACAAGCTCGGGAGCGATTTGCACCGCGTCCTTCAGGACCTCGATTCCACTTGCTTCATATATAAATTAGCTGTGAAACTGAAACACCCTCAGGGTCTGCTCGACCGCCAAGCAAACGTTTCAATAGGAAGCTTAAAGTTTGGGCAGAGTGCCTTCTAAACTCGCTGAATGTAATATATCTGCTGCAGTTCGTGCAATAGTAGATCGTTTTCATATTTGGCAATAGCAGCCTCTAGCAGCAGTGGCACCACCTACCACTGATCAATATTAGATCGCTTTGAACGTAAATAGACTGGATCCCATATATGCGCAAGTGTGTGCGTTGTTACGATAGCACAGGCTGTATAAACATACCTAGTACCTATCAATTAAAGACATCGAACACTCGGGGTTCAAACGCAAAGTTACTCTAGCGACGTCGAACCAACATCCCTTTGAAAGCTGGCGGAAAAGTAGACGCATACCAACACCTGACCCTTCACGGAGGCCACAGAGATATCTTCGTTCAATCAAGGAAATTAATAAAAATCTTACCCGGCATAATTGATATCCTACGTCCACCCCTGCGTTGAAACTCCGGTTCGCCCAACTACGTATTGCTATTCGAGATGGAGAGGATCTCATTGAATTTTTTCGAAACTCCGGGTGCTCCCGTGGGCCAATAAACCCGTGCGCCGCAAAATACGAGCGTGCAACATTCACGGGCGAGTTTCAATCGCCTGCTAACCTTAATCGAATGGAAAGGAACGCGTCGGGCTGTGCAGAGACGTGCGCGCAGAAACGGACACAAAACTCGGCGAGGATTCGCGAGGCGTTGCACGTTCCTCTGCAAACAGCATGGCCGTAAGGAAGCGCGGACGAGCACCGTTCTAACTCAACTTTCCAACAGATCAAACATCTGTCGCCGGGGGTCGATGCCAGCCGGAATCCCATTTATCCGGCCTCTCTTCGCCGCAGCGCGGCGCGCCCCCCCCCCGGGCGCTCCGCGGATAATTCTATTCGCCGGGGGATCAGTTTTAAGAGGCGGGTCCCCCGGCGCCACGTAGACGTCCGCGAAATCAAAACTTTCTGACCTAATAAGATATTCGCGGTGCGTCACTGTATTTGTTCTTCGGCGCGCTCCGGTCGTCGGACTTATGCAAATCCGTGAAAGCGGCTGGAAATCTGGGAGCCGCGAAGGGAAATGAAGGTTGCGACGTGGAAGAAGCGCCGCGCGAATTAGAAGTTGTCCGGATTAATTGTGCACGACGGACGGGCTCGACGTCTGCGCCTGACGCCGCTGATTTGAATGGAGATGGAACCGCGTCGCGGCTTCTATCCGCGGGATTGTGATTGATAAGGGAGGGGTTGGTGTGGAGTATTAAGGTCTGCGCATACGTTCCAGTGCCGTGACGGTTCAGTGGCGTTGGTGTCAATGGTGAAAAATATCGTCTCCCTGTTTTCAGAATAGAGCAGTTCACACTTGCCCGTGGCAGTTACTCACGCTGGAGCAAACAGATCATAGACACTGACGGCGTGGAACCAGATATGTGTGCGCAGACCTTTAGAAGCACTGAAAGACACGCATTTGTGGCCCCTTTTGAATGAATAAGTGGCCTGAAAGGGAAGCGCGACACGTGGGAATCGGGGGAGATCGAAGGGAAGAGGTACTTGTGAGAATCTGTTTCGAATAGTCCCGGGAATCCTGTCGCAAATCACCAGCCACGGATGTGCCTGATCTGGAAAGATTCTAATTTTGTTAGTAGTGAATATTTGTATTATCTAGAGGAAGTGCAGCATATTTGGAATACTGTTGGTAATTTGGAATAGCGAAGTATCTGATAAAGTACTAACGCTATTTGATTTGTGACATCGTAGATAATATTTATTTATTTATTTATTTATTTAAACGGAAGCCCTTTGATAAATCAGTATACAGCGGTGTGTACACTGAGAAATGAAGCACAGATTAGAAAATTACATACGTAATACGCGATATGGTGGCTGAATAAGTCACATAGTGATAAGCACATAAAAGCCAATGTAAAACGAAATAGCAGCTAGTTACATATATGATTAATAACTCTAGTTCTAAATGTATGAAATGAGCAGTCGAAGAAATCGAACATTTTTTTTATTTGTAATTAATTGTATTTACCCATTAGAGTACGATGATGTTCTATATAAGAGTGAACGGTGCCTAAGTTTTTTAGGAGGGATATGTAATCTAAAGAGTTGTAGAATTTCAAGGCACTTAATAACGTGATTAGTAATCTTATAACTAAAAAATAAATCCGCTATGAATCTACGTCTTTCAAGTGTCGGTATTCGTAATTGACAGAGAAGAGGCACATAATTATGAGTATAAGCAAAAGTGTATGACGGACTACTTATACCTAATTACAACGCTAGAAGAAACAGAAGTACATCGACATCTGTAGTCTTCCGTCTTGTTTCATCAATTTAAGTTGCGCCAAGCGTAGAGGAAAGGAACGGCAGGAGGGCTTGTCGACCGATAAAACCGAACCAGGTGTTCGTCCGCGGAATTTCCACGGAGTTATGCAAATGCGGGAGAAGAATCGGCTAGGTAGGAAGCGAAAGTGCGAGGAGAAGTATTACAGAGATGTTATATTACAGAGATAGGAAAGCACTCGGGCTTAATTGCGCTCACGCGACAGCGGGGTGTGATAATAACGGCAGATAAGAATGCACAAGTTCCCTGGCCTAATAAGATATTCGTTCCGCTGGAAATTATGTCGCGTCGGCACGTGCGATGGAATTTCGAGACAGAAAAATAAATCGTCTATTCCAGGGCTGCGCAAGGAGCCGTTTTTAGCGCCTACCAGCGAGCAACCAGCCGAGCGTCGAGCTGTCGCGTACTAACGGTAGAATCAGTGAGGAGAACTGCAGTAGTGTAGCTGCGCGCTCTTCAACGCGTAGCGTAAGTATATGTATTTCGGCTGCTCGACGCTCGGCTGGTTGCTCGCAGCTAGGCGCTAAGAACGGCTCCTTGCGCAGCCCTGGTCTATTCGAAGAAAATGAATGAAATTGATCTCTTCGAACGGATACGTAAATTACCCTGCATTAAGATCATTGCATATCTAACCTGGAATTTAATGCAACCGTGATATTCATGAGAACGAATCTACGATCGGATCTAATTACGATAAGAGCTTAAAATTCCAGCGCACTCTGTTATAGACAAAATCGATCTTTCGTAAAAGCACGGTTGACAAACAGACTACGTACATATTATAATAACTCCCCGTTGCCTTTTTTTTCAATTACTTAGCCCGAGAATCAGATAAAACAGTAACAGATAAGGAATTAAAGCTTAATGTGACAGGAGAACGTTATGCATCGTCAGCGTGTAACTCGTTATCACTCTTGAATAATTTCCCGCGCGTCACGATCGTGACTGTACGACCCGTTTTATAAAAGCGCAGGATGGAAAACAGCAGCGCGTTGCGAAATCTAAAAGCCCTGATAAATTGAATTAGGCTAAAAGCAGCAGCCATTACGAATACTATACGGAGCATAACAATCCGAGGCGGCTAGAACGAATCCGTGTTTCCCCCGAATGAAATTCACGGGCGAATCGCCTGGAACGCGATATTAATTCGTCACAAATCTTTGCGGTGGATGCAGTTTCGGAGAAAAATGCGCCGGCGTATCTCGCGTCGGCGAAGAAAGGATGCTCGCGATCTGACAGGCTATTTCTGCCGGTGTAAGGTATTTGACACTTTCGTGGACTTATGTAAATCCGCGGGAAGCGAGGACGACGTGCGGCGGGGCGGGGGGAGAGACGGCTCGGAGGGATGGAAGTGAAACGAGAAAATGGAAAAGCGAGCGGGACACGCGCGCCCAAAGACGGCTACCCCCCCCCATGATAATTTCAAGTCGCTGTACGAGTTACGAGCGCGTGTAAATATTTTACCGCACAGCTGTCGTCGGATGTTCTGAAATATTCCTTAGCCGTGCCTGATTCTGAGCGAGCGGTAGACTATTTTCATATTCAATTTTCCGCCTCTCCATGGGCGAGAGTGGCGATGCAGGAAATATGGCGGGTTTCTGTAATACAAGAGGAATCGGGGTCTCGCGGCGAACAGGGGTAATTAGAATTTTTATTTCCGAAGATTAATGTTGAAACTTACGAGCCTTAAATTTAACAGCAGGCCAGATTATGCTATCTTAATGTGCATCGTGTCGCGTAAAATTATGGGGTTAGGCTGACGGCAGGTCACGGACAAATTACCGCTTACGTGTAAGTAAAACGTTCGGCGCATAATAGTTCTGTGGTTCGAATCATTTTTCAATTATTCTCGGGGCTTGAGAATTCAGTGTAACACTCGTGCTTTAATCCAGAGTAGCTTCAGCTAAGTTGGCAATCTAATATGCTTCGCCAAACCTGAAGCAATCTTGTAGAATATAACCGAACTTAATCAAAATCATCACTTCTGAACTTAAACTCTGGGAGTTTACTTCAAGCTCCTGCCCCGCGCGTGCATACACACACGCGTATCCTATTTCGTCAGCTGTGTTTAAAGTTCGATATTACCACGGACAGACGTGATTAAACAGGGGCCATTAATGCGTAACCAAGTCAGCTGGAGATTAAACTATTACCGGCCACGCAACATATAATCTCCATTTAACGAGAACGTTCTCATTAAATGTTCATAAAATCATTCAAATACAATTGAAGAATGTCACTTAACTTTCTCTAGAGAATATAATATCTCACCCTGATTTCGATCAGCAAGTCTTGAACCTTCAAACTTTGTATTCTATATTTCCTACATACAGTGACTCGCATTAATATTCGGACACTTTTTAAAATCGCATAACTTTTTTAGAATTGGTCCAAACGACTTGAGCTTTTTTGAGAAGCTAGAAGGATTAGTTTGCTAAATGACGCGTTTCGTCGTTTTGAAAAAAAATGTATTTGGTTGGAATAGCGAAAAGAATAGTAAAGGTCGAGCTTTATACCTATTTTTTTCGCTATTCCGACCAAATACATTTTTTTTCAAAACGACCAAATACGTCATTTAGCAAACTAATCCTTCTAGCTTCTGAAAAAAACTCAAGTCGTTTGGACCAATTCTAAAAAAGTTATGCGATTTTAAAAAATGTCCGAATATTAATGCGAGTCACTGTAAGTCACTACCACCGAACATTATTCATTACTTTATCAAATACGTGACTCCACGAATTCTCTGGATGCTAAGAAGACGAACCATCGACTCCGTTAGCGCTATCAAGCCATCCGAGATGAAAATTTTCGATATTTATCCTTTCACGAGGAGTAGAAAGGCGCGTAATAGCTGGGGCTCCGTTAAAGTATGAAACGATATCGTCGGTACTGGAGGGTGGTTGATTTACAAGAAGGATTATTAAGTCAGCGAGTAAGCTCCTTGAGTTAGCACATAATCCATCCGAGGGATATAGTCGGTTTACAAGGCGCAATATCTCGATTTTAGTGCCGCGGCTCGAACTGCCTGAGTCGGGCGAATAACAATCCGAGAATAGATAGGCAGTGGATATATGGATTATACGGGTAGAATTATACGACTTCGCCCCGTAACGTCTTCGAATTTAATGCAGAAGCGACGAAGCTGCCATACCCGCGAGCTATTCCTCGTGAAGCCCGATCGATGTTTAATTTCCTACGATCGTCTCTGCCGGAATAAAACCTGCCTTCGCCGTTTCCACTGCTTCTCCGTTTAATTCACCGAGAAGGGGGATGGCGTATCGCTGCTGAATTTCTTATCCACGGTTCGTCGAATCTTTTCCAATTAATCTTGACGGTAAGTGTTTATACCGCAGCTTTACACGATGCTCCTCAAGCTCGATCTTCGCAACGTTTTGTCCGGAATATTGAATTTAGTCACACTTACTCCAAATACGGGATAAGCTTGCTACTTTCATCGCCACTTTGCAGACGTATTAGGTTTTCGGTGCACACGAGCACGGAGGGTTGAACCGTGAGAATATTAAGGGGGAACACCACTGTGACGGCCGGAAAAGTAAGCCATTTTTAAGAATTTTTTTCAGGAATAATTTACAGTTTTCATAAAACAATTGTTATTACCTACCTTTAGTACGCTGTCTTAAGAGACTATACAAAAAAATAAATACAAAAACATCCGTAAATTTTAATATATTAATTAATCTTCTAGACCCCCCGACGCGAGGTGGTCGAAGGTGTAACTATGGAACAGCAGGTCCGAAATTAAATTTCATTTTTTTTTTATAAACTATATGAGTGTAGTTTCCGTTGTACGTACGGATTCTTTGATTGAAAACAATTTTTTTTAAATACGCTCGAAGAGCTGTCTATCTTATTCGCGGATTTTCGAAACTTTTCTTCTAAGGCGCACCATTTTTACAAAAATAATTTGTTTAAGAAATCGGTACGTACAACGGAAACTACACTCATATAGTTTATAAAAAAAAAATAAATTTGATTTCGGACCTGCTGTTCCATAGTTACACCTTCGACCAGCTCGCGTGGGGGGGTCTAGAAGATTAATTAATATATTAAAACTTATAGGTGTTTTCCTATTTATTTATTTTTCTGTATAGCCTCTTAAGACAGCGTACTAAAGGTAGGTAATCAAAATTTTCTGTGAAAACTGTATATTATTCCTGAAAAAAATTCTTAAGAATGACTTACTTTTCCGGCCGTCACAGTGGTGTTCCCCCTTAAAGACGAAGTTACACTTTTGGAGAATAAAAAAACCTCGCAAAACGTTGAGATTTGCGTTCTCAAATCTGCCTATATCACTTCACCTTGCTTAGTCAACAAATGTCCATTGCCAGCAATTAGCAACGCACCTAACTCTTAAACGACGCTGGTTTAATGCGCCAATTACCGTGAGAGTGTACGAAAGAAGGTGCACGGGGAGACGGCTTGCAA
This sequence comes from Andrena cerasifolii, assembly GCF_050908995.1. Taxonomy (NCBI): domain Eukaryota; kingdom Metazoa; phylum Arthropoda; class Insecta; order Hymenoptera; family Andrenidae; genus Andrena; species Andrena cerasifolii. Next base: position 21,891,283 of record NC_135119.1, on the reverse strand, counting down.
CATTTCGCATAAATTATAAGCAAGTTCTGTAACTACCCCGAGTGAGCGTGTCCTCGTGCCTGTAATTTTATTTAGAGAATTAGCCGATCCAATTAACCCGAGTGTCTACCGGAGAGAATCCGCGGCAGATGCTTTCAGAAGTAATGAAAGGGCATGGAGTTTTTACTGCGTATGAAAGATAAAACATGCCGCGTTCAGTGCACGTGCCTCTGACACGGTTTACGTTGGCACGAGCAGGTTGTCAAAGTGCAATCTCCCTCGCGTCCCTGCTGGCAAACAAGATGCATCCCTCCGCATTCGGGGAAACTGCCTCGCGACATTCAACGGCTAATTACTCCGTTTCTCCGTCAAACCGAATTCCAAATTTGCCGTGATATCAACACGGCAATTAACGGAGCCGCCCTAGCCCCCCCTCCCGCCCTCCTGGCCCGCGGAATTCACCGCAGGCATTCGTTTGATTTGATTACGGTTTGCGAACTTATTCGCCAGTCCGGCATCTCGAAAGTTCGGCATCGTTAACTACCGATCGCGTCGTCGCGCCACATCCTCGAGGATACTTCAGAGTTCACGTGCTAAAGGCGACAGAAAGGAATTTTTGGTGCACGGTCCTTTTCCCCTCCCTGCGCGACTTTTTACACGACTTTGGAAATTCGATGCCTCGAGGACTCGGTTGTCGACCCGGAACAACTGTGTTATGACACAACAGGCGACTAGGACGTGACACGATTGTATTACGCCTTTTGCTGGAAAGGTGTTACGCTTTGATTAATTAGAAGCTGCTCCCCGAAACAAGGTCCTTTCTGTCGCGTGCATAATCACGGCGCAGCGGGGCGCCAAATGATTCAACGCGATGCACGCGAAATAACCATCATAGTTCGCCAGGTGCCAAAAAATACCTGAGCCAGAAACGCCGGAGTCGGGCAGACAGCTCTGGGCGAGCCGTCACGCGCCCCATCATAATGCAAGCAACGGATACACGGGCGGAACGAAAATGCAATTGCAGTTGCAGAACTGGCTGCGGACGAGGCGACGAGACACGGCTCCCGTAACTTCTCGACCTAATATAAGTAATGCCGACTAAACAGGAACATCGTTATTGTGGCTGGCGCACGTAATTCTATCAAGGGCCCGCGTCGCAGCCGGAATGTGCAACCGATGCGCATCGCGAGATGCATGGCGGAGGACGCGCCGTCGCCACGGAAAGTAACAACGCGGCCACGGATAATGCGAGGCAAGTGTTTTACATGCACGACGACGTCTTCCCCGGTGCCACCCTGCATACCGATCGCTTCCCCGCCCAGAAAACGTGTAAACGATGAGTTTTTCACCGGCCCTCCCTTTCGATCCTCGTATACACACGCCCCTGTACCGTTGCGAAGTTTATTATACGGGGTGAGCTTCTAGGAACATGAGCACCTGCAATCATCTGCCTTATGGGTTTCAAATAATTCAGCATAATAATTAAGGATTCACTTGCACAACCTACAGGGGTCAGGTAGAGACACTTTTTACTAAAAATTGCACGGCTCCCTTTACGCGATATCACAGGGCATGCGAGGGTGGATTAAAAAATATATTTCGCAGACCAGGATGAGAAATTTTTTACCGGGTCCGGATCGCGGCGTTACGACATCGATGCAGCGAGTTTGGAGATTTGAAAGAGGTAGTAGGGAAAGAAAAACGATTTGAAAACAGAATTTTTAAGGAGGTACATACTCTTGACAGATGAGAAAACAGGGTTATTTTTATGATTTTTTTTTGCATATAAAGGAACCTCATATTTAAAAGTCAGGATATACACCTTGTTGTGTATAGATTGCGCTGTATTATCTTGGGAAAGATATTTGATATCTTATGAAATGGTGGCATAGCTCTTCATAAGGTGAATGTCCCAATTTCTGCTGATTTAAGGGGTAACTCGTCAGAAAGAAGGTGTAAAAAATTTGTTTGTGATGAAAATTTGCAGAGTAATTGATTAATTCTTTAATAATAAATCAACCAGTCGAAAACTATTTAAGAAAGATATTTCAAGATGTTTAACTACTAGTAATTTGTAATTAAATATAACGCTTATAATAATAAGAAAAATACAAAATGAGCAGAAATGGGGACATTCACCTTAGTTACAGCATTTGTGGTACCAAAAGTATCTCAGAGATTACTGAACCGATTTGAATAGAATTTCGCACGAATATATCTAGTACTTGTCGTCGCTTTTTTAAAAAAAAAAATATATTTTTCGAAAAGTGGTAGCTACTCAAAGTCAAGCATACGATTTTCGACATAAGTTTTCATCTTCCTTCGTTAATAAAGAACAAAACAAGACACCAATCGAAAAATCGTCTCTCCACGGTCTCGAGATTTGAAAGGTGAGTACCCAAGTCGAGAAATAGCGTAAAAACAAGATTCTTAATACGCTCCTTCTGTGTTAGACCGCGAAGTTTCCAATCCACCCTCGTATAGTGCCAGGAGCAACAGACTTGTCGCCATACATCACCCGGCGACAAGTTGGCTCTCCAGCAGCTATGTACGTTCCGAAATTTCCTCTAGAAAACCGGGATTCGGATTGAGCCTGGAAAGTCGACGGCGAAGCATCTGGTGGCTTCTCGTCCTACGTGAAAGCGGTCGTCGCAGGCGAGGTTGGCGTCCGATAACTGGGTCGAAATACGTTATGCTCGTTGTAATATCTGTTGATGTGCACGCATCACGGTATCTCTGGCTTGTTATTAGCCATGTCTCCGAGATTAGGTAGGTTCGCAGGCCGAGATATGCCGTTTCCCGCGCGACTGCCAGTTGTTACAGCGCGGAACAGAGACGGGGAAGATTACGTGCGAACTATAATTGCAGTTACGTCGCTGCTATTACGCATTACCGAAATGATTGCTGGATAGCGGTCGTTGGTGCATGCTCGGCGGCATTAATCATTCGTGCGAGGGATCAGGTACTTCAGCTTAGAATCTTACCGTGCACTTAGAGCTACTATATGGTATCCAAACGGACGACGAGTCCTCCTTTCTTTACTGAAATGCAATGCCCTCCTATCACCTAAAAATCTCCTCTTTTGTTATATTCACTCGCCTCGGCTTCACCCGGCAAAATTCCATGACTATTTACCAGGTCCAAAAATGAAAAAGGGGAACGTCCTACTTTTCAAACGATTTCAGACTTAATAGATTGTCCTCCTTTTTCATTTTTGGATCCGGTAACCCTACGTGCACTATATCCCCCGAATTAACTGTTTCCCCTCTGACTCGAATAAACTTTCCACCCTCCTGCGTAGGACTTCTCCCATCCACTCGCGGTCTACGTTATTCAAACACAATATCCTGCTCGTCCGTGCGACTTCAAGCGTCCCCGTCAAACATAAAGCAACGGAGCAACGTTTAAAACACAGTGAAGCTCGTCGCCCGCAAACATCGCCCGCTTGTCCACCGTGGCCCCGTAACCCGTGTATCTTTCTTTCCTCCCCGGAGGGCGGAAGGTAGCCGGGATCGCGGTAATAAGGTTGACCAGCCGCGTATCTCGTTTGCGTATCGCGTGTACAAAGGGAGAGAGAGATTCGGCGTGGAGCATAAGCGACCGTGCGGCGCGTTCGCGAACACGAGAAACGCATCCAGCAACAGCGTTACCCTGCCGGCTCAGGCACTATGGCCGCTCTAAAAAATCCAATTTCCCGTGGCGCCGTTGACGTACGGCTGCAACAGGTTCCGTTCCATTCTGTCTCATGCTCGGGCGAGCTCACAGCCCCGGCATTGTTTCGGCGCAGAGCGTGGAGGATTGCTTTGAGAGGGCCCAGAAAGCGTCCCTCTTCCCGCGGTGACGTGTCCTCCACCTCTGCTCCCCTTCACAGGCCGACGGCTCCGTCCACCCTCCACCGAAAAGAGATTAATTCCAGCGCGACCGAGCACCATGTAAAAACCGGATTTTCCCCCGATAATCGACCCGCAGACTCCGCTCCCTTTGGTCGTCTCTGCGCTTCCACGACAAGGGATATCGCGCCGTGTTATCGCCCACGTCGAGAGGGGAGAAAAATATCGTCCACGATCGCGTCACGGTCACAGCTCTTCGTGTTCGGAAAATTCTGTACTCCGGTGATGCGGAGACGTTTGTTGTTTGGGAAAGGAGCGTGGGGGATGATGATAGAGAAAGGGCTCGGGACTTGTAGGATGTGTGGCTGAAGAATTCCTACAATTGAGCTGTTTGTTTTGAAAGTGACCTACAGTGACTCGTATTAATATTCGGACACTTTTTAAAATCACATAACTTTTTTAGAATTGGTCCAAACGACTTGAGTTTTTTTGAGAAGCTAGAAGGATTAGTTTGCTAACTGATGCGTTTCGTCGTTTTGAAAACAAATGTATTTGGTTGGAATAGCGAAAAGAATAGTAAAGGTCGACCTTTATACCTATTTTTTTCGCTATTCCGACCAAATACATTTTTTTCAAAACGACGAAACGCGTCAGTTAGTAAACTAATCTTTCTAGCTTCTCAAAAAAACTCAAGTTGTTTGGACCAATTCTAAAAAAGTTATGCGATTTTAAAAAGTGTCCGAATATTAATGCGAGTCACTGTAAGGTGAATGTCCCAATTTCTACTCATGTCCCCATTTCTGCTCATTTCGTATTTTTCTTATTATTATCTGCGTTACGTTTGTACTATAGTTGCAACATCGCTATTTTTCATGAACAGAAATACAGACATTTAGAGCATTATATATTTAATTACAAATTACTAATAGTTAAACATCTTTAAATATCTTTCTTAAATAGTTTTTCAATTGGTTGATTTATTATTAAAGAATTAATCAATTACTCTGCAAATTTTGATCACAAACAAATTTTTTACACCTTCTTTATGACGAGTTACCTCTTAAATGAGCAGAAATTGGGACTTTCACCTTAAGTCCATTTATATTTAAAAAAATTTTATATATAAACTTTTAATACCAACTTCAAGTTGTACACGTTACTACAATCAGCAGAAATTAATTGGCAAATGGACTTAGGCCACTTTCAAAATAAACGGCTCAATTAGTGAGCGCAGGTGGAGCAAGTAATAATGCAAAAGTGAAGTTTTGAGTACATGGAATTCTTTACTCACAAGGTTAACCTACGTCGAGATAGCAGTTGGTAGGACAGATGCATGTATAATTTCTATTTTAAAGCCGTCAGTGGATTCGCTCTGACAGTGTCCTTCGGCTTTCCAAGATTGAGTGACTCTAATGGATATTACTTATTAATGTTAGAAATATTTATTACACGGTTGGTATTTCAATCTCTACTTTAGAATTCTCGTGTTCATTACAGCCGACATGCGGTTAATCTTCTTCGTAAAATAATACGTCTCTTAAGAACATATTCCGGGAATAGAATACAGGTAGTGGATAATTATTAAATAATCAGATTGCCCCGGCAGAAACTGATGGAACAGACTTCGTCGGCTTGCTGCTAAATTATCTCTTACGGTCTTACGGTCGCGAGCGACTATATTCAAACTTCAATTTTAGTGCACGGTGAAGGATAAAACTGTCTAGGTAAGGAGCTTCACTCATGAACAACTCTAGTCTGCATCAAGGGGTTGTTCTCGCCGATAGTAAGACTGTCGACTAAAGCAAATATTGCGAATCTATGGCACCAACAAAAATTGTGTTGGCGCGTCAATGATTTACAGGTGCTATCTTTAATACTTGTATATTAATCTAAAATATTTATTATATGATTAGATAGCGTTTAAAACAGAATAACTTTTTTAAAATTAGTCCAAACGACATGACTTTCTTTGAGAAGTTAGAAGGATTAGTTTACCAAGTAGGTACGTGTTTAATCGGTTTGAAACAAGTTGCAGTTGGTCGGAATAGCGCAGAAATTAGCGAAGGTCGTGTTTTCAACTTTTGTATCTGAGCCTGTACTGATAATTTAAAAAATGCCTTTTACAGATTTCAGTAAATTGTATTTATGCTGAAAATTCCATCGAAATTCACTTTTGTCGCTCACTGTATATTAAAATAATTTTCGCCAGCTTTTACTATAAGATTTACTATTCTTATGAAATTCTATGATTTTCAAACTTGTCTCAATAAAATTCTGCAATGATTAATTTTCTATTAATTTGTTCCCCTATAAATTTTTCGCACGCGCAGATAAAGAGGTTCGCCACAGCTGAACTAAAGAACCAGTCCGATAGATCGCACAGCCCTTTACATTGTACGCTTCTTCCTAAACGACAGTCTACCAAGCAATTAATCGACCGATGCTTACTCGTCCATATCACGATCACAGGGTACGTACATGCAGCAACGAAAGAGAAGAAACTTTGGCACACCTAACTGAAGTTACCTAGAACATTTCTAGAACGTCAGGATTTCTCAGCTCTTCGTCGAACCACAGATTCCTTGAATCAAAGTCACCAGGGTTAGCGAAACTGTTCATTTCTTAGCAATCGGTTGACTCTCTTGGTGGATAGCTCGATTTCTAGGGCAAATTGAAAGGATAACTCGATTCGTGCCTTGGGTTAATGAAAGTGTGGCGTTCACGGTTTCAGTTGGCGCACAATTTTAACCTCTTTTTCAATTGGTATCCGCATCTTCATCAGGGAAGAGACGAACAAACACATTTATCAGCGGCATGTCGACCCATATCGCGCGTTCACCCCTCGCTGAGCTTTCAGCGGGGAAAATTAGCACATTCGGTACGGTCGCTCGGACTTCCCGAACCGAAACGCAATTAACTTTCGTCGCGACCACTGTAATATATTTCCTGGTCTAAATGACGCGGTTTTCTCGACCACGTGTCAGTTCTGCCGCAGCTCTTTGAAGCTATTAACCGTAGTTGTCTTTGACGGTGTTATTCTCGGCCCGCAATTGCTGACTAAACGAATCCGTATCTGGCGTACGAGTCCACCTTTGCGGCTTGCCTTCTTCAGCTTTGAACACTTTCCGCGGGGCACTGTATTAATTAATTTGACGAAGACATTTCTGTCCTCGAAGAGTTGCAACAATTGCTCAAGGACTTTCTCATACCAGATTTCAGAAGCGCTGGTACTTCTCAGCGTTCTCGTATTTGCGGAGGCTCGCTGACGAATCGCTGGTCGCAGCAGCCCGAAAATCGATTCCCCGTCGACGTATCCCGCGTTCTCGGTCGAGGAAACTCGAGCGTGTCGTTCCCCGACAATCACTGCCCCTCGTCCTTCATCGCGGAAGCTCCGAAAGTCTGAGGCTGTGCTGCGGACGGATGTCGTTGCACCTTCGTCCTCCTTTTTCCCCGCCGCAAAACAGATCGGAGCTTATTTCAATACGAATCGAAAACGGATTGCGGATATCAGTGTCAGGGAGCCTGAATGAAATTACCATAATAAAGGGCTGGCCTCGACAGAAACGACAGGCTGTGCCAGGGCTCAGAAAGCAAATGAATTATCGTATCAAACGCGGAAAATCGCTTATCGATTCTTCGCTTCCAAGGGTCTCCCGACGACTTTCGGACCCGTCTGGAGCAAAACGATCCAATTACACGTTTCCCGTGGCTCGCTTAGCAAAGGCGAGATTGAAGTGTTACGTTAAAACTACCCTCGGTACATTTCCGAAGGCATTCTGAGCCTCTGGATCGACGACTTCTGCGATTCGAACTGGTGGAAGCTATGCTAATTTTCTATCGAAATTAATAAACTCAAGAAGTTCGATGGTTTTAAGATTCGTCAAGCAAACACTTATTAAAACAATAACCACCACGCGTCAAGGTACACCAGACTCAGACGCGAATGGTTAGTTTGCCACTCCGACCCACCCCCGAAATTACAACCCCACTCGACGGAACGAGGCAACGTCCTGAAATTACCAAGCGGCGACACTCGGGGAAACGTAAATGCAATACTTCGGCAGGCCGGGCACAAAGGCAGTGCCATCCATTAGATTCGAGGCGCGTCGGGAACGTGGCTCGGTTCTTGGCACGATGCGCTAATGACATTTCGCGAAATAAGGAAGCGCCCGGCAGGAAAAGTGGTCGAGCATTGTCAGGTGAAAGCAGGGCGACGCGGACAGGGGGAGGGGAGGAGTACACCGAGGATAATGCCTGTCTCCTGGAACGAATATTTTCCGTCCTTATTTTCGATGTCTAATGGCGAGTGAAGGGGAGATAAAGCTGAAAACGAGCTCGCCTGTTCTAGCTTCCCTGGAAGCTGGAATAACTTTTGTTGTCCTCGGGAGAGAGGGAAAGAGAGAAAGTGCCGTATTAGCTATGAAGAGAGGCACCTCTCCTCTCTGTCCCTCCCTCCAGTTCCCCCGTTCCGACGTTTTATCCTCCTGGCCGCCGTCGATTCGAGCTGCTCCAAGTTAATAGCACAGAAACGTAGCGAGCATTCTTCGAGAGCCGTACCCGATCCCTATCAATGGCGTTAGTTAGCCATAATCTTCCCTCAATTTGTCCCAACGGCCTGGTTAAATCGAACGGAGAGTGTTCTTCGCGGTGCAGTCAATATACTTCGTAACGAGCAACGTATACTCGCTTAAAGAATGCTGGTTCGATATGAAAAGGCACTGTAACGGTTTCAAATGGACTGCTCGATGAAACGATATTTACGAAACGGAGCCTCGGATCATCGAGGAGAACGATTAGAGAGTAGATTGAACGGATATGGAGTTTGCGCGAAGTTGGAAGCCTAGGGGATGATACATCGTCATCCGCTTTAAATTATGAATGGTTTTAAGTGGAAGCTAATCCGTTGTTAGCGGATACCATAAATTATTGAAGGCGCCTGAACGTCAGGAGTGCCCCGGGGCGGTTCGACTTACGCGTAATTTTAAATATTGGAAATTAACTGTGACTTATAGCGAGGCACACCTGCCGCTGTCGTAATTAACTTATCCTCGCTGGTGTGCAGCCGCGACACAGGACTGAGGCGACGCAAAGCTCAGAGATATAAAGCATTTCCATTGTTCCCAGGAAGAGATTCAATTCGTGCGATTCCCCCCTATCATACAGCCTCTAGAATCAAATTCGCCCGGATTCTGCGGGATCAAATTTTATGGTTCGGGTTCATTAAAATTCATAGAAAAAGAAGGTCGTCCCACCTCTGTTCGTTGCCTCTCCCAGCAAAATCTGCCGTTTTGCCCAAAATTCTTGCTCCTATTTGACTTTCAAAGCGCCGTAAACGTCTCGCTCCCTCTCGCTCCCCTGGTTCAGTGGCGCAAGTTTAACGGGAGCGCGGTTTAATGTTCCCCCGAACGAAAAGCTGGGTAAAATATTGAAACTGCTGTACACTGGCCAACCCTCCCGCCACGGATTCGTTAGCCGGAGATATGGCTGGCTGCATTCCCTCTGCGCGCAAGTTAGGGGCCCGTTGAGAATGTTTCTGTTTACATCGCACTTGTCTCGCTTAAGTAGCTGCCGCCTAAGAACATAAACGCGGCGAAGGCGGCGCGAGTTCGTATGAACTTTATTAAGATTACAGAAACAGCTTACTCCGCCGTCATCGACGCACGCCGGAGGGGTAATTTATTGTTGCAAGGCGATGCTCTGCAACAACAGACGGGGGGCTTCGTTAATTACGCGGCAATTATGTGGATGTTGCTAATTTCGCGGAGTCATGAATGTCGATCAAGGTGTTTCGCGTTGTATTTTCGAAGCGACGTTAGGTGGGATGGAACTGTGCAGAATATGGTAGACCAGCTGAATATGTGCAGAACGGAGTCAGCCGTGAGAAATGGTACAGATCAGTGTTTTTCTTGGATTTAGGGACACGAAGGAATGAGCGGAACGAAATTTTTAGCGGTTTTAAGGGACAAGAAAGCTTGTTCAGTAATTTCGGACGTTTTTGTTATCGCTAGGTGGAATTTTAATTCGTGGATGAAGAAGGAGGAAGCCTTGGATCAAGGTGTCATTAAAGTGTTTGATTTTCATGGTCTTCGAATTGTGTTTATTTGTAACTGTAACATTTTTTCCTCGTTTTTGTTTTAAATGAAATGAGCTGTGAGATTTAACGCCGTGCGATTGACGCTGACAGACCAGCGAGTTATAACCCGCGAATAGTAATCCCAAGTTCAGGTGGATTTTTAATTCGTGGATGAAGAAGGAGGAAGCCTTGGATCAAGGTGTCATTAAAGTGTTTGATTTTCATGCTCTTCGAATTGTGTTTATTTGTAACCGTAACATTTTTCCCTCGTTTTTGTTTTAAATGAAATGAGCTGTGAGATTTAACGCCGTGCGATTGACGCCGACAGACCAGTGAATTATAACACGCGAATAGTAATCCCAAGTTTGACTGCGCGAAAATGTCACGGGTGCCACATGTCATCCAGTAACTAGCTCAAACAGAGCGGCGCATCCGCCACGGGGGCAAAAGCAAAGCGTGAAATATGCATTTAAAGCCGACGTACCCTGGTCTTTTTTTTTCGTTAACGTATAGACGACTGGAACGCGTTTCAATTCAACGCCACGGTCTCGTGGAAGCGCTTTAAACCATTCGGATCGACGCACAGTGGAGCCGCGTAACCGGCGACCGATTAATCAGCACCGCCCATCATTCTGATACTTTAATTTGTGCACGAATCAGACAATTCAATATCCTGCAATTAGACTTTTCGGTGACATCGCGCCGATTAAATCTTCGCTCAATTCGCTCTCATTTATAAAACGTCGCTGATTAAGCGAAATCGACGATCAGGTCTGATCGAATTAAGCCGATACTACTGATTCTAGTTCGACAATTTTTCAAACCGATCCAATCTCCTAGAGATGTGGAGATGCTATACCAGTCACGACATAAAAAAAAAAAAACTACCGCCTGCGCCCCGGTATATTCCCTAATTTGAAAACCAATAATTCATTTTGTCCTACGGACTACCGAATTCGTCCGCTTCTGCGAAATTCATCAAAATGCCGCGCAACGTTCACGCGAACCTGTCCATTCCCTGTTGATGTATGTACTTGAAGCGCGAGGGGTTGATCCGTGTCCCTCGATCACGATCAAAGGGAGCCAATAGCCAGGCCTCTTGCTCGCAGCGAACAGCGAACCTCGCGCCGCGTTACAGCAGCGGCCGCGGAGTTAATTTGCCACACAGCTGCGTTCGCGCTCTATCGCAGCAAGAATACAGGATTTCAATGAGCCGTCTTATTCGCTGGCTAGCGCAACGCGGCAACGATAATACCCAGGCGCGTAAACAGGGTGCGGCGTGCGGCACAGTGTATACGTGCGCACAAAGACGCGTATTTCTAACCTTCGAGACGGCCGAGCGGTACAAGTTTTAATTATGCCCCGGTAGTCTGGCTGGCGTATCCTCTCGTTGCCATTTCAGACTGCATCTGGCGGCGCGATGATAACATTCACCGCTCCGGTTTCTCTTCTCTGCCACCTTCTCTCAATTCAAAGGGCGAAGGGAGGGATGGAGGCGAAAGAAGAGGGTAAAAAAAATGGCTAGGGCACGAGGGTGGCGTCGACACTCGGTCGCTGGGGAACGGGGGTGAGGGGCGAGGGCGGCTGGAGGGTTTAGAGGGGTTAGGATGGTTAGAGGGGAGGAGCGGAGGAAAGAAAAAGCCGGCCTCATTAGGAGAGACCAGACTGCAAGAGCCCGCGCGCCGCGCCGGCGTTCAAATGGGGATCCGACGTCGGCAGTAATGGCGTACGTCGAGATTTTTGAGGTCTCGTCCTTTTCGGTGGGATCCAAGCCTCGCGCTCTCGTCGCCCCATCTCCATCGCCCCATCTTTTATCCCTTTGCTACCATTTTCGTCTATGACTTTGGCCGATATCGCGGCTCGATGTAAATTTATGGAGCCGGGACCGTAGGAAGACGGCACCTCTAATCCGATCGATCGTAAACGCCAAGCCTGGCGCCGTTCAGTTTCTTTGAAGCTCTCGAGGATCAAGCTCGCGGCGATTGAATGAAACGACCGGCCTCGGATCGATTTGCAAACAGCGCGGCACTTTTCAGAGGGCCAATGGCAGTTTGTTTAACGGGGAACCGGAGGTTTCTTCTTTGAAACTGGGGGTGCAATCTTTTTGTCTCTACCGTGGCAATTTCGTATTTTGTTGAATTTACTCAAGTTGCATCGCACAGTGGTACGAATCGCCGAAAACGTGATAAAAAGTCCTTACGTTCACATTTCACCCTTTATCATTATGGAGATGGTCATTCCAGGAGTTCTGGGGGCGCAGAATCTGATTCCGAGGTCACAATTTTTATTAGATTAAAAGTAAGCCCTGCAGGGGGGGGGAAATGTCGATAAAATAATGTTATGCTTTGTTTAACAGTACTGTCTGATTTGATTACGTTATTTGAAGTTATTTACGGCATCAAGATTAGAAAAATTAACCGAGATAGCGTTTTTATGAGAGAAAAAGGTATTGAGCGCGCGAAAACTAGGAGGTCAATAATTTGTATAAAATCACACTTGAGATATTGAAAATGTTTTTATTTATCCATGAGATGAAATTGTGCATTCATTCGATGTTATTGAAATGTACAAAAAGTTATAAATAACTGAAATATAAGAAATTATGTGATGGTCGTATATAATCGCGTGTTACTTTTTTTGGAATCAACGGGCATCTTTGAAACTTTTTGTATATTTCAATAATTTCATCTTATGGATAAATAAAAACATTTTCAATATCTCAAGTGCGACTTTATAAAAATAATTAACTTACTAGTTTTCGCGCGCTCAATACCTTTTTCTCTCATAAAAACGCTATCTTTGTTAATTTTTCTAAACTTGATGCTGTAATTACCTTCGAATAACGTAATCAAATCAGACAGTACTGTTATAGAAAACATAACATTATTTTATCGACATTCCTCCCTCCTGCATGGCTTAGTTTTAATCTAATAAAAATTTTGACCTCGGAATCAGATTCTGCGCCCCCGAAAACCCCTGGAATGACCATCTTCATAATGATAAAGGGTGAAATGTGAACGTAAGAATTTTTTATCACGTTTTCGGCGATTCGGACCACTGTGCATCGTGACGCGTGGTAAGGGGTGCTTCTCGTGGTCCCGGAACGCATTAATCGAATGCAACGCGGACTGCTTTCTCCCCCAGGATTCTTCACCATTTTAAGGCGATCCTTCCTCGACTTCCACCGCACAATCGACGCCCCATGGAAATTTATACTGCGGAGATCTCTGCTGCTCGCAGGGAAATCCGCGGGAAGGGCCGTGATCCAATCAGCCGCAAAGTAATCCTTTTTGATCCCTTTTGACGCCGCCCGATGGAAATGAGGCTGCTGTCGTTTTATGGAATTCAAGGAGAAACCCAGGGAGGCTGATATCTACCTCCAAGATTCTTTTCTCTCGCGGTCAGGGAGGAGATGATCTCAACCCTGGCAGAATTAATTCCGAAACACTAATACCCCCTTTCTCCCGGAACCTGCACGTGAACTCTATCCAGCTATACAGCGCTGCGAAATACCGTAGCTCCCCTGATATCTCGCACCAACGGTGGATCAATTTGAAAGATTGATTCCATCACAGCTTCGCCCAATACCGTTGATTTGGCAAGTTTTCAAGACCAACTGTTCCGTTCGGATATTGAAAGAGCAAAAGGCGTCGAAGGCAGCCGAAAAAGCACGCCAGAATAGTCACAAAAGGAGGTTAAAATGCGCGAGAATGGTAGCTGGAAGAATAGCAGCGGAAAGGGAGGAGCTGCGACAAAAGCCTAGGTGCAACGACAGCGTGCACTCGTCGCCCCCGGGTGCATATATACACCCACTTTTCCGTGGCATTGCACTTACAAGATTGCGCGTCGAGGGCCGCGAAGGGTGCTCCAGCCTCTCCCAGCGAAACAGTTTATAATGGCAATTTAATTAACAGCTTTCTGACCAGGAGTCTCCAGAGCAAACCCCGAACATTCCGAATTGTCCGCTCAGAAACTGAAATTAGGAGGGCGGAAAGAATAGCCGGGGATGAAAAGCGCTCCTGGCGGCAGTGATTTAATTAACATTCGTTGGCACACGTGTTTTGGGGTGGAAGGGAGGTTGTCGAGCACTGGACCAGCTCTAAAACGACTTTTCGGGGATATTTTCGAGGACGCTCGACGATTCATTCCGAGTGTCCGCCTCGGTTCTCCTACCTACTAATTAATATAACGTTCTGGCGCTGGTTGTTAGTCGGCGCGGCCATTGAGCCGGTAATTTGCGACAGTTCCACCCCCGTTGACTACAAAGGTATAAATATCCGTTTGTTTGCTTTGCCGGTCTGTACAGATGTAGCCCACGGTAACAACGATTCCATTGCGAGCGAAAGAACGACGACGACCACGGCTCTTGGTAATAAATCCTCGCCACCTACCCTGCAAATTGCTACCACCGACAAATTCCACGAGCATAAACTGATAATGCATGGACAATTTGAAATAGAACGCCAGGGTACATCGTGGTAATCGTTCGGGTTAGCTCTCGGCTTAAATACGTCGCCGAGGATCCTCGCACAGTTCGTGAGATTCTAGCGAGAAACAGAGACGTCCGGAACACCATTCGCAGTAGGTAATGATATTCGAAGGGAGAGTGGAAATAAGCGCGGCCCTTAAATGTTGGCAAAATAGGGGAAGAACGAGAAGCGGAGCTTATGAAGCGGAACAGACCGCACACAAGCCTCCATCCTCCGCCGAGCAATTTAAAGAGGATTCTGCTCGGAGCAAAGTGGCCGGAGCACATTGATGCAGCCACCAAATCCAATATCTTGCAGCGGTTGCCGAGAAATTCGGCCCCTGGATCACTGTTCTTCCTGCCTCGTATCCCCCGAAACGGCTGGCCTGTTTTGGTCTCATAATCGACTTCGGTGGCCGTTGCGACCAATAATAGTGGCATCTCCCCGGCTCCGAGTGTCCATCTTCTTGTTCCGCGAGGAAACGTCACTCGAAACGTCAATTAAAATCGCTTCCGTTTAGGACGGTCGTTTCCCCGCGTAACCTGGAACGCCCTGCTTCCAGTGGAAATGCAGGGACCAACGCGTTCGTTGTTATTCAAAGATCGTGCACGAATAAATATGGTTTATTAATAGGACGCGGCGCGATGCTGCCGATTTACATTCAGCGGGTGCGCCGTAACAGATGTAATGAAATGGACGCGGTGTGACGTACGCGCGCCCGCGAATATGAAAGGCTGCTCGCGGTTCGGGGCTCGATGGTTTTTATAATCCCGTCAGGCTTTCGTAATTTCGAGCATGCAAATGACTCGGCGCGCACGAGCCTCGCGGTGATGATAAAACACGCCTGGAGACTTTCGAGGCTTTCTTACCGCGTGGGATCAAAGGAAGCTTGCGTTTCTTTGAGGCAGCCTGCTAATTACCAGGATATTTCAAGTACAGAGAGTGCCATTCTGTTAAAGAGGAACAGTAACACTCTTTGCTCTCCGAAGCAGTTTTTAACAAGCGCAGCACGCTCGTCGATGGAGTTTGGATAATGTCAATGAACTTATTAAACGTCAATGAACTTATTAAAGCCTTCGATTAACATATCCAGCGATACATCGAAAGTAGAAAAGCGAATGTTGACCCTCTTCCGAGCAGCGAGCCAGCATCGCAAGCATTGCGTTTGATAATTGCAGCCCCGCGATCCCACGAACCGCACAGAAAGCGCGACAGTATTTGGCGGGTCGCGAAAAAGGGATTTACTCCACGAGGCATTGTTCGCGGTAAATCGTCGAAGCGGTTCCCTCCCAGGCCACCGAGGGCTGGAAGAAAGCGCCGGAAAGGGTGGTGGTGCTCCTGGGGTCGACTGGGGAAAAAAGGAATCTTGGAACAAACAAGACTCTTCATTACGCTGCGCAGTGGGAAAGGTCCAGGGGGTTGCGAGATCCGATATTGAATCGGTAGCCCTCGCTGTAGACGCGGTTAGAGGTATTTGCCGCTGGCAGCAGCATTAGGAAGGCGTGGTCCCAGCTGGGGTGGGCATGGACGCAGCAGCAGCAGCTCCTGCGAGGACAGAGCTTGATGCGGTTTTAACTGCCTCCGTTGACAGTGTCAGCAACACCCAATATCCTAGACATCCCTCCCGGCTGCCTCGCGCGTCAGTTCTTCAGCCCCCGTGGTATCGATGGAATTTTAACACGTCCGAAGCCCTCCGCCCCAAATAAACCCTCTCGCGCCGTTCAACGAGGCGATAAGCTTCCCACAGCAATAAACTCTCGTTGCAAGTTTTCCAGTAACGCGTCGCCACGAGCCCTCCGAGCGCTCAGCCTTCAAGTGAAATCAGATACCCGCGCGGCTGGCAACACTCTCCCTCCCCGTGCTCGCAAAATTCCGAAGAATACGGCTTCCACCGTGGGGAACGGCTGGGCATTAATTCGAAACTTCGCGGCGATGCACGAACTCGAGTGAATGCAGGGTAGTTTGAAACTGCGCGGCCAGTTAAACGGCTCGAGTCATCGAAGAACAGAAAGCACGTTTCCCTTCGGTTCAAAGGGATAGGCTATATAGTCGTCGCCCATTGTAAGACATTCGTAATCCGTAGGAGCGGGCCGGGGATTAGCCCGGTAGATTTTGCGAAACGCGCCCGTCTCCGTGTTGATAATCAGATAGAGGCAGATTAACGGCCGTCGGCTGGTTTAAACGTAGCCAAATTTCGTCCGGGAACAGCGTGTCCTCTAGCCCAAAGAGCTACAATGCACGTTTTAAGTCCATTATCGCGGTCGCGTGGATTTATAATCTTCTTACGGCTGGATACGCTGTGGAGCAGAGGCTGATTTCTCGCCTCTGGATTATTCACGCATAGACAGTCGATTTCGCAGTTGATTATTTGAACATTCGACTTTCCTGCGTGAAGCTTCGCGTAACTTAGGGTAAAATTATAGAATAAGGTGAATGTCTCAATTTATGCTCATTTAAAGGGTAACTCGTTATAAAGAAGGTGTGAAAAATTTGTTTGTGATGAAAATTTGCAGAGTAATTGATTAATTCTTTAATAATAAATCAACCAATTCAAAAACTATTTAAGAAAAATATTTCGAGATGTTTAACTATTAGTGATTTGTAATTAAATATATAATCCTCTAAATGTCCGTATTTCTGCTCATGAAAAATAGCGATGTATATATTGACTCAAGCTTGTGCAACACTCGCGTAAATGTTTAAATAATTTAGAATTATTTTGTTGCAACTATAGTACAAACGTAACGCTTATAATAATAAGAAAAATACGAAATTAGCAGAAATGGGGACATGAGCAGAAATTGGGACATTCACCTTATTTCTTTTCTTTTTCGTGGATAACAGAAATGTCACGCCAAATATATAAGGACTACATTACGGGCATCATGGTCCGAGAATGACCTTAATGAAGCAGTGGAAAAGGTTAAGAGTAAAAATATGGGAATTAATGAAAGTAGCAGAATGTATAACATCTCTTCAAGGACCCTAAGAAGACACGTACAAACAGGAATGTCTAAAATTCCTTTAGGTCGTTCTCTGATTTTGAATGTAGAACACGAGAAATTAATAGTGGAACATATAAAAAAATTAGAAAAAGTCGGCTTTGCTTCTGATCGTAAAAATATAAGAGAAATAGCGTATCAATTTGCGGAAAAACTCAAACTAAAACAAGATTGTTCTATTTTTCTTAATAATATCTTTTATATTATATATTCTATAACATTTTGACAACAATGACAAAATATAATTACATATTTCTGTCGGGGCGTTTTGTCACAAAGGTGGTTCGTTTTACCTGACGACTGTGTTACAAATGCCCCACGGTAAGGTTCAAGAAAATAATTATTTACAGTTATTTCCAGTTATGTTTTTTTCACAATTTCGGCGTAGTTGCGAAGAGTAATGAACACTTAAAGTGTTTACCCAAAAAAATTAAAGAATTATTAAAAAATATTGGTTTTATAGATGTTTCTTTAAAAGTGGGGCGTACTGTATAGTTTTACCCTAATGGGGGCACTACCCTGATTTTCGTGGCGTGTGATATTAGACTGTTTTTCTGGCTTGCAGAAATATAATAGTCGTATAATCTAAACGACTTTCTTTTTCAATTAAACTGTTTCATTAAGTAAGATTTAAAGGAGTATCCTTGACTGTCGGAGGAATTCCTGGGCAAGAGCGAAGATCCTCCGGGAGATTTCGTAGCCTAAAATGTTCGCGCCTTCGAGGAGGGATTATAGCGACTTGTAGTTCATCGGCGAGAGGAGTCACTCCTGTCTTTTTCATGGACCTCGTTTGTCCTTCCTTCGTCTTTCACCCTGCCCTCTCGCCCTTCTTTCTCGCCTCGTCGTCGACGTTCAATGATTTTTTCATTTCCTGGCCACAGGGATACTTCAGCTAAGTACACTCGTGGACCCCTTTCCCCGGTATAAGGGCCATCCATTAAAACCAAAGAATATCGGCTGGGGAAAAATCGCAGTCAGATTAACCGTAGCTCTTCATCGACTTTCCCCTCGAGTGGTTTCTTCGAATATCGAGGTATCTCGCGCTTTGTCCTGTCGTCGGTGGCACGATTAACTTGCGATTATTTATGGCACCAAGTCCCAGGTATTAAAGCGAAATTATTAATTTAAGAAAAAATGCTCGTTTTTACCTCCCCCGCTTCATTCACGTCGTTCCTCACAGTTTCTCGCGCAGAAGCTTTCACGGTTTAAGAATCTATCGCAGTTCCGCTTTAGATCTGAATCACCGAGCGCGTCAATATCCCATGCAAATAGTGGCCATTGTTTTTCCCTAATCTATTCGGTGTCTTTGTATTAGCAGCCCCGGCAATTTATCACCGGCGCGATATAACCCGCGAACTTTTGTTATGCCATGGTGAAAGAGAAGCCGCATTGCCCTGCAACAAATTCTTTATTAAAAAAGTTTGGGAACAAACGTACGAGCGCGCAATTTCCCTCGTCGAAAAGAGTAATACACCATGGCGCTTCATGGGGAGCGTCGCCGCGGCTCTTGATTACCCCACTCTTTTGTGCGCGCCTTAATGTTTATGCACGCGTTGTGCACTGTTAATTCCGCCACTATTTCCCGTTTCTATGAACAGACTGGTCAGGCTTACCGACTGTTTCAATATGGGCGCGTCTGCACAAAAAGGACAACGTTTCTGCCCTCCCTTTGTAAATCAGTCCGAACGAAGCGCGCGTTAAGAATTTCATCAAACTTCAATCTCAACAAAATGTCCAAAAGTCCATTTCTCGTTAGCTGATAGAGGTTCTATTTCAAGTAAACGAGAGTTCTAAACTTTTTCTAATTGTAAACTTTGGCGGTGGCCTCGCAGTACGATAGCAGATTGGTATGTACGTGCCTCGTTCAATTTATTCGATATCGAAGGAAACGAGATCCGCTCGTCGCCAGAACTTACGACTCGCAGATCGATTTTCCGTCCACTGGGTCGGCGATAATTTTAAACAGGAAACAGCCTGCATGATAGACGCTTCACCTGGATACCCTGAATTATTTCTCGTGCTAGGAAATCTGAATGAAAAGAAGGGATCGAGGAAGGATACTCGATACCTTCCTCCCTAACGATACAAAATTGTATAGCAATTTACAATCGGAATTATAGCACAAAACCAGGGACACTCTGCGACCTACTTTCCGCTTCAGAATTCACCCACGAGTGGAAATTCATTTTTAACGAATCCCTGCTCCCCTTATATTCCGTGAATAATATTGACTCTCCACTCTTAACATTCGTAATGCGTAATTACATTTTTCCCCAGCCGTGGCGTGCGTTCGAAATTTCCGTAAAAATTCTGCGATATTTCGCCGGGATAAACCGGGAAAATATCAGAATTCATTCGGTGCAGCAGATAATTACACGCGACGAGCAGATTGTTCGAACGAATGCTATTGTTTTGTCACGAGGGTTTAATTCAGAGCGGATATTCGTTCGCGATTCGTTTGGTCGGGAAACAAAAGGTGTACAAACAGGATTCTATATTAATTACGCATTGTAACCCCCGAACTGCCAGTGATGGGAGCTGCGTGTTCCAAGTAATAATACCATTTTCGTGGCATCAAAGTATCGCTAACCGTTTCTCCGGGGCCGGTATCAACGTGATGACAATTGTTCGTTAATCGGTCGAGCCTAAAGAATCCCAGCTATGCGCGAAATTACATCCAACGAATCGTAGTCGAGGTTGGACCTGCCCTTTATCGGAGTAATATCGCGCTAATGTCGTAGAAACGAAGGGAAGTGGGGGAAGATACGGAACTACAAACGAAAGAGCTGAGAATTCCGCGCTGTTCTTATTTCGAGGATTCTCCGGCTCGCGTTTAGTTAAACACGAATTACCGGGGCGCTAAGTCTGCCGCTGGCCCCGCCTAATATCCAATTGAGTTTATTGGCTTAGCTGAAAGCCAGAGTAGATTTTGGTTAGATCTAGCTTAAGCTCGAATGAGAATCGTGTTGGATCTATTAATTGTGAATCAAGCCGGGAACGAATCTGTGTAAACGCTGGGTCTACGCTGCTCCGAGCTTGAATTACAAGTGGGGCGAATTTTAAGGGGTAATTCTAGCAGCCTTTGAATAAGTATTGGCCAAGTTTCGGGATGAATTTTAACGATCGGGAGGTCAGCTTATTAAATCTGCAATTCTTCCCCGATAAACTGCTCTTTTTCCTCCAATTTGCATAGTTAGATAAAGCGGAGGGCGATTTAAATTTACAGAATTTCGTGCCATTATTATTCAGATTTCACAGAAAGGCCAGCTGGCTGAGTAGAAACTTA
This sequence comes from Andrena cerasifolii, assembly GCF_050908995.1. Taxonomy (NCBI): domain Eukaryota; kingdom Metazoa; phylum Arthropoda; class Insecta; order Hymenoptera; family Andrenidae; genus Andrena; species Andrena cerasifolii. Next base: position 21,870,644 of record NC_135119.1, on the reverse strand, counting down.
TGAAAGCTCTGTTCTTCTTATTAGCAGAATAGTGTGTCACGCCTGCCAGCTCTTTCTCCGCGGAGAATTAGAAAATTCGCTGCGGGATCGATCTCGTGCAAACGAGGATAATGCCACCTCCCGCTGTGCGAAGTATCGCGAATGAATGAACACAGTTATTACGTGAAAAACACAGGCTCGCGGCGCGGTGCAAAATGATGCCGCGACAAGCTTCATCGGCTCCAATTGCGTCCACTTTCGCATCCTTGGTGGTTGCGTGGGCTTAACGATAATGTTTGGGCTCGAGTTTACACCTTTGCTCTCTCGCATAGAGCGCGCAGACGCTGACTCATAATTTTGCACTCGAGCCGAGATATCGTGGTTGCAGACAAATGTGTCTGCTTCCACGCGAACGTCGTCTTAATTTGATCTATCAACATTATTAACACATGTATGTAGGATTCTTTTTATTATTAAAGCTAACTCACAGGGATCGCAGGATAAAGAACAAGTTTATTAATATGATGAAAAAATATAATAGAATATAGTAAAATAGGCACAAAAGTTCACGCTTCGGAGGCTTCCGATCGACGACTGCTCACGCCACCGTCGACGCCGATCGCCCCTTGTCGCCGTTACGATCCTCTTTTCTTTCACCGTTCGGGCTTCTCGCGACTCACTCATTCCAATCGCTCGATCCTTCATGTATGTCACAGATAGCACAAAATACAATGTAGAATGAAAATGAGAAAGCTAAGATCCGAAGGTCCTAAAGTTCTAAGGGTCCTAAAGTTCTAAGGGTCCTAAAGTTCTAAGGGTCCTAAAGTTCTAAAGGCCCTAAAGTTCTAAAGGTCCTAAAGTTCTAAAGGTCCTAAAGTTCTAAAGGCCCTAAAGTTCTAAAGGCCCTAAAGTTCTAAAGGTCCTAAGGTCCTTAAGTTCCACGAGTTTAAGATTCCGAGGTTTTCACAGTCAAAGGGAACACAGAGGTCTAATGTTCGAAGCACCTTTCGCTGTAATTCTGTCGAGGGTTGGTCCTGTACGATCTCCTTGGGTGCAACCCAGTGGGTTGCACCACAGAGATTTCCCTTCCGTTAAAGACCTTCACTTACGAAGGGCGTGAAGGCGAGGGGAACAAATATTCGGATAAATTGAAGTGATTCTGTTAGCATCTCGGGGAGGGGGCGAGCATTTGCGCAGAGGGTGGTTAAAAATCAAGAACAGAGAGCTCGAAGATTCCCTCCCGGTTTAATTGTTACGGTTTAACGAACCGTGCAACGACTGCTTTTGCAACAGAAATGCTGCACGTCGCTTCCAGCGAGCAGCAGCGACAGAGACGCTAAACTTCTCGAACAAGGGGAAGGAAGCGCAGGTAGCAGGGCTGTTATAAACCATTGTCATTCGGAGGAAACACTGCGAAGATCGTGATAACCGAATCGACAACGATCGTTGCGGGAAACGCGCAGCTTCGGTGGCCAACTTTCAAACGCATCAGAAGATCTATCGTCGTTCTGTCATCGAACGCATGGATAGCGTTACAAACGTTCGAGTGGCATTACAGAGCTACTAGTGTAACTTTAATCGCACAGGCACGTCAATGGATCTAATCGGTCGAGTGGTGCTTCAAAGCATTTTACCTCCCCTCCAACTAACAGTAAGGGAAAAGAAACGGTCAGGTTTTAATTAGAGAGGTTGCGAGCAGCAGTAAAATACAAAGTCATCATTAACTGCAAATTTTCAAAGAATAATATAAAGTATGTCAGTGCTCAGTGTTCTTAAGTAGCGCGATTCTTGAATGTTTCACGAATGACAAATGAGGCATTGAGAGCAAAAATCGACTAATACACATTGAAAAAAAATTAATTTCCTATTTTATATGATTAGTAGAGCCTGCTGGAATACATTGTTGCTACTAACTCAATTTCGCAAAAAATGTGGATTAGTCGGTTTTGTTCTGAATGCCCCAATATATCCCGATAGATCTGGCAAGGCTTCCGCTTCCTTTGCAGCACCCCCTTTGACAATAAAAACCAACAGATCTACAGTGGCGTGCAAAAGTATTCGGCCACCATTTAAAATCGCACAACTTTTTTAAAATTAATCCAAACGACTTGAGCTTTTTTTAAGAAGCTAGAAGGATTAGTTTGCTAAGTGACGTGGTTCGTCATTTTGAAAAAAATGCACTTAGTCGGAATAGCAAAAAAAAAATGTAGAAAAGGTCGTTTTTAAAACTTTTTTTTAGCCTGTAACGAAAATTAAAAAATCTGTAGATTTAAGTAACTTATATACGTGCCTAAAATTTCATCAGAATCGGTTAACATTGCTCTGAGCTATAAACGCTTAAATATCGCAGAATAAGTTCGAAAAAATCGCTGATTTCGTGAATTTCGCGATTTTCGGAACTCAAGTCGTTTGGATTAATTTAAAAAAAATTATGCGATTTTAAATGGTGGCCGAATACTCTTGCACGCCACTGTATATGGTAATTCTGAGCAAGTACAACAAACACGTATACACTTTAACCAGAAATGAAGTTGAGTCTTTAAAACCCTGCAGCCTGCTTTTTTTACTGTTTCACCATTTTTAATGAAACTTTTTCGTTTGTAGATTTTTCACCGTACTCTTGAGGAAGCATGGACAGTTTTAATTAAGAGAAATGCACAGTTAATTCCAGACGTTTTATGAATCCTTCCTCCATTTTATCGCCCAGTCTGTTCTTTTTTGCAATACTGAAGCGAAAAGTGCGCCCCGCAAGCAACGCCCGTGTAAAAGCTCACGTACCACCGAATATTCGCGAACTGCACTCCCGATTTCCCCACTTTTAATGCCCGCCCTCAATATCCTTATTTTACCACCTGGCTCACTGTAAATCTAATTAAACAAACTACGGATGCGTTTACAAATAAACTTCGAACGGTTCCGAGCGACCCCTCTGCATTTCGGCCGGACTCCACAAAGCATCCCGGAGCCGGCGGCTCTGGTTTTGCACGACCGGTGAAAATTGCACGGCTCTCCGCGATATTTACGGGAGTTTAACGGAGCCGGCTCTCCGTTCGATAGCGGCAGAGTTTCGTAATAAGCCCCCCGATGAGAGTCTGAAAAGCACTTGGACGATCGCGCTAGCCAGCTCGATGTGTGTCGCGCCGCCGGGAGACGCGATAGTTATTTAACGTGAAATCCATTTTGCGTAACTCGATTCCAACGCCATCATCGGGCAGGGCAAAACCGATTTGCTCGCTCCGCGGCGCGACGATGGTGGTGACGTTTCGAGACTCGAGACGAGAGGTCCTCTTCCTTGGCGGAGACGCTCGAAAAAGGGGTGAACCTCTCGGGGTGCTGGGGGAATGGGGGCTGTTGCCGTCAGAACGAACCGGACGACCGACGATGAGTTGATTTACCGCCGCGTAAACCGGCCTTAATCTCCGCGAAGATTTGTAGCCGTTCCATCGAAATTGCCGCTCGAACACGTCCGAACGCTCTGCCGCTCCACTTCTCAAGGCAATCGAACGTTTTACTTTTACCATTCCTTCGCCGTTCTGACAATGCTCTTGATTGTCCATTCACGTCGGGGATTGATACGATATCAATTCCCCTTTACGTACAGCGTGCGGCTTACGTGCCGATAAAGAGATGCTGCGACGTCTCTGCCCGTTTATTCTACAAAGTCTCCCTCGCTTCGATTAACTTCGATCGAATTCTAACGAAGCGCATCTCTGTATTTAGGTGCACTCGAAGGAGATTCCGCGCTTCGATTTTATCCACGTTCCCGTTGAATTATCGCAGCTATTTATTCTTTACACTGGCGAAGGGACGGGATCGAGATTTTTATAAACACCGATTGAATTTATCAACATTTAAATCCGATATTCAAATAAATTACAGTTCCCATTTGCACAAAAATCAGGAAGATTTCGTAACGCTGTCCCGTTTAACAATCCCCACGGGGACGATACGTGCAATTGATTATTTTTTGTTTCCGCGCCGCTGCGGACTGCACCGCGATGTTTGTATTAAACGTTTGTAATATATAAAACGCGAGAGAGAGAGAGAGAGAGAGGGGGGGAGAGAGATTTCCATCGAGTTATGAGGATTTATTAAAATTACCAGGATCGAGGCACCGCGATCTCTCTCGGCTCGCTCGAAGCGTCCGCGATGCTGCGCGCTGGAAATTTCAAGTTTTTATTATTCATGGGCGGGGATGAAAACGAGGGAGCACGCTTCGCGCAAATAATATTGAAAAGGAAAAAAAAATTGGCGAGATTTCACGCGTCGATGTAATTTACATGGATCTGCCGCTTATCGCGTTTCCGACGCAGCGGCGGGCTAACGAAGGGCGCTAATATTAAAATTAAAAATCAATAACTAGGCGCCGGTCGGAGCGCGGCCGCCTCCCGGCGCGAAACCCTGCGCCCAACGATCGGCCGAAATATTTATCGCGCCGGAGCCGCGGGCGCACCTCCTTTCGGCCAGTAATTTTAAATCGCATTAATCTGAATGATTATTCATGATACGCGTCGTTATTCGATAATGACTAATTAGTCGAGTACACGCGTCCCGATGTAATGCAGCCTCGGCGGGACCTAATTTACACGGCCGGCGCGTGATACACGATTTACAACGCCACTATAATTATGGATCCGGATCCGCGCGCGGTCGGCCTCGTCAAAAATTTATGCGCCCGCGTTTTGTTTAACGCGATACGGCGAGATTAACTCCCGCGCGGCAATTAAATATTCTCGGATTACGCGTTAAATTAATCGTCGGGGCCGTTCATCATTCAACGCGGCGCGATTCTCGCGATGGTACAGTATGCTCGAAAGTTGCGGCGCGAAATGCGATATAGGCACGCGAGCTCCACGTGCTGTAAAAAATCGAAATGTCACCTAGTATTTCGTGTTCAGAGTTGGCCATTTTCAGTTTCGATCAGCTGTTATTTTTCCTGGGGGGAGTTTCTAATGAAAATGAATTGAGACAAGTGATTTGTTAAGGGAGTGTCCTGCTTTATAAGGTCCGAAAAATCGATTTTCTTTTTATTGCCTCAATCGATAGACTATCCAAGAATGTATTCACAAAGTTATGGCGGCCAATGAGAAGTATTTTTAAAGATGCAGAACCGAGAGCAGGTAAGCGGCGAGAACGGGCGCGTGCTTCACACTTTCACGCGTCCTCATTCGTCGATCATTACTTAGAAACATAGAAAAACATAGAAAAATGTTCAGGCGGACACACGCAAAACCCCAACGAATCGATCGATGCAACGTTGTGGCGCGTGACTCCTAAACATTTAAATTCAGGCCACAAAATCATTGAAATTGCCGCCTACATGGCTGCAGGCATATTCAATGAAGGTTATTCAGCAGTTTTAATTACAATGCAGTTGTTGCATTTGAATATTGGCCAGCAGTGCAAAACGTTCGCCGGTACCACTGACGCGCAGCGACTCGCGCGCGAAGACAAGCGCCAAACATACAGCAGCAAGGAGGCTCGTACGGCTCGTAGGATTCAGCAAATGCAACAAAATGAGTTTTTTTAACAGGCGGAAGGGGTATTATGTGGGACAGGAATAGCTGATTAGCAGATCACTGGTGTAAGTAACCAATAATTAATATTTTCTCCTACCGAAAACTTTAAAGCGCGACTTCTGCAGTTTTCATTTTTACGATTCTTTAAAATTGGCGGGCGTGATAGCAAAAAAACTACGTGGCCAATTGAATTAAACCAAAGCTTATGCTCTTCAGTATTAAATTCTTTTCTACGTGAACTGAAAAGATTGTTAAAAAATTCTTTTTAAATAACTTTTATAGCACGTTAAAGTCAAATGTTGCTTTTAGAAAATAGACATTCTTCTTATCAAACTAAAAAAAATTATGATTTCGCGCTTTTTCTGCTTTTTCTTAGTTCACCCAAAAGAAAAATATGTGAGCATTAAAAACCATTTTGATTTTTTCATTTCAGACAAGAATTACAACCAGAATCCTTCCCGCCAATTGGAGACTGCAGTGGCAAAGCGCTCCGAGAATCGGCTGATGAATCTGCCATATTTTATAATTTTATAAGAAAAAAATTTTTTTTGTACTCATCGAATATATGTTTAAATATACCCAAAAGTTTACGAAGATCAATTGTTCCTTTCCCTTTCAAAAAAATTCGCGAAAAAATCTTTTTTTTTAACTTTGTAAAGCAGGACACTCCCTTAAGGAGGAGTCGCAAGGAGGAACGTGAACTTTGACCCTATCCGCGTTAAGCAATCACGCAGCCCCCGTATAAAATTAATCCGACCGTCGTCGTGTTACAGGAATATCACTCTATTACAGTGCGGTGCAAAGTGTCTCCCTCTTCCGTGTCTCCCAGCGGAAACAATCCCTTTCAGTCGCCGGCGTTTCGGAATATTGCACGGGTTACTAATTGTCAAAAATTGTCGGGCGCGGCTTTTTAACTCTCGACAGTTGTCATTAAGCCATCAAATACGAGCTTCGCGAGCGAATGGACAAATGCATCCATTTGCTGATCGTGCCGCGCTACCTCTGCCCCTCGCCCCTCCCCTCCCACTCTCGTCAGTGGTAAAGTCAGCCAACGGGAACACCGGCAAAAATGCAATGCATTCGTGAGTAACTGCACCATACAGGTAATGCATGGATTTCCCATGTGTCACAAGATTGCTCTATTTTCCCGGGGTTGAATGATGTACCCTTTTCCTTGCTCGGTTGGTCTGGAAAAAGCTCTGGGGATTGGAAACATAGAGAGCTACTCTCCCGGCGTACTCGATAGCCGTGTTTTCCTCCCCTATAAAGCGCAAACTTTTCCTGTCAAGTCCTTTTTGCGCGCGCGCGCGCGCCCCCTCGCCTCTCTGTCGGTTTAATACTTGCCGCCCGCTTCTACCCCGGAAGCAAATGAGACTGCCAATTTTTCAGTGGGAATAAACGCGGCGCTATCGAGTGAAATCCCGAATTACCAGGTAGAATCCCGAATGGGACACTTTTATCTCCGACCCTCCTGCTCGTTACCATTTCGCGGAACAGTAGAGGCATAAAAGTATTCGATATCGCGATCTGTAAAGATCCAACTTACCCACGCGATTTCAGGAACGAGCCTTCGCATAAAGTATCGGAGGAATTTCATATTCCTGCCGGCTCGCCGGGGGACTTCGGTTCCCGAAGAGGAAGGAATAACTTGAACAAGGACACTTTGTCATCCGTAAATAATGGCGATACGCTCTCGCCGGGGCCAACGCGCGTCGACAGGATAATAAATAAGCAAGGATTAATATTCACGCCGGCGTGTCACTTAAATGCATCCTTGCCTCGGGTTTTGACGTCCGAGCCGCGCGCAACGCTGGCACTTCGGTCTGATTACGACGAAAATCGAGTTTCGTCCTCTCATCTACAACTACGCGGTGAACCGGGAGGGGTGGGTGGGTCCCGTGGAGGGTGGAAGTTCGTATATTTCGTAACGCCGCGCGAAGCAAAATTAGCAATGTTAGGAAATATCATCTAATACGAGAAGTGCCGGCTTGGATTAGTTCCACCCCTTGCAGCCTGCGCATGCAAGCTGACCGCAGCGGTTTGCTACAGCTACGCTACCACCCCCCGCCACCCTCCCATCTCCCTCTTCCCTTTATTTTCATCTGGCACACCCAGCTCCTGTATCTTCTATTTAATCCCATCGAGTTCCTCTTCTCTTTTGATTCCGTTTTTCCATTCGTCCGTAAACGTAGCTTCGTTCGCAATAATCAATAGCCGCATAATTATTCCCGCCGTTGCTGCTTCGCGTTCTTTCCCCCGTGAACGTTATTATTATTACACGATTTTTGGCTTCCGTCGTTGTCTCTGTTTCTGTCCTCCGCACTGTTCTATGTATCTCGCGATACAGATGCAGCAAGGTGGGAAAAGGGAGATTGGAAATCTGCGGGAAAATTGCGCGTGTATGCGGTTAGGTTACGCTGCGTTTTATATAACCGAGATTATGTCGCCACCGTTATTATGTCACCCGGAAAAGTAGAATTTAAGGGTCGCTGCTTCGCGGCGGGATCACTGTATCGAAGAATCCTAGAGACGTAGCGCTCCCTGAAATTTACATCGCCCCACGGGAATATGTAAGCACGGGTATGGGAATGGAAATGAATTTTTTAGCGGGATATAAATTTTAAACGTAGGCACCATTATACTGATGAATGTGGGAGGCAAAAGAATACTCGATATCAGAAAAGTTCCCATGGCTATAAGTAATATTTATGGCACGGAGGCGAGGCGAATTTGTGAATTATTTCATCGGTGGAACGTCGCGGTTCCCTGATCACTTTGAAAAATTTCCATAAAATACCGTATCGAGCGACATCGGCGATGTATGCGCGAAATTCTGTTTGAATTATCGAACAGAATCTTAAAGCGGACGTCGCATTCCATTACGAGAGATACCATTTAATTGCTCCGTGCATTAGCGAGAATGATATTTTATAACGTGTTTTCCGTGCTTTAAATTCGCGTTTCCATACCGTGGCCCCCTGCACCCGCGCGTTTTACTCTCATTCGCGGTTGCATACGCTCCGGAACAGGACGCGCGGCCGGGCAGCTTTCCTCCTTTAATGTGAGAAAAATTCCAGCCACCGAAATCCCGGATGGGGCGCTCGTGTCTACCAGCAATTTTTGAGCAAGAAAAAAGGACTGTTATCGAGAAGCAAATTGAATCCTGGCCCCTTCCATCCGCGACTCTTTGTCTGCTCTCTGTACCGTCGAAAATCGCGGTTTCAAAGGAAGTTCCTCGTGGGAACGAGCAGGCACGGTTATTGGTCCATGGTTGAGCGTGCCTCTCTTTTTTTTCCACCGAACGCAACACGGTGTTACCCCTGTCCCTAGACACGGAGAACTTTAAACAGAAACGGGCTTTAACAGCGAAACGAACCCTCCAGTCACCCTTATCGCTTGGAGAATGAAATTCCCTAACGATTTTTAGAGGCTGCCTATTTTATAACTACACCTCGCTATTTTCCTTTCCCTTGTTATAAAAGTCCATCTGCACTTTCGAAACAATCGAGTGTGTTTAAATTCTGAATAGAGGAACAAATGAAACCTGATCGCACGTTGATTGTTAATCCTAAGAACCTAAAAGTCCCGCCGAGGTGGTTCGAGATATTAAATGCGATCTGAGACAGGAGCTCGTGTAAGAACGCGCGCTCCTCGTGCACGAGGGGCGGCGGCGGGATTTCATAAAATTTAAATTATAGAGGCGCATCGCGGCAATTCGCTGCAGCAGGCTCTCGCGTGCAAAGTGCATCAGCCTCGGGGGCACGCTGATGCACACTGCTGTCCACAAATCATCGCATCTGTTGCTGCGGTTTTCGGAATACGCGGCCCTCGAACGTGCACGGCCACGAGGACCGGGGGCATCGAATTAGATCGCGACGTCAGCCGTGTAACAAATTGATGACCGGAAAATCAAATGGGATTTAGGGGTTGACTCTTGCTCCGCGCTGATAGGGATCTCGAATGCATGCGCGGTGGCCTAATGCGCTTGCGCCTTGATGAAAGATTCATCCTTTAATGCCGGGCGGAGGGACACCGAAATATCTGAACGTTTCCGATGGTAGACAAATACGTCGTGGATGAAGATTTTGAACTTCGAAATATTGCATTCGATTGGCTGGCTGATTCTAAATGGAGAACACGTGGGAATTATTTTAGCCTGATTGGTTAGTTTAATCTGGAACTTATTCGCGATTAATTTACGCGTGCTATTAGTGGTGATGATCTAATGGCTTGTAACACTGCGTCTTTTGTGATTGTACTACAAGTGTCGAAATGCATAAAATTTTTGTCCTTTTCCTTCTTTAATACATGAGCCGTTTATTTTGAAAACGGCGTAAGTCCATTTATGTTCGAATCGAGATATTGAAGGGTTTGCGTTGGATTAAATTTAAAAATATCAGTAACAGATAGCATAGTAGGCTAATGTTTTTGGGTTTCCAAGGGTGTCAAATTTATCATCGCAATTAGCATAATTAACATTATTTAAGAAATAATATGTGTTTGATAGCTATGAATGGACTTACGCCACTTTCAAAATAAACGGCTCACATGTTAGAAACGTCAGTGTACCGGGGTAACATTGGCGCATAAAATAGATAGCATTAACGGGTTAAGTTTTACTAATCCGAAGTCGGTAAGATACATTGACACTTAAATTTGTTTATTTTATTTTATTTTTTACATATAATGAGGTTATCCTTTTTTCTTTAATTTATCTTGAGGAAATAATAACCAAACTGAGTTTCACTGTAAACACAAGGAATTAATTATTTATAATTATTTGCAAAGTTTAACTTAATTTAAAAGCTATTATTCCACAAAGATTTATGTAGGAGAGTGACAATTTATTCAAACGATCCTAATCGATTAGGTTTTAAACTACACGTGGCTTTTCTCTCTCATCAGCTCTGTTCGTCCGCCCTCTTGTCCCACAGACACGCGCAATACGTCTCTAATTCGGAATGAGTTTCAAAAGGAATACGTTAGTTTCACAGAACTTCTATCGTATTTCTTTTACATACATCTTAACTAAAATTTACTCGTAATATTGGCACACCATATAAATATCATTAACAGGTTAAGTTTTACTAATCTGACGTAAAACAGTGTAATCCCGGCGTATGCCAATGTTGCGTATTTTGGGAGTGCTTCATTTTAGGAAGAAACAGGAGCCTTCAAAGGGGAAATGAATTCTTCAAGTATACATCAAATATAGTCCACTTCGACGCGAACAATCTACGGGGCGAAAGGTTTCTTTTTCTTAAGGAAATCGTTGAACGAGTTCATTCGAGGAACGAAATGAAGGAGCCAGCCCCCCTTCCTCGTTCCAGCCGAAGGAGAAACATCACAGTCGCGGGCGAAGGGGGCGGGATTTAATTAAGTGCTCTAAATAAATTAAAGGGGAGAAACAAAAATCGCTTGTACAATGGATCTCTTTCAGCCCCGCTAGGAAAAAGGCATAACGACAGTTTTTCATCGGCACCGGCAATACCTTCATTCATTTCCACGCGGTATAATTTACTGTATTATCGCATTAACAACGCCGCAATAATCGCGATGCATTTTTCTTGCCCCCGTAGCACGCTCGCTAACGAGAATGAATATCGAATGCACGCGAACGAGGCAGCCAATAGAGAACTGCGACGCAAAAAAAAAAACGTTTCTGTGTAAACGTGCGTACTGTATCTAATAAAATCAGTTCTATTGCTCTTCGCACGAATTTAAGAGCGCAGCATTTTCGATTCTATACAAATTATAAAAACATGACTGCACTTCGTCTTATCTTACTTCCTCTATAAGCATCTATTACATCTTCTACTTAATTATTATTATTATTATTATTATTAAATTAATGGGAGAACTCTTTAGATACAAAGTATACAGCGAATTAGTACAAAGATAAAGTAAATATAACAAAAACATAAAATAACCTAAAATAAAATGTAAAACAATAAAATAAAATAAAGTGAAATAAAATAAATAAAAACAAACAAAACAGTCTGAGCCCCAAGACCTAATCACAGCACCAAAGGTGCTTAAATTAATTTAAATTAAATTAAATTACCGAGGTAACAGTCTCCTAAGCAATTGGTTCCTGAACGAAGCGAAGGAGACAGAGCGAACACGTCTATGTCAGCTGGGCACTGGTTCATCTCATCCATAGCACGATTTAAGGGATCGACTGTATAGTGATAATATTCAGGGACAGCCGATACAAAAAGAGGTCGTCTCAGACTCAGTGCGACTAAATCCTGACAGTTAATCTGGCCATGGATTACTTTGTACAAAAATAATAGGTCAGAACAGATACGGCGGTCACTGAGTTTAGAAAGCCTCATCATTCGCAAAGCTGGACTATAATCATGATCATCAAACCGCATAGGGCTGCCAGTAGCTCCCATAGCAAATCTAAGAAACTTATGCTGGACCCTTTCAATTAAGCAATTAATGAGTAACGAAGTCGCAATATTAATAATAATAATCTCAAAGGAAACTACAAATTCCACTTAAAGGAAGAAAGACGACCAAGCCTTGAAATTCTCCAGAGATCTTGAAATCTTGAACGCTGTAAAGGGGAAAGAAAAACGTGATCTCTTTTATGGTATTATTTGCCACATTGTGGCCATTCTTCATCTCGCGCATACGCTCGTATCGCCAACAATAACGAAGATATTTCAAGTTCCAGCGGTAAGGAGGAGTTCCCCTAATATATTCCTGAACAGGAAAAACTAACGGGCACCTCGTTCATCAACATAACAGTCCGCTCGCGACACAGCGAAGACAAACGCCCGCAAGAACCACCGATACAGTCCGCGAGCAGTTATATCACTCGATGCGTTAAGAAGCGTTACGAGGTGAAATATGATAATCGTTATTCGCGCCACGCCTGGTTTATCATATTTCCTTCGCTGCATTATCATAATGGCGCCGTGCACGAGATCGAGCGTATTCGGCCCGGCCAGGGGTTGTGTCTCTAGCTCGCTCGAGATTCGACGGTGCCCGTGGACCTTCTAAATAACGAAGCTCCAGAGCAACCTGAACGCAACCAACTAGGGATTGCAAATTTACCGAATTCTTCAATCGCCAGTAATTCGGTAAAACTTTCAATCAAAACCGGTTTACCGGTAATTAACCGGTATTTTTTTTTTGAGGTATTAAATGACGTGAAATATATAATTACAAAGAACTTTTTTCAACTCTAATCGAGCATTATAAAACTATATGCAAGTGAAACTATTCTGAACATAAAATATTAATGATATATATAACATAAAATAGATATATTTGTATATCAATTGACAGTACTTATTAATATGGATATTCACCAGGAAAACAATGAAAAGAATCTTATCTTACATACGTAATTAAATATTTTTTATTTAACGATCCTTTTTTATAAATGTGCGCGGAAAAAATATAATTTGTCTAAACTTTGGTTTCCTGACCTAAATTTTGTATAAAATAATCCAGCCACGGATAAAGCGCTCTCATATTCTACACTTTTTGGTCGTGTAGTTATTAAGAAATCACGTGGTATTTGAATATACTTTCTCCTTACTTTTTCTACTTAAAAATGCGCCCATTTTTTGATGACTTGATTCAGATTCTTAGTTTTCTTTTGAATCAGAGTTGTTCTCCGTGAGATACTTTGGTTTTCGTCTTTATTAATAATTGCAGTTTTTTCACTGATAACATAGTAGATGTCGACGGAATTAATAAATGCGTATATGGGCTATATTGCTATACGTAATTGATCGAATTACCGGTAAAAATTTGGCGAATTACCGGTAAAAATTTGGCGAATTACCAGTAAAAATTTTAGATTATTTCTGGCAATTTACCGGTAAACCCGTTTACGGGTATTGCAATCCCTACAACCAACGCCGCGCAGTGGCATATCGTCGGTAATACTGCAACATCGCGTATGAGCAGTTTGTAAATACCGCGTATCTGCAAAAGTAGCAAAATTGAGATTTCGTGCCCACGGTTGCCAAGCGCTGTTTCGCTTTTTTTAAAAGTCACGCCAAGTGAAATAGCCAATAGGAAGCCATCTTTTTACCAATGGAACCAGCAGGTTCAAGGATACCGTGAATCTGTCTCTCCTAGCAAGTTGGCGGCAAAACCGCGCATTTACAGAGAAATCAGGTGAAGTGACGGCACGTTTGTGACTTTAAAGTGACTTTACACAGCAATTAAGCATTTTTATGATGAATTAATATCACTATTTATTACAAGGCGTGCCAAAACTGACCCAAAAAAGTTCAGTCAAAGAAATCCCTTAAAATGGCTGAAGTATTAATTTTTTTCATCCTCCCGTAAAATCGGTAAAATGCAGAACCGCGGTATTTACAAACTGCTCATACGCGGTGTTGCAGTATCACCGACGATATGCCACGTACGTCGAAGAATATAATTTAAACTTACGCTTGGCAATACTCTTGCTACGCGAATCCTCTGTATTACCACGTGATTCACATTCCTTCCTGCTTTTATCCAATTAACTGAACTCCGACCACAAAATAACTGCGTGGGTGGATTAATAGCTAACGAAATAACTAATACGGAATAGAGAGACAACGCTGCTCGATTCCCGCGCGGCTTCGCCTCCCTCTTCGCTAAGCATCGCTCGCATTGAATTTAAATTTAAGTGCATACACGCCGCAAAGCTCGCGCGACTAATGAATCCCCGCCTATTATAAAACAGCGGTAGCGGTGGAAGGTTTCTTTTTGTTTCCGGGCCGGTCGCGAAATATGTAGCCCGGCCGTAACGATCCTCGAAAGTCGAAAGCAAAAGCGAATCCGGTTTCGTATAATATTCCGCGCCCTTTTACAATAGAGCAGCCACAGCGACGCGAATGTACAGCTTTAAGTTTAAGCCGTAAAACGAGGGAAACACGCGCCTGAAAGCCGGCTTTTTACCCGACCATTATAGGATCACCTTTTTTTTCAGTCGCTTTCGAACCCTCCCCTCTTCCACTTGTCCACCCCCGGCCCTCCTGGGAGAGCGGCGAATAATTAATTATCGAGCGGCATTAAAATACCTGGGAAACTTCGAGACCGTGGATTTCTCGAGATAACGGATGGTGTTGCTAAAAGTGTGGAATGGAGCTGGATGGGAGCGGGCCGCGAGGGGGCCGGGGCGGGCGGCTGTTCGGCGGGCGTAACAACGCTCTTATAATGCAAGCTGCGTGCGCGAAAACGCCGAACAGCAGTTTGACAATGCGGTTATTAATGGAAAACGCCGGTACACGTTCTCACTTTTCCGACACCCTTCCTCCCCAAGCCGCGGCCGCGGAGGGTAGGGTCGATACTTTCCAAGCTTTTTGCGCACCTCCGAAACTTTTGTTCATTTACAGTACAAGCAGACTGTCGGCCGGCTGCTGGTTCTCGTTATCCATTACACACCACCACAATTACGGAAAGTTTTGGGAAAGCGAGGAGGAGGTACGACGCGAGGGGGTGGCGGAAGGGAATTCCTTCGAGTTCGATGTTTCTTCCCCTTTTCCCCAGCTCTCTCGCTATTTTTAGATGGACAGACGCACCTTGGTGTTTAAACTCCGAGGAGGAAGAGACGAGGGAGACGCGAGGGTGTTCGGTTAATATTGAAAGATGATACCGACTGATTCTCCGCGGAAATATTCCCGGGAAACTCTTGATAAATTCTCTGCTCGCGGGTCACGGCGACAAAACCGAACTAAGGCCAACTAAAATATTGAAATTTCCTAATTACCTGCGGTGGCGCAGGGAAAAGAAAAGCGCCGCGAAGCGGGGAACCAGGGGGGGTGTGGAAGCGCGAGAGAAACTTGGTCGGCTGACTTTCACGGAACCGTGTCGGAACAAGGAGAACGAACGAACACGGTGGAGGCGATGAAGGGGGATAGGATTTAATCAACTTTCCTTTTTGTCTCATAAATCTTCCACGCGCGACCCGCCGTGAAACGTTTTTCGATCTTTCCCCTTTATCGCGAGGCATTCGCCTTCGTTTACGCGCATCCTTTAGGGGCTGTCGATTAAAATTTACGGGCGATACATTTTGCATGATCCTCGCGTTGTCGCCGGGCTCCGCGTAACCCGCCCGGCTTCTAAAGTCGGGTATAAATTAACGCGAGGTAATATTGCATGACGAAGGAGCGTTTGGTGTTTTTTTGGGCGGTGCAGAGCGAATGCAGGGACCGTTTAAGGGGGTGGGATGACAGTGAATTTATTTGTGTGTAAATTGGTAACGGGATGAACTGGAATCTTGTATTAGAGCGTCGAAGAGTTATTGTAAATGAATTATAGTTATTGTAAGTAATGCTTAGTTTACACCTGAAGAGTGATCGGCCGAGTGAGCCCACTGGGCCGAGCACTCACCCAGTCTGAACGCATATTCTAATACTCGGCCGAGTAAGATTCCTCCGGCGGGGAAGATTTTCACTGGGCCCAGTAGCAGACCGATGACACTCGGCCCAGTCACTAGTAGTGTTCCTGATTTCTCGATATTTTTTGTTTCTCGAGAAATCAGAAATGAGATCATATTTCTTGAGAATTCTCGAGAATTCTGGAGAAATTGAAAAAAATATTGCAAAAATTGTATTTTTGGAATAATTTTGATAATATTTATCAAAAATACAAGAAAACTTTAACTAAATCATTATCCCTGTCTAATTTATACAAAACTTGTGTAAATGAAAAAATAGATTTTAAATATAATTAGTAAATTTATTTATTTAATACAAAATTTGTACAAAGCGAAACATTACTTTTTGGTTTTAAAATTTATTTTTAAATAGCACAATGCGTCTAATGTAGCGTCAGCGAATCTATTTCTTTTTTGTGACAAAATCTGTTTCTGTTATATTTTGACGTTTTATATATATCTATCTTGGCTGTTAAATGAAAAAAATGCGTTTTTTCACCCTTTTGGAAGAAATTCTGAATCATGTACAAATTTTATACGGGATACAATAGTCTTATCTCCTGTTTTCTATATTTCTTCTTTAATAGCCGCAAGAAACTCTTGGGTACTTAATTCAGTATACAATTTTTCTAAATTTTTTAATAACAATTTAAGAGCACCTTCAGCAGTTAATAATATCGAATCTTCTGTACTGTGATTTTCTTTTGGAATTCATATAGGTTCTAATGTTATTAATAAGATTTATTATAAATTGTAGATGTGTTTATACGTTCGCGATTAACTAGTAATACATTCATTTACGAAAATAAATGAGATTTATAATATTTTTCCTAGACTTAAGTTTCTCGAGAAATTATGGTATTTCTCGAGAAATAAGAATTTAGCAATTATACAATTTCTCGAGGAATTCTCGAGAATGCATTCTCGAGAAGGAACACTAGTCACTAGTAAAATGTAAACTTGAATCACATTGTAATTATTATTATTATTATTATTTATTAATAAACGGGAATACCCATAGCATAAAAACTATACAAAATCAGTAGAAATGACAGAGTCTGATCAGTTAAGATTCTGGAGGTAACACGTAACTGAGTAAATACAATAAACTATAAACTATACGCAAATTCTCTGCTCAAAAGTGAGTAACATGCCTATTTAGCAACGACAAAAACGAACTTAGGGAGCCAGTAAACGGGTGAATGTCGCTAAAGTATTGGTAATTATATTGTTCTTTAACCACAATCGTTATCCCTTTGTTGTTTCAGCGTCGAAATCAAACCTGGTTGTCGACATCGAGCCGAAACGGCAGACCGCGGTGCGGCTCGGCGAGAGTCTGCAAATTTTGTGCCGAGTCGGTAGACCTCTTCAGGTTTGCCGTGTCGAGATACCCGGCGAGGACGGCGGGATGGTTTTGTCTAAGGGGCAACCATCCGAAGACGGTATCGAATATTACGGAGACGGCACCGAGGCGGGCCAATGCGGGGTTCAGATCGCCAAGATCAAGGAGAGCCATGACGGAATTTTCAAGTGCACTCTGACGCCCACGGATAGTCGAGCGGAGGCACAAGCCTCCGTAAAGATCATTGTCGCCAGTACGTATCCTTCAGATCAATCTAATCTACGATTTTATGACGCGTCACGCGCCCCTTAAACGACAATTCGGTGCAGATTTCAGAGTTCGGTCCGGAGACTACTCCACGCCGAGTTTAATGATAAGAGTTAATACTTCATCGTGATTGTATATCCTATCGATTGCCAAGTAATTTTCGGTTACATTCTAGTTAACGAGAAAGTTTCGGAGGCTTCATAAATTCGGCTGTCCGAGTGAAGTATTCCGTCGTAAAAGGGGAAATATTGCGAGAGGGCAAGGTTGAAGAATTCGAAGGCTAATTAATCTTCGTTAAGAGAATTGCTTACGGAAGGCGGAATAAGAGAGCGCGAAAGGATATTACTGTTTCGGATAAAGTTGATAAAGATAAATGACGAAAGCGGCGAACGATCGAGGGCCAGAGCTCCTTCGGCCGAATTTAAATAGAAGCTCAGGTACAGGTTTAATCGACAGGGGCGATTAATGGGCCGTAATTCAATGAAACAGCTTCACGCTGCCGGGAACGCGTGACGTTCGTTTCAGAGATCCTTTCGTCAAAGTTTTCGGCACACATTTCGGTCTTCGATATCCGCCGACTAATAATTCCCTTTCCAAGATTGCCAACGTTAATCCTTCATTGGATGGAAATCAATCGATGCGCTGAATTTAATTTACAGAACCACCGAACAATCCTGAACTCCAAACGAGCCCCGGATCATACGGAAGGAGTATTTACAGAAAAGGAGAGAAATTGGAAGTGAGCTGTCGCGCGCCAGCCGGCCGGCCAGCAGCTAACGTTTCATTATTCCTTGGTAATTAATCAGCTAAGAATAGCGGATACTAATGCGGATTGATGGCTTTGTAACGCGAATCGATTCGCTCTTTTCCATGATCAGACGACGAACCTATCGGCAACGAAGAAAGACCTACGATTTACGACTCGAACGTGAACGACAACTCGCTAGCTGTGCAAAATGCGTCGCGCAGCTTGGATTGGACCGACAATGGCAAGGTTCTGCGATGCGTCGCCACTCACATCGCTCTTGACAAGCCTAAGGAAACCAACATGCAGCTGCAAGTGTACTGTAAGCATCGAACTCTTAATCGGTAATCAAGTAGTCTAAGAAATTTCAAGGGCGAAATGCAGAACAGACCCTACAGCCTAAGAGTCACTGATTATATCCATAAAACGGGGTAAATTTCAACGCAGTAATTTAATACCGGTATCTGGAGGAGAGTTCTTTTAAATTTACCCTACGTAAAGGGTTGTTACTACGGGGTCACTACAATGACTATACTTGTGGAAGAGTGAAATGGATATAGGTATATTTAAAAAAAAAACAGTTCTGCTGGTAACACAACAGCGGCCAGACGACGAGTGTCGTACCGTCTCTCCCGTAATTCTGTTGCCAGGCGGTCGACGCGGCGTACGCTTCGCGACTTTGCCGCGTTACTGATGGAATTCGTAGAATCCCATCGCTGTCGTCTCTTAGAACTATTTAAAATATTTAAAAGTTTTCTTGTAGAAGAGCAATCTAAAAACTTCAATATTCATTCGAGGAAATTGCAATTAACGTAACCACGTTCAAAAGTCAATATTCGACGCCTCGAGTATTAAATTATTTTCAAGCTGCGTTTGAAGTTTCTCATCATTGCAAGTTACCCGCAATTTTCTTCTTAGAAGCCAGTTGAAATACTGAAAATTACGAAGCCTTTGAAATTAATTCCAAATTTACGCCACCCTGAGGCGCTCGAAACAGCGCTAAACTAGACGATTTTTTTTGCTGATACTATGAGGTTGAAAATTACTTCTTTTCTTCTTATGTGTAGAGCATGTATTAGTGCATATATTGTATAAATACTGTACAAAAATATTAAAAAATGGCCGAGTTATTTGTTGTCCCGCGAAGCTCGTCCGCCATTACACGCGTGAGTGATGTACCAAATTATAACGCCCAGATTCATCTGAAATAAAAACACGATGATTTCAGTGTTCCTTAATAAAATACCTACAATGTAGCATATGGATCTGAGAAAAATAAAAATTATTGCACGAATCACAGGAAGGTAAAGAAAATTAATCTCTTTTCACAAGACAAAACAAACTTAAAACATTTATTATACACGAATGGGTTATCGCATCAAAAAAATGATATACTACATTATAGACAATACTATTAAGAATACGTGTACCAAGTTTAAAATCAATCGGACAAATAGTTTTGGAGATATTTGGTACACCGCTCACGCGGAGGAGCTTCGCGGGATGGCAAAAATAACTCGGCCATTTTTTAATATTTTTGTATAGTATTTATACAATACATGCACTAATACATGCTCTACACATAAGAAATAAAGAAATAATTTTCAACCTCGTAGTAGCTGCAGAAAAAATTCGTCTAGTTTCCTCCAGCGTCTCAGGGTGGCGTAACCCCTTAAAGCGACTCCGGTGTGGAACGCGATCCATGAAAGTGAACAATTTTCTTTTCACAGATCCTCCGCAACCACAGCCAACCATCGAGCGCTTCGGTTATGTAATCGGGCGTCAGGGGATCGTGAACGTAACCGTTTACGCACACCCGAGACCACGTTTCTTGTGGCGAGTGAACGACGAGAAAATCAACGAGGGTCGCCCTGACGAAAGCAATCGACTGGAGACCTCCACTGCCGTCGATCTGGTAAATTCATTTAATTTTATCCACGATTTCTGCTACTTTAAATCGACGACGAGATTGTCACATACTTTCAAACATCCTTCGCTAGCGGTACTCTTGCTCAACGACAACGAGATAATATCGTTCAGCGATATCGCCATTCTGTGTAGAGCCGCCTGAATGCACGCAGTTTAAAGAGACAATGGAGGATAAGGCACCATGAATTTAAGAGGAAAATAGCCGAGAAAGTTGCACCCGCAATGTAGATGAAAGTTTCTTGGAAGTTTCCCGACGCGAGCGAAACGACCGCCGATAAATAAAATCTTCCCCTGCTTGGAAAGTCTAATAGGCCTTATCAATAAAACGTTCTATCGATTGTCTTCTCCACTCCTCGCCAATGGGATAGAATGAATGCCCTGACGTGAAAATCTCTGTTCATAAATATCGGGCTTGTTGAAGCGTTTGAATAATATTAAACGGGGATCTCCGAGCAGTAAAAACAGAATCGAAGGATACATGCGATACTACGACTTCGACATACTACTGTTATTTCACTCGTACCCCAATGGATACTCCAACAATAACCGCCGCGGAATTCGGCGAACATTCGAATAATAACGCCGGGTTTAACGAGTTTCCCCCCCGGCAAAAAGGCAATGGAAGCGCAAATTAAGGAAAAACGGGAGATAAAGGGAAGCAAAAGCGAAGGAAATGGAACAAAGGTTTCACATTCCAGAGCATCGATTTTCACGGCGCACTTAGCGTTTTTCACACATTTGCATGACTCGACAGTTTCTCGCTAATCAAAGCGCCTTAATGAAATTCCACGAGAGTTGGGCGGTACAAATCGGTCGGGGCACTCGATTGAAATAATTCGCCTATCTACACCGTGGAAGTTTACCCGTTTGGTATGCGAGAAGGAGCAACAAGGAACCTTGCACTTTGCAGCTGCTAATTATTATCAAATGGAGTGCAGGGGAAGGACCATTGAAAAGCAGCGATCCCGTGCAGTGAAGTTTCAAAAGAATTATCAACCAGAATCCTCTACAGTCCCGAAAATGGTCAATAAGTCGCAGAGTCTCTAACGGAATACGAATTGACAGTATTCCAATTTAATTAAAATCCCAGCATAGTTGTATAATACGTGAACGAGGGCGGAATGCTACCAGTATCAATTGGTAAAATTTATCAAAGCCAGGCTGGGACGTCGCGACGGAACTTGTAAAGCTCGATACCCGAGGGGCTGACATTAAAGCGTCATTTAAATTCAAAGGGACGCGCGACGCAGTCATCGACCAAATGGAGGCTGACGTCGCGTATTCCTGCTCACCGTTCGATAAATCGCGGGCGCGCAGAAAACATCTGCACGATGGCCAGGACTACTGACAAGAGTCCCTGCAGAAGAAACCAATAAAGGCCCCCCCCATTCGAAACCGCTTGCAGGCGGTAGCCGTGAATGGCTTTCGAACAGACGGGCGGTTGCGGACTGAAAACTGCACGCCGCCGAGTGCCATCCACGAATCATGAATCAGTTTCCAATGAAAACGCAATTACGGCCGTCGAAAGAGTTGCGTCTCCTTTGTGCGCGCCCGCCCGTGCACACAGCCCGCGAGCGCAGTGGTCAATGAACGCGGCGCGATTTTTCTTCGCAACAGTCTCATCGCACCCGCTGAAATAGCGCCGTTGATCCTTTCCAGGGGACTTGTTAAAGCCAGCACAAACAGCCGCGATGTTGGCAGCTAATAGAAATATTTGTTCGGGGGGAATGTGATTTCTTAAGTGGCGATATTGAAATTCGCGAAGTTCTCGAGCTCGGCTGCGTTGACAGGCTCCCAGCGTAATATAACAGTTTACTGGTTAGCGAAGTTTGATAGGAGAGTCAGTTGAGATTGTCTGGAGCGTTATAGGGCTAATGAGGTCCTTTTTATTCGCAGAGGGTGGAAGCGTTTAAGTGACACGGTGGGGGTTGATTGTTGCAGGGGAGAGGAGCGTGGAGCGTGATCCTGACGATCGACAGCGTTCAGAAGTCCGACACGGAGAAGGAGTACGTCCTGGAAGCCCGCAACGATGAAGGAGCTTACGAATATCGTATCGTTTTGTCGACTTCCACAGAACCCGCAGGTAAAACAATCGGCACAATCACGATTATAGTATCGCGAATCACTTGCAACGCACTACGCATCACAGTAGCGTGCAAAATAGGGCAAAGATTCTCGTTACACTGATGTTCGAAGAATGGAATAGAAGCATCCGTTCTTCATAATAAGACAGATGTAATTTGAAATTAGTCAGTGGTACTTTCGCGATAGATTTTAAAAATTATTCTACTTAATTTAATCTAACACGAAGCGAGCAGAAATACCCATGTTGCCAGTTAAGGGTTGAAAGAAGAGAGTAATTTGCAACAGGATATTATTATTAATGATAGATATCAGGCTAATAGGGAATATTTAACGTCACGAAAGAAAGGGGTTGCGGATGATAGCGATTTCATTCACTAGTAGCTGTCGATCACGCTGTTAGTTCTCTCGCACCTCGTGTTCGCCACTTCTATTTCACTCGCGATCAGTCGAGCATACTCTATCGATTCTCTACGTCACTTTCATTGTCACCATCACGTATTGTTCGTCATCGTTAACTTCTCGATGTCGCTGAAAATATGAATTAGAGAATTACGTCTACATGTGCTATGTGTTTCTAACGATATCGATCCTTCACCGCATGCACTCACGCAGGGGCGTTAAGTCACTTCTATGGTAAGCTCTCCGAACACATGCACGCACTAGGTAATGTCATTCTTTCAAATTATTATACGTAAGTAGTTGATGTCGCTGTCTATGCGCGGAGTTCCATGGATAAAAAGGAATCAGTCCAGAGCAGAAATATTTTTTACTTTATTTTTGTTTATATATTATTTACACATAATAATATATTTTCACTTCTTCTTTCATCTTCCAGAGTTCGCTGAAAATATAATCCCTTGCACAGTCGGCTTCATTAATTCTCAGCGAAATCAATATTTTCAGAGCTAACAATGTCAAATTCGCACAAAGTCGGAGTTAACAAAGTGGATTTGCTTGATATCTTCAATGCGAGGCGCGTAAACATTATTCCAATATTTTGTATTTCATTCTGCTCTTTGGCTACCATCGCTTTGTTCGTTTCATAGAAATCACGTGAATGGAACTCCGCGTTGACGGGACACGTGTATGTCTTGTATGTAATGTTACATTGTTCTATTCGTACCACTGAAAACATGAATGGCAGATCTGTATTTTTCTTTTCTCACCATGGAACGCGTTAATAAATCTCTGTGCGATTGCCTCCTATCTGAATCAAAGCTTCCTCGATCTCGAACACGGGTTCGCGCCACTTTCTTTGCACAGTTCTGCATCAGAATTAGTTCCGTAACATTGCAATCGCAAGAAGCTTCGAATGCTTGTTGAGTCTTATTAAATATATACTTTTCTTATACAGAAGTATCTTTGCGCTTGCTTCGTATACTAAGACTCTGTTAAACGTTTCTCTCCGTGTCGATGTACAAAACGCCGTTCCACTTTGAATGATTAACTTTTCTTAAGGAACTGCAACAGATATCGTAATTATCGTTTGAAAATACTTTGAAGCTTCGTTCAGCTGCATTTCTCGTTTGCAGGAGTCCCGATTAATTCACATGTTGTGCGTTGGCGCATGACACAGTTGTTTAAAAGTATTTCCAAATCTTTTACTACACTTGCAACGAATCTTGTTTTTTTTTTATTATTATTACACATTTTCTGTTTCATTGAAATTCCAGTTCGATTCGAAACTTTTGAAATCCTCTGCTGTTAAACATTCTCTCGGATCGTATAAACTTGTCTTGCCCAGGTGAAACAATGCAGATAGTCTTATTACGTTTCTCTACCAAATTTCAGGCGTTGATTTAGACGTTGGCTCTATCATTGGCATCGTCGTCGGGGCTCTGGTGCTAATTCTCTTGGTTTTCCTATTAATCTTCGCCCGCGCGACCGGACGCTGGTGCTTTGCAGGTGAGTAGCTGTTCCTTCCAGCATTTTCATAAATTATTAATCCCGTGCCACACGCTCCCACTTCCCCACTGGCGATTCTTTCGTGTACCGTTGGTATTTAATTGCACACGAGCGGCAACCACCGCGGCGGTCAATGAATTAAAAGTTAAGCCGAGCAGACATGAATAAACAATGAATAAAATTCTCCTTTCGAGCGATCATTTTAAAATTCACGCGAATGTGAAATTACCGTTTGCCTATGAAATAAATGAAAGCAAAAGCGAGCATACTGTTATCAACGCGTGTTCACACTTCTGCCCGCCGCGCTATGTTAGCTTCTTTCACTTGAAAGACTGTAGCAAAGTAGTATAAGCCAATGTTTGACGCGAAGGTACTCATAGAACCTTGCGCGAAGAAGAGAGGAACGGAAAGGAGGAAAAGTAGCGATAGAATATTTTACGAAGAAGAGATCACGCCCGATTTAACATAGTACATTCTGTATGTGTGCGATGGTTGATGTCTAGAGAGTGGACAGTGATTTCCGCCAACTGTACACCATTCTAATAAATGCCTACTTATTGTTATATTTACATTTATATATATATATATATT
Organism: Andrena cerasifolii; assembly: GCF_050908995.1. Classification (NCBI taxonomy): domain Eukaryota; kingdom Metazoa; phylum Arthropoda; class Insecta; order Hymenoptera; family Andrenidae; genus Andrena; species Andrena cerasifolii. Next base: position 21,845,883 of record NC_135119.1, on the reverse strand, counting down.
TGTATGTATACAAATGTCTTGTGTGTTGTGCCGCTACCGATAGGACAGCATGCAAGTCGGGCCAAGTAAAGAATAAGGAGAAACATCAACAATTACCTTGCGATTCCGTACTCTAGGCATGACACTGTCCAGGGGTAAGTCACCTCAGGCAGCAAAACAACAGCCCCCAAATTCTGCAACGTACTGCTCGTTCCCTCGTTCAGCATCAGCCCCTCGTCTTGCTCGCCACTTTTTCCCCTGCGACCATTTTTTATCAGCCCCTCGGCCAACATCTCGCGTTTGCCGTGTTCCCCAGCCTTTGGTTCATCGACGAGAAAACACTCGATCACTTCCACCAAATTCCAACACAGCTCCTGAGTTGGTAGAGAAGAAGTTTAGCAAAACAATTCTTGGGGAGATTTCTAATAAAATACTTTGCACAGGGTGTTCCATTTTAATCGATCAACCCAAATCTCGCGAGAATTGCTGGCGATATCGGGATATCTTAAAAGAAATTAAAAAGTTTCGAACATTCTAATGTCGCGATCATGTCTCTGCTTACCTGTAGTAGACCAGATTATTCAGGGATACTCTGTGCATCCCTTACGAACAGTGTCGCTTAATCATTCCCGCGTAGAAGCGAAAGCCTCGTCGAACCTTCGTTTATTAAGCATACCTGGACATGCAACAGCCGCAACATCGTCCTGACAGTGGAAAAAATCGACACAGCACACGGAAACGAATATGTAATCCGGTGGAAAAATAGTAGCTCCGAACGACAAATATTAATTTTTTTTTATTTTTATAAAAACTCCGACAATAAAACTTCTCTTTCTAAATGTTAACGTTAGTTGTTTAAAAGCGGGAGAATGTGGGAATCGTTTTAAATATCGAAAATCCTTTAGAATGGGAGAGATAAATCCCGGTTGCCGATCGATTTCTATGATTGTCGCTGCGTTCCAATCATTTTTTTTTTTTTAATTCCATTCGAGCCGATTCGCTGTCAGGATAGATGGAAAAGCGTTCAAGTCCGGCGGTGCCGCGCGGAAGAGAATAAACACAGTGGGAGTTCGATTATTCCGTGCCGGAAATACAGCGTATGATCGAGACCCGCGGCGACGAGCGAACAAATCAAAATTTCATTGTCTGGAATGATCCGCTTATAGGTTTACGATACCGCCGATAAATTTTTCCAGACACGCGATTTGTAAGAATCAAAAGCGCACCCCTGAATTCTTCATAAACGCTCCGAGAATAAAGCGACCTGTTTCTATTCGTACGAGAGAATTCAACGCGAGGAATCCTTGGGGCGCAAAATATTATCCCTGACAGCGGTAAAGTTCGGAGTAGCCCGAGTCTGAATGCACCCTTCGGGAAATTCGCTTGATTTCACCGGGAGACGTACACATATCGGTCATCGATCTGTGCGTGCACGTCGTGCTTACGAGTTCCGCCGCATGCAGCAACTGGAATACCTAATTTATATCGCAATCACCATTACTCGATGCAGTGTTTTTCAAACTTCACTCCTCGCGGCCTGCCAACGGGGCGGGGCAGCAACGAATTCGCCGGAGGGAAAGTTCGGCCGGAGTAGTTTGGAAAATCGAACCAGCGAGATCGTGAAAGGGAGCACATCGGTGCCCGGTTGATTGCAAACAAACCAAAACGCGCGCGCGCGCGCATGTAAACAAGACTATAACTTCGCCGGGGATATTAATTTAACGCATTTAGTAAATGGCCCGGCCCAGTGCTCGAATTCAAGTGCAGAAAGGGCCGGTGGTGATCCGATTCGCGATCGGAGGATAGGTCGCGAAGGGGGAGGTTTGAAAAACACTGTCTCCGGGCGAATTTGTTGCGACACTTTGTTCGAGAAACTCCCCGGCGGGATTCGTGTAAGTTCCAGCCCCATTTGAGGGGAAATAGCGTTTCCGTTTGCGGCAAGCAACGATAAACAATCGGCGAAGGCAAGTGTGGTGATGTTTGTTCCGAAGTCAAACAACCAGCCCCTATCGATGTTAATTTTCTTTGTTTCGACTCGCTTCCCCGGTCCGTTCATCGCGGCTATTTCCTCCCAACTCCAGTAGAACGCAGGACAAACGTGACGTTGCCCTTTACCTAGTTTCTGTTTTTCGAACGTTCAAGCATGCTCGCGTCACTACGCCCTCGAGCCTCCCTACACCCCTTGCAACCTAACGAGTTTGCTTCGTCCTTAGAACATGAATATCGATGTGTACACGTAGAGGTACTGTTACGTTTGTCGACGATTAGCTTGACATCTACGTGTTAGAAAGTTTGCGACGTTTATTTGCGTTCTACCTCGCTTGGACTTGATTACACTAGTGCGATGACCCTGCCTGTGAATGTTTCGATTGTTAACGATTAATCGCTTCTGACCGTCGGTTAATTAGCCGTGCTCGAACGCAAACGCCCGAGTGACGCAACCGGATTTTCAAGGAAATTTATTGCAATTTCTGGTCAATTATGTTTCTGGATAATCTGCCGGAGATGAACGCGCTAGATTAACGCTGCGAAGTTGGTCATTTAATTATGAAATTTCTTGGCAGTACGGAGGGTGCGGCGCGTAATTGGGACCACTTTGATAATTTTGTAAACATTGGTGCTAATGAATATTGGTTCAGACGGCAGAACACTGCATGCAAACTCTTCTCGTTACTTATAGCTCTCGAGGCTTTTAAAACGTAATTAGTTGCAAGATAAACGTAAAATAAATGAAGATGACGAAGGCTTGCAAAAGATACCCCCTTTAAACTATACCTACAACATTCGTCTGAACCAATTTCTATTAAGGGTCATGCCTAGTTGGCAGGCGAAAAATGACTTGATTTTTGGGATTTTTTGTGTGGAAAATCTAATGTATATCTTTTACAACTATTTGCTTATTTTAAAAGTACATATATTCAGCAACTCACAGTAATTTTGTTATAGGAAAATATTAAAAAATGAACGAATAACAGCCACTCTTCCGGAAGCTATTTTTTTTTTTAAGCAGTGAGCACGATTTCTCCGAGCCGGATCATCTGAAATCGAAAAGTGAAGAAGATTCTGTTAGTATATGAGTTTATATGGTTCGTGAACGAAGGATTTTTGTTTTTGATGAAGAGTCTATTTTTAATTCACGAAGAACGAACAATTCGGACATTGAAAAATCATGATTTTACGTTAAACGGCTGTCATTTTGTCTGAAATAATTTTTTTTTCAAAAATCCTTCGTTCACGAACCAGATAAATTCATACACTAACAGAATCTTCTTCACTTTTCGGTTTCAGATGATCGGGCTCGGAGAAATCGTGCTCACCGCGCAGCGCCATTATTGTGTCTGTTATTCCTTTATTATTTAATATTTTCCTATAACAAAATTACTGAGGGTTGCTGAATATATGTACTTCTAAAACAAGGAAATAATTCTAAGAAACATGCATCACATTTTTCATAAAAAATTCACGAAAGTGACGTTCTTTTTCGTCTGCCAACTAGGCACACGACCCCTTAATATCAACATTCACGAAGTTATCGAGATGATTCCAGGAACGTCTTGCATTTTCCCTAGCCAGCATATAGTAGCCTTACATCTTACAAAACATTCTACTTTGCCACTCCGCTAATCAAAGACGGGCTGAAAGAAAACCTCCCTTTGCCACTGACTTTCCAAGAACATAGAAAAAAAGGCCAGTAAACTCGACGCGAAACTCGCGCGTTTGCCAAACACCCGAACGACAACGAGCCCCGTGCCTCACACGCTCCAACGAGAACACAAACGAACAAAGACGAGAGTAGAATAGAAAGAGCCGCGAGACAAGCCCGACACCAAAGACACTAACCCACAGAGATCGCTTAACGCCTTAACGAGTCAATTGCAACTGGAATTAAAAAAAAACAACAACAACAGTAAAAAAAAAACAGAAAAAAATCCACACACGCACTTTTGCCTTGACCGATCGTGGCGTTGCTTGTTGCAGCGAGGCGTCGGGGCGACGAGGAAGCTGCGAGCGGCGTCGGCGCCGGAAGCGAGGCGCACATCACACCCGGGGACGAGGACGAAGAGGATCACGAGGACCCGCGCATCATCGACGAGAAAATACCGCAGGGTGGCCAGGAGAATCCGATACACGCGAGCACGGAATACGTGAACGGCCGCACGGACCTGAAGGAGCCGAAGAAGGACGAGAAGACGGACACGCCTGTTTAAAAGCGGGCCCGCCGTTCGACGGTCGTTCCACCTTCAGACGCGGAAATAAGCTGTCATTTCGCTCGTTCAACATCGACCACCCTTTGCACTGTTCTATCCCGGTGGGACGTTCATATTTATTCTCGGTACACGATGCGTTTGCTCCAAGGTCGTTGGTCGAATCGAGGGACTCCACTTAAGGGCGGATCCGAATGAAACGGGGATCATCCTCGCGGGGGGATTCCTTTTTATTTACATAGTCGGGGGTTTCACGGTGAGATTAGAGGCAGTCGTCACGATACTCATTGCTCAGCATCGCTGGAAACGATTATTTGAATCGGCATTGCTGATCCGACCTTGCGCCTCGAGTTTGGAGGTATTTCCACTTTATTTTATTAGATATTCCATGGCTAGCGCGGCATTCCAATGGATTGTCGGGGTAAATTGGCAGCACTTGTTGCGAGCGAAACGAGTCGATTGGTGTTTAATCATTTTTGAACGGACAACCGGTGTTTGCGGCCGATAAATGACTCGGTTAACAATTGGCGGCATTTCTCTCCATCCGCGGTGAATTATTCGTTCCATCGATCAGTTTACGTTCAGCCAGGCTGTTTCGATCCGACGTGCCTTGGGAAGACAGGCATCGGTACATATCAATCTACCTTAGCTACCTTTGAACCTGCTTATTATTTAAATAACAGCGCCGCACAGCCCGTCATACTGTCTCTGATGATTTATCGGCGGATCGAGACCTCTCTTCCTCGATCGGCGGTAGAGTGCAAAGGGTTTAAAGTCGATGCCGGCGAGGGACGCGTGCACCCGTTGGGCCGACACGCGCGCCCGCCTTCGCCCGGGATCTTAATTTAAGGGGAACGAGTTTTCACGATTAATTGCGTATTTATTCTAAACTATCTACGGTTCAGTATTTCCAATAGATCTTGATTCGCGGCCGAGAATACGAAGGAAGCTTCGCGAACGTATAAAATAGAGAGGGAAGGGGAAGAAAATGAGATCTGATCGCCTTTCGTTCGCCTCCTTATTTTTCTACGATTTCGTCTGTTCGATGGCAGCTGTTCGTAGCCTGAAACCTACGACCGTACGCAGACGCGTGAACACGATCCTCCGTTCATCGCCGATCACAAGGATGACGATCGATCATCCCTCCGATGCCTCGATACTGCGCGCGCGCGCGATAGATCGCCCAACCCCCAGCCCCAAACACCCCCTCCGTTTTTCACGGTGTAAGTTTTGTAAATAGGATCTCGGGTGCGACGTGAACGTCGCACGGGTAGGCGATTTCACCGCCATCCTTTCTTTCTCGCGAAGAGCATACCGGGGAAATTCGCTTGGGTCAAGATATTTACACGCTACTATACGCAACTGTACGTTGTTCGATCGTTAATTTTTCGAGGACCATCCGCCGTAGGGAGCATCCGAAGGGTAATCGAGACATTGAACGCATTCCTCGAGACTCGTCAGGCATTTTATAAGCACTTTAAGGAACCAAAAAAAAATAAAAAAAAAAAAAACCAACAAAGAAACAAGAAAGAAAAGACAATGATTTCACACCGTCGGCTGTTAACGAAGTTCTATGGACCTCGAAGAGTTAAGGGATCATTTAAGATCGCTAAGGTGTATCGTTAAGTAACACGTGTTTACGAGCTGTCCTTAAAATGTGTACCGTTCTACTCTAGGGGAAGATAGTCGGTTCCGGAGCCGAGACTCTCGCGCCGAGCCTCGCGCGACCGGGGCCCCCTGCCTCCGTAAGGGGACGCCGGTCGGGTGACATCGAATTTTCCAGAGCATCGACTGAGAGAGAGACTGTCGTCGTCGCGGTTGTCGCCCCGCCTCGGGCGCGAACGCGTCACTATCTGGAGCGCGACGTCTAGTTATTATTAACGATGTAATTAAGTGTAACGAGAGGACGCGACCGTCCTCCGATAGAGGGAAATCTCACGCTAGCGCGAACAAATCAAATTTTTTAGTCGAGGTTTTTTCTAAACGACGCACGAACGTCTAGGGGAGAAGCATAGAAGAGAGAACACCCATTAACTGAATTGCGCGTGCACGATAAGTGGGATTCCCGCGAGCCCCAATGTTTTTTAAGAATTCGCAGGCTTGCGTAAACACTCCCGTGTGACGTTACAGTACCATAGCTCTTAAATTATCGCCAGAAACGCTGTCTAGGATATGGAAATTCCTGTTGGGAAGGTACAGAGGCGAGCGAGTTGTTGCGACGACCTCGGGCGACCTGTCCTTCTCGACCCGTGATCGACAGGCGAGAATTATTGTCGCGGAAAAACGCTTCACGTGCACGCGCAAGGAGATCTATTAAATATCACGCCGTTGCCACGTTCGAAGACAAACGAACACATTCCACGATTGTAGCTTTCGTTCGTAGCCAGGCTTTTTTAGCCGAGCCCCACGTGCTGACTGACACGTGATCGTATCGCCGTTTTGTAATTTAGAACGTTTCCTGGGACAGTATTATTTATATCGAAGGGGATCCACTGCCTCGGGAACGACGAGGCCCCCAACCTTTTTCTACTTCCGTTTTTTTTTTTTGGAGGGGGGTTGATCGTGCAAACCCCGTCGCGCCACACTTTTCCCCTGCGTACGCGGTATCGATGATTTACACTCTCGATCGACGATTCGACAATTCCAAGGGAACGCATTATTTTCCGTGAATACTCCTGTAATACTCTGCGGTCGGATGTGTCGCGGTTAAAATCGTCCGAGGGTGACTATTCGAAGCTGACACTGATTAATCCGTAATTATTAACCCTTTGGAAAGCAAATCATCGCTCTCTCTCTCGAATTACTCTACCGAGGATCTTAACGAATTTTTAAATGTCAAGTCGCCTTTTTGAAGCATTTTTTATTAATGATAATAAAATACTCGATTTCAATGGAAGTTTTGTAACAACACATTTCGTTCGCAATGAAGGGGAGAACGCTGCGTGTGAATAGCACAAGTACGCCTGAGGTGTTCATAGAATCGTGTAAAAATTTACGCGACTGTGTCACTTCAATGGTAAAGCTAATAGAACTCCAGGAATTAGTGCGATCGTTAAAGAGAAGGGTCAATTAAAAACGCACCGCGTCTATCAGTCGCGCGTTTCCGATTATCAATTTTACAAATCACGATCATTGGCAGATCTTCTATTCGATCCATCCACCGCGCATACTTTTTATACATTCGATAAAGACTGCAAGCATTCCGATCGAGACTTTTCATCAGAAGCCCACTTTTAGACAGAATTTTATATTACCCTGCAACGTCACTGTAAACTCATCGAGAAGCAACGACCAATGGCACCTCGTTTCTCAGACTTTCATACGATCGACAGAAAAGAATAGATACGATCCAGGGTGAGGAACCTTCAGAGACTCCGGCAGGCCATTTGCTGACGAGAAAGTGCCGTTTATCAATGTTCTAATCGCAGTTCGCCGCGTGGCTAAGTCTCGCGGTTTCCTTTACGTTCGCGACAGAAATACTATGCCCAAGTACTCCCGCTCTAACGACTTTTTCAACGAGATTACAAGGGACGCGCACCGTTTTCCATCATGGTGCCCTTCGGCCCGGCGGCTGGTTCTTACACGTCGTCGGCCTTTCGATCGATACCGTTTTTTCCCTTTCGTTAGAGATGCAAGGAACACATGTAACGGGCCGGATAATTCAATCGTTTCGTACTTTGTACCTTCGGAGCAATAGCTTAAGGGAGGTCAGGGAAAGATCGTATCTGGGGTCGTTGCAGCGAGGCGCGGCGTTTTAGGTCGGGATGAATATTCATTACACGAGAGTGCTTAACTGGCAAGGAAAATGCCGTCGTAAAGATTATTTGCAACCTTTGCAACAGACACGTCCATGTGTAATAGAAAATGGGGAACAATGAGTGGTGCAGCAAAGAGGGAGGATGGCTTCTCGCGCGGAAATGCAGAGTGATTCGTGATTGTATCTACGGGGTTTACTTGAAGGGGCAGGTGAATGTAGAGCAGAAAATCAGGGAGAGATGGTAAACTTATTCATACACTGTAACACCTGTCTTCTGCGCAAGAAATGGTCCTCCCTTCGATGTCCCACCATGCGTTAGATCTTCACCCCGCGGAGTTCATTAATTGTATAAAGCAGAGGGATGTAGCGAAGTCTAGACGAACCGCGATTGAAATACTTTCGAGAAGTGAGTTTTAGTAATTTCATTATCATTCCCGTCGACAATAAGTGTTGTTTGTACTTTTGTACGGGTGGATCTTTGCTTGGCTCAGTCGTTGCGAAAATACGAGAAACGAAAGACAGAGGGACGACAGTGCACGTACACAGACACACATATACTTATATACATACACTGGTGGCAGAGAAGAAGTTGATGAACGTAGGTCTCCGCGGCGTCGTAGAGAAGAACTACTCGAAACTAAGGCGTAAGAACAATATAAGGTGGGGGAATAAAAAGAGAGATGAATGAGACGACGAGGAGAAGAATGAGAATCGATCCCTGTATCTGTCATTCGCTGACGAAACATTTCCGAATTCTGCACATACACTCCTTCACTTTTTTCCATATGCGATCGTGTTTTCACTAACAGAGAGCGATCGTCTTGTCCCGCGAGTTCCGCCGAGGTCTCTGTGCACTACACCAGCCTGGCGCGCAACTGCGCCAGAAGAAAGAGAAGAAAGTAACAAGAGAGGAAGTTAGAAGGGAGCATTGAAGTTTCTCCCAGGGAACTCGTTGGATGAAGACGACAGAAATTACTGCGTGTTGTATATATTAAATATATATATAAATGAAAATATATATATATATAAATATATTATAAATATTACGGTACGAGATTGAATAATATAGTAATGAATATATTATATATATATTATATTCTGTGTCGAGGGCACTTGGCTTGCAACTCGTAAATATTAAACTGAATACTTATTTATCCACTTGCACTCCAATTGCCGAGCGACCGGTCGTTATCCGTGGATTCTTTTCGAGAGGAAGACTATTAACGGGGCAGAGTATAAGGTTACACTTAAGAGTGATTTAAGGAAATCCGCGAAGAGAACGCTGGCGGACAGCTACGCGGCCGTGCTTCGTCGCACGGGCGAGAGGGGCCGAAGTATAGGGACGAGACTAGCAGCGCGGATATAATTAAGCAGATATTACGAATCGATTACGTGGATGTATGTTGCCAATTAAGTACTTTGTATCGTGTTCGCGAGACGTCGAAGCGTTGTCCGTGCCGTTAAAGAGGCTGAGTGAGCCGTATCCGAATGCCCATCGTGCTGTTAGCAACGGCAGCCTACGTTCGAGGAGAGATGACATATATTTACTGCCTACTTAATACTGTACATTTATTAAGTCGCGATGTGCGAACCGTTCATTTTGGATGGGACTCTGATTTCTTTATGAGACGAGTTTCTATTTTTTAACTTTTCATGCCTCATTTGATACCCATCGTTTTGTCGAAAGTCAGAGTTAGTTCAAGCGAAAGCTGAACTGCAATGTTTCATAATAGGGCTGCAACGAATAGTCAAATATTTTAAGTATTCGAATATCCGAATACCAGAGAAATTGAATTTGAGATTCGAATAATTTAAGTATTCGAATATCCGAATATTCGAATACCAGAGAATTCGAATATCCGAATATTCGAATACCAGAGAATTCGAATATCCGAATATTCGAATACCAGAGAATTCGAATTTGTGATTCGAATACCAGAGAATTCGAATTTGAGATTCGAATATTCGATTATTCGAATACCAGAGAATTCAAATATTCGATTATTCGAATACCAGAGAATTCGAATATTCGATTATTCGAATACCAGAGAATTCGAATTTGAGATTCGAATAATTGACGTATTCGAGTATCCGAATATTCGAAAAAATGATTCGTATTCCAAATTACCCGAATTATTCGAGTTACAGCTTTACTTCACACGTCGCAATCTTAATTAACTGAATCTCAAAAAGCAAATACCTGCCATTTTATACTACCTATTAAATATCTCTCTCGATTTTAAATTTCCAAAGATATTTTCTCGCCCTTGGCAGAGCAGAGTTGCTCCCCCATGCATCCTCAGCGAATCCCACGATAAACATTGTGATAAATACTGTTTGTACTACCGATTAACGCACCAGCGTGCCAGGGCATGTAATTGAGTCTAACAAACAGGAAGGAAAAACGCGAGGGGATGATTCTACCCTGTACCGAACACCTGGGGAGCCACCGCGGCCGCTCGAACTTTTTACACGCATAATGTAGGCCATTGGTGATTTTTACCGATTTTTACCGGTGCCCGCGAAAACCATTCCGTGCTCGGCGAGGAGAGCGAGGAGGGCAGCGAATTCTGGGACAGTTTTTTGGAGCCGTGCTTTACGACCGTCGCGATTAAGGTGGCCGTTCCATTCGATCGCGAGAACGATAAACATGATTTTTAGTGCCTTTTCGGATAGCGAACATTCACGGAAGCATTGGAAACAGATACGAAAGGACGACGAGCGTGTTAAAGTTGATTTACGAGTATATATTATAACGCGCGAACTGAGGACGACGCGCGCCTTAGGGTAACGGCGTTTCCAATGTAGTAAAAGGTATTCTTCGTGGGCGACAGCCGTTACAAGGCTGGCAATCATTTCATTCGCAATTATCGTGGCTCGGCTTTGCGGGAGCGGTAAAGTATTTTAAATCCTTCGCGGTCGACAGTGTAGCTTCCTGACCTCTATCTTTAAGTACCGAGGAAAATCATTCTGGCTGAACATGGAGCGTAGAGCTACACGGACGCATCGTCCAAATTGAAATAAAAAATTGCCACGTTCGGTCATCTTAAGCGCAACGGGCGCGCGCGGTTTGAACGGGACTGCGGAAGTCGCGTCAGCGTGAACTGATCCACGGACGGATGATAACACGAGGAAACCTGTGTCGAAGATCACTGCCAAAACGCCCCTCCCCGGATTTCCTTTCGTAAGTTCGCTGGAGTCCTCGTGCAACTTCGCCGCCGTGACACAAAACGAATCTCTGTCGAGGAATTCGTTGCCGTAAATGGAAACTCACACTAGACGCACGATAATCAAGAGAGGGGGAATAAAATCTCACGTTCCTCCCTGTACAATGTTCGATCAGCCTGCGTAACGACTACGACGACGAAGCGCGTCGGAACGATAATCGATTAAAACGCAGAGTTTAAGGATAATTACGTGGCGGGATACGTTTAATGTACAAAAATTCCTTGCGGTACATCTTTAATACGTTGTTAAGGCCACTTATTTCGTAATTGATTTCTATCATTGATTAATTGTAACGGTAATTATTTAAACCGCGATGATCATGCTATTATCATTGCCGCATATGTTTGTACGCGTGCCCACATCGAAGCATGTACATGTATAGCCGTACACAGACACACATTCAAATGTATACAGGCACACTGCAAGAGGCGAGGGGAGAAATTGATTGGGTTTCTTTGCGCACGCGAGCGCGATTCTGTTTCGATTCGCGTGATAAGAGGGACAAGCTCGAAGTTGAAAATTTGTAAAACTTACGATATTAACTGAGATGGTTATACTGTAATATTATAAGAAGCATGATCGTTGGCCATACAATGGAGTATATATATTATATATATATTATATATTTATGTTAACGTAAGTCTAGGTATTAAAATACGACTATAAAGAGATGACGATAACGATCTACGAATACCTGATAAATGGTGTTCTCTGAAACATTTTTAGAATGTCGATGGTAATTTAAATAGACGGGAGCGCAGAGGCGGTGATAGAGCGGCGCGAGTTGTCCAGGATGCTTGAGTTCGTGAACGGTTTTCTGTTCAGGGTGGGGGAGGATGCGTTTCGGTAACGACGCTTTTTCCAATGCTTCTTTTTGTAACGAGGGCCCAATGTAAAGCACAGCATCGCCGAGAGAGAAAGACGTGGAGGAGAGCACTTTAAGAATACTTCAGAGATCGCTACTTTGAAATGAAACTTAAAGAGACGAGAAACAAGAAAAAAAAAGATTAAAATTACGATTTTAAGGATTAAGGGACAGGAGGATGAAGGGGTGACGTTTGAATGTTATACGGATTATGAGAAACATACACACGTACTGTATGTATCACAGACACAAACACACGCGTACACACAGGTACATACAGGCCCATGTATACAGACACTGCGAGCACATGGAGAGAAGAGAAAGACGAATACGAAGAGAAGAACATGAACATTTTGTATCTGTACTTGTAGATACAACGCAATAGGCAAGAGTAAATCTAATTAAGAATTTAAATGAAATTAATATATAGAGAAAGCTGTATGTAATTAACTGTAAGTTCATTCATCGCTATGATATTATAACTTAGGTATTATATGATTTTTGAAATAAAAACATTTGTTTTAAATACACACGAACGTACACGAGAATGTGCCATCCCGTCACCCTCGCGATTCTGCAATTGCAATGCCGGTGTGTTCATTCAATTGGTTCAGTTCGTTTTCAATTATTCGCAGGTACCTCGACGTCCAGGAACCTCGGCGAGTCGTGAGTATTCCGTTTCAATTAGACCTCTTAATAGATTCCTAATAGCACAGTGCACTCTTGCTGTTTCAATATCTTACAACAAAGAATTTCGTCACTAATACTCTTTTTTTCTCCCTGCTAGTGCTTTACCGTAGTCAGAACACCTTGACTGCTCGCCTGACAGTGTTCCCTTCGAAAATAATTTTTTTCTGAGCGTGTAAATACTTGCTACTACTTCTCACCCTAAATTGAATTTTAAGTGCTTGGAAGTCTCGTGACCAATGGCGCACCCAGAGGGGAGCCAAAGGGCCCAGGCACCCCCCGGAGAAGGGGCTTTGTAAAAAGAAAACTGGATTTTATTCCTTGAATAATTTTTTATTATAATCATCCAATGAATTTTATTGAATTCTCGTTGAAAAATACTTTCATCCCTTCGACTCGGCTCCCTGAAAATTAAATCCTGAGTGCGCCACTGCTCGTGACAGCAGAGCGCTTCGCAATCGAGTGGAAGCTCGTCAGGAAAGCAGTCGACGAAATACTTGGTCCTCGATCCTCAATTTGAAAGTTTTTATCCATCGGTATTTACCGTATTGCCAGCAGATCGCACGATTACAGAGACTTCGCGGATCCGGCAGCGAGCGTTAGTCTCCTCCGTTTTGAGAAATCGAAAGCTACGGGCAGTGTCGATAGCCAAAGGCAAGCTTCTTTCTATTTCTTCCTCAACAACCATCAGGCTTCCGCCGACCGTCAGCGTTCACTCACCATTTTATGGGATACACTGAGACCACCTTCGCATCCGACTAACATCGCACAAGCTTCGATCCACACTGTTCTGTCTTAATCCATCTTCTAATCAATGTTGCCCCCATGCGCGTCGATTTCACGCCCACAGCGAATCGCCGCATTACAAGAGTGACGAACGACCAAAGTGTCTCTAAAGAGCGCAACTCATCGCACTCGACTTTGGCTTATGAAAATTAATATTCAATCGCGGTTTTATCGCATCGCGGCTCTTGCCAATATTCAGTCCGCGCAACAAAAAGGGGAGAGTATAATTTGACACAAAGTGAATCCGTATGAAGGATTTATGCGCGTTGTCCGAGAAAAATCGAGTTTTGCATATCATTGCGCGCAATTATCGTTTATTACGCTTAATTTGCGCGCTTCCCCGCGACTGTTCTCGTTTCTTTTTCAAACGTATTATGCGCTTACCGATCACCTTCGGTCGCCACGTTTCCGCGCCATTAAACGTCAGCTTCCTGAAGTTTAGATTCTACCGTGTGATCATTGGTAATGATAGCAAGTTAGCGAGCAATTAAAATGTGCAAGCGATAAATTCCGGGTAGTCGTAAATCCGCCGCGAAAGTTTTGCTCCGAGGTGGTCGGAGGGAAAAAGATCAATCTTGATTAATTCAGATTTGCCGCAGAAATAAACCTGCCGCGCGATCTACCTAGCGTCCGTGATTGTACTCATGAATAAAAACGTTATCGGACATCTGTTTTCGCCGGTACTACCGTAGAAATTTAAATGTTCATCGGCTCTCGGCGGATAACTAATTTATTTCGTCTAGCCATTTATGCTTCTGCCCATTTCGAATTCTTGCTTGCCATAGATAAAAATAACTTATGAACTGAGGAAACTTTATCGCCTCAACCGGTGGAAAATATATTTACAGTTTAAAATAAGAATTTACATAAAATTGCCACTTTGACATTTAGCTTTGCGAGTGTTGCATCATTTTTAGGAGAAAAAGACGCGCCACGTAATCATTTTCAACTTGAATCGCATGATAATAGTTTTTGCCAGTTTAAGCGCCAAATTTTGAAGACGCGTCACATTTCCATCGGATGGTTTCGATGAATCGAACAGTGGTTAACTTTTCATTGAATCCGACTAATTAGCCCGCGGTCTGCCGCGTGGATTAAATTAAAATCCTCCGCCAATTCGGATGTCCACATAGTTTTAACGTGCTGAACGTCTCGCGTTGGTCTCATTTCTGTATTTGGACTCGTGGCGTCCCAAAAATTTGTCCTGGCTTAAGATCATCCAGCGCAAACGCAGCTTGCAATTAAACTGGCACTAAAGAGTAGAACTTCGTTGATCAGAAGCGACACCGAAAGTGCTGGCCGTTACTCCAGAACGGAAGTGGACGGATCATCTCGAGGACGGAAGCCGAAACTCAGCTTGGCTCGGATCTTCAAACGCAACAAGGACAAAGTGTCTGGTGCCGACACGGACACCATGAGGACTGTTGTCACTGTCGACGATGAGAAGGTAATGCTTTTTAAAAGAGATGTTTAAGAATTATATTTTCAGCTGTGACATAAATTCTACATCTTCGTCAAATTTGGTTACTCCAAACTTTGGCTGTACTTCCGAATGGCCCCAGTGGTCGATCGACATATGGTTTAAGGGGAGGGGTGGGGAGCGCGTGTGGACCCTAAATCTAAAATTGTTGCTTCGGGAATTTATTAGTTTCCTAAATATTAATAACAATCTTTTAGCATTTCTGTTTACTTATTCCGACACAACGCATTCCACTTTCCAATTTGTTCTGGATAATAATAATAATAATAATAATAATAATAATAATAATAATAATAATAATAATAATAATAATAATAATATTAGTATTGGTTGGGGCTAGATGAGTGCGGGGGCGCGTAAAGCACGGTAGCGAACCGATGTGAGTTAGAAGATTTGAACTAGAAACTTGCGGATAAAATCCATCTTATTGGTCAGGGTGGATACCTATTACTCTATTGATAGTCAATCCTCTAGGGGAGTGATTCCACAGGCCAAAATAAGACGAAAATAGAAGATACAATTTTTTGGTATCGCGTTTCGTTTTCGAAAAAATTGACTTTGACTTTCAGCAAAATGCGCGTGCCATACAGGCGCCTGAGGGGCGCAGAGGTAAGAAGACAGCTTCCAGCTGTCCATAGAACAAATTGAGGGTCAGTATGGATCCCCGTTAGGGCTACGTGTATGCAGTTCAAAAAAATAATTTGTAAAAAAAATTAATAATGATTTTTTATTAATATTTCGGAAACTAATAAATACGCGAAGCTACAATGTTAGATTTAGGGTTCGCACCCCCTCCCTACCTCTCTCCTCAAACCTCGTGTCGTTCGGCCACTGGGACCATTCGGAAGTATCCCAAACTTCTTTAAACTGTGTCCCTTTAAAGTGTAAATCGATCCTCAAACTTTGACTTTTTCTGCTTTTATACGTCTATGAATTATTTCACGATTCAACAAAATCGAATCCCGTGGAAAATCATATGGGTTCCGCGAGCAACTGGGAAACACGAGTCTAAATAATTTCAAATTCATAGCTTCAGACCACTGCACCAGCTGCGCAGGAGAACAATTCTAATCCTGCTACGGGCGAAACAGGAATAGTCTACGCAGAATTGGATTTGACGCAGCAAGGTGTCGGTCCACGCCGCCTGAACGAGGACAAAACGGAGTACGCGGAGATTTTGTACACGAAACCGGCGACGGAAGAGCAACAGCAAACCCCCGCCGAATAAATCATCAATCGCGCGACATTTAACGCTGTAACACGTAATCAAACTTCTATCTTTCCATCATCAACAAACACGTTATATTAATCGATCCTTTTCGGTTGAATTCTTAAAACGTTTCGCCTTACACTTTATACATAACGATTAGTGTTAGGAAGTTTCCTTAAAACTTATCAATTTCATTTTACGTGAAATTGAAGACTAGTGAAATAATTAAGGAGTAACGATCCAAATCAATTTTAGGATAATCGCGAAAACCTTGACGGACCTTTACACTTAACTGAAAAGGATCTACTATAATTTTTAACATTTTTTACAAGTTACTCTATAAATCATTTTATGTAAGTTTAAATTTATGAATATAAGGCGACGGGAATTAAAAACGATTTAATACGTATCGCTTGTCAGAAAGTTGCCCAATAATCGGTACGTGTTGATCCAATTTTTCACCAAGTTTACAAGCAGCTACTTAACCGTAACTGGATTGCTGGAATTTTTAAAAGAGTTTCATAGACACGCAAGAATAGAAATTTTCGAAACTTTTTTACGGAACAAAGGAATGTAACTTTCAATATCGTGCTTGCACTAGTTTCCACGACCTAAAATGCAATTCGCAGCGATTCTAGCCACCCGTGTACTGTTAAAATTGTCCCGAGTCTACGGTTGAGGAATCACGCGTTTATAAACGCGTTACTTCGTTGCGCGTTTCGGGAAAGGGAAGCTGGTCGGTGCAGAAATGTGCAGCTTTATGCGGGTAAATGGATTTGCGTTACCATAAACCATTAGTGTTAACCGTTTGCCTTTCGACGTGCACCCAGTGGCAGAGAAACGTCGCGGAAGATTCAGCGTTCAAGGTTGGGCGAGGAGATGATAGAAATAAGTGTTCAGAAATAAAGGAGCAGGAATAAAGGTTCAATGAAACGTTGCGAAAGTGTATCGCGCGTACAACGACAGATCCTAATCATTTCCTCCGTGTGTGTGTGTCGATTTGTGGTCGTAAAACGCTGAGATACGAAGAACTTGATGCAGACCCTGAAGCAAGTACACCTGCTATAGAACACTGTACACCTCTGGTACCGCGAGAATCATTGGAAAACTTGTTTCTCCCACCATTTCCCTTCATTCTTCAATAAGAAGAAATGATATGCACATTAAAATAAGGTTCGACGACCCCTGGAAGACTGTTTATCAAAAATACACCCTGTCCAATCGAATTATAAAATGGCTAAACTAGGATTCTTTCAATGCAGTCAGAACATGGGACAACTAATTCGATTAATTATACAATCCATGTTTTCATGTAACTGTCATCGGCTCCAATAGCTAACAAAAAAAGAAAAAGGAATAAGACCACTCGTTCCTGTAGTCGTACCAGTTTTTCTCCTGCATTCACACTTTATCCGTTCGACAAGCTCTTCATCGTGACTAAATGTTTTTTCGCAAGTAGTTTCTGCGAGAGTTTGAAAGACATGGGAAGCTTAGATTGTACGAACAGGATCCCGTCAATGAAGAAATTACTGCTCCAGTGAGGAATGCATCAAGTTCCCAGGAGATATATGAAAGTCAGATTTATGTACTTAAATTCTATTGTTAATATTGTTATCGCGCATTTAAATGTAATCTATGAGTGTAGCATTTCTATAGTACGTGCTGTCCGCCAGGAGGTTGCTTGAAAAGTTCGCTTTGTATGAGTTTCTGTGAATACGTGTGTACGATATAATTAAATAGCTAACGGAACAGAAATATATCGAATTTAACGAGGATTCAACGAACAAAGATGCAGCGTATGAACAAATGTCTCTTACCCGGTTTAAATATCTTTTGCGAACGATTTAGAGCGCACAATACTTTGCCTTCGATGTCCTGCGCAGAAAGTGACTGAAGATAATTATTAAGTCGACGTGTCGACGATAACTTTCAATCATATCAAACAGAACGATCCAAGCTGCTTTAAAACGACGCGCGCTGTGTTTGTATATTGTGAATTTTCGAATGCTTGATGGATATATATTATACGAATCGTACTTTTACTTTCTTTTATACCGCGATCAGCGAGGAACCATCATCTTACAGTTGCGTGCGCCGCCATTCACTTTGTGTCCCTAGGTATTTAAGGCGTGACCTATCGTAATAATGCTTTCACTACTTACGAACGTCTGTATAATTCTTTTTATTAATATAATTCGTATATCGTTCTACTATTACCATTATGATTTCAATCGTTGTAAGCTTCGTCCTGTGTCATCGCCATCGCGGATAGAGTAAACTTGATAAAATAATATTCGCTAATTATGTATGTACTGTTCTGCTGTAAAGTTTTAAGTCTTAATCTTAATTGCCGTCCACTACTGACATCTCTTACGACTAATTTGTACGTTTCGTTTTTGTCAAATAAATTACAATTTGATCGACAAGCGGCGTGTTACTCGTTTCCTGGAGAAACAAGCTGTCACGTGGAGGGAAGTTTACCAAGCGCGATGTTATCGTCTGGATGAACACTTTCCTGGAAATTCAGCAACTACTTGCTGCATTAAAATCAATTATTCCGAATGTCGACGATTTTTTCATTCTGTTCATCGATCGACCTTAATTTTCACCGCGGAAAAATGTGAATCCATTTCGCAAGGATTGAAAAACGATTCGCGATCGTTTAGCAACCAAAAATGCGGATAAATTAATGTACTGGTGGTAGAAGCGATTAAGAAAACAAACATATAATTCAGCGAGGATAAGGAATTTTGCTACTTTCAAATATTTCCGCAAGAGTGGAACAGTGTTGGAAACGTTGAAGAATGTAAATGTTCCTACGAAGCTCTTCAATTTTCTCAGTTTTTGCTGAATCAAAATGCGCTTCGCGCTGAATCACCTAACCCGAGACAAACACCCGATTACCATTGCCTTCGATTACGCGGCTGATTGCGTAAGTTATTCGAGAAACGTATGAATTCTATGAATAAACACGCATCGGAACGGTAGACAATTAAATTGCATCACTGCACTGTATGTGTCTTTTATCCTCAAAAGCATGTTCCACAAGCATTGTTAAAGTGATCGTCCTGAAAGAAGCTCGCAGTACAAAGTACTTTAATCGCTGAATGTTTTTCATATGCACATTTATCAAAATTACTCACAGCTATAAATAGAGGACCACAGTAACAACGATCACACTCTTAAGAAGTTGCGAAGAAATACTTACATAAAGAAGAGGAGCACAAGCGCTAATGTACGTAACATTGCGCACAAACCTTCCCAAAATTATTCCAATACTAAGAATCTTATCCTCCTACTGTACATCGAACGTCGCTTTACTCCTCTGTTAATGCCTCATCCTCGGTGGCCTCGGCTTCTGTAACTGTTTCGTCCTCCGTGGCTTCGGCTTCCGTAACCGTTTCGTCCTCCGTAGCTTCAGTTCCTCTCTCAGTATCCGGGCTACCCGGAGATTCGTCTCGCGCTTCGCCAGGATCGGTCGCCTCCTCTTCAGTGATAGTGTGGATACCTTCTCCTCCATCAGACACTCTTGGCTCGCGAGGCTTTGCAAGCCGATGCTTGTACTTTTTATAAACACTCTGCCGCATGTCGGACGTCCACGCGCGGAATTCCTCGCGAGCAGTGTCGGTGAGGAAGCTACGAGCGGCAGAGCACGCGAGCGGCCTTGGCACCTTGGTGCGTTCGTTGGTAAAGTCCACGACTTTTGGGAAATCGTCACAAGCTGCCAACATGTCCGTGATAGACATCTGCACTATCTCTGGCGGCTCGAACGAATCGACCACCCGCTTCTCGCACAGCTCTGGCACGTGCTGGACCGCCTTAGGGTCGAACACTGGCACTTTCTTCTCCAGAGGAGCTGCCTGGCCAACGTTCAAGTGCCACGTGGTGCTGACAAACACGCTGGTCCTGTTGTCTTTCTCCAACACGGGCTCGACACTAGGCAGCTCAGGATTCTCCAGCTCGTGGCCTCTTTGTATGCCCACGGCAAGGTTCTTGTGATACTGTAGGTACGAAGCTCCGTCTGGCACCGTGTTAGCTCCAGGTATCGTTGCTCCAGGTCCATGCGCCTTCCCTGGAGTGATTCGTATAGGGTCCATGAGGATCTTCTTCCGGGTGTCGCGGGCCTTGCTGTCCACGGAGTTGAAGTCCTCCTGCTCGAACGTGAACGCGATCGGTGTCAGGCGGAAGTCGAGCCTCTGGTTCGTGTTCAGCATCTTCACCACAGCGTAGACCAGACAGTTCATGTTCCTGCAGCGGAGGACGTAGATCGCCCCGTGATCTTTGGTGAACAGCGGCGGACCCACCCAGCAGGGATCAGCCACGTAGTATCCGTCCTTAGCAGCCAAGGCCGATAAGATGCTTTTATTGCACTCGATCAGAACGTTCGGTGACTCCTCGAAAGCCAGCTTCAGCGCGGCGGCCAGGGTCATTCTGGTCCGAGAGCCGTAAAGAATCCCACAGATACCCTCCTTGAAGTCGATCGTCCACACGTGTGGGAAGATCTTGAAGCACGGCTGCAAGTTGTACTTGTTGAAATGCTTGGCGCACTTCTGCACGGCGCTCCTTAGGCTCTCTGTGTAATAAGAGTCCCCGCAGATCACGGCTGAATCCAAGATAGCCGGACCCCACCTGGACGGATGGCTGAGGTACTGCATGGCTAGGGTAGCCACGCAAATGGCTGCGTGGTTCTTTCCACCTCGCTCGCCGAATCTGGAATCGTAGGAGCCGATTGTACCCCACACGGAGTAAATGAGATTGGACACCTCCACGGCGTAATTGTTCCAGAACTGCTTCACGTTTTGGTTCCCTGTCTCTTCCGTTTCCTTCTTCCTCTTAACCCGCGATTTCACGATATCCGGCGCGTGCCTGAAGTTCCAATGGTAATCCAGGTACAACCACATCGGGTCCTCTTTGAAGGTCTTGAACGCAGGCACGTTGATCGTGTCCACGTGAAGTTGATGAATGAAGAAGCCGCTGGTCTCCTCCAACTGATTGATGCACATATGCTTCACCATCTGACAAACGGACGGGAAAATGCCCAGGCAAGCCTTCCCACCGTTTGAAACTTTCCTCCCCTTCTCGTTGCATTGGTAAGGGTCCAAGTAGTAATAGGCGTTCGTCCCTCTTGAGTACCAGAAACCGTAGCAGCAGTTCGTGAAGTGTATGATCCCGCTTGTTTGCGATTTGAAATATCTCTTCAAGTGCTTCCTTACCTACGGCGAACAGTTCCAATATCTATATATCAACTTCCATAAAAATTACTGTATTTACTACAAAGTGTTTCGCCATCCAACTCGTACAAAATAAATGACACACCTGTAAAATTTCATACTGATATAATGAAAGGTTTCTAACCTGAACATAGAAGTCGTTTCTCAGAGTTCGAGGATGCACAGTGAGCATCACTAAAGGGCCCGTGCTGTCTCTTAGATCGAAGATCCTGTTCATCACAGTAACATTGCGCAAAATGTGCTCGGTATGAAACTTCGGCTCCGGGAATTCTCTGTAAACGGATTCAGCTACCTCGAGAATTTTGTCTATCATTCCTGGCATGGGGCTTTGAATGATGTCCCTCTTCACCATCACCGCTAAGATGGCGACAAAGTAACACCTCTTCACTCTCGGCTCCTTTACCACGTCTCTGTTGCCCAAGCCAACCGTTCCGTGTACGAAGATCGGCTTAGAATCCGGTACAGTTGGTCTGAAGATCGCTTCGAGATCGTAAGGCGCGGTTTGCATCCTATGAATTTCTGGCAGCGACGTAACTGGCACCACAGGCTCGTGGAGCCCTTTGGTATCGCTGCAATCAGGGTCCATCTTTTGGGCGTAGGAGACAGTGATCACCCTCATCACGAATATAGCCGCGTCAGGTTGATCGATTTCCTTGACGATCAGCCTTAAAAACTCCTTCATGTCCGATGAGGTGATAATCCTCAGATTCTTCGTGCCCCTGGCTACCCACCAAGCAAAACAGTTCTCGTCCTTCTTCGTCACGCCCACGTGTGCGTCCCCGCAAGTTATTATGGCGCCTGTGTAACTAGGCGTCTCGAACACTCTCTGCAGGGACATCTTCAGGTTCCAGCCTTCGATAGCGTAAAGGGTGCCGTAATGCAACGGGACGAACACCACGCGGAAGACGTAATTGGCTATCTCGAACTCGGGCAACAGACCATCGGTCATATTGCCGACGGTCGAGTCCTCGGTGGCTAATATGCTGTCGAACGTGTAATCGAGGGTAGCCTCGAACAATCCCCTCACCGTTCTCACGGACCAAGTGATTGGGTCGTGGATCAAAGACCAGGCCATGATGCAAAGATCCAGGGGCGTCGTGACAGCCGTGTGCGCCTTGAACCTTCTGTCGTAAGTCTTCCTCCTGACCAACATCTTCACCGCCTCGAACTCGTCCAGACCCTGCATCATCTTAAACGAGGACTTCTTGAAGGGCGCCAGCAACGGGGTAGTGATTTCATTCTCCAGAACGATTACGTCCAGCATGGACGCGTTGTAATGCTTAATAGGCGCAAAGCCGGGGATCGTCATGTCGTAAACCAAGCTCGTCTTCGACTCCACCTTCACCCAGTCGGACAGTTCGATCAGGGACGTTTCCGACTCGGTGGAAACCTCCATTTCTGCTGACTCCACCACGCGATCTTCCTGCTCCGTCTTCTCGACGCACCGAACATTCTTCTTCTTCCGTCTCTTCCTGCGCCTCTTCATCTCCATGTGAGCGATGCACACCGTGTAGATTCGATAAGGCTTCTTCGCGTTCGTCCCGACATTGGCTTGAATTTTCTCGAGCATGGCGCCCAGGTCGCAGAACTCCATCAAGCAGGAGTACCCTTCTTCGCTGGCGTTCCCCTTCTCGTCGCACGCGTAAGGATCGAACAGGTAGTGCCTGTTATTCGCAGTCCAGAACGCGTACGAGCAATTGATGAACACCAGCACACCGGTCTGATTCTTCTCGAAGAACGTTTCCATTATGAACCGCAGATCGTCGTCCTCGGAGTTCTCTGGATCGGCATAGACAGTCTGCTTCGTGATTACATTGTACATCGTGTGGAGGATCTCGATTTGGTGGAACCATCGATACGGCTTGTAACGGAGCTTCCCGGTTCGCTGGTAAATCTTGTCGCCCAGGAAGATGAATTGGTCCAGCGTGCTGCCGTGAAAGCGATCTGGGTCCACCTTGATCTTCGCCAAGATGCATAGCAACGCGGAGAAGAAGCAAGACTTGAAGTGGCAGGGCTCGACCTGAGCACGATTCTCCAGACATATGTTACCTTGGAGTACTCGATTTCCATCCCCCGTAAGCTTAGGATAAAAATGGGACTCGTGTAGTCGATGGTGTCAATTAATTATTTTACAACAGAACACTGCAGTATTATCTTTGTTCCCCAGTATAATGAGCACCGAAAAAGTTTCTCGAATATCTTAATACATAGACGATTATTTCACAGAATCATTAATCGAACTGTAAGAACAGAATTACATATTTGCAAAGCGCGCCAAGCGACAAGGCGCTCGCCGTGGAGCGTCTGGCCGAAAACAGAGGACGATCGAGGTAGGCCTCCGTCCGCAGCCGACTCGTAAACATAAAGTAGTTGTTGCTAACCAGCCGAACGAACGACACGTTTGTCTTGTTAGTAACCTTTCCCGATTCCCTTACAGAATTATCTACATCGAAAGTTACTATACTCACTTTCAAACCAACAGAATCCTTCCGCTCTTGCCCTTTATTCTGACCACCCGAGGTTCTCGTCCGAATCGTAGTTTCTTCAGACTCCTCCACTTCTTTCGAACTCTTGCTCTTAGAATCCGTGCTCTTCTCTTCGGATTGCAACTGTCGCGGCAAGAAATGAACCGTGAATGATCGGATTCCCTGTTTCTAAGCAACGCGAAGTAGTAGCGCTACGATATCGCTCAGAAGTTCACGAACCTGATCCTTCTGTTTAAAATCAGGGAAGAACAGTTCTAGCAGCAAGTCCTCGGTATTGCAAAGAAGCTTCTCCATCAGAGCGTCTCCCTCCTCGCCTTTGGCCAGCAGGCACTTGCGTTTCTTCTTCTCGGTGCAGGTGTTCACCCTCTTCACGGCGATTGGCGTTCTAATGATTGGCCCGAGTGATAGTAATTGTGGTCTGATGCGAACCCCGACTGGTACTTCGGGTATATCGTCAAGAACGAAATCATCCCGTCTCTCGCCAGACTCTTCTTCTTCTTCCACAGCTTTTGCCTCTTCGTGTTGTATGTACAGATCGTCGATGGCTCTCAGAGGCATCAGGCAAATAGGTAGAATTCTAGAGTACAAGTATCTCTTTGGGGACAGCTTGATCATCTTCGAGGCCTTGCGCTCCTCGCCCGTGGTGGACGGCATAACCATAGCAGATCTGGAGGCCAGGTACATCGAAGAGAAGCCACGCTTCTTCTTCACGTCCAGCCGAGAGTCAATGGAGAATCTCGACACCAACGAGGGAATTGACCTCTTGGCTCGTTTCGTTTCGAGGAGCTTGACCAAGGTCTTGTTCGATGGCATGACGTATGGCGGAGGAAGATTGTACTTCAGCTTCTCCATGGCTATCTGCTCGTGTATTTCCGTTATATCTTTCTCGCGTTGCTCGGTGATCTTCATGTTGGACGTGAGTAAAATTAAATTCAGACGATAAGGCGCGTCAGGCTGTTCCTGCTCTTTAATTTCGAGCAAAGGATCGATTATTGGCTTCTCCTCCTCTGCCTCCAGTTCCCTTAAACGAGCTCTCCTATCTTCGTCCTCCTCCTCCTCTTCCTCCTCCTCCTCCTCTTCCTCCACAGCGAGTGTGGCCAGTATGTCCTCTTCTTCCTCCACCTCGTCCACCTTCAATTCGGCCTCCAGCTTCGCCAGATCGTCGTCGGTGATCGGTAAGAATCTCGTTTTGAACAGCTCGATACCGTCCTCCGGCACTACGATCTCATGCGCCGTCGCATACTTGCCAGGCTGTATCGAGTCCAGCTCCGCGAAGTGTATCTTAAAATCGGGCTCGTTGAACTCTATGATACCGTAGAGGAGATCGACCAGCTCTTTCAAGCCTGCCACTACACAGAACGACGCTGGGTAGTCGCGAAGGCGCCAACCCTCTCCGTCGCTGCCGTAAGGATTGAACAGGTAGAAATATTCGCCTTCCCTCCAAATGCCGTACATCAGCCTCTTGTTCTCCAACACCATCTCTGGGTACAGTTTGAAGTAACACTCGAGAGCCTCCCCAAGATTCGCTAGGGGAGTCGCCTCTCCCTGAATGACCGTCATCTTGGTTTTGTAGAACACATCGTCTTCGCCCAGCTTCAGCCTGATTGGCAACATCGTCAGGTCTAAGTGGCTCGGTACAGGGAACAATTTCTGCTCTTCCTCTTCCTCCGCGCCCTCCTCATCTTCCTCCTCCTCCTGCTCTCCTAATAATTCATCCTCCTTTTTCTTGATCTCTGGACGCCCTCTACGGATCCACTCTATAACGTCGCCGTATGTTTTGTCACTGACGTCGACCATTTGATCGATATCTATGTTCCGCCAGCCAGTAGGATCCTTTAGCCTTCTATAAGCCAGCGCTGTAAGCGCCGCGATCAATCCTTGCTTCCCCCGTGACCTGATTTCGAATCCTTCGTCCAGGATGTTCTTCGAGCCTTGAAGAACCAAACGGTGAGGATTTATCACATTGTACCCTTTGATGACCCTGACGACCGGCTTCTCTTCAGGTTCCTTTACTTCATCAGCTTCTTCGGTTCCCGCTTCGCCCTCCTCGTCCTCGGTGTACTCGTCCTCTTCGCGCTCCGTCCGCGTATCTTCAAACTCCTCTTCTTCCTCCTCTTCATCGGGCACTTCCTCTGGCTCCTTCTCCTCCTCGGGCGGCATCACCACGTACGTCCGTGGCTCGTCGTCCGTCATCATGTACAAATCCGCATACCTCATCAGATCAGGACACTGGACAGCGACGTCCCTCATCTTGTCCATCTCGGGCCGTATCGTCGGCTTCATGTCGGCCACTTCGCCGGCAACTCGCATCTCGCTATCCCTAAGTGCCGTTGGCGGCGCTTGGGGCCTGCGATTCGTGCCTTTCTCCCTATAGATCACTCTCTCCAGAGGGCCACCCGGCGTGGTCCCAGTCTTCACGTACAGCACTCTGATCCCGTGCACCACGAATGGGTCCCTCTCCCTGCTCCCAGTGTTCTCCATAATCGTCTCCACCACCTGGTTGATGGAGCTGTTCATCGTCACGCAAGCCGCCTCCCCAGGCTTCATGGTGCCGTCTAACTCGGCCGTACCGCTCCTGAAACCTTCGTCGTCGCAGGCGAACGGGTCCATGAAGTAGTACGTGTCCTCGTGCTTCCAGATGGCGTAGAAGAAGCTCTTCACGTCTAGGAGGCCGCAATCGTGCGACTCGAAGAACTCGCGTATACCGCTGTCGAAGCTGAGCTTCCCCTTCTTATGACCGTAGCCGGGTATCACGTTCGTTCGGATCTTCACCTTCGCGGAATAAACGCCGAGGATCACGTCGCCCATGGCGTCGTCCAGCCGCAGCATGAAGTCCCCGGAGTCCAGGTCCTTGTCCAACACGCGGACCAAATCGACGAAGTAGATGTTCGACTGGTTGAAGATCAAGTCGACCAGGGCGCTGGTCCACTTGTTGCCATTTACCAGCCGCGAATAGACTGCGGCGGCCAGGGCTATGACCAAGGAGGTCCGCCCACGTAGAGGCTTTGGAATGGCTGGATGCATTATGTGGTAAGAGCCCTGGACTACAGCCCGATACTTCTCTTGCACCTTGTAACCACTGGGTCGCCTTTGGGGCTTACTGTCGGCCTTCTCTGGCTCGTCGGCGTCGGGTGGCTGAGTATAGTGCTCGACGCCGCTGATGGCTATGGAGTAAAGGACGAAAGGCTCGTCCTTCACGTTGCTCTTCTCCAGGATAATAAAGAGGACTCCTATCAAATCCCTGACGAGGAACAGCTTCGCCGTCCCGCTGACACCGTCTGCGGCTGGCTCGCAGGTCTCCGTTCTAGCTTGACCGTCGAATATGTTGTAGTACTTCGCGTCCTTCCAAATCGCTATGTGCAACACGGGCGAGGACATGATTCCAGCGTTGTGCCGTTTAAAGAACATGTCCAGCGCTTTCACCAGGTGCAGCTTCGTGGGTTCCACGGAACGGAACGTGCCGGCGTATGCCGCATCCTCGATGCTGACGTTCACGGTGAGCTTGTTCTGCACGCAGAGCGTTCTCGTCAGATCGAGTATGGATAGCAATCGTCGATCGTCGGTGCTGATGTCCTTGTACGATTCGCAGTAAAACGTATCCCCGTCCTCTACGATCTGGTCGATAACCGCCTCGTTCCAGCAGCGTGACTTGTACACCGTCGTTGTTGCAAAAGCAGCTATCGCCGTTGCTCCACCCTGTCATTTCGAGCGATAAGCAACGGCGATCGAACGACCGAGAGCGCCGAGTATCTCCCGTCGGTTACCATTACATCGCTCCGCGCGGATGCGAAGCAGACAAAATTGAAGGGTGTGCGCGGTTTCCATCCAGGCGACCGCTCGAGTTTAAGCGAGAGTGGTACGCCAAGCGATTTCATCTTACCGATCGCGAGGAAACTACTATCAACGGGTCGGGAGACTTGCAATAACCGCGATTTTCAATTGCAGAAACTCTGGCGCCTGATTACAGGCAACTGGGATATCTGGGGTATATGATCTGTATATCGTTGGTAGTGAACGTCAAACGTCGAAATGATATTCTAGATTCTAGAAGGACACTTTATGTATACAACTTCCCTCAATTTTGGCTACTTTACATACCTGCGAGCTCGCAGCAAATCTGATATCACACAATTTCTACATCCACCTTGTTAATCAAGAAATAGAGATATTACGCGTTAGGGCGGAGCGATACTATGTAGGCGAAACTTTAAATTTGAATTTTGCAGATGGCCTGGGTGCGGGAGAGTTGTCTTTTGATTAACCGAATACAATTGTAAACAAATTTTGGAAAATATTCATGCCTGCAGGTTCCTTTTTCTCCTAAAAATGATTATATACTAGCTGATTATATAATCATTTTTAGGAGAAAAAGGAACCTGCAGACATGAATATTTTTCCAAAATTTGTTTACAATTGTATTCGGTTAATCAAAAGACAACTACCCCGCACCCAGGCCACCTGAAAATTTAAATTTAAATTTTCCGCTCCGCCCTATTACGCATTCTAGAATTGGAGAGCCCTTGTAGAAAACGCATTAAGTGCCAAAATAAAATTCTATACTATAGTATTAGCACGTAAAACATTTCCCGATAATTTTTTTTCTTAATTTTGACACTTACAGTGTTTTCAGAAACGTGCCTTTTCTTGACTAATTGCCGCGACTGCTTCAATTGATTTCAATGGAAGCAGGAATTCATATTTGCTAGGTTTATTCGATTTCAGCTTTTATTTAAAATGTCGTATACCGACCTGATGGCCCCTAGATAGCGGTGAAAACTTGGGCATATTAATGTGAGTCATTCCTGCGCGAATTCCGTATCTGACGCAGGATGGAAGCTGGGGCCTGATTTCGGTAAGGGAATATGTGTCGTCCGGCAAATTGAGGAAATGATTTAAATCATTATATTGCTCCTGGAGATCCTCGTCGAGCTCGTCGCTGCTCGGCGCATTATTGTCAGCCGCCCGAACCGCGTCGGTCACTCGGCCAATCGCATCCACGGTCTCGGTGGAAACTACTTCCTCACATTCCGCGAGTTGCTTCAGTTGTTCCTTCACTAATTCCCTTCTCTCCCGGTTTAACTCAACGACCGACTTCCCCTTCGAGCTCTCCAGATCCATCTTGCCGATTTCAATGTCTTACGGCGCCACGTTGATTCCTCACGCCGAGCTTCTCCGACGATCGAAATCGCAAGCAGCGGGTAAAGTGTCGTGAAAAATCAAACTTGTAACATTTTCGCGTAATGTTCGATGTATCAAATAACCTATACCCTCTTCGAAGAACGAATTTGAAGTTCCACTGAGAATCTTCTTCACCCACAGATTATTCATGCCAATTCCTTAGTGGCAAGTAGCAACGAGTGATTTTCAGTTTCATGCTTTTGATGTGACTTAGAATTTTGAAAAGTTTTCCAACCCCCATTGGGGACGATGTACAGTATGAAATGTGAAGTGATATGTTTACACAAGTACTCGCTTGACGTCTGCTAAAAAAGAAACAATCGATAGGAGTCTCGTGCCGCCCTTGCGACAAAATTCATAGAAGTAACAAAATGTAACCGTGTAATTTAAGCCACCGAGATAATACCTCCAAACTCCATCATGTACTTAACGTAAAAAGCTATCAGGAACACTAAAACCCAACCAAAATGTCACTCCACAAAACTACGAAACCTCCCCCTTTAATAATTCATCTGTAAACCCAGCACACGTGCAACCCCTTTGGTTAATAGACCCTACGTCAAATTACCCACGCATCAGACAATATGTTTCACCGTCCCGAGTGTCGAAGGTACAGGCAATGGAAACGAGACCAAGCCAGCAAGTTATTGGGCTCGCGGAAAGTAGAGGAGGTAAAAAGGAGACGCAGACAGCCAGTTGACTGTATCGATGAGGATGAAGAAGAGCATGTTACGAAGGCGGAATTGAAAATCAAGTCTCGCGAGTGCAAAAGGAAGAGGAAGAGGTCGAGCAAGGGAGGGTCGAAAGCACAAAGAGTAAAGCAGATAACGAAACACGTTTCCCTGGCGGATTTATTCCTGAAGTGCATTAAACCCCCGATAGAAGTGAGACAACAACTTCTTAATCCGCGCCATATTGCATGCCTGCAGGATACTCCGTCAAAGATGGACATTGCGGCAGAGATTATGGAAGCGACAAGTAAATGTTTCTTTCTGACACTGATTAACGCTGGGAATCATTGCATATTAATATAAAAACCGCGTTGCTTAAGGGGGTACTCTCCTGGGACATTCAATTTTTTTTTTAACTTTTTTGGGGACTTTTTTATGGACTTAATGAAAGATTTTTATTAGGGGCGTGACGGATTAGGTGTAAGTAAATTTTTCTAAACTAGAACTAGTTTGCAAAACTTTAAACGCGTTTTTCTGAAAACGGTGTTTTAGAAAATGTTTGCCACGATATCTCGAATTCTATTTGACCGATTGTGCCCATCTTGTGCACGCATCTTCAGCAGACGTGTCGCTATCAACCCCAGCAGAATTAGGCGGAAATATTTTTCTATTCTAATTTCTTTTTAATTTTATAACCCGAAAAAGACGAAGAAAAATCGCGAAAGTCGACACTTAATGTTCAAACTGCAGCCATTTTAAGAATTTTTGAAATTTCAATCCAAATCTGCTGCCAACGATAGTCATGTACGAATAATTCGAGAATCTTTTTGGTTTCTTTATATCGGATGAACAGAACGACCAGAATCATGGCAACAAATCGAGCAATTTTTTTCGAGGTGGTCGGTTTTCATGGACTGTGGTGCCATCTTTATTGCATATTTTCAACCAAGAAAAATTTTTATTCATAGTTTAAGATATAATAAATATACAGTAGAAAGTTCAGCATAAAAATCTTTCATTAAATCCATTAAAAAAAATGACACAGTAGAATATCCCAATTTTCTATGCAATTAATTGGATCAATGGATCTCCTATAATTAATAATAATATATAATAATAATAATATATTTATCTTACGGGACAAGCCCATCACAACAAGTATGTGCAGTACAGTAATTTGCACAGATAATATATTTCTTCTTCCTCATTCCTACACTTACGTCGTACTTCCGTAGGGTGGTTCTTGCCGAGACAACCTCGCAGGACCAGGTTTCGTCGAGGAATGCCCGGTCGAAGGCGACCAGTTGCAAGGAAACGAAAGGATGTTGGTGAGAAGGTAGACCAAGAAGAAGGAAAGGCAGAAGAGAAACCAGACGACGAAGCAGCGGGTGGAAGCAAAGCCCAAAAAAGGCTGAAAGGTAAACGAAGGAGAAGAAAGGTAGCGTGTAGGAAGGCGTGGAAGAAGAAGGACTCGGATGATGACAGCGAGTGCGACAGTATTTGCTCGTTCCACAGCGAAGTGTGCCTCGGAGGTACTCGATAAATTAGCGTACCTCACCTTGAGCGTTGCTTTACATGTCTGTTCCCCAGGACTAAAATTAACACTGCAAGACAAGAAAAAAATAGAAGCTTATCAACGTCAAACGAAAGACGCGTAGAGCTAAGGTGAAGATTAATTCCATTGCAAAACACTGACACTGGGTAAAGATCCGTGGAAAAACGAGGATTTACGCGCACATGAATTACTGGAGGAGCGGAAGTCGCGAGTCTAGGAAAAATAAAATAACTCTCGGCAAAAAGCGATCGATTAAGTGTAATATCGAAACTTCCTCATAAGCAAGCAGGTGGACATATCGTGTTAGCAGGATCTACCGGACGATTATCGATCTTCAGCGAGCCAGTAAAATCGTGGCAATTAGAATCGCGGCCGTGTCATGTAACGCACTTTTAACGAGATGACATAACGAGGCACTGATGCTCTGGAATCGCTGTAAAAAAGTGTGCCCTGTTTGCAGGAATGAAGGGGGCTCCCTTCTAGTTTCGCGCCCCAAAGAGACGGACGCTCGGTTCGAAGGTAACGGGTAAAAATGAGCCAGTAAGTGGACCAGCGACGAGGTATGTTCGCGTTCATGGAATGCTGATAATCGCCGGTAAGCGGAGTTGGGAGCGTTGTAACAGAATTGGGATCAGTTCCAGGTACCTTCCGTAATATCTTAATGATATAATCGCAGATACAGAAACGGACACCAAGTGGGTTGCGCGTCACAGCATGACAGAGCAGTGTCAGTTCATTGGCAACTTCTCCTGAGAACGACTAATGTAATTCTCCGCAAACCTGTCCTTACGATGTAAGAAGAGTTCATGGGTTACAAACGACTGGCAATAAACGTGACGATACAAATTGTTCCTTGTTATCGAGGGAAGATTTTCCTCCCTAACAGTATGGAACAGATAAAAGATGAATTTAAAAGATAGCTTCTGCTATGATGCTTGAAGCATAAGAAGTCTAACAAGCTCCAAAGTTTGCAAGATGCTTACGTATTGTTCAGACGTTCAGCTTTCAGTGACTCTCTCAGACATTCTGACTCGTAAATTCCAGTTGTAATATTGAAACCAGTCGACACTGCGCCCTCTATGCTGGTCCTTAGGGATCGCCATTCGACGCGGAGGTGCGAATGGTCCAATGGGGTTTCGATTCGTAATTTTTGGGCGGTGTCTAGATCCTGCAGGGACCTGTGTCCTCGGGCAATCCTGCAGAACAGGATTTCGCCCAAATGACGTTAATTGAGGGTGTGTATGGTAGCCATTGCGAATATTCGGCGCAGGGAGGGAGAATTCGAGGGTCTGGGCTTATTTTCTTTTTTATACCCTCGACTTTCCTCAATCATTCTTCGGCGATGTTACAACTTCTGCGCCAGGGAAGGGGAAGGACAGGATACGACTTTTTGTACAACAGCCCCTTCGGGGATTCTTTCTCTCCTTCCAAAAACGATAAACCTGGGTAAACCCCGAATAAATTACATTCGTCTTCCCGCACGTTCCGTCATTAGCCCCGGACACGAGCTGAACGCCTTTCGCTCTTGAATAGGGGAAGGGAGATTCTGGGAAACCCTACGTAAAATTTGGACTTCCCCATGCGATATATTCGCAGTCCCTTTTGGCTCGATTCTGACGGGAAACATAAAGGGGGGAAACCGTAGAAATTTTCTGAACTTTAAAATCTAACTTTTGTTAGAAACACTTTTTAGTAAAATTATTGGAAATGCCTAAGAAATCGTACGTTGCGTTGAAGTGATCACTTTGTATAAGGGGATCTCGAAATCTTTTATGTGCTTAGGGCCTCTAAAGGTTTTAATTCGGCCCTGCATGCAACCCTGATGTTAATACCACAAAGGTGTCGAGATCGATTGGAAATCGAAGATCCTACTTGCATTCCAAGGTTAGCAGAGTTCCCTTGATTCAGTTATTAACGATAATCACGTTAGTCACTCCGTGAAAGCCATCCACTGCAAAAAGGAGCCATGCAAGCAACTCTGTCTGCACAAGTATTTACTATCAAGCGTATTCGTTGGATTAAGTAAACGAACAAGTTGACAGCGGATTGATTAAGCGTGCGTACGCAGCCGATATTCAACAAATTGCTGTGGCTAATGCGTACTTAATTAGTGTTTCCAAACAGTATATCTATGTAGACTTACTTAATGAGTGCGTACTTATTGAGTACAAACACTATATCTATGTAGATATACTGTTTGTACTCATTAAGTAAGTCTATGTAGATATACTGTTTGTACTCATTAAGTAAGTCTATGTAGATGTACTGTTTGTACTCATTAAGTAAGTCTATGTAGATATACTGTTTGTACTCATTAAGTACGCACTCATTAAGTAAGTCTACATAGATATACTGTTTGGAAACACTCATTAAGTACGCATTAGCCACAGCAATTTGTCGAATATCGGCTGCGTACGCACGCTTAATCGATCCGCTGTCAACTTGTTCGTATATCTATGTAGATATACTGTTTGGAAACACTCATTAAGTACGCATTAGCCACAACAATTTGTCGAATATCGGCTGCGTACGCACGCTTAATCGATCCGCTGTCAACTTGTTCGTTTACTTAATCCAGCGAATACGCTTGATAGTAAATACTTGTAGATATACTGTTTGGAAACACTCGTTAAGTACGCATTAGCCGCAGCAATTTGTCGAATATCGACATCTAAACACCGCCTACGAGCTGAGCTGGTGTCTAGTCTAGATACAGCACTGCTTCCGCACCACCGATACGAACGGCCTAGTGAGCAGATAGATTATTACCATTTTTTACGCAAACAAACCGACCCCTTATCTGCACATAGTGTAACTGCCCGTTATCAACTGACGATTTCAGGCGCGTCGAAAAGAAAAAGTTCTCGTCCATGATGCTGCGCTCAGTGCACGGACAGTCGTCGACGAAGACGTCCAAAACTGCACTGAATCTGTGGTAAAATCGACCAGACGGGTTACTAGATTTCGGAATCTTGCTCGCCATCGAACGACCGTGATCGGTGGCCCTGTGGCATCCAGAGTACGAGCGACCATGAAGTTGTACTACGACAAGATACCGAAACTGCTCCGTAAGTAAAAGATTCGTTCACCCGAATCTCGTTATATAGAAAAATCGGTTCCAATACTTCTGACCGATTCAGGGGAATCCTATTTTTTGGACTGAAAACATAGCAAACTTTCGGATTTTTTTTAAGAGACTAGTGATTCGATGCGTCTGAAATTTTTACCATGTCTTTATGCATTTCTGATGAAGTTGCAGTTTTTTTTTTATTTTTTAATCTATCTACATAAATAAAAATGTAAATGTTCGTTTGTTCAAAATCTTAAATCTCCGAAAGTTCTTCACCGATTGCTTTGAATTTTTGACACAACGTTGCATTCGAATACACGCGTGTTTTTATATACCTACTATTATATAGATGTCACACCTGTGACAGGTAAAAATACTATTATGTAAAGAGAGAGCTGATTTTTATGTTTGCGGGAAACTCAAGACCTATAGAACCGATCTCCCTGAAATTTTAACACGTTATTGCTGGATACTCTAGGACGGACATAGGCTATGTTGCATGTCTAAAAAACGCGTTATTAACATGG
This sequence comes from Andrena cerasifolii, assembly GCF_050908995.1. Taxonomy (NCBI): domain Eukaryota; kingdom Metazoa; phylum Arthropoda; class Insecta; order Hymenoptera; family Andrenidae; genus Andrena; species Andrena cerasifolii. The sequence continues at coordinate 21,810,968 of NC_135119.1, read as the reverse complement.
AACGAAGAAGCGCCTGGTATGTGTTGCGCTGAAGGGAAAATAAATCTTCCAAAGAAGGGAATGTTATCTTTTCCGAAATATTATGAAGAAATTAATCTTTTTTTTTAAATACATAATTTTCTTAAAATATATTAATTCTAATAAACATGAATCAGTCACGCTGATATCTCGGGCGAAGCCGAGATGGGGGACGCTTGTAATAAATATAGTAGTAATGCATGATCGACCATCACGGCGAGCAAAATTCTTCGTCCGCTGGTGTGCATGATATTTTCTGCCAGGTAATCTGACACAGAAAAATGAAGTGGTGTTTTACTTTATACATATGTAGATTCAGTTTGATGAATGAGAATATACAAAAAAAATTATTGAGGAGAGTGGTGAGTTTTCAAACTGAAAGGTCTGGACCTTTAATCTTTGCTACTCAGTTTTGCGTCAATTTTCTTATGTAACAAAAGGAACATATAACTTATCGGTATTCTGATTCGTCGAACGGAAACTACATAGGTACGTATAAAGTAAAAGGCCGTTTCATTTTTCTGTTTCCGATTACCTGGAAGATAACTACCTTGCACACCAGCGGTCGACGAATTTTGCACGGCGTTATGGTCCATCATGCATAACGTCTATATTTATCATTAAAAATTAATAAAAAAAACAGTGCGACTTTTTCAAAGATGCATAAAAACATAGTCCAAATTTCAGATGAATCGAATCACTAGTCTCTTGATAAATAATTCCCAAATTTTGCTGTTTTTCTAGCCCCCCAAAAAACCCTTCAACTGGGCCTCCACAGCAAACGAATTAACGAACGAACCAGCCTCATTCTTCTACTGCTTCCATTAACGTTAGCCGTGACTTTCACTTAGCATTTGTAAATACAACTGGTCCAGTGATAAATGACGAATGGCGACGGGGAAATATCGACGATCTTGTTTCAAATGATTCTAATGATTATATGCGACAATGGTCATTTTTCAAAGCATGATCTACATGAATACCTTCATAATATGGTGTTCGGAAGTAATTGAAGTGCTGGAAAACTTCGATTATTCGATGGAAAACAGAGGGCAATTAGGATAAATGCAGGAAGCAGTTATTCGAGCGAGGACATTGGGAATTGGCAAAAACTATTCGTAATAGAGTTGTAAATCTACAACGGTCGATCAATCATGTTTAATTATATTGGTAAACAGGCGTGTAAGGATACTTGAGGAGGCGTATACCTGGTTTTCAATGCACACGCGTTATACATCATCGGAGCATGTTTTCCTGCGCCGATATCCGTGCATCAAGGTATAACTTATTTACGCAATGCTACACAATTTACTCAATGGCATATGATTCGCAAGGCGGAGACCTACTATCAGAGAAACTTCGCAAGTAGATCTACTTTCTTTCCCGAGATACTTCGCCACCATTTTCTTGCCACTTTGGAACAGAGACCTGGCGACATAATTGCGACAGCTGAGTTTCTTTCGTACTCCGATTTCACGAAGAAGCCTCCTTTTCTTATATGTCCTTCCTTCGTTACGTTTAAATTATTAAATACGGAAGAGGCTGGTGAATGTACTTAAGTATAACAAACACCCTCGACGCACATGTCGATGGCTTAGGGTGCGTTTATGTTGGAGCTGCGATAAACGACCAGAGCGACGGTAAGAGCGAAGCATCGGAATACATTATATTGTTTTATAATGAAAGTATTTACATTGGAGCAACGAGCAGAGCAAAGCTTACTAGGGTAGATGACAAACGATAAAAGCGTCGAGAAAGAAATATTTATTTTCCTTCGCTAGTATCCCCGATCTCATCAACATATAATGACCTTATTAACGATGGATATTTAGTAAGTGCTTACATAAGTAAGTTTTAAATAAATCACATACGTTTTGGGCAGCACGAGCTGGCCTACCAAGATCAGGCCTCACGTTCTATTCTCTTAAAATTTCTCGCAAATCTACTAATGATGCTGAATACCTTCCATATCAATAATTATTTTGTTATACAAGACACAAATAGCTTTAACAATATCGCCCGCTACATTATATATTTACACTGTAAGGTTTCAGTATTGCACCAGGTTTTTTTTAGTTAAGAAACAATTTTTTTAAATCTTATCCGATGTCTTGGACAAAACGTAATCAAAAGTTTCTATTTTCGTTCGCATATATTCAACAAATTTTTGAGGATATTTTCTTAGGTCATTATACAAATGATGAAGATCCCCAAATTCATGTATATTAGTATAATTCTTCTTCAGAATCGCTCACATCTAAATGGTTCATCTTCCCGAAACCTTATACGACTGACACAGTACTATTATGACAGCTCCACTATAAACACATCAAAGAAAGATATTTTTGTGCAGTTTTTATTTTCGCTCTGATCGATGCTCTTATAGTTTCTTTCCTAGCTCCAACATAAACGTACCCTTAGTGCGCAAATATTGTATGTCCACTTTTAGTGTTTTCGAGAAAAACAGGCTTCAACGTGGTAGGTAAGATTCAGGGACATTCAATGAAGAAAAATATTATTCTTGATAAATTTATGAAATAAATATAAATGTGATTTTTATACAGTATAAGGAAGCAGTCCAGAACTATTTGTTGCATATTAGAACTGAAATTTCAGAAAAAATGGACAGAATATTTGTGCACTAACAAGGGAAGATCCCGAACCCAAAAATTCAAAAAATTCTGAAACTTTGTGAATATATGGGGGATTTCCTCCTGATTACAACGCAAATTCACTCCAGGGGGGTAAAATTAACCCTTGAAAATTCGGCTATTTCCCGATTTTGTGTTATAGCTCGCGAAGTGTAAGTGATAGAAAAAAAGTTTTAAGACAAAATTTACTTCTTTTAATTAGATCTATCATTTGGTGAAAAAATAATTTTACAGTTCACGAGTTATAACGCAAAATCAGTAAATAACCGGATTGTCAGCGGTCAATTACACCCCCTTAGAGTGAATTTGGTCAGCAAACAAAAATTGCGTTGTAATCAGGAGGAAATTCTCTACATATTCACAAAGTTTCAGAATTTTTCGAATTTTCGGGTTCGGGATGTTCCCTTGTAAGTCACTGAGATATACATATATCGAATAATAGAACAGGAATGTTCTGCATCATTTGTAGGAGGACACGTTACGATAAAAAAAAACATTTGAGGAAGTTTTGGCGAGTATGGCGGAATTCTTCTTTATAGTATTTTGTCAATGGAGAATAATGTAACGGATCGTATATGTGGCATCACTCGAAAACACGCAATCTCCTCCAGTTTCCTTCTGTCATAACATTCGATAAATAATCTCAAGGAAAACGCGTCTTAGGTACGCTCATCCACTTTGACACCCGCTGCTCCATATAATTTCTGAAACTATAACGGTAATTTCATCCGAACCGATATTGAGCTCTTGACTGTCTAAGTACGTCTAAGCCATTACCGACGGTGCGATATTTCGCTGCAAAGCGAAGCAAATTTCACATAAAGGCACTCTTCAATTCAGACGAGCTATTCGGCGACGTGTGACGGTCGTACGATATGACAATACTGCCGCAAAAAATTGCGACACACGTGAATCTCTCTATATGGTACATATGTATAAGTACCGGTGCGAAATCGCAACGAAGCCGCACCGCTCGTCTGAAGTGACTTTTATGGTGTCAGCCAAAAGCGAGCGAATAGCGGGCCGTGAACTTGATGCGGTGAACTGGGCGCAGAGTTGGGTAGTAACTAAATAAAAAATTATTTAAATAACGCATGAAATAAAAGTTACTTTAACTTTAGATTATTTGGCGAATAAAGTTAATTTTTTTATTTGTCGAGTATTTCAATCTCAGCGTCGAATAAATTTGTCAACTTCAGCTTTGACTTTAACTTTAACTTTAACTTTAACTTTAACTTTAACTTTAACTTTAACTTTAACTTTAACTTTAACTTTAACTTTAACTTTAACTTTAACTTTAACTTTAACTTTAACTTTAACTTTAACTTTAACTTTAACTTTAACTTTAACTTTAACTTTAACTTTAACTTTAACTTTAACTTTAACTTTAACTTTAACTTTAACTTTAACTTTAACTTTAACTTTAACTTTAACTTTAACTTTAACTTTAACTTTAACTTTAACTTTAACTTTAACTTTAACTTTAACTTTAACTTTAACTTTAACTTTAACTTTAACTTTAACTTTAACTTTAACTTTAACTTTAACTTTAACTTTAACTTTAACTTTAACTTTATTCGGTGCCAAATCATTTTCTGGCGCGCGCTCGAACCGTCGAGAAACGGAATTTGGCGATACTACACTGTAACGCGCGCGCGAGGCGCCAGACGTCGAATAAAGTTAAAGTTAAAGTGAAAGTTAAAGTTAAAGTTAAAGTTAAAGTTAAAGTTAAAGTTAAAGTTAAAGTTAAAGTTAAAGTTAAAGTTAAAGTTAGAGTTAGAGTTAAAATTAAAGTTGAAAAATTGATTCGTTCGCCCAGGTTGAAACGTTCGACGAATAAAAAAATTAACTTTATTAATTTCTTTAAATCAAAATTTTACTCATCTCTGACTGGACGTAACTCTTTTCCCCATGGACCAAACTTTATTCAAATCCCGTTGTGAAGCAATTCCCATGGTCGCGACACCCTCTTACCCGCATACTCCACAATTATTCGCAACCTCTCGGGAAACACTCGCATGGGTCGTGCACTTGTCCCAGAAAAATAAAATACAGTCCTCTTTGGGGCACATCGATGTAAACGGCACACTTTCGTACAATGCGCGTTAAATTCCATGGTACATAGATATGTCGCAGTGAATCTTAATGGCGCCGTTTGCCAGGTTCGGAATACAAGAAGAAAAAAAACAGCAGACATACCAGGAAACGGTTAATACCGCAATTATAAACAAATAATTAAAGGCTCTTGCCCGCGTCATTAGTGGTGGAATGGAAAACTTGTGCCGGGAGTATTGAATCATTCGTTACAAAATTCATAGGTTTCCAGACACATCATCGTTTCTTCTTACTGCAGACCACTGACTGACATTTTTTTGACCGTTAATGTAAAAGAAGAGTGGGGCTGGACGTCCGCTTCCTGATACCGGTTAAAGGGGCGCAAAAAAATGATCGAAAGGACAAATGTAAGATATCTACTGGCAAAGAATCTGTCATTTTTAATTTAACTTCGACGAAGAACACTGTGACTTAGTGATTTACTTCGTTCTTACACACAACTCTGCTACAAGTGTTGGGGTATTCAAATTGGACAGGGCACGTGTTAAGGAAGCTATTTTTTTAAACGATTTTATTCATTATTATCGTTTTCATTAAATGCCCCATCAGTGAACAGAATTTGTGACATGAAGGGATAAGGAGAAGAAAGATATGCGAACTATAAAACTTCGTAAGTAATATCTATAAGAACCTAAACCTTGTCTTAAGATGTGAAATTCGTTGTCCAGAAAGAATTGTGGCTATTCAGAAGTGGCTGCTCGGCTCGAATTTCGAGTAGCCAATCATCTCCGTTAGGGACATAGTGATTTAGGCATTGAGAAAAGGCTGATTAAACTTTCGGTGAATGAAGCTCTAAATACGAAGACCGTTATTGCGGCACGCGAACCGTGAACTTGTCAAAACTATCGAAGGAATATGTATCGCGAAAAGCGGCACTCAATGAACGACTTTTCCAAGCACATACAACGGCTGATAAGTCGGATCGTGTGCTCATAAGTAGCACAATAACTTCTTCTGGACAAAAGAAATTATCACAAACTGTAGCTCCCCATTTGTTATAGTAACGCGCTCGCGTAATGAAGCAAACTTGTAATTATTGCCGCCTTCAGAGATTTTCACGAGTTGATAAATGTAACAAAACAGCCGTAACAATAATTAATGTAACACGACGAGGGCCCCTATCTACCGATAAATGTAACACAACAGTTTCACTGTAATCGGCCACCCTCGTTTCAATAAAAATGATTACGTAATTTCTTATAAACTGTACCAAACCGAGTAATACTTGGACTGAAATTTTAAACAGATTTGTATGCGGAGAAAGAAAATTCTGTTCAGATGTTAACTGACTTGCAAAATCACTAACTCCTGCATTTTAAAGTATTATCACGTTGGACAAGTCCAACACGCAGCAGTCATCGTGCAATCCGATCTATTTTTTAATGTTACACGTAATTGTCGTTTGTTTAATTATAACGCTACAGTTCCGTACCTTTTCAATAGAAAAATATTCCGCAGTAGGAGTTTAATTCCTGGCAGAATACACTGAAAACGTCGAGCTCACTGTTGCGTCAAAGATATTGGCCTTACCTGTTTTTTTTTTTAAGTCTATCATTATTTCGCAATAGAATGTTGGAGACTAATTATTAATGGCCAACTTTGTGACGATCGCCTGTTGCAGTATGTAAGGGACTGACAAAAACAAAATACGAAGTAAAATCGTTCCATGGACATAACACGCCAAGATGTGTACCGCGCGAATGGCGCATGATATCGATGCGTTTTTTTCCACCAAGCATAGACTAAGTAATTACTCCTCGCATTAGCGGTGCACTTTTTCGCGTAGGCGGGACAGGGTTCGATTATTTTCTTCGTACAATATCTGCCACTCTCGGCAAACAATATTCCTGAAAGCCACCGAGTCCATTATTGATCGGTACACGCATTATACGATTTTAAAATTCATCGATGCGTTAGATATAGAATTTCCAAGCAAAATTGTGATTAATGACAGGTTTTACACAAACACAAGAAGTCTCTTATGAAACAAGAGTTGGCTGTCAAATAATTATATTGAAAGTCGCTCGATTACGCGATTGGTTCAAGTTCAAACGTCTATCGTACGATGCGGACAGATAATTAATAAAAAGCCGGCGCAGCTCGTAGACTGCGTAATAAAGTAATTACAATCGCAGACCGAGCCGCGCGCTACAAGAAATACACCATTTATCGCTCTAATTAGTGCAGAAATATCGAGTTACAAATTGCCAGAAACCGCGCACAGCGCGCGATAAACGAGCAACGAAATCTGCATCGGTCCCGCCACTTACAAGGAAACATATCGAACCCGAAAATTCCGATCGTAATGAAACTCCGTACGATTGTAGAGCATGTCGGAGTATGTAAGAAACGATTTTTTTTCTGCGGAAAAACAAACACTCTAAGGGGGTGAAATCAGCCCCCAAATTTTCAGCGATTTTTCGTTTTTCGAGTATAACTTTGTAACGGTGCGAGGTAGAAGAAAACCGTAAAGGGACAAAATGTTCAGTGTTTGATGCCGTGTAACGCGTTGCAAAAGAAATGTTTGTACGTCCAACAATTTATAAATAAAAAAATAATCCTCGATTGTCAAGTGGCAGATGGTAGTAATGTGGACAAAGGCGGAAGATTTTTGAAGATTTTTTCCTTTTACATTTTAGTAAACCATTGCGAATTATAACTTTTACACGGAAAAAGATCGTCCCCAACCCTCACGGTTAGAAATTATATGTAAAATAACGAAAATTTTAATTTATTTATAAATTGTTGGACGCACAAACATTTCTTTCGCAGCGCGTTATACGGCATCAAACACTGAACATTTTGTCCATTTACGTTTTTCTTCTACCTCGCACCGTTACAAAGTTATACTCGAAAAACGAAAAACCGCTGAAAATTTGGGGGCTGATTTCACCCCCTCAGAGTGTTTTTACGCAGAAAAAAAATCGTTTCTTACACACTCCGACATGCTCTACAATCGTACGGAGTTTCATTACAATAAGAATTTTCGGTTTCGATATGTTTCCTTGTTAGCATCGCGTGTTCCCTTCGACTAGGCAAAACGAAGCGATGCCAGCAGCCACGAAGCGGGGACAAACCTTGAACCCGCCGTGATAAATGTGCCGAGAAACTGATCGATTGAAGTCACATTGGCGATACATCGAAATAGCTAACACCTACCAAGAACCTTTTAGAAAGAGAACATCCTTATACTCTTTCCAAGCGTTTATCCATTAAGTATCCACTTTCTGCGACTCTGACTACACCTTCCCATATCAGCGTTAGGCGGCGCGGCATTAATCACGGAAAGAGAACACAAATAGAACCACCCGAGACGTTTCCTCAGCAAGGATCTCTGTATCATTGCTCCTTTTAATTTTATAGCAACGCAGGAATGCACGAGGGCGATGCAAATTCATGGCGCAGCACGTGTTGCCAACTGGTCCAGTTTTTATACGAAACCGGAGGCACCAGCACATCGCACTTACTGCGATGTAGAAAAGCTCAGGCGCCGGTGATTGCGCCTCGCTATAATTGGTCCCCGTGCCAAGGAACGAGTTGAAGGGCAGCTCGCTCGTAAACTGGCTCCAAAATCCCCGGGCGCGTTTCTTTTTTTTTTTTTTTTGGTTCTTCCCGACCACTCGCGTCACTGACAGAACCCCTTTTCTCCGCGCTATCCGTTCGCTTTTGCCGAAGGATCTGGAAACGACGTTTTCAAGAGCAGCAAGGTAATGGCACTGTGATATTGCGCGCTATATACGGAGGCGGCCGGTCATGATATGCAAATTCCATCCGCCGTAAAAGCGATCGCAATTTCCTGTCTCATCAAACACCGACCACAGTAACAACGGAGCACAGTGATCTTCCACCGTCGCGCAAATTTTCTTCTGCTTCTTCTTCTTCTTCCTTTCAATTTGCGCGCGGCTTTCTGCCTGGCCTTCGAGCCGAGGTTCACTCTAGAAGAGAACAACTTGCGGGTCGTTCGAAACGCTTGAAACATTGTAGAAAGATGAAGTTCCTCGACGAAGTTCTGCTTTTAACGGCAACGTGGCCGGCGCTTCCGTCGGCCATTCCGTGCATTAATTTGCCGAATGGAATTTGTCTAAAAATCCGAAATGATACCGCGGTGCTTTTTTGTTAAAGTAGACCGGTTCGCTGGCGGTTATTTCGGGACAGATAAGGGCCACCTTTTTTCATCCACTGTTAATGGGAAGGAAGGCTACTTAATATTCATAAGTGCACCATTAGTTTTTATAATATGAAATTATAATAGGTACTAAGTGGTTAAATCAGTTCGCTTTGATATTAAGCGGGGAATTTTAAATAAATATCACTCATCGGACGGGAGTATTTCGTCGACGAAGACGTCGCACGCGTTTTTCAGTAGTAAACATTTTATTCGGCAATGAAACTTCTGGAATTTATAGCATACACGGTTTTATATCGTCGGTCGATTAAATCGAAATCGCATTGCGTTTATGCGATGTTAAGTTACCTGAGGAAGTGACGCGCAATCGTAAAAGAAGACGCACATGTATTTATTGAAACGAAAGACGAGGGAATTATTATATAAAATCAATGAAAACGTCGATCTGATCCACGATCTGACCTAGACCTGACCCACTTCCAACGCGAACTTCGCCCAAGCGTAGCCTAGATTTAAAACACGACTATCACGTTCAAGGTAAAGCACTACTTTTTCTTTGATAATCTTATTCTATGATAAACGGTTTCTTTGAAGGTAAAATCTCCGCCCCGTAAGCTTCATTCAAACTGCCAGGCACTTCGCACGATCATTACTTAACTTGCACATTACAATTTGCACTAATTAAGCAGTTACACCGAGTGTAATACATCGCATAAGATAAGAATCAGTAACAAAATCGGATTAATATTCATGAGTCTCGTACGTGAATTTCCAAAAAATGAAGGTTCACGGCTATTCGAGCTCGCACGGACGAAGGACGACAACAAGTGTTTTATGGACCTCGCAAAAAGCTGAACCGATCGCGCTGAAATTTTCATCCGTCATCCATCACGGGCCACTGGAAAGCGCAAGTAACTCGCGATCCTGCAAAAGGGGAGAGTGTTTCCATTCTTTGGACTCGGGCTAGTTTTCTGGGAGGCGTGCTCGTCTCTGGGTAGAAAGCGAAATGTGCGAAATGAGGTTTCTGTGCCAGTCACTTTAATTGGAAAGAACGCTAGGGTCTCTCGCTTCAGCGAATCCGGATCTTGGGTAAAATTAAAGATTCACAGCGGCTACGCGAAGTCCATTAACGTTGCATGTTAATACGAAACAGTCCAAGGATCATTTAATATGACATTACTTTGGAGAAAAAGCACGCTTTATGGAATGTATAATTGTGGTTTTCTGAGATTATTGATTGGAATAGAACGTCATACTCCCTGCAAGTGACACGCAATTATTTGCTCCCCTCGATCGTCGGAAAAACACACGTACGGTAATTAATTACAATTAACGCGTCAAAAGGCACGTGTACCGCGTAAAATTCATCGATGGTACGATTTTCGTCACGTGCTCCCTGCTTCCGTCCGGCGTCCGTTTTGCGACGCGGCTGGCCTCCCAACGAAATGTTCTACAGATTAATTAATCGAACCGCTTATGCTAATTGCGATGAATTCTGTGGATGTTTCGAGACAAAACTAGCGATGACAAGCATCGTGGACAAGCTTGATCTTTCGCGGGTAGTATGTTAATTAACCACAGAATATAATCTACATTGAATACGAATCCTAGTTCCTCGAATAAATCACGAAACTGCCTGAAGAAACTTGGCACAACGAACCGGAAATACATCAACGGAGAAACTTTTAGCAGCGTCATTCACAGATTCATCTGCCATTCGCGAAAAAGGACTGCAATTTGCCCAAAATAGAATGTCGCAAAAACTCGTAATAAATGTAACTAGCCACTATCGTTCGATCGATTCAATTCGTGAAACGTGACATCCACGAGGCGGGAAAAGGGTGATAACAAGGTCTTCGTATGGTCTATTTACGTCTGGCGTTTTTACATTGATAGCAGCTATTTCTTAATTCCCTCCCGTTCTGTGCTCGATTCCGGAATGCACGTATAAATTTTCGCTTATTTAATTGTTTATGCCTGACTGTTGCGTGAATATAAATAAAGGGGAAGAGTGCCGGTACAAAGGTGGGGTATGGCCAATTCGACTACACAACATTTCTCGTAATTCTTCACCTTTTTATGATCGCGACGACCTTATCGAAAGACATCGGCTTGTTCGATGCACGGGGGCGGTGGAATCGTGCCAATAACACAGGAATGATCACCGTGCGACTTTTTTTTCATGATAGTAATACATTTGGTTAAACGTTACGATGGTCGTTAATTGATGTTGTTGGAAATCAGGGACCTGGAGCGAAATGTTTTTTTCTTTCGTTTCTCCGATATTAATAATTTCGTTTCGGGTAATATCGCTCCTGCTGAAAAATATTTTGCTCCCAATGGAACGGGAAACAAATTGTTTTTCCGAACCGGTTATTTCGTTGATAAAAAACTCTGATAAACTTGTTCTTTAACAAGTTTATTGTATTTGGTGGTTGTATTATAAAATATTATGCATTATAAAAGAAGAGCGTTTTGAGGCTTTCGGGTGTAAGCCATGTCCAGGAGGGTGATTTTCCCCAGGTTTTGCGAGCATTGCAGTTAAATACTGTTACTGATGAGTGCGTCCTCAGACCCCTGATAAAACTAGCTGCAATGCTGTCGAAACGTGTGAAATCTTGCCTTCCTAGATATGGCTTACACACGAAAGCCTCGAGCAATACCTATATATAAACTGTATAAAAATAGTAGACTATACAAAATAAAAATCCGAAATCACAGAATGTATCTACTGTTCATAATCAGCCACAAATAAATTCATAAAATTTGTATCACCTTATCGACGTACTTACTTAGTAATTTAAACGAATATATAAAATATCTGCTAACATTCTTTCCCTTAAATTAGTTCTGTCGGAAAAACAAGGGTTTTCACCTCTGCAATAGGTTTAAGAATTCCGGGAAAATATTTCGTTCTTTTCGTTTCTGTTCCGTTTCGGGTCCCTGCCTTGGGGTATTTAGTATTTACAGTCCCACCCAAACCTCGTGGATATAAAATAGGCTGTATCGATGTTTCTATTTGCGAGCCTGTGTTTTTCTTGTCCAGTGTCTACGAACGTTGAAAATATTGTATTAATACTTCTGGATCGACAATGCTGATACACTACGGTAGATTCTTGTGTTATTTTCTTGCCCCTTGCGAGAGTTCAAGTCGACTGACTGTTTCGTAATTAATCAAGCTTACTTATAGATTCGTATTTAGTAATATTTATTCTGCCAACGATACGATATCCATGCTCGTATAGTCTGCGGAGTCTGCAGGAGTTCGTTGCCCTAGCAAGTATTTACAGGCATCTTTAGTCATCCCTCAGTTACCATCGACTACTTCACGGTGGGTTGAAGACAACGCTAATATCGAAGCTTCACCAGAACTTCAGCCTTCCATTGCCTTTATTACTATACATATAGCGTTCCAGTGCTTCGACAGGCAGTAGATACATATCTCCTAACTGCATACTGCGTAGACTGGCAATAGACTTCGAGCACCGTAGGTAACGGATGCAAGGCTACTTAAACGTTGAACTGAGAATTTGTTGCCAGGTGCAATTGTGAGCCCATTATTTTGCTATAATTCTGAAGTATTTTGAGGAAGACAAACAATCTAGATATCGGAAGAGTAGAGATTCTCTTGCTCGTGTATTCACAAGCGTTGATATCCTCCACTGATGATAATCCTCAGACCATGCACTAGATCAGTGTATAGTCACTAGAGATGGGCACATTTTTTTATTTAAATATAAATTTCGAATAACGAATAAAAGTTTAAAAAAATTATTCGTCGTGTGTGGAATAAAGTTAATTTTTTTATTCCTCGAGCGATTCAACTTCAGCGTTGAATAAATTATCCAACTTTATAACTTCAACTTCAACTTCAACTATATTTGACGTCGAATAAAGTTAAAGTTAAAGTTAAAGTTAAAGTTAAAGTTAAAGTTAAAGTTAAAGTTAAAGTTAAAGTTAAAGTTAAAGTTAAAGTTAAAGTTAAAGTTAAAGTTAAAGTTAAAGTTAAAGTTAAAGTTAAAGTTAAAGTTAAAGTTAAAGTTAAAGTTAAAGTTAAAGTTAAAGTTAAAGTTAAAGTTAAAGTTAAAGTTAAAGTTAAAGTTAAAGTTAAAGTTAAAGTTAAAGTTAAAGTTAAAGTTAAAGTTAAAGTTAAAGTTAAAGTTAAAGTTAAAGTTAAAGTTAAAGTTAAAATTAAAGTTAAAGTTAAAGTTAAAGTTAAAGTTAAAGTTAAAGTTAAAGTTAAAGTTAAATTTGAAAAATGTATTCGACGCTGAAATTGAAACGCTCGACGAATAAAAAAAACTTTATTCGTCAAACAATCCAAAATTAAAGTAACTTTTATTTGATCCGTTATTTAAATAATTTTTTAACTAGTCAATGCCGGACTCTGATCGCCAGACTCTTGATAAAGTTAGTAGCAATAGAATTGAAATTTATGCAGAGAAATCTAGAATAACTCAGCAACGGCTGGGGTGTTTTGAAACGAAAGCTATCGATCACTCCCAACAGTTGTATCGACAAGCGCACACATTACAGATCCTTCCGATCCGTCGTTTCCGCTATCCATTAATGAAAACAACAACCGTGAAAGTATCACTGGAGCATTGTACTATTCATTCGATGTAAAAAAAATCGTATACTAGAAATCGGTTACGCGTGTGCCGACTTCTGAGTCATTTGTGCAGCAAGGAGATGCGGGCAGACGAATATAAAAGAACTTACCTCACTTGTCACTTTAATCGAACATTTATTATAACATTTCTTGGAACTACTCATAAACGTGGCCAGGACACGTCAATGATAACGACGCGGGGAAACAATTCTCATTCACGCTAATAGACCGCCAGATTGTTCTTGTATGCTAATTACAAGGCGCGAACAAAAGGCCATAAACGCACACATTTATGACATTACGACCGACATAAAGAGCCGAAAGCGCAGTTTGCATAAACCTTTAATAAATTATCCACCTGCTTTTGGGACTGCACATGAGCGATGCGGCTGCGAGCGATGTATAAGTTACATAACCAACATTCTGGAGATGCTCCTTTGTGTACTCGACATTGACCTGGCCAAGTGCACGAAATTTAAATTCCATAAAACTCGTTTAGTAACTCGAGAGTGACCAAATCTTCCAATTTGCACCGAATTATTCAAATCGGCCAGGCTCCATCGTTTCACTCGAAGCATTAAAATAGATCAATGCTTTCCGAGTTGTGGCAATTGCGTTATGCGACGACGATCGTCACAGTTATTTAATAACGACGATTTAATGATTGTTTATGTAGATTCAACCTACATTAGGGAGTCATACGTGTTCTTTGCCAAGGTAATTGGTTACTGCTACATTTAAGCACCGATTTCCGTAGACGTACTTTTCGTAAACATCGGCGTGATTTTATAACACGGTGTGCATAAATCAATCACAGACTGTTGCAGAAAAGTCATCTCTGTGTCATTAGATAAAAAAAAACTCGGATCAACAATGTTTTATATAAAGATACAATCGAAGCTGCTATTGGATCGGGTGGGATGCTCCCATTTGCATGGAATTAAAGTTGCTGAATGGGACAACCGGTCTATTAAATTCAGGTGGGCGAGCAAACGAGTATAAGAAAATCATATTTTTATCTCAAGATCGAACACTTTTGTTCTCCTTTTGCGAATCGAAATTAAAAATAAACGTTCCTTTCTACATATATTTCACGTCCAGAATTTGACACCTGATCTTACGTAACACTTTAAATAGTGTCTTCCTGCGAAACTAATAATTTTTTACTTATACCCGTTGGTCCGCCCACCAAAGATGCATATATGCATAGTATAGAAAGAATGAATTAAATTGAATTGTGCGCAAATCGTCGCAGAAGGCATTTCCTAAAAAGTATGCTGGACAAAGGTGAACCAGTAGGCACTCGGCAAATGGAGAAAAACCTCTGGTCAAGGGGAAAGCCATTATCTCCCAATTGAATGGGACAAAAGTAGGTTGATTCGCTGGCAGACCACGTGTAGTTACAACCTGATCAATGGCAAAGGGAAGGCCTCACTTACATACATCACGAAGAAAAAGTGGGACTGCGTCGGAATTTTACTCGGAATGATCTAGAAGGCGTTCGAGGAACCGAACTCCTGACCGATCCCTCGTGAAATTACTAGCCTACATATGATTTCTCTTATTACGACGAAAGGACCTCGCAGCGTCTACCTTCGTCAAACCGAATCTTGTACGAGATAAAGCGAAAACACCTCAAAACAAAAAGAATGTAGGGGCATTATTTTAAAAACAGTATCACCGAGTTGGGAGGTAGTAAATCGTTATGCTAACGAGAGATGACCAGAATAAAATTCAGTAAAATCAAGTTCGAATGCAATTTTCGCGGCTCTAAATAAATATTCATCAATATTACGATAGGTGATCTAGCGATGGCTGTGTCCCACATGCAGGTACCTAGGGGAGACCGGGGCAAAGTGGGACGAAAAAAGTTTGAAGTCGAATAAAATTTTTCCCTTTCAATAAAAATGTGTGAAAATAGATTTATAATATAATTTGAACATTACTATTGATAAATGACGAATATCAATACTTAAAATAAACTTAAAGTATATTAAAATTCAACTTGAAAAGAAAATGCAAAATCGACCACTTTACCCCATCTATGGGGTAAAGTGAGCTACTCTCTGGGGTAAAGTGAGCAGAAATTAAATACGTGTTTTAATGAAGCATATAATTATAAAATCAACTTTATTAGAACTTTTAAACTATTTAAACTATTTTTTTTAAATATATTTCATTAATACAAGCTTAATGTTAATAATTTGTACTTTGTAACTTTGTACTTTGTGTTACTAACCTAAACTCATTTTCTCCTGAAAATGTGTTTTTAAAGGAACTTTGTTTACATGAACAGTCTGACATATTATAAATAAAACAAATACATACATAATTTTTAATAAAATACGTACTTATAATATCTAAATAAATTTAGATATCACTCGCGCATCTTTTCTTTGCAGCTCAGTTTACCCCGGTCACTTTGCCCCGAATGTATACTCAGTGGAAAATGAATTATTTAATAATGTTAGGATTAATGTTTCCTCAAACGCGTGTACACGTATGTTTATAAGCTTGTTATAAACACGCAGAAAAAAAAATGGAGTTAAAATAACACATTTAAGACTGATTTATCCAAAAAGCTAAATTGAAAAGAAAACCAATCGGAAGTCTCTAAAACTTCATTTTTAATTTTTTAAATGAATTTCCAATTTTCGATACCTGAATGTGCATAATTATCATTCTTATGTTACATACATTTATTACGTCACCAAAATTTGTAAATATATTCTATCGTTAAAGAACAAATTAAGGAAGCTCATTTTACCCCGGGGTTCACTTTGCCCCGGTCTCCCCTACACGCGAAACTCGTGTTGAACATTTTTGGAAAACTTGCAGATGCAAGCGGGAGGAATATAAAAATATTGACATATCCACAGATCACGGGTTAGGTCTGGGTTAATTAATTGGCCTGGAAAGGAGCACGCAGAAATTACGATCAAATAAATCTTTACTTACGCACCTATAAACTTTGCGACAGTACCATTGAATTAAAGGGAAACACTTGGGAAGAGCTACAACTCACTGCGCCTGAAAAGCGCAATCTGCAGGCGAAACAATTTTCCCATACCAATTTTAAAGTGCAGCACACGACCCCTGCTGGGCCATTGAAAAATTCAAATGGCTTCACACGAGACCCACGAGCTTCTTTTCGTCAAAATGAATTCGCTTCTGTCTCGAGCACATTGCTTTCGATGTAAATTAAACGTTGCTCAACACACAGCGGGTAATTAAATTTTATTTAAAAATTATGCCACTCACATGGCCGAGGTCGTAATTCTTTGAGAGAAGTTCGCGAAACGGAATAGAAACCGACCTGGCACTGAGTAAGACGCCGACGGCGGGGAAGCCACAGCAGGGCGGTGACTTCTAAATAGTTTATTAATAGAGCGGGCTTCGCAATGTGCAATTTTAAGGATCAGCAATATTTCATCCCGGATATCGCGCAGCCAACATTTCGAACTGTCGGTCCTTGAAGTTAGATATTGCGGGAATGGTCCTTGACTCCGAACTGGTTTACAGTAATTGTCTGGAAACTTTTTATTCCTATCGGGAGCTGTCTCGCGTCTATGTCTATCACTCGGTCCTGTCTTAAACCTCGATAGATTCGCGCCGCAACAGTGCCGCATAAATCCAATCCGTTCGGGTTCGGAAATGTTCTCCTTAGACGTTCACCTCGGTCGCTAAGTTCAAGACATTAACACTATTCCTACCGACACTTCGCGTACACCTATTCCTACCGCGACCGGTCGAAATGACCGGTCTTTAGCGCAACTTGTATTTTTTAATATAGAACGAAGATAACAGCCAATTTGACAGTATAAAAGTATAGTTTCTTTTATTCAGAAGTATGTCACGTGCATACGTATATTTGAGGGAAAGTCGTGAGGTTTAAAGGCGATTCAATTACGTTGTATATAGAAAATCCTAATCGAAACTTTGAAAACGATCATTTGACCGGTCGCGGTAGGGGTAGTGTTAATAATAAGAAGTCAGGAAACGATAAGCTTACAGAAGAAGGAGCAGGTGACACGGTATAAATTCACTGCGCCGCGATTCATGATTTTTTCACGTACGCTACAGAGAAGTACAAAGGATGAAACGTCCACGAGAATGGCTACTGGAAGAGATTTATTTCCGCGAAACTAGAGCTTCCTTGTAACCTCCCCCCGCGCGCGTAGTACGTGCTGCGCACTGAAGTTCCTCGGAAAGCGTCGCAGTTTAACTTGGGGAATAACAATATTTAATTGAAAGTAATGACCCCAGTGATTACACGTCCTAGCCACCGGCGCAAACAATTTCGTCTTTTAATAACAGCTGTCGCAGTTATTTGAATAATCATCGGTGAACTACTTAGAATACCGTGATCATGCAAAAAGTTGTTTTACTCGGAAAATGGAAGGATTGCCGGATGGGGGATCAAGATGTCGGCTGTTAGATACCCGCGCGACGTCCTGCATCAAGCAACCTTATCATTTGACCCGGCAGAAAAAACCGCGAGGCATCATACCGTGGGTCGTAAAAAGTTCCCGGACCGCGATGATTGCCCCTTAAATGTGGCCGTTTTGGTAGAGGAAACTTATTCGTGTCTTCCGGCGCGGGTGCTTCGCGTTCATTGGGTACTTCCGGATGAGGTAAATAAAAGGTAATCGGCAATGACAATTATGATTTAACCGGGTAGGCGTTCCTCTGGGCCCTGATCTGTTGATGAATGTCTCGGCAACGGTGCGTGGTACTTGGAACTGGATCGCGCGGGAAAAAAAAAGACAGTTCGAATCGTATTCAGTGATTGCTGACGTATTTCTGTAGCGTGATCGTGCAAAAACTGTGCCACACAACGACACGTGCTGCGACAAATCGTTGGACGGTCGCACGTGGGAAGGAACTGGGTGCAAATTTGGGGGAACCTTTCGTATCCGGAACGGTGGCAAGGAATTTACTGAATCGGGAATTAGAGGAATGATGGGCGAGATATTGAGAAAGTTCCGATCGCGATGATCGCTTCAAAAAGAGCTTCTGCTGGGGAGTAGACGCGAAAGCATTATAATCGCCGATTAATCGAAATATATTATTATTATTATTATTATTATTGACGGGAAACCCTTTAGTGTACAGAGATACAAAAATATTACCATTATTACATAAAAAGATAAAAAATGAGAGAAAGTTATAAAATATATATATAAAATAAATCTTTAGGTTTATTACAGACTTTCAGTACTTTCAATTATCTACAGCTCATAATTACGTTAACCGATTTCTATGAAATTTTCAGTATGCATGCAACTTCTAAATCTACAAACGGGGTTTTTAAATTTTCATTACAGGCTCGGATGAAAAAGTTGACTATTTAAGACCTTCACTATTTTCTTCGCTATTCCGACCAATTGCAATTTTCTTTCAAAACTATGAAACACGTGACCTACTTAGTAACCTAATCCTTCTAGCTTCTAAAAATAAAACTCAAGTCATTTGGACCAATTCTAAAAAAGTTATGCTGCTTTAAAGTGTGTGCAAATACTTTCGCGAGCCACTGTATGTTCATTTCAGTTAAAACCACAAGTGACAGTAATTTGTAACTGAACTGTGAACCGACAAATCAGTGGGAAAGGTGTTTAATATAATAATAAATTCGATTGCCACAAACGAAGAGATCCATAATTTACAGGGGCCACCACGGAATCCAGCAAAAACACTGATAAAGAAACGTACACTAAAAACCGAACAGATAAGAGAACACTGCTAATGAGATATGGAAAGATAAAGCTGACATGGGAATTTTGAAGCGTCGCATTGCAGCCTGCCTCGCGAAACTTTTACCTGCATTGCTGCAAGATCAATTTCAACTTGACCCACGATTCAAGAAACTAACATTGTCTGACGTGGAATCAAGAAAGCTAGATTTTATCAATATTACTTCACCTGTCCGATTTCTTTCTTCCACTCCTGTCTCCCCCAACCCTGTTTCGACCCCGGCAAGACGGCGATCGAAAGAAAAACCTCGGAAATCCCCGGACGCATCAACTATACCACTCGATCAATACACCGCTGACCTTTGATCGTTGCAACCGATCGGCGACACCGCGATTGTCGCGAGGGAACGATGATCCTACGATCCTCCACCTAGAAACAGTAATCTCTTGCACCTGTAGTGGGGCACCGGCCCCGGTCACCAATTGGCCAATGGTCCACGTGCTGCAGGCCGCGATGGGCGAGGTGAAACGGCAGGTGGGGGTCGCTGCAATGACTCTAACACATTTTTTGAACTTCCACCGATCCGTGTTTTCATCACTTTTGCACAGAAGCGCACGCGGTACGCACCGAGGCTGAGGACGATCCGCGAGCAGTCCGAGAGCAAACCGAGTGACAGGGCCCGAGGATACATCTCTCCCTCTGTCACTTATGTGCCGTTAGCAGAGTCGAATCGCTTGGTGATCGAGTAGCCGAGCTTCGTGCCAGCTTGGAAATAAAGGGGGACGTGGCTGGTTCACCCTGGGATTACTATCCGAGGAGATTTCGAAGCGGTTCGAAGACCTTCGAGATCGGGAAACGATTCGAACTCGAGGCTGCCGTAAGCCCCGAGGAAACAAGTGCCGGCAGAGGGAGGAACATCCACTTGCTGTCCAGCTGGAGTCCGAGCATCGGGAAGTAGCTCTTCGACGAAGATCGTCGAGGTAGATACCACGGCCGATTCTCACGTGTATGGCAAAGGACCGATCCCTTGGTATTCAAGACTCTTCTCGCGAGCAGCAAAAGCGATAAACCAGTTCCGTTTCGCGGCAGTTCTCTGTGCAAAGCCTCCGACGACGGTAGCCCGTAACATTTTCGAAAGCCATCTGTAAACGCTAAGTGAATCCCCTCGCGTACACCGGCGCGGGATCCTCCCTCGGCCACGTTGCAGCCGTGCGACTTTCTTCGATTACGAGAGACTGACCGAGTGAAGTGCCGACTGATCACCATGAAGGACTTCGTGATGATATGGAACAGATTCACCGGCCGGCGTTACTCCAACGTGAACGTCAACCAGAATCAAAGCGACACCAGCGAATCGGAGGAGCTGAACGTCGCCAGGAACATGACGGGCAACATCCGAAGGAAGTCCTCGATCGTCGTGAATCGTTTCATTAATGCCGCGCTGCCGGTGCACTCGGGCGGCAGATCGAAATTTCCAAAAAGTAAGTAACCACGCCGAGCTCCGGTCTATCCGGGAATTCCTTCAGCGCCATAAATGTCACCGAATCCGGACGACTGTGTTTGGGTAAACAAACTGCCCGAATACCAGCTCGGTCGAATGCAAATTCCTGCGAAATCTCGTGCGGCACATATCAATGTCAGCCGCGGTCTGCTTAAAATAAGCGAATACGTTTCCCTCGCATAATTCGCGCGCGACGAAACTGGTTTAATTGGTGCTAGCAGTGATAAACGCGCTTAAATCATGTTTCTTTGTTCGGTCATGATTGCTCCAAGGTATACGTAGGTGTTGCGGGAGATGTCTCTGCAACGCGTGAGATCCGAGGAAGCTATCGATGAATCAATGCACATATACACGACGCTTGCGTCAGGTTGCATAACGCGGATGCGATTGGAGACGTTAGTGAGACACGGCCACTGCATCCGCGTAATTCGATTCTTTCATTCAGGTGTGACACGCTCTCAGTGTCGAAAAGTTTTCATTGAGCAGGTACTCGCCACCACGTGCTTGCGAAGCTGCAGCAATATCTCGAGCGCGTACCCTCCATTCGCTGTGCAGATTAATCGGAACGTTGCGTTTGCCAAAATTGCATAAAAGCTTCGCGAGAATGCATCACTTCGTGTCCCTGTTTGCATTATGCTAATTCAGCGACGCGACGCTCCTCCCTTTGTCGCCTTACGCGGCTCTTTCATCGCATCCCTCGCGTTGTTAATGAAAAACGAAACTGTTATTAAAATAGTAAAATTGGAGGGAGACGGAAAGTTGACGGATGAAACGCGACTCGTGCGTCGAAATTTCTATTGGAACATCCGATTCTTTGTTTTTCGTTTAAGGAAATCGATTCAGTTCGGATTTCAATGTCATTGCATTAGGAAACACTTATTGTCAGTCGTAGAGCAGCACGTGGAGAGCAAGTAAAAGACACACAGATTTCTCTGTAAAGCATGTCTTAATGAAGTCACTTTTGACACCAATATCGATTCTCAGAGTATTTGTGTGTCAAATATTAATGCTGTCTCTCGTTCCTAAAGTCGAAACAATAATTTCCTAAATAGTTCCTTAAATTTATCTACCACCTACACATAATTAATGGCAGGTGTTTGTTTATATGTATAACTAGCTGACCCGTTACCCGGTTTCACTTATGTTTTATTTATGATGTTTGAAAAATAAAAGAGCCTAAGTAAAAAAAAATTAAGTAGCCTATAATCTAATCTAGGGCGCATGTAATGTACATTCCAAGTTTCAATGAAATCCGTTCAGCCGTTTAGGCGTGAAAAAATGACAAACAAACAGACAACGTTTCACTTTTATATATTAGTAAGAATTACGTTCTGTTAAAACTCATTTCCTAATGGTTATAAAGTACACAGATCATCCTTCGCTCAATTGAATCGAATCGAGTTGAAGCTTCCACTGTGCGCTCCAACAAAATTGAATTAAATGTCACACCGCAATTAATATTGCAACGAAGACTGCGAAGAAAATCAAACAATTCTCCGATAATTATTATTAAACGTCTTCATTACACGGCAGGTTGTTATACAAGGTGATTCAGTCGTAGGATTGCTTCGCAATCTGACCTCAGATAATTGACATCAGTTTTCAAAGAAAATAATGCGTGTTACTCAATCGAGTAAATGATAAACTTCGCGGCTATTAAATGCCAGAGGGAATAAATGCCCGCATTAGATTCTGCTGTGTTCTCGTTTCTCTGCGATCCTATGCGTAAAAGCAATTACGATACCATTCCTGCTAGAACAAAGGAAAAAGAAAGGAGAGTACGCGTCTCCATATGAGCGTTTCAATTAGGCAATAAAAAAGCGCGGCGCGTAGCTCATGCTAATGACGATTATCCTTCCTGAACAGACGCGTCGGTGAATCGCCGGAGCACCATAAAATCCTCGAATATGAAAAGTTTCCTCCTTCGTTCAGTGCCGTAAACTGGTACTTCAACAATACAAATTAACAAGCTGCTAATGGCACTCTTAATTACGTGCGCTCACCGTGACTAATCACGCGACAATAAACTGACAAAATGCCTGCGAATGAAATTTGCATGCACGCGATGCCTGGATAATGTGTCTCTTCAAGAATTGTCTAAGCGTGACATTTGCAAGAGCGCGCTGGGATTCCGAAAGTGGATGGTTTTCCAACAAAATAAGCTCTGCTTTTTGCAGCAATAAAACCTGAAATATTTATGTACGAATTGTGCGCAATAGAAATAAGCGAAGGCAATCGAGAAGCATCGAACGTGTCGTATAATAAAAACAAGAACACCCAGCGGGGCTTTTCGAATTCGAAACGTCTGTCCGGTTATTCGTGACAGGTACATCTTCAATTGGTACCTCGAAACATCCACGGAATGTATTAACATATATTTTTGCGATAATATTCGGGATGACTCATTCGATCGGAACCACGCGACGAGCTGGCGAACGATTGATACGAGGAACACAAAGTTGTAAAAATTGCCTCTTATTGAAAGCCGCTAATAACGTGGGACCATTAATTCACACTTCCTTTCTCGCATTTACTCCACGCTAATGATAATCGGTTAATGATAATCAAGAATCACTCGACATTTCTCACACATTATCTGTCTTCCATTTGGAAGGCAGCGTCGTGTCACGGCGAGAGCAAAACGGCAACAATAAAAGTCATCGACAAGGTTCGAGTGAGACAAAATTAATTAGGGGTGCTTAAAAAGTTCAATACGATCGTGAATCAGACAGTGAGGAATGCTACCTACGTGGTGTCGAATGAAGTCCCATTCATGGTTATACGAGCTTAAAGACAAAGGGAAATCTGCGTACAACCAACGTGCACACCCCAAGGGACCATTTTTCGTTACGCAGCAACGGCATTGGCATCGTTTACAAAAACAACTACGTTGCATCGACGGGAGAAAAGCCGGCTCACCTTGGTGAAATGAGATAAAAACGGGATATCAGAAATTTCCAGGCTCTCGTTAAACAAGTGAATGCAACTGACGTAGCTATTGGGGATTGCGGGGAAATCCCTCTCAACTCGCACGTTTTATGAATGGCATCTAGCAAGTGCAAATCATGTTTGAAGTATAAGAAGGCCCCTTTGTAGAAGACGAGCCAGGTACCGTCGCTTAAAGATTAATTATTTAGCTTTTTGCAGCGTAGGACTTGCATTCCAAAAATATTAGTTTCCTCATTCGATCAAGTGTTTCCTCCGATTGTTTTGAACAGTAAAGTATTTTGGGAGAAACAAGCTACCATTTCGTGTCGTTTTGATCCTGTTTTCGAGAAACCAGTCCTCGTAACAGGAAACTTTAAAGCAGCTCGGGGAAAAAAAAACTTAGCTTAAAAATGACTAATGGGTGCGAAGAAAATTATCAACATTCATTTCGATCTATGGTTCCTGGCAAACCTTTCAACTTTGATTTCCATTAGTTAACTGTCAAGCGTAACTTCCAAAGCACCAAAGAGATCGATTGAAATTGAAATAGAAATAAGCCTTCTACCCTGCGACTAAGGTTCTTCTAAAACTAAATACGTCCACTTTCGAAAATCTGCCCTTGACAATAATCTCCGGTCACATTTTCCCTTGCAAATACATTGATCATTCGTTCGCCATAAATTGCTACGAGCGTACGCCACTTGCGTTATCCAAAATCACTATTAGAAAGTCGAATTCTGACATGATCTATCGGTAAACACGACTAATTAAGAATCAACGGCTACACAAGCTGGTGCTAAAGCCGGGGACAGTTTCCGTTGTCTGTCGACTATTTACGATATTAATTCGCAAGTCAGAGGAACATGTCATTCGATACTCATTTACTTACAGCCACCTGTGGCCATGCTGGCCAAAGAATTTCGATACATACACCAGCGAATCCTAATTAACCGGTGCCGTTAATTTCCTGAAACCCGGGAGACTTATCGACACATCAGAGAAGTACAGTCGACGTCGCTGATTTTAATCGATAAACTCAGACGACCAAACAATCCCAGCGCCGCCAGGACCGCCACGTGGAGCTTGTGCAAGAAGTACCGTACCCGATTGAAAATGCCAAAGTGAAACTTGGTAATTTGATCTTTCGTCGCTGGCATTTGATACACCCATCGGAATTCTAATCTGACACAGTGCCGTGGGAAGTCTGTCCAGTTCCTAAATTCAAACGCGCTCGCTGAAAGACAATAATTAAATGAATGCCCCCGTAGAGCCGCGCTTACGAGAGAATGCGAGAAGGAAAGTCCACGGCGAGCCACTTGCTTTCGCAAGCTCTCTCGTTACGCGAAAATTTCCAAACGATCGATAGGTTTGCGATTGTTGCGTCGCGGAGGTAACCGCCCCATACTTATCCCTTGTCGTTACTATTTACCGCGACTTTATGAGCGCCTTCGAAATCGTATCTCTCGCATTCTGCAGCAGACTATCAATTTTCGACGGTACTTTAATTATACCCCCTCCACTGTTTGGTAACGAGAACCTTTCACTGAGATTAAACGAGATTACTTCCTAGGTAGGTCAGGTGCCTCAGCCGCGTGCTTTCGGGGCCATACTGCGCTCCATTTCGAGTCGGACCGCGTATACACGTATTTTCAAAAAAGGCTGTACTACGAGAGGGACGGGAGAAGGAGATCCTTCGCACTTGCTCCCACAATTGCTCGCTGTCTTCCTTCAAGTGGCACGCGCTAATGGCAAACACAAACGTGGGCCCGTGTCATAAACGCAACAGCCGCCGGAGCTGACTGTGGAAAGATAGCCGTCGGCACGCACCCGTCCCTCGGCGCTCCTGTCTCGTCATTAACCGGCCAGGCGACGGTCGAGATCGAAATTGACATTCCGCGAATGGTCGCCCTGGCGTTTTAAAAGGCCGCGCCGTGCACCCCGGGGGGGTTGTGCAAACGGCGCGCGCACGTGCCCTGCCTCTGCGGGATTTATTTGCGTTATGCAATTTTATGAACCCCGGTGGGCCGTGTGTGACAGCGGAAAAAAAATCCATAAACCAGCGAACGGAACGCGGACAATGCTGCGGAACGCAGCAGCCGCGTGTTGTGCCATCGGCTGTCGTCAACCCCCGGCGATAAATTGCACGCAGTTGCGCGTGCATACGTCGGATGGCCGGCGTGCTACAGTGCATCTACTTAATGAGTATACACGCGGTGCATTCGCGTCTGGCGCATCGCGCCAAGTGGAATGCGGGGGGAAGACGCGAGCGCTGCCGGGTTGAATTTCATGCTTCCGGGTACAGTACGGTTTTTAATTAAGAACACCATAGAAGTCTTCGCTGACTTAGCTCGCCTGCTCCTGTAAGACCCGCTGTTCAGCGAAGATCCCGGCTTAGAAACAGCCAGACGTTGGCAATTTAAGGAATCCGGGGTTTAACGCAAGGCGGCGATGCACTTCGATTATCCGCGGAAGGATTTGCGAAAGACCGATGGAAGGTGCTGTTTTCTTGGGGGATATTCTGTAATTCACCGCTGCGCTGTGTGGGCCTCTCGGGTTTAGCATCCGTAAAGGACCCGCGGCTCCGGGGATATAAAATATAACGACACAGGGCAAATATGCACTTTCTATTGGACAGTGCACTCGCAGGCGCGTCCCGATTACCGGCGGAAAATTATTACCACACCGTGCCGCCGCACTGCCAGCGATCTTGCAACAGCCGCGAGCAAAACGACCCCGTCTACGAAAGCTACGCAGCAGATGGTGTGTTTGTCAATCCTTAAATCCTGGACGGGATTCGAGCGATTATATATTCATGGCGGGCACCGATCGGAGATTATTGCGGGAAATGATTCGTAACGTGTACGAAGAGCAGGAGCATTCGTGCACGCGTTCAGATTACTCCAGAAGGTAATCGTTCTTTTTGCGTCATGACGTTCGAGACGCCTCTCGAAAGTGATTAATGTCACGTTTCTATCGAAGATTGGCAGCGAGGAGTGCTGACACGATGCTCGCCGAGCTTTCATTTCCCTCGCCGATCACTTTTTTCACTCAATTATGTAATTAATGAACTTGACCTTCCTAACCGTCTTCGCAATTTTTTCATCGCCACGGGCACGGGTAATTGCCTACGAATGAGCCACAATGCTGCTTTGCATAAAATGGTAATAGGTTGATGATCCTCTTTCTTCGCTGACTCGCGAAAGCCGCGAGTCATCTTTCTTTTATGCTGGCGTGTCGCGCGGCTCATCGTTCGGATAATCGAGCGGGCAATTCAGATCGAGATCCTTCTCGCGCTAATTTTATTTCGACACCGATTCAAGGAAGGAAGGTCCTTGATGTGCTGCGTGATTTAAAATCGGATAATAGGTACAACTCGAGGAAAGTCAGATTTTTCCTTAAGAGATTGAAGGCCGCGGCGCATTTTGGCGAAGCGCGGCGACACGAAAAGAAAAGTTTATAAGTAGCTGATGACCGGAGCACAGGGTATTTTTTCGAATCGCATCGCCCCGCCGCGGTTCGCCAATATGCGCGACGGCCTTAAGGGACTAGGCAGACGAAAAATCGATTTTTTATTGCATTTTCCGAAAGTACTATCTTTTCTGAATACAATGCCGCTTGGTTTATAGTAAAATTCGCAAAATTGCAGATTTGGCACCTAAAAACGTCAAGCGGCAACTTTAAATGCGTTTTTCTCGAATATTTTTTTCTCTTCATTTATTCCCGATTGCGAGCGAATTGAGGTTCAAATCGACTTGGAAAAAATTACAGGATGCGTAGAACATGTGTCATTTTGGCGCAAACCTCTGATATGTTCCGTAAAAATTCGAGATTTTCATAAAAAAAATTAAGAAGTCACCGCATTTTGGTAGCACCATCATGGTGCGCTACTAAATCTCGAATTTTTACGGAACATATCAGAGGTTTGCGCCAAAATGACACATGTTCTACGCATCCTGTAATTTTTTCCAAGTCGATTTGAACCTCAATTCGCTCGCAATCGGGAATAAATGAAGAGAAAAAAATAGTCGAGAAAAACGCATTTAAAGTTTCTGGGCAAAGGTGACGCTATATGTTGCCACTTGACGTTTTTAGCTGCCAAATCCACAATTTTGCGAATTTTACTATAAACCAACCGGCATTTTGTTGAGAAAAGATAGTACTTTCGGAAAATGCAATAAACAAAATCGATTTTTCGACTGCCTAGTCCCCTTAAAGTTTCTGGGCAAAGGTGACGCTATATGTTGCCGCTTGACATTTTTAGCTGTCAAATCTACAATTTTGCAATATTTTACTATAAACCAAGCGGCATTTTATTGAGAAAAGATAGTACTTTCGTACAATGCAGCAAAAAAAATCGATTTTTCGACTGCCTAGTCCCCTTAACGGAAAAGAAGTTGCGTCGACGAGAAACAAAGCCCCGCGAGTGCAACAAAACTGCAGTTCCTCTTCTTCGGTGGACGAACGGCCTTAACCGTCACCAAAACAATCGATCATACGTCCATCGTGTCGCGCTGTTAATCAGGCATTGGCGTGTAACGCGCATAGCGGACACGTCTGTGGTACGTGACTAAATGAACTTCATCTTGCACGGACAGAATCGAGCGGAAAATGCGTAAGAATCGAATGTGATCGGCGAGGATCGGAACGGTCGAGATTCCAGGTTGAAGATTTACTCAACAGGAAGAGTCTGCATGGGTCGCGAGATAAAAAGATAGGACAAAGGAATGGAAACAATGAGCGCGTGTAACGGAACGAAAATAGAAGATTATGCGAACGGTAACTCGGAGAAGTCCTTCGTACCTAATCTGAACGGTGATCCAAGGATTGTTTTTAATTCTTTTCCATGGAATCGATAAATAACGCGCCGCAAATCTCTGCGACACAGTCCAGCGGTGTCGTTGCAATAAATTTATTCCATCAAGGATTTCCATGGCATCGCCGGCAAGAACGTAACCGCCTCGCGAATGTGCAAATTTTTATATCTATCTCGTTAATTACCCCGGCGTCGACGCGCTGCTTCCACCACCTCGTTAATTCCGCCTAAAATTACGTCACATCCACGTTCTCAGCCGACCTGTTCGCGATAGGTGTGGCGCAGGAAAAAAAAGGGCGCGCTACACAAAGTAGCTCTTAATTGCCATCTCGTAAGCGCTCTAGATACGCTCCATGCATACAATCATAGATAACGATATCGAGAGAAATTTCCAATCTAAAACGCGACGGTCGGCATACGGCAAGGTTGCGTCTACGTGAGACTGTTTCTAATCGCTCGATTAACGAAACGTCGCCGCAGGAGTCGATCCGAAAGCGGACGTCGCACCAGCGAAAGGAAGATGATTGCGTGGGCGCATAAGGAAGGTAATGCCGGGCGTCGTTAAAATCAGCATAAGATGAAACTTCTCCCCGGTACATTGCTCTCTTAAAATTCACCCAACGGTTTCCAGCGTGCGTGGATGCATAGGAAATCACCGATGTAACCACGGCTAAACCGGAATTCCCTCGTATGCCAAGTGTGTCGTATGGAAATCCGCAGGTCCATTCGCGACACGTGATATTTCGGCGAGAAGTCGGAAGTGAGAGATTCGGGTGAATTATTTTCGGGACCCTGGCCGAACGAGGCTGAGGATATCACGATTCCAGCCTTTCAGTGACGCACTGGGTCCCCCAAGGAGAAGTGGAAACAACAGATCATCGATCTATGTTGAATAATTCATTTTTTATCATTTTTATTTTTGTTTTTTATCACAATTCATTTTTAACTCATTTTTTACTTTGTTATTCTGTAACTTACTGTAATTATCTTTTACTATAAGTATTCTTGTTCTTAATGGGCTTGTCCCGTGAATATATTAATAAATAAATAATAAAGGCACAGGGAACCGTGCGATTATTCAATATTTACCAAAGAAACAGGGGTAATAAGAAAAATTTAAAAAATTTAAAAAACCCGACTGCTTAAACAAAAATTAAAAAAATTAATTTTTAATTTAATTTTCTTATTAATTTAATTTTTTAAATGTTTTTTTATTAATTTATTTTTTTAATGTCTTTTAAGCAGTGGGGTTTTTAATTTTTTTAATTTTTATTTAATTTTTTTTTAATGTTTTTTATTTTTTTTATATCCTATAACATTCGGAACGTCAAGACAATTCTAAAGACACCTCATTTGTGCAAATCGGTGTATCCGTACAGACTCTAGAGCGTAACATGGACATACATACATAGCCTGATAAACACAATACCCTCCTTTGCGTGCCGCAGTCGGGTAAAAATGTTGCTCGTCCATTGATTGTTTTCAACGATGCTCCGCGTTCGCAATGCTCGTTCCTCAAACGAGAAGCCCCTCGTTGCGGTTGCGCGTTGTAAAACCTGCGGAGTGGCGAGTGAAATTTCACGCCTGCCGGTTAGGCGGTGGTTTCGTTTACTCCTTGTTGTAGTCCTGCCTTCTTCGGTAATTTCACAACGATTTTGTTCTCCCGACGCAGGCATTTTCATGCTGATGACACTGGGACTGCTCGGCTTCGCCACTGGTTGCCTGCTGTTCGCATTTCAACCGTACGAGCTGCTGTTCAAGCTGAAAGTGATGTTCAGCGAAGGCGGCGAGATCTTCGAGATTTGGCGGAAGCCTAACGTCGAACTTTACCTCAAGGTGTACCTGTTCAACGTGACGAATCACGAGGAGTACCTATCCGGCAGGGATAAGAAGCTGACGTTCCAGGAGACCGGCCCCTACGTTTACAGGTGACCGAAACTTCGTGCTGGCCGATCGGTTCGGCTGCGCAGTCAGATTAATTTTTCGAAGCGGCTGGTTAATTTTAATTGCGCGTTCCGTTTGCGCTGATATTATATCGAGCGCGAGATATTGCACTTGTTTACCGCTGTATATCAGCAACACTGTTTACCTTTCGAATAATATTGCTCAATGCTTATTTCGAGCGGGTATATCGAAATGTCACGTTTATCGCATCACGTGTATAGTTCAGTGATATATATCACAGTTCCAGAGACTTTTACAATTCAGATTCCACTTAATTGTTTCCAACATTTACTGGTGATATGGCATATTTATTTAATCTCTCTCTAGAATCTCTATTCATACTAGCTTCAGCTCTTTCGATTTTTTTTTATGAAGTAAAAGAGAATGATGGACTGCACAGAGCAGGCGATAACTTTGGCACGTGGATTTCAGGGAAACTCTCGAGCACAAAAATGTTGTATTTAACGATAATGGCACTGTAACAGCGCTCCTTCATCACCCGTTGACGTACGTGCCGGAAATGAGCAACGGGACCGAGGAAGATATAATGATACTGCCAAACATCGCATTGCTGGTAAGTGGTTGCGGCTGATTTGGATAAATCCCTCTGCTTCGGCTGGCTCTCACCTTTAATTGCCTGTGGAAAATTCGAGCTTGAACCGGTGCATCGTTTGCCCCGCGGGGAACGTGACCGACTTCCCAAGAACTTATTACAATTGAAAAATATGTGGACTAATGACGTCAGGATTGGAAAAAAATTAGAAACTCGGCACGTGAACTTTTACGAATTCGAATTATTATAGCATTATAAATATCGTTCTCTCTGCACGCCACCGGTCGTAATTCTGCCGCGATGCTTTTTCCCTACTTTTTGTGGCCTCCGCCAATGACCAAGAATTAACACCTCTCCGAGGACTGCTATTAACTTTTCAACGTTCACATAAATTACCAGACCCGTTATCAGATGATCTCCGCTTTTGCTGGAACTCGAAATCTTTGGAGGCATGCACGTACTCGCTGCAACTCACAATCAATCACCAAAGTTTCACGGAGACTGAGATGTCTGAGCTTGTGTGTTACAAGCAGCGATTAATCCCGAGAGAAAACGTTCGCCAGGCACTTTTCACGGTCTTCAGAATCGGGCGTGTATATATTTCATTAGTCACGGCGAGGGCAAGCCTCTCCGTAAATGTCCTCGAGGCTTCTCCTTATCAAGTGCTGCATATAATTCAACGAAAACGAGATGATCTGCGCCACGAACCAGTCCCGCGGCATTTCTTCAACGTCTTTTGTATCCAGCAATTTTATCCAGATCTAAACTGTCCACATTCGTGAATTGTAGGTGTTTGAAAGAAATATCTAGTGCCATCAAACATCACCCGAAAGTCGGTTTCGATTTCGAATCCACGTTGAGATTTTACACGAGAGTTTTCTATGGTCGGACAAAAATCTCGGCAACAGCTAAGTGGAAATAATGGAAATAGTCGCGAGAGAGGAGATTTTTGAAAATATATCGTGAAACTTGTCTCGTGGGCAGAGCTGGATTAAGACATTTAGATGCAACTAAGCGCTTAAAAGATTTCGAGCCCCCTTATACAGGGTGATCACTTGAAATGAATGATTTCTTAGGCATTTTCGATAATTTGACTAATAAGTGGTTCTAACAAAAGTTAGATTTTAAAATTCAGAAAATTTCTATACTGCACCCTTTTCTTCCGATGCCCTAAGCATGTACATACTTATTTTGCTTAGGTATTGGTTAATCCAGTACAGCTAATGATAGGGGCGGATTTGGGATTTTCCGGAGGGGAGGCGCAGGGGTAAACCCAAAATTTTCTTGACGAGGATTGAGAAATAAACGAGGGACCTTTCCCGATGATATTTTTTTGCTAAATGAAAAAGTGTATTTTTTTGTTAGTATCAATTTATTATATTTTCTCTCATATTGCTAAGTTAAAATAAGTATTTTGCAAATTAAAATAAGTATTTTTCCCTTGCGGGACGACCGCGCGCCCCTCTGAATCCGCCACTGGCTCATGAAAGTCTAGTTTAATGAAAATAATTGAACACTAATCAAATAATGAAATAATTGTCTCGCGTGAGACTTTAATCTCAATTATTATTATTCTTTTATTTCCATTATTTACATTCTGTTGTCGCTGAGAGTTTTGTCTCATGATAGAAAAATCTCGTACAAAATCTCATCGTGGATTCGCACCTTAACAGTTTCCGAGGCCCGAGCGAAGAATAGCTCGCAAACTATCATCGTCAAGAAAGGGAAAGCTCTGCCCCGGGTTCATCCGTCACAGAGAATCTTTCAATTAACAAATTTACGATGTACTTCGCAGGAACGACAGCTTATTACAATAAACCACGGTAATCAGCAAATGTTTCAACCAAAGTACTTATTAGTCCTCGTTTACTCGGCGCCGTTGACCTAGCCCGTTGGAACCACCACGGTTAATCGTCACGTTTACCTCACAGCCTTGTTGCATCCGAAGGCTGCGAGTGTAGCTTATTACGCGTTGCTTTCACATGGTTGCAGCGGTGGTTTTTTTTTTTGCCAGGCAGATGTATTTCTGTTGAAACAAGTTCTTTGATAAATAGAGGCGATAAATTTGATTGTGCGTCTTCCCCCACATACGCCCGGTCTTTGTTTGACTGGAAGGCGCGCCGTTTTATCGCATACTATTAAACTTAGCTACGTTGCTTTCGTCGCAGTGTAGTATCGGATTTAAGTCACGCTCCTGGTTGATCGTCGAGACCAACATAGCTTACTTTGATACTAAGTGTGACACGGTTCAGTTAAAAAGGAGGGAAAGAAGATTAATATTTAAACACGCACTTCTACCACCCTGAGGTTCGAAGTAACCAGCACGAGCGATGCAACGACTCATAAAATACACGCTTAATGGACGACTATCAAAGGGTTTGAAAATCAGGGAGCCACGGAGTCAGATAACCGCCACCCTACTCCGAGAAAGAGTAATGCACACGGAATGGAATAGGAAACTCACCCTGCAGGCTGGAATGATGTAACAGAGATTACAGAAGGTCCATGATGCCCGAAAGAAGCTCGTAATCTAACGTTCACTCTGTATCTAATCACCCCAGCTTTCTACGTTAAACAAGATGATGGATATTACGCGTTTGCTTGGTGCGATACGTATCATGGTTATGTAAATCGTTGGATTTACACGCTCCTCGTTGGGCAGAACAGGCTGCGAGCTGTAAACACCATTTGACCAATAGAATCGGCTCGAAAGAGGCAGATAAGTTTAAGCGCGCCCCTACCGGGTCGGGTCTTCGTCGCGGCGATCGAGCAGGATATTAATCAACGATCTCAAGGCCTGCCCGTGAACCCAGCCTCATGGTCTTACATGTCCATCGCGACACAAAAAAAAAAGAACACGGAAATGCAAAGACGCAAGGCGTTACCGCGAATGCATAGAAGAAAACATCTCGCGTTAATCACGATGATCGAAGACACGATTCAGCGGTTAATGATTGGTTGGATCGCGAACCGGCTAATGGAATGACCATCTCCGTGAAAAGATATACAATTTTGCTGATCATAGGAGTGGCCGTAATGGTGACGCATTACATTGGTACTAATTGCAACTAGGATTTAATACATATTCATCCAGCTTCGATAGGCCATAGCTGTTTGTTTAATGTACAAGGGCGGATCCAGAGGGGGGCGATCGCCCCCCCCCTCCTCCCTTCAAAGAGTAATAAAATAGAAAAATATTATGACACTGTGTACTATTCGATATAAATAATTAATGTGATTTTAATTATTTAGAGTATAGTATCAGATAGAGATATTAAAATATAAATCACAAGCAAATTTTAAATCTTGTAAAAGAAGGCTCAAAAATGTACTTAGGTACTTTTACATATTTCGCCCCCTCCAAGAAAGGCTCCTGAATCCGCCACTGTTAATGTATCGAACAAGTATTGCCCGAGATCCACGCGAAATTATTCATTCTCGACAAAGGGAACTAAAAATTCGATTACAGGACGAAGCGAATGTGTATCTCGCAGCGGTCGAATGAAACTGTTCAAATTTTCAATTACTCATGAAATTATTTTATGATTATTATCTTTTCTGTTCCGAGAAAACTGCTATAAAATGCAGTGTGTTCACTGAACCTTTTATTCCATACATTTTTCTGCAAATAAGAAACTTTGATTTTCGTTAAAGTAGAAACAAAGTTAAAATTCGAATTCATTTATTGTGCTCTGAAATAATTAAACTGGTGACAGATTTCCTGAAAATCTGGTGGGATAGATCTTCAGATACCCTGCAATTGAAAGGATAAACCCTTTGATAAAAATAATTACGTAAAAATCACAACGTCACGTTGTGAAATCACAATTCCTTAAATAATACTAATTAAAAAATATTCCTAACTTTTATATTTTACCCTTGAATATCTGTTCAGAAGCATACGATCCTCCAGAACTTTTATTAATCGAACATAAAATAACTGTTAAAAACCAAACTCTTACAGCAGGGTCAAAGTGTTCAAAATGTGCGAACTTAACTTAGCACAGAAAATAAATGATTTAAAAGTTAAAAGCTCGATAAATAACTGTTATTTATAAAAGTTAACAGTTTCATTGGACCCCTGGTACCTCGCGAAGGGATCTGGTATCTGTAAGTATCGTCACGTGCGCGGTAGAATCGTTGATTCAGCAATCCTCGAGCGCTGCTAAGAACCATGGGCTCCTACTCACGTTTCTGGTACTTTTTATCGATCATCGCTACATGCACAGAAACGTCTTGCATACCTCTCGCAAGTTATGCAACCGACTAACTAACACTTTGGCTAACGAACAAGCGGAATGCTATATAGGGTGGCCCATCAGGAACAGAATGGTGAAGTCGATTCACCCGACTGGGAAAGGTATTAGGCGCCAGGATAGTTTGTTAGAAAGGCGAATGTATACGTCCGACGGATCCACATTCGCTGAAAGAGTTTCCCAGGAAAACGGGAAATAATTGGCGAAACATTCCGCATGACGCAGCTCCATTTTCCCTAGAATCACGCTACATTCGAAAAAAAAAATCGCAGTTTCCGGCTCGTGTACAAGAAATTTCCATTCGCTGCACGAAGACATTCTTAACGAGTGCCATCATGTTTGCACTGGGAAAGCATCGCCAGTCGTGACGTCGTAACGATTCGAGCGAAGGTTTCGTGATAGAAAAAATTCAAGCTACTGCGCTGGACCTAACAAGGGGGCCTTCAGGTTTGGCAATTTCAGAAAACGTTGATACTTAGTGCACGTGAAGGTCTTCACTCGGACATTAATTTCCCAAAGCAGTGAGACGCGCTTTTCAGCCAAATCCGGGGAAATCGACTTTGAAAAATTCTGAGTTCCCTTGAGCTTAAGGGGCACGTGTATTTGGGTGAAATTCAGAGTTAATATTCTTGAAAACGAATCCTTTACCGCAATTTCGTCGCTTTTTATTTCCGTCTTATTTTTGCCTGTATAGATCAATCACCCCCTAGAATATTGACCACAGGTAATGGAAAACACCCTGTATATAAGGGAACTCAGAATTTTTCAAAGTCCATTTTCTCGAATTTGGGTGAAAAACGCGTCTTACTGATTTGGGAAATTAATGTCCGAGTGAAGATCTTCGCGTACACTAACAAGGGGAGGACACCATGTGGTAGACACCGATTTTGATGAGCCTTGGCAAGATGGATCTATGTCGAAAATAATAGAGATATTTACAGGGAAATTATTAAAAATTTCTTAGTGGCCGTGGGGTTTTAATTCGTAAAAATCCCACACTACCCTGTCGCCCCTGGAGGATTCCCCTCTGAAGGAGTCGGGGTGCCTTTTGAAGATTTCCCGAAGTTAAAAAAAAATTATAAAAAATATTTTATAAAAAAAATTTATCAATTTTTTTTAACGTGGAGACATCTTCAAAATGCACCCCGACACTTCCAGAAGGGAATCTCCCTCGGGCGCTAGGGTAGTGTGGGATTTTTACCCACTAAAACCCCACGGCCACTATAAAATTTTAAATAATTTCCAAGTAAATATCTCTATTATTAAGGCCTATTAGCTGAAACGCTCGGACACCCATTTATTTATTTTCGACATAGATCCAGCGTGCTAAGGCTCATCAAAATCAGTGTCTACCGCATGCTGTCCTCCCCTTGTAAGTATCAACATTTTCTGAAATTGCCAAACCTGAAGGTCCCCTTGTAAGTGCTTTTCGTATTGTATTCAAACAGTCTTCTTTTTCTACCACACTGTTTCTGACATCCAGCGCTCTTCCCTTTAGCGATAGAACCACGATGAAGCGACGTTTCGCAGTGTACCCTTTGGCCTAATCTCTCGTTACGAAACTCCGGCATCTACTATGTCATCGAAAGAATTGATCGAATAGTTCCGTTACCTACTCACGAAATAATGGCACGTCCCAACTAAGTTTCTTGAGTTTCATAACTATAGTGACCTGATAAAAAGTGGCACTTTATTGGAATGCTACGCTGCGCTCCCGCGATTAAGAAGCGAACGGGAGAATGAAACGTTCAATGGAAAACTAACGTGGGTGACACGCTCCTCGAACTTTGAATGATCAGAGCTAATTACGACCTAATTACAAGTTATTATCGCCGGTGATGCAATTCGCTAGATCTCCAATTGGTAGATTCGCACAGGCAGAGGCAGAATAAGCAATCGCCAGCTGCGATTATGTGCGGGGTACCTCTGTTTAAGTAACATCGTGTGTCTTCCGCACGGGGGATGCCATACGCGCAGTTTTTCCGATCGCTTAATCGTCGATTTCCGTGGTTGCGAGTATGCAAAATGTTAAGCAACTGTACACTTATCTCTGCGAATTAAGTCGTTGCGAATTACACAGGTTGGTCCAATGGAAGCAGGCTGCCTACTGGTCTCCCATCGCGTTGACGGTAGAAGAGGAGGTAGCATCCGTATGTGACGGCACACGCGCACGGAAATGCCAGGAGATGTTTCGACGGTGGTTACGTTTAATCGGGGACATCGGCGGAGAGAGATACGATGGAAGTTCCATCACTCGGGGCACTCCAGTGGTCATTCACTGCGGGTGAAGTGCAGCGGAGGCATAATTTGCCAGGAGCATCCTTATGTAACACGTGTACCAACGATACGCTACGCATGCATATGTATGCAGTGAACAGGAATGTTGGCTTAAAGCGTGCAGCAGTCGGCAAACTGTGCGCCGCCAATTACGACGGCGTCAATGAACTTTGTCAGACAATAAAGACCACGGAAGTTCAAGAATCGCTTCGTCCGAGTGCACAAGGAAAACGATAGCCACCTCGCGTAAAAGGAGATACGGAGACGAATAACGAGGCTTGAATGAACGGTCCACTTTAACGTTTCGCAATGGCAAATAATTGCTAATTAAGCGTACGTAACGCGCGATCCATCGTGTCGCGCAGGGAAGAGGATTGATCGCGCGACAACTCGCGGAGCGACGAATCTACTGGGTGGGCAGAGGGAGCGCGACATTAATTAGCAAACACCGCGGATTACTTCCTTCGAGGCCTTCGAACATCCTCGTTGCAACCGAGTCGTTACTGACAACCACTTAGGGCATGGGGGTAGTATTTGAAAAGTTAGTCGAACTGGGATAACCAGCTTATGTATTTGTGCGGAACAATTGCACTGCGCTGTTGGGCTATCGCGTGAGAAGTTGATGTAGCTACTAGAGTAAGACACCCTTCTCTCTGTTACAGAGTATTACAAACGTGATGAGGGATGCATCGTATTGGACTAGATTGGGTCTAAACATGCTGATTCGTCACACGGATTCGCAACCCCTGGTTCGAATGACAGCTAAAGAGTTCATGTTCGGCTACGAGTCCACCCTTGTCACCCTCGGCAACAAGTTGGTGCCAAGTTGGATCAAGTTCGACAAGCTGGGCCTCATCGATCGAGTAAGTGTCGAGTAAACTCCAGCGCAACGGCGCAATCGTTATCGCGAGGACTAAACGAGTAAAGACCAACTTTGTTCGTGCCACCCGTCCAGCTCGAATTGCATTCGCCGCGCGTTCCGCAGGCACTCTAATGTGACTTCTTTTCGCGCGCAGATGTACGATTTTGATGGGGATTACGTAACCGTTTACACGGGAGAAACCGACGTGCATCTGACGGGCCTAATTGAAAAGTACAACGGCGACGTAAATCTGCCGCAATGGACTGGAAAGTGCGCGAACGTGAATGGTGCAAGCGACGGAGTCAAGTTTCGCAGCTACATCCAGCCGAACGACACCGTGCTTTTCTTTAGGAAAAGTCTCTGCCGCAGCGCCCGTATGGTATGTTGAACTCTGGTAATCGCTAATCATGCCCGAGCACCTGAAATATTTATTCAGAGTAAATGTCGCAGATCTGGTTGCGTAAACCTCGTTTAATCGAACAGAACCCAGCACTCGGTTGCTCGAGTCTGCTCGAGGGATTTGAGTGTCTAATTGATGAAGTTCGATCTAAGCAATTAGAGCGTGAAACGACTGCTTACTACACCAGCGGTTAAATTAGGCGACAATTAATTTCACCGTCGGAGCTGGCATCATGGAAATATAATTTCGCAGATTCGAACCGGAGAGGCGTACATTGAAGGATTACACGCGTACGAGTACAAATTCATGGAGAACATACTAGACAATGGGGTGTTCAACCCGAAGAACAAGTGCTTCTGTCGCCAGGGGTACTGTCTGAAACCTGGTTTAATCGATGTCACCGACTGTTATTACGGTAAGGCGATTTTCAATGGTCTTTGAATTATTTCAATAATTAGCATTGGTCGAATACCGCAGTCAACAATTTTTGTTGTACTCTTTACCGTATATTCTGTACACACGGTGAGCACATTTACCCACGAGCGTACCACCGATATTGGAGCAAGCAAAATCAGCTGAATTCGTGCTCGTGTATTTGCGTCGCTGGACTCCATAACATTGCGTAACAACTGGTATTGAAATATAAATGGTCTATTCACGTCAATGGAAATGAAACGCGGCTAAATTATTCGCGACGAAGAGGGAAAAATATTATGCATTCGTAAGATTCCAGCGCAGAGAACAATTATAGACAGTAACTGCCTTCATTATGTTGGAGCTATGAATAATGTATTCGTAACGACATGCGACAATATCGGCGAATGCGCGTGCACAGGCGAGATATAGGATAAACCTAGATCATGACAAGAAATGCTTCTTCGATTCTCTATAAGCTCAAGGAACCGAACGCGCTCCGACCACTTGTGGGATTCCATGGGGTACCGTCCCATAAAGTCGAGCTAGCGCGCTCAAACTCCGTGCGGTTATAGAGGATGAAATTCTGAGCAAGTTTGCTTTATAAATTTTTCTTGTACGCCGTCAGATAAGGAAGTTATAAGCGTTTGAATATTATTACCGACCTGCCCCTGCGTGTAGGCAATCGACTAACACATCCGGTCACTTTGAAAATTTCAAAGGCCGTAACTTTGTTATAAGACGTCCCACGGTAAAATTTCAATAAGAAAACTGGTTCAGAATTTCATCATCTATAACCCCACGGAGTTTGAACGCCCTAGCTCAACTATATGTGAACATTCCCCATTAAATCTCATAAGTGGTCGGTGCGAGTTCAGAAATTTTTGTCAGACGGATCGAGGAATAGCGGCGGTAGTAAAATAGCGATATTTTCCTGCTAAATGAAAAAGTGTTTTTTTAGTATCAATTTATCACATTTTCCCTCATATTGCTAAGTTAAAATAAGTATTTTACAAATTAAAATAAGTATTTTTCCCTTGATGCACTGTCGAGGACTCTACAGCTCCCTTACCATTTTCGTGTCGCATGCGACGTTATCGATTCAGAGTAGAATTCGATCGCAATCCTGCTAGCAGCTGGGATTGAAACTAAATTATTCTATTTTCCTTTACTAACTTTACCGACTTCTCTGATTGAGTCGTATTGGTTCTTAGTGTCAGCGATCTTAGATGTAGAGTGTGCGTTAAACCACTGATTGTTTAGAAAATCGGTAAGTCTCGGTAAGAATCGGTAAAATCGTCCGCGACGCGTATAAGGAAATTTGTTAATACTCTGTCGATAACGTGCACCTTTATTATCGACATCGAAGGTAAAGAAGAGCGGTGCAAAAAGACATTTAAATTGTATATGCACATAACTCAGACTTACCATACTTTCAGGCTTTCCAATCGCGCTGTCTTATCCACACTTCTACAAAACCGACCCATCCGTTCTGGAAGCCGTGAACGGTTTAGTTCCCCAGGCAGATCTTCACGAGTCGTACGCCTTCGTTCAGCCGAAGGCAGGTCTCCCTGTGAAGCTGGCCTTCCGTTTCCAAATTAACATGGCCCTGCAGAATATTGCTCACATGGCTAGGGTAGAGAAGTTCGACAACTTTATCTTGCCACTCCTATGGTTCGAGATCGTAAGTAGCACATTTCGATATCGAGATGTTTCGATATCGAAGCATTTCGATGCCGAATCGATTAAAATAGAAAGCGAGCCATTCGTGGAAAAGGAGATATTAATTCTCAAATGCTGTTACAGGGAATGGAAGGATTACCAACGTCGATGACCATTCGATTCTGGTTCTACTTAAACGTCCTGCCAGTGGTGCAGGACGTGTCCACTTACTTTTTGCTATTTGTCAGCATCATACTTATGATTGCCAGTGTTCACAAGATCCTTTTGTATCAGCCAAAAGGATCAACGTCGCCTCGGCAATGGCTGGACTCGGACGTGAAAAGTCACACGATGCAATTTATAAACAACAGGCGGCCATCGTTCAAGAACAAGGAGATGGACACTTACTACAATTCCCTGCTCGACTCGAAAGACGCGAAGGAAGTGTGCGAATTGACGACAGGGCTATCATCTTTGCAGGAACACATCGTGTGATCGACAGGTACAAGGAAAGGGTATTCGAATTTCAAGGCAGTTGCTATTGTTTCGTGCAGACAATCGAAATCCCTATCGATAACCGGTAGGAATGCACCCCTATTTATCTACATCAAGATATTTAAATCTTCTAGCAGTTAGAATTGGAGCTGTTTTCATATTCTGATCGTAGAATTCTGAGGCATCGCGGTAGTTTCAAATGAACCATCGATTTCAATTGTTTTGTCTGTGTTAAGATCTTTAAACGTCACACGATAGGTGCATAGACTTTAAAGCGTGCTGAAACTATGATATGGGCACGCGATGGAAAGAGTGCTGGAGATACTTAACTCGAAGGTGATTTAGCAAAAATAATTATAAAACAGCTCATCGTTTATCAAAATCGTAATAGAAATGGCACCTCTCGCGGCGATTAGTGACACTTTTTGTATAACTTTCCTATCCATCTGCGATACCATCTGTCAGTACAAACGGTGCAAATTCATAACAAGTCCCCGTGCCTATGAATCCTTCCTTGTGATCCAGATCACAATATTGAATGAACTATGTGGCAAAGCTTTTGGCCTCTGCTACAACATACACGAAATATCTTGTTCAGGTAAAGTTCGCTATTTAATGAAATTTATGGGAACTTTTAATTCCTTTTATGAATAGTCCGTTTAGCATTCATGAAGTTCATTGAGGCTGGTGCTTTTATTAACCAAGGGTAAAGTGGAAACATGAAATACAACGATTGCTGTATTTTAAATGCGCAGCGTAATTTTATATAAATAATTAAATGCATTAAGACTGATACCATAGACTGTTCGTAGCGATTAAGCAAATTTCATGGAACCATGGTTGAGCTGAACATTTGAAAACGGTTGAGGAGAGGGTTGTAGTTTAAAAAGTGTGATATAGAAAGGTAGAAATCGTGT
The DNA here is from genome assembly GCF_050908995.1 of Andrena cerasifolii. Lineage (NCBI taxonomy): Eukaryota > Metazoa > Arthropoda > Insecta > Hymenoptera > Andrenidae > Andrena > Andrena cerasifolii. The sequence continues at coordinate 21,768,730 of NC_135119.1, read as the reverse complement.
TACCATGTTAACTGCAATGTTAATAAAATACGAAGTATTTTCTGGCAAGCAAGCCAATTTGGAATTGCACCGTTTGTAATTCTAATACATTTGCAATGTAGTTTCATGTAGCTATAAAATTAAGAAAAATGTAACATCACATCGATTATATTAGGGAAACAATGGTGAAAATATTTTCAACGAAAGACAAGTAAGGGAAACGGCAACTTCATTTCTTTTGGTTGTGACTTAAAATATTATTATTCTAGCACCAGCTCACCATAAAAAACGAAAAACATGCTTGTAAATATTGTATATAGACAATTAGTTATATAAATTATCGACACCATTTTAAAGACTTACATGCCACATGTATTTTCATATTGGATTATAAAAGTATATAAATGCATTCGTGTATTACATTTCAAAAAAGACAAAAAAAAGGTGAATTAAATATATCATTTTTTCATAGAAAAAGTAATGTGCTAAGGCGATATAAAAAAAAGGAACAAGGTTCTTGTGGAATATTTTAGTATATAAGTAGGTCAATAAATATAAATAATTTTTAAATATTATCAATCTTGCCTCGTCTATGAAAATAGTGTTCAACTGGGGAAACAGTATTGTTATGGTTTGAAAGTGAACACATTCTCACGTTTAACAACATAATTTCCTTCGGTTGATTTTTTTACTTAGTTTATAAGTATAAATTTATTTAATGCCACGTATGTAACGACTTCTCTATTTTTCACCGTAATAATTACTGTAATTCTTGCCAGTGAGATGTTAGTAACATGAGTACTCATAAAAATTGCTCAATAAATAATATTCTTAATAAAAATTTATTACACCAGTACTTTATCTTTTGAAATGTAATTTTACGTATAATTCAGTTTAAGAGAACACCTAACAATTTATCCCAAGCTTCGGTTGTAAGACATAAGTAAAAGAAACTACAGTAACCCCTCGCTATGGACTCGCCTCGCTATCCCCACCACTTTTTGGAATTATTTGGTCGAAAGTGAGATCGCAAGAGGGGACAAAAGAGTCGACGCGATGTGCATTCGAGCCGTGAGAGCGTCCGTGTACCTAAGTAATCATGAATAATCGCTAGTGCGATGTATCCCCTTTCAATGTGTTAGTTACGCGCGCTGAGCTCCCATTACTCGAAATCTTCCCCGGAGCTCTGTGCCCGCGAACACTTGGGAATGCCCAAAAATGCCACAAAGGTCGTTCTGTTGGGCATGCCTGGTTTACCATGACATTTTTTAATTCAATAACGTATTAAATTTTCTCGGTGAAAAGAAGAGCGACACGTCATCCGACCACTTATGAATTACTCTGATTATGCATTTACATATTTACAATAATAATTCTTTATTATTATAACGTATAACGTACAAATATGAATACGAAGACATCATGTTTCTTACAATAATCATTATATTGATATTTATACATCATACATGATGTGTCATCTCGGCTTCGGCCATTGACTGTTGAGGATCAATGGTTCACTACCAATTCTTGTTCTTCTTGCATCCTTTGATTCTAGACACGCAGGGGATAAGCAAACAATGATAAAAGCAGATTACTTCATCAGTAATTAGCATTCGAACATGTTGCAAGTTCCAGCGATAGTATTCTTTTGGTTTCTTACCGATCTTTTGGTTTTCTCGTTTGAGTTTCATTGACAAGCCGTCTCTTCTGGTTTGCTTGTCACCCACTGGCCCGAATCCTCTTTTCAGGGTCCTTTATACTGTAAAACAGTTAGTATTAATCCCTACTGCCAAAAGCAAAACAGACCGTCATACATACTTAAGAAATAAAACTTAACTTTTTCCAGGGCTTATGACCAAGCCGTATTCTCGTGTTTCCCCCAGTGTCCACCACCAAACGCTTCTTTCCTTTAGGTTTCTTCTCCCAAGAAATAGTCCCTTACATTTTCCAACGATCGTCTAACATATCGTGGCGCCCGTTCAGTCTGCTTCATCAAATATTCTAGCGCACTTCTTGTTTGCGGCTCCATGGTATGTTCTTTATCATTTTTATCTACCACTATTCGGACTTTCTCCTCGTGGATTTCTTCTTCTTGGTTTTCCCCTTCGCAAGTTGCTTCCCCACCTTCGTGTTTTGCTGCTTCAGTCGTTTCTTCTTCGTCTTCATCTTCTTCTTCTTCTGATCCCTCATTCTGAGCATCTGCCTCAGAAAAAGTGGTTTCCGCATTATGGCAGTTTGTTAAAAATTCCCTAACCTTTTTTTGACAGGGTTTTTCCCCAGTGATTGCAGCGATTACTTCTTCTAGCTGTGGTTCTAGTGGATCAGTTGGCTCCTCCCCCTCCGGCATTCCTTCGTGGTCTGTCTTTATTAAATTATTCCACGAATTCCTAATATTCGCAACGCCTACTTCCCTCCACGCTTCGTCCAACAAATTAATACAATCCCTAAGATTGTATTTGTCATAAAATTCTTGAATGTTCCCAGAATAGCTTACTACCTGGCGCAACATTCTGCAGTGGAAAACTCTTTTCGCCTTTAAAATCACCCCCTGATCCATAGGTTGAATGACAGTGGTGGTATTGGGGGGCAGGAACAGAATTTCAAATTGTGGGTCCTCTTGAAATTGCGCCGACACTAATTTGTGCGCTATGCAATTATTCAGTAGAAGCATCACTTTTCCAGTTGCGGCGCTCTCTTGCTGGTATGCTCTCACGGCTGGCTTAAATTCATTTTGAAACCAATCAGTGAATATTGCTTCGTCTAGCCAAGCATTTTTCTGCGCTTTATACACCACTGGCAGGCTATTCATGATGTCTTTTATCGCCCTCGGATGTTGAGATCTATGAATGAACAGGGGCTTCAGTTTGTGGGTTCCCGTCATGTTTGCACAGAAGCCCACAGTCACCCGTTCTTTCTTTCGTTTTATACCATCGGCGGTATTTTCCTCGTTTACTAACCTCCTCACCGGAAGAGCTTTCCACATAAGACCGCTTACGGCCATATTATAAATGTTGTTGTGCTCGATCCTTTCCTCTTCTATTTGTCGAGCGAAATTTAGTACGAATTCTTCCGCGGCTACATTATTTGTAGTTCTGTGCTCTCTGTGAATACGTTGTATATCGGCCAAGCGTATGTCGTAACGAATTTTGAATTTCGCCAACCAGCCTAAACTTGCCTTGAACGTTGACGGGCTTCCAAATTCCGTGATTAATTCCAGAGCTTTCTGGCGCAATAGCCAATCTGTTATTGGGTCTCCTACCTCCTTTCGTTCCACAAACCACGTGTATAGACGCTCCTCCAATTTTTCATGCGTCGCCTTCCGTAGCTTCCTCTGCTTTAGCATTCGAAGTCCTCGGTCCGCGGCTTGGTTTATTGTGCTGGCATTTCTTCGAATACGCCGCACGGTGGTAGGATGAACATTATAATCACGAGCTACTCCACTAACTGGTGCACCATGGTCTAACTCCTCCAGAATTTCTAGCTTCTGCTCTATTGAAAGTACAGTCAGCTTGCCCTTGTTGTTGCTAGCCATGGCAAATGCAGATACAGTCACCGCTCGCTATGGCCGCTATGGGCTCGCCCAGACTCGCCTCAATCGCTGCGTTAAGCGCTCGTCGGCAAGGTTCGGCGGGCTTAAGCCACAGTGATGGAAGGGGAAACACCTACAGGAGTGGTGGTAGTGGGTACGTGAACTGACGCCAGCGCGAAGCCAACCACGACCAACCAGCGTCGACAATCTATTTCCCGGCGACGCTGATTGGCCGTGGATAGCTTCGCGTTGGCGTCACTTGGCTGGCTTAGCGCTGGCGTCAGTCACGTGACATTACCACCACTCCTGTAGGTGTGTCTGCAGTTAATCGCTCCGAACCCTGCGCAACATTCTCATCCTCATCTATACCAAAAGGGTTCGTGGCACGCAGTGGCGCGGACTTAGAGCATATATAATGGAGGTCTCATTGAATGCTTGAAACTGTCGCCAACATGGTGCGAGAGAGAAAGACATCGTGCGAACGAGAGAAGTATAGAGGAATAATGGACCGTAATGCGTATGCGCCGATGTCGTGAAATTTGCTACAAGCGTTATGGTTTGAAGTGATACGCGGTGCATGCTTTCATCATTAAATTGCAAAATATTTGACTTTGTTCTTTAAGAACTTGACATTTTAAAGCTTCGAATGCTTCTTTTGTAAATCCTAGTCGACCATCGATCACTGCATATCATCTATGGATAGTCGAAACGTGTGGAAAAATATTGTTGCAGGTTTTACGGACGTATTTATGTCTTTCTCTCTCGCACGATATCGGCGCATGCGCATTACGGTTGATTATTCCTCTATACTTCACTCTCTCGCACCAGTTCGCACGATGTTTTCTCTCTTGCACGATGTTGGTCGGCACATTGAGCTATAAGAATACATGAACAGAGAACAGCAGTGGGAAGAAGTAAAGGCGACAGCGGTCCGAGGGAAATAGAAGATAACGGGTGAACCTATCCTTCTTCTTCCTATTATCCCTCTCTATCTGTACTGTCTGTGTCATGTATTTTGTGTCGCAGATAACTTCACTCACATGCACTGTACATCCATAGCCTGTTGTAAGACAGAGATAAGTTCACCCGTTACTTCCCTCTTTCTCGGACCGGTTTACTTTCAAATTCATGATTTTGACTTTAGAATGCTATCTTTGATCACATAATTATCTGAGGCGAGTAATATATTTAGATTACGAAACTCTAACGAGTTGGCAATTTATTGAAATTTTTTTTCTGAAATATTAAACTTGAAAAAGTGATTTTTGGCCACGAAATGCCACTTTTCAGACGACTGTGAGTCTCGAGCCGCGAGTCCATAGCGAGAGGTTACTGTACTCATATACATTACAAACATTTAGTACATGTAGGAAGTATAAAGTCACGTTGTAAGCTAAAATTTTAATGCACACATAAATATAGTATTAAGCTCATAAGGTATATTAAAAAATCTGATAAATGCATCTTAGGAATTCAAACTTCACGTCTGAGTTGTATCGGATTCGAAATGCTGAATTGCCAGTGGTACTTTAACAAAGAAATGAAATAAGTAAGCTAAATAAGATAAATCCATATTTATATAGGTGTATTTACAAATGCCTTTTTACTATTACCACGAAGCACTGATTCTGTTACATATTTTTGATAAAGATATTATTTCTGTGCCATATATTCCGTAACAAATTTCTGTATTCCCTCTTTATCTGAAAAGAATCGTTCACTGTATGTTACATGATTTAGACAAAAAGAACATGTTCATCAAAGGTATACTTTACCGAATACTTTTTGACCCAGCAGAGTGTAGTGCATTTCTCTGCAAGTTTTCGAAAACGTAGTTCTATCGGGGATACGCGTGGATGGATAGTATTTCATTAAGTACGATTTTAAAATTTCTGCCGTCTTAAACTGCGTGACTTTATCTGCTGGCACCATTCCCCTTTTATCCCTTTTACTCGTGTGTTGTTTTGAACGGCTCATCTTATGACGTTTGTCTTCCGAAGATTTTTTCGCTTCTAAATTCTGAATCCCGGTGCGCTCATCTCTTGGTATTTGTTCTTTATATAATCTTTTTATGGGTGAAGGCACTTCTTTATTTTTTAAATCTTTACTTTTATCCCTTCTCTTATCAACGCAAATTTGTTTCATTACATTTATTTTGTCAGCATGATCAATAGTTTCTTCCCTCATGTTTACAGACAATTTTCCTTCATCAAGTTTTGCTCTTTTATGTGATTCAGTATCTGAACCGCTCTCAAGTAACTCCATAGTTTTGCGCCTCCTTTTACATTGACTTTTCGATTCTAACGAATTCTTAATTACATTTGTACTATTGTTACTGCTATCATTCAGTGATGAAGTTGATTCTTCGCCGATAATTGTTGCAACTGTAGTCTTGCTTTCAGACCTTACAGAGTGCAAAATCTGCTCGTAAACCGATTTACTCGGACGCGGTGATTTTTTGTTAGCGAGGTCCTTTCTAACTTCCTGCGAAAAATTTCGTGATTTTTTATGACTTGATATCAATTTGGTATCTTCGTGAATTTTTCGAGCGAATGTGAAGCCATTTAATTCACTCATTCCGGGAGCCTGTTTACTATCTCTTTCAATAAGTAGGCCATCAGTACTGTGAAAAGTACTTTTCATGAAGTCACTCTTCGTTTCCGTCACGTCGACACTTTTATCGTCATCGCGCAAAATGCTTGCATCAAATAAATACTTCCTACTACTGTTAGATGGGCTCCTCGTTACTTTTTCGTCGTTCTTAAGTTCTAACGCAGTCTTAAACGTAGGATATACAATAGTTCTGCTCGTGGCACTTGACTCTTGGGATGGAACACGAATGTCTTTATCATAAAACTCAGCCGACAGACCGTCGTGTGTATCAAAACTGAAATTACTTCCTTCATTGCGCGTATTTGTATTGCAGTCACGCAAGTATTCGTGAACCGCATCAGTGCTGGTACACCTCCGCACAGAAGAGATCTTTGTTCGTTAACAAAGTAAAAATTTCATTAAAACCAATATATCTTCAACATATACACAAAAAAGATATAAATATTTGTTCATGAAACAATGAAGTGAAAGATTAAGAAATCTTATGACTTTAATCAATTACATACCAATTTAGACATATCAAACTTATACTTATTCGCAACTTTGGTATTACACAATGCTTTATATTCAAGCTCATATGCTATATTATGCATATCTTTCTCTTGAAGCTGCATGTTCAACTCCAAACATGTTTTCTCGTAGTTATCTGTTAATGCTGATCTTAACTGACTATAAAAGTGTTCTCGCACTTGAACAGTCAGCCCCTTTATCTTTACGTCAGTACTGTCTGCAGCGCATACACGAGACTGCTTTGCGTCTTCTAGATTTTGCTTTTTTATCTGAAATTTTATAATAACAGTAAGAAAAGGCAACAACTATTTACAAATCCACCATTCCCATGCATACCTCGTCACTTTTACTGCTGTTCCTCCGAATAGCAAACTGTTTTTCAATTAATTCTTTAGTCTCTCGTTTATTCTCAGCCAAGAGCTGTTCCCTTGGAACTTCCCTTTCATCATATTCCTCTTCGCTGTACATATTCAAATAATTACAGCCTGTAATTAAATATGTAACACCGCTTGCGTATAAAATGTTACTTACACATTATCATACTTTGGTAATGCAACACCGTGCAAACTACTACCAGACTTAGTTTGCGATCTGGTATGAGACATTTCAAACTGCGATATCTTCCCCTGGACAGCATCTTTGTTTTGACATACGTCGCACCTATTTTTACATGACGGTGGACTATCTCCAAAGTATTTAGAAAATACTGCATGCCTACATCTGACGCGAATATACGAAAGCGTTATTTATCAGATACGTGTATTTGTAAATGTCCACGAATTACAAAGCTTACTTTGCTTCGAGGCAATACGACACAGTTTTCTCAAAATTTTTCCATCTTAACTTTACAAGTTCCGTGTTCTTCTGCGTGATTTCCTGTTTAATGAGAAACGCGATTGGTCCATATTCTTCATTACTAAAATAAACCCTGCAAAAAGCTGGTTTGCCATCTCTGCCTGCTCTACCAGACTCTTGATAATACGCTGCTATATTTTGAGGAACTGTCCAATGTACCACAAACCTGTGTAAAATTGCAGAATATGCTTTTATAGTTTGCTTCTAAATAAGAAATGCCATGTATTAATGAAAGCAACGCATAACAATTCACCTAACAGATCCCTTATCCACACCCATCCCAAAACTACATGTCGCTGCGATAACAGGTACTTCGCCAGTTGTCCATTTATTTTGGACCTCGTTACGGTCTTGACTTTTTAAACCTGCAAACGGAATTATTTACTTGAACGTTTTATTAAATTTCTTGGCTTTATAAGAGTTTAGAATAATAGTGGCGTGTACCAGCATGATACGCTAAAGTAGGTATACCAGACTTGGATAATCTGTGCGCAATTACTTCAGTCGCTTCTTTCTTTCTACAATAAATAATACCACAACTTTTCTTCACCTGAAAGCATTTCGTGATAGTTTATGCGATCGAGAAGCAAAATCTATAACAAACGTTCGTAGACTTACTTTTGGGATTGATTCGTCTCGAGGACCGAGTGCTTCTAAAATAAAATTCTTTAAATGTTCAAACGGCTTGTCTAATATTTCTAAAAACCATACGTCGTAATAAAGATTAGGTCGGAACACAGGCACTGAAAATATCAAGGGATTTTGCATGTTTAAGCATTGAAGTATATCGTCTTTTACCTGTAATAATATATTCCACGATAAACAAAGTTTAAATATGCAACGACATTGTAACTTTATGAAGAATTATACCTCCTTCGCGGCAGTAGCTGTTAACGCAATTATTGGAATATTGGGGCACAGTTTTTTAAACAGTCCCAACTGTCTGTAACTGGGCCTAAAATCGTGTCCCCATTGACTCAAGCAATGTGCTTCGTCGATAACAAAATAAGAGAGCGCTTTTGCTTTTCTTAATTTTATTATTATATCCTAAAAGAACAAGTGTTTGAATGGTTGCTGGAATATATTCTAGTGGATTAACATACGAAAGAATAATAATGTACTTGGAAATGTTGCTGTGCTCCCATTTCGGGGGTGACGTATAATAATTTAGTCGTTGGTGAATTAGACGTTAAATCCTTGATTATTGCGTTTCTTTCTTTAGTAGATGTGTTCGAGTTTAATGAACTGGCATTTATCTTTTTACTGACTAAAAAATCTATTTGATTCTGGAATAATAAAGTACTGCTATATGAATGATTCTGCCTGGTCGCGAAGATCATTGTTTAGTCAATTAATCCTGTACCTTCATCAAAGCTAACAGTGGCGAGAAAACAATTGTAACTTTGTCTTCTTTCATTATAGCTGGCAATTGGAAACAGAGAGATTTGCCAGATCCAGTTGGCATACATACAAATACATCCTCTTTACCTAAAAGTGTGTAACGCCGGAAAATGAATTTGTTTTCAAATGGAAAAGATAATGAAAATTAGCAAATCGTCATGAAAGAGAATGAATATTCAACCTTTATAAACAGCGGTAGTTGCTCGTTCTTGAATATCACTTTTGAAATCGTCATAACCAAACACAGATTTCAAAACAGTGGACAGCATTTTGTCAGAAATGTAAAGTAAACTGGTTTGACATAAATACCGAACATACACAATTATAGTTGCATTATGCAAAATAATTATTTTACTTTTTGTTGTTACTTCTTAAACACGCTGTTTACGCTTGTTGCGATGCTCGCTGGTGGGTTGCGTGATCACGCGAACGTAGCTACGGGAATGTATATAATCGATATGTGAATTAGGAGCGAAGTTTAAAAGCAGATGTTTGCGCGTGATCAAGGAGAGTATTGTTAAGGATACGCGATGCGGGTGGCATGTGTGGGAAAGATCTTGGACGTCTCAATTAGTAGACGTCGAAACGAATCGCGAGTTTCTTCTAAGTCACGTAATCTTTTGAGAAGGCTTTGTCCTTTGTTAGTCTTTAGGAGTGTCGATTGACTCCAGAAGTGTTGGCGACGCTAAGTCATAAATTTCCTTCAAGTGTTGTTTTCTCGATCCTCGAGGCAGGGCCTACATTCTTTTCCCACGTGGACACTCCGTCGTGTAACGGGAAAGTGCGCTTCCACGGAGTTTCCACCACCATCCGAAAATGGAAGGAAAGATGGACGTCGATTCGCGGGGGCGGACGGACATCCGCGGGACAGTCTACCGCTTGGATCTGGCGCATCCTCCGTCCTGATTGCCCAAAGGACTGGGAGGACGCGCAAGGATGGAAGGGGCACCACGTTCGAGGAGGCAAGGTTCAACGACGGAGGACTCTGGGAGAGCAGAACAATTTTGACTCCTGGATTAGAAAAGTCATAAATTGTTCTCTGTTACAAACGATAATTTAAAACTATCGAGAAATATATTGAAGTTTCTATCAGCATTCAATTTCATTTTATTTCAAACACCCGCGCATTTCCTTTGAACCGCGCAACACGGTTCGCTTTATAAACCAAATATAAACTTAAATGTAATAAAATACTGTAATAATGTGTCGTGCTACTATGCATCAATATCAACAACACATATTTTGTTTATAAAGTAAATCTGACAATACCCAAAAAGGCGGGTGCTCAATAATCTTCTCTCTCTAGAGAACTACTTCTCTCGCATACTCACCTCTTTAGTGCTCTATCCATTGTTGTCTAACCGTCAGTTTACCATGAACCAAAGGAGCGCGAAGCTTAACTCGAATGCTGTATTCCCGTTACCTTGCCATGATGTGAACGTTGCTTCTCATTCGGAGGGAAATTTGAATTGAAGGAAGGGGGGAACTTCATGAAATTGTTGGTTTTCTTATTCTTTTATACTGAAATTATGCAATTAAACATATTCGTGGTCAGGTAATCAAACACTCGGTATCATTGTAATGTTTATTAACCATCACCGAAATTATGTAACACTCGTTAGAAAACAAATGTAATTACGTTATTTTATGTTAACCGAAATTGAAGATCATTCATTCTATTGTGAGAGTCGACTCTGTAGAGAAGTATTTATCAAATAATACTAAATATATATATTTGTTCAAATTGAATGTAAAGTTTCCTTTTCTGAGGGGTGTGAAAATAGTTAGAGATTCTTTTAATAAATAAACTTCAGGATTATAAATTAATCAATACGTACTTGGAAACGGATGTTTGAATAAATGAGCTCCACTTTTATCCCTTCTCCTAAATGTCAGCGCAATGTTGTTAAATGCATGCTATTTCAAAAATCGATAACCGAAAAGAAATGGATCAACGAATAGGAATTTAGCTAATAAATAATAAATTTGCGATTGACTTTTAGAATCTAAGATATTTTGTAATTAACAAAAGGTGTAAAACCGATGGACAAATACAATCTTGTGAAAAAGACGGAAAAGACCCGCTAATTGCTATCATTACACCGACAAATACCCCACAAACCATTTGCAAGTCTTGCAACCAAAAAAATCACTATTCACGTTGGCAATAGTAGGCAAAACTCCTCAAAAAACGAAACAACATTTTGAGGGAACTATGTCTTAAATCGTTCTTTGAATGTATGTACAACTAAAATAAAGCTCAGAGGAAAGTCTTACAACTGGCGAATTTGAAAGATGGGACTATAAAGGTTTCCTATTCATTAGCTTTGCATCTAATTAATTCGTACACTCAGCAAGGATTCATAAAATCGAATTTTCGTACACAACGTATATTAATAGTATAACATTCGCCATTACAAAAATTTATATACATTACGCGTTATTTTAATTACAATATATATTACAATTCCGTGTATCGAAAAATTTTATATTACGAATAATGTTTAATACATAGAATAAATCGTTATATGACACTATGTAGAATTTTGTATCATATATAGTAATAAACTGTAACGTTCAAGCCACTCTGGAAACGTCACATCGTCCACGGATTTCTCAATAATTTCCATTCCTTTTTGAACCGTCTGATTTATCCTGCGAATAGTAATATAAATTAATATCTATTTCGTATAATAAAAGTAAACCTATTTGAACACATACCACGCATTTAATATTTCATTAAATTCATCAATTTCTGCTCTTGTTTTTACATTAACAGCCTTTGATGCATTTAACAATTCGAGTGTATTATCGTTACTCCCTTCGTATGTTAATATAGGCGCTCCGAACACATGTAGAGTCTCCTCCATTTCCAAAGATTCAAATCTTTTATAGACAAACATTGTTACTAAATTCTTATAACATTCTATTAACGAATATATTGGCGTTTGAATCATTGGGAAATAAAACGTAGTGTTGGTAACTTGAGAATTAGTAACCGACACAGAAGCTTCGCTGAAACAACACTTTGTATGCCTGAAACATTTGCATAGCTTCAAAATTCAATTAAACAGTTGTGTTTAAAATGTACTCAGTGCTGTTTTACTATAAGATACCTGTAAACCCCAATGTCTCCTTTTAGCATGATTTTCCTTAAAGCACAAAGATCTAGTGCATCGTGGAATTTATCTAATTCAGTGCTTAAATCATCGTGTAACCATGTAGAATCATAGTCACCGTTCCGCATTGCTTCTATTCTTTGTAATTCTAAACATATTTTCTCTTTCGTTTTCATCAGAAACGTTGGCGCCGATTTTAAAAGATTTAGCGACTGCTGTATATCCTGCATATATTCTGTCTGGAATTCATTTGTGATTAACATAAAAGCTAACAATGCCGAACATAAATTGTAATAATCCTGAAGTATTCACATACAATTTCTATATCAATATTTTGTATTTCTGAAGTCAGTTGAGCTAAATCAAATACAAACGTATTATTCTCGTGCAAGTTTTCTAGAATTTTGTCGACTTCTTCTTGTAAATTTTGTAGCTCAGTTTCTAATTTTCGAACCTCCAATGTTGCTGCTAACCACTCGCTCACATCAGCAGAATTATTCGAACGAATCTGCAACAACAATCAACTTTCGGTCACAAATATCTATAACATTTCATAATTGTTTTGGTGTACCTCGATTTTTCGTATAAATTCCAGAACACTTTGCTGATGATTATTGGCTCTCGCATTGTACAATAAACGCATTAAAACCATAGAAACGTGCTGCCCGTATACTTTAGCAATCTCAACATATTTATTATTTTCCTCTGTCTCCATCGGTTTCATAGTCTCCGATTTGATTAATACGTCCGCGTTTTCTGTCAAATTTTGAAATATATGGAGCCATAATGTAGGTACTTCGATATTATCAAGACTATTTGATAATGTATCCCATACCTAAAAGTATAATCTGAACAATGCGATCATAATTACTATTACGTCGAGTCTTATCTAAACGCATACCTGTCTCTTATTCGCTCCAGTCCAAAGACTTGTTACCACGCTCAATATTTCCACTAGCACTTTAGGATCTAAATCTTTACACGTGCTTGGCATTAAGTGTTGACAAACTAATCTCATGTCATTACAATCGCGCAGCTGCGTAATAGTTTGGTCGTGTTTCATTTTCAGCAAGTCCCTCCTTGCCTTTATTTGCGAATACTTAGACGATGTATCCCTCAGCTTTTGCGCTAAATAATATCACTCGTTAAGAACGTACTTCTTCTTTCAAGTTTCGACAAACATACCTTTCTTTCTAAGCGTTAAATCTAGTTGCTCGTACTCCTCCTCCAACTTAGAGATTTGATTTTGTAAATTACTTCCATCCGAGTTCAGTTGCGATATATTTTGTACGCACTGAACTACTTTGTCAGGTGTCCCGTACTTCAATTGGTGTAACAAAATGTTTTTTCTCATCGTCTTTGCATCTTCGGCAGGAAATATAACATCAACCAGTTCGTCCAACAGTAATCCCACAAGTCCTGCATGCAATCTGTTCGAAAGTATCGTATGATTTGCAATTACAAAATCTTGTATGAAATCAAATGTGATTACAAAAGGTAGAGTCAATACAAACATCTTTTTTACTGAATCATTGCATATCGTTGGTGGGCATTCCAACTTCCGAGTCCATGCAAATACGTCTGCGGACTTCTCCATGGTAAGATTTGAATTGTATCAACAAAACATGCGGTCAATCTGACTGATAGCTAACGATAACTGAAACCACACAGTACAACGATCAGTTTAGCAATATTTAGACGCGAACACGACAGAAACAAAGAGAAAATAAACAATAAATTATTATTTCCACGAATCTTAACAATACTTTGGAATTCTTTCATTTGTTTTCATTATGAGCAAGGATAACGAACTTTATGGCGAAGGATCGAGTATACGTTACACGAGACGTTACTTACGACTTCCACAAAGGTATTCAAATAATCATGACTATGTCCCCAAACATAAACAATTTATATAATTCAGAGAATTACAAGGTATTAAAACTCGTTGAACAGAACACTAAAGGAAATGATTATCGTGAAAAAGGGTAAATCGGAAATCCTTTTCTAATTGAATTTATTTAACCGCGCACCATTATCACGAACGGTTCGTGTATGACATAGATACGCAACCTTGCGTACAAAACGTGTAAAAATTGATAAATGTTTTCTTAGAAGGAAATAAATAAATATGAGAAAATAAACTTGTGAATTATATATGCTGTATGTAATATTAATAACCATGGAATAATAATACTTTCATCAGTATTTTACTAGCGTCCGTTTAGGAAGTTACGCATCGCAGAATATTATTTTTATATATTTGTATCTATTTTACTGAATTAACAGCGTCAAGAATGTTAAAATAATCGGAAAAAATAGTTCATGACATTTTCTCTAGCTCATAAAAATATGTATACTGAATCTTGTAAACAATACAGGATAGTGTATCATTATTGGCTGTAGTCGATGGTAGTCATCTATGGAGTGGTTATGTGCGGTACTGTCCGTCGATGACAGTTCTGTGACAGCTATTAAAACTGTTGTACTGATAAACATAAAACCATGAGTGACACAACAAAAATTGAATATAATTCTTACATAAGTACCGAATAAAGGTAATGTAGTCAAACAAATTCATTTGACTTGCCATACATTTATGAGGTATTTTTTAAAAAATATAAGTTTCTTCGTGCCATACAGTACAGATATTTTGCTATCGTTGATAAGTAAACCAGCATTCGCGTAATATAAAGTGTCAATAAATCTATGACTAAGTGTAACTTCAGTTTTTTTTTTCAATGTTGATGACAATAGATATTCTCCGTACCTTGGCAACAGCTATCTAAGAAATTTGTATCTTTCCACTCGAGGATAAATAACGTTTCTTCATTTAGTAACAATGATGATATTGAGAAATTCATTAGATGTACTTTCGCGTTTAATACAGCTAATTAATAACTGACGAAGTATATATAGTTTTTAATTGCCCTCGGTTGATTAGGTTATGTTTACAAACTTTTCGTTTTGTGATTCTCTCAATAAGAATGTAATAATTTTTGGACATTAATGATAGAATGTGTTTACTTTTATGAAGGCAATGAAATGATAAATTTTAACGAATCACAGATGGTAAATGTGTTCCTATGTAAATAGAATATTTTAGGCACGTTAGGTAAAGTTGAATGCATTTTTATCATCTCCATAAATATTTTTTATTTATGATTTTAGCGTTTGGTGACAAAATGACTAATAGTTCTTGATTCCGTAATTAAAAAAACACAATATCATCATGGAGGAGAATGAACTGTATAATGCTACAGTTCCATCTTTCTCTGGAATTAAACCAGCCTTTTGGAACTACTCCGATCATGTCATCCTCGATGACCTCAAGATGGATAGTAGCTTTATATATTTACTTTGCTCATTAGTATCTGCTATCTCTTGGATTATTTATATAGCTTATTATAATAGCAGAGTAATTGGTTACATATTAACGAAATTATTAAATCGATTTGTTATTAGAGATGGATATGTTAAAGTAGGTGAGTGCTCAAAAGCTGTACATTTGTTTTATAAGTTCTGATAATCTACGAATTAATCTAACACATGCTTTTACATACTTTTAGGATCGTTTACTCTAAGTGCACTGAGTGGGAAAATAATGTTTAGAGATATAGTTTATATCACAACAGACTATAGTATCAGAGTTCAGGATGGGTGGCTTATATTTAGGTGGTGGAGAAGTTATGTTCCCAAAGATGTATCCGAAGGTATTCTATAGAACGAACATAATTAAGTATTATGTATTACGCCATGATTAGGGAATTCAATCCTGGGATCCCGGCTGTTTTTTGGATTCTAAAACTCCCGGGATTTGATAAATCAAGTTATAACTTATCCCAAGAATTTTTAAAAACGTAAATTACTTTATGAACAACTGAAAAATATAAAAATGGAATTGAAAAAACAGCCGGGATCCCAGGAATACGATCCCGGGATTGAATTCCCTAGCCATGATACTCGCGTTCTCTTCTTCAGAACGACGTCGAATAAATTTCTAATGAAAAGGATATTGGTTTGTAGATCTTTCACATTCCGACACTAGACTTTCGGTCATGCTAAATGGCTTTGAATTACATGTTTACAATCGCTGTCAACTGTACGCACAATTAGAAAAAGCATTTGGCCTTACACCGCAAATGTTCTCTGACGTAGAAGATCATAATGTTAATAGCGACGATCGTGATCCGGAGTCGTTCGCTAATACCGCTCACGAGACTCGTCAGCAAATAAACGCAATGGATGTTTCGCGGCATGTTGATAATATTAGGAAAAAAGAAGCTCATGTTATAGCACGGACTTGGAGAGATTTAATACCTGTTATTAAATTAGACATCAGCACGGTTGGTTTATAACTTATTCATTGATAAGCGATAGTGAGGAATGTACATTTGAAACGTTTTACTATTTTAGGGAAGATTGGTGTTTGGTAATCGGCTAGTACCCACGACTCTGTCGATAACTGTAGAAGAAGCGCATTTTGTATATTCTACAAAGCCAGCTGCGTCCCGATACGATCATTTCATGCATTTCACAAAATGTAAAGCGGAGAATTTCAAAGTTATTTTAGCATCTAGCCCAAAGTACACAGGAATGGTGGACGATCCGCCTAGGTACATGGGGGAAGGATTTGTTGTGTTGAGCTCAAACAATATGGAAGTTTATTATTATATGGATGAGCCTGGATTTGTTCCTGAACATCCAGAAATGATACAATTAGTTAACGGAGATATGGTAGAAGCTATGCCACCAATTTGGGGTATCGATATTAAATGTGGAAAGGGTACTGACTTTAGTTACGGACCCTGGGCAGATAGACACAGAGAACACTTATTTAAATTCTTCTTTCCTAATGATTATCAACCACTGAAAGTTACGAAAACCCCTGTTACGGGAGAAAAGAGACAGGTTCAATCGTTTGATATTAGATTGTCAACATTGAACGAGGCAACAATTGATATACTCTTCAGTAAAAACAAGGAAACGAATGCTGTTCACATTAATGTAGGACCTGGATCGTATCTGGAAATTACCATGCCATGGATAGTTTTGCAAGATGGATATACTACAAAGATAACGGGTCAACTATTACATTTAGAAGCAACCACAAGTTTGCAGTACCGAAGCTTAGTTGAAAGTGAAACATTGGAGTTTGGCGTTAAATGTCATTATCCGATAAGATGGAACGACCATCAGGAGTGGATGTTAAATTTAACTGGATGCAAAGCCACTGCTAATTTAGTTTACTCGCACAAAGAATTTTTTCAAGATATAATTAATGATTGGGCCAGCAAAGCCAGACCCGATATTTTACATTTTGTACCTTATACTTGGAAATTTAATTTATTACTGAAGGAATTTGAGTTGATCACGTTATGCAATGAATACAATTGGATCGATTGTTCGTCACAGAATCAAGAAAATACGCACATTGCTTTTTGTGGGGAATTCTTTGAGCTGTCATTTGATCTTCCATTTGTGGATTATTTGCCTGTCACGATACCGTTACGCTTCTGGATTCAAGGTGAAAGCGTTGATCTTTCCTTTTACTTACCCGAAGTCAATACAAATCGTACAATTCTATTAGCTTTGAATAAAAACGCAAAAATTATGACACGTGACGGATCGCATATATATTTATCAGAGCTAAGTAAAAATAAGAAATGGAGAAACGTTTGCCAGAAAGGAGCAGGCTGGGTTGACTGTTGGTCGGTACCAATCGTGGCATTAAGTATTAATTATACATATCATCCATGTCCACCTCTAGGACCTACCCCGCAAGCAAATATAACAACTCCGGAGAAAGAAGAAATCCTATTGTCCCCAATGAGAATTCCCCGATGTAGAAAATCACCCGGTCTTCAGTGGACAAGAGCCGGAAGTCAAAAATTTGATCCGCAATCTATAGCTCCCGACAAAGTTAGCTTAGATCTTGAAATAGGTCCGTCTATATTGATTTTGTACGGGTCGCTATTGAAAAGTTTTATACATTTGAAAGAAAATTTATTCGGTGATTATCAAGCTTTCACTGATATGCAGCAGAGCCGAACGAATCCCACATCCATAAGCACAGAAAGAAGTAAAGACAGAGACGTGCAAAATAGTAGCATCGAATCTGTAGAAGATGAAGAAGCTAAATCAAAATCATTTGATCCAAGAAATTATCGACCATTGGAAGTAACGGTTGGGATCACCATGCACGATATTCAGGCTCATTTAGTGAAAAATTGTGGCGAGAATGACCCTCCTTGCCCAGTTATACTTCTTGAACGTTTCGGCTTTGAAATGAAGAAACGATACAAGGAAACAGAACTACAGTTACTTCTCTCGCCTGCGATCGCATTAGTCACTGATAACGTGATCCGATCCGGTAAGGAACGCCATTTAAATCAAGGACATTTAATGTTAAGCGCACTGCAAGTTAGAGGACATGCGATGTTCAGTAACGAAGGAAGAAGTTTAGACCAAGAGACTTTGGAATACGCGTGGTTAATTGAAGTACAACTGGGTAAACTAACTGGAAAGATGAGCTCCCCTCAATTACATCATCTTATCACATCTCTAGAAACATTTTTATTGATGGTAAAAAATAATGAAAATAGTTTACGTCCTCCTGATCTACCGCATCATTGCCATCATGGTATTCCTCCTTTACAATGTCCTGATAGCGACATTGATAAACACTACAGGTATATTATAAATTTAAAGCTGACGAATTTCTTTAAATTAATAACATGTTTGTTATATTCTCACAGATGTCCCAGCTCTGAAGATATCAAATATAGGATGACAAGAGTGGCGATAGATGCACTCGATTTATATTTCCAAGAAGTAGGCACCACCGTACACCTCTGGATATCTCCGATTCGTGTTTCGACCTGTAATCTTCATGGCCAGCAAGTGAAATCTGGCGTAACTGGCGTCTTACCTCGGATATTAATACGACAGTTTGTATCAGCGGCTGATCACTTTGCGAATACAAGTAACACTAACACCACCGGTAGTGGCAGGTCGCATAATAATGCAAGCAGTCGTATGTCAGGTACCACCAAGAAGTACACAATTGATGGCGCAAGGATTTCAAAGGCACCCTGAAATTATGCTACTTTATTGATTTTGTAATTTCATTTTAGGCGACGGATCTGATATCTGGTTAGAAGTAGGATCTGTAGCGTTAGGCCCTGTGATTTTAGAAGCTGCGATTTCACTGCCGACCCCGGCACACAATTTACACTTGGTGCAAAATAAGTATTTGAAATTACACGACGAAGCCTCGAAGCGTTTATGGTTCTTGTGGCCTCAAGAAAGTGGTGTGAAACCAACAAAGTGTGGCTGTATAGGCGGATGCGCATTTTTTGGAAATAATCGAAATGGACCAAGATTTTTTAAACCAAGTTATTACGACTTTCAAGATGGCATTAACATCGCTGCGTACAGGTATGTTGTGTATAGGCCATATATAATTTTCTAAATTATTATATACAATATGTAACTTCTTTATTTTAGGATTAATGAGTCTGGGAAAGAAAAGGGATTTGGGCAATCCATTTTACACGATGGTCAACTAGTATTTCATACGTCGCCTTATAACTTGCAAGACGTGTCCCTGCAAGACACGTATCACCCAGTTACAGGAGTAAAGTCTACCGCCACGCAGGATGGACCGCAAACATCGAAAAAGGGTGTCGAACGACCAAGGTCTGTGGCAGATCATAATAGAGATTCCGGTATCGAAGACAATAGTAGTACAAAATTTATTGCTGCATCAGCAAGTCCATTCGCATGCAGTGGGGAACGGAAACTGCTGGGCAGAAGATTTTCTTATACATCAATGCGGTAATCTCAGGAATAGCTTTGAAACGGCTTAATGATTAAACTTGTTTTGTTGGATACAGCATGATTGCATAAATACGCTGACATTTATAATACGCTCATAACAATTTAGAATTCAAGCTACGAACGTTTAAAAGAACATTAACTGTAATAATGGAAACGTAAAATCTGCATATCATTTACGCTGCCACTCGTCAATGTGATTTTTTAATATATCCTAAGTTTCCGTGGGTTCTGCCTCCACGAAAGTTTTCTGCTTGCAAGCTTTACATCTCTTTCTAACATAAAACATAGTTGTTGGCTTTCAAACATTTATTTCTAGTACATTATGCCTAATGAACCGAAGCGCAATAGCAATCTTAGTGAAGTTATAGGAGCAATCAATTACCGCGCAGAATAACTAGACGTAATTTCACATTTGTTGTCATAGGTGATCTTAACTTTCTGTTACAGCGGAAGCAGCGTAAAAGACGTCCCGTACTCTCGATTAGTTGACGCAAGTCCTGTTGCACAGTTACCACAGAAGCTGGATTCCGATTCGAAATTGCACGCAGAACGCAGTAAATCTATTTTAAGTGTTCCTGAACTTGATACTGTACCCAAGAGCAGCGTGTCAGACTCTAAGTTGGCGGTAGATTATTTTAATGCATCAGATACCGAACCATTTGAATCAAATAGTCCACAATCTTTACCGATAGTGTCTACGGAAACCACTTCATTCGATGCAATGCAAACAAGTGTAAGGACTGTTGATGGCATTCACATTTCTGATTCTCGCCATTCGTTGTATATAAAATCAGAATCCGATGAGAAGTTAAAGCAAGAGGTAGGGTCGATATAAGATTAAGTCCTTTGCCAGCTGTATTGCGGTATATTTCGCATCTTCGATTATTTGCAGGTTCAACGAACGATATCCATGTCTTCAGAAAATCATTCGGAAGCCTTTTACTCTGCAGACGAAGACACGAGTCATGGCTTGAGCGGGAGTCGTACATCAAGCTTGCGACAGTCCATTGTTGGATCTGGTTCCGTATTAACTCGCAATGACAGTATGAAAAAGAAGTTCTCATCGGACTTGTCTATTGTAGAAAGTTCAGCGAATGTAAACGTTCCCGCGTCCGAGAAAGCGCATACTTTGGAAAGAACGAAGCCACAGGCTATGAGCACGAAACGAAGTCCTAGAGTAAATCGTAACGCTGGTTTCCAAAACGATGCTGATCCGAACGGAAATGGATTGCGAGACTCGTCTGATAGCCATTCTGTTTCATCCACGAGTTTCATATCCGCTGTATCTTCGCAAGAAGATGTTACCCTTGTGAATTTGCATATGCAAGTGAACAAACCAATTGTTGATTCCCCCCTATTGATGTCAAGCTATGTCAGCCATTTAACTCAGGTAACATCAAATACGTATATGCTGAATTTGCTGTTTCAATGAATACAACATAAATAATTGATCCTCAGATGCGTTGTTCAAATTGGAGTCAATCATCGATATCAGCTGGAGGTGGCGCATTTACTACGCCACTCTTCCAACGTACAGAGGATGGCAGACTAGTCTACGTTGGGGGCAGATACGTACCAAAATTCGAAACTGTTACCGAGGGATTCACATCACTGAAAATGATTACACGATCGGATGGATCACCTGTAGCTAGCTCGTCTAACAAAACACCCACGCATCCATATCTTTGGGACAGTGCAACTTTAACTCAAATGGAAGGTAAAATATGTGACGATGATCCTGGTATTAACTTCAATTATATCGTTACGGTAGAAAGTACAAATTGCGCTGTGACGTATAGGAGAGGAAGATCATACGACCCACAACGAGGAAGAATTATTAGCAGTACAGCATGAAAGTGGATCGCGTACAACAGTTATTGTGAAATTTAAAGGAGATGTAGATATTATGTTAAGTCCTATGGTGCTAGAATCTTTACAACGTTTCATCGACGCTATCATACCAACATTAGCTACTTTACACCCGTTAACGATCCTAAACCATCTGCATCATGAATGCATTGGGAAAGTCGAAGACGCTAACATTTTGAAACAGGATCAAAGTTTGTCCTATTGGAGTCAAGTGCAGACTAGCTCAAAACGATCCACTGCTGAAAGAAATATTAAGAACGGACAAGGTGACGACAAACGTTAGTTTGAAGAAGACACGTAACCCCATGTATATAACGTACATGCATCCTCTTAACATTTCTTTTCTTATGGCAGGTAAAATTGCTCTACAAACAAACGTGTACGAAGAAAGTATTATGACGCAAGTGCAAGGCAGTATTATTTTACCAAAGGTAACGTATAACGCGTAATAAGTAATTTTCATTTGTTTAATGTAACGTGACTCTTCATTTTTAGATGAACATAACTTTACTACAAGCCTCCGTCGTTGAAGAAATTATATCATTTTCCGCTCTCGAGAACATTCGCGATTTGACGTGCGTGTCACTGTTTGCTATTTGCTTCGATGATGTGACAGCGAGGTTTTATATCGGGAAACAAGCCCGGGAAGTAGTTCAAACATTTCATAAACCAGCTGTGTTACCGAATCAGAAGAAAGTTAACAAAATCAGCAAGGCATTTTTACCTGGCCATCAAACAGCCGCCGTGGTTGCGGACATTGGAAGTGGAGAGACAGTATACATAGAGACTTCAGAGAAACAGCAGGAAGAAATCATAGTTACGTTAAATATAGGTAAGTGTACACAATCCTGTGTCGATATAACGATATTTAAATACCAGGACGGGAACTGATTTAAACAATTGGTCCAATAGGCAAAGCACATTCACAATTACGGAGACTTAGAAACGAATCTTCGATATTGAAAGATGCAGTTATAACAGCTATCCCTGGCCATTACTCAAGAGTGTTATTTACGTGTACCAGAATAACTTCCCCACTGAAATGTGTTGACTATTATTTGTATCAATTTACGGATGAAAAGGAAAAGATTGTACGTCATCTATTCTACTTAATATATGTATCGAATGTTACGAATTATTCTAAGTTTATTAAGAACATACTCGTCGCAGAAACAAACTGGCCCTCCTCAAGCAACAGAGGAATTTACTTTAGGAAGTGGAGAAGACAAATTGGGTTTCATAATGTTTGAGTGCGGCTTGGAAGGCATTAAACTGAAAGTAGTAAAGAGATCTCAGTTTGAAAAGGGGGAGAACGGCAACGATGGTAAAAAGGTTGAT
Organism: Andrena cerasifolii; assembly: GCF_050908995.1. NCBI lineage: Eukaryota > Metazoa > Arthropoda > Insecta > Hymenoptera > Andrenidae > Andrena > Andrena cerasifolii. The sequence goes on along the minus strand of NC_135119.1, from coordinate 21,745,675 downwards.
GCTGAGATATTTTATACGGATAGCGTAAAGAGCCAGGAAGAGTTAAACAATACAGCTGGTACGTAATACTCGTAATTCGATGATCGACGATCATTTGCGTATTATTTGCTCATTTTATTCATCATATCACAGCTTCTACTACAGCTGCAACTGAGCCAGAAACAGCATCAACGAATGTACCTAACGGGGCACAAATAAACACCAGCGCTACATGTGCCAGTCTCGCTTCAAAAGCAGCGAATGGGAATACCGTTTCTTGTGTTATAGAATTAAAAACTGTGTGGTTTAATTTTGCAGCACCACCGCGCACCCCAATAACACGAAAAATTGATTATACCCGATTAGATTGGAATTTACTGAGCACAGCATCGCCGGCCATAAATGCCTGGATGAATCCCAGCAACAAGTTTGCGATGCGAATCGTGCACATGTTTAGAACCATGTATAGAAGATCCACTGCTATCGTCGCCTGTCTTATGGCAGAAGCATTGGACGTGCAAACAATTCACATGCCCACCAAGGTATTTGATGTCTCCATTTTTATGTGTAAAAAAAATTGAAAAATTAGATGAATTTTTAATATTGTCATCGTGTACTCTCAGAGTCGTTATGGGAGATTAACTCCGTTAGCGAAAACACTACAAGAAGATCCGTCGTGTCAGTTATGTACGATCCTGCAAAACTATGTTCTATTAAATGACCTACCAAATATTGAGGCCAACTTGAAAGAGTCTGATTTACCATTGTTATCGACGCTTCGCCAGGTAAATTGTGTTTTGTAAGCATTTGGTACTGTGAATAAGAATTTTCAATTTTTAAATGATATTATTATAATATTAGGGTGTCATAGTCTTGAGTAGACAATGGAAGAATGTTCTCTACACCCCGTTATTGTTGGAACATAATTATAAAACGAAACATGTTAAACCATTGAACGTCACGTTTGCTGTTTCGGATCCAGACGAGGTATCACTATATTCCGCTTCCTACGCGAATTTACAGTATCCATAATAAAATTTTAGTTAGAAATATTTGGAACGAAGTTCTACTTAATTTAACGCGAAATAATGATTACTAAATTTTATACTACTTCGACACTTATTACTTTCTTCCTGAAGCAATCATTAACATCATACCTGTTTCTCTAATACTTCATATTTCGTATTTTGGAGTACCATCTTACTGTTCTTGGCTGTAAATCAGGCGTGCTCAGTCGGGAGCACGTCTGCTGTAAATAGTTAAAAGAAACATTTGATCATAATTTCATGCTGTGTAACAATGTAACTTTGACATTCAGAAGGAAGTTTTTTATTTCATTCAGAAGTTCATAATGCATCCTATGGGGAATGTAATCCGGTAGACAATTTTTTTTTCAGCAAATAAGCAAGAAAGTGCAGACGGATGATTACAGTATAAAATGGAGTAAGGATTTTAAAAGTATACGCACAAAAATACTCTTAACACAATAGCTTCAGACATCTTTTGCGTATATGAAAGTTTATAAAACTTCTAATTTATTTTCACAATAATAAATGCACAAGCTTCATCATGTTGTAACTAAACATTAACTCCATTCTAACATAAATTAATGCGCTAGTGGTATTATGTATATGTGTCTTTGTTAACAAGGACAATTATATGTTGCGCTTACACAAGATAATATTATGAAATCGAATGTATTTAAACTACTTCGTATGTGACACAAAGCTTTAATGAATTTATACTTGACACTCATGTAAATTATGACTGGTGGAGGTTTTCTAATGCTTATGCAGTATTTCTCATCATTGAAAGTGTTATATTATGTGCACAAATTTTTTTATAATCTTACGACTTCCTGTGAAATTCAAAACTTCTGAGAGCAGAATCTTTTGAAAACTATTCTCACGTACATTTCAATTATATTCTCGTATTTCATTGAAAATTTAAAATGAAACTTTGATGTTTACTTTGCTTGATATTGACTATGATTAAATACATTTCTGTGTCTTTCGTCGTGAAAGATATCGAATAAATATTTTCGATTTGGCTTATTCATGCACAGGAAAATTTGCTGACAGACGGTGAGGGTAGCGCAGGAGAAGTTGATGATCAGGAAGTCACAGATGAATGTGCTATGTTAATTCATACGGACCACATGCACAAGCATACACATGTCAAGAATGGACAAGACAAAACTACAGGTATAAGTTCAACTAAACGAAAGTATTAATCTTTTAACCCGTAAATCTAACAGAGTGAAACAATACCGTATCTCTGTACCCTTGGATTATCCAGTATCTTATAAAACTTTGACTTAACACACTCGCAGCTTTCTAGCATCTGCTTTAAATTGTAACTTCGATACCCGCTTAGTGTCTTACTTTTCATTTTCATACAAAGGCACATCGTAGCATGTGCCTTCAGGACTGACGATTGTAAAGTATCTACGCATTAGCACTAATACTCTATTAAAGATCCGTGTTGATTTGCTTCTACTAGTATCCTCTAATTCTGTCTATTGATTATCTGTAATAGTAAGATCTTGGCTTTATATGTAGAGTTTCATGAATTGAGAAACTTTAAGTAACGCATAATATGCGCAAAAAGAAACTTAACGAGTTTGCGAAAGTTATGAAAGAATCTTATGGTCGACTCTGCATATAAGTGTCTATTTTACTTGAACTTTAACTACATTTTTAGAGTACTATCCGTAGAAGCTAAACTAACAACTGCACTTTGTAAATAACATTATAACGCTAAATCCCATACAAACTTTAACACGCTTTTCCCATACACTGTGACAATATAATATTGGGCTTTTTGAACGAAAAACATGGCTTGATATGGAATGACCAGGTATGTGTGGTGATGGTTTGACGGTTCCTGTAAGTTCTCCTCGGGGGAAAGATACGACTCCCCTAACAACACCGGTTCCAGGCCCGGATTCATTAACTTCCCCCTCTCCGCCAGTAGTTCATCCAAAGAAAGGAAAATCACTACAACCCACGCAAGTGCCTGCTAGTACACGAGCAAGTATTGTTTTTCCATTGCTTGCAAGTGGTGGGTTATTCAATCAAACTCGGGAACCAAACAACATCAGTAAGTGCAAAGTACTTAAACCACATAGATCAAGTATTCGCAGTCTATACATTGGCGTAGCATAACGCAATCGGAATTTTTTTCGCTAAGTCCAATCAAATAAGAAGAAGTAATGCGGAAGAAATAGAGGCTGTTATAAATTGTAAACAATTGAATTTAGATCTTCCACTGTGCAGACTGTTCTGAATATACTGACTATATAGCGTCATTAGTTTCCCCTGTAGTTTGTACCGCTTTGCATTTCAATGACAGCACTACATGTCTCTGTACGTGTTGGTTCTTTGTTTCTTCATCTGTTACCCGCTAATTATTTCATCATAGCATTCACTATATAGTTAGGTCTCATGTTTGCTTCCCTTTATATACAGTCTTACATTTATATTCCGCTAACACTGTTTTGTGCCTTAATTTTTCAACTAATGTTTTAATCTTTTAATGAAATAAAACTCGTATAAGTACAAATGGAATTTTGCATTAGGTTACGGTACATTGCGAGAAGAAAAACCTCCCCAAATCCACATCTCTCATTCTCATCAACTCGGCTCGAACCCAAGTATCTATTCTGGAGGTGGGCATGGTAGTCAGCATAGTACTGGGAGTTTGGATCAGATCACTTCTCCAACGAGTCATCAGTCCAATAAGCCGTTAAATACAGGTGAAGATTTGTACAGTTGGATGGCCAAGCAACAGGAATTCATAAAGGACAATGATAAAGGCAATTTGAAAGGAAATTGGGTAAGCAATGTTTCCAGTTTTAAATAATGATCGAATAAGTATAGCAAACTTTATGGTTGCCAATTCTATTGTTCCTCTCATCTTAGGTCTTTCGAGCAGAACCAAAATCTTTAAAGGTATTTCAAATTCGTTGTAGAATCCGGTGGCTACTTTGTACAATTATCATATTAGAGATTGTTCGTTAACATACATTTCGGTGAATGCACATTTGGGTGTAACGAAGTTATATTATTTTCAGGACTCCAAGATTAACACAATGACTACAGATGACACAGAAGACTCTGATGTTCACAGTGGCACTCTTCTCTATCCAATGAAAGATTCACTCCGGCTATTAGACGCACATTTAATTTTTGAGCCACTACTGTCTTCGTTATCCGTAATGCCACAACAAATGCTATCTGCCATCGGTTCTGGAAACGTGAACAATGTCTCTTCGCTAGATTCGTTGGGGTCAAACCTGTCTTTGGTAGGGAGTATGGAGACCATGCGTATTGATATAGTTGTCAGTGAATTTGGAAAGATAACAGATAAAAAGAAAGGTATAATGTTAAGTGTTTAATAAAATATTTAAGGAACAGTATCGTCCGATACACTGGCGTGACATAAATTTTACTACACGCTTTAGGTAACAAATACCAAATGAAAAAGGGGCCCAACTCAAAATTTCACTTGGACATACCGCCAGAAACTCCGGCGTTTTTATGCGAGAAAATTGGTATTGATATAGATGTTAAGAAAATGGCCGATATGACGGTAGATGATATGATTCAAAAACAAACTGTTCTGTACATATCTCGGGGCCAATTGAAGAAGCACACAAGTACAGTTGTGAATTTTAGTTTAAACATACGATACATTAGCCAACAAGTAAATATGCCTCTTCTCAGATTATTACATCAGATTAGTAATATGTATCAGAATGTTAAGGAAACGCAAATGGAGCTAAAAGAACAGCAACCGGAGAGCAAACGAAACAATACCTTGATTGTTAATGACACAGTGGCGAAAAATGGATCGTCGTCAAGTAAATATAGACATCCTATCATTTCAGTAAAATATTAGTTTTCCGTTAAATATTTTAATGTATACGAACTTTGATTTAACAGCGTCTGATTTACAAGAGCAGCTTCTGATAGATGGTAAAAAGGTGGATGCTCCTTTGCTTCGCAGCAGTTACGAACCCAATTTATCAAAAGTCATATCACCTGGCACGAGTATTCGATCTCGACCGCAGAGTTTTGCTCAAAAATTACGAAGCACAGGGAAGAGCGTGAAAGGCTACATTAATCTGAGCGAGGGTGTAATAACTCCTAACTTTGGAGCAAGTCCTAGCGGATCCGGCTTGGATAAATTCTGCACACTTCCTGATAAGTGCAAAGATAGTCCACATTTGACACCGCGATGCTGGAAAACTATCTATTACCTGTTGGATCTGTACGCGACACGACCGGAGACGAAAACCATTACGCACCGATTTTCTATACCAGCCGATGCCTCCGAACACTACAAAGCTGGCCGAAAGTATGAATTATTAAACGAAACGAAAGATGCAGATATTGAGAAGGGATTGAACGCCGAGAATAGTTCAACACCTGTGCCGCTTCCACGAGAACTAAGTTAGTACCGACGCGATGCCTCCGGAAATACAAATTTTAAAAGTTGCCTTCACTCTATTTTAATAACTCTGTATTATAGGCATTGTTACTGGAGAACGAACAAGATTAATTATCTTTGGTGTTGCTCGGATACATAGGACTAGATTGTTAGCTACTCTCAGTGGGTTGAAACTGGAGGCAGAGATCACAAGTCTACATGCAAGTTTAACGTGTCGTAAAAAGTCAAGACCCGCGAGTTTAGAATGTAGTTTGACTGGGCAAATCGGTAGAACCATGATCGTTCTGTTAGAAGGTGTAGCGCCCAGCCAACAAACGGTTGTAAAAGTAACGGTGGGGAAATCGCAGGCTTTGTATTCCAGCATTAGCAGACGGCAAAAGGATAAGAACAGCGGTTTGCTGACTGTCGGCGCTGTGAATATAGATATTCCCCAGCATCCAGTAGCTCTACATGGCATGATGACTAGAGGCAGCAAACAATTATCGTCAACCTTACAAGTAAATTGAAAATTTCTTCATATTTATTCGGGCTAATTAAATTAGCCGTGGCTTTAAATAACGATTTCTGTTTAGGAACTGAGAGTAACAAGAACGTCCTCAAGAATGTCCAGAGGTCAACAGCAGGACGATGTGGACGCAGGTGTACCTGGGAGCCCACATCATTATGCACCAGCTCCATCGGTTGATTTAGAGAAGCCACAAGTTGTAGCTAGTCTGTTAGAACCTATCGTTATGCAGTTTCACATAATACTCCAGAGTTTAAGCATAACGGCAGCACTGCTACCATCCTTGCAAGCACAGTACAAAATGGATCAGGTGACCAGTTCCGGTATTACTGGTAGCAAAGCTAAATTTACGATAGATCTGCCTCATCATACACTGAGTTTCACGACAAAGCTTCAAGTGACTGAAGCGAATTTACCTTCTGAAGCTAGCATTGAGCTTCCCAAAGTGCATGTGTCCGCGGAGTATATTCAAGATGGTAGCAGTAATATGAACGACAGTAAATTGGCTGGTTAGTAACGTTAGAGCGTTTTTCATAAAATAATGAAGAAAATAGATATTCCTTTTTATAATTTAAATGTTGCTCGCGACTTGCAGATGGTGTTGTGCTGAGGCAAGGCAGCTATCTCAGTGCTACAGCTGATATTGGCGCCTTCGAACATTCTTTGACCACGGATCTCCTTAATCATTTAGTATTCGTTCAGAAAGTGTTCATGAAGGAAGTGAATGAAGTCGTACAGAAGGTGTACGGCGGGGAAAAACCTGTTCCTTTATGGTTAGAGGATGAAGAACCAAATAATTCAACCGTGAAAAGGATATTATTTTCATTAATCATTCGTATCGAGGTATGGTGTTTGCTATAAGTATTCGTTAAGTTGTATGGCTTTAGATATTGAACCCTTTCCTTAAATATTTTTTCTCCCGTACACGTAGCGCATACAATTAACAGCAACAACTCCAACCAATTCGGCAGTGCGATTAGAAACAGGGGCCGTTGAACTTCAGTTATCTAATAGAGTGCAGAATGTTTTTGGCGCTACTCAACCAAATCCGTATATGAAACTGTTCGGGAAGGCTCAAGTTGACATTAATTTAAGTTTGGGCCAATTGCTGAAGAATGTTCTGTTCGACGAGGCGGATCCAGAATTTCAGCAGTTCGCCTTCTTTAATACCAGGGTTGAATTACGGAACGCCTTCCAGGAGGAGATGGCGCAGGGCGAAGACAAAGAAGTAGTCCTGATTACTTTAAAACGTCCGTTAATATATGTTCAACCGATGGCTATCGACAAAGCTATACTTGTCTGGCTGAATTATAAGAATGCGTACGAATATTGGAACGAGAAAAGAGCTAATTTGAATAAAGAAGTTTTAACGGCTACGCAGCAAGTGTTTGAAAAGGTTCCGTTTGGCCAGATAACGAGTCAGCTGAGTGCCCCTCACCTGGGAACATTATTTTTGCAACTCACTGTAGATGACATGGGCATCTGTTTGCCACTTAATCCTTTGCCGCCCACTTGGGGTATGAACAGAGGATTGTACGATGGGGAATCAAGGGGTGCTGTGGTAATTACCTTGGAGAACACAAGCATATCTGCGTGTAGTAGTGGGAGCTTAGTTAGTAAAGGAAGGTACGATACTATTATTAAAGCTGCTGCATTCTCGGCAAGACTTGCAGACAAATTAACGATATTTTCATAACATTGTACAGATTTATGGGTTTATGCTTGAGATTTGCTGAAGATTTTGAAACTTCATTGGATGATTGGAAACCAGATACAACAGATAGCAGTATAATGAATTTGTGCATGGTATCTGAAGGCACTTACGAAGTGTGCAGCAGGACAATCGCACAAAAACCAGACAAGTCTGGTAATGGAAGCATAATTGAAGTTCGATAATTCTTTGCAGTGTATAAATAATATTCTAAATATATCCTACTTGTTTCCAGATAATGCTAAGTGGATATTAAACGTACAGTGGCAAATGGAAGGTGTGGATATTCATTTAGATGTCAGCGTGGGGCAGCAATTATCAGCACTTGGACACACGTTAACGATGTTAACTGGTTCCGAGGAAGATGATATTCACGTGCCTGCAGAGTACGATAGCGATGACGCGGATCAGCCGGATAATAGTACTAGCCAGGTTAAGAAAAAAGTATGGTTTAATTATATTTATTTTATCCTATGATATCTTTCTGGTCCGTTGGTTGGGTAATGTATTTGAAATTGGATGTTAGTTTTCAAGATAATTTTATAAAAGCGAAGCCTCTTTCCTCTTTCAGTGTCCACAGTTTTCTTTAGTTACTTAATCACCGGTAATATATAATATATCGTTTGCTAATTTCATTACGTTTACAGGAGAGTATATTAATGAAGAAGTCCAAGAATTGGACAGACAGTCTACCAGCGTTTGTTTTCGACCCTACTCTCGACGCGAAGAAAAGATCGAAACTGATTGAAAAAGAAATGAATGAGCAAGCAAAGATTATCAACGATCTACGATCGTTAGGTGCTTCTCATGGAACCATAGAACAAGAAATGAAGCGTTTGCACGAATTAGAAGCTATGGTATTTAAAGATTTTAGAAGGTATATTTATATACAGCAGATTTGAATAATATACACCGAAATGAAAGCCCGTTATTAATGTTTATACAAATTGTGCAGAGACATGATTCAGAAGTTGAGAAGACAGTCGGTTAAAGCATCGGGAATAAAGGGTAAACTAGGACTTGGTGGTAAACCAAATACGTATCGATCGCGTTCCTTTATCGTACCATCGCCGACGCTGGAGAATCAGCTTGAAAGCCCTGAAGACATGAATATGGAAGTCAATTCGGCAAATTCTGCTAGTTATGAAAGCAGCCCTAGAAGTGGTCCAAGCCGGTATGATAGATTCCCACTATTATAGCAAACATAACCCTCTCTTCCTTTAAGTATCCTAATTTTTATTCAATGTTATATCTATCCTCTGTCATAATAACTTTTAATAGCGAGTATAAATTTATAGATCTGCTTCCCTTCGCGTGAGAGGACTTGGCGGGCCCCGAGTCACTTTCAGCGACACGCATACAATGGCTAGGTAGGTCTCTTACATAATTTTAATATTTCTTTGATCAGAGATGGATCTATCATGTAGGCAATCGTCATTACCAAGTGCTGGGTCAGAGCTAAGTTTACCAGAAGGAGAGCTGGAATGGCCTGAAAGTATCGAAATCGAAGGAGAACGGGTTGAATTGAGAAAGAAGAGTAGAGATGTCAGTTGCACGTCGAGTTACGACAGCATGGAAGGAAAGTGCGTGTAAGAGTATAATATCAGATGAATTGTTATCGAATTAGTCTAAACTAATTGCTGCTACTGTGTTTCTGTCATTCTTAGCGCCCCATTGCTTGATTCGTTTGGGAAAGAGCAATCCTCGTCGACTTCATCGCCATATATAACACCTCAGAAAACTCAGGAGCCTAATATAGACTTTGAACTTGATGTGAAAGTCCTAATTAATAGGGGCAAGTGTGTACTTCATACAAAGGATCTAGGAAAAGAAGATGAAATAAAAATGTAAATTTATACTCCGTGGTAAATCCTGCTGTTGCACGTGTTTTATGTAGCTGGCATAACCATTACCTCCTTTTTTTACAGTCTGAGTAGAATGAAGAAAGAACGGTCGTGCTCGGGGGGCACATTCGAGTTTCAACCGAGTAGTCCCAGCAGCAGTCGAAAGCATTTAAGTAGCAAGGAGAAATCGTCCACCGCGAGTACGTCTCGATTACGATATTTGCAACACGCAAACGTACCTTTAGTGGACTTAACAATTTTTCATATACCTGGCTTAGATGTGAAGGTAGAATTCAGTTCGTTATTCTAGCAACGTTAACGTCATCACGCTACTTTCATAACAACGTTTTTCAGGTACACTATGAATCCAAAACACTTCCCGATGAATCTATGTCTCCCCGTGTATCATCCGACAATAGCCTGCTTAATCCGTCGTCGGTGACCGCGCTTAAAAAGTGCAGCACCAAGAAGGCCAGTTTATTTGCTTGGATGACGCTTCAGAGCATACCGGAAGAAACCATAATAAGTCCGCACATTCTTGAATTTCTGGAGCAGACATTAGAGCCGATACCAAGCAAAGCCCACTTCCATAGCCACGCACAAACGAACGTGGTGTTCCCAACAGAAAACACTGAGAGCACGTCTTGGGCTGCTACCGCAGCGAGTAGCAGCAATTACGTTTACGCGAGCTTTCCTGTTGACGTAATAGTATATTTTCATATGCAGCCATCTACGTTCAGGTAAATCTCAGCAACAATTTCATTCGTGCATATAGGAATTCTTATCATTGTTCTCCGTTATTCTAGGTTTTCCTGCTTACCAGTTTCTCGAGTAGAATGTATGCTTCAATTGCCGTCCCTCGACCTAGTATTTTCGTCCAAACGAGCAGAAGAAGAGCTCATAGAATTTCGAGAGTACAAATCACCGGGCACGCAGTCTACAGGGAAAGAAGCAAGTACAGCGATCGGTGGATTGTCTGTCACCGGATGTCTTGCTGACTTCTCGGTTTATATCTTCCATCCGTACGGCGGCGGGAAGAAAACAGGATTGAAGGAAGCGCAGTGGTCGCCTTTGTCGGACAGCGAGAGAAAAGACTCGTTAAGCATCAACGTGGAGTTCGTGAAATTTCACATGTCACGAAGTCGCAAACTAAATTTCCAAAGTGAGCAGTCGAAGAAGATGTCGGACACTAGTCGTGCAGTTATACGATTTTCTAGTAAGTACAGTTGAAGCCCGTTAGGATATTGAAGAATCTTATCTTGAATAATAAAATATCTTCGTACACTCTGCTAGCAATCTGTGATATCGGATCCGCCTCGTTTAAATACGACATGCGGAGATTAGGTGAAATCCTGGCCTTCCCAAAAGCATGGTACAGGCGCAGCATAGTGCGTCGTTTGTTCCTGGGAGATTTAAGCTCAGGTACCGCCTATTCGGAGGGCGATGGCAGTCCATCTCTAAACCAAGACGAAGCAGTCATGGGTAGTTCTCTGTTAAAACATTATGACCGACACGGTACTGACCCACTGTCGAAAAGTGCCCCGGAAAGAAGCCCGACATTGAACAGAGACAAATTGAGATTGAGTTTAGAAAGTGACATACCCAGGCATGCGCGACTGAAAGGTAAACCATAAGATGTGATCGCCTTCGACAGTTTTTGTAATAACATCTAAAGCATCTTGTTCCTCTTAATATTAGATATTGGCAGAGGATGGAGCTTTACCTCTGATAAACAAACGTCCTCGGAAATTAAATTAAGGGAATCCGCGTGGGAAACATTAGTATTGTTCGCCATAAATTTCACTCGCTTGAATGTGCACATGAACATGGGCAACGTGATGGGCAATGTTACGTGGATGACGAAGGATTTTAGATCCGATGGAAGGCTATCTATAGGCAGCACTGGGCATAAAAATTTGTACATAGGCGTTGGATTGGGAGGTTCTAGCTTGGATGCGAAGGGTGGTATTGTTGGTGGCACTATCGAGTTGAGCAAAATTGATACGTACAGTAAGTTGCCGACAGTAACCTTTTTGTAACAAGATAAATGTCTCAGCTGTGCTACATTGGCTGCACTACTCATGTAAATGTTTGTAGTACACATTCGGGAAGAACCTGGGATAGAACCCGATCACACTGTGGGCTTAAAGTTATTTGCATTGGAATTGCGATTGGATTATATGGGAACTAGCGTGTTAATGTCTAGAGTGTCCTCGCTGGACGTGACACTGAGAGACGAATGGAAAATTAGTCGAAGTAGTAGTGGAGATGTTTTCATGCCAACAAGAAGGTTTGATTCGTACAATGCTTTCACCTTGTACATCTTCATTAGGCGTATTTCTAATAATTCGATTGAATATTAATGTAGGCCAGCGATAATCTTCATGCATGGCGATTTGGGATGGGATCAGTTGCAAGTTATGATAAGTAAATCGACAACAGCAGATTTGTTGAAAATGTACTACAAACTGGACGAATTCTTCAGTCAACAGTTCAAAAGCAGTAAACGAGTGTTTAGTTCTTTGCAACCGAAGCATCAAAGAGTGAGCAATAGCAGTCTCAGAAAGAGGCAACAGAGGAAGAGAACTGGTGAAGGTAAATGCTACTATACACGTTTTAATTATAAACTGCAAATAAATTAAATGAAATGTACATTTTTAAAATCATTTACTGCAGGCCCATGTTACGTAAATCAGAGCACAATTACGGATGCTCGCCATCACAGGCATTGGCAAGGAGTACTGGCTCAAGTGGCAGGCCTTCAGTTGGGAAGTTTAAGATTCTCTCTACCGTCATCGGGGACTGTACTTGGTGGAACAATGGAGCTTCACGGCTGCAACATCAGTTTAGCATGTTTCCATGGGATTAACTTTAAGAGTAAAAGTTGGGCGCTATTTTCATTGAAAGAGCCGTGCATCAGCTTTGCTACAGAAGCTCAAGAGATCCCAAGCATTGAAAGTAAGAAAGTTCACTGTTTATTCACCGAGATTTCAGTCTTATTCAGAATTATGTAACAACTTCACGTTTTACAGCACCAAATACGTGCGACGTGCATGTCGTGCAGACTTTGACTATTAGTTTAGGTCAGCAACAAGAACAACATGCGAGGCATCACTCAATGGCTACTGTTTGCAGGCTGAGTCGTAGCGTACTATTTCCACCGCAGTTTAAGTCGCTACAAGAATGGTTCCATTATGCATTTGCTAGTAGCGAAATCGATGGTACGTGGCGTAATGTCTTTTTTACAATTAATATTTTCGAACAACCTTTCCGCAAATGATTGCCCCATAATTGTTGTTTGCATATGTACAGCAGTAGATAGGTTTCCAAGCGTTGAAAGGGAGCGAACAGACAGTACATCTGACGGTGGCAATGTGACTCGTGGTAGAAGTACGTCGACAACATCTGGAAAATTGCAAGAACATTCCCATGGAAGGGAAGTTATATTTGCCCTTCCGTCGTTGCAATTACATTTAAAAACCGAACACCTTCAGACCGCCAAAACTCCAGATGTCACTGGTCAGTAACAGTCTTTATATTATTGAATTTTAATCAGTACACAAAGGAATTGAAGAACACGCAGAAAAGTGCGCGTTTTTCAAGTACACGTTCGTGTTATAATATAAAAGTGTAAAGTACAGTAATCAATACAACTACTTATAACATTTCTTCCTATATTTCTAGGAGCTCCTAAGCATATTGTATATAGTAAGTACAGTGTGAAAATTGATTTATTTTAATTCAATCAATTAATCGACTCGTAGAATACTCCAGGTTTTCGAATGCTTTATAACATGCATAGTGTAAGTTTTCTCATCCCCTAGTGCAGGCCTGTCCAAGCATTTGCTCGCACGAGCAGCCGCCAGTTGCTCTTCGCTCTTGAAGGCACCGAGTCGGGCCACTCGCGCTCCCAAGAGCGAAAGGTACTCATGGTGGGGCACCACCGTCGCTCTTGCCTTCGCTCTCAACCCGCGGCTGCTCTTCGAAGGCAAGAGCAGAAGTTGGACAGGTCTGCTCTAGTGTGTCGAAAGATACTTTGCATGAAGCGTCCAGTAACTGTTCAAATAGGTACTAACAATTATTGACTATATCACGTATTTATAAGTAATTGTATTCATTATTTGCGCATGATTTGCATACAATAAGATAATTAATGCATTATTAATGATCAAAGTCAATGCAACGAAATTAAGGGAAAAATGGAGTAGGGTGTGAATGTTCTATATTAGAAATATCACAAAGGACATATAAAATGTTAAGTGACAATTTCATAGATATATTCCTGCCCCTCATGTTCGTATTATTTATGCACAATAGTAGTTACTTTGTGAAGCATCATTTAACAAATGTGCTACTTTTTGACCATACAGTAATTCTATACTGCCCTAAACTCGTATTTGCAAATGCGTCCGTTGCAGACCTCTGCTGCAGTGACTAGTAGTATGTAAAATATTACGTAGACCACGTTGTATAAAAGTTGTTTGTTTAACAGGTGAGAAACCCTTAGTCGAATGTAGCTTCATAACAGAGTTCGAGGACCATATCTTTGTTACGGTAGACGCAGAGGCCTTTTTCTTCCTGCACGACTTGATTACCTCGTATGTGAAGGAGAGAGTGGTAAGTGGATTTGTTTCGTGTCCTTGGAGGAACTAAATGTTACGAAGAACTGTATTTTAAATTGTATTCTTATTTAATATGCGATGTAGAATATGGGTGCTCGAGCACATAGTCCAGATCCCCACGAGAGGAGAAGCGGAGCTACGACCACTGCCAGTACCTCCGCCGCAACAACGACTATCAGTGAAGACGAGAAGAGACGCAAACAATTCGATCCAGCAGAAATGTTTATAAAAGATTGGCGATCGTACACGTGTAAAACGTGGCAGCTAGAACCGACCGTAAGGTAAGAAGAAGAATTTTCACGCGACCGTTCTACCCAGCAAATACCGTTTCGATTAATCTGCACCGTTCGTGTTGAAGATTGCTTTCATGGGCTGGCAAGAGCATCGAGCCCTATGGCATAGATTACATCCTGCAGAAACTAGGATTCGCCCATGCCCGTACAACGATACCAAAGTGGATTCAGCGAGGTTTCATGGATCCTCTGGACAAGCTGTTGGCCATCCTTATGTTGCGAATGGTCACCGCCGTTCGCGAAGAACCGGAAGATCAGAAGGAGCATAATAAACGAGAAAAGTAACCGTTGCCACGTGAAAGCAACCACCAAAGTTATCACACGCTTACGTTGACGAAGCAAAGCTGAATCAAAGGTGAAATCGTACAATAATCGTCCAGTATAGCGTAGTCCTTTCGATAGGTTGATAAGCAAGAATAATAATATACGATATTTCACTTCTTCTCTGTGTCATGCAAGATGAACGTTAGCTAACACGAATTTGCCAACGACGGATATACCGGGACAATTATCGACGAACCCGTAATAGCGAGACGGATATTTTGAACGCGTACGGGGCACGTTTTAGGGGACATTTGTAAGAATTGTAATTAGCAAAGTGCAACCTGTTATCAAGCAATTGTACATTAAAGTATAGATAAAGGTTTATAATCATCGATATTCCGTTCGAACATGTTAGGTATATTGCACAGAACGCCAAGGGCACATCAACGATACGTTAGAATGTATACATATTATAGCGTTCGACGACGCTTTGTTATATTTTCATAAGGTAAAACACCGAGGAATTTTAGTTGGGGAGCGAGAGATTCGTCTCGTGAACGTTCGCCACCGTGATCGAGATACTACCGTGATCTGCACGCGACTCGTGCACGATTATTTAGTTAATTAACGAAAACCGCGTGTCGAGTAACGAGTTTTCAGCTTTAGAATTTTATAAGTTACGTTTGTGTACGTATTATGTACAGTTCATAGCGTTTTAAGATGTTACGCGCCTAGGTAACGACCCGAAAATAATCGTACATGTTGAAATACGGAGTACATGGAAGCCGAGAGAAGCTTCTAGCTTGAAAACTACCGCAGCTTTCTTAGCGCGCACTGTATTGTCTTCATACGAACTGCTCACGGGATTACGTTTACATTATTAAGAATATCTTTTCGTAGTCGTCTCTCTTTTTTTTTACCGAATTTAAGCGACATGGATTAATTGAAACTGAAAGTTAATCAGCAACCGGCCGCGACACTTTTGCTCACCTTTACAATTAATTTGCGCGAACCGTACGACGCGCTTGATTCTACAATGTAAATCGTTCTTCTTTTGTGCATATTAAATTAATATCGTAACGTAATGTAATATATTTTTGTGAATACATCGCGCGATTCAGAACATGAAGCTACATACACGTCGTTTCAGAACTGCAGATACAAACTTAACTAGTGAACAGAACCCCTAACGAGAAACAAAAGGTTTTTAATAGATCGATACCCATATACCAATCGTTTTTTTTTTTCAGATATTTAACGTTTTAGTCGGGCATTAAATCGTTTTTGTACAATTACATTCACATTCCTCAGCTCTTCCTTAATTCCTGTGTTCGTTTAAACTGTAAACCAACTCCTCGCGCGTACCGAAACGCGAAAATCGTAAAACTTCCGCAGAATATCCCAAGTACCGTTTTACAGACATTTTTGTTTCCTTCTGTGAGTTCTAGCACTCGGTGAAGTTTTTACTCCCGGTTTTGAAACATCCTGTATGTGTTACTGCGAAAGTTGTAACGACACCGTGCACTTTTAAGTCGACTAGCTAACAGGAAAGAAACACTGATACGTATAGACGTAAGTTGTTACTTGTAGGACACATAGCTTCGATGTACACACATATTGTATTTTAAACGAAATGTAAAGATTGATTAAACGCAACGTGGAGTCGGTGCAAGGAACCGAAATTCGTGTATCGTCGCTCAAGCGTCTTTATTCAGCCAAGAGGCTGGCGTTAATGGCGCGCTAAGGCGGACCCACCGATGTAATCGCAAGAGTACTGTTTCTTCGGTTCAGTCTTCCTGCAGTATTACTTAATTTTTAAGCGCGTGCCGCAACAAATTGGCCGTTTCCGACAAATATCGGTTGATCAGTCCCTCTTTTTTCGTGCGTGGAACAAAGGGGAAGAAACGAGCACCGAGCTAGTGTCCATCCTGTATATCATTGCGTTCCGCACAGATTGCATGTAGCGAATCCGGGCTTCTTGTCGTTCGTAATCGCTGATGTTGCGATATTGTGTATTTACAACAATAGTGTGAATTATTAATTCGAATTTTATAACGTCAGACGCACGTATACGTATATTATCTACGCGTCGCGATAGAACTTTGCGCGCAAGTTCTGGTAACAGCCCCTGGTTGGACAATTCAATGGACTTGGACGAATTAAAGAGTAAAAGTTTGAGCGCTGCTGCTGTGGATAATAATCGGAATCCTGTGAAATATTTCGCACGACATTCGGGGAGTGAATTGAACTTTTAAATTCTGACCAAATAAACAAATTAAACTATTAACTTTTACCCCTTGATTTGTTCAATCCATATGTATAATAGAATAGTAAAATTCTTATCGGAATCTTTACATTACGCGCATCTCTATTAAAAGAAAAACAAAAGACAAGACTTGGTGGATCCAGCCAGTACAAGGGTAGCTAATTTCACATTGTAACTGTAGGCATTATTTGCGAGCGTGTCGTGTATTTATATACGGGAACTTTTTATTTATTTCTCTACTCGAATGACGATACATCGGTCCGAGTACAGAATAGTAGGGAAGTGCTCGGCGATCGACATCGGAGTTCTAAAGCAATCGGATCAACAGTTAATCGTTCAGTGGATCTCGAAACGTTTCCGCTAATTAGCCGATTTATCGGCACACGTAGCAAGTATACCTATGTGTACGTGCACAGGCACGCGTCTCTGAATTAGAAGATATAGTAATGTGCCTGAGACACACTTTTACATATTCTCCTGCAAGCATTTACGGTATAATAGGCTTCATTCGTTTCGACGTACATTTCTTTTTACTGAATTATCAACTGTTGTTCTATTTTCTATGTACATTTGTTATCGATATTTCGACGAACAAATAAAGACTTTTAAGGCAACCGCGGTTCCTTCATTTCATCCGACTTAGAATACGACGCGACTAAGGGTAACTTAATTAATCAAAGGATTGGCATCCACCATATTCAGAAGGTGCGGCATTTCTGGGACCAAAGTCCAATTGCACGAAACTGATGACTACGAAGTCGTGGGGCTTGATAGAGACGTCCTAAGCATCCGTTCCAGCTGTTATCAACATCTGAATCTAGAACCAACACCACTTCATGAAGTCTTCAACCACAAATTAGATCAACATTTGAAATGCTCGAATGCGACGACCTCAAAGATTTCGGTATCGAATTTGGCAATCTATAGTTCTTGAAGGTGATATGGATGTCGATTATTGATTCGAATTCATTTCACTGTGTCTGCTCTTTCTTTTACTTTCGTTCTCTACCTTTTTCAAATTTATGTTCTAATTAACACAGAAGGAGATTCAATTGTTTCAGAAATTATTATTAAGTCGGGAATCCATCTGAAAGCTAAGCTAAGCTAAGCTAAGCAGAGCTAAGCTAAGCTAAGCTGAGCTAAGCTGAGCTAAGCTGAGCTAAGCTGAGCTAAGCTGAGCTAAGCTGAGCTAAGCTGAGCTAAGCTGAGCTAAGCTGAGCTAAGCTGAGCTAAGCTGAGCTAAGCTGAGCTAAGCTGAGCTAAGCTGAGCTAAGCTGAGCTAAGCTGAGCTAAGCTGAGCTAAGCTGAGCTAAGCTGAGCTAAGCTGAGCTAAGCTGAGCTAAGCTGAGCTAAGCTGAGCTAAGCTGAGCTAAGCTGAGCTAAGCTGAGCTAAGCTGAGCTAAGCTGAGCTAAGCTGAGCTAAGCTGAGCTAAGCTGAGCTAAGCTGAGCTAAGCTGAGCTAAGCTGAGCTAAGCTGAGCTAAGCTGAGCTAAGCTGAGCTAAGCTGAGCTAAGCTGAGCTAAGCTGAGCTAAGCTGAGCTAAGCTGAGCTAAGCTGAGCTAAGCTGAGCTAAGCTGAGCTAAGCTGAGCTAAGCTGAGCTAAGCAAAGCTAAGCTGAGCTAAGCTAAGCTAAGCTAAGCTAAGCTAAGCTAAGCTAAGCAAAGCTAAGCTAAGCTAAGCTAAGCTAAGCAAAGCTAAGCTAAGCTAAGCAGAGCTAAGCTAAGCTAAGCTAAGCAAAGCAAAGCTAAGCTAAGCTAAGCTAAGCTAAGCAGAGCTAAGCTAAGCTGAGCTGAGCTAAGCTAAGCTAAGCTGAGCTAAGCTAAACTAAGCTAAGCTGAGCTGAGCTAAGCTAAGCTAAGCTGAGCTAAGCTAAGCTAAGCTGAGCTAAGCTAAGCTAAGCTAAGTTAAGCTAAGCTAAGCTAAGCTAAGTTAAGCTAAGCTAAGCTAAGCTAAGCTAAGCTAAGCTAAGCTAAGTTAAGCTAAGCTAAGCTAAGCTGTGCTATGCTACGCTAAGTTTGAAAAAAATTAGCGTCGATACATCCTTATGAAACCGTTTCTATTGAAAGCTAAGCAAAGCTGTGCTACGTTCTGTTCAGAAGCTAAATTACCTCGACGTAGCTATGTTTCCGGAGAATCGCTCGCGGGGAAATCTCGCGCTACCATTCAGCTAACTTAGCTTCCGAAGAAAACAACACAGCTCAGCTTAGCTTTTAGTGGAAACGGATCTACAAGGATGTATTGGAGCTAATTTCTTAATACTTAGCATAGCACAGATTACTTTAGCTTTCAGGTGGATCTCCGGCTTTAGACTCGACAACATCTTCCAAAGTCGTCAACCGACGCGCTACCATTGTAGTGGAAATCTAACGAAGACGCAGAAGGGGGCTCGAGCTGTTTCATAACAAATGAATAATTCGCTGAACACTATCCCCTTACACGCTGTGCTTGACCTGGTGGATATACCGAGGCAAGATAAAGGTCCAGATAAAGTAACTGCACTCTTCCAGATTATGCAACAACCGGAGAAGACTCCGCGACCGGTTCCCGACTGGAGAACGTGCGCGCGGTTTTTCTCTCAATGCCCCAGCCTATCGGAACATATCTGTTTTGTGCAAAGATGTCAAGGGTGACGTTTAACAGGTACGACTCGATTTTTTCGTCGGGTCAACATCGCAATCGATGGCTGGTTTGTAATAAAAATTAGAGTTACGAATCTTCCAAGTTTCGAGGCGACGCTGGTCGGAGGCTCTCCTGCGGTTGCGCGGCTTGCGATTTTCAATTGCAACACGTGCGTTCAGTTTATTTTTTGTCTAGATTTTGGATAAGAGGGAGTTTTAAACTGCCTCCCTTGTGAAAGTTTTATTTGCTTTTTAAACTGTATGATTTTTAGCACAAGTGAAGGATGTTGAGGATTTTACAATTAGCGTATGAGGAATGAAAGGAGGAACTGTTGATAGTGTACGAATGAACTGTTTGAGGGAATTTTCTCGAGGGTTGCAGTTTGGACAAAATTGTATTGAAACAGGGGCTGAGAAATGCCACTGAATACGAACTACTAAGTAGAGTGATATGCACAGCACCGCTCCAAATTCAACAGAATAATAGGACGAATTGTCCTACGGAATTAAAGTGCACTTCTATGCAGTGTAGCTTGAGTATTCGAGTGGAGTTCTGATTTACATCTGAGCGTTTCCTTTGTTTCCGCGGGGAGGTTTGGCAAATGGTATTTGGAACGCACTTAAGGGGGCACCCCACCCAGAAAACACTAAAGAGTTTGGGATTTTTTTGTTCGTATAAATAAAAATATTGGGCCTGGATTTTTTTACGTAGTTTTAAAGCAATCTTTATTTTGCTAGAAAATTTTTTTTTTATGGAAAATTGTACAAAATGGAGGTGAATAAAATGTCTTCCCGGAACACTGCAAAAGAAACTGACTCACACTCCTGGGAATGACTGGATCATCTGAGAAGGAAATACAAAAGAGATATATAAACTGGAATATATTCTCTCCAATGTAGCATAGGATTTTATTGATATTTCAATTATTCGACTTTTTACAAGCATTTCAGTGTAAATTTTTACGTAAAAAATTAAAGTCAATTATTCAAACTGCTACAATTTACAAAATAATTCGAATTTTGAGAAAATCCTACGGTACATGGAAGATAATATATTCCAGTTTATATATCTTTTTGTATTTCCTTCTCAGATGATCCATTTATTCCCGGGAGTGTGGGTCAGTTTCTTTTGCAGTGCTCCGGGAAGACATTTTGTTCACCGCCATTTTGTACAATTTTCCATAAAAAAAAATTTTTCTAGCAAAATATAGATTGCTTTAAAACTATGTAAAAAATCCAGGCCCAACATATTTATTTATACGAACAAAAAAATCCCAAACTTGTTAGTGCTTTCTGTATGGGGTCCCCCTTGAAACACTTGAAGCAAAATTAATTGCCTTTTGGTATTGCAAACGGATTTACGAAGCTCCGAAGCCAATACACATTCTGAACGATTAATTAAAGTCAAAGAATACCATTTCTCCGATCTTAGCACAGAAATTAACCGATGTTTCAGTATTGAATTTCTAATCGCACCTCGAGCAGAATTTTAATATTCCCCGTTGCTTCGAATGCACTCCAAGTCACAGAAACCTTTAACGTTACTTCCAAAGAAGTAAATTGCTTGCCACCCCGAAGCGAGAGCTTCTTCCTTCGCGAACAGAATCGTTAGATAATGCAGCTGCACACGCGATCCAGAAATGAAGACGTCTACCTGCTGAAGCAAGATCACGGGAGGATAAAACGCAAGAGATCGAAGATCTGGCAGGCGCCGAGGCAGGAAAGGGAGGCACGTAACATGTCCTTAACGTCGGTTAATTAGCGCTCGCGCCGGTAATATTAATTTTCGCGTGCACGCCAAACCCGATTACTCAAGGCACTTTCCGTCGAAAGTTCGGTGATAATTTTATCAAGGCAAACTGTTCTTACATCGTGTACACGGGCTTCAACACGTGTTGCCGGTGGTCGAAGTTCCGGCGAAAGAAATTAAGGCCAACCGCCACTCGATTCAGGATTTATGACGGATATTCGCATGTTGCCGGGCAATCTGCAGGAATGATCGATCGAGATGCAGCGGACCAATGATCTCTGATATCGGGCCGCTCGTTTCCGCCGGAGGAGGGATTAATTTGAGGATTCCCCGCGTCACGCGACGGTGAAATCACGAAACAATAAACAAGACGCGTTGCAAAATCGGCTGCACGATAATTCGAGAAAGTCCAGTCATCTCCAAACTTAATTTGCGTCTTACGCTGTTCGCTTAATTACACCGATAATGCCTCGCACTCCAGCCCGTACGTTCCTGTACTATTTAGAAGTGGCGTGAAATTTACATACTTTGCGCAGCTGGTATCCCCATTCTGCAAGTGCCATTTGAATTAATACGCGGCTGGCGCTCCGCACCGAGCGACACCGCGTATGACATTTTCCATTAATCGTAATTATTTATAACGATAGTAAAGAGCAGTGCAACTGCCCGGTTGAAATGTGAACAACCGTGTCAAGGTGGTCCCAGAGTTAGTAGAACGCACTCTTATGGGTAATCGTTCCTCGCCATTCTCTTAGCGCGATGGACAGCCACAAAAAGCTTGCCTCGGGTTTCTTCTAACGAGCTCGCCCGTTCTGTCGGTGATTTCAATGTCTCGGCTCGGTTGATTTTTATCGCAGCCTGTTGCGCGAAGGAAGCGTTTCGGGGATTGCCTGCCGTTGAAATTAAATTACTTTGGCCAATTACAGTGACGAAGTCCCTTCATCGAAGTTAGCCGGGACACCAGGCGACGTGGGAATAACAGTGACCATTAAAAGTATTCTTGTTAAAAAGTTTCATTCGCAAAACGATACGTTATCGCGCGAAATAAGGAACATTATCCTCTCTTCAAGCGCGAAATATGTATTTCTGTTTAGTAACTTCAATATTAGCAGTATTGTTTAAAAATAAGTCAAGTTCAAACAGTTAAGATTGATGGCTCTACACGAAACTTCGCAGGGTGCAGCTTGCAGTTTTATTTTTCTTTCGAACGTTCAAGAAGTTGTTGCAGTTTTCTGAAATAGACATTTCGTAGGAAATCTTTCAAGGAATAATGTAATATTTTTTAATACAGACTCGTTTTTGTTTGACAGTCATTTCTATTTAATATTTGGAACGGACGAGTGTTCGCTGATTGAGGATTACTTAATGAAATGGAAAAGGAGACACAGCTACCGTTTAATTCATCTTATTATCGAAACTACCAACTCTCGTGTGTACCTATTATAATAACCGATTAACACTAAAAGGAATCCCTTGCTAACGATTGTCATTTAATTAATCCCCGACACTCGCGCTATCTTGTACCGTGTTCCCTCTAACATTCGAGGGGCAGAATGCCGGACAGAATCAAGTACGGGTCCAGTAGTCGCGATTTATTCGTTCCCTGATAAGCCTGTTGATTAATTCGGTTTCAGGCAGTCGCGTCCGATCGACCAGCACGATTTCCATCACGAAGATGATATTAAGGATATGCTCTGTGTCCCTAACGATTTTGCAATAGTTCACGTTGTATCGGTGCCGGTGGGCGGTCCATTCTTTCGTGGCATTAATGTACAACCCTCTTTGTTTCACCCGCGGTGATACCTTAATGCCACTTCGCGCGGCTCGCAATTAATCAACCAGCCAGTTTTCAGATACCCCGACGTCGAGCAAGTGTTCGGCTGAAGCAGAACCAGACGTTCTCCAGATTTCCATTAGGGACACATAAATATGTTCATCTGCTGTTGGAATTACAAATTTAGTGAATAACTTTAGCGCTTGCATCGAGTTCGCCTTATAGCAAGTAGAACATAATACCGTTAATGGTTCAACAGAATTAAGGGATCAACGTTTCTGAGCCGCGCTTTTTCTATGCGAAAGTTGCGAACTGAAATGTGACGTAATGAGAGAACAGGAGCATAAAAGCTCGACTACTGAATGAATTTGAATGTCTTTGGTATCTTGATGCGTGTGCAACGCGCGAGCTGATATTTTAAAAGTTCGTGGTAGGATGTAAAGTGTATTTTAATTTGTTTTACGGGTATTAAGATATTACAGCGGTGCGCCATGAATAGGTATCACGAACGAGGTCTCCATTTGCATATAAAATACTCTGAAAGTGGCGAATTTTATTTTCCATCCAAATAATTGAATATTCTACTAAAAACACGAGAAACGCTTTAGATCCCACCGTTACATAGCCCACGCTGTGATTCACTAGGTACATTCTTATCTGGCGACAGCGAAATTTCGAGCTGACAGACATTGAAATTACCGACAGGTAGTTCGTTCTCCCTCGAACGAATGATCACTTTCGTGCCTGTAAATCTTCGCCACAGAGACTTCTGCAGATGATTTAACACGAAGAAGAAACGAAGGCACCCAGAAATGGAGTTACAACCAATTCTTCGAAGCTGCACTACACCGCGCATCCAGAAAGATTTCGCGAAATAAATTATTGCATTTCATAAGACCCACGTACCCGTGAGATATTAGAGATTTTCTCCAGATGACGCAACGTTTCCCAACCCGCAAACAAGTTTTCCCCGAACGGTGACAAAATGTTTCCCCGCATTTCCTGATTGCAAAAGTATCGGCATACCGTTCGTGTGGGCATAAACATGCTATAAAGGCAATGGCATATTCATAAAATATATTGCACCGGGGAGCGTTTGATTCTCCGCAGGATCCATCGGTCAATAAAAGAAAATTAGAGGAAAGTGTCAGTCATAATTTCAACTAAGGATTCTTGCTTTTATCGCCCCAAGTTTCCCAGCGCGATCTAACGTTACCATCTGGCTATAAAACCTAATCATAACTCCTGCTTTACAGAATCTTCGGATAATTCCGTACTCACCCCGCGCGTTTATAAGATTTCATTAGCGGACGGGTGAAGGGAATCAGCCGCGCAATTAGCCATAAAACACACGCCATGTCCATTACAACGCGGATTTAATTCTTAATTAAATAAACGAAGTCAATGGAGCAATGTCGATCGATGCTTAGCAGCGATCAATGTTCCGAAAGCTTTACGACTCTCTACGTTTGACCTTATCTTCGCAGGTGCACAGTGGATACTTTGTGTCTTTCGAGTTCCCGCGTAATTGCCGGATTACAAAAAGCCAAGGTCCAGATCCTGAAACCGGCGCGCGCTCTACGCGCGGTATTAGCAACGCGCGGAGGCTTGAATCTTCGTCGCTAAATTAATTGCTCTGGGATTTAAACGCTTCTCATTCGCGATAAACGGCGCGTAAGAGATATGCCGCGCAAGTGCAGAAACCGTGCAACGACAATTTAAAATGCAAATGTTTGCGCGATAGTTCAGTTTGCAATAAATTCTGCAGGCTCCGCAAGGTTCATGGAGACGTGTCACCGTTGTAAGGGAAATTTTTTCCAGGGTTTCAACAGAAATTAAATAAGTAGCGAAGGTTCGCCTGAAGCTGTATAAGTATTGTTTCACGAACGAAGTGGAATCGAGCGTAAAGAATTGCTGAATATAGGATTAACGAAACTCCGAACGCTACCGAACCGCAAGGGGGGGGGGGGAAATAGAACGAATTCGAGGATGGAAGCAGAAACTGTTGAAGCCAGGAATATAATCTAACGCGGTATGAATTCAAATCAGCAAGAAACTCGGCGAGCCGGTGTAAGATATTTCTCGAAATACGTGGAAAGAGCCGGATGCCTTAGAGGAATTTGCATTTTGCGGTTTCCAATGAGCTCGCGAAATTTTGTAGGTGGAAGGAAGTGAGAGAGAGAGGAGCAGTGCTTGGACCGGTTCCGTGGTACGAATTATAAGATTTCGTTCGAATTCGTGGGTCACCGGCCGCCGGGCTTGGCATTCTTTTTTTTTTTTCCCCTCTGCAGCAGCAGAAAGCAACGTCAAAGGACTTAGTCACGGGTTTTCCTGGACCAAACTGGTTTCGGTTGTAAGATCTTTTTTACAGTCATCGCCACTTTGCCGACGATTCGGTGCCGCTGCTCAAAGGGCTTATCGTGCAACATGGAACGAGGGCAAATAATTCTTTCATCCCCTCATCGACGAAACATTACTTCACCGATAGGAGGAGAGATTTCGGTTTTCTTTTAACAGTTTTAACCCTCCCAGGGAGCAATCCGTCTTGGGACATTAAGCACGAAGGGGGATTAGGCCACTTTCATCCGCAACTTTAAGGGGGTATTTTCGGCTAGAAGGCCAATTTTTTTAATTTCTTTAGGGACGACGCGCAAATACACAGTTTTTATCGATGAGCAATATTCACAGGTGTTTATTAACGTTTGAGTAAGTTGTAAAAAAAATTCAGCTATATATAATAATAATTAATGGAGATATGGGTCATATCGTAAAGGGTGTGCAAAAAAAATTGCTGCTCCGTTGGTATAAACCAAAAAGCCCGAAGGGATTTTTAGTCAGTAAGAGTGTGGCTATAGCCTATACTAGACAGTAGGTTTATAAAAAAAAATCAAAAATTCACAAAAAGAGACTTTGAATTCAAAATCATTTTTGGCGTCTTGTTTCGTCTTTAGACGGCCTTAAGCATGTGGAAGAAACGTTCTTTCGACTCAACTCTGCTACTGGTTAGAATTATACGTTCTCGGAAGGTGTATGAAAAAGATGGACCAGATTGGCCCACTAGAAGTTGAGATATCGTGCGCACCGCCATGAAAATTACCATTTTAAGAAAAGCCCATATCTCCTTTAATTATTATTATATATGGCTGAAATTTTTTTACAACTTACTGAAACTTGAAAAAATTACAGGATGTATAAAACATGTTCCATTTCCCGCGCAATCTATTATATGGTCCGTAAAATTTCGAGATTTTCATCAAATAATTAAAAACTCGCGGGTTTTTAGTAACCCACAAAACGACCGAAATTTTCTTAAAATGATCGCCGTTTCTCGGCCACCAATTTAACAATTCTGTTTTAATCTTACTATTTATTGGTTGCGCGGGAAACTACGGATGTAACAAACAAGAATCACACCATGAAATTGGATTACGTCACTTTTTAAGACCAATATTACAGCAAAACCACAGAACAACGTTAAAATGTTCAACAGTCAGCACCGTCATTGTTAAAATACATG
Organism: Andrena cerasifolii; assembly: GCF_050908995.1. Lineage (NCBI taxonomy): Eukaryota > Metazoa > Arthropoda > Insecta > Hymenoptera > Andrenidae > Andrena > Andrena cerasifolii. The sequence goes on along the minus strand of NC_135119.1, from coordinate 21,719,078 downwards.
TATATTTCATACCACCTTTTTTTTAATCTCTATGATAACAATAAACATTGGGTAAAAGGATACACCTGGATTTGCATCCATTTTTTTTAAAAAATACATTAAAAAGAAAGTGTTTCGTTCACGGAAAACGACTGCCTGGTCCCCTTAACGCGAAAATATGAAAGACAGATAAGCGATAGCATTCGGAATCGAAATGGTAGCTTTCTCTAGGACCAGGACCAGGTCTGTGCGCATGAATGTCAAGGTTGGTTCGTGCTCTTGATCTTCGGATAAAACGTGACGTAACGTGCCTGTACACAAGGAAGAACAGGACCATAAATTTTCCATCCATGAGTACCATCGGCGCGGAGATACGTAATAGAGACGATAATTAAGGCAATCCAGATGCATAACGAAGCTGCAGTACAATAGCGATGGGAGATAGATCTGCAGCAAGTTAATCGCTGAAATATTGCTGCCACGTGAATGATCGCCGATATCGTTGCGAGTATTGTTACCCGACCACAATATATATGTAGCTGTTATAATTGCTTTTCATAGCAGGTAATAGAATTCCGTAGCACGTGCCCTCGGAATTACAAATACGATCGTGCAACGATTTTAATATCAATCCCCAACTGTACCTACCGTAGCCAGGCGAAAATCAAAGCCGCGTCCCGATCGCAGACAGTGATGCTTTTCGCAATCCTCGCCGCGACGACCGCGAAAGAACTCCAATTTTAATCGCTCCTGACATTCGCGCCGGCCGACCTCTTCGCAGACATTCATCGGGGTGTGCGCGAAAATCGGACGACCCGGCGACGAAACAATGGACAATTAATATCCCCGCGGATGACGAGCAACGGTGCCGGAGCCTGGCAGCTCTTCAATCTCCGCGCAATTATTCGTGGCACCGAGTGTCTTTGCTCCGTTCCGCGGGACGCGCCGCCGCGACGAATGTCACGAGACCGCGGGGAAGATCCTGTTGGATGGCCTTATCTCGCGACCTATCGGCCGAGCGTATCACAGGTATCCGATAGCGAAACACGGCCGATTATAAAAGGTTGATGACACCGCCATTCCCCGCAGGCGTTCCTTGATCTTTACCCGTAAATCGTCGATTTAATGACGGCCCAGCGCGGTGCGTACGTGTTGCCTGGAATTACAATCGGGCCATCGGGGGCGTAAAATTGTTGGGGTGCGCCGCGGACTTAACTGTTTCGGCGCTTTTCAGATCCACCTGCTAACGGTAGAGCACTAAAGAGGTGAGTATGCGCATTCGCCATATTGGGTCCTCTGGAGAAAGAAGATTATTGAGTACCCGCCTTTTTGGGTATTGTCAGATCCACTTTATAAATAAAATATGCGTTGTTGATATTGATGCATAGTAGCACGACAGATTATTAGAGTATTTTATTACATTTAAGTTTATATTTGGTTTATAAAGCGAATTTGACAATACTCAAAAAGGCGGGTGCTCAATAATCTTCTGTACCCAGGGGACTCAATATGGCGGATGCGCATACTCACCCCTTTAGTGTTCTACTAACGGTACAGCAATTAGCCGCTGCAACGAGCCGCTTTCGTGTGTAGGCTGATGATTAGGGTCTATTGTGGTGTATAAGCTTAGCTTTGTCTGATTCTTTAACCAGAGGGTAGCGGTAAGCTTAGAAGCTTTGTCTGATTCTTTAACCAGAGGGTAGCGATAAGCTTAGAAGCTTTGTCTGATTCTTTAACCAGAGGGTAACGCCAAACGTGTAATATATGCAATTCGCTGCTTGCACTAGATTAACCCTCGTCAGACGGCATAGGTACAATTGTAACTTTTGTGTCTTTAAATTGCGATCACTTGTTTGCGAGAAGCCGGGGAGGGCTGAAGTTTCGTGACATCTCTAAATTTTTGGTTTAGATTATATAAACCATATTTCAGAAAAATATCTCAACCCCCTTCCGAGATAGGGGGTCGAGTTGAGGGTTGCATCCATAACAGCGGCCTAGGCACAATAGCGCCCCTATATATTTTGTATGAAGATAATGCAAGAAAAAAGAATGTGATTTTTTTTAATAATAATGTTATTTTATTATAAAAAAGTAAAAAAATAGATAATTTAGATTATAAAAGAAAATTTGGGATTTTTTTATTGATTTTCATTGAGTCTAAATGTCATCAATTTATCGTACAAATTATACCGACAGTGAGAATATTCATATAAAATATGTGAGGGTGAAATTGTGCCGTCTGACGAGGGAGAAGTAGTACATACATATTTAGAGTAGTTTTATTCATTGAAGAAAGCTGGATCTACCTGAACCCCGTATTCATCTGTGTTATGCGTTTGAGCTCTGAAAAAATAAAAAGAAAAACAAAATTATATAAAAATATAAAAATTCTGAACATTTTTAACGATAATAAAAAAACGGGAGATTTTTCCTTCGGGTTCTAGGTACGCTAAGGGGTTAAATGAACAAGGTGCAATCCCTAAAGGGGTAGAGTACCTAGGCATAGAGATAAGGGCAATAGAATAGCTAAAGCAGATTGAGATATGCAGAATCTGTGTGATTAGATATTATTGAAACGGTAGTATGTAATTAATGTCGGCGGACATATTTCGACATGGCCGAGTCACCCTCAAAGTGTTAACCCCATTTCACCGTGATTTTCATATAACCGGTGGTGTCGATATTTCAATTCAGAGCTCGCGAATATCCGACAATGGCTCGCATGAAAGCCTGCGCATGAATTAAGGCATACGCGAGCCACACTGACAGACCGACAAATTAAAATGCTGCGCACCGCGCTTCGACACATGTACTAATGAAGTGGCGGCCTGTGAAGTTCAATGTTTTGCGCCGCTATTGCTCGTACTACCAGCTGTTCCTGCAACGAGCCGGGCGTTAGAAAGTAACTATTATTCATTGATGGTCCCGTAAGGTGATCGAGCAGGTACCTTTCGGTTTCTATTTTCCACAAAGGCCTATCCTTAGCGTGTCACTCGTCGTGAATCATCAAATCCATCCAACGATTGAATTTACATTGGAAACGATTGAAAGGGGACCTCGCGGCAAGAGGGGTGCAGGACCATTTTTGCCAATTTCAAGAAAATTAGGTAAACAACTGTTTATAAAATTATTGCTTTGACTTAACAGAAAGAAGAGAAGACTAATTGAAAAATATACACTTTCGCACAATAAATAGTAGTTATTGAGTCGATAAATTGTTATTTCTCTTTTTGCCGATTTTATTTCTACTTGTGCAGATTGAAAATTTGCAATAAATCGCACATTTGTTATCGGATTTGCGTGAAACGCGCACCAAACGATGTAAAAGATATCTGCTATTTCCTTATCAGAAGCATCGAAGCAGTTCGCGTACCCGTGACTCCCGACCACCAGGTCCACGCGCGAGAGAACTGTATTCAACATTTTCAATATACTTTTTCACGCGCAATCATTTTCTTGTCGATTCTACTGCCAGTTACAGGGCACCGGGTGCCCCTCGAGCCAGGCAGCGCAATATGACGCTCGGTTTGTAAAAGAAAGGTCACAAAGCTGGCCAGAACGGCTGAAGTTTGAAGCGACGTCCGATCAAGATTACGCGCCAGAACTAATTAAGATTTCGCAGAAGTACGGAGACAGCAAGGCCGGCTGAAACAATTTTACGGTATCATCATCCAGCGTGCGCGGAGCGGTTCACTGACTTTCACCCTACATGGCGACGTTCTTGAAAGGAAGGACGTAGGATGAACAACTGTTCGCAGAGAACTTGGCCTTAGCGGAGGGCCGGCCCGTCCGACGCGAATCACGGACGTGATTTGTCGCTCTCATAATCAGCCGAGTTTATTATTACCGTGCACGCGGGACGGAAAAATGCGTGATAACTTCGGAATGGAATACCGCGCCGTTCTTACAATACTATTTGTCCCTTTATTATGCCGCGCACGAGCCACTCCACGGTGCAATGGAAAAGACTTGTACTTCAGACTGCCCTCGTCATTTCATGTAGCTCGTGATGCTAATACCAATCTTTCCCTGCGATATAATGATTCTTAAATCTAAATAACACTCCTGGGGATTCATAACTCGTACCTCCGATTAAAAGGCGACTAAGGGGGATGCAACGATTAAGAAGAATGTCACGACCATCTGGATCTTCAAACAGTTCAGTAGTCATCTCTAAATGAAAGCCCAGGTTCGAATCCGTAGATCAGATATTGGTACAGCGCTCCCAAGCCCGCCGTTATCCGGCAAGGAAAAGAAAGACCGCTAATCCTAATCGATTCTAATTCAAAGCCATGTTCTCCAATTCATTATACGCTCGTGATAATTTATAACGTCACCTCCTCTGCGATGCTCGTAACTCGCTTAGGCCTGTGCTGCGTGTAATCTTCCAGCGCGTGACGTTCGCCAAATTGGCCCCCCGATACTATCGCATTCCTGGCATCCCGATGGTTCCAAGAGGACTGATCGCGAAGGTAGGGGGATAAAAGAGGAGGATCGAAGAAAAAAATGGACAATTATGTGCCAATTGGAAATCGGCCTCGTCGTAGGTGAAAGATAAAGGTGCGCGAGCTCGGTTTCGGTTCACGAAACGAAGAAAACGAGCGAGTCTCGGGAGGCACGTATCGAGGTCGTTAAAGGTTCCAGGGGAAAAGGTTAATTATCCCGAGTCACCGCGAAGAATTCCGGAAGATGTTTGGCAACTGTGCCTGTTGTGCCGTGGAAGCGAAAGTCTCACTCCCATTGGCCTGCGCGAATCGGGGTTACTGGTCAAGCCGCGCAAAACAACGGTTCGATTCGCCTCTAGCCCGGTCTTTCGGCGTGATATTGAATAATACTCGCGTCCAGAGCTCTCGCACACAGCGGCTAATTGCCGGTAATGACCGTGTTACGACAGCTTCCGCTTTCTACCAGCGGGTCTCGCGCTTCATGCCCGGGGTACGCTCCGCTTCTCTGCTTTTTCCCCCCTTTTTTTTTTCGCGCCGACGATTCGTCGATTGTTTTCTGGCCGGCCGTTAGAGCTGCACCCTTGACCCAAAAAATTTTCAGCAGCTTCGCGAGTGGCGATTATCAACCGAGGGCTCCAAACAGCAATGGCACCACCAAGCGAACCAATCATTACACGGGATTACAAGGATACATTTGTGCTGTAGGATAATTATGGGAGAGTTGCCGCGGCTTACGCGAAATTTCCACCGTATCTGTTACTACTTGCATTGAGGAAAATCAAAATTTTAATATTTACCACCCTTAATAAATTAAAACCGAAAACATCCTTTTGTTGGGAGAGACGCCTCGCTTTTAATTTTCCATTTAAATTTGTTAATTTTAATTTCTTATTTTAAAAAAATAGTTACAGCAAAGGGTAATGAAATATATTCTTATTTTATACAGTTATAAAATACAGTAGAATTGGGCAAATAAATTGGTACAGATATTATTTCTGTTTCTCTGAATTTAATTGTCTTTTCTTCATTCTTCCATATTCATTACACGTAAAATAAAAATAAAATGTGAAAAAGGAGTAAAATGGTCACAAATGCCCACTTGCTATGATCGTTATATATTCGATTTACAAGACTGTATGTAGATAATAAAATTTGTTAGCTTAAGGGGACCTTCCGGTCTAGAGACCAAAAAAATAAATGATCTTTAGGAATTAATTAAAGGAAAACTGTTATATATAATTTAATGTGAGTTTTTGCATTGTATTAAGGATGTCTTAGATTATAGAAATATATTTTTTGTTTTATAATTAATCATTGCAGACGGCACTGGGGAGTCGTTAAAGTCAAGGCGTCATAAAATTGATCCAAATCGGTAGGACCTGTATCTCCAAAAGTTATTATCCAATTCGACTGAAACTTTTTTTATTTTGAAGAATATACTTCTGGCTTAGGGGGGAGGGGGCAGAAAAATTACAGAAATAACATTTTTTTAGAAAATAACGACACTTGAATTTTGAAATCACTTTTTCCCTATATTTTTCATCCTTTCAACGCCTTTGAAAATTATAAATTTTCAATTTTTTGTATTTTTTCTGCTAATTCTCCCCCCCCCTAGCCAGAACTATATTCTTCAAAATAAAAAAAGTTTCAGTCGAATCGGATAATAACTTTGAAATACAGGTCCCACCGTTTTGAGAACACTGTTTCGAGAAAAGCGCGTTTAAAGTTTTACGTGGGCGCCGAGTGGCTGATTGTTGCCCATGTATTTGCCGCTACTCAAATGCTTATAACTTCGGGAATTTTAAGAATTTCAACAAATCCGTTTAAACACGTATTCCTAAAAGATTGAACATTCCAAAAATTAAATAAAAAAAATATCGACTTTTAGACCGAAAGGTCCCCTTAAAGGCACTTGCATTACCTGTAACCACGATTAACACGATTATTACCACAATTTCTCGTTTCTACTGCTTTGAATCTTTGAAATCGTCTCCCGAACACATCTTTAAGAAAATGTTCCAAGGAAGGCGCGCCCCTTTAAGATTCCGACGAATTTCCATTTCGAATTAATGGGCCTGTTGAGCGCGCGAAGCGTGCTCCGTCATCCGGTCCATTCAGGTTACGAAATCGCACGCGAAGCTGTCGGTTGCATAAACGGCACGTATCCGTGCATCGATGTTTGGACGGGCGACTGGGCATTTCGCCTCGACATTGACATTTCGATTGTAGAATTTGGGTTGAACGCGCAGGGCCCCTCCCGCCACGAAAGCGCCAGCCATCAGGTTCAGCAGTCTGTAACCACGGGGTCAATAAACCGCGGTCACACACGCGGCGAATCGGGGAATCTGCTTAAGTTTTGTTAAAAATTCACGCACGGGGGTCAAACGTGTGCGGCATATCGCGGGGGCCGTACGGTAGGAGGACGCTTTCCGGTACGAAATTCAATTACACACGTATCTCTTGCGCCTATCCAACGGCGATCCGTCATTTAAGTCGGACGTGCCGGCGCGTGTGTCGCGGTGATAGTCGACGGAGCTCACTGATAACTGGGCACCCGGCTTTCCATCAGGCATGGGAAGCTCATTGTTATGGGGGTGATTAAGATGAATGTTGATGACGCCAGCGATTTCGGTGATTATTGCGTTCATTACTTTAGAAATTTTGTATCAATTAACGCGATACCGGGGGATGCTTTTTTGTTTATTGTCAAGCTAGGTGTGGTGGGGATTCCAAGAGTGATTGTGTTGTAATAGTTTCGCTGTGGTTTCAATGCTGCAATGACTTAAGGGTACTAGGCAGTCGTTCCTGTCTAAAATTAAGCATTTCTGTTTCAATTAATTACAAAGAAACCAATTGAGACTGAGACTTGTTCTTTGGCATGAAGTTTATTAACATCATAAGTTTTAAAAAGCATGTTTGTTTAGTAAAAAATATGCATTATATACGACGCTACAGATGGATCATTAAATAGGCTTTTTGAGAAAAAGTTTCTTTTGTTTTGCAGTGATAACTCAAAAACGGAGGTTCCAATCGATTCAAAACAAATTCGAGCATCTTCACAAAATGTGTAGTTTTGGACCGGACCTAAATTAATGTTAATGAAAACTCTTATTCTTTATGAAAATAAACTAAGACCTCACGTTTTGGGGCTTGGGGGATGGTAAAACCTCATCAATGGGTGTCAATGGGGTTTCAGTTTATTTTCATAAAGAATAAGAGTTTTCATTAACTTTAATTTAGGTCTGGTCCGAAACTACACATTTTATAAAGATCCCCGAATTTGTTTCGAATCGATTGGAACCTCTGTTTCTGAGTTATCCCTGCAAAACAAAAGAAACTTTTTTTAATAAGCCTTTTTAATGATCCATCTGTAGCGTAATATATAATGCATATTTTTGACTACACAAACTTTTTTTTTTAAAGCTTATGATGTTAATAAACTTCATGCCAAAGAACAAGTCTCAGTTTGAATTGGTTTCTTTGCAATTAATTGAAAATTAAAAACCCCTTAAGGGGCTATACCTAGTCAGGCGGCCGAAAAGAGGCGAATGTTTGTGATTTTTTTTTGAAAAAGCGGAAGCATATATTCTTACAGAACTTCTTGCGCTTAAAAGAGCAACATTTAAAGAACATTTGGTAATTTTTTCGTGGAAAAATATTTACGTTTATAATAAAGTAACAACCGACATTGAAGAAGCATTTTTTAAATTTTGGTTTTGCGGAGAGCGCTGCCATTCAGAACCAGATTATCTAAAATCAAAAAACAAGATTTGATTATCAAATTAATGGTCCGTCAATCGGAAGATACATTAATATACTAACGAAATCTTTTTTGTTTTTTGATTTTAGATAATCTGGTTCCGAATGGCAGAGTTGACCGCAAAATCAAATGTTTTAAAAATGCTTCTTGGATGTCGGTTGTTACTTTATTATAATTTTAAATATTGTTGTACGAAAAAATTACCAAATGTTCTTTAAATGTTGCTCTTTTAAGCGCAAAAAGTTTGGTAAAAATATACGCTTTCGCTTTTTCAAAAGAAATTCATAAATATTCGCCTCTTTTCGGCCGCCTGACTAGGTATAACCCCTTAAGCGTTAACATGACACAGCTTTCAACACACTACATTTTTGCGCTGTAATGCAAACGGTGAAATACCGGCGCGAATTTGTTACAGAACTTTCTATTTTCCATCAGCCAGAACGCGTCTTGGAAACTTCCCCCCCTTTCAAAAGTGTCTTATTGAGATTTCCGCGAAGTTTCCGCGAATTTTGGTAATTCCAAAGTTACAAAGAAACTTTTCAATCTGCCCTGCCCAGTACGCTTCGAGCGCTGAGATTCTTCCCGATTTTCACGGTGGAGACAAATCGCATGAATTAGTCCCGCGCGCGTCTCTTTGCAGTTACAGTAAAATTGATTATAAAATGCGAACTGAAATGCGGGAGACATAAATTAAAATTAAATTTCTTTGGAATTTCCTCATTGCAAAAAGTGTTTAAAGAAACGACAAACGTTCCAAATTCTTCGACTTCTCAAAATCGAAAGTCCAACGAATCGGGAAGTATCATGTAAAGAAATTGAATGTCTTTCCATCTCATCTATTCTAAACTATTAGCTATAAAAAGAAACGAAGATCACCATCGTTCAATTAAATGCAAGGCGACATTGAAGTTTCAGGAAAAATAAAACCTGAAGAAAGAAAGTAACGAGTGACGTACAGTGTTCCTTTAAACCAATTCATGCGAAGAAAATCAATAGCGAGAGTGGGTCCCGATTACTCGTGCCTCGCCCGGCTTGAGTCGTAAATCTAATCGCGAAGTCGATGGAAAGTACCTAAACGCACGCGTCTCGAGATTCCTCTACGCCGAGGGACAGTCATCGCCGACGCACGCGTTCCGAAGGTGTCTTCGGTCTCGTCTACGCCCGCGTTTCGAGCATCCGCTTTCTCGCGGGCCACCGAAAATTGGCCGAGGAGCCCGGCCAGCAAGGACGGACGTAGACGCAGAGGTAACACGGAGAGGAAGACGCCAGTGGCGATACATGAAATTCCCTCGACACCCGCCGCTCGGAAAGCGGGCTTCATAAATAAAATCTCATCCGGGTCGCGAGACGTAACCTCGGGACACACGGCGAATACCAAGCCATTACGCATTCGGGCGTAGGAGACGAATGATTCCCCCTCTGTAACGATTGGCCGAAAGGCGAGCGTCTTCGATTCCTATGCCGAGTCGGCATAGAAAGAATTCGACGCGAAAGCGGCCGAAAATGCCGAACCGATTCGAATAATGATAGCCTCGGCTCCTCGGATTCTAAACTGGATACTAGCCAGTGGTTTCGCAGCCGAATGAATGCACTGCTCGCAACTGAGATTGGGGTAGAATTCGTGGTTTTAAGTAGAAGCCGAGACCTGCCGCGGATGGAAATTAGGGAGCCGTGGAAAAGCGAGGAGAGGCGAAATACCGGGACGGAAGGTACTTGGTCTACGAGAAGTAGCGAGATTTCTTTGGTGATGGGTAATTGGAAGTTTGGAAGTTGAGGTCTTATTTGGAAAGTTGGATGTAAAGTGGAAGTAAAGTGGATGTTTAAAGAAACGTGAGGAAATTCGGTATATCGACTTGTAACGTACCGTAAACTGGGGGAACATTGGCATGGTTTTGGAACATTTTGCTGTATAATATAAAAATTAACATTTTTACATTTGCTTTAAGTATCCTATCATAACATTGCATCTTTTGTGAATGCACTACAAGTGTCAAAATGCATACAGTTTGTGTCCTTATCCTTGTTTAATACGTGTTAAATACCTGCCGATGTTACCCCGTTACCGGGTAACATTGGCACATCATAATAAATAGCACTAAAAAGTTAAAGTTTCACCACATCTGAACTTAAATTAACACTTAAATTTGTTCCTTTTTATGTTCAATGTACTTTATTTTTTATTTTATTTATTTTATTATTTTTGTATTTTTTTAATTAACATTTTCAAATTTGGTTTAGGTATCCTATTATAAGATTTCATCGTTTGTGATGGTAATACAAGTGTGAAAGTGTATAAAATTTTAAAAATTTTTATAAAATTAACACTTAAATTTGTTTCTTTTTATGTTCAATGTACTTTATTTTTTTTATTTATTTTTATTTTTTTGTTATTAATTTTTTATTATTAATTTTTTTTATTTATTTTTATTTTTTTATTATTAATAAAATAAAATAAAATAAAGTACATTGAACATAAAAAGAAACAAATTTAAGTGTTAATGTAAGTTCAGATGTGGTGAAACTTTTTAATAGATGTTAAATAGATGCCAATGTTACCCCGTACTGCCAATGTTCCCCCACTTTACGGTAACAGATTTTTTTTTTAGAGTTTCGGTCGGTTTAATTAGTAGCCGATCAGATCACTTTTCTTCGCTTTCATGGCACCTTGTTCCAAACGCTTTCATACTTTATTTTTTTAATGCACCACGATGTCCGTATCAGCCGATTGGGTGATTAATGGCGTTACTTCGAACTGTTATACAACAAACGTTCTTCAACTTTCTTCGCTGCCTGTTTGAGGTTGTCTCGCTCCAAGATAAATGATTCCGTTCTTCAGATCGGAAGTGTCACTTTTCTTAAACTGTCGTATTGATTTTAATTCGCAGTTCTTGAGGAAACATCGTGGTAATTAAGAAGAATCATATTAAAAAAAAACACAGAAACTCCTTGCCTCTTTGAACAACAGCAAAGAGATTTTGTTCTATAGGACTTGTTAATAACGTTCATCGAAGAGCGTAAATGGAATATTCATTGACCAAATAAATTCACGGGGATGGCGCGGTGAAAAAGTAGAGGAAGAAAACGAAGAGAGAATTGTATGCAGATATATGTGCGTCAACAGAGCAATTAAATAAGTTAGCAGAGAACCAGTTACCCGACGAAGTGAATGGCCACGTAGAAAATTCCCTACGACCTGGTACTTCACATAGGTACACGAGCAGCAGGTTCATTAAATCACCGAAGTAACGGAGTCATCCGCGAGATAACACGCAATGATACGAAAGTACAAGGGTACGCGCGGCAAACAGCATCTACCGTTCTAATCTAAAGAAATCATTATGTCCAAAAGTTGTCTGCAAAACGTTCGAAGCGAAGACGTTTCGATCCCGAAGAGACATAAATATAACGGTATGGATGTCTTTTTATTGCTTGTCTCTCGGTCATTCACACGACTTTTTTGCTCGATTACGATAAAATGATACAAGCTTCGAGAATAGCCCGGCAAATTATAACGACTTGGCGTCACCAAACGTGGAATTCTTTTCTGTTCAAGGAACGTGAAACTTGAGCAAGCTTTTAAGACCAGGTGATTTGTGTTGGAATTTGGCGTTACTTAAAATGCTACCTGGCGACTGTCCGCGTCCTCTTTAATATACAATAATTATTCCTAGAATTTACCTGCTAACGGGTTAAAAAGGAGGACTCGTCGCGTTTAATGCTGGTGTTTACAGTGGACTGGTGTTATCAATTCTAAATATTTCGTATCAAATTTGATTATACATTACATTGATATTGGCCAAACGATTTACTTTATAACCAATAATTCGCTAATTTTTCCTAAACTTGGACTCTCACTGCCTTTCTTACTTCTCCACTCCATAATTACCTACTAAAACATTTGTCGCCTTTCGTTCGCGCGATTGCATAATGCTGCAAGTGGAACAACATGCCCCCCCCCCCCTAATTGTTCCGACACGAGGATTCCATCCTCGTTAAAGGATCGCGGCGTTACAAAACTCGGGCTCGCGATCGGCCATTTGTCATGCGAATAGCAAATAAAGAGCACCCTCTCTAAAAAGGCGCTCCCCTGGAGACGTTTGGCTCGAAAACAATTTTCCAGAGCAAAAGTTCTGGCGCGAGGAGTTGCACTCTTGTCGCCCGGTTCTCGAAGGAATCTGAATCCGTTTCGAGGCAGGTCAAAAGAGGAGCGATTGTGCCCGATCCGTGTAATAGATTGATCAATCGCTGGCTCATCCACCCATACAAGTAGTGCGCTCGACTCGCCGTGACGCATCTCACCCAAGAATTCGAATCATTGGACGCTGTTCTACGGCTTTATCGTGCATACCTCTTCCAAGCGGGGAGTGTTTTAAGCAGAAGAAGCTGCTGCTGCCTTAAACGTTCCGCGATCCGTGCGTCTTATGATAATTCGCAACTATTTTGCGTAGACGATGACGGTGGCTTTGCGAGAGGATAGTGTTAGCTAATTGTAAGCAGAGTGTCACCGTACTCTTCTTCGTTAATTAGTTCAGCTGGATTTCTGTGGGGAAACTACTGGAAATTTGTTGTCATCAATTTTATAGCAAAAGTACTTGGAAGAATTTAGCCTCTCGGTGTTCATTAAGGGGAGGTTCCGGTCTAAAAATCGATTTTTTATTTATTTCATTTTTCGATTTTTTGAAATTTGTAAAATTCCCGAAGTTATAGGCATTTGAGTAGCGGCAAATGTACTTGCGTAAAACTTTAAACGCGTTTTTCTCGAAACAGTGTTCTCAAAATCGGTGGAACCTATATCTCCAAAAGTTATTATTCGATTCGACTGAAACTTTTTTTATTTTGAAGAATATACTTCTGGATCGTGGACAGACCAATAAAATTTAAATAAAATTGAAAGTTTGTAATTTTTAATGGCGTTGAAAGGAAGAAAAATATAGGGAAAAAGTGATTTCGAACCTCAAGTGTCGTTATTTTCTCAAAAAATGTAATTTTTTGTCATTATTCTGGTCAGTCCGCGAGCGAGTTTCATGCCCTTTAATAATCTATCATTGTTTTTTACTTCGAACCAATGGTTTAGGTGCTACAGATTCCACCGAATTGGATGAAATTTTTGACGCCTCGACTTTAACGACTCCCCAGTGCCGTCTGTAATGATTAATTATAAAACAAAAAATGTATTTCTATAGTTTAAGACATCCTTAATTCAATGCAAAAAAATCCCTTAAATTATATACAGTAGTTTTCCTTTAATTAATTCCTAAAGATTACCTATTATTATGGGCTCTAGACCGGAACAGCCTCTTAAGGGATGATTTAATTCTGTCTCGTTTTATAAAGGCTTTTTTGCTTTAAGAAGCTTTAATTTTCCTTTGTGGACAGAGAAGAAAGTGCCCTTCTCGATTTCATTACTATATGCACATTGAAATAAATTGATGAAAGTTTTTGTCTGTCACAGTCGATTAAAGGATGGTAGAATGAAAATTTAAAAAATATGAGCGTTACGTCAGGGAATTTACATTGAAAGGAGACAGGACGAATGATCGACTAACGTTTTGCAATGGGTTAGTTAATGTGGCTACAACTTGCTTTTCCAAAATTGGTCTGATGGCTATACTGGAATTCGAATGTCCTCCTGGTAGCTATCAAATCGATAAACATCTACATTTTTGACGTGGCAATACACTCGGCGATTCACTGAATATCTGTGAATTTGGAAAGCGCGAATTTTTCGCATTCTTTGCCATTCGCTTCTTGCCATTGAAACATTTCCTACTACCGTGCCTAAGGACAAATTAGACAGAGCGAAAAGGTCGCACAAGAGGAAAGGATCCGTAAATTCCCGTTGTAATCGTACTTTCATCTCCAAAAAGTCGAGGTTTTAAATTTAAGCAGAATTTATCTAAGTTAATCCATGCGCACCTGTGTTTCGAGCTTCGTGCCGCATATTTTTCCTTGCAAAAGGCACGGGAATGTACTTAAGATAATCCCTTCGCGACGAGGAAAATATACATTACTTCCTTTTATCCGCTTGCATATTAAAATATCATTCGAGTCTTACATTTTCAAGTTGTATTTCCAGGGACCCGAGGGATCTTCATTTACTAATGAATAAAAGATGTAAGCTTCAGGGAGATCTCTACATTTTATCCACCACAATCGTTTTTAATTAACACAGAGAAGAAAGATGACGAAGACGTCCGTCGGATTATCCAGTGACTAAATAAGTTATTAAACATCGTAGCCATCTCTGTCAGGATTAAGAAGAAAGAAGTCTGAATTGATAGACGCAGCCTGGCAAAAACGTGATCAGGGTTCGAATGGATGTCCAGCAATTCGTCCCACCGATTTTTCTTCTTCCCGAGATAACGAAGGCCATCGGTGGTGGAATACAAGAAATTCCAAAGGGCAATCCAATTTCGACAGGCGTTAAAAATTGTATTAGCCATACAAAAACTAACAAAGTAGCGCAGACATGTTTCTTTAACACCGAACGGATCTCGAGACGTCCCTAACGCCACAATCACACTCGCTAACAGGCAGCACGTTCAGAATTCTTTCTCCTTTTCTAAAAGCCTGTATTACAGACCACCTACGAGGATTCCGCGAAGGTGCAGCATCATTACGTAACGTAACACTGCCACCGACATCCTTTACGGTCGGGGTGTCGAGACCAGCAGATAAAATTGATTAAAATATTCGGGAGTTTCGCGGTACACGTCGCGCTCTGTCGGAAGATTTCACCGAACCGGTTCGCCCACCTACACCGCCATGCCTGAGCCTTAACCTTCCCACGAGGGGGGGCCCTGATTTAGGTGCAATGATAAATCACGCCGATACACCAACGCCCGTGCCCTGAAAGTAATCTCTGACCTAGCATCTGCGAATTCCATTCGGCCAGAAACGTCACGTATCCGCGCGCACGCGCGCTGCAGGCCAGAAGCGCGAAGACGTCAATTTTACGCTCAACTGGGCCACAAAGCCGAAGACGCGCGGAAAAAGGGATCGCGTCAGAGGGATCCCAGTTGAACTCGACGAGAGAGGATTCTGCGAGACGCGTCGCAACGTTCGCTCGGCAAGGCGGCGAAGAAAAGGGCCATTTTCTCACTTTGGTTGCGCTTAATTGCAATTCACCGCTCAGAATGTTTCACTCGGCGTACCCCGTTTTCCCGAGGAATTCCTAGCATTTCACCCCACTGTGCGACAATGTCTCTCCGTTTCGTGGCGAGTCAGTTTAATTAACCTTGATTTCATATGGACAAATTGAGCCGGAGATTCAGGGCAGCTGTTTGACGCTCGGATCCTTGCCCAGAAGAAGATGCAAGGAGAGTGCGTTCTCGAGGCGAACGAGTTCGTTAACGTTGGTAACGTCGGAGCAGAGAATTCGACACCTGAGCGAGGAAAATGATGGTGAAACGTGGCACCTTCGAGCGAGCTTGCCATTCCTCGAGGAGGCACGCTGAATCAGACATTTTTGTTCATCTCCCAGCTGGTCACTGCCAACGAACTCATTCGCGCCGCGATTGTGTCACGCGATAATAACAGTGTCAGCAGCGGATCTGGGGAAACAGGAGGTGCGGAACGAGCAAGTCACTGGCTCTTGCGGCTTCGCCTTTATTCCAACCCGCGAAAGTTGCGCGCGGATCGCGTCGAACCAGTTGGCTCATGTAAATTACGTATCATAAGGAGGATTCACGCCGAGAGTATCGCTCCGCCCGACGTCCAGCATCCAGAGAAAGTGATTCGCCTCTGGATGACCGATCGCCTCTGATTACCGATCGGCGTAAGCTCATTTCCTCCTCGCCGCCGCGTCAATGTCGAGAGAAGGCGCGTCGAGAAAAACCCAGGAGGTTCCTGCGAGCATTCAACGTTAACCCCACAGAGTGCCGATAATTCAATGACTCGTCCGCACAAATTGCTCGAAACAGCCTTCCGCGGGACGTAATTTCGCCAAATCGTCCAACTTCTGCGATGATTATTTAATGAACTTCTCGGCTGCGATCGGGCCAATCGGCGAGGCAACGTTCTCCGTCAGCGCGGAAAGCTTTCAGGCTCCAGTTTGCTATCTCGGAACTTTTGAATCGCAGCCTGATACCGGAAGCAGGAGACCCTCTCTCGACTGTTTAATTATTGAAACGATGGCAGCTCCGGAGAAAAGGATAGATCTCCGCGAGGCAACAGGCTTTGCCTGGTAGCGAATATATTACCACTGACTATATTCGTTCAGAGGAATTAAGTGTATCTTCTGAATTGATCATTACTCTGGTACCTAGGAGACTACCATCTCCTTAATTTGCGCTCAGTTGTTTGGCGATGTCGTTCGTTTTATATTGTTATGTTTTTGCTCGTTACTTTATAATCTCCGTTTTATTTTATTTTTTCTGTCTATGTTACGTTATTTTATATATATATTTATTGTACTGAATTGTTCAAGCTTTGTATACCAAAGGGTTCTCCCGTCGAAATAATAATAATAATTACAGCTTTTCTTTAAGAAATCACAGGATTTCTTCGATTGGAGATTTCATACTATCGCGACGTCGTAGAAGCATCCTTCAGTATCCAAAGCCAGACGAATCGATGAAAGAAATTTGTTAAGTGAGAAGCGATGCTATTGGAGCCAGAGGGTTTCATATCGCCGTGTTCAATCATACGATTCAGAGTCTCTCAAGAGGGATCCTCGATCAGCGAACGAAGTTCGAACGAGCCCCCATTTCTGATCTGTATCGCGGCCAAGTGAAAACTGCATTTCAGAATGTCGCCCGATCCGATCGACTAATGAAATGAAAAAGAAAGTGATTTGTTGCCTAACCGCCCTGCCCCTTTGCTCAGCTCCCCCCGTTCCTCCTCTTCTCCTTTCTCCGCCTGATCCTTTTTGCTGCTTCCGTTTCCACCTGCATCCTTTCGCAATCCTCCCAGGGCCATCATCAATTTTCGTCAAAAGGGAAACGCGCGGCGAGAAAACGCGAATAAATAATGGAGACGCTAACGCGGAAGAAAACGTGAGATTTCTGTTCGAGACAGAGAATTCCGCGACCTGACGTCATATCAGCATTTAAATTTCGTTTCATGGTACATTTAACGCGCTCGTCGCATGGAATGGCAGCCCAATGACAACGAATACTATTCTCACTCGACGAAGCTCGGGGGAAGAGGGAATTGAAGATGACGCCCCGCGGGGAAGATGTTTCGCGAAAGAAATCGATGCGACTGATCGTCGCGTCGTTGGAGCAACGCCGGGCAAGAAATTGTAACGGATTTTCTTAAGGGAAGCAAAGTTGGCGCACCCTCTGCTTCCGTATTCGAAAGCCCCAGCGAACTGTGTGAAAACTAGTTGTTCGAAGTCCAGCTGTCTGGTCGATCGTCGATGGCTCGATTAAAATGGAAATCGTTGATTGGAAACGGAGTAGGTACCTATTGTTCGCGCGCAACCACGATGAGACTCGGCCAGAGTTGGGCATTATTCGAATAATCCTCGAATAAAAATTTCGAATAAAATGAAGGTATTCGACGATAACATTATATTCGTCTGGTTTAAATAAATTTAAACATTTATTCGTATAATGCCCAGGGCTACTTAATGCTACGGTGCTAATTCTAGCTACGCCATTAGCGCGTTGCCCGCGTGTCGACTGCCATATTCATTATTATTTTATGTTAACAGTCGGAGCAGTACCTATGCTGCTGCTCGTTTTCTGTTTTACTCGGCGAAGGGAAGAAAGCGAAGGAACACATCGTGGAAAAAGTAGGTACATATTCCGAACATAAGCTGGTAGAACAATAAAAGAGAAAATCCTCATTCATATGGAAATACGATGCTACGTCGACGAGAATATGGAATATGAAAATCTGTATTTTGTAAAGGAAAGTGGAATATTGGTGATGATAAGCTTGCTCAATTTTTGATTAGCTGTATGAATCACCGTAATTTCATTGATTCTCTCCTTTAATATAAATCCTTATATCCTTAAATCCTTATTTAAATTGTGGCAGTATCTTTTACTGAATTCCGCCTAAAGAATTTTCCGCCTGATTTCACGTAATCAGCTCTTTGATCGATTGTAATTTTGTTACAATCCATGCCTTTAAACGACTAAGTGGATCTGTGGCGGGACATTTTCGAATTAATTAGACAAATTGATGTGCAAATATATGGAGAGAACCCTCGTCGGAATTTATCTGTGACAATGAATTTTATTGCGGGAGAAAGTGGTTACGTGCGGCGGATATCATCAAATGGATCCGGTCTCTAATGCGTTAGGAGCTCTTTCCAAACATTTTTGGGATTGGCGTTAGAGAATTGGCTACGCGCGAAGTGACGAATATGGATTGGCGTTATATTCTTGCGCCCACGTGATTGTAGAACCTAGAAAGTTATTTGTTTTTTTTTTTGCTTCCTTTTTAAGAGAAGTACGCGACGCAGGTAAGACTCAACAGTATTTGGATAAATTTTCGTCTACGCGTAGATTAAAATTTGGTCAGTAATGGCGAGTGATAATTTCATTGACTGAGGAATACACTGTTCATTGTATCGCAATCTATTCTAATACAATCAAATACAATATCGTAGGAAACTATTTGAGTAAAATTTTTCCCAATTCTCAATTCTCCGTATTATCCTCTTGAATGAATAGAATGATAATAATCCCGTACTAAGTCCATTCCATACGACGGAAGATGCAAATAATTGCAGACCTTGTTAAAAATAAGTTCACGCATACCAAAGCTACTGAAGCTAAACATGGAATGCCGCATTCATCCGTGACTACCTTGAAAAGTAACGAATAGGGGAGACCGGGGCTGTTTGTCTCAAGGGGTAGGTTGACTAATTGTTAATAACTCTGCACCGATATATGCTCCACTGCGGAAAGGTTCACTGTAGAAAAAATTCACTTCTACTATGCCATGCACTTATGTCCGACTCCGCGATCGCACGTTTTTTAACAGTTATCAGCGTTTTTTAAAGATTTTATTTTTTCACGCTGTATATAGTTACAGTAGAATAAATGTTAAGGGACTATTTTAAA
Organism: Andrena cerasifolii; assembly: GCF_050908995.1. Lineage (NCBI taxonomy): Eukaryota > Metazoa > Arthropoda > Insecta > Hymenoptera > Andrenidae > Andrena > Andrena cerasifolii. The sequence goes on along the minus strand of NC_135119.1, from coordinate 21,699,873 downwards.
GTTTGCTTATTAGATGATCTCTTGACATAGTATTTTTGTTTATACATAAATAATTGAAGGCTATATAGATTATTGAAGTCAAAATGATCGGTCGGGCCTGGTTGACTAATAACGTTAATAATGATTAAATTGTTATTTTGTTATTCAGAAAGCGATTTTTATTTTTTGTTTAAATTTCACTAGGTTATAAGTACATTATAATTTATGTTTAAGTTGAAAAAAATTTAAGTTGATTATTAAAATATGAAAGAAAGAAATTAATATTTTATAATGAAACAACTCTTGTGACATTGTGTTATTTTATTACTACTGAGATAAATTACTAATAACATTTTCTTAACTGATTGTATCTGTAGTCAACCTACCCCATACTGTAAGTCAACCAACCCCGATCAAAACATTAAAATACCTTAATTGATGTGACATTGAGTCAACTGTAATAATTTAATCAGATAGCCAAATTAATGCCCTATCAAATACACTAACCGGTTTAATGTTATTTCGTCCACATAATTTATTAAAAATCAAAAACTGAAAAACTGGCCTACCAGCCCCGGTCTCCCCTACGCCCGTTAATTGCAGCAGACTTCTTAATTGCATCGAAAAGTAAGCAGGGAAACATTGTCATGTGTCTGGATTTAATCCTCAAAGTACTAATATTGACGGCAGCATTTTTAGTTAAACAGAGAGTTACGTGGACGAGTAATATTGCATATTTCCTGTGTAGACCAGTGCAAAAAGGCCACAATATTTTCTCAATTTTGACTAACGAACAAACTCTGAACATTGCCAGCAGTCGAATATAAATTTAAAAACCTCGCTGTTTTTACAGAGCTTTAGAACAAGAAACATTTCCAGTGTGCAATCGAACGCGGCCGAACTGCTAGCACTCGAGTTCTCTCACTTGGAAAAACGTATAACGTTCCAGTTTGGCTCGAACGAATCGATATTGCCTGCCCTTCTAACTTCTAGCGAAAAATGTTCATTTAAAACTTCCCCTTTATTCCCACTTTAGAAACGCACCGCCAAAGTGTTCCCATCGTTGCCCGCTTCGTCGCGCCGCTAATCGTATTCTGTGCAGGATTTCCGATAATTTCGGGTCGGCGGTAACCACGAGAGGGGAAGGAAGTGAGGATGGTCGGGGGAGCTTTTTCGATGCTGACCGCCAGGTTTCAGTACGTGATAGCTGTCCGATCGTGATCGACATGGTGCACACTCGTGACGGGCAGGATTCAGGAGCTAAAGTCTCCCGCTTCTGCTACAACGAGCGCATGAACATTCATAGAGATTATCCCTTAAGGGGGCAATACTATTTTATGGGCTAAAAACATAGCAAAATTTAGGAATTTTTTTTTAAGAACCTAGTATTTCATTTTATCTGAAATTTGGACCATGTTTTTATGTATCCTTGAAGACGTTGCAGCTTTTTTTAAATTCATTTTTAATAATAAATATAGGAGTTATGCGTCACGCCGCGCAAAACTCGTCGTCCTCTGGTGTGCATGATATTTACCTTCCAGGTATTCTCAAACAGAAAAATGAAACAGCGTTTTACTTTGTACATATGTAGCTTGAATTTGATGAACCAGAATACCGCTAAGTTCTGTATTTCTTTTGCTACGCAAGAAAATTGGCGCAATATTTGATAGCCAAAATTAAAGGTTCAGACCTTTCAGTTTAAAAACTCTCCACACTGCTCAATAAATTTTTTTGTTTTTTGCTGGTTCATCAATTTCAAGCCACATATGTATAAAATAAAACGCCGTTTCATTTTTCTGTTTTAGATTACTTGGTAGATAAATATCATGCACACCAACGGACGACGAATTTTGCGCGGCGTGGTGGTCGATCATGCATAACTGGGTACTATATTTATGGTTAAAAATTAATAATAAAAAAACACCTACTGCTTCAAAGATGCATCAAAACATGGTCCAAATTTCAGACGAGTCGAAACGCTGGTTTCTTAAAAAAAAAATCCCAAATTTCTCTATGTTTTTAGCACAAAGAATAGGATTCCCCCTTTAACCGATAGTTCAACTACCAAACTGATGAATCTGCGTGAAAATATAAGTCGAAAAATGTCGTTCCCCATTTTCAAGTTTCAAGAAAAATGCTTTGGGATATGACACAGGCCTGAGCAATTTTAATATCATTTGAAGTGCACACTTGTCAGATGCTCGAAGTCATCGTCCTTGAAAAGAATGTTCGCGATCCGACTCGTCCTATGAGTGTCGAGTTAACGGAGCTCGTAAATCTCTGTTACCAATTTTACTTGCACCTAAATTACGAGGATACCCTATACGCGTTTACGGTGATAGGGCTGATTAAATTGACTGCATTTAATGTATTAACACCAAACAAGTAAAACAAGTAAAACAAGTAAACGGATAGATACTTGCTAACAGGTTGCCTAGCTTCCCTTGTTTGCCCAATCAGGGTGGATTTAGACTTGGCCTACGCGCAATTTGATGCGCAGGCTTCTAAAATGTTTTGTAACCGAGGACTGAAGTACAATTATTACCGCTTACTTTCTAATTTCTAAAAATATTGATCCCGGGCTGAATGCAACGCGAAACAAAGAGGCTTCCTTATAAAAAGATTTTATTCTACATTTTCAAATTGTTTGTTCGCGCGGATTGAGCGATTTTCCGGTTGTATTACCAGTTAGAGGACACCCTGTATATCCGTGGAGCACCACCGCGGGGAGCAGAGTTACGCATCCCGCATGCGAAATGCCGTTGACGGGTTGCCGCAGCGGAATGGCAACAAGTAGTAGAAACTTTTTGCCGCGAAATTTCAATGTCGTGTTCCTCTTCTCATCTCTGTTACGGCGCCCGTGACAATCGAGGCAAACGAAACTTGCTAAACTCGCTTCTCTCCCGTAGCGACCTAAGGTCGAATGGTAATCGATGAGCCTCGAATGTAGGCCAGTGTTCAGAATTAGGCACTTGTTTGGCGATGTTCGCCTGAAGCGTTTGTTCGTATCGCCAGGAATCTCCGAGGTGTGTGATATTTATTAACTCTTTAATAGAATTCACTGATTGAATGAAGAAGGAGAGGCCGGTACTCTCGTTGCGATATTGCGAAAACCAATTCTTCGGTGACGGTACTTTAATCTCTTTTGTGCCAGAAACATTTCTCCGCCTTTAATCCAAAGGATAGCACTCAGGCGTCTGATGCAATTGCTTCAACTTTAACGTGTCGTATAAATTTTTGGCGCTGTTTTCGCGAGGAGCTATAAATTTTTCAAACTGGAAGTACAAAGGCTACGGAGGGAATGCCGTAAAGTTCCAGGCGTTACTTCCGCGAGGAATGGCGGCGTCACTGAGAAATACAAAGTTCTAATGCTGTTTCGAGCTTTTTTATATCGTGGGGGTAGTTATGTATCTCCATCGAAGATCCTGTCACTAAATTCTCCGTGGTTTTACGTTTATGCATTGAACGCGCAAACTTCGTGAATTCTGTACAGGTACACTGTACCCGATTTTTCAACTCGTTTCTGAAACTCGCTTGAAAGAGTTACATACATACAAGCCTACATAGCTCTGTTCCTTTCATGGGTAGTTAATTATTTAAATAGTTATGTTATTAAATGAGATAGTTAAATTACCTTTGCCTCTGCCTTCTCTATCTGATGAAAATTCCAATGATTTAACTCTGCAGTACAAATTCCCGCCATGCAGGAATTCTAATGTCAATTACTCGGCAAACAGAATAACTTTTGACGTTTTCATCGAATGTATAGAAATATTCAGTTTTATGGGCACAGAGGGAATTTCAATGCACGTGCATGTGTCGCAAGCTTGACACATTCGGAAAAATAAGAATGTCTGATAAATACGCCTAAAAATTCGCGGCTGCATACTTGGCAATATGCTTGGCAATAATTTTATTAGATCCCAAGATGAAAGTGCCTTTGCCCGCAAAGAGAGCGCATTCGCTGGCCATACCCTGGTGTTCCCTAGGACCAGTTTTGAAGCCAAGGCTTTGAGTCTTAAATTTCAATTACGCAAAATGCACGCAAACGCGTGGGCGCGCCGTCTGTAAACGCAGACTGTCCGTATTATAGCGGCGAGATTGAATTTGCGCATGTTGCGCGTAACTCTCTGCTTGCTAATTGATCTCACCCATACGATCCTGAAGCGTTCACGATACTAATACCTTCGCATCGTTTGCTGTCACATTTCGGCATCAATACTCAAAGTACTTTCGGTTGGACAACTGTTTATAGTGAACTCTGCAGGTATAAAGTTCCCCGCGTATTAAATTCTCATGGATTTCATACTCCCAATTTAGGTACTTCAACGAAATGTTCGCAGCACGTTGCCGTAATCTGCGACCGATGCCTAGTAAGCGTCTAATGTAAAAGTACTTCATTTTAATTACCCCAGCAAATGGTCAATTTAGATTTCTCCTACTTCAGAATGGGACTATAAAAACGCACATTATTCTCGATTTCCAGGAATTCCCTTGTTGTTAATTTAACGAAGGCCCTTCAACGGTTCTTCAGAGTCGCGACTTCCCCCGAGAAGTCATTGCCATTTTTGGTAATATTCTACTATACAGGCTTCCTTGATCCAGATGGACACGACCAAGGAGCAAGCTCGTGACTTTCATCGAACGTTAATTAATAATCGATTGGACGAGGGTGCCTGCTCCTCGTTTGTCCTCCCAAATACCATGTTCGGCCTTCTCTCGACTAACAGCTTCCCTCGGGAGAAATAATCGAGACGCCGACACAATATCTCAATCGTCGTTTAATTGACGAGTAAACCCTTTGTTCGTTAAACGCGTTTGTTTGTTTACAACGTCGCATGACAGTTCCCACGATCGTGTAAATATTCCGAGGGCAAGCTACCTCCAACCATGAGACACAGCTACGCACCTGTATATGAAATGTCCACGAGATGGATCACCTTCGGGAAGAAGAATGCGTTCCTAATCACGCGGGTCTAATCGGAACGAAGGTCGAACGTATCTTCGCCGGTCGTGCCCAATTGCGTACATTTATTTTTAATACATACCCGATAGATCGGATACAGCGAATTTCTCGAGGATCTTTAACGGGATGATTCATCCGCGCCTCGCGTCAGCTGTGAAACGCCTAGAGTCCTTGTGAGTCGGGAAAGGCCAAGTTACGGATCGAATTGCGAATTCTTTTTTTATTTTGCGCGATGAAGAAGAAGCCTGGGGGGTTCCGGGTGCCGTTTTCCTACAACTGGATGCGTGTTCAATTAAAGCTGCGAGATTCGGATGCAGTGGCTCGTGTACACTGTATAGGATAAAAAATTGCTGGCGTTGCAAGCTGGTGGGGTTTGAAATTGAAGGAAGCAGAAGCTTCATCGTCATTTTACGATTGTGTGAAACGGATTCCTTTATGTTACAAAAATTGGGTCACTGTGTCAACGAAGCTAGAGCATGGGATTTAGCAGGACCCTTCTCATTTTTGCTATCTTTTCTCCTCGTTTTGAGCGGACTATGTCTATTTAGTCAGGCGGCCGAAAAGGGGCGAATATTTGTGATTTTTTTTGAAGAAGCGGAAACATATATTTTTACAAAACTTTTTGCACTTAAAAGAGCAATATTTAAAGAATATTTGGTAATTTTTTCGTAGAAAAATATTTACGCTTATAATAAAGTAACAACCGACATCCAAGAAGCATTTTTAAAAATTTGGTTTTGCGGTGCGCACTGCCATTCGGAACCAGATTATCTAAAATCAAAAAACCAAAAAGATTTCGTTAGTATATTAATGTATCTTCCCATTGACGGAGGGAATCCACAAAATATTAATTTAAAACAAAATGGCGGTTATTCAAAGTTGAAATCATAATTTTTTTATCAGGATTTTTGCACGAAAAAATCAAGATTTCAACTTTAAATAGCCGCCATTTTGTTTTAAATTAATATTTCGGACATTCCCTCCGTTAATCGGAGGATACATTAATATGATAACCAAATCTTTGTTTTTTAATTTTAAATAATCTGGTTCCGAATGACAGTGCTCACCGCAAAACCAAATTTTTAAAAAGGCTTCTTGGATGTCGGTTATTACTTTACTATAAACGTAAATATTTTTCTACAAAAAAATTACAAAATATTCTTTAAATGTTGCTCTTTCAAGTGCAAAAAGTTTTGTAAAAATATATGCTTCCACTTCTTCAAAAAAAAATCACAAACATTCGCCTCTGTTCGGCCGCCTGACTAGGTATAACCCCTTAAAACTGTCGAGTAAGCCACCTAAAAAAGTTCGCATATCTAACTATCTTAGGAGATATTAAACCAGAGCAGAGAAGAGGTTCCAGGGTATCATTTATCAACGACGATCTATGATTAATTACCCTACGAGCAACACGAAAGTGGCTTAATTAAATTTAACAACAACAAAGCCTCTGTTTCCAACAATTTTAGAGTTATTAAATGAGAACACCATATATTTTTTAACTTATTCAGCTTCCCAAGATGAAGCCAGTATCGTCAACATAGAAATCACCCAAACGATCCGATCGAGAGCACACGATAACCTCCGCCGATTGCACGTGGATCAATGGAAAACTATCTACACGCTTATTGGAGCCAACGAGAAAGCAATTTGCCAGGCGTATTCGCATAAACCGTGAATTTCGCTAGGGTGAAGGAATTACCTGCCATAAATCATAAGCGGCGGGCAAGAATGATCCGCGATAGCATCGATCTGCACGGTCTCGATTGTTGCTCGGATGGAAGGACCCTCTGGATCCGAAAGACGCGAGCAAGGATCACGACACCGAACTGGAATAGGCGAGGTGGGGATAGTGCACGCAAGAATTATACCCGAAGAGTCGAAACGGAGAAGAATGGGGAAAAGAGAGGACAACCAAGGAGGATGGGTACCAAGTTGGTTGGTTGGTATGGTTGCCGACCCCCACCCTGTATATAAGCCTCCTTCTGCCGGCAACGTCTTCAGTCTTACAGTTCGAACGGCACACTGCGTGTACAAACCGAAGGATCATCATCATCTGTCGAAACTGAGACCGTCGGGACGATGCCTTCTTGCTAACGGAAGCTACGTGCCAGGATGCTCGGCCGTGCGGGCCCCGCTTTCTTCAGCCTGGTACGTACCCCATATACGGCACATCATCCCGATTACGGGATGGGATTACGCGAGCTCACGAGTGCCACCGATTTCCATGCGTGACATCGCCGAGCAGTGGGTTCGCGGTTAGGCAGGCGTGGAATGAATCAATCTTTGGAGCCGGACCATTATGAACTGCAATGCATGGAAGGGTCGGCGTAAGTTCCGCGGGTTCATGGTTAGAAGAGGGGGAGGGGGCTGAAGAACTTTCGATGAGGAATAAATATTCGTAGCTTGTAGAATATTAGCGTCACTTAATTAAATAGCTGTCGGTGAAACTTATTCCCTTAATTTGCAATTCTTTCCAAAGAATAATCTTCTGTTCTGGTGACGACTAAGAGGTTTCACATTCTCAGTTGTCACTTTATAAACAGGGTTAAGAGTCGGTAGCTACTATTCAGCGAGCCGCTAATATTCGTGGCCTTCGTTGGTGGGGGCAAAGTGCAAGGTAGGATAGAAAACGATTCGACTGTAGTGGTCCAAAGGAAGAAACATATCGATTGCACGGTGACGCGGATTTGTAGCAAAGAATATTCGTCGACCGATTAGACCGGCGCACATGGTGCGCCTCGATGATATTCCACGGTAGCCAGAATGTAAATATAGCGATGATAGGCGTTTACACCTGCGCGTTCTCTGGGATGAAAGCGGGATTCACGCCACGTCGCCGCGACGAAATACCAACGAATTGCGAAACAGAGGAATACCGTCGATTCGACTGCAAATAGAAAATCGCAACAATCGGAGCCGCCAGCCCGTTCCCGTACAGTAAGTGTCACCTGCAGCGTTTAGAAGACAGGGCACTGCCCGTTGATTTCCTAACGTCAACCTTCCGTCATTCCAATTTCGATCGGCCAAAAATACATTTGGTACACCGATGCAAATGGATGCATTTTTAGCAAACGTTTACGCGAAATTCTTCAGCGGAGTGTGCTCGTTTCTATTGACAGTTTCACTTCGGGTGTATTGGCGCTCAAATATAGCCGTGCACGGTTTGTGAATCTGTTAACGCGGGCAATATAAAGGAAACTCCGGAAACTTTTAAATCCGCGCGGCAGCGAAACAGTCGAGCTTCGATTTCTAGTCCGCTTTGGTATTTGAAATCTACATCGAGCGTGGAGCACGCGGATCGAAGCTGATGCTGATTGCACTGACATAATATCATAGCCAGTAGGTATCGCGGTGGCTGGCGCTCGCGTGTACGAGGAGTTCCATTGATCTTGGCACTCGAACAGAATGTTGTTGCACTACATTTCATTCATAACTCTCAATGCCGCGCGCTGGTTACGCTATTATGTTCAGGCGGGATTCGCGAGCTGCTCGAGCGTGACTGGATGCATTGAAACATCGATCGGTTACATCACGACCCTATCGGCGCATCATTGTTTTTCCATGCAAGAATTAACATACTGTTCAGGACTTCCCTCTGTTGTACACTTGTAAGGGAGTTGAACTATTGGGAGGTTGCAGGCTATCGTTACTATATAGAAGGCACAGATGTCATTCAAATCTAGATATCGCAAATTTGGAACTTTGAAGTACCTAGTTCGAAGTAGATTGAATATAGTAAGAGGTATAAATATTCGATACCCGATTAATTAGGTTCAGTGGCGCACTCGGGATTTAATCTTTGAGGGAGCCGAGTTGAAGGAATAAAAATATTTTCAAGAAAAATTTATTTAATGCCACAATGCAAATAAAATTCATTAGGTGATTGTAAAAATTTATTTAAAGAATAAAATTCAGTTTTCTTCTCTATTTACCAAGTCCCCTTCTTTGGTTTAGATTTGGTGTTGCAAACTTTGTCTAATGATTTAGTTAAAGGTTCTATAGGAGTAGAGTGATATTAAGACGTTTCTTTTGTTTACATCGACCAAAGAAGCATCGTTGGATATTGCTCCCTACACTTCAAGGCCCACAGGCACATAGCAGCAGGTCGTTATATATTCAGGTCGGTGGAGGTAAAAAGAAAGGGCTTGTGAAATAATAGTCAGTCAATGGTTAACACAAGATCTGCTCATCTGTCGGAGAACTTCCATTACGAATGGCCCCCTTCTATCGAAAGTCTGGCAATGATTGACGACTACCGGTTGAACTATAGGTACCCCGTCTACTATCTTCAATCTGCAGAAATTATCTTCAGGTGCAATCCGTTTGTACTGTTTACAAATCCGGCGAGATACAGCGTTTAACGCTTTGATACGGCTAGTTAAATACAAAAGCTCAGCTAATTTGTTCCGGTCCGCAGCTGCTCGTTTGCTGCGCTTCTGCGCTAGAGTACGTGGCAATTTGCAAATTCGCCTGGCCGCAGGCACGTCCTCCATTCGTTTCGGCCGACGTGAAATTCAAAGTTTTCAAATGTTCGACAGATTACATTCTAAAGAGTTCCCTGCTTCGATATCATACTAGGTAACAGCAGGGTCTAAATATAACTTGTAAACTGTTTGTAATCTACTACAGCTGGTCGTTAATTCGACTGGATGTCACTTGCGAATGTAAATCCTTTTTTTAAATATACGCCTGGCCAGAGTCTGTTAATTGTCAAGGTGTGTAGGAAATCCTCACTGTCAGGTGGATTGTACAGTGTGCGTTAATAGAATGACAGCGGCGTGACCAGTTCTACTGCTGCGAAGTAACACAGGTTTTAAGAAACTCGCACCGCTATGCACGAGCTAATAACGAAAGGTGGTAATTATGTTTTATGATTTATAGAGTGACCGATGATCGATAACCGCATACCACTCTTAACTCCTGGATGGCAAATACCAAATAGCTGCAATGAACTTTCCTCGGATGGCCGTAAACCGTAGACATTTAGATTCCCTGCGCTAGCGTGCAATCACAATGAAATGTGATTACAATAAAGTGCGAGATTGAAGGAAAGACATTTCGAGGATTCGGTCGCGCTGAAATGGGAGGCTAATATTTTTAAATTCTACGCGCACAATGAAAGTTAATAATTCCTTGTCTAGTTTATCGGATTAGCATATTTATTTTTGATCAGTATTAATGAGCGATTATCAATTCCGCGAATCCCTGCATACGCTTTACCATTTTCGTATTATTCTAATACAATTAGTTTCCCCGGCGTTTCATAATTAAACGGTTTTCATTATTCAACGTCATCGTTTAACGATGATGCACCTCCAACGGCGGAATTAAGTGCGCGCGACGCGATTCGTTATAAAACATTGTCACTTGGTAATACGGCACCCCTAATGGCAAAGTTAACCGTATGCGGTGCGATCAATCATACACTCGTCGCATCTGTCCAGTTTAACGCGTCGCGATTTATCACGCGTGATAACAACTTGATCGCGGTCCTATTTTCTTGCGTGCGCCTGGTTTGTCACATTAGCGCTGACCACAGGCAACGATACTTTAATGGGCGCGGAGTTGCTATGGATAATGAAAGCGTTATGTCATCATGAACTTTATAATTTATGTACGCGTTTCGCGAGGACTCTGATTCAACGCCGAAGCCACTCCATATATATATGGAGTAAATTTGGGAATAAATTTATAGTGGGATAAATTTGTTCTATCTAAAATCCGTCGGATGATACATATACATATATATATACCGAGCAACTGAATCGTTAATGTCAACCGACGGATTTTAGATAGAACAATTTTATCCCATTAGTGTGATCACATCTGCTAACATTTCGCAGTATATTCTTTTTCCTATCGGTTTCAATTCCCTCTTTGCCACCGTAATTCGCTCGTAACACACACAAATATGAACCTAGAAGAAAGAATGCGTAAATGTTATTTACAAATGAATATCGCCTATCAAAAGTGCCTTTCAACTTCAACTAAAGAACAAAAGAGACCGCAGTTGATTCCCGTTAAAAGTCACATCCGCGTGATCGCTTATAAGTCAGAATTTCTCCCATTAGTTCTCGCACAGAGTTCCAATAAACGCCACGGTTTGTCCAAGGCTCCATAATTGACCATAATCAATAACACGCTGCGCAGGCACGTAACGCGTTAAGCAATTGTAATGCAACAATGTTAAAAGGTTAGACACCGAGGAAAGTTCTACTGGATGGACGCGCATAGCAGATGTCCCTAGCTATTCGCATTTGTCTCCTGGTTTTTTTCATCGAAAGCAACCACGAAACCGCAACAACGTTGAACCTTCGCACACTTGTTGCCCACCGAACCCCACAGGGGCCGCGGAGCCCGACAATGAATCCGCGTGCAGATCGTATCGAGCTCGACTTTCTTTTCGTAATCCTCCCAATAATGCAAACGCCACCATCTGGTTTCGGTAATATCCCCCTTCTAATATTAGAATTACTTTACCTCTGCAACCAGCCCATTGTTCCAGCGAGTAATTAGTACGATTACGTTGATGAAGGAAGGAAAACGAGGGTGGGTGGGGAGGGGTGGGCAGAAGGTGAGTTGCAAGTGTCGCGTTCAAAGGTGATATTGCGAGATCCCGGATTTATCTTGATTTTTGGAACAACGCTCTCCTGGAGCTTACGCGTCACCGTTTCAAGGCCGCGATGGAACGGTTCCTGTGAATGACACAACGCGAGAATGCAAGCCTGATTCACGTGTTTCACTCTTGAATCGCGCAATGGTAGTACATACATACGAAATTGTTAACCCCTTCGTCGAGCAAGGGGCTCCCTAATTTTTCGGAGAAGTGTGTATACGATTAGGGATTGCAAACCGGTAAATCGGTAAATCGGTTTGAAGTTTTTTTTCACTGATAACGTAGTAGATGTCGACGGAATTATGCGATATATATATATGCGCTACATTGCTATACATCCAATTTTTACCAGTAAATCGCCAAATTTTTACCGGTAATTTGATAAATTACGTATTTCTCGATATTTACCGGTAAATCGATTTATGTATTTCTCGATATTTACCGGTAAATCGATTTATGTATTTCTCGATATTTACCGGTAAATCGATTTATGTATTTCTCGATATTTACCGGTAGATCGTGAGAAATACGTATTTCTCGATATTTGCACAATTCCGTCGATATCTACTACGTTATCAGTGAAAAAAAGCTTCAAACCGATTTACCGATTTACCGGTTTGCAATCCCTATATACGATGGGAACATTCATGGGTGGGATTCGTAATAGCAGATCGATGCTTTGGGGGGGTGAATAAAGTGGTGGCTTTTAATCCCGGAGGGTTCCAACGTCAGTTTCTATTTACCGTAGGTATAATTGTAGCGTTTTTAAAGCATAATAGAAACAAATGGCCCTTATATAATCGTACGAGGTGGATCCTCGATTCACCCGAGGCAACTACCCGATGGCCCGTGCATCGAGAAACTCGAATCAGCGCATCATCTCTGATAGTGAAAGTCACCGACGAGTTGCGTAATTGAACGTCGATACTGCTCGGGGCCAGGCGTCTGGTCCAGTAATCGTTTATCTTACGGTTTGGTAGCACCGATTCCGGTAGATACCTGCGCTCGCTCGAGTTTAGGATTATTCAGATCGGTTTCTAGTCGGAGAAAGTTCGGCTGATTTAGGAACGGAGTAAAGGGAATGTAATGAACGTGAATGAATGCTTAACTCTAGGAATCTGAAAATCAAATACAAGCAAAGATTCGAGTATACAGTGGGGGTCAAAAGTATGTGGGCACCCTTTAAAACAGAATAACTTGTTTAAAATTAGTCCAAACGACTTGTTTTTTTTTTTGAGAAGCTAGAAGGATTAGTTTGCTAAGTGACGTGTTTCGTCGTTTTGAAAAAAATTGCTATAGATCGGAATAGCTTTGGATCAATTTTAAAAAAGTCATTCTGTTTTAAAGGGTCTCCCAATACTTTTGTGATCCACTGTACATGGCAATTGCCACTGAATTAAATAGCACTCTAAAACTCAATGGTTAATTCTGAGACACGTTGTCAGAGTTACTTTTCTGGCGAGTGAATAAAAAGTATATTAATAAAAGTATCTCCATATTCGTTTCCGAAGGTAATTAAGTTCAGCTACCTTGACACATTCCCTAATTATCGAAGTTTCAAGATGATGCTTTAAAATAATCCCCATCCGCGATCAAGTACGAGGAGTTATATCCCATAATAGCGGTGCTCCGAGGCGCGTCACGTTTTACGCCCTCGTAAAATCGCCCCTCCGTAGCTGAACCTGCCTTTAATAGTCGCAACAGGGACAATTTGTGACATTACGTAACAATTAGCATCGTCGATTGGGAAGCACGAATTTCGTATGCACCTTTAAGGTAACCATCTTCGCGAACCGTAATTGCTGGGTCGTTGAAGGAAAACGTGAGCTTTGAAGATTGCAGGACGCCGTAATCATTCTCAATTAGGCTGCGCGAAAAGAAGACGTCCGAACATTGTTATAGATTAAGAAAGAGGCGATCAATTGTAACAGTGATCTGCTGCCTGGTCCATTTCTCTTTAACTTTCGTCACCGGTTATAAACGCGGTAAAATAAGCTCCAAGTTTTTGCGGCGACTAGATCAGAGGTTAATAGAATTTTGGTACAAGCATAGCGAAGGAATTAGGAAACGTCTATATGTGAATGTAATGAACGTGAACGAATGCTTAACTCTAGGAATCATCTAGCTGAAAATCGAATACAAGCGAAGATTCAAGTATACAGTGGGGGTCAAAAGTAAAACAGAATAACTTGTTTAATGGATGAATGAATGAAAACAAAACGGAACAAGGATGAATAGAAGTGCCATATTACGGTACAAGGGATTGCGGAATCGATCACCGCAATCTCTTGAGGCAACTTTTTTCCTCCCAGCAGGAAGAAATTGTAACCATTACGTGTTCACACGCATTAATTAACGATACCTACCTGTCACGGTAACATACTGTTTCAAAGATCCTGCACGCGATGCAGATCTTCCCGTAGCAACGTAACACGAGCACACCAGGCATTTGCATGGCAAGGCGAAATAAGAGTAAAACACATTCCACCCTGTTCGCGGGGAGGGGGAGGGGGGAGGGGGGGCATCGAGGAAATTGTCTTTAAAAATTCATATTGACGACGAAAGCGGAACTTTTATATTATCGTTTAAGATTCTAAAATGTAGTCTGTAAACTTCTTTTTCTTAACACGATTTTTAAAGATGGAATAACGTGGAGTTATTAAAGAAGAGATCTCACGCGATCGGGCCTTCAATTTTTTAACCTGCCATTAATTTTTTTACTCATTCATAGGATTTCGAGGAGGAATTGCATGTATTACGAAATATTATAAATTACGACCAATTTATTAAATTCCACTCTTGTGCTTTTCTGCAGTGCTTCATTTTACGTTGCATGCGATAGCTGGAGGCGGATATGAAGTCAAAGCGGGGTTGAATTGGACTGTGAGCCAGAGGTAGAAAAAATTACTGGCAGAAATATTTTGCAACAAAACTGACTAGGGAATTCTGCTTTACATTTCACTCGAGGGTATTAAGGCACGGTTAAACATGCGCGCTACCCTTGAGAGGGTCGATTTTAATGCACGCATTTGGCTGCGCACGGTGTTCGGCGCGCTGTTGCACATGTTTAACCCTGCCTTAATAAGACTGAGCCTGTTTAAATCATTCGCGGTTGGATAAATTATTTCAAAAGTACAAATCCTGCCGTTGTATCCACCCCGGGGCCACGAACATAATATTAGGTACATTTCAACTGAAATGTTTGAAACTGGAAGACGAGGAGACCCATTCGCTTTTCGAGAGGCGAATGTTATTCAGGCCTGCGTGCAGCAGTACGGAAAGAAATATCAAGCTGTGAATTATCGTTGTGCCTCGGATAATCGTGTTACAGACCTGTAACTTTCAATTATCGATCACTGATGTCGCCTGCAATTTATGTTACTGGCATAGGTACGGATTACACCCCGCGGAGTTTACGACCAATTACTTTCCGCCAGAGTAGAAAGACAAGCCATAAAAAAATTCATTTCAAGCATCCTTTGCCCTTCTCGCATCGAAGCCCCGCCAAATCATTCAGCGCGACGAAGTGACTTGAAATAATTAACGTGTCTTCTTTATTTATGCCTCGGCACTTGTGGTGGCTCTTCATTGCTCGGTGGCATTATTAATATGCGAATATTATGGAACGCCTTGTTCAAAGATCAATCGCTGCTCAACTGCTTCGTGCGATCATCGCCTTCAGCGTCGCTTAAGTCACGTGGAGACGCGCGAGACGCTGGATCCTACTTTCTTCACTCGCAATCAGCGAGGAATTACGATTATACAGAGTGTTTCAGAATTATGGGCACGAACTTGACTGGTTTAAGTCTTATCAGAAGAGATAACTGTCCTAGTAAGTATAGTTCATATGTATTTTAGAAGTGCTATAGGGGTGCAATGTCTCTTTGAACAAGGCATTTGAATTTTGAGAAAATCTCCCTATCGTGTGGCGCAGACTTGGTGGCCAAATTAATGAATAATCTGGTCTAGAAAGCATTCCAATGTTGTCAGGGGCTTTTGCATAAATGATCAATTTTGGGCAACCTTGCGGACATTGATCGAGTGGTCAGATCCAGGGTAGGTACTCTACAACAAGCAACTCGTCCTCTGCATTTTCGACCTGATACATATTAAACTCTCGCCGGAAAAGTTGTTCGCGAACTAAATACCTAAACTTGAGGAGCACCCACATTTTAAAGAATTTAACACCCTACATAGACGTTCCTGCACAGTATGTGTAATTTCAAATTCTCTGTGCGATACATTCTCCCTGTACTATCGCAAAGATTGTACTTGATACCAGGAATATTCATTTCACGGTTAAATCAGCGGAAAATCATTAATACATACAAGCTGATGATTGAAACTGATGCCACATTGCAGATAGCACTTGACTTCGTACACTCGCCTTCTAAACGGATACGCATAAATTTGCAATGACTTTAGGGAATTTACAAAGATCATTAGAGTAGGATCTCATTCCATTATAAAGATACACAAATCTTGCCAGAGATGGGCAAAAATTTTATTTAAATACAAATTTCGAATAACGAATAAAAGATAATAAAAAGTATTCGTCATGCGTCGAATAAATTCTCGTCGAATAAAAAAATTAGAAAAGTCAAAGTAAATTTTATTCGCTCCGTTACTTAAATAATTTTCTATTTAGTCAATGCCCAACTCTGAATCTTGCCAGCAAGTACAAATATATCTAAAAAGTTTTTCCTACGTGTCCACTCGCAGAAAGTTTCAAAAGGGCACGTCTACTCTGCGTCGCCAAAGTAGGCTACGCAGGATCGATGCTGATCTCGTCCGATCTCGACAAGATGGTCACCGCCTGGGGACCAGCCGTCGATTCACCATTGTCCACTAAAATATCGCGGCACGAATACCAGCGAGATTAACAGTGCCAGGAACGTTTGATGCACGGCGCAGGGCAGATCGAGCGTTAGCATATATTAACCTTTCGTACACGGAGGACGAATGTCGTCCGTGTAGAACCGACACGTCCGTCAAACGCGGTCTGGAAGAAGACCTCCGCGCGATCTCACTTTCCCTTCTCGTGGGTGGAACACAACAGGGGCGGCTGAGATCATCGATCGCGGACAAGAGGAGAGAGATCCTAGTCGGAGCAGGATGCCCGAGGGCCGTGCCACTTTTGACGGTGGCGGTTTTCGGGCCACGTGCGTTTCGCATGGCCGCGGTCATGTTCAATGGGTGCTCGCGCTCTCGATGGGCCCAACGCGCGCCTTCCTCGTTTATTATTCATGGATGGAACTACAAATGGAGCCCATTGATTTCTCGAACACGTCCCGGGAGGAAGTTAACTTGGAAAGTAATTTCCCCGGAGGAATAATAATAGAGTGGGATTGTCGGAAGTAACGGGCGGACGTAACTGCACGAGTAAGAGGTTCTTTTTTTTGGTAACGGGGATTTAAATCTGGGGATTTCTGCTGTGTACTTTGCTGGGCTTGTTGGGAAGAGTATTCGAATTCTTCCTTGTACGCGTTGCGATGTGTATTTTTATGGGGATTGAATAAATTGTAGTAGAATGTTGAAGCAGGATTAATGGAGTTAATAGAATGCAATATTTTAACGCTACTTCTGTATCTTCGAATGCATTGGAAGACTTATGAATATAAATAAGACCTCGCTCTTCTGGCTCATTCCCCCTTTTTTTTTTTACCTGTTAAATGGATTCTTGCGTATTGCTTTGTGCTGCCCTACGTGCACGCACGAATCATTGTATTCTAGCCAGTATAATGAAATATGGAATTAGAAATGTGCGAGACACCATTAATCTGGTTCAATAGCTCTGTCGACGGGACTCGAGAAGAATAAAGTCGCGTTTCAGTCGGCTCTGAGGTGGGTGGAATTGCGACAGGGCCTGTCATCAATCACGGATAAAAATTCAATTATGAATAAGAATGGCGGAAAGAAATCGATTGCGAAATGTTCGAGCAACGAATTGCCTGCCAGAGTAACTGATAACACAGACAAATGGTGGAAACCTAGACCTGTTCAAGTGGAAGTTGAAGACGCTTCAAAGCATCGCACAGATTTCACTTTCCATTTACTCGCGTGGGCGTTTCCATACTAGAAAGAAAATGAGAGTATCGAAACATGTGTTCTTCTTAAACGACCACGACATGTCTGCTGCGCGTTCAGCTGCAATTGAGAAACATGGTATCGAGCCTTACCTGCAATCAGCCAACGTAATTGGAATCTACTTCTCCGAATACATTTCAAGACTCTGACCGCGTTACAAAATAGGTACCTATGTTTTTGAAACTTTTCGGAGGATTTCTTTGCCTCCCATCTTTCTACTCTGAGATAAGGAATAAAGTATCCTCCAACCCCTTAACCGTGTTTGCAACCCGAGGAGGGAACAGAATAATCAAAATATAATGAACATAATAAAGTTTGAACATGCCGATACCTCGTCGAAGTACCGCTCAAGGCCTTCATCTTAATTACAGGGCTGTTACTTCTTCCTACCAGGATAACTACCATCGTAATAAATCAACGATACCAAGATCGTGCTTCATTATAAAACTGCTCCGTAAATGTATCGACAGATTGTGAAAATACAGCCATACAGCAAGGGGTGTTGATTGTAATAAATGAAATTGAGTAATCTTTTTCCTAAGGTTCTTATATTCCACTGATAGCTCCTGAGATTGTCTCGATTTCGAGATGTAGTTCAGAAGAGGAATCAAACGAGACGACTCCCTAGTGGCAAAGACACAAGTGATACCTAGTACTTTGACAGAGATTGATCGGATGCTCGATGACGAAACGTTTCGATGCTACTCTCGGAAGAGTAAGCACGTGACCTTTAGTTTTAATTACCCTAAATGGCGACGAGAACGAATAAGCTTCTTTAGAGTGATCATCCGAGAAATAAGTCAGGGATTCCTCTGACTTTTACGAGGTCCGTGCCATGGGAAAATGAAAAGCCACGTTAAAGTCGCTTCGCTGCAAAAAAGTCGCGCACTGTTCACGTGCGCTAATATGGAATTGGATGTTTATAGAGAGTCGACAAGCAGGATTAACGATCGTGAATGTAATTTAGATGGTTTTCTTGTTCGAAGAGTAAAATAGAATCCCGGGGCATGTAATATTATTCAACAACTTTTTCTTGAGTATTTTGTTCAGATTTTACATCTTTTGTTCATTTAGGGAATTAAGAGTGAGAATGAGTTGTAATACTAAAAACGTTTCCTGAATTAAAAACGCATTTGGGAGTAGCAGTGAAAGACGTGAAAGATTTCGTTAATCTTTCTCAACTTTCCAATAAAAGAAAGTTAATTTCCAATCACAGAAAGTTAGAATCAAAATGTAGTATGTGTTTCGTATACGCTGCGAGATTTATCTTAAACACCCTGCAGTATAAGGTGGCACTCTACAATTTGTAATAATAATAATAATAATAATAATAATAATAATAATAATAATAATAATAATAATAATAATAATTCATTATTATTCTACGTAGATTCAGTTGGGAACGCTAGCACACATTTTATGGCGATGGGTCAATATGAGTTGGTTAAATGGCAATTCGCAGACGTGGGTTCATTACTTTTTAGGGTAACATATACTAGTTCGCTGGATAATATTCCAAGTCCAAGTGTCTTGGACTGCGCGGTCGACTTGACATTTAAGATGACATGCTATGTTGTTAGTGAATCTTCGCTAAGCTTTTAAAAGGTGAACAAGATTAGTCCAGCTGAAGTCAGCAACCAAAAGAACAAATCGAGGCACCCTGTTGGCTAATTTGCTATGTAATTGACGCGTTACGTAATGTTAGCAGAATGATTTAGGACGCCTCTATATCATAATAACGAAATGCGATGTTTCGCGGTTGTTCCCCAGCAATCAATAAGCGAACAGGATTACCTTCGTTAACGCGAACAAACTGCATATTAAAAGTTCTGTCGGTCCCTATTTTACAATGGCTGCGCTGTGCCAATCCTTTCGACGTAAATATTGAAAACCTCCGTTTCCACCATAATGCGTATGTACGATAAAAATGGATAAATCGCTGAACACCGAATAAAAATGTGCGAAACTTTGTGATTCTGGAAATCCAAGAAAGTAGTAATTTTACCAGATGATTGATTGAAAGTTCATTTGCCACAGGTGATTGCCACAACTCTGTTGCAATGCACTCAGCAACAAGGAAGCAGGCAGAGTAGAGACGTGATACTGAACATCAGTGACGATCAAAAAACTCAATACTTGAATCAGGATTTCTATTCGAGTAAGTATTTGTTATCTAAAGTACAATTCGCGATAAATGAGAAATTTTTTTACATAAAAAATCTATAAAAACGTATCACAGAAAAGAAGTGTTAGAAGGTTGTACTAATCGACTTTTCAGATGCATATAATTACGGTTACGAAATAAGTCCAAATGGACAGTTTCACCATGAAGTGCGTGGGCCAGATGACATCACATATGGGTGCTATGGATTCATAGATCCATTTGGTAAACTGAAGACAACGTTCTACATAAGCGATGGATGGGGATACCGTGTCGTTCAGCCAGGGAAATCAGTCGAGATATTCCATCACGAACATGAGCATCACCACCATGAAGAATCAGAGAACGACAATAATGGCGACCATGATCACCATGAACACCATGGTGTGATTACAGAATGGAAAGACTTGTATTTCCCGGAAATTTGTAGACAATTCGACGGAACGAACGTGAAACCAGGCACGGGCCCATCGTTAGGAGAAAGTGAGTGCACTATGCGTTGGCAAAAAGTAAATATAATATAAGGAATAACAAACTATGGATTCGTCAGTCCACAATATCCTTGGAACTATTTTGGAACTATTTTGGGGGGGGTGTCGAAAAAAATTCAAAAGTCGAAAATAAGAGCCAGCCTAATATACATGGTCGGTAACACAACATTTTAAATATCTACATATTGTTTAACAGGTCACCCCCCGTATCCTACGCAACCCGGATATCCTGGAACTTCTGTTACACCTGATCAGACATCGACAGCAGGCGTAGGAACGCCTGTAATCCCTGAAAGACCCGGCAGTCCGCCTTACCCTGGATATCCTGGTACTCCAGGAATACCTGCAACCCCTGGATATCCTGGTACTCCAGGAATACCTGCAACCCCTGGATATCCTGGTACTCCAGGAATACCTGCAACCCCTGGATATCCTGGTACTCCAGGAATACCTGCAACCCCTGGATATCCTGGTACTCAAGGAATACCTGCAACCCCTGGATATCCTGGTACTCCAGGAATACCTGCAACCCCTGGATATCCTGGTACTCCAGGAATACCTGCAACCCCTGGACACCCGGGTACTCCAGGAATACCTGCAACCCCTGGACACCCTGGTACTCCAGGAATACCTGCAACCCCTGGACACCCTGGTACTCCAGGAATACCTGCAACCCCTGGCACACCAGGCAGACCAGGGAAACCCGGCAAGCCTGGCATTCCTGGCACGCCACCACAGCCTGGTTATCCTGGTGTACCTGGTTCACCTGGCATACCTGGTCATCCTGGAACTCCGGGTGCACCTGGACAACCTGGACAACCTGGATATCCTGGTACTCCAGGAATACCTGCAACCCCTGGGTATCCTGGTACTCCAGGAATACCTGCAACCCCTGGACACCCGGGTACTCCAGGAATACCTGCAACCCCTGGACACCCTGGTACTCCAGGAATACCTGCAACCCCTGGACACCCGGGTACTCCAGGAATACCTGCAACCCCTGGACACCCTGGTACTCCAGGAATACCTGCAACCCCTGGACACCCTGGTACTCCAGGAATACCTGCAACACCTGGACACCCTGGTGCTCCAGGAATACCTGCAACCCCTGGCACACCAGGCAGACCAGGCGAACCTGGCAAGCCTGGCATTCCTGGCACGCCACCACAGCCTGGTTATCCTGGTGTACCTGGTTCACCTGGCATACCTGGTCATCCTGGAACTCCGGGTGCACCTGGACAACCTGGACAACCTGGATATCCTGGTACTTCAGGAACACCAGCAACCCCTGGTACGCCAGGCAGACCAGGGGAACCCGGCAAGCCTGGCATTCCAGGCACGCCACCCTTCCCACCTCAACCTGGTTATCCTGGATTACCTGGTTCACCTGGCATACCTGGTCATCCTGGAACACCGGGTGCACCTGGACAACCTGGACATCCCGGCACTGATCAACACCCTCAAAAACCTGGTCATCCAGGTAAACCCGGTAGGCCTGGACATAATGGGCACCATGGAGGGTCAAAACCAGGTATGTAATATACATTTCACGATTGAATTCATTATACTTAGATAGTGACATGTAAATTATCATGGCTGTCATATTATATACATTAGGGTGGCTCATATTTACCTTTGGTGAAATTTTTTCAAGATTTTCTATCCCCCAGAATAGTTCCAAATAATAAAAATTTGTAGTACAACAAAAAAAAATATTTTTCGAAAAAAAATCCGAAAAATGACAAAAATCTTTTCTTTCTTCATATTTTGAATGTTTAAATACTCCTGAAACACTCTTTTTATGCAGGTGAAAAAAATGTAATTTTCATTTTCGAGCACTATTTTTTAATCATTTAAGGGGGGGAGGCAAAAATCGAGATATGCCAAAAAGATGTTTCTTTTTACGTAGAACGACGTGTTTCCCCGCACTATATATGTATGCAACGGCTATGGGGGCCCAAATTAAAACTTGGATGTTACGAAATATGCAATACCGTTGTGCCGTTATTGCTCGCAAACGGAATGAGAGAGGGAGAGGATTTATATAGCGTTAGACAGAAGAAAGAACATTGCATCTAAAACTATATGAACCATTATTATCAGTTGACTCTGAGCAAGCGGACAGCGTGACGAAAATAAACGAGATTTGGTTTGATTCAGCGCGACGCAGCGAGCACGGCCCGGCAGAATTTAAATAGTGTATATACTTATGTATTTATCGTTCGACCGCGCGGTGCCGTTCCATCTTGGGCGGGTTTCGCCGATCGCTCATGCGCTGATTCACAGCTTATACGAAAAATGAACTTCTTTAATTTCTTCATCGAACCAATATGGCAGTGACACCAATAGATTCCTTACGTTTTTGTGATGAAAATCATACCAAATGCTATGTAAATCAGGCTATTTTTAATGAAGCTAATTTTACATTATGCAAATCAATTCTTCATGTAATTTCCATAATTATGTAAATCAATATATCGTGTAATTTCCATAATTATGGTCCGAATTATGACGTTTTGAGGCCAATTTCCATCGGGAAAACGCAAGGAATTGATTGGAATCACATTTGCGTAGATCTGATTAGAAATGCAGAATTCGAGATTCGTCGCTGCTTAGTGCGCAACATTGTATGGCCCCGCTGGTTTCAAATAACGAATGCCACGGAACTCAGCGAGGCGCGTGATTGCTGGCGGTATCGCCTTTGACGACGCTTCCTAGAAAATTACCCTGTATTTAGCGTCGTGCTTTTTTTTTTACTTTTTACAAATGATTGTACACAGGAACTGATATAATATCGTTTCCAAAATATACTGAAAAATAGGAACACACTCATTAACATTTATGGGGGGTTTTCACCCTGAAAATCGAAAATGGGCACAAACAATCAATTTCCTGATACTTCTATGGAGGTCCTCTACAAATCTGCACAATTTAAAAAAAATCGGAATGTTCGAACTTTCCCTGTCAGACGGCGTCAGAGCTGCAACCGTAGTTTTACGTGATATATGCAGCATAATACATTTATGCTTGAGACTTTTGTACCCATATAAGGTAAACCAACCAGTAATTGACCGCATACCAGTGAATGACCATTAGGCAAAGAAATGTCAATTATAAATTTACACATTGTTATATGTTTATAAATGGAGTGTAGTTGTACTTTTAATATCTTATATTTTTAGTTACGTGTATTCAGCAAACATTAATAAGTACAATTCTTATTAAAAGTATGCGGCCATTTACTGAGCTTCTACACGTTTTGCATTTCTATAATTTTTTTTTTAAATTACGATAAGAATAAGTAATTATTTATATAGAAATTTCAAGTAAAATAAATTTAAATGCAATTTCAACAGTTGTTTTGTTGTTATACATAAATATATTCAAGTATTAATCTCAAAGGTCCATAGATTCAACAATTCGGTCATTCACTGGTTGGTTTACCCTACATATTTTCAATGTTTGATATGTCATGAATGTTTCCTGAAAATATGGGACCGAAATTCGCAAAAATATCGAAGATATAGACGTAATGATTTCCTTTCAAATAGAGAGATCTGTCATACACGTGTTACTCGGTCCATTCCTAAATCCCAAATCGGTATATGCTCCCCCGCCCTTTAATGTTTAAAAAAACAGTACTCGACTATAAAAATTACAATTTTTTGTCGCATTCATAAATAAAGAGTGTTCGAGAAGGATTTTCCCAATATCCGATTGCGCTCAAACTTTACACAGATATTTTCTTTATCATTTGGAACTATTCTCGGGAGTGCGTCGAAGAAAATTCAAAAGCCGAAAATAACAGCCAGCCTAATATACATGGTTGGTAACACAACATTTTAAATATCTACAAATTGTCTAACAGGAAAACCTGGCAAGCCTGGCAGTCCCGGTACGCCACCCTTCCCACCTCAGCCTGGTTATCCTGGAGTACCTGGTTCACCTGGCATACCTGGTCCTCCTGGAACGCCGGGTGCACCTGGACAACCTGGACATCCCGGCACTGATGAACACCCTCAAAAACCTGGTCATCCAGGTAAACCCAGTAGGCCTGGACATAATGGGCACCATGGGGGGTCAAAACCAGGTATGTAATATACACTTCTTGATTGAATTCACTGGATTTAGATAGTGACATGTAAATTTTCATTGCTATCATATGATATACATTAGGATGGTTCATATTTAACCTTGGTGACATTTTTCCAAAATTATCATTCCGGCAGCCCCCAGAATAGTTCCAAACAGTCCTCCTCGAACACCCTTTATTTACGAAGGCGAAAAATTAGTTTTTTTATTTTGGAGGATTATTTTTAAAACATTTAGGGGAGGAGGCATATATTCAGATAGGCCAAAAAGATACATTTTTTATCCATATTTTCAGTGTGTGATATGTTATGAATGTTTCCTGAAAATGTGGAACCGAAATTCGCAAAAATAGACATAATGATTTCGAGAAAAATGCATTTGAACTTCTGATGTCTAGTACATATATGTTCGATATTTTTGCGTATTGCGGTCCCAAATTTTCATGCAACACTCTTGATTTATCCAATACTGAAAATATGAGGACAAAATGTATCTTTGTGGCATATATTGGTATATAATAATAATAATTTTAACTCTTTTGCTTCTCCACACGTTTGTATCCTAACCACACTTTTAGACGTGTTTATTAAGTTTCCTTCTTTTCTCGGTTCTCCGACTTTTACTTCTGTTCCCTAGTCTTCGGTTCATTTCCCTCTCTATTTGTTCCCATCACCGGATTATCCTACCGATCTTTACTACTTTACTTTCCTTCCAAATAGACAGCCCTGTCATACACCTGTACTCAGTCCATTTCCAAATCTCAAATCGCTATATGCCCCCCGCCCTTAAATGTTTAAGAAATAGTACTCGAAAATAAAAATTACAATTTTTTTCGCCTTCATAAATAAAGAGTGTTCGAGAAGGATTGTCCCGTTATGTGACTGTGCTCAAACTTTACACAGATATTTTTTATCATTTGGAACTATTATGGGGAGTGCGTCGAAAAAGATGCAAAAGTCGAAAATAAGAGCCAGCCTAATATACATGGTCGGTAACACAACATTTTAAATATCTACATATTGTTTAACAGGTCACCCCCCGTATCCTGTGCAACCCGGATATCCTGGAACTTCTGTTACACCTGATCAGACATCGACAGCTGGCGCAGGAACGCCTGTAATCCCTGAAAGACCCGGCACTCCGCCTTACCCTGGATATCCTGGTACTCCAGGAATACCTGCAACCCCTGGCACACCAGGCAGACCAGGGAAACCCGGCAAACCTGGCATTCCTGGCACGCCACCACAGCCTGGTTATCCTGGTGTACCTGGTTCACCTGGCATACCTGGTCATCCTGGAACTCCGGATGCACCTGGACAACCTGAACAACCTGGATATCCTGGTACTACAGGAACACCTGCAACTCCTGGTACGCCAGGCAGACCAGGGAAACCCGGCACGCCTGGCATTCCTGGCACGCCACCACAGCCTGGTTATCCTGGTGTACCTGGTTCACCTGGCATACCTGGTCATCCTGGAACTCCGGGTGCACCTGGACATCCCGGATATCCTCACCCTGGATATCCTGGTACTCCAGGAACACCTGCAACCCCTGGTACGCCAGGCAGACCAGGAGAACCCGGTAAGCCAGGCATTCCTGGCACGCCACCCTTCCAACCTCAGCCTGGTTATCCTGGTCTACCTGGTTCACCTGGCATACCTGGTCCTCCTGGAACACCTGGACAACCTGAATATCCTGAATATCCTCACCCTGGATATCCTGGTACTCCAGGAACACCTGCAACCCCTGGTACGCCAGGCAGACCAGGAGAACCCGGCAAGCCAGGCATTCCTGGCACGCCACCACAGCCTGGTTATCCTGGTGTACCTGGTTCACCTGGCATACCTGGTCATCCTGGAACTCCGGGTGCACCTGGACATCCCGGATATCCTCACCCTGGATATCCTGGTACTCCAGGAACACCTGCAACCCCTGGTACGCCAGGCAGACCAGGAGAACCCGGCAAGCCAGGCATTCCTGGCACGCCACCACAGCCTGGTTATCCTGGTGTACCTGGTTCACCTGGCATACCTGGTCATCCTGGAACTCCGGGTGCACCTGGACATCCCGGATATCCTCACCCTGGATATCCTGGTACTCCAGGAACACCTGCAACCCCTGGTACGCCAGGCAGACCAGGAGAACCCGGCAAGCCAGGCATTCCTGGCACGCCACCCTTCCAACCTCAGCCTGGGTATCCTGGTGTACCTGGTCCTCCTGGAACGCCGGGTGCACCTGGCCATCCTGGACATCCCGGATATCCTCATCCTGCATATCCTGGTACTCCAGGAACACCTGCAACCCCTGGTACGCCAGGCAGACCAGGAGAACCCGGCAAGCCAGGCATTCCTGGCACGCCACCCTTCCAACCTCAGCCTGGTTATCCTGGTGTACCTGGTCCTCCTGGAACGCCAGGTACACCTGGCCAACCTGGACATCCCGGATATCCTCACCCTGCATATCCTGGTACTCCAGGAACACCTGCAACCCCTGGTACGCCAGGCAGACCAGGAGAACCCGGCAAACCAGGCATTCCTGGCACGCCACCCTTCCCACCGCAGCCTGGTTATCCTGATGTACCTGGTTCACCTGGCATACCTGGTCTTCCTGGAACGCCGGGTGCACCTGGACATCCCGGATATCCTCACCCTGCATATCCTGGTACTCCAGGAACACCTGCAACCCCTGGTACGCCAGGCAGACCAGGAGAACCCGGCAAGCCAGGCATTCCTGGCACGCCACCGTTCCAACCTCAGCCTGATTATCCTGGTGTACCTGGGTCACCTGGCATACCTGGGTCTCCTGGAACGCCGGGTGCACCTGGAAAACCTGGACATCCCGGATATCCTCATCCAGGATATCCTGGTACTCCAGGAACACCTGCAACTCCTGGTACGCCAGGCAGACCAGGGAAACCCGGCAAGCCTGGCATTCCTGGCTCTCCACCGTTCCAACCTCAGCCTGATTATCCTGGTGTACCTGGGTCACCTAGCATACCTGGGTCTCCTGGAACGCCCGGTGCACCTGGACAACCTGGATATCCCGGGTATCCTCATCCTGGATATCCTGGTACTCCAGGAACACCTGCAACTCCTGGTACGCCAGGCAAACCAGGAGAACCCGGCAAGCCAGGCATTCCTGGCACGCCACCCTTCCCACCGCAGCCTGGTTATCCTGATGTACCTGGTTCACCTGGCATACCTGGTCTTCCTGGAACGCCGGGTACACCTGGACATCCTGGATATCCTCACCCTGGATATCCTGGTTCTCCAGGAACACCTGGAACCCCAGGTACGCCAGGCAGACCAGGAGAACCCGGAAAACCTGGCACTCCTGGCACGCCACCGTTCCAACCTCACCCTGATTATCCTGGTGTACCTGGGTCACCTAGCATACCTGGGTCTCCTGGAACGCCCGGTGCACCTGGACAACCTGGATATCCCGGGTATCCTCATCCTGGATATCCTGGTACTCCAGGAACACCTGCAACTCCTGGTACGCCAGGCAAACCAGGAGAACCCGGCAAGCCAGGCATTCCTGGCACGCCACCCTTCCCACCGCAGCCTGGATATCCTCACCCTGGATATCCTGGTTCTCCAGGAACACCTGGAACCCCTGGTACGCCAGGCAGACCAGGAGAACCCGGAAAACCTGGCACTCCTGGCACGCCACCGTTCCAACCTCAACCTGATTATCCTGGTGTACCTGGGTCACCTGGCATACCTGGTTCTACTGGAACGCCGGGTGCACCTGGACAACCTGGACATCCCGGATATCCTCATCCTGGATATCCTGGTACTCCAGGAACACCTGCAACTCCTGGTACGCCAGGCAGACCAGGGAAACCCGGCAAGCCTGGCATTCCTGGCACGCCACCACAGCCTGGTTATCCTGGTGTACCTGGTTCACCTGGCATACCTGGTCATCCTGGAACTCCGGGTGCACCTGGACATCCCGCATATCCTCACCCTGGATATCCTGGTACTCCAGGAACACCTGCAACTCCTGGTACGCCTGGCAAACCAGGAACACCTGCAACTCCTGGTACGCCAGGCACACCAGGGAAACCCGGCAAGCCTGGCATTCCTGGCACGCCACCACAGCCTGGTTATCCTGGTGTACCTGGTTCACCTGGCATACCTGGTCATCCTGGAACTCCGAGTGCACCTGGACATCCCGCATATCCTCATCCTGGATATCCTGGTACTCCAGGAACACCTGCAACTCCTGGTACGCCTGGCAAACCAGGAACACCTGCAACTCCTGGTACGCCAGGCACACCAGGGAAACCCGGCAAGCCTGGCATTCCTGGCACTCCACCGTTCCAACCTCAGCCTGGTTATCCTGGAGTACCTGGTTCACCTGGCATACCTGGTTTTCCTGGAACACCAGGTGCACCTGGACAACCTGGACATCCCGGCACTGATCAACACCCTGAAAAACCTGGTCATCCAGGTAAACCCGGTAGGCCTGGACATAATGGGCACCATGGGGGATCAAAACCAGGTATGTAATATACATTTCTTGATTGAATTCATTAGATTTAGATAGTGACATGTAAATTTTCATTGCTGTCATATGATATTCATTAGTGTGGTTCTTATTTGCGTTATATAAATAACGTATATGTTGTGCTTAAATTAGAGGACTATATGTATAGTACGGGCTTTTTTCAACAAAAAAGTGGTCTTCATTTTATAAATATATATATTTATATATAAATTTTTGCAAACTGAAGACCACTTTTTTGTTAAAAAAAAGCCGGTCCTCTAAAGGTGACATATCACCATCGTAATTGTAGTAATATAAGAAAAACATTTTTTAATTTTTAATACATTTTAATTCTCGTGCGATAAACGGTTTTCGAAAAAAATCCGAAAAATGACCAAAAAATCCTTCTCGAACACTCTTTATTTATGAGGGCGAAAAAAATTGTAATTTTTTTGGGGAGGACTATTTTTTAAACATTTAAGGGGGGGCATATACCGAGATATGTATCAGTGTTTGATATGTCACGAATGTTGCATAAAAATTTGGGACCGAAATTCGCAAAAATATACTGTTGCCAGATGAGAAAAAGAACTACTATCCGCAAGCTGAAATGTCACAGGGGCAAGAAGAATTGCCTTCTCGCTCCACCCTATCCCCTCCAAGAAGTCCTACTTTTCGGTTCTTAGCGGCTATCCATATCCGCGGGCTGTCGTGATTTGTTTCATTCGCGTTCTGCGTTACGCGGTGGACTTTGTTGCAAGGAATTGGATGGAGCGAGCGGGCGATTCCCCTTGCTCCTGTGAAATTTCTGCTTGTGGGTAGTCGTTCTGCCTCTCATCTGGCAATAGTACATCAGAAGTGAGGTATTCATATGCATTTTTCTCGCAATCATGATATCTATATCTTCGATATTTTGGCGAATTTCGGCCCCAATTTTCAAAAATCATTCATGACATATCAAATTAAATACTGAAAAAGTGTTTGGGAAGGATTTAAACTTTAAAAATTTGAAAAAAAGTATTTTTTCAGTTTTTCGGGCTTCTTTCGAAAACCGTTTGTCGCGCGAGAAAAAGTAATAGAACATAAAAGATGCTCCTTGTCTGAATCTACAACTTTTGTCTAACATATTTTTTTATGTAATCAATAACTTGGAGGATATTATATAAAATCGACTTTGTGAGCTGTTAAATAATTATTTAAATCTTCAAGGGCCCAGGGGCACCTTTTTCCGTTATCCGATCGAGCTCAAACTTTACACAATTTTTTTTATTATTTGTAACTATTCTGGGGGGGGGGGTGCCGCGAAGAAAATTTAAAAAATTGGAAATAAGAGCCACCCTAATATACATGGTCGGTAAAACAACATTCTAAATATCTAAATATCTTTCACAATTTCAGGTCACCCCCCGTACCCTCCGTACCCTGGATATCCTACCGAACCCCCAGGTCCAATTGGCGATATAGGAGGTGTTGGACCCGACGGTCCCAACGGCCCATGGCCCAATGGTCCCGATGGTCCAGGTGGTCCAGGTGGTCCAGGTGGTCCAGTAGGTCCTGAAGGCCCCGTCGGTGGAGTTGGAGGAGTTGGAGGAGTTGGAGGCGTAGGTGGTGAAGGCGGTGTTGGACCAGATGGTCCAGACGGTCCGTGGCCAACAGGTTCGCCTGGTCCCGATGGACCATGGCCTGGTGACCCAGATTATGTACCTGGAGTAAAACCAACATCCCATTCACGATACGAAGGACCTGTCAAACTTCAATATCCCCTGAAATATTACGAAGCCACCACACCAACTACTTTGAATCAGGAATTCAATGGGGACTTTGGTCAGAAGCAAGTGGAACGATTAACCTCCGGCTCCAAGTTCAATTCAGAATATATAAGAAACGGAACATTACACCAGAGTTACGAGAAGAATGTCGATTCCACCGCTTTTGTATATCCAACGATAAGCAACCCTTTGGGTTCCGAGGACAGCCAGTTCCAGGACCAGTCTGATAGATTCGGTTACCATCGGAGCCAGTTGAATCAAAATGCGGCTAAGATTAACTCCTTGGTGGAAACGCAGCGGAAAGAGTCTCGGAAATATATCGAGGAAGAGAGAGGAGACAACGGATACGTCGGCGTAACGAAATTCGCGCCGCAGAGGAACCCGCAGACTGTCTACAACGAGGTGAAAAATGCGAAGATTGGAAAGTATTCTGGTGAAGAGCAGATACAGTACGGCTCCCGCGATCACCGGAAATTCCCTTCGCAGGTGACGAGAGTGAGTCAGCCTGTTCAGGACAATCCGATTGTTCAGGTAGAGACGCACAGCTCCGCGTATCAAAGCACTGAGGGGCAGGGCAACGTAAAGTATCAATCGTCGGGTGGGAGTAGCGCGGCGTTCATCAAACAGGTAAACGAATTGTCTGAGAAAGCATTAGAGCCGGGACCAGGTTTCGCTGCTATCGGTGTCCAGCCTCCAAGTCCGATAAACATCAAGCCCTACCAGCAAACAATAGGGCCAGACCCCGAAACCTGTCCTTGCTACATTGTCGAGTCGGGCAATGATACCGCAACCACCACGAGCACGACATCCATTCCTCTCATTGGTCAGCTTGGTTTCATTCCCGTGGTATTCGTGCCGTACTGTCCGGGCGACGAGACGGACGGCCAAAACATGAAAGACATGTTCCCCTCTGCAACGCCTGTCCCTTATGCATGCAACGCGTGCGGCGCGCAAAGCGGAAGGATCGAAACGAAGCTTCTCAGCCTGAATCAGCTTGGCAACATTGAGAACCTAAGAGACGCGTTGAGGCAAGCGAAACTTGGCTTTTTGAATGTTTCAGCCCGGAGTCGAACCGAGAGGAGGCGAGCGAAGAGACGGCACGCCAATCGAGGAATGCAATTGTAACTCGAAGATTCCCAGTCGCGACTCAGCCGTGAGAAAAATTTCGCGTCCTCACCTAGGGAGCCAGTAACGCAGAAGAACTGCCCGTCTATCAGCTGCTGGACAGCTGACGGATGGCCAATGAGAATACGATCGAAATGCCGAAACTTCGTCCTTGTAAGGGATAACCATAATCTATGCGTTCTTTTATCGGTTGGGGAAAAGGTAAAATGGCTTTTGAATTAGAGTTATCGAACACAGAACGATTGGCTATGGTTGTCCAGAGGTAGTACACCAGCTAGCGGAGTATACACATATCCATACCCTTCTTGCTCTCTTTTCCCTGCTTTAACTGTAACCGCTACCGCAGGGCTCGTGATGATTGCACATTGTAACTAGATGGTAACTGTTTGTTTCGATGATGGAAACCGGAGCGAAAAGAGATTGCTGTCTCCATCATCGCTTCCACGCTGATTCGGCTTTGAATGATTGCATTTAAATTAAAGAGGCAAAGCGAGCAGTGATGTAAATTCGTACGGACTTGTCGGATCTATGCCTCAGCTCCTCTACACGGGTTTGTAGGAATAAGTGCAACGACAACAGTGGTTACGGGTGTTAACGCGCGGGAAAGAGATACTTCTACTTTCGAAAAATTGTTCGCCATTCTTGTTAAACACATTCGAATAGAATCTTCACAGGGGTGTTGTGTTTGAAATTTTCGCGGCTCTTCTTCTTCTTTATAGGTGTAACGTCGTAAAAGTTTGCATAGTTCATTATCTCATTATCATCAGCTGATATTTAATTTCAAGGATACTTGTTTGTTTCACTCGATGTTGAAGTCGCGTACAGAGGTAACGATACCCTGAGCATTCCGATGAAAAATAACAAATTGTTCAATGAATGTTATATAAACATCGCGAGAAATGGTTTCTCTTCGTATACTTGAGATTAAATATTGATCGTACAAGTGCTAATACGTATTATAATAATTCTTATTGAGCACGTACAGGACGGTGGTATGCACGACAATCCTGAGCATTCGAGTTACTTAGAATTTAGGTCAACGGGATTCGTGAAACATTTTACAGGGATGTGAACGATCTACGCATCGTTTCGATTCACTGCCATCTCATCGAGTTCACATTCGGCGACTTATTTATGATACTGCGTACAGCTGTACGTGCTCGATATATGTTTTAACAGAATGATTATATTTGTACATTGGATATAAGCTATGTAATATGTATCTTCTATTCTTAGCTTAGGGATCGACCAATTTTCAATAAATTATACATTACTGTACATATTAATATTGCGTTCATCCAATGTTCCTGTATAAGTGTGAATCATGTATTTTTATTAAATAAAACTAATCACCAAACGTGTAACTGATTTCTGCGTTCATAGTATCCAGTCGAGCGATGCTTTCGCGATTAGCAAAGTCAGAATTTCACCTCGCTGATATTAGTTAAGTATACCGGATGGATACTTTTGTCGGTTAAATATTATTTATTGTCATCAATAGAGTATATATGTACATTGTACAAAACATTAGTAATAACTGACAGTTATAAACACACGACATACGCAGGTAAGTCGGTATCCGCAGATATTGCTGCCATGCTCCGTAAATCTCCGTTACGGCGACCAAAGTGAATTCCAAAAATCCAGGATACATCAAGATCAATATCGGCAGCGAATTTTAGGAATAACCTCTGTATCCTGATGGGTAACTAACGTAACTTCCGTAGTTACTTCCACGGTACCCGTAAGGATCGTAGTTGTTTCTCGTGTTATACGAGGATCCGTAATTGGACCCACCGTATCCTGTTCCATACCCATAACCGTCATACCCCAGGTTACCGTACCGTCCATAACCACCGCGTCCACCGTATCCATAGTATCCGTCATCGTAGACCCCTGAAGCATAGCTTCCCGAGCCATAGCCGCTACCGTAACCACCATACCCACCTATTCCATTCCCGTAGCCGCCATACCCACCTATTCCATTCCCGTAACCACCATACCCACCTACTCCATTCCCGTAACCATTGTATCCACCGTAACCCCCGTAACCACCGTAACCATACCCTCCGTAACCTGGACTATATCCAGCGGTTCCAGTAGTTCCAAGAGTTCCGTAATAGCCGTACCTGCGATCAAACGATTGTCCCGATTCGATAAACAAAGGCACGAAATGCTCGCCACCAGATTAAATACGTCTTTGTCAGGGGTTGAAGCTTTCTATGAACTTCGACGATTTTTTAGAATATTCAAGAGCCGGGCAAGGATCGCGTTGGAGGTTTGCGATGTGGGTTCTCGATTTCACTTTGGATTCTGTTAAAGCCTCACCCGATATTGCCGCCCCCAATAATTCCACCAGGCCCGCCCACTTGATAGCCTCTGTATCCTGGATTGAGGTACCCTGTACTCAAGCCTGTCCCTCGGTATCCTGTACCGGGGCCATAAATCGAACCACCAAGCCCCAACTGAGATCCATATGGTACACTCCCACCGTAACCTCCGGGCTGACCATACTCTTTGCTAAGATGGAATGCTGGAATCAAGGAAACTTTTAAGAAAATCAAAGTTTTCAGAGACCCCTCGGCATATTACTCGATTAGTAGCCTGTTCCGGTTAGTGACACATTCTAAAGTATTTTACTTACTGTTCCGCAATCCCTGTTAGTTCGTGTTAACATAAATGCGGGTAATACTAATCGTGGGTGACGAAAGGTGGGCGAAATGGTTTGAAATTCGTGAAATGGGCTCGCTCTTATGGCTTTCGGCGTTAATTCAGGGCGACACTGGGAAAGCTTTACGTAGAAGGAGATTATCTGAGACTTCTCACTGTGCAAGGAGAATGGACAATCAGTTAAGCCTTGGCAAATGTTTGTGAATGGTCGAGCGCTTTTTCACACATACGTGTCCTCCATGGTGGCGGAAATGACGCGATGTTGAGCGATGCGTTCATGAATCATCGGTTATCGTGCAACGTTCGCGGGAGAAAATCCGCAAATTAAGATGAATTCGAGTTCGATTAACAACGATGGCTGGCGCTAAAGGTGCCCGGGAGCAGAGCGGCGTAGCGACCAGCAATGACTTGCGAATGCACGCGGCAGCGGTAGGATGCGCTTAATCAATAGAATTCAAAGTACTCGAAGCAAAAATGGATCTCTGCGCATTAGCGATCATTACAATAATTGGGGCGCAATTAGGCGAATAGAAGATTGCTAGACAAAAGCCGAGGCACGATTATTTAGTGCATTCGGAGGCTTCTCATAACCGCATAATTACGTGAGCAGGTGGACTCATTACGACTATTCTTAGGCATAATCGATCGTTATCCAACCTTTTTCTACTCGCGAGTGTATAAAATAAGTGTGTCACTACCGTTCCCACGATCGAACGCTTCAAACGGACTACAACGTAAAAAGTGACATTCGATATAATAACATGCTAATGCAGCTGAAGGTCCTTCCACATCCGTCGGCGTCTTTCTAGTGCAACCAGCGATCACTGTTCTGCATTAGATCATTGATATAATGGCTCGCACAGTGGGAAAATAGAATTTACATGTATGATTCACGAGCCACAATTTGCTGTTTGCATTCCGTTAATGGAAGAATACAAGGATACTTGTCGCGAGTTCTTTCCGTTGCACTTAATCAACATTCACCCGCGATTCCTTCAAGCGTGCAAAGAAAGCAGCGCCGCAGCTTCTCGCGGGATCTATTGTTGCTGCGTTTAATATATATTAATTCCGATACCGCGAACCACAATGAATCAGCGGGCATACTATTACTGGGATATTAATTATCACGGTTATTATCTCTTAATTGATATTAATTACGCGATAGGTGCGAGCTTTGCGGGAGACACCGCGCGAATAATATAAATTATGAAAATGTGCATTTCGTAGTGAAATTTACACAGATAGCAGGGGGGGGGGAGTGTTGAATTTGATAAATGAGTAACACTACGACCGCTGCGATTTATAGGAGGATGCAATATTTTCGCACGACTGAGTTCTTTCAGTGAAATTTCCAAGTGAAATGGTACGCTTACTTCGATCACTGGCGGCGGCTGTTAAATCTTTGGCATTGTCCTCGTACGTTGCGCTGTTCAGAGGCGTTAACTTGGTAATTAACTTCGTCTCCGACGATTCGATAGCGCTGCTGCCGAGCGTGAACAAACAGGCGAATGTTAACACCTGAAACTGGGGGTGTAACTTACATTAGTACGCGGGAGGCATCGGGTGGAAACGTTAATGCAATTATCAATTAAAGATTATTCATTGAAGACTTTGTAGGAAACTTATTAAATATCCGATATCGAAGACTGAAGCGATCTTCGTTTCCCTTTTCCTACTCTTACGATTGCACATTTCAAGGAATATCATTCGTAGCATTTCAATCTATCTTGTTAAAAAATTTAACAACAGAAAAGCTTGTCAAATCTCATCAGCAAAGTCAGCTTAAGACTTAAAGTTACATTTCTCGTTACACCTTCTTATGGCCCGCGACAATTTCAAAGAGCTCTTCACTTTCACTTCCTCTGAGGACAAATATTAGTAGAGAACAATGGTGTGTTCTTAAGAAAGAACGCAGGATTATGTGTTCTGGGTTATGTACACTGTACTTTACGTAATAGCAGAGATAAGCAGTGATTTTTAAACTGCAACTTTTCTACTATCTCAGTACAGTGATTTATGCTCTGCATAAAAACAAACTATTTCACACCCTCTATTTTTTTACTCGTTCCCTCCTTTTTCATTTCATTCTATTTCCAAGGTAATGTATGCGTCGTTACTTTTGTACACTGTTTTTTCTTTAATTTACCGAACAAGGGACGCAAACGATGTCAGTTGTTCACTTATTTCTTCCCGCTTGGGTTTTAAAAATAACGATGAGAAACAGCAGCCATTTAAATCGAACAAGAGGCCGACATCTCCACTTAATTCACGGGCGTACTTCCTCCGACTAACTCACTTAAAATACATCTTTGCGGAATTCGAGATACCAGACTACAGAGCGTTTCATTAAATCCGAAAGCTAATTGCTGGCCCTTCGTTCCTTTCGTTCCATAACAGTTCCTCGAACGTGGACGAATAAAGCACACCTGCGATTCAATGTAAAAACCACGCGGGATCCATTCGACAGAGCGAACCAACTGTTCTCCGTAGAATGATAATTTGTACCGGAGTAAGATCGCGACTCAAAATGAATTGCCAGCAAGCCAGGTCGGGGCAAAAAGGTTACTCTCTCACTATGAATCTATCCCGAAGGAAAACCGCGGTATCTTTCTACGTATCTGCGCGCAGATCCCGCCCCCATTATCGGGAAAAGATCAGGTTCCCGAGAAGAAACCGAGGAACAAGACGGAGAATAGCGCGCAATCTACTTACGAGCGGGAGCAGTTGCATTTTTCTCGGCTGCACTAGCGTAATTTCGCACGAAAACACGTTTATCGGTGGGCACGGAGGTGCTCTGGGCGAGCAACACGGTTTTCAAACCTCTATATACGGGCGTCCACGTGCCCCTCCTCGTCTTCTGGGTTTGCTTAAGCTTGAGCCTTACTCGGGAGGCGACGTTGACAAGGCCGCTGAAGAGAATCGGCCGGCATTCTGCGTGACACGCCTGTAACGCGGTGTGCTCTGCCCATGGGAAACAGCGTTTCCTTCTTTCCGGATATACGTGTGTGCACGCAGCGAGCTCCAACCAGCGTCGCGATACCCGTGGTATCCTTCGGGTTCGACCACGTCATGTCGCGAGGACGTGAAATTGACTTCAACCAGTCCAAGATCGGGGGGAGCTGCCTGGCGAGCTCCAAACAACGTTTTCCACTGGGGAAGACGGTGCCTGCTCGATGATTCGTTAATGATACCTTCTCCCATTTAATGGCGGGTCGAGGCTAGTGCAACCCAGGCGATCGCTTAGATTCTTAGATGCATGATCGTCGACTAAATGATGATAGGCACGGTGGTCATATAATGGCAATTTGCCACGACATATCTCTATATGGAACGCTTGGCAAAGGAGCAAGCTTCCTTGCGAATATCCGCGAAGGCACTGGGCAAGTTTCGTTAGTTATCGCTTCCCGGGCAGACACCGAGAATCACAGGTGTGGAAAAGCGTGATCCAATCTCTGCGCAATGGAGCGTCTTCGCAACGAATCTGGCGTCCGCAAGGGTGCTTTGGAGGAAGGAAAAAGCACACGGGATTCAGGGCAATCGTGAATGGTGTTCGTTTCAGACTCTCCCGAGTCTTTCCTAGATTTTCGCAACGGGTAATATCCCTTGGATGCGTTTCATTCCGACACGGAGGATACCCCGCCGCGCTAATTGAATAATGCCTCGAAGTGTCGAAACGGGAATCCGATTAGGCCCTCAGCACCTTATTCGATGTTTTTTTTCTTATTACTTTGGAACGAGAAGGTGTGAAATGCTCGTGTATTGATCGAATGGCATTTCGTGTTTCAGATATGCGATTGTGAACTTCAGATTGCAAAACAGTCGAGACCTTCTGAATCACCTACTTTCTACGATAAACAGCATTCACTCGATAACGATAACAGCCGATAGTACCTCCTGGCAGACTCTCCGAGTGTGGACGTTGTTGGATCTACAGTAACGTGTGGCAATGCGAAATTTAGTGGGTCGGGCACACCCTTCGTGCCATTTGTAAATACGTACTTGGAGCATGGTGCCAGAACTGCCAGATGCACGTATGATCCGTAGCCAGGCAGAAAGGCGAATGATACGATGCATATGATTATGCATGAATCTCGTGTGGCAACTATTAACTTGTTTACTTGATTGTTTAGCGATGCTTGTATACTCTTTTACTGAATTTTTCAAGCTTTTGATGTGTACTATTTGGAAAAGAGAAGTCTATCAGAAGAAGCTATATTGATCATTCACTAGACGATTATTAAAATTGAAAATGTGAAATATTTCATATTTCGAAGATAACTTTTTACAAGTTTTCATTCATAAAGTATCAAATTGAATTTGCAACATTATTTTTCAGTCCGACTCCACTTTGAGCCACGTAATCGAATTTCAGCTTCATGCTGTGTAGAATAAGCCATACGGATCTATTAAGCCAAGGGAACATTACATTGAATTCACAGAGAGGAATCTTAAGGCTGTCGGTTCCTAAAGGAAAGCTTTGGAATAGAAGCTTCACCTATTTAGAACATTTTGGAGTTTATCAAAGCATCCACAGGGCTAGTCCCGCTTTATGCATTCCACGAATTCGATTCGTTGCGTGTGTGTAATATTCGATATGCATTTTGAAAGATACTATGTTGCTGCTGTGAACGTTGCTTGAATTTTCAACACAAATGTTTGCCTCCTGATTGGCACATACGTGCTATCGATTTTCTATCAGTATCGTGGCGTGGCTTCACCGTTGATTCCCCACCTGTTAGCGGAAATAATATTTGACTGCAGCAAAATTTCGCAAAACATTCAAACGTACAATCGATCAATCCACCTGGTGGATTGTTTTACCGCCTAGTGAGAATCGTATTTTCGATTAGGAAGAGGATTATTTACTGAGCGATTCGGCAACGATCTCCACGAACTCCCAAATTAATTCCACAGCTTAGAATTGAGAAATCAATATTGACAGACGTCAGTGCTGACTTCTCTGTGGTGCTGTAACTCCTCGAACTTCCCTAAAAGTACGAAGCAGCGAACACCCATTAGCAAGCTGTAGTTTAAAGTACAACAAGACCAACATCCCGAAGCAAAACTTTTCTGCGCAGATTCATGTCCAAGAATATAACAATAGGGGCCATTATCGAGGAATAGAGCAACATGTAAGAAATCATACGCATCGTACACTGTCTCTATTTGTATTCTATGCCTGCGGTGGCTGAAACGTGTACTACGGGGATGGACGAAGTAGTAAATAGTACACTGAGAGATAGTATATTGTTGGAAAAGCAGTACCATAAGCGCTGCATTCCAAGCGGAAACAAAGGGGACAATCGTATCGAAGGAAACGCATTCTCACCGTGACAGAGATTTCGAATTAACCTCAGACATTTCAGCGCTGCACGTAGAATAGCTGAAAACTGAACATAATAGAAATGGACGTATTGGTGCGATGGATAATGCTTCTTCAGGATCCTGCTCGCAGACAATGGAATGTTATAAGAACCCAGAAGCTACGGCTAAAGATCGTGAGTTCGTGAACATTGGGTACGATCAAATGCACCTCTATAAAAAAGTGCCCTTTGTTCCTCGGACAATGTGTTATTTATGGGAAAATCGTGTTATAGCGTGTACCGAGGACCAACTTCGCCATCTGAGAGCCAAGTAGAAGAACATGTCTGCTACTGACATCCACAAGTAATTTAGCTCCAGCTCTTTAGGACAAGCAATCTCTGTTTACAGAAGAAAAAGTCGCCCACCTGTTTTCAATTAGTGACAATTATGAAGAAAATGACGAAACGAGGCGGTGTCTCAACTAATTTTATTAGAAAATAGGGAATAATTCGGTGGAGAATTTGAAGGCTCGAAAACTTTGTTTTCCCTAAATCTGTCTTAAATCCTTCGAATCTTCATGCTGCGTGGTATATTGTTAGCGAGCCTCGTAAAAGCAGAACGCTAAATGGAATTTTATATACAGCTCGAAATACTGAACATGATTTCGTTCCGAAAGCAGTGATTTGATATCTTTTGCTGTTATAAAAATATTTCTCATTTTATTCACAGGAGTAATTTTAACAAACAAATAGGTGCAAGGCACAGAGCGTGAACTTATTTGATTTTACCATTATGAATGAAATCATTGAAATCATTCGCATTTGATAACGTTAGGAATCCGTGTGGAAATGAATTTCCAATAATTAATGCTTTACTGTTATTACGCCAATTACAGTTTATAAAGTCCCATTGCGATTTAAATCGAATGCTGTTTCGCGTACATCTTCCACTAACCCAACGTTCAAATCCGGATGAATAGAATTCTTCTGAAGACTCGAAATTGACAGGCAGCAATTAAAACTATTCCCCGATCAATACCGCGAAACAACAATAATTGTACATTCGCTCTCTGATATAGAGAAGCTATTCGTTTACCGAGTTAAATGGACTTATCGATAGCATTGGAAAACAATAACTTAGGAAACCTATAATAAATTCCCGACCCGCTATAAAACTGCACGTCTAATCATTAACTTTGTCAAATGATGCATTATGCAGAGCATGGGCTCTTAACATGCGATGAAGGAAACTAATGAAACACCTTTACAATCAATGGTAATTGTCAGCTTCATTACGCATGAGCCCCGGAGAATCGGAGTGATGTAAATTGGAAAAGTTGGAAACTCGAGTTGCCTCCGTATCCCCGTTCCTCCTACAGCTGTGTGTTTCGTACATATTTTACCATTTCAATAATCCTTGCATTATTCTCCTATTAACAAATGTTCCAAATAATAAACTATTTACCGGTGGCATATTTGCCATCCAATATAAACAGTAGATTAAATTAAACGTGCTCACAGCAGAAACATGCATCTACGTCTGACCACATAGTGGAAGTTTCTACTTACGACTCGCCCAAAGAAAACTGTTCGCAAAGCGGCCTGAAAACGAAAGCCTTGTGTTTCGTGTTCTGCCCGGGGGCAATCTTGATAGCGCACAGTTCTTTTACTCGCCAAGAAATAAAGAAAATGTATGTACTTGAAGAAAATCACGATAACTTCGGCACGAAGCAAAAGTTTCCAATCGCGTTCACTTTTAAAATCGTCGAGATTTTAACGAACAATTTAACCTGAGAGGACCTAAATTGCTTTTATCAAACTCCTATCTTTAAAAAAAAACATCGCCAACTAAAGCAACGATTTTCTTCGACGCAATGTCACTTGTCATAGACGTTTGCCGAGGGAACCCTATTTCCATACTCTTTGCGTTGAACAGTGCATTGAAGAAGCGCACAATGCGTCAAGCAGCGTGAATACGATCTATGTGCGCGCGCGATTCATAGATCGTTATTTCTAAACCGGGCACCGGGAAACGGAAGGTCTCGCGCGCGTAGAATAGGGGACGGATAAGAAAATAGCAGGGTGAAGGATCACGAGTGTTGGTTCGCGCGAACCGAAGCACGCGACAACACGAGGGTCACGGAGAGCGCAGGTTCCACGATGATCTCCTTCCACGAGGATATGCCCGCCGAAGACTCGCGCCCCACCGTCACACACCGTGAAAACCGACGGCATTTCGTCGCGAGTTCTCGGAAAGCGCGCACCTACCGAAACGCAACCAGACCGCGACAAACATTGCCCCTTGCTCAGCGTACAGGGGCACCGAGCATCCTGCGGCTCGCTTGCATCAATCAATGACAGATAACAGGAAGACCAATGGAGCCTCGTAGCTAGAGACTTTTTCGAATTGAAATTCAGCCGGAACAAAAGGGAACGGAAGTTGACTCTTCCGTTTGGTCCTTCGATAATGAATCATGGATTTAGTGGGTGCCCGGGCGCAAGATAAGAAGTCGAGGGAGCCGCGCGGTGGAATTAATTGAAAAGCTGAGGCCCCTAAAAATCGAAGAATCCATTGGTGCCCTTTGATCTAGCACACCACCTGCGATCCTCTGTCAACGTTCAAACGCCGACTAGAACTGACCTACCCGCGTTCGTTGACACCGAGTCGAGCGCTGCGCTGAGGACGTGGATATGTG
The DNA here is from genome assembly GCF_050908995.1 of Andrena cerasifolii. Taxonomy (NCBI): domain Eukaryota; kingdom Metazoa; phylum Arthropoda; class Insecta; order Hymenoptera; family Andrenidae; genus Andrena; species Andrena cerasifolii. The sequence continues at coordinate 21,657,423 of NC_135119.1, read as the reverse complement.
CAGTGTGGCGGAGGATTAGTAACACGAACAGACGTTTTCAAAGCCGTTCAGGGAGTGCCAGAGTGTGATCGTCGTACCAGTGATCTAGATTCGTCGAAACATCGAACGCCAGAGTCCCACGAATCCTTTGCCACCTCGCCATGCTATGGAACCAGGCTCGAGCTGTCGACTCCGGTGGAATCGAAGATTCACTTTGAAACCAAGCGATGTGAATTACCTGTCCGAGGAAGGACCTTCGATATTTCTGGACATTTACGAGCTTACGTAGCGGGACAATAAGGAAACCTGCGATCTGAAGAACTTCTGTCTACCACTAACAGCTTCGAATGTTCATAGCCGGCAGATTAGCATACGATGGAATCACACATACGGCGTGCTGCGCTGGCTGCAAGCATCCCTGTGATCTCGCTGACTGTTTGAGCGCGACAGGGTGATATCAAATGACAGTGTAAACGCGTTCGATCGTGGGTTCTGTGCAAGAGCAATTGCTACTGTCACTGAAGAGGAACAAGGTCGAACTCGTAACACTGTAACCGTTTGCGCTAAAGTACAGAACTGCGGGGGACCATCGTGTAAATCCTTCGCGATTGATCGTCAAGTGGATGCTCTGCCGCTCGGGTGAGTTCTATGATGTTTAGGCACCTGACGAAAGTGTTATTTTCTCCTGAGCGTACAAATTCGATCTTGTTGCAAGTGAAATGGTATTGAACCCAATTAATCTCTAACTATAATTTGTAAAATGGTACAGACAAGCTTCTTTCACCCGACACGAAGCTGGAGACAAGGGAAAGTAAAGTTAAGCAAATTCGCTTTGAAATGAGAAAGAGAGAATGTCAAGGTAACTTCTGAATGGTTGCTTAGGATTTAGAGAAAGCATACAGGCATAATGAGAAGTCGGTGTACGTTTGATGTACCCACGATTCAAAATGAACCAGGTGGCTGCCCGAGTATCATTGTTACCGTTCCGAGCTTCCCCTCGATAGACTATTTTCGGATCGACAACACTGTTTGCTGGCTTTCCAATACCGCAACGAGTGTCCATAAAATAAAATCGTACAGGTACCTCACGAAAATAGCCTCGCGTGAATGTGATGTAACACCAACCTTGTATCGAAGTGTAAATTGATATTCGTGGACTTGAGAATTGCACTGTGATAAACCATATTTCATTCGGTTATCTCCTCTCCATTAACTATAAAAAGTGTACCTGGTCCAACCATACTCTCCTATTACTGTCAAAGTGGATATCATTCGTGATTTAGATTCTTAGCTAATTATTCCTTAACCTTGAACTCTATGGAACGATAACAGTCTTCGTATACGTTTGATTTTCTAAAACCGTCCGAGCTGAAGCACGATCGTTAGGATTAGAGCGTTCACACGGGACTATTAGCATTATCTACGTTTAGGTGCAATTAAGAGAGAACTGCCAGATCAGCTTGAACGCGAAAGGGGACAGCGGCGAATAACAGTGACAAGTAAACCCATTAACAGCGAGAGTGCCATTCGAAATTCCGATCCGTAAGCTTTCATCAGAGAATCTGTTGACGCAGCAACTGAAACGTAATCAATGACGGCGGAGGGCCCATTCCCTCACGGAGCAAAGATTGTACGGTTAAGAACAACGACAATGCTGGCACATTAATGCACGCGTTCTTCTACCAGATTAACGTAATCGCCGCGACTTATTGCACCCGTGCGCCCGAGATTGCAGTCGGCCGAGATTTGTAGAACAGTTGAAACCACGAACGGTGCAACCAGTGGAAATTAATAAGGCAGCGATACGGAGCAATATCTTTGGCTCGTTTCATCAAAATCTTGTTAGGAAACGCTCGTAGACGGGCAATCGAAGCTAAATGAATTTGTTGTTAGGGAAGTCATCTTCTGCCCTGTTACATTAACAAGTGTAATCCTGTCGACGCGAGATAGGTTTGCTGTCTAAAAATTCTCAGGGTGAAATTGGGCAGAGAAGTGCGTAAGCTTGGAGTTTGCGTGTGCCGAGTACCGAGAACACGAGTATTCACGGAGAACCCGCGTAGAACTGTTTTCCAGGCTGTATTTTTGCAAATGAAGTTGATCTCTTACACTGAAATGCAAATATACTGCTACACTGGAATTTTATAAAAAGAATTCGTTCGCTCCGAACTATATTATTCTCAGGGTAACAAAGTTTCTGCCCTTGCGACTTCTGCATGTTACTTGTTAATTTCTTTCCCTATTTCCGTTCTTTTCTTAAAGCTTGCAAAGCTACATACGTAGCCATTCATTCTGCGGGCAACATCGTACGTTACAAGTGCATTAAATGTTTTCCGTGGCACTCGTTCAATTTCTGTCTCAGACTCGCTTAACGCAATTTTGCACTCTGACGTGCCCCGTTACAGCAAATTCTCTGCAATTTATTCAAGCTCGTTATTCTTCGATAAACTGAGGACGAATTTGTCGCTCCGGTTCTGAATCCACTTCCCTTGCAAACAATAATTACAGCTACTTTGTGCGCGTGATTTAACACCGTCGATAGAGAAGTATCTTCTCCGCTATAAATAATTGGCACATGGTCGAACTTTCAGTACATTCGAGTACGCGTGCAATTTTTCGAATGCAATGGATATGAAATTTGCATTTCAATTAAACGAACGGATCTTTGGGCATTAAACAACGGTGTGAATTACTATCCGCGGTCAACAATATACACGGAGTGCCAATAAGAATGCTAATTAATGAGTACCAATTCCAATACTGTCCTTTTCTTCAAAGAACATAAATTCACATTTGTAGTCTAAACACACAATTCTAAACACATACAATTCCATCTAAAAAAAGCATTCTCCTTCTGTTCGAATCAAAGGACAGGTACCCCCATCAATTTTATTCTCTTAAAATTGTAACGCGTTGCATTTACATCGATCCAAATTTTCGGAAGAAAATAAAAATCAGGCGGACCTATAACTTTCTGGCGAGGAGTACTTTGAAATTGCAACGCTTTTAGTAATATGCAACGAAATCTACAGGATAAAGGAGTCCCGCGTCAAGCCAAAGTTAACTGTTCACAATGGGTCCGCTGTGATATAGTATATAAAAGCGAAATGCTTTTCACAGAACATTCATGGTGTGTCCAATTGACTTCACGAAGTCGCCCGAATTCAATGCAAAGTGTGAGTGAAATAAAGGTCAAGCGGTACATTTATTATACCGCCGGCTTTCTAAAATACTCGAAATCGGAATAGAATATATTTCAACCAAACTTCGCTGAGCGCGGAACTGCCATATTTTCCTACGAAAACGAGGTAAAACGGTTCCACTGTCCCCGCCCTGCCATATTTCAAATCGGAATATAGAATTTTGATAAAATTACGTCAAACTTGGATACAAGTGTCAGTTGAACTGATGCTCCAAATGCGTGACCAGTTTTATTACTTGCAATTATTATTGTTATTCCATGAAAATTCTATAATCTAATCAACTTCCGACCTTAAGACTTTCGTCCTTATTCTATGAGAAGATTTCCACTGGTTGTAGGATCTCCACTCTGGCGTTAAAGTAGATCGGATGAGGCTTCTCACGAAGACAAAGTCTTCTAACTAAGAAATCGCGTAAAAGTCGCAAGTTTCGAAAAAGTAATAGGATTCTAATTGGATCCCCCATTTATGAAGCTTGTTTCACGACTCCTCGTTGATCCTCGTAACGTCCAACTTTTGACGTACAGCGGCTCAACAGGATACGTGTACCCATTCCGAGACCTCTTCTTGACTCTTTTACGTGTTAACGCTTTTCGGCACGTATATAAATTATTTGGCAGAATTTGCAGGCGCGCAATGTTCGTCCACCGATAAGTTCGCGACAAAACGTGCTACACGAACTGTACACCGTCCAAGTTTTATCGTTCGGACAAAAAGAAAACACTGATAAAGAGACGAATGTCTTATTTCACCGTAGAATTTCAACAAATTTCTAATCCAATCCAGAGGTAGTAATCAATGAAGGAATTTACAACGCAGAACACATGTGTTCACTTCTTTAGGAATACACAGTTATTTCTAAGTCACTGTGAAAGAATTTGGACTAAATTCGAGTAAGAAGAGTTTGCAGGAATTTCTGTTAAATCGCTAGAAATCAGAATTTTCACGTTTCATGTATAATTATCATTTGTATTGAATCTTTCTTGCCAGAGTTTTAATGGAACGTGCAAAAATGGGGATTTATCGCATTTTACTTCGTGTCCGTTTACGTGCATTTCACGGCCTTCGCGTCGATTGTCCCTCGGAATATTTACAAATTAAAAATAACATGCAATCCAACGCGGTAAAATTTTCCGTTTATAAAATGCATACGCGTGGTCTTATACAAACGAACGCCGAGTTCCTCAGCGAGAGGATTCCACCAAGCAAATACAGGCACAATGAAGGGTGGAAAACTGATGGCGAAAAAACCGCGAAACTCGTTAAATCGATCTTTTTTTATAGATCTGTGCTTCAAAACCTGGAAAAAATCTGGATATCCTCGCGAGCTTCACTGAACTTGAGGAGATATCAGATTTCAATTTAAATTATACTTTTGTTTGTTCTAAGCTTAACAACTAAAACGAAATGCAGAATAAAGCTTGAATAACGAATAACTTCGCAATGTTGACAAATCCCACCGAATTTCAAAACATTCGAGATGACGTGTGTACATACGTACGTTTCAGTCGTATCAAATTCCGAAAGAAATGGGAGGAATAAAAGAGAGTAAACTCTCCTTTTGAAGAATACAAACGCTGGAGGCACGTAGTTTATAAACCTGCCGCGATGACGAATATGAACCAGCAATATTTTCGCGTTCTTCATATTCTAAATCAACATGATTCATGAAATAGCGTCCCAAAATATACACTCCAAAGGGCTTAATAATTAATATTATTACCCCTCCTACTCCATCAGCTGAACGTACAGAAGCTCGATTCAAATTTATAAAAGACCTTCTTCCCTGGCCAATTAAATAAAAAATAAAAAATCTCGACAAAGAAATATCCATTTCGATAAATTTTCATATATGCTCCATTTGCTTAGACATATTGCGGTGTATTACAAATATCCAAATTTTATCGAGATAAATGTATAAACCTTGTATTGAAATTTCATTTCATCAGAGCTACCACAAACGAGAGCTTTGGCTGCCAGTTCATCCCCTTTGAAAAAAAACTTTAATAACGATCTGTAGGAATGGTGGTTGGCGTATGTATTGCCGCTGGTTTCGCACTAACGACTACATATTTATTTATCGAACCAGCGTTATATGAGTGCCTCGTTCCCCTGGCCAACTTTAATTTATATTCAAATTTCACCAGCCCTCTAAACCACAAATTCTGCCCGGTACAAAAAAACTGTAGTAACGTTGGACAAATTAAACGGACCCTCGGCGAAAAAAAAAGAGCAATAAGGCGAAGCATCGTAGAAAAACGAGGCTGTTTGACATGGGCGCTACCTTTAATTAAGTTTGACCACGGGTGGTATAAAATTCTTTACCCTCCCCAAACTCTGCACAGGGTCGTGAAAATTTTATGCGAGGGTGGCCAGTTAGATCATTGACGCATGACCGCGTTTAGGGAACGGTTCATGTTCAAATGAGCTATTGGATCTTATTTCAGCCGATCATGGGAGCTGTTACTTGTTGACGTCGCGTGCCCGGTTGCCCGGCACAACTTCAAGCCATTGAATGTGGTATTGTTCGATCATTTTTGGCCAATATCAAACAATACCGCGGACAATGAAACATTCAATTGCTTGAAGTTGTTTCGGGTAGCCGGGTCAAAAAGTAGCAGCTCTTAAAAACAGTGTAGATTCACCCTTTAGCCGTGGCGCTTTGTAAATATAGATTGTCTGTTGAAATCCAAATACCGACACTGAGTCAGCTCCAAAGCGAGGACACTGCCAGTTCGCGTTTGCCGTTAACGATCCTCTATTCATTTTACGATCCTCCCGAAACTAAACATAGAAATATATACGTTTCTGCGGATTGGAAATTGCCAATTGAAAAACTGCTTTCCACTACGAAAGTAACTACCCTTCGGCTCCCTTAAAATCGTCAACCGATAGAGTGCTCTTTCGCTGCGAAGTAGCCAGCACGCCCAGGTAAATCGAATACTTTCGCCACTTAAAGGCTCTCCCTCTTTTCTTACTCCTTCGTGGCCCGCTCGGACAAGACGTCTAGCGTATTAAAGTCGCCTCTGCATGTTGGTATTACGTCAGCCGAATAGCATAATCACGTTAGCAAGCACAAAGTGCATATTGTGCCGAGGAAGCATGGCAGTAACAAGGTACTGTCAGGGCGTCTCTCATGACCATGGTGCTAGAACGCCGTAACGCTATGGACCTGTCCTATGAACCTAGCTTCCTATCATTTGCCCCGCGCTGGCCACGCTCTCGTGTCGCCATCGTCTGGCACGGAACGATTGCGTGTCTTTTATCACAACAAGCATTCCCGTGGATTTTTCAACATGTCCGTGGCACACATTTTCGAGGAATTTCATTATTGTGGTCAAACGTACCTATAGATGGAGTCTCGATGATCCGTAATAAGCGGCCGCTCGGACTAAACAGACAACGTGTGCTAAAAGGTCCGTGCCTGGAGAGAATTTGACACGGGAGGAAGTGCTTCGATACACAGAATGCCAGCTCGCTCAGATTCAACTGATAATAAAGGTTCGTATAGTTTTTAGTTGCGGAGTTCCTTCCTCGACCTAAGGCTATATAAATCATCTGTCTATCTCTTTCCGTTTGCGAGTAGCAGCGGCGAAAGGGGGTTGCACTTTTCCGTGGCGTTTGATTCTCGAATTTACCCCCTGTACCCGTTGCGTATCTGCTGCGGGGAAATACGTGGTTCTAAGTCAAGACGTATCTATGAGAGGAACGGATGGCTGACGTTAGGTTAATCGGAAAAATTGTCCCGTGAATCCGGTGTTAGAGGTGAAATCAGTGATTCCCAGTTGAAGCAATCTAGCAGAGAGTACAAAAGCTCTGTACGTAAACGTGTATGCTTGGAAGTGCAACAAGGCCATTGTATAAATTGCTTTGACGTTAAAGAGATTTTATCGAGGCAGCTTTCCGTTCACGTTCGTACACCTCAATGTGAAAAGTCACTGAAAGATTCATTTTCTGATGCCCCGTTGAATGATAATGCAGCACAGTTCCGAGGGAACTGTTTCCTTCTAAGCAGAACACTGTTCGTACAATTTTTCTGAGTGCTTCCGCAGCATTTCGTCACCGCAACTTCATATTACAGAAGTGATGTTAAAGTATAGGTGTCATTCGTTTTGAGTAAAGCTGGTCGGCTCGCGAAACGATTTCTCGAAACGGCTGATAACAGAAAGTTCCTTCTCCCGTGTCTTGTGCGCACTTAAGAAAGTTCCGTCGCGATTCTCTAATATATGTGCTCGAGTTGAAATAAGACCTGAAGAATCGGCTCGGGTACCGATAAAGAATGCAATCCGGGAAACTCGGCTCGCCAATCGCCTGGCTGCCAAGAAATATGCAAAGAGCTACACGCTTTCGCAGTAAAAGACAAATGCGAACGAGAGGTGACGCGCCTTCCATTTAAATTTCCCGTCCCCACGCACGAAAGCCATCTCAGAAAATCAAGTTACATTGCTACAGGCATTTTGACTTTATACACTCATGGAGCAGAGATTGCGTCCTCAGAATACTGCATCTCTGCGCGGCGTTCCGTTGCTCTTTCTTCGAGAGAAATATGAACTTCAGCGTTATATCTTGATCTACGTACTCGGTCTAGGAAAAGGCTGGAAGTAACACGAAACAGCTTTTTCTACGGTTTGTGGAGCCACTCTCAATAATGGGCTGATAAGTAAGGAACAATTTGAAGGTAAGTATATTCGATGTTAAACAGTTCGATTATATAGCTGGATAAAGTTTGACTGGTATAACCTACGCTCGGTGATATAGTCTACTTGTTAATGAGGATTTAACGGGCACAAATTACTAATCACATATTAAATGACGTGGGCATATTTCACTAACTCCGTTAATCACGGAAATTAGTTCCGCTGAAATTATACGTTTTAATTGATTATTAAACATTCCGCGAACAACTTCAACAGTTTATCGATTTACAACAGTGATTCCCAACCGGTCGCGACCCCCACGCGGGTCGCGAAGTGTTTTTTGGGAGGTCGTCACGTTTTTTTTTTCAATATTATTAAGTTAGAATTATATTCTGAAATACCTACTTTTAATACCTATGTTTTCTTCAACTTATTAAATTTACCTTACCTTACATGGAGGGTTGCAAGTTATTTGAATTAATAAAAGGGGATCGCGACTCAAAAAATGTTGGTAAACACTAATCTACAAAGTCAAATATAACTGCTGCGGCACTAGGAATTCTTAAAAGTCCTTACTAATATATAAAAGTGAAACGTTGTTTGCTTGCTTGTACTTCTTTCACGCCTGAATGGCTGAACGATTTTCATTGAAATTTTGCATGTACATTACATACATCTTAGATTAGATTATTGGCTATTTTCTTAGACTTTTTTATTTTGGAAACATCACAAATAATTCCCGGGCGAAATCGGTAACTCAGTTAATATAGAATGAAAGTTGAGTTTAGGTATCGATGGATATTCAATTTTTGTTGAAGGGGCAAAATTGCTTGGAATACCTACGATATTTTAAAAAGTTCGATTCCGTTATTCAAACAAAATGAATCAAAAGCGGCGCTTTTGGTCGTAGAACAGTTTACGGAATCCAAGTTGAAATTGTAATAGCGGTTACAAAGGGATTCCCCGTTCCACAATGAAAACGATATCATCATATATCAAATCTACCCTGAAGCACCAATTTCTCTGGTAATTCGAACCATACGCAATATAGATCATGCACTGAACATTTGATTATTGCTAACGTATACGAATAGGACGACAGAACTTGCATACAAGCATGCACCTGCATACGTAATGCATCGTTAACGTGAACCTTATGTGCATAACGTGGCTCGTGGATAAGACGAAGTTCACGTTCTGTCCCTTTCAGCAGATTTCAATGAAAAGTGAATATTCAAAGCGTGAAAAATATTTTAAACGAATTTAAATGCCATTTGCTTTCCGGAGCAGATTGAATGAACCAGAGAATTATATTTCGCTTGTTGAAAAAAATGACAATTTTCTGAAAAAAAGCGCGAATCATTCAAAGCATCGATGTAAAATCATAATCCAGTGACATTGCAGTGAAAATACAGTTATTTATCTAGTAACCGTAGTGAGAATCTACAATATAGGAAAGCTGCGTCTCGAAATTCAGGTGCCTCGGTTTAATTATATAGGTAACCATATTATGCGAAAGTATTCTACATTTTCGCTTACAATATATGCGAAACATGCAACTGTCAATTACCGTCAAAACCAATTCCGTTCAATTAACCGACAGAGCGTTTCCAGTGAAAAACGATCGTGTTGTATTTGGAAGAATGCATGCACTCTATCGAATTCCAACTAAAATTTAATTGGCTTGTAGTTGCTTAATGATTCTCGTGTACCTTATTCACACGTTTGCTTCAGAACTGTAACAAACCATTCATTTTACGACCACATAGTAAAATACGGGGTTTTCGTGCTGAAACACTCGTTACGCGTTAATTATTGCAGATCTATTGTGGAGAACACGTATCGAGACCCTGTATGGTACTGGAGAATAAATAAAAATCCTTCGTTCCTTTCAAATCAATTCCCAGTTAACATTTACGAACATAGCTATGCTGAAACATTTTACAACGTTGCTATGAATTATTTGCACATCCGCTTCCACTAAACTATTTCGATTAAGGCCCTTATATCTGCGATAATAAAAACGCTTCGGTCGAAATTATTGCTTCGCGTCTAAATGCCGCACACTCAAATCTGTATCAAACACGCGGAAACACAACGAAACGCAGCTTCCAACTAATAGTTATTCAATACCGATAAAAACGTTCAAAGGACCAGAGCCTTTTAATATTCATTGCACTTTTTTTTCTGGCAAAAAGTTTGGCACTAGAAGCATAGGAAAGGGGGAAAGGTATCTGCATTGCAAGCTTCAACCGCTGTACGGGTAATAATAAACTCTCTATCGGAATGCATGCAGCTGCACTTCCATTACTTGTAAGTACATATTTGCATTTTTTATGCAAGCACTATGATAAGGACTAGCTGAGTACGGAAGAGGGGTAGCTAACGAACGAAACGTATGCGTGCGGGGGTTCTTCCCAGAGATTTTTGCGTCTCTAGCGGAGTAACCTACTTTTCGAATCCTATGATAATGAAATTAGTGAAGTACACGAATTGGCTCAATTAAAGCGTTGCTGTTGAAATGGCGAAAAACGAACAGAACGCTTGTCCCTGGTCGTTGTGTTCCACCTAAATCCTCTCTTCTCTCATTAAATTCTACGAGCCTTTTTAGATTCTAGCAAGATCGTCCCTTTGTATCACTGTACGCACTTTTTCTAGATGAAATAGAAAGGACAACGAGAACTGCTGTTCGGCGATAGCAACACTGGACGCCTACGTAGAAGCGAATCCATGCAAGGAAACAAATTGTCTGAATCATGGGTAATTTGATAAACTCTGTTGACAATGAAAGTGGGGTCTACGAAGAAGGCAAGGTAAAATCCGATGAATAAGTCATGCCATCGACGGTCTTCGCTTTTTTTACCGTAATTTATCCACGACGATACTTGCTGCACCTTTATTTATACAATACGTAAATCTTGAATAATATTTTGAAAATATAGTAAAATATTTCATTGTCACGTAATTCCATTAATGAAACTACTAGTTTTACGGAAATTATACGTTTACCAAAGTGGATAACCGATAATAAAAACGACTTATTGCAGATGGGCCCTTTGGATATAAACAGTTTATTCCTCGACGGAAATTATTCCTGGTACGACGACATCGGTATGCATTAGATTGTTAGCAATGAAACTGTTATTACGAAACCTTATCAATAATTTATTTGTCAAAGTTTAAGGTATTGGGACTTTGGCTAATATTATTAGTTTCCATTGAAACCATGTGTTATATTCTAGTACATTTATCATCCATTGTTTACCATACTAACAAAACTGTCATAATGGTATGAAACCAGAATATTGAGGGAGGAAGATAAATTACCTATTGTCACGAATGACTTCAAACCAGTTCAGATTAAACGAGTATAATTTGTAATTATCGCGAATGAAATCAATTTTGCTTTTGAATCGCTTTAATTGAAATATTTTTTTTATATAATCAAACGTCATCGCACGATACATTAACACTGTAATTACAAGCACCCATGTAAAACCCGAATTTAGTAACAATACTATTTCCTTTGACTACCATTACTCGAATGTTCATGTAAATCAGTGGTACAGAGCATAAAATTTTCATCGTACCAACTCGAGGATCATTCTGAATAAAATCACGACTGTATATAGGTACATATGTAAAGGATGATTCTTATTAGCTCTCTAGGAATTCGACGCTCAAGAGTCAATCATGCAGAGCATTCAAATCCGAGACGCTGCGATCTCGTTACACTCAATAGAACGCAGTTACTCTATCGAGACAATGTTGGAGCGTGGTTGAGCTTGAGCGTCCCATAAACAAATGTATATCCGTAATTTAAACTTATAGGGTGGTTATCCACAGAGTGGTTTAATTATAGTGATATTGACCTTCCCGACATACACGATCATGCAACAGGTAAGTTCAATACTTTTATTTTTTACATTATGTTTGACTGAAACAGGCCCCTTTTCAAATTAAAAGACTTTTTGTGCATTTCTCGTTCTTTGAAAGTCACATTATTTGAATTCCCCCCTTGGCATAGTAAATTGTCTAAATTTCGTGTACATGCTTCGGTGCTTTCGGCAAAGGTAATAACGCTTTCTGAACGAACTAAATTCTCTTCAAAATATTCGCCTGTTACTTTGTTTCACTAACTTTTCTTCGTTTTCAACTAACAATAGGGCTATCATTGCTAAATCCACACGGAGAAGTTTTTAAATACGGTTGTACTTTTAAATATAAAACGAGAACGCAATGAACTGTGCACGTCAATATTCGTCAACTATTCGTCAAATAGTTGTACGTACTAATGTGCTCGGCATACGAGCGTGAGCGTCACTTGAGCATCGCGTCTCATGAGCGCTAATGGGAATCAACCTAATTCAGTTGGATAAGAACTTGGAGAACGACTGAACCGGTAGGAATAAAACACATTAGACGGGAATAGTCTTCGAAGGCAATGCATTATCCGCGCTGTTACTCAAATTAAGGGGTTATGCCTACCTGCAAGGTCTGAAAACGCAAGTATATTCGGGATTTTTTTTCTTCAATTTGAAGACTTTTATTTAAATTAACGGTAGTATATTCGAAAGTATATATTTTAAAGTTCTTGTAGTTTTTTTTGCAATGCGATAACTAAATAAATAAAGGAATTATAAGCGATCTCCCGACAGCGCTTTTTTTATTACAGTGATCACTACAGCTACGACCTGGTTCATCAGAAATCAAAAATTCGACCAAATTTAGTCAGTATATTAGATTAGCTTGTTCTTAATCGTGGGTTTTTCATTTCCGTTGGGTAGTTGTTATTTTACAGATGGAAAATGAAACAGGAGCGCGATTCTGTGGTGAAAATCGATACTTTTGCTATGAGAAGTTGCCATTTTGTAGCAAATTAATATCTTGGGTTAATAAACGATTAAGGACAAGATAATCCAATATACTAACTAAATTCCCGCGAATTTTTTATTTCAGATGAACCAGGTCAGAATTAAAATGATCACCGCAAACTACTGACAAAAAAATCGCTGCCGAGAGATCGCTAATATTTTTTTTTATTTATGTATATTTTCCATCGCAAAAATTACCACAAGTAGTTTAACATGTACACTTTCGAATACACGAAGGTTTATTAAAAAAAAAAGTCTTCGAGTGTTTTAAAAAAAATCCCGAAAATACTTGTGTTCTCAGACCTTGCAGGTAGGCATAACCCCTTAAATGCATATTTTACAACTGCATTCTTCGCTTCGTTTTATAACTTCCCTTTTCCGCGAGCTATTAACGTTCTATGTTCTATTGAAATTTCATTCGTTCGCGTTTACAATACCAATTTACGAAGCCTGCAAGGGTGTACTATAGGTCTGAAGTAGCATCAACGTAGATAGATGGACAATGTCCTTTTAGCGGACTCCTTTAACTGTAGATATCGTAATTTCGTCCTAAAGCTTTCTCCGGAAAGCTAGGATTCTCCAATAAAGTACCAATCTAAATTCCTTCGTGTGCGTGTACCCTTTCGTTGCTGTTAAGAGTAACAAATCCAGCATTCTGATAAACGAGACTCACTGCCATTGTCATATATAACTGGCTACACATATACGTCGTACTTCAGGATTACTGAGTTCAGCTTTATTTGAACAACTCTGTGCTGCAACCTAGATTCCTGTTGTATAACACTCGTGACACAGCTTAAAAATATACCAAACCCTCGTACTTTCCAGTAACACGAAAATGTGCAACGTCGCCCTTGCGTATCGTAAGACCGGAAGGCTTGGGTCAGCGTCTTCGCGACAAAAATTTATGTAGTCTCTGAATTATATGCGACAAGGGGACAGGTGCTTCCTGCTACGTGCGTTCCATCCGTTTTGTTTGTAGTTAATTAATTTAGTTGAAGCGACATAACGGATAAGGGCGAATTCATAATGAATTTGCTTTTGCCCTACTTTAAACTCGAAATGGCATGCAAAAGAACAACTGGGTATTATCAGAAAAACAACACGAATTTATGAAGGCAAATCTGTTTTATTTTAAACAAACTTCAACTTTCTGATCAGCTGCTTTCTGTTATTATTAATTCTTTCAATTTCGAAACGTTCACCGCAGAGATCGATTCACGCGCGAATGTATGTTCAATAGTATATTCATAATATAGTGTTGCTAAATAAATTAATTTAGAATTTCGACCGTAAAGAATTTTTAAAAGTTAAAAGTAAATGTTTTATATTTTTAAGAGATTAAATAAAAGCTATTGTGGAAATTTTAAGATTAAACTCTCCAACGTACGTTCGCACGTTTAACACGAGCCAAATTTATTAAAGCAGACGCAGTTTTCTTCCTGATTTAATTATTTTCCTTGATAATGGTCGCAATACTGACCGAAACGTTGGAAATTTAATCTTAAAATTTGCACAATAGCTTTTATTTAATCTCTTAGAAACAGACCGAACCGGTGCGCCGATAACATTTGCTTTTAAGTTTTAATAGTGTCGCTACATTATGAACGTAATGAGCTTCTTTGAAGGTACACACTATGCACCGCAAGTCAGTAATCCTGCATAAAAGCATTGCGGGTAATGTATGCGTTACAACGTTGCGGTGTAAATGCAATTGGCCTGCGTAACTAATGAAAGTAAAGCGATACACGATATTACAGATGAATTGCTGCAAAACACCTGATTTGTCTTGACAAATTCTTTTCGTCCAACAGCTTCGACTTACTGTTATATGTACACAAATTCGACTTCTACATCATCGATACATTTCATTCTCACCAAGTTTCATCTCAGCTGATCCTCTTTGTATTCCTAACGCATTGCTCCAGCAACGTGTGAATGTGTATGCGTGCTTAATCTACCATAATTTCTTCTTGGTGGTATTTTCCCATTTTTCAGAACACACGTACGAAGTGCCAACGTTATATCTCGTGATACTCAGCATATTATACGGAAGCATATCGTTCCTGGCGGTAGTGGGAAATTCTCTAGTGATTTGGATAATAGCCAGCTCCAGGCACATGCAGAATGTAACGAACATTTTCATAGCGAACCTAGCGTTAGCGGACATCGTTATAGGCTTGTTCTCGATTCCATTCCAGGTAAGGCATTTGCTTGCACTCAACGTGAATCTCATTAATCGCAGAGTAATAGGTGTTGAAATGCAAGGGTGTATTCCATGCATATTCACCAATTTTTCTGGATCTTCGATAATTAAACTGCTCGTTGAAGAAAAGGGAATTTTCCTTGGAAACGAGGCTTTCCTAAGACGAGGCCATGGGCGTCCACAGGCTTGAGAAGAAATCACTTATTGTTAAAAATTAATCTCTATTAAGTTTATACTAAAAAGAAGTGAATATTCTTAAATTTTAATTTTTTAATTAAATTGGCGCTACAAAATGGGCTCAAACGAGCAACCAATCGTCGTCTGTCAAATTGACCGTTTCTCAAAGTTGCCCCCACCCCGTATCTACTTATTACTTTCTTCTCTAGTTCCAAGCGGCTGTACTTCAAAGATGGGACCTGCCCAATTTCATGTGCGCACTTTGTCCTTTCGTGCAAGCTCTGTCCGTCAGCGTTTCCATATTCACGCTGACAGCGGTCGCAATCGATCGGCATCGAGCGATCTTGAAACCACTTAGGTACGTTGAATAATTAATTTCCGATCTATTGATCCTCTTTATCATTCCAGTTCATCACAGATATTGTGCTTTTTAATCCTTTTATTACAATCAGTTCCTACGTCTAGTAAGTTCCGAGCATATTTTCTCTTTTAAAAAGCAACCATTGTCGTTCATACGCGACAAGAGTGGACCAACTTCCAAAGTGTACATATTTCCCAACTTTCTCTTTATCGGACTACAAGCGATGATCTTTCGATTCTTTGCCAAGAACTTGCGAAAAATTATCATCGCGAAACTCTGAAACTAGAGAAACTGTCGTGCTGTGCCTCTCTCGTTGCTTGCGAGCGACACGTGGTTCGTGATTAGGGAATTCAATCCCGGGATCCCGGCTGTTTTTTGGATTCCAATTTTTATATTTTTCAGTTGTTCACGAAGTAATTTACGTTTTTAAAAAATCTCGAAATTCTCAGAATAAGTTATAACTTGATACATCAAATCCCGGGAATTTTAGAACCCAAAAAACAGCCGGGATCCCGATATTACCATCCCGGGATTGAATTCCCTATTCGTGATTCATTGTACCTTCTCTTGCGACGATATGCTGAGTAAATACATGCCCGTTATAAATAGTGCAACGCCAAGCAAATCAACTGCCAAAATTACCATCGCTGGAATTTGGTTGCTCGCGGGTATTTTGTCCACACCGATGGCTATCGCGTTCGAAGTCACTGTGATACTACATCATGATGGTAAGCGTCGCACGTTAATCGCTCTTGTTTCTCAGTTGCCGTTTAAATTGATATAATAAAATTAAATTATGTAACATCCATTGCAGCCATCGGCCTCTACAAATATTCTGCCACAAACGAGGTGAACGTCCAATCCAGTTCTGCTTACCCTTCCTTAGACTCTGAACTCCCATTTAGCACAAATTATACCAAACCGTTCTGCTCTACCAAGAATCTCTCCGACACCTCGATGCTAATTTATAGAGGATTATTGGTGATCCTGCAATATGTGATCCCGCTTACAATTATTACGTGCGCCTATGCAAGAATGGTACTGAAACTGTGGGGCAACAAAGCGCCAGGGAATGCGGAGGATTCTCGAGACGCGACATTGATGAAGAACAAAATGAGGGTACGAACGAATACTATCCGGCAATGTTTCAGTCAGCTTAGTATCGGTTTTCGTGTAGCACTTTTCTACAGTAAGGTTAAGGCGCGGGTTACGTTCTTGCTGGATTTCTTTTGTGTTTTCCTTAACCCGAATGTTATAAATATTTATAAAGTTTGGAGGTGCTAACTTCCAGGCTACGCGAAGGAATGCATAACGTGTTTTTTCGCGCGTTGCGCGATAGAGAAATTACGAGCGTCACGAATTGTAGAGGAAGTGCAGCGTATTTGGAATACTGTTGGTACTTTGGTATACCGAAGTGTCTATTAAACTACTAACGCTATTTAATTTGTAACACCGTAGATAATAGGGGCTAGTGACCTGTTAACGAATCACATTTGTGGATGAACTGCCATTTTGACATTTTCGACTTAATCTGCAGAGTAAGGAAACGTCATTCTGCAAAACTTTTTCAGCAAGTATACAATCGTTCCAATCATGGTTAAACGATGCCAAAACTTTAGAGTTAAACACTTAATCTACTTATTTACATGTTCTTCTATGGTTCCGTGTCAGTTTTGCGATAATTTCGAGAATACAAAGCGTGACATGAAATTTTAGGTTTCAATGCCGTGTTGCTAATTCGGAATACCGAAGGTGAAGGTAATTTGGAATATTCCAAAGCTTAGCGATGCTTTAGTTTCACGCGAAACGGCTATCGCCGCGTCGATTTCGGCCAGAGCTGTCCATTTATATTTACCTAAGATTATTATATTGTGATTTTTGAGCCTGATTGCATCATAAAAGAAAATAATCTTATAAAGTGAAGATAAATTAAACTACCGGTATTATAAATTACCTGCATCTTAACGAAATCGATACTTCCTGTCATTTTTCATTTAGACCAAAGTTTCAGCTACTTTTTGTTTTTTATTATTACTGAGAGTTTGAAATATGAAGGTTTATTAGTTTCCCTATTATATTATGCAGTTTTATTTGTTCCCATCCTCTGCCGTAATTGTTTATTCGTCTTAAACAAACTGGTATTTCAAATATACTGCACTTCCTCTAATAATGCTAAATCGATGTAGAAACGAGCTGTTTCTTCCCCGTCGATATCCATTATTTAACCGAATTGTTAATTACGGTTTCAGGTGATAAAAATGTTCATCATTGTCGTGGCCCTTTTTACACTTTGCTGGCTGCCCCTTCAAACGTATCACATTTTGCGGTACATCTATCCAGATATTGACAAGTAAGTAGTTTACTCGCGTTCGGTAAAGTGTTTTTCTTGGAAACCACGGTCGGGAAATTGAAGCAGCAAATGCTTCTACAATTACCATTCGAAGGGGGCTAATAAGGGCCAAATAAGGGGCTTCGTAAAAAGGAAAGGAAACTGGAATTTATTCTTTAAATAAATCTTTATAACCACCCTAATGAATTTCATTGAATTTGCATTAAAAATATTTTTATCCGTTGGGAAACTTACGTGTTGCCGGTCCTCCTTTACTAACTTGCTTAGAATACATTATATGTATTACAATAAGTCATAAAGAAATAACATTTCAGATACAAATATATCAACTACATTTGGTTTTTTTGCGACTGGTTAGCCATGTCGAACAGTTGCTACAATCCATTCATCTACGGAATATACAACGTATGTACCAGCGAATATGATTAATCACATTTAAAACTGATGAAAGTTAAAGCTATAGTCGCGACACTTAATCACCATTTCCTATCCAAAACGCTGCGCGGAGTAAAAAACTGCATTAATCAACGGGACCCACTTTTTCAGGGGAAGTTCAGAAGAGAGTTTCAGCAAAGATGTCCATTTAAATCGCGAAAATGGTCGGGCAGTCCGCCAAACGATAATACTGAAGCAGATAAGACGAAAAGTACTCGAACGTCTATTAGGTATGTCCATCACTCTAGTGGAAATAATAACTTTCTGCAAATTTGCCGGAATTTTGAATGGTGGTGATAGCTACTCAATGATCCTAAGCAGCCACTTGATTTTGCCCTGACTATACATAGCATATATGTAGAACGATCCTCACAGCGCTGGTTTTTAACCCTTCTTACAAGGAGACTATTTTAGGTGTCCGCCTCCGATCATTTTGATTTTTGGATATGTTATAGAGGGCCGAAAAATAAGAAATACGTGTTTTTTTATTTTTCCCCGTTTTCATATTTGAGGGGTGAAAACTGCGTTGAAAGTTAGGGTTGAAAAATCATTTTTGTGGAATATCTCGAGAACTATTAGAGATAGGGGAATAGTGTCAATGGACGAATTTTGTGCCTTTGAATGCGAAATATGACTGACTCACCAGATTTTCAAAAATCCACAAAAATGATTTTTCAACCCTAACTTTGAACGCAGTTTTCACCCCCCAAATATGAAAACGGGGAAAAATAAAAAAAACACGTGTTTCTTATTTTTCGGTCCTCTATAACATATCCAAAAATCAAAGTGATCGGAGGCGGACACCTAAAATACTCTCCTTGAAGAAAGAGGAAGAGATAAACGCATTCGTAGAATAAATGAGGATGATGTAATAACATGCAACTTGAAATCTCATAGATACGAATGGAAACGGACAATCTCTGGCGGTTACCCGGCAGTCTCGTCGTTTTACAAAGGTGTAGTAACGAGAGGATCAACTCGCTCATTCATCGACGAGGATCAAGCGAGTGTACGAAGCAAGAAAGAAGCTGGCCATTACATTCGCAGTGGGCAGAAAACTAATTGCTCCATATCGTCGAACAAAAGCGAGGAGTTGTACGTTTTCTCACCGGGAAAACGCAGACACACTAAAGATCCTAACGCAGAAGAGTTGTGCCTGTAGCGCCAAATAGATAGACGAATTAATAGTTGACTTAGCTAACATCAATGACAAGGGAACTTGCATTCTGCTCAATGTGCAAAGTTTGTGCACAGTTTTAACGAGTTTACAGGTAAAGCAATGAGCGAATATACAAAATACATATATTAGGAAAGTAATGTATCAAGATTTTATTATTAATTTGCATTTATTATTTTAATAACATGTACCTACATATCTGTGTATACACGAATTTCCTTTGCATTTTTTAAATAAATTACAATATAGTTCCACTTGAAGTGGTTAAAAATTTTGTGTATGTGGACTATTTTATATTCAATAACAAAATGACCAACAATCTGTTTTCCGTGGATTACCAATGGTAGAGTCCATGGAGGTACTCAATTGCAAGAAAAATGCAGCAAAGAATACAATTACCTCAGTTCTTGTGAATGCTTTCATTGAAAAGACAGTTATTGAGCTCGCAATGAGGAATGAAATTCCAAGATATATGTATGTAGGGCTGTGAAATTTTTGTTAGAATAATCTTGTTTTACCAGCACACAAATTTTGTCTGCATTAAATGTTATAAGTTTAATTTGTTGTAACAAAGAGATTTCAGTACAGAAGAAATATAAACTCGAAGTGTATTAAATGGTTGAAGAATTATTTGAGGCTCAAAACCGATACCCCATTTGTCTGTTTTGTTATACCTACATAAAATTGGAAATATAAGTGCTATAAAGTGAAGTACAAAGAAATTCAAAGTTACTTATGAATTTCAAATGAAATTAAATCTACCAGTAACAATACATATTATAGTCCCCTATTCGCTATCCTTGTAATTGTAAAGAAAATATTGTTATTATAGAAAAGAATAGGTATTTTAGTGTCCTATAAATGTATTTACACATGAGCGAACGATGTCTTATACATATTCTTGTGTATATCGCAATCACCTATGTTTGTATACACGTCTTATATGGAATTATAAGAAACAGGGTAACGCAGACATTGATGTATGAACTTAATCCTTGAAATGACCATGAACGGGACGTAAATGATGCATAAAAGACACAATACCATTTAGACGTAAGAAATATAAATTATGAACTTGGCATAATTTATAGCGTTAAGGCCACGAGGAGATCTAGTCAATAAGTCGATGTCTGTTAAAGTATAGATGATTATATAAAGAATTTGTAACACTACCATTTTGTGCAAATGGACCATACTATTCTAATATAAAAAATAAAGAATACACAATTACGCATCTGTACATAATTGATATTTAGTTATCATACAGGTATAAAATTTCGTTTTAAAATAGCTAACAAAGATATGATGAAATAAAGATTGTTAAGAGTGACTGGAAGACTCCATTTTTTAAGTAAACAATGAATTTCTCTGTTAAAAAATGTGATTAATAATAAAGACCTACAGCGATACGAGCATTTTATCACTTCATTCCTAATGTATACCCACGTTACTCTTTCGGATTTATAATTAAATAATAGAAACCAAAATACAAGGATATCTAATGTACTTTATTAATACTCATAATACAAGTACATTATACATAATATAAGATGTTGAAAAGCATTTAGTGTAAAAAATAAAGCTCTCATGTTTCATGTAAAGTATCGACTACATGATCAGTCTGTTGAATTTATTGAACTAGTCGAAGTTCATATTATTGCGTCGTTCAATGTCTTTAATTTCTAACATATCTGTCTTAAGATGCAATTTCATTATCTCTCTCCAAATATCCATTCTGTGCTGCTCATTGTGGATCCCAAGCCTCAATAAAATAGTTTCGTTTATTCTTAACAGTACCCTCCCTGTGATATCATGCTTAAATAAAAAAAAACATTGACTTTGTGTTTTTTTTTGTTCCTTATCGTCGAAAATAGAAAACTGAACCAAATAGGCGCGATTATATTTATCCTTATATTCGGTCCAGGAAATACTTACATATAAGAATTTTTCATGATACATTTGGTAATAATCACTACAATGCCTTCTTAACCATTTCTGTACGTCTAACACATTCCACAGATAAACTGGACGCGGTCGAGCAGTCTTATTCTACAATATTTGATACACAGATTTAAACTTTCTCTTTTACACTACGTTGCATACTACATTGCAATGGAAAAACAATTTTGTTCGAACGCGGCCAAAGCAATGTTCGGAGCTATCGCTGAGGTTAGAGAGTACAAGCAAAATCAGAGGATGTGCTGATTATCAATGACAGAATTAGAAGAAAGCTTCCAAAAATCTGAGACCACAAGAAAATTAACATACCTTTGGTTTATTAGAAGAATTAACTACTTCTTCTACCATTATGTTCAAAAATGAAGATACAAAGTTAGCAAAAATGAAACTGAATTGCAAGAATATGCAAAAGTAGTGCAAGGAGAAATAATGTTAGATTGCTAACTGTAATTGTTGATAGTACGGTTTACAACTTTCTCTTAATGATTTAATTATAAGAAATTGTATAAAATGTAACTACCATTAGAAACTTTTGTTTTATTTTTGCATCGTTGCATAAATTCTAGATAATTAAGCGAACCCAAGAAAATTCAGAAAGGTCTTCTTTCCCTTTACAATTACTTTAGTGTCTTACACGACGTGCAGTGACATGTATACACTTCGGCCATTTTATTCCTATGCAGTCACTCAGTCGGGGATCGGCAGGCTTAAGCAGGGTGAGGAGCGATTCAGCGCAGTGAATGGAGGGGGAAACACCTACAGGAGCGGTGGTAATGTGTGCGTGACTGACGCAGACGTAGTTCATACACACATTACCACCGCTCCTGTAGGTGTTTCCCCCTCCATCAGTGCAGCCGAATCCCACCGAACTCTGTTCGTGACGGTTATTCACCTACCATACCGCTTGCCTGACTCGATGCTCCTTTTCTTAACGTTTTCTGACTTGATCTCGTTCCATTTCACTCTCTCGCCTTCGCAGAACAAGAGTGAACCAGAGTGGTGGGGATAGCGCCAAGCTTTTGACGTGTAGGCCAAACCGAGTTCGTAGCGTAAAAATGCATACATCAGAATAGATGTGCGTTAAGACCGAAAAAATTCAGGAGTTTTATTGGTCAGAAGATTGATTCTTTCTCGATAGCTTCATCTCGTATTAGTTTACGCATAGCTTCGTAACGCACACAACTGATACGTTAAGAATAAATTACAGCCAAACGGCTAGATTCAGACGGAGCCGAGCAGCGTTCATGTTACCCCACCACAACCTTCGGTGGCCTAGCAACTCTAACTGACAAATCTGCGATCGTGAGATGGTGGTGGTTGATTTCTCCTCGATCGCTGATTGCGAAAACAAATTCACCGGCCAATATATCTGGCCCCGACCTTAGTTATTCGGAAAATGTATAAATTTAATAAATAATATGTGTTTTTCTGCAATTCCATGGATTTTGTATATTGTATAAAGCTTTAGTTGCACTAAAAAATTATTTTATATCATTATACGTTCACAGGCGTTTATTCAGTTTGTAGAGTGTAGAGAGTAACCGGTCAACGCCTATCGGCGTTCGATAACCATGGTTAGGAATCTACGGTCAATGATTCCCGCACATGAGATATGACCGATAAATTTTCAACGTCAAAAGAGTTAATAAATTGTTTATGTACATATAAATATCTATATATTTAAATATAAATATATATGTAAACATAGTAAACGTTCACTTTCAAACAGAAACGAATCTAATCTTTTCGAAGCAGGAATGTATCCTGACCTTTACAAGTACAATAAGCATTTTGGATATTGAAATTTAAGCCTAATATCTTCCATAAATAAAGTTTCTTACATTTTCTGGAACATGCCGGTTGTTGCTGCATCAAACTGCCTTTACACTCTGCCACAACACACAAAATAACTGATTATAAAAGCGAAAATTTACGAAAGGAAGAAACCGCCGGACTGTGCTTGCAAGTGCACTTCGATGTACTGCTCGAGTCGTTTAAAATTTAACTACGCAAGTCATACCCGCAAATTTGAACTTCGACTATCTAATATTTTAATACGTAGTAATGTATATTTTATTTTCTACATAAATTCTACTAATATTAACATTCTATTTTACTATTTACTATAGTTAGTATTAACATTGTAAGTGATAATTAAAATTCTAACAAATATCACGAACTAATTTTTATTAGAAATTTTGTATATACAATGTCGGGCATTGCAAAAATCTCACGCAAAAAGTTAATCAAAATACGTTTGAAATGTATAAGGATAAAATTTAAATATGATTTAAAACTGAATTACAATTTCATACGTTGAACGGAAGTACACTGATTTGACTCACAAACTTCGTTCATTCGCCACTGAACGTCGCTTCCGACCCTTCTTCTGTAGCTAACGAAACAAAATGGTAACTGTCTCTTATTTATCTTTATAATTCCTTAAGTTAATCATATTGTGCAAAGTGCAGTTTCACGATGAATGGTTTTACCGAACAATTACTACGGAGCCTATTTTCGAAACATATATTTGTTGTTCACTGTGACCTATTTGTGAAATACGAAACTGTTGATCGATGACGAGCCATGTGGTTGTCACACTGTGCACTCGTTAAGATGCTTCTATTTAATATTAATCTCTGATCTTTAAAAATTTAAAATACGGTGTGCTGAAAGCGTTAAGTACGCTATTTATATTCTTAATGCACCATTTTACATGTTGTTAAAGCCCAAAACTTAACCTTATGTCACGGTATCGATTCATTCAAATTTACAAGATATAAAATAAGAAATGCAGTTATTGTACAGGCGTTTAGTTAGAGAAATTGCTTATGAGCATTTGTAGATTTAATTATGCATGCTCCATCGATATGAGTGGACCTCAAAACACGACATTAACACCGCCATACACTTTTGTACTTTTCAGACTTGTAAGCGCAGAAATGGTGGACGCGCCAAGCATGGCCGTGGCCATGTGAACCCTGTACGCTGTACCAATTGCGCACGATGCGTGCCAAAGGATAAAGCGATCAAGAAGTTTGTTATTCGTAACATCGTAGAAGCAGCTGCCGTCAGAGACATAACGGAAGCTAGCTTTTACTCCGCATATCAACTTCCAAAATTGTATGCCAAGTTGCACTACTGCGTCTCTTGCGCTATCCACTCTAAAGTTGTGCGCAACAGATCTAAAGCAAATCGCCGCATCAGAACTCCTCCAGTCCGCAATTTCCCTAGGGTAATTATTAGAAATACACACAACTAAACGTTTAACGCGATCGATTCCATCGTTAAAAATATCCCCAATATTTAAAGATAGCCAACATCACCGAACTAATTCCATGTATTTTCTTTTTTGTCCAGGATCTGCGCCAGGGCCAGCAGAACAGGAAATAATTTTATTATGTAAATTTTTAAGTAAAAATAAAAAATGAAATCGATATCGAGTTGTTTTTATTTATTCGATATATTCTACAAGTTACAAGATAAATTAGTTTATTCTCCTATAGTCTCTAAAGAAGTAGTTTCTCGTTCCTTCAATTCATTATTATATAATTTCAATACAACATAGTGGTAATGAACATTTGTAACAATTACGTGACATTATTTTATTACGTATGTATAGTTGTTTATGATTTACACAGTGAAATTGTACATTTCAAGTGCAGTCCCGACGTTAGCTAACGCTAGCAAAAGGCTAATATGTAATTGAATTTCGAGATATGCCGTTCGAACATGAAGTAGAAGATTGGGTCTAATCTTTTGCCGATGAGATACATAAAACTGATAAAAATATTCTGCATGTAACTGTATCAAAGAATCTTCCTATAGTTGCATTTCATGTAAAAGTAATATACAATTAACAATAATCGTAAGGTACATTAAAGAAGGAATCATTTATTTGCCTCCTCCATTGCTTTCTTGAGCGTTTTTTCAAATATTTTCTTAGAATCACAAAATCCTTGTTTAGTTTTACCAAACGAATTTGGTCCTGCGGAGGTCGGCGTTTCCCGGCCGATGTTCCGCATCCTCATCCTCGCTTCTGCCGGCATCTCTTCGGGTTCGTCGTCCTCGTCCGCATTGAAT
This sequence comes from Andrena cerasifolii, assembly GCF_050908995.1. Classification (NCBI taxonomy): domain Eukaryota; kingdom Metazoa; phylum Arthropoda; class Insecta; order Hymenoptera; family Andrenidae; genus Andrena; species Andrena cerasifolii. The sequence goes on along the minus strand of NC_135119.1, from coordinate 21,631,988 downwards.
ACCGAAGCTACAGTTGGCCTCTGTACCGGCGTAGGTTTTACTGTAGGTTTCTACGAATAAGAGTATCGGATGAGTTCAAGAAATACAGCACAAGTGCGAGAGCTTTATTTACACGAGAGTTACTTACCGATGTCGAACCTAATTTTATTTGAATGCCTTTTTTTTGTTCCGTCCCACTCTTTTTCCCGAATCCAAATGTCAGCTTTTGTTTCTTAGCGTCAGTTTGATTGTAGTTGGTAGCCTCGCAACGGTCATCCGATCTAATTGGCGAACGATCCCTTCCTCTGTCATCCCCCCTGGAGTCCTCTGCTCTGTAGACACTTGACCCTGACAACGTCAAACACTGGCAAAGTTCAGATCAAGTTAAACAACATTGCTTCTTTAACCGGAAATATTTAAGCGGCATGCTTAGTACGTGTTCCGTGTACCTCTAGCTGACTCAATTAAATAGAAAATAAGTGTAGTAGATAAGTGACTGGGAATAAATACGCTCGTACGCGACGTATACTATACAAATTATTTCGACCGATACTGTGCGCAGTACGTGTTTAGCTGGTAATTTAATTACATAAGATTAAGATTCATTCCGTTTTTACTAATGCGATGCATCCTTTGGCACATGGTTGTAGGATCGGTGCATCCGAAAATGGTACATGAAACGTAAGAAACGAGGTTTACATAGCGAAACGTCATTGGAAAATTTACTCCCCGTTTACGATCGCCCCGTGTTGCTTCGGTTCTGTAAACAATATATTCGAAACCCGTCCCTTAGCACAGACTAGCCACGAAATCAATAATGGAAACAATTCGAGGACACAGCCCTGTACACGCTTAAGGAAGGCACGAAGTAAATGTCATTTCACCTAATGCAAGTGATACGATTATAAATAAAATGAATAAAACCTTTTCTATATTCGTCCCCTGGATTCCTCTTCGACATTTTTCCTGATTTTCTTTGGACGCAATGCGAAATCCACCGAAGTGAAGCGATCAACACTCGTAACTGCGGTTCACTTCATTCCACTTTCCAGTGCCTGTACCCTCTTCGGAATGGAGTGCAAAATCACTAATAGTGATTTATCACAGTGATCGCAGAATCACGATCACGGTCGTAAATGAAGTTAAATCACGACCGTGGTCGTGATTTTTTAACTTGAGTGAATTGTTTACTGTGATCGTAATTCTTGATCTTCATTGAATTATTTTTTTTATAAAATACTTCAATATAGCTTGTGTTATAGTCAAAGCGTGCTAATTCAGCGAATATATACCTAGTATGTGCATTCATAAATAGTCAATGTGTGAACGCACTGATTTGATTGGCTAAAGTATTCATATATACATTATACTTTTTAACTAAAGTGAAGAAATATTCGTTAATTTAAATAGATCAAGAACGATTACATTGGTTCAAAATATACAACTGAGATTCTATAAGCACAGTGAGGACTTGAGAATGTTTCAAGAGAAATTATAAATTGGGGTTATGTGGCGCGTGCAAAGAGCAGTTATGCTTTCCACCAATCAGATCACGAAAATCGCGAATCACTGTTCTGCCTGCACCAATCAGTTCACGAAAATCGCGAATCACTGTTCTACCTACACTCACCAGAAGCGATCACGAATATCACGGATCACTGCGAAAAATCACCGTGATTGGAAATGAACGTGATCGGATCACTCGTGATTCACAAATCACGGTTCTAGCCAACACATTCTTCTACGCCCACGTCGAATAGGGAAATTTCAGGAGGTAAACACCTTTTCTGAGCGCTCGTTTATCCCTATACTGTGTCGACTGCCTAGTTACCTTTATGCTCTCAAAAGGGAATGGAACGTATTCGTTAATTCGATTGTTTTCTAATTATTTTATCCGAAGTAATACAATTTACAACCATTCATTTGTTTCCCTTAATTTCTTCACATGCTCTACAACCAGTTACTTTAATTTTATTAATCCATCCACAGGAACTTAAACATAAAGAATTGGAAGATATGACCGAGATGTTCCATTTAAATTCAAACGATCGCTAATCTTTGCATTCAATATGTTGGCTGTATTATTTCTGGAACAGTAATTGATAATAATAATTCGCAAACAATTCTCAAGCAAGTTACATTATATTAACTACTCGAGACATCGATTCACTAATTGCTGCATAAACTTATTAACCGCTTCAGTCAATAATTATGCACGGCATAAAAAAATAAAGAAAAAAGAACACGTAGAATCTTTATTCGAATGTATCAAGGAGAATAATTAACGAAAAGTGAGTAGGAAATATTAATTCAAAAAAGCGAATAAAGCACACAAAGCGATAGTAGCAAACGAATATGTATTGGCGTAATCTCAATTTCCTTGTGGATATTGATATAAAGCTACGGAGACGAGATCAGTCATCGAAAAGCCACGAAAGTGATCCAATAACCGTGTTTTCCGCAATCGAGCCAACCGAATTGTCGAGCGCTAAGTACAAATAAAAAATTGAGCGGATAAAAGAATGAAATGCCCGTTACCTGTGAGCGCAACGATGCGAGGGAAAAGTTCAACGGTGTTTCTGGAAACAATGTTATTACTGGTGAGATTATTATTTTTCTTTTAAATTTCAATTTCATCCTATTCGTCTGGTATAATATATCATTTTAGTGGACAAATTTCAAAGCCATGCCGCGAATAAAGACAGTTAATGCGTACGCAAAAATGTGCGACAGTCAACAAGTAACTAAGCGAATGAAAACAATTTTAGACGCGTACACCTGGCAAACATATAGCATTTGTAGGATACGTAGATTAGATTAGACGATGACGTTTATCGTTGTGATCTCTATACACAAATGAAAAGTTAACATCACTTTCGACAGTCTTATTATTAATCATAATATATTCACGTTGCAAATGACGTCGCTAAGTAAGTACCTAGCCGTTTCCTTTTATAAACAAATGTCGCATAGCAAATTAATTAACACAGCTACTCAAATTGCGTGTACCGTATCGAGGAATAGATGGTATCGTTACCACTTATTTTACAATTCCCACTTGAGCTATTAATCGAAATAATAAGCCGTCTTTGATAGCGTGGCACTGTAAAATCCGCGTAGAATTAAATGTACAAAATAAACGAACCAACGTTAACCGAATTAACATTAGAATGAATGTTTATAGCTCGTATTCGAAGCACGTGGTCATCCTCAACAACCTATCGCCGTGGGGAGCCTGAAGGAGTTCGATGATCCGGGAGGTGCTAACATAACTAGTGAATTTAATTTCGAATTTAATTTCGCTCGCCGAGGAGAAGATACATGTCCGCCGATTACGAAAACTACTTTCCTACTATCGGCAGTTATGTCAGCCGTGGTTCTAATTGCTTAGTGGAACGACGCTACTGCGTTGAAAATTCTAATTCCGCGTTCCCAAGTTTTTTGTCGCCAGTTATGCTTCTGCGCGCGAACGCACTCTCTTCCTTCTCGAAGTCCCTATTTGCGAAAAGCGATGTTGCACAGTTTGTTAACGAAGGTACTTTCCAGTGATCGGTGCAGCTCCGGTCTGCGAGCGTAAAACTTTCTGCGAAATTATTCCCCATTACCCGGTGGATGTAGTGAGCGACGCGTTGAAGAAAAATCGCCACCTTCAAGGCTACTCCAATAGCGACGAGGTGAGTAAAATCTTTTAAGCCTTACATTAAAGGAGCGCGTTATCTTTCATTAGACAGATACCTGCCGTAAAAGATTCTACGGGTGATATTAGAAATATTTACGCGATGTGGGTATCGACATATCTTTCCTCGATCAATGAATTCCATTGTCTGGTTACAACGTTCTTGTGCGCTTATCACGCTTGAAGGAAAGGAACAGACTTCTTATAGAAGACGTAGCCGCGCGCTACCTGTGACTTTTGTTTGCGTGGGGTATGCTAATGAGATTACTAAAGCTTTGCGAACTCCTTGTTTGGAACAAGAACTACTGAATTGCCAAGTAATATTGAGGAAAAGTGAGGAAGACACAGTGGATATCGTAGGCTTTGCCGGCACCATTGAAAGGAGTATTCCTGCTCAATGTCTGACCAAGAAGGCGGATATAGTGTTTGCATAGCATTTCTCTAACGATGAATAGGTACATGTAAATTTGATAAGCAGCCAGTCATGCCTCTTTCCGCGAGTCGTTGCTATTTAACCGACTTGAAAAAGAAAGAAGTTCTCAGTTCAATGTGTATGTATCTATGTATGTTAGTGTGTATTATGCTTGTCCGCGAATTTCTCCGTAACTGTTGGACCGATTTCCGCGAAACTTATTGCATTTAGTTCAGCCTCGATCAACTTAGGTAATGGAGAAAGAATTATCAAAATCAGTTAAGTAGTTTTGAAGTTGCAATAAAAATAAGAAACCTGTTTCATTAACCGACGTCGTTATTTAAATGAATGTACCCATGTAACTTAAATAAATAAATGTAGTTATATAACTTAAATAACTAGAAAGTCAAAAATTAAGAAAAAAATAGAACCGACTTTAGAAAAAATAAAAATGCGCTAAACAGTAAAAAATAATTTTGTTCCTCATTTAATCTACGACTCTCCATTTGTTTTTAAATCGGCGCCAGATTTACACAGTGCAAATGGTGAGCCGGCATAAAAAATTAAGAGCCGTAGATTAAAAAATAAGGAACAAAATTATTTTGTACTTTTCTGCGCATTTTTATTATTTTTCTTAAGTTCGTTATTTTTAAATTTTTTTTTCATGTTTAATAGATAGACATGATAGCGGAAGACATGCCCGATGAAGAGCCACTCTGCGTGTCTACTGTGAGTCATAAAACAGAGGGAAACCTGAATATTTACCTTCGTGAAATCAGATATATGATATTTTTAATCACTTCAGGAACAAGTTGTGTATCCCAAGGCGGGTCTGACTAAAACAGCGGGGTGGAAGTATATCGTAAACCACGAGAACTTGACGCAGAGTATAAGAATCGAGACGTGCCTGTGAGTACCATTACAAATACAAGATGCGAGCGTGTTTTGTCTGGCATGGATGTAAGATATAAGTTCGCGATTAAAGTGACGAACCGCGAGAAAGTTCGTGCGCACAGTCTTCCTTGACCGAATCACGCGAACACAATGGTAGGGGACATTCTACTTCTAAGTTTAAACGTAACGTAGGCAGCTATTTTTTAGGGAAGAAGACAAACCATGCCGCGTGATCGAGGGCTTCGCTACGGGTTACGTTACCAAATGTAAACAGAAATATATATACCGTCAACTTTTGGCCGTGGGAATGGATGGCTCGATATACAATGAATTCTTTCGATTCCCTGCAAGCTGTTGCTGCCACATCGAATTCCAAGGCGATAAATTCTTGAATTCCTATGGTTCTGACGATTAACAGAAGAATCGTGAAATAATTACAACGAGCTATTCAAATTGAAATACATGTATAATTCAAATATACAGATTCTCTTAAAATAATATCTATATAACTGATACTTCGATATTAAATGTAATAAAACACTGAAATATAAATGTATCCTACTAATTTTCTGGAAGTGGAATAAAATTTCTTGGATACTAAATTATTTTAGTTCACTTTTTCCACAAAATGTACTTTAATAATATATATATATATATTTACATTAAAGTACATTTAATAAAAATAATCGATAAAAATAAAAGTTTCAGTGAAAACTACAGTGACCATCGTGAGATTCGACTATTATTATATTATTATATATAAATCATAGAAGTTTGCCATTGAATCTGATCCATTAGCAGCGTTAAATACAGCTTTCTATGTCGCCAAATATAATTAAATACTTTTTCGCGTCTCTCACTTTCAGTGTAGTCGAATCTCACGATGGTCACTGCAGTTTTCACTGAAACTTTTATTTTTATCGACAGTAAACATCATTTTAAAACGGCGCCTTTCACATGCCTTCTTATTCTCCCTCGCTACGGTTCCAGCTTATGCTGCTGCGTGGCTCTATAACGATTTCTCTCACTCTAAAGCAGCCCATTTCTTACCGACGCACGCTACAGGTATTTTATTAATAAACACATTATCCCACGATGTTCTACTACCTTCTTCTCAGGCTCAGTTGTATTATTCTAAACAGTAATTCAGTGCCTTGCTATTCTTCGTTACCTCTGCTCCAACACCGTGGCAAGTGTTCCATGAAGAAAAAAAAAACGGTGAGCTTCTAAATTTGTTGCGTTTCATCGGATGACTGACTCCTCGTTAAGTCTTGCGTAATAATAACGAGGATAAAAATGAGCAGTGTAGCAGAGTACGGTACAACGGCAGAATTAAACGTGGGAGTAATCAGGAAACGAGCATCGAATTCGTGAGAACGTATTGCGTACAATACGGTTTGCCGTTCAGTGTAATCATCTTACTGGCTCGTAGAGCATAAAAGGTAGTTTCCATACCGCCACATAAGGATATCCACCCATTGTGAGCGTACGCATGGAACCGGATACAAACAATAGTAAAATTCGTCCAATTTGCTTGCTTTCTATCCAGAGCATTTGGAACGCAAAATTCCAGCACTCCAGCAGATGTACCATGCTTGAGACGACTTTCAAGTTTCGTGGGCTTCGCATAATCACACCGCGTCGCTCACTTTTTCTTAATAACTCGAGCTACCCTTGTAAATAAGCAGATAGATCATTCTCACTTTCCTTTGTTTACTTTGATTCATCGTATTTTAAAAAATATTCGTATCACCTTCGAACTAGGGGTCGAATGAAACTCTTAAAATTTTCAATCAATTATGAGATAACTGCAATTTTATGACTATTATTTTTTTTCCAGTTCCGAGAAAACTATTGTGAAACGCGGTGCATTAAATGAAACTTTTGTTCCATACATTTTTGTGTAAATAAGGAACTTTTATTTTCATTTAAAAGTTAAAAGTTCGATAAATAACTTTTATTTTCATTTAAAAGTTAAAAGTTCGATAAATAACTTTTATTTTCATTTAAAAGTTAAAAGTTCGATAAATAACTTTTATTTATAAAAGTTTTAACAGTTTCGTTGGATCCCTGCTTTGGGCACGTTGGCGCCGAGGAACGTAGTCGATCGCAGTTATATCATTACTCGAATTATCAATTATGTGACCCGCGTATGAATAATACAGGAAATGCGGGGAAAAAAATATGAAACGACGAGGTTGCTCTATGAGAATCAAGCAAAACTAGTTATTCATTATTCCGAAGGGTAAGCCCCCGTTTCACTGGGCCGCTTTCATCACCGTGCTGCGACTTAAAATCTACGATAAAGGGGAGCGCCTCCCTTCTCTCTATTGATTCCCGGGGAAGTGTGATTTACTATAATAACAGTGTGCGTGCACACGTGTACCGTAGCGAATTTTGGTCGCGTTGCGCTGGCCGGTGTCTCGGTTGAATCGAAGAAAGTAAGTCAACGACATGATTGGCAGTTTTCCAAGGTGAAGTAGACGGAAATCGATCATACTTCTATAACACGAATGCAGAATAATGTCACTACGAACCACAGTTAAGCTCAAATATCTTGAAACTTGAATTATTTGCCGCGGTGAGGAAAGTAAAAGTTGTAACATTCCTACATTGTGGCTCTTCTTATCATAGGCAACAGTGATCGTCCGGCCAACGGTACCGACGAGAGTAGTCAAGTTTGATTTCCGGATATGAGCGGCAAAACGAAAGGATAAGCATGGCAATTATAAGCCAAACTTCTTCCTGAACGTGCGGCAAAATTTCACTAGATCCTGCTCCACGATTTCATCCAGTTACAGTTGAATTACCTTACTCTGAAAAACGAAGATTACATTCGGTTTTTTGGAGACGCACGAGCAGGAGGTGGGCGACGTTCTCCCGTAAAGCTAAAAAGGTGGGAGTCAGTATAAAGAGAGGAAATACTCGATGGCGATGGCCAGTGAGTTCAGTGAGAGTGCCGTGATCCTTTTACCGATCTACCGCGAAAGTCAACCATGAAGGTACGCGTCCCAAGATCATTGTGCGTGGAACATGCCTCGGTCCACGTGTGAAGTGTCGATCTTCCTGTCAAAATTCTACACCTTCGACTTGCTACCTCGACTTTTTATAATCCCTTCGCCGTAAACGGTCGCCATTCTTGCCGGTCCTTCGTCAAGCAAGGTCCAACACCCTCCCAACCCCAGATTCGGCACAAGTTCGTTTATAGGTCCTCGTTGCGGTACAATCGTGCCTCCTTATGGCGAAAGTGCCACATTTAACATCTCCGTGAAAGTAAAAACGCGTTCGTCCGCAGTTTCTTGAGAGTGTGTTCATTTGACAATGGAGAAAATCGCGCTCCGGCTCTCCCTCATCTTCGCACGAGTGGGAAGGTAAAAGCGTAAGCGAGGATGATGATTGCCATTAACGAGGGACCGTTTGCAACAGATTTCATTCGTTTGTTCTTTAGAGTGGCTGGAATTGCCCACACTGTCCTCCTTCCCTCGAGCATGCGAGCGAATTACTGTGCAACTCCTTTGAACAATATCAGGCCTTCCCTTCTTAGCGTTCCAAAGGACCAATTGCTTCAGGGATATATTACCCTGAAGAGTAAAGTACACCCAGCCGAATTTCGATTCGGAATTCTCAGATCCTCCCGTGCGGACGATGCTCCCTGTGCATTCATAAATTCGTCGATTTAAAAGACACGAATTCTCGTGAAAGTGCCTGCTAATTTGAATAAATTCGAACGAAACCGGGGTCGAAAGGTCCAGGGGATATTTTGAAATGTGGAGAAAGTTGAGTCTAGGAGAGGCGAAGACTCCGGCGAGCTATTGATCTCGGGGGGATCCGGTTTACCGGAAGTGATCTTCGTGATAGGTGTGTTCTTCGGATGAAAGGATACCTTCCTTTCTAAAGGATCGAACGATCTTGCTCGGGGTGATGTTTCTACCGGTTTGCTTGACGTTTTTTAGAAATCTGTAGCGAGTATGCGCTCCTGAGTGCTTCGAGTAGGGGCGTATGGTAACTAGGTCGACCGTTGACGCTATCAAGTGCAAGACCAAGGACGCAATGATCACTTTCATCCGACCGAGGAAATGCACCTTTCGCGAGGCGGTTAACCCAAAATCGAGGAATAACAATGCTCTGCGGGCTGTCCAGCTGATTTCTGCTTTGCTCTGAACCACGCGCGAGCTGAATATCCGTAGTTTAAAATTGCATTCGCGGCTCGACGTGCGTTCGTCTAATATTCTAAGCGAAACTACTATTACGCGGGTATATTATTCGTCATAGGAGGCGCGATAGAATTTTTACCATTCTCGCTTGCAGATTGATTAAGGGGAGGTTCCGGTCTAGATCATCGAGAAAATAGGTGATCTTTAGGAATTAATTAAAGGAAAACTACTATATATAATTTAATGGGACTTTTTGCTTTGTATTAAGGATGTCTTAAATTATAGAAATATATTTTTTGTTTTATAATTAATCATTACAGACGGCACTGGGGAGTCGTTAAAGTCAAGGCGTCAAAAAATTGATCAAAATTGGTGGGACCTGTATTCCCAAAAGTTATTATCCGATTCGACTGAAACTTTTTTTATTTTGAAGAATATACTTCTGGCTAGGAGGGATACCAGAAAGAAAATGCAAAAATGACATTTTTTAAGAAAATAACGACACTTGAAGTTTGAAATCACTTTCCCCCTATATTTTTCGTCCTTTGAACGCCTTTGAAAATTATAAATTTTCAATTTTTGTATTTTTTTCTGGTTTCCCCCTAGCCAGAAGTATATTCTTCAAAGTAAAAAAGTTTCAGTCGAATCGGATAATAACTTTTGGAGATACAGGTCCCACCGTTTTGAGAACACTGTTTCGAGAAAAACGCGTTTAAAGTTTTACGTGAGTGCCGAGCGGCCGGGAATTTTACGAATTTCAACAAATCCTTTTAAACACGCATTCCTAAAAGGTTGAACATTCGAAAAATGAAATAAAAAATATCGACTTTTAGACCGGAACCTCCCCTTAAACGATTTTCAGTGAAAAGTCTCTACGTTTTATTTAATAAGAAACTGATGACACATGGGTCGTATAACAGTTTCTCTTTTATAAATAATTGCAGCCCCCGGTGAGGACAGTCGCGCGTAAACATTCTATTAGGGTATTTTTTGCACGTTTTTTCCAATCAGACTGGGAACTAGTATATATTCAAGGTTTCTACGCGTGTCAAATGATTTTGTGGAGGATGGGGTCAATTTCATTCGCACTTTCTGTGCCTGTACACACTTCATCTGTACGAAGAACTAGTTTCTGGATTGCAAAATAGAATAAGAAAGTAGTACATCTAAGGGGACATATCCGACGTCGAAAGATGAGGGAATAAAATTAGTAATAGCTGTCGACTTTCGATACGAACACCACCTCTCATCGTTTTCAATGCCACCCGTCGTCCATTTTCCTCGTTTCTTTTTCATTCTATGTAGCACGTGAAACCAGCAATTCCGTCAAGATCACTGTTTGTTGCGGTCACACACACACGCGCGGACGTCTTCTAAAGTGGAGCCCTACGCTATGCGCGTTCTCGTGTGACTTTCACCAAGAACCGCTCCACTTGCTGCAGTCCTCATGCTTCATGCTTCACCAATCTATAAATTCACGAACACGTTGCGTCAATTTGTCGCCGACGATAAGCTCGCTTCAACGGCAACGAGCACAGACGGAAAATCTAATTCCTCACCCGCGACATTCAATTCGTTTTGATACTGCCGCTTCAATCTCCCGCGGCATCTCACCTCGAATCCATCATTCATATTTCGTGTGCTCGCTGATCCCCAAAAATTCCTCCCGACGGAACGGCACCGTCGCCGCAAACCACTGACTGCATTCCGATGCGTTTCAGTTGCCGCAACTCCTGGCACTCGTCTGCTCCTCTATGGTCGTCGTTCTGTCAGAGAGCACAGAGCCGAAGGAGCAGGAGTTGCTAGCACGAGCATCGGCGCAACTGGAACGGCTAGCGCCGTATCGGAGGGCCCCCGCGGATCAAGGGCCGCCCGACGAGCAGTGGCAGGCCCTCGAGAGCGCAGCGAAGGCGAAGGACGCGGTGAAGGCGGGCCTGGACGACCGGCAGATGGCTTTCGAGATCTATCGGATCCTGCCCGAGAGCATGCAGAAGGACATCGCGAGGAGGGTCGGCGCGGATCAGGCGGTGATCGAGCTGCTGGCTGACCCGAAGTACATGGCGCTGATGCAGGAGAGGATTAAGAGATCGGGGTCCAAGGGCTCGCACGGGACGAAACGCGATGGATACGGTTACGGTGGATACGATGGCCCACCGCCGGATGGAGGAAGTCCGCCGGAGGAGTACGGAGGATACGCGCCCGAATACGGGGGTGGAGAACACCACGCGGGCTACCCTCAATCGTTCGGATCCGATTCGGGAGGGATCATCAAAGGTTCCGGGAGCTTGATAGGCGGCATCGCCAAAGGTATAATCAGCGGACTCGTCAGTGCATCGGGCAGTGCGTCGAAAGGCTCGTCCTCGATCTCTGCCCAGAGCTCTTCCTCGTCCAGTTCTGCCTCGAGTTCGTCCTCGAGTAGCGAGAACAAGCCAGAATACGGACACGCTTATTCGGTAACTATGTAGTTATTCGCTCAACTTTGCTGCTGCTTTGCGCGACGGGCAGCGAGCTCGATTAACTTTCTAATAACCATCGAAGAGATACTTGGCATTCGTTTTCGGCGCGACGAAAGGTGATCTTTCGTACCAGGGAATTCCCCTTTGCACGGCGCGAAGGTGTGCGCTTGTGCCTTGCCGCCGAGAATTCGGGACACACCGCGCCAGAGGTATTTAATTTAGTTGAGCGGAAGTTGGAGCGCGCGGAAATGGCCGATCATCGAGAGCGCTGGTACTGATTATAGAAATAAGACTGCAGGCTTTTATCTTTAGGAAGTTTTACGTAAGCTTCTTCTGCGAGTGAAAGTCATTTCGTCTGCATAAGAAGCTTGTGCCTCGATACCGTGGTAATCAAACGTGTTCGGAAATGTCAAGGATTTACCGCAGAAGGTCGCGCAATTAATCTACATGTGAAGATGCAACTTTTGGATCGCTTAAACCAACCCACGAATTATAGTTGAATAGAAGCCACTTAGTTTTGTTGGGCAAAGTTAGAACACAGTGATGTAGGATCGTAGTAGAAACGATAGAATCAATATTAACTGCACGAAAGAATATCGTTATGTGGGACATCGAGGTTGCAATTAAGGAGGGAAATCTTAGCTGGTTCTCGTCTTCGCACGCCCCGCTGTATTCCAAGCGAGAATTTCACGAGGGAAATGAAAAACGTCGCGATGCCAGCCCCTTGTGGAAATGCTAATCATTCTTTGGCCACAATGGAAACGGTACTTCTGCCCCCGCATCCAGTTTACTAACACGTAATCGTATCGAAATTTACAATTTCATTCGCGCACTTGCGATATACAAAGCACTAACGCCGAGCGAAACAGGTCGACCGTGCCGCGCCACGGCACGGTCGCACCCGTTACTCTAAATCTCGTTTAACGCCAAAATAACAGTGAAATGGTACCTTAGTGTCGCATTGTAAGTTGAAATGTTTTATCTACTTTACTCACGGGCGCTGTTACATATTAATTAACATCTTAAAGGCCAGCTATGTAAGGGAAGGAACAGAGGCATGCAACCGCACACACGCTATATACGTACTCTACGATATAAGTACTCTTTATGTTAGAATAAAGGCTTTTTATAATAATCAAATGCTGTATCGAGCGACTCACAGTAATCAATAAAGTAACGATTAAATCGCATTTCGATTGATTTGCAACGCTTGGTGTCTCGTTAATTGCATTTTTCTATGATAGTACGGCGATAAGGCGTTCGACGTTTGGGACTTCAAAAAGGCGATCATTAGCACGTTAATGCAGGCGGTAAAAGCTATAAGTGGCGGTGTGATTGCTTTGAAAGGTCAGCTTATAAAGGGAAGTGGTTACCTTGTCGCGACGAAGGGCAAGATGCTCAGCTCCACGGGGGATGCAATCACGTCCCTGGGTCGGAATATAGCGAAGAACGCTGTGCGCCCTCCGGAGCCGCCTCACCATGGTTACCCTTACGACCATCCCCCAGGAAGTGGTAAGTTTCAAGCATTACGAGCTTAAGAATTATTCTTCCACGGTGTGTTTGTTATTTTGAAACTTTATATGGCGAGGCCGTGATTCTAAACCGTATTAATAAACTTTGAGAGATCACACATTCCTCTTACTGTATTAAATCTTCCTCCCAAAGAAAGGTTCCTCTAGTACAGAGGATTTATAAAATCCTGCGAACTAATTTCGTAACGAAACGACAGGTCACGAAGAAAGCTACGACGGACCACCGCCCAGCTTCGAAGATGGATACACCGGTCCAACCGAGTACCATGGAAATTCGAACTATGAATCGGCCCCGGATGGTAAGACTTTCTATTACATTATCACGACGCGTGCTTAATGTCGTACACCACTACTAATACCTACCTCCGACGCGCGTATCACCCAGAGGCCTAATTCCTACGAATTAAACGCGCAGTGGCTATTACGCTGTTAGCGTGGAATGCATGGGAATTAAACACCGCCCTTGGCCTCGGACGTGCAACGTGTCGAATAATGGTGCGCGCTTGTGAAAAAGTATAAAAAGGGAAGGAAAAATTCGGCGACAGGCGCGTAGAAGCCTGTAGGCGTACTTACCTGTGCTACACGTTTTGAAAGAAAGAAAGTAAGAGCGGCGCTCGCTTTCAAACGAGATTCTAATCTCCGGAACTTTCCTCCTGTGTGCGGAGTGATTGAGTGGGGTCTGGAGAGACGGCTGGGAATTCCGTAATGGCATCTTGAATTCTGCGGCGGTCGTTATTCGGTGCTTTGAACTTGGTTCTACCTGCTCGAGTTCTCTTCTGCGATTGCTTCTCTGAGCTTCACACTTCGGCGACGGCACCTCTCTCTTTTCTCTTTACGTTTATTCTCTTCTGTGGCCTCGTGGTTCTCTTGGAATGATCTACTCTCTAACGGTGTTTCTTCTTTTAGTAAACAAAAAAATATACCGAGGAACATGTACATACTCCTGACGATTCTTCTTTTCCCTAAGTAAAATGTGAAAGGGTAGTGGGACTTGAGGAACTGGGAGCTCCTCTCATCTTTTACACGTATCTTTCATTTAACGAGGACTTTAATGGGAGTTGTAACGCACCCACTTTGTAACAAGGCAGGCGTAACGCTTAGATAGATATCAAACAACCTTTCGTTTCATGAGTTTTAATGGAAAGGAGGATATAAGCAGGAAGGATCTATTTTCTTCTTACCATTACACTTGAAAGTCTATCCTTCGCGCAGACGTGTATTCGACGAAGGTCGATGTCAGCGAGAGGTACTCCATGAAACGAAGGGTTAACGCGCAGACACGACTGACAGTCGTCACGTTTACAGTCGATGACCAAGCGGGCCTCCTGATCGTGAAACCGACAAACCCGGACCACCACGATGACCATCCCGCGGATGCGGACTCGGAAAAGCCTCCCTCGTCGCAACTGGAGGACAGCTACCACGGCCCGCCGCCAGAGTCGGCCAACAAAGAGGTGGTGAAGACCGTGGTGGGAAGCATAGACATCTATGAGAGCCAGAATAATGGAAACCACCCACCCGATCGTCCACCGTCGAGCTACGATGTCCCGATTTATCAGCTCTCGCTGGACGATCAGAACAAAGGGCACGCCTACACCGCCTATCCTCCTCTGTCTTCGCCATTTGGCCATGACAATCCACTATCGATTCAGCAGAGCGTGGAATACCCGCCGATTCACATACGATACACGCTTCCCAATAAAGGTGGCTTCGATTTGCCAAGCGTAGACACGTCCAGCAACGATTTGTCCGTGTACTCGAGCCTGTCGATCAGCCCAGGCCCCGAGTTACCATCCATCAAACTACCCTCGCTGGATCACGGCGGTGGCTTTGGACTGCCCAAGCTGCAACCGCTCTCAAACTTTCACAGCCAAGCCTTGCACGGGCCACTGAAGGTACCTCTGCTGAATTCGTACCCGCTGACACCGTACTGGCAGAACCAAGCACTGCCTCCGCCGTTCGCTGGTTTCGATATGCACGCTCTGTACCGGAGAAAGAGTAGCCCTCAAAGAAGGAGGGCCGTCAAAGATGTCGCAAACCGTATGAGACTGCACCGGGTGTAGTTGAAAAGACTGACCACAGGTAATTGGAACCATCGATGTGATTATTCGTCTATCTCGTTATTGCTCGCCACGTCATTGGGGACACTTAATATCTTGTCAGCGGTAGGTACACGAGGGTAGCAATAGCGAAGAAGGTATTTCTCTAGTGTTAAAATTAGGTTTAATAAGTTTTATAAGGGACAGATAAATTTCTATCTTGCCAGGGCGTATAAAAGAGTATTTGCGTGAAATCAGCGACCAAGTGGTACATATAGGTAATTTAGCCTGTATGCCCAGGGCTGGATTAAGAGCTTTAGAGGCCCTAAGCACTTAAAAGATTTTGAGGCCCCCTTATACAGGCTGATCACTTCAACGCAATATACGATTTCTTAAGCATTTCTGATAATTTGACTAAAGAGTGTCTCTAACAAAAGTTAGATTTTAAATTTCTATGGCGCCCTTCCTTTCTCCCGATGCCCTAAGCATGCGCTTATTTTGCTTATTGGTTAATCCAGCGCTGTGTATGCCTGCTGTCTGTTGCAGTGGTCTATTCCTACGCGTACTACCCCTACATGAGTGGATTCAGAACGCATGGGTATTGAACATGTGTATCATAAATCAAGGCTGCAGCGACCAGGAGGGAACGTAAGAGAAGCGTCATTTTCCTCCGCCGGATTTGCAGAATCTTGCGCAAGGATAGCTGAAGAGCAACGCGTGCACAGCACGAGGGTAGAAGGCGGTGTGCGCGCGTGTACGCGAAATGTGTCCACGACGCTCTCTGGTAGTCGGCGGATGAAGATTCTGCAGACGGATCTGTTATTCGTGGGCGAATCTCCCTGGAGTCGGCCGCAGGGGACGAAAAGAAAGCGGCTCGAATCGCAGGGGACGGTCGAATGTTGGACAATTGCGAATCGACGCGCGAGTCAAGATTGCGTGGAGTATTTCTACCGTAGTGTGTTTGCTTTGTGATAAATGCTGTATCGAAAACGTGTTGTATGTTTCTGCGTAGTTTCGACTGTTAGCTACAAATGATGTGCCTCGATTGTTATTAATAACGAAGAAGAGACGGCATTATCGACCGTTGATTGTTAAAGCTACGGTAAATGCAGCGCGTGAACGTGTAAAATGTTTATTCTGTACATAAAGGGAAAAAATGAATTTTGTGAAATGCTGATCTTTAAGGCCATAAAAATATACATAACTGTTCCATCTTGTCCTCTGTTTTCTAACACTCACTAGAAATCCCAATTGTCGATCTTACAATCGTTGTGATACTTGTCACGCTGAAATTTTGTTGGACCATTAATGAAAGAATTTCATATCGTTCGTAGCTTCCAAGTTTATTAATAAATCCCTTCGTTTACTGTTAACGCCGCTGCTTGTTCGTTACCACTGTGCTCTGTTATATTACACGGTATTTATATCCAACCCTATTCATCTCAGATATTCTATCTTACTGACGTAAGATGTAAACGTGTATGCGAAGCACAATGAACGACATCCACGAAATAAATCGTTCGGAGCAACGTCCAGCCTCGATCTCCTTCCACCAAGTATCACAGAGGGTACAATGAACTTTAAAACCTAAATGATACTTGTTCTTTCCACAGGTACACTTAAAAAGCAGCTGCAAATCTTCCTCAACGACAGAGATATGGAACAATGAAATCATACGCATAGTTAATCGTCTACGACTTAAGCATTCGTCCCACTTTTCGAAATTCATTACAATCCAAAGCTGATTGAACGAGGAATGGATCATACGTTACGTTTGGGTGAATGCTACCTATTCCGATGAATGGACGTCTCCTTCGAATTACGTTACTTCGTCGCAGAATGGAACTCAATCATCTAGGAAGAATTTACGGGGACAGATACGAAAATGGAAATATTTCTGTCACAGGGAAATAGGATAAAGCTGGATCGTAGAAAAGTGTCCTATTCGGTTGGAAGAGACCGATAGGCAGGACGCATAATTTTAGTCATAAACTCACGTAGCACCGATGAATATAGTGGGTCACTGGATCACACACGTTGGTCCGCGCATATCCACGCACACTGGCATATTCTCACGAGGGAATCCAGTAGCAGGATATGGAGAGAAACGGCGTTTGACCGGTCTTCGATCGTTCTGTCCATCTGTCGGCTCGTAAAGGCCCCGTGATACAGTCACAAATCGACTTTCCTGTCGTCCGACAATTTTTTGTTTCGTCGTAACATGTTCACGAAAATACAATGCGCTGCCGTGGACCGGGAATCGGTACTGCCGATCGTGAACAGAAAATCACTTTAGAACGCGTCGATCCATTTTCTTAAATTAATCGAAGCTATTTCGATGAGTATTCTAAAAGATAGCCAAGGAATTTATCAGAGTATGATTCTTGCGAGCTATTTAAAATAAGATATTGATTGCAGTATGCGTTTACATCCTCTGTAAGAGTTATCCCAAATATTTTCGTGGTAATGATTTTATGATATAACAAATTTATGTATCATTAGAATCTACAAAGGAATCCAGGGATCCTGCGAGTTGTTCGCTAATCAACTGCAATAATGAAAAGTAATAATTGCCTTCTTATTGTTAATTGATGGATCAGTATTATACAATGCGTCAACCTTCTCAAGAGTTGCGCCAATTACTTGTGCAGGATAATCAGGTTGCAGCGCGACTCTGTCGCAGGCGCGGAGCGAAGGATTGGAAAAATTAGTAGCTCCACGTAAATTTCGTGGAACCCATGACTTTTCCCGTTTACGTTCCGCGTTTCGAGGCAGCTGTTATCCAGCAGAGCAAGGTAGGAGGCAACGTTTCGGCCTTCGATGATACGTTCGCCGGGTTGCGGGTATAAATGAAGGACAATGACCTAATTGCGTGCAGAACACGCAGTGCTTCCTCCAACGTCCAATCACCGCGCGCGTCAACTTCTATTCGATTATTTGTGCTCTTAACTTCATTCCCGGCAGCAATTTTCCCCCTTTTCCCTGCGTCACAGTGCGAACATAAAGTTACCAGGTGATCATTCGGAAAATAAGAAATTTGTCCGCTGCTGAACTCGTTTGTCCGAGGACAACGCGATGAAGGTGAGTAACGCTTGAATCCACGTTCGACCGGCGGACACTTAATTGGAAGATGCTCTTCAGTTTCCTGCGAACACGTCAAATTTCGAAGGGGGTCGTTTTGCCTGAAACGTTTACTTGATATCGACTCAGTTCAATTATTCAGGCTGAATAAAATGTGGGGACTCCAACCAGAAGCATCCTTACGATTCATATAACTGAAATTTATATTAAACCTATTCCTTAATTGCATTCAAAGCGATAATTGCGGAATAATCGCCGAATTAATCGCATCGCGTTAACTTTGTAATTTTGGTAACTTCTCGCGATCAAGTTGTGCCGTGGTATTATTCACATTCTGCAACGACGGCTAAATACACGGACTGTTACGACTGAAAGATCACGTTAATAGCTCCCGCCTACTCAATATAGGATCTTGTTCCGTTACTTGACAAAAAGAGAATAGCCGGTCGATGGCTGAACGTTATCATTAAACGGGAAATAGGAATTTCTACGGTCAGAGCGAAGGATACGCCTCCTTCATCGGAACTACTTAGGGTTATAAGGAACTAGGTTTACTACTCAGCTTCGTGCAGAATTTAGATTCTGATTTTATAAAAAAAAGTTACTTTTCTTTTTGTAAAAATAGTCACATTCATCCGGATTGACCAGGCATAATGAGCCGAGGCAGGCACATTTCGTGATCCAAGAGTTTACCGTTCGAAAGTTTTTAGGCGGCAGAGAAACATTGAGATGAAGAACGTCGGTGGAGTAAACGTTAACAGCCAGATCGATTCATTAATTAATTAATCTTCGTTATTGGTTCGTTTAAAGAATTTCAAATGTTAGTTGCAAAATGGCATCGGCAGCTAACGGCTCGTAGTTCTTTATTAATTTAATTATACATTTTTCATTGGAATTTCCGCACGTGACATGGTGTCGGAAAGATCAGCTTTTCGTTCGTTAACCGGGTGAAGATTATTAATGAAATTTCAGTCGAGGGAAAATGAGGCGTAACGATGACGATGCAACAGATTGCATCCGCGCTCGTCGTCATTTCTAATCCAGGCGAGGAGGACCGTCAATTTCCACGCTCGACTATTTCCTTTTCGACCTCACTCCAATCTGACTTCTTACCCTCGCTTTTCCTGCAGCGATGTGGCACACCGTGCCACTTTGTCCCGCTAACAACTCCAAGCACTTCTCTCTTCGGTTTCATTGCCTACGCCAGCGTTTCTCAAACTACGACACAAATGGCCAGCGTGACAATAGGGGGGCCATCGGGACAACTGTTGTTGCGGTCGTTGAAATCACCATTCAATGCGAGACAGAATGGTATCGAATACGAAGGCGCGTCATCCTGGGCGATTTGCGTACGAATAACGAGAAGCTTTATTACCGCCAGTTGTGGCAATTGCAACGCTATGCTCTTCTTCTTCACTGAGCTTAAATATCACTCGGATTATATCAGCGAGCAATGGCTGAGAATCCACACCATTCGTTAACTTTACGTTGGTTCGGTTTCAGCTATTTAAGCTGACTAAGCTAATCGAGGTGGAAAATGTTCTAGAAATTTAGCACCGTAAATTCCAGAAATAACCCACCGAGACGTTTAATTTAAATTCCATAAATTGAAGCTTACAAAACGGCCCGAAAGAGAGGTCTATGTACGGTTTAATAAAACAAGAAGGATGCGGAAGAATGCATTCGCTTCGAATGCAAACGTGTGACCTTATTCTTCCTCCTTTCGTATAAAACAAATTGAGGAGCGCTGGCTGACGTTACGTCGTACGTACTGACTTCACACGTGCACCTTGACCGTCAGGAATAAAACAAAGTGCACGTGTTGATATGTGAATACCGTAAGACCAGCGATAGCTTCGTATTTCCGCCTTCAGCGTGTCGGTATCCGATCGTTATTAATTCCCCGCATACTCTACCGTCGCGGATGACTGTCGTTAAGTCAGTAGATGAGGTTTAGGGAGTAACTCTACCGGAATAGTAACGTAGGATATGGGTGACAGGAGATCCACTGACCATTCGCAGCGACAGGGACTGGCAGTGACCCAACTCGCGATCTCTGCTTCCCACGAAAGATCTCCGATCAATCGACGCGCTCTATTAACGAACTTTCAGGCGACAAATTGGGTCTGCTGGCTGTTGGTCGCGTGCGTGTGCCTCGTCGAAGCCAGGTACAAGATCAGAAGACCACCGTTACCTCCGCCGCAGCCGCCGAAATTAATGTACAAGAAGTCGTGGCCGATCGCCCATAGGATCTCGATGGGGCACACGATGCACATCAACGGGAACCTGCCGCCGAAAAGAGTCCCTCACAAACCACCGAATTACAGGTGACTCAGCCGAGCGACCGTTGCCTGGGAATGCTTGCGTCTGTGATCGAACGTGAGTCGTTCGTCTCGCCGTTTCAGGATCCGTCGACCGCCGATGTTCAACGTGCCCGCTGCCATTTGGAAGAATCAGATGCCGATCCGAGCACCTCTGAGCAACCACGTGGTTCTGCCGCAACGCCCGCCCGTTAAAGAGTTCCATTCCGTGAACAAGATGCCAGAGTACAGCCCGGAGTACAGGCCGGAAGCCGCGGTCCTACCGCCGACCCACAGGGGTGGCGTGGACGACGACAAAGGACCGATTCACACCATCCCCGCGCCGAATCTTAGCCCCATGGACAAGCCTTTCAATGGAGAGGTGAATGGAGTAGAAGCCCACCAACGTCAGCCATCCACCGACGCTACTTTTAAGCATAATCCTCACGGTTCGTTATTAATTCTAAATGATTACAGCGACCTAGCTTCGAGCGTGCTTGAGAGGGCAATGCTAGTATTGTTCCTCCGCAGGTTCTCTGTTGGTACCGAACTTCGATATCGCGACGATCAGCACAAGTCTAGCCCCGCAGTGGACCGTGACCAGTCCCACGCCGACCCAACACCAGTACGAAGTAACCGAAACCAATGAACTTAATCAGAAGGAGTATCCAACCGTGCTACCGACGTTCTTCCCTCCGGATTTCGCGACAGGACTCTCGACCATAGTAAACCCCGATTTGCAGTCCAATGACGTGTTCTTGAACAATCATCCAGCCTCGAATATAGGTCTCATTGGGACTAACATTCAGCTGGGGCAGCCGGGCCTACCGATGCAAACGAATCTTCACAGTTCCCTTCACGTCGGTTTCCCCGGCACTGGTGGCCAAACGCCGTACATCATAAACCAACAGATGCCTGATTTACATGTTGGCCATCCGGCTCCGGCTGGCCCTCCACTCTCGGCCACGCAACTTTATGATCTTTTGAACAGCTTCCCTCAGAAAGTACCCGAACCGTACCAGCCAGGTAGGATTCGCAATGATTATTTTGCTTTTTTCTTACTTTTCTAGTAGAATAAAGCTGGGAATCCACTTGGCAGCTAAGCTAAGCTAGGCTAAGTTAAGCTAAGCTAAGTTTAAAGTTAGTTTCCATAGAACCTTATGGACCCGTTTCCACCAAAAGCTAAGCTAAGCTGTACTTTGTTTTTTTCGGAAGCTAAGTTCGCTCGACGTAGCTATGTTTCGGGAAAATCGCTCGCGAGAGAATAAGATAGCATAGTTTAGCTTAGCTTTCAGGTGGATTCCCGGGTGAAGGACGTTGAAGCTAATTTTGTAAAGCTTAGCATAGCATAACGTAGCACAGCATAGAATAGCATAGCATAGCATAGCATAGTGTTGCGAGCACCGGGTATAGGCCCGTGCATAGCCTGCTGGTGCTTGTAGCTGAAGATAGAAGAAGGTCGGCCCCCTTCAAGTGGGCGATCGGGAGGCCGACAAGAAGACGGTCCTCTAGCACACACCATCACGGCCGGACGTGTCGGGCTTAGCCTGTATCTTTGTGTATCTATAGCCTGTGTCCTATGTACCAAATATAGTTCAGTCGTGTGTGCGCCCGTCTAATCATTATTCTACTTCTTTGCGTCGGGGTGGCCTGCGGTGGAAACGCCCCGACGCAACAATAGCACAGCATAACGTAGCATAGCATAGATTAGCTTAGCTCCCAGGTGGATTCCCGGCTGAAGTCATGCATCAGCACGAGATGGATCATAGAATGCATCGAGAGAAAATATCTACCGCTTCATCTTTCTCAGAACGTGAGCTAGAAGCATCTAATGCGAAGCGCGCATTAGTTCGCGACGAGCATAAGTGTTATCGATGTGGAGCATCCATTCGGCGAACGGCGCCGGGGAATCGGGGAGATAAATCCAAGTATTTTGATTCCAGGTCAACAGCCGCAACTTCAGCAACACATTCTTCAGCAGCAACTCGGTCAATTCTTCCAACCTGCCGGAGTAACAGGTTTCTCCCAGCCCCAGATGCAATCATTCAATTACGACGAGCAAGATAACAAGGAGCAACAGCAGCAGCAGCAGCAGCAACAACAACAACAGCAGATCTTATTCAATCGAGATTACGTCGCCGGAAAAGTTAATACGAATTACAACGTGGAAGCAGAGGCTCCCGTGGACGATCAGCAGTCCGATAATCTGCGCCAGAACGAGAATCTCGCGTATATCGCTGACGGATCCGAACAATTGGAGAACAACATCGAGTATGACGAACCAAATGATCCAAGCAGTCAGACCACATACTTTAATAAAGTAGCCAACAACGATGCTCTGTCTACACAATTTTATACGACACTGCCGAATCGCGAGGCGGCTGAAAAATTGGCTGCACTCGCAGCAGCTGGAAATGTCAATAGCCAGTTGATAGGGCAACTGCGAAAGCAACAGCAGCAGCAGCAACAACAGCAGCAACAGGAAACTGTACACAACGAGGATCCTATGCCCCCGAATCATAAGCACGAAGATCAACAGACTAATGCCGACGGTCGTTACGACTACAAATATCAGCAAGACAGAGCGCAGAATCGGCAGAAACAACGCCACAGTCAACAAGAACAGGAATACGAGGAGCAGCAAGAAGGGTACGATAGGCAACAGCAGCGCCAACGGCAAAGTAGCGTGTACACTAACAAACTACCGTTAAGAATCATGGTACCTGATGAAAATGAGTACAGCAACACTGAGTCGCAAAATGACGAGGCAAAAGAAAATGCAGAAATGGAGTACGAATATGAGAGCGACGAGGCGGATGCTACGAATTCGCAATCCGACGCCAAGTTCGACGGAAGAACGTCTTACGAGCAGTCGAACGTTGAATTCGGGTCGCGGTTGAGTCCGAAGACTGCAACGTAAACTTTAATCGCAGAGCATTCTGTACATATCGTTGAGCGTGAATATTTATTGCAATCCTGTTAACCGGTTAGTTAACTTATTTGGGCTTTTTTTTTGATACCTGACTCGATAACGGGCAAGGCTTCTCTGAAATGGGACGTTTACTGCTGATTCTGCAAGGTATGTCGACGGAACTTGTGCCGGAAGTTACACGAATACAGAGATAAATCTTTCTTAGGGTGCAATTCGTTGGGTTACCGAGTATTTTCTATTGAAGCAACTTTCGTCGACGATACATTGAGAACAGTTGTCTGAAGAATGACATAATGTATTTAAGATTATTTATTATTAGATAATTTGTTACTGTATTTGCAATTGCTTGTAAAAAGATGGACGAACCCCTGCCATTGATTTACAGAATTTATTATTTATTTCAATCATTGCGCATCACCAATTTCAGTTACAATTGTATATGTACATATGTATCATTGCGGTAATCTACTTAATATGGTACAGGAGCCATTTCGGATACAAAGAAAAATCTATCGAGATTCTATCTTTCAAGGATTGCGCTTACATTGTTTCACGTCTCATTTTATAAAATTAGCCAATGAAACAGCCATGTAGTAGAAAATATCTTACAGGACATAATTCCACATCGTTAATATTATCATAGTGTTTACGAGCGAGAGAACTTGAATCCTGAAAAAACAAATCTCTCCTTATAGAAAAACAAAGGTACTGCAGCAGTACAGTGCTTAGATATCCACGAAATTTGAAATGGTGTCGTAAACTGACGATGTGTCGTGAGGAAACGCTACTATGATCGGTCCATGAACCACGGCTTGCCATCATGCGTGAATCTCTTTGTTAGAATATCGCAACCAGTTTCGGTAACTAATAGCGTGTGCTCGAACTGTGCTGACCATTGGCCATCTGCAGTAACTGCGGTCCAATTGTCAGGCCACATTTCATCCCTCCATGTACCTTGAGATATCATTGGCTCTATAGTAAAGCAATGTCCTGGCTTCATCACGCCAACCGCTTTGTTTTCTGAAAATAGCCGAAGACGGTTGCGTCAAGGTGATCAGCTCGATCTAACAGTTACGAATGAAATACTTACTGGCATAGTGAGGCACACTTGGCGCAGTGTGGAATAAACGGTGAATACCGTGGCCGCAGTAACTGCGCACCACACTGAACCCATGTGCCTGAGCATGTTTCTGAATTATGTTTCCAATTTCCCTGTACTTCTCACCAGGCCGTACGATGTCGATAGCTTTCGACAAACACTCGTATGTAACATCTACCAATTTCCTCACTTTGGGCTTCACAGTGCCGACCAGAAACGTTTCGTTTAAGTCACCATGAAAGCCGTTATGATACACAGTTACGTCCACTGTGAATAGAAATGAATTACAAGATTACAGTGATTATATCGAAGACTGAGAAACACGTTATACCATACCATTGCAAACATCTCCATCTTGCAGCGGCCTGCTATCAGGAATTCCATGGCAGATCACTTCGTTCACAGAAGTGCAGCAACTAGCTGGGAACTGATAATAATTCAGCGGAGATGGATAACAGTCTCTTTCGATACAAGCCTCGTGGACTGCTTTATCGATCTCAGCCGTTGTCACGCCTACGTCGCAGGTGCGTGCAGCTTCGTCCAAAACTTCACGCCCGAGCTGTGGAAGCAATTCTAATTTATAGCCTTCCGAGAGCACAGGTTAAGAGTAGTCATTTTTGAAGAGCATCCACGTATCATCATACTTTACAAGCCACTCGCATGCCCTCGATTTCCTCATCGTCGAGGACTTTTATCTGAGCAGAACCTCGTACTGCTTGCTCGCTCACGGGGACACCAGTGGGATGCGTAGCGTAATCTGGACGTTTGATACTGTCCGGTACTTCTCGGCGAGGTTCTTTCTTATGAGGGCGTAATTTACCAGTGTAATGATAGGAAGGCCATGGGTTATACTCGTTGGAAGAGTTATCTCCACCTGTACCCTCTGGTTTAAAAATGTCATTATTACATGTTACTTTCTACTCGATTACTTATGTACATTTTTAATAAAATCTATGCTGGTAATTACTATTGCTTATGAATTTCAATTTACTACTACAGACGCATCTTACATAAGTACCGATCATTGAACTTACTTGCTAACTGATGAATAACTTTATGTTTCTTCCAGCTCCGTTTGAAGCAATCCTAAAATGTATTGGTAAAACGTGACCACAATCAGAGGACCATTAAGGTGTTACCCACAGGCAGAGGGAGAAGGGTAAAGGGTTGAAAGAAACTTTATTAATTTATTTCAGAAAAAGCATCGGAAGTTTAGTTTTTGTGAACGCTATACATATACGTACACGTGTAACATCGTATATTAACAGTAACCACTACTGGCGAGCCTAGGCTACGATTATTTAATGAATAAAAGAAGATAGTCGGTGCCTAACATTCAGATTCCTGCTAATCGCTGTCACGCGATACGAATCCAGATATCAAACATAAAGATTCATCCCGTGACTTAACCTACAAACACGCAGGGTGGTTCTCACCTGGGTACAGAAATATGAGCCTTGTATCCCAATTTTCAGACAGGTCGGACATTGAAGGCTGGCCATAGTTTTGCAGCCGGGAGTTTCGCACATACCGTAGGCGAGTGCCATTTTCGCGTTGAACTTTCCTTACGTGCCTGTGTGACGTGACTCGGCGAACGAGACACGAACGGCAAGAAGTAATTCGAGACGATCCTGTGCTGTTTTACCGACAGATTTAGCCCTTATTTCGTTACGGACGACGAATTTGTAACACCGCGAATGAGGCATAGAATGCACTTTACATTTTCCAGAGGCTGCCGCAGTGTACAGAATCTGAATTATCGATGTAAATCAAAATCGCATCTAGATTACAGAGCACTCTATTTGCGAAGGACGGTCAGTTTAATAATTGAAAGTATAGATTAGAAACAGGAATGAGGTATAAAATAAACCGAACGTCCAATGCATTTTTCTGTCCCTGGTTTGTGGCGTCACAGACGAGGTATAGGCACAGATATAGGGTTGCCACCTTTTTTACGGGAAAATAACGTAAATTTGCTTTCGTGGAGTATAAAAAAAGTACGCTCGAAAAAACTAAAAGTACCTTTTGATCTTATTAGTTTATATTTCTTCCGAACATATTTTTTATTGCTTTTAGCATTACAGAGCAACTTTTTATCATTTTGAAATAACTCGGTAGCATTATTGCACTCAATATTCATATTAAAATATATAAATACAGTCGAACCTAGGTAACTCGAAAACCTCTATAAGGCAAAAATTTTCTTCACTTCCATCCGCTTTGCTGTAAACACCTCTAGATACTTTGGTAGAATGCATTGAGCTATAAAAAATACCTGGAGAGTGAACAGCAATGGGAAGAAGTAGAGGCGACATTTTTATAGCTCAATGCTCGAACTCCACAAACCTATCCCATATCACACACGAGGTATAGGATAGACCTATCACCTTATGGATGTTCGTGTCACCACCCAAACTGTATTACCGACTACTCTGAAACGTGTGAAATGCTGAAAGGTGTGTGCGTACTTGTATACGTGTGACTTGTTAAGAGAGAGAGAGAGTTTGACATAGAGGATAAGCTTTTGCTACGCTTCAGCATTCGGCATCCTTTACTAGCTACTAGGTTAGTAGATGATGCCGCATGCTTAAGTATTTGCTTAAGAATAAGTAGCGACTGAGAATACCGTCCTAAGCTTTGGCTCGGTTTGTCAACGACTCACGCGGATTTCTTTACGAAAATCCATTTCGGGGATCAAGACACTATGGCGCTCAAAAATGGCATTTCTTTAAAGCCCGTGCAAACTATAAATTACACGACATTGTTTATTAGCACTTTGTGTGTAGTAGAACCCTTTCACGTGTCGTAAGCCGAAAAGTATTAAAAATTCACGTTGTTACTGACATTCCCGCAACTTTCTAATGCACTGTTTAATCATTCTAGTGAAGTAATAATAATTGGATTCTATTTGCCCCGAGTATTAGTTTACCGCCGACACTGAAATTTACAGTAAAATCTAATTTGCAACTGCAAATCGAGTTACTTTTGAAACCCACATTGCGAAATAAAATTTTGTCTAACCCTGAGAAATTCATCGATTCAGTGAAGTGTGTGCATGTCATGTAGTGCATATTACAATTCTTCCTCGGATTATTGAAATGCTTTTTTTCTCGGATTATCGGGAAAGACCTACCCACCCCACAGTTTTGCTTCCTCGCTGCGAGTGAGGGCCTGCAGTCCCGGGTAGGCCGCCCGTTAACTGCCGAGAGCAATAAAACCATTGGGCCAGGTAAAATACCCGGTACAGAAAAATAAAATGTTCATGTTTTTGATAAATGTTCATGGAAGTATTACCAATGGATTTTTTAAGGTTTTGCGATGAAAATGAGTTCAAACGCGAAACAATTAGGTCCATTTTTAATGAACATCACTACGTTTACTAAATGTTGTAATTCACACAGAGGAAAGTGGTTTCTAACCCAGACATATTTTGTAGAAATGGGTCACTTTCGAAGGTACCTCCATGTTGGTGTGCTCGGATACTTGGTAACGTTTCCCAAACATCTTCCAAGCATCTTGGTAACGTTTCCCATGTAGAATCTTCCCTTTCATTTTCTAGTGTCTGTTCTCGAACACCCTGTAGATATATACTCAAAGAATTACTGTTTGCTGAGAGGCATGACAGATGCATTTATTGTTACAATTCCATTAAATACAAATCAGGCAGATGTACATACTGTGTACAACAATACAATTCTAGTGATAGTCATGTGAACCGCAGAGATTAAAATATTCGCAGTACAATATTACTTCGCTGAAGATGAAAATGGCACAATGGTATCGTAATTCAAATTAGTTAAATTTAAATTAGTTAAAAAATTTAAAAAATTGAATTTCATTTACATATTTAAAGGGAAGAGATAGAAAACAAACGTATTATTTGAAAATCGTGTTATTTCGAATGATCGAGACATTCCTTTACATTTCTCATGAAATACATACAGTGAATTATGTTTCATTTTTGAAGTATCATTTAATATTTTATAATATTACAGTAATGTTTTACGATACCACTGTAACGTTATTGTTTACATTTTGTCTTTGAAATGTAATGCATTAATATTTTTGCATTAAGACAAGTCATTTTGCAGAAATACTATGAAAACAGGAATGACTTAAAGGCTACACATTTTTATAGCTTGTATTATCTTATTTAAGACTCCAAATTAATCAGTAATTATTCTTATTATAGTAAGTAATCAATAATTCATCAATGTTTTGTGCTACCGTTTATAATTTGTTTATAAACTCCGTTTATAAATCAATAGTTTTTCTTCATAGGTAAATGAATTTTATTTTTAATCAACGAATAAAGTTCTTTAAACTTGTTTAATATAAGAATACATATAAAATATTTCTTCAAATTTATTTTCAATTTTATTTTGTGCTATAGTTTATTTAATTAAATGTCAGCAAAATGTGGAGTCTTAAATTTGATTTCGATGCCTAATATTTTTTAATTATTCATCTACTTATTTTAAATCTAATAAAATTTCTATTCTAAGTATAGTAATTGCCTCGCAAAAGCTTTTAAAAAAGTTTGTAAATGGAAGATTCAGGGGAGCAATTTTAAAGAAATTTGAAAAGAAAAAGAATTTTTGAGTGGGGTCGTCGTTGTCCTACGTTGTGCGTTACCATGTTTGCTAAACAATTTGAAATTGAACTTATTCTAAATATAAGAGTTACTACATTTTTATATTTTTGTTCTCATTATGTCTAGTTTATACTATAGGATAACATTTCCAGATCAAATCACATTACAAAATAAAATAAATTTCATATTGTAATGCAATCAATCCTTGCATCATAGAACACGTAACACACCACTGGTCATATCTACAAAAACGCAATTGAACTTTAGAGAAGCATTTATTACTGTATTTACTAATTCTTATAAATCATTGGAAGCTGTGACATTTTTATAAGATATGTGAAACAAAATGTTCAAGGAAATTGTTACAAAATGGGTATTCTTCTAAAAATATAGGAAGATGAAACAGAAAAACAAAAAACTAAAAACTAATTCTAAGGTTAGAAATTTATGTCTATAAGCTTATTAATCTGGTCTACAATATTAAGTTTTGTTTCAAATGCTATGAACATTCTTTTTTAGGTACACCATTAATGAGCAATATTTTGCTTTATGCTGATTTAACAAGAACCCATGATGTTTACGTAAGGTCACTAGAAACGGAATACTTAAATATTTCCCTTAATTGTAAAACCAGAAAAATATGGACAACATTTTGTTACAGAAAAACTGATCTAGAAAGAAAATCTAACAGCTTTAAAGGGCAATAACGCTGAGCGCGATTTCGACGTCTCAAGGTCATCTTAATTAGAGTTCTGAAGTTGTTAGTAGAACGATGTATTTTTATCCAGTTGATCAAACATTAATGATCCTGATAATTTTGAATAAAATTTCACATACATTTTGCAATAATTCCATTTCTAAAGGATATACGTAACCGTTCCGTTTCTCGTGATTCACTTTCAATAATTATAATTTTAAATTCAGTATACCGGAAGGAAAGAAGATGCAGAGCCTTGCAAGGACTTCTATAACTCGACAAAAATACTGAATTTCATATTCGTTGAATGTTTGTTACCTTTCCAAAGCTTCGCTTCCCTTTTCCTTCATTGTTGAGAGAAACTTAATTACTTTTGCTGCCCAAGAAGACATACACTGCTGAACATACTATGCTTATGCGAGTAATTATTGATTATAAATTTCGTTATTATTATATTTGAAGGGTAAATGTTTATTATTCTTTAAATGTGAATTATAGAATTAAGTAATCTTGAATTACAGTGATTACAATTATTATTTTCTTCAGGTTCTCATAATTAATTAGGTGCTCAATGATAAGCTATAGTTTTGATACCTTATAAAACTAATTGGCACTATCCACTGTCATTGTAAATATCAAAACTGTGAAAGTATCGATTATTCCGTTAACAAAATAACGTATCTGACGTATTTACACAAAATTCACGTCCAGTCACTACAGGACAAGAGAATCTGGAAAGTAAAATCGCACAAAACAACTGCAAAACATAAGGGAATGCAATATGCTAATAATTAATCTGATAGCGATAATAGAATATAAAACGTAAGGTGTAAATAATTACGTGATAAAAATTGGTAATCAAATTTTCATCAAAAACTATTACGTTAATGTACAGGATCATCGTGTATGCAAACAAAAGAAACGACATAACAATATCGAACCTTCGTTACGAATAAGTTTGCATTTATAGTAGCTATATCATTAAGTTGCACATGTGACTTATTAGAAAAAAATCTTTTGCCTTGAAAAATAAACGTTTCCTTGTCCTGTTAATTATTGTACCTGATTGAGGAAAGCAAAAGCTTTATAAAAGGTCATCTTAATTTAAGAAAAGTTCTAGTTGTATAATGTATCTTTGACAGCAATGCTTACACTTTTTTTTTTCATACAATATGTTTCATGATAATAATTATGCATACAAATAGTGTACCACAAGAATTGTAAACGTTAATATAAATGCACAGAAACATCGTAAATATTCTTATCAAGTAATCCTAATTACTAGAAGACAATCGTGTATTTATCATTGAATATACGCTGATAAAATTCACTTCGAAAACGAAAGGGAATGGAGCACTATTATTACTTATTAGATAGTGACAATCTTTCTCATATTTCCCTATACTGTTATATGAATTTCGTGCTTCATTTAATTCGCAATCGATAATCTATTTCGATAATTAATCAATGGCTTATACCTGTGTCGCAATGATCGGAGCACGAAGTTGTAAACTTACAAACTTACAACTTGTAAAACTTTACAGAGAAACGAATTTCCCTTTCATTCAATTATTCATTCCTAATAAAAGAACAATTAAATATTGCGACACGTCTTCTCTTTAACATACTGAAATGAAATAATTGTCTTTCCAGCACCAGTGTACCAAAAAGGAGGATTCAATTTTTCACTAAAAATTGGTATTGGTATAAATATTTTCAGGAAAATGACGGATTCGTGAGTATAGAATATTATACATTCTTTAAATACTGGGAGACTGTTCTATCATAAAATAATAAAATACGGGTCGCTAAGATTTAATTGTTCCTTTATCATTTTACTCTATGCAGACCAACTTCAGCTCCAAACGATGATCAGTTCTCTATCGTTCAGTACAGTAGAATTCGCCTGTCCACTGCCTTCCGGCATATAGGACACTCCGACATCCGGTCACCGCACATTTGGCAGGTTCCGTGGCCGCATAGGAATATCATGTTCTTCAAACGATCCAGGCAAACTGGGCACATGGTCTGCGAGAAGAAAAGGCCGAAGAAAATTAAGATGTACTTGTCCGTTCAAGTGAATTCATTAATTTAGCTTGATTTGCGACAACGACCAACTACATTGAATACTAATCATGTAATTTCCATAATTCGATGAAACTCCTCTGAAACGAGCATTTTAACACGTCCGCAACGAGAATTAATTTCAGTGCTCAACCATGGCTGTGATTTCGTATATGTCCTTTACAATTTTATAAAAAAATCCCAGGGTGACTGTACAAAAGCGTAGAAGTTATTATTTCAGAATTTTACATTTTAGTTGCTTGAATTTTCGCGAGCCATATCAAAAGCTTATGTTCTCTACGTATTTTACCTATATACGTTACAGATAATAATAATCGAAACGACAGTGTTTAATACACACCTGTTCTTTGATGTCCTGCAGCTGCTGTTCGAGTTTCTCTATATCACTGAGAGTTTTATCAATACTTCCATTGTTCATAATAGGCTCACCACCTCCGGTAGCTTGCTTACTTGTTGTTGGTTCCTCTTCCGAATCGCTCTTAACTTCTGTGATGGTACCTGTTTGTAATACAACGATTCGTGTAAAGAATAGAATGCTTTTCAGTCTCAATGCAATTTCTATTTTATTCCCACTGAATGATTATCTTAACTTAAACTATAGAACTATCAATGTGAAAGAAATGAATGTTTAATAGACTAGTTTTTTTTTGTGTCCCTCTTCTAGTTCGGATAATGGATGGTTCTACTGTGCCCGAGTAGATGTATTCTCGATATTTCTACCTGAAGTATTGCATCCCTTAACGTAAGTGACATCACCTCCTCCGCCACAGCAAACTGATAGTGGCACCATGTGTTGAATTTGAGCCCTGCATTGGACGCACTTCTTCATAAGGGCAGCGCAGCTTTCGCAAGCGCACATATGCCCGCATGGGCGAAACAGTACGCCGGCTTTGCGGTCGGAACAAACGACGCACTCTTCGATCTGCAAACAAATAATTTCGATTTTTCCAGCTTCTCTGTACCACGCTGATAATTAGCACGCCCTGTGCCACGCGGGTCATCGGTGAGCCACAATATCTATCGCAAGTACAACTTTCATCGGAGAGTTTCATTTCGAAGGATACTTCATCGATACACTTGAAATTTTCAGAAAATATGTATTTTGTGGAACTATCAAAAATGAACTACGATCGTGTTTTCTTTCAACAAGTATACTTTTAAAGATCATTGTTTTATTTTATCTATAAGACTTGATCTTTTGCATTTTAGTGATGCATTTAGTGATGCAAAAGTCTTCCCCTTTAGGGAAGACTTTTTACTGAATTATTAGACAAAAGGATTTGCACATCGTTTGCTTAAATTCCTAAAAATTAAAGTTCTTTCAAACCATTCAAACACTGACAGCTTGTGATTGCTTGCAATCGCGATGAAGAAACGAAGGAAATGCCACATCGTACCTTTAACATCTACCAATTCCCAGCGTTCAGCAGATACAAATTTAGAAATTTTCTAAAATTTTACAAGATCTACATGTACAAATTCTAAACAAAATTTGAAAAACGTAATTTATTTTAAACTGCTATAATCAGGTATTTTAGTAGCACGTAAAATATTTAGTTACCTATTACTGCATTATAATAAGACAATGAACACAGAATTTTGTCGCGAAGATATCTTACCTTCAGTCTCGACATAACGTTCTCCCTGCAGATCAGACATTTCCTTACCCTCGGTGCACAAGTGTTGCAACAAGCTACATGTCCGCAGGGGCTGAAGAGCATTTCGCGTTTTCCATCCGAGCAGACCAAACACTCGTCGATCGTCGCTGATGGAGCTGACGGTTCGATACTGTGTCTGCAAGTGTAATTACGTGTGTTGGATACTCGTAAAAATGAAAATTTACTAATTAATTAATTTACTAATAAATTAATTATATAATGTCTTCTTACTTCTTTGTTATTTACGTCTCTGCCATTCTTAGTTCTTTATTTTATAGTAGTTTAAGATCTAAGGGTGGATGGAAGAAATAAATAATAACTAAATTAATTAATTTACTAATAAATAACAAAGAAGTAAGAAGACATTATATAATTACAATTCCATTAACAGTTTGTAAAAATTCGAGAAGTTGAATAATTCTGTCACGCATCTTTTTAGCCAGATTTTTTACAACATGTTACAGGAGAAATGTAGAAAATTGACGACAGAGGAATTATTTCTTCACTGTTTGAAAAAATTAAATTAGTACCAGAGTACTGAGTTTAACTGTGAATTAGAGGCGCATTTAAGATTTGATTGCAGTAGATTACAGCAGCGTATTGCTGCGTACATATTGTACCCTATATTATACGAGAACCAACATGTTGCACAGCTAAATCTGTGCTTCGAAAACGTGGAGATTACTCTGCTTACAGATATGTAAATTATCCACCGTATTTGCACGCTTGAGTACGATATACACTTAAGGGGACCAGGCAGTCGAAAAATCGATTTTTATTGCATTTTCCGAAAGTACTACGTTTTGCCCAGAAACATTAAACGCGTTTCTCTCGAATATTTTTTTCTCTTCATTTTTTTTCTGATTGCGAACGAATTGAGGTTCAGATCGACTTGGCAAAAATTACAGGACGTGTAAAACATGCGCCATTTCGGAGCAAACCTCTTATAGGGTTCGTAAAAATTCGAGATTTTCATAAAAAAAATAAGAAGTCACCGGATTTTGATAGAGCTCCATCATTTTGCTTGTGCTATAAGAGGTTTGCCCCGAAATGGCACATGTTTTACACATCCTGCAATTTTTTCCAAGTCGATCTGAACCTCAATTCGTTCGCAATCAGAAAAAAAAATGAAGAGAAAAAAATATTCGAGAAAAACGCGTTTAAAGTTTCTGGGCAAAGGCGACGCTATAGCTTGCCCCTTGACGTTTCTAGCTGCCAAATCTACAATTTTGCGAATTTTACTATAAACCAAGCGGCATTTTATAAAGAAAAGATAGTACTTTCGGAAAATGCAATACAAAATCGATTTTTCGACTGCCTAGTCCCCTTAATAGAATACCACTTTAACCTTTAGAGGGCCGGGCTGGTCACTACAGTGTCCACGTAAAAATTTGGATACTTTGCCGAACATGTTGGTGGTATTTATGCATAAATTTTAAGTAAATAAAATTTGCAATTTCAATGAAAAAATCCCGGCCCTCTAAAGGCAGTCCGGGCCCGCATTTTACGGAATATCAGAATACTTATAACCGCAGAACTAAGCGCTGTTGGACATATGTGTATACCAACATTTTTTTATCCTGATCCTGAAAAAATGACCTACATTTTTACAAACACTCTATAAAACGAAGGCTTTCGTCACATTTCTCCTAAATAAAAATACGATTTTCGTTGAAAGTTCTCCAAAATGTTGCATTCTCCACACTCGACAAATAAAGCCATACACAAACTTCATCATTTTCGCTGTACTCGAAAACGACGAACGGTGTTTCAAAACATCTTGGCTCAAGTTGCCCTGATTTCCAAGGGCTCATTTGACCATCGCCCCTGAACCGCGACGATGTTTCTGGGTGAAAAGAGATTAGAATTACTAACGATTCTCGGTCCTTGTGGCAGGTAGTAAGCGTCTTGCAGAGATTCGGGTCCGGGCATAGGTCAAGAGGTGTCTGTCCCTTTTTGTTCTTAAGTTCCAGATCGGCTCCGTGGGCAGCCAGGAAGCAGGCAATGAAAGAGCTGCTCTTCTTGTCCTGGCCCTGCGCGCCAAGGCCCATCAGGAGGCGTCCTACGTCCTGAACATCCTGCAGCTGTCGCAGCTGCGACAACGTGTGATATCTCAAGGCTTCGTGAAGAGGCGTGTCGCCATCCTTGTCCGCCACGTTCAAGTTGGCGCCTTCGCGCACCAGCAGCTGCAACAGTATTTTACGACTTGCATACACGCAATTATTGAGAAACGTTGCGAAGTAAATCCGCCGCCTCGAGTCGCAGCGATGTCTTAATATTTCTACTAAATTCTAGACTAATTTCAATGTTTCGTCGAATTTTATTCCATACGAATTGAAATCAAGTGGAAAGAGCGTGCTGAATGGCTAACAGTCTATCGTCGAGGAAGATGTCACGATACTTCGTTGCGTCGAAAAAGCTCGGCGCTGGAAATGGTGTTTCAAAAGAAAACGGGACAGTGGAAATGCTCGGTGAATCGTTTTGCGAAACATGGGATCAGAGGTGAATTCCTTTCTGGGCGAGATGAACGTACACGAACGATCTGCGTGTGCTGTCGCTCGACAGCGAGGTGCAGCGCTGTCTGCAAATTGACATTTTGCAAATCCAGGTCGGCTTTCCCGGCACGTGCCAACTGTTCAGCGACTTCGACATGATTGTTGAGGGCAGCCAGGTGAAGGGCCGTGTAGCCATCGTCCTTTTTCTCGTCAACTATCCATGGTCGCGGAAGTTTCGAGAGGAGCACCCGCATCGCGCTGCAATCAGAAAGAAGACACCTTTCACACACGATTCGTCACCTTAATCGCGGCTGCAGCTTTGTATAATTATAGTAAAACACTCACAAGGGAAGATCCCGAACCGGAAATTTAAAAAAATTCTGAAACTTTGTGAATATATAGGGGATTTTCTCTTGATTACAGCGCAATTTTTGTTTGCTGCCCAAATTCAGTCTAAGCGGGTGGAATTAACCCCTCGGCTATTTTCCGGTTTTACTTTGTAACTCGCAATTTGTAAGAGATAGGAGAAAAGTTTCAAGACAAAAGTTACTTCGTTTAATTAGATCTATCATTTGGTGAAGAAATTATTTTACAGTTCACGAGTTATAACACCAAATCGGAAAATAACCGGATTTTCAGCGGTCAATTACACACCCTTAGAGTGAATTTGGGCAAAAAACAAAAATTGCGTTGTAATGAGGAGGAAATTCTCTACATATTCATAAAGTTTCAGAATTTTTCGAATTTCCGGGTTCGGGATGTTCCCTTGTCAGTAGAAAAGAAACGTTTCGTGCCATTTTCGCCTTAATATGAGATTTTTACTTTCTTCCTAATCGTGGTACGGGAAGAAGTTAGTTCAGAAAGATATGGACGGTTAAGATAGTCTTTTTGAGTAGGATTCGCGAGAAGGATTCTTTTGTATATTATATCTGCACTTTTTATTAATTTTGCATACAATTATTGGTGAAGTAGGTGAAAAGTAAATATATTTAAGATATTATGTGTGTGATAAAGATGTGGCTTTTTTATTCGTTGACAGCGTCTACCGTCTTAAATTGTTTCTGGTAAGAGTTACGTACATTCTACGGTTACTATAGAGTCGTTAAAGTTTATACAGGGCTTCACCTGTCTTCAGAGAAATGTTTTAGTAACAAAGCCTTTATTTTGCATAGAATGTAACACGCAATCTACAAGCAGTATTTGATATCCCCATTATCTTATGCATATTGATTTACTGGAGTATGGCCCCTGCAATATGTTTGGGAATTCAATATTCGTCAATAATTACCTACAATTAGGTATAAACACACTCTATGCTGGGTGTCTCGCATTTGACACGAGAAGCGGAAGTTTGTAATTTCTATATTCCAACAAATGAATTGAAATTACAGGATTAACATTCTGAATATGTGTA
Source organism: Andrena cerasifolii (assembly GCF_050908995.1). Classification (NCBI taxonomy): domain Eukaryota; kingdom Metazoa; phylum Arthropoda; class Insecta; order Hymenoptera; family Andrenidae; genus Andrena; species Andrena cerasifolii. The sequence goes on along the minus strand of NC_135119.1, from coordinate 21,594,491 downwards.
AGCCTTGGCTTTCCAGAAAAAATGCTGAATAACAATCAAACACGTATGCACTGAACGTTAATTCTATATACAAATCATAAGAGTACCTATATAATCTTATAACAAACTATTTTAACAATCTTGATTTTTGAAGTGTTCTTTATAATTTTTAACACTGAACTATTTAAAGCGGAAATAATATACATATGTATGTACAATAGTGGCGAACTGCGCACTAAATTCAGATAACTTTCAACACTATACACTTTGTGATATATATATTTTTTATTTATTTATTTAAGTGCTTATTTACGATATATATATCAGCACTTAAATAAATAAATAAAATATTGGGAGTTCAGATAACAAAATAGATTATTCTATATACTTGAGTACGCGTAAGAGGTGTCAAAAATATTTTTCCCATATAGTTACTGGTGCAAACTGTAAACAACAATTACGTCGTCTTTAAATATTAAAAGAAAGTGTCGAAAAGCAACATCGAAGAGCACAGCGTTAAACGAATGGATGTTGCTTTAAAAAATAATGAAAATCTAATGCCTCGACGTTGATTTAAATGTTGGCAACGCAGAATTATAAACGACTTAACGATTATTGTCGTTAAACCCTGCCCGATGCAGGCTTTAAGCAGGCTGATCGGAAATCGCAATTGTCGCTGGCGGGTCCAAAACGGATTTGTTATCAAAGGATGCGCAATCAATTACATTGTTTGGGACACGCTTGTAATTCGATGCCGCTTTATTGCTCCGCATTAGTGTCGCCATGTGCAGTTGTTAACCAACGGCAAATCGCGTGAAATCAAACAGATATTCGTCGCTCGGGTATTTTCGGGGGCTGTCGATGGGGAACGGTTTACGCAGAAATCAACCGAAATCCTTTCTCTGTTTATGACCACGGCATCATTAGCAGGCATGTTTGTTGATTAACAAACCCTGCAAACTATGATTTGTAATAGCCGGTGTACGTAGATTACGCAGCAGCAGATGTTCATAATAGTGTGCCCATGATCTACACCATCGTTCCGCGCGACATTGCTATATGACTAGTGGAAATGGACGTTGCCCCAATTAAGACTGGCATCTTTCAGATTCCACACAAATATCGGAAAATCTTAAGCAATTCTGACGCGCACCATTCTTTTTAGCCCCTATTCGCGGATCTTCTGCGTCCAACCAGCTGTCTTACGCCTACGCGGTTTAACAGGGGGTAATTTCATTTCAACTACAAGTCGTTTAGTGTAGCTTGGTACCGTTCGAAGATAAATATATTTTCGGGCTTTAAACAAACTTTTCAATGATCTATTTTAACGGAGTAGGTACATTGTTAGATGGAGCAGCATCTCCTCTTCAGTAATCTACACTGAAGATCTTTCTATGAAAAATATTTTATATAAAAACTGTGCATTACCGAGGAACACACGTACATACTACCGCAATTAATTCTCAACTCTATTCCTATTTTTTTATAAGACATAGAGCCCCCCACTTTCAGTAGTAAATAAGATATAGAATAGCTATTTCCCTGTAGAATTTGAAAGAGGATCCGTCTAGCCATCTCCTCTTCAGTAATCTACACTGAAGATCCTTCTACGAAAAATATTTTATATAAAAACTGTGCATTACCGAGGAACACACGTACATACTACCTCAATTAATTCTCAACTGTATTCCTATTTTTTTATAAGACATGGAGCTCACTTTCAGCATTAAATAAGATATAGAATAGCTATTTCCCTGTAGAATTTGAAAGGGGATCCGTCTAGCCAGGTAATATTTTAATCCTCCGCCACACACGTGGTAATTGTGTACGGTTTTATAGTAACCGCAGGCAGTTCTAATTCCAGGAGCCGGTTTCCACAGCCTGCTATCTTTATCGCGTGTTAATTATAAAAACTTCATTTCACCGATGCGCCAGGAAGACACTTCCAACTATGGTTGTGCTTGGCGAGGTCCCATGGAGAGACTTTCCTTCAGGCTACAGACAGAAAGAGACGTGACAGCTGTCTTCTGACAGGACCTCCTCGAGGCACCAGCACGCTTGGGGTACCACAGGCATGCATATGTTTGCCGCACGCACGTGCACGTGTTTGAAACTTGTCACGTGCGTTTCCGATAGACATCGAGCAGTCGTTTTTCAACCAGATATATACCTCTAGCAGGACACTCGTTTTCTATAGCACTCTTATCTGACGGTTCTACCATCCAAACGCTGCGCCACTCCAATGTTCCGTTCGAACCGAGCATGTCCTTGCGAAATATCTCTTGTTACTCCATGGTTCTTAATACTCGTTTCTATCACTAAAATGTAACAGTACACGTACATGTTCGTACATGTTAATGGCAGGAACCTGGAAACGTGCAATGCGAACTCTAAAAGGGGAAGATTCTTCGTAGAAAAGTATCGAAAAATGCGCATTGAGATTTTCTGAAAATCTAGTGAAATGACATTTCGATCGCCAAATACACTGTACGAAATTTTGAATTGGTGCCCAATTGACAAAAGATGTCCTCGAGGAAGCTTTTACTTTCGGGCAAAAATTGAAAGTGAACGATACAGATCAGAATTTCTTGAAATTTTTTAATACATTATAAATTTGAATAAATTTATCGAAGCAAACGATCTCAGCGTGTAGACTAGAGGATGAAGCGAAATCTGCCTGTTCCTATGAAGCTCACCGAAATCTCGGTAGTCCTGGTTACGAAATTGAGAAATGGAAGAATTCTCTCCGACAGAACGAAGCGGACGAATTTTAACGAGTAACGTATTCCCGGACAAAGAAGAAAGAGCGAATAGAAGCGCCTACTCTGCCTCATGATTAACACAAATGGTCCATTACCCGCATCGGTTCGTATAATTGTCGTTTTACCGCAGGATCGATTTGCCCGCGCCTAACAGCTCTTTCCCCAGTTTTATTCGATTTCGAGGCGTCATTACGCATTTTACGTTCCCCCGTTTGCGCCAAAAAGACCGCCCTCGGAGACTATAAAATTTTTACGGTGCTTCGCCGGCGGATCCCCCTTTTTTTTTTCTTTTAAGCTAGGCCTCGTAGGCACCGAGCTACTCGTTCGGAGGCAACCGCAATCACGAGCTCGCGAATCGAGCGACTTTATCGGTATAAATATTCAGAAGGGATCGAGTGGCGGTGCTATTGCGTTAATAGCTGTAAATTGATTAATTCGCCTGGAAGATTCGCGCTCTGTGCAATTTCAGCCGTTTCGATTTCATTGCTTTGTTTTAAAGGCTGGGTGCGCTCGAATTCCGAAAGTCCTTCTGCCCTTTTTCACTTGCGTTCCATTACGAGGCTTTCGTATCGTGCTACATCCCCTTTTGGGGTATTTCAATATCATTTTTTTTTAGTAAGATTTCTCGCTGTTGAGTGATGTAATTCTGAATAATTTTTTTTCCATGCGGAACAAAGTAATAATTAGAGATCCCTATTTCACGTGTATTAACGTATCCGTATTTTGATTCGTCTGATTTTTAATATCTATAGATATCCCAGAACTCTGACGGATTGCGAAATTCATAAAAGAATTAATGTATTTAAATACATTTACTAGAATAATATGCGGAAAGTATGGTTTTACAAATTTTCAGATTGTAACTGATAACACAATTATAAAATTAACAAGATTTATTTAATCGATTACCTATTCTGATACAAAAAAATTAAGACCTTACTGGTAATAAGCGAGTTTCTTTTTAGACGCAACGATAATCCTTAAAATTGAAAAACATCACTCGGTTTTATTACACTTATTGCTTAAGTGACCGCCATTGCCCATTCCCCCGTAGTTAATGCCCAATTCTGATCAAAATACACAAATACGTTAATAAACGTGTATTTAAAAATACACGTGAAATAGTGCACGGGTACCCGTGTATTAAAAGCTACACGGATCGAGGTACGGATATATGTAATACACGTGTACCCATTTTTTTTTACTACACGTACCATACCATGGTCTCTAGTAATAATTAAGTTCTTCAGGGGTCTATGTTTAAAAAATTATATATATTATATAATTATAATATATATTTAAAAAAAATATATATTTAAAAAAAAAGTACCGCAATATCGGTGATTGCTAATGGAACTTCATCTCCGTGTTGCTGGTATCGTTTCCCTGCGTGAGCAAATGGACAGGGACAATTTTAAAGGAGCAGACATGTTTATCGAGCGTTTACTAACGTTCAAATTACAACTTGATGCGACGTGTGTGCCTGTATGTCGCCGACGTGCATCTAATAGAACGAGACATCGTGCGTGACAGAGACATGCCCGATATTTGAGCACGTCACATCACGGTGCACGGTAGCAGATACGTCACACGAGTGTCATCCACAGCAACCGAGCAACGGATGTCGTCACGTCGACGATATTATTACGACCGCCGTCTCTGCGAAACTTTCTCATCAATAATAATTATAAGTAGCGTCATCGCCGCTGCCACCGTAATTTATGCGTGCGTTACGTAAGCTATCGCGGCACAATTGGGCTGGCTTCGAAATGTTCCAATTCAAGGATGAAGCACTTCCACCAGTTGCCTCGTGCACAGCGAGCAAATGGCATCATCGATGCTAATAAACAACTAAACATCACAAATTATTGGCTCGTCCCTCTCCTTTTATTCGTGACCTAGAATCGACACCACTGCTATTTAAGAGGATTGCTGTAGGCAGTTTGTCAACGCGTGTTTCCTACTTCTGCCGGGAACATTAAAAGCAGAGTAAATAAATTTAAAAATCAGAGATACTATTTTTTAGGATAAATTTGGCTGTTATACTTGAATACAGTGTTTTTAATTATCAAGTGGTGTTTGTTATTAGTCGGGAGGTTTTGTTGGTTTACTTCAATAATTAAGTATCACTGTATTTTCTTTTTAAATATTTATGTATGTATTAGTGAATGGGAACAAGCGTGTAATTTTTCTTTCAATTATTTCGTTATTCGATTCCTAAGAAAACGATGGTACCGCAAGTTTGTTTGTAGTGAAGTAGTGGCACAGAATTTTTTAAGCAGTTCTTAATTAAAAACGTAATGAAAAATATACACATAATTTCAGGCTTCGATATTGTTTTTGATATACTCGAATCCATCACCGCGCGAGACACTTTCGCGAAAGTATCGAACAGTCTTGCCGGGGTAATAAATCTTTCCTCACGAAGGATTATTAAATTAAGCGAGTTAGTTTGCCGTAATGGCAGAATAATAAGCAGTATGAATTACACGACATGAAATCGTAAAATACGTTATAAGTGTCCTAATTACAAGTTCGGTAATTACACGGTTGAAGTCAGTTTACGGTTGGGCATTCTTAAAGCTATTAACATAGTAACCGTAACGACTCATTCATCAATATTTTTGCATCCCCGTTTCGCTTGATGCAGCAATTTGCTGAAAATTTAAAATTCATTTAATTTAAACCATAAATCAATATAAGAATAAGTCTAGAAAAAATAGTCTCGTTTCGGGAAAAGGCAGTCTTTTTATTAATGCTGTTACAATAACTTATCCCACTCATGCTGCTATTACAGTTTAATTCTATGAAGCATAAATATTCAAGGAGCTTTCTTGGGAAAGTCGCAACTTGACAAGTTCCTTATTCGTTATTTTCATTCCCAACCGATCTTAATATTTTTAGGACACAGTATTCTCATTTAGTTGCAAATTACAAATATATGCATGTGTGTGTATGTTCATCTAGTTTCACCTGCTGTAATTTGACGTTTATAGGATTGCTCTCGAACGTTTGTAAAGCATTCTCCAGTGAGCACTTTGTCATTATAATTTGTAATTTTTTCATTCCCGCAGGATTTAAGGCGCGATTCACGTCATCTGAAGGAAGAGGATAAAAACAAACCAGAGATTCGACTTGACAGCGCGCTGACATTACAGCGAATGTCGCTCGCAATTATATTTTATTTATTGTCTCGGGGAACCGTCGTAATTACGATAATTGTCACTGGTGGTAAATCAGTATGCGACAGTAATGTCTCTGCCGTGGACTTATGGCGAAATCATGGGAAAGTGATGCAGAGAAAACGTGCATTTGGGACAAGTACTTATACATATGTATGTGCACGTCATAAATAGCAGTGTAATTAATTATGTTTCTTTAATGATATAATACAATTTTTTTATCACTTTCTAGCCTTTAGCTTTTAGTTCTAGTTCTTCGATTTAGTTTTAGTCTTTAGTTTCAGTTTTTGTATTCGAATCTTATTTCTTAGGTTCGTACCTTTACACTAATCCAGACGATATGCCTAATCACAGCTTTAGCTTGGCCTCGCCTTTATCACCATCCCATGCACCAGATTGGTGAAATAAAGACGGAAAATAAAAATAAAATAAATGCAGTATTATCATATATTGTTAAATAACAATAATCTAACAGTTTTACAATTTAATCCCCTACAGCCGAAATTTTTAGAACATCGATAGGCATTGAAGATTGTATATAAATTAGCAGATACATTTTAGTTTCGTTTCATACACATTTTAGTGTAAAATAAAGTTATGTCTATGTAACAGTAGTTGAATATGAAAGTTATATCTGTAGTCGTTTGAGAATTGAAAGTTACACGGCGTTATAAAGGGTTAATGTACTTTATACATATGAATACGCATTTTAATTTTTAAACAAATTTCTACCTTTCTTCAGTGTTCATACATACTACATACAAATCTGATTAAATCATTGAAATAACACTCAGAATATTTCATGTGGAAACAGATTTGATCTAAAACGAGATGCAATTTTCATGCCACATACAGAGAAACTAATCAATTTCCTTCTAAATTATCTAAGTGGAACATAAATATTAATAACTCATTACAAACTTGCGCAGCAGCATTCATTAAGGAGACCTTCTAGAGCCCAAAAAATAGGTGATCTTTAGAAATTAATTAAAGGAAAACTACTATATATAATTTAATGGGACTTTTTGCTTTGTATTAAGGATGTCTTAGATTATAGAAATATATTTTTTGTTTTATAATTAATCATTGCAGACGGCACTGGGGAGTCGTTAAAGTCAAGGCGTCAAAAAATTGATCCAAATCGGTGGGATCTGTATCTCCAAAAGTTATTATCGGATTCGACTGAAACTTTTTTTATTTTGAAGAATATACTTCTGGCTAGGGGGGGGGGGGGGCAGAAAAAATTACAAAAATAACATTTTTTTTAGAAAATAACGATACTTGAAGTTTGAAATCACTTTTCCCCTATATTTTTCACCCTTTCAACGGCTTTGAAAATTATAAATTTTCAATTTTTGTATTTTTTCTGATATCACCCCTAGTCAAAAGTATATTCTTCAAAATAGAAAAAGTTTCAGTCGAATCGGATAATAACTTTTGGAGATACAGGTCCCACCGTTTTGAGAACACTGTTTCGAGAAAAGCGCGTTTAAAGTTTTACGTGGGCGTCGCGTGGCCGGTTGTTGCCCATGCATTTGCCGCTACTCAAATGCCTATCACTTCAGGAATTTTACGAATTTCAACAAATCCTTTTAAACACGTATTCCTAAAAGGTTGAACATTCAAAAAATAAAATAAAAAAAAATCGACTTTCAGACCGAAAGGTGCCCTTAACGAACACAAACAGACCCATTACTCTATTCCATATTATTTATACTAACACATTGACGTCAATATCATGATTTCCATCGATTATTCCCTGCAAGCCTAAGAATTCATCTCAATTTCATATTTACCACCAATAAAACCACACCAATCACAGATTTCCACTCCATTCACAATACGCTGTCTCGATGATTTTCAAAAAGCGAAGAGCACCTAGGAAATTTCAAGAAGATCGACAGCTGACATGAGTTTACACCAAACGACGCGGCCGCCAAAGTGTTAACCGAGAAACGAATATGCATCGCGAGGTACATCGCGGTCAAAATAATTGCAAGCTGGCGGCGAGATAGGGGTGGAGGGGGGCATATGAATCTCATTAATGAATGGCGTGGTTCAGCATACGGAGCAAGATACTTGCTTCGAATCTCGTCCACTTTGTATCGGTATCGTCCAACACGCGCCCGCCGCCGTACGTGTATATATCGTGCATTTAGTGAGTCACTGACAAACGAGGCATCATTGCAGAGTCTACCGAGAACTCGCTGTACACGCGGCTCTGTTTCCGATCTCCGCGGTCGGTGCGTTTCGCCTCTGTTCTTCTCCCGTTCGCGAGCCACGCTCCTGTTCGGTGGCCAGTGAGTCAGCGGAGAGAGATCGCGCTGCGGAGTGCTAAATATATAATTGACGCGAGTGCAATCACGGGGGTAAGGTGGCGCATCCCCGAAACTCCATCGATCGCCTCGATCACTACCGGACGGGATCACGAATTCTCGGATAAATCAGGCGGCTCCGGGACCATGGTTCACGGACGCATGACGTTTCGCCGGGGAGATCGCGCTGTGAGGTCACTCGTGAGATCACGATCATCTGCTCCCTTCTTCGCCGCTCCTTTCCGGTCTCGCACGGCGATGATCCCGGCTCCGCCGCGAATCCTCGGTGGACGATGGACCGAGTGGGCGCCTTCGTGGCGTTCCATTGGCAGGGATTGCATTCCACGCGATGGGAATTGGTATCGGTCAAGTTAAACGTACCGAGATGCTGGCCGCTAATGGCGGGACGGAAAGTGTAACACACTTCTTCTTGGTAAGTCGGCTGAAATTTAACGCGACTGTTAATTGCCACTTGAACGAGGTGGATCGAATCGATCAGTCGCGGAGGTTGCGCGACTGCTGCGCCGAGCGCCAATTGCTCTTTCTTGATACACATGCGGCGTTTGATAGCGTTCATCTGGTATCGTGGTCCTTGAAGTATTCTAGCGTTGATCGTAACTGAATTTTGGAACGGCCTCTCTTCGGTTTCCAGCGGCTGAATTTAGTGTAATGTATAAGTTGATGGTTCTGCCAATGGTGTGCAGGATTGTTTTTAGGTATTCCGGATAAAGTGATAAGGAAATGTTTTGTAACAAAGTTTATCCGACGGGCAATAAATTGCAGTAAAACGTGTCGAAAATTCTTTATTTTACAACGGTCGATAGCATACGATTTATCACGAAGTCTCATGAGTGATACAAAGATGAATTTAATTGGCTTTAATATCGTGACCTTGGGATGACCTTGAACTTAAATGCTCGCATTGCAAGTAGACGACCCTGCGAACTTTTATCCAAAGATTGGAGGGAAAACGAAGAAGTAATTAAAGCATCTGAAGCACGTACTGCCTCTTTGATTGCAAGCAATTACGATTGTCTCGCTGCACAGTAGCAAAGACAAAAGTTCATTCGAAGCGTGTTTCGCGATATTCTTAAAATATTCACGAGCGATCAAGAAGTCGCGATAGGGAATCTTTAAACCTCGGAGCTGTTTATCTCGGCGGTTCGCGCGGAATAGAGGCGAAATTCCATTTATCTTCCTTTTCGTTTCGGCCGCGCGTCTCCTCCGTAGATTGTTTCGAAGTTTTCGGATTTCCTATCAGTCATTCACGTCCGCCGAGGAGCCGATTCGATCAAAACTCCGGGCGATAAATAAACCTTCAATTTCTCGTTCCCCACCTTGCTGTCCATCAATTCTTCAATTCCGGAAGCGCGTATCGCCGACGCGCGCCGAAATAAATTCCCTTCTCATTCTTGAGGACGGGTCCTATTCCTTTGGAGAACACACCAATGCTCGGAGCCGAGAATTTCTCGGGGCCTAACCGAGCAAAATTACCCCTACCCTTCCATGATTTCTATTACAAATATTAATGATTAATATTCAGCTCTGATTTGAAATTAAATGGCATTCCGTCTGGAAATCATTTTAACGAATGCACGTGAATAATATCCGTATAAAGTTATTCCAACATGATTATATTTTCTGGAATATACATATATTGAAACAGAATAAAAAAAAAATAGCTTTACGTAGATTCGAACTGATGTCCTATGATTTTATTATTATTAAATTTCGTGTATTTCACGCTCCTGTATTATTTTACACTGTATTTTAATATTCCATTTCATTGAAATATTATATTTTGCTCCGTGCCTGTCGGTATACTTTGACTTCTTCGCAAAGAATATTTCGTTGCCACTTTTTCCTCAGTTTTATATTATTGTTTTAATTACCTACGTCACGTTCCGTTAGGAAATACTGCGTTCTACTGGTTTTCATAGAGAAAATGGGAACAAATCCGTTTGTTCTAAAAAATTTGTATAGCACCTACCTATCGAAGCTTTCGCTGTAAGAATAGTTTTCCTATTTTTGAAACAATGTCGAGACGCTGATATCAATATCGCGATTTGAGATTGGCGACGATTCGAACGTGTAAATCGCTTCGCTGAACGGCGTATTTCCTATTGATCCGCGAATTTTTCGAGGGAAAAAGAGTGTTAGGGATCGGTTAATGGAACTTTCAACGAGGCCCAACCATCGACATTGTCAATCGACAGTGGCAATCCCCTCGTGGCTCTGTTGTTAAATACGCTTGATTTGCTTGGACTAAAAAAAAAAAAGAGTTGCGGAGTAAATGGGTACGGTTCGCGATTGTATCGGTAGGTACTCCAATACCGTTCTTAACCGCGGAAGTGAGACTGCTTCGCCTCTTTTGCGCGAGAATTAATTTTCAATACGAGAATTTTTACTTTCTGCGCGGTAGTCTTATTGATTGGGGAAAGTAGTTTTTCAGGGAAAGGTTTCGTCACCGATATATGGAGAAAGAAATGGAAAACGTTATCGGCGAATTTGGGAAAATGTTTACTTGAGTTTATGCGTTTAACGCCACGAAAAAAAATAGAATGATATAGGGTAAAAGACCCAATTACTGACACCTAATCAATTACTGTCACCTTAAGCTATTTTACTTAAAGTAACGAATAAATAAACTATAGTATATAATCTATAGTATAGATTATAGGTTGAATTACATAATTCTTCTCGTGTATGACTTTACAACGTTTATTTATTCGTTATTTTAAGTAAAATAGCTTAAGGTGACAGTAATTGGTTAGAACAATTCAATAATCATAGTCCAAAAAACAAGTGAACAGAATGGAAATTTATTTTCGAAAACTAGTTTTTCTTTTTCGAGAAATTATACATGTAAAAGAAACAGAAAACTATAAACTTTCTTATTTTCAAGGAATCAACTTTGAGGGAAATCAATTCACTTTGCCAGAGAACAGGAATTAATAATGTCGACACCTTAAATTTAACTGTTAAATAAAATCACAAACACAAATTCTGCATTTATGACAATCATTAATATTACTCAAAGAGCGCCTTTTATCGGCAGCCACGTCATGGCCAAATCACTGTTCATATTTGAAATTAGCCAAAGGGAGGTTTGTCGAAGGAAGAAAAAAAAAACGTGGAAAGAGGAGAAACAGAGGCGAGGGAGCTAATATGCAGAAGCCATGAAGAACGTTAGCCACCGTGACGCAATTTCCGCCGCTTCTATCAGAATTGGCACTCCCAGTGGCCGAAGAGTGCCGATGCACTTCAAAGAGGTCCTCTTCTCTTTCGACTCTCCGATTCGTTGATTCGATTCGTCCATTTTCTGTCATTTCGCGGTGCACGCGAGACAGAACACCGACGCGAAGGTTTTCGCTTCTGACAGAACGTAATTGGAATAATGATACCTATCAATTTTTTCGACGAACGTTGATTCGATGCCAGGCGAGGTTAAACACTTTTACGTTGTTGTTGATTCCCCAGGAGTCTTTCCAACGTAATCTATTATTTGTTTCGTGGACGACAACATCGAGGTGTTGCTGCGTTGTTTAAATTAAAAGATTATAGGTCATAAGAATCGTGGTTACGTGGCTTGTGTCCTAATTTTTTGAAAATGTCTTAAACTTCTGGCACAATAATGGCGAATCGAAATTGTACAATTGGGTTTTCTCTGACTGTGTTACTGCTACAGGTATTCATAATCAGTATTTTAATATCAATGGAATATACAAATGTGAGGCTGACAGGAATAACCATGTGTAGAAAGATATGGAACAGAGTTTCAGTGACTCGTCCTCGGCAGATTTTCAAAATCTATTCTCCCCAGGGAAAATCCTTCCACGGAAGAAAAACATACCTATGGTATCATTTTCAGTACCCTAACACAGTGGCGCACCCAGAGGAGGAGCTTTGTAAAAAGAAAAGAAAACTGGATTTATTCTTTAAATAAATTTGCATAATCACTTAATGAATTTTATTGAATTTTCATTAAAAATATTTTTATCCTTTCAACTCGGCTTTCCCCAAAATTAAATGCTGAGTGCGTCACTGCTCTGTCACCTTCGCAAATAAGGATCTAAAAAGGAACCTGAATTCCACTACTGAGTATCAGTTATCAAACACCACGAGTGCCTTGTATCTACATCACAAGTAGTGTTCCTTCTCGAGAATGCTTTCTCGAGAATTTCTCGAGAAATTTTATAATCGCTTATTTCTTATTTCTCGAGAAATACTATAATTTCTCGAGAAACTTAAGTCTAGGAAAAATATTATAAATCTGATTTATTTTCGTAAATGAATGTATTACTAGTTAATCGCGAACGTATAAACACATCTACAATTTATAATACATCTTATTAATAACATTAGAACTTATATGAATTCCAATAGAAAATCACAGTACAGAAGATTCGATATTATTAACTGCTGAAGGTGCTCTTAAATTCTTATTTAAAAATTTAGAAAAATTGTATGCTGAATTAAGTACCTAATGAGTTTCTTGTGGCTATTAAAGAAGAAATACTGAAAAGAGGAGATAAGACTATTGTACCCCGTATAAAATTTTTACATGATCCAGAATTTCTTCCAAAACCGTCAAAAGACGCATTTTTTCATTTAACAGCCAAGACAGATTTTTCTAAAACGTCAAAATATAACAGTAACAGATTTTGCCACAAAAACAAAATAGATTCTCTGACGCTACATTAGACGCATTGTGCTATTTAAAAATAAATTTTAAAACCAAAAAGTAATGTTTCGCTTTGTACAAATTTTGTATTAAATAAATAAATTTACCAATTATATTTAATATCTATTTTTTCATTTACACAAGTTTTGTACAAATTAGACAGGAATAATCATTTACTTAAAGTTTTCTTGTGTTTTTGATAAATATTATCAACACTATTCCAAAAATATAATTTTTCCAATATTTTTTTCAATTTCTCGAGAATTCTCGAGAATTCTCAAGAAATATGACCTCAGTTCTGATTTCTCTGAAACAAAAAATATCGAGAACTCAGGAACACTAATCACAATTAATCGAGCGCCCAAACTCTACAGAATGCGCTGCAAGGAAGTATTACGTCCAATTCAACAGGATCAAGCCACGAATGCTGGAAATCACGAAACCCCATCCAGCGACCAGCAACTTCAAAAGACAGGCTTCCTCGCGATGCTTAAAAAACACTTACGAAATTCTCGCTAACTCACGAGGACGATTCGATTCCTGCTGGAAGGTCCTGGCAGCTCGAAACGGCAGGCTCACGTGCCATCGTGACCAGACCTCGAACCCCATCGTCGAGCTCGCATCGCCGTGACGAAAATCGAAATTCCTCAGGGACACCGTCGAAGGGGTTGCACCCCGAGTTCGGGGGCGGCAGGGAGGCGATAGAGGGAGGGCGAAGGACGGTGACAGGGAGAGAGAGATGGTCGGAGAAAGCGAAAGGGACGGACAGGGGGCAGAGTATTCGAACCAAAACTAAATCACAACTACCAACTAATTCCATCCGCGGAGTTTGGATTCCGTGGAAGTGGAACGGGCGTTGGGGGGGAGGGAGGGCTGCTGGAAAGGGGTTGGTACTTCGTGGTCTGGATCGACGGTGGAAGAAGCGAGAAAGAGGACCACGGTGGGGGGTAAAAAAAACGGGGAAAACCGTAGGTGGAGGGATGAGGGCGTAGGGCGGGGAAAGGGCCACAGGGGGGGGGGGGGCAAGAAAGCACTTCAATCGCAGCACTTTGGCTCGAGCCGCGTAATTTATGCGTTCAATACCCGACCGCGGCACCCGGCCAGCCATTCCGCCGTGCGCTCTGAAAAAATATATTAATTCTGGGCTCCTTTAAAAGTTATTGCAAAAGGAGTTGGTTACGGTCGCCGCGGGCGGGGGTGGTGGACGGTCGGCGGGGCGAGGGGGGTGGGGCAGACGGAGACGGGGAGCCTCCAACTTTCTCGCGGCGATGGAAATGACTCCGGCGTAAAATATGGAGGCAGACAAGTCGCAGGTGCGGCCACGTAGGAGTCACCGGGAGATCGGCATCCTCGTTAGTCACCCCCGGTTTCGATCAAGGCGAACGCGATTGTCTGTTTTCCGCGGGAGTTAAGGTGAATGCACCCATTACTGACCTCGCCCCCTTTGTCTGCCAATTGCCTTTTATTTTCTATTGAAAGTGGTATAGGAATGGGTGCACGAGAGTCGAGCGGTAGGACGTTACAGTTGGAGGAATCGTATATTTTGATTCTGTCGTTATCGTGTCGTTGGCGCTGCCGTTTTCGTTAACTGTCGAACAGTTTTTCTGCTGCACTATATAGCATTATATGCAACTATGCAACAACAAAAGCTACACAGTCTTGTACTGCAAAGTTGCGCAGTAATGTAGGCAAATGCGGAGTCTGATATTAGGCAAAGGGACACGTGTGGCTTTTGTCGCCGCATCTGATAACAACAGCTATTAGGCGATGACGTTATTCATCGGAATTAATGAGCTCGGTGTAAATTATCTGCTACACTGAAGCAGGAACTCGGATTCCTGTTGATAGAGTTTGAAAATGTTGTGAGGTGGAACAAGTACGTGCGTTGAAATAGGTCTGTGGCAAAGATTTTTATCCAACATTCTCGATAATTTATGCCTCGCGCAAGCATTTTTCTGTATCGATAAAATGGGTGTAGTTACTTCTAAATGATCACATTCTTGCATGCTCGGCAATGGGGCCACCCACTTTACGAGGGAAATGTTAGCAGGTGACCGTCAATAACACTTATTTCGTACGATATTTTACAAACAAACAGGTTGCGGGCCGAGCGAAATCTGATGTCCCATAAATAATATGGTTCTGTTGCATTCGGTTTGCGTTAATTTTAAAATTCAGTTGGTAAAATTGGTAGGTATTCTGTATCCATTGCTCTATAAAGAATTAACTGCAAATCAGTATTTAATTTATATTATACACAAAGAATCCTTTTCTCTTAGAAAGCTAATAACTGAATTAAATCTCCTTTGATTAGACTCCATTAAATATTAACTCGATGAAGCATTGCAGCTAGTAACTGTATTACGTAAGAGCCGAAGAAAATAAATCAGAATTTTTCGTTCGAAGAAAAGGTCAGTTTGCAATGACGTATTTCGATAATGATCCCTGAAATGTAATGCAACAGAACGTTGCATGGCTGGTATCCATCTGTTTGCGCAACACTGGGACCTTTTTTCTTCTACCAACGTGCACACATGGTGAGTCAGGTTTAAGGCCGAGGTCGTGTGGGAGTTTTTCTCCGGAATTCTCGAGGCATCGGCAATAAATTCGTCTGAACAAAGTTGAAGCCGTAAAATAGTACATCGAACGGACTCTCCGTTCGTAGTGGCGCATAAACCACACACGCGTAAGCAAACAGAAATCTAATACAGATAGAAGCCAGTGCACCTCCGGATCCAACAGCTCCACGTTCGAGTTCTTCAAGCGATAGAATCAATAAATCCCTCGAGCCGGGAAACAAAGAGAATTAATCACTCGGGGTGTCTCAAAATCATTTAGCAAACGGAAATTTGTAAGTCTTCTTCGTACGAAACTGCACGCGCGCTTCACCGTCTGCGATTTAAATAGCGCGCGCCGGAAGTCAGACGCATAAATTTTGATTGCTCGTATCTCTAAATAGGAGCCTCCAGTTGCAGAATGGTACAGAACCTCTCTGTTTCTGTAATTTCGGCACAGCCCACGCGAATTATTTTCGAAACACGGTGCACCACCTACCTCGCGAGTAGATATGCGTGCAATTGTCAACATTCGATTTGAACAATTTTTAATACATTAACGTTGTAAGAAGAAACACTGCCCTATTACTTTCGAGACTGAGAAATGTCCACTGAATCATTGGGAACTCCGAAATTTGCAATTGTCTGGAAGTTTCATTACCGAAATAGGAGGTGTGGTTGTACAACAGAGGAGAGAGTAGTTAAATATTCAAGAACGGAGATCAACTTCTTTCCACCGTTTCGCTTTTAGCTTGAACAAGAAATTACGGGAGATCTATACAGACACTGAAGCTGTCGGACAGAAGAAGGGAAAATTAATTAATTAATTCAGCTCGTTTTTCTCGGCTGCCCTCGACGAGGGAGCAATGATGGGTGGTGGTCGCATATACCGCAGATGGAAAAGAAATTTTCCGCACGATTGCACCAACCCCCGATTGCTTACGTCATCTAACTGCTACACGAGGTGGAAAAGAATCCAAGTTTTATCCTCCCCCTCCCTCTTTCGTTCCGTGCCGTTATCCATCCTTCGCGCCGGTTCAAAATAATTCTTTCGCGCGAGGAGCCCGAGATGACATCGGACCTCTTCCATTCCCCTTAAGAATTTATAACTCGGTCTTCTGATTACGCAGATGGTTTCGACTTCAATCGAATGTATTTTTAATGAAATTATTTATGACCGCCCGAGGACATCCCTCTTCCTTGGGAGGATTTCCACGGCGGAGGATCACTCTCATTGAATTTTATGAGCCATTTGCGGCGGCCATAAAGGAAAATCTTTGGAAATCGGCCGCCCCTGAAGAAATATCTGCATTGGACCCGATGTGCAGCCGAAAAGCTACTTCTTTCACTCCAAAAAAGTGAATTAAAATGTCACGTTGCTTTAGAGAGCTGATGGGGGGAATACTTACTGTGACGTGATTCGTGTAGGCGTTGGATAATGTATAGAGTCTATTACCGCAGTTAGATATTATTTTTAGAAGCTAATATTTCTTCTGAGCTTAAATCTTCCAGCCCTCCGAACTCCGCCATTCGAACTCCGCGCTATCGTTTCTCCTGAGGTACTAATTCCGATTTATTCACTGAAGAACCACTTCCAAATCACTCTCCTACCTTGTTAGCCCCTCTGCTATCTCTAAAATCCTGAAACCTAGTACTAATTCCTGTTGCAGCTCGTTGTCAGTTCCAATTGGATGCCAGTTTCAGTTCTAATCATATACTAGTTCAGCTGCAATCGTTTACTAATTCAGCACCAATTTCAATTGCTATCAGTAAAGAAAATAGAATTTCCAATCCTAACAAAATTTAACGTAGAACCTTATTCTGAGGTAGCTGCGATGGAAATTATAATTGAAAGTGGCGTGCATTGAATCGACTATCAAGCTATCAATCATCCAAGAGTTAATATCGCTTTCCAAATAAGCTTAATCGCGGATCTCCCTTAATACAACGATCCTCCCCACCCATCGTGGTTTAAAAACAAAAGAGATTACACTTGAATCAAACAGTACAGGTCCGAAAGCAGAGGAAGAAGGGAGGATAAGGTGGCCAGGATCAGTGCGCAGCGTTGTCTCTATACAGCAGCTGGTAATTCGCACGTTATCAGTGAGATTTCTAGGAGGGGGTGGGTGGTGGCCAGGCGGGGACGTTAAATAAGATCTTAAAATATCCGTTCACCAGTGGTAATCCCCGAGACACTCGGTGACGTAACATTTTAATTTCAGCCCCGCATTCAAGCTTTCCCCGGCGAACTCCAATTTTCTATTTGCGGATATTTTATTGTACGCGCGATGCCGCGGCTAGTTCCTTTTCCGCCGTTGTCCGGCACCGGGATAAAAGCGTGGATTCCAGCCCCGACCTATTTCTCTTCATAACGGCTTTCGTTACCGGGGGAAAATAAGATTTTACATTATTCTAAAATAATGGGTTTGTTTGTGCCGCGGTACGTGCACCTGAATACAGTCGCGCTCTCAAACAGCCCAGCCAGCTGGAATTCCCGCCGCCCGCCCCCAATTGGGTCAACGGTGTTTTCCACGTTCTCGTACCTTCTTTTCTTTTTTTCTCTCTTTTTTTTTGTTCTCGAATAAATAAACGACTGCTGTTTATTTTCGGGCTGGTGCAGTTTTATTCTCGCGAAATCAAGCTCTTTCGCTTGGCCGGCTCGATGTGTGCCCGATGAAATCACCGTTCGCGGATCGTTTATTGTTAGGGGAGTCACGCGATGGCAAGATGGTTCTTAACGTTCCCGGCTTTAAGGCTTTTTCACGCGGGGCGTTTCTGCGGATGTGACTGATATTTTGGATGCATTCACTTGGGTCATTTAGTGTTATTTTAAAGAAGGTAGAGAGAGATTGGGAGTTTGTGAATATGTTTAAAGTACCAATCGTGAGCCACGAAAGTGTCTCGTGTGAAAACGTCTTTATCCTTTTAAGCACCAGGGCCTTTGGTTGGTCGATAATAAATATTTGGGAAATGTTTATGTTTTCTTTTTTCTATTTTTATACTTGGCTTCGCCCGAAATTTAGATTCTGATTTTATAAAAAAAAAATTATTTTTATTTAAATAGTCACATTCATCTGAATTAGTCAAGCATAATGAGCTCAGACACATTTTGTGATCCCAGAGTTTATCGGTCGAAAGTTTCTAGGCGACAGACAAACACAAACATATTAGAAGCTTTCTGCTTTATATATTAAGATATGTGAAACTAGCTGACGTTACCCGGTTTCATCCGGGAATTATTATTATTATTATTATGTATTATTTTAGATAGCATATTTCTAAATAGCCTATAATCTAATCTAGGACGTATGTAATGTATATTCAAAATTCCATTGAAATTCGTTCAGCCGTTTAGGCATAAAAGACGGACAAACAAACAGGCAACGTTTCACTTTTATATATTAGTAAGGATAAGGAGAGCAGTCGTGAATCACAGTGTGCCACGCGTGGAAACGCCTTTATTGTTCATGTTTGCTGTTATCCACTATCACTTCGCTTGTTTTGTGACAATATTTTGGGTAAATAATTGAATCGAGCCACCTGAACTCTGAAGTGTTCACCTTGAAGGAGACCTCTTATATTTATACATGCGAATAAAATGCAATTTATATCAATATAACGACTAAATTATGTTTTACAGTATAAAGATACTGGAACACGGTTAATTGACTGCGAAGGAATTTCGTTTCAAAGTGACATATTTCTGTAAAAATATACCCTTGATATATGGTCAAACATGATTGTGGTTTTTCAAAAAAAATAGGTGCGTTCCAACTTTTTTGACAATAGACATCAACCCATTTGTTCTGCTTCATATTTTTGTGACACGGGAATACTATTAGGACTATGAAAAAGTACTGTCAGCTTTCTCATTCATCTTTCATGTTTGTAATAAAAATGAATAGCAGGACCAAGTTATAACGTAATGGCTATTTTAATTTAGGGTTGCAAGCCATTTCGTAGGCAACATGTCTATTCCATTTGCACAAGAATTTTCTTTTTTAACAGAAAATCTTCCGAGGCACTATATCAGCGACCTCTGAAACAATTCAATTTTTAACCATTGAAAAACTTGTTCAATGCGTATTGTAAGTAAATCGGATAGAACCGTAATTTTCCAATACGTTTGTTGCAAAATAACGAAGTACCTATGTAAGTAAAACTTCATATGAAATTACATTTTACAGACCTAAGATTTAAACAGCTATAACTTCAAGTTCAAGTTCAACTGACATTAGTGTGTTAAAGCAGACAGTATAAATCACCTTAATTTTTAAAGAATTACTTTTACATGTGCCAGAAACATTGAAACACGAAACAATGATCCAGCAGTAAATGGTTATCATAAAACGGACATTAAATCCGCTCGTTCGATGCAGGCTGATTGTACCTGATAAATTTATCCTAATTATGCTTGTAACCATAAAAAGTACCATTAAGCTATGTAACCTCGCGCTTTTACGACTCACTCTCTCCTTCAAAGTGGTTAATAATCGCTATTAATTGCAACACTCCATAACTCACACCACACGGTGAGCCGTATAAATAAATCAGATAAACGTGTATGGCGAACGTTAGTTTGTTCTCAATCAATACCATCGCGACAGCAAATTATTCACGACGATAAGAAACAAGCTGTTCCAATTAACCGCCAGTGGATAAATATTCATGCCCCGAATCGCAGATGCAGATCTGTGCTTATCGCGAATGCATCTCAGCTTTTTCGAAGCGGCGCCGCGTCTTGTCGTGATTTTTGGGCGACAGGTCGATAGTAGCGCTTTTCGGGACCATTTTTTAAAGGACCAACAAGTAACACGCTTCGGAATCTACGGAGCTTCCAATAGACTCGGCGCAGCTCGTTTCACCGGGAACAAATCCGCAACACATTTCCCGCCAACACCGTGGCTGACAGCGTCCATTAACGACGTATCAGTTCTTACGTAGGCAGTTTTCGAAGTTTTATTATGCCGTAAAATTCTCGCTTCATGCCCCGCCGGCGGGCTTTAAAGCGGAAAGAGACTTTCGAAAGGGAGCTCAATCTAGATTTTAATGGCCATAATGCCTCTGTTGTTTTGAGTTCGTCTCGTCATTAGTTTCGCGAGCTCTTTCCGGTAGCGAGCTGGCAGCGCCCCAAAAATCCCACCCTCCCCCCCTGAAAAAAAGGGAAAAGAAAAAGGACACAGAAACGACAAATCTATTTGGCGAGTTTTATGACCGATTTTATGGAGCTTTATCGAGGTACTTCGCCGCTTGCTGTAACCTTTTGGTGCCTGGGTAATTGAAATTGTAGGGTGAAGTTCCCGGGAGTGCGGTGGAACATCGACTAACGATCGTCTAAAGTTGTTTAGAGTGAAAATCCTACGCCATTGTTGCTTGAGTACCGGTCTTCGTGAAGTACATTGTATAGGGAGTTTATAAATAATAAGTATGAACGTTGCAGACTAACGTAGAACGAATTAAAAGAAACAAAAACTGCTTAGGGTAACCGCGCCAGTAAATGAACACTTAAGGCTAGTGAATGAACGCTATTATAGAATTATGTTCGCAGCGAGATTGATTCCACGTGCTGCAAAAATTATTTGGATATGAAGCATGAAGTTAAAAGAAATCTCTAATTAATTAGTTGCATATTTTAATAACTTATTGGACTCGTTTTAATAAAAAATGTCCATTTACTGGTACAGCCACCCTACAAGCAGAGGTCTTTAGGTAAGTATCCGACTCCGATTGCTTTGGTTGTTGGATATGTTTTAGAGGATCGAAAAATAACAAATAGCTGCTGTTTTATTTTCGCCCGTTTGCATAGTTAGGGGGTGAAATCACCCCTCAAAGTTCATAAGAAGAGGTACAAAAGTGAGTGATGACATACAGCAAGTTACGACGGAAATTAAATTTATATCAAGTTTTATTCAATACAATGTTATAATATTCTTTGAACTAACAATAGGAACTATCTTATGAAATTTGAGAGGTGGTTTCACCCCTCCAAATATACAATTGGGTCAAAATAAAAAAAAACTTTTTTGTTATTTTTCGGTCTTCTAAAACGTATCCAACAACCAAAGCTGTCGGAGGCGGACACCTAAAAACATTTTATTAGTTATATTGTGGCAGAAGAAAGTAACCATGCACCTCGACATTTTAATTTTAAACAATAAGTTCTTATATAGCGAGGAACTACTTAGATGGAGGTTTGACGGGTGATCAAGTATGGAGGTCCAATAAAAAACCACATTCCTTCATTTCCTACAACTTCATATTAACTCTTATAAATCTCATTCTTCCTTGGTGTACCTATAAATTGATCCAGTGTAGTCATCTTTACAATGACTCGATTGTTCATTGAAAACACCAGATGAATTTATTACTAAATCTAACCCAAGCAGGGAATCCACTTGTAAATATTTTTGTAGATCTGAAATTGGGCTCTTCGGAATAAATCTTTATGTAAGGCATTTATCTATCACGTTTAAAGTATTTCTAATAATTTGCATCGACATCACCGGTTAATGTTATCGTTAGAAGCATCTCCATTTCAAAAGCCGCGGTAAATACTTTCCAGGTTGTTTGCCAGCAGCCATCCGCTGAAAGCTCCCATTTTCGTCATGGCAAACAGAACGAAACGAATCCGTGCCTGCGACGTCGCGTTTCATTACGCATTCCGCGCTCGAAATTCGCGATAATGCGATTTCGCCGACGCGAGTTCTGCGTGCGTAGTTGCACGCGCACGAACCATTCATAAATCACGTTCCAGCGAAATCGGTCAAAGTGATGCCACTGTCGCGGGGTGACGCATCGATTTTGTCGCTGAAACTTTGATTTCCCTATGTTCCACGCGATCCCTTACTGCTTCCCCCCAAAAAATAACAAAGTAGTTCATTGTGGAGTACGGGGAGAGAAAATAAATAGTCTGCAGGCTATCTGTAAAATCATTAGTGGAAGTTTAGCCACTGGAAAATTCAAAGAAATCTGATACTTTGCAGAAATGTAGAAGTTCAGTGGTCCCGATTAGCCCTAGCCCATTTTTTGTTTTTCCGATGAAGTGAGTGTAGAATTCGAACTCCCCCGAAGGAATTACAAGTTTCCATATCACCGAGCATATCTGTGAAATTGTAAAAAATATCGGAAAAAGATGAATGCATAGTATTATGGTCTTCGAAGTTCTGCTATACAATATGGTACTTACAAGATCCCGAACCCGAAAATTAAAAAAATTCTGAAACTTTGTAAATATGTAGGGGATTTCCTCCTGATTACAACGCAATTTTTGTTTGCTGCCCACTCGCACGGGGAAATTAACCCCTGAAAATTCGTAAATTTTCTAATTTTGTGTTACAACTCGCGAACTGTAAAAGGTAGGAAAGAAGTTTCAAGACAAAAGTTACTTCTTTTAATTAGATCTATCATTTGGTGAAGAAATTATTTTACAGTACACGAATTATAACACAAAATCGGAAAGTAACCGGATTTTCAGAGGTCAACTGTACCCCTTTAGAGTGAATTTGGTGAGTAAACAAAATTTGCGTTATAATCGGGAGAAAATTCCTTACATATTCACAAAGTTTCAGAATTTTTTGAATTTCTGGGTTCGGGATATTCCTTTGTTAGTAAAGAATTTAGGAAGAAGTATATGGTGGAGTAAATTCTGAAAAAATTCTCACAACTAGCATTTTGTCTATAGACATAGATTTGCTAAAGGTAGTACTATTAAAAACAAAAAAAAAATGGAAAATGGAACATATTTCAAATACAAATGTGAGCCACAATCGAGTCTCGCGCAGAAAGGTGCTTATTTCATAATCGAAGTTTGATAATAATCAATGGAAGGAAAACTGAGTAAACCGGAAGATTGTTATGAAATAATTTTTCCAGATACACTGCAAAACGAAATGTGGTTCGCACATAAAATCGTTCTCGTGCAAAGGCAGAAAAAAGTCAACGGGTAAAGTGGGGGCGGGGGAAGAAGTTGGCGAAACAACGAGTCGCTGCCGAAAAGAAAATGTAAAAAGTGGATCGAAAGAAGCCACTTCTCGAGCGGCTGAGAAAGTAGCTGAATTCCTGGCTGCGCGCGAGGGCTGCTTGAAACGTGTCACTTTTTGCCCAGTGACAAATCTATGAAACTTTACACGAAACCCACTTCCCTTTCCTGCAAACACGGACAAACGAAAGAGGGTTAATGCTATTTGTCTTACGGCTGCTGGGAAGATTACTTGGATCCTTGGTAAAGGGTGAGGGTGTTATGTCAAAAAATACTGACACGGAGGAATTGGTACCCATTGCCATGTGGTACTGGATACCAACATGTGTATACCGAATAACAGCGAAACCTACGTCGATGATAGTGAATTGGAAACATATTGGACAAAAATAGGAATTTTGAGTATACGTATTAATCCTTCAAGTAATCCGCATTTTTAAGAGTCCTGTGACTCTGTATAATGATTGAATCCTGGTCTTGATGAATATATTTTACTGTAACTTACAGCTTGAAATTTAATTACAAATATTACAAACACTTGTAATATAGAAACTAGAATTATTACGAATGAACGAAGAATCTTATTAGGGAGAGAAACCCTGTAGAATGAAATCTGTTGGCCACTTCAATATTTATATTTGTACAGTACTCACGTATATTCATTACGTTTAATACTGAAGGAACATTTTTTTAAAAAACATTATTTTTCCGACTAATAAAAGCGAATGAATATTTCACCAAATTTCACTTTTAAGGTTTGCAGGCTACTCACTACAATAGAAGATATACAATAACGAACATGCAAGAGTACCTGCATATTCCTTTCGTCTGTAATAATTATTGCAAATTGTAAAGTGATGTCGAAAGTAAAAACCACAATTTCTTCACATTTTTAAATGCAATCCACATACGAAGAAAAGTAATTAACACAATTTCAGTGTACGATTTCTATCATTGCCCAAATATTGTGCAGCTCAAAGGCAACCCATTACGTCCACAATTAATCAACATATACAAAAAGCAAAGTTATACGTATTTAGTAAGGATAAAAATTACAGAATTTAAAAGATGCTTTTTTTTCTGCGAGCCTTACTTTCCACGATTTCCCAGATGGTTGCGTTAAAAAAGCAATTCTAATCTGTCCCCCGAAGAGAAAGGACAGAGAGGGGTGCGGGGGTGGAAAGGGCGAGAAATATGAAGAAGTAGAAGAGCGTCAAAGAGGGCATATAAAATAAACATTCGTTCGGTTTACCAAATATCCTTAAGCCGCTTAAAAATCCTCCCCTAGATCGAGCGAATGACTTCCCTCTCCCTTCAGTGAAACGTCGAAGAGAGGAAGAGAGAGAAGGAGGACGAGGTGGTCTGCAAAATCCTGAGAAACTGTTCCACTTAGGACCTAGACGACTCTCTATCTTCCAGAGCTAAAATAACGATGATAATTAGAGGAAAGGGCCCATCGGCTTGCCATCCCCCTCTTCTCTATCTTCCTTTATATGTTTCCCACCCCTTTTCGACTTCGTGTCACGTTATTCTGCGGTTTTCTTTCATCAGGACGCCTAAAAACTGCTCCGAAAGCGAATTCCGGCCACCGTATCTTAGCCAGAGGTTACTTTAAGTCTTTACCGTTAGTACGCGGGTAAAGGCTATTTTCAACAACGAACTCGTAACCCGATACACATCGAGCAGGCAGCACAGTTGTCCGTGTTCCTGTAACTAGTGAACTCACGAAGTTATGGTTCGTTTAACCCTAAGATGACTTCTGGATTCATTTAGAATTAGATTCTAATACTTTAGTCCAACAATAAAGAAACAAGGTTCAATGAATTTAATTCTCCTCGTAGATAATTTATTGTCTTACTTTGACGACAGACGCTTATGTTCGAGCAAAGAGTGACGACATTCCGTATTTTGTTCCAGCGCAGAGTGGACATTTCTTATTTTTAACCAGTATACTAAATCTTTAAAGTTACCTTACGGGGGTATTTCACCCCTTTGCGTTTCGACAGTTCTCTGGTCCCAGTTGCCACCAACAAAATATGCTATCAATCGCGAAAAAATGGACATTCCCTGTTTCTCCCCCTTACCCTTCAAATAAAGGTTTCCCACTTTTTTAATCGAAGCCCTAAATCAGAAGGCGATGCGCGATAAGTTCATCTGGTGCAGCTTTGGTAGACAGCTGTGCGTCAGGGATTTTTGCTCCTGAGAAAATAATGTCGGTTACTGGGCGGGTCAAAGGATAGATTTTTAAGAGACGCGGGGGAAGATTGATTGTTTTCGTTGACACGCACACGGCTGGCGATGAGTATTTGTTACTTGTAGACGCTCTCTCTTCCTCTGTGTCTACAGTGCAATTGCTCTATCTACACTGTTTGTCCTGTCACTTAGGGTTGTCGTGCTCCTGACACTGAAATATACAGGGTGGGTCAGGAAGGGCGGTGCAACTAGGCTCGGAGTAATTCCTTGTGCAACACTAAATCGAAAATGTAGAATAAAATCGTTTGATACGAGCCTTACTTTTCGAGAAATTAGAGACTGAAAATCCACGCTGTACGCGGACGCTGAATAAAAAATTGCTTCTACTTTCGAATCGATTTTCTCGAAAATAAAGAAACTTATTCCACAATTTCGACTTATTCGTACACGGGGATTCATTTCATTGGCAGTTGAGCATACTTACTCCTAAATTCTGTCGAATTTGAGTCACGTGCCAGCGTGCGAGACAAATTTTCAAACTTGATTTTCTCAAAAACGGAGGCCGCGTATCAGAAAATTCTATTGCACATTTTCGTTTGTTATCGCACAAAGAACCACCCCCACGCTCAATTGTACCACCCATTCTGACCCGCCCTGTATAAACACTCACATTCGCGACGTCGCATCGCTCATTCCCTGCGTCATGTAACCAATGACTCCGAAAATGCGCGCGCTAATTAAGGAAGGGAAATGCGGGCCAGAAGTTGAACTCAGTATCCGTCCGGAACAATAAGAAATAGTAATAATAACATTTTCCTGACGCGGTGTTAGCGTAAAAAGAGGAGCGAGTGGAAGGGAGCAGCGAGGACGGATGGACGTGGGGCCAAGGGGAGGGTTACAACGTCGATTTTCTTTTGCGAAGAGTTGTCTCCGTCATGGCGTCAGTGCGACGTCCGAAAATAGGGGCTGTATTAGGGCGTAAGCTTGTAGTGGCTCGTTTTCGCACGGCTCACCGGACCGCGAATGCGTCGTCTTCGGCCGCCAGTAATTTTAGATCTGGAGGAGACGTCGCGACGCGAGCTGAAGGATTTCTCTTCTCTTCCTCTCGACTCCAAACGAAACGATAGTGCCAGAGTAGCATTCGAGTCGCTTTTCATTAACATCCGACGATTCTCCTTAATAACTAACACTGAACTGGATGACGCGCGATAGTCGACGAGTTAATGCTTCAGATATTCCTTAGACTGAGATTAATCCTTCCCCTTTACGCGATCTTCCTTTTATTTCATTTCCAACTTCGTAAGTAATTTTTTTGTGCCGTTGTTCGAAATTGTTTTTGTTTTCGCTGGTAAGAGCAGAGATGGATGAATGAAAAAATTAAATGACGCGAAAGATATTAAGTTAGAGACTCTGGTTATTTATTTATTTATTTATTTTTGTTAGGGGTTAAAGGTTAGGGCTGTGTGGTAGTATTAGTAACGATGAATGCCAGTTTTGGGGATTTTCTACTGTAGTAAGCGGGATTTGATTGCTTTTTGTTATAAGTGATGAATATTTAAATGGAACCCGATTAAAGAAGAAATATCTATGCATATTTGTGAGGTATTCTGTAAAGAATCGGTATCTCTGTAAAGAATTTATATGTAACACCGTTGCTTTCGATTACGCAATAGGTGTACCAAGCAAAGAAGAATCAGGCAAAGATTTGCCAATAAGAATTTTGGAAAAATTTTCAACCAAGCAGAAACGTGTGGTTCATTTGATCCTTTTTTTTTATTTATTTAATGACAGTGTGCAAGTTTAGATCTGAGTTTCTCAACTGTTTTTTTTTGTGTATGCATGTACATTAAATGATAAGTACAGAGAAAAGCAAATATTCCTGAAATTAACGCACACTTCACGGAGCTCGATACTTTAATTACTTATACAGAAAATAAATTACTGTTTACTCAAAGTAATTATGAAAATGTGACGTGAAAGTTTTAATTTGAAAATATCGACAGCAGCTACAGTTAATCGTTCAGTGTCTACTGCTAACCGATTCTATTGAACTTCCCCAACGAATTGATGGATGACGTAAGTTTTACAATTATATAGAACCATAGTTCCATTGATCAGTCTCGTTTGCGGTAATACATTCAGTATAAGTTCCTTGTTGGTACGAATAATTAAAATTGTTATTTTCACACAGGCAACAATAAGATTATCTCTATGGAGAATTATTATAAAATCACCAACCAGATCTCATGTGTCGAAAAATTACACACTTTTCTCTTGAAAGCTGCTGGAAAATATCGGGCTTATTTTGGTAAATTTACATCAACTCCGTTTTTCTTGACCTTGATCTAGAGTTCATAATTTTAAAGCACAGTGCACGCTCATTCTCCCCACGTCGTGAATTAAAATAGAATTTCCGTGGACAACAGTCTGCTTGTTTTTATAAAATTTAGAATACTAAAACTTTGTTGAATTCACCATTTACGTATCATGCCATTAAAAGAATATATTTTCAATTATTTGGCGTGGCCTGTTATACCAAATAATAAATAACAACTAACACGTGACGATTATCAATATTTCAGGTGTATGCGCAATGAATGCAAGCCATTTCTTCTTGAAATTTCAACACAACAGCTTCGTCGGATTAAACGTCTCCTCTGTTCGAAATTAAAAACTCCCGTGTTCGTTTTGGGAACCTAGCAGGCATTTAAATGCCTGGAGAACGTTGTCCGTTCATAGACTTTAGGGACGATTTCGCGACACGATCGAATAAAACTGCAATTAATTGCTGCTATAACAATACATTGTAGAAGCTCTGGCGGTGTGCCAGCACCGTTATTGCTGCAAATAACATTCTATAAATAATACTTGCGACAAGCGATCTCGCTAGCTAGCTCGCCAGCATTTCGAGTATAAGTCTTATTTAACGCTTCCACCAATTGGAATTGTAATTATTCCAACTGAAATAATTACGATTCCGGCACATTACTCATCTGCGTTTCACTTTTGGAACGCTTTGAAAAATATACTTTCCAGTAGAGTTGAAAATTAATATCCCTCGTTTATTTATTCTATGTACTAAAACTTAACATACCGAATTTATCTACTTCTTTTTTATGTTATAATATCTATATTTTTTATCGCATTAGATTTAGATAAAAATTGAAGCTTTGATTTTAAGCTTTGATGCCGCTACCATTTTGTGTAGTTACTCCTGATCCGAGTGAATATTGTTATCAATCTTTAAAATAAATTCAGAAAGTAGCAAAGGAATTTAGTTCGAACTGTAGTAAAGTTTCTTCATAATTAACATCTAGAAATCTACAGTGTTATTTAACTCGCTTTTGTGTATTTCAATCGCAAAGTTCTTGACGAAGCTTGAGAGAAAACTTTGCTATTACGAATATCTACCCTGGAATTCGTTTTAAAAAACATACCATGACCAATTTTCGTCATATTATGGACGTTTTTGAAAAAGCTTTAGACATCATTTTTCGTAAGTTTCTTTGAATTTAATTGAAAACTGTTAGGGCATTATATAAAAAAATCAAGAAATTTTATTTAATACAATCATGCATATATTCCTACTGTATTAATTACGTTTTATGATTTTATCAGCAAAGTCGATAAAGTAATGTCCAACACGAAACATTCAGGCCATCATTCCAGAATTCCAAACAGTGGATACTTATAACTAAATAACTATAAAATTCTTTCACGATAAAAATCATCGTTTCTCCTATTGCAACGCAGACTTTCTGTTCGCCAATGAGTTCAGCTGATCCAACTTCCAGTGTATTCGTGTAAAAAGGCCTCGAAGGTCTCGTTATTATTATCATTTTTAAGATACCCCCAACTTGGCCTAGAAAACTACGCCTCACCGCTGTTCGACCTGTTATCATCTGTTCAACATACACGTTTCATTAGGCGCTCGTGCCTCGGCTCGCAAAGGCATAGTTTAAGGGAGTTTAATGGGATGAATTTACTTATTTGGAGGAACTACGTTAGGCGGATTGTTTACGGGACCAGATTCCCCTTAAACCGACACGGAAAAATGTCGCGAATAAAAGGCATTAAGGATTAATGGGATCGTTTGATACGTTTACTGTGACGCGAGCTGCCTAAAATTTATGCACCGCCCCAGCCTTAATTTTTCACTGTTAGCGTAAATCTCGAGCCGCTTGAATTTACGACGGGGACCGATTATTACGCTTCGAGATTCCGATCGGCACCGCGGAAATTTCATGCGCGCCCAGCCATTTTTGTTCGAATAATTCCGTGTCCGCGGAACAGTGCAGCAATCGATCTTCTGCATTCTTTGCGAATAAACATGCGTCTGTGTGCATTTGGGCGAGCAACGAGGTGCTGACAAGCATCTGCTTTATTTATAAATATATTCTTCTGCTTTGAGGGTTTCGAGTCTTTTTTTATCGCGGCTTCGAGTTCGTCGCTGTAACATGTCTCGTGATTTGAAATTGTTTGCGTAGGTTGACAGATATAATTTAAGGGTTTATTGGCGTCCGAGGTATTTTTATTATCTATTTAGCTTTTGGATGGAGAAGCTTAACACGTCACGAAGGTCAAATTATGTAAAATTATTCGCATATCAGAATACCGTCCACCCCCTAATTTCCATTTTCTTTGAACGCTTGAATGGATTTGAATCCATTGAATTAAAAAAGGGTAAATAGATATTTCAAACGCTCTTGAAAATTTACGTTTAAAAGATTGTAAAATAACTTTTTTAAATTTAGGTGATCCTGATGTATAGTTTTTTTTTTTTGTTGCTGTGGTAGATTATTATTATTATAGTTTGATTGCAGTTCTATACGTTTATTTGTTCATTATTTCAGTATATATTTAGGGCGTGAGAAGTTCATCGATGATCTTGTGCTATTTCGTCTATGAAATTGCAGACGAGAAGATAAGCCTGGAACGCAAACGAGCTTCGTTCTTCCGCCAGAAGTGCTTGCCAAATATTCAACTTAAAATATCACTGTATATAAATAATGTGAGATACGAAGAAGGATATAGCACGTGCATTCACCATCTTCCACGTATGCATTTCAGTTGACGCGTTCCATAATTAAAAAGCTACGGAGCAATGAATTTAATATTTCATTGAAACGATTCGAAATGCGTCGCATTCTTGAAACATCTGCTTTATGTAATATTCCCAGGATAATATTTCGTCGGAACGATTTATTAGAAAAGAACACGCAACGCAGCTTAAAGTTTAAACATTTTATGCATGTGCATTCGATATCACCAACTTTTAATTTTACAAAACGATACTGAAAATCCTTCCTGACATTAAATTCATTTTATTCCTGGTGTTACACATCAAATTTTTATTCACAATACGTAGATTAACAACATCATATGATTCCAACGAAAGCTGAGAAATTTATTTATCGAGAATTTTGGAGAATGAACGACATAAAAAGTCTGATATCTTATTTTATGATTTACCTACTCAACCCTCTGACAGCGGATAGTTTGGACGACCACGCTGGAGTCCGTTGCTTCGATCCGTTTGGACCAATCTTACTATTATTACTCGATGCTCTTTTTCCCAGATCAATTCATTTTTCCACTTGCTGAGCTCTTCTCCATTACTGTTTACTATTACACTGAACAATGTTACACTGGGTCAGAAATGACCCAGGCACAGCTGACCGAGAGTGAAAAGGTCAAGAACCACTGTCTTCTTTTTTGCCAAAAACCAAAGTCAATAACGATTACGGGCAGCTATTTCATGCCAAAATTCATCAAAATCTAGTCCAAACTCTTAACACTCTGCTGATACTTAGTGAAAGCCAGATTACTTGTAAAAAATACTGATCCCAACACGCAATCGATTGTACGCACTTGTCACTTCTGAACGTAGCCCTGCAAAGTAACGTTTTCCCTACACCACGAGAACAATCTCTCAACTATTAGCTGAACCTCCCCCAGGAAGACAGACCGAATCGGTAAAATCGCTATTGCCTTGCATTTACGCACTGTCGTCCGTGTTCCATTGCTAAGAATGGCAAGCGAGGAGGAGCGGAAAACTCAGTTATTCCATTCATCCGGTCAAAAAGCGTCGGTCGCTCTGGGCGAGGATGAAAATTCGACCGAAGCATCAATTTCACGTGGCGAAACTGATTGCGCCGGGCAAAGGGGTTGGAACGTCATTCTATCGAGTCCTCTGCTCGGATTCCCTGTTTAAAGACGCGCCGTAGCGCAAGGGGGCGAGGAACTGTGCGTACAGTACATACGTCTTTGTACGGCATCGCGGGCAGAGAAAAGAAGAAAGCAAAGGGGCGCGAGGGGTAAAAGAGGCCCGACGAGCGGGGCGGGAGGGTCGGCAGCGGGGGGGGGCACGGAGGAGGAAAGGAAAAAGAAGCAGGAGGGGGAGGAGAAGGAACGAGACAGAGGCCTGGGTAAGTTATCACTCGAGTCTGGACCAGGAATAGTCGCCATGTGGTGGCAGCCGTGGGACTGACTATTTTCGGGTAAAGACAAATTTGGCGCGATGCGCTACGAAGGAGCAAGCAAGCCTCGTGGTAGTCTCAAGTGTAAGCTTACATGTGCTGGGGGGTGTCGGCCACGACATGCAGAGGCCAATGGGATCTGTGCGGCCATTTTTAGAGGGCTCGTTGAAGCAAGCGTGCTCAAAGCTTTGGCAGCATTCAGTCTGAAGCAGTCAGCCGGTTAGGAGGATTCGGTAGAGAAGTTCCTGACACCGAGCTGCGCCACCCGGTCTTTGATCGTTGCACCCCGCGACCAACATCCTCGGCCTCCCGAAGGACTCTGTCTGCCACGAAGGCCCGACATAGGCGGCCCGCACGTAATCGGCCAGTACAGGGAAGTGCCAGGTATCCAGGTACTTGACGAACGGCGGGAACGTAACGGTTTTCAGGATGTTCCTCCTAATACGCGGACCCCGCCTGCACCGAGTCAGTGGATTACGTAATCTGTCCTGCCCGATCATGAAACAGGTACTATCGGCTACGCGACGGGGTAAGGATCGAGTCTTCTCTGCTCAGAACCGGCCAACCGCCCATGAAGATCCACAGCCAGTTCACAGGAACGATTCGCTCGCGGACGATCGTCTTCCTCAGCCGGGCGACTGTTCCGTGCTTCCTTACTTCCCATAGTGAATGTGACGTATGGAATGTAAAGAAGTATGGAGCTGCGCCCAGGTGTACCATCGAGTTGGACGGTCTCGGGCCCGTTGTTCATCGCCAGACCTCGCCCAAACAGTTGATGAAACGGTTGAACGCATTCCAGGCTGAAGGCGCGAGCGTGCCGCGGCGAACGAGGTGATCTCGGGGAGTAAGCCGTGCTTAGAACGGCGGGAAATGAATTCCGTCGATATTTACACGTTTCCACGAAGCCGCCGATGGGAAGAGTGCGCGACGGCGTCGCAACAGCCACGTTCAGGGCCTCCGCGGAAGCGTATTAAGCAGTTGTTGCACCGAACAAGGATTGCACTAGTCGGTACTCCCTGGGGCTATCAGCTAAAGGCCAGAAATAGACCCCAGTTCCACGTATTCAGTAACGTGGCCCCAGCATCTTTCTACGTCCATGTGGCCTCTCGTGTTCTCTATTTACGGGCTGGCTGTGACCACCATGTGGTCGCCAGCTTTATTTAAATCGACAAAATATTTCGAGACGTTCCCACACCTCGCTCTGGCCTCTCCCGCTGAGCCTGGCGAGGCTAGAGATTTTACTCCTGCAGATGTCAGCGACGTACTGGCTGCAGTGGAACGGGGGAAAAAGTGTCTTTGATATTGCGCTAACTTTTTTCTTGCAGAGCTTGTGCGACTGGTACGCGCTGCGAACACTAGCCACCCACTGGAATCGTAAGTATTGCTTGATGAACGGGAGGAACAGCGAGTTAGAAAGAGCAGAACTACAGGTGTAGCAATTTCGAGCTACGTCGCGAGGAATCGTTTATAGAATAAGTAATAAAATCTGTCTGCGGCGCTTTGCGAACGCACGTCTCGATTTAAAGTTACGCAGACTGGGTTGACGATGTCCTTAACCGCGTCCAAGTTTCATAGGGGTTTATTAAATGCCAGCTAACTTTATTGCAGCGCTCTCTCGAAACAGTGTGCGCGCTTGCTCGAATAGAAGGAAGGAGAGAGACAAGAAGGAAGGGAGAAGCTGGAAGGAGATCCACGTCCAACGGCGGAGTCAAAAATAGGACGTACGTACGGTCACCACCATATTTCCATAAATGAGTTCTCCGGTTACAGGGTCTATTTCCGGTCGGTGCCGGCAACCCAGAGTTACAGCCAATTAGAATCGGCCGCGAGGCGGTGCACGGCGCCTGCACTCGATCGAGGGATCGATCCTGGGCCGGTAATCCCCGAGCAGAATCACGAACGGAACAACTAGACTTACGCGCTTTACTCGCTCAAACCGAGGAGATCGCGTGGACTGTGATTACGTAGGAACATTCGGAAAGTGATGTTAGTGAGAATCAGTGATGTAATCGGCTTTGAGTTCAGTATATGCTTATGGATTAGCACTTAACGCCGGCTATCTTTGGCTTACCTCTCGCATTTAAGGGTTGATTCACGTGGATTGTAAAATACTGTATATTTCAGTTAACGTATCGCTTACTTTGTAACCGAAAGTGCTTCTGCCCCCGTTTCCCCGTTTCTTTTGTAACTTGAGATATTTTCACCCCTACTTTACATCTTGGAAATACTTTTTTTTTTACTTAGAATGATAGTGTTACCGTGTTAAGTAATATATTAGGTAGGTAGGGTGAAGTAGCCGAATATGAGACCCATTTCTTAAAAATATCGTAACTCTTGACTGAGAACACTTTTATTAAAATTCGACGCACGTTTTAAAAGTAGAATATGTATTCTTTAGCAACCTACTGGAAAGTACTGTAACAAAAATTCGGTTTCTTCGTAATAAAATAAAAACGAAAGTCATTCAAATACGCAGATGGAGAAAATGGGTTCCTAATATGAGACCCAGTTTGTTTTTTCCTGAAACTTATTTTTTCTTTCTTCTTTTATAAAGTCGGCATGTGAAATCTATTTTTTCCACCACGCCCATCGTGACACTTTATACGTACACTTAACCTATTGTTCACCTAGCACATCTGAAGAATAAAGACCTGTGCAAAACAAGCATTCTGTATCATAATTTTCTTTCTTAATCACTTTCATCATTCAGGACAATTTCTTCTTCACTCTGATCAGTAGAACATTCACGGGTCTCATATTTGGAAACAATAACATGATAACTACTAAGTATTAGTTATCTAAGTAGCTTCGAAGTTAAGTCTTCATCATTTAATGATATACGACTAGTAAGCCTTAAACTTCTTTCCAAACACTATACAACAGTATTTGTGAAAATCATTATACACTTACCACTTTAGAGGTGTTTGTAATTTAATCGCACCACTTCAAAAACTTTCTGTAATGTATTTCGGAAATATGTGCTTGCTCAAGACGCTTAATTAATTACAATGCCACTGTGCGGACAAAACAACTAATACACGGTTAGTTAGTAAAGAAACAGCATCGCTATGACAATCAAGAGTTTTGTAGCGGAGATAAGCTGGGGTCTCGTATTAGGAGAGGTCGCTATATTCGGCTACTTCACCCTATTCGTATATTTTAAGAGAGTGGATAAGAATTTTGTTAGTGTTTTAGCTTTTCCTGATTGGATCTATTTTTAGAAATATAAAGCACGATGGGAGCTTGACGCCTCAGGAACGTTTGAATTTTCCGTGACCTGTCCTGCGGATTTATGCAAATCTTTAAATAACATGCAGAGAGGATTGTAAATGGTATAGTGGATTAAACAGCGGATATCTTCGGAATGAGGAATCTGCTCCTTTGCATGCAAAGTGCGAAACTGCGAGATTATTTCCAGGCTCATAACACGGAATTACGAGGCAAAGAACTTTAACTAAGTATTTCGGATGGAAATATATTTTCATTTTATCTCCACGGGGATTTCTTTTTTCAAAGACAAATTGAATTGTAAAATGATCCCAGTGCTGGTACTGAATTTCAAATAGAATGTTAACTTTAATTTCACTTCTTAAAGGCGAGAGACTGAATATCTTATATGGCAGCGTTATTTTACATATTTGTTATTTTCTTGCATAAGAGATAACATATGGATTAGACATTACAGTCCTAGA
Source organism: Andrena cerasifolii (assembly GCF_050908995.1). Taxonomy (NCBI): domain Eukaryota; kingdom Metazoa; phylum Arthropoda; class Insecta; order Hymenoptera; family Andrenidae; genus Andrena; species Andrena cerasifolii. The sequence continues at coordinate 21,558,672 of NC_135119.1, read as the reverse complement.
ACTGAAGTTTTATTTTGTTCTCTTATTGTTAATTGATATATTTTGTGTGCACTGTGTAAATTAATTACTGGAATAATAGTAAAAATTTAATATTTTATTTTATATTTAAGACAATTCGTGGGAATATTTAAATAGGATTTTTTTGTACTGTATTCTAGTTATAGGAATGTTAGTTCAAAATGCTATCTTTGGAACTACATATTACGGTATACAAAAGTTCCAAGGAAAAATAACACAAAAGTTAACTGAAGGTTACTAAAAATTATCACTAAATTAATTGAAATATAGCTATGTAAATGAAAAGAGTTCATATTTACATGAAAGTGTTTGAAATATCAAGGGGAGGGGTATATGCTTTTTTAATATCTATATATAATGCAAATATTTACTTTAATTACTGGCCAATTTGAGGAGCAAACTAATGCAAGCATGGAACAATTTATACTGAATGTTTAACACAATAAAATATCGTCAACCTTCTGTAAACGGTCAAGAAAGTACTTGAATTATTATTATTAGCTACTTGTATTTAAAGAATTCTGTAGTGTCAGATTGAAGACGTTGTTCTCGTTGGGAATTTTATGTCTCGGGAAAGTGATTAATTTAGTACAAACAATAAACATTTAATAAAAGCCTCCACCCTTATTATATCTGCTGTTATATGCACTTCACTCAAAGCTCGTAACGTGGCGCTGATAACAGCGGTGATAAGGTCTGTGATAAAGTATAATTATACATACAAAATTATCGTGTACTTTAAAACAACAGCTTACCTTATCGTCTTACAACAAGTACCGTTCCATTTATGCTTTGCAATTGTAAATACTTCTCTTTATTGTTGCCAAAAGAACATTATGTAAACAAGGCACATATATTTAGGTAAGACTGCCCGAATCTAGTACATATTTTTTACTTCTATATTATAGAATTTACTTACAATTAATTGTACTTTCAATCGTAATTAATTATATGTTTACGGAAACTGTGTAACTGCTACTTGTTCGGGCATAGCTTTGTCATAGCTCAGTCATGAATAATATCTTTTAGTCCAATGTGCGAGAAACTGACAAATTCTCAAAATCATTTTTCTCAAAAAACGTAGGTCCATTAGCAAAAATTTTACTCTGTTTAAATTTTCCAGTTATTATTATACAAATACTTAGAATTATTATAATTATTATGATACAAATACTTATATACCCCCTGCCATATTATACCACCGACAACGTGCCATCCTGCAAACATTCTCCCACCTCTCCACTACCACGTGACTAAAAATCTAAATTTACGAAATCACTTTCCTTTTACATCATATCCTATCTTCAAACTACAAGCACACATCAAAATCTCCTGGAACAACACAAGGACACGGTAAAATTCAGCCACCCTCTCCAACACCCACCCCCGTCCCGTTTCCATTTATTTTAACCCCGCATCGAATATTCTTAACAGACCCGGCCCCATTAAAATTCCTCTCCTATCCGTTCCAGAAAGGATCCGATAGAATTTGTCCACCATCGCGTTTCACTTCAGTCACAAAGAAACCGCCTCGTTTTCGCAATTTGTCGCGCGAAATTACGTGCCCCGCGAGTGACGCTTGTGGCGCTGCGAATGCAAAGAATTCCCTTAAAGAGCCCAACGCGACCACACCCCGGGAACATCCGACAAAGGGGGGCATTGGCCGGGGGAGGAGGGGTAATTAAATTCATCAATTCGTTGTTTGAGCCTTCGTGTATCCGGGTCGTGTCGATTCGCGAAAGGAATCCAAGAGAAGAGGAATGGAGAAATTTTCCTACGTACATACCTGTATCCTGAAGGGGCTGTGAAGTTAGAGAGGGTTGGGGTGGAATAAAACTGTGCTAAACACTCGATTTATGAGGTTGAGACAGCGGTGTCGTTATGAGCGTTCACCCTAATAAATAACTGGCAGTCTAGGGCGCAGAAAGGGGGGCGGGGGGTGCGGAGGGTTTGCGAGTGGATGTGATCCCAGCTATGCGCGGATGCCTAGGCTATTCATGATGCAGCCACGGCCGGATTTGCATTGCTGTCATTGTCGCGATTTGAATCGGCCGTTCGCCAGCGCGCCGCGGACCTGTCGGGCTTTCCTGCTATTGTTGTAAATAATTCTGCGACGCCGCGGGATTAAGGGCTGCTTCGAACGACCGCGATTGAATCGCGCGCTTGGCCAAGAACGTACACTTGGCTTCGTTTCTCTTGTTTCTGGGAAAGATCAGGTCGGTTTCTTATCGTTGAATTTTTATTTATGAATTCTCGCGCCTACTTCGCATGGGAAATTCATATTCCGGGCGTTGCTGAGGGGGTGGTCGATGAAAGTGAGATTTATTGATCGGAGTAGAACTAATTTTAATTAAGCGAAGGAAGAATGATCGAAGGGTGATGATGGTGGGTGGGTATGTGTGATTGACTAGAGTTGCTCTGTACAGTGCGGAGTTTGATGAAGGGATTCCATAATTTCACATGGAAATTCTCCTGTTAATTATTGCTTTTTGATAGCAAAGCTGGGGGTACACTTAATTGACGGGGTAAAAATTGCTTAAAATGACGTTTGTGGCTGTTGAGAGAGACGGAGAAATGGGCAATTTTCCCTCCAGATGCTATTCCGGGGATTTCCAAATATAGCCCGTGTACTTTATTGGTTTATGTGCTACTACATCGTTATAGAATTTCTGCTTCCAAGGTCGATGGTAATAAAACAATATTCGTGGCCTTTGTAATCTGCTGAAGTGCAATAATAATACATATTTAGTACAGCCGTGTTCACACACAATAAAAAGGAAAAATAACAGGAGAATCTTTTTTAACTAGACAGTGGTATAAAGGGCGAGGTTCAACGGAGAAGAATGCGCTTCCACTAAATCTCATCAAATCAAAGTACGTGACTAATTAGTTCCTAAATCACTGATTTCAGACAAGTCACAAAGGTGCATAGTTTTAAGAATAATAGGCACGCCAATTTTTTTTAATCATTTCTCAACAAATCATTTCCCAAAATGAACCAGTACTGTACCATTAAATATCTACTTACACCTTCGTAACCAGCCAATACATTTTTCCAAAACACCACCCATGAGTGAACCTCGTGCACCATTAAAGGACAATGTTAAAAATAGGTTGATTTTGGCATTGTTATGATTTTTTAAGTGATTATTCACTTTGGCCCCATTTTTCACAACGTTCCCTTCACTTCTCGGAGAAATGGCCAGTACATTTTTTGTTCCTTGGAAGGTATAGAATCGATCTGTGAAAGAATTATTCTTTGGTAGTCAATGCCAAAATTAACCTATTTTTAACATTGTCCTTTGTTCCTCGTCGCCGAAGGAAGTGAAATTCATAGAAATTGATTTGCCCGTTCCCGTTAGAGGGCCTGATTAATAACTTAATGATCGACTACGTGACTTTAAACGGTCACCGTTTCATCGCGATCACGCGCATCAAATTTCGCGGGTCGAATGTGCGTGGCATTCGATTTCGCAGAGACCTCGCTGAGAGCAGAGAAAGGGTGAGGAATACGGGGGCGATCGGGCGGGGCACAGCGGGGTGGTATTAAATTTTCCGACAGTAAAATAGGATTGGCTGCAGTGGCAGTAATGCCCTTGATTAAGTCGAACGAGTTACGCAGATATTATTCCCGCAAAATAATAATATTATCCCCCGCGCTACAGGCCAATGCTGGAATTTGCATTAACGTCGACAGCTCTAATTGACGGACCGCCAGGTTTTGTCTATCTGCCGTGCGTGTTATATTGTCCAACGATTACGTTATTATTATCCAATGCAGCAAGGACTGGCTGTTTCTCTAGCAAGAGAACAGGCCAATCTGCATAGCAGACATGGAGGGAAGGGTTTCAGAATAATCTAGTAAGGTTTTCTTGTCGAATCACTCGAAGAAACACGATGGAAATGTTATGGAGAGGATTATGGATGCTGTTCGTTAAAAGGCATTTGATAAGGAACTGCAGTTTTATGTGGAAACCAATCTATCAATTAGACAATGGAACGTGGGAGATCCTAAATGATTACTTACAGAAAAAATTTACTAACATTCACCTGTAAAATGCGTCTCCCAAAAATTCTATCTGAACAGAAACATTCTACTTTGACATTCTACAGAATGGAGTTCATGAATTCACCAGTAAAATAACACAAGTTTCTAGTTTTTTCTTGCCCAAATTAAATAGCAGGTGAACGAAGAGATCGGACGAGCAAAGTATAACTAATGTCCTCGCGAAAGGAAACAAGAGATCAGACACGTTACATGGAATCTGCTGTATGATCGAAACTAGATCACTGCATCTGGATGAACGCAGCGGCGCAAGCGAATCGGTAGTCAGTGGCCTCCAGAGAGGGTTGTTGGGCGCGAAACGCCAACAGAAGCTGCAGGGGTCAAATGACAGGCAAGCGCATCTATTGGCTGCTCTGTACGATCATCACGTTCTCTGCGACAATTTATGACGATTGGAATAGCGGCCAGTTCAGCCGTTACACGTCCGTGCAACGGTGCCGGACTACTAAAGTCCAGAACGAGACACCTTACCAAACTGGTTCAATTAGTGGAGCAACGTGAAGAAAGATTCGCCGTCGTATCAGACTGTAACGAACTTCCTGATAGGAATAACCCACCGTTTTTCCCCTAAATCTTCGATTTCCTCTGTTCCGTCTCTCTTCCGTCTCGTATCAGCTTCCAGGATGTAATTTAACGCGTTGACTTCTAGGCTCTAACTACCCCCCTTATAGTTACAATTTTTCTTTGGAACGCTCGCAATAAAGGAACCTTCGGATCTGCAGACTTCTGAAGAACACTATGGGTTAGACTTCTGAGAAATGGCACTTGACTAGGCAATGTTTACGCGGTACTGTCGCAGGGGGTTGGTAATGGGAAAGGTGAAACTAATGTAGATCGAAAAGTTGACGCAGTGACGGGTTACAACGGGATGATCGTGATGTATCACTTCGGCGGAGAAGTTAGCTTTGTTTCCCTAACTGTGATGAAGTGTCTCGCGTGATGTAAATAGCGCTCCGCTATTAGAGAATACGTTGCGGAATTTGTGCTGGGAATTTCATTAACCTTTGGAACTAAAGCCCAGATATTCGATGTTCAGATAACATTTCCAATCTGTTTCGCTCTAGAATCTAGATTTACCATCTGAAGTATTGAAATGTAATTACGAATCACTGTGTATACCTGAGAGAAACATATTCAGCTCCACTTTTCACTTGCTACCCAGTTTAAACGATCCTGTTAATTTATAAACTTTACCCAGCAAAATATATGAATTAAATAAATACAATTTAGAACGCGAATTTTTATCAGAAATTATAGCCAGAAGATTGCAAAGAATGGGTATAATAATATCGTGGATTTTATATCAAAATTCATGATGATGATGCACATACTTATTAGATGCCAGGCATCGAGGCAAATAAAATCCATAATTAACGTCACTTCGGCTGCGATATCGATATCGCGGAACGATTTTTCGGTCCGGCGATTTTCGAAGTAGTATACCGCAAACCGCGTATTCGCCGATAATGAATTTGCTGGCTAATAAATTCGACCTATCAACGCAGCTGGATTAACGTTTCACCCTGTCACGTTAATACAGTGCGTGTCCTGAGTGCTCGTCGACGTTAGTGCCGTATTTGCAAATGTTATGTACACGTCCAGAAGCCGCTCAGTGCACACGATCGGAGCACTGACATAATAAAGATTTATTTACCCCGTCAACGTATTCCTACATATATTGGCGGCTCTATTTACATCAGAACCTATGGATCTAGTGAACTGATACAGGACTTAATCCACCTTTGTCCACGGGGCGAAATTAATGGACACATTTGCGAAGGAAAATGTTGTCGCTGAAAATGACAAAAAACATTGTATTTTATCTTTGATGAACGACAGAATTTCAGAACGTTGGAAAGTTTATTGTATTAATAATCCCGGTATGGAACACTTTCCAGTGTGCTAACCAATTTAGAAAAAATAAATTTGCAGTTGTTTCTGTGAAAGTATTATTCATACAAAAATCAATATACTAACCTCAAGAAAAAAAAAATATTTTTCGATTATGGCGTTGCATAAATCATATTTTATGGGATAAACCTGCCTGGTGCTTTATAGATTTATGTTTCCTTTGAACTAAACACTTCTCGTTTGATAGAACGAATTACAGAAGCAAAAATATTCCCCTTTTTAGAATCACTAACACAGAATTTCCTAAGGTACTTTTTTCAAATTATGACGAAAGAATTTAAAATATTTTCGACCTAGTTTCCTTTTGGGATCAGTTCTACATATGTATGCACCAGTAATGTTTCTACCACTCATCTGGTCGCGGCCGAATCGGTATTTCAGCAACGTCGCACAGTGGGACAAACTGCTCCTGTTTGTGTAAAAATTGTAGAACTTCATTTTAAGGGTTGGTGGTGGGGGTAACTTGAAAAAAATATGGATTTTTTGAAAATTATTTTTACGTGGTTTAGTAGATATAAGAAATCGATGTACTTTCTCTTTAAACTTCTTTTCGATACCTCTTACCGTTCTCGAGATAATCCAGGGAAAATAAAATTCTGCATTTTTTTCAAGCAGTGATTTCACCCCCAAACGTTTCATTAAGACACCAACAAATTATAGGATTGCGTTACGGATGAACTACTCTACTTGCACTCCGAGTTTCATAATTTTCTGAATTTCCGGGTTGCCGAACGTCCCTTGTGAACGTAATCCCTTAAATCGCATTTTTCTTCGAATCCTGAAAGCCTAGACAAATTCTGCGAACAGATTTGAATTCAGCGCGTCAAAATTTATACGAAATGATGCATAACAAGTCAAGAAGAAACTTCAACCACACGTTATAACGGAAAAACCGAAATTTTCTTCGAAAATTTCAAGTTTGACGTAGATTTTCAAGGTCAAAACTTATTTGTCATACATTCTCAATATTTTTCCCTTATTCTGCAACATCTTAGCTTTAACCTCGAAAAAGATTCGTCCCTCTATCCTATTCCTATCAAAAGCTCTACGATTTCGGCACAAAAAGGAGCAGTTTGTCCCACTGCGCGTCGCCCCGCAAGAAGTCGTAGGGAAGGGTTCTCAGCAGGGTATTACCTTCTTCTGAGGAACGCGCCGGAACGCTTGGAATTTAGGTGTACAATGAGAGACGGACGTAGACACGAGACTCGATACGCCGGGAATGGAACACACCACGGAGATTGTACTAATTAAGTCCCACCTCCCATTAATTGCCAACGTTCCTGCCTTGTCAATGCTCGCCGTTCGTCGCTATGGCTGCGGACACCAGCCGTTCATCGCTGTGGCTGCGGGTACCACTGATGTAGTTAACAGAATTTCGATATCGACATGCTCCACTTACGTAACTACTTGCTTCTGGATGCTGGATCCTGAGTTACCTCAACTTCGATACCGTCAGTCAATAATAACAGGGCTGGTTCATCGCCCGATAAGGTGTTTGCGAAGCAAGGTAACGAGACACGTCCCGCTCACGCCCAGTGTTCGCACACTTAAAGGTAGCTTCTTCCTACTGATAACTTTTCGCAATTATTGGACTCCCTCGGTACGGGGGACTTGAGCCAGCAAATTTTAAATTCCATATTGTTGGTGTCGATGATATTCTCATTTTTTACTCGAAGCGTTTATAGTTGAATTTTATTATTCGAATTTTACTTAGAACCTTGTACTCGTTTCGAAAGTATGGGACTGAGAAGGCCCTCAACGTTACAAATTGTGGAAGCAGAGGGACGTATCGAAAGCAACGAAGGTTCCTGAAGCTTCGTGATAATCAGCTCGGAATGTTTCAAAGATTCTATTTTCACTTCGCTAATCATTCCACGCGTATGTGAAAAATCTACAGAATATTTACTTTCACGGAATTCTGTTAACATTTAAAAGAACTCTGTTTGCAGTATTATAATTACGCCGAATGGTGGGGTGGCTCGCTTATTTTCGAACGGGGAACGGAGAGCAAGTAGATGAAAGGCTAAGAACGAGGCAGCTTAATTAATCGTAAATGCATTCAGCTTCAGAAATCTTTCTTCAGCAATGGATTCTGCAAGTATTCAACGGTCAACGGTGTACTTTGAAACATTAAAGAACCCTGCCTTAGCTTGTTTTTAATTAATTCTGCATAGAATTCGAAGCTGGTCGGTAGTTGGATTCCCGTCGAAGACGAACGATATTGAATCCGCAGATAACTTTTCATGGAGTTGGACTATCCTGGCACGTCGTTAGAAAAGCCCCAGAGGGAAGGAAGGAGGAGTACGATTTTATTGGACTGCCGGTCTAGTACGAGGGAAAAAGGGGTGTACGTGTTTACATTACCAAGTAACTGCGGCTGCTCCCGTTACACGCTGCCCCCTTTCGTTATTATTTAAATACGATACACCCTCTATTGTTCTTTATTGATGTATCCACAGCTCGTTTATTTTCTCTCTTGTATAAATTGAAGAATAACTCGGCTCGAAATATGAGCCGTATAGTGGAACAGATTTAACCTTTTGCTATTTTAGTGTTAACTAGGTTTGGCTGTAAAAGTTTTGGTCTTCCACTTATTATTGCACCAGGCCAGTTGGCAGTGAAAAATTCTATAAATTATATGGGTAGTTAGGGATTGCTGACAAAATGAATTGTAAATGAATTACCAAGCTATAAGTACCTATGGTATGTTTCAAGTCGAAATGTAAAGAGGGCAAAGCGTTAATCGTGATATTACTCAAAATCTTGTACATTTGTGGGTTCTCAGTTATTAATGTATTTTTAATTATTGCGTAGGGGAGAGCGGGGACAAACGCAACGGCGTCATGAAAGTAACACGCCTTCTCCCGTCTTCCAAAAAAGTTTCTAAAACGTTTGCTTTACATAGTTACGCGTGTTTAGTGTTTCGTTTGCTTCGCGGAGTTACGCTGAGCAGTACGACGATTCGTATACCGTGGGCAAGCTGATTTCGTTATTTCGATCATTCAGGTAAGCGTCTCCTCTGTTGGTTTTTTTTTTATAATATTCGTAGTTAAACTATAGACATTCATGCAATTATTTGTTAGAGAGTTCTTAGATAATGTCTTTATAAGTTCCTGTATTTGATTTCAATAAGTCTTGTATAGTTTGTACGTTATAACAGTTCTATTCTGAAAAACATGGCTGGGGAAAAAAGTAACACGTCGCTACGGGGACGAAAGTAACATGTTTCTATAAGTTTAAAGATGCCTCCCTATATCCCAAAAGAGTTGACTACAATATTAGCAATAGTTTTTAAAAAAAATCATAAATATTAGTTACTTTTGGGGCCGTTACACGAGATTCCATATTAAATCAAATACACAGTATTAAATAAATGTTTGAAGCTGGTTATGCTTTTTTATCGTTAAGTACCTACTTAAAATATGTTTATTTAAATGTTTGTTTCTATCGCTTCTGATAATAAAAAATTCTATTTTGCTTTGGAAGAAGTGGTTTTACTTAATTCTCCTCAAAATAATTAGTATTACTTTCGTCCTCCCCCTGCAGGACAAAAGTAACAATGACAGTCACTGCGGAAAATTGTCATAACTCTTTGACTACTTATCATGGAAGGCTGAATTTGTGGTCAAATGATAGACCAAGAAAGACACTATCCCAAGGCATAATTTTCGTTTTTATGTCTGTAAGAGGTAATTGGCAGCTAAGCCAAATGTAAAAAGTGCTACGTTTGTCCCCGCTCTCCCCTGCGTAATTTTGCGAGCCTTCAAGGGACTCACAATTTTCCTGGCTCATTAAAGGATGGTCGCATATTCATAAATACTTTGCCTGCTATAGTAATAGAATCGTTTTATTGAATAATTGCATTTATTACGAACACTCGGGCGGAATTAAAATGGCTTTCATAGTAAATATCTGCAATAAAGTGTAGTTGCCCGCGGTGATTGCTTTATTATAGTAATTATGGTTAATTATCAAAAACACCGTTGCAAATGTGGAAACTCAAGCGCACACATTCAAATGCGATTTCATATTCTAATAATACTCCGCGAATGTAAATTGGTTCAATTTCAAAAGCTAGCACCGAAATGCGGCGAGTAATTATAATTGGGATAATAACTCTTACAATTAATTTGGAAAGTTTTAATTCGACGCCCGAACTCATATCCTTAAAGTTTCCCACAATACAGATCAATTATTCGCCCGTTTCCGGTTCCGGCTGCGAAGTTCAACTTTTAATCCTGAAAACACGACCACGGCCAGAATAATCTAATAGCCGTTCTGAGACTTTTAATAGTCCTCGTAATGGTTCGGCCAAATTTACGATAATATTCAAATCCATTATTCTCGTTTTGGAGCGCTCCATTTGCTTTATAGTACGTTCCAGTTGGCTCTTCAGAATATTTCAAGCTAAGTAGTAGAAAAGAAGAAATTCGTGAACGCGTAGTGAAACTCGTAATTATAATAGTGTCTGTGAATAGTACCAGTTTCAAAACAAATTCTATCACGAAGACAATACTTCCAGTTTACCAAATTTCCAATATCTTATTTTCATCTTAGATCTGTCAACAAGTAGTCCATTAAGATCGATAAACATCATTCTCTTTCCTTCTAAATCATGATTATAAAATAGTAAACAATTACAACCAAATGTGACTTAAGTTACCGTAATCTTTGAGAAAGCTTTCCACGAGAAAGCGTGCACATCATAAATCTAAAGTACTATAAAAATGTGGTAGTTTCGGCAATTCTGACAAATGTATCCTGACCAACATATGCAATATATGCATGTGTGTGTGTATATAGACTTCTGTGACTGGCTGTGTTAGGAGCATGTATATTCCTTGCTCCATGGAATGAAAAATATCTCGTTCTTTCTAAAGACGTAGTAGTGGTATCAACATTGTCTTGCAATTCCATTGTGCAACTATCTATTCGAATGGGAACAGAGCCGCAGTTGCAAACTGCGAGATCCAAAAGCTCTCGAACGTCGTTCTCGGGGTAATTGTACCTCCACCGGGATTTCCAACGGATGAACCTCCATAGTATAATACTTAGCTCGGTCTCAGCGGTGGGAACGGTTATTCCGGCACTCGTTTATCAAAGTCAACGAGTGGACGATTCTAGATTGAGTCACGAACTGCTCCTCCTCTGAATTACCTATCTTGTGTCAGGAAAAAGAAGTCAGCCATGCGCCCGCGAGCTCGGGAGACGAATGTGACACTGTGCCATTTTTTTCCCCCGCTGATGCACTTACTATGGAATTGGGTCTGTTCTTTGCTACGATCTCGTTAAAATCCAACGGTCAGTGAATTTCATCTCCAAGTAGCAGAATATGGAGTACTCGTCACATGACCGATAGAATAGCTCTGCCGTTTTAACTGTGACGATAAAAAGGGAATGCCTGTGTGTTTTTCTTTTAAGGAAACAGGTACGTTAAAAGTTCGACAGTTCTGGTACCACTTATCGCAGTGGAATTGACGCGAACAAATTCTAACAATTAATAAGCTTAATTTTCAGGTTCTGAGAATTCAACTTTTTTGTGCCTCACCCAAACGTTCAGGTGTATGGACAAGGTATGTTATACAAAATTCCAGGACGAGGTTTTCATCCCATTTTAAAATAATTCTTGTGATTCTGGGGTAGTAGCTTATGGAAATCGATTTCTTGCGATCTGTCCCTTTTGCTATTTTTGCAGGAAAACCTGCGACGGCCTGAAGATTAATTAAGGCTCAAAATTAATTAAGGTAAACAGTGTTCATTCGTTTTAGCAACACAGGGACGACAAATTATTGAAAACACAAACGACCTCAGTATGACGTCAGAGAATACATAATTCATCGATAACAACCACAGACAACAAACACATTTACAAAATTTCTAGCCTTCATTTTAAGTTCTTACGAACCTGCAGAGGATTCTACCAGGGGAGGGTTTGTAAATATTTGTAGGTACGCGAAATGAGAACGATTTAACTAATCTTCTCCGTAATCGGCGATCTTTAGGGACATATTGAATTCCGTCAAACAATATCGGCGATGTTCAAACAGGCCTGATTACATAGAATGGTATATTTAAATGGGGGTCCAGAATTAGATGAGACGTTGAGAGAGAACGGGATCGTCTCGTCGCTGAGGCGCACACGTCCGCGGGTCCATCCAATTTTCATCGTTTTCAATGGGCCCTCGATGCTCACTTGACAAATTCATCTGGATGCGCAGAATGTATCCCCCGTTTGCTAGTTCCCGCACGTAAACGAAACGTCAGCTTTTCAAGTTCCTTCGAGCTGGGCGCCCGCCACCTGTCCCCCTTCTCCTCGCCGTTCTTCCTATTTCTCTTGACGACCCGAATCCTCTGGCACCCCTTGTCTTGCCCGCGCACTAGGACGCCTCGCCGTCGCAAGAGGGTCGCGATTCCGTCGTTTCCCTTCTGATGAGACGGGGGGTTGCAGAGCCGATCCAGCTCCCGCCACACTATCTCTGTTGACGTTGCATTCCGAATTGCAACACGGCACGGGAAAATTGGAGACTCCGCGATTGTTGTTTCATGCCCAGCGTTTTCATTAAAACTGACACTACTATGCTGTTCGCGAGTTGGTTCCACGATGGCATGGAGTATTTGGCGCCTTCTAGGCGAACGTAGTTTCGATGGAGGTATGAGTACGTGAGATCATTTATTTGGTACGCGGCAGTGTGGAATCCACGCATTGGGGAATATTAAATTATAGGGGTGTACTGGGTAGTTGTGGTGAAAATAATGCAGGGTAAAGTTGTACTAGTTTAGGGCGGAGATGGGCAAAACTTTTTGTAAATAAAAATTCGACGTAACAAATAAAAGTTGAAAAAATTATTCATGTGTCGGATAAAGTCACAGTTAAAGCTAAAGTAGAAAACTTTATTCGACGCTGAAGTTGAAACGCTTGATGAATAAAAAAAATTTACTTTATTCGTCGAATAACGGTGACCCAGATTAGTCGAGCCTTGAATAGCGAACAAAGTTAGAGTTTAGGATTTTAGTGATAAGGAGCTAGGAGAATATTTGACTTCAGTAAACATTAGTTGCTTTTGAAATTATTCGAAATTGAAAGTAGGTTTTGTGCTTCGTCGTTCAAAACTTTTGTAAATAAAAGTTCTAAATAACAAATAAAAGTTGAAAAAATTATTCATGTGTCAGATAAAGTCACAGTTAAAGTTAAAGTAGAAAACTTTATTCGACGCTGAAGTTGAAACGCTCGACGAATAAAAAAAATTTACTTTATTCGAGCCTCGAATAGCGAACAAAGTTAGAGTTTAGGGTTTTAGTGATAAGGAACTAGGAGAATATTTTACTTCAGTAAACATTAGTTGCTTTTGAAATTATTCGAAACTGAAAGTAGGTTTTGTGCTTCGTTGTTTAAAAGTTTGTGGGGTGAAGTGCATGTACGTTTTGGGGGTGAGCAGCAGCATCACATTTGTTAGAATTGGGTACGTACCAACAGTCAAACGGGACTTCTCCCTTCACATATATTGTGCTAATTTGTCTGTTTCGTAGAGATATGTAAGAGCGTGTCTCCAGATCCATGCTTTTTGTCTCTCAAATACAATGGATGCAGCGAAGAAACGGGAGGAGAAGAAGCGGAGGCAGCTGGCTAGTATGGCGGCAGCAGCGCCTCAGTGGCTTTGAGCTGCCTGTTGATATAATTTCGACATAGTGAACTCACACTAAAGATAAAATTTTGCTATTAACTCTGAAAGATATATATATACTAAATCGTACCAATGAAACTATAGATAAATGGACCCTGAATCCAATCTAAAGGTATCCAAACACTACTTTTTTCGTACTACTACACTTGGCCCGTTTTAATAAACTACCTCTTCATTTTCTCAAGAAAATGGGCCCCTGTTCAGAAGGCCCCCTTAGGGACCTATCTTAAAAAAAAGTTATGATTTTAACCAAACACAATATTTTTTTCTGTACTACTACCCTTAGTCCCTTTTTAATAAACTAACTCTTCATTTTCCTCCAAAAATGGGCCCCTCAGAAAGTTTGCCACCTGGGCCTTTTTCCTTAAATCCGCCACTGACTGCCCTGTGTCTGTAAAGAACGACAAAGAACACATTTGGTCGTTTGTACTCTCAAGCATATGGCTTTACCACGGTGTAATAGACAGGTGTTTTGTCTCCTGTTCAGAATGTGTGACTTTTTCGTCCTAGTTCTTCTGGCGGCCGCTAGATTGGCGCTCAAGGAGAAAAGGCTGACTTTTTGCGCAAAATACGACTAAAAGCTCTACTACTACAGTCACATAAATGCATGCATACATGGATTTCTTATCACTTATTAACCGCACAGAAATTGGCACACAAAATCGCTGGGGGTAAAGGTGCTGAGTCGGAACACCTGTCTATTACACCGTGGCCTTTACAAACTACTTGCGCGAGTTTCAGGTTGGTCACTATACATATGCACAGCTCAGCTCGTCAACAGAGAGCTCCCTGTCTTACGTTTCCCGTTGACTTCCAACCAAAGACTTCCAAATGTGTCCGAGAATTAGATAATCGTCTCGATGGCCTGTAGCTTGGAATCGATTTATCGGTTACAGAGGTGGCTGGGAAAAACGGTAAGCAGCTCACGGAGCAGCGCTTCGACACCGATTGAAACTCGGTGTGTCCGTGCCGAAGGTGTTGAGTGCAGTTCCCGGGGCATGACGTGAATGGCCGAGCGGAAGTCCCGAGTTTTAAAATAAGACAAAGGCCCCAGCCTCTTAGCTCCCGCGGCGGTCGTTTCAGAAGGACGATCACGCGCCAACGGCCGTCCAACTTTGCCGGCTAATCAGAAAAATCCACACTCCGTAGACTTTATTGAATTGTCCCTGACGACCGGGACTTCCTCTCTGTCCCTGATGACGGCCCATCCGCACGAAGGGGGACCAATTCGACTGTTTCTTCTGATCCGTACATTCCGCCCCCTCCTCTTCTTTTCCCCTTTAAATATGAAATCTGATACGCGACCCGTTAAGAAGATTGAATCGACGAACCCGGGGCCACTTTGCTATTTTCAGGAATACTAAAATTTCGTGTCCACGAAAGAAGATAGCGGTGCACGGTATGGGCTTGAATATTTAATCAGAGCTCTTCTAAATTTAATAAAAATCGGTGCATCGTAATTTCGTCATTGAAGTCGAGGAATATACATGTATACAGCTTGTTATAGTTTTTAGAAATTAGTTTTACTTGTTTGAAAATATAGTGGAATTTTTATCTCGTGTTTAAAATGTGGGATACTATTTGGAGTGTTATTACGGGGTATAAGGGGATAAAATTGCTGCAGGTGGCGGGCATATTCAGATAGGCACCGAATTCGATCGATCCGCTACGAATCGGAAGCGTTCAGCTGCGAGAGCACACGGGAAATTTGAGAGCGACGGTGTCATCGAGAGATTCCGCGAACGACTCAATGTTATCGAATTAATTGCCAGTGGAATGCAAAGTTCGTTGGAACAAATGCGAACCCGATATTGAGGTATCGCGTGTGCGAATACGTTCCGCTTTTGAAACGCGTGCCTCAGGTGCGCATCTATGTACTTACGTTTTTAAACACTGATCGCGTAGAAAATTAGTGGAAAACTCTAACAACTCGCGGCCGGGTAAATCCTTTTCTCTCTTCTCTTTCCTAAAAAGCGCGAGGTGATGTGGTGGGATCACATAAAAAGTGAAGTGAGATCAACATGCTTGTAGAGATTCGGTGTCTTCTGTGTATGAGGCGAAACGCATGAATTATTTACATGAGTATAGTGCAGGTTTTGTATTTTCTTTTCCATTTAAGTAAATTGATATTCCGGAACAAGCAGTTTTCATGGAAAAATTTAATTTTTAATAAAATGTTTTTGTACTGATCTAGTATGAGGTTAACAGGTATTCGAAATTAAGACTATTGAAACTGTGGGTACCTACTTGTAATTCAGTAGTGTGGAAAAGGGAAAACCAGAAAAGAAAATTCTAAAGGAGGGGCCCAAAGTATTTTTTGAATATTCTTTCTATATCTCGATTTCTTATAGTCGTAAAATATTATGGTTTTTATTAACTCTGCAATTTATTCACTGGCTAGATCGAACGATTCAATTAAATTCGCTTGTTTATATCGTCGATTAATAGTTGGCAGGTGAGGAGGAAACGCGTGGATATTGTGGGTAATCAAGTGATGAAATCAATTTTTTCTCCCTCCGACCACTCGATTAAGAGAATTTTACACTTCGTTTGGGATGGTTCAACCTCACCAAGAAATATTTTTACAATTTTTAAATCATTCCGACACATGCCTATAACAAAATAATTCTGATTTTTTATATACAGGACAGCCTATTCTGAAATTATGATACAATAATTACGACAATTAAGTTCATTTAAATGGAAACTAATATAACCAAATAATATGAATATAAATTCAATCTTAAATTATACCCAATAAAAAATCAATCCAACAAAAATCCACAATGAATCATTGTATATAAAACCAAACAAAAAAAAATTTCTCAAAAAATACTTATAAGAAAAATTCATAAAAACAATCAATCCAACTAAACCCATAAACATCACTATCATATCAATCTTACTATACTAACATTTTGATTATTTATATAAAAAATCATATTAATAATAATAGATAATCCCAAAACTCCATAAAAAAAAATCAGTCTCACATATCTTCAATTACTTTATATTTAACATAATCTACCAATTTCATTTAAAAGGTTCAAAAAGCTAAGTAATACCCGTTAGAAAACACGTTAATCTTTTCACAATCACAATCTGATCTGAAATAAAATAAAAGAAAGATATAAAATTTCGGAAAATAAAGATTCACCTCTTCATTACTTATTAAACGTTCCCAAAGCGGTGTTACATTACTCGGTCCGTTTCAGCTTTGCAAAAGATTAAAACGAAACGAGGAAGGATGATTTCGTCCACGATTTATCCGTGGACGATTAATCTCCATATTCGCTGCGCCTGAAGTATCTACCATAGAACTGCTCGTGTTATTTAATTAAATACTTGCCGCGCTATGGCCGATGGAGCGAAGATGAAACGCTTCCGCGTACATTACGATTGGGGCGGTGGTAATTCTCGAAAATGTCGGTACGGCTGTGTCACAGGTACGCCTTGTCGGTTTATGGCACTGTACGGGCGTACCGGCGGAAAATTCGAATAAAATATACCAGAAACCAGGGTCCGTTAATAAGGCACGGAATTGCGGGCAGGAATTCTCCGGCGAATGTTCGCCCGACAGTAAGCGCTCGCATTAAATACGTTGTTGTATAACATTCCGGGAACCCGACCCAGGAGCTGGTGTAATATGTAGGATTAATGTCTCTTTTTGAACGGCGGATGATATTCTGAGATCGAGGACAATGCATTACAATGTCACAAAGTCCCATTTTTGGAGAATCATACACTCATATCCGAGGAATATTATCGTCAAGTCCGATTCAGTTAGTAGGTGAGAAGATATTAATTATTCTCGGTGACTAAATCTGCAATTAGTTAACTGGTTTATGCCCAACGTTATATTTTTGGAAGGGAAATTAATTTCCATTTTCTTGATGTGTATATGGTTTGCTTTTTAGTAGATACTTTTTTTTTAGTTAGTAGTACGTCGTGTAATTATTTTTCGTTAGAATTATTTAAGCGTATTTAGTGGGAAAGTGAACAGCATACTGGTTTACATGGAAGGGTTTGCACTGAATATATAAAATGGTGTCGTTGGTTAATAAGGTACGAAACTAGGTGCAGGAGGGCTCTTCAAGTAACAGTAAATACGCGCTAAGTACTAAAATTTGCATTCAACTACTACAGTCAATTTGAATACCTAATTTGAATACATAACCGTATCAATTTATGGTAATTACTGTTCTTAGCGTTATTTGAATCCTGCGTACAAGCATCGAGAACTAAACACATGCTACTTTGAATAACGGCAAATTCTACTGTAAACAGCTTTTTCTGGTATAATCTAATATTTGCATCGGAGAAAATTTGGGAAAAAGTCGTATGTATGAAAAATGACGTGTAAAAAGTTCTACAAAATTTTTACGAACTTGTTACGTGCCGCGGCCTTTTTAGTGTTCGAGCGGCACAATTTTTAGACGCAATATCGATTAGGGGTATCCCACAGTCGTTAGACTATCAAGTATTGCTGGATTGAGTTTATGATTTAGAAAAAGCAAGGAGGCTCGCCGCAGTCGTAACAGTCGATTCTTTTAGTTGATAATTATTTAGGTACCTTCTCAGAAGGAGAAGGGGTAGATTTTGGGATCGTTGGTGCTCTAGTCCCGTACGGGTCTTTTCAATGGAATCAGATAGGTAATTGATGAGTAGAATTTAATAGTAAATAAAGTTTTAATGATTAAATAATGAATGGATGTAAAACATTTAACAGAACTGAATATGAACAAATCAATCAATAATTTAGAAAGAATAGACGTTTGTGAAATCGGTATAATTCCTGACTAGGGGAATCCCACAGTCGTTTGACTGTCAGAAATTATCGTTAGGTACGAATTAATTATAACGGTGTATTTTCGTGTACAAAAAGAGATAAGATGTGCAACTCACCAGACAGTCACAATAATCTAATTGACAATATGCTTTAAATTTGCTTTTTAAGTTTTGGAAAACTTTCTGGATCGCTGATAAACCTGAATCAGAAAGAAGGATTAGACGCGAAAACACACACACACACACACTTGATTTGAATTATAAATTGAAACGGAAATAATGTAAATTAAATTATTAACTGAGTAAGTTAAGCGAATAATTAGTTTTGAAAAGTTTAGGATTTGAATTGTTTCGCAAAGTTGAGTCTTTCACGCGGTTACACAGTAGACCGGAGAACTCTAGCTCTATAAGACTTCGCGGACCCAATGACACGCACCTCACGATTTATCGTCACAGAGTAGTACTGAGTTGAATTATGAAATGAAACTGAATAATAATAATTTTAACTAGTAGATAACATAAAAATTTGGATTAAATCGTTAACAGAATAAATAGTTTCGAAGTTATTAGAATATTTGTTTCGCAAAGTCGAGTCTTTCACGCGGTTACACAGTAGACCGGAGAACTCTAGCTCTATAAGACTTCGCGGACCCAATGACACGCACCTCACGATTTATCGTCACAGAGTCGTACTGAGTTGAATTATGAAATGAAACTGAATAATAATAATTTTAACTAGTAGATACAATAAAAATTTAGATTAAATCGTTAACAGAATAAATAGTTTCGAAGTTATTAGAATATTTGTTTCGCAAAGTCGAGTCTTTCACGCGGTTACACAGTAGACCGGAGAACTCTAGCTCTAAAACACTTGCGGACCCCAATGACACGCACCTCACGATTTATCGTCACAGAGTGCCGCAGCTTCACGCTCTCGGCAGCGACCACAGTGGGTCCGTACCGAAAATGCTTACGCTGCATTTTATCGCTCGGCCGCGCTACCATGGGCCCGTCTACTTAACGAGGCGGTGTGTGTGTGCGTTTTCACGTCCATCCATCAGACTCCCGATTCAAATATATGATCAATCTTTACAGAATATTTGTACTCACAGGAAAACATGACGTCTCACATACAATTTCGCACAGCTAAAGGTCCTCCCTTAATGTTCATGATTTCATATACACAATTTCTGACTAGGGGAATCCCACAGTCGGTTGACTATCAGAAATTGTGTTGGGTATTCAAATTTTAACAACAATTTTTAATTAATTACTAATTCACACATGCGACAAGATCGTGGGAAGGCGCGGTTCCCTGCACCGGATGTAGAGCATACAATTTCGTCAGTCTTCTAAGAAATGATCCAGTCTGCGCATTCCCGCTGTAGCCGTTACTGATTATGTTACAATGTTTAACGCGACGGTCAGAGGTGTGCTCAACGAGGGTTCTCCCACAATGCTGCAAAGCATTGTTGAAACGCCACCCTGCCGCTTACATAAAACGGATTCGGCACAGAAGGAGAATCACTGGGTCTTTCCGAACGCGACTCTCTGGTGAGAACGCCGCTGCGTCAGCACCGCCTTATCTGTATCGCGGGACGGCAGTACGTTGAGACGACGACGTTCCAAGAAAAGGGGTTTTTGTTCTATCAAAAATATTATTAATTAATAGGCAGGAGTATGATCAACGAGGGATTTCCCATAACGCTAGGCGTTGTTGATGCATACCCTGACTTAAAAGAAAAATTTTACGTTCCGAACGTAACATCCCTCCCTCCTTGGAACCATCGTCGTCCCCGACGATGTATACTGAAGGTATAAGGTACGGTAGCGCTTATGATCGTATATGTATATGGACGTACAGGCTCAGGTTGCATTGGACTAGGGAATTCCCATAATGTTTGCACATTGACGCAATGCAATCCCGTTACAATTTAAGTGGGTTAAAATAGGGGTTCGTATATTAGGTCGTGAATGACGCGCAGATGATGGTTAGGTTTGTACCGCGTGTATCGCGTAATCGTGGTGCCTCCGACATACAGATGTATTGGCCCCGTCCGTTCACCGAGCGTCACCACCTCGTACGCACAGTCCAGTACGGTTTTACTGACGGTTGGGCAGCTCTCCACATCAATTGTGACTATTTCTGGACACTGCCGTAGCAAGCCACAAATGTCCTCATCAGTGATACCTTGGCTTTCTCTGCAGTGGACCTCTACCAAGCCCTTGAGGAATTGTAGCATCCACCCCCCGACAGTCGGATGCATGTAGTTGATATTTAGGATTTTTAGTTTTTCCAATTTCCGGAGTGGTTCCAGAACGAATTCTCCTTTGATGTTTGTGCAACCACTCAGATTTAAAGATGTTACTTCCCCCATGTATAGGCCAATCTCTGAGACAAGGCCAGAAGCAACCCATCCGCAGAAGGTAAGACTCAGGGTTGTTATACTCCGATATTTTGAGGGGAAAGAGACAGCCATCTCTACCGGGCCCAGCTCCAGCTCGGCAAAATCTCCCCTTTCAACTGCCTCGTTGCCTTCCTCCATTTCCATTTCAGGCATGGGCTCCTCGAAACCACAGAAGTGCAACTCCAAGGTTGTTAGGGTCGTCTGCAGGTCTGAGTTGTTAATTAACGCCTGCAAAATACTATGGTCTATTAAATTTTTACATATACTGATCTTTAAATAATTCAGATTCCGCAACCCTTGAAGAGTGGTTGCTAGGTTTGAAGGTTTTAGTTGTTCGCATCGGTGGAGAGAAAATGTTTCTAAATTTTTGTTGATTGCCGGAAGGGACTTCCCAGTGATGTCCGTATTCGTAAGACAGAAAGACTTTAGAATTCCTGCTAGGGCCAGGACCTTAAAGAGTTCAGGATCCACGGGACCCTCACATTTCCCCAGTTTGAGGCAAGTAAGACGTGGTGCCCCCGACTCCAGGTCTCTCAAGGTCGATGGCCGGATCGTCACAGCAGTTAGATCTATTGCTTGCAGTTCTGGACAACTTCTTATGGCAATGGAGATAACTTGGGGTCTCAAACATTTTGCCAATGGTTCTTCATCTATCCGTATGCTCTTTAGCTGACTACCTGCTCTCTTCAGGAACCAGTAAAATGACTTAGTGCTCACTATCGTCCCTTCCCATCCATTTGGCCAGCACCAGTCATTCAGGTCGATATGGCGAAGACCGTGATACGAGGCGAGGCTTCCGAGTCGCCACCTTCTAGAGACCATCTCTAGACGGCTCGCAAATCAAACCCAGGGAATGGGTTCACGTCAGGTCGTGGGGGAATTAACTTGGTGCTGTGCCACGAGTCCGCCATCAGCACCTTTAGCTTCCTCTTATGGCATATTATTCCTACATCCGCCGCAGCCAAAGCCTTCTTTGCTCCGTCTATAGACTTAAATGTCACGAAAGCATTGTTCTCTGATGTCTTCCGCAGCACCACCACATGTTCAACTCCATACGGGTGAAATATCTCCATCAGTTTCTCCTTTTTGGTGTACGGCGCCAAACGGCTGACGAAGAGTCGCCGATCGAGAATCTCTGGCCGGGAGAAACTGGACGATGCCATTTCGCTAGTGTACAGACAGTCACAGAAAGCAAGACCAAAATTATGAAATAACAAAATCATTGTCGAAGAAGGAAAAGAACATAAGAAGAATCGTAGCTAACAACAAGTTCTGACAAGGGAATTCCCATAGTCCTTGGACTGTCAGGGTTTGTTATTAAGTATACATGTTTCTAGCAGTTTATCATCGCTCTTTGAATAGGTAACGGTGGTCTGTTTTCTGAAATAGACAATTCTTGAATTTCCTCAGTGGATCCCAGAAATAATAGACCATCAATCCTATTATAATCAAGGCCTGTGCCGCTATTGTTCCGTACGTCAATGACAAATGTGATTTTCTTGCTCGGTGATGTTCTCCAATTTCCTCTAGTTGGGCTTCAATTTCATACAAAGAATCAGATGTGCGTTCCAGTTTGTTATTGTCTTGAAACTATATCCGCTCAATAGCGATGTATGTAATTTTCCGTTGCGCGCAGTACTCAAAGCCGTGATAAAGCGATGCGTTGCAGTAATGTAATGTTTCAAAGAAATTTCAACAGATTCTGAATATTGACTCATTGCTAAACTATAGTTCAAAGCTAACTGTTTATCAATTTGCATTTCTAAGTCGGGTCAGCGTCATCTCTCAACCTGAATCAGTCAAATCAATCAGGACTCCAATTTAATTGTAATTTATCGACATGTTTGGTGAGCATTTTACCAGCTTCATCTCTTAACAAAACATTGTTTCCTTCTAGTATCCCAATAATTTTATATGGTCCGTGATAGCGCTTGGCGAATTTTCCCCTTTTTGGTTCTACTAAAACACGTACCATATCCCCTATTTTGCCTTTGAAGGGTCGGGCGTTCCTATCATAGTACACTTTTGATCTTTCCTTTGCCTGAACTAAATTTTGTCCTGCTATTACTTGCATTTCTGAAAGTCGCGTTATTAAATCATGTAAATAGGAATTGTATGTGACTAAATTCTCGTCGTTCGGGAAGGAACTTGGGCAACGCGCAAGTTTGCCAAAAACTAATTCATACGGGGTAAAATTTGTGGCTTCATGGACAGATGTATTATAAGAAAACATAGCAAAGGGTACTAATCTATCCCAATCGTCAAAATCATTCATGTAATGGCTAATGTATTCGGTTAACACTATGTGACTTCTTTCCAATGCACCATTGGTTTGGGGTCTATACCCGGATGTAGTGACATGTTGAATTTTGAAGATTTTTGCTAAGTTCCGAATTATCTTATTAATGAAACTAGTCCCTTTGTCCGTTAGTATTGCGCGTGGCGTTCCATACTGCAATATAAGGTTAGTAACCAGTGCGTGAGCTATAGTTTCTGCTTTTATGTCCGGAACAGGGACAGCTATGCAATATTTTGTCAAATTATCTTGCATAGTTAGTATATGTTTGTTCCCGCTGGGAGTAGTGGGTAAAGGACCTACAGTGTCTAATGATACTTTAGAAAATGGCTCCAAAGGAGTGTCAGTGATTAACATTGGTTCACGAGTTTTAGTTCTTACTAATTTTTGATTCTGGCAACTATTGCAAGTACGGATATAATTTTGAATATCGTTGCGCATACCTGGCCAATAAAATCGTTCTCGAATTCTGCAATATGTCTTTGTTAAACCCTTATGTCCTCCTACCAAACTTTCATGTAACTCTGAAATGATTTTCAGGCGAAGTTCTTCCGGAGGTACCTGAGTGTTTCCGTAACAAAGGGCTATTTCGATACTGCTGTCCTCAAATGTATTCCTTAATATTTCTATTAACGTACCTTGAGGTAATTCGTCTGTAAAGTCGCCATTCTGTGAGATTCTTAGACCCTTTATATCTAAATCTGAAAGAATTTTCCTTAGGTTCTGTAGCCCAAGTTCCAAATCCCGAGTAGAAATTTTATCAAAATGTTTCCTTTTTACGACTACGCTAAATATTCTATTTTTACCGCGTCTTGTTATTAGTATTTGTCCCACTCTGGGCTTTGCCTCTTTTAAGTCGTTCGCATTGATGATGCCTAGGTCGGAGAGCAATATACTCACTGGTGTAACAAGTTCACAATCGGACGAAATGAAATGTACATAGTTTGATCTGTAATACGTTAGATTTTGTCTCGTAGAAGTTACGATGTCTTTACTTTTGTATTGCTTGCTGCGAGATTCGAATTCTAGATCCGGAGGTATGTAATCAGCGTCCGGGATGTATATGGATGATGAATTTGAGATTTGTGGGAAAAGTTGTCTAGGAGTAGATTTTTGAACGATAGGTTGCCTACCTCCCTCCTTGGGAGTTCGATCAACCGTTGAATTTGGAAATGGTGTCGAAAGTGCTATAGGGTTTGGATCTACGGTCGGGGTAGGTAAGATTGAACTGTATCTAGGCCTGTTAACGATTGTGCTATCAGGCACTCTTCTTGCAGTTATTTCTAGTTCTGATTCTTCCGGAATATTTTTCAGCTGAGGTGCTTTACTGGCTGTTTCCTCACGCCTTGGATTTGGAATTTGACTACCTTTTTCAGAATCTCTAGCTTGTTGTAATAATTTTTCTATACGTCTATTTAACTCTTCGTCCCCAGTATCATCATCGTATGGATCCAAATCTTGTAATATTTCCTGTCTACGTTCATCTAAAGTGTCTCCTTCAGAAAGGGCATCTAATAAAACTATTTCCTCTTCAAGTTCCTGTAATTGAGCGCTTTTATCTAATAATGATTTTTCAAATCTATTAAAAGACTCTTGTAGTTCTTCTAAATCTATAAATGTGGACTTCTGTTTGTTCTGATCATCTGTATCACTATCGCGAACTTCGGGTAAATTAATGGCAATAGTTTTCTCTACTTCGGACTCGCTCCCTTTTTCCCGCAATTCCGTACCGGCCACTGCACTTTGTGAATCTGGAATTTTAGGATTCTCCACCATCTGTTTAGGATGAAATCCCAGATTCGGCAGTGTACTCCTACGTTGACGGAATATGGGCGGATCTGACTGTTCGTCATCGGAATCGACGTCCTCTACTAGAGAAAGTTCTTTTGATCTACCTAATTCTTGTGTTTTTGATGGTCCCGGAGCTTCAGTAGCTTGAAACTTTGCTCGCGTTCTAGTTGCTATTGCACTGGTGTCTAAAGGTACAGGTATCCTCGGTTTAGATATTGAACTTACTGGTCTCCCTAATTTTGGTTTTCCTGGTAAACTAGCTATTCTTTCCTTAGGTTTGGAAGCTTCAAATTCCGAAGATGTCGGGGTTCGTTTGCCCGTTGTGGAGGGTTTATTTATTGGTAATAATTTTGGGCAATCAGGTGCTAACTCCGACTTTGTATTATCAGAGGAATCCGATAAACTGAAATCATCAGACGAACATAGTTCATTTACTATGACTGGATTCCTTGATAAGGCATCAGCATTTGTGTTTAATTTTCCTGCCTTATGAATAAATTCATACTCATAATCTCGCAATTTTAGTCGCCAGCGGATCAATCGTTGCCCTGGATCTTTTATTGAATTAATCCATCGTAGCGGTTCGTGATCACTGACTAGGGTAAATTTACGGCCATATAAGTATGGTCTGAAGTGTAAAATGGCATAAAGGACTGCCAAACATTCCTTTTCTGTAGTGAAATAATTTTGTTCCGGTTTAGTTAAAATTCTCGAAAGATATGCAACTGGGAGATCTTGACCATTTACTTCTTGACTGAGTACAGCGCCTATGGCATAGTCTGACGCATCTGTAGTTAAGGTGAATGGACTATTAAAATTTGGATACTGAAGTATGGGACTTTTACAAAGTGCTTTTCGTAATTCCAGAAATCCTTTCTTTTGTTCCTTTCCCCAAGTGAAAGTAGAATTTTTCTTCAACAAGTCTGACAGTGGTTTAGCTTTTTCTGCGAAGTTTTTGATAAAGCGTCTGTAATATCCTGCTAGACCTAGAAATTGCCTAATATTTTTCTGATTTTTCGGACGAGGGAAATTCTTTACTGCACTAATCTTTTTCGGATCCGGTTTTACACCTGAGTGACTAATAACATGTCCTAGGTAAGCAACTTCTATTTTGAGGAACTCGCACTTATCGGGTTGTAAAGTTAATTTAGCATCGGCCAAACGCATGAATAAACGACGAATTTTCTTTTCATGTTCTTCTAAATTTTTGGCATATACCACGATATCATCCAAATAAACGAAAACTTCTACACCCTGTAACCCGCGTAAGACTTGATCCATTAGCCTTTGAAAAGTCGCTGGAGCATTTTTGAGACCTTCCGGCATTCGGATGTATTCATAATGACCGTTTGGGGTTGTAAAGGCTGTTTTTTGTCTATCTTTAGGATCCATTTCAATTTGTTGAAATCCGCTTGCTAAGTCAAACGTAGAGAAATATCGGGCTTCACCTAAGTGATCCAGAATATCGGTAATGTTCGGTAATGGATATGCATCGCCAATGGTTTTCTCATTAAGATTACGGAAATCTATGACTATTCTCCATCTCAGATTGCCTTTAGAATCCGGTTTTTTAGGAACAATCCAAATGGGCGAATTATACGGTGAATTTGAAGGTGCTATTATTCCGTTATTTAGTTTATTACGAACCTGTTTTTCTATTTCATCTTTATGAACCGGAGGAAAACGATACTGTCGCGTATTCACAGGAACATCATCTACTGTGGGGATTCTATGTTTAATGTATGAGGTACATGGTAATTTATCGCAAGGCAAGTGGAATCGTTCTGGAAATTCTTTAATGATTTTAATTACATGATCCCGTTCTTCTTCGTTCAAATGATCGAGACGCAATTTTTTTATGATTTCTAAAACTCTGTCTTCCGCGATTGGCAAGGTCTCATCTTCTGTATCAGAATCGAAATAATTTTGTTCTTCTTCGGGGAAGTTATGGTACTCGAATGGTATTAATTCTTGTGGCGGTATTTCGACTTCGACATCCTTATCCGTCGTATTAACGGCAAAGACGTGACATGCGCCTTGGTCATTTACAGACACAACAGCTTCGCCAATGTACAAACCATCTATAGTTTCAATTTTAGGTAGATATCCCTCTTTTAAATCATGATTCGTAACGTCAATGGCAACCGCTTTTCTAGTACGTGCTTTTAAATACAAAAGTCGGGGTTTTACACTACGAGGTACTGGATCATGGCCAACAAAAGGTATGGGTTTAATAGGATCGCTTCGTGTTACCAATGTGTTATGGGCGAAGGAGATTTCAGCCTGCTCTTGTGTGAGATACTCTTTACCTAATATACCATCGCAACGCAGTACAAATGAAGATCTTACGACATGAAATTTTACGGGTTTGCCTAATAATGTAATTATTGTGGTACCTAAAGTCTCTGTCATATCCGGAGTTATTCCTGAGATAGCAACTGATTCATGAAGTGCGACTGAAACATTTTCGTCAAGGGCGCTTAATTTGATTACGTTTATATCTGCTCCTGTATCTACGAGGAAATATGCACAACCCATATTCAGCTCTTTACCCATCATTTTTACTAGTGGGGATTCGGGTTTTTCTACCGTTGCAATTTTTCTTGGTTTGCTAGAAATTTTACTGTTGCATGACGCTCCTTTTCCGAATGACTCGACGTCGCGTCCGTCCGTCGGGTCATTTGTGCGTTTAAATGACCGGTTCTATCTTCGGGTTTAGTATTTCTATTATATGGAGAACTCGGTCTCGTTGATGGAGGAATAGGAGATGGAGATCTTGGTCTAGGCCATTGAGAATACCTATCTCTTGCTGAACGTGGTGGTTCATTACTGTTTGTATTATAATGATCATACGGGTAATAATTAGGATATGGCATTGGCGGATAGAAATAAGGCGAGTAGTACGGATGTGGAGGAAATCCCGGTGGATTGTAATAATGATTGTATGGTTCCCTGTTGCGTGATGGGGATTTTAAAATTCCTACTGGCGATCCGGTTACGTCAGGATTGGGACTCGGTGAACGTGTGCGATTCTCTTCTTCGTTTCGAATTGCATAATTTTGATAGCGAGGAGGGTTAATGGATTGGCGATTAGCGTAATCCTGATAGTAAGAATTCGATGGTCTAGAATAGTTATTATTCTGATTAAATGATACTTTCTGGATTTCATTCGATGGTAATATTCCGGATTTCATTCGCGTTTCTATACGCGCTGCAAATTTTCTCGCATCTTCTAAAGTTTTAGGGTCACGTGCATCTACTGAGCGCGCTATTTCATCTGGAAGTCCGCGAATATAAGCTTCCAATCCGCATTCTTTTAATGGTAATAACATTTGTTCTGCATTATTCCCATAACTATCCTCTAACGCAACTCGAGCTCCGCTAATTAATATGTTTAATCTGTCATAAAAATCGCTAACTGATTCGTCCTTTTTCATCCGAATATTTTCTATTTCGTGTTGATAGTAAGGATAATTCTTGCCCGGTGCGAATCTACCCTTTAGATGTTTAATTAGTTCATTAACTGTAGTAAATGTTTTTCCATACGTGCTATCGCGAGCTGAACCCTTCAATTTTCCTAATACTGATTTTAGAAACGAGCCCTCTAATGCAGGAGGCACTAATGCTGCGCTATTTTGTACATCCTGTACAAAATCCTTAAGAGGAACGCCCTTCCCATCAAAGTACGGAATATTTAAAGTACTATTTTGAATAGTCAAGCACTCCGCCATGGAGGTCATCATTGCACTTGCGTCTTGCGACATCTTTAATTATTTGTAATAGGAACAAAACACCGCGCTACCACGACCACATTAACAATTGTGTAATTTTGTAAAATGGAAAAATTTTATAATTCTATCTGATTTCAATGAATATGAGCACCCAGGAATTCTTGCAAGAGAATTCCTGGTATCCCACCGCTGCCACCAGATCTGTTACGTGCCGCGGCCTTTTTAGTGTTCGAGCGGCACAATTTTTAGACGCAATATCGATTAGGGGTATCCCACAGTCGTTAGACTATCAAGTATTGCTGGATTGAGTTTATGATTTAGAAAAAGCAAGGAGGCTCGCCGCAGTCGTAACAGTCGATTCTTTTAGTTGATAATTATTTAGGTACCTTCTCAGAAGGAGAAGGGGTAGATTTTGGGATCGTTGGTGCTCTAGTCCCGTACGGGTCTTTTCAATGGAATCAGATAGGTAATTGATGAGTAGAATTTAATAGTAAATAAAGTTTTAATGATTAAATAATGAATGGATGTAAAACATTTAACAGAACTGAATATGAACAAATCAATCAATAATTTAGAAAGAATAGACGTTTGTGAAATCGGTATAATTCCTGACTAGGGGAATCCCACAGTCGGTTGACTATCAGAAATTGTGTTGGGTATTCAAATTTTAACAACAATTTTTAATTAATTACTAATTCACACATGCGACAAGATCGTGGGAAGGCGCGGTTCCCTGCACCGGATGTAGAGCATACAATTTCGTCAGTCTTCTAAGAAATGATCCAGTCTGCGCATTCCCGCTGTAGCCGTTACTGATTATGTTACAATGTTTAACGCGACGGTCAGAGGTGTGCTCAACGAGGGTTCTCCCACAATGCTGCAAAGCATTGTTGAAACGCCACCCTGCCGCTTACATAAAACGGATTCGGCACAGAAGGAGAATCACTGGGTCTTTCCGAACGCGACTCTCTGGTGAGAACGCCGCTGCGTCAGCACCGCCTTATCTGTATCGCGGGACGGCAGTACGTTGAGACGACGACGTTCCAAGAAAAGGGGTTTTTGTTCTATCAAAAATATTATTAATTAATAGGCAGGAGTATGATCAACGAGGGATTTCCCATAACGCTAGGCGTTGTTGATGCATACCCTGACTTAAAAGAAAAATTTTACGTTCCGAACGTAACAAACTAATATAAATTTTAGAAATACACTAAATCATTTACCAATGTTATATAAAAAATATAGAATTTATTAATGAACATCATAAACGCTACTTTGAATATTTTGATGAACACGTTGATAAAATCGATTAAACCGCTGAACTCAGATCAGATTAAAAATTTGGGATAATCCTTACATTTACTATTTTATAATATAATTCAACTCACCCTTACTCCCATTTTCAGGATAATATTGAACACATACCTGCAACAGAAAAAGAAACAACCATGAATTTTTGATTCGCAAATTTACATTCGGATAAACGTTGATGGCATAATACAGTGATTTCTAAAATAGCTGCTAAAGAATTCCAAATTCTTTTCCAATATTAAATGAGGGTTCAATAGGTACATCTCTGCCCTGCAGCTGCTTAGGAATTCAGATCCGAATTCGTACTTATTTATTTCGCAGAAAATTCAAGTTATTATATTAGGATTGCAATTCCAGATGCGAGATAAAAACATTAATAGACACTTTTTGGGGCGTTATCCTAACTTTTGCACACGTTTAGCACAAGCTTACTGTAAGAGGCTTACAAGTACCTATGTAATATAGAAACGTAGCTCTTGTGTCTTATTCCGAAAACACACAGAATCTCTTCAGTAAGTACCTTCCTCGGGAGGTTTGCAACAGTAAATCATTATTAAAATTCGCAACATTACTGCAGCTTTTATGCAAAATTCTAAGTTCCAAACCGAAGAACACACAGCCACTACCCAACCCTTGATAATAGCGAAAAAATCACTTCCATACCATAAACCTAATACCAACCTACCTACATCTTAAAAACTCTATCAGGCGCGCAATTATAAAAAAAATTATCCCCCATAATAGAACCAACTACTTTCCCCTTTTATTACCCAAATAACAGTAAAATGAAATGATCCTTTAAAGTCCTTGCAGCGTCTCGTTGCAAGCTACATCAAAAGTACCTAACACCCTCGTAACCCATGTTTGATCTGCGAGTCACGAGAGGACGGTCTACCCTTAACTACGCACTGCAATTACACGTGGATACGGGACAACAATATTTCCAAAGTCTCGATCGACCGCTCTGTAATACAGACAGGCCGCGCGGGCAGGGCACAGGGGTACCGAAAGGCTGCGAAAGGCAAAGGGGCGCTCCGTTGGCGGCAGGCCATCTAATACTCCACTCCTCTTTACACCATCCTCACATCATTCCTCTTTTACATCCACCCTTTCCCCGTCTCACCGCCACTTGGCCCTCTTTCTCGTCCGAAATTTCTCCTATCCCCCGAGCCACCCCTACCGCGCCTTCTTCGGAGCTTGTTAGACCGGTAGACATCCTTCGCATCGGCGGTTCCGCGTCGCCCTGGAGTCGAGTGCTCGGTGGCCGCATCGGGGAATCCGTAGGTCGCACCTGTCGACCGAGACCCGATACGCGTCTTCTCTGATGCATATATGCATGTGCGTTATGCATAATCTACTGGGCACATCATGACCCCCGGCCCACGATGGCACCAGAATAGATCGCGTAACGTGGCCCCGTGCTCCGGGAGGATTCTATCCGCCTTGGAGCCACTCCACCGAAAGTGCTATTCGTTGATCGATTCTGATGGGATGCGGCGAACTTCGGAACGGAAGCTTGGAACTCGTGCGGAGAAATTACGTATTTTGCGGTGTAGGTATATTCGGTAGCGTGCATGCGAGGCCGCGCGATACACGAACGATCGAACACAATGGGGCGAGGGTACGTTCGCCGGGATACGCTTCAGAGATAATTAGAGAAATCAAGTATTTCGCGGGCGGTAAAATGAGAGGAGGGGCGGGGAGGAAGGGATGGGATTTTATGGTTTGTTATTGCGGAGTGTATTGAAATGTTAACAGTAGGGAAGGTATGTCAGATTATATTTTTGTGGTGATGTTTGTAATTGATGCACAGGGGTGGTGTTATTTCACTTGATAATTTCGAGTCGATTGTAGATTGCTCGATGTAATTAAGGATTATGAATTTTCGGCCAAAGGGTACCGTGCTTTTGACAAATGCTTGTGCAGTTTAAACTAACAAGAAGCAATGTTAATTTTAATTTACTATTCACTGTAATCCGCTTAAAAATTCTCTCTCTTAACTTTTGCCTCGAAATAACTTCCCTTCACTCTCCGCCCCTCCGCGCCGTGACTGTCGACTGAAGTAATTATTGGTCCCCCCTTGTCTGAAGATTTCTTAGCGAGAGAATTCCAATTTAATGGGAAGAATGAAGCGTTCCGGATTGAAAATGGAAACAGTTTGGATTAAATGGAGTACAATTTTAAATGTAAGTAGCCATTGGAGCTCGCCGTTTCACGAATCGAGATGGAAAGAACCGCGAGTTTGCAGAAGCAGCAGATGTTGGATGAATCGGGCAATATCGATATTCGTGATAGTCGATTATTGAAATACATTTGGTCGCGCTTTAGCGGAGAGCTCCCTAATAGGACAATTCTGCTCAATACTGCTTTCAGAAGTACTTTACGGAACATGTTATTTTCCGGTCGATCTTAATGTCAGTTGAAATTGAGTTTGGAATGGGAGTTAAGGTTTGCTTAACGTGGGTTGGTCATTGTCTTCCGCTTGAACGATCGAATCTCGATTTCTTACGAGTGTTCTTGAAACTGCTCCATAGACATCTCAGATTTTTTTTTCAAATAATTCTGCACAACTTCTTTCATACCCATTGTGTTCGACCTTAGATGATTGGATAGGAGGAAAGTTAGTCGATTGTACCAGTACATTCTAGGCATTTTAGCGGGTTTAATGAGTCTGCTTTGTTACATACTTGAGTCTTCAATAAAATGACATTAACATATTGTTAGTATTTATTCTTGTTGTGATCTCGGTGCGTGACAAATTATGAACATCAACTTCTGTACACAGCCATAGTTCATAATTTAATTATTTACACACCAAAAGGGTGCGAATCCACGATGAGATTTTAGTTTTTACATGATACTCTTCTATCATATGTCATGTTTCTAAAATATATCATGAAACTGGTCTCGCGAGAGTTTAGTTCTATGAAACTAATGGTAAAATAATTAAAAGGTATTAAAATAATGAAATAATTGTCTGATGAGATAAAAGTCTCATGTGAGACACGAAATTTTTGTCTTATCGTGAATTTGCACCTTAAGAACGCCAATCACAACGATAATCAATATCACCCAATTAAAACTCCCCTGAATAATCCCAACGATAGGTAATCGTTTCATTCACATGGCCACTGTCTTCCACAAATTGTATTACACCTGCACACATAGTATCTCCCCGAAATTTATATTCGAGGTGAAATTAGAATATGAGATTACCGATTCCCCGGAAGTTCCTAATTCCCCAGCGCGGTCAGTGCAGCTTTTGCGGCGGAGTTGCAGCAACATTAAATTAGAAGTAAATCAATGTAACTAGGCACGCCCGTGTTTGAGGTGAATTTAGCAGGGCTGCACAAAGGCACGCCGCACGCCGTGGAGAACCGCCCTCTAAAATCTACGCTCGCGGGGAAGCTCATACCCTAAAAAACGAGGCGGAATCTGCTGAATCAAAAAGGGATTCAATTATCGTTCCTACTTTGCGCCCCAGCACGGTGACACTAACTTTTTCCCAGCCTGTTCTTGCCGAACCGAGTCAGCGTGCAAACTCCAGCCTCCTGCTGCTTCTCCCCCCATCCCCAGCCACCCTCGCGAGATAACGCCCGTCTTTTTCATAAACGCACGATAGTTCCATCGGTTTTATCATCGGGGAGAATCTCCTCGAATCAACCACGGACCGCGGCGTGAATTAGAGATTTAATCTGGGAGATTAGTTTTTCTATCATTCCGGCCGGCGAGCACGAAGAAGGGAGAAGAAGCCTTTTGGCTCGAGATTCTCGAAAGGTAGGCAATATGTGTGTCACGTGCTCGATGGCGCCTTTTCCCTCCACCGCCATCTTCTGCCACCACCCCTTTCTACTGCATTCACCTCGACTGCTGGCACGTTGTCTGTACCGAGTCCTGGGGGGTAGCGCTAGCGATGGGACCTGATCGACTGCTTTTAATTTCTGCAAACAACTCTACGTGGTCGTGTCTCCTTATGGTGCAATTCGCGCGAGGGTTCGCTATTATTTTTTAAGACTGCGTTAGTAATAGTATTAAGAATAATGGTCAGGCCAAGTTCGATATATACTTAAGAGGGTTCATTTTGTTAGAATTGGATAGCATTTATTGGAGATAAATGTTTCATTTTGGGTAGGTACTTGTGGAACTCAAAAGTCATCTAGCTGGGTTCGAGCCTGTTAGTGAATGCAATGTGTAGGATTTTAAAGTGTAAGTGCTTATAGTCCGCGCCAAGAAGATTGGCTATAGCGACACGCGGAAGGGGAGGAGTATATCTCAGTTCTCAGTTAAATGTGCTCGATGGATAGAAGTGAAGAAATTATTCTTTCGACTATGAGGACATTTAAGTTAAATTGTGCATACGGTTGAAATTATTGATAGTATGATATATGAAATATAAGAAAGATTATGGATTCAGCATAAAATGGTTTGAGGAAGCATCACGGTGTAAGTGAGAATTATGTATCAGAAGTAGACTGAATTAATGTTCATAAAGGGGCCGACGAGGAGCGTTGATTGTATAAAATGAATTTAGCAGTAAACAAAAAAGTATGCTGAGCAAATTGCTGGGGAAAAATTCAAATTTTAACAGGATAATGCGGCTGTGCAAACTGCAAAGTGCGTTAAGGAGCACTTCTTCGTCTAATAAAAAGAATAATTGCTTTTGAGTGGCTAGCAGGGTCACCTAACTTAAATACTACAGGGTATTGCTGGGGAACTTGCAAAAACTGTATACCAGAGCGGAAGGCAATTTGAAAATGTAGAGAGTTTAAACTTTTGCTTTACAGAGAGATACCACAAACTTGGCTAATAGAAATTAAAACTTTTAGAGATAATATATCATCTTAATAATAATAATTGTGGAAGTATTTTGTTTAAATACTACCTGCTGTGGAAATTCCAAATTACTATGTTATAGTCAGGTCCTAGTTAAGTTCATTTGTCCATCGTTGAGTTACTTTACAAAGTCCACGAAAATTATTCCTTGACGATTAAAAATAAATAAATAAATTTAGTGTACGAGCGTTTGACACCATGATTTGAGTGTCTCCGTATTACTTCCAATTTCTTTTAATTTGATTATTTTCTGTAAGTTCGAATAATTACAGAAAAATGATATATTATGATATATTATCCTGCTGTTAATTATTTATTATCTGCTAATAGACTAATTCGTAGTCCATGCTTTAACTTCATAATAATATCAATGACTTCACACCTGTCTCCTTAAAACCTCGACTAAAAAATTGAATTAAAAGAAGGAATTAAACCCTTTAATTATGCACTAAAAAGACAAAGAGAAACTGAATCTTTAATATAGGTATTCTCAAGTTAGAAGTCCAACACGAAGGCAACGTTACAATCTGAAGACCTCAACGATATCTGACAAAGTAGAAACGAAAAGCACACCGATATATTTGTTCTCCCTTTCGCGTAACGAGTAGTTCGACGCATTTCCCGCAAGCATAAATCCACACCACGAGCGAACTTAGCGCTGAGTTAAGGTAAAGTCCTCACGGTATGATACAATAACGCTGGCGTTAATAAAATCGTGGATAGAATTTCGGTAAAGTGATTAATTAACGAAGGTGCCGATAAATCGATAGCCGTGAGATATTAATACTTCCCCGTCAGATATCGAATCTATCCGGGAGGGTGTTGGTCCCATCACTATCCACGGGTCACGTGCGACGCGTCAGGGCTGTAGGGTGGCGTTCTTGCGCAGGGACGCAAGAAGCAGGGGGCTGTTTCGTGAGCCGAATACCGAAATCCGCCCCGGCCCCGATAAACACCACCGATGCCGAGCTACTGAAAATCGAGGGACCGGAATTTCCGCGACAATCACGAATTTTCACGGGCACCCATCCAAACTCGATCTACCATGAGGGGCGCCCGCGTTTCTGCGATCCAATAGCGATTGGGGTTGAGGGATGACGCTCCCGATACGTCAAAGAGGAGCGAAAAAGAAATGCCCCTTAGGTTCGACCACGCAACGAAGCAGGGCGCAATACATTAGCTGTCTCCTCGGGAGCCTGGTTTGCTTGGTACACATGGCTTTAGATAATTGAATCGATAATTTCGAAAAGGGGATACACGTCCGATTTTAGGCGATACACACTTTTTAGCATTTCCCCCTTCTTCAGGACTTGAAGTTCCCTTGTCTGACAAATCTTCGTGTTCGAAAGGGGCCAAAGATTTACGTCCCGGCAGATTTCGGGGATTTCTATGAAGCTCTAACAAGTTGGCCTACAACAGAAGGCGAAGATTGTCCAGAAGAAGATCTGTGATCCTGATTATGTCTTTCGTTTTACCCAAATTCTTATCTGATGTTTTTGAATTTTATAATTTATGGTTTCCTTTAAGGTTCGCGATACTTGAAAAAAAAACGTCACTATTATTGCACGAGTAATATTTTACAATCTTATCCATGTAAGTGGATAAATATATTGACCGTAAAACAATTACTTAGTAATAGCGACGCGTTAAATATGTTCTCTATTTGTACCTATTATTTTTAAAATATCGTACAAAAAATTTGCCACCGATCCACCGAGGAAAATTCATTTCCCATCACGGAATTCTGTTCGAGGAAACCCATCATTTTCCACCTCCTTACGTTCCAACCGTGGCGTTGCTTTTCCAAGTTATGAAGACTGAAATAACAGCAGCATTTATTACCATTCATTACCATTTTTCTCCTTTCCTTCGGCGGTGTTTCAACTTCGCGATTCGGGCTTTGCACTTCAACGCGGGAATTCTTTTTACGCGAATAAATGGTGTAAATTCTTACCTCTTGAAAATGCATAAACTGCGGGACACAGTAACTCTCTTTTTATAGTACTTGTCTACTTCAAGATCACTTGCAGTCCTTTTATTCAGCCTGCAAAGTTCAAGTGATAGGAAAGCAGTTTTCTCGCGGCTGGAATATAATATCAGATTGATGGGCTTTCCTAATTGCCTGTGGGAGGACTTATTGTCAGTAGTATTTCTGCTTGTGTGCATGCTAATAGCGTGTTCGAGTGATGTGACGAACATAAGCACTGCTGTTGTTTGGTACTTGCAGAAACCATATTATTTATAGCAATAACACCACGTGTGATACCTACACCTGGCCATGGACCTCGTGTTGGAGCAATTTTTCCACCAGGTTTAGAAATATTAGATTTACAATCGCCACTAATTAATGCAGATTTCGAGAAGTTTATTATAGAGGCTAAACGAAATAAACAAATGGAATTTTTGGCTTGCAATTCTGCAGCCGCAGTGAGATATCTGTAATTTATCGACACAGTTATTTATCAAAATGGTTATTCAAATATTTTTCAGACGAATTCATATTATAGTTTAAGAAAATTAAATTATGAAGTGTCATTAAACTCTCAAGCATTTTGATGAATTTCAATTATTTTGAAGGATAGGTAAATTGAGAATTATTTCGCTGAATTGATAGCAATGGACATAATTAAATGTTCTGTTACTGTACGCTCCGTTGCCAGAGGTACAATGACACATTTCCTTCGCCAAGGTATTCTAGTGCAGTAGCACCTCAATTACTCTACCTAATTAGCCCATTTTGCTCCAGATTACTGTCAGTTCTATTTACAATTTAATCTGTATAATTTAGTTACAATTTCATTTGTAATTCCTACTTGACTTAAAATCATAATTTGTAATTTATACTTTACCATTTATTTGTTGTCATACCTGTAACTTAAGGGGGTATAGGACAATTGAACGACTGAAATCGACGGTTTCTTGCCGGTTGGATTGCTTAGATACCAAATAATCACCATACGGGCATTTTTCATAGTTTTTTATGTACGCTTTTACAGGTAATGTAAAATAAAAAACTTGTCAGAATGTTGAGAATTATTCAAGTTATTTGAAGCTGAAGATAATCCCGCGTAGCGCGCAGCTGTAATCGGTGTACATAGTCCCAGGTAAACCAATCATCTAAAAGCAAAATGCTTTGAGGTGAGTAATTTCTACACTAATAGTTATCGCGTGAAATTTTGCTGGGCGAATTTAAACAGAAATTGTAAAAGTTACACACAAATAAATTTTTCTTACATTTCTATGGGAAAAATCGTCTTTAATCAGTTATAAAATGTTTTGCAAACATCCAATGTTGATGCGGAAATTCCACACGACAGAGAATGGAATTATACAGCTTCAGTTAAAATTTCAAGTGAAAATATTCATTCGTTCATGAGTTATGATGTACACCGCGTTTGAAAATGTAGTTTCGAGATAAGCGACTTCAAAGTGTAGTCCCCTACGTCAATACAACTCTGCGAGGCCGTTCCTCGACGGTGCACTCAATTACGTTCAGCGCTATAATTCCCGTAATTACTCGAATTTCTTTACGAAACATTGTTGTAAATGTTCGCAAAGCATGGCACTTTCAGAGTTAATAATAATAAAAAAATTGATTTTTCAAGATTTCAATAGTCCTATACCCCCTTAACGCGAGATTACCTGGCAATTAACGCAACATCGAGAAAAGCAGAGCTTTCGCCAAAGAAAAATCTCGGTCTACTCTACCCCAGCCTTGGCACCCCCCAACATAAACAACAAATTCTCCCAATTCATAAAACTAATCACTACATCCAAGATTCAAGAAGCGTAGGCTCGCACGTTTCACTGACAACACAAACAGCCTCCATCCTTCATCTCTCCGAAAGCAATAGGGCTATGAGCCTGAGCTCTAAACAGAGGGGTCGCATCAGGAAACTATAAAATTATTCTCCGTTGATCGCGGAATCAGGCGATTTGCTTTAGAGCCCTTCTAACGACCCAGTCGCGCCCCGAGCACGCAAGAGCCCTGAAATGGTCTTTTCAAATAATCGTTATCGGGCAGAGGGAGGCCTGTGCAGGCCGGGGAAATGATGACGACTCGAGGTAACTCTACAAAAGAAGCGGTCTCTGAAGAGGGAACGCGGAAAGGCAGAAAGTAGACTTACGGAAGGGCCGACGCGAGGAAGGGGGGGGGGGGGACGGGGCATGAAAAAAGGGAGGAGGGAAGACGCGTGCATCTCTTTTCGCCGTATTACCATAGCAATGGCGGCAAATCAAATTGAATAAAAATTTATGTATCAGAAAGGCAATAAAACGGAATAGATTTGGGGCAGAATGGGGCCGAATCCATCAGCCAGGATCCCGATAAAGGTGGATCGTTTGGGTCCAGGACTACGTCCAGGGGAGGATCTCACCGCTCGCGTATCCCTTCCGATTGGAGCGGGATTGTCGAATTGTTGCCACGAAATTTATTCCACCTACACAGCCACGCATACAAACACGGGCCGGCGGTATAAGGGTATAAGCGTGCACCAACGACGCCCTTTTTCCACTGAAATCGGCTTTACGATATTACGCCGGCTGGGGATGCTTGGGACACAAGGTTTGCGCGGACGCCCTCTACCTTCGCTCTACACCTTCGCGATACGCGCACCGTTCCCTTCGTTCCTTCTCGAGAAGTCTTCGAGTAGACATTACATAATTATTAAAGTCAATAAGTATACAGGGTGATTAATAAACGCACGTCGATACTTGAGGGGATAAATCTACAGTCTACAAATTACTATTAGTAAAAACGTCATAGGTATGCACGTATGTTGTATATTCCTTAGTTTACGAGTTGAGAATGGTTGAAGAAAATGTTCGAAGTGCCCGTCTCTTGCCTCAACACGGTCATGTGTTTTTTTTTTTTGGAAACGAGGCACTTTTAGATGTGAGTATTAGTCTGGAGGGGATGGGTTATAATTAACAGGAAAACTGATTTAGACTTCTCGCGTGAAAAGTTCGAATTTCTCATGGCTAGCGGAGAAATTGAAGTTTGGATTGAGTGGGGACGTTGAAGCGAATGAAATATTTATCAGATTTATTTCAGGGAACATAGTCTTGCCGTTTCACGGGGGAATCGAGATTTTTTGCGCACTCCAGAATTTCTAGGATTATCGTTTTATAAGAGGAACGGCGGAAACGAAAATGAAGACTCGAATCGAAATGAAGACATCGAGCAGGTGAAGTATTTGATCACCTCGTATAGGGGGGACGATGAAGAGAATCTTTTTATTCTCCCAGGGATGACATCGTTTCCATGAAGTACTGCCCTGCCACGAGATTGAGAGAGGATCCATATCCAAGATCATTCTATGGGGTATTAAATCAAGTCTGACATCGAGCAACCGATGGCACTCCATTCCACGAGGAAGTTTTCTTTATGACGATCATCCGAATAATAATAATATGCTCGCTGAAGAAATATTGCTTCTTTTACAGAATTCTTTTATTTAGATTTATGGAAGAAAAAGGTTACAGTGGAAATGAACACTTTTTCTTCTGTTTTAATGGATCTTTGATGCCCCACGAAATTTATTAGCGACGCAAGTTATTTTAACCGGTTTTGATGATTTTTTTTCCACATTATTTTATGCAGTAGTTTCATATCTTTTTAGAAATGTTACGATATAGTCAGTATCCAATTGCAATATAAATCACAACTGCAGTTGATGGCGATTACAAGGTGATGCGTAAATTCTGTGAATGATTTATTTGTAAACTCGAACTAAATTAAAAAAAGCGTGATGCAAGTTGACATCGTTATTACTATTCAGTGCAATAATTTTCAATGTGATCAAGAATAGAATTATGGGGATAAGAAGGTAACGTGTAAACCTGAACTCGAATTCTCCATGAAACTTAATAATCCTGAGCGAAAGTCGCAAATTATCGATATTAAGTATCTTCCATGAAATAAAACACATTTCTTTCCAACAGAGAACAAGTAATACTCACGAGTTTGAGACTTAAACACAGAAACCTTGCACATCCACAGTGAACATCGAAAAACGAACCAAGGAACTGCAAGTTGGGTAACTGTGTCTTCTCTCTAAACCATTTATTAAAGTTGCAGAAAGTTTGTACGGGAAAGAGTTAAATTTGATCTTCCAGAAGAACTTTGTAAAGTCTCAAACAGCTAAAGTATACGCCATTATTCCTTAAAGAACTAAACCTATACAAGAATACATAAGTTTACTTGTTATAACAATAAATATATATATATATATATATATATATATAGATAGGTATTACTAGCTAAAATGCCCGGTGTTAATTCAAGTTTTAAAATAAACGCGACAGTATTACAGGCGGCAAAATAGTTGATTAGCGTTATTAAAGTTACTGAGAAGGTAACAGTATTTTTTCATAGTTTATTTGTTCTCACTAGCACAACAAATTAATCAGAAACACACGTCTAAAGCAAAATTGTAGTAAATGTTAGGGTGATTCTAGGTATCGCCAAACTAATTGTCAAATTTGATAAAACATTCGTAATTTATTTTCGAGTTTAAATATGAGCGTGGAAAATGAAACCTATACAGTGACTTCCGCTCGGATGTGCAGAGCATATATGCCAAATTTGATCGAAACCCGTCGAAATCCGTACTACAGCGGTGTAAATTTGTATTCGGAACAAACAAATAGACAGAAAATGAATTTTATATATTATATATACTACAAACCGAGGAACAAAGTCAACCGAAGGTACTGAAGGAAGAAAAACTTTCAGGTCGAACAGTGCATTCGTAGTTGCCTACTTTAAGGGGACGAAGTATAGTGTAAAACATGCATGAATTTTAATATATAAAGCAGAAAGCTTCTATACGTTCGTGTGTTTGTCTGTCGCCTAAAAACTTTCGAACGATAAACCTGGGGGTCACGAAATGTGCCTCAGCTCATTATGCCTTACTAATCCAGATGAATCTGACTATTTTCACAAAAAAAAAAATAAAAAAAGTTTTTTTTATAAAATCAGAATCTAAATTTCGGACGAAGCCGAGTAGTAAAGCTAGTGTAATATATGGCTATCTGGTTACAAATAACCACATGGTGGATGTGAACTTAAAAGAAAAACGAAGCAAGCCTCGTTGTAATTCAGGCTTTCATACTAGGATTATAGAAAGTATCGTTCATAAGTTTCTACGACGACCAACAATAATTAATATCGACCTTCGTATATATTATTATGCAAAACGACTGTTTTCGTTTGGTGAGTCGCCCGCCACGATAAGTTAATGCATTTTAAACAGTGGTCCTCCCGGAAATAAACAGGAAAAGTGTAACGCGACCAAAGACTGCCACACGAATCCCCATCATCGTATTACTTGCTTTTCGCATTACGCCGCTCTACTTCCGTCGAATAGATATTTCGTGGCTTCCCCTTTCGCTCTATACATATTACGTCGGGCATGATTTCTTTCCGAAGTCTCTTTGCGAAAGAAATCGTCGAAAGGATAGAGAGACCTTTTCTCGGGTCAATTTCAAAGCCGCTAGTTTTCCCTCGCGCACGCGAGCTCACCTTATCAAATTACCCTCTCCCGGAGGGGTTTTCCTAAAAAAAAAATGTTTTTTTGTGCGCTTTACGCGCTATGCAATTCTTACTTGAGCAGGTATACGGGGTTAGGAGTAATAGCAGTGCACGTCGCTGAATCCTGCCCTTTACGCACTGCTATTACATGTAAATTTACTTTCGCATATTGTATTTTTAATTTCGCATTGTTTTCTTGTTTCTTTCTCTTGGCACGCGAGTGTGTCATAAAGGCAAGTGTTTGGATAAAGAAACCGTGATTGAGACTGACTCAAGTTAAATCTTTAGCTAATTCTTGTGAATAATTAAATCCAATCAGAAATGAACAGATTTTATTGGCAATTAATTTCAATTCATAGTAATTTCGAGTATAATATACTTTCATTATTATTCCTACTTTAAATACTTAACAGAGGATGATGTTTAAGGTAATTCTTTATGACCGATTCTAATTTGTTATAGAGGATTTCAATGTGTAGTGGAAGAAGGAGGAATAATAGACTGGGCTACATAAAGTATTGCAATTATTTTATCGAAAATTCGTAAGAGTAGTGATAAATTGTTTTTAAAATTTTAAAAGGCAATATTTCGATTTAGTTCAACAAAACTTTCTGTATTGAGTACATAAACATCTAAAAAATATAATTGATTCTCACTAGAAAAGTGTGCTTTTTTACACGAAGGTCTGAATATTGCTGCACGCATTGCAACCCACTATTTGCAATTTTCAATTACTTTTCATACATATTAATGAAAAATGAGTACTGTCAATATGGTGTTCGACGACAGAAGGTCTATCGATCGGCCATGTAGACGAGTCCCAGTACATGTTTTATAGTCATTAGCCCCATATGGAAATTTCCTGTCCATTCATCCTGGTTGCAACATCTCGTACCTGTTTCCTCGTTTTTTCCCACCTTCTTGCACCGCCCACTTTTTTCCATTTCTAGCAGTGGCGTAATCTCGTTTCACGGGATAGTCTTGATGGGTGAAATATGATTACGATGATAGCGGTAACGATGTTACTGGAGCTGACACAGCCAGCCTATCTGCCCCAGATGGGTCCTTCTTCGGTTGAGACAAATGAGTAGGCCGGTGCAATTTGACCACCTTTTATTCGAGTATTCGATTGCTTTGGGAGGCTCATTTCAGATTGAAACTACACCACGTGGAATCGCTTCATTTTAATTGTAGTACGTAGTGGATCGTTTGGCAATATTAGCCCTATTGCAATCTTCAGTTCAGTTACACGTTCTTTATAGTTTTCCCAAAGTCAAACGAACCCTTGAAGAGATGAAAACGTGAATGGGGCGAAAAAATAAATTATCTAAATTAAAATGGGGCATCGCATCGATTTATTTTTGATTAATTTCTTGGAAGGGCCTACATTTTGTAAGATCTGTTAGATCAAATTGATGAAATAGAGGTTTATATTAAAATGTTGTTAACTGCTACTCTGTCAATGTATGGCAAGTATGAAATATTCTATCATAAAGTGATAAAACTCAAATTTTATTTACTACTTATCCTCTATAATTTAAATAGAAATATGAGATGATCTAATTCTACTGAATTCTCATCCAATCCAAACTACATTATAATTTTGCATTCTATTTAATAGATACCGTATTTTCGATACCTAACGTTGCTTCACAGTTTCTTAATGTCTAACCCTGACTTTGCTTCTTACAGGTTCCTCGGAGATAAAGGATAATATCTCCGGAATGGAGTGGGATCGATAACGTCGAAACTTGATTTTCTAAGGAAAATTTGCCAGACACCCAGATACTCCCAGTCATATGTTCCGGACACAGGAAGCACCTGGCTCTTCGTAGGGCCTGCATTTGCTCAAGGACATCATCCAAGTGCTCGGTAAGCACACCAGGGACTCCTGTGAGGCTTTAATCGTACACAGTCATCGAGAATTCTCGGGACACGTTTGCCAGGTCACTAGAAATTAGCTCTTGCCAAGGCGACTGAACGCGTTTTCGTGAAACAAACTCGGGCTTACTTAACCAACGAATTTTAAGTAAATGATACTGCTACACGACTCTCTTTGACAGAAACAAATTTGTATAAATTGGATGCTCATTAAGCGAAAAAAATCATCACTTTGGCTTCCAATAGGACTTGGTTGGTATTGATCTTTGCTGTACTGAAATTTGACTGAATTCGAAATTGGATACTGGGAATCATAATTATTATAGAAATAGATCATCATTTATTTTATGTTCAAACAACGCCAAACAACTGGATTCTACAGTGAAATGCTATTTTTCTCAATTAAGTTTAATGTAAACACTTTATTTTTTTAAAATTCTCACTTGCTTGTGCGACAAAATAGCTGTCTACTGTATTATTCCATTT
Organism: Andrena cerasifolii; assembly: GCF_050908995.1. NCBI lineage: Eukaryota > Metazoa > Arthropoda > Insecta > Hymenoptera > Andrenidae > Andrena > Andrena cerasifolii. The sequence continues at coordinate 21,513,936 of NC_135119.1, read as the reverse complement.
TTCTTTGGAAATATACTCTCGCGATAGTCATTCGCTTCAGTGGCTTCCATGTTTATGAATTTATACAAGAGCCTGAAGCAAACTTCGGGGGTATAAGTTCAGAGATGCTGAACACTGGTTACGATATTCTCTTCAGATAACTGCACCTGATTAGGTTGAAGTAATCTACATAACTAGAGTAAAAGCGCGTTGCAAAAATTTGGTGGGAATTTTGGTATAGGTGGGTACATATACTTACATACGATGTTATTCGTTTTAGTGGGCATTACATGTTCCCAAATTATTCGACATGAAACGTTCTTATTGCACCTGACTACGAAGGGGGATAGATACACGAATTTATGGTCCACTCACTTGGCTAAAATTTCTTATACACTTGGTCCATACTAGAAATACACTAATGTGTCGAATGTATAGGGCGAACTACCACATATTTCGTGAGAAAATCAACTTCAATGTTTCACATTTTTCAGGTGGTACATAGATCTATCTGTATATGCGAGAATAATTTAAATAAGTGACCGTACCAGTAATTAAAAATGAGTAAAAATTTATAAATATAAGTCAAATTTATACATATATACATACATCAGATTTTCAATTGCTGTTTAGTTTAACTAACATCTCTGTGTCAACATTTATTCATTTATACACTTTACTGTAATTTTAATTTTATATAAGCGGGATACTTCTGCCAAACTAGTAATAATAAAAGAGGAAGTGCAGCATATTTGGAATGCTGTTGCTAATTCGGAATACCGAAGGTGAAGGTAATTTGGAATATTCCAAAGCTTGGCGATGCTTTTGTTTCACGCGCAACAGCTACCGCCGCGTCATTTTCGGTCAGCGCTGTCCATTTATAGGTATTTACCTAAGATGGGTCCTATATTGTGATTTTTGAGCCTGACTAAATCATAAAAGAAATTAATCTTATTATCTATATGTTTTTTTTTTAAGTTTATAAAGTGAAGATAAATTAGAATACCGGTATTCCAAATTACCTGCATTTTAACGAAATCGATACTTCCTGTCATTTTTCATTTAGGCCAAAGTTTCAGTTACTTTTTCTTTTCCATTATTACTGAGAGTTTGAAATATAAAAGTTTATTAGTTCCCCTATGATATTATGCAGTTTCATTTATTCCCATCCTCTGCAGTAATTTTCAATTCATCTTAAACAAACTGATATTCCAAATGTATTGCACTTCGTCCAGTAAAATGCCAGTCATTAGCGACAAAAGTGACTCACGTAAAACGCTTCAAACTAACTTGTATATGAAGATGAAGATGCGTCGGCGTCGTCCCCGTCCTCCATTTCGGCCATGCAAGAATTATCGACGAGACGCGAATAGGCCGCCTGATTTTGAGTCATAGCCTAGCCTAGCGTTTGCCCCGCTAATTGATTTAATTGATTTCGCACACACTACGTCATTATTGATGCGTGGTAACGCTGGCCTGGGCCACATTAAAATCACCGATCCAATCCAGTTGGCAGGCAATGACACGAGATGCCAGGTCACAGGGCGAGTGCCGCGACTGTCGCGCGGCAATTACCAGGTAGCCTAGGGTTTGCGAATTAACGATGCACGAACGAACATTCAAACATATCGAAATGCTCGACCGCGACAGCCTCTCGATTGTAACGCGCCAGCTGCGCGGCCCTTACTTTTTCAACAGACACCGCAGCGGAATTACTGCCCCAATGTTCCGTTCGGACGAGCCAGGTGATAAAACTGGCCCTCTTTCCCGACATTAACTTCTCTGTTCTTATTCTGTTTTTTTTTTTTTTTTTTTTTTTTTCATTGGGTAAATAGTAAGGGAGGCACCATGAGCCTTTTACTTGTATAAACGTTCGTATTAGCATGTCCACTTCTGGGAGTGCTTTGTGTACCAGATATGGTGCACGGTATATCATGTTGACAGTAGTTTCACTACTTAAACTGATCGGTAAGCTACTATGTATATACTTGTTAAGGATGATATCTGTGCCAGTTAATGTGTTGAGGATTACATGATTCTGGAAACGAATATTCTCAGCAAGAATAAATTTCACGGTGACCTAAATATCAAGATCCTACGAACGGCACCGTGATTTATGACATTAAAAAGCGGTGCGTATAGGCTGGGAACGAATGTCATTAAGGATGATCAATGGCGGGTAACGAAGCTTCTACCCGTATAAACATTCATAATTCATGTCGGATCGAATATATTTGCCGAAGGAATTCGCGTTTCACTACGGCGCGTATTTTTAATATCTTTGCAACGGAACATTAATTTTTCCTGGAAGCAATATTGATGCACGGGATATTGGGATGCCTCAGTGAACGGATCGCGTCGTAAATAAAAAGATGATCCGCGATTACTGCGATGATCTACTTAATGCTTTTCTGATTAATACTTATAAATTAAACAGCAGTGCACCGTGTCTCTGACTAGACACACGTCGCATCTACCACTTAGAACTCAATATTAAAATAATATTAACGCAATTTATAAAATAGAATATGAGCGCGATTTTAAGATAAATGAGAAAAACACCGAGATGTTATATTACATTTTAATTGCAATTAACTCGCTGAATGCGCATCGGTAGATGGATTTCACGTTATTCGCACAAAACAAGGTATTAAACTGATTTTTAAATAACAATAGTTAGCACAAACCTCCTACAATATCTCTTCCATAAATTAATTAATCGAATCACATACTTCTTCAAAACCTACCCTAATTTTTCGTAAATCTAATTAAAACCCAATGCGATTCCTACTTCCCTGCTTTACATTCTTCGCGGCAGGCACAGCCTAGCTATAATGCTAAACCCCGTACCTAGGAAGTTCAGCTAGCTACCCAAAGAAAAAATACAACCAAACAATTTTGCAGCCATCTCCAATGCACGTCCACCAACCAACCCCCAACACCTTATCTCTCCCATCGACTACCGAATCATCATTAACCCACAGATTCTGATACGTTGATTGCGCTCTCGATTAAGTGTCTTCGTTAAATGCAAGCCAGGGGCGTCGCAGCGCGTCCACGAGTCTCGATTCAAACGTTTTCTCCGTGGATGGCTCGCGCACGGTGTTTGGATGAATAGCGATTCGGCCTCGAGATAAATCAAACGGCTAAGATGATTTCGCGACGCCGCTGGTGGCTGGAACGGAATCGTAACAGGCCCAGCGTCACCGGTGACGAGTCGCCAGCTGATTATCTTCTCGCTTCGCTTAAGATTGATATTCGCCCGGTGGACGGCAGCGTAGCCCTCCCGCCCTGGCAAAACTGCACGCTCGCCGAAACCGCATTAGCTGGAAACAGCATCGGATAGATCGGCGCCGAGTCGTCGACCGGTCGATTGCACTCGCGAAATTCCGTTCTAGCCGTGCGACTGCAGTCCCATGCAAACCGTCCCTCGCGCATCGGATGCTTGGGACTTCCGCATGTGTTGCGAATTAACGTGGCCACTCTTGCAAACCAGATCGCGCACTATGGACGATCAATAATTTCATTTGGACGGGGAACGAGGTTTGTGTTCGTTCGTGAACAAAAAAAAAAAAAAAAAAGTGAAAAAAGGGAGAACCCGAGCTGTTTCAAGCCGTTTTTCGCTTTTTTCCCCTCGGCGGACCCCTCTCCCTTTGCCCTGCTGACGTAGCACGCGGTACCGACGATAGCTTTTTTTTGCGAACGCTACACGACATTTACGTAATTTTGTTTATTAAGACTGCGGGACGGGGGCTGGTAATCGACTACCCTGAATGAACTCGATTATGAACTTCCTTGCCCGCGCGCACAGAGAGGCTATAAGAATTTTCGGTCCGGGATGTTGTTCAGGGAATGGGCAGCTACTTAACCCTTAACTGGTATACTGTTTTTGGCAAACGTGGCTGGTATACTGGGGTCGTGGCAGACCCCAAATAAAAAAGGACACAGAAATTTGTAAAGTCGACCCTGAATCAACCTCTACGAATATTTTGTTCTTAGGTAATGTGTAAAATAATAGAAACCTAGAAAGTTAAACTATTATTATAGAATTAATTAGAAAAACAGTTTACAAGCTTAGACAACCAAAAATTTTGCAGCGAACTTTGCGTGCCTGGGGTCATGAGCGACCCCAAGATACCAGTTAAGGGTTAAGGGAAATTTTGTCCCGCAAAATCGAGATTATTGTGTTATTTAAATTGATATTGTGGGAAGAAGATTGTAGAATACTAACAGTTGCACGCGGTTCTACTAAAATTTCAATCTCGCAGGTTATTTTTACAGGATCACTTTGCAACGCGGGTTTCGGGTTTTTTTTTGTATTTTCTTTTCTTTATTGCGAAACGTTCATAAAAGACGTCGCGCGTTAAAAAGTCCCCTTACACGTATGAAAGACGCGTGAACATTTTTGAAAGGATATATATTTATGTGAAAAGCATACGGTGTACTTTGAAATGAAGGAAAAGTGCGTTACGTTTCTCTTTTAACCCTTTGATCAAATGTGACACAAGCGAGTGAGCCAATCCCCTCTCAACGGGTTTTCCTTTTGAAGGAAACAAAATTAGAGTATACGGCACGTTTACAAGATTTCTCCTGCATTCCACAAAAGATACAAGCCCCTGAGGAATCATGTTCTTTGCACCCAGGGCTATAAGATAAGAAGACAGTATCGTGTTTGCTTCTTGAATTTTAAACGAGGGGATGTATGTTGCAGCATTGATACACTTTTCACGCGAATTATTATCTGCTCGTTACATATTTCCTATAAATAAAGGAGAAATCAAATCTGTATTATCTATTACTTTTACAAAAATCAGTTTCACAAACTTTATGTAACTTTTTTTGCAACTTGAGGAGCAATTCTAATGAGAACCCATAATTTCTATCAGATTAGAACAATATAACTGCTAAAAAATCATTTCCATCAAATATGAAGTGAAATGCAACTAGCACCGAAATATTTTCCTGGCATATGAACGTATAAGAAACACGTATACAACACAGTTATCGGTTTTTTTTTAGTTGAGTATCAATTCACACTCAATCCAGCACTACTTGCAATTCTTGCTACATTCCATTCCAATTAAATCCTCATCCACCTCCATTTTTATCTACTACCTGACTGATGCTGTAATATTAATCTTGTCTGGGCGGACGCAGGGTCCATTTCGACCCACCCGAAGCTTCTTACGTTACTCATCAGTATCACTACTTTGAGAAAATCAGAATTTTACATCATAACAAGTTGAAATTTAATGTAGAAGCTAATTTTAGAAACTGTACGAGCGAAATTGTATTATGGGTCGAAATAGACTCCGTCTGCACCATCGACTGTCTAGGGGTCATCCTTAAATTACGTAAGGCTTTTTGGGGGAGGGGGAGGGGGTCGCGAATTTCTTACGTTTTCTTACAAGGAGGGGAGTCAGATAGCGTCTTACGTAATTATTGTTTAACCTAATTTTAAATACAAATTCTATCATTAATGTTCCAGAAAAATAGTTTTAGTTTCAATTTCCCGAAAGCAAGTTAAATGAATTATATAAACCTTTAAAAGAATTTTAATAACTAAAAAAATTAAGTGTAAAAAATATTACGTAAGGAGGGGGTTGGAATATCAAATCTTAGGAATTCTTATACTGGGGGAGGGAGGGGGTAAGAATTCGTAAAAATTACCCTTACGTAATTTAAGGATGGCCCCTTATCCATCATCCAAAAGTTATATACTATATAGTACTACACGTTGTATTTCTTATAATTTGTCGAATTCATTTAAACGAACTGATTCTTTCTTCCCTTCCGTCTGTTACAAATTATAACGTAAATCAGGATTGTATCGGACGGTCCGATCGTTATTTAAATAGAACAAATGATCCGTGCTGCGTCTCTGGTGCACATAGTCGATTACACATTTTGTTTCACGGCAGGATCTACGCGGGGTTTACGATGCACGACTTCCGGCGCGTTGTTTTGGAAAAAATCGGATTTGCTGGTTAATCCGCTGTGCGCGGAAACGAATTATCGTGTTACTGCCGATGCTGAGCCAACGGTGAGTTGCTAGCCTCTACAGAAGTTTCGATAGATGATGTTATATTTGACTCGTTGTCAAACGGGATAACAGAAAGTCAGAGAAATTACCCGACTACCCTTGCATGTTTGCTGCAAGCATACGAGTGAAATTATTATCGATATCTGTACCGTGTAAAGCAGTTTGTCTAGTCCTGCCTTATTCCAGTTTAAATCGTACCTGTGAAAGAAAAAGTAAATTAACAAAAAATTTTATTCGTTTTATATTAGTGTCACAAGCTTATAAGTTTTTTTTTTAAAGGAAGAAAATTATTGTGTGACGTATTGCAGTAATTTACAAGAGTAGAAAAGTAGAAGCGAAATGTTATTATATTTTTTAATTTTAATCTAGAAAATTTGAAGATGGTGTTATAACCGAATTTATAGCTTATAAATATCATTTTTATGTACCCGTTTATTATGTTAGATGTGGAGTTAGTATACCTACTGTACTTTTAATTACTTATCTCGCATTTCAGATTTTACTAGGTAGTTTTTCACAAATTTCATTATTTTTAACATGCAATTATACTTCTTTATAATGATACCCGTCAAAAGCATTTTTCTTCCCTGCAGTATAACATTTCCAGCGTAACGCACTTATTTTTTCTGCTGCCAGCATAATATCTGTACGTTTCTCCTGTGTGACGTTATGAAGCATACATCTACTCTATCAAGTTCATACTGGGTTATTATGAAAATGTAAGTTACGAGCATAGCGGAGGGGACATAAAAATCACTCCGGTCTCTTTTCTACTTTAATGCGCGACCCAACAATTATTCAACACTGAAACGGCTCTTCAAATTAAAATTAAGAATGGAAGAGTTAATACGAATATCGAAAGGAATTAGTCGAGTTTTGAGAAATTTAGGCGAAAAAATCAGAAATTTATAAAAACTTCGAAATTTAGAGGAATGGGCTGTATTTAACTCTATTCGTGGTTCTACGTAAATTTAATTTTAAAATTCAAGGTGATTTATACATTCGAGCACAGAAAAATAAAAGGCAAATTTTTCCCATTTTTAGTTACGCAAGATCTTACTTCCAAATTCGTGAATTTTGAAAATCTAAGTTCAAATTCGTTATTAGCAGTCAGCAAAACCCCTGGAAATAATTATTTAAATTATCGGAACGACATAAAAGTTAATACATCGAAGCGTATGGGCTGACGCGTTAATGAATTTTCACTTCTTTCACCTCTCATACCTCAGAAACTAATTCTCACCTCAACTTGAAAAATTATCGGGATTGATGTCCCATCATAAGCTATCATTTGGCACAAAATTCCGTTCCAAAATCGTGGGACCAAAAAGGGGCTAAAAAAGACCTCATTTTATTGTCACTCTTTCTCCCAATCCCAAACGCACAATCCTTATTCATATCTACTATCACCACACAATACACATAGCTGTCCCTAAAACACCCAATCCTCTTTATTCCCATCATCCCCTACAAAACAAGCATACAAGCAGCTTTACAAGTTTCGCATCAGTCAGTACCTACGAGGGACTCTTCGATGCCTGCGAGGATCGTTGAAAATTCCGTCCAATAACCGTTCCGCGTTATCAAAAACACGTACGCTGTGAACTATATAAAAACGAACAAGGTGACGCGGCAAGCCCCTAAGCACAATATTTCCCGCTCGATCCCCCGGCCTCTCCGCCGCTCCAGCTCCCCCGCGGTAACGGGCCATCTTTTCGAAGGAAATTCGTGCACGAATCGGGCCCGGTATCGCGGCCGCTATCTGCCGTTCAAACAAATGGAAAATTTCCCGGTGGCAGATACGGCCATCCAGTCGGCGTTCACGCTGAAAAACGGCACGGAAGCCGTTTCATGCATTCCGCCGTCGTTCCCGGCATATCGTGCGCGGCCGCACGTGGAAAAACAAATTCGCGAATAAATAACGTTATTTACGAGGTCGGCCGGCCAGAGGGTGCTCCCGGCGTCCCTTCCAAGGCGAAAGGGATGGAATCGTTCGGGGATCGAGTCGTTCGCAGTCGAAAGAGGTGGAGAGAGCTCGCCTCGGATTTGAATAACTTGCCCGTGGAGCTGGCGCACGCCGGCTGACGGTTTTCAACGCGAAAGGGGTGGCTGCCGAGCGGGATGCACCGGGGAACAGGGGCGGGGAACGGGCGGGGGAGACAATTGAGTGCAGCACCGCTACACGATTCAGCCTGTGTAGCGTCGTTAATTTTTAAGCAGCACAGCGCCCCGCCACGTAGAAAGGAATTGAAAGGCTGCTAGGAATTATCGGGGACGCCATTGTTCCTCCCCCGACGCGCCGCGGCAAGATGAAATCTTGGACAGCGTTGCTGAACGGCGGTCGCGGATTTTTGCTTTAAATTTCGTTACTGGGAAACACTTTGGAATCTGTTGGCGAAGCGTTGTTGCGTAGGGAACGGTGTCAGGATGTAGGAAAACACTAGTGCTCTAACTGGGGATGGGTTTCTCGAAGCGTTGGAACCTAGAAACGTCTCGGCACCCAAGAAAATTTCCAGAATTTCAGCACTTATATGGTAAATCCGGGAGACGGTGTCGGGGCGGAGAGTTTGTCGAGTCGCTATATTTCTGACTCTATGCGTAAACACGCGCTAAAGCGCAGACCAATTACTTCTCTAGAAGCCAAACAGTTGATTGAATAGCGTCAGTTCGCTTCCTTCTGTGCTTTTTTTCTGGACTTGTAGACTATAAAAGGTAAATTGAGGTTACATTTAACCTCTTTTGTTAAACAGCGGTGTACAGAATCGTAATTAAAATATACTTCTAAGTTTAGTTTCGTTTAATTTTTGGGATAATAAGATACTAGAGATATTGAGGGACAATGCAGCCAAAGTGTTTGGCCATTTTAAATCTTCCTCTCAAAGATAACGAGAAAGGAGAGATGGTCGAGTTATGATTTTGTTTATTTTTTATTATTATTTTATTATTATTTTTGTTTATTTAGTTTATTTATTCAGTTGTGTATTCATTTGCCTTGCTAATCGCCAGTAGGTAGTTCACTTTTTCTTTGATGCGTTCTTCACTTGTTTAGCGTAAACAAATTAAATGGCAATGAATCTGTAGTTGTATTCACTCATAAATAATTTTGCTTCCTTCCTTCTTATTTTTCCATGAATAATTATATGAGCGGTCTCTGCCAACGAGGAAAACCACTTCTCCCGGCACCTCGGGAGAGGTGGTCAGATGTTATGACTTCAGTTTTCAACCCGATTTACAGTAAATGTTGTCATAAAGCAAATATCGACCAGTTTTTCCGAATCAGCATAAAATTCTGAACATATAGGTTCGTTCTGATAAAATTAGTGATATCTATATTAAATAATATAATTTGAATTTCGACCGTAAAAATTGTTCTAATTAGAAGTTCTAATTAAGTTCTTAATTGACCGAACCAGTGCGCCGAAATCATCTCTTCTGATATCTATATTAGTTTTAATGTCCATTTTATATTAGGTCGACTACGTCTCCTGGATTTACCCTATGCTTTCCACAAGGACTCTTCAATTATTTAGGAAGTAGGAATTATTATTTAGAAAATTATTTAGAAATGGTAATTTCGCGTGGAATTCCTGAAAGTAATGGCTTCGCGTGCACGAAAAGTTTCAAAGTAGTAATGTTGCGTCTTTATTTAAAATGCGTCAGCAATTCTTTCTCCCAGTCCATAGCGTTATTCCAATAATCGTGAAGGATGCTCCTGTTGAGAAGCACGTCGCGCGTATCCTATCGATCCCCGTCAAGACGTCGAATATATTTGCGCGATAGAACGAAATCACCATGCTCTCGTTGTGGTTGCGTCAAAAACTTTTAAATCACGTCCGATAAACGTGACTAAACGCTTAAGCTTCCAGTCGGAGGGACCGCGATTCGCGGGTTCAGCGGAGAATTTTCAAGTAGCACACCTCGTGGATGTTAACCCCCCCTGAACGACGCGGTCTCCAAGAGTTGCTCCAGAAAAACGTAGACGAAGACAGTTTCGAAGACTGCATTTTTATTCAGGCCACGATTAAATGATTCGGGCGTGATGGACCTGGGGATGCTGCACTGTGGTTGCATAGCCGTATTTATTCTTTGAATGAGAGAAGCACTCGTATGAAGGGGCTACAGTTGTGTGCATAGATATTCTATAAAGTTTTTAGAGAATTGAGGAAAGAAGAATCGAAGCTACTACTTAGATATGTTAATACCTTTTTAACCTTTAATGGCCGGGATTTTTTCATTGAAATTTTAAATTTTATTTACTTAAAATTTATGTATATATACCACCGAAATGGCCGACAAAGTATCCAAATTTTTACGTGGCCACTGTAGTGGTCAGCCCCGCCTTCTAAGGGTTAACATATTTGTTGGATGGTAAAACATTGATTTCAACGCGAGAAGTAAAAGAGTAACCCCAAAATCAGGCCTTTTATAGCCCCTTTTAGGTCCCACGATTTTGGAACTGAATTTTGTGCCAAATGATAGCTTATGATGAGATATCAATCCCGATAAATTTTCAAGTTGAGCTGACAATTATTAGTTTCTGAGGTATGAGAGGTGAAAGAAGTGAAAATTCATTAACGCGTCAGCCCATACTTATTTCCAAAGGGGTTTTGCTGACTGCTAATAACGAATTTGAACTTAGATTTTCAAAATTCACGAAAAAAAAATCAAATGGCCAATTCAACATTGTGGACGATATATTAAAAAAGCACCTACTACACAGACATTTATATTTCTTGATTTTTCTTGATAAATTCGTTATTAGCAGTCAGCAAAACCCCTGGAAATAATTATTTAAATTATCGGAACGACATAAAAGTTTATACATCGAAGCGTATGGCCTCACGCTTTAATGAATTTTCACTTCTTTCACCTCTCATATCTCAGAAACTAATTGTTTCATCTCAACTTGAAAATGTCGAGTGATTGATGTCTCATCGTAAGCTATCATTTGGCACAAAATTCAGTTCCAAAATCGTGGCCCCCAAAAAGGGGCTATTTCTTGGATCACTCTTTAGCATTGAAGTTATTTTTATAGCGTACGTGTGAAAAACAGTAATTTGGAACTTTCTTTTGCCCGCTGCTGTGTTTCAAAAATACCGATATAAATAGACAAAACAAATAAAGCTTTCTTCCTCTTTTGTGCGAATAAAATCTATCTTTTGCAAGAGTTTGGAAAACGCCATTAAACTTTATTCCTCCAAGGAGTGCGTCCTTTTGAACAATATCGTTAAGGTTGAAGGGCAGTTATCACGTTACTGTCGCAATTTCCCTGATTCGACGATACTATCTCGTAAAATTACGGAGCATTCCGGACTCCCTGATCGCGGCGTGAAGTTAATTGGAACGTAATTAACGGCGATCGTAACTGCGCCCTCCTATAAAGATCCACGAGAATCACGATGGTTTTCGGAAAGGCGAGGTAACTCGACGACAAGCGACCCATTACGGCTTTAAATTGGCTTTTCTTCTATGCTGGATCCTGATCTTCCTTATCTGCGGCGAAACTACCTCTAGTTTCGTGGGGGCGGTTCGCGTCTTTACGTTCGAAGAAATTTCTGGTCCTCTTTGATGAAACTTTCTTTCTTTCTGCCGGTGGAAAGAATCCAAGGCGAGGTCTGAATTACTGTCGGGAGAAAACCGACAGGAAGATTTCAATCCGTCTGAGTGGGTACAATTAACTATACGGAGAAATGATATAGTAAACAATTGCTACGATTTATTGTTATAAAGAGTTTCTCAAATTCTAATTGAAATCGTTGTGCAAAATCAAAACTAATTACCTAGTTATACACCTGTCCTTTAGGAATGTAAATTATAGCCCTTGATTTATAGAGAAATTATCGAATACAAATGGGCGTCAAAGGTTCAGCGAAAGCAGTATATGCTACGTTAAACACAGGGAGTTTAATCACCAAATTAAATATATCCCCAACATTTGATTTAATTAGCTAAATTCCTTGGATATTGGATGCCCCAGTGGAAGCGAATCGGGCACGAAAATATCGACGGCAGAACGAAGCGAATTAAAAGGATTTCGCGAAAATAAAGGGTAAAAAAAATGGGAAAAGTAAGTAGCGAAACGTGAGGGCAAGGTATCGCGTCATTACAATGAAACAAAACGATGGACTGAGTTAAGAGCAAGCAAAGAACAAAGCTACAAGACCATTAAGATAACAGGGGATCCTTTTTCGTTAATTTCCCCCTCTCCGTCAGAAACTTTATTTCAATGAAGCCGCGTTATCGCGCGCCCGTTCTTTGCGCCTGAAAACAGTAATTTACCATTCGAATGAAAAGAAAACCGCGGTGGATTCGGACACACCGGCGCGAATAACAGTTCCTGCGGTGTTTGTGTACTCTGCTGGATGAATCCGCGCATTTTTCACAAGTCAAACACCTCCGCCTAAGAAGATCGCCGAAGGAGCGCGCAGGCAGCGAAGGGATCACGTGATCCGTTTTATTGCGACTTAATTTATGCCCTGTCGTCTCTGCACCTTTGCTCTGTGCCTTGGTCCTTTTTTTTCGGAGGGGGCAGGGAGGAACTTTAAATCAGCTCCTACGATATTTCACTCGTGAAAGCCCGAAACACCGGTAGCGGTGGTGGCCTTAATAAATCATGAGCAACGAAGAACGCGCGCCGCTTTAGGCCGCCTTGTAAATCCGAAAGAAATTCACAGGTGTTTTCTACTGGCGATGAATCCCACTCTGCTTCGTTTATATCTACTGCTAGGAGGCTTCGAAACATGTTTCGTTCATTTGATACTTGGCTGGCATTTAAGGCTTTACCTGCTGCTTTTTTACCTGCAAAAATTTGGACTGTTTTTTTTTATATTTATCAGTGATCAGATTTGACTGTTGACAGGTTTCTAATTTATTTATAAGATGCAGTTGTGAAGGTCAGTAAGAATTAGGGAACGGTTAGGAAATTTGGGGAAATATAAGTTTGCTTAAAAATTTAAGCTTTATTTTATAGCTTTTTATAAAAGCAAAATTTATAGCTTTATTTAAATCCGAGCTTTGTTGATTCGTAGAGGGACTTCTAGGGAATATTTCATATTCATTTATGCTCGTCTAGATATTTTAGTACAGGTTCTTAAGTGTATAAAATATTCCAAACTTTTAATGTCTACTCGTACCTAATAATGACTTTAAGTTTCATTAATCCACTCAGCACAATGGTTTGGGAATACGGAATTCTATACATTTGTATACGTACTGTGAGATGGGTTTACTAATACACTAATTTCAGGAGAATCAATGCGTTTGTGTTACAATTGACGATTATCTTCATTTAACCAAAATTGAAAAATGACTATGCACGAGACTTTTAAGTAACGGAGAAACGTGGAAGGTACTTATGATTTACAGTACGTACTTAAACACTTAGGGTTGATTTACACTAGCAATCTACTCGAGCTCTAGTCTGCCTGAAGATAAATACCCCTCGCGTTCATAAAAATTCGTATAATTTACAGCAGAACGGTCGTATAGAAAGTGATATCTTGTCGTCTGCGGTAAAAATAAAGCTTGCAAAATTTCGTACCACTGAAACCTTCGATTAAAAAAAAACTGAATAGCACTTAAATGATTTTTGGTTGAATTGTACAAAACGAAGTTGGAGTACATTGCAAACACAATTAACCACATCTACCACTCAGAGATATAAAACAGTTTGTGCGTGCCAAATTGCACCTATTCCTTTCAAAAGTAGTAGCAGTTATTTTTGCCAACGTTACAGCTGTCCCGCTTCTGCAGGAAACATCAAATAGGATTCAAAGAAGAAAAAGGTATCAGCTCATAATGCTTAAATAAAAGCGTGTAACATCTGATAACAATTATGCTAAATAGTTTATGGCAATGCATCTCTAAAAGTAAAATGTAAATTTTATTTTAGAAACCCCCAAATTATCGATATATCATTGTTGTAACACAATTTATCAAAATGCTTTTCATTACTTTTACTAACGTAAGATAAATTTTTATGACGATCGAAAATTTCCTAGCACCTTTTTTTATCAAAATTAGATCCTTCAATATTACATTCCCGTATTCAGTACGCTGTGTATATTGGCAATAACAATTGGTACTGTAACAGCAAGCTGCAGGTGCTTTACTTTACCTCAGGCGTTTATCATTTTTTTTTCACATTTACTATTATCCCGTCGATTTATTTTCTCAGGGAGAGGGTAAGGTTAGTGTAGGATTAAGAGCGTTGTTATTTTAGTTCCTCGATAAATATCTACCCACACATATCTATCCCCGTTGATATTCACAGCGGAGGAGCTTTTGAATACGCTGGCCATCCTCTGTCTTCCACTTTTTCCCCAGTTTTATTTTCTTCCCTCTATTATCATTCTCTCTTCCTACGGTGGCGAGGCCGCGGGGAAACTAATTTAAATCGTAATGGCCCAGTCGGTAGCAGTGTGGAACTACGAGTTTTTGTAAGAACGCCATTTGTCTGCCGCGTGCGCACCCGGCAATTCCGCGTCCGAAATTTAGAAGACCACGTAAGAAGAGAGAGCTTTTCCGTGGCACGATTGTGGCGACAATCGCAATTGCGGAAGAAATTTTTCCTCGGAGTACGAGCTCCCCGTTTGCTCGCACGTCACGCGTTTTATCGTATATATCAAACCGTTTAACGTATAATTCGTTCGCGAGCCCAAAGGGTGCGATACTTCCGAGGTAACTAAAAAAATATGCCCTTGCTAGGTCTATTAAGGGGACCGTCCGGTGTATTCTTAAAAGTTTGAACATTCGAAAAATTAATTTAAAAAAAATGATTTTTATACCGGACGGTCCCCTAAAACAAGAATTGGTTTCTTGGAAAACGAAATTTTGCGATCTATTAATCTATTTCTACTTGTATCGAGGATTTATTTAATCTTCCAAAAGCTTTGTGCACAAATTATTTGCGAATAGATTGTTATGAAGTACGGATGGCAGAGTTTGAATTTCGCTTGTTTAAATTTTGTACGCAATCGTTTTGTAATAAACTTTAATACTTGATAGTATTAAGGTTGGTAGGAAAAGTTCGAGAAATATGTAATTATAGGTAGCATGGGAAGTTTGGGTTTTAAACACCCCCCTGTAATTAGGGATTATTTGTAATAGGTGAAAGTTTATAAATTAGAGAATACCATAGTACTAGATAAAGCAGATACTGTTTTGCATAAATGATTGAAAATGAACTTAATTGAGAAAAATTAAAAATAATGTTAACCGAGTCGTTCAATTCGATATTAACAAAATTTAAATTTGTTATTACACAAATAACAAGGACTGAATAATTTAATGGCAACAGATGCAATCTTTCCTTTTCAAATTCATTGAAACGATTTGAATTCAAATTGGTTGCGATGATAAAATCCACTTTTCTCTTTCCACGAACTGTAAACGGAGTTAAAATTCGTGTGGGTTATTTTAATACCAAATATAGAGGTCAAAAGGTGAATTTTGAACGACTTTCCTAAATTTCTTAGTTACACGTATCTATTTGACACAAGAGAAGATGCAAGATAAGAAACATGGTGAATATTGATCCAAAATTTGCATGGCCCAGTTATGGCCTTTGATTATACGTTTCTCTGATTGTAGGTTTCCAACTAAATTGCCTTTAAGAAACGGAGTATTAGATATCGAAAGTGACCTCTTATTTCCCAGAGCAGAAAATTACTGTAATAAACGTTTCTTTTAATATTTTAGCACCTCACCTAATTATATAATAGAAGTAGTCAAAGGACTACAAACAGAAATCTTAAAAACAGTAGATTCGTCACGTTCGTAACTAATATTGAAAAACCCACAGCTGTAAAGTGTGACTATATATCTACTGACACTGTTTCTTTCTTTTATTTCCTATAAATACTACGATATAATAGAATTGAAATCATTCATTTCTAAAATATAACGAACTTACAGACAATTTACTTTATTCGGCTCAAAATGTATGCTCACAGTTCACATTCCGAGCGCAGTGTCCTCAAAATCAGGAAATTAGAAAAAGTCTAAAGAAGGAAAATATTAAAATCGAAATTCAAGAGTTTTTGCAATTAACGTTTGCTTCTGATGCAATTGGCGCTGCCATGTCTGTTCCAGGCGTCAGGGTGTCTACCAAAGTTTTTGGTTAATGCGTTGGGCCCTCCACAGTGGCGACAGTTTCTGCGAAATGGCCGGGTAGAATCGAAGAACACCGCTCAGTTGCGTAATTGTCAGCGGAAGATCGATCGCCGAGTTGGAGCCATGACGATCAAACGAAACGCTGGATTCACTTTCTGACGGACCAATTTGAACAGCGTTTCCTCAGCCAGCGCTTAAGCAACTATCGTTATCTTTACGGTTATACGAATATCGAGACACTGGATGTCGCCGTTGGAATTTAGACGCAACGCTGTCGTACGCTTCCTTGCACCCGGAAACGGTCGTCCGGAATTATCGAGATATTAGAGAGATGCAGAGAGAAGAAGGCTAATGATGATTGAGGGCACTTGGTACGTTGCCGTTGGATCAAATGAAATTTTGGAAATATGGCGAAGAATCCATTTACCAGAGGTCACAGATTTCAATAAACTTTTTTGTGATTTTAGGGTGAACATAAAGCAAACGTAGTTACTTGATTATTTCTATTGACAGTTATTATTGGCGAGGAATGTCATCCGTGAAAAAATTCTTCAACACAGTCAATTATCACTTACACAACGTTATACAACAGAAGTTAAGGGGTTATACCTAAGTAGTCAGGCGACCGAAAAGAGGCGAATATTTGCGAATTTTTTTTGAAGAAGCGGAAGCATATATTCTTACAAAACTTTTTGCACTTAAAAGAGCAACATTTGAAGAACATTTGGTAATTTTTTCGTAGAAAAATATTTACTTTTATAATAAAATAACAAGCGACATCCAAGAAGCATTTTTAAAAGTTTGCTTTTGCGGTGAGCACTGCCATCCGGAACTAGATTATCTAAACTCAAAAAATAAAGATTAGACTTATGTCGTATAGAATGGGAGAATGCCCGCCGACTAGATCACATTTACCAACGTCAGGAAACCACTCCAGTACTAATGTTACTAATATTAATGTGCACGGGTATCAACTTTAAACTTTCTCTTGTCCGTCACTGTATCAACGCGAGGACGCGCCAAAACCTTGCGCAAGATGCAAATCATCCCTCGGCGCGAGAACACGCCGGCACCGTTCAGCGCGACAGTTACCGTCATTACATGATTCAACGTCGTCGATTCCATAATTTTCGTGTCTCATCACGATTACGACAGTCTCTGCGCGGTGGGGCATGTCGGACACGGGCCAGGACAAGTTTCTTGCTTCGTCAGCTGGACGAGCACGACATCCTATAATCGGCGTGCACGATTCCGCGGACTCGTAATGCACTTTTAACGCTTCGAGACAAGTGGGGTCCGGGATCCATTAGAATCGGCAGACATCCAGCGTTTCAGGTCGCTAGCGGAGGAGGAAGACAAGCCTGTGTACGATCATTGGGAGGGGGAGGAAGGGAGGGGTGGCTGGGGGTGGAACGATTCCAGGGAACGTAGCTCCTCTATCTAAACTGCTTCGGAAGACAGCACGGCAGTTAAGCGGGGAAATTGCAAATCGAAACGCTTTACGCGGGCAATGAAAGGAGTCGAGGTCCGCCAGTTCGATTACGGGTCTGCCCGTAAAATGTGGCGCGGGGATGTACGTGAACGGGAATGAACAGGAAGGAAGAAAGAGCCGGAAGAGTGCTCGTACGCGGAATTAAGGACACCCACGGTTGAAACTTGAGATTTCTTAGAACAACCGTATCCTAACAACCAGGTTATTCTACGGCTCCCATATGGGTTTCCCGCCCCGTTATGCTTCTCTCTCTTTACGAGTCACTTGCACGATGCAGGTGGAGCGGAATATCCTTAATAAATCACTGTCTAATTTGCTTGAATTGAAACGGTTGGGCGCTGCCCCCAAATTTCTGGGCAGATCTTGTTTTCAGAAGACAAGACACGATATGGAAGCTCCATTTGCGATGGGAGAGGAAAAGTGGAGGATAAATAGCGTAGAAATCTAGGTACAGAGAAGCTGAAACAGGGAGGCATGTTTGAACATGGAATATTTTCATCCACTTCTATGGTCTTTCCTGCATTTTCGCCTGTACTTTTAATGGTTTGCTCAGGTACCTAACAATGAGCTTCCTTGCGTGGCACTGCGATAGAGAATAAGAAGCTCGAAGACATTTGTTGCGGAGCTTTACCTACTTTCATCTTGAGCATCAAGCTGTGCAGACGTTGTGTATTTATTGAGATGTAATTGATATAAACTTTGCGTCATTCTATCACACTGTCAAGGAGTCGCGCGGGGATGAAGGCTATATATAGACCAAGCAATCTTCCGTTTCACGCGATCCATCAGAATATCTCTCGGCCCGAGATGATCAGCAATCGAAGAAAGCCTGAAACTTCCAACTGTTCCAAGGAGCATCAGTCACGTCCGTATTGCCACCGGGGAGACGCGGTCTGAACGCGAAAAATTCGGCATCCTCAATTCCCTCGCCGTGAATTACACCTGAACCCGGGCGGCATTGTGTTCGCGCGACGTTATAACTTTCTCCGTCGAAGTCGTAATCACCGATTTAGAACCAGAAGTTCGACGACGAGTTCCATGCTCCGCGTGAATCGCTCCTATTATAGGGAATCTCTCCATCTCTGTCGCCGTCCGCGAGAACGAAGAATCCCCGGGCACGAACCGACGTCGGGATTCAAATGCCTTTCGTTTCAGAAAACTATAAACTGCCAAGGTACGCGGGAGGGGCCGAGTGGAGCTCGTCTCGACGGGGGGAGGTTCGCAGCAGAGATTCAACTTTTCTTTCGGGCCGTTCACCAAGTTACGGCCCCGGCCCGAATTTATTACCTGTTTCGAGGCATTGACGACGTGTCGATGGCATACCAACCAGCAGTCGCCTGCTGAATCGACTGATCGGTTTGGTGGCGAGAGGGGCCATTGGCCGTGGCCCCGCTTTACGCTACCCTGCGACAGCTGCGGACGATCATCCACGAAAATAAAAGGAACGGCCGAGGGCGATCGAACGAGCGAGTGGATGAAGGCGCTATAGGGCCTCGTAAACTGTCTAACAATCTTGACATCGAATTCGGCCGATAGTACACGCCGGGAGTGTACCGAGCTGCATTCCCTAATTCATGTAGCTCGGCTTTCGCAGACGCCACCTGCGAACGCGTGCCCAAAGGGTTCGAGATGGCGCTATATTTCTGGAGAAAATTGATAGTAAGGATCTTAGGAAGGATCTATGCGAAATGCTACTTTTCAAGGAGTTTACGAGATATTTAATGTCTTTTACAATGTTAAATTTGGTTTGTTGATTTTTAGTACGTCACGTGGCCAGTGGCCGGCTGAGCCTAAAAATATTTCTTGCCAGGAGACAAAGGGGCCCACCCACAACTATGTATAGGGTTATTATTTTATTTTTATAAGAAATAACGTATGCGTCGGCCGCACATAACCCGAATCACAGTTGAAGAGTTCTCGTAGAAAACACTCTAAGTGCCAAAATTAAAAAAATTAGTAGTTCTACGTGCCAATGACAATATACTATAGTATAGAATTTTATTTTTGGCACTTACGGTGTTTCTACAAGGACTCTTCAATTATTTTTTCCGAATTATCTTAATATATAAAACAGAAAGCTTCTACATGTTTGTGTGCTTGTCTGTCAGCTAAAAACTTTCGAACGATAAACTCTGGGATCACGAAATGTGCATCAGCTCATTATGTTTGACTAATCCAGATGAATTAGTCAGAAAAAACTAAAAAAAAAAATTATTCCATAAGATCAGAATCTAAACTTCGGGCGAAGCCCGAATAGTAAAGCTAAGTAGTTTATTATATTCTAAAACATAAGGTATCCTCGAAAAATGATTTTATTAAATTTTTGTATTAAAATCGTAATGCAACGTAAAATTTAGTTGCGTTCTATTATATTTTCGAGCTACCAAAAGGTCATTAACATTTTTAACACATTGTCTGATGTGAGCTAACAAGCTGCCACCACCCTGGCCAGTCCTCCACGACTGTAGGTGCCTGGAACTATCCAAATATATCAGAAACTCACAAGCAAGGTTCCTCGTTCTCAACAGCTGGATCGAGTAAATCTGCTGCAAAAACGTTGCCATCGGAACAGTAATAATAGCGTTGATAAGAAAAGCTAGCGAATCGAGTTTCTCGACAATTTCTTATCTAAACGGAAGCTCGTTCATTATTCAGGGACTGGGTTTCTTTGATGGCTGCTAACGGCAGTGCCGGTACACGCCAGCTCACGGTTTCACCTATGAAATCCTAGCTCCCGGTCGCCCACCCCGTCGTCCTCGGTCCTCGGTCGGAGTTGAAACTTCAATCTCGTCTCTAGCTCTCGAGTTTCTCGCCCGACATTTTGCTGGTCCACCCACTACGGCTTCAACTTCAGATTCGACGTTCCTCGGGCTTATCTTTGTTAATATACACCGAGGATCCGTACTTGGACGGAAGTTCCGCGAGGATGAGAAATGAATATCCTCCTCTTACAATTAGTATATGGAGAACGGCGAAGTCGTGGACAGTCCCGTTATACCGGGCTCTTCTTTCCACCCAGCTCCGTGAGCGTTCAGAAGATACGGGGCGGATGATATATTCAGGCTTCAGGCTGATTGTATTTCGCTGTACTTTTGACTGCTGTGACATTAATTTTCATGTCATGTATACTTCATTTATTATTTCCAAAAATTGACCAGCTAGATTAATACGGTAGGTAGCTAGATAAATTCTAATATCACAGCCTTTCTTCTAACTACGACAAGGGAGCCCCTGCGGCCAGAACGTAGCCCAAAGTGGCTCGTGTTCACTATTTCAATCCCGATTAATATCGCAACTCTAAAAACCGGCTGTCAGACTGTTCACGCGTCGACAGAAATTCGTGGAACCAATTCGGCCCCGAATCTGTTACCCTCCGCGCCACAGAAAAAAAAACCTACCACCAAAATCCGCTATGCCGTTGCAAATTAGTTTTCACTTCTCATTTTTTTTTCTCTCCAGATTCCAACGCAACCTACCCCAAAAACCTTCCACCCGCTGACGCGCACGGCGTCCGGAACATTCGGCGGAGCAAGGTGCCGAATAAATCCTCGCCGACCAGTCGGCTTTGTGATCGATTCAACGTTGCCGGATGCGTGACGTCCTGGCGCAACGGTTCGAGCGCGATGATTATCATCGGCCGCGACATATTTCACGAAGGATTCCTTTGATCAATAGTTACCTAGCCGTCCCGATCTGCGGCTTACTCTCGCAGTCCCCCCCCCACTGCGGGAGATTTACGCCCGCCGCAACTGACAATGCGAATCCCCTTTAATAACCGTGCCCGTCTTTATTGCCGGTTGGTTTGTACCATTTGTAGCGGCGACTCACGCCCGTCTACTTTACAATCCGCCGTAGATTCGCATTATTAGATAATGCGACAGCTATACGACGGAGTTTAGTGTCGCAAACTCGGCTGGCCAGCTACGGGGCAGCAACCGGTTGCCGTGACAAATACCCTCTTTCGGGTGAGTAACGCCACTCCGCGTTGCTGGGGGGGTCGGCGGCGCGGGAGATAGGTTGAGGGCTGATCACGAGCAGGTCGAACTGATCGATTCGCCCGAGTGACCGGTCCGACTCCATTTTTAACGACGACAAGTTCATCTTGTCGACGCGGCCTTCTGAATACACGAACGGGGAGATATGGGAACGGCGGCTGGGCGTTGAAATTGTGGCGGGAAGCAATTTGTACGGGGGGATTTACGTTTAAGGCGCGTTCCGCGGGATCGGGGCCACCTCTTGGCTCGAATCTTTTACGGTGAGGCTGTGAATATTGTTTATTAGACAACGCTGTGCGTGCTGGGGGCCAGTGCGCGCGGTGGAATTATGAATATGCCTCTCGTAACTTTCATGCTCCGTGAGACGGGCGAGAATTATGCTTATTGGGTACACAGAGTGATACGGGAAATGGGACCCAATTTAGTTTTAAAAATGTGCGTGTTTGTAAGTGTATTTTTTACGTGTAACATGTTTATATAATATTTATCAGATCGCGTCGTGGGATGTAGTAGAAGTGACACCGAAGAGCACGTTGAAGCTGAACTGGAAAGTGGGATATGTTTCCTGGGTTGAGAACTAATTGAGCTGTTTGAATATTTTGAAAAAGCGTTGAAAAGCGAAAAAAAAATTTTTTTCAGGGAAGAATTGGGGCCACCATTACAATCGCAAATTTGCAACTCCGGCGTGCGAGTCCTAACGAACGTGTTCCTATATCTCCATTTCTACCGAACACTTTCTAACGAAAAAATTAATTTTTATTGTTGGGATGTGAACTAAAATACCCTGAAAGTTTGGAAAAGATCCGCTTGACAGTTTCTCAGAAAAAAATTCCCAAGAATCACCTTACTCCTAGCGTCCTAAATAGGGCTTCCCCCTTAAGTGTCCGCCTCCGAATGGTTTGGTTTTTGGATATGTTTTAGAGGACCGAAAAATAACAAATACGTGTTTTTTTATTTTGGCCCGTTTGCATATTCAGGGGGTGAAACCACCGCTCAATTTATTCATAAGAAGAGAATGAGAATTTCAATTAACCCAGTAACGTACAAAATTTACCCATTCTAAATCCTCTGCCATTTAAAATTCGAATGGCTCCAGTATTCTACACTGTGTCTATTTTCATGTTACGCAGGGAAAATGACAAAAGTTTAGTGGACAGTAGAATTCTTATTCAAAATCCTCCCGTCCCAACACGCTCTTATCTAAATACTCTACTATTCGAATCCTCGATTATCCGAACAGGAGATATCGTTACAGAACACCCCTTATCTTACTGAAACTTCTTCCATAACCGTTAAACCTAATTGTAATCATAACAATTTAATATCTCAACCTCCGATCCACAAATCAACAAATCCCACCAAAGAAATGCGATTAACTCTGCTACAGCCTTCGCCCAAAAGAACCAGAAACACGCGTATCAGCAAAAACTTCCTTATATTTTCCTCCAAGTTAAAACAGTCGTCCAAGAAACAAAAACGTCAGTGGGTGAAAAATGACCCGAGGGACCCAGTAGGGTTAAAGAAACGAGAACACGGTCTGCTCTAGAAAGACCCAAGGGGCGCAGTAGGGTTAACATAGCAAGCTATACATAATAATAAATTCTACAATTCTAAACCTTTCTCTGCCACGTAAATTTACTACCGACCCCGCGATTAAAATGCATAACAAATTACTGAAGCAACTGGAACGAATAGCTGAACGGATACGAGGAGACAAAGATGAGGATCGATAAGGGAGCAGCGCCATTTTTCGGTGAAATTCGCGGTGGTTTAAGGGTCGCCGATCAGATCGGGCGCCATATAAATTTGCGCACGAATATGGGTTATGGCGGGGCGATAACGAGCACGCCAAGACCGAGGCTGCCGATGTGGAAAATCGTTATTTCCTTTCGACACGATCGGTCACGCGGTCCGTCAGAATTTCCCTGGAACGTTGAAATTACAGATCGATGTGGTAAACAAGATACCATCGATGTGACGCGATGCATCTAAACATTGACTGTTGCGCGTGATTATACACCGTGGCCCGACAATCCTGCGAACAATTAATTTCCGTGCTTATAGAAGCTCTAGGAAGGATCACGGAAATGAATCGCGTTCAAACCATGCTCATACTCGCCGCGTGTGCAGCTACGCGTTACATGGAATGGAAATCAAAGTTTGAGCTAAAAAGTCCTTCGAGAACTTCGTTACTTAATTCGATTTTAAATAGCATAAGAGATATTTAAAGTCAATGCTAAATCCAAATAAGAATAAGATTGTTCGAGGCGGATGATAATATAGCAGCTTAAGGGGACCAGCCGGTTAAAATATTTCAGAAAATCGATTTTTATATATATATATTTTTGTAGTATAACATCCCGAGAATACCCTGTGAAAGTGTCACATCGAAATTCGTAACGGTATATATATACCACTATAACTTTTAATATATATAATAATACAATTTTTGAATCACGGATGTTTTTTATCTGCATATTTGTGCGGAAAATTACCCGCCTTTTTTGCACCACTTCGTTGAAATGTGCACCAAAATCTTAGGTTTGGAATTGAAATAAATTTTAAGAAATTGTTTGAATTTTTTATTTTAGACAATCCTGTGAGTAAATTTCGTGGTTACTGTTTTCGCATTTCTTTTTAGCAGCGCCTGCAGTAAGCGCCACCTAGAAAATTGCATCAAGAGCGAAAACAAGAAACAATAAATTTTTTTGCACCCTAACGAGAAATACTTGAATATCTACGTCCTACGCATAGTAAATCTAGATGTAAGGAACTCGAACGACAGTTGTAGTCTTATTTTTACTCCTAGGAAGGTATTTTTCACTTTACAAATGCTTTCTCAAGCATTATTTGCTAAACTTTTGTCAGTGAAAATGCCCTGAATTCATAATTTTCTCAAGTTATAATTTATTTCTCTAAAACGGTGTAGTGAAAGCAAGTGAAACTTGGCAGATATTTTCATCCACTCATATACTGCATGTAAAAAAAAAATTGAAAACATTGATACTGTTTCTTCAACATTTTCTCAGCTGTTTTATCTGTCAATGTCGTCTCTTTCCATAAGAGTATGTGTAAAATCAGTGAAAATTAAAATCGTTGTAACTCAGCGACCATTTAGTGAATTCATTTAAAATTTTTGGAGCACATCAGGAAGATTAGAAAGAACAATCTCATAAATTTTCATCGACTTGGCACCATTCTGAAGGTATTTCCAATACATCCTTAAAGTGTGTTAACACTTGTTAAAGTATCTGGTATTAAAATGAACTTTTTTCGTCAAGGTAGAAGAGGAACAGTCTTCGAGGCTCAAAAGTTGTCGTTGGATGGTCACTACGGAAGCCTGACATTTCCCACGGCGGTTCAAATTGACAATTCACCAAGACTTATCTATTTTTAAGGATTGTTTCGTTCGTGTCACCCTGGCTCCTGCGCCGGCCGGTCTGAATTATACAGAACCGTGGAGAACAGTCGCTCGTGAAATTGCGGAGGTGTCGTCCAATTGAGTTCTGAACTAGAATGAAACCGGTTTAAATATTTTCAACTTGGGCACAGACTTTTAACTCCCGCGACGGTTGTTCTAACGTACGAGATTTCTCGCGCCACTGTTCCCAGCAAGCGACTCCCCGGTCGGAAGGAACTTCAGAATGCTTTTACAATAATGATTTTATTTGGTAAAATATTTTTTTTTTCAGATTGACTTTTAATAGTGACTGGCACATTCTCGAATTATATTTGTATTTGAATATACATTATTTTCGAAATCAACCCAGGGTGAATTTAAATTATTAACACAAAGTGGTGGTTATTAGCGATATGACATTTTGATTAGCTTTTACATTAATTTGTGCAGTAATTTTTACAGTGGCGGTTGTTAAATTATTAAAATAGCCCTTTAAAGTTTAAAGTTGTATCCTCGTGTTTACATTGAAGGTCTCAATATTTTGAATAGTTTAATAATAAATCGTTCAAACTATGTCTTGCATAAAACAAACAGTTTCACTAATTGTAAGTAGTTTAAGGTTCTGGAGTTACATGGTTCCCTCTGAACGTAAGGTGAATGTCCCAATTTCTGCTCATGTCCCCATTTCTGATCATTTCGTATTTTTCTTATTATTATATGCGTTACGTTTGTACTGTAGTTGTAAGAAAATAATTCTAAATTATTTAAACATTTACGCGAGTGTTGCGCGAGCTTGGGTCAATACATACATCGCTATTTTTCAGCAAAAATATTTATAAATATTTTTTATGAGAAATACGAACATTTAGAGCATTATATATTTAATTACAAATTACTAATAGTTAAACATCTTGAAATATCTTTCTTAAATAATTTTTGCATTGGTTGATTTAGTATTAAAGAATTAATCAATTACTCTGCAAATTTTCATCACAAACAAATTCTTTACATCTTCTTTATGACGAGTTACCTCTTAAATCAGCAGAAATTGGGACATTCACCTTACTTTTATTTTCTACCTCATACAAATGTATCTGCATTTTAGTCCGCGGGCGTCAAAGAATTTTTTTACACAAAATCCATCGATTTCTAAGTTATATCTGTAGGCGATGTTTCATCAAAAACCCCGTAGAAAGGCAGATGAATGTTTTCACATCGTGCGAAGAGTAATTAAATTTTTTCTAGCAACGCGTACCTTGTGAATTCAAAAGGAACGCTGAAATGATGGAAGCGACTAAATAGTGTTTACGAGGTACATATACAAAGAAGAGAGCTATAACAGGGGTGGTGTGAACAGTGAGATCTCAACAGAGGGTAAATTCTAGGGGAGTGGAACGTAATTAATTTTACATTTCTTCATTTCACGCAATATTCTTATTTCGAACAACGCCGAATCCTTTTAAACAAATATATTTCAGACTTTATATTACAGTGGCGATCACAATATTTTTCAATGCCACGAAATTAACAGAGTTTATTTATTAAAGAAATTTAGTTGCAGCAAACTAGGTTGTTTTTTTTTCAATACATTTTTAATATTGGACGTTAACACAAAACTCCACGTGACAAATAACTTTACATCTGCAATCTCAATTAAATTAACTCCGTGTAAACAACTTTTACATCACGAGATTGGTCAACCATTTTATGGCGGCAACTCTCACGTTCAGTAATTTAATTGAACGTGAGTGTTACAAAATGAGTAAAAGAAGAAAAATGAGCGGTGCTGCCGCTGAAGGAAAAACATGAAAGTTCGGGAAAGTACAGCAGTGTGATATTATGATCGTTGTAACAAATAAATAGTAGATCAGAAATGTGCTGATTTAAAATGGATGAAAACTAAAAAAGGACTATTTAGACACGTAACTGTCTTCATTACAGTTTCAAACGCATTTAATCCTTACATTATCGATTTTAATTTGCTGAATAATTAATGCTGAAATTTTATGTCGAGTAAAAACTTTCTAATTAATTTTCATGCAAAACAAGTTTCCTATTTTTCTGTCACATATTTTAGGGCTTTCTTATTATTTTACATAATCAATGCCACAATGTACTTACATAAAAAATTTTAACATAAAAAATTATAATATGTCAAGAGCATGTGTAAGTTACTAGTACGAAGAACTTAAACCGCACACTGCAAATAATTCTTACTACGTATCACTAAACTGTCTATTTAAATGTCAGCAAGAATTTCTTGCCGTCGCATTATCCAACTTTCTGCCTCGATCGTTTCTCGACATCACAAAAACAATTGAATTACTTCACCATAGAAATCAACGGACTAATCTATCTCGCAGTAGTCAATCCCACCGTAATCAATAATCCACCAAGTATCGAACACCTGATACCAACGAGAAGTTCACATAGACAGTGGCTTGAACGGACGTTATTCAGCGAGCAGAACAGGGAAGCCTACATCGACGCACACCAAATCCTTAAAACCTATCGCCGAGTGGTCACTATAGAAACCCCTTGGTCTCCCTTCCGTTCAAACACATTCGTAGGACCGTGCAAACGCTCATGATGCATGCGAGGGCGGAAGGGAGGCAGAGCGAGAGAGAAGCAAATAAACGGATACACGTCTGCAGAAATGAGTCTGCGTTAGGTGTTAACGATGAGTTGTGGCCAGCCTGAGACCGAACCCCACCGTCACGAGATCAACAGTAAACCTCTCCCCTCGGTTCGTACTTTTGCAAGGTTCCTAATGGCTTTCAAATCGAGCCTCGCTTGATTCGTGAAATTCGTGTACCTCCACCGAGGGAGGCTGATATCCCGCCCCTCCACTTTAACTTTCCTTCTGCGAGTATTGCTGCTCCTCTTCGACTTCCCAGAGCCACTCCCTTCCAAGCAAAACACTTCCAATTCCCCCAAATTCGCCTATTCGATATAACAAATTAGTCCTTACATTTCTACCTATTTCTCTATTCTTTTAACTAGACACTTGATACCAAGAGCATTCGCAGCATTTATATTTCTTCTGATCGACATCACAGGGGTACATAATTCAGGCTAAAGGAATTTTATTTTAGGTAAATGAGGAGAACCAAGAAGGACGCTATGGACCCACGATTCTGCTTGTATTTGTATTTGTATTTGTATTTTTGTTTTTACTGTGTTTTTACACAGGATGGCGTTTCAAGCATTTTGCTTATATTGCCCAACGAACTACAGTCCCATTTTTGTTATCCCTCCTCTCTCCTTCGGGTCCCAGCAGCAGCAGCGCACCGGGAGAAAGGTGGTCTCCCATCTTTCCCCAGTACACCGCCCCGTGATGCTTAACTTCGGTGATCTAACGAGAACCGGTGTTTTCCATCACGGCTACGGCCACTGTTACGATGCTACATTAAAAGATAACTTGGAAATTGAACTTTAATCCCACCAGTGTCGAGTTGTACCAAATGCAGTGGACAAATGACACGTTACATATTTTGGAAATTGATTAAGCTATTATTCCGTTCGAAACGTACATCGCCTTAGATCGCAGAATGTAACAAAATCAGCTATTTCTCTTGGCTTTATTTTGCAATTTAATCGGAAAGTTGCTAAACCCATGAATATTCAAAATTGTATGAAAATCGAAGGGAACACATTTTTGTGATGCCTGAATCGCGATGTATGGTACCTATGTGTGTACAGGTCGATCGGGAGGCCTGTGGGCCTGAGAGTGGTAATTGAACGACGTGCCCGCGGACTTCTGTCGATCGAAAACTTCGTATCGGTGGGAGAGTTTCAAAGGTGTAACCTTCATCAAACTTTTCGAGGCATGAATTCTGACTGAGCAATTTTCGACCGCCACGAGGAATCCCCAACAACCGGGCCGCCGTTGCAATGGGGGGGAATGTTCTGAAGCACATTTTTGGTTGGTTCGTTATCAATGGATGAGTCTATTTACTATTCCCTTTATACTCTGTGGCTCTCGTTCCGCAGAGAAATTATGATTTTTTACGGCGAGGCCGATGTTTTGAATGTACCTTCGCTCATGATTAAAATTTCATGTAGGTACGTTAAAGCGGCATACAGGCAGGCTTTTAATGAAAATATTCGCCATTTTTGTTCGAGGCGAACGTACATTTCGGTTTTGGATTTCTGTTGGTGTGGGTGTTGCGTACCTGCCCGGAGGTGTACATTTAAAGATCTCAGTGGTTTGCGATTTCTCAAAGGATTTGTAATATTTAATTTGTAGAGTATTACCTTAGTAGGTACCTACTGTATTCGAATTATGTTAATAGAACACAGACATCATCATGTATAAAATATATTATTCAACCCTCGGTTGTCACACTGGGTCAAATTGATCCGGATTTCGACTTTGCGATCAAATATCTTTGAGACATCATTGAGAATTATTCTACTGGCGCCATGTAGTAGTATTTTCATGTATCCTCTACAAGTAGAGATACGTCCCGACTGTGTTGAAGCGTCAGTGCGTGTTTGAAAACCGTCGAAATTTGAGGTAGGGTGAAATTGACCCATATGTGACAACGGCGTCGTTTTTACTCCAAATCGGATACTGTCATTTTTGAGTCTGAAAGCAATCAGAAAAGTAAAAATAGAACTATTCTTTCTTTTACTGAAGCGACAATCAGGACACATTTGTTATTGTATTACGGGACAGAAATGCAGTGTCTCGCATGCTTGCGCCCGATTTGCGACCGGCATCGTACTTATTTATGTAATGACAGTGGCGGTCTACGATAGACTTGTTTTTAATTTAACATACTTTCTTACTGCTGAAGTTAAATCTTATATTCTTGGAATAATAATAAATGTTTTTTTCCTGTACAAATGCATCAGTTTTCAACCCAAATGATGCCACCATTCAGTATGCGAAATAAATACCTTTTTTGAAAGCTCCGATATAAGACTATTTTTTTTATCAAAGCAGCACATCTCAAGAGTATTACTATAAATTTTTAGCTAAAAATATTACAAATTAAAAAAGTTATGATTTTTTAAGCAAAAAACTTTTTGTCGGAACACTTACTCGTTCAAAAATTGTGTTAAGCATGACGATACTATAAACGTCAACTTTCAACGATGGGCATATATTGTACAATGCTGAAACTTTAGCTCAGAATTTTTGCAACTTAATTTAACAAATAGTTTTTAAATAACAACTGATTAAAAATGGGCGGGGTCAAATTGACCCAGTGTGGCAACTACGTTTGACAAACGAGGTGTGACAACCGAGGGTTAAGATACTTTTTGTATTTACATTCGTTATATAATAATGCTTGAAAAAGACATGGTAGATCATCCGACTTACCTGGAACGAAAAGAGTTTTAGAGTTAGTACCAACTTATAACATTATTACGAAGTTTCTACAAAAATTTAATTACACTATACGGATTACTGTATTACTATATTTTACGATTATAATAATCGTGTACACGTATTTTAGGTTACCAACTGGTCGCAATGGAAATGAAAAATATGCTTCTAAGTACTCGAGGAGCGCTGTTCTGAAATTACAAAATCGCAGTGTTACTGAAAATTGGATTTTGATAGCATTTTCTCTGTCTCCATTTTCGCCATATTTTTAAAACCTTACGTTACCTACCTCAAAATTCATTACGCCCATATTAAATTTATATTTGCAGTTTGCCTACGGTCGTTATACGGCAAATACCAATTTAACAACGCATATCGCGTGCCCTGTGGAGTTATGGTAAAGTTATTTTCCGTGCTATTTTTTTTTCATTTAATATTCAAGTTTTTATGCCAAGCTACTGTGAATTCTATTTTAATGAGCACTAGCGGTTTTGATCGATTTTCAAGCTTACGGAGTTCAGATGCAAGTAAATGTCGACAGGACAATCCTTTAATTCTGGTTTAACGAATTTTCGATTTTCATTTGTCGAGAAAGGAGCTTAATCATTCTCTCGAATCAAATATCGAATTCGCACGAATTTGCTATTTACAGCGATTTTACAATACGCAATTTATTCGTTATATACAATTTCCATATTTGCATGTAAAGAAATATTTCGCAATAACCCAACGTATACAATAAGTTTAAAAATTCCGCGAGAAATTGCATACAATTCAACTTTGAAAATAGTGCTGGGAGTAGCAGCAAAGAAGAGGAAATACGCATTCATAAAATCCTCAATGTATTCACAAAGAGGAAAAATTAAAAATTCTGATAATTCTTTGTCTCGAAAGCTTTGCCACTGAAAACATTTAAAATTCTTCATCTCTACCCTACTAGAGTACAGTAATTATTCACTTTCTTTATACTTTATTAAAAAAAACACTAATATGATACTCCCTCCTAAACTACACTTAACGAAACGTTGCTAAAGTGATTTCGACGCTTAAACCGTGTAACATTTGATCAATTTTCTTCGTTGCGTTCATCGAAAATAACGCGTTACATTTATGATCGCTAATTGCACCCAGGGCGCAGCAAGCCCGCGAAATATACCGTAATCCCTCTACAATTCCGCAAAACTTCATTAAAACCAGCGACGAAGGGGTTCCTACAATTAAAGCCCCGCGAGGTGCAAGCTTCGTCCTTCCAAAATCCAAACACACGCAAATATTACATTTTAAAACGGCGTGAATTACGCGCGTATTTCGCAACCCGCAAGAATTACGCTTTGTCAGTCTACCGGGCGTTTCGTGGTACGTGACAGCCATCTGTACACGGGGGGGGGAGTGTGGTGCGGGGGCGAGATTAAAAATCGCGCGGCCCGAGATATTACCAAGACTTCATATTCTGATGGTATTCTACCGGCGCGTATAAACGACGAGCTTTCTCCGCGGAATTGTAACGCGATTTCACGGGATTTCAGGGATGCCCTTCTTCGGAGAAGAATAACAGAGCGGGGGGCTCGCCTTAATGAACGTCCCCCGTCTTCGTTCCGCACGCTTGTCGGAGGAGGGTGCGGTGGCGAGGGGGTTACGTCGGTTCCTTATCAACATTAACCAGTGAGACGCAAGGGAGAATAACATTGGCCTCTGGCGAGTAATATATCCATACTTCCCGTCATCCCTTAATGCATTATGCATAAGGGTTCGATATATCCGCGGCCAGTGTATGCGCGGCTAGGTGTACGTGCACGTTTCCGTACTGGTGTGCGCCACCGTTCGAGGGCATCCAGTGAACAACGCTCCTCTCTTCTGCGGTAGAAACACGCAGCAAGCCCTAACACGCGTGCACAAAGACAACAATGCCACGGTGCCGTACCACCTGACGCGATGGGCGCGTTTAATGACTCTGCCGTGAATTCTATCTACTCCAGATTTCGACCAGCAACTGCGCACGCGCGTTTCTTTGCGCTTTAACGCAGCATCCATGGAACATGTTTCGCAGCAAGCGTACGTTCGCTGCTTACAGTTCTGAGGTATTGCGTTGTTCCTTGAACAATTAGCATAATTTATGTTGTAAACAGAAGAAATATTTTTCGACACTCACTTGGGGGATGCAGGGTCCACTTGGACCCACCCGAAATACCTATTAAACCGTATGTGTTGCTTATTATTGAGTAATATTACTTCTTCAAGGAAATGAGGATTTCAAATCATACCAAGGTCAGAGTCTAATATAAGAGCTTACTTTGAGGCGTGTACCAATGAAGTTATGGATCAAAATTAACCCTGCATCCGATGTGCAGTCAGGCTGTCTGTTCTGTTAGTAATAAATATGAAGTTTACGCACATTAAACATTTTTCCTTTTGCATGTACGTATGACAGTAAAGTTCAAGGATGTGAGAACAGGCATGGAGTATAATTTTAATTCGGTAAATAACCATATCGACGGTGCAATTGTGAGTAAATATTTGCATGTCTCAAGGAGCTTGTTTATTAGTGCTTGGGGCGCGAGAATTTTAAATGTCGAAGCGTGAATGGTGGTCATCAATCTCTCCTTCGTTACACATCCTTTTTCCCTTTCACACTATGGCCCGGCATTTCAGGTAACGCGAGGTTAACTCGCTTAACGGCGGGCCAGCCTCTGGGGGATGAAGTGGAAACGAAATCATTTTTAACATCCCGCGTAACCGAATAGACACGAATATCGTGTTTTATCCTTATGTTTACCGCCGTCGTTCCCAGTAATATAATTATTCACCCACTGCAACGCTAATTCGTTCGACGTTAAAATGAATTTAAAAGTTCCTGTTTCCCCTGCGCTCCGCGTAATCCTAATCACCAGATTTATAACTAACATTTTTCCTTCCTTCGGGTAATGTACGAATCGGGCTTAACTCTGCTAAGATCCTCACTTTCACTAAGCATTTAAAAAATGACTCGATTACATGCAAATCCTGCCTTTATCTCCCTTAATGAAACGAGTGGACCAAGTGAAGAGGGAAGTTGTACAATTATTCACTTTACGAAATCGTTATATGCAAACGCACATGCAGGTGAGTCGAAAAGGATTGAGAAGTCCCGGTGGGATTAAAAAATTGCACTCTATTTTGTAATGTACTCAATCGAGAAATATTATAACCTTAATATTGCAAAGTAGTAAATGATAAAGAGGCTATATTAATTTCGCATCGAGTGATAATTTCTTTTTAAAAGTAAAAGTTCACAGATTGGTTTCATGTATGATTGATGCTGATAACTATAATAGTTGTGCTTATAAACAAATTGAATGCGAATGCACATCTAAATATTACTTAAACAAGATATTTTTTTGTGAAATAATATATTAAGGGGTTATGCTCAGTCAGGAGGCCGAAAAAAGGGTGGTCTTTGGAAATTTTTTACTCAAAAGCTGTAACACATTTCTCAAAAAATCTTTTTTCCTTTTAAGGATTGCATCTAGTACTGTGCATCGTATTTTTTTCATTTAAAAATATTTATCAATAACTGAGTTATTATCCATCACTCGAAGGTTCTCTAGTTCTCTAGTATTTGAACGAAGGATTTTTTTATCTGTTGCTTAGTTTTCTTTTAATTGACGAAAATCAGGCTCGATTTATGATAAAAATTGAAACTTTTACTTTAAACATCAGCCATTTTTTCCCAAATCAATATTTCGAAAAAACCTTCGTTCAAATATTAGACAATACAATATAATAAGTAAACTCTTTTGAATTTTTTATTTTAGATGATCGACTTTCGAGCAGCAGTGGTCACCGCAGAAGCCTTTTTTTTAGAGAACCTTCGAGTGATAGTTGTCTATCGACAATAACTCAGTTATTGATAAATATTTTTAAATAAAAAAAATATGATGCACGGTACTAGATGCAATCCTTAAAAGGAAAAAAGATTTTTTGAGAAATGTGTTATAGCTTTTGAGTAAAAAATTTCCAAAGACCACCCTTTTTTCGACCTCCTGACTGAGCATGACCCCTTAACTTTCTTCCACTTTAAACCGTCGCAATGACACAGCTCGATGAAATTTCGTACGCCACCCTGTCTATTCCAAATTAATGTTGCTTTGTATGCGGCCCGACACGCTGGAGATTCAAATTCGTCGCCGAAAGGAGGATCCGACAAGTACGACTTAAGTTTGTTTATCGGCGAAGCGGAGAACAATTTTTCCCGCGGCTCAGTGTCGCAAAATGGCGCGTCTCCGTGAAACAAATCCCATCAAAATTCAACGCGCTCCTCCATCGCCGATGGGATTTGCGAAGCGTGGTGCGTTTTGTTGAGAACGCAGAGGAGGAGGGGGTCACTTAAGCGGCGGAAAAAGGCAAAAGACTCAGGGACAAGACCGGGGGGAAGATGGAGAACAAGAGAAAAGCAGGGAGAAAGAACGCGACCAAAAAGAAGTGCAGAAAATAAAGGGCTGCTCGTGGAGAGTTTTCGAGAAATGAAAAAAAAAAACAAAAGAAACCAACGTTTAAAGGAAACAACAAATGAAAAAGGTAAAAAATTCTTTAGGTAACAGAAATGCGAGTGTGAAAGTCAGCAAAAAGCAAAGTGAAAAAGAAAAGAATATAACAGTGAAAATGGGGAATCTGTAGGGTGTAAGGAAAGCTAAAAACAGGGTGGTTTTGGTGGGAAATAAACACGTGGAATGGTGCATATGCATATGCAGAGTGTGATAGGTTACTAGCGAAATGTGAAAAAGAGGCGATAAATAGGAGAAAAGCCCACATGGAGGAGGGAGAAATGGGGGAGGGAAAGCGGAGGGGATGAAGGTATAAAAAGTGGAGAAAGAGGGAAAGGGGGAAAGCAAGGGAATATCGTGCCACGATCATAGAACACAGCTGATGCCGAAGCTCTAATATTTGCTCGTCTCTCTCCGGATCCACTCTACTGCGAATCGACTTCCTGATGCTTTTCGTGTACACTTTGACCGGTAGCCAGGTACACGTACAGAGGTATTGATACGGGTTGTAAGCGCAGAGGGGCTCACACATTCTCGATTCGCATAGTGGCTGACCGCGTGCGAATTAAAGAGTAACGCATCATGGTGTAGGCAGGCTTAACTCCACGCACATTCAGTATCATTCAGCACATATCAATATCTTTCAATATCGTGCTTTATAACGTGTAGTACATTGGAGTCAAACCTGCAAAACGTCTGTTCCAAAATTGAAGGAGTTTTCTTTTATAAACGCGTTCGCGATATTGAGGTACATAACGTTTCTTTAAAAATTCATCGCACAGGGTGTGCGACAGTGTTCAAAATATGATACAAATGTTAGATGAGAATAGGAATAAGACGTCTCTCGGTTCATATGCTGAAGAAAATTTTCAAAATAACGATCATAGTGAGTCGTACGAGAAGGAAGATACGAGAAGGTATGTATGGTTGACTTGTACTACTGGCGTACACGGGAGACGGTGTAAAGGTGCGATCCCACGGCGCGTGGCTGGCTAGTTTCCCGTCGTACTGATCGGCGATTGCTCGTCGAAAGATCAGCTTGGACTAGCCGAGTCGTCAAAACACCCATGGTTTGTCGACTCGCGCTGGCTAAACAGATTTGACGAGCCTACAAGACTCGCCGCGCCACGCGCCGTGGGATCGCACTTTAAGTCGGACGATACCTCCACATCTTTTCATAGATGCATTATCTTAAAAATTGTTTCCAGTAATAATTATCTAGATTAGCAATGACTTTAACCCGGCGGGAGGCGCACCCCATATTGTAACACAGGTTGTAGCTACCGGGTCAAAAATACCCAAAATTGAAACGCAAAAAACCACGGTTTCAGAATATTTTTTTTCTCAACTTTATAATTTTTATGTTAAAGTACGGTGTTATAAGAATCAAACAAAATTGATGAAATATCTTAAAATCTTTATTAACGTTCTTTAAAAAATTGTAACAAAAACTCAAACAGTCTTCATATTTTCGCAACTAGCGCCTCTGTGGTAAATTTTACCCAGTAGCGCCTCCCGCCGAGTTAAGAACGTGCACAAATATAATAGCAATTGCATTTAAAGCACTTTGGTTACATCTCTGTTCAGTCTTTTAAGCGAAGTGGAATCATTTCAGCACTTTCTATTGTAAAGTTTTATTGAAATTAGTTTATACAGAAAATTGACGTGCGATCTATGATGAAATATGAGTCTCGTGGCAATTTGAACAGTTCATAATAGCTCTGCGGGATCCGCGTAAACGTATAACGGAATTTGGCGCGAAATTTGGCGCAAATCGGGACGACGGTACATGGCGGTTTCCCTGGATTCTTGTACATTTGTGTGTACGTGTGCGCACAGTAAAATATTACCCTCGAGCTCCAATATGTGAACGATAAGTTCCGCGATATTAATGGTTAACTGATTATAACGCTGGGCAACGGCGCCCTCGCGTAGTATTTCCGAAACGTAATTACAATACTATGGCGAAATTATGACGTACACGTGTGGCCCTCTAATCGCCTACACTTGTATAGGTCACGTGAAATACGATGTGGTGATTTTATAGGTTCGTTGGTTGCGTTATATTGTTGAATAACGCCCAAGGGAAGACGATACCGTTTCCATGCATCGGTTTGTTATTAGTGTTTTAATATCAAACCGGATTATCGAAAAGGATGGCTCTGTTCGTTTTTAAATTAAACTGATTTTTAAGCGCCACATGAATTTCTATAGGGTAAACCCTGTGGAATCGGTACGGCAGGAGATTTGGCGCAGTTGCTCTATTTCAGAATCTACATGTACATAAGAGCGTGTTCAAGTTCAGAACAATTGCTTCTCCAGAAGCCAAACAGTTGAATGAATAGCTTCGTTTCGCTTCCTTAGGTGTTTTTCTGGATTTATAGACTATAAAAGGTAAGTGAAGGTTGTGACATCATTTAACTTCTTTTATAAAACTGTAGTGTACAGAATCGTATTTAAAATATACTTCTAAGTTAATTTTCGTTTAATGTTTTGGATAATAAGATAGTAGAGGTATTGAGGAGCAATGCAGCCTAAGTATTTAGCCATATTAACCCTTCCTTTCAAAGCGATTGAAACGACCAACGACGAGAACCATTTTTCCCGGGACCTCGGGAGAGATGGTCGGTTGTCATGACTTCAGTTCTCAACCCGATTTTAGCATTCCCTCTTGATCCTACTAATTAATTTCTTAAATTTACTTACTTACTTCCATAGCTATGTAATAAAGGGGTTTGGCCCGTTGATGTCAAATAAATCAATAAAATAAAGAAATAAAAAATAAATGGTTCTCTCGTACCAATTTCAACACTTCCATTTATAAATTAGTTACTTTTGTGCCAACACTACGAAGCACGCGTATACACAAATCTTTAAATACAGAAATTATTAAATAATAATCAGGGTGAATGAAAATGTCTCCACGTTAAAAAAAAAAATTTATAAATTTTTTTTTATAATTTTTTTTTTAACTTGGGGAAATCTTCAAAAGGCACCCCGACTCCTTCAGAGGGGAATCCCCGGGGGCGCAAGGATAGTGTGGGATTTTACTCATTAAAACCCCACGGCCACTATGAAATTTTTAATAATTTCCATGCAAATGTCTCTATTATTAAGGCCCATTGGCAGAAACGCTCGGACACCTATTTACTTATTTTCGACATAAATCCATCGTGCCAAGGTTCATCAAAATCGGTGTCTACCAGATGGTGTCCTCCCCTTGTAAGTCCAAGATTAATTTCCATAGAGCGTTGACAACAGGTCTCGATGCTCCCTGCAATATCGTTCGTCATTTACATTGAATACCGCCCGAGAAGCACCATTTTCTTCGAGGAACACTTTAATACTCTTTTTGATACAGTCTGCGGCCGACCTGGACGAGGCCTACTCCAAGCAAAGAAATACCGAAGCGACTCGAGTAATTACAGCTTCGTCTAATATCTCTCAAATACATAGTAAGGATATTCTGGCTGGATGCGATAAGACAATGGAAAAACGAAGGTATGATGCAACGACTCTGATTTCTCGAGGTGGAGAGCGAGGAAGTATCTAGCGTCAGAAAAATGTAAAAGACGATGGAGCGGGATCAATGGAATCTGGGCCAACCTAGAGAATAGCGAAAGTTTCACGCTGCCACTACGTAGTGTGCGGCCATAATTCCAACCAATAAGGAAACTTGGGTAACCTGACAATATCGGACATTCTCGAAACTCTGCTAATTCGAGGGGCGATTCAAATCAAATACCAAGAGTATTTATTTTCAGTCTGTTTTCGGCTCTTTGCAAGGGGCGTACGTTGTAAGAAATACTCGTGTTACTCGCGGGACTGCACCAACACCTTCGACATTATCAGAAGTGTACAGAAATAGGCTACATGAAAGTGTCGTTAAACATATTTCCCCCTGATAATGGAATACAGCAGGAGAGAAGAATTGAATGAATTCACCAGGTTCGATTCTGTGTAGTCAATGTGTTAGTAGCACTCATTACATCTTTTAATTGACATAAGAAAACATTCCCTTAAGAATGGGGGAGATTAAAACTCATGTTTATCGCATAAACGTTATTATCTTCGCAACAAAATGTGTATAGATAAGTATATGTTAAATAATAACACTACTTAGTGTGATTACTATATCAGAAAAATTACTATCATAATAATTTCTATAATATTAAATAACAATAAATATGTAGTTTGGATGGTTCTTCCACTGTGGTCCTTTTAATAAAAGAAATAATAAAACCTTTAAAGCAGTCACTAATCATTGAGCCAATTAAACGTGCTATACTGTTTTCCACGTATATACTAATATATTAATGATAATACGAGAGTATGAGTTAGTTTTCACACCGTGCCGTAATTTCCACCCGGAAAATTCAGAAGCTGGTTCGGTTCTCATTTTCCTCGGGCCTGTTTCATTTTAATCTAATTTCGACGTCGAAATCACGGCGTCCTCCGCGTGTCTCTTTTGACTGAAAATTTAATTACGCTCGCGCGGTTGCGACACGCTCGAATCAACGATGCTCGCGCGCGTCTTCTCGTTTCTTAGCGCGGAGGTAATTAAACAGCGCCCCAAAGAAGATTTGGAAAAAAAAAGGAGACAAGCGCGAACGCTTGTGCAATTAAAATATTCCTACGGGTTATTAAAAAAAAGGAGATTTCAGACTTAAAAGAATATTTAGAATTCACTAAATCCTTCAGGATAATCCGAATTTATGACTAAGGAAGTAGAATATTCTATTTCCTCGCCTTCTTGTAGATGTTGGTAACAGTAAAAATAAATGTGGTAGAATCAAATCTTTCACTTTTTCTTTCATTTCTTTTTCCGATACACACGCCATGCTCTTTTTTATGAAAAACAAAAAATATTTGCTCGAACAACTTTTTATATCACTTTTGTAATTATTGAGATGATACAGTTTTAGTCATTAAGTTGATTTATCAAAGCCAAAAAAATATTTATATTTAAACATATTTTAAATTTATACTATGCATATTGTAAATAATCTTCTCTCTGTTCTTCATAGTTGTTAGTTTATTAATTTCAGGAAGTCGCAGCATACTGTTTTAAATATAAATTTTCCTGAATAACGCTCAAATAAAAAGATGTAAAACTAATAATGCTCTTTGACACATTGATCGTCAAAACTATTTCATGCTTTCAGTTTATTCAGTACGTAAGCGTAAATTATGTTCCTTTTTAAACAAAGCACTGCTGTGTTCAAGTAACAATAGAGAATCGGCTGGCGATAATTATTATTGCTTCTGTTCGAGCACGTATTTAGTATCTGTTCACTTTCATCAGTGGAATTGGTGCTTCAGTAACATTTTAATTAAGTTGCGACGAAATGATAAAGGGAGGATGATAATTATATTTCCTACTCAAAAATCGGCCATGAAATATTAATTTAATTGACCCAGTTTGCGGGTTGTAGTTCCGTACACTTTTCAGAGTACAATGAAAGCTTTCGACGCAATTCAATTAGCAGTCACAAAAGGGGATTCTTTGTTGCTACTCCGTTATACTTCTGCAAGTTATGCTATTTACAATGTGTAGTGATTAAATCCATTTATCAATAGACCAAAGGCGAAGGAAGAGTCACGCAAAGGGGGAGAAAGTAAGGCACACAGGAAATTTCTTCACGTAGAACGCAGGAAAGTCATTCAAGTGCTGCTGCAGTGATAAATGCAGGCGGCCCTATTCTGCACAAAGGTACTGATGAAATATTACTGTCGAGGATTCGTGCGGCAGTGGCTCCTTTTCACTAACATTATTAATGATATAATAAGACTGAAACAGAATAAGAACAACTGATCTGCAACGTTGAAATAGGTTAATGATGGGAACGTTCTGAAAAGTTTCGCTGCTGTTGTAAAGGAAATAAATTTCATTCATTTCAGAGGAAACAATTTATAACAAATTCAACTGGAGAAATCAGCCTTTTCCAATACACAACTTAGATTCTATAAATACAACTTTTGATTCTATATTGTAAGACAGCCTTTTACATTTCTCCATCGAATTCTACAATAAACCAAGCTAAATAGGAATGATTTGTGGAGGTCACTACATATTTCGTAGCAATTGTTTAATTGTGATTTCCTAAATATTTTCAAAGTTGTTACATAAAATTACACTCAATTATAATATATACATGTATGACCTATAAAGAAATTAGATAATGCTAGAGTTTCGAAGGTAGGTACATATTTCTCGTTTTATTTATTTATTTAATTCATTTACTAATCCCTGTCCCTTTTGTATACCCTACATTACACTATGTCAGGGATTAAATGTATCTTGCAGAGAAATTGCTATTGCGCTACGATTGTCAAGCAATAAACTATGTAGTCAGTTTATCTGTGCAGCAGAAAACCAGTCGGCGCGTAGCGGCCCTGGGCCGGTGAGTATTGAGCGTGGGATCAGGGGGGTTGAACGAAGGGGTTAGAGGATCAAGGGTGGAGTACCGCGCTGTCCTGACACGCCAATCTCTCGTACTTTTACCTTGACACTTCTTTCTCCTCTTCCTGATTGTCACTTGTTTTCGTTTCATGTATAGTATTCTGAATTTTGATCTGTGACTCAGGTCCCGAAAGGTGACAAAAAAAATGTATTAGGGTTACGATCGTAAAACTTGTAAACTTAAGCAATTGTAAAACAAACAGTTTTTGGCAAAGAACGTACAGTTAATGATACTGTAATTGAAATAGATTAAGAAATTTAACACTGTTGATGGAAGAAAATGTTTATTCAAGTGAGAACTTTATTTGTTTGTTAAAATGAAAATTG
Source organism: Andrena cerasifolii (assembly GCF_050908995.1). NCBI lineage: Eukaryota > Metazoa > Arthropoda > Insecta > Hymenoptera > Andrenidae > Andrena > Andrena cerasifolii. The sequence continues at coordinate 21,472,266 of NC_135119.1, read as the reverse complement.
TTTTGATAATTTGGGCTTTATATAAATTAATTTGAGTGGTTGAAATGGTCAATTAACAAGTTAAATTAATTTATCTCTTTTATTGGATCCATTCAAATTCCTATGCATTGACCTGTACTACTGTTTTCGTTGACCTATACTACTTAAGCATAGGACGTTATTACATATATCGAAGTATACAATGATGAAATTTTTAGTCAATTCAAGAGTGTAGAACATTTATCAAAACAGAAAGAAGTATGCATTGAATATAATAATATTCTTAGTAAATGTTTATCTAATATTATAACATACCGGAACTTTAAAAGTATTATATACATTATAACGTTACTTTTTTTTTTTGACTGCTTCATCTGCTAATTATTTACAGAACTATATTTTAGTTTGCAATGAAAAGTTTAACAAAACTGTAATTTAGGGTTTATGATTAATCTTTCATAACGAGATTTAATACACGAAAATTATACACAAACGTTTTCATCTCCAAAAAAAAAAAGGATGAAACGGAAGTTCCACGGTCCCAAGGGGGAACGTAACATGTAGGATAAAAGTTTTCCGTAGCGATCAAAGTAAATAGCAAAACATTTCGACATTACGTCAAGTAACTGTCTCAAACATAAGTGAAACACTCTGCGTAACTCTAAATTGATTATACCACAGTTCCTTTTCAATCCCTCCGAAAGAAATATGTCAAGCATAGGTATAGGTACGCAACAAACATTCCTGACGGCAAAAAAAAGGGTCTTTATCAAACGTCCAGTTTTTGACGTTAACCTGCGGCCTTGCCTCTTTCAAAACCACCAGCTATTCACCTCTGAAATTCTCAAAAGACTCTCCCTTGAATTTTCTCGTAAACACATGGCGCTTTTGATTCCCTCGTTCGTCCGTCATCAAAGTGCCAGCGCGGCCGCAAAATGCGCGCAAACCGTAAAAAAAAAAGCGAGAGGAGGAGAGGGAAGAGAAAAGAAGAAAGTCTTCCTCTCTTTCGTCCACTATCGATCAACCTGGGGAACCTCAATTTCGCGGAATTGCGAGCAGCCTATTTTCGATCACGGGGCCGTGTACAAAGGAGCGGCGATCGACGAATCGAAACCGAGGCGTACACAAAGGGTGCAAGAAGATGGTTGCTTGGCGAACGCAGACCGCCGGACGACAAGAAGAACAAAGCGGCCAAGAGTAGGCCGGCGAAGAAAAATAAAGTGGAAGAGGGTGGGCAGGGTTGGGGGAGGAGGGGGTGGACTGTCAGGGCAGGCTGAGGCGTGGTTACTTTGGTTGGGTCTGTAAATCAACCGAAATGCTTCGGAATTGAGTTGTGGTACTCGAGGGGCCAACAGCGCCTAACCGCAAACTGCGCCTGCAGGGAGATGAGGTACTTCTAGTTATACATACACGTCGCCGAAGAAACGCGAGGCCAGAGACCGCTCGGGAACGAGCTACCGTCTCGTCCAACCCCGACATCCAGGCAAGTAGATAGTCGCGCGTGCGCACGCGCCCGGCGGTACGTTCGGGCGATTAAACGCTCCCCGAGTTATTTAATGGCGGCGCATTTGAGGACCACCAAGACGTAATCATCGACTCCGTGGGACGATTAAGCTATTTTGATGCGGCCATCTTTCGAGGCTGAAGCCTCGGTACTTGCTTGAAAGGGATGTTTCAGCTCGCGAAAATGAGGGTAGTGGGGGGAGGGTGAATCGAAGATCGAGAAGGGACAGGGTGGCTGATTTTATACTCTAGTCACTTGTTACGGGAATTTTAAAGTCGATGTGAAGGGATGGTGGGTACTTATTAATTTTTAGGTGGGCTAATCGTTCCATCGTAACTCCTGATTAATTTTATTTTTATGTTATTGTGATTTAAAACACGTATGTACTTAGAGAAGTGATGCTGATTAGTAGTAAGTAACACGAGTAGTTTGGTATACATGTAGAATGGGTCTAAATGGACCCTGTACCTGCTAGACGAGGGTTGAACTTATAGAGAATGACATCGTGTAGAATTCTTGTGAACTATATACAGATATACAAGTGTTATTTATAGCGAATGTGGTGTACACCAAATTTACAATCATCCTTATGTATTTAATGATAGGTACCTGTTTTGCGTAATTGTAGGTACTTTTCGTTATCTGAATAAGAAATTAGTTTACCAGGTTTGCTACTGTGACGTTAAAGTAGTATCAACAAAATTTAATTAATAATTCTGTTATGAGTAAGTTAACAAATTCCCTGAAGTCAGTTTTTTAACCGTGACTTTTTTAGAGAAAGTAGGCGTTTGTTGATATAAAATGATTTTACAAGAAGCGTATTTATTGTTTAATATCCCTCGAAGAAAACGTTTCGTAATAGGGGACGCTGTACAAGTAACTAGCATTTACAGAATTTCGGTCTGAATTAAAGTAGGTACTTATCGCAAGATAAATTAGAAATATAATGTAAATACTTGCAACATAAATATCCAACGAAAAATTCTCGATTAGTTTGCACGGGAGATTGAAATTTGTTCTTCAAACACGTTTCTTTGCACAGCGCAGACTTTTTGCATTTTATTTTGCCAATAAGTTACTTGCTTTGATGTAACCACGTAGTAAATTACCTACTTTTAAATTATTCACGAGGGCATAGTGTAGCAGTCTCCTACCCACGCCCATATTTTTTCGTGCGGTTACAACGCATACACTGCCGAGTTTTCATTAATCGCTAAAAAGAAGGGATACTGCGCTGCGGAAAAAAAAAGATTGCTGTCGACCTGTTAAAAAATTAACAACGAATTAATACGTACGACCCTCCTTTAATTATTTTATCCACTCGATTCCTTTAATTTATTCATATCCTACTTTTGCACAGTTTTCTATTTGCCCTTCTAAATATTTAACCGCACCAACCACGCATCTGCGCCATTTCAACAAAAACAGAATTCCTTGCAAATTTCCATAGAATTTATTTTGAATCGTCGATTGCTGGCTAACATTTAAATCCCAACTAATTATTAACAATCGCAACGGAGCAGGGTTTGAAACTCAATTTTCCTTCGCAAAAAAATTGCAAAATTCAGCAGAAGCACGGAAAGTATTATTAAGTCCTCGTTTTGCACGAGCAAAGAGCAGCAAGGATCCTTAATGCCATTGACTATATCCTTAACTTGATAAGTTTTACTGGTCCGCGAAAAAAGGAACCGTTGCATCCCTCTCAGAATTTATGTTCTCGCTTCGAAAAACTGGATCGATGACAAATCATTTGGACGGTCTCTTTCTCCGTTATCAGACGAATCGGCCCTTTCTCCCGCTCTTTTTTTTTCCTTCCACGAGGTGAGTAATGAGTATTTCGTGAAACGAAACGATTGGAAATCGATTTGTCTGCGCGGAGCGGGGAATTTCTTTCTCTTTGTCAAAGTACATCGAGAGCCCAGACGAAATTCTTCATCGAATCGAAATCGAGGTAATAACAAACGTGAAATTTATCATCTGGAAATCCCCAGGATAGGAAATTTCATTTGGGAGGCGAAAAATTTCTCCACCCCTCTGCTTCGTTTCGATTTATTCCGAACATTATCGATCGGCGGCCGGGTTTTTAACGCTCGTTTCATAGTCGCCGTTCGGCCGCGCTTTCTGTTTTTATATTTCTAATGCAGAGAAATAAATTCGTCGGCGGTCTCTGTCGATTATTCCCTTTCACAATGGATCGCAAATATTCCAACGACAGAGGGAAACGAACGGGGGCCCGCAATTTTCACAGCTCCCGTCCACGGCAGTGGTTGCGCGAAATGTTCAAGCGGCGAACTACTTCGGTATCGCAATTTCATAAATTGTCCAGTCTGGAAACGTCGCGCTACGACACACGATTTCTACTTCCGCGTGCCGGAATTTATGCCCGTACGCGTCGAAAACCAGAGCGATGACAAATCATTTCAGCGTGTGTGCTTTTTCTCAATCCTACTTGTGCTCGCTAGAATCCGTTAGTCTATACTGTATATGTGGCGCAAATACCTCTATATACTATACACTGCCGTACAAATTTCAGTGAAAATTATTTCTACAATTATAAACTAATTAAAAAGCTCCGCCAAGTAAATGTGGATTTGAGGATATTCACGAGTGTCAATATTACGAATGATTAAAACCTTGTGCAATAACTGCAAACAACTGTAAAGGTACTCTATTTTACTTGTTATTTACTCACAATCAGACCATCCGCTATTTTAAAAAGCAAACGTTCATGTGCAATTAGTTGCAAAAATGCTATACATTGTTATGAAAAATCTGGCATCCATCTTGCAAAGGTGGTGTACCCTAAATGAAAATTGATTAAAGAATCTTTACACGTTTCAGATTATTAGCACTGACAGGTTTCCGTTTCTTTCCTTCCGTTTAAAGCTTGTTCAACGCCAAAAATATTCTATTATATCCTCAGATGACGGAAGCAAATATGAGTAGGGATTGCAAAATTTCCGACTTTTTCAATTACCGGTAATTCGGTAAAAATTTTAATCAAAACCGGTTTACCGATAATTTACCGGTATTTTTTAAGGTATTGAAAATATGAGTAAACATTACAAAAAAAACTGTTTTTGAACTCTAATCGAGCATTATAAAAAATATATGGAAATAAAAGTATTCTGAACATAAAATATAAAATGATATAACACAAAATAGATGTATTTGTATAACTATTAACAATACTTATTAATATGGATCGTCAGCACGAAAACAATGAAAATAATCTTAACTTACATACGTAATTAAATATTTTTTATTTAACAATTCTTTTTATCAAATAAGCACACAAAAACATACCTAATTCGTCTAAACTTTGGTCTCCTCATCGCTACCTAATTTTTGTACAAAATAATCCAGCCACGGATAAAACGCTCTCATATTCTACACATGTTGGCCGGGTAGGCATTAAAAAATCATATGCCATTCAAAGTATATATTTTCTCCTTAATTTTTCTTCTCGAAAATACGTCCATTTTTTCATGACTGATTCAGATTCTTAGTTTTCTTTTGGATCAGAGTTGGTTCTTCATGAGATACTTCGGTTTTCGTCTTTATTACTAATTGAAGTGTTTTTTTTTACTGATAACGTAGTAGATGTCGATGGAATTAATGAACGCATATATGCGCTATAGTGCTATATGTAATTTATCGAATTACCGGTAAAAATTTGGCGAATTACCGGTAAAAAATTTAGGGTATTTCTCACGATTGCAATCCCTAAATATGAGTGACCACACAAGTCGTTGCTTGGGTCGGTTTGGACCCGTTTCTTTTTTTAGTTGAAATTCACCAAATTCGTAAATTTTATTATTAGGGTCTAACAATTTGCAGAAATATTGACAAATACATATCCTGGGGTGCGATAGAACCCTTGTCACCACGGAGGGTTAAGCCTGAGTAAAAAAAAATCCAGGCAACGCCGGCGATTATCAATATTTTTTTCAACTTGCAGAGACAAAGAACTCGCTCCTCCTAGTGAAATTCCAAAGTGGCCCAAAATATTATATCGCGCGTGTTGCACAGGTAATTTGTAGCGATATCTAAAGTACCTACATAGTTAGAACTTTTGCATAGGTACATCTACTACTGCAGTGAACGCTAACGTCCTCATGCATAACAACAAATTTCCTAAACGCGCTGTTTACCGGCCCATTATCACCGAAACGCCCTCGCAGCGCTGTATCGCGGAAGGACATAACGTTTCCGCGCGCGAAATGTCCGGCCAGCGGGCTAGGAAATTCGGGATTTGTGTTCCGCAGCTCGCTGGCTGGTCCCTCGCAATAAACAGCACCGTGTTTCATAAACTTTCGCCAGCCCACTTCCTTTGTCACCGCCCCCGGTAAACACGTAAATGCTTCTTTCGCGGCGGATGAAGTTCGACTGTAAGTCACCATTTACCGTCCTCCCGCGTAATGTTTACAAGCGCGGGTGTTACGGGACAGTTAGGCGGCAGCCGGGCATAAATCGCCCGGGAGTTAGATTTCATAGAGTGGATTCATCCGATTTATCGCCCGCGATCACGAGTCGGGGAAGAACAAATGGCCATCTCGTGCCGATGAATACGAATTAGGAGTTTGCTAAAAGTGCGACATCGAAGCGGAACGTCAGACGGCTCGTTTCGTTCCGCCGATGAGCCGTGGTGGCTTGCGAAAGGGGCAGGGCGGAATATGACAATTATATTTTCATATTTCGCTTGTCATTTTATTATCCTTGCTGTGCGTTAATTAACCGAAATTCAGGAACGGGGTGCAGATTTTGGAATTCTAGAATCTAAATATTTAGGGAAACTATGTTTAGTTTGTTAGGTAGCAACCCATTTTCAAGCTTCTCTATAGTAGTTTACAGAGTCTGATGTGATCTTGAGTGAAGGAATGATGAGTCTATGGGACAAATAATTTGTTATGCACCCCTCAAAAAGTTGGTATATCAGATTGGGTTATATTATATGTATTTTGTTATGTCTTTATATTCTTTTACTTTAAACAGGAGTTTCTCCAATGTGTAAAATTAATTACAGAAAAGAAATTACTGATTTCTGAATTTCTGTATATTCCTATTCCGCAGTCTTGTATCTAACAGACACAACATTGAACAAAGCTGATATACCTGACGCGAAAAAAAGAATATTAATTTGATGGTGAAAGTGTTGAAACCACTTCCAGTACTGATTCATTTGCAACCCACAAGTGTAAAATTAATTCAACGCTGGACTCTAGTAAATCGCTACAGAGTAATACAGCTATCTATCTTTGAATCTGACTACGAAGGATCTAATTATCCGCTGGTCTAACGTGCTCAAACTCTGCTCCTTGAATTTGCTCGAGAAAAAGGGAAGAAGTTGGAGAAGACGGAATATCCCTATTTCGATTCACTTTGACGCACGAAAGCTCGCTTTACGGATTTCGAAGAAGTCCCTCTCTCGAAAAGCCCTCATAAACAAGTTCGATGGCAACGTCTTCGCAGTCCCCTCTTAAAAGAAATTCTGTGTCGAGATGCACGGACGCTAATTCCACCAATAACACGTTTGATGTAGTTCGCAAGTAAAGAAGGTACGATGAAAGGATACCGACCTGCTGTACAAAGGATTAAAACGTAAATGGTGTTTGGAACTCACTTTGGGAACAACCTGAGATCGGAATTTTCAACTATAAAAGGTCATCGCCCGTCGCGAAATACTTGCTCTGTAAATTTTCAAAGGATTCGAAGCGAACTTTTTGAGAGACGCAATTATGCTTCGACTAATTTTCATCAATTTTGTACGACGTTCGCATTAAAGCGCTCAACCAGATGGTTCAGAAGAATCCCTAATATCTGAGCAGTTAATTTCCTTCTATGATTAATCCTATTTACTTAATGTGTAATCCTTCTATAATGATCGAAATAAATACCATTCACATTACTCTAACAAGGAGAGTATTTTAGGTGTCCGCCTCCGATCATTTTGATTTTTGGATATGTTATAGAGGGCCGAAAAATAAGAAATACGTGTTTTTTTATTTTTCCCTGTTTTCATATTTAGGGGGTGAAAACTGCGTTCAAAGTTAGGGTTGAAAAATCATTTTTGTGGAATATCTCGAGAACTATTAGAGATAGGGGAGTAGTGTCAATGGACGAATTTTGTGTCTTTGAATGCGAAATATGACTGACTCACCAGATTTTCAAAAATCCACAAAAACGATTTTTCAACCCTAACTTTGATCGCAGCTTTCACCCCCAAATATGAAAACGGGGAAAAATAAAAAATCACGTATTTCTTATTTTTCGGTCCTCTATAACATATCCAAAAATCAAAATGATCGGAGGCGGACACCTAAAATACTCTCCTTATAAGTAGTATGTATTAAACTCTCATTACACGCATTAACACCTGAAACGTGTAGTATTAATAAAAATATTGGAACGAAACAGGAGATACAGAAGCTAGAAAATGGCGACAGTGCAACGAAATTAGCAAGAATAGTAAACATTGGATTATCTATGATTACTAGTAAACAAAAGCAGAAAAATTCAGGAAAATCCTTTCTATGTATTAGTAATTAATTTACACGTGCAGCTCAATATTACATGTACTTAAGTTATATTTAAATTGAATAAATCGATTTTTCAAAGATAAATTATTTTCGTTTACCCCTCAAATTGACTGGTGCTCGTATAAATAGGTGTCAATCCAAATACTGGAGATTCCATTGAAATTTTTTTTTTTGGTACACAGCAATCCTGCCTAATTGCTGTAAGTATCAACTGGAGAGCTTGAACCCACTACTCGGGCTTATTTCCCAAGAAACATAACATTCCGCGCGTTCGTTCAATTTCCTTCTTTCATGTCGGGTTTGCTCGTCTGATGAAATACCAATGACGATCCCGTCCGCCAGCCCCGGCTCCCGTAATTCTTGTGGTAATTACGGGGCAAAGGACGAGTAACGAAGGGATCCTGAAAGGACGTGGAATGCTCGTCGGCGTGCTGTCAATGCACGTTCGAGGAGGGTGGCAAGAAACGATTGAACCAGAAGGAGAGAGAGAACTGCACCCTGCAATGCGGCACGGCTTCTGATCCGATTGCGAGCTCAGTCAGCGTCCTCGAGAACAGCCAAAGACTCCACTGACTTTTTCCACTGATACTTGCAAATACTTTTCCGAGCCGAGAATAAGGTGGCTGGACTGTTTATGCGACAGGGCGCTCGCTGGTGCCCGTTACTTCGGTACGCCGAGGGGTAGGTATTTTTACTGTCGGGTGATCAGTCAGCAGAGTTGGTGTAGCGAGTCATTAAACTCGAACGGGGAAGAAATAAGAGAATGGTCACGCTTTTGGATGTTATTCGAATATTATTTAGTATTTGAATATTAATGTCTCTGAATATAAGTATTCGGGAAGATTGCAAGGCGTATTATTATTTTCGTGTACTATTGTGTAGTAATATTACATATCTTTAAATGTTGCTCATTTAATTTGAGTGTTATTAATTTTATCCTGGATATCAGAAGGCACAGTTATTAGCAGCTTTGTCTCCCTTTATTGGTTAATTATTTTTAAATAAACGAATATTTATAACCAAGAACAGGTGAAAGACTTTGAAGACTTTATTATTATTAGGCACTCCAATCACTTTAATTCACGTGATTGGGTAGGGTAAGGAATTTTTATGTTTACGTTGTAGATGGTACAATTATTATCTTCGAGCACTGATTTCACATAGAACGATTCATTTCTCATTGCTCCACCGAGCAATTACTTGCTGCGAAGAATAGTCCGTTTGATGAATCTTTAAGAGGAACGTGCCATTTGCGAACGCATTAGCGAATATTTATGGAGACGTTAAAAGGATGAACCTTAATGACTCGAAGCATTAGCTTTACATACCGGAGACGCGATCGAAGGTAAGGAAACAGTCAACTGAATTCTTTTGTTACAAATCGTTATTATTCTCCATCAGGAGCACGAAAGCAATTACTGTAAACTCGGGCCGCTCGAACAACGAAACGAAATGTTAATTCGACAGACGGAGCATTTAGACGAATGTTTTCGGATTGAATTGCTTTTATAACCGACTCGACTGCGAAATGCTTTAATTGTTGGGAATCGAATGGCTGGCGGTGTTACTAGAGAAACATGGATGTTGAGAATCTTTTTTTTACAAAAATCAATATTCACATAGAAAAACGAGTAATTTTATGAAGCACTAAAAGTTTGTCTGCATTTATCCGTTTGCGACCTGCGAAATCCGTAAGATGCAGTTGCATTGTCGAAAAAGTAGATGTATTTCTTTTAGTTAGGTACCCATCATTTTATGATTATAAATAATTTCCCTCGTTTGGTAGTATAGAGTAGCATTTTACTGATCGGCAAGATGTACAGTATTTCTATTTCGTACCGTACTTCCTATGAAAACAATTTTTCCCTCAACTTGCTTTTCTTCAAAATCATAAAACAGTTGGATGTGTCTGCTTTCCACTGGGCCCCTCAATGTTTGATGCGCGTATATTTAATTGCTGATAGAATACACTAAGAATTCTATGCTCTTCGAGCACAACCAATACTCGACCGACACCGTTCACCTCTAAACCAACATTCTCATAAAGATTCATAACGATCAAATCATTCGGTTAAACTATACCCACACTTGAAAGACTTGAAAGCACCGTACGAACCACCTCAACCAACCACGACACCGTACAAGTCCAATCCAACGCGAAACAACCGCGGGTCGAAAAAAAGAATTTAATTATCCCTATCTATCAGCAGCCGAGCATCTATCTCCCGACCGATAGGAATTCGGACAAAAGAGCAGCATCCAGAAGCGGCGGCCCGGCATGGGACCGCGTAAAAGCTACAAAGAGAGAGAGAGAGTGGTCGGAGGTAGCGGCATATTTCGGCTTCTGCCGCGCTCAAGCACGAGCAAATATCGGTGTACGCTCGAAGAGTGGAACTTGGACTGGTCCGATCCGATCGTGGGACAAAGCAGAGGGACAAAAGGTCGAGGGACACGCGGCGGCCGGTGACAGAGATCGCGGCAGCGCGGGCAACAACGCGACGGAGAAGCCGACCGGCGAGGAGGAAGAGGGAGAGAAAGAGGGCGGCTGGCGCGACGAGGGTCGGAGGGCTCCGCACCGGTGGCTGGAATCCCGTAATTTCTGCAACAAAGCGAGCCGTCCATCTCGCCACTGTAGGCGGCACGCCGTTGCACCGCCCTCCGTGTAGAGGGTTATTAGATCGTCGTGATGAACGAGCCGCGCTGCTACGTCGACTGGAAGCGCGGTGCATCGCGAGGAACGGCCCCGGATATACGAGCGCGTACGCGCCGCGCGGAAACACTTGCACCGGGGGGAGAACGGCGCGGCGCGGGACTCGCACCGCTTTATCCTCTGCGTGTATTCTTTCGGAATTTATCGGAGCGATAAGCGTCGCGTTCCGCATTGTAAGTTCCAAGGTTGCGACGGGTCGCGTTCTAAATTAATAAAGCTTGGCCCGATTTATGGAAGAGTCGGGACGCGGCTGGCCTTGGGAGGTGGCGAGGGGTGTGCCGCGGGGTAAGAGATCAGTGATTTGGATGGGATTTCGTGCATAGATAGTGCGTATCGTTGGAACCTCGGACGAGCTTCTAAGTATCTTGTATAAAATTAATTCTACAGAACGAAAACAGCTACATTTATCGGTAAAAATCGAACAGTTTTTTTTTCAAAACGCTGTCATTCTGCAAATTTTTATCGTTAGGGGGTCTCGGTGGTTCCAACCATAACGACAAACATAATAGAGAAAATAAACCATAGTTTTTCCGTTTTGGATGACTAGAACAGTTCCCACATCAACGTCAAGAATTTTTTTGAAGAAGCTTGCACCACCGACTATATCTATGTTTATGTATGTATATGTGCGATGAAAGGGTTAAAAAAAAATCTGAGTACTACTTCAAACATACCTTAATATGCAGGCAAAACGCCAGGCAGTATAAGCTTATAGTTTTCGTTAAATAAATTCCCGAAGATGGCGTTGAAAAACGGGCAGTTACACTAGAGTATCCTCTTAAATTATTTTCTCTTGTTAGGTAGACACTAGTGCTATATTGTGCAGAGGACTTGATTTAAACATGATATCTGATAATTACGAAAAATGCACTGAGAACCTTGTGAAAATAACGATACGAAAATTTAAATTGAGTGGAATGTGCCTGCAAAGATATTGGCATACCAGAAGAGGGGTCTCCAATGCGCATGCTCGCGCGGAAAAAAATTCAGAGCGTAACTCCCGGTCCCACTTCTTAATATATCTGTCCCTATTGCATATTACTGGAATAAAGCAGGAAAATTAACGTAACCAGTAAGCCTAGGAACGCTTTAAAATTGATTGAAGGAACATGTTTACCGCATTTGGTAGCGCCACAAAGCGCATGCGTGCCGTGGGGGTGCGTTGTCGTCGGCATCGTTTCGAGGTAATTACTTAATCCGTTTATTCGTGCGCCAGCAGGGACGGGCGCAGAATACGAATTTGCTTTTTGGAGCGGTGCATTCTCGCGCGGCGAAATAATTGTGCTCGCAATAAATACAGCGGCTGCTAATTTTATTCCCCTCGCTGCCGTGGCCGCGGTCAGTTATTAGATCATCATGATGAACGAGCGGGAACGGCGCGGGCAACTGGAGCGCGGCGCAGCGAAAGAACGAACCCGCGAACGCACTTTGTCTTTGGATTGTGCCCGATAAAATTACCAGCGCTCGTAATAAATACGACTCGCGGTAATCCCATCGCAACCATTCTTCCAATGTTTTTTAGACGGTCAGTCGAAGAAAAAGGGGGCAGGATCGACTACGCACAGGACTTAGGTGTAGCTTCGGCTAAAGCTGGTGGAAAAGGAAACGCGATCATCGTTAGCCATTAGGTATTAATTTCTCTCTTTAACGACAGATGGAAAAAAAAATGATACCCCCACATTTATGTCATCTAAGATTTATCTCAACTTTCCCTCTGCAGAATATTTCCACCTGCAATCAAAACCTCGAATTTTCAGTAACCCTTGCATTCCGCGTTAAGGGGTCATGCTCAGTCAGGAGGCCGAAGAAAAGGGTGGTTTTTGGAAATTTTTTACTCAAAAGCTATAACACAGTTTTTAAAAAATCTTGTTTCCTTTTAAGGATTGCATCTAGTACCGTGCATCGTATTTTTTTATTTAAAAATATTTATCAATAACTAAGTTATTGTCCATCACTATTGATAAATATTTTTAAATAAAAAATTACGATGCACAGTACTAGATGCAGTCCTTAAAACGAAAAAAATTTTTTTGAGAAATGTGTTATAGCTTTTGAGTAAAAAATTTCCAAAGACCACCCTTTTTTCGGCCTCCTGAAATCATTTAACAGCGAAAACCTTTTATGCTACTTACGCGTTGAGTATCCCAAGAGACGCCAATGTTCTATTACGGAAAAAATCAACGAAACCTAATACTCACCCGAATTCTTCCTCAGATGAAACGCACACTTCTATATAGTTCCATTTATTTCCTACCAAACGGATCCTGCCCCCCCTCATCTGAAGGTCAGAACCTGGTTTAAGTCGTTCCGGGAATAAGCCCCCCAATTATGCCGCGCCTGACCGAGAATCGGGGGACCGAATCTCTCGCAAAAATCGACTGACACGCGTTCGTAGTTTCTGCTTCCCGATCGTTACAGCCTCGCCGCGGAGGATGGGTGCTGTGAAAGAGTCATGGACATCCGGTACGTGAATGACGTCCAATTTCATGGGACAATGGTTACGTAGTGGCTGCCTCGATGAAGAGAGAGGGACAGCGGCTCAGAAGCAGGGGGAGGGGCGGGGGGATAAACAGATAGAGAGATTGAGGAAATTTCAAGGGAAATACGCGGACAGTACGCGACGAGGGAGGGACGACGAACTAAGGAAGGAAAGAGGTGGAACCGAAACGAGACACGAGGAGAAACACCTGGGGGGAGGTAAGAAAATGGAGGGTTACTGTAGTGGCGGAATTTGGATGACGGAATCACGATACTGTGAAATCGTTCAGTAATATGTATGTCTCTAGTCCGGGGGAGAGACATAAGCTCGTTGTATTAGACTATGGTGGTGGATGATTGACGTGTCTAAAGAGTGCATGAAAATCACCCCCAACCCTAGTTTATAAGGGATAGTGCTGGATGCACTGGTCTAAGGGAACGTTGGTTATAGTTACGGTGGGTATGTGGAAGGATACGAAGCACGATGTAGAAGTGTTTTACTGTATATGAATATCAACAAGAAAACTTTTTTTTTTAACTAATAATAATTCATTTAATATTGTTTTATTGGTATATTTTCGTCGCGCCGCGCCGCCGGAGTTGTCAAATTGTGTACATCCTAGCGGATCCAATTTTTGCCCGAATTGGCATTAATTTATATCGTTGATGTATTAAAAAAATAAGAAAAAAATCTGAAATTGACAAAGTTATGGGACTTTAAAGAAAAAAGTTACGATTTTGAATGAGTTTAATTTAATTTCTGCATAAACGTTTTTCATTCATCGTCGATATAAATTCATGTCAATTAAGAAAAACATCGGCTCTTTTATTTCGGGCAGAAATTGGATCCGCTAGGATGTACCTACACAATTTGAAAACTCCGGCGGCTCGAAAAAAAGTTTTCTTGTTGTCTGAATATACAGTAAGACACCCTTAAAGTTTTGAAATGATTCTCTATGTATTTCTTGAGAAAATAATTCTTAAAAAATCACCGTGTTTTCAGCGTGCTAAATCAGATTCCCCCCTTAATATTATCATGTTGGTGTCAGTGGCTATTCTGGCAACCTCCGATCTATGTTGGATGTTAAGATGTAATTATTTTTATTACCGTTCACAGTTTAAACATTCTCTTGACCACTAGTTGTAAGAACGTGATATAGCTAAGTGTAAAAATTCAAGTGTCGTTACAAACGTCAGGAATAAACGTGGTTGAAATATATTCAGTTAATTATTAGAGGTACTTAATATCGATTTGCCCTGGACGGATGTTTTACGTTGCAGCGTTGTATAACGATTGTTGTATACGGACGTAAAAACTGTACACCGGTAACGTTCAAGGAAGCTAGCACAAAACCAGTCATTTGTCACTAATGAAATATCGCGTAGCATGATAAGAAGTTCGTGGAACGTCGCGTGCTCTAAAATAATTCACGAAAAACAGAACTTGTTGCTCTCGATAGGTATTATTTGCACCTACTTCCGCGATAATGGAGAGTATCCCCGAAGATTGTAAATCTCGATCGAAATTATAAGCCGTCTTCACGTTATGTCAGATTTTGATCAATATACACATTTTTTCGGAATTAATTAATGTAGTAGAAAGTATATGTAATTTTGGATTAATATACTTCGATTAAGTTCCAAATACCTTATTAATTACGAGAGGCAGGGTCAGTTACACCGTGAAACGCAGGGCACCAATAAAATTCAGCAGGACCACGGCGTAACTGTGCAATTCCGAATGTAATGAACATTCGGAATTTCGTGTACAATTTCTTTCTCTGTTTTCTAAGTGTCTACAGAGTTAAATGCTCTTCGCTGCCTATTAAAAATATTACTTTAATACTGGAAATAGGACGACCGATTTCCCCAGTGGTTCCAGGAAAATTAACTCCCCTGTATTTTACAATCCAGTCGCAGAGGACACGTTTAAATCTCTGGAGATGTTTCATCTTATTAAAGGGAGAAGTTAATTTTTCTCTCTCTCCAAAGTGCACCAAGGATTAACGCGTAATTTTGACATTTATTATATTAAAATTATGCATATGTGCTTGACCGAAATAAATCCAATTACAAATGGTATATTATGTTATAATATTTTTTGTTGTTCAAAATGAAACACATAATTTAATTTTTTAGTTAGCCTCTTTTATAGTTAATAATCATACGCGTTGAATTTTCGAAACACTCACCAGTACTGAATAGGGTGTCACAGAAAACGCTTCCGAAGAAAATATTCCACAAGTCATTGTTCTCAACATAAATTTTAATAGAATAAAGAGAGAGGCAATCTTTTTTTCAAACACTAGTTTCATATAGGTGATGCCGGTCCGTTTTCGAACACACAGAGCACAGCAGTGTAAACACCAGCAATTAATACCATTACTCTTACATAATTTCTAAATAAAGCTCATAACTCCTACTTCCCATGCAACACTTCGCAATCTACCCCTTACCCTCCACAAATTATTACCACAAACACACGTCCACCGAAGAATGGTACCCCATCACGAGTGCGAAACGCTTTTTTTCCCCCAGCAACGAGCAAGTCGGAGCTTCGATCGCGTCGTCATCTCGAGGATCTGCGTCGATGGTTTCAAAGGGAGCTCGGCCAACCGAAGGAAACTCATTAACATTTAAGCCGAGTCGTATTTTCATTAATTCCGTTGCGAAGGCCACGAGAAAGTTGCCGTTCGGTTACGTCTCTAGAATTCAAGTCGAACGAACAGCTCGAACAGGGACCCCACCCCTCTCCCTTATTTTTTCCCCTCGTGCCCCTCCGCGAGTAGGGTTCTCCTCGTTTTCAACCAGGAACAACGCGGCACCAGCAATCCCCTCTAAGTCGCTTCGTTTCGATCGCGTTATTGTTTCTCGATTCAACCCCCTCCCTCCACCGTTTCCCCTCGCGGTGCAGCGTGGCAGCACCGAGAATATATTAACGCCCCGACGAGGCACTTAGGAACGCCACCGAGAGGAAAGGAAAAGGAAGAAAGACGGTGGCGACGTGAAACGTAACAATGGAGGCTCGAGGGAGGAGGGCGCCGACTGACGGCTGACGGACCTCATAAATCACGGTAAAAAGTGACGTGCCCGCGTGGAACATCGTGTCCAAATATTTGACGGTTCGGCTCCACGGTGTTGGTTTTTCAATAAAAATTTGCTCTCGGCTGGCTACGCGGACTGCCATTGGCGATTCTGGGGAACTGGTTTTATTTTTTGTGCGTGGGTACTGTTTTTTTTATTTGAAAGTATTCAACCGTTCACCGCGACGCGTTCGAGGGGGGAAAAAAAACTGCGAAGCGGTCGTAAATATATATATACATATCGCGCTACGACCGCGTCCCTGAAATAGTGATAGACGTAATTTGATCAGTTTACGCGGTACAATTTCGAGACACGGACGAAACGGAGAAATAAGAACGGACTCGGAACACGAAGTTCCTTCTGCCGGCGTTTCTAATGTAAACAGCTGGCCCCACGACGGCAAATGTACAGAGGAGCGTCCTTTGCATAACTTGGAACCCTTAACTGATAGCGAGATTTGCTTGTAAAAGCACGATGCGCAACGTTCGCGGCATTTTATAGCATGGCGCTGATACACTCGAATGACATTCCAGCGGAAGTTTGCCTTTTTTTTTTAATATTTCGTCAGGTTTTATTTTGATTTTAAGATATCCTTGGAGTTTATAGATTATGCTTCGTTTGATTTGTATGAAGACTTTATTGGCGGATATTATATGGTTCTTGAAGGTGTGACATTTAACAGTATAGATATTTCTTTAAATAATAAATTGGAAGTTTTGTTTTTGTTTTTCAAGGGAACAGTAAAGTGTTACGCTCTCTGCTTTGTTTATACGCATTTTACCAAATTTCAGGTTTCAATGATTGATGTTGTAATTAAACGATGGTTTTTAATTAATCGGGATTATATTAATGTTAGATAATATTAGCTGTTATAATATTTTTAAGCTAATGTTATATACAACAATTATCTAACAGGCATATACAATCTTGAGATACTTCTCTGCGAAGGTTTATAGTTTATGCTGTTAATAGTTTCGTGTAGAATACATGAACAAATCTTCTACAATCGTTAACTTCTAAACATTAATTTTTAGTCAATCGTGGAATTAATACAAAGCATGAAGTGTTACTTACACTGAAAGATTCCAGTAACCTTCCTTCATGCACTGGACTTACCTGAAACAAATGTACCGAAATGTAACGATGAATTAAATATATTAGATATATGAAAAGTTTATGTACAATGCAATAATAAAATCAGCATATCCTTCATCAAATTTTATAGCATCGCGAAGTCTCTTATATTCTAAAACGAAAGAAAACTTGTTCCTTGTAAAATTGTGAAGGTGAGTAATTTAACAATCTTAATTGGAATTGCCGGCAAAATTTGCATATTCTTAGAGTTCTCGCTAATTTGAATAATTCTTATTGGAAACAATTTTTACGATAATGCATGTGTGAACATTTTAGGGAGATGTAATTCTTTCTACTCATTGATTTGCAAGGAGCGTCTGATCATAGACAGACCGCTTCTCCTTGCTCTCGCTTACACTGTTTCGCCTGTGCTACAGTGATACAAGTCAATCATACATTCCCATATCCCGCTACACTTATCATTTAACTCTTTGTAATCCTATATCACTGTCTACATGACTGCTATACTTGTTGACAAGTTTAAGGGATTAATAAACATTATTTTGGAAATTGTTTAAAATAGAAATTATCCAGGCCTACAAAAACGCCTGAAGATATACAAATTAATTAGCAACTCTCTGTTTACATTTCTCATGTTACACGAAAACATTTTTAAAGAACGACCAATTTTGTCAATACATCAGAGTTATATATTAAAATATTCAATATAAAAGCAGAGTCTCCCTTTTAGCTACTATTTAGACCGAATGAAATGTAATACAGATAGCAGTGGTCAGTTGACTGCTTCAATAATAAAAAATGAAGAAAATATTAGTCATCTAACGATCAACTTAAAAATTATCGAAGATATCTACTCATAAAGAATTTTTCATAAAAGAACTCCTCACAAATCTGTCATGATGTTAGTCCAGCCACCGTTGAATATAATTACTGGAAATATTCAAAACTCGTTCGGAGTACATAATTATTATAATTATAAGTTCGTCTGAGGAACGATCGAAAAATCGCCGATGACCACTCGATTCCCAGTTACTACGAGCCACGATATGCGCAGCTCCAGCGGCTGGTGCATCGAAATGTATCGGGTGGTAAAGTCCATTGTCCTACTTCCGTCATTTTGATTTCTCGCGCAGCGTTTGATGTTCCATTGGCTCGCATTCGGGCCGCCGGACAAAATAAATCACTCGGTCGTCTCCACTTCGCACGGAATCCGGCTGGGATCAATTCGATTTCGCCGAATACAATATATTATAGTCTGTCGGTCGGGGGACAGGGGCGTTTTACATTGCCAGAGCGCCCGCCATTGGAAAAAAACACCACCGACCGCCTAATCATCTAGGCAACACTATCAGTAGGTACTGTGATTTTCGGTATAATTGATGAATCAATCACTAACGAATTACCTCAAACGAGGATCATTAAAATTTCTGCTCGGAATTCGAATAAATAATTGTTTATGATCGTCACACTTTTATTGGAAGTAAAACATTAAACGGAAGACATTTGAGTGAAACTGGTAAAACTGAAATTTGGAAAAGTGAACTGGATTTTTAAGTAGCAGAATATCAATAGTTCTTTTCCGTGTTAATTAATTCTCCTCCGTGTTAATTCGAAAGGTTGTACCTGGGCAAAAGGTAGTTCTGAGATAAATGACTCATAGTATTTTGTGTTACGCCATCGGTATTTTGTATGAATTGGATTAGGTTAAATATTAAATCTGGATAAAAAGGTATCTAAATAGTTGTGACAAATCTGTAAAAAAAAACTGAACAATTAACCATAGTGCCGCCTTTTATTACTAATATTTTGCAGTTACTGCTATTTCATTGAACAACCAGGCATCGGTTTCACATACGTCCAAAATATAAACTGTTATATCTTCAGTTTTAATCCAGATATGGCTTTCTTATTTAATACACACATAGATAAACTATGTTATGCTACCTGGTAGCAATAACTGAATTTCAGCGACAGTTGCAGATACGCCCTTTCGAATTAGCACGGCACAACTGTTTGGGTAAGAGAATTTTGGAACAGTAGATCATTTTTCAAGCCCTGATCATTCTGCAGATAAAATGTTATCATAAAACACAAAAATAAATAGGAGGAGAGAAATGAATTGTGTTTTTCACAGAATAAATTACACTCTTCCTGTGAGTAAAAAATACTAAAATAAAAAAAAATTGAAATACCTATATGTCCTCAAAAAACCGTCATATCAGTAGTAATATCTGATTTCTTAAAACACTTTCCTTCTCAAACGTCCCCGCATAACAAAAGAAGTAGGAACAAAAAAGGATTACAATGGTCACAGCAAAAGGAACATTCGGCGCACAGTTGTTTCATCAACGTCCCGCCACTCGGAAAATAATTCCCGCAGAACAGTGTCTGCGGCGAAACTTGGGAGCACGGTTCTGAATAAACCGCAAGCATCGTGGTTAAGAAATCATTAAAGATTCGCAAACGCATTACAATCCCGAGGGAAGTTCGCACGTGTCTGGTGTATTTCCGCGTTTCCGTTTCGCAGCTTACGGGGCCTGCATTAGCGCGCAACATTTGTAACGAACTGCCCAAGTTAGACGAAGTTCGGCCCGATGGAACCGCGGTGTACCTGTTGTTGGGGGCGTTTATTAACGTATTATGCAACGTCAACAGATGCACGGAGGAGGAATAAAACGGCGTACAGTCGAACGAACAGCTAGTTCTGGCAACAACACCTGTTACCGAGCACTTTCGTTCTCGCGTTGAGCATAAATTATTCATACGACACTTCCGCGGGCTGCATTAACGTTCGTCAAAACTTATTTTTGCCTGCTTGAGAAGCTCCCCCGCCGCGGTATCGCGACGGCGACTTTCGTCGACGAGCACCGCGACGTCCTTAAGAATTCTTCGGATTAGCCGCTGCGGGATGCCTCTGCCAATGAGCACTGTGGACTTGGCAAAATTCTATTGCCGTTTCAGGTACCATCGTTGGGAATAATTAGCTTCGAGGTATAGTTTTGAGGAGTATTTCGTGGGCTCTGCTTCCAGTAAAATTATAAAGCAGCTGTGTTGTTTAATGTGTGAAATGAATAACGTGACTGCGGGTTGGTAGATTGTTAAAAAAAATTGTATACTTTATCTAGTATCGATTTATAAAACTGCTTTGTGAAATTGGAAAATCAGAATTGGAAAGTTAGAAAAGCAGTATTATATCACGGAAGATTGTGTTACGATACTGGAGATACAAAATGTGTGCAGTAATAGGATTCCTCGGAATAAGTAGGTAAATGACACAAAACATAAATTTTAACCCTACGTTGACACACCTCTTATTTCGATCAACTTTGACATACCTGGGTGGCTCACAACCAGAACAATTTTTGAACGACTGCCATTCTCATCTGAAGAATCTAATCGATATGAAAAAAATCATGGGTCAAATTTAAGGTCTATAGATTGTATTCTAATAGTTTTTTTATATTGAAATCTCATCACAGTTTTTGTAAAAAAATCTACATTACCATATGTCGAGAAAACAAGAAGAAAATCTTCAAAAAATTGTAACTTTTACAAATTTCAATATTAGCAGCTAAAAATCTGCAGAGTTATTGTTCAGATACAATATATTCGGAGAAAAAATAGTTTGTAAGTTGGCTTTGGAAAAAAGGTATTTATTTTGCATATAGAAAATACAAAGCGTCAAAATCAGCTTATGGGTGGCTCACACCCAGAGTGTCAACGAATGGTTAAACATGCCTTCAGCGATCACTGTACCTATGATTAACTAAACATTCTACATTCATATCGGTACACGTTATAAAGATCCAAAGTCTTTAAACTCCCTTCGTCAATAGCCACAAAATTTGGGGCTACAAAATAGAAATTAACAGTCAAATCACTTTGCCTTCATATCAGCAAACTTATTATACCTACAGCAATATTGCTTCTCATTTTTCCGCAGGCATATTTTTCAATGCGACAGTATTGAGTGTAAAAAAAGTTTGTCGGTGTGCTGTTACAGAATGAAACAGCAATGGAGAAGCTACGGCATGTTAGTGTACGTTTCGTGTGATCCAACGCGGTCAGAATGCACCTTTAATTTTTCGTGGTAGCTCGAACCGCGCAGTTCTGGCCCTGGAGGGATATGTTGAATGATGGAAGACTCTCGGCAAGTAGTAAGGTGTTTCGCGTTGCGCCGAATGAATAATTTATGTTCGCCAACAGCATAGCGGGCGAAAGTGTTAAGTAGCAGGTGTTGCGGTCTGAATTCGCTGTTTACACCACACCCGGCCAAGTTCCGTTTTATTCGCACTCGTGGTTACGCTGCAAACTAATCGCGCAATCATAAATGCACGTCACGTTAAATCGTGTTGATCGGGTTTACAAACATGGCGGCACGTGTTGCAGCGTACTCGAAGAAAATCGCCCGAAGAACGGAACTGGAATACCGTAAAAGACCGTTATTTCGAATATTAAACTTTGGTAGAAAATATCCGCCGATGCTCTGAATATCTTGATATCCTTGAACACTTGCTCGGGTAATAAAACCTGCTTTCAATACCAGAATTGAATCCAATAATCCAATCAGCTGATTCTCTTTCAACAGTACAGTCTTTTTTTATCTCATCGGGATAGAAATGTTTTCCATTCTGCTGGAACGTATGGCAAACCCTTCTCTTATATCACTGATATAGACTATAGATTAAAATACCTATAGCCTGCAAAATTAAATATGTTAGATATCCAGTACTTACTCAAAATAATGAACATAAAATGACCTGGAGATTAATTTACAAAATTCATTTCCCGGCAAATGACTCTATCTTTGTCATAACTACACGTGTCAATTCACGTGTTATTCAAATTTTGTAGCTGGTCGGAATTTTGTCAAAAATGTGATGTACAGAGTTCCTGGATAATTCTGGACTTACGGATGTCAGTTCCGTTACGGTTCGGTGCCGTCAGTGTCAGTGGTACCTTTGTTTCAGTGTCAGTAACTGACACGAACACGGTGAGCTGCTCCATTGCTAAACAGGGAAACAATATTTTTTACCACTGACAGTGACGACACTGAAACGTCACGGAACTGGCATGTGTGAACCCGCCTTTAAACGCGCAGGCATTATATATTTTCTGTTGCAGCGATAGCGAAGTTCCACAATGCTCTACCGTGGAAATCATGTTACGACGCAAAACTCGGGTTTCCTTACGAATCGCAGCGAAGATCGGAGGAACGACGGTGGAAAAGTTGGAGTTACGCCAACCCCGCCGAGGCGACCCCCGTTTTTGGGTCAGACATGTTATTCCGGCGGCGAGCGGAGTGACAAAGAGCTTTGAATGCGGAACGAGAATGCGAGCATAGATATGAATTATTGGCAGCATCCGAAAGTCGAATTTTTTAAACGCCCCTGGTGCCGTTTAGCCCGACGAGACCCCGCCATATATCACGAATAAGCCATGCACGAGTTATGTACGTGAAGAACGACTTCGCTACGAACATTCGTCTACGCGCGTAATTCATATACCGAAGAGCATGGCCAGCAGCAAGTAGAACGTAACTGTTTGGAGGTAGACTATACGAAGGGGGATAAACAGGAATGTCCACTTTTGGTGATTTTACGATTTGTAGCAGACTTTGCTGGTGGCAAGTGGGACTACAGAACTGTCGAATCACAAAGGGTTATAAAGTTCAAATACCCCCGTAAGATAACGTTAATGATTTGGTATACTAAGTTAAAAACTGGAAATGCCCACTCGGCACTGCAACAAAATACGGAATGTCCCCAATCTTTGCCTAAGCATAAGCTTCAAACTGTCGTCAAGAAAAAACAAGAAATTATTTAAGAAGAAAATTACATAAGAAAATTAAATTCATTCTACCTTGTTTCTTTACTGATGGACTAAAATATTAAAACTTAATTTTCTCGATAACGCTGTTTTGTGACATTCCCTATTTCCCCCCTTATCCTTCCTATATTCCTTTTATTTCTACTACATAAGAATACTGCCTGAATATTGTCGCGAGTCAAGCAATATAACAGTCTAACGAGTAATTCCTCTGACAGAGTTAACGATGATTTGGAAAGTATAGAAACACGATACCAAGTAGTAGCCATGAAGATGTCTAGCATGAAATGGCACTGATATATTTTGCTTTGCACAGGCAGTAACGTCGCTTAGGTTCATGATTAATTTCACTGTCTATGCGGCCAGATTGACAGGGTGTCTTACACGTTAGTCGTTAGATTATTCGAACATACAAGATTCTGAATGTACCTACCCCGAGCGCCAGCCAGGGGAGAGGGACAAGCGGAATGCAAAAAGTTGGCGTGTCGCCAGTTTTTCGGTGGCCCCTCTATCCAGTGTCTGGATTTTATCGCAAAGGCGACCGAAGTGACAAGCGTTTTAGGGTAGTGGAGAGAGAGAAAAAAAGGTTGCGGAACGGCCACTCGAAAATTCGTTCGTTTTTACGTCCACACTGGCTGTAACTTCGAAGGTTTACTCTAAGACTCCGCCCGACAGAAGGATGAATTCCGTTCGCGAGCAGTCCAACGTCGAGTAGGTCATACGTGAATACTACGTTTTTACGATTCAATTCCCTTCAAAGTCTGGCGAGTCCCTCTAGTGTTCTGTTATTCCGCGCGCGTGCAGCCCAGCGGCTGCTGAGTGGCAAAAACGTTGGACCACGCCAGAAATCGGGACACCTTGGTCGATTACGTTGGATATCTTGCTGGCAGGCATGCGTCCTCGGAATGAGAGAGGCATCCCTCTTAGCGTTCACTGTAATTGTACTGTTGGACGCAAGAACGGCTTCAGAACACTCGGGCCTTTTTGCATAAAGCCCATTCTGCTTTAACCTTTAGGGGACCGGGATTTTTTCTTTGAAATTGTGAGTTTTATTTACTTAAAATTTATGCGTATATACCACCAACATGTTCGGCAAAGTATCGAAATTTTTACGTGGCCACTATAGTGGCCAGCCCGGCCCTCTAAGGGTTAACCCTTAACTGGTATCCTGGGGTCGCTCGTGACCCCAAGCACCCAAAGTTCGATGTACAATTTTCGGTTGTCTAAGTTGGTAAACTGAATTTCTAATTAATTTTATAATAATAGTTTAACTTTCTACGTTTCTATTATTTTATACATTACCTAAGATGAAAATATTCATAGTGATTGCTCTAGTGTCGACTTTACAAATTTTTGTGTCCTTTTTTATTTGGGGTCTGCCACGACCCCAGTATACCAGTCACGTTTGCCAAAAACAGTATACCAGTTAAGGGTTAAGCAAGTTTCATTGATAAAAGTGAGCAGTGAATTCTAGTCACTGGTATACCAGCCGTGCCCTAGTGTTGAGTTTACAATGATACTGATTTTATAGTGCATCGCGTATTTTACAAACATTTCCTGTAATCGAACACAGACACCTAGGCTGTAGTTATCATAGTTTTGTTATGATTCGCTTCTACTGTGCAGTTAATAGGAGGTACAGCGATAAATAGTCTGTAGCACTTCCATTGCAATCACTTAAAATGCGCAAACGTAGATCTAAGCACCATCCAGTCAGCCTGTAGCAGTTCCCAGTATGTACTCTCAGCATCATGCGTCAGGAAACTGACATAAGCCCTGTATAAATCCCATGGATGCATCGTTAGGATGGCCCAGTTGTCCAGCGGCCAACAAGAGCTCGGGTGCGCCCACCACAACACTCTGCATCAGCGAGCAAACAAACAGCAACAGTAACAACTGCGAAAACACCGGCGCACTGTACTTTTACCGTCGCTATCTCGTTCTTTACGCATCCATAAAAAGCCCAATCTGCTTCAATACGTTCGAGATGAAGTAGGGAACGGCGGTTCCCGCCTCGCTCGCAGCACGCTATCTGCTCTATATTTCTTTGTCCTGCATCATAGAGGAACAGGAATGGCGCGAGCGCTATAACGACAGAGAATCGCCGCCGACTCTTCCCACGGAAACATTATCTCTGCGTTCTCGTCAGATGCAACGTGTCTTGCAGTACCTTTGAGAGTCTTCTCGCATACCTCTCCGCGCTAAGGAACGACCGGTCACGCATTGCTAGTCCTTTAGCAGGAACGCGACTACGTAGGTATCGTTTGTTCTTGATAACAACTAACGAGGGTGACGGAAGTGTTTCGCGTTTGGAATAATCGTGAATGTACAATTTATGAGGCAAACGTGATTACTTCGATATTTTTTTTTTTAGAAAACTTTGAGCTTTCTGAAGGTGGAGTAACATGTTCTGTCTATCAATTTGAAGGATATCAAAATAGTTATATTTGTCGATGTTCCGTAAATTTTGGTTATGAAATTGTTTTCGTTCATTTGAAATTTAACATTTGTAACTTTGTATAAGTGAATGTGTCGAATTTGCAACTTCGCTATATGACTGTTCTCTAATTTTATGAATTTTAATTAAACAAAGTATGTTAATCGTATTTAAATAAATTTTTGAGTTACTGTATTAAAACTTTGTTGCACTTTATAGTTATTTAATGGATTCGACTTGGAGCACTTTGGATGCTGATTAATGAAATCAAATGTTGCTAGCAAACGCAAGAGTTGCTGTTTTTATTCGATATACTAACGTGCGGGTACACGGTGGAGTTGTCGATTAACTGCTGCAAAGGCAAATTAATGTTTTAATTAAGCTAAAGAAAATGCAATCGAAATTGCCTTTTACTTAAGTTCCATCCTGTTAAAAGTTCAAGTGAAAAGATTCCTGAGTTATTACAATTGCAAATCAGTTAATATAATATACAATTCTCCCTGATATCAGAGTCGAAAAGAACAAACCCTCCCTCTGTGAATCCTGACCTTTTTCCCTTACTGCAACCAAACTCTACATTCTGCAGACACTGGAATCTTCAGCTACGAACACGAAGGGGATTCGAACGACTGCGATTATGCCACACTCATCTCTACCATAATGAATAATCCTCGTAACAATTAAAACTAGCTAAATAATACACCAAAAAAATATTATCCTCACCACTATTCATCATATAAGAAGAAACGCCGCTTAAAATGACTATCAACCCAAGTTCCCTTTCCAATATCACTTCCTCAAAGCCGCCCTGAGTACGCACATACACACCAACATACATACCATCAACATTTCCCAAACTGGGGTACAGAATGCGCTGTCCCGCGCAGCTGCGGTCGCGGATTAGCACCAACCTGAGCCAACGAAAAATTCGGCGACGAGGAAAAATACCATAGGAGGCAAGTGGCGAGGTGTGCTCGAGCCATGAAAAACTTCCCAACCAGGCAGGCATTCGATGGCCCATAAACTCTTTGGCCAAATCAACAACGAGCCACGGCCATCTCAGCGACAAAGTTTCAACGCGGCGACCTAATGCTGCCGGTTATCTTTACTAAATTTTCCACTCAGCAGCCACGTTCCCTGTGATAAAGCAGCATAGGGCCCCTGACGGCACTACGGAGACCGTGTGCTGAAGTATATACCTACGTACATAGATACTCAACTTCGGCCATACGCTCGGTTCGGCTGCCCGAGCGATGGGAGGCTGCGCTAGTGACTCGGAGTCGCTGGGAAGCTCGGTATACGCTTCGGTATACGCGTTTTGGGCTACAAAATCGGCGTTTTCCAGGCTTATCTGGGACGTGAAAGCACTCACGTGGCTCGCTATTTCACTTTCCTTCCCCCCTCGGCCCTTTTCCCTGACCAGCAGGTCGCCGAAGCAAGAATATCGTGAGGCTACGCCGTTCCAGGGTATAATCCTCCCGGCGACGGTGTCCTACGAGCCACCGTAACGAGATCGTGCTCGACTTCCGGCCAATCATTAATGGGGTACGAGACGGTCGTGTGTTTTACTTAATTCACTTGGCGATGCGGGCAAAAGTGGCCGCCGCTGCTTGGTAAGTTTGGTAGTTTCGGTACGCCGTGCTACCTCCGCGACACCCCCCGCCGGGGGTCGGCGGTGAATTTTAATGGCGCGTGATGGAAGTTGGAAGCGGACTGATAACGATTAACGGGTCACCTTTTGCTGCGGCACAGTCTGTGCGAGTACTGGATTGGACGGGGGTTAAGAAAAGCTGGTGAGGAGAGACTTTATGCGGTGCTGTTAATCTGTGGACTCAGTATGAGATGTTTGAAACTTTGCATTCTTTTAAAAATTTTACAGTTTTCTTTCCAAGCACAGCGTTCGTTTGAAACACCCTGCAATTTATTTCAGTTATTTCGTAATGTGTAAGTTGACTAATTAAGACAAGCTGGCCTGCAGTTTAAATGAGGGTTTGTTGTAATTCATTTAAACCCACGCAATTAATCGCGAACGTAAAGAAACGTCGAAGTATAAGTACTGTAGTAAGAGGCAGTGTATGATGCTGCCAAAAACCATATTGGAGAAGCAAAACGTGTTGCCATCTCTTTACGAATGTTTAATGCGGGTGTCGTGCTCCGCGAATTATTTATAACAACGAGATGGCTGTATGCTCGACTCGACCTCAGCTTTTTGCACGTCCCTTACCATAAATCCGGCAAATGTGAAATGTGTAACTTTGTCATGGTAGAATTTCACCCCGCTGGAATATATGGAACCCATTAATTACTTAACATTGTGAAGGGATGGTAGAATTCTATTAAGGTAAAATGTGAAAAATTTTCAAATGATTCAGAAAGTTCTGTGAAATTTTTGCAGATTGCTATACTACAATTAACGTACGCACACCTTAGAATGTCAACAAAGGAGATATTTATTAATGTCAAAGGATTAAGGGGTTATGCCTAGTCAGCTTTCGAAAAAGAACGCGATTTTCAAGAATTTTTTGTGGAATATCTACTGTATATTTTATTAAATAATATAATTTCAATTTCGACCGTAAAAATTGTTCTAATTAGAAGAGATGATTTCGGCGCACTGGTTTGGTCTATTGAATAATTAAGTAAAAGCTATTTTGCAATTTTGAGAATTTTTATCAAATTTCAACGTTAAGGTCAATGGTTATGACCATTTCCAAGGACAGCATACGCAGTATTTTTCCGTTCATCTAACTTTCCTTGAAAATGGTCACAAGTACTGACCGGAACGTTGGAATTTGATAAAAATTCTCAAAATTGCAAAATAGCTTTTATTTAATTATTCGATAGACAGAACCAGTGCGCCGAAATCATCTCTTCTAATTGTATATTTTACTACAACTATTCGCTTATTTTAAAAGTACATATTTGCAGCAACTCTCAGTAATTTTGTTACAGAAAAACATTAAAAAATGAACGAATAACACCCATTCTCGCGAAAGCTGTGTTGATATCGGTGAGCAAGATATTTCGGAAACCACTGTATCGATTGGCCTAAACTTTTGCAGACTTCTTTTATATACCAAAGACTAGTAGATGAACGAAGGATTTTATTTTAACAAAAACTGTATTTTTAATTAACGAAAAACGAACACTTCAGACATCGCAAAAGCGTGGTTTTGCGTCAAACGGCCGCCATTTTGTCAAAAACCAACTTTAAAAAAAAACCTTCGTTCATCTACTGAATTCAACCATATATTAACAGAATCACAGTGAATTTTTAATTTCAGATGATCCGGCTCAAAGAAAACTTGCTCACCGCACAGCGCCTTTATCAAAACAGCTTCCGCGAGAATGTCTGTTATTCTTTGATTTCTTAATGTTTTTCTACAACAAAATTATTGAGACTTGCTACATATATGTACCTCTAAAATAAGCGAACAGTTGTAAAAAAATATACAGTAGATATTCCACAAAAAAATCCCGAAAATCGCGTTCGTTTCCGAAAGCAGCTGACTAGGCATAACCCCCTAATTAATATTCCAATATTCAACCACAAAGATTCCTAAGATTACCGCCCGTTTCCCGCGTCACGCTTTTGTCACTCGCAATTATAAACAGCATTTCGGATATATCGACAGACGTCCCCCTCCTCCAAATCCGAAATACCAGTGCTGAGCCACGGAAGTGTCTCTTTGAAAAATGCCTGAAGGGTATAGCCAGTCTCCAAAGGGTCAGGTTAAAGAATCGATTGAATTACACCAAGGAATACCGAGCGGGTAACAATCCGTCAGCAGCGTCTACAGTGGACTTCTGCGCGTGCCACGAAGAGTATGGAGTGTCTAATACGCTCTGAAGTCGAAAGAGAACCGAGCCCGGGCTGTGCTCCAATTCGAGTGAAGTATCCGTTGAAGAGCACGCTTGAGCCGACCGGTAGCGAAGCGATTCACTTTCCAAGTGTATCGGAAGAGCGCACTCGATCGTGTCGCTACATAGAATCGAGAGGTCCCCCTCTCGACGCGCGCTGTTAGCCGCGCACCAGTTGGCAGCACCGGCCGCGCTACCAACATCAGCGGCGTCGCCCGAGGCCGATTACCGTCGATTTTATCGCGACAATTGTCGGATCTTGAATCGCGGCTGGCTTCATTAGTCCCGATGGAGGATCACCTGCAGGAGATTGCAGGAAGAAGGTGAACGTGTAGCGGCGGTAATTAGCGGCTCCATGGAAACGGAGCTGAGTGGATGCGCTGGAAGTCCATCCGATAACTTCGCCTCCTACGATCTTCTTTCGCTTAGGATCTTCCGGGCGAACTGGATCGCGCTCGAATTCCAGACTTGCTCGGGAGCGATATAGGTAGCGGTTACTTTGGTACTGTTACATCATGTTCGTATAGTGTGGTACGTTACTCTGTAGATACTGGAAGCTTTACTTTTCATCGAGATCTCATTATTATAACTTTAAGGGGTTCTGAGGCGCTCGAAACAGCACTAAACTAGACGATTTTTTTTTACTGATACTATGAGGTTGAAAATTATTTATTTTCTTCTTATGGGTAGAGCATGTATTGGTGCATATATTGTATAAATACTGTACAAAAATATTAAAAAATGACCGAGTTATTTGTTCTCCCGCGAAGCTCGTCCGCCGTTACACGCGTGACTAACCTAACAAATTATAACGAATATGTTCGTCTGAAATAATAAACCCGATGATTTTTGTGTTCCTTAATAAAATACCTACGATGTAGCATAGGGATTTGAGAAAAAAAATTTATTGCACAATAGAGAGCAAAGTAAAAAAAATTATACGTTTTTCGCATGAAAAAACGAATTTAAACCATTAATTATATACGAATGGGGTATAGGATGGAAAAACTGATATGCTACATCGTAGATAATACCATTAAGAATATGCGTGCCAAGTTTGAACTCAATCGGACAAACAGTTTTGGAGATATTTGATAGGTCATCTTTGAAAATGTAGTTTCGAGAAAAACGCAAAAGAAGAAAAGTAGAATGGTCGCTTTTTTGGGGAATTTTTGCGTCTACAATGACTTAAATTATTCTTAAAACTTCACGTAATAAGAAAATGCAAAGAAAAAAAAATCGCGTTTTCAAAACTTTCAGGGTGGCGTAACCCCTTAAACAAAATGAAAATTCACTTTAAATTTTTGATTAATTTGAAGCGTTCATAGGTCCAATTACATACAGAGCGGTCTACTTTCAAGTAACATTTTAATTTCAAGTACTCGACTTTATGTCGGTTTAAATAATTAAAGAAGAAACCGTTGCGTAGAATTCGCAATTGTGGGATCCTCTTAGTTAAATATTGTAATCTATTACCTCACTTATAATTAGAACAATTTCTCATATTATGCGGCCTTTTTATAGGAGAAGCTAAAATAATTGCACTTCAGGTTTTACTTGCGAACATGCTCGGCTAAAAAGCTCCGCAAACTGATAGCGTTGCAATTAGGATTCGGCGGCCACTTTTAGACGCATGTTCGATTACATCGGGGAATTGCCCGGTTGAAACTGCTGCCAGGTTCATTAGGCGTGATAAAGGATGCCATGTGAGAAAATTACACGCCAACGATGGTCGCGTGGGCCAGTAATTAGTGCCAAAGTGTCGCTGCCGGTTCGCTGACTTTCTTGTCACGTCACTTCCGGATTATGGCCCCGGTCCTTCGCTCGACTTTCGCAGTTAGGACCGGACAGGGCGACTGTGTGGTCGCTTTATAGCCGGACAATTACCAGACATTCGAGGTGCCTAGAGGGAAGTTCAGCGCGAACCCTTTTCTCGTTTATTTATTTCGTTTTTTAAATGGCCCTCCAGGAATACGAGGGGCACTTCAAGTAACTTGAGCGGGGTTACAGCCAACTTGGGTATCATACCCTACGAAATTAGTTTTCAAAGTCTCTCAAAGTTGCTGAATATCCTTGAGAATAATTTGGTGACAATGATAATGGTATAGAATAATTCTTACAGGACGAGAGATAATGGCCATGGCAGGACGTAGAGTTTAAGTCCTGAGAAATAGTTCGGGTATGTCTATGTACATTAGATATACAGGGTGAGCCACCTAACTCCACTACATTAAATTACTTGTAAAATTAAATTACAACGATCAATAACCTTTCGAATTCCGGGGGCCAAACAAAAAACTAATTATTACATTGTAAGGGACTTTTGTTTGAAACATTTTTTTAAATAACAAACAGTTGACAAGTAATTTAAGGTGGTAGACTTAGGTGACTCACCCTGTATATTTTCGTAAAAACATTTCAACATGGGTTTCATAAAAACCGTGCCTGTGACTCACAAGAGAAGATCCCGAACCCGAAAATTCAAAGAATTCTGAAACTTTGTGAATATGTAGGGGATTTCCTCCTGATTACAACGCAATTTTTGTTTGCTGCCAAAATTCACTCGAAGAGGGTGATATTAACCCTTGAAAATTCGGCTATTTTCCGATTTTGTGTTATAACTCGCGAACTGTAAGAGATAGAAAAAAAGTTTCAAGACAAGAGTTACTTCTTTTAATTAGATCTACCATTTGGTGAAAAAATTATTTTACAGTTCACGATATATAACACAAAATCGGTAAATAACCGGATTTTCAGCGGTCACACCCCCTTGGAGTGAATTTGGGCAGCAAACAAAAATTGCGTTGTAATCAGGAGGAAATTCTCTACGTATTCACAAAGTTTCAGATTTTTTCGAATTTCCGGGTTGTTCCCTTGTCAGTCCATCTTTTATGAAACACTTAAAAGAAAGGTCAATATTTGTGGGGCAAGAAGTTTCATAACGAATCAGAGTAGAATGCTTTTGCAAAGTAGAGAAAGTTGAAACGGTGGAAGAAACATCCTCGAAGTGTAATCTCACGAGCCTATTAAATTCAACACCTAACAAAATCTGAACTCTATTTTACACGGAGAAGGTACAAGCTATACGTTATAAGGATTCCCATAAACGTGCAGCTCTTCAAATATCCCACTGTGACTCCCACTAAATGGAATATAATCCAAATATTCGAACCTGAGTGAGAGCAAACTATCGCTTCAACATAATACCTAAATATATTGTATATACCTGACATCTGCTTGCGCGGTATTTTCGTTTATCACTCCCAGTGTCGGGTTGCCTCTCGAAGGAGATATCCACGTGATAACTGTTGTACGTAAGCTGCGTTAGTTCGGTGTGCAAGTCGGCAGCACTGGGACCAATATAAATTATGAGCACCTTACACGTTTCTGATACAGGTTATCCTGTTATAGGTAGCTCTGCAGGGGATCCTTGGGCGAGGGTGGGCTGGATCGAAGGTGGTGGGCTCTAAGTGCGTGTAACGAGATCCTAGGTAATGTGGGATAGGGCAGGGTGTTGTTATAGCCATAATCACCATAACGTATGCCGCGGGGCTTGCGTCAATGTTGACTCCCGTGGTCACGCATACACTCGGGCCTGGAATCCTTCAGCGACGCCTTCGGTCGCGCAGGATTAAAGGGGTCCTTTCTGGGGACAAGTAGCAAATTAAGGTGAAGTTACTTCGGACCGGTGGTCTACTTTGACCCTCTGACCACTCGTTGCTTTAATGATCGCGTGCGAGATTGGTTCCCCGAGGGAATGTAATTCCCGACTGGACAATTAACCCCTCGTTCTAGGATTTTTGACGACCGGTATGGGAAAACTGTCAATTACTTGAGCTGCGAGGTGGGGGGATCGATAAATAGTGTAATTGTTGGGGAATAGATGTTTGATAGTGTCTAGTTTGATCGTGAAGTTTCTGTGCATTTGCGTACTTGGCTTTGAGGGAGTGTCACTCTAGTAAATTCGGAAAAGGAGATGATAAGAAAGGTTAGAGAAAAATGGAAACATAGTGACTCTGAATGTTTCGAAAAGAAAAATGGTTTATAATGTTTTGGTGTTGAAGAAAGTAGAAGCTTGATAAAATCAATTTTAACGTTTTAATTTGGAAAATGGTTGGATAATTTTATGTAATCATATTTTTTTGGTATTCCTGTCATTGGATTATACTGTTTAGATCAATTATATATTTTTTTCTGATAAATGGAGATTATGGTGTAACTTTATACAAAACAACTTCTTTGTTCGATGATAAATTGGAGAAATGTGGAACAATAATTATCCTACACTTGCTTGAAGCACTATCTCTGCAAACAGAAATTGATTAGTTCAATGCATAAAATGTAAAACGATATGAAACTGAAATAAAATTTCTATTTCATTTGCTCGTACAATTTGTCTATTTCTTCTAACCGCTGTGGAAATAATAGAACGATCTATATTACGACGACTATGGCTATCAAGCGCGCGGAAATTCGTTTTTCTTATTTTCACTTGCCCGCCGTTCTCCGCGCACACGCGTGCAATGCGTACTTTATTATACAGACCGTGCACATTTTATTACATTAGGCGAAGATAAAAAGCCTCTAAAATATTCACTATGTGCATGACTGTGATGACTCCACAAACCTTGGGACGAGGAAAGTTTTATGAGAAAATATCTACGGCCGAATTACGATACCTATCACAAAGCTATAAAACCACTTTAACATGGTACCACGCGCAACACGAATTATTTTAGCAATATTGCGGTCCCCAGAAGGAATTACATGGTACCTTTACCTATTTTTCCGTAAAATTCAATGAATTTCGAGAATTAGGAGGACTGAACAATATTGTTCTGATGAAACCCTTGACAACGAAATTTATTGTATTCATTGTTTACTAACAAATTCGTTTTTTGCAAATGCACGAATACCATAGTTATATTTTATCCAATAAAAGATAAATAATAATAAACAGAATATTTTTTTTAAAGATTCTGTAAATTTGCTTAATATTGCTGTCTTGACAAGACTACTTCGTTTGGTAAAGAAATAATTTTCAAAATTAATTAGATAACGAGAAGCAAAAATCAAAGAGTAGGTAATTCCAATATACAATTTCTAACGTTTCAATTTCCAACAAGCACAACGACAAATTTAATTCCAAACACTCACATACTGGAAATTTCAATGCAGGTAAGGTCAATTCTTTAAAGGAAGAAGATGCTATAAATCGACCGAAAAATCGAGAAAAAAATTCCATTATCGCTTCTAAAACACTTCAAAAATATATTTTCAAAGTTATAGGCCGAAATTCAACTCGGTATCAATACTATAGCCTGGCGAGTCAACGCGCCCCCGAGCGCTGAGCACACCTAAAACGCACTTTAAAGTTTGAAGTTTAAACGCGTTTTTCACAAAACCACGTGTTCAAAATTGACGCCGGTATAACTCATAAACTATTTGACCGACCAACTTCAAACTTTGCACACTTTTAGTTTATAATATTCCTCAGAACATGAACCTAAATGTTTAACCAAATTCTTAATTTCAACCACTTTTTTAAAACAAATACAGCGAAATTTGTTTGCGAAAATCACACATAATTGTTTGAAGCGCCGTCATTTTTAAAATATGCAAATTTTTTACACCATTTTAGGTTCATATTCTTACAATTGTCAAATAAAGTGAAAAAAAATTGTATTGGTCAGTTTCACATAACTACCAGAGACGCTACAACTGGCACCACTTAGCACCACGAAAAAAATCTATCTAAGAGACTGCTCTATTTATTTTGTATTTATCATAATTGTACTGTCATAAATTTGTTTACTTGTTATAATGTTAAATAAAGTACCCTGAAAGTTCCTAAAGGATTAGCGCATTGGTATCTTTGCAAAAGGTTCCTAAAAATTCATAATAAAATAAGCCGTTTATAGAGACTTCTCCCCTTAAGTTCCCCCGGTGTCCAAACACGATTACCACGATCCCAGGTCTCAGCAGTTCAAACAATTCTCCCATCGAACCAGATCGTACGCTCAGCGTCCATTTGAACATTCCCCTCGGAGATTTTCTTGAGAGTCCATGGATGCGAATAAATCTGCTACGCGACTCCACAAGAACGGACGGCACAGCTCCGTTAGATCAGATCCAATTGCAATATTTCCCCTGGCCGGGGTAAGGCGTTCTCGAGATCCGTATCGAATGGGCGAGCAGTAAAACGTTGTCTTGAGCACCTCGATCCAGCGGCCATCGCGGTCCGCAACGGTATGCAAACAGTTTTCTTCTTACGTCGTTACGCGGAGCGCTGGGAAGGGAGACTGGCTTGGCAGAAATGCAGAAGACATCGAAAGTGGCCGGCGTTGCTGGCCAATGGGAGCTACTTGACGGACCGTGCTCGAGATGCTAAGTCGACGGCGGTCTCGTAAAAGGGATCTCTGCAAAAGATTATGCTGACGTTCCGCGAGCGCCTTCGGTATATCTTTTCACAAGATGCGCCCGGCGCATGTAGTGTACGTATCTTCAGCGTCTTCAACGTCACCCGTACAATAGGCTGCTCCAGTAACATCTATGGATTCCACCTCGTCCGTCCATCTGTCTCAAGAGGTGCACGCCGACCGTCAAGGTAGCGCAATATCTTCTTCATCTCGTCATATATCCAAATTTCGTGGAAATCCGGATCACTGACTTACAAAGGAGCCTCTTGTCCTCGAGGCACCAAGGAACACATTACCAAGCGGCTCCTTTGGACACGTGGCTTCCACTATAATTGGGTGTTCCGTGAAATAACTTGTTAGTTGTGTAAGGAAAAAGTGATGAGCAAGTGTTGGATAAATGTAATTCAATGTTTACAGAGATACGTGGATTTTTTTAATTTACAACCGCCCGCCCACCGCGAAATTTAAAACAGATATTTGATGCGGCTCAACTCTCCCATATGGTCAAGTCTCCCGGACTCCCCCTATAGTGTTTGGTATTTAGGGTTCTGCTTTGAAGATTAAGGGCCTTTTTATTCGAGACACTTTTGTGGTTCATGAATGGTAATTTTACGCTTCTT
This sequence comes from Andrena cerasifolii, assembly GCF_050908995.1. Classification (NCBI taxonomy): domain Eukaryota; kingdom Metazoa; phylum Arthropoda; class Insecta; order Hymenoptera; family Andrenidae; genus Andrena; species Andrena cerasifolii. The sequence goes on along the minus strand of NC_135119.1, from coordinate 21,435,711 downwards.
CAGTTGTTGGATATCAGTCAGATAGGATACACGGCTAGGAAATGTAACGAGTAAGTTTCTTTTAAAAAGAAGTATGGTAAAATAAAATTCATAAGATCAATAAAATTAATAATTTTTAAGTGACTTTCAGCACTTTAAGCCGGCGTTGGTAACGTGGGGGAAATGTAACAAGAGTAGTAAGGTGGGGTCCCACAGACCCCGCAATTAATTTAGTGTATTATATAAATCCATATCTTTAATTAATTTTTTATTACCCAAAAATACTTAACTAATTAAGCATCTTTAATTTTCAACAAAAATATACTTCCCAAATAGCGTATGTAATGAGCAAACTAAATAACACTGTCACGCGTTGTTAAAAAGTTATACTCAATTTAAATCTAGGGTCTGTGAGACTCCACCTGACCAACGCCGGGTTAAAATATTTATTGATGAAGCTCAGATTGTGCCAGCTTAAATACCATTATAAAAGGCAACTTTGCCAGCTATTAGGAGTCATGAATAATAAAAAAAAAAATGTGCCCCTATACTTCGTTCCAGCCTGGCGGTGGCCTCTGTATGCGATATAGTTTTCTATTTTTTCCCATGGGCACATGGTTTCCACTGTACAAACTTAGCTCAATTATTGAAATATAGCAAAACTTGCATCGTTACTTCACCAATAATTAAATAGTTTACTCTTGGTGGTAATAACCCAAATTTTTTTGGAATGAATCCTTTTTGGCCAAAATAGAGCAGTGAATATAAATTCTTCTATTACGAACCAATATGGGTGTCAGATAATAATTTCCTTCCATATAACTATTTCCTCCTATTTTATCAGTAATATCAGCGAGATACTAGTGACTATTATGCCTCTTTATTCCATTGAATTACTTCGGCTATTATGAGCAAGGCTTTAAACCTTTTCTCATGCCTTCGCAACTCTTTCATTGCGCTGCAAATAATTGCTGGTGCTGAAAGTACTAATATCAGACAGAAGCATGGGAAGAATTAAATTTGTACGCGTGTATTATACTCCATTTTCAATTCACAATTACACGCTCTTCGACATTACATGGCAGTACTGTTCCTATGGAGGTCATTACGGCGCACATTAGTAATAATTTGCTCTTCTCCGCACGTTCATGAGCCCTTGTTACAGAACAGAGTCCTAATAAATGCGCACTTATATTTCAATTAACGCTCACTTCACACGCATCAAGGAAACAATGCCGCGCGAATATAGCTACTAACCACCTAAATTAGGCTGGAACAGCGGTGCACTCTATGCGCGTGGCATTTGCATTGGAAAGCAGACCTCTTGTATTCTTAACGCATTTACTCGCACCTGAAATATTTCTATTCTACATAAAATAACTCGTACGTTGTAGTAAGCAGTAGTTTCTCGCGATTAAACGAGAATATTCATCTGCGATTTAAATGCGCCTCGAGAAAAGACCCTCGGGTATGCAGATGCTTACTTACCTTAAGGGGGTAGTGGACTACTTCAGCTTAAAAAAATCAATATTTTTTATTTTACTGCTTCTGAAAGTCTTCATCATTTACGAACATTTTAAACAAATGTTCACGAAAAAATTCAGATAATTGTCGATGTTACAGCAGCGAACGTAACACAGTGTACCGCCGAGTAACCGCGCGATAAAGGTAACACCCCGAACTTTGAAGCCGGTTTTCTCGAAACACCATTTTCAGAAACGGTGTACATCATAACTCTCGAACGAATGAATATTTTCACTTAAAATTTTAAATGGAGCTGTAGAATTCCATTCTCTATCGTGTAGAAATTTCGCAGCAATATTGGATATTTGTAAAACATTTTATAACTGATTAAAGACGATTTTTCCCGTAAAAATGTGGGAAGAAAATTGATTAGTGTGCAACTTTCACAATTTCTGTTCAAATTCATCGGCAAGTTTCCACACTGTAGATATTTGTGTATAGAATAATCACCTCAAAGCATTTTGCTTTCAGATGATTGGTTCACCTGAATCGATGTACACCACCTGCAGCGGTGCGTCGTACAGAACTATCTTCAACGATTAATAACTCCGACAATTTTATACATTCCGACGATTTTTTTTTTGTAAATACTCGCAAACATGCCCACAATAGATTGTCAAAAGCAGGACTATAACGATTGTTTGGTATCGAAGTAATTTAGCGTCAAAGAAACTAACGATTTTACGTATCCAATAGTCCACTACCCCCTTAAGAAAATATATTGCTTTATTACGTTCTTTTGGAGAGATGCAAGAAATTTATCTACAAGAATCTGTTACACTCCGGTAATATGCGATACATCGATCCCGCCGAGGAAGGACTGCAGGGTTGTCTTCTGGAAGGAAGAAGTAAGCTTTACTTCAAACACCATCGGCAAGTAGGCATTTCATCTCCCCGTTTCCCTTCATCGCCCACCTCGTTCCCATACTTTATTCTTATCTTTCTTTGAACCGTCCCTCACTCGGATGGAATCGCAAGAAGTATTTCAATCGAAGAAAACGAAGCGTAATATCTTTCTGAATCGCCTCGCGACTTCTGCGATGCGCGGACGTCTAATCCATTTGGTGGATTGACGGTTACTTGTAAAGGGCATGATTACTATATCCATTACGTATCACAAGCACGCCTGCATTCACGAACTGCAAGGCGGACGTTTCTGCCGTACCTTTATCGACAGCATGCAAAACGGGGATGGTAAAGTTGTGCAAGTTTTTAGTGTACCTAAAAGTACTTCATGAAATGTAATAAAATGAGGATCACGATGTGTCTAAGTATCATATGTCAACTTTTTTCAGCAACCCTGGAATATAATTAAAAATATCAATGCCCCGCTTGCAGAAAATACGATTAACTTTCTCATGCCTAAATATCTCACATTTACCAAGCACCAACTCCAGCCTTCCACGTACCACGCATGAATCATATCTTCCGGCTGAAGGTATAAATTCAAAAGTTAATCTAAATGCCTTCCCTCCAGAACACCGACCATAAACATCGATAGGAGAGTATCACGCGTAACACCGGGTTCCAGTAGACGGAGGCATTGAATAAAAATCTTGAAATCCGCCTCGCGTGGATGGGAAACTGGCCCCAAGAGTTCGATAAGAATTCAACGAATAAGAGGCACGCAAACTGACAATACCGCGTGGTTTCCTCGCTTTGAAGTTGCCTCGATTCGTCGTAAAGCTTTACGATTATGGCGGGCACGGAAAGGTAACAGCTCTCCAAGACAATGTGGTGGTCGCCAAACGGTGGCAGCTGTTCAGATCGTTTGCTCTGGCGAGGCGGTGTTATTAGAATAAACACCGAATGCAAGCATTCTTAGGGCAGCGTCTCCTGACGCGAACGGCCCGCGAGTAACCCTTAAGCCGTGCCAGACGATAACTCAAGCGGAAACGACAAGATCAGGGCTAATATGTGGCCAAGGTTACTGCAGCCATTCGGGGACAGGGCGCAGCCTTTTAGTATGGCTCGACCTCTATTCCAGAGCCTCCGCCAGTTTAATATCCAACTTGGTCATGCTGATACAGTTGACTACCATGCACGAAATGCCCACTTGTCCACGCGAGTCACTTGTCTGCGATGTGCTCGTAAGGAAACTGGAGCAATGAAGCTCTGGTATAAACAGGGGCATCCCCTTTATATTGCTGATATTAATTTTACGTACATGGGATATTCACGTGGGGAACATCGAAGCGTTGGAGTAAGATTTTTAAAGGACGGATGACAGCGTTATGCATTGTGGATGTAAGCTGTAGTTTCTTAACATTTCCATAGTGCTCCTGATGGTATTAAGAAATTTCTATTGAGGAACTATAATAAATATCTGAATAGTGATTAGTTTTCTGACCTATAATTATTAAAATCTTTCTGTTTCCCTATACGAAGCCCAAGCAGTAGTGAGGTATCCAATGCGCACGCTCAGAGGGTAAAATGGTGAGGGGAGTCGTCAACCCTTTACACTGGATCGTATATTTTATAGGAACAGCGATGACTTGATTGGATTTTTCACTGGCGATCTACTGTCAAAGCATTCCTACTTTCTAACTGATAACCCACGACCACTCAGGAACTTGTCTATTCCCACCACCCTCCCTAAACTCCTACATCAATAGCTCCATATCCACGCTCCTGAAACGTCCAGCGCAAACAGATTTTTTTACCAAAATAATCGTACGATTATCCAAAAAGCGTACGGGGGGCCTGCAGCATAAACGCCAGACCTTAACCGATGGCGTGTTTCATGGCGCATTCGCGGCCTAGCGGCTCGCGAGCGTTCAGCAATTCCAGCTCGAATCCATCGGCGAGGCGGCGAAACGCAATTACGCTACCGAAAACGATCTACCGGTAAATATAAAAACGGTCGGCGGCTCTCGTTACCTGCGAGCTGCTAGAACCTCGGTGTCGATGCAGTAATCCAATTTGCAGCTCACCAGCGGCATCCAGCAACGCGGCGTGCAACGTGCGCGGCCGGCAGCCGACACCGGGCCGCACCGAAAGCACTTTCGCAATGTCGCCCGGAATTAGGAGTAGTTTGTCTCGTTACGGCTGCACCGCACACAGGCCGCCCGCTGCTGTCTCTTTGTGCCGACCGGATCATCCACCTTTCTCGCGATAATATCGTTTCGTTATCGGCGGTTATGCGCATTCTTCACCGGCTTTCAGTTTCGACACCGCTTCGTCGTTGTTAGCTTTAACCGCGCGTGGCAGAGAAAACACGGTATCGATACCTCGTTACGGTGGTACTGGTGCAACAAACTGACAGTTTGAAGGGTCAGACAGAGCTCGTTTTTGGACAGGGCTGCGGGAACGTGGTGGTACCTGGTGAATCTGGGTTAGGTTTAAATCACTGGAGCATTTGGTCGATAAATGTTCTTTGACACATGTTTTCCAGATGAAGTAAACATTTATGTTTTCAGAACTTTTGCAGAGGGTGTGTTTGCTGGTGTATACGGAGGAACAACGACACGAGGTGTAAGCAGAGGGATTGGGGTCTGGATACTGTGGGTGTCACTTTTATGATCCTATACACCGCTGGGCTTCTTCGGGGCCTGTCAAGCATCGCGGACCGTGGTTGGTACCAGTCAGTATCTTTCCGGAAATAGTGACTGCCACGCACGATCCCAAAACGAACAGTTCTCTATTATCTATTGCGTTTGATCCTTACGTTTAATCTTATATCTATTGTTTGTACTGTAATAATAAGTTGATACTCATCTATTCAGCTCTATTCGGGTTACTGCTCTCCTGTACCAGGTTTCCCAACAGTTTTCACCCCTAAATTCGTTCCACCGCGGGAACAGAGAACAGGTATGCAACTGGGAGCAACTGAACTACATTTCAGCGAAGTCAAATTTTTTTTTCCAATTCCCGAACTGTCAAGCTTCCCCATATCAGTCAGCTTCATTTTAATATCACAATAGAAGCCCCAAAATAATCTTGACGCATCAAAGCAACCGGTGTTTTCCTTCAGCTGACCGATGCAACCCGTACGAAAGTAAAGTCAGACCTTCCGTGTTTCCCGCGCGTAATCGTTCCGTCTGCATTTTCAACAACCCCCTGCTGCCCCCGGGATTCGGCCGGGGTCGTTCTCGCGCGATGAAAAATTTCGACCGTAGGATCGAGCCACCTTTCTTCCGGCCAGTGGGCGCAATAAATGTTTCACGGCCCCTGCCCGGTCAATGGCACAGAATCTCGAAAGAAAATCGTTCCAAGGGCGGGCCGGAATTCCCTGGTATAAGCCTGGACCAGCAACACGGCAATAGTTCCGCCGTACGGTATCGCTAATGCAGTCCTCTGTCCAGTTGGAAGGAAATTGCATTGGGTCGGGCACATCTAGCTGTAGCTATATAGGCCAGCCGGGGATGTGAACCCATTCTGGCTATCAATTATCTCAAATAGCGCGAGTTAAACCAACCCATTCTCTAACCTCCGTTAGTACTGCTTCCTCCCCCCTCGGCCCGCACCCCCTTATCCACTAAACCTCCATCTTCCTCGTATCCCGTCGTCGTACCTTTTCCTCCACCAGTCGTTCCTCTTTCTCGAACTCCTACGCGTTGGTCCGGTCAGGTTCCTTCCCCCGACTGAATTCGACGACGGTCTCTTCTTCCTCCACCTCACCCCCGCCCCCCCCCCCATTCTGCACCGCCAACCACCGAACCCCCTTGCCGCTTCTTCGTTGTCGGCGAACCAGCCTCATTCCCCGGCTGCTTCCTCCTGACTTCTGATTGCTTCTGTCCCTGGCCAGCTGCTCCGTGACCAAATCGATTCGCTGTTTTGTTGAATTTTCCAGACCGCCCTTGCCCGTCCTAGACGTCCGCCAAATCGTCGTCGTCTTCAGGGACTAGTTCCGGGTAACGAGCATGCCAAAAAGGGGCGGCTGCGCGACTCGAAGCAGCCCCGCGACCCATTCCTCCGCTGCTGGAGAGGCCTTCTGTTTCCGTCACACGGTCTTTCAGATTCTTTTTAGGACGCTCGCCTTTACACCTGCTCCTGGGCGGGCTTGACAAGTAGCGGGCTGCAAATAGGGCTGGCGATTGTGTCTGGCATGTTTGTTGAATTGTGTGATCTGTTTATTATTATTTCGGCGGGATGCAGTGCTTGTTAATGGGATAATGTTTGATCAGGTGCGGCCCACTGCAGAATCATGTTCACGGTAGATACTGTACGGAGTTGTTTTCTGACTAGACAGGGTGCAAGTACTAATATCGTAAGTTATTCTTGGATATTATTATTTGATAAATTATTTTCGCAGGATTAAGTATATTAGGTAAAAAGGAAGATGTAATGGAAGTTTGTTATGTGTGTAACGTTATCCACGAGTATATTCCAAATCAGAAACTTACACAGCTTAAGGGGTTAAGGGGTTACCTACCGCCAGGAGGTAGAAAACGAATCGATTCTTTGGGAATTTATTTCAGAAAGTACATGCATATCTTTATGCAATGGTTTTTGTACTCAGATGCGGGACACTTTAACAGGTTATTATATTATGTTTTAGTATAAAAATATTTAGTTATTGCCAAGTTACAACTGATTTCCCGCATTTGTGCATTGCACAAAAATATGCATGTACTTTCTGAAATAAATTCCCAAAGAATCGATTCGTTTTCTACCTCCTGACGGTAGGTAACCCCTTAAGCCATCTTGGAGGCCCGAAAGTTATATGAAAGTTTCAGAATTTTTTGGGGAAAAATTAGAAGATAAATGAAAAAAAATTTAACAGGTTTATTCTACATGCCTTATGGTATATTTAAAAAATTGTAAACATTTTTTTATACAAAATGGCGTTGCTGGTGCTCATCCATTCTTGTAGTTTTGAAAAAAAACACTTTCCTAGTTTAACGTAGAATAAAAAACCGAAAATTTTTCTTAATTACATAGCATTTACTACAGAAGTACATAGCAATTTGTCAAAATATTGATTTTGTGAAAATGATGGACATTTGAAGAGAATATCAATTTTAACTGAAAAGTTTGCCTAAAATTGTATGCCTAAATTATGCTAAAATTGTCTGTAGCAAAAAGAATTTTTAATGAATCGTAAAATCCTCATGTACTATTGTAGATAATCTATTATAGAAGATACTATTAAAATTTCAAGTGAATCGAATAAACATTGTTCAAGTCATGCTGCTAGCCAATTTGAAAGAAGTGATTCCGAGAATCTTCTCGGGGCAACACATAACTCGGCCATTTTTTAATACTTCTGTACAATATTTATACAATGTATTCATTAATCCCCTAAACATAAGAAGTACAGAAATAATTTTCACCCTCATAGTACCATAAAAGAAATTCGTCTAATTTGCTGCTGCTTCGAGCGAGTCAGGGTGGCCTAACCCCTTAAGTACTATAATAACCAAAGAATTTATAATTTCTCAAATGGTTAATAAAGATTTGAACATAGGGTGTTTGTGATATTGTTCTTTAGCAACCATACAAATTATATAAATCATATAATTATCCCGACGGACTCGATATTTTGCTTCCCGATAAATAGTACTATAAACACACTATTTCCTTTCCTTCAGACCCACCACATCTATTCTGAACAAACATTCCCACCAACCGTGCATTTCTATTACCATATCATTATATCCGCACGGCCCCCAAGTTCCAACGAAGCCGACCATGCATAATACAACATTCGACTAGATTTAAATTTTCCCCGGGAACGTCGATGTATGTCAGTATGAACACTCGGCGAGCAGCACACTCGACCGCCTAATTAAGAGAGGTTAGACCACACGTACACACGCGAGCCCCAATTTCTCGCTCCCTCTCGCAAGGAGGGCCAACTAAGGGAACTCATTACACAGTGCTTCGACTCTGACCCAAGTTCCACAATCAACAATGACTACGGTCTTCCCAAGTCAAATAGGAGGCACCCGCGCGCAAACGCATGATCGATAAATCGCCGGGCGCGCCAGTAAAACGGCGACGAGTGCACAGCAGGATCTTGGTGTCCTCCCGTCAGCCAGGCTAACTAGATCCCAGCCGCCATGCCCTTCCCCAAATGGCCCCGTCGTTACGGCCGCGGCTTCAGCCCGTTGAGCGAGTAACGAGCAAACAATAAAATGTAAAAGTGTCCTTCGGATTATTTATTAAACTGGTCCGTTTCGTATCGCTGCAAAGGCGGTCGACCGGGCCGGGGGAGCCGAGGGGCAGCCAGACAGAGGAGAGAGCAAGCAAGTCGGTTACACGAGAGCGACATATTGGATTTACATGTACCAGCGCGGGCGGTAGGACCGGCTCGAATTAATGGCGGGGGCTATTACGACGCCGAATGAATATGCATAAAACTACACAAAGTGAATTGGTGGTGGCGTTATAGCGAAGGGTTGAGAGAGGAGGGCCTGCAGCGCGGGGGTGGACGGGCAAGGTGGGCCACCGGTAGGCGTGGTTACACGTGACGTCACCGGCTCGTTGTTCTATTTTACCGAGGATAGTCGCGGCTGGGATGGGCGAGCGCGGGAGTTGTTGTGTTTTGTGTCCCCGCCATGCTTCATAAATCAACGAAACAAACAGAAACGCCGGCATGCATCGCGCCCAACGCCGGGCCAAACTCGATTCTGATGGCGAATGTATAATTTAATTCCGTCGCCGTTGCGCGCCGCTGGATCCGTAAAATCTACCCACCGACGAAAGAATATCGGGCCCGGGGGAATTTCCGGAATTCCGAACGTTTTGCTGGCTGACCAACGGTATTATGCTCACCACTCCCCCCTTCACTTGTTTCTATTTCTTTTTTTTTTTTTTGACGACGGGATGAAGTTTTTATGCCGGCCTGGTTTGCAACGTCCACGACCTAGTTTGCGTTTGAGAATGGATTTAGTATTGAAAGGAATAGGTACTTCGCGGGCAAATAGACGGCGGGGAGGTTCGCGGCCTTTCCAGTTCGTATTTCGCGCGGGCGTGGACCTTTTTTGCTGGATTTATGTGGGTGGTGCTGGGCTCGGGGAAAGTTACAAGGTTATTAATATTGTTTGTTGCAGATGCAAATGTGGGCGCAGAAGTATGCCAGAGTTGCAGAATACATACGTACGTTGTGTATGCAACAGCGTGGGGACTCGAATATCGAAGTGCTCATGAATAAGGGAACGTTGGCCGACGTATTTTCAACTACAAATGTATTATTTATTTTATATCGTACAGTTCTTCTTATTTGCATTTAGAGCTTTCTGTAATTTCACTTAGGGTTTGAGCTTTGCGTTATGAATCAGGTGCTACGGTGGTAACGATGTTTTAAACTGTAGTTGTTCAGAAGGGGAATTCATATTTGTGTTTACGAATTTACTTGCACTGTACTGTATTGTTACACACAGAAACATTGTAGGTAATTCTATTTTACACTTACTAAAAAATTTAATACGCAAGAAGGTTTTCTATAATTTATTAATCAATTACAATCTCCTGTTTACCCTTATTTTGACAAATTCCAATTAAACCGAGAATACTGAAAAATTATGTTTCCATTTGCTGGAATTGCTACACAATACAACGCCAATTAAACTGACGCAGATATGAAATTATATAAATAAAAGTTATTCGCGTCACACACCACTCAGATAAAAAGTACAAGCAATTTGTAAAAAGCAGGTACCGTTTTGTATATCAGCAAGTACTGTTTTACTGTATAAACAACGGAAGATGCAGAATTTCCAAAAAACAGAGGGAAATTAGCGGGGGGTGGTGGGGGGATGTTAGAATGGTGGAAATTTTGTAATGGCATGCTTTAATTCAGAATTACGATTGTAATTACTGTCCGTAATTTGCCACCGAAGCTTCCAAATTGTGATTTGGAAATATCGATGTTCATTCCACCCCATGATAAGGGTAAATTGGATTCCACGGCCGACCTTTTTCCCAATGGCGGTGCGTAATCTAATTCCGTGCGATTCAGGGGTCAAGGGATCGCATTTACTGACGACACTTAATTTCGATATTACGTACGTTTCGATGACCGACCAAACGTCAATTTGCGGCGAACAGGCGACAGTAAACTTCGCATCGATATGTACCTAATTACTAACGTTAATCTCCTTGCGCAATGACCATCATCATCATGCTTGATAAATATTACCTATTGTGTTACACAGTGTCGCCTTTGCACGCTGCTGGGAAGCACCTTTATGTACTTGCAGCTTATTTTGATTTCACATCTTTTTTTATATTGTAACTTTTATTATCTTCTATTCTTTTTGTGATGTATTTGATAATACTCTTTTCCGTCCCCGTCTTTTTCGTGTGCTTGGCGTAATTTTTTTACTTTTTTAAAGTTTTTTTTATGGGGATATAGCAGCACTGAATTAAATGAAATTATTAAATTTGATGTTTTATAAAAAGTTTGCATACATTTCTTTCCCAGAACTTTTTGGCGAGTCGTAAGTAATGAAAAACACTTGCAGTGGATATTTGAAATCAAGATAATACGAATTTTACACTTCACAAAAAGGGAATAAATTATATAGTCTGTATCATTTGCTAGTCTGATAGTCTTCCAACTACCGGAAGATGAGCTGCGAATCGTTTCCTTTAAGGGTTCCAAAGAGAACAGTAATAGTAAGTACACAGTGTTTTCCAAACATCGAACACGTCACAAAGTCACCTTTCCAGTGCCTTGCATCACGGTAAAACGCGAATCGCATTTGTCGATATAGTAGAGTATACAGAAAAAAAAGGAGAGAAAAAGGAGTTTCCTCTGACGTAACGCGGAAGTAAGTGCCTTCCTTCGACAAATTCACTTCACCTTTTGCAATTCCGCCTTTCGACGGACAGAGTGCAAGAAACGAGAATCGCGAGATAGATAGGGCTCTAAGTTGAACTGCAAAATTGATGAGTGAATGAATCGCCGTTACTCGGCATGCCACGAAAAGCAAGAATACCGATTTTTCAAGTCACGCATAATAACAAAAGCATTACAAACTATTTGTTAATAACTCCTGCCCCCTGATGTGAAAATGTTAGACGATATCTAATGCTTCGAATGCATAGTTTCAAACGAATAGAAAGTTGCAATTGCAATTTATGAATAGAAATAGCACTGAATTTTTAAAAATATCATACGAGGAGTTTCACACTGATACGTGACAATAAAGTGGATATTCAAAAATAACGAACCACTTAACATTGCTGAATTTTTACACGAAAGAGTGGATTAAAAGACAGTTCTATGTTTTCAATAAGAAAACTCTGTATGCAGGAAATTAAATTTTAGTTGTTGTAGGTAATGTAGGTACTAACCGAACGCATTCATGATTTCAGAAAAAGTGTTATTTTATTTAATATAATTATCATAAGATATCCTCTGATTCATCAGGACACTATTAACTTAAAAGGAATTTAAAATAATTCTGAGAAACTGTTCAGTAAGCGTAAGCTTCGTGCAGTAGACAGGCTGCCTGACCATTTTCAGGCTATACCACTGCCATCCTCCTTACTTCCTACCCTCTTCTGTATTCCTCCACTTACTGTGACAGCATTGCAATGCATAATGTATTGAAATTATGATGCACGGAGGTCTGCAATATTTAAACGGAAGAAGGTCAAAAGACCAAATTATATCAGTTCAAAAAGTTATTTCGATGAAGTGTCCTATTAGCAGTGCATATTAAATAACACCAGATACGTCATTATGTTTGTATATACATAACAGCTCCAACTTAAGAATCCAAAATGGGCGAAAGTTTTATCGTAATTTGAATGACGAAGCATAAATTTAAATAAAAATAAGCACAGACACTAAATTCTATCCTAATTCTTTTTGAATTTCCATTGCCGAAAGAAACGAAACCTTTACTTGCAGTGTATCAACGATAGAACCAGCACTTTGCATAAACAAAGAAATTACTTCTGTAATTTGGTGCGAGCAAAACAATTGGTTCGTGGACGATCAAAATGGATATTGGGGGAATACCAGTGAAACCACAGTCAACGGGTAATAGGATTTCATTTTACACGAAAACAGCATTTGGCGCGCTGACATTCGTCGAAAATCGTAGGGATACGTTGACAGGGAGTTGAAAAATTTTTGATCAGCCATTTGCAAGTTAATTATAGAATTGCATCGATAATAATATCACGATACAACGAGAACTAGAGGTAAAATAGAAAATATTCTGTGCAGGCAACGATGGAGCTAATAAATTACTATAAATTACCGATCGGATTTCTGAATACCTGGAGTAAAGCAGAGCTATAAATTGTTTGTTATTAGTGAAAATTATTATTGGAAAATAAATATTAAATGTTGTACTTGAATCTCGTCCACGAGTTTTGGAACAGATGGAAATTGTTTCCTGCAATATATTTCTGCTGTATAAATATATTCGAAGCAATTACTGCACCAACAGAGAATGGAACACCGAAGCAGCCAAAGGGGAAGAAATCATTAGTGAACTGTCCATTTAATTAAGTATCCCTGCACGAAAGAAACAGCCAGCAGAGAATTGAAGTACTTTTACGTTTCTCTTTCAGCTCGACAACAAAGGACGCCATGTTTTCATCTCACCCCTTTCTGCTAAATTACAATAAAAGGGAGCTGAAAATTCCTCGCGCCTTCCATCAAACTGTCCCGTACAAGGCTCATCAATATCCCTGTAATGATTATACACGGTTTCTGCTGCGATTAAATTTTCACGACATGATCGGTATTATTCTTCGACGTCGGCCGTTAAAAGCACCAGGAAACGCCAGGTGCAGGGCTCTTTTCCGGCGTGCAGAATCGAATCAGGCATCGGGAGAGTAATGCTAAGGTCGGAAAGCAAGAAACGTCGAAAGCAACTGGTTACATGATGATAAAAACGAAGTGTCGCGTAAATTCATTTGTGATTCGCGCGTGTTTTATGTCGACGTTGCAAGATGAATGGGATGTACCTATATCGAACAACGCGCCGAGAGTTCATCGAGGGATTACAAGTAGGTAAGTAGTGCTATGTATTTATTTTTATAATAAATACATGTATAATGTTAAATATTCAGAAAACAGAAAAACCCTAATCAGTAGGTAAACCAAATTCATTCAAGATCATAAAATTAATTAGTAAATTTGCTGGAACAAAATGCTCTCTCACTCCATCACACTAACTTCAATTGACTAATTATTTTACCACAGCATAAACTAGAAGTTCAACGCTGTCTGTTAGTTTTTATTCCATCTAAATCGAGTCAGACAATTTAGAGTTACAGATAAATGAAAAAAGTATCACGGAGTAACCTGTACCACGAACTTACCCGAGTTTACCCTATATTTGCACATAAATATGAAAACACGGAAAGTCTTCGCAGGAAAATCGTTTGATCCTTCTTGTAACACGGCTGTAACGCCACCTTCGAGATTCTTATTTCATATCATTATAAACGCGCGTTTTTTTCCCGCGTCAGAAGGGAAACTGGGTTGCGGTGTGCAAAGAACGCGAAATCATTCATTTCAGTTCCAGGGAGTGCGTGGCAATATATGCGAATGCAATAGTTCATCTTCGCGGACCGTCACAAGACACTTTCTGCAGCTGCCGGCTGGGTAAAGAGTGTCATCTGACTTAATGGCCTGTAATGCGCCTTTCATTCGGACAAAAAATTCCAGCAAAGAAATGAGAGACGCGTACATCACTGATTACTGCGACGCAGGAGGATGCTACATCTTCGAGACCTCGAGGTTGCTGCAAAGATACACTTCCTTCGATGAACTGCGAAAGAAAAAGCACGCGTTCGCTTTCTCCCGAGTGTGCCGCTCATTTGGATCAAACCTTTTGGCCCTCGTTTAATTATTACTATCCATATTTCGCAACATTCTCGGTTATGTAGATTACTGAAATTTATTCCAGTGCACTTTGTGCAACGATGGGAAATTACTCTTCACTCAGATTGCACGCGATTAAGAATGTACAATTCCATTTTCCTTTTTGAAATTAGTTCTAATTTCATCCTACCTCAAGAATTACTTAAACTCGTCGAACCAACTTTAAGGGATGCTTCGTTGCATGCATCTAACGACCTTAAGGATGTATTGGACGTACAATATTTGACAAAAGTATATGAAACTTGAAATACTTGAATTTCTACGTCTTATGCATAGTAAATCTAGATGTAAAGAACTCGAACGACAGTTGGAGTCTTATTTTTACTCCTAGGAAGGTATTTTTCACTTTACAAATGCTTTCTTATTATTTCCTAAACTTTTGGCAGTGAAAATGCCCTGAATTCACAATTTTCTCAAGTCATAATTTATTTCTCTAAAACAGTGTAGCGAAAACACTTGAAACTTGGCAGATATTTTCATCTACCCATATACCACATGTAAAAAAAAATTGAAAACATTAGTACTATTTCTTCAACATTTTTCCAGCTGTTTTATCTGTCAAGGTCTTCTTTTTCCATAAGAGTACGTGTAAAATGAGTGAAAATTAAAATCGTTATAACTCAGCAACCATTAAGTGAATTCTTTTAAAATTTTTGGAGCACATCGGGAAGATTAGAAAGCACAATCTCACAAATTTTCATCGACTTGGCAGCATTTTGAAGATAGGTCCAATACATCCTTAAATTTCTCGCAAAAAACTGTTTGAAATAAAAATTTCATGATACTAGTGGATACGTGTATCGTACCTATAATTACACAATTACCTGTTTCTATTTCGCCACCTTACCGACATCGAAATTTTCCCACTCACTGGCAGTTAAACTTGTAACAACAATGACGGATTATTAACATGCAACAACGCCATCGACCAGATACTGTCAGTCGAACGTGTATCTACAGACGATTTCGAGCGGAATCCATACATGGCCGCTAGTACGGACCAATATAATACAGTACACACGAGTGCACATGCACGTGCAGTCGTGCACGGACAACCGTGAAGACACGCATCGAATGGGATTGAATTCGAATCGCGGTGCTGCGCGTATCGGCGAAACAAGGATAGAATGGGGGAGGGGGGTGGCTGGGGAGCGGACGATCGATGGATCTCCGATATCGACGCCCGTTTCGAAAGGCCATTAGAAGTCAAATATGAAACGCCGATGGAAACGGAGCAGCGAAGCTCATTCTTAATCCATTAACGCTAGCGATGCTACCTCGAGAACGCTTCAACCGCGAACGGCAATGGAAAAAAGCTTAGGATTCGTTAAATTGTTCGCTGACGTTTGTTCTCTCGAGTTTGTTAGATAGAAATCGTTTCTCCGCGCTTATAGAGGGACCGTGAGTACAGCTGGCGCTTCGGTTGGGAGGTACCGAGTTGCGGTAGGCACTGCATGAGGCACTGAGAGCAAAAACGAACTAACCCCATCGGGAAAAAATTCAGTTTTCCTATTTTATATTAGTAGAGTCTATCGGAATATCCCACCCTAGTTTCTACGAACCGACTATGCCTTTAACTGATTGTATAATTATATATTTTATTTATTTAATGATACTTTTACTCATACACTGGCGGACAGAAAAATTACCACTTTTTCGCTTTGTTCTATTTTTGTTATTTTTTAGCATACGTTTGGGACTGTGGTAGGTATGCTTAATATGCATATTCTGGTGGAGAATTAAAAGCTGTATAAAACCTAGTTAAAGTTGAATTTATTTAACTGACAAACAAAAGTGTTATATGAACGGGGTAACACATTTTTGGGGCTGACAAAGAAGTTACCACGTTTAGCAAGTTTTTAGGTTGTTCTAAAAGCAAAAGGTGCCCCCACAAAATATTAGATTCTTTTAACTTTTTAATTGTTGGCTTTAAAAGTGTGTTGTCTTGTTTAATGTTATGTACGGTTTTTGTTTGCTAGTTAAATAAATTCAACTGTAACTGAGTTTTATACAGCTTCTAATTCTCTTTCAGAATATGTGTATTAGGCACATACTGCACATTTGAATTGATATTGAAAAATAATAGAAGTAGGGTGGTTCGAAAAAGTGATAACTTTTTTTGTCCGCTACTGCATATCTCGTAAAAATTTCCTATATTATCGTCTTGAACTTTAGTATGAGCGATACTAGGCAGGATCCTTACATCTCGGTTGCTTATCAGAAATCATCGAAGGCTGGAGTGAAGTCAGTGTTAATGAAATATTAAAAGGTATCTCCCCGCTTCGAGCAGGATTAAAATTCTCATTCCCAATGCTTCCTTAATCAGCACTATCTCGCGTAGGTGTTTCGAATCGTTAAGCAAATGGAATTAAGTAAATATTTTGCTTGCACCGACTAAAAAGTAGACGGTCAGTTTCAGCTCGGTGTGGTAAGAGCCAAGCGTGCCGTTACTCCGGAACTAGTTCACCGGAAAAGGAACGAATGGGCAGAAAACACGAGAGGGTAATTGAAAGGGAAGAGGGAAAGAAAGTCAAACGAACGAACGCTGTGTTTATGCCACTGCGAAATCCTGAAACAGGAAAGGAACGCATGTAGCAAAGTATTAATTACGTCATGCTTTCCAAATACGTAAAGAAGTTAGACGAAAAAAATTTTTAGTTAATACTATTTGGTCGTTTCTTCCCTTCTCTTTTCATTCTCCACCATTACACTTCACACCGTGATACAGTTTATACCTAGCGTAAGGAAAGTAGCTGTCTCGAGTTCTCAATTAGTTAATGAATCTTAAATACAATTTCTTTCGTAATAAATTGTGTCCATCTATTTTCGTTACAGCAAAGAAAAATGCTTTTACTCCACACGAGACACCCTATATATTGCTGTCTCCATGTAAAAAAATACAATCTCTTTACTTGACACGTACCTGAAATAATAGGCGCATGCTTTCAAATACCTTTTATCCGAAACCTTTATAATTCCACATAAAAAAGGCAGAACGCCGACTACAAGGACATAATTATTAACCCTCCGGCATATACACATATACGTAGAAACGTATTCAACTCTAGCATTGACTTCAGCCGGGAATAAAAGCCCCAGCAACCCGTTTCCACAGGACAATCCCCGTCCACGAAACCAGTCCTCCCTATCTACATAAATAAACAAACACACCACCCTGCCACATCATCGAATACTTTGAGTGGCTCAAGGTTTCGAGGAATATCCCTTCAAGTCGGTCAGCCCTTCCGAGCTCCCACCAAGAAAGTTCTGCTTACCTCGAGCAAACATTCAGGGACAACACTCCGGCAACATTTTCAGTACCATCCAGAGCACACCGGCGTGAAAACCCGCGGAAAAACCGTGCGCAGTATATACGCGTCCCACTCGCAGCAACCCTTGCCGCGCGAAAAGCGTGGAAGAAATCGACGTGCTCGCCAGAACGCGGCCAAACGGGCCCCCTAATCCGGGACTGGTCCACGGAGGCGGCATCGAGTGCACGAGAAAGTGGAAGAAGCTCGGTTGGCGCTGGAGGGGAGGGAGGAAGTCGTAAAAACGCACGCAGAAACGTGGCCGTTCGCTGGCTGAAAACAGCTCGGGCACGAGGAGGGTGAATCGAAACATCGAAACGGGTAACGAGACAGGGGGTAGGGCCATTGAGAGAAAGGAAGGCGAAGGAAAGCCAGGGAGGTGGCTGAAGGGAGACGCCGGGAGAACGATAGAGGGGTGTAGGTGGAGGGACTGAGATAGAGAGGGGTGGGGAAGAGAGGGACAGGTGGAGGCTTATGATACTTCTCCAAAGCTGGCCGTATCGATCGCCGAATAAAGCCGCGGCTCGCCGGCAGACCTATTTCCTTTGCCTGTTTGCTAGCTGCCTACACAGTGTTTTGTGATGAGGATTTTGGCCGCTGGCCAAGCTCATTTCAAATGGACGTATTACATCATGAGTTTAGCGAATCAATGTTTTGTTGGTACATAACATCCCTTTCATGCTGATGTGCGCGACGCGGCCGCATGCTGTGTGCCGTCCTTAATGTACATACGCACACCTCGCGGGGGTAGCCTGGATGCATCTGTCGGTTTATTTGCTTAGGATACTCCCTTGGAAGATACACGGCCGGACAGGTTGCCTTTAACGACGAAGACAGCCCGGGCAAATGTGTTTTCTTTGGCGTCGGTGCGTGGACTTCTCTTTTCCACGGCAAAGGATTCGGTGCCGGTGAATCACTGGCAAGGATGAGTTTAACTCTCGGCTGCTCCGCGCTGGGCATTCCGTTTCGCGACGCGTTTCGGAGCGCTCGTTCTTACGGAGGCGAATAATCAGGCTGAACTTGGAACATTCGGGTTTTGCGTGGTCATTGAGATTTCAGAAAAATTCTGTAGCGAAATATTGGTTGTAAGAGGTGATTTCACTTGTGATTTCAATTGTGGTTTTGGGAAAGGTTTGCTTAAGTTTTGATGGCATTCTATTTCTGATATTTGCAAATTTTAAATTATATAATGTTGAATATTTTCAAGGAGTAGCAGGATTTAAGTAATCAAGTTCTATGTAAAACCATGAAATTTTAGTTTCCTTTCAGCTTTAATTTTTTTTCGAATTGCAGTACTTTTCAAATGAAGATCAACCGAAGCAACCTTGTATTTGCCGAAAAAATCTAAAAATACTGCGATTTGTCAGTAACCGTTAATTTCTCTGAACATTTATAATCCAACACACAGCAATTATTTAAAGAACAGTAGTTAAACGAGGCTTAATATTAAATAATATACTCGACGACCTAAGCTATACACAGTAGCTTTTATCCGCAAACTTGACTCCCTTATATCTTGAACGCGAATGGAAGAAGTTGAATAGACGCGGGACTCTTTCGAAACTTATCGGAATCGTTTCAGAAAAGAGGAGCAAACGTCAAAATTGCTCGTTGCAGATGTTACGGGGGATCCGTTTCCCTCCTCTATTCCCCCTCGAACCCCGTCGCCCTTCCCGCTCTATATCTACGAACTTCAGTGCTTATTCTCTTTCCATTCGGAGGCTTAAACCATTGATCGCCTTTTTCTGTTCCGTTCTGTGCAGGCACGGTCGTGCGCGTTCGAGACCGATCGCCCGATGGCAGTATATCATCGTTTATAGGATTTATGGGTCCTGTACTATCGCACTGAATTACGAAAGGCGATTTACGTATACGTTCGTTCTACACGTCGAAATATTTTCACAGGATTTCTTCCACTGCGACAGTCGTGTATCCGAGGAAAGAGCGGCGGAGGGGCGAAAAATAAAGAACTGGAAACTATGTCAGCGTGTTATTTCCGGTGGACGTACAAATAGGTTGATCCTGTGCTGTTGATTAAAACGAGGGGGTTATATCGAAAGTAAATACAAACGGTTCGATACAGTCGGCGATACTTAAACAAATCCCCCCCTCCCCCTACCCCTCTGTCATCTCCGTTTGCGCAATCGTCGCGAAGTTGTTCGCGGTACGATTGGGACGGGGCTCGATTTCGATGGACGAAGATGGATTGGGACTGTTCGATCGGAATGGAAACGAGACGTACGCGTACGGTTTGTCTGGATTAATTGTTATTTAAGTCGGCGATATGCACGGGGGATTCAAAAGAATTTGAAGCAGTTGGATTGAAAAACAGTTGTAGTGTCCTTTGTGGTTTATGAACATGTATAGGTGTAGGGGAAAGGGGAAGGCTTTGATTGTGGATTCTAATTTCAGGGTTGAGGATAAAATAAGGGGAAATGAGTGTTTAAATATTTTTTAATATTATAAAAGGCGTAATACTAAAGAAGGCATGGTTATTCTTAATTTAGTAATAATTTATCTTAATATATAAAGCAGAAGACGGCTATAGGTTTGTGTGTTTGTCTGTCGCCTAAAAACTTTCGAACGATAAACTCTGGGCTCACGAAATGTGCCTCAGCTCATTATGCCTGACTAAGCCAGATGAATGTGACCATTTTCACAAAAAAACTAGAAAAATCTTTTTTTATAAAGTCAGAATCTAAATTTCGGGCGAAGCCGAGTAGTAAAGGTAGTTGATATATATAAGTATCAGACTTTGCATCAATTTTAATTGGATCGAAGAAAAGTAACGGTCGACCGATTGAAAATTCATTGACACAACTTTATTATTTGTGACGTGTCAAGTACTTCTGTATATTATATCGCGAACGTAGTTGATGCAAGTAGTCGCTGTTTTTATACAAAAGTACAACACGACATACATATTGATGCAATGTTAACGAAGTTTACGAGTACCAACCATTTTCGACGAATATAATGGGGACGCAGGGCAAATAAATGAATATTCATCGAAATGTGTACTTTATGTAACGAGCTTCCAGTAAACAGAAATAGCTCGCAAAAATATTAACGAATAATGTGGAACGGTAGTAATAAAATCACTAGGTCAACAATGAGGTTTAATTGGCATTATTTGTTTATGGCGCAAGCAATGCTGGATTGCAGAAATCGTGACAACTAATAACTACTAGCGAATGAATATTCAATACGATTCCTTTTCTGCGTTGGGAATTTATAATTAGTTTAAAAATATAAGCTCAGCTTTGCTTTTTTTTCCTAATCATTGAGTTTCTTTAAACTATTATTGCCTGGTTATACTATACCAATTGTTTCGAGAAATTGAAAACGAATATTACAAAATTTATATTTTTGGAATAATGTTGATTTATCAAACACAAGAAAACTTTAACTAATCGTTCATTCTTGTCCAATTTGCACAAAACTTGTATAAATGAAAAACAGATATTAAATATAATTGATTTTTATTTAATACAAAATTTGTGCAAAGCGAAACATTGCTTTTTCGTTTTAAAGTAGGTTTTTAATCTATTTCTTTTCTTTTTCTTACGATAAAATTTGTAGCTGTAGAAAAATATCTTTCGTTTTGAGTGGATGTTGGGTTCATCGTATGTAGCACACGCAAAAGTTATGGTAAATTGATTGTTCTTCTTCCAGTGGACTGAAAAATATGAAATTCCTATGTCAAAGTCCGGAATTTATATTTTTCTTGCTTGATACTAAATTCCTGGAGGCTCTCTGCGATTGCTAACTCTAATTGTTTTCTTAATGGTAATTCTTCATTTTGAGGATCCGTAAGTTTTTCAGTATCTTCTGTTACTGTTATACTTTCCGAAAAGCCTAGCTACCTACTTAGAATTTGTTTTGCCGTTTTATATATATCTGTCTTGGATATTAAATGAAAAAACGAGTCTTTTGAATCATTTTGAAGAGATTCTGGATTACATATGCAAAAACTTTGTAAGGGATACAATAATTCTGTCTCTTCTTTTCGATATTTTTTCTTTCATAGCCACAAGAAACTCATTACTTAATTCAGTAGATATTCAATTTTTCTAAATTGTTAAATAAGAATTTAAGAGCACCTTCACCAGTAAATAATGTCGAATCTTCTCTACTGAGATTTTCTATTGCAATTCATATAGTTTCTAATGCTACTAATAAACTTATTGTAAATCGTAGATGTGTTTATACTTTCGCGATTTCCTTGACTCAAGTTTCTCGAGAAAGACAGTATTTCTCGAGGAATCAGAAATAAGCAAATTTCAAGATTTCTCGAGAAATTCTCGAGAAAGAATTCTTGAGAAGGAACACTAGTTGCACTGTGCGAAATGGTAGTTCGAAATTGCGTCGAATTAATACCACCCTTTCCACGTATTACGAAGTATCAAACGAGTCGATCCTAAAATTCCGTCTCTACAAAATTTCTTTCGATTCGGTAATGTCGACATCCCGATCCAGAGGCGACCAAGCTGACTACTTAGTTATTGTTAGACGGCGCCGAAAGATTTTCTCGCAACCTGTTGTGGGCTATTCAAACGAGAAGCCCTCCGTCTTCACCAGGCATTATACACCTGGATCTGGTGGATTGGACGGAGAATCGAGTGGAGGCGAGAGGACAATCTGATCGTACCGGGAATAGCGTCAAAGCACTATTATCGCCGGCAGAAGCCGTTCTGGATTCTGCTAATTCCAGGAATTACGGCAGCAGCCTTCGACATGCACGCGATGCCAGTTACCACGGGGCGCAGCATCCCTGGCACGGACAGGGGCCCGCTCGTTGTGGTGCACTTCGAGGAAACTTAACTCGACGCTGCACTTCGAGGAGGGTGCTGCCGGCTTACTCCTCCGGTCCTCTATGCACGGAGACTGCGCATCTGCTCTTGTTACAACTGAATGGCCCATTGCTCTTACACAAGTTCCCTACAGTAATCTACCGAAATTCCCCAAAGTTACTGTTGCCCTGGCGATAATAACGCCGGGCAATAATTAATTCTGATAATGGTTACCGTACGCTTTGACAAAAGTTTCGCGAGGTCCATACCGAACAGCTGCTTATTAAAATAACTATGAGGTGTAAATTGTGTTAGGTAACTTGGGTCTTTTTTGACCCAATGGTCATTACTGGTCAATTATTATTAATTAGTTATTAAATTATTAATGGTCAAATTTCATTTCATGAACTCTAACTCTTCTTTTTCATTAACTTGGGTTTGAATTTTTTTGAGGACGCTTGTAGATTTGAGAAGAATATGAGGAAGTTGTTGGGAGTATTAAACGTATAGCCGAAGCGATGTGTAGTTAAACTGGTCGATTGTTAAAACGCCATAATTAGATCACAAAGTTACCGCTTCTTTTTGATGACGTGTTTCAGCAGACAATGGGGTAGCAGATGTTTTGACGTAAACAGAAAATAATACGCACTAGAAATAAAAATAGGACGAAGGGCCATTATGCAAATTATACGCACGGGCGTTTGCTGGAGCCATATATTATGTACAGAGCACCCTTTGGCATTAGAAAGAATACGATAACGCCTCATCCCGCGTTTCCTGCAATTCTCCAACCTCGACGCTTCTATTTTTCCACTTAGTTTGCAATAATAGCAGCAAAAGTATTAATGCCAACTTGTGCCGCGGATAAAAATTGCAACTTGATATTGCATAATAGAATAATTCGTGTACTCTTTACGTGTAGTCTTCGATAATCTTCTTTAAATTTCTTCGAGTATCGCCCTCGAAGAAGAACTGTCGAATCTGACTTGCCTCCCACTAAAAACAATGAGAATCCACCTTAATTCATAACACAGATCTCACATTCAACCAATACGAGGGATGAAATGAACGACAAATCGCCTAAACGTGGATCCTGCTCATCGCGATAACACATATCTGCATGCTCATGGAGACGTAATGATATGTCCTCCCGATGAGATTTCCACGACTGACGAGAATTCATCGGAAATTTTGCTACGCGTTAGTCCTGCGTGGCAACGGATTATCATGAACGCCGGAATGTAAAAGGGTTTCGATGTTTCCGTGGATTCGGAACGAGCAGAGGAACTTGCACGACTGTCGTGGATGCGGAGGCAGAGGTAGCCAACGTGTACCTCGACGCTTAGGGAATATTCCATGAATTATAATGAGACCGGTATAATTTGCAATTTGTTGCGTCGAAAACGCGAAATTTTACGGGAGGCGGTTGGCGCCTTGCGACGAAACGTTGAAATTGGGACTGAAAATGTCATTACAGTTACTACTTGCGAGGCAACTTCGAAAATCTGAAAATTCCGATTTTTCTTAACATTCGCGGGTTTACAGAGGGCCTCCGTAAAAATACCGAGCAATTCTATTTCGGATGGGTTTTGGTACTTCAAGGTGAAAATAGAAAAATACTCTTCACAGAGCAGCCTGTGTTTTTCTATTTTTTAAGGGGGTACAGGACAATTGAAATCTCGAAAAATTGATTTTTTTTATTACTATTAATTCTAAAAGTGTCATTCTTTGCGAATATGTACAACAAAGTTGCATGAGGAAATTCGAATAATTACGGAAATTATAGCGGTGACCGTAACTGAGTGCACCGCCGAATAACAACGGTGACTTAACTTTGAAGCCGTTTATCTCGAAACTACATTTTTAAACACCGCGCATCACCGTGTGCATCATAACTTTTGAACGAATGAATATTTTCACTTGAAATTTTAACTGGAGGTGTAGAATTCCTTTCTCCATAACATGTAATTTCCGCGTCAACATTGGATGTTTGTTCAATTTTTTATAAACGATTAAAGACGATTTTCTTCCGTAAAAATGTGGGAAAAATTGATTCCTGTGTAACTTTCACAATTTTTGTTCAAATTCACCAGTCAAGTTCCATGCTGTAGAATTTGGGGTAGAAATTACTCACCCCAAAGCATTTTGCTTTCAGATGATTGGTTCACCTGATACTACGTACACCGACTACAGTTGCGCACTAAACAGGATCATCTTCAGCGCTTAATAATGTCAACAAATTTGAACATTCCGGCAATTATTTTTTTGGCAATTACTCGGAAACGCGTCCACAATAAGCTACGAAAAGTACGGGTATAATGATTACCTAGTGCCTAAGCAATCCGACAAAAAAGAAAACATCGATTTTACGTGTCCAATAGTCCTGTACCCCCTTAAAATAAATTTTCTTGTTCGTAAAACGTCGAGAATTTCCCCTACAAACTACTTTAATAGCTTCATGCAATACTCCACGTTGTCTCGATTTTAACATAAATCAGTAAGAATAAGTGGGACTTGCGTTATTTTGTCCAGATATAAAAATTTAAATATTCCAAGTTCCGCGGAGTAACTCTATAGAATGATCTGTCTTGTACATCGATGACTGCATGTGTATAGCCAATTGTAGCTACTAACGAAGACAATCAGCAGTTCTCTCGCTCGCATAGCAGCGGCGAAACTTCTGGAAAAGTTTGGTGGACGGTGAAATACTTCGTTACAGTTTTCGTTTAATATCGGTGATCGATCCGTGATAAAAGCTCCGTTGCTGCTACCGTGGCAGTATATTAAACCGATAATTCGCCGTTGGCGTATTCCCCTGGCAACTACGATGTAATTAATTTCGCCGTTTTACCGAGTGAAACTTCGTAACCCGGCCTGTCGAAAACTTGCGACCCTGTATCAAAGTGTCACCTACTACGAACGATGATGTCCTGAAGTAAAAACGATGCGACTTCGCAAGAAACGCGGGGGCGAAGTGAAGTTCATTATACAACGGGTGACACACTCGGTGTCTTCAGAAACAATGAAGAATATGAATTTCGCGCAGAAGCCAGCACAAATTCGTTCTAAGTAGATAATTCCGTCGTGAAAATGGCGAGGACAAAAAATCTGCTACGCGAAGTGTACGAAACACCATTTCTACTAGAACAAAGATTCCTCGTCAAAACTATTATTCTTATGCATCGTTGTGCAGTAAATACCTACCGATCGAAAGAAATTAAAAGTACAGAGGGACTGGGAAATTGCGAAAACGGTGGAACGAAAACAGGGCGGAAAATTGAATTCCCAACCGAAGCGTCATCTAATGAAGTTCGTTCACCATTTATCCCGTCTCTTTTGTCGGGTCTCTAATTTTACGTAACTTCCTTAACCCAACTCTCCCTCGCGCCCTTCACATTCCTCATCACCTCTGTCAAACGGTCCAACAATTACCCCTTCTGCGTTCATTCGAATCCTACCAGGAGCTGCGAGGAAAAACTTCTTCCCCGTTCCTCTTTACCCCCACCACCACCCCTGTTCTTTCACCCGTTCATTCTCTACATTTGTCTACTTTAAGGACAGCCAGCAAGCCGGTAACTACCCCGAGTATTTCCATGAACAGAGGAAGATTCTCCGTTAATAAGAAAACTTAGTAAAAACGAAGACCCAAGCGGAGGGCTGCCCTACTCTATCGATCACACCGGTCGAATCCTGTAACGAGCTCATTGATCATGAATCATTGTGCGGTATAGGAGACTGTCCCTGATCCGGCGGTAATAAACTCCGCTAATCAACAACTTTCGATTGAATGGTGTTGCAGGCCAGGCTCGCCCGCTCTAACTTGAGTTCCGCCAAGCGCCGTGCCGCCACCGGCCGCACCTAGCCATCAATAACGTTCCGCCTAACGAGAGACGGTGGTGCCTCGTAAATCAGCTTCCGAATTCACTCGTCCAGAGTCTTCTTCCAAAAATCTTGCGTCACTGACCTGGCAATTCTGACGTCACCGGGTGCACATTAATCATCGAGCCACGGAGGGTGGTTTTTCCTTTGGGCTCCGAGCCGCTGCAAAAGGATGATCGTGAGGGAAACGTCGGAGGGAACCGACGCTAGACAAGAGAGAGAGGCAGAAGGAAGACCGGGTGAGCGGGAAGAAGAAGTATCGGTAGAAAGTTAACCTAGAAGGGAGAGGAAGAGTGGAGGACCAAGAAACGACGAGGCTCTCTCGAGGCTCTAACTAGCAAACGTGGATAAATATTAATTAGCAGAATTCGTCGGTAGTCCGTCTTCCCTCATTGGCAGGTTAACTCGAAAACACGGTAATTTACAGGCCGTGGGTGTCTCGCAGGGTAGAGCAGGGCGTACCGGCTACGTTCCAGTGGTCTGGCAGCGACGAAGAAATTGACAAATTGTACTTTTAAATGATCGAGCCGGGCGGAACGAGAGCTGGCTGGCTTCTACTCGAGCAGGAGTCCACGAGGAGCCGGCGCGGCGGTCTTGGCAGGGGGACTATAAATAAGGGCCGAACGGTAAGCTCGGTAAGAAAGCGGCGGTACCACCGACGACGCGGAGGGGGAAGAGGGCGCGCGGTGGTGCACGCTTGACGAGGAACCACGGCGAACCCGTGGCACCTTCTTCTTTTTCGAGGAAGCCGCTCTGCTCGAAGAAAATTAAATGACGGGGAGAGAAGTTTCGGCGGGCAAGTTTTAAATTAATATTGTTACGCGGCCTGGTAATCGTGATAAGCTGCCCCCGTGGCACCGTCGTAGCTGAGAGCAAGCCAAGCCCTTGGCAAGTGGCTCGGATGGCGCGGCGGAGAATCCTTTTTCGCCAGCGGCGTTCCGCTGAATGAATGTTCTGGAACTGCGGGACGACGATAAGTTCCGGCCGGGCCCTTTATTTCACTCGGTACTCCCGAAGTTCAGTTCACTCTCCTGCACGGGGATTTAGTGTCTCTGCTTCCGAGGAATGGCGTTCGAACGGGACTCGCCGGTATCTTCTACTTGTGCTGCTGCTTCTTTGGTTTCCACTGCGCCGGAGTGTCGTCGAATTTGATGGTGTCAGCTTTCGCGGTGCGTCGCTCAAAGTTTCACTGCGTTACTATGAGCGAGTCTGTATAGAGATTCGTTGGGAAGCACTCGTTAACACGAGTCGGATGATACGAGTTTTAACTTAGTCAGTAAATCAAGAGGGGAGTTCCAAGTGGCTGCAACTTGGAACAAAGGAAAATGGACGATACAATTTTTTGACAAATTCTTGTTGGGTGCTGAAAAGATCTCTGATGCGATTAAATTAATACATCTTAATTAAAGGGGGCAGGATTATTACGAAATCCTTCCTCATGTGTGTAATAGCCAAATGTTATCTTTATCTTCATGCAGTAGATGCATGAAGCATTTTGTATGACCTACCTTTCGGTAATACTTAACAAAATAAAAAAATTCGAATAGAACAATATCGTCGCCTTCTCCCTTAGTGTACGCTTTTGAAAATATTCGTTACAAATACTGTTAACGCGTAACCACTGTGTTAAACATAATACTACTATAATTAATCTTTTTCTCATTTGTTCCCAACATTTAATAGTTATCACAACTACTTTTACGAGAATGATGTAACTTTCAGCCCTCCGATTTTGTGAATATAAAAATGCGCGCCTTTAAGAACACGTAAACAGAATTGAAACGACCTTGAAAATAATATCTAGTCGATACAAATTACAAAGCACTGCACGCTCACAGTAATAGCGACAGAAGTACGCGGAGTCGTTCAATCGCAGAATCTCGATTATTTACGTTAACATTAATTGCTTCCAGCGTACAGAATTTACATGCAGGAATGCATAGTTTAAACTCGGCAGTCGTTAGGCGATAGCTGGAATGTTGCTTCAACGATGTTTCATAAGCAAGTTGCACGACGAGGCAATTAATCACCGCGATTTCTGGTATTTTCGGTAGCGTGTACGCGTACGAAATTGCGGCTACGTATAGACCGACACTATTGCAAATTACATCGTGGCTGTACGTGGTGGAGTAATTCCAGTTAACCGAGCACGCTCGAGCTAAATAAAAATTAACATAATTCGACAGGCATCGAATGTTCGAAAACGATATCTATCGCCTACTGTGGGAGTAGGGGGGGGGGGCGGGATTAATGCGAAATCGATACAAACGTTTTATCACGCCACTAGTGAACTAGGAGAAAGGATCGAAGCTTCCATTAGAATGATCACGATTCCCACGAATGCTCCTACAGCGATTCGAGGGGTGCTATTGTCCTCTGCTATCGCGATTGTAAATTAGCTGGAGTCCTTTCTAATTAGATCTCGCATACCTAAAGGTAATTTCCTGAGGATTTCAAAGAAAATCACATCGCCTGTACTAGTTTTTATCAGAACGAGGAAGAATCGTTCTGCACTTCTGCATCTTCCAATTTTGTGCGGCAAATGCTGCAATGCTTATATTTGATTAGAATAAATTATATCACGAGTCCCTCACAGCTGTTCAATCATGGCCAAATTCACTAAATTCCATAAATTACAATTTGCTTATTATAAAAGCATTTCGAAGCCCCTGAAAGAGCTTTGTTCCCAGCGAAATTATTTTGCGCGCCCATTGCCAATTCCGCCGTTAATTATCGACAAGCTTAAACGATCGAGCGCAGCAGAATCGAAGAACACATCCTCCCGATATCCATCGGCAACGGGATTACGACTTAGGACAAACAATTAACCGTTGAAAAATAGGCGAAACAACTAGGAAGTAACGAGCGAAAGGTTTTGCAGAGGATCAAAGGAAATCCGATTATTCCGAGGAGGAGACAACTATAACCTGGCCGGGGCCAGGGAAATTGGAGCAAAACCGAAACGAGTGCCCGGGACAAAGTTTCCAGGTCAAACACGTTGGACAAACGTGGATTAGAGGGGCTGGTCGTTACGGATCGGAAAAGCGGATGGGGCAAATGGAGATCCGATTGTTGGGTCACAGTTAAAATAGTTGCGACCTGGTCTGCCCCTTCTTTGGTCAGGGAGCGCGATCCTGAAGTTCGATTCCACTTCGATCAGAAACGGGGGGCTTGAGCATCGGTCCCCGTCGTTTCAGGCAAAAGGACACCGGTGGTCACGGTTCCCGTTGCTAATTATAACAAACCATTCCTACTAGCGGTCCCAGCTCTCGAATACGCTGCTCCCCCAGCTCCGGCGCCGTCGGTCCCTCCGTGTGAATCGGCTATGAGCTTACGCACACGGCACTCGACTCGTTCCGACTAACAATTACCAGCTATCCTGCTCGCCTTGTGAGAACTTTCAGCCGAGTTTCCAGCGGTACGCTTAACTAGGTCTTCCGAGAGAACGGGCCCTTGAAAGCGCTGGATGCGCGCACTTTTTACGAACTTCGCGTTCAATATGGCTATGTTGAACTGCCTGGCGAATAACCCCGGCTTCCTGGCCCGATGTTGCCCGCGTTAATTGGTTACATCGTTTCTCCGCGAGAGGACTTTCGGGACGGCCAAGTTGCTGGCAAATATCGCGGGTTTTAACTTGCGACGAAAGCTCGGGAAAGTCTCTTCCAGGATGGAACAATTGTTTACTTGGTTGTCGTTTCGGCGCGGCTTTTTATATTTCGCTTTGGGTAATTGTGCTTGTGTAAATGGCGCTTGGAGTTTCATCTTTTAGTTGGCGGAGTGATAAGTTACGACGTTTGGCGGTGATCTAACTTGCGGGTAGAGTAAATAGTTTAAGTTTAATGTGGAGTTTTTGGGTTGGAGCAGAGTTCTACGGTTTCGCGGCGAGAAAAGTGTGGTGTTTATTGTAAATTCCATAGTCGAAGCTTGTTTGAAGCTGGCGGTGGTTGCGAGAATATTTATTTCTCTTGTCCATCTCTCAAGGCAACAAGCATAATTAAGTTCTTGTGTGTCTAGTTCACCACTCTGCATTTCAGAAATATTCTCCATCATATAATTAATCAGCTAACGCTTCGAACATTCTGATTTCTATGAAAGTAGCGTAGAAAATATAGGATAGCAGTGATTTATTGCAAAATGCCACATTAAACGCAATATTGCATATACAACAGCGTAATAATCCTAAAATATCGACTTTCGATCGAGATATTTTGATAAAGTTCCTTTAAGCAGAAATAACTTCAACTTCGTTTTAACTATACTTAGAATTTTTCCTATGTATTTCTGATTCCCTGCCTGCCCGCAGCGTATACGGAGCTCCAAGTGCAGTCGTATAAAGGCAACAACGGGAAGAAACAAAAGGTCGGAAACGCCGGATGCTCAATCTCCACGGAAACTGTTGATTTAGAACCACTTTCTTAAACTCGCCCGCTCTCCACATAGCTCTCCGTTCCATTCTTTTTGTTCGCGTTAACTGGGTCTCTCGCACAATGAACGAATTCATCAGAGAACCAAGCTTTTCGGTATTGTTGCACGTCCTCGGACTTTTTCGTAACTTTTCATCGAACGGAGCTATCGGCCAAGTAGGACTCGCATTCGAAAAGTTCTCGTTCAGTTCGGCTCGATATTTTCGACTACACTTGTGCCGCATAGCTGAACGAATTAAACTGGGAAGGGGCGTTTCCAAACGTGCTAAAAAGTATGATACGCGTATAAATTAGCGTTACAGTAAATGCTTTTATACAAAGTGATTAGTAGAAAGCAGATAACACCGAAGTTAAAAAATTCGTTTCACTCGAGGAAAGTGGTGTATACTGATTCATTTAAGTAACACAAGTCTCTTTGTTAAACAAGGTTCCTTTGTATTTCACTGCGATTTCTCAGCGAAAATAATATCATCCGAAATACCCGAGTGTAGTTGGCGGCATCTTGCAAGGTGAAGCAAGGTATCGATTGCCACGGAAGATGTTGCAGCGCTCTCTCGTTTAAAATTTACGGCTGACTTGAAACTTTTGCCGACAAGAATGTAATCTTCTTGATTGATTGACTCGCTTAGGTCGAGCTGCGTAAGCGGCGGGATATCGTCAGGTAGTTAGTCACTTTCCCTCAATTATAAATACTAAACCGATCATCGTGAATTAGATTACCTCGTGCCGAACCGAAACCGATTAAAGTAGATTCGCTGACACGTCGCCCAAGTTTCTCGATCAATCACCTTTATGCAAATTAAGTTATGAAAATTCTTTGAAATTCCCTTAATCACTCGGTCACTTACGACGATTAATAAATTATCGCGTAAGTATCCGTTGTTTCACATTTTCCATTGACATCCAGACGACAAAAACAATCAACATGGTTAAAAGAGATCTTTTAATAAAGCATTGCGCACCATACGATGCAAGAAATAATTTATTAAATTCACTGTTTCATTACCCCATCGAATCGTGGACATGCCCCTCTCAACTAGGGAATACAATCCCGGGATACGGTATTCCGGGATCCCGCGATCCCGGCTGTTTTTTGGATTCCAAAAATCCCGGAATTCGATATAACTAATCCCGAGAATTTCGGGATTTTTTAAAAATGTGAATTACTTTGCGAACATCTGAAGAATATAAAAATAAACAGAATAAATAAGCATAGTCATTTCGTAATAATAAGGACAATAGCAATAATAATGATTTATTTAAATAATAATATTAAGTCGCACGTAACTAACTAAACTATATTTATTTTTACAATGATATTCTCACTTTCCGCTATTTCGAAATCGCGCGAGTTGCAAATCGCAACTTGCCTGAACGCGTAAAGTCTTCTTCGTTCGCATTTCCAAAAATCTTCATAATGGTTTACCGATATTATCTCCTTATTGAGACTTTATTATTCTACATTATTCTACTGTTTTCATTGTTGAAAATGATTTTAACTTATGTTTCCGACTAATAATAGAAAGTAAGTTCGTTTACTTTAAATAAAGATTTAGGATTTTAACGCATAATAAATCATTTTAATTACTGAAATTTTCTATTACCCAGGGTTTGTCCCGGGAATTCCGAGGTAGACTTTAAAAAATCCCGGGACAGGAAATAATGACCGGGATTGTGTTCCCTACTCTCACCATATCGCCTACTCCGACAAATTTGAAATGTACAGACACCGTTCCCAGTGGCAATTTATGACAATTCACCTTGCACAACAGCGAACACTCGCCGATGATCCCAGCAACGTGGAATACGTCAAATCGCGCGGAGCAGTATTTAAATGCACTTAGGTACTTCGCAACGGAATCCCCCGTTTCGCGTTTTCCTTCGCGAATAAACGCCCGACGGGTTTGTTCAGCGAGAAAGCAGCGAAACCTCGATAAATTCCACGGAAAGAGGACGGCGGGAGGGGGTGGGGGGGTGGCGGTGAGGGGTAGATGGTTTCCTCGAACGTTCCCTCGTACTCCCGAGGCCCGCATATTTTTCCTGGAACGTCGTTTCTGCCTGCAAGAAGAATCGCTCGAATCCAATGACAACTGGCGCGTAGACGATTGGGAATTCGAAAGTTTCAGAGGGGGCTGATGGAGGAGCCCAAGGATCACGCGTACTGTTTACTTTGGTCCGCTTCGGGGCTATCGGCTCGCAAATCGATGACACGACGCCGGGAATTGGAAAGGATGTCGAAGAATTATGAGACGAGGAGAAACGGGACTCGCGACCTGTCCCGTGCATCGATGACAAATTTGCTTTCGCCTCGGCCAGAGCCGAGGGGGAGAGTTATCGAACCGCCGTTCCGTTTCTTGGACCCCTTGAAACTTTGCCACGTGGAAATCAATTAGATTATTCCGGCTAGGAACGGTGTTACGGAAACGTCTGAATCGCGTCAAAAGGACGGAGCGCGGCAGGTGAGCTGGTTTGAGTACACAGCTTCGTTTGACACTCCTCTGGCGGACACGGGGTCCATTTCGACCCATTCCCGACATCAAGCTGCGTAGACATGCTGCTTGTTTGTAGTACTTTCTTGATAGGGCGAGAGTTTTGGTTCGTATGAAGATCGGGATTTAATATTAGGGGAGACCGGGGCTAGTTGATACAGATGAATTATCTCGACACCGTATATATGGAGCTCCATTTCAGCGAGATACGTGAAGTTTGTTGTTCAATCCTTTACTACGATTCAGCGTACGTCTGTGTACCTTGACGTTAACAATCTTTTTTCTTTTAACTGTTTTCGTTTATATGGAGAAACAGTAAATAGTTTTGAGACATCCAAATTGATCGTCCAATTAACATTTTTTTCATTCATTTTATATGTATTTTCTCAAGTTTTCGCTTACTATATATTAAAGAGGAAGGACCAAAGTTTTATCAGTTTATTTCAAATAAAAGTTTCAAGATCAAAGTTTAATTCAAATAAAAAATGAAAAAAAATTTAAAACTGAAGAACGTATCAACTAGCTCCGGTCTCCCCTAATCTGGGTTCGAGATGCGTATGAAAGAAATTGTATTATGGGTCAAAATGGACCCTGGGTTAACGAGGTTTCTATGTAGGCATTGAAGCTTGATTCGATTTGATCGACATTGCAAAGGGATGCTTCTCAGTATTAACGAATGTTTCTTTTATTATATTTGAAACATTAAGCGTGTAGGTAGGTAATGTTTAGCAAGTTTGGCGTTGAACGCGTTTAAAAGATACTAAATTCTCAGATCGTGGTACAGATGATCTTGCACGCTTAGAATTACACATACTGGAATCATAGAACTCCATACAGGCAGCCTGTGATTTATAAAATCTGGAACGTGAAAGCATGAACTTATGAAACTTGATGCAGTCCATCGAAAACTCTTCGAATACAATAAGTGGGATCGCAGAACGACGGAATTCGATGCGGTCAGCTAGGAATTTATGTAATGTTGTACAAAATGGATCCCGATACTCTGAACTTGGAACTTTAAGATCTAATTCACGGAACCCGTGGAATTTGACACTGTCAAGCTGATGAGACAGAGAATATGAAATTAAAGATTCGTGGAACTCGATACAGTGAACCTGGAAATTTAAAGATTTGACACGTGGTATCGTGAACACGTACAACGCGATACGGATAACTTCGGACTTGTTGACCGTGACAAAAGCGATTTAGAGTGCGTGAGACTCAACGCATGGGGAGAGAGACTTGCGAAGCCCAACGCAGACGATCCTAGACTCATGGAACACGATATACCTAGGTATGTAAACGATGTTGAATTCATGACATTCGATACAGGGAACTATAAACCTATGAAACAGAATAACAGCGACGCTGGAGTTGTGGAATCTGATATATGCGACCCACAACATATGATACTTGATGCATACGACCACGCACCTGTGGGATTCGATAGAGTCCATTCCTGGATTATGATATAACATTAACTGCTGTTTCCAAATGCAGAACAGAAATTATGCGCAACGAGTTAATTCTATATTTGAGGCATTGAGAGCAAAAAGGGCCTAATCCACTTGGAAAAAAAAATTCCTATTGTATATGATTAGTACCGCTTATTGGAATACATTATTGCTACTAACTCAATTTCGCAAAATATGTGGGTTAGTTCGTTTTTGCTTTCGATGCCTCATTTATAGTAGATCTTTTTTTACGTAAGGATCCTCCCGCAGACTATGCAACCAGGAGTTTCTACCGCTTTCGTGGCACGGCTCGTGTGCACTCCACTTTAAGTTAGAGTCAACCACGTTACAGGTTCAATCGACCTGGCGAAATTATGTCGAGATTAAATTTTATCGGATCGAAGCACGTACGTCTACTTTAGAAGGGTAGGAAGCGACGCAACGATATTGTCCGACCCGTGAGAAACGACAGCGAACGCTCACACGTCGCATTAAATTACGGTGTTCATTTAGGAAAAACTTCACGTAGGTGCACTTTACTTATGCACGCTGCACTCTGACGCGAGCTGGAAATTACGTGGCTCGTGATAACGTTCCTCGAAAGTTCAGAAAGGCTACACGAATTTTCCATGCGTACTGCGATGTAGGTGCATCTAAACAGTCTAGGGGATGCGTGGCACATGCTTGCCGTTGGTAAATCCTGATACCAAACGACGAATTTCATTTACTTGGAAATTAGCTGCATTTCGATTTCTGATGTGGGAAACGACGAAAGTATGAAAAATTGGGTCGATGACCGCGGGTAGATTTATTGACAGCTGAATCTTCGACTAATATTTTTCATAGATAGTGCAAAGTTGTGGGGCCCGAAGTAGTCAAACTTTAAGAGCAAAGAATGAGTGTACTGTTATATAGGTAACAATGTTTCGTAGAATTTTAAAATAACCTACCGAATTTGAGTTCTCTAATAGGTCCAGTAAGATGTTTACGATAACTTAGAAATTCGTTTAATTAAATAAATGATAATTCAAACGTGTTACATTTTTGATGGAAAATGTGCCTACTGACCGAAGATGCAGGTTGATGTACATTGAGTTTAGAGTCACTTTGCAACAACTCAGACTAATGGTAAACAGGGCAGTATTGATTAAATAGAGTACTGCTGATCGGTACAACGTTGGTCGGAATAATATTAGGTAGAATAACTTTGATCAGTACAACATTGGCTGCAATAACATTGATTGGGACAGTATTGATTGAAATAGTATCGGCTGGAATAATAATGTCCAGGAATAACGTCAATGAGAATACTATTGATAATTCTTATTATGTTACTGATTGTGAGTGACCTATATTAGGTACTACCCTCGTTGAAATGGCTACCTACTATCAATATTAGATATCAAAAGTATGGCCTCCTATTTGAAGCAACAAAAAAAGGAAAAAACTTTTTAGGCTCTACTCTTGGAAAAGCAGTTGTTACTGCTTACATTGTGTCACTCGTTTTAACATATAATTTTCATGTACCGCAAAATTTGAATTTTCTAACGTCACTTTGATTAGTTTTCTTGAGTATTTAAACCTCTGCTTGAAATTTTCAAATTCTAACGCAATTCAAGTAAGTGTACGAAGAAGATACATATGTAGATATGTCGAGGAACATGAGTTTAATAAAAACTCTTGTAGCGATTTCAGGCTTTATACTCGGGAAAGATATCTAGAAATAATATTGCCAAGAAAATTACGTAATTCTGTTTGAAAGAAGGTGATAGCTGTAGGGTTCATCGCATTGCCTAATGACCTTCTTTTTAAGCCGGTCAAACTATTTTTCCACACGCCAACATGTGTCTTATTTCAGGTATCAATGTATCCTTGCAAGGATATCAAGTAGCATCACGCGAACCAGTGGTTTCGAGGTAAGAATAGCGCAGCATATTACGCGATGACGTCTTTGTGCCTCTAAACTCGGGCTATCAATGCACCTTTTCAGCCTTCACAATTTATTTTTATGATATCACAAAAGGAACTCGAAATAACCACTGTACGTAAGTGAGTGGATATAAAATAGAGTTAGAATCAACCAAATACGATTTTACTATTGCCACTATGACATAACTACTTTTATTAAATCGATAAGCAATTATGCAGTGCTATTTATGACCACCTGGTACATGGGTATTCATTTTCGGAGCCCCAAAAATGAACGAAAAATTTAATGAAAGAATAGTAATTAAAGTTCTAATATCTCCCTATATCTAAGTAGTATAGTAATGGAATATTTCTAAGGAGGGCTAAAAATACAGGTGAATCGTCGATTATATTTAACTCATTCCACCTAGAATAACATCATTTTAATTCCTGAAAAAAGCACAAAATAAAATAAAAACACCCAGAAATCTTAAACTTGCCAAAACATAACAATCATTTAATTCCAAACCGTTAAAAACAAAGAAACAAAAAACTTACGTTGACCTCCCTTATAAGGTGAATGTCCCAATTTCTGCTCATGTCCCCATTTCTGATCATTTCGTATTTTTCTTATTATTATATGCGTTACGTTTGTACTATAGTTGCAACAAAATAATGCTATATTATTTAAACATTTACGCGAGTGTTGTACGAGCATTATATATTTAATTACAAATTACTAATAGTTAAACATCTTGAAATATTTTTCTTAAATAGTTTTTCAATTGGTTGATTTATTATTAAAGAATTAATCAATTACTCTGCAAATTTTCATCACAAACAAATATTTTACACCTTCTTTATGACGAGTTATTTCTTAAATGAGCAGAAATTGGGACATTCGCCTTATTTCCAAGGTGAATTCCCAAAACCGAAGAACTATCTCTCGACCACTTTCATCGATCCCCCACCCAAGATCTCGTCAGACGTTAATCGTGCCCTTAAAAGCATCCGCCGTGAACTCGCGCAATCTCTGATGATCTTAGACGCAAAATGGAGGCGCGCGAGGCCGTCTATTACGTTTCTGAAGGACTGCATCCCCTTGCTTTTCCGTCACCGAGTCAGTGGTCAGGTCGGTGCGTTTTAACCTTTTACAGCCTCTTTCTTCTTCTTCTTCTTCTTCTTCTTCCTTTTTGACGACTCGTTACGACAATGCATCCTTTGACCCTCGTCACCTCTTACTCGCCTTTTTCACTCGCGCGCCACTCCACACGCACTCACCCATAACAGCATCCACCATCCGCCCCCGCATACGGACTTTTATAAATATCTGCAAGCGCGGCCATCCGTCTGTCAAATGCAAAACCATTCGTACACCGGGGCATATACGCGACGCGGCCGTTTCCATGGCAGTTTTACGAACTGGGCCACCTAACTTTTACCACGTGATATCGCTTGCTTCGGTAAAACGAGATAGAAATTGTATGCGCATTTAATAGATCTCATATGCCAGATTAGCTATCTACTGTTTCATGGCTGGTTTCGGTAGCAGTCCGTACCGAATTCTGTGATTAATCCTGCTGACTCCAAGAAAGCCGGCGCGCGTATCTAGCCGCTTTTGTGACCTCGATTTTCTCAGAAAGCAAGCCCCCCGGGAACAAATTTTATTCCACATTTCCTACTTATTTGTTTGGGTTGTAGTTACTCCCTTTACCGGACACCAAGTCAAGTGTCTTATATTCAGCTTACAGGGAAACTTGCCCAACCCCATAATTCCGATTTTAATGAAACTTCGTGTAAATGTAGAGCACATTGGAGTAGGCGAGGGCCAATTAAGGATGTTGACAAAAAGCGGTGCACCTCCATCCTTACTAACTTCGAGTAAATTACAAAAAAGGTGCTCCTAGTATACCTATTCCAAGGTGCTCTGCATTTACACGAAGTTACGTTGAAATCATAATTTTCGAGTCGGGGATGATTCTTTGTTAGTGGACATTGCTTTTAGATACTAGTTCAGAGTGTAAGGTTGGTCGAGGATTCTTTTAAGTTTAAATGTTAGTAAGAAGAGAGGAACGACGAAATGGGGGAAGGGCTGAGTACGATGAAGAACACCGATACCGTGAACTCTTGCAAACATGACCACGCACACGCGAGTAGACACTGAAGGGTGCAGGAAAAGCAGTCGGGAATGCGAAGCCAAGGCTCTAGATTAAATACCGATACGACCAGCATCTATTCTCTGGGGGAAACCTTTTTCTCTAGCCGCGCTATGTTACGGGGTGGGGGCAACGAGTAAAACAAAAGATAGCCTTCAAAGAAATTTCTTATCGACGTGGAAGAAGTCAGACGCAATTCCGTCACACACGTTCTCGTTACGGACCGATGAACCAATTTTTCGACGATTGTCAAAGCACAGTGTGGTGGTTTAGGTTAAGTCTGAAAGCACGTTAGGGGTGTCGCGGATACTTCAATTAGATCATCTTGGATGACTAATTTGAAGCAGTTAATATTAACTCTGAGTCATTAGAAAATGCAGACGATGACTCATATCTGGAAAATATTTTCAGATCTTACTATTATTTATTAGTATCGTCACTTTTGATGTTGAAGCTGAGTGGTCCATGTTTGAATCGAAATTTGAATAGAATCTGTGGCGATATAAAATGACTTTTTTTAAAAGGCTAAAGTTATGGGTTGATAGATAATACTTTTTTTTAAAAATGTAGTGTGTATAATTGTTTTTATAATGCAACGGCAAGAAGTGCTGATTGTTTCAAATTTTCGAAGGTAGAGGAATTCAATAAAGTGCTTCACGAAATAAAGCACTGACTCATCATGCTCTTCCCGCCTCTGTGCTTCGTGAAATCTAAGATCCTTGAAGGGATATGAAAGTAGTACATCATTCTCTTGACTTCCTTTCCACAGTAATTTCAGCGTGAAATTACTATTTAATAATTACAGCGTGCCATAAATTGCTTTCGTGTAAAATTAAATTGCAGGAATATTTGGAAGTCATTACGCGTTGAAATTTAATTGGTCTCTTTTGTTATATTTATTATTAATCGATTCATTTCTCATTAAAACTATGTTCATCAAATTATGTTGCTTCGAAGTCAAAGTTCGTCGAAAGATCCATGTGAAATTTAACCGTAAATAAATTATAAACGTAGAGATAGATTCTTTCATGTTCGTGAAGTAGAACGAGGAAAAAAATCTGATTATGATATTAATATCTATATTACTTATTACTTAGCTCTCTTAAGAGACTAATGTTCAAGAATATTACTTTCAGCTTCTCAAGCCTTCGTCAAAATGCACGGTGCATTTAAAACGCTTCTGTATTTTTCAGGTCATTTTCAATATAATATTTTGAAACTTTATACTCTACAGGTCGCAGAAATATTCTCAATAATAATTTTTCGGAAAAACTGTTCACTGTTTTGGTAGGCACCATATATTATTTAACTAATAATTTATCGGTGAAATATCATTCATACCCAAACTATTCTACGTAGAATGATTTTCTGTTAAATTCATATTTTCATGACTCAAATCCGCTTGTTCGAAATGCAGGTTGTTTCACCTGTAGCTAAGAATGTCGAAGACATGCACGCCCTTACGCACTTAGATGGTTGAGATTGTGTGGATAAAAATGCCGACAGCTTGACAGATGTAGTGAATGTAATCAGCAGTGTGAAAGCACTGATATATGGGACAAGTCGAAGCGTACATACGATGCCGGGACGTTCTTGGATATCGGAAAGCGGGGTTTGAAACGTTTCACACTGAACTCGATATGCGTCACGTTAAGCTGTCACTGACAGATAGTCATTTGTGAACTCAGAAATAGTTGTGCGTTTCAAAATACTGAAACATCTCACTGTGAAAAATATTTTTTCATAGTAATCGCAAGAAAATTTGTTTTCTCAGAAGTCTCTCACTTATGAATACACAGGGTGTAAGATTAAGAACGTTGCAGGTCAATATCTCTAAAACAAAAGATAAATTACATCAGGCTGATTTTTCTTTAAATGGTATGTATGTCATAGGTATTCCTATGTGCCCACGTTGCCAGTGGATCTATTGAAAAGAATAGTAATTTTAAACAGTGAAAATTAGGTTAACGTTGCAATGAGAAGATAGTGCATGAAAAGTAAAAAGTGTGAGAAATTTCTTTTCTTTTGTTCTTTATAGTAAGCTGCTTCCTTACCATGGCAGAGGCACAAGTAGAAGCAGCCTGTATGCAACCAGACATACAGTAGTATGGACGCGTTTGACGGCGTCTAAAAAGAATTAAGATGTCCTTGTTATAACTCACATACCTTGGCCTATAGAAAAATATAATTCATCAAATGACGACCCCCCTCGATATCAAACAATACATAGAAATTAAAATTTCATATTTCACTTATAGCCTTGTAAACATTACCCCACATATGTTTCATCTTGCTCTATATATTCTCCTCTGTATTTACTTAGTCGAAATTAAATTTATTTTAATTAACAATTTTCGACAACCAAACGAGCTTATTAAGACAATTAATTAAAAAGTGAAAAATTCAAAAACCACTCCGCCTCCGTTTCAATTTAATTACCAAGCAGATCGTGTCCTCAGAATTCCACACCTAAGTAAAATTATTCTGCTTTATATACTACTGTGGATCTACTGAAAATCTTCTTTCGCGAATGAACCCCAACGTTTCTAGTACCTATCTAATATTCGTACTCCAGGTCACAATTGAAGCTAGCAATTGAAGGTCCACGAGGGAATCTTATACGCAGCCGATCCGATTGCGAGCTTAAGCAACATTTCGCTAATTGAAAGAGGGCACGGTTGCTTTTCAATTACCGTGTGACTTTGTAACAAGCCCTCGACGCGCGTCGATATAATCGAGCCTTCTGTTAGTGTCGCCTTCCTCGAATCGGAGATAGTTTATTTAACAAGGTGCACGCCACTTACTTTCTACCGTCACTGTCCTTGCCTTCCCACTCAGTGACAATGCCGCGTTTCTATTGTCGCTTTGTGAACGGCTCCGTGATTTCATAATTATAATTGAAGTGATAACGCGGAGAGGGCGAGCACGAAAGAGAGATTAATCGTCAAAGTGCATCGGCGACTCTTTTTGTAATCGGATTTCGCGAGGAACGGCAGCTTTCTGGCGCAAGCCCTTCGGAAACAACAATGCGTTATGTACGAGTGGAAATAAATCTCTTACCGTCGATTCCACGCTTTGCGAAAGACAGTATAGCCTGGCTTACCTGAAACAGACAGAAAGGACAAATATTAGAAAGAACAGTTCGGTTTAAATAAGATGGATTAAACGGGACGTGGAAAATTATTTCTTGAGAAAATCACACGGGGTGAGCAATTCAATAATTAATTGTACACCTTACGCAGCGCATATTTGTATTTATTACGTTCGCATAAAGAAATTTAATTATGCTTTGTGCTTATTGTAAAAATCGTTTCTTTGCGCTCAGATTATCAAGAATATATAGTACTATCATGTACATCTTTCAAAATAATCAGATAATTTAATAAAAATTCTCAGTTTAAGTCAAAGTTTATTCATTAGTTTTCAATTCATATACTTCTAGCACAAGTAGGTACCAGTCTCTAAATACTTGTACCCACACATTTAATAAAATATTAATTACAACAAATTTTCTCATACGACATTAAAAAAAGGGGTTGCAGATAGGTAAAATGAATCGTAAACAGTAATTTCCAAGTCATCTTTATTTCACAAACATTTCCCCATTGAGACAGTCAACGGATGAAGTTGGGCAGGGTAAAGGGTTTCAGGTGGATTTAATGAGAAAGAAAACTGCTTGCTTCGACTACTCTTTATTGCACTTCTTACAGTACACGAAGGCCGTTGCGTGCTGTAAACAGCGGCTACGGTCACTCGAGAACCTTTAACCGGTTATTCGAGACCTTATCATGGAATCGCATTACCGTATAAAGATTCCAAGTAAAAGACTCCTCGAGGCCACTTTGCTGCCAGTAGCCATCGGATTCTCGCATAAGTGGCGCGCTATACTTCCACGGGGTTGTAACACCCAAACGTTTATGCTGCTGTATAACGCTCGACACGCCCATCTATGTATGGGTTAATGAACAAAGGTAGAATCGCATGTAAATTCGACGCAGGGGAGGGAGCCCAACAGGGCTCGCAGAGGATAAAGGGAGCGAGAGAGAGGGAATACGATGTACGAGGATAAAGGGAGGGATGGAAAGTGATTTTAAAGGGGATGGAGGAAGGAATAGATAAAAAGGGAGGTGGCGACTTGTATAGTGGCAGGTTGCTTGTAGGTGCATCTGAAACAACTTAATCTTTTGGTAAATTACATTTTTCCGAAGATAATGAATCGATGGTTTATAATGGGTCGTACTTTGTCTATTCGTTTTTGTTTCAGTGTTCAGGTGTATGCAAGTCTTTGGGTCATCCAAGTGTAATATTCTTTAATATGGACGTAAATATTTGTTTTAAAAGCAATCATACCACTTAAAGGGTCTCTGCAAACTCGAGTGCTCCAGCTCAGCTTTTTGAACCTAAATCACTTGCTAAAAGTAAGAGGAATTGTCAGTAAAATTAGAAGTATATTGTGTTATAGTACGAGAAATTTTATTTTGGATATGTGAGTACCATTTGAAATACAGTATTTATCTGCACAATAATTTATCAAAAAGAAATTCTCCTATGAAAACTTAAACTTACCACAATTCCAAACGTATAATTCACTAAAAGATACAGAAACAGGATTGCTGCCAATTTTAGTGAAAACAATGAAAATATAAAAAATTGTAATTTTTGAATTTTATTACTCATGAAAAAGCAGTGCAACAGTTATTCTAATTTCCTGAGTTATGCTGCACGAATCTACTGATTTTAAGCATTGCTCTCGAAGCTTAAGGAAACAATAACAGAAGAATATAAATGATTTAGGACAATGGCTTAACTAGAAAGATTCGAAGATTAACACCAGAGGATGACTGTCCACGCATCGCGGGGCAGTTGAAATTTAACTGTCAAAGTGTTTGAGTGCTCTCCTGCTCGCCCTTTTCCTTTCGCCCTCTCTGTCCTCCTTATCCATCCCTCTCTACTTGAGAAACTAAGTGACTGTGAAAGCGGTCGAGCTTGCCAGCGTTTCAACGGCTGTAATGTGCTGCGGATAAAATGGGTCTCGCCGAAACACCTGAAAATGAGCGTCGGCTATGGAAATTTTACGATTTACAAGGTTTCAAAGGGCGATGGTATTAGGAAAACGGTTCTGGGGGGACTTTGATGACTCTGCTTTGCATGGGTAACCTGTTTCCTCTGTCATAATATTATTACAGAAAACACAAGACACAGACAAAGCAAGAAATGGCGCTTTTACAGGAGA
This sequence comes from Andrena cerasifolii, assembly GCF_050908995.1. Classification (NCBI taxonomy): domain Eukaryota; kingdom Metazoa; phylum Arthropoda; class Insecta; order Hymenoptera; family Andrenidae; genus Andrena; species Andrena cerasifolii. Next base: position 21,391,765 of record NC_135119.1, on the reverse strand, counting down.
CACAATTGTAGCTAACAACTAGTAGTTTTTATAAATTCACATATAGTAAATATATCTCTTTGTATCGTTTTTAAACGTTTCTCCATGTGAGTGTATATCTGAAATAGCAGTCGTGAACCACAGAAGTGTCTCGTGTAAAGTGGCCTAATGTTCTTAAGCGTAAATGACTCCAGGCTTAACGTTCATCAGACTTTCACGATCCGAATTCTTGCAATGTTGCTTGCCCGAATTGGAGTTCTGCAGTATTTCAGTTCAGGAATCTTCTTGGTTCATCAGGGAATCGATGGCCAACTTCCACATGTAGAAGCACCGCGCAAGTAGTGTCAACTGTTAAATCAAAAGCTGACTTGTTCTATAAGCAAAGTATGTGATTTCAATGGGAATTTAAGATTGATAAGTGTAAGGGCAGGCATACTGTACTCACTTGTTCAGTCAGAAGTGGCCTTCACGAATGGCACCCATGGCTCATCGAACATAACATAATTACATACAACTAACAATTAAACAGTATAAAGAATTTGAGTACTCCAACTTCACATGCGCGTTACTGAAACGAACAAAGAAGAAATTAAAGTTTCAAATTGGAAGAGAATTTAAGCATCGAAATAGCAATCCAGCTAATGGATTGATAAGCCTGTAAGTGGACATTGATTTTTATTGGCGACTGTTACGGAGAAGGGGAAACGGGCCACTGATATCGACTAAAATTGAGCTTGGTTTCCAAAGGAGAATATTTCTTCCCTCCTCCGTAGCGTATGCCAATTTATACACTCGTGCATAGGTTCTCGCGATTCTCTACTTTCCCCCTGTAATCAGCGGCATGCAGCGTTCCATGCGGCGCATCTCGAACGGCTCCACGGTGGTTCGTGGAGAGCTCGGGATCAGGAAATTACGGAAGAGGCAGAATTGCGAAGGAATGTTTGTCAGATCTTCGAAAGGATAACTCGGGACCGATATTCTGGCAGGCAGCAGCCTACAAACGGTGCGCACGTTCCGAGCGTGTTCGAAGAGGAACGGGCTACATCCCGAAGGCTGCAAGAGCTTATCCTTTTCACCGTAGGATACGCCGTTCTGCCAGACAGCCTCGTACCATTTCGTAAAGTCATCTATTTGCGGGATTAACGTAGCACGGATACCAACTTCCTGCTAGGCAAGCAGAGAAAACTTTCCGAACTGAGAAGGGAACGGAGAAAGAAGAGACCGGCCAAGAGCTCTGGCTCGAACGAAAATTAGTTTCACTTTTTCCCATCCTTCCCGCCCTCCCCCTGGTGCCCTTACGTTCCACCATCTCCCTTCCTCCGCCATCAGCCGTTGCAACACCTAATCAATTCTATTCGACGGCCAACTCTGTCCGCGGGAACATAATCTGTCCTTCGGAATTGCTTAGAACCCACTAGGCCACGGGCTACGACTGCTAACATCGCTCTGCATGAATATTTACTTGGCTCGTGAGTGGGACTATTAAATAGCTGTGCGGATCAATAAACAGTAACAGAAATGAGATAGTTCCATCGGAAATAATTTTGTCTTCAAATCTGAATCTCGTAGATCAGGGGACTGGCCAGAATAGAGCAGTGATGCCGACAGAATACGCGAAACTCGCAATTACTACTGATTGCGAGTTTTAAACTTTCTTTTGGCTACCATTGTCAAAATTCTCCTTCAAGTCGGCCAAGCCTTTTTAAGAGATCGCCTCTGGAAAGGAAGTTTTGTGGAACTCCCTGCTTGGTTTGTTTTCGAAGTAAACACTCAGAGACTCTCGAACAATATTTTCAAGGGCCTGCAGAAAATATCGACGAGCACAATATGCAAATCTCTCGGCGTGAAGGCACGCCGAGGCCAGTGGGAACGTCGAGGTGGTCGAAAGAGAGCTTGAAATTAACATTTCTATGTTTACCCTGTCCAGGGTAAACCAAGAGACAATGAAGGTTGTAATAGAAGTTAATAAATGAAGTAGGGAAGATGGGTAGGTTACGCGAAATTACTTGAAGATGTCTTCAAGATGCCGCGCACTAAACTGAAGACACCGAACATCGAACGTTGTATCGCGTAGCCAGTGAAACTAGGTACTTCGCATAAAAGGTCCGGTATGAACCACGTAACACAGAGGATTGAAGGAAACTGCCCCTATCGAGCGTTTATCGGTCAAACCGCCCGGCGAAGTGGAGAATGCAAGAAGCTAGAATGGCGCTAGGGAGGCAAGAGGGATCGGGAAGAAGCGAGGGAAGCGCGTGGCGAGATGGTGGCAGGTAGAGCCGGAGAACGTGTTTGAAGGAAGACGAGGAAAGGTCGAATAGAGAAAAGCCGGAGGAAAATGGGGATGGAGGAGGATGAGAGCCACCTCGAATCTGTCGACCTTGCGCCGGGGCACAATGCAGTGCTTCGTCCCAATAAAGCCCGCCAGTTTATACACGATCTCTGGCAAATACGTTACAATTATCATATAAAAGGATCAGTCTGGGGAAGAAGGCGGCCGCTTATATAGCGCTCCATTATGGGGGAGTGGAGTGCACGAAAGGAATCCCGGTAAGGGCGGAAGATCCCGTGCAGAAGAAGAGACGGCAGGAAGAGAGATGGCGCGGGTATTGATCTGTCATCGTCTGCGCGGCCCTTTTCGAATTTTAGATCAGCGAGAATCCTATGCAAACCTATCCTATTCTGCTCTGTACTTGGCCGGTGCACCCGGCTGAATTCTGGCCAGGCTCGATGAGTACGATCGATTCCGTCTGCCCACGGTTTGGCTTTAATGGGCTTCGTGTAGCGAATCCAAGATGCCGAACTGCTTTGGTATTCTGACATCAGTGGCGTGGCAATTAGAAGGGCCAGCGTATAGCGACGGGCCACCGTCTATTTTATCGGAGCCTTAAACTTCAGGTTGGATTACTGCTTACCCCAAAATGCGGGATATCGTGGAGCCAACAGAGACGATATTATTTAGGCGCAGTGTGAATGGAGATGTAAGCTCGAGGGAATATTGGGCTGGGTGGTGGTTACACAATACGCTTTATTGAGAGCACGTTGATTTGAAAGTTTCAATATTTTAGGGTGTAAGTAACTACTGGTGTAATGTTATTCATATCGATGTGGAACTATTTAGTTACCAAGCGCATGTCAGTGCACCCTGTGATGGTAAATACTGTTTTTAGTAAATGTAGATTTACAGGAGTATTTTAAATATACTTGACCGACGAACAGAACGAAACTTAATTATAAGATATAATAAGATTAAGAGATCATGCTCAGTTAGGAAGCCGAAAAAAGGGTGGTCTTTGGAAATTTTTTACTCAAAAGCTATAACACATTTCTCAGAAAATCTTTTTTCCTCTTAAGGACTGCATCTAGTACCGTGCATCGTAATTTTTTCAATTAAAAATATTTATCAATAGCTAAGTTATTGTCCATCATTCGAAGGTTCTCTAGAAAAAAGGCTTCTGCGGTGACCACTGCTGCTCGAAAGTCGATCATCTGAAATAAAAAATTCAAAAGAATTTACTTACTATATTATATTATCTAGTATTTGAAGGAAGGATTTTTTTATCCAATGCTTAGTTTTCTTTTAATTGACGAAAATCAGGCAGGATTTATGATAAAAATTGAAACTCTTACTTTAAACATCAGCCATCCATTTTTTCCCAAATCAATATTTCGAAAAATCCTTCGTTCATATACTAGATAATATAATATAATAAGTAAATTCTTTTAAATCTTTTATTTCAGATGATCGACTTTCGAGCAGCAGTGGTCACCGCAGAAGTCTTTTTTCTAGAGAACCTTCGAATGATGGACAATAACTTAGTTATTGATAAATATTTTTAAATAAAAAAATTACGATGCACGGTAGTAGATGCAATCCTTAAAAGGAAAAAAGATTTTCTGAGAAATGTGTCGTAGCTTTTGAGTAAAAAATTTCCAAAGTCCACCCTTTTTTCGGCCTCCTGACTGAGCATGACCCCTTAAAGGTAGGATTATTTTCTCTAGAACCATAATTATATTCTTCACGCAACTACTGTTACCAAGGTTTCCCACTGCACAATCAAGATTTCGCCCTCATAGGTATCTTTCCGGCTGCAATTGTGGATCCGGCTGAATAAACGAGATTAGGTCTCAGGTACGTAGATAAGGGCCAATAGGGGTGACCATGGACGGGAGATGTGATCTTAAAGGCTCATTCGAAGGGAAACAGGGAGAAATTGGCTTGGAATCGCGTGGGGTTAAAACTTTAATCAATGCGGGGATGGAACATGGTTGTCTCTCGTTGAAGTAGGAATTCGACTTGCGAGATTGCACTTGCCAGGGAGTAAAGCGGATTTATGTTACGGGATATGGTCGCGTTAAGTTTTGTAACGTCGGTCACGTTAACACACTGAAGCAAGTCCCCGTTAAGAGATTCCCGAGATTAAGTTTGCCTCGTACGGGTAAGAGACAATCAGATACGAAAGGGAAAAAGAGTAATTCAATTTAGAACAAAGTCCTCGGACGACCGCCACTCGCATTGTTTCGAGATCAGATAAAATGTTCAAGTAAACATCTCAAGATTCACGAGCTTTTGCGCGGCGCGCGAATTTCAATAGCTTTACTAAAGGCAAACTAATTTTCCTATCGAAAAAACTTTGAACCTCCCCCCACCCCTGTTCTCTGAATAGTTTGAACTTTGTTCGGAATACGTCGAGATAAGTTATCGTTTTACAGAACAGAACTCTGTTACGTTCGTGTTTTACATCGGGAATTTGAGCGAGCAGGAAAGATAAAACTTTAACACTTGAAAAATTATTGGGTATAAAAGGAGCAAAAGGTACTACGCAGTAGCGGTGTTCTGTATAATATTGGAGCGAAAGAATGATGAAGCCGAAATTGCTTCTTTTTTTTCAAAACGTTTCTGAAGTTTGATTTCATTCAAACGGGTAGTTGTATTTGCATCTGGAATAGATAACTGCTTCGACGCATCATAATACAAAACAAATAATAAATATCTATGGACAGGAATGTAAGACTTCTGCAGGAATTTGGTGTGCCATTATTTCGAACTATTCAATGCAAAAAGTTGGTTTATTGAACAATTTATTCCGACAGAATTAAATGATACGCAATATGCAATAATTGCTCTTTAACTGAAACAGGTTTCTAAGATTTTATATCAGAAGAACCGTTCATCCACATAAAAAATTGTTTTTGCGGCCAATGAGATGGTGCAAAGTTGCTACCAGGGGCGGAGCACCTCCGCCACTTAGTATAAAGCCATCTAAGAATCTCCAGTAGTGACGAGCACTTGTTACATGCCGATAGTTTAACAAACCGTTACTAAACCAATAAGTGGTTCCTTTTCAACACTTTATTTTCGTGTCTAGCACAATATAAACTCAAGATAAATTTTATGGCATTCATTTAAAACCCTTTGTGGCAGTGGCGGATTTAACGGGCGACCAATGAGCAGTTGCTATCTGGGCCCCTGCTCCGAAGGCCCCCCGGGGCCCCAACTTTTAAAAACAATTATGATTTTATCCAAACACTATATTTCCTTTTGTTTCCTATAATTAGGAAATTATAATTAGGTAGACGTTAATGGAACTACCTGCGGTCGATAAAAAGAACTTGTACATAAGCGACATCTCTAGGTACTCTGTGTAGACGAACTTTCGACTTATAGTTGCCACATTTTCTGTTCTCTCTGCCTCTGGCGCGCTGTTGCCACATAGTTCTCTCTTTCTATCGAGAAGTCTTTTCAATACTTCTTCTTTAATAGCCACAAGCAACTCATTAGGTACTTAATTCAGTATACAATTTTTCTAAATTTTTAAATAAGAATTTAAGAGCACCTTCAGCAGTTAATAATATCGAATCTTCTGTACTGTGATTTTCTATTGGAATTCATATAGCTTCTAATGTTATTAATAAGATGTATTATAAATTGTAGATGTGTTTATAAGTTCGCGATTAACTAGTAATACATTCATTTACGAAAATAAATGAGATTTATAATATTTTTCCTAGACTTAAGTTTCTCGGGAAATTATAGTATTTCTGGAGAAATAAGAAATAAGCAATTATAAAATTTCTCGAGAAAGAACACTACTCTCAACGCTTCTCCCAGCACCGCAGCCCAGCCCTATCAGGGTTCAGACCCCTTTTTTTACCGGCGACTTTTTTACCGACACGAAACATGATGAAATTAAGGGGCGCGTTCAGTTTAAATTTTTTAACCCGAAGTGTACAGAACGTTATTAGTCGGAATTTTCATTTCGGTTATATCGTTTTCACTCCTGCAACAGGGTTAAGAATTTCGTTTCGCGTCTGTTTCTGTTCCAAAAAAATATTTCGTTCTTTTCGTTTATCGTTTTCGTTTCTGTTCCGTTCCGGGTCCCAGTTCCTGACCGTTTTACAAGCGAATACTTAAGTTACAGTGCAAATGGATACCAAATCTCCTCGGATATAAGCACACGGATGTCGTCCATGAAAATTGCGACCATTACTTTCTCCCCACTTCCCACGATCTTAACTGGCAAAGGTGTGACGGGTTTATCCACGGAACCATAAATCTTCCTATCACCTCGTACACCGGCTGGTTGCTCAAACAAGCATTCCCTATCAAGCATGCTCTATCTAAAAAGCGGATCTCGGCGGAAAAAAAGAAACGCGCCAGTTAAGTTAACTTAATTGGCGTGCAACAATGTTTGCGTGCCCGTTAAGAATTATGAGGCCGCTGGATATATCGTCAGAGTGGTTAACGCCGCGGTGCACAATCCACCTGGCTCTCGCCCTACGGCTGCAGAAAGTGCCGGTATGTACAGTAAACTTCCATGAACTCTAATATAGTACGCTGTATTCAGAGAGTCCAGAATTCACGGCTATCTTAAATTGAATCTGCCGCCAATGCCAATGCAGCCAGTGTCGCGGCTCCAGGGGCTCGCTCTCCTTATTTCGTGCCTTGCCGTTATCATTTCCTCTCCCAGGGCGTTATCCCCCCCTTAAGAGCAGCTTACGAATACCAATGCCTCGCTTAATCGATTCTGATCGCACCGTAATGCCGTGTCAACGAAGCCTCGTTAATTACCACCTGGACGTAACAATCACCTAACTCCTAATTTTTCTTCAATCCACCTTTCAAGCTGAAAGTCGTGTTACGATCTCTTTCACTAATTGCCATAAGAAAGTTATTAGGATCACACCCCCTATATCAAGTTTCTTTAATTAACACTTTACGCGACTTAACGCTTTAAAAAATTTCACGTATACCTATGCAGTTTCTTCTACAACACCTCCCCGATTAGCTATAAGAATTCTCGCAGAGAGCTTGGAATTAAGAGGCTGCCGACAGGGTTGAAAGAAAATCGCACACCGCGCAGAATTATTGGAGCGGCTCGCAAAGGAACGCTCGTACTAAAGCACATCAATAGCGCCATCTGCAGAAGGTCTGTCCATTAGGCGTGCATGAAAGTTCCTCCGTGCAGACGGCGCCGTTCTCTAGACTCGTTTCGAGGGCACTAAAATTTTTAAGCGCGCTATTAGGTACGGCAAGCACTAGTGCATCGGTCCCAACTGCTGTTCCGGGTTCGACACGCACCACCGCGGGACATCTGTATTTGCGGGAACATCAATTCGCTGGTTTATGACGGCTGGTGTGAATAAAATCTGATCCAGTGCCTCTTGAATATTAATGATCGCCGCGCGCCACTCCGTGTACATATACGCGGCTCACGCCGTACCGGCGATAAACGCGTTTATGGATGTATCGGAGTTGCTTTCCCCGTCTGTTTGCCTGGTTCCTTTTAGCTCCCTTCGCGGCGCTTCCTTCGCGTTCGTACAGTCACTCGTAGCTGCCTTTTTACGATTCCTCGGCATGCCTCGGGACGAATAAGAGAAATAAACAAGCAAACACTGTGTTCCGGGAGCTTCAACGAAGTTAGAAACGATATGCTGACGATGGAGAACATGCCCCCTTCACTGATCGATATCTCGATTTTTGTACAATTCTTTTTGAGTATAGCTGTATGCTCGGCGAGAGTTTGCGATAATTAATGCAGAGAATGGTGTCGATTCGATTAGGTCTGTACTATTGCTGATTGTTAACCCTTAACTGGTATACTGTCTTTTCAAACGTAACTGTTATCTTGGGGTCGTGGCAGACCCCAAATAAAAAAGGACACAGAAATTTGTAAAGTCGACATTAGATCAACCTCTATGAAAACCTATTTTGTACGTAGCTAATGTATAAAATAATAGATACGTAGAAAGTTAAACTATCATGATCAAATTAATTAGAAATTCAGTTTACAAACTTAGACAACCAAATATTTTGCAGCGAACCTTGCGTGCTTGGGGTCATGACTGACCCCAGGATACCAGTTAAGGGTTAATACGTAAGTAGTTTGTGAACAAAATAGAGAATTTAAATATCTGGTGGGCTGATTATGAGGAGTCGAGTTTACCCTTGTTTATGGTCTAATTGTAGATGCACAGTGGACGATCGGGGTGCAATAATGAAATTATGGTTGGAGTTGAAGGATATATAAATGGGAATGAGCTGAAACAAACAGGATGTCGTCTAATGAAAATATATGGAGATTACTAATTCATTAAGGAAACTTGCAGTGCAAATACTGGATTAACATTTCCGTAAAAGATACTCTAATCCTAATGCGAGGTATTACTGTACGAAATTAATTTCTCTACAAAAGCTTGAAGGTCTGATCTAATCCTCACAGGCGAAACTGCGTTGTATGCAAGAGCCGTAGGTATTCAGCGCGATCAGCCACGAAATTTCGATGTGATAAGTTGTAGCGTGCTACTGGTGTCAGTGTCGTGATCCAACTTAGGAGATCTCTATCTAAATCATCAGCTTAAACAGCGTCGGCGATCTCAGCAAAATTGGTCGCCGCTATGCAAAGGGAGATTCAGCAATGTGTTCTTGGAGGATTAATTACTTAAATCACAGACCAAAATGCTGGTTCCCATGTTTATTAAATTATGTCGTCATCCACGTAAATCTAATAATTTTCCTACAGTTTGCTAAACAATTTAAAGAATAAAAATATGTAGGCAATTTTCAGGAACATCAATACCAAATGGGGGTACTGTACGATTGCTTTAAAAAAGTATAAAAAAAGGTAAAATTATTATTTATAAATTGTAAAATTGTACAGAGTGTTTCATAACATGTGGGAACAATTTTAAATAGGATTCCACTGTTTATTAGATAATAATTCGTTTACAAACGAAATAGAATAAAACTTCTAAAATACTGAGCGAGAATGTTTAATTACTGAATATTTATTTACTAGAAGAGACTCGATTAAATTCTCGTTGAAGGAAGATATTATTATATAACATTCATCTGAATAGCAAAGGCGCATTTGAATTACATATTACCTACTGCATCCCCGAAATTCGGATCGTTTCAAGCTAACGAGCTGTATCGCAACCGAACCAAAGGGAAACGTAACTTTGGTAAATCTCACAGCTGATCAACTTAAGGACCCTAGTGGAGGGTCGAATGAAATCAGCAATTTTGGGCCACAGGATCCTGGGAACTGCACTAAATTCTGGAAACTGAAAATCAGCTTTACGAAGCTGCCGGGGCTGGATGGATAACGATGGCTGGGAATCGAGAGTAGAAAGAAACGAAGAAGATTGGTGTGACCTGCTTTCCAAGGGAGTCTGGACTCTGGAGATGAACGAGTCATGCCAACCAACTAGCGCCACTGTCAGCCCGCTATCTGGGGAACCAAAAGAACCAGACGGAAGAATTGCAAGAATGAGAGGGTGCTAGCTGAATAAGACGTGAGTCACATACAGATGCTACTGCGACAAAGTAGCTCTCGCCCACAGAAATTGTTAGTTCATGACTACCTATCTCATTCAAATAATTCCCAACTTTGTGGGAGAACATCGATATATATGGATTCGCATAATATGATTTCTAATGGCTTACTAATTTAGAGAGCGTCATAAGAATAACGTAGACAATATCCTTAGCAAGTTTACTATTTCATGGAACAATATTGTTAATGACAGAAGTAAACATTTGCAAAGTACGAATGTTGAAATGTAATATACAGAATAGTTACTTTAAATATTTTTTGCTGCATCTATGGAAGTATTGCTCTGAGATATTAGCATTTCCCATGCAAACTGAAAGCGTGGATTATAAAATTTGTAGTATTTTTAATATTTATGCATTATAAAATTGACGTATGGTTTCGTCCAGTTGAATTTCTTAAATTTCCTGACAATTTTTAATTAATTGAATACTAAACACTCGTTCTTCCACATGAATTTTACCTTTGTGTACTGTTAATTGTTTATAACAGTTATAGCGATATTATTGAAACAGCATGATGTAGATCTACTGAAACTAATTCTTTCCCAGCGTTAATTGAACGCAGAATCGCATAGTACCGAATCCATGTCTTTGAGGTATTAAATGTATAACACCGTGGCAGCTCGATATCCTGTATTCTACGTTCCAGTTCACCACGAACCTACCTCTATAGAAGCTAATTAATAGGGAAACCTACTGATGTATTAATTCGGACATGTTAAGCATGAACCGCATAGAATCTAATAGCAGACTAGTCGCTCCACAAAGCCTTAAGCTCGACATACCTGCGTTTTATTAGATTAAATGCTAGGACCGTAATTAAATATATTGGAAGTGATGGGGGGTAACAAAGAATATTGATCGAATATGAAGTTTCGAATTAAGTCATATCGAGTATGGCGGAACTAGTATTGGGTAAACTACTGGGATATTAAATACAATTAAGATTTTCGAATAAATGTACATATTCCTAAAGATATTAGCACACTCACATGGAGTTTCGAATATAACAGATTAATAAATTATAGCTAAGCAGTAGTATCATACATGATTAAGCTGTAAGTGTAGTTCCGCGTGCTACCTGTGTTGTTCCACTCAAATGCCTATAACTTCGCCAATTCTCCATATTTTTACATCGCACTTGTTTTATAATATTTCTAAAACATCAATCTATGAAAATATGTATAAAAAAAAAATCCAATTTCTGACACTGTCAAACGGTTATACCCCCTTTAGTAAGAACTCACGAGAGAGCAGGATCGGCTGAAATTTCCTGTCGTGGCGAGCGCAGAGGTATCGTTGCACCTACACGCATTCACTTAACAAACATCAATTATAAGCCCCGCAAACGTCCGTTACACAAAGGATCCGCTGCTAATTGGCGAACGATAAAGAACAGGGGGCGCAGTGTACGGGAACCGATCATATTCGCCAAGAAAACACGTATGTATGTACAGTGGCTGGCTTCGCTGCGAGCTACATACACATTGCAATTATTCCACGGTTCTTAACCGCGTTTGCGGAGCTCCGGGTAACTTTTGTCGCCGGTTACGCTTCATCGTCCCGGGCAAGGATCCACACCGTGGAGCATCGTCGTCCGCAAGCCACCCCCACCACGCTAATTATCACGTACGTACGGATCGTTGGCTTGCTAATGCACATTAACGTGCAAACAAAGTAAGGAAGTCGAGCGTGTAACGACGAGTTCATTGCCGTAGAGATTATGACCGAAGAGGGACCAGCGTGACACAGGCCAGCCAGCCATTTTCGACTGGGCAGCGTGACCTCTGTGCCATAATTCCCTGCCCCTCCCCCATCCCCCTTAGAACGAAGCCATCGGCAGTCCATTCGCGACGAGCCTGATTATTCGATAGGAAATCCTTTTACGATCGACGCCAGCCAGTGAGTACAGGCGATCAGCGAAACCGAAACGGGACGTTCCGCTGTGCCAAGACTGGGAAAACTCCGCGTTCCCCGCGGGCCACCAGGGAATATCGAAAATGCACCCTCGCGAACGCCCCGCGTGGACGTTACGTAAGGCGTAATTGGGTTTATTAGACGTATAAATTGTCCTGCTGCCAAGCTCGCCGCTGAAAGTGCCGTTTTTTTCTCCAGATTTAATTATCTCAGTTGGCACGCGCGAGCGCACTCGTAAAAATTACCGTGTATTAGTGCCCTTTGTTCCTCGGGCGGCGCTGCGAATTTTACGATGCCGGGGGGGTGGCTTTCGGGCAACTTTTCTGGCGAGAAGTCAATAGACGAATATATTTGATTCGGAATTAATTCGCGCGATGGTTTGCGGGGAATTAATTCGGCTCCGTAGTGGGCGTCACTGTTCAAGCGGAAAGTTTTGGATAATCGTAATCCTTGCCGAGGAAAAGTTTGAGACTCTGGAGGGGGCTAACTACTTGGAGATGAAATCTGTTCAAATGTTTGAGGAAATCAGGAATTGAAAAGCCATCTGATAAATAAGTAAATATATATATATATATATTTACTTATTTATCTTTACTTATTATTATTATTATATATATATATATATATATATATATATATATATATATATATATATATATATAAAGTAGTACAGATACTACCTTATGAACCCAGTTTAAATTTGTAATGTAGACCACATAAAAGAAGAAGAGGGGGTGTAAAAATCGATATAGAGAAGTGGATTGATTGTAATTGTAGATCCTTGAATTAAGTGTTAATATACAAGGGAAAGATAGGGAAGAATAGGCATTAAATGTCGTTTCTCTATTTATAGGTAAGAAAACTGCACATAATGTAGGTTCATAAGAAACTTTGATTATGGTTTAATAAATATATATCTCTATTTATAGTGAAACTCAGGTTTGTTTATTCGCCCGTGAAGAAAAGTAACGCATTATACATATAGGTATACGGACGACCCGAGTATAAAAATTCTCTGGTAGTTCCCTAAAATCCAGATCAGATAGTTGTAGGATAGAGAAATAGAGTTTGTGATAATACGACGGCGGATGGCCATAACTGGAAACGGAAGTGAATCTAGAGTCGCGAAAAGGGAAGCTACTCAGATCATGTGGAAATTCTTCACGTTCAGCTCTCCGCGACAGTCGCAATTAATTTTAAATTGCTACGCAGCGACCGGGCAAAGAGACGTTTCGTAGACCAGGAAATAGAATAAAGAGCGAGCGGATGGAGAGCTGGCTGTCGGCCATTTTAAAGCGATTCGAGCATTTCACGCGGGTCTCGCAATTCAATTTAATTGGAATACGCAGCGATGTAACGTAATGTGCGACCAACTGACTTTTACAGGGAGATGTTTCCCAGTAACGAGTAGCCTGGGAAAACAGTTTTGCGAAATTATTAAAGGGAATATGTACGTTCGTGAAATTTTTAAATCGCGAGGAACTTTCGAATGTTTCTTTCTGCTGGCTATTAGTGATGCTTAAGTAACAGGTAGCGCGAAGCGATGAGAAAAATTGAGTAATGGCGAATACAAAGCTTCGTGAAAACGGAAGATGAGATCTACGAGACGTGTAATTGTTTTCATTGATCTACTATAGGTATACTTTTTAAACAAAAAGCCTGCAGTTAAATATAAATACTTGAAAAGGTCGTGCTATGAAATGCCAAATATAGAAATTAATTGTGCATTACATTCGTATAAAGGCGACTCTTTTATTTGCCACATTCCACGAGCTGATTTCTGCGGAATGTTAAATCTGATGAGTGTAGTTTTCACATGCGTAGGTATGCACAGGGACCCGTATGGAGGTGAAATATTTTCGCGAAATTTTTCTGCAGAATTCTCGTCCAACAAAAATGAAATATTCCGAGTTTGTACGTTCTGCCACGATTTTTTACTTTCATAATCACTGTTACTTGCGACGTCCATTTACATTACCCGAACCACGTCGCAGACACCATTCTCAGAAATACATTCTGAAGGGTTTTAATTTTCAATAAACCAGCAAAGGTGTTTACAATGTTTTTCTTCAGTATTTTCCTCGAGCTCATTTTATTAATCGAATACAGTATATTGTATATGAAAAGTTAGTTTCGCGTATCCACGCAAAATAAGGCCACCGAAATTTATAAAAACTGTTATCTAACTTCTCGTTTATGCAAGCCCACGCAAGCCGCCTATAAAACATTTATAGTCACTTCCATCAATTAAAGAATGGCCAAATCACAGCATACGAAGTACATTAAATTCGGCCGCGTTAAACCAACACAAATTGCGCACGGACATGCAGAAATATCGGCAGAAATTCCGTAAGTAATTTAAACGAATTTCATTGGTGTCCGCAAACAAAGTCGTTTATTCGAAATAAAATTTCTGCAATATTGTCCTTACGTGGGCGAAAAATTCCCATTACCCAATACAATTATTTTCACAAGAAACGTACATGGGACTAGATTTAAAAAAAAAAAACGAAATTGGAGAAAGATGGAATTGAAGGAGGTGTAGGATTTATTTCAGGAGACAATACACTAGAGGGGCGAATTTAGGGTCGAAGTGCAAGTAGAAAATCGGGACAATTCGAAAAGCCGGATGTCCCTCGAAATGAGAAACTCCGTGAAAGAGAAAGCCAACGAGAGGGCAATTAAGTCTTATCGTCTGACGCGCACAGTGTTCGCCGTTATCATTTACGCGGCTTACATGCTTCCCCCCTTCTAATCCCATCTCTGGCACAACCCTCCTTTGTTCTGAGCCTTCAAATAATTATCGGTCATAACTCATAGCGGCTGCAATGGAACAGAAATCGAGGAGAAGAGGTCTTTGTTTCGACGTACGTTCGTCGAATCGCGTACCCCCGGGAACGGCTTCCGGGAGAAATAATTTTGGCAAACTTCACCGTGCGATAGAGATTTTTCGAACTTAAGGCTGGTGTATGCACGACTGGTCAGAACTGCGTATTGATTCCAAAATAAAAGGGGATATAGCTGGGGACCATGCGGAGTTCGCTACACGTACACCGTCAGAGTTTTTCTTTGACAGAGAAACCATTTTATATAACGCTACTACCTATTATTTACCCAGAATTTCGTTTCAACACTAATTTCATTGTACCGAAGCTGTATACCGAATATCGATACTGTCGGCATTCAATTTTTGAGTTTTTAATAGAATGTTCTTGCAACTAAACATGAAAGTGATATTATACGCAGTTTGGGTACGCTGCAAAGTAAAATTAATACAATTTCGATTATTCGAAATATGCGCAATTAAATAAGTGTTGTTTAGGGGAGACCGGGGCTGGTTGTCTCAAGGGGTAGGTTGACTAATTGTTAATAACTTTGCACCGACATATGCTCTGCTGCGGAAAGATTTACTGTAGAAAGAAGTCACTTCTACTATGGCATGCATTTATGTCCGACCCCGCGATCGCACGTTTTTTAACATTTATCAGCGTTTGTCGAAAAATTGTCTACGTAAGTCAATATTTTTTCTTAAAGATTTTATTTTTTCACGTTTTATGTAGCTACAATAGAATAAATGGTAAGGGACTATTTTAAAGTTTGTTTATTAGACGATCTATTTGACATAGTATTTTTGTTTACACATAAATAATTGAAGGTTATATAGATTATTGAAGTCAAAATGATCGGTCGGGGCTGGTTGACTAATAACGTTAATTAGGTTTAAATTGTTATTTTGTTATTCTGAAAGAGATTTTTATTTTTTGTTTAAATTTCACTATGTTATAAATACATTATAATTTACGCTTAAGTTGAAAAAAATGCTCAGTTTATTACTAAAATATGAAAGAAAGAAATTAATATTTTATAATGAAACAACTCTTGTGGCATTATGTTATTTTATTACCACTGGGATAAGTTGCTAATAACATTTTCTTAACTGATTGTACATATAGTCAACCTATCCCATACTGTAAGTCAACCAACATCGAAAAACATTAAAATACCTTAATTGTTGTCACACTGAGTCAACTTCAATAATTTAATCAGATTGCCAAATGTATGCCCTATCAAATATACTAACCGGCTTAATGATATTTCGTCCATATAATTGATTAAAAATCAAAAACTAGCCTACCCGGTCTCCCCTACTTAACGAATTAGATTTACGGCGCTCTTACGTACACAGAAGAAACGACTATAAAATGAAATTAGATGACACATTAACGAGCAACGTAAGTATAATGTCTATGTGGCTCGTTACGTTTCGCAGGAACGAAAATCGAGTTACCTGTTTTTCCCCTTGCACGCGCGCTGAAAGGGCGCTCCAACTTGACTGCGTGTATCGCCATTATAACCGTGCTTCGCCACAATGAATCGCATACACGAATATAAATGAAGTTATTCGTTAGTGTGCAATTTGCGGGGACAGCAAGGACGTGCCCTGCTCCCAGAAGAAGAGCTGAATTACAGAAGAGCGAAATTGCGCATTGTTCAGCGGTAAAAAAGGGGGACAGCCGTGGACATTCTTGAGCTTGGAATTCATGGCCGATGGTCTATGCATGAACATATGTTGCTGGCAAAAAAGAAAGAGGATTACGGCGACAACCCTTGCAAACGTGCGCGGCTTTTTACTTGTTCACAGGCGCCGCGCACATCGCCCCCAAGTTGGTAATGTGTTTGCAAAACAATTAATCCCCGTTCCCATTGAAAATAAAGATTAATACCGCGACTAATCGTCGTAGACATAGCCGTGCGAAGCAGTGACAAAGACGGCCCCATGAAAAAGAGGAGCAACGACGGAACCGTGATTTTTCTTGTCAACGTGAAATATGTTTATGAGGAATTTAGACACTGTTTTCACAATTTCGGCGATTTTTCAAAATATGCAGTTTATTAATGGGCAACAATCAGTTGAATGCAGCAGGAAGTTTCTATTGGTATTGGCTAATTGAAATTACAAGTTTTGTTTCTTACTTAAGTGATTTAACGGTAAATTGATTAGTTTTGGTATTCGGTATTAGGGATTTTGACGCAATTTAAGTATGATGTGGTCTACGTGAAATTAGGGGGAGTTTAAGTCTTCATTTTGTTAATTTCGAATTTGTTCAAGGAATATGGAAAGTAAAAGTCTGGGATCTTTGTCATCGCGGAAATGGGATATATAAATGAATTCTTAATTTCGAAACCATCAACTGTACGAAGATTAATGGTGTATCATGCAGATGACAAATCACAGCCGCTTTTCGTGAAAATAATTAAAAAATGACAAACTCCGACACTTCGTATTTTTGTGATAAACTCCAAACCAGCAAAATGATGACACAAACAATCCCTAATTACACGTTGACCACATCATACGTCAATGTTATCAAAATCCCCGATATTAAATGGAAACGATGATTAATTAAGCGTGGAATAACATTGCTGCCAATTCCGAAACATTCGCAAATGTTTGTATTAAAACAGATCGGGGATGTTTAAATACTTGATAACGCGGTAAATCCTGAACGATAATTAGGTTCCAAAGTATTCCCCAAGCATTTAAAGGACAACGTTAAATCTACACCATAATTTCGAATGAAAGCGTACACCTCTATTGCTGTCACGACAATACAAAGCTCTCCCCACAAATAATTAAACAAACTACTCAAAAGGGAACACTTTAAAAAATGAATCCAGATGAAGGGATCCAGAAGCTTTAAGGTCACATTTCGAAATATGTGTTGCGCTACAGTTCACGAGCACAATGGCAAGATCTGAATGAGCATAACCTGTTCCGTCTCCGAGAACGGGACTTATAAATTAGCAAGGGTTTACTCTGGCAGGCGCCAGATAGTCTAGGACCCAAACATTGTAACTCGGGCGTCTGGACAGTGTTTGGAGGTGACGGAAAGTATAGACCAGGAGTGTCGAACTTCCCCACTCCGAGAGCCGCACGATTCGGGCCCCGGGTCAGCCGGTTCCCCCACTTATTTTTCTCCAGGCGTTGCACGAGACCCGGCAGGGAGAGAGTGCGGCACCCGGAGGAGAAATTCATCGGAGTGAAGTAGGTGTGGAGGGGGCCGTTCTCCTACAGCTCTACGGAGCAGGCGAAGAGGAGAAGGAGCCACTGCGGCTCGCGAGCCGCTAGTTCGACACCCCTGGTATAGACGGTCGTCCTGGGAGATTTCTTATCCTCTCCTTGGGGATTGAACCGCAGAGCAAAGGTCACGCATACATTAGGCGATCACTAATAAGCTGTTGATAATTGGGAGAAAGGAATAGGGCTCCACCCGCACAGAGACTGTAGGAGATGCTTTTGCTTGTGGCTAACATTTTCCGACGAGTCAATCGTATTCTAGAAAAGACCGTTCTATAAGACGCATCAAGCGTAAAGACATTTATATCTATACCGTTATTATTTAATACACTGTTATTTTGTTTTCCATACTTGTGCCTCTATTTATTTAACGCAACCTTCTCCACCGCCATTAATTTGCTGTTGGAGGGGTAGATCGCGAATTGGCACAAGAAATTTCGTCTACGTACGTGAGTTACGCGAAATGTAAATTCACGGTCAAAACATAACCGAACATAAAAAAAATATTAAAATTCGATGCCTCTAGTCGCGGTACACGGCTGTTCGCCGAAACATAGCCGTCTCTAGTACAGGCTGGAACATACGATGTTGCAACACCGCATTTCGAAGAACCATCAGTCCGATGACTACACTGCGTTCCACGTTAGAGCATACTCGTTTCGCGCAGGGATACACTGTTGATTGCTAGTAAACCGTCAGGGAAAGTGCTACGACCAATCGCGAAAGTGCTGCGACCAATCGCGTGCGTCAGATCCGTGGGAGCTGCGCAGATCGGTCGCAAATTGGTAGGGGGCGTTGGTACGCTCTTATATGAAACGCAGTGTATGTTCCGGCTGGTAGCAGAGACGTACAATAAAAATTCAAACAGGACTGACGACAGCGTTGCCAGGTTCACTATGTTCCAGCCTGTTACTAGAGACGGCCGTGGCCAAAAGCATCGAAGATTGGCGGTGGTGTCGAAAGTGAGCGCCTCAGAACGACCTTATTGTAAGCTAGGCCGAAAGGGTGTCACCGGCGAAGCAAACAGGGTTGCGTGCCAGTCGATACACTTACTAAAGGGTGGAATTGCGTATTGTTCGGCAGTAAATGGCAGAAGAGCCCCGTGGGGTGGTTGCTAGGGGGGTGGGCGGTGGTGAATGGCGGTCGTATAAAATCCAAGAGGCACAACGGCAGGCCAGAGAGCTAGGAATAAAGTGCAGGGACGTTCAGTGGCAGCGTTCTGCCGCTAACCACTGGCGATTGCGGCCCTTTTTTATGCCGAGTGCCGGAGCGCCGAGCATAAAGCTCGCTCTGCATGTATGCACGGGGACGCGTCAGCAGAAGCTGCCGAAACACTTTAGTGTCTCAAAGCAGCTCAAGACGCGGCATCTCGAAAAGCATCCTTTCAAGCATTGTGTCGGGTCTATCATCGCGAACTTGTCACCGTAACCATAATCGAGACAAAAGGCTCAGAATCAGAGCCGCACGAGGAACGACTCGGGCAGAATATTAAAATACCCAAGGAAGCACAAAGCCCCTTAGTGAGCAACGAAACATTAAAAAGGAAACAAAGAGAAACAAGAGGAAATAGCGTAAAACGCCAACATACAAGCGGCCGCGCAGAAGGAGCAGAAACTAAAATGCCCCCTTACGGAGCGATGCTTGCGAATGAAAGGAAAACAGGGGGCGCGGGGACGTTTTGAAGGAGTAATAGCCGCGCGCAGAGCATCCGCAAGAATTTCAATAAATTCGGAAAAATCAGGCTCCTAAGAGCAGATTCAGCCGTCGCAGCACGGAACCCTGGACAGGGATACCTATTCTGTTCAGCGGCGTTTCGCGCGTCAGGAAAAAAGTTATTCGGTCGAGAGACACCGCATATTAAACGGGCACGTATGGAGCCCGTGCCACCCCGGTGCCCGTTCATTCGTCCAGGCGAGAAAGGGACGGCACTGCTTTGCAAACGATGCAGAGAGATCCGTCGTGTTTACGTCGGCCGCTCCTCGTACACGTCCGCAGCCCTTCTTTTTTTCCCCGGGCGTAACGACAATTCGCGGTTTACTGGCGTATCCGCCACCGTGCTTTTTCCCCGGCGCGGACATTTGCGGTTCTTCGAAAGCGAGCAAAAATCGGGCGACATTGACGTGATCCCAACGTCGTTGAAATTGCAAAATTGCGAAAGGACCCTCCCCGGGCGGGCAGGTGGCCCGCCCGTCGTACCAGCGTTCCACGGGCTGCGTTTTACGCCTGTCGAATCGCGGCGAAAAAGTGTCGAAACGCTCGTGTTCGAGAATAATAATGATTCTGTGGAATAATCAGAAATGCGACAGAGTGCCGATTTCTCCTCGACAGACATTCACTTTTTCACGTCGCTACACTGTTGGGTACCTATTTAGGAGACAGTCTTTATACGTATTTCGTTGAAAAGAATATTCTTTCAAAAAATATTCTCCTTTCGCTCACTTCCGAAGAGAACATTCTTTCGGATAGGTATTTCAAATAACGTTTACAGCGGGGTTAATTAAAAAAGTAAGGTAATTATGCAGAATAGGTGTTTCCTCATCGATTTCAATGATTTTTGGATATGTTGTAAAACTCAACATTCTGAATAATTTTTTCTTATACATGTTACGGCCGCACGGTCTTCGTTTTCGAGGTATTTGCGAAAAAATTCTGTTGATTTATTCCGACGCAACGCGTTCCACTTTCCAACTTGTCCCGGGTATTAATTTGACACCGATATGAGTTTGGAGATTTGAACCAGAAACTTGCGGATGCCCAACACCCTGACTCTGTTCCGCGGTGCCGACGCCGCCGCAAGTTAGGATGACTCTGGTTCTAAAACATCATTTTTTTGCTAGGAAGAGGGTGACTTCGAGAGAACATGTTGGGTTTGTGGGGGCTCCTGTCAACACCCTGACTCACATCGGTTCGCTACCATGCTTTAATCTAGACTCAATCAATACTAATACCCGGGACAAGTTGACAAAGTGTAATGCGTTGCGTCGGAATAAGTCAAAAGAAGTTTTTCGCAAATATCTCGGAAACGGAGGTCAGCTTCATCATTTGTTTTGTCTCATGCTGGCGCATACGATGCCACGGACGCGTACTGTAGGTACTCATAAGGCAGAATACATCGTAGTATAGTAGCAGCAGTTCGGAAACGAAGGTTGAGCGGCGGTAACATGTGTAGGAAAAAGATGTTCAGAATCATGTTCCCGACAACATATTTCAAGGTCGTCGAAATCGGTGAGGGAACACCTGTTCTGCATAATTACCAAAAGTAATTATGCTAGGAAGAAAACATCCAGGGAACATAAAGCTCCTCTGTTGCAAAGGCGTTTGTACATTTCAATTTTCGACAACATTGTTCTGAACCCTTCAGAAACAAAGGTGCTTTAAAGACATTTCTTCTGATATCTTCTGATTACATTAGTAGTCCCCCGAGAGGTAGCATAGGTATATTTGTTACTCAGCGATACGGGATTCGTGATCACGTTGGATCGCAATACGTTACCGCTAAGCCGAGATAATTATTGCTGAATTCAGCTTGTGGTTTTATAAATGCAGCGGCTTATTCTTTTGTAATATTATATTATATATATACTTGTACACCCATAATAATTATGTATTTGTACACCCATAATATTACAAAAGAATAAGCCGCTGCATTTATAAAACCACAAGCTGAATTCAGCAATAATTATCTCGACTTAGCGGTAACGTATTGCGATCCAACGTGATCCCGACTCCCTTATCGCTGAGTAACAAATATACCTGTGCTACCTCTCGGGGGACTACATTAACGAGCTATTCGCGATGTTTTACTAGCGACGTAATTGCCCTACGCAATGTAAATAATTGCGCCCGTACGTGTTTGGACGTTCTCACGTGGGAGGCACGAGAGGACCGTGCACAGAAGCCGCGAAGATTATAAGTTGGCGGATGATTTTCAAGGGCGACGGAAACAGGCGATCTGCGGAGACACCGGGCTGATCCCGTCGATGTATCGTCGAGCTGTGGCAAGGTGTAAGGCCGCGTGAGAAAATGCTGGAACGTTAGGCGAAAATGGCACGCGCGGGGGAACGAGGCACACAACAATACGTGGACCATTCGGTGAATCCTAATGACGTAGTCGGCTTTCCTGGCCCCAACCAGGGATAACCGTAATGGTTTTATTCGTTTCACTTATACTCGAGCTTTCCCTGATTTAAAGGGCTCTAAGTACCGCCGCCATTCTACCCGGTTCTCTTCCCGCATCGCTGCGGCACGGATTTTTCTTCCAGGCATCCAATTCTTTCTGCAGGAATTCCGAGCACACGCGGTCCCGCTGCTTCGGTATGAATCCTTTGGTAAGGCGGTAACGTTCAATAGCGAGAAGCTTACAGGACATTCGAGCCAGCCAGAATGGAATTTCGAAGGGGAGAATTTGAGTGGAAATATCGTGGTTCAGGTTGGTTGAAATTGTGTAAGCAGAAGAGTCACAAGGGATGAAAATAATGTAATATGTGTACTGTAATGATGCAAGGTCTTGTCCTGTTATTCTCGATAGTTTTATTATTAATTATGGATTAAAATAGCGTGTCGTTTCCACTCAAAATTTCTCATATTTTGTATATTTGTTATGTTAAACAGAGATGCTAAGTTCATCGTTATATATTCTTATTTAATTTATTAAATGTCGCACCAGCTTAGAGCTACCTCCTACCGACCACTGTTACAGTACATTACATTAATGGACGGTGTTGTAACGAGTATTGACTACTTAGTTGTGCTTAAAACCGTGCGTCTTAAAATCTAATACTATTCTAATTCATTAGTACTACCTAACAGAATATCTCCCTATCTCTGTCTTACAAACTGACTATAGATATTGAGCTGTGTGTATATAACTCAATGGCTCTAGATGTGTAGTGCATAAAACGTAACACAGATAGAGAGGGATAGATCCACCGCTTATCCTTTATTTCCCTCGGACCACTGTCTCTTCTACTTCTTCTCACTGCTGTTCACTCTCCAGTTTGTTTAAAGCTCAATGCTCCCAGAGTATAAATAACCTGCAATATTAGTTCAAACAGTCGACTGTAGAATGGTGATTAAAAGAAAATGTAATATGTAACCAACAACAAAAAAAAGTTCCTAACGTCAACAACAACGAGCCAGTTGTCTATAACAAAACAAGGAGCTCCACTCCATTTACAAAAATACAGAATGCTTCAAAGAACATGCCCCTTGCATGTTTCTTATTCCCCTCTATGGCGGCACAGTCACTAACGCAAGTATATAAAAATATCATTTCGAAACTTCCCTTTGACTGTCCAGTGCTCTCGAAATCACATGTGAAAGATCCACAGCTAGAGGACACGCGTCCGCTCTCATTAGCCGTCGCTGGCCGACGAAGTCAGGGCGGAGGCAGTTTCTTTTCACCTCTAATTAGTGTCTGGCCCTCATTTTGCCGGCGCGAGGCTTCGAAGCGAAGTTACGGGCGAGCTGTACGGATTTTTCACGGAACACAGCTGTGGGTTGCATAAAAACCGAGGCGCAAGAAGCGCCATGGCCGGCAACAACTGTCGACCATTGTATCCGCATTAGGTGCGTCCCGACGCCTGTGCAGAGCCTCGAAGAACGACGACGGTTGGCGTCATCTACGGCTGAGTTGTATTTCATAGCGCAGCTCGGTCGCCCTTACCGAACTTACCGTCTCCTTCTTCCCCTCTTCATTTCCCACCGTCCTCTTCCATTTCTTTTCGTATTTTCACCGGTGCCTGTGTTCCTGCCGCCCTCAGCTCCTGCATCCCGCTTCCCTTCTTGGTCTACCTTATTTTTATTTGTCGCTCCACGTCCATTCTTGCGTTTCTTTTTCTGCTGCTAGTTTCTCGTACACTTTACGCCCTGCTTTCTTATTTTCACTCTTCCCTCCTTCCGCAACTTTCAACTCATCTATCTTACTCCCTTCTTCCTCACTCATCTTGATCTACATTCTTTTTAATCCTCATTCAGCATTCATTCTTGCGTTCCTTCTTCTTCGGTACCTTTCAGCACAGTTTTTGCCCTTTCCCCTTATTTTCACGCGTTCCCTTCTCTGCAGCCTTCAGCTCCTTTATCTTAATCCCTTGATCCATTCCTCTTCATCTATCTTCTTTTTACTCGTCGCCCCACATTTCTGCTTGCGTCTCCTTTTCTGCTGCCATTCTTCCGCATTCCTTCCCTTATTTTTCCTTATTTTTACTCCCGTGTAATATTCTGCTTCTTCGTCTTCTTCCCTTCCTGCCCATTCCTCTTGGCCAACCGTCTTTTTACTCGTCGCCCCACATTCGTCCGTGCGTTTCTCTTTCTGGTGCCATTTCTCTGCACGCTTCGCCTTGCTTTCTCTTCCGAGAATTTCCACTGTCCGGCCAACTATTATTTCCCTTCAACTTTATCGCCGCTTGGAAGCGGAAGGGCCACTAGCTGGGGCCGACTACGGCGCGCGCAGCAAGAATGAAACCGACGAAAAATAACACGGTTGTAAATTCCGGGACGCCAGGCGGATGATCGTAAAGCGGGAGTTTGTAATGGACACGATGCGCGGCGCGTATGTTTAGAGGGGTTTAGTGAACGCCCGAGTCAAGTGCTCAAGTAATTATCACGTAGAAATTAAACGCGCCCAAATGGCCAGTTAAATTACCCGCGTGAACGAATGGACGTTATAAAGCTCGTTTCGCAGCCTACTTTTTCGGCCGGCACGACGCGATGACCGAGATAATTGAAGCACGAAACGCGTTTGATATGACACGTTAATTGATGTTGATTCTACGCTGCGTTCCATATAAGAGCGTACCAACGCCCCTACCGATTTGCGAACGATCCGCGCAGCTTCCACGGATCTGACACACGCGATTGGTCGTAGCACTTTTGCCATTGGTCGGTAGAATTTTCCCTGCCGGTTTAGTACCAATCATCAGTGTATCCCTGCGCGAAACGAGTACGCTCTAATGTGGAACGCAGTGTACTTAAGGCAGATCTAAGATCGATTATTTAAAAGAGCGTAGGTAGTAGCAAGAGAAATAGAGTTGCCTAGAGATGGTTGAGGGAAAATGATTTCATATTAATTTCCTATCACTTGTTAATTAATATTAATTGATGGTTTATGGGTTTACAAATTAAAAGGACTCATAAAAGTCGATAGAAATAACAAAAATGTAATGGTGCCCTTCCAATACATAAAATCGGATTGTATTCAGGCACGTTTAATCTGTGAACCTGTTTTTTTTTAAACCAGAAAACACTACGTTCCCTGTTTTTTTAAATATTTGTTCTTTAAGAGCCTCTAACAGTCTGTAATAAATTTATGAAAGCAACAAATTCCACAGAAAGCTATTTGACTTTTATTTTCTTAGTAATTTTTAAATATTGGAATGTCTTTGGATATATTTCACCTGTTCCTGAATCAAGATTATCTTTTTATTTGCAAACAAGTTTTTCTCCCTCCTAGGAAGTTACTATCATTTCAATTTTTTCTTTTCACTGTTATCCAATTTGCGTCTAACCATATTCTTGCCCGTTTCTTGTCTAGATCCCTTTTCATTCAAGACGCCTTCCGACCATCCAGTTTATTTATTTTTTATGTACTGCGAATGGAAACGGTAAATGGACCGTATTCGGAAAACCGAAGGGCAAGTAGATAAAGGAAATTCGGTGTTGAAAGTTTCTGCGATGAATTCCACGTTACTCCTTTTGAACGGAAACGTACTTAGACTTTCCTTTCTCCTTTACTATTTCACCCTTAATCAAATTAGTAACACTCTCCGAAATAATAACAAAAGTCTCAGACACGTTCATATTCACACTTCGTACAAACAGAAAATTCTAATACAGCTTGTGATACAAGCTTAACATTTAATTTAAAATACAGTAGGTACCAGAATTAAGAGAGCTTTCTTTGTAGTCTTCAGGGTACAGGTACATCGAGATTTAATTACATTTCTGTGGGTTTAATTAAGTTACCAGTTACCTTCGGCCGATCAAAACACTCGCCCCCGTTTTCATTTCTTCTTTTCCCACCCGTCTGCATTCGTGTTACCGCTGCTTCAACAATTCTACTCCGTTCTACTTTCATGCGCAGGAATTCAGTTTCAAAAGCAAAGGAGAAATAGGAGGGAAATGAGAGCGAGGCAGGAAAGGGAGGAAGAAAGAGGGATCGTTACGGATTTCCACGACTGAGTGATCACAACGATTTATACGTACGCGGCACGATAGATTGCATTGCATTGTATTATGTTCTACCCTGCTTTGCATCCAGTCGATACCATTTATTGACTTGCGCCTACCCCGTCTTCGTGCGTACAATCATTTCCCTGCGAAAATCTTCTTACCCTGCTACATCGACAAAATAGGAAATAATGCCGCACCGACTTTGCAATGTAGTTTTAAATTTCAGATCGAATTTTATTTCAAATGCTTCTGGTGCTGAAACCTTCGATCCCCAACCGCAACGTCCCTGTCATTCTATTTCCCTGCGGTAACGTTTGTCACGCTTGAAAAAAAAAAAAACAATTTCAAACCGTGCTGGAGAATAAAAAAGTGGCAGACTCCGATTTTACAACCAGACATACATTTTAACTTTATAATCCGGCAAGTTAATTCGACTTTCGCGCATCCAGTTGGATCCTGGTTTTTTGCCTGAATCGATACAGAGATCGACTTACAGTCGAGGGGCTCGAGAATCAAGGGAAAATGGGACGTCGAAGGTGAGGCGAGATTGTGATCGAGTGTAAACATCGACCGATTGTAGAAGAAGCGTAGAAAGGGAAGCAGGGGTGAAATAGGGGTAAAAAGGGTACGGGTGGGAGTTAGAGGCGGGATGGTGTTGGGGAGACAAAAAGTGAGGGAGGCGAACAAAAAAGTAATTAATTTCGTCACGCCAATTCTATTTGCTCGACGTCGGTTCCAACCCCGCACATTCGTCATCGCGCGTCCACAAAATTATTCGAATGGCAGAGGTGAAAGAATCCACTCCTGCATGCGGAAGCCGCTCGCGGCAAAATTGAAGGTTGAGCCGCGACGGATTTAATAGCGGACAGATTGTCCACCCTACTCGTTCCAGTTACCGATAACCCGCTGATGCGATATTTTGCCCAGAAAGAACGTTTCTCTGGATCTGGATCCAATTAAGCCGCCATTCACCGCGGCATTTCCAAATTTCCGCTTCCTCGGGACCTTCGTTTTTTATTTCGAGTCAGCGAAGTCGCGAAGCGGGTGCTGATCGATCGTTTATGGCGACCTATCCGTTCGGTACCTGATGGGTGAGACCTGTTTTAAATAATTAATTTAATTTGTGATTTAATCCTATTTACTCTGCTCGCTTTGGTGCGTAAGTCGCAGTGCTCCGTGTGAAACATTATGTTTGTTTTGAATAAATTGGAAGAAGGGAATTGTTTATGCAGTGTTGAAGAATATTAAGGAGCAGATCAGGATAGGGTGTTAGACAACAGTTACATTCCACATATTAATGTGTGCTGTAAATATTGTTTAAGTCATTGTACGTCTACAAGTTGTAATTGTTTCCTTAGGTTAACTTGAAAATGAAATGTTCAGTATCAGAACTAAAATATCGAAAGTTATGTACGTTAAGGATTATTAAAATAGTCAACCAAGAAATATATCTGACATTTTTTAACAGTTTTCTATCTATACGTATAAAATTCAAATCAAATGCTACTGATAATCACGATTCCTCAGAAACCACTGATCCAATGACCAGGAAATTTTGTAGGTAGGTTCCTCTCGGCCCCTAGGTACTCGCTAAGAAATCTTTTTAAAAAACTCCCTCCCCTTCAGTGAAAAACCATATCTAATCTATATATATAAAATTCCAATCAAATACAAATGATAATCACGATTTCTCAGAAACCACTGATCCAATGACCACGAAATTTGGTAGGTAGGTTCCTCTTGGCCCCTAGGTGCTTGCTAAGAAATCTTTTTAAAAAACTCCCTCCCCTTCACCAAAAAACCATATATGTATAATATAATGTATATATAGGTTATGTACGTTATTGCGTCAGATCGTACTCGCGGGCGAAAATTCGAAAAATTTCGTTGCAATCAGGAGGAAATCCACTGCATTTTCACAAAGTCTCAGAATTTTTTGAATTTTCGGGTACGGGATCTTTCCTTGTGAGTGACTGATGATTCAACAACGCCCAGCTCAAGAAACCGTTTAACTTTAGAACGTGAAATTTCGAAGGTACATTGTTTTCATGACGTAGGCGAGACCACTAAGGAAGAATCTCTGGAAATTCTGTCCCCAAGGGGGTGAAAAGTGGTAAAATGTATTTTCTCTAAATCGTTAATATCTCTTAGGCCCGATTAGATATCAACTTGGTTTTTACATACAAAGGTTTCGCACACAAATCCCTAAAAATCAATTTCAGGACTTTGCCCTAATCAACCTCTAAGGGGGTGGTGAAAACGGGTGATATTTATTTTCATGCAGTCCTTAATATCTCTTAGGCCCGAAGCGAAGCGCGGGTGTATATATTGCTAGTTTATGTATAAACACACGCGACAACCTAAATCCAATTTAAATTCCGAACGAGTTTGCTGAGACATAAATGAAGCTAATTTAGTTTAGAAACGCGCAATAAATTTCCACCACCGATGCTTACACATAAATTTAATTCGCGATTCGTTAATTAAAGATCATTGATGGTGATAAAAAATATGAAACGTCGTGCACGTGGCTTTCCATGCGTACATACATCGACAGCTTCGTTGGCAGGTACAATCTGAAATTATTTTTAATGACGGATGATAGATGCGACCTTTGACGTGATTCCCAGTGGGCAGGATTGAGAGAAGTTATTACGCGGCTTTAAAGCGGCTCATAGTGGACAGGCCTCGGCGTTAATTATCGCGGTAGTCCGGATTTTCCTGATTACTTTGTAAAAGTTGCGACGCCGCTGAAGCATTGAAAACGAATTGAGCTAATTGCACGGCTTGCGAATGACAAGTCGACTTTTCAACTTATTCAATGCAGATCTCGTATTTCGATTTTTAATCTTTTCAATCACACGCGTAGTTTACTAATACCCTTTCAATCCCTTCTCATTTATTCGCTCTCCAAATACCCAGTAATTTACGATGCTCGACCAATATTTCTTCAAGCTATTTAATTCAAAACGAGCGTCTATACAATCGTTTAATGCATCTACTGGAAATTAAATTGAATCGCCCAATGTTTTTATTGCCTCTTTACAGGCAATGCTAAGTAAAAGCGTAGTATTAATACGAAAGAAATTAGCTAAAATTATTTTCGTAATATTAACCATTAACAAGTAAACAAATGGAAGGTTGTTACGCAGTTACGTAATTATCAATGATTTAATTAAAATTATATTAATCAATGTGTATACTAACAAAAACTATAATGGGTAATCCTGAATTTAATATTACTCAAGTAAATAAAATATGTTATACGTATGGGGTGAGCGGATACTTGTGTGAGTAGCTGTATATACCTAACCTACTTACACGCTGCAAATTTTCCGTATTTTCGCAGCTCTCAGCATTCCTACGCGTGGCCACACTTTATAGGAAACGTCCAATGAAACCGCGGAATCGTCTAGGCGCAACCTGCCCCAATCCGATTATACGTGTGTACTATAGCAAATCGTGCCATTCGTAAAACGATTTCACGGTACGACTCTGCCGGATCCAGCGCTAATAGCCAGACGCGAACACGCGGCCGATACATATTGGGAACGTAACGAAAAACTATCTACGAACTGCCCATACACAATCGTTCGTTTCCACGGCTGCAGCGTAAGAAAGCTGCACCCGCCGCCATTATGCTCGGCCAAAGCAGCCCCCACGGATTTTTATCGTTCTTTACCCGCGCTGCAGCGGCATCAGCGTCTTTCCCTGAGTACCTATTTCAATAGCAATGGAAAAATAACGTCGCCGCAATAAAAGCAACCACCCTCCGATCCGTGGGCACTTCTATCGGTGCTACGTAGAAGCGAACGCGGGGGGTGGTCGCGTTCCAGAAGACGTCGCGGGGGCATGTCTCGCGGAACGCCGACCGGGGCCACGCGAGCTCTGGCTGCAGGATGGAAGAGGATCGGAAAGGGGGCAGAAGTTAGATGTGAATGGAGATAAGCGTCCCCATCGGACCGAATCAATGTTCATAACGGAGCGACTCGATGATTCGTATGGGAGAAAAGTTGCTGCGGCCAATCGCTGGGCTGGCTTTAAGGAAAATTGCGGGCGAGTTTATGGTTGCGGTTTCAGATCCACGCGAAATTGCTGCGATATTTCATTGGGTGTGAGAGTTAGAAGTTTAATTGTGAGTGCGATGGGGTTGGGAGTAATTGATATTGGTTGTAGGGTGCGTGTCGAGGAAGGGTGTTAGAAACTTGTGGGCCTCGGAGTGCTTATTTAAGGGCCGTATAAACGGCTTATTTTTTTGTATCAATTTTTGGGAATTTTTTGCAAACATACCAATGCGCTAATCCTTTCGGAACTTTAAAGGTACTTTATTTAACATTATTACAAGTAAAAAAAAAATGATAACAGTAAAATTATAATAAATACAAAAAATAGAGTAGCATCTGAAATAGGTTTTTTCGAGATGCAAAACGGCGCCGGTTGTAGACGTCTCTGGTAGTTATGTGAAACAGACCAATCAATTTTTTTTTTTAATTTATGTGCCAATTGTAAGAATATGAACTACAAATGGTGTAAAAAAATGGATGTTTTAAAAATGGCGGAACTTCAAACAATTAGGTGTGATTTTCGCCTAAAATTCGCGTTTTATTTGTTTAAAAACAGTGGTTAAAATTAATAATTTGGTTAAATCTTGTGGTTCATGTTTTGAGGAATATTATAAACTAAAAGTGTGCAAAATTTGAAGCTGATTGGTGGAATAGTTTTTGAGTTATCCCCGGCGACTGGTTTACATAAATATAAGTGATAGTATCTTAGAACCTCTTTCTTTGTTTAGATGGACAGTATTTATCATAAAAGTTAGTGATCCTTTTTGAAACACCTTTGCATACAGGACGTTTCACCACCGGTGATCAATACTCTAGGGGGTGTTTCCACAGGCCAAAATAAAACGAAAATATGGAATATAATTTTTTAATATCGCTCTTCATTTTCGAGAAAATTTGTATAAAATTTACAGTTTTAGGCGCCTGAGGAGCACGCGTTCAGCTGTCCGTAGGACGTTCCCCTTACATCCGTGTGCCCCTCAAGCGCCTGAAACCGAACTTCGGTGCACGCGTGTTTACCCGGAATTCAAAGACAATTTTCTCGAAAACTAAGCGCGATATTAAAAAATTGTATTCCACATTTTCGTCTTATTTTTGGCCTGTAGAATCATCCCTCAGAGTATGACCACCTGTAGTGAAACACCCTTATACTATAGATGCTTATAGATATCTATGATAGAATAATGACATGTTCTATTGTTTTATTTAACTTGTTTAAAGCATCATATTTAAATATGACTGAAGCCTTTCAGCTGCAAATCAAAGTTGTATATAAATTTATTTCCCGGGATTATCAATAAATGATACTGTTTCTAAAACCGAAATTGGGTGTAGTCTGTTCCCGTTTCCATCATTTCTCAGTGAACGATAAAATAATACAGCGGGTTGGTACGAACATTTAATCTGACATTTGTAATATTTATTGCTTAATTGGTCCCAAAATGCCAATTGATGGGATAACAACGCCGCTAACGAACAAAATCAAACGCATATCAGTTACTGAATATTAATTGATACATCGAGGTTGTTCATGCAACACACGCGACCAGGTAATTAAGCATTTTATGAAGTGTCAATTGTTGATCGTGTGCTGTAAATAAAAGCCATAGAAAGAACAAGGGTTCGCCAAACATAGAGCACATAATTATTAAATTTACCGTTGAATGTGTCGTAATACAGATATGCCAAGATTTTACAAATTTATTGAACAACATGACACAACAAGTTTTGTTTCAAAAACGCTATAACTTGCAACAGAGAACAAGAAGAACTGCAAACTGGCGTTCGTTTCTAAGAAAATGATTTTAAAATCCGCCAAATTCTTTTCTAAAATCGATCAAATTTTATTACAGACGAAACCTAAGATATCTTTAGCATGAATCTTACAATCAGACTACTGTAGACAAATTTAGAACACTTTAGTATCAACACCATAACTTGAATGATCTGTGTAAGATTTCATCCTCCTTATCCTGTAACTTATTCTTCACGGTTTTCCGCTCCACAATAATTTCAACATTCCTTTGTTTCGGAGACAATTCTAACTCGTCTCTAGCGATCATCTGCTGCCACTCGCTACCGAAGAATACGTCTGTCTTTACGTCTTATCTCGTTTCGTCTTCTGCGATAAATATCCTACAATATTGAAAACCATCCTTCGAAGAACTCAACGACTTTCCCTCGTGCACCAAACACAAACAACGACCATGCTCGCTGCAGCTCGAGCCACGACTGACATCTCATTTCATTTCCGCGCGGACCACTGCGTTCGTCTTTTTTGCACGCACGTATAACTTCGTTAGCCTTCCTTCCACGCGTCTACGGCCTTGTTCGTCCTCTTTCCACGCGCCCAGGGCTGCAGCCGTCTCCCTTCTGCAACCAGTCGCTGGCACCCTCGCGCTCCATCGAGCACCAATAAAGAACCCAGTCGCGGCGATCGGACCTTCGCTGGCGGCTTTTTTCAACTCCGCGCGGACAACGCGTTGTCCCTTTTGCGCGCGCTTATAATTTCGCTAGGCTTTCTCGCTCCCGTCCACGACTCCGTGCGTCCTCCTTCCACGCGTGTAAACCATCCTCTGTCTTCCTTCGTGTGACGCTTGTACCCACCGCGGTCATCGACCACCAATAAGGAACTTGGTCGCGGTGTGAGAATAGATTGACAGCTGTCTTCAAATCCGCGCGGACAGCTCGTTGTCCTTTTTGCGCGCACTTACGAATTCGTGGTTTTTTCTTGCTCGTGCCTGTGACACCTTCACCTTTCTGCGCGTGCTTTAAGGCTACCGCTGTGTTCCTCCTGTGCTTGTTCACACCTTTTTTGCCGCGATCAGTCGGGCACCACCACGACCCCAGTCCTCTTTTTTCATACACGTGCATACAACTTTGTCAGCTTTCTTTTACACGCATCTGTAACCCACGACCTGTGTCTCAGACCCAGTTCTTTTTTCTCCGTGTAGGAACAACCTGCTCCCTCCGTTTTTGAGAACTGGTTGCTCAAATCGTTCTTTCCTTGGTCAATCTAGAGCCGACGTCAAAGGATACCGCTGCGCGTCTAGCCTCGGGCTCCCTTTTTTTCTGGATGTGTGGACAAGTTTGCTGGTCTTTCGTGCAAGTGTTTAAGATTACGTTCACCTTTTTTGTAAGTCTAGTTGTTCACACCTCGTTAGAAGCACGCGCAACTCAGTTCCCCCTTTTTTGTAGGCCTAGCTGTTCGCACCTTGTTAATAGCACGCGTCGACTTCGTTTCCCCTATTTGCCTTCCGTTTGTCGGGCGCCGATTAAAGAAGTAGGTAGTCGCCGCAAGACGATATATGCGAGTAATCTTTTGTTCGCCCTAGCGCGGGGATATTATCTAATTGTCACGCGCTGATTTGTTGCTTCCTGCTATGTGTACCTATATTAATTAAGCAGCTGATTTAGGAGATTTTTTCTTGTATTTATGACTGTGCAGTTAGAGTAGAAACGGTGCTAGCAAGTGTTCAAATATCGGGATTAAGCGCCGAAGCGACAGTCCTCATTGCGAACTCGTAAGTAATTTAAATATGAACTTTATTTGATAAGTTCAACTGCGGTGCTGGCGAATTGTTTGAACTCATTTCGTTGAAACTGAGATTGTCTTAAAAAACGACGTATCACGTTTGCAGAAAAAACACGATTTGGTTTTATTAATCTCTGAAACAGGTGTCATGTTTGCTCCAGCGATGTTTTGTTCTCACAAACCAAACTAAGCGAATCCGTAAAATAAGAAGTACCTACCAAGCATGAAAGTAGCAATTATGAACGTGGTCTAATTGTAAGTCACATCTTCTCATTTCGCGATATTTAGACTTCTGCGTTTATGTAATCGATGTAATACAAAATAACAGATAAATTCAATTTTTGCAAACTTTTTACTTAACTTTAATAATCACCGGCACTAGTGTGTGTTTAAGTACTAGGTGTAACTGAGACATTTTCAATTAGTGGAGTTGATCAGTTTTGCTTCCGCAAGGCCCACATACGCAAAATATTTCCAAACCCTAAATCCATATATACAAAAAAAAGAAGCATTTCCAGTCGAACGCGGCTTCCATTCGAAAGTCCCAAACACCATCCTACGCCGGCCTGATCGTACTGAAATCGTACAAGGAAACAGACCGAGAAGTACTTGTTTAGATCGCGTTCCCCCATCGCGCCTACCATCTTCGATTCAATTCCAGTAACTTCGCGTGATCGTTTCGAAAATCGTCGTTAAGTCGTTTAAACGCAGCGCAACGGAGCTAAGGCAGGCATAGCTGGATAAACCGCCGTCGCCACTGGACCGGAACGAGCGTTCATTTAGATTAGGAATCTTAATACAGCAGTTATCTCCCACCCTCTCCCCCTGTTCTCTTTCTTTTTCCCCTTTCACGTCCCAGCCCCCTCTTCCCGGTTGTCGTGCTCGTGACTTTTTGTCGCTGGCGTTTCTCCGTTCTTTACTTCAAGACGGAATGGCGGCCTATCTAGATAAGGAGCCAAGTCGCTCTTATTTTTCGTCTTAAAAGAGTCCGCTCGCGTTTCATCCTCCCTCACGCTCCCCCCCCCCTCCCCCCTTTGATATCCCCTCCTCTCCGCGCTTCCCACCTTCCGTAAAGTTCCTCCTTTCGCAGTCCTGCGAAAGAAAAATCGCGGAAGGGCGCAAAAACCTGGCCGCCAGTGACATCGGTGAAATCCTGCTTTTCCAGCGTGCTTTTAAAGGACCTGACTCTACCACGGTTTTAACTCGAGTTTGATTTTTTTCTCTCGCACTATGAGCGGCTTTTTTGCTCGGCGGCTCGGGTCTGTGTTTTTTGTGTTACGTTCCCTGTAATCGAAACGAGCAGCGCAGAGGGTATGTACTCGTATGGTAAGGTTTCTGGTAACTTAACGTGTTACTCGAGGGATGTAACTTATTAACAGTTTCTGGAATTTTTATCTGAGCTTTCTTAAGAAGTATCGCTGGGTTATTTTGTGCCACACGAACAAGGCAAGATCCCCAATAAGGGAATTCAAAATATTATTAAACTTAATATACTGGGGATATGGAGAGGATATATAGATATGTATTACCTACGCATTTTTTTCGCCGCACAAATTCACTCTAGGGGGTTGAAATTGACCCCTGAAAGTTCGGCTGTTTCCCGATTTTCTGTTATAACTCGCGAACTATGAGAGATAGAAAAAAGTTTTCAGACAAATGGGTTCTTCTTTTAGTTAAGACTATGTTATGGTAAATTACAGTTTTTACAGTTCGCGGGTTACAACAGAAAATCGGAAACTAGCCGGATTTTCAGGGATCAATTTCAGTACACTAGGAGTTAAACATCTGAATTTAAATAAAAAAAACTTCAAGGGCAATTCTTTCATTGCTTCTTAATCACGGCATAAGTACACGAATATAATTTTTTTTTCAGCGGAAAATATACATAGGTATGTACGATCAAGGTGTAGTAACACAGAACATGTTCCTTATCTGACAGTCGAAACAGTATTTGATTGAAATGAAATAAGTGCAGACAAAACACAGCTAACTTGCACGCGAGAATTGTACCCCCCTGAAGGTGTTAGGATCCGCGATTCACGGCAAGAAAACTTTCCACCAAAAAAGAGCTCGTTTACAACCAATCCTAGGTACTTTTAAACCCCAGTCGCTGTGCGATAATTAATGAAGGAGAGGCCAACTCAGATGGGAAACGTACAAAGAGATTCGTAAGCGATTAGCGATCGACTGCATCGGGGTAAAAAGAGGAATTGTTGCGCGACGGCAATCAGGGAAAGAACGTTGACACGATTACACGGTGCTGTTTGATAGATGGAGGCTCGAAGAGGGCGAGAAGAAACAGGGCGGAGGGACGCGAGCACGCGAGTCGCGAGGAAGAAAGAAAACGGACAAAGCTACGAAGATTTGGTATACGAAGGGGATGGATCGAGGCCCGCGCGGCGAATAAAGAAGGATAAGATTGATGTCGCTGAGTAAATTGAACGGTACCAGTGACGACAGCGCGGCAAAGCCCGCAAATTATTCTCGCCCGGGGCCCTAATTTATTTCGTCAGAACAGAGCTGGCTGCAGGGGCACTGTGCTCCAACGCCGTCGCGGACAGGTGTCCCACAAAGGTTTAACAACAACCAGGAGTTACAAGGGAGCTGACTTTTCCTTCTGACGTGCAAGTGCTTCGAATGCAGGGCTTTGAAACTCGCAAGTTGCATATCTACTACTTCTGTACGGGGCGCTGGGTTTCGCGGATTTTTCGAGTAGAGTCGAGGACGATGTAGGGTTTCGGAGATTGTGTCTGGAAGTGTGATTTAGGCTAGGGCATTTTGTGGTGCACGCGGAGAGAGCTTGGGGAAATATTTCTCGCGAACGAAATATTAGTGGATGGCGTTAACCCTCTTGGCAATAAAATTCAAACACCTGGTTATATTAACTGTACATTTTTAGACGTTCATAATAAAATTTAAAAATTTGCTGAATTTTAACAAAAAAGAATCGCTTTTATTCACAACTATTTTTTCAACACACAAATTTCAATATTTCAAAATTTACATTTCTAGAAAAAGACTATTAGAGTACTCAAAAATGACGCTGGGGTGATTATAAGAAGGTACGAGCACGGAGGGTTAAATGTAGAAATTCTTAATCCTGATTTGTTAAAGGTTAAGTGTAAAATTTTATTAGTCCCTGATAGGAATAGTTGGTACATTAAATTCGCATGGTATAAATGGAAGACGGTGGTTTCTGAAGGTGTCTTGGGAGAAGGTTATTTTTAATAAAACGCCATGGGCAATGTTAAGATCTGATCTGCGTGGTTGAGTAATCCGCCGTGGATATTGTCGATTTCCTAAACGTCAGAATTTCCTCGACAATAGTAGGACAACTGTTCCATCATGGAACCAGGCGAACAGTAGCGATTTAAAATTCACGGAATGCACGAGGGGTCACAAAGTTTTTGGTGGGCCAGACGTATGCAGTACCGGGAACGTGGAGCCATGATTAATCGGGGCTGCGCCGTTCTGGGCTTCGAATTTGTATTCCGACTGGCCGGTCAGAAAACCAGCTGACAGCTTGTTTAATAAAATATTTCACGCTGATGAATGGTTCTACCTTGCGGACTTCCTCTAATCCCAGGGGACTTCCTTATATTTCTATAAAAAAAAAGCAGATTCTCGACTGCCTTGGCACCCCCGCGTGGCGGAAGCACCGACTGAGTTTTTAAGCTGGAAACTTGCGGAAATAATTTCGTTTGTTAACGGAGATACTGTCAGTTTCGTGGAAATACGGATTTCTGAACTGGCCGGAAAATAGCTTTGTCACGTGACAGTAGAATGCATACATCATCCAGTAGAAAAGAACGTTTATTCCATTAGTTTTATGCAATGGAAGATTAAGCATTTTATCGTATTTAAAGAACTGTATATTGTTCCCATTGTATATTTTATGTGTGGAAAATGTACCCACCTGATTTTACTGTATTCGTCGTCAAAGGAGAGCGTTCTTTAAAATTTTGAAAGATTTTTTGTCCTGGAAACCTATGTATTATCAGCAATTCACCGATTTCGAATGATACTTTTGGATTATTTTTGGATTGTTCTTATATATATATTTATAGCGACGTATTTTTACATAAATATTGCTATTATCATAAGCATAATTATTAGGTATGTATTTTACATAATACAGAATTTATATATACTATTATTATGGTTTCATTCGCGCTATTTTTAAACCACTTAGTATTCTATAAAAATTGCACAGTTTTCTGTATATTTGAAGAAGGCCCTACACAACGCATCGCAATAGCAGATTATTAAATTTAAAGAATTGTAATTTTGTGACGGGCACGAAGTGATTGATACGATTTTCTGTTAATGCCACTTCCCATATTACAAAGTTAAAAAGGTATTGCATGAGATAACGCGGATGACGAAAGGAAACATATCGCTCTGTTTGTCCTTCCACTTGTCAACTTTCACAATACCCTTCGCAACGAGAAGCAGATACGTTCTTTTCTCATTGTTGGGAACTTTCAGCGACCCAGAAAAAGGGAACTTCTGAAAATGTAGGATCCTTTGGAAACCACGGAACCTCTTATGCGGCGCGGACAAACAATAGAAACTGCATTAGACATAAGTTTCCTTTACCAGGGCATAGGAAAGCATTTGTGCAACGTACATGTAAGCGAGTTGCAAGAAATAAAAAAGCAGAAAAAATTATTCTGCTTAAAAATAAAAAAACACTCGTCTACGCTAAGAATGAGTATCCTTACTACCACATTTCAATTACTACTCTTCCAATGAAATCTTCTTACTGATACTAAATATCAAATAACCAAGCACTGACTTAAGATTAAAATAAAAACAACCCCTTGACGAAACGCAGAGAAGAGATACAATATTTTGTATCAACAAGCAATCCCTTTATTTATGTCACACTCGTATACCCCGACTGAATGTCGAGCCCAAGAACTGGGTTACAAACAAAAACTCCCAATAGAAATCAAGGGGCCATCTGGACTGTTCTAAATCAAATTGATGAGATAGCATTTCGCCGCGTATAAATTGCCAGCGTGTCCACAATCGCGAGCGTATTGTGGCACACAATGAAACCGATGAGAAAGCAGAAGCTTCCCGAAGCATCGCTGGTAAAGCTCGAACGAGAGGAATCAGACGATAATACACGGGCGGTATCGGTTTGGAACGAGATCGACGAAGGATCGTTACTTATTAACTCGGTTTATATCCCGTCCAGTATTACCCTGATTTATATCCAGGAAGAATTACGAATCCGCCGGGGCGAGATGGGGATAAGCAGCTAAAGAAAGTACCAGCGGAATATCAGCGTCCTCCTTCAAACGGATTAAAGAATGGAGGACCGTTCAGCTCTACCCGATAATCCTACCGGGGATGTCCAATCCGGCGTAATTTCCAAGCGGGCCAATGAAAAACACAATCGGGAGGGGGGGGGGCAAGCCTCCAGGAAACAAATTCGCGGATTAAGCTGTCGACGGGGCTGTCCTCGATTTTTCATTGAAACGCGATTAATTAATCATCGCTGGTGAACGGGCGTCATCGTGATGGCTGAAAGAGAAGGGTGGCTCCAGACGATGGGGATGTATTCTTTACCTTGAACGTTGCCGCGGCCACCCATCAGCGAGGGTTTCAGTGACTCATTCATCGGTTCTCCCTTCGACACCCCCGCCGCCATCCACTATCCTCTAGCAACGAACGATAAGGAGCCTGCGTTCCTTACATTTTTGTATCCGATTAATGGGGTGCTCGATCGATCGTGCCACCTAACGACTCATCCCTAATGAATAATTTATTAAAACTTCATCGTCCTTCCGCGTGCCCTGTGACCGGGAGCCCTCCCGT
Organism: Andrena cerasifolii; assembly: GCF_050908995.1. Classification (NCBI taxonomy): domain Eukaryota; kingdom Metazoa; phylum Arthropoda; class Insecta; order Hymenoptera; family Andrenidae; genus Andrena; species Andrena cerasifolii. Next base: position 21,352,361 of record NC_135119.1, on the reverse strand, counting down.
CTACGTGCTGCCTCCCTCAGCTTCCCGCGGGTGCCGAAAGCACTCACGTTATTTGTGCTCCCGGGCTGCTTCCATCGGCCTGGAACTTTCCAGGCGGATGCAAATGCTGGCGGAGAAAGCGCGGCCTGCAGAAAACGCGATCTCGAGCGACTAAACACAGGTAACTGTCGCTGGAATTGTATTCGGTCGCGGTTGTGCTCGGCCGGCTGTTTGCTTAGAAGCGATAGGACGCAGTTAGGTAGTTTTGTTAGGGGTGTGCTGACTTTTGCTGTTGCCTCGCGGGCACGGGGTCCATTCTGACCCAGGCTACGTGTATATTTAGGTGGACGTGTTACTTGTCACTTTGTGGTGATACTTCTCGTGGGGGATGGGAATTTTGGAATAGGTAGAACGAGATTGAAATTGTGGGGAACTGTGGAGAATCTCAGGTGTGGATTAAACTGGACACTGTAGGTAGAGGTTGTGGTATTCAGTGGCAAGAATTTGCACTCGAATTGGAAGCATTGGTTAATACGATTTTGTGTTCTTTCCGAAATTCAAAATCTTCATTTTTTTCGTAGGTACAGTCAGGGTGAGGAGCGATTCAGCGCTTGTGAATGGAGGGGGAAACACCTACAGGAGTGGTGCTAATGTGTGCATGAACTGCGCCTGCTTAAGTCAAGCCGCGTATTCACCTGCGCATTCGCCCCGAATGTGCATTCGGCGCGCACCGATTTTTTGCCCGTTCGGAGCTCAGCGCGCGTTCGGCGCGCATTCGGCGCGCGTTCGGGGTTGAGTGAAATTTGCGGCGCCCATTTCATGGTATTGTTCGGACCCGAATGCGCGCTTTGATGGACCGCCAACAAGCGGATCGGCCCGAATGCGCGCCGCGCCCCGAACACGCGGCGAACACCGGACGAGCAAACAATCGGTGCGCGCCGAATGCACATTCGGGGCGAATGCGCAGGTGAATACGCGGCTTCACGCACACATTATCACCACTCCTGTAGGTGTTTCCCCCTCCATTCACTGCGCTGAATCGCTCCTAACCCTGGATACAGTGGCGGGCGAAAGAAAGTTTACAACTTTTAAAATCGCATAACTTTGTTAGAATTGGTCCAGAAGACATGAGTGTTTTTTGAGAAGCTAGAAGGATTAGCTCGCTAAGTGAGGTGTTTCGTCGTTTTGAAACAAAATGCAATTGGTCGGAATTGCAAAAAAAAATAGTCGCTGATTTCGGGAATTTCGCGATTTTCGGCTTTATTCTGCGATCTTTAAGCGTTTATAGCTCGGAGCAACGTTAACCGATTCTGATGAAATTGTAGGCATGTATACAACGTACTTCAATTAACAAAACTGAATTTTTTAATTTTCATTACAGGCTCACAAAAAAAGTTTAAAAACATTTACTTTTTTTTTGCTATTTACACCAATTGCATTTTTTTCAAAACAAGGAATCACCTCACTTAGCAAACTAATGCTTCTAGCTCCTAAAAAAAACTCATGTCTTTTGGACCAATTGTAAAAAAGTTATGCGATTTTAAAAGTTGTAAACTTTCGTCTGCCACTGTATATACTGCTCGATACTATTTTTTGCCGAGTATATGAGTATGTATGTATAAATGTCCAAGAAAAGGCATATCAAATTTTCTTAAAAATCGTGTAAGATGTAAATAAAACAGAGGGAACAATTTGAATACACGAAATTTACATATAACTATAGAACAATTATAACGAGGGCTAAATTGCTACATAGTTTTTGGCAATAAAGTTTGTCACTTTGAATAATCACTGGCTTACTAATTCTTGAATTCGAAACAATACACCATCTACTTCTAACTAATATTTATTCCTGATAATTTAAAACAACGCCATTTATGTAAAAAAAAAATAGTGCCCAGCAGTATAATAATTTTTCTTCTTTGTTTATTTATTCTGATGTTTTTTCATCATACTTACATTTCAATTTTGGACTGAAAGTTTGAGCTCCTAAAAATTTAACTTCTGTAATATTTCATTTCTAATTTCCACAGAGCTTTCATTTCAATTTCATATTCAGACTTTGCACGGGAAATACATTTAATAATGAAGAAACTTTGTAATTTTAAATAAATGTGGCCGCGCTGAGATCAGAATGGAAGTCCACGTAAACGTAAAATACATGTTTTATTCCCGTTGACAAAGCCCGCCATGAATGTATAAGTACTTCAATTATCGCGTTTTGTCACTGGAAGACGACGACGTGGAAAATAGGTCGTCAAAATGCGGCACGGGCGAATCTCTTGGCTCTCGAGTGTAATTTCTCGTTAAAGCATTTCATAATGGACGCAAGTACGGAATGTAAAAGGTTTTATACTTCTATGTTCAATAACAAGCACGCGTGATTTAGTTTCCGAGGCATAAAATTCTCACAAAATTACATTCCCCTTGTTTTGCATGAGATACGTAAAACGTTTCTAATTTTCGTCTATTTAAAGGCATTTCGTAGAGAAAAGAGGACGGGAGAAAGAATGAGGAATGAAAGCAGTAACTCTGAATACATTTATGAGCTAGCAATCAATATTTGTGTAGCATTCGAAGTACTTGTAAAATAGTGTTGCATTTTTTTAATTCAGCACTTGCTACTTTTTGTGCAATTTTACTACTAGCTTCGTCACTTTTACTATTAAATTTTACGCTAGTATCTTAATAAGATGTTTTTAAAAATGACTAGCAACTGATAATATCCTTCCTACGAAATCGCAAAGTGATTGATAAGAATATACTTAAGAAATACGAATTCCTACAGAAAGAAATACGTTTTCGTAATTGCAGAAGAAAAATACTATCGGACACAAAAGAAAGATTCGTCCTGCATACTTAGCACCGTCTTCCTTTCAAGCGTGGGACGAAAATCGTAGTAGCCAGTATATGGAGTGGAAAAAATAACAAGACCGTAACTTGGCGGCTGCATCCTGGGAACAATTGTGGAAAGACAAAAGTGTAACAATTCGAAAACTCTGCCAACCACTCCCGTTTTCCATATTCACGCCGGAAAGCCTGTTCCGAACTACAAATCCAGGAAAATTCATTTTCAAAAATAAAGTACGCGGATCCTTTGTGTACGCGATTCAAAAGAGCAACAATTCCCAAGCACTTTGTACCTATAGTGGAAAAAGATTCGAAAGAAGAACGAAGTCAGATTCTTTGTTTACGCCGCTTGAAAATGTTCCTTCTCCCTTCACAGGGATCACGCGAGTCGTTTCTATTAAACTTGAAAAATTTCACGTCGTCCAGCCTTCCCGCGATGAAAGGAGAATTTACGTATGAATGGAAAGCAGCGGCGTCATGAACGCCATTGAATGAAAGTGGAGCCGCCTCTGTACGATACTGTTCTCAATATGCAATTCAACATTATGCTTTATATCGGACATCCACGTGGGTGCGCGAGGAGCATAAGCGCGAGAAGAAAGGTTGATCTACGGCCCGCGGATAAATAGGGGCACTCCGAAGTGCCACCGCGAAGCACTTATTTATAGATAACGAAATAATTCAAAAGTTCTGTTATTTATGCGGCCATTTCAACCAGGGTGTTATTTATATCCGCCGCGCATCCGCGGCTTTCGAAAAATTACGAATACAGGGAGACTTTGCTCCAGTGGCAGGCAGGTTCGAACAGAATAAAGTAGGCAAATAGGATATCTCTTGTATATATCGAAAATTGTTACCTCGCCAAATTTCACCATTATTATTAATCAACATTATTCTCATATCGAGTAGCACTTTATAAAGAATTTTAGCGATATGGTAATAAGGTACTTTACAATTGTTAACAGTAGCAAGGAAATATCTACAGTAAGTACAAGACGAAACTTAAATTCTTTTGCTTCTTCGTGTACCTTCCTTACAAGTGGCATTTCTAAGAATTTCACAGATTTAAATATTATCAGCGGTCAAGAGAAACTTTTAACAGAAGAAACCAACCCTAGAGGGCACACATATAAAAAATATATCCACCATTTATAATATATACTAAACCTAAAAACTGTATAATGTGGACAATCATGAAGCCGAATTTTTTACGATTTCGAGACCATAACATTTATCATAGAGTCTAGAATTGGTTCACCGTACAAATTCGCAGAGCCCCATACCTCTCGCAGCCATTACGCGACCGAATAAAAGACCACCACCATTTGCAGCCACCCGTATCACCCCGCCAACCCTTTCCTCGACCAAAAACTACAAAATCGCATCGACCGAAAACCGAAGGCAGTTTGAAACCAACTCATTTTCGTTTCAGCAACGCGGAGACGAAATTTTCAATATCTTGCCTATACATACCCCCGCAGTGGTGCCCGCCGAAACAATAGAATGGCGAGCAGCTAACTTTGCTGCTGCGAGCAAGGAAAACAGCTGCTCGCCGTTCGCATTTTATTCTACCGTGGCTCTCGTTTTTCGTATCCACGGTGCCTTTTAAAACTCGATTTAATGTCACCCTCCCGCCCTGCCACCCATGGGGACACGCGTAGGGTACATCGACGGCCTTAAAAGAGAGGATGAGGCACGGCGAAGGAGGGGGCGGGAAGAGGAACGGTACCGTAACAGGACAGTTTCGTCCTGGGTGCTGTTACGGAAGAAGAAATGGCCGATTTGAAAGAAGGCGAACGAGGGGCGCGGCCGGGTAACCAAGATTTACATTTTTCCGGGGAAATAGGTTTTGCGATAAAAGGATTTGGAATAAAATTTAACTCGGCTGGTGCGCCTGCCCGCGGGTATTTTGATTTAGTAGTCGTTTGAGAGTTGGCAAGCTCCTTGGAGTGCCGCCAACATTTTTATGTTATTTCTTCTACCCACCCCGTCCATCCCGCGGCAGCCTCCTCCCGTTTTTGTCATCCCTTTCCTATTTTCTTACCCTGCCGTCGCACACCCGTCCGTGCTTTTTTGAAACAAGGCGAACGCCTCGCGCCGAATTATTTGGAAACCAAACAATGAATACGTCGGACGTATCGGTGTCGTCGCGAAATCTTTATGAAGAATCCTGGCACATAGAAGCTTCTTCGGCGAGAGCACGAAATACAGTACTGTGGGTTGAATTTCTGACAGCGGTGGATTTTCGGAACAGATTCTACTGTTCTATTAAAGTTTAAGCTTACGAGCCAATATTTGGAGGAAAGTTAGCACACTGACCTGATTAATAACCTTAACAGGAAATTTCCGCGAAGCTCCTCGTTTGTGGTGAAAATTCGGTATTTCATAATAACCCGTGACATCAAGAGACACGGCAGTGTCTCGCGCCAAGTACACGCGCTGCGCTCCGAATTGGTGTTGCTAAACTGAATAAATATGTATAAATTGCATTAATATTTTTCTTTCTTTCTGGTCTCAGTGGTGTCTTGTCTTACTTTATTATTTACACAAAGACAATTAACATTTTTTTGGTGTCCAAGTATTTTGAATAAAATATTTATTGGTATTTAAATATTTATTTCACTAAAAATATATCTGCTTAATATTATTATCTTCTTTGTTTCTTCCTATGACGAATCTTTTATTCAATTTAAATCCGATTGTTTGTGCAAATAGTCGTTATAATTGTCGCAATTTTTGTACATAATTAGTTTTGTAAAGCTAAACATAGCACATTAATAAATTTACGTATTTTCTTTTGTCCGTCTGCGGGCGCGCGTATACTTGGCGCACTTTTTTGTACCTTTTTTAAAGGTGATTTTGTGGGGATTTCTATGACGTGAAAGCAGCTTCTGTAACTGCTTTGGGACCTGATTAATCTAGAAATCGCACGATTTTGTCCCGCGTCTGCCGAGCTTTCTAGGAAATTCTACTTCGCCACGGAATTATGCAAAGTAAACCGTCAATGGATAGCGCCGTGAAATTCCACGAAACGTCATCGCGGCTACGTGCAACGCGTGCACGATATAGGTCAGTACACACACGCTGACAAGCGTCGCGCATTGCCGCCGCGAAGTGTTATAACTGCAAAGTCTCGTCGTATATCCTCCCGCGGGGACGGGGATATAGGAATAAAATTGTTCCACGGAAACGAGTGGGGACAAGCAAATATATGGGCATTACATTTATCGTCTGTTCGAGAAAAATACGACGCGAAATTGCATTCTGACGCGGATGCGATGCAGTCAGGGATTGTAGCCCGCGATGTGAAATTGCGGACGGGGAACAGCGAGACACGCGCTCGTCGCTGTAACAAGTGAAACCGAATCGATAGCGCGACAGTCAATTTTTAATCTACCTTGGCAGGACGGAGACAGCGACGAAAGTGTTTTTGTATTCTCTCCTCCGTTTATGGGAGAATTTCGAAGACACTTTGTCAATCGAGGGGTGGGTACTCTTTGCACCACCCTCTGGGAAGCTAAATGAAAATCAGAGAATATTGGTAAGTTAAGTATTAATCACGTGCCTGGTCATTAAAACGGAGAAATTTATGTGCAGTAGGATGATTAATGTAGTTAGTGTTAATTTAATAATTAAGAAGTGTTAACTGTTTTTCATATAGACTTGTTCAGGAGCAACCTTAAGAACGATGACCTTACAACTAGGGTGTGTAGTTTGACTAACTGCATTAGCCATTGCGTTGATTTTTTCTCTGGTTTTATAAGTCAGTTTAAACTTGCTATGTATAAGGCGATTCATTTGTGACATTAGACCTACTCTTGAACGTCTGTGATGACGTTGTGTTTTTACCAATTACAGAATAATGGGCTACTGCCCGGATTGTATTAAACAAATAAATTAAGATGTCACAGCCGATTTTATTTTCTACTTGCGTAGATCTACGTAGTCTTAAATTTAAATGAAAGCTACCAGGAAGATATACAAATCTCCGAGATTACAGTAGTAGCTATATTTATAGGAATTTACATAAATTGTGGTAAGAGAACCAAGTTTAAACAGATTTTTAAGGAAAATCGAAACCTCAGCCCAACTGCTAGAGGAGAGGTGCTATAAAAGGGACAATTTTATTTAGCGTCCATTTCCGATAATATCATGGGTAGGTATTTAAAGCAGAAGTCCATTGATACGAAGTATATTTATTGACTTTCAATAAAAATATCTGGCAAACTCATTAATAGTAACAGAAAATAACAAAGTCATCGATTTTCGAATAAGTCGAAAGTGTCCAATTTAAGACTATAAGGGAGCGTATTATAAAATAATCTGAAAACTAAAAAAATAATCAATCAAGCTTGCCTGTTATATAATTATCCTCGTTTCAGGCGAATATTGGCTCTTTTAATTATATAAGACTTTCATACTTAAGTAGTATATAACTTCATCTCACTGCCCAGAAAGCTAAATAAACTTTTACGTTTATATCAGAAAAACATCAACCACGGACTACTTATCCATTGCAAATGAAACGGCGGTGCAGTTTGCGTCAAATTACTAAGTACTTAGCTACTATATAGCGTTGCCTTAAACAGAAAAATAACTTGTATGTGTAATGCGTTTAGGATTTTTGCAATATGATGTGTCACATTTAAAACCTGTCCTTTTATAGCACCTCTTTCCTATCCACCTCCATTTAAAAAATTCGAGAACACTCCAAATCAAACGACAAAAAATATTTAAAACCCCTAAGAGCGTCAATCACAAGTCCCCTTAATTTCCAAAACTACAAGCAGGGATTCCGAAATGCCTGACCGTTCCACCATAACGAACCAGCGAGCTGCTTATTTCTCTATTGTTGCCGAGACTAATGTTCGTTCTGTTTTCCCCAGAATTGTTTGCGTAGAAAAGCTTCCCGCATATCTACCAGGTCGATCGGCCATGCGCACCGCTCGCTGGCCCTTTCAGAGGACTTCTTTTTGAGCGTTTCGCTTTTATCGGGCCACCCCTTTCACGCAGTAACGTCCAGCGGGTCTATATTAATACCAGAGATTAAATTGTATACGGGCATTAGAGGGCAGAAACGGTTTCACGGACTGCTACGTCCGCCGTACAGAATTGTTGCGCGGCGGGCGCGGCGACTTCGACTTTTCCGGCGCGGGTCTCTGTGTCTTCGGAAAGCAGGTCAGTAAATTTTACGGTTTCGTAATTTACGGTTTCGTTTTTCGCTACCGGCCAATTCTATTTGAACTGGCTCAGCTAGAAAGCACCCGACTCGCGACTACCACGTCCGGTTACTTCATTGGATGTTTTAGGGGCATCCCGGAAGCCATGATAAAACGAAGAGAACGCGACTTTATCCGGAGTGGTCGAATCCTCTTTTCCCGAATACAAAAGTACGAGACGGGGGGGAAGCGAGGGTACACATCCGAGCGGGGATCGAAGAACGATAAAGGCTACCATACAGGGTGTATCAATAACGTTCGGATAAATCGTTGGACGTGATTCGCTGCAGAAAAGGAAAATGAAAGGATCATGGGTGTGTGTGTGTGTTTGGAGATAGAGGCATTTAGGTACGAAATTGTTGAAGAGTGGATTAATTAGTGTTATAGTAAGTTGTGTGCTGAAGTGTATAAAATAATTTATGTGGGAAAAGTCTGAAACAAAGTGGGACGTATGTAGATTAAAGGGGACTAAAAAGAAATCTTACTTTTTAGAATATTGAAGGAAATTGTAAGAAATATTAGTTTGTAGAAAGATCCAAACTTTTGCAATAGGAATATTATTGATCGTCTCGTTTGGTACCTATTTTGAGATAAGTTGCTGTGTTCAATGAATATCTATAATGTACATACGTATGCAAGTGTAGATTGAGTCTACTATTGGTGGTATAATCGAGAGCAATTGGTTTTTCATGAAAACGGTGAATTAAAAATATAGAATAAAGTTTCTGCAAGTGAGCTGCTTTTCCCCTAAACATCGACCACCCCTTTTTATTTCTTTTCATCGCCCAGAACGTAGATAAGCGACGAGTAATGAATCACCTATTAAATGCAGCTGAGGATTTTTTAAAATCAGAAACCACTTTCTGAATATCGGTTTTGCTTCATATTCACATAAGTGAAATAAAGGTGAAGTGGAAAAGGGCAGAGGTCTGTTTGCTTGGAGCGGTGGCAATCAAATCAATAAATTCATCATGGACAGAAAGCAAAGGCAGTTGATAACTACGAGATTGAACGCTCAGCGACCCGTGAAGAGGCAATAAATTAATAACGTTATGCTTTACTCAAATCGGACGGAATCGGATCAATATTCCTCTGATATAAATGGAGTATCGGGTACGATCGTTGGACTGGTCACTCCACTGAGCATCCTAACTAGTCGGTGAATCTTAGTGGAACTGCCAGCGACGAAGATCAGCCTTTCTGACTCCGGAGGAACGAGGCTGCACGGTTTTAGGAAGACTACGTAAAAGGGAGAGACACTGGACGGGAGATCAAGGGGAACTTTAAGCAGCGCAGCCAACAGAGACCGCTATAGGTATACTAAATCCCGAAACTAAACAATCGCGAAATCTGGCGAACGAACTTAATCCCAATAAATGAAAAATGAAATGTTTCCATTAATTACATTCCATGTTCTGTGAGGCTTGTCAGAAGCAGTCTTTGTTCACTTGGAATATTTCAATATACAGCTACATTCATTAGTACACAGTGCTTTATACTCTGCAAAGTGTAAGCGGTGACATTCAAAGCGTATGTTGACAAGTAAGCGAATTAAAAAGCATCAGTATAGTGCGAGTTTGAGGAGTAGTGTTAATATATTTTTTGAATATGTTATATAATGCTCTGTACGTTTATGGCATTATGCTTCTAAAAAATTGGAAACATTTTCCATATTTATAAGATGGTAAAATTGAATTTAATATCGGACAGTATTCTAATCATTCTATATGACAAAACCTTGCTAAAACTAAATGAATTACACCTAAAATATACGCCTGAATGTATCACGTCAAAGTTAGTAACATCTTTTGGCAGAGAAAAATTTTGACAGTAGTGTTAATGTGAATTAGACATTTACGAATAATTTTACAACTTCCATTCATTATAAACAATTTTCAATTCATCTCGTGCTAAACGTGGGACAACGTGAAACTTGAGCTGACAATACATTATTCTGATAAACTATTTCATACAGAAGTAGCCACATTTCCAGATCACAATATCACTAGACTCATATCGACTTAAAACAATACTCAAACGGTCTAAATTTTCATCGAAGCGTGTCACCATCTTAGCAGCAACTACCGACTACATCTCCAAAAAAACAAAATCGTGAGACCTCGCAATAAACAAAAACCAACTCAAACACAATACGATAGGAGTATAACACCCCCATTCAATATACACAATTAAAGTTTCTACGCTATACTGCAACGTATCAGAATAATGTATCTTCAAGTTAACACCCCAACAATGGCCATACCTCCGCGCACATTCCCCGACATCACACCCTCCGCCAAGTTCCACTGAAAACTAAAACAAAAATACCGCTGCCAATCTCCGCGGACCTTCAAAGCCTCGACATCTCGCGGCCCAGCGTACCATAGTCATTACTTTTTAATTCGCTTACGCGGTGGAAGAATAAATCAGCCAGCAGCCCGACGACAGCCGGCGCTCGCAAAAAGCGGCCAGGGGCGGCGGGAGGGACGGTCGGCGGCGTTCGGAGCGCGGTCCGGTGACCGAGCACCGGCGGCCACCATCGCAGCATCGAAAAATCGAGGGCGGACGGTTATCAGATTCACCGTTGGAGCCGACTCGAGCATAATCCCCTCGATCGACGACCGGCCGAGGTCCCTCGCGCCGCCCCCCACCGTCGGCGCCCGAATTGCGGATGATAATAAATGCGTTTGGTGTAATGCTTACTGATTCGCCGTAGGGGATCGGATCGATAATCCTCAGACACGAACCGAAAAACGCAGCTGACGAGCGTCGCCGGGGCCCGGTCACTCCACTGAACATCCTAAACAGCCTAGAAGCCTTAATAAAACTAGCAGCTGGCGAGCTTCGGTGGTGGTGCACGTGAGCAAAGGGTACGTGGCTACCCGGGTTGGGCAGGGTGTGCGTGGTACGCGGCGGTGTCTGTCGGATGAGAAGGATCGAGGGTGGTTACCGACGGCGACGTTGCTGGAGAGGTGGCAGCGCGGTGGGTGCCGGTGCTGCCCGCTGTGCTGATGGTCGACGGCGGTCGGACGCGGCGATGGTGGACGGGTTTTACGCTTGCGGCCGGCGCAAAGTGTTCCAGAGACACGAGCCGCCCGTGTTTCAGGCATTCTGGGACGCTGCCGCGGGCCTGCGCAGTCCTGCCTAGGCGTCGGCTGGGGGTTCGAGCGAACGAAACCTTCCCTTGATGACAGTGCGACACCACCTGTCGCTGGCTACGCATAAATTCTTTGTGCCTGCTGGGGGGGGGGGGGGCGAGGCTATGGCGGCCGTCTTGGCTCGGCCGGAACTGGCAAACACGCTTGGGACCGTTGCCCTTCGGCTAATGATCGTTTTTTGTCGATTCTGCCGAGTCCATTGCGAACCGTGGGGAGGAATCCTGACGAGGCTGATGACATTGGTAGTAGTTGTATTGGGTTTATTGGGGGTCTAGGGAATTACTTGATCTTGCATAGGGGGCGATGGAAGTTGGCTTTAGGATGAAATGTTCTAACTCCGTGATTTAGGAGGGTACATAGCTTTTTTTCCTGTTGTGCACAGCTGTAGAAGTGGGATTCTTCCGAGCTAGGCAAAGAATTCTTTTCTGTGAGTTTCTTCCACTTTTTCGACGAGCACGACCTGCGTTCAGTATGTTTAGAGAAATTCTATGAAACGATAGTGGAATGACTTAGTTAACGTTTAGTGATTTGAAGTTTGTAAGGGGAATATTAACGGGTCAGGTAGATCCCGCTTAAGTCGCTGTGGAGAATTTCGTCGGCTAGAATTGCGCACGGCGGGAGGAAAAAGTTTCGTACCGTTGGGAGTGAATTTGTAATAATTCGAATAATTATTAAGTTTCGCGGCCACGACCCCGGGGGACGGGAATTTCTAAACGAAATTCCTGCGGATGCTATATTTCGTGATTATAATCGTGATGCGGGCGAAGAGTTACGAAGGGGCTCTGTTTCGCAACAGCAACTGTCCTTGAATAAAAATGAAACGGCGTCCCGAACACCGGCAAACGATTTCTAGCCAGCGAAATTGCATTTTCATGTGACCTGAAAGTACAATCAATTTCAACTGCATCTACCACCAGTGCCCCTTAACTAAATCAATACCCGCGCAAATAAAATCCATTCAAAAAAACGAATATTCTCGCGGAATTACTCGCAGAGTTCAAGTGCATGCTAGAAATTTTAAAACCAGTTTCTACACAGACATACCTTCTAAATATTTAAACAGATCAATGAGAACACAAATAAAAATAGCAGTTTAAACTACATTCGTCTACCGCACCCTTACCTCCAGGCTATTTGAACGACCAATTTTATTATGAAGCTTAACTTGCGCAGCGTTCCAGTCCGCTTCGGTAACTCGGTCACACGACAGCCTCACCATCGATCACCACAAATTAAATCGTTAATCGGCTGTTCGAATTCGAGCGAACGTTCCGTCGATCAATAAAAATGCTCCCTCGCCGTGCTCGTAACGGGCCCATAGTCCATGATACGATACAAATAAACTTACCGCGTACGTATAAGATCGGAACCGTTTATCGGCGTGACCTAATAGCGAGGCGCGGAAGGGAATACGTAACGAGCGGTTTGTATCGCGGCAATAGCTCCGAACAGGGTAGACGCATCGTCGACGACATCCAGGCACGCCGGGAGCTCGTCGAATCGACGTAGTTACGACCGTTACAGGCACATTTTATGGTATATTTTTATCGACGAGCCGCGAGCTGAACGGGCGAAGGGTCGCGCCAGTAGTAACAGTCGAGCGTGGTCAGACGATACGGACGGGCCGATCTAACCGTCCGATGATCACTGTTTTTCAGACTCCCACGGCGTTATCCGAACGGGCAACGGCCGCCGTTGCTTTCTAACCGTCACTGACAACTGACTACCTTATCTCTGCGCTGCATGCATGTCAATTTGTCGAAAATCGAACGCTTTTGGTGGAATTTAGATCTAAACTGCAGGGAAATTTGATTTCGTTGAATCTGATCCTCTGCACGACTGTTTCGGTTAAATCCCGAATTCTTTGCGATTTTCGGGCTACTGTACTGTATTGTACTGTAAAAAAAATTATATACTTATACAAGTGTTATAGAAGTCCTATTGATCTTAAATTTCCTTTAAACATCTCAAATTACACACTCATAAAACCCTACAGATATTATAATAAAATACTATTCTCTCTTTTATAATTCTTCGCCATTACAATTAATTACGAGTTCTTCCTTAATCTATACCTAATATTTATAATAACAACAACACGTATTTATTACAGTATAGGTGACTGTAAAAATAAAATACTATTCTCTCTTTTATAATTCTTCGCCATTACAGTTAACTATAAGTTCTTCCTTAATCTATACCTAATATTTATAATAACAACAACACATATTTATTACAGTCACCTATACTGTGTAAATAAATAAATGTTAGGTATAGATTAAGGAAGAACTTGTAATTAATTGTAATGGCGAAGAATTATAAAAGAGAGATTAGTATTTTATTATTATATCCGTAGGGTTTTATGACTGTTTAATTTGAGACGTTTAAAGGAAATTTAAAATTAATAGAACTTGCATAACACTTGTATAAGCATATAACTTTTTTTTATTACCTTATACGTTTCCTTTGTTCTTCCGTTTCTTTGGACTCCTTGGTACTCGGAAAAACGTACAGTTTGCTTCCATATAACGAAAATTTGTTTAAAATCTAACTTGATTCTAATCTTGATTAAAATCTAATTTCTCTAGTATTTTTCAATACGGAAACATAAGCTGCAACAGAGTCCACTGAAATTTAATGTTTCCACATTGAATATAAATAAGACTTAGCATTCGGAGTACGTACAGAATAAAAGTGCTATCAGAGCATACATACATACAGTTTAGGAAACGTGATGCGCCATATTTATATGGGTATCACACAGAGCTGCAGCATAATAGTGGTTCATCCCAACTTAATCATAACTTAACTCATAAAATGTGTGACAACAAAGTCTACGTGTCTCAGAAACGTCACAGAAGATCTGACTACCTGCACGTTTGTCACATAAAACATTTCCACTACACAACGGCGAGCAGGAATTGTGATACGCGGCAAACGGAGCCATTCAGAGGATTCCATCAATCAATACTGTCGGACACGTGGAAAAAATTAATACCCAGATTCGTCACTATTGTAGGAGAGAAAAAAAAAATATATGAATATGAATGATTATATACCAGTGTGTTCCGGTTGACATTATTAATATTCCATTCAAAGCCGTGGATTCTATTCAGGGGTGCTTCTCGAAATTCAGATGAATCGAGTGATTTCCGATCTGCGGCCAGATTGCAGTTGGAAAGTGGACGGCCATTATCGTTCATTCTATAAATTTGAATCGTCCTTTACGGCGCGCTCGTTAAAACTAACGCTGTTACTGGCCGATCTCCTGGATTAAATCGGTCAAACAGGCCGACCGTGCGACTCTCGGGAACGACTCGAAAAGCAAACAGAAGTGCTGAGCGACCGTCATGGCAACGATAACCAGTAAATTTTGCTTTTCAGCTCTTTTGGCTCCCACTAATGCGATATTTAACGCGGTATAACGCAGTATAAGTGAATTTTTAGGACGATGGAATTGTTTATATGTACATGTGAATGAAAATACTCAACATTTGGGAAAATGTATAATATTCTTTTTCTTTCGACGGAAGAAGCTTGCGCTCTGTAATTTTCTACTTGGTAGGTACACACGATTCGAAATTTTTATTTGCACCACGTAATATGGATAGTACTGGCGAGTACGAAACTTTTATTCAAACCGTTTGCTGCTGACTAAGAATATCAGTGACCCAAATCGAATTTTCTTATGTAGCTTAAATGCTGCGTCTCTAGCTGCTCGTGTTTGATTTTATTAGAGTCTCCGCAGCGCGTGAATGTTGGATGCTGATTATGTAGACCATTCAGGAAATAGGGTTGAATAAAGAGTGAACGAACGTAGTGGTTACAGTAATAATATCATCAATGCGGGTGTGAATATCAAATTTGTCGAAATCATATTCGATTTTCTCTTTCAACGACGTCACAAGGTAAATGAATTTAATTTTGAAGTGAACTTTGATTTGTAATATGTCATGAATTTTTACAAAACATTTACCTTTATGGACTTCCCTGCGTTCGTTATGAATTGCCCACATTACAATCGTATCATTTTAATAAATTACCTTCTACTCAAATAAATGTTTAATATTACACGCGTTACACAACGATAAAATCATTTAAATTAATATCCGACTGTCCTCAAGTCACTGTCCAAACTCACAACTATATATTCATCAAAACTGTTAATACAATCAATAAATCAAGTTACAATATACTGACTTACAAGCGAAGACAGTATTAATTCAAGTAAAAACGCCCTGATGGAAAGTAAATATATTCATATATTTTTTTTCCGCTCACATTACCAGCGCAAGAAATCACTAGGTGGTGCTCCAACAAGATTTTATATGGACTTACGTAAATTAAGTTCCTTTTTATTTTTGTAAGTACTATACGCCACCAAATTCTCCGATTCACTTTCTACATCTCTCAGACTTATATTTTACAACATTCTCGCCGGTCCACCTACATAACAATCAAATATTCCTCATCGAATTCAGCCCACTGGCATTTCAGTTACTTTGGCGAGTTACCCAGCGAGAATAGCATTAATTACGGCCTCGCATCGGGTCACTCGAATGCTCCTGCAACGTCAGCTTTAATCGACAGATGGATGAGGCTCCTATTGGCGCAAACAATGCGCGAGGAGTATTTATTGCGGCGGCTAATACCGGTTTATTGGGATGTAAAATGAGGCGAGTCCGTGCTGACATGCTTGGTTTCCTCCTGCTCAAGTTCAACGGCGTCAGGCGCATAATGGAACGTGCTTTAGCGTCCGTTATGAATAAGGAAACAACCACAGCCCACCGTTAACCGCGTATTACGCTCAAGATCGTCGTGTACCAATTCCGTCCGATTCAAATACGAGAACCGTGAAATAGTCGCGTGACGTTGTGAGATTTCTATTTTTTTTTTTTGTGTAAAAGGTCTGTTGCATAGTTTATTTTAACGTGCACAGAATGTGGCTTCCCTCGACGTTTCAAAATGGCAAATTTATATTAGAACGCGTCCCATGTGGATGTGTTATAAAATGATTCTCAAAATTTATATTTGGATTTTTTTTGGAGAAATTAACATATGAGCGAGTCCACTTAAACAATGTAGATGGTAGTTGGTGCTCGGTATCACACGTATTATGTACAATCTGGCTGACTATTCTGGGACTAGATTATTCCGTAGTGTTCCGCGGGTAATTCTGATTTGTGTTTCGGGCGAAACTGCGACATCTCGGAGCACTGTTATTTGGAATAATGAGTTGGCTTTGGTTTATGATGCGATGACGACTGTGCGGTATATTACAGTTTCATTTTTCCACGGATTTTCTATTTACCCGTTTGTAAATGGAGTTTCTCTAAATTTCCATCGAAATTTGAGAAACGTGGAGGTTTTTTTTTCTTGTTAAAAATTGTTACTATCAGCGTGAAAGAATTAAACAAAGAGTAATTTAATAGCTGGAGAAATTGTAGCTTACCTGAACAAATGAAGGAAACAATAGATAATCAGTTCTGTGCGATCGTTGAAACCTTAAAATTAATCTATGTATCCATCACCGAAACATTAATTGGTCCACTTGAGTCGAGCTGAACGGCAATTACGTCCCGGCATTTTCGAAAGCGATACCCATGAAGTTCGATAAGTGCGTGAACAAAAATGCGATACAAATACTAAAGGAGCAATCGTGATTATGACCAATAAAATTGAATTGTTTGTTGAATTCGTCGCCGATCGGTAGTATAAGCTCTACCCACACCACGAGCTTTCCAAGGGCACCCCTTTCGAAATTCGTGGCGGTTTGCTTATTTTCGTTAATGATGGATAAATTGTGGTCGTGCTCTTAATTATTGTTTGCGGCAGTGTTACGCGTAATAATATGCTGGGCATATTAATGCGCGTCGATTCGGTTTCAGAACGAAATGCGGCCCGTTGTTGTCGTAACGCGAGCACGTTAAGCGTATGCAGAGCAGCTGCACAAATGCATGCGATAATGTATCAGCATAATTCTGATCGGTGGCTTTCAATAATTACGAAAAACGAGCGACGTAATTACGGCCGGTTTTGTCCACTCGGGAAAGGAGCAGCGTGATCCTTCGTACTCCTTCCGCGCATACGTTTTAGTGAAGGTTATAAATTCATCAGAAATCAGTGTGCTCTCGCATAAATCCCAGTTATAATAAAATACAGTACGCAACGAATTTATACGCGCCATGGTGGTCGAAGGAAAGTTTACAAAGGACATTTTTATGTGTACTAGCTTTACTACTTCGCCCGAAATTTAGATTCTGATTTTAGGGGAAAAAAGTATTTTTCTTTTTAGTTTTTTTTTTTTGGTGGAAATAGTCACATTCATCTGGATTAGTCATCATTAGGCATAATGAGCTGAGGCACAGTTCGGGATCCCAGAGTTTATCGTTCGAAAGTTTTTAGGCGACAGGCAATCACACAAACATACAGAAGCTTTCTGCTTTATATATATGTGCATACTCGAATCACAAATCTGGGTAATCGCTTGACTCCCTGCGCCATGCAACTCTCGCAAAATGGACAGGTACATTTTTATGCTGCTTGCACCTCAAAACACACTGTCTTCTATTCATTTAAAAAAAAAACACTGTTCAATAGGTTCCTAAGACGCTACAATCTCCTATTAGTCCCCCCGGCAAATAGACACCAAGTTCCCATGCCCTGGCGGCCGATCCGAGAGCTGTCAACGGGCACTGAAAGAAGCTGACGCGATGTTACAAGCGCGTGGACGCAAATGGGCGGCTTCATTCCAGCCGCATGTCGTATTCCCTAATGCAACGCCGCCTCGGCAAACCGCCCTCCGCGTATCGAGTCTATTTATTTAGCGACTGGCAATGTAGGACGAGTAGCATACGTATGTATATGAGTCAATTAGCATACAAAACAGTCGCATTTGCGTTGATATTAGACCACGGCCGTGCCACGCCGAGAGTGGTAGCCGGCTTTATTAAGCGTATCTTTCAAAACCGCCGACTGTGGGTGTCGGTCCAGGGACCGCAACCCGCCCGACCATCGACCCTCTGCCATCCACGACGTCACCCCCACGCGACCGTAAACTTATTCACTCCAAGTGGAGCAGATACGGTGTCCTACGAGTGCGAGCACACCTGGCCGGGCACAGAAGACGGGCCCGCGACATTGAAAGGTAACACCGTGAAGTTTTTGAGAACGGAACCTATTTCCTCGGTGCAGGCGGGCTTGAACTTTACGCGACGGGTGTGACGCGCGTGACGTTTCATGTGCCACGCTGTGCTAATGACCTGGATTATACGTATGCTTCATTAGAGTGGGAACGGCTGGCTGAGGGAC
Source organism: Andrena cerasifolii (assembly GCF_050908995.1). NCBI lineage: Eukaryota > Metazoa > Arthropoda > Insecta > Hymenoptera > Andrenidae > Andrena > Andrena cerasifolii. Next base: position 21,333,844 of record NC_135119.1, on the reverse strand, counting down.
GGGCGAGAAGTTTCATGCATGGAATTTTTTTTGTGGTTTTTCACGGGACGATTTTGTGGAAAGATTCTTTTATACCCTTCCTATTCTGGTTTTAGGGTGACGGATTGGACCAGCTTGTGGTATTATAGAGAAATATGGATGTTTAACTCCGTTGAATGTGACTTTGAATATTTTAACCAGGGCTTGAAAATTGTTATAACATCGATTTCGGCTCTCCAAACTGTTATAACATCGATTTCGGATCTCCAAACTGTTATGAAGAACTTTTAGGTTCTCCAAACGATTATGAAGAATCTTTAGGTTCTCCAAACGGTTATGAGGAACCTTTAGGTTCTCCAAACGGTTATGAGGAACCTTTAGGTTCTCCAAACGGTTATAAAGAACCTTTAGGTTCTCCAAACGGTTATGAAGAACCTTTAGGTTCTCCAAACGGTTATGAAGAACCTTTAGGTTCTCCAAACGGTTATGAGGAACCTTTAGGTTCTCCAAACGGTTATGAGGAACCTTTAGGTTCTCCAAACGGTTATGAAGAACCTTTAGGTTCTCCAAACGGTTATGAAGAACCTTTAGGTCTGGGTTAGGAAATTTCCAACTATTATCTGTTTCAGTTACGGTTCCTATTTCCTTCCTCATATCGGTTCCATAACCGTTATTTTTTCGGTTCTATATTGGTTCCGAAACTGTTCTAGAATCAATTCTTGTATCGACTTTTCCCTAATTGATATCATTAATTATTGTAATAATAGTTGGAAATTTCGGTTCTTCATAACAGTTATTCGGAATAAAAGTTCTCCATAACCGTTTTAATCAGAACCTTTATATAACAGTTTAAACAGTTATTTTCCGAACCGTTTCAAGCCCCGATTTTAACCTTCTGTTAGCTAGATGTACCATGTTCCAGTGGTGAGTTGAAGGATCAAGGTTGCAAGGCAATGTTCGAAGGTGACTTGTGTTTAGATATTTGTGGTTCAGCGATATGCCTCTACCAGTATGTCAAACCTGCGATCCTTCAAATTCGAATTGTACGCCGAAAGTAAAATGACTAATTAATTGTACAAAGTGAGAACTGGTTGCAGTCGAATTACACGTATTCCCCATTCAGCATCCCCGTAAGTTGTCGCCGTCCATTTGCCCTCGCCCGTGTACCTACCGAATAAAACGATTACATCCTCGGCCCGCCGATCGATTAGCAGGAACTTTGAAAAAAGTAGCTGCCGATTTATTCAGCGACGAAAACAATGGCGCCTCGTTAAAACGTAACAAAATACACGGGAAAGTAATTACAGCTGGTGCTTCGAATGCACTCCAACGGATGTCGAAGGCTATCCATCGAAAATGGATTTCCAGTCGCCGGGAGAAATTCTTCTCGCGCAAGATTGCGTTTTATTAAATGCCAGAAGGGAAAAGCGATAACATCCATTACGCCACAATCGATACCGTTATGAGTCCGATAATTGAAGCTCGCCCGCGTCTAAAGTCTGCTAATTGGGGGCCTTTCACTTAAAGGCACAGAAACGCGCGCGAATGATTCACGCGGAAGTTTCGTTTCGCCACCCTCCACCCCCGGCACCCAACCTCCGGCGACCGAACTTCCGTTTTCGCGTGGCGCTCGAGCACCGTTCAGAACGACGTCCCGTGCGATTCAATTTGTCGAATGTAGCCGTCGAGCGAGTTTATTCGCGACATTATCGGCCAACAGAAAAGTGTTCCGCCGCTATTGGGTTACAGAGTGACCAGGTCGTAACGGGATCCTCTAAAGGGGATATACAACGGCGAACGAATCGCTCGGAAGGACTCGAGCCAACCGATTTTTCCGCTGTCCACTTTAGCCCCCTACACGGCTGACCGCTGCTTGTCGCGTCTCTAAATAGTCGTGTCAAGGATGATTTAACATCGGAGAGTTGTCTGTGACGTGGGCGCATATTCTTCTTCTCTTTTCAATGGCATAGCTAATGATAGCTCGTTAGTGTACCGTGTTATTCTTCGGTTGTTGTTTTTTTCGATATTGCTTCGATAAGATGCTTTTAAATGTTTACAGTAATGTGAAGTTGAGTGAAAGCTTGCGGTTGTTAAGGGGTTATATCTAATCAGGCGGCCGAAAAGAGGCGAATGTTTGTGAATTTTTTTTTAACAAGCGGAAGCGTATATTTTTACAAAACTTTTTGCGCTTAAAAGAGCAACATTTAAAGAATATTTGGTAATTTTTTCGTGGAAAAATATTTGCTTTTATATTAAAGTAACAACCGACATCCAGGAAGCATTTTTAAAAATTTGGTTTTGCGGTGAGCACTGTCATTCGGAACCAGATTACCTAAAATAAAAAAAACACAAAAGATTTCGTTAGTATATTAATGTATCTTCCGATTGACGGAGAGAATTTTCCGAAATATTAATTTAAAACAAAATGGCGGCTGTTTAAAGTTGAAATCCTGATTTTTTCACGTGATTTTTACACGAAAAATCAGGATTTCGACTTTAAATAGCCGCCATTTTGTTTTAAATTAATTAAGTTTGGCAGCTTAACACTAAATTTAGAAACTGTAATTCTTCTAGTCGTGAGTGGATTCAAAATTTTTGTATTTTGTTCTGTTAAAAATGATTGAAAATATAAAATCATGCGAAGGAAAAATGCTAATGCATTATTATTTTCGTTTTCACAAATTTTTGCATAATTTTGAGCGCGGAAGATTTTTAACTTCTGCTTTGCAAATTTTAATTCTTGATATAATAAAGCACAAATTATTTAGAAGAACCTGATGTATTATTTGAAGCACGCCGCCATAAGCGTTTATAAGCGCTACTATGCAAGTAGAAATAACGAGCAATGGTCAGACACGCTGGCCAAGTTGTACTCGCAATCAATTGCGCACCTACTTGACGAACCTTCAACATGAATTCTCTCGATAACGAAGCCCTTCGCGGAAAAACTTTATTACACCTTCCATTCAGTTCCGCACTATTTATCATTTTTTCTCGGCTGTGCTACGAATCACGCCTCACCCTACATGAGCATCCACTGGTCATAAAATGTTTCTTTCAACACTTCTAAAAAATCTACCGGCAACAAAGTGCCACAGCGCAAGATGCTGAACAAAAAGCACACCCAATTTCCCAATAAATTTAATTTCCACTTCAAATCCCTGCGTCTCATCCGCAATATTCTAATAAGCCTGAAGTAACACAGCACTGGAACCGACAGAATCTCAATATTTTCAAACAATCCCCCGTTCCACCCGAACACCCCGAGAGCCCAGCTGTCGTCTCCCAAAAATACGCGACCCGAGCTCGCAACATTTGCAATTATAATCATTAGCAGCGTATCGGGGTTAGTCAGCGCGTCGATCCCTCGCGACGCGGCCAATTCAATTCACGGCGCGGCGTATCAACCCCTCTGACCCCAAAGAGTCCGGAAAACAAATCACCCTAACGATTGCAATCAATCACGCGCCTTCCCTAATCCTTCCTAAGTAACAAGAACTCATCTCTCCCTCATAAGAAATCAAATAGCACCGCGATATGTATTGCGATCCGGCACGGCGAATGGGTTGAGTGGGAGGATGCGAGGAGGGGGTGCGCGGCATAGACGACGACAATGGAGTATTTTTCTTTTGAACGCACACAGAGAGGCTGGTAGCTAACGATTCGGAAGCCAGTGAAAGAGCAAGGACTGTCAATAAGATTACTCTGGCCTGGCGTCAGGGCGCGATTCCTTGATCCATGCGGGGAAAGAAGTTGAATCGCTGCCCCCTCCCAGCCCCATACCGCCCGCCGATTCAGAAGCGTAATGGGTTATGGGTACGGGCAGGCTGAACCGGCAGGGTGGAGTTTCCAATCACTTAGCTAATCACGCTAGTCAGCCAGCCACTCATCCAGTCAGCCCAGACGAGCCGTTGTTCTTCCGTTTATCAGACGTGCCGGAACAAGGTCCCCGCCTGATTCCTCAGGGCGTGTACCGGCGTCGCTAACTCGACTTAATGGACCGCCAGCGCCCGCCACCCTTTTGTGTACGCGATTACTGGCGAAGAGAAAATAACCGCGTTTTATCGCGGCGACCCGACGCGTAACGGGGATCAGAATGGCATAACCGCGGCATGTTCCCTCGCCCGACGATAATTAGCTGTTTGTTCGCGAGGAGCGCTAATTACTTTCGAGGTGGAGCTGATGTCCAGGTTTGTTGTTGTACGTATGGCGGGAAGAAAGTGTTCGCGGGAGGTATGTGAGTAGTCTGGATTTGGCTTTGTTGCTGGTAATGCTGGTGCCTCGATACTAGATCGCCCATGGAACCTCTATTCTAGTCGTGCGCAGTGGAGGGAGTCGATGGCTCCACCCACCTCTCCGCGTTCTGTTTGACCCTGCGCACTGCAGGCCTCATTGTTCCTTGGCATCAGTGGAAGTGAGATGTAAACAGGCTGCATTTTATTAATCTTCTATATATGTAAATTCTAAATACCACTGATTGATTGATTCACTCACTCACTCACTCACTCATCGCGATCTCTCTGGAATCAATGATCCTATGAACATGGAATTTGGTAGGTAGGTTCCTCTTACAAGGAGAGGTTCTTAGGTGTCCGCCGCCGATTGCTTTGGTTTCTGGATATGTTTTAAAGGACCAAAAAAAGATATACATATGCGTTTTTTTGTATAGCAGCCCGTTTTCATATTTAGGGGGCTAAATCACTCCGCAAAGTTATAAGATTCGCAGGTGTCCTCCTCTGATTGCTTTGGGTTTTGGATATATTTTAGAGGACTGAAGAATAAAATATAGTTGTCATTTTAGTTTGACTCTTTTTCATAATTAGGGGGCTAAAGCAACCCTCAAAGTTCATAAGAAGCGGTACAAAAGTTTCTATTGTTGGTTTAAAGAGTATTATAACATTGTGTTGAATAAAAGTTGCTATAAATTTAATCTTCCTCATAACTTGCTGTATGGATGATGTTCTTGTCGTCAGTCACTTTTGTAGCTGTTCTTATGAACTTTGAGGGGTGGTTTCACCGCCTAAATATACAAACCGGCCAAAATAAAAAACACGTATACCTTAAAGAAGGAATCTTTAAGATTTGTTAGCAGTGTTAGCACCTAGGCTCGCTAAGAAATCGTTTTTAAAAATTCTCTCCCTTCACCGAAAGAAGCTATATAACCTAGACAACGCAGGGAACATTAAGCTAGTACTCAAATCGCACTGTAAAGTAACAAAAGTCCTACTTACGATCCTGCCAGCGTCATCAAGACACTTTCTCCAAAACCTACCACCGCACAGCCACCACGCGCTACTAACAAAATAAACACAATAACTAAAATCCATTAATCCATACACAACCCTATAACCATTTCATATGCCTCCAGAGAGCGATATCGACGACACAGGAATTCATAATCCACGGAACGAAGAAGTCACGGAGTACACCGCGGAGAACAAAAGAACAAGCGCGGCCGTCGTTATTCTCCAAAAACGAGAAATCTGTCTATGCACGTATATCACTACCCTAGCGCATGTTCCTCGTGGTACAGGTCAGCGGTGTCGGGGGGGGGGAGGATGAAGGAGGACGGACGCACGGGGTGAAAAAAGGCGGGCAGAGGAGAGACGGTGAAGAAGGAACGGAGCCGTGTCCATATTTTTCGCCGGCCGAGTGTAGGTTTACAAAAAAGCAGCGTAATTCGTCTTCCCATTTCCAGCGAGTAAATCGTATCCGCGGGGGAGTGGCGCGATCCCGTAAGGAAAAACGAGCAGAAAGGGTAAAGTGGGGCGAACAAAACCGTTAAGCTAACGAACGTGTCGGGGACAAAGCCGAGATAAAGCCGAGGTACAACGGCCGCTCTTTTCGTGCCAGCTGCATGCACGGTACATGCGAGGCGCGGAATGCATTGCGTATATCATTCGGCGGCCGCGTGCACGCCGATTGAATTGAAGTTACGGCGACGGGCGGCAGCGGCGGCCCGCCGCTGGCGATAAAACGATTCACGGGGCCACGTCACGTGTGCATTAAAAGGCAAGAGAGCGAAAGAGATGTCTCCCGGTTGTCGCTGTCCGATAGGAAGTAGGTGACGGGCTAGATAACGTACGCGTTACGTCACGCTGGAACAATGTTTCGCAAAGGGCGGCAGAGGGTGGATATTCGAGCGGGCGATTCGGGCGCGAAGCGTAAAAGGGAATCGTCCCGACGTTGCGTACGGGTGTTCGATTGTCGCAGCGACGTTTGCGCTAAAGTCGGGCTCTTGAGTGTGCTTGCTGCATCTTTGGTGACTAGGGAGGACGTCGACTGATCGACCGTGTATTTATTGAAAGTCTTACTAGGATACGAGTGCGTCGAGATGAGTTTGTTGCGGTGTAACTATGGATGTTATGAGTTTGTAGATTATTGCTAGGGTTAGGTAGCTGGATTTTTGTATACTTTATTCCCTGTTTGGGTTTGCTTCTCTTTATTCTGTGAAGTGTTGACTGAATGTTCTATATTCTCTCTTATTGTTAGTACTAACCAGAAAAGGTTAAATGACGATTTCGATGTACAGTGACTCGCATTCATATTCGGACACTTTTTAAAATCGCATAACTTTTTCAGAATTGCTCCAAACAACTTGAGTTTTTTTGAGAAGCTAGAAGGATTAGTTTGCTAACTGACGCGTTTCGTCGTTTTGAGAAAAAATGTATTTGGTTGGAATAGCGAAAAGAATAGTAAAGGTCGATTTTTAAACTTTCTTTTGCGAGCTTGTAATGAAAATTCAAAAAACAAAACGTTTGTAGATTGCAGTAAGTTGTATACGTGCCTAAAATTTCATCAAAATCGGTTAACGTTGCTCCGAGCTACAAACGTTTAAAGATCGCAGAATAAAGTCGAGAATCGCTGATTTCGGGAATTTTCGCAACTCAAGTTGTTCGGACCAATTCTAAAAAAGTTATGCGATTTTAAAAAGTGTCCGAATATTAATGCGAGCCACTGTACGTAAATGTAGTTTCCCTGGCTTGTTTCGTAGATTTTTAAACGTTTTTTTATAATTTTTAGAGAGGGGATAATTAACGATACCATTGATATTCGGGAATTAAAGATCTTACAATTCCGACCACACTATTGTTTATCCCAATACACTGCTGCCGTATTATAAATCGCGAGGAGTTTTTATTGTTCCGAGTGCTTCGTTTCATAAATTGAATCGAGCACGAAGGGGTAATAAGCAGGAATCTGGAAATAAATCGCTTTAATGGCATTCATTAGTGGAAGATTTTAAAACGCACTTGGGAAGACGAAGATACTAACCGTTGTTCCTTCACAATGGATAAAACATGGCTCGATAATGGTAGAATTTATCGCGCGTGACTGGCCAAGGGACGAGGGATAAAATCATTTACCACACCCACTTCTGAAATTACCAAATTCTTTGGAATGATAAATTAAGTTCACGAAGGAATGATTATCACGTAAAATTACGAACAAACAACTGGTACAATGGCGATACCAACAGCTAAACCTTCCAGCAATTGTTAAAATCTAAAACAAGAATGAAGAATCCACATCTCAAGAATTCAAATTCGACCTTCGTCGAATTCTTCAGCACTTGCGTAAAAAAAACACAAGCACGCAGCTGTTATCAAAATCGCTTGAAAGATGAATCACTGCGATCCAAGCTGTTCCAAGGACATTAATCAGTAACGCCAACAGAACCACAGGATTCCACTGCGGAACAGAAACGAAGCTGCAGATCTGCAGCAGCTCGATTTACATTTGACAATAATCGAACGAATCAAATGGTTAGTCAGATATCTCCCTGGAAGTGGGATATTGGCGAAATAATGCGGTGTGCGAAGGTAAAGGATAGTTGGGGGGAGGAACGCACGGGAAAATGTATGAAAAAGCGAAGAAAAAAAATGAGGGGACCGCAGAGAAGGGAAGAGGGAGAAAGAAGGATGGCGAGGGGGGCAGGGGAGGATCGGCAATGAGCTACTTTTTATTTTTAATAAGAGAGCAGGATAGAAGCGAGCGCGAGGAGCGCGTTATCGGGCCGTATAATTATCAATGCGACTGATGCATATTTCATGCCGCGGCACCGCGAGCTTTTACATCGCGGAACGGCGAACGAAATGAATGGACATACTGCAGACAGTGATAGCGGCCCTCTCATAATTACTCGCCGGTGCAAGACCGTGCACGCGCGGCCAGCAAAATGTAATAAATGTACGCGGGAGTCCAATAAACGTCAAACGCCCGATGACAAATCGTCAAACAATATCCGTGCCATCCGCCACGACCGGCGATTTGCTCGTGATTAAGGACGGGACGACGATTAACCCTGTCGAACGGATTCGAACGGCGCTGGTAGCTCGCTGCATCTTGTCTCCGCGCTGCACGGAGACGTTAATAGACAGCCACCATCGCGGTGTCGATCTATCCATCGGGTTTCGTCCATCTTTAAACCTCATTGCGCTTCATGCGGGTTTTTCGCTGCTCGTCTTTCATTCCACTTTTTATGACACCCGAGAACAGAAATTCGAGCTCGGTTCATGAACACTTCGGGATTCTTGGACGATATTTTCGATATTTTCTTGAAAATATAATTTTCCCTAGGCGTGAAAACACGCCGGCGCCGGGTGAAGGGTTACAGCTGTGCCAGGAGATGTTTACATGTAACAGGCTCGTGTATTTAGATTGTGATGCTGATAGATAATTGGGGTAACTATTATTACGCTTGAGAGCATGGTTTCGATGATGCACCGAGTGGATGTTGCGTGGAAGTGGAGGTGTGCATCTTCCTAAAGGTCTGCTTAATCTGATTAATTCGTCTAAAACTATCTTTGAGATAACGGAGGTATGGAAAGCTTCCAGTTGCATCGATTAAGCGCGTCTGACCATGCACGGACTGATTCCCCTGAGTCTGTAATGCTTTACGTGTTCCCCTTTTTCTAGCGAAGAAAAATTCCTTTTTGGAATTCAAATATTATAAATTTCCCTCCTATTTTATTAGTTTATTTATGGAGAACGAAAATTGAAAATTTTTATTTAGCAACGCAGAACATTTGTATTAATAGATTTTAACTGTACTTCCTAAGAGAGAAAATTTAGCTCTTCTGTTTCTTTCTTAATGTTAATGGAACTTGACAACAAACAGCATCAAGTTTCTGCGCATAGCTTACTCGATGTTCAAACTGAAACCTGCTCGAAAGCATCACGGAATTCTTCGCATTTAGGCATTCCAGACATAAGTGAAACTTGTAACCTTTTAAAAAGTTTAATTTTAAACTCGCCCTCAGTTCTAAATTGAAGGTCGAAGTTTTCTAGTTAGCTCGGAAGAAACACGAAATTGCTTGTCTTACGTAATTTCGGCGACGTAAAAAAAGGAGCCCGAATTAGAAGCGAGAAAAAAAAGGAGAACCAATTTCGTAAAACTCGACAAAGCGTAACTTCGCGAAGACCCGATGGCTTCATAACGAATACATTGACCTACATCGACGTTAATTCTCTACTCGCTTCGTAGCGCTGCCAACGCTAAAAAAGTCCAGGCACAGACGAAACTTTCTCCGAACAATAGGTAACGAAAAAACAACGGGTAGCAATTTATTTGCCTCTAACGAGTACAGTTTCACTCCATTAATTTAATTCAACAATTATTTAGACAACCTGTCACTGAAATAACGGTTCAGACAATTTTATAGAACTGCATGAAGTATGATTTGTAAGCACCAAATAAGTATTTTTATTTCGAAATCTAGGTACAGGATACTAATTTAGCGTTTTACTTTCACTATAATAAAAATAGAAGTTTAGTTTTAATAATTCTTAAACATTTCTTTTTAATATTTCTTCTTAATTTCTTATGGAAATCGAGAAACTCCTTTTCAAGAATTTTCACCCCCACTTTCGAATCATTCTTCCCCTAAAAATTAATTATACTCTACCACCACTAACAAACCACCTCGCACAAATTCACTGCTTACAACTTGCACCGCCAGTAGGTCATCCCCGCGAGATTACCATACGTTAACGCTACATCGCCATGTGGATCCAAAGTTGGCCCAATCCCCATCCAACACAGTCCCTTAAAAAATCAATAATGTTAAGCAAACCAAACGCGTCCCCGTGTCTCATATTTTCATCCATTTGCCATTCGCCCAGCCAGCAATGCCCAGATTTCCTACCAGCACACCACCGACAACATAATAAAAGAAAACACACAAACAATTCCCCATTACCAAAGCCCAATTACCTAGTCGCGTATCTGCGCCGAAATCAGCTCAGCGACGAAACACGAGATCCCTTCATCGCTCAACTTCAAGAACGGCTCGCGGAACGATCTCGCCGACAAACGGAACATGGGATCGCTCTCGAACGGCGTGCGCGCGGCCGCGCCAACAGCGAGGGAGTATTACCCATAAATTCTCGGAGTTTCGCGCGGAAAACAAACTCGTAGCCGCCTTCGGGCTCCGTTAACGGGGATTCACGCGGAACGCAGAAATTGTCGGGGCTTCCTCGTCGTGTTTCGAACCGAACCGTATCACGAATGAAATAGGAGCAGGGGGTTGGATGGGGGATGGATGGTAGAGAAAGAGAGAAAGGATGACTTGGATGTGAGAGCTGGGCGGTCTAATTGGGTGGTGTTAAAAATAATGAAGAATCTGGTGGGTCAAATTGAGCAATCAGTGGGTTGATTCGAGCGGCCAACCCTTTCCCATAGTTCCTCGAGAATCAACAACAAAGACGTTGGGGTGCGAATGTGTCGACAGAGGAATTTCGCAACGAAAGCGAGAAAGGGAAAGGATTAATATTTATCGCGGAAATAATGGATTTTATAAACCGACTTGAAGAGTGGCTAGCGGGCGGGGGAAGAAAGGGAAAATGGTGCTCGAGAGAAGGGGATGGGGTGAAGAAGAGGCTGACAGTGGCGCATTAGCCGACAAGCCAACGGGCCGGTTTTGTTTGCAACTTTCCGAATCAATTATTTATGGACTCGTTAACGGGCATCGTTTCCCACCTAGACGAGTCCACTGCCTTCCCCCTACACGTTTCGTTGCAATTTTCTTTCGGTCGTTTCCGTCCGTACTGGTCCTCTTTCTGCATTTTCGGGCAGCCGATCCTGCGATCGGACGGAAGTGGAGGAAGCGTGGGAGACTGGTTAATAGGGATGTTATCCACCGCTATCGTGTCATGTGTTAAGGCTCGTTCACATTAGTCAAGTTCACGTTAGTTACTTGACTTCAAGTCCCTTTTATTTACTTGACTTGAAATATCCTTTCAGGTTCCTTCCAAGTTTCAAGGGAAGTAAAGATTCTTTCAACTTTAATTGCCTTGAAATACAACTTGACTAATGTGAACGAGGCTTTACTTCAGGGAAGTTGGCAGTCTTAAAATTCCCTCTCTATTTATGCTAAGCACCGAGAGAACTGTACTATTAGAAAATCTTTGATCTGTATTTATAAAGTGCAGATGAGAACGTTTTTAAGAATCAATGAAATGGTTGGTTTTTTTAGATTGAGAGTGTGCGTAAGTTTAATTGGAAATGTGCAGAAGGTAAATGATAATGAGGAGGTGGATGGAATAGGAAATATTTGCAGATAAGTCGCCATTTTTTTAAAGATTGTAAACGGGAAAACGGTACGAGAATATAAATGTAAGAATAAGTGAAATGGAAGGACCTTATATTTTGTAGTAATGTCATGCTCCTCTCTCTCTTCTATGCGAAAGCTGAGGGGAGCTGGAATATTTTACTTAAAAGACTTAGGCATAGAAACTTTGAAGGATGAGGAGTTTTCTGTTGGAAGTAAAAATATTAGAAAACAGCTACAGATTTTGTGCTATGCAGGAAAAATTTTCTTTTTCGTTAAACGATAATAAAAAATCTCGATGAAATTAAAGACAACCGACACCTAGGCCAATGAAATAACAGTTGACGAAATATCGTTCGGTCAAATATTATCTCTGAAAGGAAATGATTTTTCGTGGACAAGGATAAACCCTCAGGACAGGCGAAGTGAGACTCTGCGAGAAATAAAAGATAATAAGAAGATAACGCGACAGTATAATGAAAAGTTATGGGAGTTCTGTGTTTCAATATCTGCGGGCTACGTACTTCAGATACGTACTTGACGCTCCACGTACAGGAAGAATTCGCAATACGTATAATTTGAGTTATGAGCGCCACGGGGCAACGATCAAAGTTTTCACTGTTAGCGGTTCTCGTGGAGAAGTCACGTGCCACGACGGCCACGAGGATAATATCCGCGATTGTGACATTTCTTTGAGCACCTTCTAACGTGAACAGTCTCTAAACTACAGCTGTATTAATTTTGCCTGCTACCTTCCTCTCGATTACAAAACAAGAGATTTGTCACTTTAAAAAAGGGATACTTCCACAAATACCAAATAAAGATATGTTAGTCCAGTGTTGAGGATGCATTTGGGAAGAATGGTAAAAGCATTTGAAGTAACAGACGGAATACTGTCTACTTATGATATCGTCTGCTTCAGGGGTTCCGTTCTTTTTATAGTAATTTAATAATACAAGCTTTACATGCATACAGAAATGATTTCTATTTTTAAAATAAATCGTATACATATGTAAAGAGAAGATTTCAATACCTCAGTCAATTAGATAATGGACAGTGAAATTCGTGAGTTTTAAATGAAGTTGTTAATAAAATCGTGCATTTCATTGAATATCCCATCAATTTGGAGAGCTTGTATTGGAGAAAGTTTGCAGAATAATGTATCAAAACGGAGAGTGAAATGTAGCGATGTATGGTTAAACGACGCCAGTGGAATGCCAGGGAAACGTAAAGTATCAGCGTAGAGTAAAACAGAGTGCAAGGGAAAGAGAATCGTTTATGATCAGACGCAGGTGGCAACTAATATGAAATATCTCTCTATAGCATTTCCCACGTATATTTTTTTTAAAATAACTTCACGAATAAAGAATTCAGATTACAAATAACACATATGTATTCAAATGATTAATGATACAAACAGCGTTTTATATAAAAATTTAAGTATACTGAAATATATACATATTAAATAGTGAACGCAATTTTTTCATGAATGAATTAGGTCTGTTTCCAAAATGGAGAATTCCCGTGATTTTGTAAAATGGAATCGTATAGCTTTTAGTACATTCAGGAAATCCATACGTAATGACCATCATTAGTGGAGGTCGTTTAAGAGTATTTGGCGGATTAATGCGATGCTTTCGAGGAAATGTTTGTAATTATACCTAACAGCAGAAGGTACTCACGTACAAATAAGACATAATCACAAACACCATTCACAATCGAATGTTAGAAATCAGCTGACCAATTATTGCAGCATTACGTGCTATCGACACACTTTGAATGTAATAATATCCCACTGACCTCGCGGTAGTGCATTACTAATTAATTCTCTAAAAACTGCTAACTACGCACCAACTAATATCGTTGATACGATCTTATAAGACGAACGCCATTGTACAGTAATACAGTGAGAGATTTCAGACTTCACAAACAGCAACTGTCAAACTACTTTATTACTCGATCACAACCAAATATCAACTAGAAACTAAAATACTTTTAAATTTGATAGAATCTTAAAAATCCACATCACGCACAGTCCATCTCCCAGGAAACCAGGTCAGTCTCAATTGTGACAGGCTGCATCACCCCACAAATTGAAGAGGGTTAAAAAGATGAATTAACATATTCGACACCCCTGTACCATTATCACTCAACACAATCATTCATCAACGAGCATAATTTAATGCACGTAAAAGTCATGGAAAAATAGCTGAGCATATTCAAATAATAGCCTGCGATCAAGCCAGGAATTAATTAATTGCTGTGTATATATTTATAGCATGCAACTCGCAGAGCCGAAATCGATACTGTAGTCGCGTTGCCAGAGGCCGTAACAGACGGATGATCCGAATACGACAAACGAGAATAAATTGTTTTTGTTGCTTTGATTGTTAGACCCGTATCCGCGTAATCGACTGCGACACGTGGCTCCCCCGCTAGCAGGGCGGCCACTCTTCACCAGCGTGGCGTGCCGAGGAATGCTTATGCCGTGTAATACATGCGCGGCAACGTAATTACATGCAATTTACATCAGATTTTAATTTGATACAAGCCAGCGACGGGAACGCGTTGAAAGTGCGATTGTAATCGGGCCACGACGACAGCATCGATAACACCGGCCTGATATTCCGCGACGTAATTATCGCGTGAGAAAACCCTCGGAAATCTGAAAATCACTGGCGAACGCGATTCCCGCGTAACGCGCGGCTCTTTGCTCCAAACACGTTCTTGAATTGCGAAACACAGGCTCGAGTAGCTGAAATCCATCTGGAATGTTAGATGCTTTCAATCAGACGGGTTAGATGGAGCAATACCATGCAGACTGTTCCTGGAACTGAAGCTAAAGGTAACATTTGACGAAATATTCCCACTAAACGGTTTCAGTACTCGTATCTATTCAATCCTATTCATGACAGCGTTATGAAATAGTGTTGCAGCTATCGAAACTCTCCGATCATACGAAGCGGGACGCCTACGAAATGGGTAACCGTACCATATTTGACATTTCCACGGGCGAGACCCCATTAAATAACGAATTTATATTATTCGAAGTTCCTTTCGGCAGTGCGGCACCGAGTGAATTGAAACACTCTCCCAAAGTGACATACCTACGAGCTAAAGTAAGACACACGAGGTTGCTGGAAACCTTACTGCAAGGATGTGCGGGTATAAATACAACACTGAACATCCAACACAGGATCTACAGCTAGCGAGATAATTGCTGCGAATGATGACAGTGAGAAAATACTCGTACACTCCGAAGCGCACCAGTGTCAACTTCAAAAGATCAGCCCAGGAGCATTAAAGTGAGAGATGCCGCGAAGCGTGGGTTACACGGTGCGTGGTTAAAGAAGCTGTATCAGGGTGCAGACCGTGGAAAAAGGGTGGCCGAGGGGCGCGCCACGCGACTCCAACGATTATCTAACGTGACATCGCGGACGGTGGAGGAGGAGGAGGGCAGCGATCATCCACGGTCATCGGAGCATCGATTTTCCCCTCGAGCGGTCGCGCCGTTGAAAAATGTCGCGGCGAAAGGAGCCGCGATGCAAGGACAATGAGACCGGTCAACGGCCATTAAACGAGACGGGGATCGTTTCAGAGCCGGAACGGGGCGCGTAGGCAGAGGCGAGTAACTGGCTTCCTATTCATCGTCGAGGATAGCCGGACCCGGGGTGTGATAGGTGGTGCAGAACATCGTAATCGGCCAGGCACGGTCCAACCGTGCCAACAAACTCGTCCATGACGACGACCCTACCCGGGACTGGCGGTGCTGCGACGGATCCAGGAAGGGTGACTGGTCGAGCGGCGAGGGTGGAAAAAGGCGGAACGCAAGAAGTGGTGGCGAGTCGCGAAGGGTTTCGAACGGTGTGCGCGTGTGTCTGGTGCGTTTACGCTCTGGAACAGGTGTAAAGAAGCAGATAGAGAGGATGAATGGACGAGGGGTGTAGGGAGGTGGTTGGATTCAAGAGTGGCGGGGGAAGGAAGAGGGCTGAGGGCCGGAGATCGAGGGCAAAAGAGCGGGGGGAGGGGACGAAAGAGTACGAGCGGCGAAAAAGCACGATGTAAAGAGAAGGAGCAAAGGTAACGAAGAAAGAGAGAAGGAAAGGCCGCGAGCAGAAGGAGGGGAGAGAGAGAGAGAAAAAAAGAAGAAATAGGTCACATTAAAGGTTCATTAGGGCACGGCGGCTGGTATCTGACCCAAATTCATATTTTCCATAGTGACGGCCGTAGGACGGTAGAGGGGAGAGCCAGGCAGGTAGGAGGTAGGCAGACAGGCGAGCAGGCAGGCTGGCTGGCAAGCAGGCCGCTTGGGTGGTCGGTTTGCCTGAGAACGCGGGGGTGGGTGTCGTATTCGACGAGGATGGCGCGTGGGAGAGGGATTAGGGATATGTGTGTGCGTGCGTGTACGCGCGTGGAACGGTGTGTGCGCGCGTGGAGCGGTGTGTGCGCGCGTGGAATGGGTGGGTATTTGGTGGATAGGACAGGGGTTGGTGCGTTCCGTCCAGAGGGTCGTGGTACGCTGGCGCAAGCGTGCGGGGCGCCGGCGCTTCCTCCCACCCTTGCATGTCCCCTACCCTCTATACACAGCTCGTGTACGGACGGGGAAGCGTCGCGACGCCTGCCGTCGGCTGCACAGTGCGGGCCCGGACGCCCACCAAGTAGTACGTTCACGTTCTAGTCGGACCGTTCGACCTCAGCGGTACTGCGCTCTCTCTCTCTCACACACAAACTCTCTCTCTCTCTCTTTCTCTCTCTCTCTCTCTCGCTCTATATCTCTTTCTCTCTCTCTCTCTCTCTCCCCCTCTCTCACTCTCTCTTTCTCTCTCCTTGTCCCTCTACCTCATTTCCCCTCATCCTTAACCACCCTCACACTATCACCCTCGCCCTCTCCCTCTCCTGCTCTCACTCTCTCTCATTCCCTCCCGCATTCCCGTACGTACATACGTCTATATCATTCGGACCGCTGCAGCAGAGTGCAGCTGCAGAGGGACGTAGCAGCGTGAACTGTCCGCGACGGACTCGCTAAAGGAGCGGACCACCCGTGTCCCCAGTAGTCACTGCGTAGCGCGTGGCCAGACACGACAGGAGGTGAAACTAGCCGCGTCGGATCGTCCGTACTCTACTCGTGGAAAAAGTCGAGCCGGAGCCGCCACGGCTGCCAGGCAGTGTAGTCGAGCGTGTGCCGAACTGGCGCTATCGTCGATATCGAAGATTCCCGGGTGAGAGAGGGACTGGCAGCGTGTTGTCGTTTGTACGAGGGTGGTCTTATCAGTACGATGCAACGGCGTGATATCGAACGCTCGAGGACAAAACGGGAAGGAACCGACCGGGATCTCTCGTAATCCCGGGCGGCAGACGGTGCCGCGGGTACGACGGGGTGGGTTTCCCAGGCGTCTTAAAGGGGCGCGATCGTTCGGGACGCGACCTCGCGACGACTCGTCTTCGAGACGGGATTTTTTTTTTTTAAAAAAAAAGACCCGAGTACGTCGGCCACGGGAACGAGGCTGGATTGACAAGAAGTGTGAAGGCTTTGTGGCTACTTGAGGATGAGTATCGGCCTCGGCCATTGTCGTTCCAACAATAGCGGCGTGTTCAAGAAGCGTTAGCCAACCCTCGAGGGCGCAGCGGCATTAAAAGACGCGAAATACTGGCGTGCACGGCCTCGTGCGCCAGTATCGCGATGGTGGCTGTCGCCGTTCTCGGGGTTGAGTCGCTAAACACCGTCTCTACACGGTCATCCCCCACCTTTCGGGATATTCACGCGACTCGGATCGTGCTGGCGGGCAGAGACTGAAACTGTAAGTGGAACGAATCTCTTCGCGCACAGGCACGCTGTTTCATCGCGAGTTCTCAGACAATGTTAGGGGTGGCTCGAGGGCAATTTCACGCGAGCTGGCCCGGCTCTAAACTCGAGGGATGAAGTTATTACTTTCACGCTCGAGAATCCGCGATCCGTTTAGAGGGAACGCCGGCTGAAGGGGGACTCTCGTTAAAATTCCGTGGTTTCCGTGCTCCTCTGTCAGAAGTTGTGTATATTCCGGAACGCTGAAAGAGCTCGTTTATAATTTCCTAAGTCTTTGGTGCCTGCTGAATAATTCCACCGGGAAAATTCCCGCTCAGTTACCATCGCCAGAGAGAATTCTCGTTTCTGTCTGGGAAAACATTTCCACCCCTAAAAGCACCCGCAGCGTTTCTCCACTGCGTTGCACAGCAATCTCAAACAAAATTCTTCGGATCCTCGAAGGGTACATCTTCTTCGTTTGCAAATCTCAATCTCCCCTCGTAAAGGAAGGTGGTTTCCTTGGAGAACGCCGTTTCCGCGTGTAGAACATTCTTCCCCCTTTCGCAGTCCTTAACGACTGAAACGAAAACTAGGAATTCCTTGGATCGCGTGGTGCTGATTCGTGAAACTGAATCTACGGTGCTCAGCAATACCGTTAAAGCACATTATCATTATTGAAACAGAATTATCGCTTACGCAACGTCGATCCTAAATTCTTAATAATTTGCCTGGTTTAATCCCATTCGAGCGAAAGGTCGTCAGAGGATGAAATTTTTCTCGTTAGAAGAACAAAAATTAAGAGAATCGAGAGAAGGTAATTCAACTTTGCCGCTTGCTTCGCTGGTATTTTCCGCCAATTCTGTTTCCCGAAGTGTAATCGCGAAGAGTCGATTCTTCAGCATCGAGTCTCCCCTCTGACTTCGATCCTCTGATTGCGCTGGCTCCGCTGCTGCACACCGCTGGATCTGGTAAATTCTTGTCCACCGAAATAGTGCCACGAAATTATTGATCGCACGGCCTGCCTCGCCTCGTGTGACCCGTCGAATAATTGAAAAGTAAAGATTTTCCGGCCCCGAGACGGTTCGTCCCCGTCCCGTTCACGAGGGGAGTACTTCTGTCAGTCGGTGATTTCATAGGCTCAGAGTTGAAGGTGACGGACGATCGTCAGAATTAGCACAGTGTCCTGAGTGTACGTCTAATTTTAAGTCGCTTATTTTCGCGTGTTTCGAGCCGCGACACTTTTGGTCGCTCGCCGTCTATCTCGACAGCAATGTCGAGAGAGGTTCGCTCCAACCTTCCCGGTGCACGGGAAAAGGAACAGCTGAATGGCCGCGGGATTTGTCAAAGATCGGCTGACCATTTTATGGTCGATTAGGTGGCATTCTTCGGTCGACCACGGCCGAGCGGGGGATATCGAGGCAGATAAAAGTGAAATGGACTGAATGGACACGAAAATACAGAACTCAATACTGAACTTGCCGTTTATTTGCCTAGCAGGATGGAATATTACGGGGAACTTTTCAGACCGAGCGACGCTTTCCACCCTTCACCTCAATTCACCGAACGCTTCACGCCTGTCGATATTTACGATATTACTCTCACGTCGCTCCTTCGCGTACGTCTTCCCGTATCTCGTTCCGTATTCATCCAAGAGGTCGCGTTCAATTTTTTCTCCGACTCCAATGGTAGTTCCATCGCTGACAACTGGCCCGATTAGCCTTCTATCTTACTCGCTATCGACGCGACTCCTCCGCCGACTAATTACGGTCTATCAGAGCAAATCCAGAGTCGTCGGAGATCAACTATTCAAAGGGTTCGACAGCAGTTCGATAATCTCTCGTTGGAATATCATACTCCGCGGTCAGTAGCTGTTAAAGGAGGATCGTTTGGTAGACGTATCGCGTGATCAAACGATCTTTTCGATAAGCTCGATGAGGATGATAGGTATTGACACTGAACACCCAGTGCCCCGTGACAGACCAAGTAACCACGCGAGAAGAGTCGCTCCGGATATAGGCCGACCGATGGATATTCCCTCCATCTCGTCCGCTCTCCCGCCCTACCTTCTCTTTTCCTCGTTCACGCGGACACGCGCGCCCCGTCGTCGTGCACGACGAAAATATCGCCGAACGGGCGTACGCAGAGTACCGCGGAACCGTCAGGCGGAACTAGGAACTTGGTCGATCGTCCGGGATTTCGCGTGTTTTCGATTCAAGTCGCGCCCCGAAGCTCGCGGGATTCGGCGAGTCGCCGTCGAACACGACCGAAGCTGGTATCCCGAGGCTCGCGTTCCAAGTTCTCCGTTCCATTCGCGATCGGTCGTTCACCTTGCATCGGGGACCGTTCCGAGAGGGTACCGAGATCTGGGGCGACACTTCCGGGGGTGGTGTCGCACGAAAGGGGCCTGGAGGATGCGCGAACGGAACAGTGACAGGTTGTCCTGCGTGAACCGAGCCGTCGTTGCATAATTTCCCCTAAAAATACGCGAAAACGAGCGGTTGCGCCAGCCTCCGAAATATTCGCGAGCGATGGTCGATCGACGGCATCGCGAAAGTAAACCTCGAGCGGGACAGTGAAGTGTCGGCAGCTGGGCAGGCCGAGGGGAATCGGCCGCGGGATCCATTGCGCGAGTGATCGAACGCGCCAGGGGTACCAGTGAACCGTGAGGATTTCGGGGAACCCGTACGGTGCCAGAATTCATTCAGTGAGTGTTGTCTGTCTTGAGTGGTGGATCCCAGGCGTCAACATCCAATCGTCCTACGTCAAGGAGCCAGTCAAGGTATGCGTCGGTAGAATCTTATTAACCCTTCACGATGTTTCAGCGGAGATTCCTCTTTTAGCCAGAGCATCGCGTTGCTCTACCTGTATACTTGTCGCACAGTCCATAGAGCAAAGCCTCTATAAAGTGGACCTCCCTCCTCAGAGATCGCTGTACCTGTCAGTACCCCCGAAATTGTCAATTACCGGGAAGATTCCTGTCTCCGCGAAGCGGTCGCATTCTACCGTGCAGAACCATAATCGTACCGGCTCTCGGCACGAGAATGTACGCGGATCGAGCGGCCGTGTCAAGCCGCAGACACCGCGCTCGCCCGTGGGATATATTTAAACGCGCGCGTCTCGTGTTACTCGCGCATCGTGCCGGGCCGAGAATAGTTATTCGCGCGCGGGCACGTCATTCCAAGACACTTTTCAGCGCGATACTTGGCGCGGTTGTCCATGGAAAAATTGAATTTCGTCGGCTGTAGACGAGCGGAACGGTTCTAGGGAGCTGATTCCTCGATTGCCGGGTGTACTACCGGTGGATCGTCCCAGTGGACCGCTGACGATCGATATTCCCGGCTGCAGGGCTCGCGGATCCGGGAGTACGGGCTATTTAAATACCCGCTGGAATCCCGCGAGGTATTCCCTTGGAGTTTCGTTGCTCGAGAGAGAGAGAGAGGCGCGAATGGGTCGGGGAGAGAGAATTCTAGAAAACGAAGGGCGACAGTCGTGGGTGGAAGGGCGACGGTGCTTGAGGATCGAGACAGGGTCCTTTGTTACCACCTTAATGCCCCTCTTCCTGCCAATAACCCCCCAGCGCGCACAATGACACTCTTAATGGCCGCCCCAGAAGGCAGCCAGCGCGGTTTCGAGGCGCGACCCTGCCTTCTTCCTTCCTCGATACGCCGCGGCGTAAATGCGCGTCAACGCCATTGTCTCTGGCTCGCCTGTTTCCAAGACCGGCCGAATCAATCCTCGCAGATCCCGGCCAGCTGTTCAGGGTTTTGAAAATGTATCGATCCCGGCGTACCAGATGCGGCGTCGAGTATTATCGATGCGAGCACCGCGGACAATGAGACGCGACGCGAACAACGGAGCTTTACCCTTGCTCTTCCGGCGACTTCCCTTTAAAACGCCCTCAGCCGTCGCTACGCGAGATTAAAGCGAGTGGAGGCGCGCGCGGCCGCCCACGGGAACTCCTGAACGCGCCCGTTGAACGACGGCCTTCCTTCGGCGACCGTACGCTCGCTGATTCCTCCTATCTGCTCCCGTCGGTCCCGCATCAAACATCGGTCAAACGTTTGACGCGGAGCCGCGATGCGAACGTCACGCTCTCTGATAATTTCCCAGTGCATTTCAGCGTGAAACGGGGGCCACAGGGAAGACGAGCAGGGACAGTAATTAGCCGGGGCACCGCCAGCAGCAGCTCAGCTATCGGCCGTTACGGATCAGGGAGCACGAAATGTCATTGGCAGGACCAGACAGAGGAACGTTCCCTGGAATCGACATCTTCGTGGCCAGGATGCGAAGATCGGCGCAGATAGTGGGCGTCACCGCCGCGGTCAACCCCGTTTTTCCCTCGGCCTCGAGGCACTTTTCCTTCCCGTCGAAATGTCAAGTTGCGATGGCGACGTGGAGGGACGCGGGGCTGGGGGACACCAGATGGCGACTTGGGAAGACACGAGACTGGCACACACGTAATGTTAAGCTTAGCTGGTTGAACACGGGTCAAATATACCGCACGATTGACGCATTTGGTCCCATTTAACCAGCTTTAGTTGACATTAGACTTCAACCTCGTGTCATCGTACGGAAGACGGCAACCGCCGACCAGTGAATACGTGAAGTGTGTGCGACGCCGGGTAGATAGTGTTAATTAGTCCGTAATTATTACAGCATGGAATCATTTTCATCGCGATTGGTTAGGAACAGGCGCGCCCCTAGTAGGTAGCTAGCTAGCTAGCTGATAGTCGTTACCCGCCGTTTATGATGCTCGTCTCTAGCAGAGGACTATGTTGAGGTTACGAAATCCCCATAGTGCTGAGAGGAGAACCACGCAACGGGGAGCGACTCCGTTTGTGGTTTTTAACGGCGCTGTACTGGGTATGTAGTAAGACAGGCGAACTCAAGGGCGTTCCTTCGCTCTCTGGGCTCAAGATCGAGGTCAATGACGCTCATTGATTGACGCCAGGGAACACTCTTAAAGAGTTGCTTCATGGTATTTCGTGCATGATAGTGTCCTTGTTCCTAGAATATCCCCGCTGATACATCGTGACTCGAGGCGATCCGCGTTCACCTGACCGTTCACTTCCTCTGTGTGTAGAGCTGGTGCGATTCTCTTTTAGTAGGCTGTGCAACCGTAAACGTTCGATGAGAATATCAGTGCGATTCTAATTCTCGATTGGTCCACTGTATTCCATACTCTCACCCTGTTGCCTATGCCCCTCGCTTTTTGGTATTGTGGGAAATGTTTAAAGCGCGATAGGTGTAACTTTTTTCTTTAATTCGTCGAAGGAGTTGTGCAATATATTTACGGCTTGATATTCTGTCGAGGCGCTGAGTTTTGACGTAATGACTCGTTAAAAATATTATGACACTGTTCAAGAATTTTCTTTTCGTAGAGGTTCCAACAGTTTTTTTATTATTATAAGTAATTACAGAGTTAATAAAATAACTTGGCACGTAGTATCAGAATCGATGTTTTATTGCAATAATGAATATTATCTTGGCGTTCGTAATACGATCTCTTAATTCGGAATTTGCGTTTCAAGTAAAATAACAAGTTCATTTGTACATTTAGCTACATTGAAGTTGTTTATTCTGGTTTTAGTAAAGGAACACATTGCGGTATTTAATTTCGATTAATTTAAATACGATTAACTTTCTACTTCACCTTCAATAAAAATGATGACAGTCTCACTGAAACAAGGGATACACTATATTGAAAAAATTTCAGCGCTGAAGTACATCAAACCAGCCCTTCCTTTAACACGTTCAAGCACACGACGCTCAAGCTGCTCTACACCTAACTTCGTTACCGCAGACACTTGACACGTGTTACATTCTCTCGTGTTACATCAAACTTTCAGACGTTCTCAAAAAATTTCAGGAAGCCTGATTGGTATAATTACCTTTTTTTTCTACCGCGGTTGAATTTGTTTCTTGTTGCGTATTGAAATTTTCAAACTTTTTTATGGTACTTCTTATAGTATTTACTAGAGTCTCTTCTCATCATTTTCACAATTTTTCTACATGATTTGACAACTCTCAAATGGAGACCTATATATTTCTAAGTTGCGCAATGGCTTCCTTCTTAGAGTTTGCATTAACTTTGACACCAATTTTTGTAATACAATTTTATTTTTCAACATTCATTAGTGTACTAAAAATAAGTAGTGTTGAATCTCCATAATAGCTACGAATCATCCATGATTTCTGAATTTATCATATTTCAATACAATGTATAATGAATATCAATATTTTCATGGATACAAAAGGTAAAAAATTATGAATTTTATTCTTTCAAACATGGGTATTTGCTGCACTATTTTATCCATATAGTGTATAAAGATGTAATACAATTTAAAACAGAATGTATTCAAGGTATTTTTCTTAAATTTTTACTTCAAACCAACTTTCTTTCTACATGTGCCAAAAAATTGGAACTTACTGTATACTGCACAATTCATTATAAGAGGGATACCGTGATATTTTTAGGCCACACTAAAACGGTATGCAAAATCAGAAGCTTGTGAATACGAGCTACCGAATCTGTGTCACACCACTTACTACAGGGTCGCACACGCCGACATCTGCTCGCCTTGAAGCACTGCAGCCCTTAAAATACTAGCGACCAAAAAATATACAGAATTCAAGTGCTCTACCAACCTACCACACTAACAAGGTCACTGTACCACTACCACACGTGATACAATTAATTCCATAACTGCAATCATCTGCTTCGTAGCTACTACTAACCTAATCACAAATTCCACTTTCGTGTTATATTAAATTTTCGGAATCACCTTACGTCAAAGATATTTGAAAACTTTCCCAAAATAGGAGAAAGACACTGCTTCCAAATAAAATTCCCAAAATCATTGGAACCATCCCCCGATACTAACCATCATTCATAATATCGTTGCATCACACAAGACACCACTAGTGCACTCAAAAGAAGTAACATTCCCCTACAAAAGTTTCACATTCCCTAGCATTTGCAAAAACTGACCTGACGACTACGGAAGCAAATCTTGATTTTACGCTTTCGACTATAAAAATCAAACATCAAAGAAAAACACGACCTTATCAAAGCACCCTTTATACACCTTCAGACCCCCTGAAGTTTCGCAATTTCTTGCGCTTTGAGGTTCTCGATCCTCCCCCGCCACTTAATTTCCATGCCACGTGCGTCGTCCTCTTCATTGAAATCAATTCGAGCTGGGCGAAGTGTCTCCAAGGGACATCCTTTGCCGTAGTTAACTACCGACGCGTCGCTGTAAAACTTCAGTCCGTGTATAATAAACGATCTTACGACTCTCCGGACTCTTACGATCGACGGGGTCGCGCCACTAAATCCAGATTCCGTCATTAAATCCTCTGTTGCGATCGCTCCTAACTCCGGGGGCCCGCCCCCAGGTGGCCGATGCAGGAACGCTGCTGCGATCTAGGGAAACATTCGTGTTCTAACAAACTTTATTTTAACCCTTCGATGACACTCTAGGTGTGAGCCACCCTTATGGCTGAGTTTCACTGATTTTGAGGCTCTGTATCTTTTCCAATACCTACGTAGAATATCGTGAATATTCGTGGAATATCTTTGTCCCTTCAATTACCGAAATAGCCTACCTTCAATATGCAAAATAAATTCCTTTTGTTGCAAAGCCGACTTACGAACTATTCTTTTTCTCAACGGAAATTCACCCTGAAGTGGTGAATCAGCTCCTAAAATTACCGTGTTTTCCATTCTTCTAACGTAACTCAATTTTTCTTTTGGCAGTGCGATAGAGCATGAGCAACTGAACAATTTTTATATCTAAAGTCATGTTCCATCTTGGATCGTTACAAAATTATATTAAAAGAAACGAAACAATGCGATAGCTTTAAGGGCTGATTTACCCCCTCAGAATAATTTTCCGCCGAAAAGAAAAATTGCTCATTACATACTCCAATTTGCTCTGCATTTACGTGAAGCTTCATTAAAATCAGAATTTTCGAGTTGGGAATGTTTTATTGCTAGGTGAGAAGGGAACAGTTTTCAACCCTTTTCGGGGTAACGCCAACGAACACATCCTTGTTGAGACATGTGATAATCCTATCTATAGGTAGTGACGAGCTTCCTAACAACGCTGCCGCGTTGCCACTCGCATGCGCTACCCACGTTTAGGTTGGTTCCCCGAAATCGGCTGTGAAGGGAACGATTACGGCGTCGCATGCAGCCCTGGCGAGGGAAAAGATTAAAACGGCTCATTTTAGAGAGCCACGGGGAAGAGTGCAATTATTTTTAAATTATTCGTCACGTCACAACAATTAAACGACTCTAATTATTCCGACGGCTGTTACACTTAATTGTATAAATTTGCAGCTGCCAGAAGTGGCCGAAGGGTTACTATAGCGATCGATCGACAATTGGGATTTAAACAATTCTGTCTGGTGCCGTCGGCTTTTCGCGATCACTTCCAGACTCGACGGTGGCAGCGACTTTTGAAAAACGGAGAAATACCTTCTTTTCTCTCTTTTTTCTGGTTTCCCCCCTTTTTTTTTATTACGTTTAAGTAGATCACCGTTGTCGGGGAAATGGTATCGCGGTTCGTAATTAGTCTGGCTCTAATTTTAGCCGGGATACATTCACGCGAGGGTGGAGTGGGTAAACACGGCTGGTGTTAATTGGAACTGTGATTTATATTTAAGGGTGCACGTGTAACGAAATTGATCGCGCGCGGATTTGGTTGCAGATAAAAGCAGGCTTTTGTGCGGGACCGACTGTGATGTTAAGAATTTTTGGAAAATGATTTACGCACGCGCGAGCTGGTATCAAAGTATGAAGAAAATTTTGTTTTATTATTGAGGAGTTTAATAACTGGCACTGCTATTTTTCTTAATATATCGTTTGGTTAATGAGGTTTAGGATATACACTGTGTGTGTGTTCATCTATGAAATATTTATTCGAAGCACACTGTTTCTATCCGGCTGAGGAATAATTGTAATTCTGGAGAGCGAAATGAAAAGCTAAATACAGTCTCTTTCTTCCAAATCTGTCTTCCAACTTTTTATTCAATATTAGTGGTTACTGGCAATCTTTTTTTACAGTGGAAGATCAAATGATCCAACTCTATTAGTTTTGTACGACATCAACTACCGCAGTCTACTAGTTAAGGGTTATCACCATTTATTCCTGAACGGTTGACTCTAAATACATTATTATAGTATGTCGAATTGGAACGAACAATCAAGGTCGATTAAAATTCAAAACTACTACCATCTAACAACTAGTAATCACGCACCATCATCACAGCACCACCTTCGCCCAAAAGTAGCTCAATGCCAAAGTTTAACAATGGCGCCAAGAATTACCAAACATCCCCACCCCCGATTTAGATTATTTCTCAGTTTACCTTACCTCCATTTTACGTTTCAGTTGCGTTTGGATACCATACAGTTATTCGTGAATCCGCCATTAATGCTTAATATCAGTTTCTACTATTACTGTGATTATTTCCTTAAACAACCAACTATTTAGTCTACCTACGAAGTGACAATACTCGCAGAGTCCAAGATGGGGAACCTAAGAACGAATCTTACGCTCCAGACTTTTCCGTTCAATCATACGAAGTGAAATTTCTGCTCGATAATGTTCGACATCGCTTCATCCCCAGCTTTTCCTCGAGGTCGTAGTCACGACATAGTAATTACAGGACACGAGTGCGCTGCTCAAAGATGCGCTGATACGAGAGGGCGGCAGGCGGGGCCCAATATTGTAATCCGTCGACAGGGACAGCAGCGGGCTCGACCTAAATATTCCTTTTAATTAAATATCATTTCGCTATGTTTCATTAGCACGGCCGCCTAATAACGGCAAGTTATTGAAACGGGCACATATCCATGGCAGGTGGAAGCACTGAGAGGGGAATGGGATCTGAAGGACCGATAAAATAATATTACGCTGAAATGTTTAATATTCGAAGCCAATGCTCGCTTCGCCTGCCGCTTCTTTTGATATTAAAATGGGAGATATTATAATTACTGTGAAGGGAGATGTAAAATTGAGTATGCAAAGTAAATGCCGAGTTACAGCGTTAGTTTAACATTTAGAGGGCACCAATACAGTGGCCACCTAAGAATTTGAATACTTTGCCTGCCATTTGGGTGGTATATATGCATAAATTTTAAATAAATAAAATTTACAATTCCAATGAAAAAATCCCGGCCCTCTAAAGGTTAATGTTATTAATTTTGCGATGTAATAATGTCGTTCCTTTTGTTTACCATGATATGTATTAGTATAGTATTAGACTTAATTTTCCCTTTTAATAATGTACTGATTTTCTTCAGTGTTTGTATATATGTATGTAAGTGGCCATCAATGTAAAAGAAAAACGAATAAAAAGTTTTGACTTTCAATATCTATGAGAACAATATTCATAAGTGGACACCCAAAATGTGAAATCACCTGTATACAACGATCTTGATTGAATTATATAAAAAATACACATTTAGTATCAGGTTGAGAAATTAACCATGCCAAAAAACAGGATCGGATTTTCAGTTCTGATTATTCAACTGACGTACTTTCTTTTCTCCTAATTGTACATTGAGTCTCGAATTTGCGAGTATTTATCGCTCTCTATGGCGCTACAATACACACACAGTATCGACTTCGAATATTTACGGCGATAGCAGAAAGCGTAATTTTACTGTAAAAAAAAAAAGACAAAAGAAGAGAAATGTTTGCAGCCAATGCAGCGTGAATCATTCAGCACGCGAAGTAAACTCCAATTAAAGTGAGTGTATGGATTGCATCGATAGTTACGATGGTAATGTTTCATAAACACTGGCGATATTTTCGAACAACAAGGTTCGTTGGTTGGGTACAAGAGCCCGTTATTGGAGATTACATGGGATATCAGATAAAACTGAAAGATGGTACCGAGTTTCCTCGCGAACACTGGCACGCTCTGAAAATACACGGCCACTAGTTGGCCACTTAGTACACAGGTTGGTAACAATTATGGGATTAGGTGAATTATTGCGGATGCATGGAGCTACAGTGTCTATTTAGCAGTATCGACTTAATTTTCGCTGTCTTCAACAAAACAGGTCACAATGCATTGGTGATCTTTTTGGAACTCGTGTGGTACATTAATCTTTATAAATGAACACATTTCTTACAATTAGTGAAGTTGTATGATCACTATTTAGATTTAGTTAAAGTATATATTCAGGACTGAAGACTTTAGCAACGGATAGTAGTTCACTGATTTGATTGTAAATTCAATGAAATGGTTGAAGAATAAAGCGAAAGAGTTTTCACGTAATTAATTTGTGTGTTGCAGTTAGATAAAAAAATACCTATGACCGCTTTCAAATTGCAAATGGTATGATCAAAGCACAGTCTGTTCTATGTAAACACATCCCTAGGAAGGGAAGTTTAATTACACGAATGAATGACGTCTTACACAAACGAGGAAACTATTCGTTATTAGTAAAATGAACCTACATACTCCTCTTTCTTTTTTGAAAATTTCAGAAACCTAGACAAATTAAAATATTCCAATCCAAGTGTTTGCTAGATTGCATTATATTTAAATTAAACGATATTTTTAAAACTCAATTTAGTTCTGTTGGCAGATATTCACATATATTAATTTTTTTACCTATTTATTATATTTCCATATAAGCTACAAATTGGCAAACAGTCCAGCTTCATGAAAATCCAATCTGCCACTTCAAACAGAAAATGGGAGACGCCAAACTCTCCTGGGACCCTAAAGACAACCTTTCTACAGAAAATCCTCTTTAGGTGACACATCCTCGATCTAGTAAACAACTCCTCATTAGTAATTCAGAAAACAACATCCTTCGATCATATCAGCAATAATTATTCTGTTAGCAGAACTATTTTACACTGGTTAACTGCACTAGATAGAATAACCAAGTGTGCATATATTTAAAATGTAGCAAAACGACCTGTTATGTGGTATTGTTAATAACGAATTAAACATAATTACCACTGATTTCAATTATACTCCCTTACGGTGGACTATTCCCTTCTTGCTAGTTTCTCTAATTTAAAACAAGTTCAAGGAATCTTGAAAACCATTGACACAATACATGTATACACCATGATTTTCGATGCAGGCAACATCACAAAAGCTACCTTCGAATCTTAGCCTGTTAACTGCGTTTTTTCTAGTATATTTAAAAACAATTGCAAGAAAATTATTAGCTTATCGCTTCACACACGACCTAATACCCTGTCTCTGTTTTCGTATGAGTGAAATTTGTTCACTATCACAGCGAATCAACTTGTTTCACTTAAAGCGGAGAATCTTTCCAATGGCGAGTTACCTCGTCCTCGCCGGTTAACAGGTTAAGCTAGCCAATGTCGCGGCCATTCGCACCCATACAAGAACATATTCTAGAAACCAAAGCAACTAATCGCCTGAAAACTGTTCAACCAATCATTGCCGACCTACAGTAGCGGGCAAAAAAGTTACCTCTTTTTCGAACCACCCTACTCCTATTACTTTTCAATATCAACTCAAAACTGCAGTATATGCCTAATATACATATTCTTGAAAGAGAATTAAAAGCTGTATAAAACCCAGTTACAGTTGAATTTATTTAACTAACAAACAAAAACCCCACATAACATTAAACAAGACAACACACTCTTAAAGCCAACAAAAAGTTCTCTGGGGGCACCATTTGCTTTTTGGACAACCTGAAAAGTTGCTAAACATGGTAACTTCTTTGTCGGCCCAAAAAATGTGTTACTCCGTTCAATGCCATATAATACTCTTGTTTGTCATTTAAATAAATTCAACCTTAACCGGGCTTTATACAGCTTCAAATTCACCATCAGAATATGCATATTAAACATACCACAGTCCCAAGTGTATGCTAAAAAATAACAAAAATAGAACAAATCGAAAAAGCGGTAAACTTTCTTGTCCGCTAGTGTATGGATGCACTCAACTGGTCAACACCAAGGCTTTATCCCAACTCATCAAACTTACATCCCAGTTTCCCATCAGTACACCCACGTCCACCCTATCTTACTCCACAATCCACATCCATTCAACAGCAATAAAATCGTTCCCTCCATGCAACCTTAACTCATCTCGACGCAGGCTACACCTACTCGAGCTGAGACAGAAACAGAGACATTCTAGCGATCGCAGTGCAACGCAGTCCAGGTGAAGGCCAATTACTCCCTGTGGACCGCGTAGCGGATCAACGCCTCTAAAGTGACCGTGGCTGGGCTCCGTGTGACACCGGTTGCGAGGGAAAAAGGGGCAGCAGCGAGCCTGGCACGCCGGTGGCGCCCTCTCCGCCCCCGCAATGGCGTGGCAAATTAGTTTGAGTGCATTTCACGGGACCGCAAAGTAGCAGGCCCCTAAGTAATGTAATCTCGTTGGCGGTGATGTCGCCGTTGCTGGCGGTGAGGTTAAAGTTGCCCTCGTTGCCGGGCGGATGCGGTGGCATAGGTGTTACCAGTGTTGTCCCAGTTTTCCCGGTGGCCTCGGGAATTAAGGACGCCGCCCTCGCTGGGAACGCCAGGGAGTCTGCCCAGGCACCGTGCGCCGCGGCTCGCCCTTCGAACGCATCGATGGGATGCGCGCATTACCCTGGAATAACCGGCGTAACGTGCCCGCTCGCCGTCCCGCGTTCGAAACTTTGTTCGCGAAGTGATAACGGCCGGTGTTTCATAGGTGGAAACAGCGCGGCTAGACGCCCAAAGCGTCCCGCGGGTGTCTTTCACGAGGCGCGGGTGGGGGGAGGGCCCCGCCGGGCGAAGTCGCGTTTCGGAACTGGCGAGAGTTTAGACCTACATTCAACCTAAATTTACATGGAAATTTATGCCACTTCGAGGCGTAATAAGGCCCCCGCAACGGGAGAAGCATTATGAGGCTGCGCCGCCGTGCAAGTTTGACGGCCATTTGGCTCGTTTGCCAGCTCGCGTGAATAATTGTTACGCTCCGCTTCAGGATTATGTATAATGGGCGTGGGTACATTTCTGGGAGTGATTCGTATTCGGATGTTAAGAGGATGGGGTTTTTAACGTCATCCTGTTTTGACAAATTATATCCAAGTTTAGGATGTCTGCACATTGGCTGGTTCCAGGTTGTTGATATGTTTAAACGGATTTCCAATTCTTTTTTAGCGTTCATGATTTTAGGTCTGCACTCCTTTCTAGTACAGATGAATTAACGATACTGATTTAGTGGTTTGCTTAAATTTTGGTGGGAGAAGGTCAGAGGAAGAATATCAATCACGGTGATCATGATGCAGAATGTGTAAGAGCGATTCTCTTGAGGGACTTATAATTTTACTAAGTAGTGCTACGGTACTGTTTCTGAGATTGGGAATTTCTGTACATATTTTCTGTGTTAATTCAACTTATGCCTTTATGGTTGGCGAAAGTATAAATGTTTTGATTAAGATATCGACGGTTTCTAGTTTCTCCTGGTTCCTAGTTGTGATTATAATATATGGTAAACCTATGTTGCTTATAATCTACACGTGAATACCTCTAAGTTAATTTTAAAAAAGCAGATACCCTCGAAACTTCGTATTATCAGCACATGCACACTGACACACACCACATGAGCGTTTACTATTTTTATTCTTGAATGTTAATTACTAACTACCGAAATTTATTTCGTTCATTTAAGTTCGTTATATGCAACTAAGCTGATCTTTCTCTCTTCGTAATTCTCAAGCTTCAACAACTGTAATAAAAATCAAAAATATATACTGCATAATATTCTTTGAATCGCATCTACCAAAAACTTCATATTTGGCGATGGAGGCTTAATTTAACCAATACAACATAAATCACAATCAGTCATTCGAAAATTTAATTTGTATTTCTAATTGTTAAAATATATTGCTAACAGACTACTAGTTGTAAGTGTGGGCACAAGTACAGAGGTGATTTTCATAATGCCTTCGCTTACCGTGACTTAATAATGACTCACCACTGCGCTAGTTTATTCCTGCCGCTGGAATTAAGGACAGTTTCGGCTGACACGATCTGATTTTCCCGGAATACGTCGTTATTCGCGTCCCGTCCCATTCCCGCGGCCGTCGACTGTTTAATTGAAGTTCCAAAGTCATGTTCAATGTTCAGGAACGTAAACTGTCCTCTACAGCGTCGACGAAAATTCCCTTCTATCGAGCGCGTTCCAGGACTTAACCCGATTTCAACGTGCTCGAGCGTGACTCCATTTTAATTCCACCTCGACTTAACGCAAGCGACTATTTTTTAACAAAATGTCGACGGTGGATTAAGCGAAACGGCCCTATTTCATGGTCACAGTAAAGTGCGCTTAATTTACAGCAACAAATAATATTAAAACTTCAATTATACAAATAGTAATAACACTTCTCGAAAGCATCTTACTCTATCCCAAGAAATGAAGCAACCGATTATTTATCCGAGGAATAGAAATCCAATCCTGTCCCCTAAAGACGAGTTTACACATACCGGTAACGGACAAGTGTGAAGTGCTCTATTCAAAAGCAGGCAAACAATATTCTTTACCACTGACACTGACGGTACCAAGCCGTCACGCGACTGGTATGTGTAAATCCGCCTTTAATTTAACACCACCCAAAACAGACACGTTGTCAGGGAGATGAAGTCTTCGTGGACAAGTTACCCCGGAGGGCGAAAGTTCAAACAACTAGGATCTGCTGGCGGAAAATTCGACAACGGAAATTACCGTGAACAAGGGCGAGCATTACCTTCGACCAGCATCCGGCGGAGTTTCCATTTTCATCGAGCAGCTAGGAGCAGCGTAGGCGACGTTGTTGTCCGCGTGTTACGAGTACAACTCTCTACACGCGACGCGTTGTACCGAGCCAAGTCAGTGCAACACGTCGCGAGCGGAAAGGTATGCCCATGTCTTATCCACGATGCCAATCCCTAGAATCCCTCGGCGATGTCCGAAGTGAAGAATCGTGTTAAACGCGATTGTCCCGTCGCGCTTGGTCCCAGCTGCGAAGCAGCGCGCCCAGCTTCCTTCCGCTGCTAATGAGCAGCATTACTTCCAGAAACGCAAAACCTGCTGAAATTTTTCTTCGAGCCTTTGGTGCATGTCTGGCGGCTGCCATGGATGTTTATTCGGCCGGGAAATTAACGCGAAACTGGCGCCACTTTGCTTGGTAGGTGTTTTGCGTTTCTGATTCTTCAGTGGCTATGGTTACAATATGGAGGCATTTTTGGTTTTGGGTCGGGGATCCGTCGATTTTAAAGTCTTAGCAGTTTTAGGCATGGATCTTTGATGGTGTTTGGGTCTTTTTTGGCCCAAACGTAATGTTGTCTAAGTAGTAGAATAGTAAGTAGAGGAAATCTTAAAAATTTAATAAATTAAATTGTGCCGGTGATTATGAAAGTGGTGTAAGTCATGTATTTCAGTTACTATGGGCCCAAACGGACCCAGGCGTCGCCATCTGCAGAAACCATACACTGTTTGATATGAGAAATTGAACCTCTCGATGGGTTATTTTCTTTGTCTCGACTTGAAAGTTCGGTTGTTAATTATTTCTGTGAAATTTTCAGTACTGTTTGTTGCGTGCGGGGACTTCAGAGAGTCGTATGTATTCCCTTTGTAACTTTTCTAATTTCATACGTTCTATCTGTTAATGCAGAGATTTGAAAGGGAACAGTAGAAAGTGAAAAAGTGGCTAGAATAGTGTTACGTCATTGCATTACACTTATCTTCTCATACGTAAATTTTCAAGAAATTTCATTGGGACTTAGTTCAAGTACTGTTCCACTAAAATTACATGAGAACACGCAGCACAATATTTATAGACGTCATCCAAACAGAGCTCTTCAAATGAATAGATAAACACCACCATTGGAATCCCTTTCGTTATTTTAATCAAGGTCCACTAGATCTATATCGTCACATATTATTATACGCTCCGAATACAATATACTTTACACCACACTGTGAAAGAAAATGACTTCTCAGTGCTAGTAAAGATAAACATGACACCAATAATATGGGCCATACGTTGCAGGAGCTTCAGTCGCCAGTGAAATATCGACGAGGCTTCCTGTTACGCGGGTCTGACCTGCGAGCAATCGCCCAGCCCTGACTTTCGATGAACTCGAGGCCCACATCGATTTGTTCCAGAGCGTAGAAGGGCGCGAGACAGTGCCTAGGCTTGATTCTGCCAAATTACACAGCAGCTTTCGAACAGCGGTTACGACCACCCTTCTCGAGGCTGGACATACAGGGTAGACAGGTGGTCGGAGTTGCAAGTGGCCAGCCAATTTGCGAATCTCGAGTAGGTATTGCGGTCGCGCAAATGCCCCGCTCTCCACCCAGTCGGTTTCAAAACGCTACGCCAAAGAGAAAGCCCCCTGAATCGGCCAATAATGAACGAACGTATGGCCAGCCGCGAGCGACTAAGACCACCCACTCAAATAATATCTAAGGGATATTGAAACTTAAAGGCCGCCGCAGCGTGCACGATTGCCTGCCCTTGAAGAAGAGTATGATCTCATAAGGAAGCCCACTCGTTTCACGATGGGGCCCTCGAGAAACCCTAAAGAGCCTCAAGACTACGTGGTTCAGCAATTGTCAGTCCACCTTCACGATTTGTCGCTGGGTAAATCGCGGCAGTATATAGAATAAAATTGAAAAACTGAATAATATTACTTTACACCCAGTATTTTAGAAAATGTGAGGTTGAAAATGTGACTTACTATGTGAAAATAGCATCTCGCGAGGAACTTTGTTACACTCTGTCTTCTTAGTTCCACGAAATATCCCTCAAGGTAGCACAGCTTATCGTTAATCAAAACACTAACACCCCCTTCAAAATATTAAAGTAATATCGTTTTCATATCGACCTTTCGCATCGAATTCAACTGTACCGATCCACGTTTGACGATGCGTGGACTGCAGCGGAGTCGCAGAGCAGTTTCCATTCGACATAGCCAGCCACCAGAAATCACTGGGCCCGTGGTAAGTTTGCAGCCAGGACAGGTTCGATCGACTTCGTTCCGGCCGAGGGGGCCAGGCAAAGGTTGTTGGACACCCCGTATATATGCGGGCGCATACCAAGGCGGGGTACTTGGTAGCTGCGTGAGATACAAGGGGTTGTATATCAAGGAGCCACGCCTAACACGAGAACCACTTCCGGTCTAGACACGCGAGCTTGCTTGCCTGCCAGCCTAGCCCCAGCCTTGAGCGTCGAATCGGTTCCCTAAATACGTCGGCATTTACAACCGCCGTCTATCCACCTATTCTGCAGGCCAAGCCCGCCACGAATTGAGTCCTCCAGACGGCGACTAGAACGCGATCCAACTCGAGGCGGTGATACAGTCACGTGACTGCAGAACGGCGACTGAAATCCTGCGGAAGGAGGCTCGGCGCGATCGGTAACGAGGTCGAAAGGAAAAGAGCGTTCTGGAGAACGCGGCGGTAACATAGTGTTGTCGGCTGTTCTTTCGAGGGATGGTAAATTAAATGGAGAAACTGCAGTGGGATTGGGTGACTGGATGTTTCAGGTAGGATTGCAATTATGTTGCGAGGGGTAACCACTTTTAGGAAGGGACTGGTTGGAGTGTATTGGGTAGTGGTTCTTAATGTTAAACGTGAGGTATGATAGTATGTGTATAATTTTACTTGGTTTATTAAATCTGTTTTTGAAAGATAGCAAAAATCAGGATAAAGGCGTTCAAATTATTTCTAGAAATATGAATGATTGAGTTGAATATTACTGTTTGAATTTTTTTTTATATTCGTACGATATAATAATTTTTTTAATAAACAACCCTGAGATAGTTCTGTTTAAAAAATCTAGTGTTATATATTTTGAAGATTTCTACATAGGTAAGTATCTACAAGCTTCTAATATTTGGGTGGCAAACTAATTAGGAATTCCACTTAAATATTACCGATTCTTTCGTATACATCTTTGAACTATTTTTTTAATGCAGCAGAAAGAAGCAGAGAAGTCAATACACTAAACGTGAACAGCGTACAGTTACGGCCAAGGAAATACGAAAAGCTAGGGGGAAAGAGCGCATTAACGAATACGTATGATTCCTTTTGCTCGTTAAACCCTCGTCTCTGAACAGGCTACATCTCCTTTTATACATGGAAATGGAAACACATATCAATCGCGTGTCTTCTATTTGCCGAATCAGACCACTCTATGTTTCCCTTCTCTGCAGATGGAAACACACAACCTGGTCCCCGGGGAACTCTTTTATGGACTTCGCTGCGACTGATGCTTTCCAAATAGTTTGGATGGCAATCCAAACCGATAGGATGGAATAGAATAGAATAGGGTCGGATCCGCATTCAAAGTGGAACTTGTTTTCGGAAATTCATAGCCAGTTATGGAAAAAGAAAAATAGCTGTTCGTCTAGATCGAAATGATTTGCATTCGTCTCCGTTGTTGAAGCAGAAGGTGCCTTCATTCCAACGACCCTGGTACTAGCATTTTTGATAATGATTATTTATTTTGCAGTTGACAAGGTAAGTCAACCGCATACTGTCAACTGTCAGAGTTGCAGTCAAATATCACTAGATAAAGAAAACCGAAAATATTTCAATATTTAATTTGTTGCTTAAATTAGCTGCGTTACAAAATAAACCTGGATTATTATATATGTACTTAACATGCAATTCAAAAGTACATATACCATATCTTGAGTACAGTACGTAGTTAAAATCAAAATCAATATAATTCATACCCTGTTCGATAATAAAACTGTGTCCATTAAAAAATTCGCGTCCTTTATAAAAGAACAAAGTACCAATTTACCATTTACACTATTTTACAGTTCATGGCATTTTATATTGCATTTCAACTCTGTGCACGTAAAAAAACACACTTGCGCATATTTGTGTACATCTGGAGACGGTGACGGAGAGATATAGCTCATTTCTAACAATATGTGAAAATGGAAGAAACTGTTAAAGGAAAACACTGTATCTACACTCCAACAGCATCCATCTTCCCGGATCATATTTTGCCTCGCACATGCAGGAACACACCTGTACAGCACAACTATGCTTGCTGCTGTTTTTCCTAAACGAAAGGTTATAGTACGTTTTATATACAAATCGATTCTTTTCAACACTCCGAGTATAAAGATGAAGTGCACAGTTTGAAAAACGAAGGTTTACGATGTATTTTGTTCTCTGAAATTATACGTTCACATGTTTCTATCATATATTTCACCCGTTCTCGTAGTTTATTCCCACTATAGAAATGTACGTGTATACATCATAGAACGCTTTCCTTTTACGTTCTTTCTACCTTCACTTAGAAAAGAGTTATGAATCGCCCCAGTGCCTGAAGCATTCCGTGCGCTGGATATTTAAAAAAAATTTCCAAGTGTTTTAAATAATGTAGCGGAACGGTATTTTCAAATTTGCATGCACTTTTATGCTGACTGCATATGTTTAATAGCCTTTATCCTTTAAAGACTAACCTTTCACTATTATATCATAAAGCATTAAAAAAAATTGCAGAATTTTCTTTTCCGTGGAATATCTCGAGAACGGTGAGAGATATCGAATAGAGGTTTAAACAAAAGTTGCATCTTTTTTTAATATCTACAAAACTGCGTAAAAATAATAATCGAAAAAAACCATTCTTTCCAAGTTACCCCCACCGCCAATCTTTAATTCGATAATTATTTTTACGTAGTTTTGTAGATATAAAAAAAGTGTATTTTTTGTTTAAACTTCTCTTCGATAGCTCTCACCGTTCTCGAGATATTCCACGAAACAGGAAATTCTGCATTGTTTTCAGGGGGTGTTACGAACGAACTACTGTACTAGCACACAAAGTTGCATAATTTTCTGAATTTCCGGGTTGCCTAACTTAGAAGATCTATAATTTTATAAAGCAGACGGCTCTATTAAGCGCAACACCATATTTTCTAACTTTTAACTTGCATTAATCCCGAATATTATTAATCGCTATTAAAGCTGATACAGTTCCTCGAGCATTCCATGTATAAAGCAAAGACATATATTACGTATACAAGCATTGTACAACTCATACGAGCTTTAAACTATTTGGATTTCTCCCGCTAAACGCCGAGCATCAACAACGAGCAACTCAGAAACTTCTACTAACTATTTAAACCTCGATAGCGGCAGTTCTGTTCTAAAAATCCAAGCTGCGATTATTAAAACGAAGAAAAAGGAGGAATATCGATCTGGATAAGAGTAACAGCCTGAAAGCTGGCCGCATCGGGCGCCATTATTGATTCGATAACTGTACTTACGTGCGAGCTTGGAAATCCAGGGTACGCCGAGGCACACGCTCACGGCCCAGGCAATTCACTTTTTTCACCAGTAATAAAAAGAACAGAATGACATAATTTGCGACGTAATCGATTAGCCAGCAGCCAACGGGGGCAGCTGGAATCCGTTGATACGCGACGGTGCACGCCGCGCGCTATCACGGCCACCCACAATGCTGTTGGTACACTCGAAAATCAGGCTCCAAGTAATCCGACGTGGATTTATCGAGAAAAACGCAATTAACCATGATCACGCGATGCTCGCCGTGATACATCTGACAGGGTGATGTTTCTTTTGAAATCATCGGGCGAAACGCAGATCATGGCGCACGATACGCGACAATATCGTTCAAACTTCCGCTAAAATCGAATCAGACGGTTTACAGTTTAAATAATTCGGTAGATTGAAGTATGAAAGACAATGTTAAATTTGTAAGGAGATTTTGGATCACGTTTGATCACGGCTTTACTTTTTATTGCTGGTTTTGATTTTTAATTCTTTCTTCAGGTGTTTTTAGGGAAATCTGAGTTTGACATCGTTTGCTTTATCGACAACTTTGAACAATTATGAACTTCAGGTACGATTTTTAACTTGCTTCTATTCTACTTTTAGGACCACGATGGTATTATTTGATTTCTCTTGGGGAGAGTCTTTTAACGCTGTGGGGAAATCACGGAATGCTTTTTGACCCAAAATGACTGTACAGAGTTAACACTGTCCCTTCAGTTTTGCGTTGCTCGTGGAGTGTTGTTTCATAAGACGAGGTGCTCGTAGATGGGGCACATTAAAGGGGAAAAGATTTCAGTGATTATATTAGCACTCGAGTGATATTCTTTTCAAAATATAAGTAACGATATTAGACACCTATAAAATTTTTACTTTTACTTTTCACTTTTACATCACACAAGATCAATGATATTAAATAATTCATCCACGCCAGACATATATAGGAACCGTGACGATTTCATAAAATATCGCAGCTAAAGATCTCAATCAGGGCACTCCCCTATTAAACCCCTCAGACTGGCCCTACAGCAGCAACTAGCAACACCGTGGTGAAGAGTCAGTTAGGGCCTTTTCACGCGTGGCAGTTCTGTGGCTAGTGATTAGTATTAGTCCCTCTTCACACGGGACACTTATGCAGCTCGCCACTATTATCTCAGATATATCCACTCGGCAAATATAGCGGTATTTTATGAAGAATCCAAATGTGCGAATACAGTGAAGATACCAGTTGTCGAGCACAAAAGTGTCACGTGTGAAAAGGCCTTTAATTGAGAGAGAGTTATCCTTTTAAAATGGTAGGCAGTTGCAGTTTACAAGCCATCGAACCTTGTAGAGGGGAATTAGAGAAAACGTCGGGTCGCGTGCCGTGAGATAGACCAACTAGCTTCTGGACGCCACTGGTTGTGCGCAGTGGCCGTGGGGTGGATCACCCTTAAAACGTCAAGAAGCCCAGGTGGTCCGGCACGATATCGCGCTAACTCAATCAATGCGCTCTATTCCTTTCTCGGCATCAGCGATTCTTATCTGACGTCACCTTCTCGGCCGCGAGCCCCCAGGGACTCGAATCGCGATCAAAGGGGAGCAAGGGGCGAGGAGGGTCGATAAAAGAGTCGCGGAATAATTTTCAACCATTTAATCTTGGAGCCGGTCGACCTTGTCCAAGGCGCATGGCTCGAAGCATCGTCTAAAAGTGTTAAACGTTATTAACGAATATTATTTGTAATAAATTTGCGATTCACGAGTATTCGTCTACTCGTGCGTTTTGTCTGTTTTCATTGGTCTGGGAAATTATTCGGAAATATTTCTGCATGTTACAGTAAGAATTAGAGGATGCGTGAAACACAAGATTTGCTCTTCAGGCGATTCAAAAAGGAACAAAGTTGACTCGAGGAAGGGCGTGAACTGTGTAATTAAAAATTAGCATCATCAGTAGATTTTTTTAATTTTCTTCGACACCTTTGCTTAGTGTACTTAGAATCAATATTCAGAAATTGTGACAAGGTCTTCTTATCGTTTTTCGATTCTTCTTCAAAAGACTAATAATAACAGCAAAAAGAAACGTGGACGAAGTTAATTTCCAAAGAATAATACTTTTCTATTACGAAGGATAAATTCTAAATAAGAGAAACGACTTTATTATTAAGAATTATTCCTTCAAATAAATACGAGTACTTGCGTGATTGCGACTTGTTAAAATTGTAAACGATGCTTATACCTAAATACAAATAGTCATGGGCATTAGCGTAAATTGAAAAAAGAAGATAGAAATTCAGGAATATGAAATGGCTATACCTACATGTTTCTAAAAATCGTTCACGAAAAAATTCATTAAATTCAAAGTTGAGAGATTATAAATACTACCGCATACTTTTTCGCACTCTGCATGGCGGAAGGCAAGCTTCTATTTATAACGAACCTTTTTTCTGCACGGAGCGAACATTTAGACCGGTCAAAGTTCGTTTCTAAGCCAATTTTTAATGAGGTGCAAAAACAAACGTGCAGTTTCCAGATTAAGGTAATTAAAATCCAATTAATAATTTAATCAACGGCATGCTCGTCGAAAAGAGGGGGGGCGGAAAAAGAGTGAAGGAGCACGCGGAACGGAATACGCGTGCTCGACGCGCGACGAGATAATTCCTTGGGAATTTCGAGAAAACTTTCGGCCGTTTTAGCAAAAAGTTACGAGGCCCAATTAAATCAACCGACAATCCAATTCAATCTCAGCGCCGGTATAATTAAATCTCCGGCGAATTAGCGAAAGATTTCGGGCACTCAGATGAATTTCCGTTGAAATTAAATTTTTGACGAGTCAACAAAACTTTTCTCATCTCCACCTCTCTGCAGCGCGCCACCCCCGCTTCTGCGCGCTTTTCAACGTGTCACAGCGGCCCTTTTCGTCCCGCTGCTTTGTTGCTCCATGCGTATATAAACGTGTTTGTCCCGCGCAAAAGGCCAAATCGTAGGAACACGACAGGCCAAAGCGTTATGCGGTAAAATGTGCAAAATGTTTCCTTCGGCAGACTCTCTTCTGTCAGCAGGATGGAATTCGTACGTACACCTACACAATACTCAACCTCGTCGAGATTAGAGTACTGTAGGCTGAGGTAGGGGATGCCGAGAGCTAGGTGTGGATGTGGGCTTTCAAAAACAAGTATTCGAAGAGTAGATACGTACTTTAGGATGAATGGATGGTGACAGTGTGCGTATAGGGGTGAGATTGTTTTAAAGATGGTGAGCGCATTGTGAGGGCACAATATAGTCGGAATAAGGGATTAACCAAGCACGAGGAGGGAATGGAGTAAAGTGTATTTTAATAAGATGATGTGTGATGGGAAATTAAGTTTTGCTTATGAACGGTAGTACGTTAATTTATCTATTACTAACTAAGCAGAGTATAGAATGTTAAAAAAAGGTTATAGGATGTATATGGTAGGGAGTTCCCTTCGGAATTTCTCTCCCTTCTAGAAAAAATTCACTGAAGTTGGTGAATGCTTTACTGCACTCTCATTTGGTAAATTATAAGGATTATTTTATATTATAGGAATAGGTTTCGTAATTCCTATGTGTTCGGGAGCCACGGAAGAAGAGGGCCTTGGGCGATGGGACTCCAATCCACGATCTTGCGGATGCTCTGCGTACTGGCCAGCCACCTAAACAACTCCACCAACGCCTACCCTTCGAGGTGTTTTATTCTAGGTTCCCTCTTATGAGGGCTCCTGATCCCACGATATGTAATTATTTCATCTGTGATATGTGTAGTAAAATTATCATGCTACTTCCGAATTTTAAGTAAACACTTACTTAAAAGTACCTTTTAAAAGTAGGTACTGTGCTGTTATCACTTTAGAAACCTTTTCCTCTTTACAACACCCTACGAACTGTTCTCCTTCATTGTTCTCACAAATATGAGAGGATTTCCAAATATATGAAATTGGAATAGACAATAATAAACCGTGTAATTTTGCCT
The DNA here is from genome assembly GCF_050908995.1 of Andrena cerasifolii. Lineage (NCBI taxonomy): Eukaryota > Metazoa > Arthropoda > Insecta > Hymenoptera > Andrenidae > Andrena > Andrena cerasifolii. Next base: position 21,291,282 of record NC_135119.1, on the reverse strand, counting down.
AATAAAAACAAGAAAATGACGTGCTGAAATTCAAGACACGATCAAGTCGACTGCGACAGTTCGAGCGTTCAATATTTATAACGCTTTACAGTCACAGTGCGAAAAGTGTTACTAGTACCAACTACGAATTAAAAGAATCAGATTTAGATCCTGTACCGAAAAGGTGCAGGAAGTACTCTTGCACTGTAAAATTTGTTGCTGCGTAAGGTGTACATAAATAACACTAAAACTCTTTACCAGTATTACGTAGAACGGAACTAACTTAAGGGGGAATCCTATTTTTAGGCTAAAAACAGCAAAATTTGGAATTTCTTTAAGAAACTACCGATTCCATTCATCTGAAAATTGGCCCACGTTTTTAAACCAAGTTGCAGTTTCTTTATTATTAATTTTTAATAATAACTATAGGAGTTATGCATGATCGACGAGGTACACTGTAAGTGAAGCTACATATATGTATAAAGTAAAACAGCGTTTCATTTTTCTGTTTCAGATTACCTGCAAGATAAATATCATGCATATCAGCGGACGACGAATTTTGCGCGGCACATCGGTGGATCATGTATAATTCCTATATTTATTATTAAAAATTAATAAAAAAAACCTGCAAATTCTTCAAGGATTGATAAAAGCATGGTACAAATTTCAGATGAATCCAATCGCTAGCTTTAAAAAGATAAAAAAGAAGAATCGCTAGCTTTCAAGAAAAAATCCCCAATTTCGCTATGTTCTAAGCCCAAAAAATAGGATTTCCCCTTTCAACTCCATCTAACTGGAGGAAATGACACGCTCCCTGAGGACACACACCTACAATGCTCACCCCCAACCCTCTAATTATCGTCAACCTATTCAAAACTGCGTTCGAACTCGTTGATACATATAGGTAGTACCGTTTGAAACCCCCAAGATCCAGCGATCCTCTTTTCCACCGATCGACAGCGACCCATGAATCACGTGGCTACCCGTGTTTTGTTAACCAGCAACGAAGCAACAGATCCCGTAGGACCGTGTCAACCGTGGATCAGTAATTAATCGTGGATCACGCAGTACTACGTTCTACGTCCTCCAGCAACGGACTATAGATCACATAGTACCGCGTGTTTTGTTAATTAGTGATGAACTATGGATCACGCGGCACCGCGGGCATATATCACTCGTTAACACACGGCCACGGCCGCGTTATACGCCTAGCCGGCCGACCTCAAACTTACGTGTCGCATTATTCATCCGCCGTTAACTGTCCGTTTGATGTTTCTTGGTCACCCGAAACAACGGGTCCACAGAGAGATCGCGTGTCACTTCCTCCGTTATCGCTACCATGCTCGACAGGGTGGGCGCGGGTCGCGCGCTCCATCCTTCGCCAACGGCTGCGCGACGAATTAAGATGAACGACTCTCAAGTTCGCGTCCGCGAAGACAGAGACACCGGTTACCAAGGACACCGAAACGGGGCTGCCCTGATTACCTCGAGGACCAAATAGCTTCATCGTCATCTTCGTCCTCGCGACTCCCCCTCGTCTTTCCCCATCCGCTACCCCTTTCAGGCCCCCCACCGAGGACAAGTGCGAACGCTTTTCATCGTCGAGACGCGAAGCAATTGTCCACGATAGTCCCCGTTTCGGCGCACCGGTGAACTTCGTTACTCACCGCGCAGCATAGTCAGTGACGTCGACGTGAACCCGCCACCGCTGAACGGCACCGTCGTACTCACCTGGAAAAGACAAAGAGGATTGAGGGGCTGGTTGTAGCGCGCGAAGAAGCGGGGAAAGGCGGCTCGCTCCACAGAGACGGTAGCGAAGACGGGACAATGGAATTCATTTAATAACAGCGGAACTATTTAATGGCGTTTCCGGGGGGCACACGTAGTCGCGATATTGAAATATTCCCACTCCCATCCGGGTGCCCTGTGTGCCGCGTTTTTAGCGCGCATTTCAATATCGCGACAACGGAGCGGCGCGTTTTATCCTCGATGATGAACGCATGGAAAAATATTAATTTTTTACCTCTGCCGTTGCCTCCAGTTACACGCGGAACACGAGGAAACGTGGATGGAATTGGAATGCATTCGAATATCCACGGTTCTGTTGTGGGTGGATTAGATTTAGCGAATTTTCAGGAGTAGTTGGTGGCGCACACGGTTGTAGACTCGAGAAGGTCAATAAATGAGCCAGCTATTTAGAATAATTTTTAGATTCAGTTCAGATTAATACTCTCTGGTTCTGGATGCACCGAGGTGGGTATGGGTTTTGGGTCTGTAGGGCTCTGTAGTGACGGGAAACACACGTGGCTTTTAGTTATTTTGTATAGGGAACACCGGGGCAAGTCGATACGCTTTTCAGTTTTCAATTTTTGTCTTTTATGTTTGAATTAATTACTTAACCTTTTAGCGTCAGACGTATCATATGTGATACATTCACTTTCTTTGCTCTTGCGCAGTTTGCACTCGCAAATTTTGACAGCTTACCGTCAAGTTATAACCAAGTTATAAACGTGTTTTTACAAATATGTATCGTTGTACCATTGAATTGCAACCAAAATGCAGTCTCAAACACAAGGTAAGTTGCCGAAATTTGAATTGCGACATGTTTGAATATCATCAAACTGTTTTTTATTTGTAACTAATCTGAGGATTTTATGTCTGTGTGTGTATATGTATATATATTACACACACACACATAAAATCTATTACAAGTATTTGACTTCCAGGCCGCGGACATCTAGGCAAATGTCTAGATGTTACATTTTATCTTCACATTATTAAAATGTCCGCGATAATGGAATGTATGAACACAGCATTTTAGCTGTGTATATGTACTTAGTTGTGTCATCTTAAGCGCAGTTGGAAAGCACCTTCATGTACTTGCAGCTCATTTTGATTTCACATCTTTTTTTTATATTCTAATTATTATTATCTTCTATTCTTTTGTGATTTATTTGATTTCATGTAATTGCCGTAATTTTTTTTACTTTTCGAAGTTTTTTTATGGGGATATGTAATACAAGCTAGTTTCCCGAACACTATTGGAAATATGGACAAAATTCTTTTATCATATTTTAGGAAGCAGCTGCTCCTTTCGAGCGAAATATGAAAGCCAAAAGTTTCATACAGATTCTCTTTCTTCATCTTCCTTACCAGAAATTTCACATTTGAGTAGAATACTTAGTAATTCTAATTACGAGGACCTTCAATGACCCTCAACTAAGATCCTACATGAAATATTTCCCTCGACGAACAATGGAGGAAATAAAATCACGAGAATAAGCACGTTGGCGATTTTAATGGAAAGCTGCTCAAGAAAAATCGCATGTTTGCATCTCGCTGAGAGATTCGAAGGAACGTGTCACCGCCAAAAAAACACTCTTCCCGCCCTACCGCGTCTCCCCCAGGGTTTTTTAGTGGAAGGCGAATTCCCAAGGGGGAAGAAGTCGCGAAAAATGGGGTTGCCGCTGTACTTCGAGATCGTACATCGCCGGCGTAGGGGTGCAAAGTGTTGAAGGGGGTTGACAGAAATGGTCGCGGAAGGGGATAGCTGAAGGTGCGTCACTCACAGCTGACACCCTCCTGTGCTTGCCCTCGAACCGCCGCCCAATCCCTCGCTTAGATTAATGTTTCTCTTTACTTAAGGGCCTCCTAGACCCTTTTTTGGATCGCGAGTGCACCTAGTACTCGGCTCGTTCGCGCAGAAATTCAAGAAAGAAAGAAAAACAGCGGTGACTCGGCGGAATTACCATCGATACTTTCGCCGTTGTTGCTGGCTGACTTCGTGGCACCGTGATGTTAACAGGATATCCGTGTAGTAGACGTTTTTAGGAGGACATTGTGCATACATCTTTTTATGTGCTTCTAGTATCGGTATCGCTGTGTATAAAGACTATAAAGTCACTGGCAGAGGAAAGTTTAAAGGGTGAATGATAACTAAAATACCGTAATTCGTCGAGACGAAAGTAGTGCATGGCGTAGAATCGGGGGATTTCGTGGCACAGTTTACTGACAATAAAATCAACATGATAAGCCAAACCTATTCGTAAAGTTATTTAATGCTTCGTCATAACTCTTCTGTTCGAACTGTGCAGAATCAAAAATGTTTCAAGCAAATGTTGACTTCGATAAGAGCTACTCGAATAAAAAATATTAATACGCCGTTCTATTTAGAAAAATTGAGAGGGACCCCTTTGTTCCCCTAGAATTCCCTCCACCCCAGAAAAATTTGTTGAACACAATATGGTTATCCCCACCGTCCCATTTAATGTAAAAAAAAATTGAAGTTGATATTTGCAGTGATTTTAAAGAAAACAGCTTATAACAATTTATTTAGCCCACCCTGTATTATTAAAGTGATGTCTAGATAGTTAAATGACATCAACAAGTCCCATAACCTTCCCAATGATGTCAATTACATCTCCAGAACAGCTTTACTGGGGCAAACTGTATGAAAATTAAGCCTTTATAAAATTTCTATTCATTTGTAAGAACTCAATCTGTCAGTGACCACTACCTATTACTTTGAATTTCGTTACGAATGGCATTCATATACAATTTCGAGCGTTTAATGTTTCAAGTGACAGACCACTAACTCACAAATTCAAAATCAAAATTCCACAGAGGCCATCAGTTATTGCACATATGTACACTTCTTAAAAGAGCTTTTAATTTCTTCCAACATTTATAAAAGTTCAAAGTTTTCACCTGCAATTCATCGTTACTCTATAACACTTCGTAACTCGCCTAAACCAGAAATGCTATTCTACTAACGCAGTGAGCCAACACCTTACGCGGCTGAACTTCAACAGGCGCGCTTCACTGCAGCAGTTAAAATAAAAGACTCGGCAAAAAAAGGAAGCCAACTGGTGTTCATCCCCAAGAAATTGATGCCTGCGTCCCTTAACTCGTCCCTGACCTTCCTGACCACGCGAGGGAACGGATCCCCAAGTGACCCGGCCGCGTATTCATCGATCGCGCGCGATGTGTTCGAGCCTATGCATAGGCCTTTCCGCTCGTGGCGTCGAAAATACGCGTCTCCTCGAAGATGTGGCTGGAAAATACGCGCCGCGAAATCAGCGCAGGTGGAGCGAGTGATCGAAGGGGAAGCGATTGCCCCGGCATATCGATGAGACCCAGCAGCTCCGCGAAGTCGACGTAAATTTCTTACGTCGACGCTATCGCTCTTCGAAGGGGGAGGGAGGGAAATAGAGAAAATGACTGGTATAAGCCCGCCGTGAGGCATGCAAATCGCTCGCGAATAACTCGAGTTGTAGGTGTACTACCCCTCGAAAGTCTGAGATCAATCATTGCTGACGAAATGTCTGTATTTCTTGTTTGACGATTTAAAACTAGGTATCAGGGAATTTTTTAATCGAACATTCTCGATGTATATTCTCTCTAAAGGCAGTCTACATTTTTTAGTCTCTTTTTACATTTTTAGTATCACTTTCATAACTTACAAGGAGAGTATTTTAGGTGTCCGCCTCCGATCATTTTGATTTTCGGATACGTTATAGAGGACCGAAAAATAAGAAATATGTGTTTTTTTATTTTTCCCCGTTTTCATTTTTGGGGGGTGAAAACTGCGTTCAAAGTTAGGGTTGAAAAATCATTTTTGTGGAATATCTCGAGAACTATCAGAGATAGGGGAATAGTGAAATATGACTGACTCACCAGATTTTCAAAAATCCACAAAAATGATTTTTCAACCCTAACTTTGAACGCAGTTTTCACCCCCCAAATATGAAAACGGGGAAAAATAAAAAACACGTATTTCTTATTTTTCGGTCCTCTATAACATATCCAAAAATCAAAATGATCGGAGGCGGACACCTAAAATACTCTCCTTGTTAGTTGATTTCTTCTGTCACTCATTATACTCTTTCAAGCACTCTGCGAGTAAGGCGGTTAATAGTTCTCGTTAACTCCTATTGTTTCTATTGTATTTTATCCTATTCCTTTTGCTCGTACTCTATCTTGGCACTATTTCATTTTGGCTGTAGGTGTTCTATTTTTGTGTTCCTACTTTTATGTACTATTCCTCTACTGATCTTTTCTATTCTGAATGTACCAAAGGGTTTCCCGTAAATAAATAAATAAATAAATAATCACCGGCACAAATTGATACACGGATACATGGTAGATGAAAGAAGAACGTGTACAGTTTGGTAAAGCTAACACACTTTGAGTAGCACCACCTGTTTTCACGCCGAGGGATTTGCACCTTTTGCATAATTTATGCGTATTTTTACGTCGATATTTTCTAGAAACTATCGAAAGTACCTGCTGTCCGAGAATGGCCGAATTTATTCTGAAAACAAACCGAGCTCCGAACTCGCTTTGTACAACACTTTCCTGGCAACAGTAATCGAGCTTAAAGGTCCATTTTTCGAAATCTCGCGCCACTCCCAGTGTTCAGATGTAGTAATAAAAAAATTTATCGACACGCTTGCAGTGGCGGTCCCCGTCTGTTACTGCGTCGATTGCAGGACCGCAGTGGCAATTACCGTACAAACAGAATCATAGACTTCACGCGCGATTTATCGCTATTCTCGATGTTATCGCGATAACATCGCACGTTCCTTTGGAACAAACGGCGACCACGTAAACACCTCTGTCGCTCTCTATGAATACCGACAGCCTGACACAAACATACGCTCACGTGAGCGGTCAGAGGTTACGCGGGTGTAATAATAGAAAATCTTGGCATAGATAGTAGAGTTTACGGCCTGATGGACTCTTACGATAGAAACTTTTAGTGGCGAGCAGAAGCGAGTAGCGGTGCGTCCCGTGGAGGATATTCCCGTTGTGTAACTTGTGAGTGCAGGAACGGAGCTTTTACGCGATCCCGATAGTAAGAAGATCTGGTATACACTGTGGTACAGGATACGCGCAAGTGGAGTACAAAAAGAAGTCAGAAAAAGCTCTTTAAGCGGTATTTGCGGGTTTGACGCCTAAAAATCATACAATTTTTGGGATTTTTTTTCTACATACTTACACAAGATATCTTGATGAAACTTTTTACATTTTATTAACCTATGTTTACAATATAATTTCCCAATTTTATATTGTCATAACAAAAATTATGTTGGCTTTATAGAGGAGTAGCTTACTTAAGGGGTTATACCTAGTCAGGCGGCCGAGATGAGGCGAATACTTGTGAATTTTTTTTGAAGAAACGGAAGCATATATTTTTATAAAACTTTTTGAGCCTAAATAAGCAACATTTAAAGAACATTTGGTAATTTTTTCGTAGAAAAATATGTTACCATTTTCGCGTGATTTTGACATCTATTTTCTTCGATTAAAAACAAAAATCGATTAATTGAAGGCATACAAAGATAACGCAAAAATATTTTAGACAAAATGACGTCTAGTTTTCTTTTAATCGCACACATTATTTAGTTTGAGAAACTGAGTTTCGAGAAAAACGCGTTTAAAATATTGTATTTCCTCTGACTACCGAGCATATGTAGATCACATGACCTGCTTTGCTTCTCAACGATATAACTTCGAAAATATCTCGAATTTCCGTATGAAGCCTTAACTGAACATTCTTAAAATGTTACACTGTCGCTTTATATACATAAAAAAAAAGATTTTTTGACACCCCAAACCCGCAAATACCCCTTAAATAAAAATTCCATTTTCACTCGTCCCCGGCCGCAATATCATAATTAAACGGTGCAAAACAACTGTTAATCTCCATTACGAATAACGACTCAATCACGGCCACAAACATATGACAGCCTTCCACAAATAATGCAATACAGCCCCCCACCCCTCCCAAGCAAACATCCACGTAAATCTGTAACAAAGTTCATACAACACCGACAGCAGAGTCTGCTAAAAACAAAATCGTTTCGAACCATAGCCACCATTCTCTCGTGAAAAACTCAATATCATCCCCAGAAGAGATACACGAATTCATTCGTTTGGTCCTTCCCACCAAAGCAAACATTTAAACAACGTACAGCATTAATATCAGGCAACACAAACACTACCCAAAAGAAAAAGCATTTCTATTTACAACGTTCGAGGGGGTTCGATTAAAGCCGCCCCGAATCCAATTCGAGCGTATCGCGATCACCGGTTAAGGGGACGGACATTGGGGGGCAGTCGTGATACGGACAGCAGCAGCATCGATCCGATCAATTCATCCAGCATCCCTCGGAACGTAGTCGGTTAAATCCCAGCCTGATCGTCTTACACAGTTCAGGGGATATCGTTCGTAGTGATATGTACACCCGCACAAAGTGAGTGCGCACTCACGTACCTATTGGATACAGCCGGTTATACACGGTGGCGCACTACGAGAAATTCCACGACGTTCGCAAATATTGACTCGCGCCGGGGGTACCTACCCGGCCAGCTCCAGAGCTAAGTTCGTGCCGGTAGATTATGTATTTTGCCCGCTGTGTCAATAGCTTACTAGGAATTGCGTAATGATACGTATACATGTATCGTGGTTTACGTATGTACGTCCACGGCAGGTGTTAGATCTGATACACCGGGTGTTGACTTCGAGTGCTGCGCCCCTCCACCCTTTTATTGCTCAGACATGGATGCTCGGAGCGCCGACTTACGGAGCTTCTGTTCAGCGCGGGGGGCATCCATTGGTTCCCAGTGACTTTCGAGGAGCTTCGAAATTTCATGCAAATCTGATAAAGTATAGGTACTTAGATTTTGGTGCGCGAGGCACTCGAATCGTACGATTTCGACTTTCCACGGCTGGAGGGGGACTACAAATGTTTCGTCCGCGTGGCACGGTTTTGGCTTACAATCGAGGCATTGGGAAAACGAACGGACTAACCTACATTTTTTACAAATTTTTTTTTCAATACGGGTTGGTGGATTTTTGTCTCTCAATGCCTGATTATTGTAGCCTTCGATTTGAAGAGGAAAATATTCTTAATATTCGGTGTCTAGATATACGTGAAAAATGAACTGCGAAATTGAGTTGAAGAATGTATAACTTAATTTAATTTATTTAGGACGCTAGGAATAAGGTGATTCCTGGGAATTTTTTTCTAAGGAACTGTTAAGCGGATTTTCGCCAAACTTTCAGTGTATTTTAGTTCACATTCAAACAATAAAGATTAATTTTTTCGTTACAAAGTGTTACGTAGAAATGGAGATATATGAACACATTCTTAGAGACTCGCGCGCCGGAGTTGCAAATTTGCGATTATGTTGGAGGCCCCAATTCTTCCTTCAGATAAAAAAAAAACCAAGGATTTTCTTATTTCTCGTATAATTACATTGTCTGAGAGAAAAAATCCCAAAAAACACCTTATTCTGAGCGTCCTAAATAGGGCTCCTGCCTTAATTACATATGCAACCTGTTTTATATTAGGATATTGAAATCGTTTACACGCTTAACATTATTCGAGGCTCATAGTGCAAACTGTGTCTAGTAGCGGACTATTCTAACACTGCACTGTAAATTTACTTTCGCCAATAGAGTCAATGTAATAACAAAAGGGAAGAAACACTGTTGCGGAAAGTACAAAGGAACGAACAGTGTTCTCATGAAAATGTTAAAAGAATTAAGTAATCGCATCATGCGTCCGCTCAACGGTCGAATTACTGCCACCAAATAACAGGATGTTCTGTACCATTCATAATTGTCGGCTGCGACCGTATCGATCCGAAAACCACGAAAAATCCCCGCCGGGGCGTGCGCGCGGGGCCAAGCGGAGCCGCAAAATATTATTCAAAACGAGTGGGCACGTTCATAAATAACGGTAACGTTAATCCGACAGGTCTCATGGCTACAGTGCGGTAACATAGCGGCCATGGTTGCTGCATCCTGACTGCGACACGATTCCACGGCCGCTGAACACCAGCCAGGTGCGGATATCCCGAACAAATATGGATTGACCGAAACTAGGATGGTTTAGAGCTGTCGCAGCGCTTTGGGCTTTTGTCATCGGTCATGTTTGTTTCACGTTTGATTCGTCGAGATTACGAGCCGAATTCTTCGTCGGCTCGTGATGCTTCCGTGATCCACTATCCTTCGTGTGCATAACTGCAAGCTTTTAAGGTGCAAATCCAGGATCGGATAAATATACTGTGCCTTACATGAGACTTTAATCTCACATGAGACAATTACGTCATTATTTTATTAGTTTTTAATTATATTGTCATTATAGTTTCATGGAACTTGACTCTCACGAGACAAGTTTCGTGATATATTTTAAAAAATCTCACCTCTCGCGACTATTTCTATTATATACATTTAGATGTTGCTGAGATTTTTGTTTGATTATAGAAAAGTCTCATGTAAAATCTCATTGTGGAAATCAATTATCTACTAATACTGGAAGTCTACTAATATGTAGGGGAACTTCTCTATTTAGAAGGTAGCGTATAAGTACTTGTGGACGTTATATTGTAATGGACTAAAGGTCGGAGCCAGATATATTGGCCAGTGAGTTTCGTGAGGGGTATTCTCCCACCACACAGTTTGCCTGCCTCGGTGCTCCTTTTCTCAACGTTTTCTCACTCGCTCTCGTTCCATCTCGCTCTCACCTTCGCAGAACAAGAGTGCGCCAGAAGTGGTGGGGATAGAGCCAAGCTTTTGGCGTGTAGGCCAAACCGAGCTTTCAGCGTAGGAATGCACACATAAGAATAGGTGTGCGTTAGCTCCGAAAAAATTCAGGAGCTTTATTCGTCAGAAAATTGATTCTTTCCCGATAGTTTCATCTCGTATTATATACATAACTTCGTAACGCAAACAACTATTACGTTAAGAATAAACAACAGCCACACAGCTACTTACGTTACAGGCGAAGCCGAGCAGCGTTCACGTTACCCCACCACACCCTTCGAGGGCCTCGGAACTCCTCGATCGCTGCTCGCGAAAACGAATTCACCGGCCAATATTTCTGGCATCGACCTTGGTAAATTTCTTAAATTAATTATGCTTTCGATGTGTCTAGGCTTCCGATGAAGTTAGATGCAAAGGTATTGAGATGGCGGAGTCAGTTTTTGTGAAGAATTAAAGTACTAGTTAGAAATTATATTAATTAGGTAGTTAACAGTATTTAAGTCAACTATAGCATGCGATATAATTACTTACGCTTTTTCATAGTTTAGCCCGGCATTTTTTAGAAGCAAGGTCTAATTTATGCCAGTTTTCTGGGAATAATGGATGTAAGGAAACAGGAAGTGTTGTAAAAGTGATACCCTGAACGTTCGTATGAATAAAAGTGATGATGACACTTCTTTCAGCGATGGTTTTCTGGAAAATGGTAATAATATGGTAATGATATGGTAATAGGTGTGCTACCAAGACGAAACCACGACCTTGAGCTACACGAAACTACGATGCTCTCTTCTCCCTTTACCCCTTCCGATGATAAGAAATCACTGCTATTTTTCTTTCAAAATTTTACTACCAGAGCAAAATATAACTATGGACTTACATTTTAAACAACATGTACTGTGATCCAAAAAGTAAGGACAGTGGTACTTTGTCCGTAAGGACTACGAATGCCTACCGAGAAAGTTAACACCCCGGACCCACTGACATCTAACTAGTAAAAGCTACCTACATCTAGAACTGAATTTTGAAAATCGTTGAGTCGATTTTCTTTTACATCTCAACAGTTACACCACCCCTTATCTGTTCACAACGAACAAGTATCCCAAAGCAATCAAGGAACACGAAACTAGGCCGCAGGGAGAAGAGGAAATAAGAACCGTCGCCAGGTGGTGTTGCTGGATCGATGTATCTAGCGAGAAACACGTTTCCGCGAATGAAATTTTCGGTCGTTACAAAGCATTCGCGAAATGTGCACGGAATCGGCCCCTTAAATTGCCAATATGACTCCGCCCGTGCAAATTTAAAGTCCCGATTTATCGGCGCTGCACATATCGACCGTTTAAATCAGCGCGGCTCGAAGGAAACTCTTTCGGCCATGAAACTCCTGACGGTAGAAATCCGACTCGAACGCAGAGGACGGAGCAGGACGGACGGGGGTGTATAAAGCCGCCTGGACGTACGATTATGATATAAATAGAGACGGAGCCGATGTATTACCTTACATCATGGAAGATCGCAGCGGCTGTGGGCCGCGGCGTTTGCTGGAACAATTGCACTCGAACGCCAATCAACGGCGGATCGATTAGAAAAAAATTGACCTACAAACGCGTGGCCGAAATAAAGCAGACGCGGCTTTGAAATAAATCCTCCAAGTACATATTTTCTCTGCTGTTGTTGTTGTTTTTTTTTTTTGTATTCTCTTTCATTTCGTCGGTGGGGAAGGAAAAAAGCGGAGTGCGCTCTGTGTGTGACGGCGTGTAGTCTCGCGTTCGTCGGATGGGTAACGAATTTTATGAGATAAAATATGTTTGTCTGGTAAACATTTAATGCGAAGGGAGTCCTTTCGGTTATGCGTTTGAATTTTATTGATGTTACGAGGACTTGGATGTTGAGTGAGTAATTTGAAACGGTAGGTTTACTTCGGGAGTACGTGAATGTGCAGGAGATTTTATGTTTGGTATGAACGTGATAATGGGATGGATAATTGTATCCGAGGTAAATAGAAATGTATCTAAGGAACTTTTGAAGAAAGGGAATGGGAAGACTTACGTGAGATTTTTTACGTAATCGCTGACAATAATTATTAAGCAATTTCATCTTCTTACAGCGCAAGATTTATAAATCGACTAAAAGCCCGTGTCCACCTTACAAGGAACGTCACTCAATTGTTATATGCCGATTTTCATGAGGTTTACGTAGACTACACTTGACGAAAAAATATTTGACACGTACTTTTTTATCGGCAAACGTCCATACCTAGGGGATGAAATTCAGCTCTCAAAGTTGGGGATGAAAAACACCGGTGGATGTTTGTTCCACTATCTCGGGAACTATGCACTACAGAGAAAAATCTTTTAGACGAAACTGATGTATTTTTTTATAATAAATTCAGCCACGTAATTAGATTCAGTGAAAGGTTACTACTTTTTTAGTATATTGCTTAAACAAATTCACGTATTACGAATCTGATCGCGGGGCTGAATTTGTTATAAAGAAGTACATCATTTTCGTCTAATAGATTTTCCTCTAAAGTGCATACTTTCCGAGATATTGGGGCAAACGTGTTTTCCACCCTCAACTTTGAAGTCTGATTTCACACCCTAGACATGGACGTTTGCCGATGAAAAAAGTGCGTGTCAAATATCTCTTCGAAAACAATAATCTACGTAAACCTCGTCAAAATCCGGGTGTAACAGTTGGGTGATGTCAGCATAATCCCTTACGTAGTTTTAAATCAATCTTGATTCCCAGGACTCAAGCACTCTACCATCTTCATCCCCTACTGCTTTCGCCGTATTTCTTCCAGCCACTCGTACCCTACACTATCGGTCGCGACGAGAAATTCCACAAGCACCTTCCACTGCAAGAAGAGCTCTGTTGAACAGCAAAAAACGCACAGCAACTCCCGCGATCCAAGAAAACGTAGCGCGAGGGGAAAGAAAACGAGCCGCGCTTGACATGGAACAATATCTCTCTGACCAATAACCAGCTTGTACATCCAAAAGCCTCGAACGCCCGCAGCATTTACGGGCACCATTTTATATCCAACCACCCCAACGAAGTTATCTTTCGCCACACGCGTTACTCGCGTGTCCGGGGTGCGCGAGCGCGCGTACACACGCCGGCGCACAGGCTCCAACACCAGCAGGGTCCCGACACAATAAGCGCAATAATTCCAGCGCGTCGCGCGACAGTAATAGCGTCCAACAAACTACCAAATCCCTGTGCGCGACAACTATCGTAAACACGCACACCAGCACCCCCCCCCCCCCTCTTGTGCACTTTATAACTACCGAACGGTCGGAAGCCGCGGCGCGGCGCAACGTTTTTGGCGAAATCCGGTGTACCTTCCAGCGGGATGGGGGCGCGTATCCAAGCCTGACCACGTACGAACTGGGCCACATTTATTATACAGGTGGGACGAACAGGAACGCGTGTATATATCGCGGGGGTAGATAGACAGAGGGGGAGGAACGCGAGCTGGAACAACGGGAGAGGGTGAAGGGTGTATGGGTCGCGTACAATTTTGGACTACGCGCGCGAAGATACCATCAACGCAACAGCCGGCTATGCAAATAGAGGCTATAGAGCTATAAGAGTTATATGGAGGCTTATACAGGGTGTGCTAAACATTGTTATATGGACTGGATTTATCGTACGAAGGTCGTTTAGTTTGTCACGGTTTATAGATAAGTGTGGCGTTCTGGATGGATATTGCTGATATTTTTTGGCGAATTTTACACTCCGAATTAGGGTCGCGTGAGAGGGTGGGATTCGATGATAGAGTTAAGGGGGTACTTCTACTTTGCTCGGCCGAAACATTAAGCTATTTTTAAAGATTTTTTGCTGAATAAATACAACGTGTAATGAAATAAATCTTTTTGGAATTTAATAAGCTACTCTTATATCGTACAAAAAAGTAAAGGATTTTTTAATTTGTTTTAATTTATTTTTTAAAAAAAGGTATTTTCGTGGCGCAAAGGTACGCAAAGGTATGTTGTTCATTGAGCTACGGGCGATAGCGACACTCATATAGATTAAGAATCTTTTCGAAATTTTTATTTCAGATAAACCTGAGCCGGGAAATCACCTGCCTCAGGAATATATATTTTTAAGTGCCATATTGACGCTGCAAAATACAATTAAAACAATGATCCCTTAAGGGGGAACAACACCTTGAAGCCCGGAAAAAAGTGCAATTTTCAAAAAGAGGAGAGCATTTTCTTAATCTATAATAATATAGTTACAGTTAAGCGTGCGAAAATTAAAAATAAATTATTTTTACTATTTTTTTCGCCCCAAAATATATTGATTTTTTCCTTAAATTGGCTCGAATTTTTAGAACTTTCCCCTTTAAGCTCCGCCATTTCTCCAAAAATTATTGTAATTAACTTTCTGTAAGCTTAACTGTAACTATATTATTATAGATTAAAAAAATGCTCGCCTTTTTTTTCTCAGATGAACGCGACGTGAATAAAGTGGGAAACCATCAGATCGCGTTCGACGCGTCGCGCTCTCTACAGCGACCACTATAACTTGATTAAAACTGTATATTTTGTCACACACAAATTCTAAAATACTGTCCACTACATGCACATTTAAACCCCATATCAATGACTTTCCTACGAAGTATGGATATCTAACAAAAAATTAAAAAAAATTGCACTATTTTCCGGGATTCAAGGTGTTGCCCCCCTGAAGCGCATTTCTCGTACTGAGCTAACTTGGAGTGAAACTTGGATTGAGTACAAGAGTGACTGATGGGCAATTAGGTGTATGTTTTATAGGGTTGACTCGCGTAACGTGCAGTGCACTGTGTAATCTCGTTCTTTCCTAGTAGCTTTTCTTAGTAAGTGAAAGTGAATCCTTTTTTACCTGACTACTAATGTACACACGCTTTGGCCACAGAATTTACAATACGAGGATAATGAAGCCTCGCGTTTGAGAATTAGTTGCTTACTAAACTTCGCCAATCGAACTTTCCAACTTCGTAACCGAACTCACTCTACTACTTGAACTTTACCAAATTCCTCGACGTTGAGCTAATAAATTAATTTAACTCGCGTCAAAATCGACTCCTGTCCGAGAGAAATGTATTTTCCGATACAATATTTTTTTATATTCGTCGAAACGAAAGTACGTGTGGCGCCCACCGAACTTCGATCAGATGGAACGCTTTTGTATATGTGAGCCGTTTATTTTGAAAGTGGCGTAAGTCCATTTTCCAAAAAAATCGAGTTAGCTATTTTAATAGTTGCATTTTTACAAGATCTTTTCATTTTGAAGCAAATTGTTACTAATATATTTAAAATCATTAAAACTTTGTAAAACGAAAATATGCTGGTTAATGAAGCGATGAAAAATAATTGTATATCCAGAGAAAAATACGGATAGGTGTCCGTGCCACCGAACTTCGATCAGATGGAACACCCTGTACGTTACCGTGGCCACCCGTGGCGGCCTCTGCGATCGCGGATAAAGTTTCTGGGACCGTGCGCGGCCCGAGAAGGCTGTGTGTGAGTGCGTGACACCGGCTTATCGGCGGGGAACGATATTCCGCCTGAATCTGGCCGAATGGAAGCGTGCACGCGCGTTCCCTCGGCGACAGTTTCAGCAAAACGCGGCTGTCGAGGTTTCATCGCGCCATTTACAATGTAATAATTGGACAGCGGGAACGATAACGGGTTAGCCTGGCGATGCACGGCTCGTTTCCCCCGCCGGGCCCTTTCATCCTTCTTCTATCTCGAGCACGTTGCACAATCGTTTTTATCATACGCGCACGAGAACCATCGTGATTCGTTACCGTGAGACACCGCGCACGCAAAGGGACTGTAAAATACTGAGGGGGAGGAGTGGACGCTTAACTATGCCAACCGAGCAATGTGTTCGCAAACTAATTGAGGCAGGGACAATATAGATGCGACTGCAAAATATCAGCCGACGCTTCTCATGTTCAGCGATATGCCTGCAGCTCCTAAATCAACTTCTGCTAAGGTCATTATCCCTGCCATGTCTTCAAATGAATTTGTCTTACGCGCATCTGAGTCTTGAGTATTCTCGCGATCGTGCATCTTGTTTATATTTCTATGCATCTGTGATTGAGGACACTTTGGGTTAAAGGAATTGAGGAGCTTGCAGCAAGAGGTCTGCAGCTCCATCTTTGCCAACTTCGAGTAGATTAGAAAAAACTGTTTATACAATTATTGCTTTGACTTAACAGTGAAAAGAGAACACTAATTGAAAAATATATATTTTCACACAATATGTAATTAGTGCATTGAGTTGATAAGTATTTATTTCTATTTTTGGCGAATTTTTCAAATCTGAAGTAATGGGTGCAGGTTAAAAATTTGCATTAAATCGATTTGTTATCGGATTTGCATCAAACGTGCACGGGACGATGTAGAATTTTTTTACGTTTATTACATGCCATAACTCAAAAACTGTCAAAAATGGAGCTGCACCCCTCTTGCTGCAAGCTCCTCAATTCTGAATTGAATTTTAAGTATTCTTACTAGGGCTTATGTTATGGATCATTCCGTATGCTGTGGTTTTGTGAATTGTGTGAATGTTTTCTAAGGAATGCATTATGGAACAATTTATGTTTCGCAGGCTAATAGCAGGGTAAGCTCAGCGCTAGACCATTTACCCCTACTGTTTTGTAGGACTGAACCATTGCTCTATTTCAATATTTATAGACGTGGTTAATTAACCAATTGATCAGTAGAACTTATCGAATATTAACTAACTGATCAATTAATTAACACTTCGTATAAGGTTGATACATACGTAGCTACTCGTAGCAAGTGTATGCCAGTCACCATTGATATACCATTTATTTATTTCTGGCTGCAGATGTGTGCTGCCTTATCTACCCATATATTTATCTGCTCCAGTGCGTCTATCTATTCACGTAGCCATCCATTTCCGTCTGTAATCTCTTCAGCTATCTATCCGTCTACTTCTGTCTCTATTTAGTCATCCGTTTACCTGTCCACTCAACTGCACGTCTTCCTCTACCTAGGTCTCTACAGGCAGTAAAGTTGTCTATAGCTAATCTGTCAGTCACTCGGACGGCGCACAAGTGATCACGCCCGATATTGGTCAGGCGTGGATACTGTGCTCGTACCGATGAGGGACTGCGGATCAAGTTGAGAACGTATTCGTGAACTGCATCGTCATCGATATAAAAGCATCATTTTATCACAATCGAATAACATTACACCCAAAAAATCAAAGGTGCCTTCGTATGCTATATTTTAGTTCCAGCCGAATGATGTCGAATAGTTTTCGAGTATATTAAGTGAAGTGATTTCGTACTTTACAATCGTGTAAAATAAAATGAAAATGTAATTATGATTCTGTTAATCGAAATTCATGTAATTGTAACACTGGTAACTGATTATAAATATAATATAACACCTTGTAAATATAAAAATATAACACCTTGTAACACTGGTAACTGATTATAAATATAATATTAATTATTTACCAAAAAAAAAAAGTAATGGAAGTGAGTACTAACGAGTTGCAGGAAAAGCCAGAATTTTCACTGAAGGGAGTACGTGAAAAATAAAGTAGCCAAGGGGTTTTATTTTCAACTGAAATACTGTTAATACGTATAAATAGTATTGCCAAAGAATAAATATACATACGTATATTTTTGGATGCTTCTCATTATATTATTCTCGATGTTCAATTATCAGTCTGAACTACTTGGAAATCTACTTACGCTTACAGTTAACTGATAATGAGGCACAGTAAACTCCCAGTCGAGTGACACTCGACCAAACCTCCGCCAATGAAATCTTTCGTCGAGCGTCTCTTAACCGTTGCATCGTTAAAGGAACAAATTGTGATTAGAACGGTGGAATTCGTTTAATAAATACAGACGAGGCGAATGTTACTTTGTGAATTTTCAAGGATTTCTCAACGACACTCGTTTAAGCACGTTGAAGTTTAGGCTGCCATAAATTGCAATCGATAGACGCGCGATAACAGCGGAAGTTATTCTATGAAATTCGTTCCGACCGAAATTCATGGGCCAAGTTTCAAACTGATACCGGAAAAGCTAGTTTCCAAGAGGAAAATCGTACTCCCGCATGACGTTTTTATCGTCAATATTATCATTAACTTCGTACGTTCAAGAAGGAGCAAATATATAAAAGAAAAATAACACGATAGTGGTAACACAATAATCAACCAATCACCAATCATGAAATTTGACAAGCACGAAGTTCTTGCGAATTAAAAATCATTGTAACTATATTAAAAATTGTTAACTTACAATGTACATGCGTTTCGTACAAAATTTAAGCGAGCATTATTGCTGTATAAACACTTAAGTGTATATTCAACAAAAAAATGGCTTCGCAGTTAAATGATCTCAAATGAGTTAAGTAACGTTTAAAAGCTGAAGTAAATGTCGCTAGGGGTTTCGTTACTTTAAACAAAAGCAAAAGAAAACCCATTTTCGACAATATTCAAGGCTCACGTAAAAAGTAGATTACACATACATAGTTAATGAATTTAAGGACATACAGTGCTTATTGAAATAACAAAATCCTCTACCATTTTTAAACGCTGCGTTAAATTCGTCAGCTACATTTATCACTAAAATTGAACAACAGAATAAAAGAATACCAAAACAAGCGACAACATGTTGAACCTTTAAACACCGCAGACTTTACACACCGAGTAAGTGGTATGTAATTCTTGTGGACAATCGCGCGAGGCGAACAGGGAATCGAACTAAGTTTAACAACGAGCAGCTTAACAATTGGTAGACATTACGCTTAAAGGTCTATCAACGACTACGTGCAACTAATGCTTTGCGTAAACTTCCGCGGGAACTTCGAGTCCGATTGCGGGAGGACGTTAATTGAACAACTGACGTTCCCTGTACAGCAACTCACTTAACGTGTGCAACCTCAGCGGTTATGCCTCCATCGGTGAATGTAACGTTGCGACTTATTTAACGAATTTAGCCCAGTAGTCACACTTGCCATTGCTCCCCCACCACCGCTATTGTGTTTGAACACGAAGCACTGCGGTCTCCAGCAACGCTTGAGAAACATTACAGTAACGAATGCCCTCCAGTGACAACGTTATAGTTAATGGCAACGCATCGTAAATACGATCTCCCGAAAGCTGCGCGTTATTAGGGACGTTGTTTAAACGTTTCCATTCCCGCTAATTAAAGTTTCCATGCGAATGGTAGATGCACGCGAACGATGGACGGGAGGATGAATGGTGCTGTTACCATCGCTCAGACTGTGGCACAGAGATATAAATTTTCAATAATTTCCAACTCAAAAACAAAGGAATATATTTGGACTTTACTTGCCAGTAATTATTTACTACTTGCTAATGTTGAAAATTTTTACGAAATGAAACTTAGTAAGTAATTGATAATTAGTGGTAAATTAATGGTAAATTAACTTACTTTCGTATGGTAAAAAGTTGTGAAAATTAGTAAGTAGTCAATAATTACTGGTAAGTGAAGACCAAATATATTTCTTTGTTTCTTTTAGTTATTCTTGTTTTTTTAATGGAATTGCACATAAATGTTGGCAACGTGACGTCAGAACGATTTCTACATCCTATAGATGATCTTGAGAATTGAAAATTTCACAAAAATCAACTTATTGTCACTTAGCTTGTGAACTTATGAAACAAGTGGATTTCAGAAATCAGCAAGCAAGATAAGGGTATTGTTGTTTATTGAAGAGCCTTTCTCCCACAAAGCTGTACATGAAGATTCGAATTTCTAGGAAATAATATCCACACATCCCTCGGCTTTACAAATCTACTGTTGCGACTCTGTTCAACTCTGGATTATAAACAACCACACACCGCCATTATTACATGTTTTGCGAGACGATTATCGCTACTCACAGACGATTCTCTTTTATCGCGCTGCAGTTCTGAAAGAAGGGGTACAATGGGCGATACTAAATAGTGAAAAGCGAGGGAAATGGGCAGAGTGCTAGTGTGGGAAATATAAAGACAAGTGGGGCAGAAACGATGAGAGGGAAAGAACGGAAACGTGCAACATGCAATAAGATTTCCATCACGCGAAGGTAGTGGGGGGATCTCCCCACAGCTTCGGAACAGTATCACGTGAACGATATTTTTTCTAAAACAGGTAAAGCAATAGACTCAAGATTTCGAAAAAAATATTGATTTTTGAAGAAATGGCGAACATTTGAAAACGATCGTTTTTTTGGTAGAAAATTCCAGATGATGAGAAACTTCGAATGTTCGCCATTCTTTCAAAAGTTAATATTTGTTTTAAATCTTGGGTACTTCTCTAATATGTAGTGTGTAGATTATAAAACTTGTTGCCCTTTTGGTCTGAGTTCAACTGAGTCGACGTAAAAAATTCCACCATTATTAATATAACATTAATATAACATTAATATAACATTAATATAACATTAATATAACATTAATATAACATTAATATAACATTAATATAAAATTAATATAAAATTAATATAACATTAATATAACATTAATATAACATTAATATAAAATTAATATAAAATTAATATAACATTAATATAACATTAATATAACATTAATATAACATTAATATAACATTAATATAACATTAATATAACATTAATATAACATTAATATAACATTAATATAACATTAATATAACATTAATATAACATTAATATAACATTAATATAACATTAATATAACATAAAGTGATGAAAAATAGATATATGTATCTTTAACAACTTCCTTATATTTTCTACAAAATCAGAAAAGTTTCTAACGCCAGGTGTTACTTCGAATTAAATGACGACTGTCTTTGGAACACACGTAGGCATCGAACAGGATGATTGAGTTACAGAATCAGTGACGCGGCAGCATCCACGCGGAGTATAAAATTTCCAAGCCTCTGAATCCATCGGGACCACGATTTCATTTCGCACCATGACACGTTGACAATTGGCAAAATGGCTTTCGATGGCGTCGCACGTTCGCGAAATAACAGTGGCATTGTGTATTTCAAACCTCGTTAGATATGCAGCAACTTGTTAGCTGTAACACGATCCGCGATGCAATTAATCAGCCGTTTGTATCACTGCGGCGTGACGTAAATTACGTTCCAAGAAGTCGCGCTTCGTTTGGAGGTCATATTGTTGTGGGGGGTGTCGATTTCAGTTGAAAATCCGCGTACGAATTAATATATGCCCTTGTCCGATGGCGCACCCAGATGGGGGAGGGGGGCAAAGGGCCCTGACACCCCCCAAAGAGAAAGGAAAAAGGAGATTAATGTAACCACAACTGAAGTAATTCAAGAGCTTTGTAGAAAGAAAAGAAAACTGGATTTTATTCTTTAAATAAATTTTTATAATCACCTAATGAATTTTATTGAATTAGCATTAAAAATATTGGTATCCATTCAGCTCGGCCCCCTCAAGTTAAATCGATAAATGGAAGAAAATTTCTCACATACAATATTGAATGCGAAAGTATTAAATTTTGAATATTCAATAGCTATTGCTAATCAAAGATAAAAAGTACTGAATTTACAGAGTGCAACTGAATCTGAGATACAACTAAGGAATGAATGATTCTTCGTGCAAACATAAGTAAAAATAGTGGAATACAATTTCTTCTTATGAATATTAGATTTTTTAGTATCTGAAACTCGAGGCACAGAAAGAAATTGTGAAAATTGAGTGTGCAGTATTACCTCATCCTTCATATTCGACTATTACTAGGTCAGACTTTTCCAAAACTTTGTGAAGCAAAGAAACTGTCAAATACGAGTGTATGCATTTAGTACTTGAAGAATACTTTAATCACGCCTGCGTGACATTTACAGAAACGCGATTAATAAGTTGTTGTGACAAAGTAGGAAGATGCCGCAAAATTACGCTGAATATCTCTGAAATTGGTGTATTTTATATTTTACACCCATAAGTGGTGCAGAAATACACCTCAATTGGAAGCTCGAGACCTAATAATTAATTAACATCCATTCAAATGTGTCGAAGTCCTAGGACTTCCCTTTAACAGGCCCAGAGCAGGGAACGCAGGTTGCAGACGCCCAAAAAGGTGCTCCAACCAAGGACCGTTCAAATACATGAACATTTAAACACAGCTAAATAATTCACTCGGTATACTTATGCATTTGTGCAATAAACAGCGTCTGCTGCTGCTCGAAACCAACAGAACCCTCGCAAACAGTTCTCAATCGCGCAATGAAAAGGAAGCCAAACAGTCTCTGTGCGATTTTCCTCGGGGCGAGGCTCGCAACATTTGCTTTTGCTGGTGGAAACTGAAACACGCTCGCCCAGGGAAACATATATACGGCGAACGATGGAGCATGCATACGGGTGAACAGAAATAATAACTGAAATCAGGTCGTCAGTCACGAAAATGGAAATAAAGCCTGGATAAATGTGGCGAGAGTGAAGTGTTCGGGAATAAAAACTGAGATAGGCAACCTTTAGTCGATACGGGTACAAAGAACGTCGCCAGGGTCGTTTGAGTATAATAAATTATAGTTGGCTCCGCTCCCAGCATGAACAATATATCGAACATCCGCGTGCAAGCGAATGCGCATAAAAAAGAAAACCGACGAAAACGTTCATCAATTTCAATCTGTTCCTCATTCGATTGATCGGCTATCTTTGACTCTACGTTGCCATCTGGAAGCTCGTTACCGTGCCGCGGCCTCGTTACTCGATCCTTGCCAAGAGTTCATGAACACTATGGATGCAACGACGGTCTTTGACGCGATATTAGCTGCACGAAACGCAGGATAAAGGAGGATCTCGAAGCACGCGACCGGAACCGTTGAACCGACGCCGATGCGAAATCACGGTTCAGCTGCTGCCGCGTCTTAATGGAGGATGCTCTTTAATGAAATATTAAGGCCGTAGACGATTATGCGAAACGATGGAGGTAATCATGGGAACATCGAGTGTCGAGGGATCGAGCTTGACTCGAGCGATCGCGCACCTCGATTAATTAAATAGCAAGGAAAATCGTGCAGGCGGTTTCTAGAGGGCTTAATAGGGAAAGAGGGAAAACTGCTCGTGTCTACTGCGCTGTTTCAAATCTTTAGGATTTACGCCCGATTTCTTCGTCTCTGGACAAAGTCCCGGTTAGCTAGCGGCACGCTTTTGGATCCTATGGTTAAGGGGACTAGACAGTCAGAAACTCGATTGTTTTTGTATTTTTCGAAAGTACCACCCTTCCCGAGTAAAATGCCGTTTGGTTTATGTTAAAATTCGCAAAATTAAGGATTTTACAGCCGAAAAGGTCGAGCGCGTCAAACACCGTTTCTGCGCGCACGCAGGTAGACTAATTCCTCCTTCGAAACTTCAAACGCGTTTTTCTCGGAATCATATTTCCTGTTCGTTTTGCAGTGATTGCGAACAAACGGAGGTACAAGTCGATTTGAAAAAAAATCAGCATATGTGAAACATGTCTAGTTACGACCTGAACCTACGCGTAAGTCTGTGAAAACTTCTGTTTTGACAAAAAAAAAAATAAAATGGCTCGTTTCCCTGGCGAAAAATCAAGTTTCTTTAAAATTTGCCGTTTTACAGCGGCCATTTTTATAATTTTGATTTTTTCTTTTTCAATAGGGTCAGGGCAGAATGGGGGTCAGAATTAGCACTAATTGAAAGGTACACGATACTTCAAAAGCTTGGACGTGATTTACAGTGTGCCAAAGATGAATTTTTTTCTTATCATTTCGATTTATGCAATTTATTGAATTTATACATGCTCAGAAGGAAGTCTTTCCCATAAATGTGCAAAGTGAAGTTTTACTACGATTACGGTATACCAGATTTTCGCGAATTTAACGGAAGCTGAACATTTTCCTATATTTAGTTGCACGGTAACCACACCTGTCCAATTTCTACAGAATTCGCTTCGACAATGGAATTTATTTAGTCTCGCATAACGAAGTGGCTAACCAACTTGCTAATTAACCAATTATTTCCATTAGACGGGCAGATCTGCTCGGTCTCGGTTTGTTAAGCGTTTAATTGGCTGCCTGGTATTTTTCTCCTGGTCGACTCAAATCCTCCCCGCAGACGGATTGATCGGAATCGCCGGCGATTCTGGACAAATTTATTCACCGTGATCGAACGTCCGCCCACGCAGATCGCACACAATCTCGAGAAAATACTGCCAACGGGTAGCAATTACGATTCCGACGCGGTGACATAAAAACAACGTTATGTTAACGTTCAACTTAACGGGCGAAAGTCGGCAGCTAGCGTTAGAATGGGGGGGGGGGGGGTAAGCATAATACCCGAGTTAATGCATCGGGCTAGCAAAACTGTTGAACTTGTGGGATTAAACGCAATGGCATCTGATTACCCGGAAATAAAAAACTTCCCGCGAAGCTACGGCATCTTGACACTTAATTACGGCCCGAACGTCTTGACTAAAGTATGAAACGGTCGGGTTTATGAGTGACTAATTATAATTTATGGCCGCGCGTGGATCGTTATTGAAGCTTAAATTGCGTTAAGGCGAACAGGGCTGGTTTATTATCCACCTCGCTTCTGGATCGATCGGTCTTTAATTAATTGATACACCGTCTTCTGGTTTTACGTGCAGAGTGTTGCGGTGTTATCAGGTCGGTGACCAGGTAATTCTGCTTCTGTTCTAAATGGTCTAAATGTAAGTACAGCATGATTTTTGATTTCACACTATTTCACGCGAATGAGGTAACTGCTTTTTGTTTAAACCAATTTTTGACAGTCGTTCAGATAAAATACTTTGGTCGGTGATTCTCGAATCGATTCAAAATCGAATTATAAAAATCGATCCTTCTAAAAAATCTGAACCAAAGAATCGATTCTGGAAGAATCTAGATGAAAAGAATCGACATAAAACTTTCTTTCCAAAATTAGTACATATACATAGAAGTCGGATTTGAATAATTCTGAAAGAATTGATATAAAAAATACTTTCACAAGGAACAATTTGGGATAGTTGTTGAAGGGCATTGTATTAAATAGAAGAAATATTTTGCTATTCATTTTAAATATTTCATTCGTCATGTAATTGCGATTCTTTCATTGATAAGGAATTTAAAAACAATAATTGCTGTAAATGTTCAGGTGATAAACTATTTCTCTGATCAGTTAAAATATTTCCGGCTTTGGAAAGTACACAAGGAAGGAAGAAGGAATTAAGAATTGTAAAGGAAGATCCAGAACTGTCCAGAATCATCGAGAACATAAGAATGGTTTATAAATTTGGCGCGAATCCTGTATAAATTTGGCGGGAATCGTGTATAAATGGCGGGAAACGTATAAGACCAGGAAAACCTACGCAAAAAACAGTTTGAATAGTCCTTTCACTAATGGCAATTAATTCCCCCAGACGGCAAAAAATCGATTGTCAATTCTTACATCAAAGAATCGATTCTGGGAAAAATCGGTTACCAAATAAACTATTCAAAAGATCCACCTTTTAACCAAAAAAATCGATTTTCTGAAGAATCGAATCGGAATCGAACACCCCTATAACGCACTAAACCCAGCAAGACTATCGTTCTAAACGCGCGACAGTGTTCTTCACTAGCCGCTTAATCTCCGAAGAACAGTATCGCAAAGCAGAAAGTCGGCGTCGTTTTAATAACGGTAATGATAAAACGAGTCGATAAAAAAATTGCACGCGCAAATCTAAGCTTGTTAAACGCGAGCAGCCAGCAAGTGGGAAAAATTGCGGTTCCTCTCTCAGGATTTCAAGAGGCACTTCGGTTGGTTTTCGGTCTGCTAGATGGAAGTGTCTTACTTCTCTCCCCATCCCCTTCCATTCTCCTTTTTCCTTCTCTCTGTGCTCTACATACGCTCACCTACAGAGTGCACACGCCAACTCAGGCCGTGCACTCGTTCAGAAATTTATAGAACTGAGTTCTTAACACATTGCCTGCTACAATTCCGTTAGATAGAATGATTCCCGACGCCACGTTCCCCGCAGGTGCCAACTACGAAATAACACGATGAACTCCTGTAGTTTCCTGCAATTTTAATCTTCCTTAACACTTTCTGTGCCGCCGGCGTGTTTTCACGCCGAGGGACTTGCGTCCTGTGCGTCGAACGTATCCGCGCGCTTTATACAAAACTTTCCTTATAGAGGCGATTCCTCAAAAAGCCCAACTGGCTTAAAGGGGCATTTTTCAAAACCTTGCACCACTCAAAGGCCCAAGTGCCTTCTGCGCACGTTGCCAGCTTCGAGTTCACTCGTGCCTGGCAGTGCACGTGTTGAAAGTTGATAGACCCATGTATAAAGGTCTGTACACAAAATATAGAAGCTTCTTTCGTCCATTTTTTTTTTTTTTGTTCACGACTATATTATATAAAAGGAAAACGTCGAGTGGCGATAATATGAACACCCTGTACATCTGTACACAAGTGCATTAGACGTGGATGTGACCACACGCAGACTTCGTACTGTCGAAAGCTCGCTTTCTCCCTCCGTTTCAATGCGAGTACGTGGGTGTGCGCGCATAAAGTGTGCGGCACGATAAAAGTACAGGTAAATCGTGGCGTGCGGTACGGCAGTGCGCGGCAGTAAATTTTGTAGAAGTAATGTTGTGAGAGAAGCAACGGAAACGTGGTTCCACCGAGTGCATGCCGAACATTGAATTTTCCCTTCGTTTCCTTTCATGACAATGGACTGGCCCGAATGAAACGCGGTGTCGCTTTGGGAACGCGCACCAGCACCTCCGCCACGTAATTTCTTCTCTCTGCATTGTGTTCACCGTTATTAACGAGCATTCCCTGGTAGAAATACAGGCGGAACGATTGGATTTGGGACGATCGAAGGTTTCAGCAATTTGTGTTTTTATATTCATCCTTGATCGAGTTTTTAATTAATGTTGATGGTTGGTGGGGGTGAGTTCTTGGGGAATCGCTGCTCATATTTAGATGACCCATTGAGAATCTTTGAGTTTTATAGAGTTACAGGTGTGTGTGAAAGTCTCCTGGAAGTCAACGTATTTAGCTCTGTTTTAGAATTGGAATATTTCGCAATAAAACAAAAAACAATTGAAGCCTCAACTTAAAACACTGAATTTAATTTAATTTCTTTCGACATGATGATACACCTCGAAGCAGTGGCGCACACAGAGGGGTCCAAGAGGACTTGGCACCCCCAAAGAAGGGGCTTTGTAAAAAGAAAAGAAAACTGGATTTTATTCATTAAATACATTTTTATGATCACCTAATGAATTTTATTGAATTTCCAATGAAAATCTTTTTATCCGTTCAATTCGCCCCCTCCCTCAAGATTAAATCCCGAGCGCGCCACTGCCTCGAAGACCTTCGTTCTGAGGTGAATGATCTGGATTTTTTAAAATTTACAATACCTGTTACAAGTATATTTAATCGAACATCCAGCCACTGCTTGTACCGTGGTCGTAGCCGAAGCACGTTAATGAGAAATCTCTTGATGGGACCAGCGCATGTCAGTGTACGGCAGCTCGCGGTCAGCTGCATACGTTGTCCGTGCAGGAGCAGATTATGTTAAATTCAATCGATACTTGCAGCCGCGGCGATAGTCGATGAATATCGTGACGAAGAGCGTGATGTCGATGATAATGCTGATAACAGTGGTCATGATCGTGTGAACGACAACGACGATCATGGCGATGATCATGGCGATAATTACGAGGACGACGAGGATCATGCCTGGGATCGCGACAATGAGGCGCGTTACTGTGGCACATTACCACGTGCAAGTGAACTACGATAAGCTGGGAGCGCTAGCGATGGGATTAACCATACTGCAAGTGACAGCCAAAAATGATTTGTTCGATCCCTGTGTAAGTAGCAGCAGGAAGTAATAGTAGAAGCTGCTAATCGAAATAAATAAAATTGTTCAGTAAAACGCTAAAGGCGGGAACACACTGTCATCGCGTCACGCGAGCTCACGTGCTATCACACCAACTCACGTCACGGGCAAAAAGTGTGCGATGTCGTTTTACTTACTAGTTCATTTACGGTATTTTAATGTATCAGAACCACGCTGTCGTCACCTAACGCGTATCACGTCACATTTTTGTTTCCTGTGAATTCACAAATTTTCGACTCGCGTCACCTCATGTGTCCTCGTGAACAATACGTTTTGCGAGTATCTCGGAAACAAAGGCCGAGCGACGGTAACACGTATAGGAAGAAGTTGTTCAGGATCGTGATAACATATTTCAAGGTCATCGAAATCTGCGAGGACTACCCCTTTCTAAATAATTGCCAAAATACTGTAGCATGATGCGACATGGCATTGGTATGTTTCTAAGCATGGTATCGCGGTTTAACCCTTAACTGGTATCTTGGGGTCGCTCATGACCCCAGGCACGCAAAGTTCGCTGCAAAATTTTTGGTTGCCTAAGCTTGTAAACTGTTTTTCTAATTAATTTTGTAATAATAGTTTAACTTTCTAGGTTTCTATTATTTTACGCATTACCTAAGAACAAAATATTCGTAGAGGTTGATTCAGGGTCGACTTTACAAATTTCTGTGTCCTTTTTTATTTGGGGTCTGCCACGACCCCAGTATACCAGCCACGTTTGCCAGAAACAGTATACCAGTTAAGGGTTAAATTCGCCAGGGTGATAACACGTGAGCTCACGTGACCCGATAACAGTCTATTTCCGCCTTAAAGCTCGTCTAAGTAGAATACCAGTACAAATAACTTTCATCTGTGCACGATTCAATATAAATCCCCGTTAAATACTAATGCGCAGAAGAACCCCAAGATTGAATACTCAAACGCTTTACGAGCGTTCAGATTATTTATCACCAGAATGGAGGAGAAATGCGAGCAAGTCGCAGGCGCGCTTATAACCGCGGAGTCAGGAGTTTCGTCACGATCGAAACGAGGCCGAAGAAAAGCCCTTTGAATTGTTAGGCGGCCATAAAAATTTCGCGAGCTCTTCGGGCTCTGTCTGAAAAACGAAGGAGAGGAGAGGGCGGGGGGAGCACGTACATGGTCGGGCGAAAAGGGGCGAGAGACTGGAACAGCGTACGAAATACATTTAAATAGAGGCTACCACTCGCGGCGGTGGTAGTACAATGATGCTTCCGGTCAGCAAGTACCACAATGGGTACGACCCGTCCGCAGGATTCGTCCACCTCCTTTCTCCAGCCATAATTTAGCCTTGCTTTGCATATAAAAAGCAACAATGGGCCGCGGCCCCCGTGCAGCCGGAGCGACAATTTGATTTGTCGTCCCGCTTGCTGCACTTTTTGCAGCCTCCAGGCCGACCTTCTATCTCTGCCCACCCTCCCAACCTCCTCTCCCCGCCCGCGACCGCGCCCTTCTCCAGGGCACTCTTTTCTTCAGCTCCAGTCGGGCTCATCCACGACCATGCGGGATAGTCCGCTTTCCGTAATTCATTGTCAGCGTTGAATGTCCTCGCGCAGCATCCTTGTGAAAATATCTGTAATCCTTAGATCCATGACGAAACGTTGAATTCGCGGAATATTCGCTTAGCGAGGTGCAGGAATTGAGGTGTTTTCTGGCGGACAGAAATGTGGGGGGTGGTTTTCCGACGCGGGAGGGATTTGTTGGAAAATTTTGGTAACTCTGGGGAAATCTCGTGTGTTTCGTTTCTTGAGTCGTCGGGGAGTTTTCAGTGTTTAAATTGCATTGAGTTGCAATAAATAGTAGGTTTTTTATATAGGTGATACTGGAAAGAGGTGATACAGAAGAAAGTGTTACGGCAGAATAGAAATGAATACCTTGAAGGATATTATTAATTTTATGTTATTCAACTATTATGTTAACCCTTAACTGGTATCCTGGGGTCGCTCGTGACCCCAAGTACCCGAAGTTCGATGTACAATTTTCGGTTGTCTAAGTTAGTAAACTAAATTTCTAATTAATTTTATAATAATAGTTTAACTCTCTACGCTTCTATTATTTTCTACATTACCTAAGAAGCAAATATTCACAGTGGTTGCTCTAGTGTCGACTTTACAAATTTCTGTGTCCTTTTTTATTTGGGGTCTGCCACGACCCCAGTATACCAGTCACGTTTGCCAAAAACAGTATACCAGTTAAGGGTTAAGATTATATTCATCCACTTTGTCACCAATCGTCTTACAAAATTAATTCCGATGTTTGTATGCTATTCGAAGAATAGATATGTATCAACGTCGAAGGAAGTAGAGTGTTGAGGTTTGAACGGACTCGTTCTCACGGTCGCGTCATAGATAGCGCCTTATTTATGAGCGTTTGGCAGCAGGGCAATTTAAAGGTGAAATCAGACGGCTCGTGACTCCGCGAGCCTGACTCGTGGATCGGCGATCCACGCGCCGTCTGATCGGTCATGTCATGTCTGATCGGTCATGGCTTGTCGTGTCGGGCTCGCCAAGCCGACTTGACGAGCTAGACCAGACGAGCCGGCTCGCGGAGTCACGAGCCGTCTGATTTCACCTTAACGACGCTGGTTGCTTGACAGTCGTCGCGGCCCGAGTTTAGGCGGAGTTGTTTAGGTTTCTCGAGAGTTGCGGGGTGAGATTATCCAGAACCGCAGTTCCGGGTACTGCAGCGTGCCTTCGACGAGGTCCTTCTTTCCCACCACCATCGAATTTCCCATGGTCGAAGTCACAAATAGGCATGGCTTTTTCCCACCCACCCTTTCTCAAAGAAACCACTGTCTAGGGTTATTGATTCGCCTGACGAGAAGAACGCGCGGTCGAAGGTAGATCGAAACGAGCGCCCAACCGATTCGGTGCATAATTGTTCGGCTATACTTTGCTTTTAAAATACAGTCCACTATTTCGTTATTGTTAAAAGAAGTGTAATTTCTTTACCACCAATCCACATCACTAACCCGGCATCAGAGAGACGATTACGGCTTCGCAGTCTCGCACGAGCATATTCGTACTCAACATAGAGATTAGAGTGTATTATGTCTGTAAAGGAAACTGAATATCAAATTGCAAAGGTATTCTGAATAACACTACTTCTTCATTAGAGAACGTACCTGCTGCAGAATCCTCGGGGCGACTGTTGATATTTACACGATACACAAGTAAAAAATGAATATTCATACAATCTTCGACTTTCCAAGCTCAACTGTGCGCACGTATTTAACCGGGATACAGAACTTTCTCCGGCAGCGGGATGATATTAACCAAACACAGGAATCGGCGTGATATTGAAATTTTTAATTAAACCACCCGCCCCCGGTTGCGCCGTCTTTTGACCCAATTCGTTCGCCCCCCCGCTCGCCGTTGCTACCGATGCTCGTAACATCCCATTCGCAGAATCAATTTTACCGGGGCGCGTTAACGTACTGTATACACGCGGGAACGTCGGCGTGGACGGGCAAATGCATAAATAATTTTTCATAAAAACACTCGCGCCGTAAGCGCTCGGGGCCTGAATGCCGACGAAAATCCAATTACAGCGAGCACGGAAGTGCGAGAATAAAAAGGTGCAGCGCCGGTCTTCCGGCGAATGAGAGTAAAAATGATTTTCATGGTAACCGGCTGCGTTACAGGCGTCGCCACCCGCGGGCGAATTTGTTTCGATCCCGCCAACGCCGCCACCTCCCCATCGCCCCACGAGATCCACAAACCACGTTTCCTCCTTTAATTTGCAAAGGCAAATTTCCGGAAGCCGGGTAATAAGAATCCGAGTAACCCCGATACTCTCTCGTTTCCCTTGCATTGACGATATTACTCGTCAGATTGCGGTGCGGAGAACCTGCGGCCGCGAAATTTAAATCAGTTTCCACAGGAGCCAGAGGCAACCAGATGGGCTTTAATATATATATATATATATATATATATATATATATATATATATATATATACACACATATATATTAAAGCCCATATATATATATATATATATATATTAAATGTGTATATATATACACGTATATTTCCTCATCGCAGCGAACGGTGTGACTTGCATGCCTCCTGGATGCGTTGTCGTTAGAGGCGTTGTAACAGTGTGGGAAGGACCGTATTTACATATGCAGGTTTTGCGGTACAGTTGGAGTGGCTGGATCACGTTTTGAATGTATAATGGTGGTTAGAAAATTGTATTCTTAATCCTTCGGGTGCTATGGACGCATATATGCGTTCCTGTGCACGGAGCGTGTGCGGGTAACGCACATTGGCGTTCAGCGACTGCGATTAAGGGGGTATAACCGTTTGACAGAGTCAAGCAACGGATTTTTTATTTGTACAAATTTTCTTTATTTTTAACAATTTTCAAAATTGGCGCTGTTAGTCGATAGCTATTAACATATTTTATAAATAAAATTACTGTTTCTAATTTCAGACACGACATACAGTTTTTTTTCAGGGCCATCGTACAGCTATCTAAAATCGAGAGATTTTCGGATATGTATGCATAACTTCCGACAAACAATAGTTTTTTACCTGAAACTTTTTTTTAAGTAGTTCACAATACTATGTAAACATAGTACAAAAACGGAAAATTTTCATCAAGCTGTTGACTTGTAAAAAATATACAAAATGTACACATTTTCCGAGCGTGCAAATGGGTATACCCCCTTAAGGGGAGGTTCCGGTCTAAAAAACGATTTTTTTTATTTCATTTTTCGAATGTTCAACCTTTTAGGAATACCTACGTGTTTAAGAGGGTTTGTTGAAATTCGTAAAATTCCCGGAGTTATAGGCATTTGAGTAGCGGCAAATGCATGGGTAACAACCGACCACTCGGCGCTCACGTAAAACTTTAAACGCGTTTTCCTCGAAACAGTGTTCTCAAAATCGGTGGGACCTGTATCTCCGAAAGTTATTATCCGATTGGACTGAAACGTTTTTTATTTTGAAGAATATACTTCTGACTAGGGGAGAGATCAGAAAAAAATACAAACAATTGAAAATTTATAATTTTTAAAATTGTTCAAAGGCCAAAAAATATAGAGAAAAAATGATTTCAAACTACAAGTATCGTTATTTTGTAAAAAAATGTCATTTTTGTAATTTTTCTGCCTCCCCCCCCCCCTAGCCGGAAGTATATTCTTCAAAATAAAAAGGGTTTCAATCTAATCGGATAATAACTGTTCGAAATACAGGTTCCACCGATTTGAATGAATTTTTTGACGCCTCGAATTTAACGACTCCCCAGTGCCGTCTGCAATGATTAATTATAAAACAAAAAATATATTTCTATAACTTAAGATATCCTTAAGACAATGCAAAAAGTCCCATTAAATTATATATAGTAGTTTTCCTTCAATTAATTCCTAAAGATCACCTATTTTTATGGGCTCCAGACCGGAACCTCCCCTTAAGAGATGCGAGTATAAGAGTTCCGCGCGCGGGGTACGATGGACGTTCGAATTGCTAGTCCCAAAGTGTTATCTTTCTTCTGTCTCGAAGTAAACTACTAGTTGGTAGGAGTACCAGCAACCACAGGTATACTTCCGTTAAATAATACTACTTAGCAACTAATCTTTCGCGCACCTTAGCCTCGGAGCTGTTAAGGGTCACTTGAACAATTAATTCTGAACCCCCCATAACCCATCATTCCCATTAAAATTTTCAAGCGTCGTTTACTCAAAATCCCAGGCGCAGCGAAACCCGCGGCCCCACGCGGCAATGCAACCGAAGGCAATTAATAATCCCGTCATTAAATATTCCCGGCACGTTCCTCCGCAGCGTCGAGCAGCAACGTTCCTCTGCTTCTCCTGCATCATTGAACAGGATCGGCTTGGCGCGGAGGTAGCGCGCCAAAAAGAAGTGCAGCGTAACGCACGATCACCTGTCGCGTTGTGACTGCAACACCCCCCGCCGGGAATCAGCGAAACGGGCGGCGGAGGGGCGCGCGCGGGGCGGCGGGAGCGAGTCGGCGAGAGCCTCGTAGCGGCTAAAAACAATTAATAATCCCTTAATTAAAGATTCCCCGCACGTCGCGCACGCATGCTCGCATCCGGCCGGGCTGATTAATAGCTTAGAAGCGGCACGTCACCGCGGCGCGACGCCCCGCTTAATTGCGCGTTGTATTTGAGAGCGTCGGCTTAATGGCGGGCCCTTCTCCGCGCGGCGGCAAGTAGTAAGCTAGACCGCTGCAGCTACGCCATCGGACCAATATAACGCGACCGAGGCACGGCCGAATCGGCCGGGCAGGAACGACGAGAGAACAGGTAATCGTGAATTAGCATGACAATGGCACGGTGTGGATCACTACGTTCAAGATAAGCAGCAATTTATGAGGGAATGGAGAGCGGGGGGCCGGCACTCGCCCACCTTATTACACACTTACCCGTCCAGGATCTGAACGGATTAGGTGTCATCCACGTTTCCGACTCGCGTTACGGGAATGACGCGGCGTGATTGTTTCCATCACGGTGGAATTGAGATTCTTGTTCAGTTCTGCTTTGAACTTGTGCCGTCTGCTCGGAGACCCTGTGTGAGTTCTTAACGGGTTGCGTGTGACTTGATACTCAGAAAAATTGGTGTCTGAAAGTCCCGTGGTGTCAAAAATTAATCGTAATGACAAGTAACGCGTGTAATCGGATATGTAGCATGGGTTCGGATTGACCCCCTATCCGCCAGGCGAGGATTAAGTATGCAGCTGTGCAGATGTGTTATAAAAATTTTACGTCGAAATGTGTGTGAGTGGGGAAGTTATTAATTAGGATTTTAAGTACTTTAAGAAAATCAACTTTCGAGGGCAGAAATGCACTACATCCTTCCACCTTGATGTTAATATTTATAATTAATATTTCTGACGGAATTTTGAATTTTAATGTGCCCTTTAGATACTCCCTCCTTCTTTGGTATTTTATATATAGTTTCTTAGTTAGAATATGTACGACTCCGTATCAGGGATTTAAAAAAAAATGGATATAAGTTTCTTACTTCGTCTAGGTTGGAGTATTTTCTAGTGAATCAATAATGACGACTTTCTTGAATTCACGTTATTTTAGTCAGTCGACACGATGACTTGAGAAATATTTCATCGACGCATTTGAACTTTCCCCGGAATATATTATAATTTTATGAAAGTGAGTTATTTAGCAACAAATTTCCAATTGTGTACGTATAAGAAAAGAATTAGGATTCTCCGATAAGAATCACAAAGATTAGACATGTTACTGTTCCAAACTTTTGGCTACAACGTCCACCGTTTCGAGTATATTATTTAATAAATAAATTCATTCGTATAACTTCATTCGTATCACAGAAAATACACAAGCATTCTGCAAAATGCTAATCAATCTAGATCCCCTGAAGACCTTCACAGAACGCTCTAGCGTCCAACAGCTTTGAAGGATCCGTCTCGATCATCCGTTTACGGATTTCGTCTGATCGCATTAGCCATACTAATAACCGTCAGTGCGTTTGCTTTCGATAAGGCTGTAGCACAGAGCTATGGAGCGGTTTGTTAAGTCGGATGGATAACAAAGACGCAGCAGGGAATCTGCTAATCTATCAAACGTGACGTTTAATCCGTGGTTATTTTGAAGATAGAACGTTATCGACGTATAATGAAATAGATGAGCCTGATCAAGCTTCGAAGAGTTTGTGCTACTTTCCGGAGGAACACCTTCAAGTACTCGAACATAATACATTATTAACTAATTAACAATATGCGTGGCCGGATGTGAATTTAATGAAGGAGAAGCTTAATATTTGGTGAATGGTTGGACGAAGATCGAAAGTAGATAATACAAGCAAAGACTACAATTTGATACAGTATTTTGAAAATACACCACCACCCATAAGATAGAGGTCATCACCTCAACAAACTTATTTTCTTCTAATTTTTTAGCACGTAGAGTAGCGCACTCCAATAATCCTAATCCTCGAACTTTATCTGGATGTAGTTTTCTAAATAAGAAGTTAATGTGCTGATAAAATGGAGTCACCGAAACAGAAGAAGTAGTATAAAATAATGGGAATATTTTTTTTAATCACGGTTGGTTACAGCACCTCCCTCAAAATAGACAGAATTCAGTAAAATTCTGCACTACCTCAAGAACACAATTCACCAATCAGTAAAACATCGCTACAGAATGCACGAGCAAAAATTAAATAACCAAGCTCCTAAGTTTCAGAAAAAAAAAAGAAATAGAAATATGCACCAGAATGTAATCATCCGCAGCCAATCAATTTCCCTCAATCTATACAGAGCAGAATAACCAGCGACTAAAAACAAAAGAGTAAATTTCTATAAAAAGCACTGTGATCGTTTCGCGCGATTACATCGCGGGCCATGCCGTCGTCGGCAATCACGTCAACCAATAACAGAAAGCGACTGTCAAAGGATAAAAACTGTAAATTGCAAAATACAGTCTGCGAATGCCATTCGAGGACAGTTCTTTTATTAGCGGCAGGTACCTATCATTCACGATGACTCTCAATCATTGATCCATCCAAAGGGAAGCGGAGGGGGGGGGGAGAGAGAGAGAGAGAGAGAGAGAGAGAGAGAGAGAGAGAGAGAGAGAGAGAGAGAAAGAGAAGGCAGCTCTGTAATCCCGCTTGGAAACGGCGCAGATAATAATAGGTCTATAAAACGCTCCTCGCAATAATTGGCACATTGTAATCTCTCCGCGCTAGCCGTTCGGAACACCTCACTAATCGCTCGTAATCAATCCTCTGATTGCTGCCGTTTATATCACCGTTGTTGCCGCTACGTCTTCCTAGATACGGCCTGCACCAGGTGCAGGCGCAGTTTGTGCGCCAGCTCGACCAGCGTAGCCGCTGGAGTTATGTGCTGGCCAGAATGTTCGAAACCATACATTAGTGAACCGCCTTTATTGGAAGACACACTCCGCCTCCTAATATGAGCGAACGATTGCGATGTCACAGGGGCGCATCGTGGAGATATCTTATTCCCGTTACCGGTCGAGTTTAAACTTTCCTTTTACCGCTCCCGTAAATGAAAGCATCCCCCTCCAGACCTGACGTATTCGAAAAGCGCGTTAAGGACGTCCCTTGAAAGACGCCGCTCCGGCATGTGATTAATACGTTTTAATTGCTGGGTTATTTTTAAAAAGCTGAGAGAAAAAAAAACGGCGAAGGGGTTGCCACCCACGCAAGTCGCCCTATTGCAAACTCCATTTGAATGCTGATTTATTGCAATCTCGGCGAAACACCGCCCCGGAGAAGTCTGCATTCTTATCAGACAATGCCGGCACACGCGTGAAAGATAACCGCGTAACTCCAGGCGCAGCCTCTCGTCTTCCTCCAGCCAGCAGCGCGATATTGCAAATCGCACGAGTTGAAATTACGGCATGCCCCGAGGAGTATCTATGGCATCGATCGAGTCTACGTGAGATGCAGCCCGGATACGCTGCGTGCGCGCGTGCACACACACACACACACACACACACACACACACTCTGCCGCGGTCTTGCTAGGCGCTTCTCGGAGCTCTTTGCACGGGCAAGGCTAGCGGATCTGTTAGTTTTAACTGAGAAGGGGGTGTCGTAGGTTGGAATCACTGATTCGCTGCAAATTTTGTATACGACGTTCAGTATTGTCTGTCAAAATCCACATCCTTCTATCCCCACCATTTCTTCGAATCTCAAGTCTACAGAACTCGATGTTTAGCTCAACAAATGCTGAGTCGTCACTAGAATCTAGGATAAACGAAATTTTTATAATTGTTTTAACGCAATAAAAGGATTCTTAAAGGACTTGCGAGATCCTCCTGGTCAAAACGAGCCCAGACATGGCATAAATCGGGTCATTTTTAAGATTCATTACGTTCGTACAGTATATTCATGTAACTATCAATAATCCCAAGAATAGCTCGATTTATGGCGACTTTGGCATATAAAACAAACTAAAAATGCGATAACTTTAACCCTTTGTTGACACTCTGGGTGTGAGCCACCCATAAGCTGATTTTTACGCTCTGTACCTTCTATATGTAAAATAATTACCTTTTTTCCAAAGCCGACTTACAAACTTTTTTTTTCTCAAAATATTATATCTGAACACTAACTCTGTAGATTTTCAGCTTCTAATATTGGAATTTGCAAAAGTTACAAGTTTTTGAAGATTTTCTTCGTGTTTCCTCGACACATGGTAATCTAGATTTTTTTTACAAAAACTGTGATGAAATTTCAATAAAAAAACTATTGGAATACATTCTACAAACTTAAAATTGACCCATGATTTTTTTCATAACGATTGGATTCTTCGGATAAAAATGGCAGTCGTTCGAAAATTGTTCTGGGTGTGAGCCACCCAGGTATGTCAAAGTTGATCGAAAAAACAGATGTGACAACGAAGGGTTAAGGGCTTATTTCACCCCATCATAGTGAATTTTCGCAGAAAAAAATGCTTCTTGCAGTCTGCATTATGCTCTACATTCACACGAAGTTTCGTTGGAACCAGAATTTTCGTGTTGGAAATGTTTCCTTGTAACTCACTTCTCCTTTCGCTATTCCTCTGGACAATGGGAACAAACGTGGGCGCCAAGGAAGTCGAGTAACTATTGATAAAATACGCGCCAGTGCTCCAGAAAATCCAACCCTTCGATTACAATCCAGTTGCATTTTGAGGGACATTACTGTTTTCCCTCGTTACTATTAAAATCGTCGCTATCCCCAACACGTTAGCGGTTGAAGTTTCAATGAATTCGACGGCAGCCAGGAACCGGCCCGTTGTTTAACTATGGCAAAACATACCCCATTTGAATTACACGGACGAAGTGGCTGAATAGGAGGATGTGCGGGGACATTCTCGAGTGTCATATCCGAAAGGAACACGCCGCCATTCCTGAAGCCCAATGATATGCCTGAGGCATGCACACGTTCCGTGCGCCATGGTGCATATCTCGGTGCATTTCGCACATGACTGATCATCGCAATGGATAATTTATCCGCAATATCGGGGCTACAGATTCGAAAGGGAGTGGGTGCCGCGAACGTAAATCGGTTGGCGCGAAGGAAATCGAAATGCGAACAATAATCCTCGGGGGACGGCTGCCCGTTATTCCGACGATATATTTCGCACAGCTGACGATCCACTAGCAACGATGCATCGCCTATTAACAATTTTTTGTACGGTGATAGTAAAAGGGTTATCGTTCCACGGAAAGTGTGTAAGGATCTACAACATCACTTGCAGAGTTCGGCATGTACTTCACAGCGCAAGCAACTGTCTCAGTGGCTCCTCGCGAAGGAGGGTTCTAAAAATTATGGAACGAAATCTGTTTCACTGGTTTCAATATTTATACAGTGTAGAAGGTAAGGGATAATTCGTGATATGTTCGGAGGAATGAGTGGAAATACATTGGAAATGAGTAACGAAATTTTCCTTGTGGAAGCTTCGCTTTCAACAGAGTTGATTAAGGATGTTTATCGTGTTATTATTGATCACCGGTAGTAGCTCAAAGCAGTCAACCTTATGCCAAGAAATGGTGAATATAACACCTTAAGCTGTACACCAACGTGTTAAGTAAGATGAGGCCAGAATATATTAACCGATAAGTATCAAGTGTTACAGTTAAGCAACTGTAATACGTTACAGCACGTGTTATACCTGAAATTAGGTCACACGGATGACCAAACACCTACGGGCACAAGATACGTGGGATAGCATCTAATGGAGAATTCTATCCTGACGTTAATTGCGGTATTTCGATATAGAAGGATTATGTTCAATATCGATTCGCCGCAGGAAATGCACCGACGCTCCCGGCTACGTATGTGCACACCGATGTACTATGCACATATATCCTCCGTCCAGTGAATGGCTATCGAAAACGCACGATGAGCTTAAATCCTTATCATCATTTCACCAATTGCGTATCAAAAAAATGATACATGTTATTCCTTCTACCTCGTATTCACCCTTCAACCCTTTAACGTCCAGGAACGTAATATTACCCACTATGCTTTGAAATTCACAACTAAATTTTCTGTTCCCATTGGTCATCGACGGAATAATTGAGGAGTCCCTGTAGAAAACAATGTAAGTGCCAAAAATCAAATTTTTCAGAACAGTGAAAAACTTCATTGACTTTAAATTATTTACGAAATTTGATTTGTTTTAATTGCTAAATATGCTTAAGCACAAAATAACAAAAATACGTCACAAAATTTTCTATGTTTTTCATTAACAGATTCCAAATTCATGAAAAAAAGAATTATATTTGTAGAATACCCTGCATTTGCCACTTCTTAGTCGCAGAGAAAAATTAATGCGCGATTCATTTAAATTTGCAAGCATCGTAAT
This sequence comes from Andrena cerasifolii, assembly GCF_050908995.1. Lineage (NCBI taxonomy): Eukaryota > Metazoa > Arthropoda > Insecta > Hymenoptera > Andrenidae > Andrena > Andrena cerasifolii. Next base: position 21,250,560 of record NC_135119.1, on the reverse strand, counting down.
TCCCTAGCTAATTGGTTCTTACATTGTTTTCTACAAAACTGGCGTCGGACGTACCAGAGGTGCCGTCTTTGAGCATTATGGTGTAACTTATTTACAAACGGAAATTGCAGGTAGACCGTTTTCCGGTAAAAGAGAATTAATTTTGGCACTTAGGGGTGTTTTGCTACAAGGACTCTTCAATTACGCATCTAGTAATAATACGCTCCTCTGTCCTTTATATTTTCACGAACTAAAAACTATCTGACAAACTCTCATCCCCCGATCGAGCTTTCCGACGTCCCGAGACATTAGGGGCCAGGACTCGTTAAAATTCCTCAGCATTTCGCTCGATCGTAAACGCGAAATAAAATCGCAAATCCCGTTCCTCCCTCGATTGGTCACGATAAACGGGAAAACTGGTCGATTTGCACGCAATGGCCCTGGGAGTATCCTCGCGGCCGTGAAGAAGGGTCGCGTCGGGGTGGAACGCGAGTGGCAATAGAAGAGGGGGGTGGCTTGTAACACGGGGAAATAAAAACGAAGACGGTTCGACGAACATCTGCCGGATGTGGACACGGGGCGGCGGTGTAGGTACTCACCGCGAGTCCGTAAAAAAGGATGACGGACGTGGGGGCGGGAAAATTGCCCTTACCCCGTGCTGTTTACGTGACCTTTCACCCGCATCGCCGTACGACGCAGCGTCGAAGAGAGAAGGTCGTAAAGAATTTTAAAAATGGAGCACAGCCTGCCTCTGGCTCGTGACTAACTCCACCCAACGTGGTTCTCTCCAGCCAGCCGTTCGAACCGGGGGCCGTCTTCTTTCTGAATAAATTCACGTCCAGTCCGTGAGGTGTAGCGAGCGGGAGGGCGGGCGCGGGAATAAACGCGAGTAAACAAATCAGAAGATAAAATTGCAAACGTGCCGCACATTTCTCGACGATCCACCCACGCCACGGTATTATTTAATTCTTTGCGTAGAAACGTGCCCCCAGTCGCTTTAACCGCCCTCCGCCCCCGCGCCCGACTGTTCCCGAGGCTCTGCCTCTGCCGTCTCTCGTAGCATCTTCAGACGCTTCCCGTCGAGGCGTTCCCACGACGCGGCCGACGTTCCCCTGGCAATTGAATCAGTATTCTTCAGGCTGCCGCATCGGAAATTTATTCCCAGCCGCCTCGAGGAACGGGAATTAATTTCGAAATTTCGCGCACGCACGAACGAACGGTAACAACCGGCCCGACAGGTAATCGGCGCTCGTCGATTCGACGGAACCACCCCGACGCTTCATCGCGGCGCCTGTTTGTCCTGAGGATAGTTCTCTGCTCTGCCACGGTCTCCTCAGGTGAGGCATATCCCTGCTCACTTAGCAGAGACGAGGCTCGTTCTCTTGTCTTTGCGCGTCGGAGGACTTTCGTCCCGCGGAGAGCGTCTTGGTGCGCTTTCGCGTTCATATTTCCTGGGAAGCGTCGGAATTGTTGTTCGAGAGACCTTCGGGAAAGCTTTCCCAATTTATGTCAGTTTTTAAAATTTGTGGAATAGGTATGATGATCTTAATCTCTGCTTTTACTAATTGTTTACACCCTTATTTGCATGGCTCCTTGCGGCTTGAGGGTAAGAAGAAAACAGGGTGCTGCGAACTGAGCAAGAACTTACAACTTATCTTCTGTAGGCTCGTCAATATGTTCGGTATTGCTACCGTCAGCTACAGAAGTGTCTTATGTGACATAGCCCTTTCTTCTCATTTCTACGTTCAGAATATTCTGCTACACTCCGCAGGAATGACTCTAACACATCCTGCCAGTAATTCATAGTAAACACACGGAAATCTGCTTCATGGCCACGCAAGAAGATCGAATCAGATACGAAAAGGACTCGCGCATTTATGGCGCCGATTACAGGAGAACGGGGCCGACACTCGGCGTCGAGGATCGTAAACAAGCGTTTGTTAACTATAAAATCATAAAAAAAATCTTAATCGCGTGTACCAGTCGTCCCAGCGCGCGATCCGTGCACACGTTAAAGCAATAAACTGGCCCGCGATACGGTCGGACGTCGTGAAACGTGGATCGTATTTTCGGTTAACGACCCGATATTATGTAAATGGACATCCAGTGGCCAGTACCTTTCTCATCGAATTTAATCGACGATTCCGGCTACCTTTTTTGCGCCACCGATACCGTGTAATATTCCGACGTAATTCATACGTGGCCGACGATCTCGCTTTGAAATGAGCGTTCCTGAATCCGATCGCAAAGGGGATCCCTGCCGGGAATTGGGGGCGTTGGTGGACACGGGGAATGCCACTATCCTGTTCGTTGCGAAAAACCAAAGGAAATCAGCGCGCGCGTTTAAATTGAAAATATTTCGATCCTCTCGGGTGGAAATAGGGCTGGAGCAGCTCCTTGAGCAGCTCTTCTTGCAATCGCAAGAACACTGTCCGAAGAAATTGAAACTTCCCGAATGCTATGACCATTGCAGACATAATCTCCTGGGACATACTGCTAGAAAGTTTGTAAAAAGTGGTCTGGTTTATGCAAAATCTAATTGAATGACGAGAGTATTGGAAATAATGCTCGCAGATTTGTGAAGATTCGAGCACGCTGTAACGTAGGAGGATTCAAAATGATTATTAACTTTCTTGATAAGGATTCTAAGCAGTGGTACCTATTTCGTCGAACATAAGAAGACTTTTCCAACTACACGCATATGATGTGATCAGTTCTTACTTTTGATTATGTTATTTGGCCGTCTACTTTTAGTTTTCGTGTACTCTATTGTGTTAGTTTTAGTTTTAAGTAGCTTTAAATGGTAAGGTTAATAACAGCTGACAGCTGCACCTCGCCTTTTGCACTCCTCTAGTGTTATATGTGCTATTCAAATCTAACTATTCTTTTCCTTTTCCTCTTTCTCTTTCTCGCTTTTTTATATGTTTTCTACTGTAAAGTCTACGGTGTAATAAATAATTAAAGGACTTGCATAAATTAAGAAAGTACAAATCTAAGAAGGAAAATCAGATTACTTATAAAATGGAGTGCTGATGGTGAACCAATACCAGCTAATATTTCAGTAGAAACAATGAAAAACTTATAAAATGTGATATATAGTAACTGATATCCCTCGAAACTTCCTTACAAGTGAAACAAATCCAAAGATTTTCTCGAACAAACACTAACAACCTCATTTCTTAACCACTTACACAGTAGAAGAATATCCAAAGTTCCTTGAAAAATATTACTAATAAATAGTAAGAAGTAAAATCTTGAAAATTGGTACCCAGGTAAAAAAATTGCACATGAAAGTTTGAAAAAAAAATCATCGCTGATATTCCAGAATCTACCCCAGAAGAATACCTACATTGCAATGCCTTTCCAGGGTGCTCCTAGGAAGAAATATTAGCGAAGCAATCTCCAAACAAAAATTTGTCCACCGACCGGAAGGATATCGCCCGGGCGACTGGAGGGTTTGGTTGAACTACGAAGCCAGGAGTTACCTCCTCGCTTATTTTCTGGGTAACCTGTTGTACAGCCGCCTTTGGGCCTGAGATAAAGAGAGGTTAGAGCGCGGGGGTAGCCTAGCGTCGCGCAGGGTTATCGAGGAGTGATCAATTTTACGAGCTGATCATCTTTTATGAGCTCCCATAGCCGACTTCTTTGGCCCCGATCGCCTTCTGCCCCAGCAGCATCGAGCTTCGTCCTCGCACTTACCGACCGATTGGCATTCATGGCAGACCTTACTCGTAAAGTATCCGCTTCCTGCCTACGCGGATCTCCTCGCGCGTCTCCGGCTTCTTTACACTTATTGGCGCACTACGTCAGCGTTTGTCAGCGGTTTTTCCTCGATGGAGGCGTCGTTCGACTCGCGAGGATGCAACGGAACGAAACGAGCGATTTTACGCGAACTTGTGCCTGTTCATCGTGGACAGCCTGGGCACCCCTCTTGCCACCAGAACGTTCACCAATTTACTTTTTAAATAAACATAGTTTTTTCCTTGAAAAAATTACAGTTCTAGGAACTGTGTTGCACGATTTTCCGGCGAATTTTTGTACCTCAGAAGATGGGTACCGACAGTGTTTATGTTTAGGTATATTTTCTTTATTTTCCGTGGATGGAGAAATTTTTCGAAAGCGATGAGGGGTTGAGTAATAAAAATATGTGTTTCAGCGCGTAGCATCGATTTTATTGGTGGAAAAATGTGAGCTTTTGAGCGTTGAAGTTATATTTTCCTATACTGTTTCCTCTAACGTGTATGCTGCTCCTGCAGAATTCAGTTAGTTTCTGGGGAATATAACAACAACGACCTAGGGCACAAATTTTGTTGCAACTCTGTGTTAATTTTTCTGGCACACCTCCGAAAGGAAATTTTGCAAACGAAACTTCCTTTTCATAATAGAATTCTACAGAGCCGATCGCTGTGAATGGGGGAAATAAGCTATATATATTAAATTAAATTTATTAGTCGCACAATTGTTCGCTGTTTTATTCCAAATACCTACTGTTACCTTCTGTGGAAAAACGAACGAATGCGTGCATTTTTTAAACCGAATATACAATCCATTATTGGAACACTCTACTATATAAATGCCCTGGCATTTGAACGTTCTACTGTGCCACAGCATGTAGCCATAAAACATCACCCTTCTGCTTCAGACAATCCTTTTACGGTTGCAACTAAATCTGAAGATGGTAAGAGTAGGGAAGATACGGTTATCTAGATAGAGTCACGATTATTGCCGTTAACACTGGGGTTACAAAATACAAAATGTTCGCGAAGCACAAAACACATACCGTCAAGGACCCAGCTCCTGATCGGAACCCAATTCCTGATCAGTTTAGGAAAATAAACCAAATAATAAGCTTATTATGATACAAATTTATTCTAACAAATTACGAAATAATTATGAAGTATTTTGAAATTTATACTCAATATTTGACAGCTCAGAGTAAAACGTGCGAAGGTGATCAGAAACTGCTCCCTTTGCATTTTTCATTTTCAAAGTTAAATTATAAAATAATTATTATTACGTGTGCATTTGTTTAATACCAAATTAAAGATAAAACACAGATTTACTGAAATAACAAAAAATCTTTTAAATTTTGTTAAGTTTTCCCTTTACAAGTTTAAAAACCCGCGGTAGTTGAGTAACTACCACCAAGAGTTTAAGTGATCAGGAACTGAGTCCTTGACGGTAAATCTATTACTTTATTTAGAAAAAAAATGTTAGATGCAGTGCCATTATTCCAAAATCCCCTTAGCCCCCAAAACCACATACCCTGTTAAAACTACTTCCACTACTTGCCAGATATTAACCCTTCCCTTTAACACTTACCAGCCACCTGCGCGAACAAATCAAACACGCTATAAGAACTCCTTCGCAACCCCAAAAACGATTATACTACCATCCAATATACTGCAAAACGCAATCGATGATCGGTCTGGTGGCAGGAAAAGATTCGCAGCGCGTGATGCATTACTCCCCCCCAGCAGCGTTCCCAGAACGCAGACAGTTTTTGCTTCAGAGAAAACGCCGCGCCGCGGAATATTAATATCGCCATTATTTCCGCAATATCCCGGCGGAACGAGGGGGGCACGCGTATCCGGCGCGTAGCCGACACTTTCTCGAGACAATGGCCGCCGAAACGAAACGAAGCGGAACGCTACTCGGCCAATATCCACGGTATGACGCCGAAAATTAAAAGCAGCGGCAGATGCGCCACGAACGGCGGCTGCACGAAACCGTCGAGCGTGGCGTGCAGACGCCGCGCGCGAGTAAAAACAACGTTACCCTAAATCGGGCTAATTAGCGGAATGGCCGCTGGTCCACCGGGGGGTGGAGCGGCCTAGAGGGTGCTTCGTGTACGAAACGTTTCGAGAAGTAACCCGGTGCCATCTCCTCTTCCTCCCTAATTTTCCTCGTCGTTCTAGAGCCCCCATCCTCCGTCACCGTTTTTTGCACCCCTTTTCTACTTCAACTTCCCTCGCTCCGTCCTTGTGTCTTACGATCATTGTTTCCCGTCTTACAATTAGACTTTTTCTCGTGCCGATGGGAACTGATTTAATTACCATTCGGAAGCTTTCCATCGATGGGAACACGGAGGTTGCGTTTCGCTTTTGCTGTTGTTATAGGGAGACGCGAATAACAGGTCCGCCATTAGCGTAGGATGTTAATTTGTAATTTTCGGCGTGAGATTTATTATGTTTACAGCAAACATAAATAATTCTCCAAAGTCTATTTATTATATTTATTCTTCAATTATACCTGAGCTAGGTTAGTACTTAGTAGCTTTGCACATCGGGTATATTTAATTTTGTTTCGTTTCTTCTGTGTTATTTTGTTTATACTTCGACTTTGTATATTACTTTAGCGCAATAATGTGTTATTATTATTACCAACAACAGGAACATCGCTACTGAATTCAGTGTTTCTCTCCATCGCCTCTTTCCTTGCACCACTTTCCTCGCTCTTTTTCGGCTACGATCTCGTAATTTCCACCCTCTCGCTACACCTGTTTTCCCGTCCAGCTACGGGCCAAGTGTATTTACTTTTATGGCTGTTCCGCGGCGAGCAGCCCGGGAACCACTCGTTCGGCCATTGTTTCACGGCGAAATACGTCTTGGCGCAGCCCCGGCTCGAGCCAGCCGCGTCGCATTTTCATTCGTTTAATGAAATAACGAGGCGATGTTCAGCTTTTCGCGCCTGACCTTGCCGCGCGGTCCGTGGGAAATTAGGGGGCTCCTGCGAATTACGAATTCGCGTGCACGCCACGGGAAACGTCACCGCGGACTGCTCGCGGGGCCACTTCTAAATTAAAAGGCTGGAGAAGGCTATTTAAAGGCATTTTAAGAGCGGCCCGAAGCAGGCTGAATGAAGAGAGCGAGTTGAATGAATGAGTGTTGTTTCCTGAAGGGGGCAATGCGCTTCAAACAGAATTCTCTGAGTGAACTTCCAATTCACCGATGCCGCTCATTTCTTTTATTACCACCCTGTAGCCAACGACTTTTGTCATTCACCTGGAAGGTGTGGCAAGTTTTACTACAAAAACTTGAGTAGACGTGGGAATGATCGTGTAGATTCTGTTCCAGGTTTTATGACAACAATTGGACAGTTCATTCTTCTATGGTTATTATTATTATTATTCGTCTTTATTACTTGACACATCCAGAGAAGAAAATAATAAATAAAGACAAGCGAAGTAAATGACGAGACTGCAGTACAATACTGTTAGAAGCCTAACTAACTAACTAAATGACTAAAAACTAACTAACATTAAGAAACTAGAAAGTTATTGTGACGCATAATGTAACCATATATATCGCCGAGCTTTACATTTAAAATCAGAAAACGAATTTAAACCTCGAATATCAAGTGGGACGGAATTATAGTAATGAGCCGAAATATAAACAAAGGATGATTCAAATTTAGATGTCAAGTGTGTCGGTATGGAAAGGGGACTTTGGTGTCGAGTAGAAAGAGAATTAGGCCCAAGGTAAGAAAGATTATTGCGAAGAATATTATAGAGATAAGGCGGGACATGAGATGAGAGTATTTTGTGAACGATGCAACATAAATGGAAAATCCAGCGCTGAGGCATACGTAACCAAGACGTTTTGACATATAGGTGAGAGATAGGATCATACTTCGGGACACAAAAAGGAAAACGCAAACAGGAGTTTTGAACTCGCTGGATAAGGTGAGAAAGATGATAGGATAAACCTGGACGATACACTACATCACAATAATCAAACAACGAAATAATCAAAGATTGCGATAATAACAGTTTTTAATGTTGAATAATTATTTCTATCTACGTTCCAACGCAAGAAATATCCAGGACAAGACAACGAGCGACAATACTAGTCACTGAATTGTTAATGTTAAGTTTTCTACTAGCTGTAGAATTTAAATACGATGAAAAGCGCAGCGAATGGGTATACAGAATTCCACCGAACAATTGGAATGCCAATTCCGCGTACACACGTAGCGTCCCTAGCAACGAGTATCTTCCTCAACCGTCAGCCAGCTAGGTTCTTCGAGGAAAAAGGGGATAGCTAATAAATGTTACAACGGGCTGCGCTCTTTCAGCTCTCGAAAACGCCAGCTCCACCGGTTTCTGCCAATTTAACAAGCGATTTCACACGCAAAAGGACCACACGAACCGAGCGCAACAAGCATCGCGGCCCCGTGTTCAACGTTACGAAGCGCTGCATCTGCTTCTTGCGTTGCGCCGAGTGCGTCGCTGTGCAAGCACCGTTTGACGTCGCGTTTAAGCCTGAGAGGGCAAGGGAGAAAGGAGACCGCGAAACGCGGGAGCCACGCGGAGTTGAAAAAAAGGAAGGGATAGAAAAAGGGAGCAAGGGAAGATGGCGAGGCGCGGAGGATGAAAAAGCGGAAATAAGGTGGTAGGAGCAAGGGAGCCGCAAGGAGATCCTCGATCCATTCATTAGACCTCTTTGCTCTCCCGACAACAAAGATCTGTCGTTAGACTTTACATGCCACGGACGCGTACCAGCCTTTTTAAAACCATCCACACCATGGCGAGGAATACACGGAGGAATGTTCGGGCGTTGCTCGAGAGGAGCTAGATGCGAAAGGAAAGGGAGACAAAAGGATGGACAAGAGGAGGCTTCACTTGCAATGACTTTGTCCGTGTACGCACACCAATGGTTGAGAATTCAAAATCTGGGTCAAAGGCGCGTGGATGTGAGGATTTGTTCTCGGTTTTTTAGGGGAAATGGGTCGAGGCGTCGTGTTCTTAGGGATCGCGAGGGAACGATTCTTTAATGATTTCGACGAATCATTATAGAGATTTTAAGTCGATGGGGAATCATCGAAACAGGGATGAAAAATTATCGAAAGGTCGTTGAAGATTCCAAAATGTAAAAATAAGGTAGGAGGCACAAGTTTTATAGATAGGGGAGACCGGGGCAAAGTGAGACGAAAAAAGTTTGAGGTCGAATAAACTTTTTCCCTTTCAATAAAAATGTGTGGAAATAGATTTATAATATAATTTAAACGTTACTATTGATAAATGGCGAATAGCAATACTTAAAATAAACTTGGAGTATATTAAAATTCAACTTGAAAAGAAAAAGGCAAAACGACCCCATATATGGGGTAAAGTGAGCTTGAAATAGAATACTTATACTATCTAAATAAATTTTTTAACAACAACATTTTATGTTTTTCTATCACAATTATTTTTTTTAATGGGCTTCGACAATTTTTCGAAGACAGGTTTCACATAAAAATAATGATGTTTTAGGATTTCCGCACATCACTCGCGCATCTTTTCTTTGCAGCTCAGTTTACCCCGGTCACTTTGCCCCGAATATGTACTCAGTGGAAAATTAATTATTTAATAATGTTAGGATTAATGTTTTGTCAAACGCGTGTACATGTATATTTATAAGCTTGTTTTAAACACGCAGACAAAATGTGGAGTTAAAATAACACATTTAAGACGCATTTATCCAAAACGCTAAATTAAAAAGAAAACCAATCGGAAGTCTCTAAAACTTAATTTTTAAAATTTTAAATGAATTTCCATCTTTCGATATCTGAATGTGCATAATTATCATTGTGATATTACACACATTTATTACGTCACCAAAATTTGTAAATATATTCTATTGTTAAAGAATAAATTAAGAAAGCTCATTTTACCCCGAGGTTCACTTTACCCCAGTCTCCCCTACTAGCCTATTCCAAGCAAAAAAGACCTATAGGTAGAAAAACATAAACTAAAATTCATCGCAACCTTGATTTCAAAAAACTCCAACAGATCGATCACTATGACTCCCGCTTACCCCTCAATTTGCCCGATTTAAAATAACAAAATACTTAAAACGTTCCTTATGCATGTCCATTCGTAAGCATAAAGCGTAGAATTTATTTAAAAATACGCAAATCGGTTAATTGAGTGTTGCACACGAACATTAGCCCCGATTTACTTTCATTTGCAACCATACACTCTCGAAACCAACTTACAAGGTAAATCACCAGCCAGATGTACTCCATCAAGCGTATATAATTTACGTATGCTCGAGATCTTCGCAACAGCCGCTAACCAGGCCCCATAAACCACTACAACTCGAAGCTTACGGTGCCGTTAACGGTCGACAGGCTCCAGTATCTCGTTGCAGAGGACCCATGAAAGACGCTGCACTGCTACAGGAGTGCGAATGGAACGAGAGGGGGTCAGCCGTTTACGACAATGTCCATCGATTGTAAACTGCCGTCTTCCCGGGCGATAATTACTTAATGAAGTTAATTAGAGGCGCCTACGTACGTGCCGCTACGAGCTCCCCCGACGGGCGCCGTTCCCTTGGCCGTCGTTGTGGGATTGGGGTACCCGGTTCGCCACTTATCGCTGCCTGATTGAAGGGCCCCGGGGCAGAAATGGATTACCGGAAGAAGGAGAGAAATCGACTGGTCTGCCCGGTGGACAGGGCGAAAGGCGTAAGCGCGATTATCGGGCAGGGAAATGAAAGGGGGGGTGGGGGAGGAATCGAGAGGATGGTGGTGGCGATTTTTCACGGTCCGAGGCAGCGGGACGCGTTTGATACCCCTCGTCGTCCTCGTCGAGCGCGTTGGAAACTTCTCGATTTCGAATTGCGGGGGCTGTTTGCTCTACGGCTTGAAATTTATGGATATTGTTGGTCGGACGGTGCGCGACGCCGTTCCCTCTGTATCCTTCCGTCTATTGATTCCTGAACGCTGCAAAGAGGCCGCGGCACAATGAACACTTCAAACGCGAATGAATTGATCCTCGAGCGCCGCGTTTGACTCCGACGCTCTCGGCTGCAAGAGCGAGTTAACGTTCACGGACCCGCGGAAAGTGCCCTCGAAGATTCAAATTTATACTTTTGCGAGGACTGTCCCACTTCTGTCGGGCCTTGCGCGAACGTGGCTGGTGTCGCTGGCGTCGCGGAACTGTTTGTAAATAAAGGCGATCTCGAACGATGAGGATTTATTTGCTTTTGCTTTGCTTCTTGTTGGTAGTGTTGTGTTTTCTGAACGTGATTATGTATAGGTTTTGAATTGAGTGGGTGAAGGGTTAAGTATTTATTCATTGACTTCTTGTAGCTTATATTGATTCATGTAGTGGCGGAATTAAGGGTATTTTGTAGTTTAACCCTCGGTTGTCACACTGGGTCAAATTGAGTTGGAACTCTTGTTGCTTCAAATTATTTTTAAGCATGGTGACATTTTAAATGTCAAATTTCAAAGATGGGCATATATTCTGCAATGTTCAAACTTTATCTCAGAATTTTTTAGACTTAATTTAACAAATAGTTTCTAAATAACAACTGGTTGAAAATTGGCAGGGTCAAATTGACCCAGTGTGACAACGAAGTTCGAAAAAAAGGTGTGACAACCGAGGGTTAATAGTGGATTGAATGCTTGGCGTGATTTTTGAACACGCTAATATTGTTTAGAATTCTGCAAATTTAAAGGTTTGTTTATTCTAAGCATTCTAAGGAAAATTAGTGAATTACTCCGTTTCGAACAGGATAATTTTTGTTACTTCTGGGCAAATGGAATATTGTGCTGATAAAAAGATTATGGACAATATAAGTAAGGGATAGTAATATTTATTGAATATCTGTCAGTGATAAATGTTGGTATTGTTACCATTTGACGGTGGTATACAAGAAAAATTAGTCATTTCACTTTTACAGTAATTTCTATGAAAGTAGGTATCATTCATTTATTTAAGGGTGTCGTATAATTAAAATGTTATTACCGTTTTATATTTGTTTGTCACTGGTGCGAAATCTGTACATTTATTGAAAATATGTGCTGTCGCGAACACCTGCTTGTTCAAACACTCATGAATCTTCAATAACTTGTTCATATAGCTTGTAGAAATTCAGAGCACAATACTGAATTATTGATTCCATATTGTGCCTTCCGACAATACACAGTTGTGTACATAAATGATTGACATCAAAAATCTGGTATACCAAAAATGCAGCCAGAGCGCACCATACGAAAAAACTCAACGAACCAAAGAGCTATTGTAGTATCTAATTTATCCATGTGTAAATAAATCGTATCAAAATTTTACCGGGGTAAAGAGAACTACTCTTCATTTAACCAATGGGTCGAAATAGTTGGAGAATAATTATTAAGTAGTAACATAGCTGAGTTGAAAGAATTATGGAAAAGTGACCAAACTGTAATTGTTAGAAATATCTTTACAGTGATTATATAATAGTTTTGTAATAAAGATAAATTGTAGAGATACTAATAATACAGAATGCTAAACGAACAACGTTTAAAACATAGAAATGTTGTACTCTTACAATACTGTGAAAGGAAGATAAATCTTTAGAAGGGAATTGTAGAACAATTCAGTTCGCATAATCATTTCTATATGTATTTACAATTTCAAATTATTTTCAATCTAAGGATTGAGATCCTAGATTTTATGGTCTAAAATCTTTATCTTTTAAAGAAGTGATGCTACTAGACTTATCTATCAAATTATCTAGAGTTATTTAGTAGCATTGCTTATTGAAGTAGCATGATGCAAAAAAAGGGTCAAAATGGACCCTCGTGGAAAGGTAAACTTTCAGTTGAAGAGAAATTCGTACGATTCACAAGAAGGGTTCAGCAGAAATTCTAGATTTCCCTCTGAAATGCCTACTAATGCACACAAAAGACTGCTCGAGTAGCCAGAAATTACGTGTGCCGATGTAAGTAATTCATGCCACTAATGTCGGTGCATTTGAAACGTTCATCAAAGAAATTATGGGAATTCTACGGATTCAACAAATGCACAGTGGTCTGGATACCTACTTTTAGCGGCCAAAATTCTAATTTTCCTCAAACTTGGTGATCAAGGGTTTCTGAGGTCACTGATAACGAATCTGACACCAAAAATGCAAAATTCAAGCTGGCGGATTCAAATTTATAGCGAAAATTGAAAACACCTTTATATCGACTTTTTCCAATGCAAATTCATTTTCTATCATATAATTCGACTATTTATCGTAAAATATTAATAAAAAACACTATTATTACTAATAAAAAAAAAATTCGTGGCGAAAATTAAATATCATTTCTTTCCGCACAAATTATTTTATCACGGAATTTAATTAAATACTTATATTTTTGTAAAAAGCACACCTGTACTAGAGAAGAAAAGAGGAAAAAGAATCAGTTCTAACATTATCTTTAACTAAGTAAATATAACTAATAAAATAAATAAGTATTATACATATACACGCAATGAAATCATCTGACAATGTCTGCTTCTTCCAAATACCTCGAGCGTCAATTCTAAAAGTCTGCATAAAATTGAAGACTGCAAGAGACTGCACTTGAAATTTGCGTGCTCTTGTCAGCAATTGTGTAAGCTTTCATATAAGAAATGTCCGGCATTAATCACTCTTAATCATTTTTTTATAAGCCTTCTCAAAGTTTCAATTGATATAAACATTGCACTCTTTGTACATCGACTAAAAAATGCTTATGGCACATATAAATAAGTGAAATATACTTCTTTACCTATATAACTGTATAATACAAACACGTATTTTAATATTCTATAATGAGTAATTAAAACAATTACATTCACATAAAATTTCATGATTTTGTCTTGGTAATATTATATCTAACCAAAGAATCATCTGAAAAAGCAAAGGTATGCGGATTTAGAAGCTCTGCAGTGTTGTCCATTCATACAAAAAAAAATTTACATTGTAAAGTTGAAGTTGAGAAATTGAATTTTGGCCACCCTCCAGACCACTGTGAAATGTCGGGGAATCGTCCTGGTGGGTATCAGCCAGAGCATTTCTCAAGTATCTTGGAGCATCGTATGGAATTTACGTGTGTTTACGGGCATTCTTCGTGGCTGTCCGACAGGAATTACGAAATGGTAACTCACGTGCAAGGGAGAACCATTGGCCTTGTTTATCATTCTGAAAGGAGAGTATGGTAGTCGGAGAAAACGAAGAACGTGATGCCCGGGAACGCGAATTACTGACATCTGCGCAATTTTTTTGTCGTCGATTGCAAAACAATGCAGAGGTATCGCGAACGTTGTGTAATCGAGTACAGTCGTAATAAGGCACCGACCGGAACGTTATCAAAAGGGCGCCGTTGCATGAATAAAATTCGCGTTTAATATTGAACGCTTGGGAAAACGAAATCCCCTCGACACTCTGGACGGTACGAAGCGTATCACGAGCACAACGAGACTGTGGTATTTTCCCAAACAGTGAGTTTTGCCATCGACAGCAACCTTTCATAGGGAAGCAGAAGAACAGTGTGATTAGAAATGCCATAAGAATTTGTGCATTTATTTAGTTGTATTAATGTCTGGCTGGCGCAAATATCCTTCAGATGAAATTAGAAGTTAGTCCTGTTAGTCGGAGAGCGGAAGATGATTCAGGAACTAACGATAATTTTATATGAAAGTATGGTCGACGAAAATTTCAACAGTGTGATTATGAACACCGCCTTGTTATCAGTTCAGTATTTTAATTACGCAGGAATGGATTAAAAAGTAATTCCTAATTACGAAAATATTACCTCACAAGAAGAAATACCAAATGGATTCGAAACGAAATGAGTATTATTTAAGCAGGCACACTTAAAATTGTTATAATGAGAATGATATGCTTGTATAATTTAATTTCATCCGGTATATGAATTAATAATAATTGATAAAAAATAAAAATACTGAGTATCATAGGAATATTTACAAAATTTAATTTTCTTTAGAAAAACATTATTCCCCGAATTCTTTCCGTTGTCAGCACTTTCAAATCTCTTTTACACTTTCATACGAACAAGTGCAATCACCTCGAATTTAATCGCGAAGCGCAATAGCTGATCATATTACGCGCATTCCGCAATCGAGATACTATATAAGGTGAATGTCCCAATTTCTGGTCACGTCCCCATTTCGGATCATTTCGTATTTTTCTTATTATTATATGTGTTACGTTTGTACTATACTTGCAACAAAATAATTCTAAATTATTTAAATATATACATACATACATACATCGCTATTTTTCATGAGCAGAAATACGGACATTTAGAGCAGTATATATTTAATTACAAATTACTAATAGTTAAACATCTTGAAATATTTTTCTTAAATAGTTTTTCAATTGGTTGATTTATTATTAAAGAATTAATCAATTACTCTGCAAATTTTCATCACCAACAAATTTTTTACACCTTCATTATGACGAGTTACCTCTTAAATCAGCAGAAATTGGGACATTCACCTTAATATTTGCCATTTTCATAGGGAAAATCACGTCACATCCCTGGACACCAGGCGCACAGCATCGTCGCAGCAACACTTTCGTAACAAATTCGAAATTTCCTTCGGCAAACATCCTAGCGAGACCTGTCGCTGCGAAACACCATACTGGCACCCTAAAAAATGTCTAAAATAATGGAGAATTTCTCAGCTGCAGGTCGGATAAGGGTCGAACGCATTTCTAATATTTGTCTGCGATCGGTGGTTCTTTCTCATTCTTCGCTCCTGGATCGGTTTCTCTCTTTCTCGAGTCGAGCCGGAGGCTCCTCTTTTTGCCCAGTCCGCACACACTGGGATCAATAATGCACCAACCACTCGCTGCTCACCCCTCTCCTTCTCTTTCCTCTTGAAAACCGTACCAGCACCCACCCAGCCGCCCATCCACCCCCAACACGCCTGCTCGCACCCCTTCCGCCTCCGTGCCCCCCTGCACGTCCCACTCTTCCGCCCTTCCTCGTTTTCTCTATCAACCTTGCCCGTGCTCCTTCTTTCTCGTTTCCGCCCTTCTGAAACCGCCATCCGCGTGCTCCCTCGCACTGTCGCTCTCTTTCCCTCCGTATTCAACGAATGTCGTCCGTCTCCGTCCCTCGAATTCGTACCCCAGTCGGTAAAGCAGCGATTTCTCTTCCTCGAGCCGAACGTTCCCTTCCCTTTGCTCCGTGACTCCTGCTGTTTCACTTGGTCTTTTCCTCGCTCCAACTTTCCCTCCTCTTCTCCCTTACTCGTCCACCCCCCGCCGATTCTTCCGTCTGCCCCTCCCAAGCACCCCCTAGCCGGCACACGCCGTTTCCATCGCGCTCCCTCTTGTCGGCTATCTTTCACGAGGATTCTCCGTCCCTCTCGCGTTCCCCTCTACCTCTTTCCACGCGACTGTCCCTCCGCCGCCGCTGTCTCGGGCTACGTTCTTCCCGAGGCCTTCCCTGCTCTTCCACCCTGTCTCCTTCCAGCTACCTTGCCCAAAGCTCCTCCATGCAGTCTCTGTTCGCCCTACGCCGTACTCCCTTTAACGCGTCCTCTCTGTTACACGCGTCCCTCTCCGACGCACGGCACGCCTATCCTCCTTCACCGTTTCATCCCTTTCGCGGCCACCCCGCGAGTCTTCCTCAAGGCGGCCTCCTAGCATTCTCTCTTTTCCTCCGTCGACCCTCGCTGTGTCTTCCTCTGCCCCCTCCAGGCCCCCGCCACCCCTTTTCTTCCCGCTCGTCTCGATTCACAGCGAACGCAGCACTCTCTGCCGCGCAGCGAGGTTCCAGCAGGCGCGGCCCCAGTGCAGCCGCTCCTTCTCTCGCCGGCCACCTGGCCGAGGCACGGGGCCACCCCTCTTCCGCGGGTCTCTCCCTCGAACTCGCTGGAATTTGCTCTTTGATGAAATCTCCGTCTCATTCTCGTATCGAAAAGCATTTAAAGCGTTGTCTACTCCCTCCGACTCCTTCAGCTGCGACGTCTTTCCGGCTCTTTTTCTTCCGCCACAGTCGCTACCCCTCTCCCGCCCCGACGCCCGTCAGCCCCGCCGTGACGGTGCAATACTTTCTTCCATTTTCCTTTGTTGTATCATCGCTACTAGCACCGTAGCCCGCATACCTGAGAGTAGGGTAAACTCGGGTAAGTTCGTGATACTGGTTACTCCGTGGTACTTTTTCATCTGTCTGCAACTCGAAATTGTCCGACTCCATTTAGACGGAACAACAACTAACAGACAGCGTGAATCTCCTAGCTCGTGTTGCGGTAAAATAATTAGTCAATTGAAGTTAGTGTGATAGAGTGAGAGAGCGTTTTTGTTCCAGCAGCGCATTATTCGCGAAATTCTGCGTGCTAGTTGTGGATGATCGCTTGTTTATGTATTATATGTGCTTTATAAGATAAATGGAAAGTTCAAACTGCAGGTAAGTCATGGTAAAATGACACTTTAACAAGTCTTACTCTTGAAATTATCGTACAATAAGGCATCGGTGTTATTTTTGATTATGGAAAGTGACCAAATTCTGCAAATTGCGCTCTTTGAGAAATTTTAATCATCAATACCAGAAACAATGTTTCCATACGTCTCAGATATATAACGATCATGAAACGATTGACTATACACAAAATAACAATAATATAAAATAATATGAAATAATATAAAATAATATAAAATAATATAAAATAATATAAAATAATATAAAATAATATAAAATAATATAAAATAATATAAAATGATATAAAATGATATAAAATGATATAAAATAATATAAAATAATATAAAAAAATATAAAATAATATAAAATAATATAAAATAATATAAAATAATATAAAATAATATAAAATAATGTAAAATCATTTAAAATAATATAAACAAGTAGCTGGTGAACAGATATCGGGCCAGCGAGGACTATCACGGAGTTATCAGAGCTATCAACGGAGTAACCATAGTATGTCGTGAAAATTGAATTTTGTATATTTTCAATTAAAGATACTTAGTAAACTTCTGCTAACCTATTATATGTTTGTATGATGTTTGACCTATCATTATATCGTATACTCACTTTCAGAACATGTGAATATTAACAGTTAATAGACAAATTCTAAAACTATCACGGACTTACCCGAGTTTACCCTATTCCTGTTTGCCCGGTTTCTCCGCGCGCACTCTACGCTCTCGCCTCGACGTCTCTACCCCCCGGCCACCCTTCGTTCTCGCCCTGCACCGTTTATCCGTTTCTCTTCTCGTCTCCGAAAAGGACGCTGCGGCTCTTTAAAACTGTTTGCCCGGCCTTCTCGAGAGCGACCCCATTGGAATCGACTCGCTGGACTTCGGGATATCCTGCCGGCGATTCGTTTCGACAACTGCGTCCCCTCCTCCAGGTTTATTTGGCTGCTGGTAGACGCGAAAGCGTCACTAGAGATCTGATTTCGCGAGAATCAGGGGAGAAGAGGATTTTCGGAGATAGTTACCTGTCGTTTCATGAAATTGAGAATCTGAAATTCTGCGGTGGCATAAAACATGTTAAATGGCACCGAAACGTGCAACAGTCACTCTTAATAGCGTCCTGAGATGATGTAGATTAGAGCTGTTCGGGTACTCGAATAAAGCGAGCCGAGCCTGGTTTGGCTAGACCGACCGGGCCGAGCCAGGTACTCGTAAAATCCGGGCGGCCCGAAAAATCCGGGTAGCCCGAATTGAAAGAGAAAACCGAGTCTCGGCTCGGTCCAAATTTAAAGCTGCTCGAATATTCGAGTACCCGGACAGCCCTAACACGGATACTTTTCTTTAATGAAGTTGGAATTTCGACCGTAAATTTTTTTTAAAAAATTAAAACACGATTTCGGCGCACAGTTTCGGTGAATTAAAAGAATAAAAGCTAATTTGCAAATATAAGAAGTATCATCTTCCGACGTTTCGGTCAATATTTAGACCTTTATCAAGGAAAGTTTGAATAACTAAATACTGCGTATGCTTATATGTAACATGTTACGTCTAAATATTGACCGAAACGTCGGAAGATGATACTTCTTATATGTGCAAATTAGCTTTTATTCTTTTAATTAACCGAACACTTGTGCGCCGAAATCATGTTTTAATTTTTTATAGATAATTTACTATGTAGAATGAGATTTTAGACGTCAAGCAAGCTTTACTTTGGAACTTATTGAATAATTATAGGGAAAGTCAGGGGCGAAGAATAAAATGAATTAAAGGGGACGTGCCACTGCGTTTCGACTGGCTCGCGAGGAAACGGACGTCGCTTCAACCCCTCCGCAGGTACCCGACTTTTCTGGCGAGGAGTAACCCGCCTGAAAAATGTGGAAACGCAAATATTTAAGTATAATTTTCAGCGTGAGGCAGAGTACACACTGCTCCAGGCAGCTGTCTTCCGTTCTGACCTCGAATTTAGAAAAATTACGGGGGCGCCCACGCTCCTTGTACTCTCCTTACGGGCAAAGCTTGTCTTGCAATTATGTAAACGCGGCCTTCAAGGGAACTTCATTATCCGTGCTGTTAAAATTTTCAACAGGAAATTACGTAGAACCGTTCGCACACGTCTGGCGGAAGAATTAGTTTACGGGTCTTAATTTCTCGTTTCACTGTCTTAATATATTGCAGGACGGAAACATTTATTATTGTAATGTGCGCAGGACGGTGCGAGCGCTTAACTTAGTAACTCCGTGAAACAATTTCGCGGAATCATCCACCACATCGGCAAGTATAGGAATCTTCGAGATCTCTCCATATATATGATCGTGATTTATAAAAATCATAATTTCAACAGGTCTAAATTGAAAGTGTTCCCAATGAAATTTTAATGTATCGAGAAGAAATATGAATGAATAATTTCGCTGCTACGTAGTCAGATTCCTATGTGGTACATTCGGATGTGTATTAAATTAAATTCGACCGCATTTTCAGGTATCTTTTCTGAATACGAATAAGCTCGGTAGTGGTGTTCAGGGTGCGCAGATACCCTCGATATAATTGGACGCTATTTACAGCGGCGACGATGGCTGAATATCCGTAAGAAGGTTATCATTACCCTCGGCGGTGAATATCGAAAAATCGTCTTGAACTCGGGAACGAACGTAATAACGCGAAGGAAACGGATCCACGAGGGGTTTTGCTTACGGAAAACGGAAACGAAGGGGAAATGCGGCTCGGTCGGCGCCGCGATGAGCCAAGCACCGCACGAAATGAACAAGCAGTAGACTTTATTTAAGAAAACCGCTGGGAGCTCGCGGAAATCCAAATAATTGAATTTTATTACCAGGATGTGAAAGGAAATGCATAAAATATACAATTTTTAAGATGCGCCTCCTGCTACGTTGCTTGTAAATTAATAAGCGCATACAGCTGCACAGGAAATACTCTTAATTAATGTATTTATATAGTTCATCAGATTTCACTGTCCAACAGTAACACGCAGTGTTAAATAGATATTAACATCTCCACTGACGTCGGCGAGGTATTTGCATCCTGTGCATGAAAAATTAACCAAGCGAGGGGTCCGTTTTTACGTTTTGTGCAAAACTTTTCAGCAATCACATGGATAGGTTTGGCCGACTTAACGGACCATTTTTCAAAAACTTGCGCCACGCGCATCGTCAATTTGAATTGCAGGCTTTACTCATAATGTTCGGCGTGATTAGAAAGAGTACGCTATCGTTTCAAATTTTCATATTTATTTGAGGCGTGAGTTGAGGCGGCTTCGTGGTATAAGCTTGTAGAAATGGACATTTTAATTTTGGAAACAGTTATTACGTGTTACCTGTTGGTTTTACGAGTTCGCTGTTGCGACGCAACAACTGATACGTGCGTCATAGTGACTGATATCCATTAAGGGCATGGTTCATGAAAGTTTTGTCAATATGAGGTCAGACTATGTAATATCGATTAAACTGGAGCCATTTTCGTAATCAGAAATTATTCAGGTGTGTTCGGAACGTTTCGAGGCGCGGAGTTACGGAATAATGAAGAATTATTTTAACGGTGTGTATATAATTAAAGGTTAAGAGCTTACCGGCTTGGATTGCGTCAGTGATCGAAGAACATTTTATTTCTTACCTGCAACAAACGAGAGAATAGGAATTAATTCAATGCACAGTATGTTTAAGTAAATTACAATTACACTTTGCATTTTTTTTATCTAAGAATATTTGGAAATTTGATCGTTACTAACTTCCAATAACGGAGCTCCTCAAACTGAGAGTGTCCTAAGCAAAAAACATTGAAAACTTTGGTTACATACATTACTTTATACCGAATACTATTTCTTAAGTATTAATTTTGCTAAAGTAAATTGCTGCATTCACTATAATGCCTGTTAAGCACTGTAAAACAGCAACTATTACACCAAAGTGTGTGTTTCTTCCAAATTATACAAAATGTAATTTAGTAAAAATACCTTGTAATTACATGATAAGATGTATTAATTCACTTTACAGTATTTTAAACATTTTAATATTGTACACAGCAAGAATTATGCAATGATGGTGGTTCTAAGGTATCCACGAGATATTTAGGATACCACCGAATACTACTTAATAACTTCGCGTGGTGCAATTAATATGCAGCAGCACGATAACCTTTAACTGTATCAAAAAGTTCGTTTCTAATGGTCGGAATTCTAAATTTCAGATAACTAATATTAACTTTTTCACTTGTGTGCGTGTGTGTCTGTACACATTTTGGGTCTCCTGCCATTCCCCGCAGCTACCGAACCTAGAACTTTTCCAATTAACATTCCACAGTGACATTTCAAATTGAAGCACCTATAAATGCCAAATTCTGTACAGGAACTGTATACGTTTCTGTACAATGCTAAATTTAAAGGACAAGCCGCCGTGACGTTTGTGACGTTAAGGCGCCGTTTGTGCCGCAGAATCAGGTTACCCAGGCACGAGTTAAAATATCTCCGAAACTATAAGACAAATGTGCAGCGCAAGGCGGTCTGCAGGTATTCGGGACATGTTCGCATTCCCCGTTGCACGTGCACGTGCCCGCTATGGCAGAGCTTGGTAAACGGGAGGGTGTAATTCAGAAACGCTTGTCATTCGTGCATTTTCCGGTGCGAGTACACGTGCTTGCTAACCACTGCTAGGACGAGTATCAAGTGACACAGCAATACCATTAATGCACAATGACGACCCACGCGGAAAGTGATCGAACGATCAGCTTCTGCAATACACGTCACATTTCAAGCCTGTGTTGCCTAGAGTTGTAGCCAAGAGTTCTGCAAGTGAGGTTGAAAATTTTTGCATTACCTTGGAAGTATGTACACATAAATAGGTAGTTTGGAATTTCATTCAGTAGGGGAGAGCGGCAACAAACGTAACAGCGTCATGAAAGTAACACGCCTTCTGCCCACTTCCACAAACATTTCCAAAAAGTTTGCTTTACACGGTTACATGTGTATACTGTATCTTTTATTTTACTGAGCGACACTGAGCAGTAACACGTAATCGTATACCCTGGGAAAGCTAAACTTATTATTTAGATCATTCAGGTAAGTTTCTCCTATTTTGTTTTTTTTTTTTTGTTAATATTCATAGTTAAACTATTTGTTCGCGAGTTATAACACAAAATCGGAAAATAGCCGAATTTTCAGGAGTTAATTTCACCCCCTAGAGTGAATTTGGGCAGCAAACAAAATTTGGGTTGTAGTTAGGAGGAGATCCCCTGCGTATTCACAAACTTTCAGATTTTTTTGAATTTTCGGGTTCGGGATCTTCCCTTGTTAGGGGCGTCAAATTTCCAAATCCGCGCCTCTATATACCTCATACGCTTTGATCCGAGTATTATTCGAAATATCCACAGTGCAGGGTATTTCTTAATATTTTTGAAAGTGCAGCACTGTTACGGTGGATTTAGAGCGGAAAAGTAACTAAAAACAGGTCATAGCGAAATACGATATGTCCTACACCCACTTTCTAAACTACCACTTCTCCCTCTACCGTCAAGGACCCAGTTCCTGATCAGAACCCAATTCCTGATCAGTTTAGGAAAATAAACCAAATAATAAGCTTATTATGATACAAATTTATTCTAAAAAATTACTAAATAATTATGAAGTATTTTGAAATTTATACGCAAAATTTGATAGTTCATAGTGAAACGTGCAAATTTCATCAAAAACTGCTCCCTTTGCATTTTTCACTTTCAAAGTTAAATTATAAAATAATTATTACTACGTGTGCACTTTTTTAAGTGCTAAATTAAAGATAAAACATAGATTTGCTGAAATAACAAAAAATCTTTTAAATTTGGTTAAGTTTTCCCTTTACACGTTTAAAAACCCGCTGTAGTTACTCTTAAGTGATCAGGAACTGGGTCCTTGACGGTACCGACAAGTGCACACACAAGGGGAGGACACCATGAGGTAGACACCGATTTTGATGAGCTTTCGCACGATGGATCTATGTCGAAAATAAGTAAATAGGTGCCCGAGCGTTTCTGCCAATGAGCCTTAATAATAAAGATATTTACACGTAAATTATTAAAAATTTCATAGTGGTAGTGGGGTTTTAGTGGGTAAAAATCCCACACTACCCTGGCGTGCGCAGGAGATTCTCTTCTGGAGGCGTCGGGGTGCCTTTTGAAGATGTTTATTGTAGATGTTACGTTAAAAATAAATTTTATAAATTTTTTTTTAATAAATTATTTTTTTTTATAATTTTTTTTCAGCTTCAGGATATCTTCAAAAGGCACCCCGCCTCCTTCAGAGGAGAATCCCCGGGGGCGCCAGGGTAGTGTGGGATTTTTACCCATTAGAACCCCACGGCCACTATGAAATTATTAATAATTTCCATGTAAATATCTTTATTATTAAGGCCCATTGGCAGAAACTCTCCGACACCTATTTACTTATTTTCGACATAGATCCATCGTGCCAAGGCTCGTCAAAATCGGTGTCTACCTCATGGTGTCCTCCCCTTATCAGTGGTTATCTTCAAAGACAGCAATGCCTGTTCACATTCCCATTCTCAACTAGCTCCTGCACTAGATATTAATTTATGCTATAGCAATGGCGTAAAAGGCAACAGATCAAACGTCATTCGAACGCAATTACAAGCCCCTTCGAAATATTAGTTCGCGATCCTCCATCAAACGAGAACCAAGCGATCCAGATGCATTAATAAGGCACACGGCCGCGTAATTCGCGTTACACGAACGTGCAGCGCGGAAAATTTGCGACGTCGACGTGGGCGGGTGGATAGGGGGGGGGGGAGGGGGGGATTGTTGTTCAAAGCGTGTACGAGGGGGGGCACGAAACAAAGTGCGGAAACAGCGTCTCATTAATCGTAGGATACGCTGTCCCGGGGTTCCGTCGTTTCCTCGTCGTTATTGCGGATAGAACGAGAGAAATGTGTGCCGTAATTTCGGATATTGCGCCTCACTTTTCGGATTAATCGTGTCGCATTGGAGGCCGAAATATTTCGCCAGCAATTTCTGCGATTCTCGGAAACGAGTGCCGGGGGCTGGATGGAATACCGTTGCTGAATTTCTGAAATTGTCACGACCGTAATAACCGATCGGGACCGCGACGTTTGATTGGACCGATAGAGTCCATTTCCCTAGCGATATTTCGCGGGCGATTGTTTTCATCGGCGCAAGAGTCACGAGCCAGTTGGTACTTAACGTTTGGAAGTATCTTATCTGTTCTGCCAACTTTTGGCTACGTAGTAAATGTTTTTTTTTTTTTTAACACGTCGCAGTCTCAAGACGCAGACTTCTGCTAGATGTGTCGTATAAAAATAATATTTAAATATACTCGTGTTAAAAAAATCTGTTGTAAGAGATTTTCGATTTGTTTGCATTTTTTTTTAACTCGTGCCAATATTTCGTTAAAAATATTCACAAATTTTTGTATTTCATTCACTATCTCCGCGAATAAATTAAAATATATAATTCTAAATTCCATGTTTCGTTTATAGGTACATACATACACCCACACCTTCTTGAACTCTGTAACGCCTGATGAAATAAGTATAAATTACAATAATTTCGCATGTAAAATCATTCAATTGTGAACTATTACTCAGCAAAATGTTAAATTTTCCGTCTGTTCTGTTGAGATTTCACGCTTCCATTTGAAAACCAATGTAATTTGACGATCCAGAGACAGATTTGGTTTCAACGACTGAACACATGCACAAATTATGGAGATAAAGAGAACCCACAACACATGAATTAATAAGTGGAACATTATCCTGTCCAATTTAAAAAGAAAAATTGAAAGCTTAGAAGAAACAGGCTTAAGGTAGTTCCTAACCAACTATATTAGTCAAATTAGAGTTGGGTAATAAACGATAAATATAAAGTAGTCTGATATTATGGAAAGAATAATAATAATTTGTAACATCATGTGTATATGTATATATTTTAAAAAGTTCAATGTTAATATAAATAATTTTAATACGAAAATAGAATATTAAATTGGTTAGCGTAGTGAATTGGAGCAGCAGATCTGACAACGTCGCATTCATTCGTAGCTTCTTTTAAAACCAAAATGTCAGAAAAAATGTTCATATGAATTTGAATCGTCGTTCGTTATTTAAATGTCTAATAAACATATCCATTGTGCGACTTTGCCACGTTGACTGCCCTACGTAGTTTCTAAAAAATTTGCAAGTAAACTTATTTTTTATGGGCATTTACTAAACCATGTGGTCAGTTTTGCCGAAATTAATAAATCATATCCTGACACTTCGATGTACTTTTGTGCCAATTTTAGTAGGTACACTTCTTGAATATAGTTTTCCTGTTTCAGGAGAAAAACTGAAACTGTAACCCTCTTTCTTCGACTCCGCCATATACCACTGTGCTAAAATTGCGTCAATTTTAATTAACAATTTCTCAATAACTATGTGGTAAATCGATTTTAAACTTTGTACAACGGTTTCTTGTACTCCAAACTAGTGTCGAACGAAATTTGAAAGAATTCTTGAATTTAGTAGATTATTTATTAACTACCTTAATAAAAATATATCTCAAAAGTGAAACTTCCCTTCGCAGCAAAAAGGTATTTCTCGACTCATCGTCGAGAGCAAAACAGAACCAGAAGGGAGCTGAAATTAAAAAGAATATGACACAACTACTATTGTCCTATAACTGAATATCGCGATCTACTTTTCAGCGATTCTCCTACCAAATATGAATTTCCACCGTGGTGCTGAGCGTGTTAACCGACTCCACAAATCCCCCCCAAGCAATCGATGCAATATAATTATACAATTAACGCCACGTTTGCAATAGCGATGGTGACCAACCAACGACACTACATTCAAAGTAGGCACCCACCGCCACCGAAAGACAAAGCGTCTCAAACGCTGAAATATTTTCGAAGCCAACCACTTTGCGCAATTTCACTGAAAGCAAACACTGAGCGCTAATTGCTCTGAAAGCAAGGATTTAGGGTGGGGAGGGCAGATAAAAGGGGGCAGGACGACGGGAGAGCTCGAAGCGAAGGTTAAACGCGTGTTCCGTGACAAGCGGGGAATGAAAAAGCGCATAACGACGGGGCCAGGGGAAATGAGCGACGCAGAAGAAACGATTTCTCGCCCCGACGGTGTCGTTTTAAAAAACATCATCAGATTATTCTTTATCGAGTGGAAACGTGTCGCGGGAATAATTATGCTGTTTGTAACCCGGGCGGCGGGCCGTGGCCGGGGGGAGGGGGTTGAAAAAAAGTATGTAATCTCCGTGACTGTCGGGTTCGCGTGTCCACGGCGCACGGTCTCAACTTGTCGTCGTTAATATCGATACAACTCGTCGGCACGTGACAGCGCCGCGCAATCCCAAAGGCTCAGCCCGTGCCCCTGAACTTATGAGCTCCGAGATACCAAGCGGCCCACCCGCCTCCACATTATCCCGAGACGTCCTGTCCAACTTCCGCTTGACACATCATCACAATCTCCAAAGTAGGATGGCGCACCGCGGCGCGGCCGCTAGAGTGCATCAACGTCGTGAAGGGAATTAGGTGTTGCCATTTCGTGGGGGATCCGGGCAATCGTTTGTGATCGAACCTTTATTTCTCGGTAAGAATTATCTTTTCTGTGGAACTGGTAATACTTACCATTTTCTTTGCGTTAACACTTTTGAGTGGCGCAAAAGTTTTGTAGTACTGAGCACACATCGAGCTTGATTTGCTTCGAAAGTGGGCATTTGGAACTCTCGGACAATACTTTCGATGCTCTTCAGGAAATATCGATGTGGATACATGTCGAAACTCGAAACCATGCGGTAAATGTTAAAGTGGCATAATGAATGGACCTATGTGCAAGTAGTACCTAATGCTTGTAATTAACTGTGTCTGCATATGTGATTTAAAATGCTAGTCAGCTGTGGTGGATTTTTTACAGTTTCAATTAACGATCATATGAAGCATTTAGGTACCTATATGTACTATCTCTGGTTCTTTAGCAGGTAACATCGAATACGTACAACGCTTCGATGTATCCTGCCACGCTACTGGTTCGATTTCAATGCAAAGCGTATTCACTAACGAAATTGGAAACCAATAGCCAACCACGGAATCGATACGGCTACTTATCCCATAGAGTCGCGCCTCTAACGAACCTCCATTATGTAATTAGATTAAACTTTCAATTAAAGCTATATCGTGGCGCATTCTTCGGTGTTTCGACACTGTACGCGTTCACCGGATTCAGGTTTTCATTCACGGGAGCGCGAAGCTGGTAGCAAAATCGTTGGGAAATTAGTGTTCGCAACTTGCTAGAACTTTTCATTAGTTGCAACGTGAAAATACAGGAAAAGTACTGAAGATCGTATAATGATTTAAATTCAATGATGGAAAAATATAGGGTAGTTGTGGGAGAGTTGCCGCACCTTACGCAAAATTGTCACCGGGTCTAAATTTTGCTATTAAAATTTTTTCCAAGGATACTCTAGTAGCATTTCTGGTTGGTCCACAGTATCCCCAAGTTGGAAATTAGTTGGCCATCAAAATGCCAACAGTAAATGCTACTAGGGTACATATTATTAGTTGAACATCTTGTGCTACTACTAGCACTAAAGAAAATTAAAATTATAATATTTGTCACCCTTGAATAATTGAAACTAAAAACATCCATTTTTTTTTAGAGAAACGCCGCACATCTTGCCGCATTTCGAAAAACGTTTAATTTTTCATTTAAACTTGTTAATTTTAACTTTTTATTTAAAAAAATATAGTAAAAGTGAAGTAAAAGGAAGCATCTTTTTAATTTATACAGTTATAAAATACAATAAAATTGGAAAAATAAATAGGTACACATATTATTTCTGCTTTTCTAAATTTAATTGTCTTTTCTTTAACCTTCCATACTCCTTACGCATAAAATAAAAATAAAATGTGAAAAAAGAGTAAAAAGGCCACAAATATGTTTGGATTAGAGTTCTCATTAAAAAATAAATAATTTGCCTTGGGATATTACGGTATCTATTTTGAAACAGTTTTTTGTATTTTTAACATTAAAAACATCATTTAGTCGACTTAGGTACCTTCCGATACAGTGTGTATAAAAGTGCGGCATCTATCCCAAACGCCCGGGAGAGACACACCGCACTTTCGTATTTCCAAGTGCTATGTTGAATGTGACTGACACACAGTTCCTTTAACGTATTACAAAAATTATATCACGAAAAGCTATGAATTTTTAACTACTACGATAGCAAAAATAAACTCAACGTATAACTATTGAGGCAAAGTCCGGTAGGCTTACCTCGAAAAATAGCAAAATCTTTAAAAGTAATAATGGAAACACGCTTTCGCTTATTAATCTAACCTAAATTAACAGCCTGAAGCAAATAAAATCGAAAGTATTGTATTTTACTACCGATAACCCTGAAATACCGAAGGTGCGACGTCTCTTCCAATGCGGCATCTTTCCCACAATTACCTTATCGTTGAATACTGAAAATTACTATCTCCCTAAACTGACAGTATCATCTTTCTCATGAGTTCATTCCTTGAAATTGTTTTGTTGTAACTCGATTAGTGTAATAAATACGAAAGTATTTTTAAATTCGAGAAATGTAGTTGTATTACATAAATTGAAATTTCATTTATAGAATATCAAAAGCTGATTAACAAAAGTTAAGCGAAGTTTGTATTTCTCAGAAAAAAATCCTACATATATATATATTACTTGTCCCCGCTCTCAGATTGTGTCCACAGGGAAAATGGAAGAAGAAAAAAGATAATAAGGTACACGATTAATTAAAGCGGCAACCCCACCCAAAAAGTTAATTAAAGCCAGGACCTGAGAAAGGTCCAAGGTTCTCCAGCTATCGAGGCGGAGGCAAAGCCAACAAGAACCGGCTGGAATGGTTCTCGAGCAAATTCTCTGCTTGCTTATCCGTTGTTCGAGAATGTGAGAACAGTCAGCTGTTACCCGAGCGGGAATAAGTCGAGATACGTGTTGCAACAACAACGAGAGTCAGGAGTCGCTGGGAGGACGGAGGATAATGCTGCTGGAACGAGATCGGACGCTTTTCTCCTTCGAACGGTCGGGGAACAGACAGGCCGAGCATGATGCAAAGACGAATGGAAACGAGGGGTGTATTTACTGTTCCTCGCGCGAGGAAATCGAATTTAAACATCTCCTGGCTGACCCATGTGTGTTTACTGAAACGTTAAAGTTATGTAATTGCTTCACACTTTGCACAAATTAATCATTTTACTTTTCTTACCTCTGTCTTTCTGTTTACGCTGTCATATTGATCCTTCAATGTCAATGCATAACGCAATATTAAAAATATTCAGATTCAATTCAAAAACAACAAGTACGAGTAATTCAAACGAGTAACCCAAAATATAGGATGCGAATTTTTATTTCCCTTCCGATATTCTCGAAGCTGCATTATCGCTTCAAATTGTATTCTCGAGGCCTGAGGAAGTAATCCTCCATTCGTGAAAGCCACGTGTGCACAGTATAAAGAAGCAACTATTCTCAATTTCTACACACATATACATATGTATATACGTAGCACAAAATGCCAATTATCTTCCACGAATTTTGACTCCTCACCACCACCCCAACAGCCAACGCGGAACACAAAACTGAGGGCCCAGAAAGTGGTCAATTATCATTTAAATCGCCACTGCTAAGGGATTAACAAAACGTCCCCGTCAACGCGCCATCAGCCTGAAATTTTCACAGCAAGAAAGAGCATCGCGCCGTACGTTGACGCGCAAACAGGAAGAGCAAATATAAACCAGCGACAGGGAAACGGAGAGCAAGGCAAGCAGGCGGAACGGTGCCGGCAGGAAGCAGAAAGGAACGGCGAAGGACACCCAGAAGGAGCAGCCCGGTAGAAGGAAAAACGAAGGTGAACCGGGAGGAAAAGTTCGCGGCAATGGCGCGGATAAGGTGGCAGATATCGCCGGCGAGTGGAGATGGGACTGCGAGCGGAAGATAAAAGGGGTGAGATGCTGGGTATGTATTCATCGCGCGGGGAAGTTATGGGGGTAGTTATCACCAGGTGATAACTCTTATTGCTGCAATAAAGTCGCACTGGCAGCCTCGAGGGGCGACAACAGCTCCCCAAAGGCTGTTCTCGTTACCAGCCGCCTACGCGCACACCACCACCCTCGAGGCCCCTGCGCCACCCATCCCGTCCTGCGCCCCCAACAATAGCACGTATGCCGTAAGACTGAGCGTCGCTGCACACTCGACCGCATGCTTAGTTTGTCGCGCCGTAAATATCCCGCTTCGTTTTCACCTGAAGGCACCGGGGCGATCCGAACGGGCGGCTATTGTTGCCGGGGCCCGTGAGCGTTAATTGCGCGAGAAGATTACCAGATACCACCGCGCGCCGAGCAGACGGCTTTCATTTAGTCGTCGATGACACTGTTAATTACCTCGGTCCACCGGAACACAATGACGGCGCTGGCTTGTCTCCGGCGCAGCGGCTCCGCAGCCGGCGCGTTATGAATTTTGTGGGAGCTGGCCCGGGCCCCTTTCATTTTTCGATGCTCTGCGGGGGCAGAGAGCGTTTCAAGGATGGGTGACGTCGAGTTTATGAAGTGGTACAAATTCCTTTCTCCAGCGGGAGGAGAGCGAAAGCGGACGAGGGAAATGTCCGGGAACGTTGCGGTATGTTGCGTTAGAGTTGGAAAAGCGGTGTAGAAGTAGGGTTGATGTAAAGAAGGCGCGATAAAGGGAACGCTAGTCATAAATATGCTAGCGGTAATAGAAGCACGGAGGCGTAGCAGAGATACCAACTCACGAGATAAAATATACTATAAGGAGGTTACGAGAAATTTTATTAGCGTATGAAGGGGCGAATGATTTTTTCCCCCGCATAGTAGAATTTGAAACAGCCGCTTTTATTGCCCCTTTCATGGGGTCCTCTATTTAATAAAATACTGTTACGACACATTCTTATTCCAGTTTTCCTTAAGTTATTCAAAACGTTGCTTAAAATACAGTGTAAGAGTGTCGTAAAGCGGACTCCACGAATTTGTTAAACAGTCTTACCAATGGTTTGCTGTACCCATTATGCAAAACACAATCTGCCCTCCTGCAGTTTTTTTAAGTCATATCTGTGCACGATTAATTTTAGGGATTTTATTGGATACAGCTTCAAGGCTGAATGAATACCGACTACTTTTCTAGATATATTGTACTGTATAAAAGTAGATTAACAGTGACAATGAAGTTCCACCAACGCAGAGAGATATCACTGTTTCTTGTAGCCGCTACAGTCCCATCTATCCACAGCAAACACTTGTAGGGGTGGCTGTAGATGACTTAACACTGCTCATATAATTCTACGTTTCTACGACATAACTATCTCAAGTGTCAAGCACTTAATACGCAGAGTGTCTGGGAAATATCTTAAAGGGTAAGTTATAAAGTAAATTACACCGCTTGGACGATTATTTCCCAATCATTTCGATGTTTTTAATTCTTCTAAAACGCGTAACTCGTAACGCGCGTATCACGTGTCCGTTGTAAGCCAATTATTTATCGTTATCGGGCGACTTAATTAATTAGCGTTTACTGTACGGTTGCCGTATTTCCCTTGCCGTGAAGGGTTCGCAATGCACCACGTTTCGCTAATGTCGGGAGCAATAGGAAGATAATCGGCTTGCCTATCCTAAGTAAATGACATTCAGCCCGATAATTAGTATTCTGGCATACGGTTCTATCAGAGAGAAGATTCAATTATGGCCGAGGATACAAGCTAAGTAGAACATCGATAGGTCGCAGAGATTTCACTTGTCACTAACAAGATCTGCACGGCCATCAATTGCGGCCAGTTACGGCGAGTCAGAACTAAGATATACTACCTTCGAGTTATGTTAGAACGGACGTAATGAACGACGTAAATCACCGTTATGATACGTCCCCTGATTTAGTGACCCTTATAACGAAAAAGAGGAAGAATCGATTAATTAGGGCGGCCGTGCCTGCGCGGAATTTCAATAATCGAGTTTCAGCTGCGGAATCAATCATGATGGAAATGAGAGGGTTTATCATTCGCGTCTTCAGGGTTCGTTACTTCAACCCTCTAATTTTACTGGAACATCTAAAGCTGGGGATCCAACTGAAAGCTGAGGTAAGCTATGCTATGCTGTGCTAACTTTTTAAAAATTAGCTTCAATACATCCTTATGGAACAGTTTCCACCAAAAGCTAAGCTAAGCTGTGCTATGCTTTTTATGTTTTATAGCACAGCCAGACATAGCATAGCATAGTTTAGCTTAAATTAGCTTCCAGGTGGATCCCCGGCTTCAGACTTGGTACTTTTAAATTTTCGAGTTTGCTATGCTTTATGTAAGTTAATTAAGGCCAACTGTGACGACAAGTTCGTATGGCGATGATTATTCTGTTTGCTCGATTATGAATTTAAGTTCTCAATTTCTTTCGTGGTAATTCATCACTGGGTAGTGACTAGTGTTCCTTCTCGAGAAATTTTATAATCGCTTATTTCTTATTTCTCGAGAAATACTATAATTTCTCGAGAAACTTAAGTCTAGGAAAAATATTATAAATCTCATTTATTTTCGTAAATGAATGTATTAATAGTTAATCGCGAACGTATAAACACATCTACAATTTATAATACATCTTATTAATAACATTAGTACCTATATGAATTCCAATAGAAAATCACAGTACAGAAGAATCGATATTATTAACTGCTGAAGGTGCTCTTAAATTCTTATTTAAAAATTTAGAAAAATTGTATACTGAATTAAGTACCTAATGAGTTTCTTGTGGCTATTATAATCATTTAGTTAAAGTTTTCTTGTGTTTTTGATAAAAATTATCAACATTATTCCAAAAATATAATTTTTGCAATATTTTTTTCAATTTCTCCAGAATTCTCGAGAATTCTCAAGAAATATGATCTCATTTCTGATTTCTCGAGAAACAAAAAATATCCAGAAAGCAGGAACACTAGTAGTGACTACTGAACACGTCTACGTTTCTAACTTGAAAGAAAATATTTGTCTTCAGAGGAAGCATAAATACATAATATATTTCATGAATCTTCATACACTATCATTCATGTGGATCTAACTATTCCACCAAGAGCTTTTTTATAACAAAATAAGCAATCCTCTCTGTGAAATACAAGCAGTTTGTTAGTAAAATAACTTCCCACGAAAATTCCAATATTGCAAGAGACACATAAATGTTTCATATTATTCTTAACAAAGTAAAATTCACAGATCCACCAATTACACGTCTAATATTTCTGCATTCCTCAATAATTCTTTTTCGGTATAGCCACTGTTGGCTACCTCGTTCCTGCTCACGCTGCAAACTGCATAAATAAATTTCTATATAATATCTACCTCAAATTTTCTGCCTCTAAAGCACCACCGTTATAACCACATTTCCCTCGGCTAAGTATTTCCTCGATGCTCTTGGCATTGATGCAATAAGGTCCGAAAAAAGAGCATAAGGGGGTTACGTGTCCTGCGAGCCTGCAAAGTCTCCTCCACCATGTATCCCAGGGAAGGAACGGCAGCTTTGGATTATTTAGCATGAAATGGACATCTTCTGGCCCGGTACGTAATATTAATATGGTCTCCAGCACTCGCCGCGCCAGAAACAATGGCGGAGATTGTGTTGAATGCAGTAATCAGAGGGCAGGCTGCGTCCTAAGGGACTTTGCCTCGGCTTCGCTCGGTTGCCTGGCTCCTCTCCTCGTGTTCAGCGTTGATCCTGCAGAAGCAGCATCCAGCTATTTCCCCCATCCTGGCGCCACCTTATTTTTGCTTCAACCTACTTTACTCTACCCTCATCTTCGCATTGTATGTTAATATTAGCCAGTGGAAATTTTCGTAACACGGTCATCGATTTTACTGCTACCTTTCAGTCGAAGGCTTTTGACTTGAAAATTACTTTATTGGAATGCAGGAACGATTAATAGATTCGATTATTCTGAACATTAAAGTGACCTGAACAGAGAAGGTGATTTTGGATTCGAGAAACGGAAAAAATGGTTTTGGATATGAATGTGGGTAAATCGAACGTAAAAGATTTTTCATGTTAGAGTAAAATTGAATTATGTGAAGACTAATTGTAACACGAAAAATTGGGAATTATATCACTTTTTAATATAGTACCCTCGAGTTTTACTGCAATTAGTCCACCGCTGCAGAAGCTTCTTCATGCCCCGAGGAAGAAAATGTTTTCGACTGAGAAACAGGTCACTTATACAACGGTTCCTGTAGTTCCTTGTCCGTTACAAATCGATAACCTTTTAAAATATCTTCAAGTGGGCCAAAGAGGTAGGTACTAATCGAAAGAGGCAAGGCTAGGACTCTTACAAAAATTTGTTTCTCAAAGTATGCAATCAACTGTAGGTATTAAAAAACACGGAGATTATCTTGAAAAAGAATGTTATTATAAGATCTCTACTATTGCTTCAAAAATTTTGCTTATAAATTATAAATTATTTATTCCCCAGTAAATGCGTGCTATTAATTCAACCAAATCTTAATTCGAAATACTATAATGTACCCTCCGAAGAATAACAGAAGAAACATTATTTCCTAACAAACAAATCACTTACTCCTTTACCGAAACTTAAATTGCATTAGAATTTATACAAAAACTCTAGCTACCTATCCAGCAATGAATTAAAATCACTTACAAACAC
The DNA here is from genome assembly GCF_050908995.1 of Andrena cerasifolii. Classification (NCBI taxonomy): domain Eukaryota; kingdom Metazoa; phylum Arthropoda; class Insecta; order Hymenoptera; family Andrenidae; genus Andrena; species Andrena cerasifolii. The sequence goes on along the minus strand of NC_135119.1, from coordinate 21,215,708 downwards.
ATACAGCTACCAGTCATTTACCACGGCGCGTCTTATTTTGCAATCACACAATATTTCACCGCCGAGACACACAGTATTGCAAAACCAGTTGCAACAAACAAGAAACGCTGTAACCCTTGTTTACGTTTCAATTAACATCCCCCCCCCCGGAACAAATCCAGCATTACTCTAGAAAATGCTGCTCGTTAATACACGCGCAGCTAGGTAAACGTGCGCATGAAAAATGCACGCTTTAATTAATATCCACGCGTTTTAATTAACGTTTCATAACAAAGCGTGCATTATTTTCTAACTGCTCATTGCGCGTACATATTATGCAGATAAAGGGGCGCAAGAGGGGCTGCTCGAGGAGCACCGGCAAGAGACGAGGGCGAGCATCGGTCGTCGACGCCGTCGTCGTTGGCGTCGCCGCCGTGAGAATTGCGGAGCTGTTGCCACCTCTGACGGGTTTGTTCCTCTCTGTGATGGATTATCATGGGATTTCACAATACTCTTAGAACCGTTAGGCTGCTATTTCTTCAACCTAACGACTGCTCCCCGCTGCCGGGGTGGGTTCCGAGCCCTGATGGGTACATTTCTGCGATAGCTCTGAACTATAGGTCGATTTGAGTGCAATTTCTGGTCGTACCTCCCCCGGCCCATTCGAATACCCCGATATGGACTGATACGTTTGCGAAATCCGACGATATCGCGGGACCCGTTGGAATTATATCGACAATTTCGAAACTTTTCTATGTTCCACGGGATATTTCGTGTGCACGGTCGAACAACGTGCGCGGGAGATAGGACGAAGCAGAAACGGATCGACCACGAAAAAAGGTGGATGTTTTTTCTGGTTTTCCGTTACTGTGTGTTTTTTTTTCAATCGCGAGGCGAATTTTTGGATAGATGATTTTTCAGTGACAGCCATGTTGTTTTGAACTTTGCATCCGGTATTTTGGCTTGCATTGATTTATGGGTTGTGACCAACGACGAAGAGGAACCATTGGCTTTCGATTTTATTTATACGGGGTGTTAAAAAGGGGGTTTAGAAACTTCGAGGAAAATTGAATAATATTTGTAGAAGACAGAAACGATTTTCGAATTCAGTGTTGGTAATTGAAGTGATTTTGCTTCTTCTGCTTGTTGAGTGTAGTGTGCAAATAAATTAGTAGTTTAAAAGGTTGGTTTGTTGTCTAGAAGAGTGTTCTAAATATGTTTCTTTAATTTCCATTCACGATTCACAATTTTGTAGCACGGAATTCCACATCCGTTCAGAAGTTCTTTGTCTGTTCATGACAGGCGTTTTCTACTGACCACGGCAAGATCGCATTACTTGTACTACCGTTGTACCATTATGATACAATACGAATTATTAATTACGCAAGAAATGAATTACAGTTGATAATTCATGAAATAAAAGTAAAACGAAACGATTTACTCTTCACAATTTATCATCCGATAGAAATAGAAATATGATCCTTGGAATTTCTTAACTGTTTACGTCTATCGCGATGTGTATTGATAAATTCACCGCGAAAGCATAAAATAATATGCGACACCGTCAGGAAAACTTCTAGGAAAACACAAACCGCTCGACAAGAAATAGAATGCCTGTGGAGAGGCATCGAGCAATCGAAATAATTCGCAATCTTTTCGAGCATATAAAGACGTTACTGCCAAGATGCTCGTCAACCAGTGCAGAAAATATTTCTGCGATAGGATTCAGCGCCAGTTCAAGCGGAAATTCCGATGGCTGGTGATGTCAGGAATTTTCACCAGATTCGATGTTACCCGAAGAATTCGACGATGTAACAGAAAATAGGCGGGCATTTTGTGTATTGCACTTCTTTTGGAACGAGATATGACATTTAAAGATTAAAAATGTGAAAAGGCAGACTTTAAATATCGTAATGCAATGCAAATAACTAATTATTTTTTGGGTTCACATTAAGTTGCATTTACCAATTTACAGTGAAATCTTTAGCGCCAACTATATTTTATACTTCCTTATTTTGATAACTTGTTTAATATTAGTCTTCACAAAATAGCATAACGTATTCCAGTAAAAGTTCAAATTGAATTACTCTGTGTGCAAAAAAGATGGCACCTTCAAGATATCAGATAACAAGAATTAGAATTAAATGTTAATAAATGAAAACTGTGAACTGCTTTAAATGTACTCACCAGTCAATTTGTATAAAATTTATATAAACGCAAAAGTTAAGATAAAACGAACGATCGTATAAAAAAATTACGTCACACATTTCATTAATTTTTATAAATAGAATCACCTCTTTCTTATTTCCATCGCTCATGACGAAACCCTCTTTATACCTAATCACGCTTCAGAATCACTCACGTAGCTCAAATTCAGCTTTTCATTTCTTTCACTGCAATTTTATTGTTCTGCAATATCAGAAAACGCTACATCCTCCCCGCACTTTTTGGTATTCGCATTCTACAACAGTGCCAAATATCTGCGCAATTAAATACGCCAGTACGTGCCATTGACGCAAGAATCGAGATGGCCCATCAGTTCCTGCGCCGCCCCTTGTATTTTCGAGTACGCGGGCTGCTGCCAAAAGTCTGTAGCCAAGCGAACTTGAAGCTCCCGGTGAAATAGGTGATAACTTGGCAACTACCGGTAACTCGTATATTTCAATATTTGCCGTCCAGAGAACACGGCGATATAAAACCAATGCGGCGGCATAAAATAGAAGGAAACTTTGCGTCGCCCCCTTTCCACCGATCTGTCGCGAACACTCGAAGAAGCACAGTCTGAAGTACGCAAACAGGGTGAAAACAAGGAAGAGCGAGTTGGAAGCGCGGAACCAATTCTGCTGCAACATTCAAAACGATGGTATCCGGGGCTTTCAAGCTTTCTACGCGATCTCAGACGTAGATCTCGAGAAATGATTTTGTGCGTACTGTTTCCTAATACGTAGTGTCCGCACACTTTGCCAGTCACTAGACTTAACTTCAGCTCCTAGGAACTGGATCACATTCGGCCTACACTTTTGCAACTACCTACGGGAAAGTTGATGCTGATTACTACCACGCTTTACGTTAACACTTTGAGTGGCGGCAGGTTTTGATAAATACCCCTTCAAGTCCGCCAGGCTTTTCCAAGCGATCGCTTCTGCCGAGAAGTTTTGCTGAACCTTCCCCGAGCAAACATTCGAAAAGCACGCTAAAACCGTGGACAGGACGCAACTCCCTCGGCGTGAAAATACGCCGACGCCATTCAATGTCTCAACCCCCTACTATGCATCAGCCTCTATACATGTTACAAACTCCCCCTTCCTCGTACAGAAATACGAACACGCAATAATTCCGACCCAAAGTCCTGAAAATACATACTGTTCCAACGATTTATTAATTCATTTCCCTAAAAATAAATACAAGCTTACACCCAACAACATTGAAAATAAATCGAGTGCAAGGGGCTGCTACAAATTTTTCAAACACACACCAGCCATCGTTCGCGACAAACACTGTAGTCTCCGAAGACGTGAAACAGCGCGCTGTTTGAAAGACGTCCTCTCAAAGACGGAGCATCGACCATAATGTAGGTGACCTTGCAACCCAAACTGAATACCGGGCATGAGAACCACTGGACCCCCGTAGATAAGTCCGCCCTGCTGATCACGGCATCACGCGACCGTGCCAGCCAGATACTTTAAAGCAACCCCTGCCGGCGAAAGAGTGGCTGGTAGGGGTTGCCAGGGGATCGGTGGCAACGGCGAGAGAGAGAAGGGGATAGCTCGGAGGCACTAACATTCTCTTTGGTATGGGAGAACGGTAGGGACGAACCAGCCGCGCGCCACAATTCCATAACGACCTCTCCACCCCTTTACATAGATAATGTCTCCCCCCCCCCGCCCGCGGCGCCCTTCGCCGGAGCCCTGGCTCGCCAACCATCCCTGGAAAGAATTTCCATATGAACCGTCCCGCTGGCATTCGTTGCTTTTCCTAGTTGCGTTCTGCAGCACGTGGTGCTCGCCCGGCGACGAGCGGGGAGAATAGTTGCCGGACGCATTTCCCGCGGAAAAATCCTCGGCTAACGGGGTGAAACTACGTATCTGGTGCCTCTCTGGTTCAAAGGAAACGGCGGAGCTAATTCGTGGAAATGGAGGGAGCAAAGTGGTGATTCGTGCGTGGATTCATTTTCTTGCCAAGTTTGGAAGCTTCTCATATTTCAGCCCCACTTTCTGTTGTCTTTTGGGGTGGAAATCGTTGAACGTTTGCACGTGTTTGTCGGTGTGCGTGTAACGAGCAGTAGCGAGGCGCGTGATGCGCATGCGCGAAGAGAAGGGAGGTCTGTAGAGGGAATTCTGAGTTCTCTTACTCGAAGGAGAAGAAAGTAGAAGTTTAATAGGAAAAGTTGCTTGAAGATTGCTGGGGACTGTATATACTTGCAAGGAAGTAGCGTTTCTATTTCTTTTTGGGGAAAAACTGCACTGGTATGGGATTTTAAATACTTCAGTAGTGTGAAATGACATTTATTCTTTGTCAGTGGAGAATGTTACGTAACGTTTACGTATTAAAGATTTTGTAATAATTTGATTATTGTCTCGTAGAAGGTTCTACGAAGGCGAAATGATTTGTAAAAGGAAGTACATATGTAAGTGCATTTCATTCTACATGAATAGACGCGAAATGAATTACCTGTAAAGAGTGATCCAAAAATGAAGCCTTTTTAGCCACTTTTTGGTCCCACGATATTGGAATTTAATTTTATGCCAAATGATACTTTACGATGAGACATCGATCACAAAAAATTTTCGAGTTGAGTTGACAATTAGTTTCTGAGATATGGAAGGTCAAAGAAGTGAAAATTCGTTAACGCGTCAACCCATACGAACTTCTATGTCAGTCCGATAAGTTAAACAATTATTTCCAGAGGGTTTGCTGACTGCTAACAACGAATTTGAACTTAGATTTTCAATTATCCCTTTTTTCAATAGTCCCTCTTTCCGTTTAAATTAAAATTTACATTTTCTTTTCATGTAAGGAGAACAATTTTTTGTTGCCAATAACGACAGCACTTTGTGACCACTCTTCAAATGCAATTATATTAGCAGAACTCCATACGGGGAACTGTAGCGTTATTCACAACTGTAACATCTAAAAGGAGCTTGAACTCAACCTTGCTGGGGAAAAATTCTCCTGCTCCTTCTATAAGTAGTGCCTCGTTGGTTCTTTTGCTACATTCCTTACATACTCAACGAGCTCGTGAAAAAATTTCTATGCGGACCTTTCATTCCGAACTCGTTTGCTCCTTCGAACTGCACGGTGACTTCGAAAAGGGTCAAGCTACGTAACCCAAACGTTTTCAAGTTTCGGATGGAAAATGATAAAATTCTTTTTACGTGAAATTAAAATTCATGCCAATTGCAATAGTGGTTATCGTACTTTCAGCGGTGCATGGAATATTGTTGATAAAATAAGAAGGAAGAAAAAGTGGGATACAAATAGAATTTCAAAAGTGGTAACTGCCATATTCAAGAAATATAATTTAATAATTCCCTTAGAAACTGTATCAATGGACTAGGGATGTTGGTAAAAATATGAATGCTTATTCATCAATATACACTGCAAAACTAGGATTTAAAGGAGGAACTGTATCGCCACTTTACCTCGAAAGGAAAAGGATACCTATTCCTTAGAATAGCCCAGCAATACCAACACGAAAAATAAAACTCACAAGGAAACATCCCGAACCCTGAAATTTAAAAAATTCTGAAACTTTGTGAATATGTAGGGAATTTTCTCCTGATTATCGCGCAATTTTTGTTTGTTGCCTAAATTCACTCTAAAGGGGTGTAATTGACCCCTGAAAATCCGGGTATTTTCCGAATTTGTGCTATAACTCGCGAACTGTAAAATATATTTTTTTACCAAATGCTAGATCTAATTAAAAGAAGTAACTTTTGTCTTGAAACTTTTTTTCTATCTCTTACAGTTCGGGAATTATAACACAAAATCGAAAAAATAGCCGAATTTTCAGGGGTTAATTTCACCCCGTTCTAGTGAATTTGGGCAGCAAACAAAAATTGCGTTGTAATCAGAAGGAAATCCCCTGCATTTTCTCAAAGTTTCAGAATTTTTTGAATTTTCGGGTCGGGATCTTCCCTTGTCAGTAACACAATTACTTCTGCACATGCACTCATAAAAATACCAATAATAAACTGTATTTTATCCACAACTGAATCACCCAATTATTTATCCACTAACTTGCAACTTCGTCAACTCGACTGTTATAAAGAAACGTATTTTGCTGAACGAGCCTCCGACAGGGCGCGTTACTTCGGCAGCGCGATAACAAAACTTTACCATTCCGCTTTCTAAGCTAAACATCCCACCAAAGGATTGTTAATAGGAATGCTGCGAGCTCGATTCCCGAGATGCACTCTATTGCATAGGGTATGATTCGATTCCCTGGAGTGGCAAACAGCAAGACAATTCCGTCGCTTGATTGTACACCACATTTACTTCAGATAATGCCACGCAGTTAAGTATATTTGTATACCGAATGAACGCCAGCCTTTGAACAAATAGTGCACATGACATAACGACAGCTGCAATTATAGTTGCGACAGTTCCGTTCAGGAGCGCGGCGGTTGCGAATTCCGCGGGAAAGATGGGGGTAAACGGTAATCTAGAAATGAAAGGAATCTAGTTTTGCGCGCGGAAGGCAGGTTTCCGTGTGATCGTGTTAATTAACCGAGTTCGGCGGGTTCAAGAGTGCTTAACGTTGCAGCACGAGCGCACAGAACATTTGACAATAACCCACCGGCTGAAAGCTTACAGCTCGCACAGGGGAAAAACGGGACGACACGGTTTCAGAAGCAATTCAATTTTATACCCAGTAAATGGTTGCTTCTGCGAGCTTTTTTTTGTTGTTGAAAAACTCGAGAACCATCGAGTGAATTGAAAATTACTGGCCTTTGAAGATGGGAAATAATGTTTAGTTCAAAGGATCTTGTATTTTTGTTGTTGAGATTTAATATTAATTCATTTCTGTGGAACTGTGAAAGAAGACAAGGAGAGCGGAAGAAATTAATGAAAAGGTGAAGTCAATATGTAATACCTCTCGAATAGAGACGTATAAAAGAGCAAAGGGTAAGTGTTTCGTTTTTAAAGTTTTAGTAAATCTTTTAGGGTACCTGCTGTGCCACAATGTGTAGTATGCCACGACACGAAGGCACGCCTTCAACGGAATTTCTTCCAACAAACGAAATACACTTCCCTAAAGAAACGTAACAAACCTGGTAGTAAAGGGAGCAACGAAAGTACAAAGTACGAGAGATGTTTCGAGTTTCGAAAGCAGCTATGACTTTTAAACGCAATTTGGGAGCGCCGCAGATTCCAACACGACATCAAACGTTACAGCTGTAGAAGTATACAGTCCTCGTAGAATCTGTTACCCAATTCCTAGAGAACTTCAAACAGAATCAAAATCACACAGCCAATTCGATTTCTCGTAGGATTTATTTTATATTTCAAGTTATCTTCAGTCCTGTCTCTGTTCGCCAGGTATCCCAAACGACTGAATGTAACAGGTACCTATTTACTTTTCAATTTTATAGTAATCAAAGCTCGTGTCAAGATACATACAATTAAAATTATTAGATATATATTGCGCTTCAGAATGTACCCTGCACCCACCATTCACACTCGACTAACCCCCCATCTGCGGTCGAAAGGTTAACTAACCACAAGACCCTTTTTCAGACTGACTATATCATATAGTTAATATTAATATTAATATTTCTGTTGTAGAATATTTTTTCGCCAAAAATTTATCCACTCAATAACTACTACTTATTGTGTGAAAATATATATTTTTCAACTAGTGTTCTCTTTTTAATGTTAAGCCAAAGTAATAAATTTATAAACAGTCTTTTCTAATTTACTAAATTATATAAAGTAGATTGATAAATTTATTATAAAAGATATTATTAATAAATAGATAACTGTGTAGATGTTAAGATAAAATTTCATTTCATTTATACTTCACAATCAAAGATATTCTAGGCTTTATTTTAATTATAATAATTCATTTTCTAATTATTTGCACACTGCACCCCTCTTGCTCCTCAATTTCAGCTAGCAGAAGCTTTTTACTAAACTCTGCCTCGAGTTACACTCGCCTCTGGAACGAGAATATGCCATCAAGTTCGCCGCAATTCTGTATGACAGCAGTAGTGGCCGGAACGTAAAACTAGTTTCTTTGTTTCATCGACTGTTCGAAGTTGCACGCGCTCCTATGGGACGTGCAATAAACAAACCGGGCTAAATCGTCAATCGAAGCTGATAAAGCACCGCGGAAGCCGGCCAACGAGATCGGCTTCTAATCTCTGGCCCAGCGGGAGCGAGTTACTGATAATTGCAGCAGGGAACTCGCGAAGCGGACGATAAATCACGGCCGCTGTAAAATATAGGAAACGATCACTGGTATCGAAGGCCCGTAGCTGGCGGCGATAAGGCGAGCAACAAATCAGCCGGGATGCACCTGCCGATCGAGCGGATCGCGCGCAACTCTGCCCTGGCCCGGGCACGAAAGGCACACGCTCTGAAAAAACCAGCTCTGACAGAATGAGTAAACTCGCATGGACAACGACTCGTTTATCTGACTCGTTTATACGCAACGGCCTGTCGATGCAACCCACATCTGCCGGCAAAAGTTAAGAAACGAAGCAGATTTGGGGATTTTTCAGGAATAGCTCGTGGAATGCTATTGTGGGGGATATCCGATTAGATAGACAACGTGAATAATCGAGGAATTAAGGAAAACGTCCGTTAGGTCGGGGAACAGAATATTTTATGAATTTATACAGAAAATGTAACAAAAACCTTAGCAACTAATAAACAGAAGAACAATTAATTATAACCATTTATAACTCACTTCATTCATTCTTCATTCATTCGATAAATTATAAAGTCGCGCGCAAACAGGCATACCACAACACAAACACGAAACCCCACAGTATAATGTCCGTGTTACATTCTCCACCCCACATAATTTGGTGACCCCGACGTGATCTTTTTTAAAAAAAAAAAAAAGGAAGTATAATGTCCGTGTTACATTCTCCACCCCACACTATATATAAGTACATCAATATTTGAATGGCCTGTGAGGTGGGAGGATATGCTTGATATATTGCAACAGAATGGGAACTTCAATTAGGGTGCATGAAGATGAGTTCTGATGCTTAATAATATCTGGAAGTTGAGAATAGAAATTAAAACTCTTAGTTGCTCTTAGAATATGCGGTCACTTTGTGAGTTTAACAAGGGGTCCTTCAGGTTTTGCAATTTCAGAATATGTTGATACTTGGTTTACTTGAAGGTCTTTACTTGGACATTAATTTTCCAAAGTTGTAAGGCGCGCTTTTCAGCCAAATTCGAGAAAATTGACTTTATTATTTATTGACTATATAATTTACTTTTCAAGTCATATTTATAAAGGAAACTAGAATTCATATTTTAATAAGAAACATCATTCAATATCACATTATGAAAAAGAAATACTGAATTTTACTTACACGTAGTAATTCGAAAATTATTAGCTTGAATTAGCTTGAACGAAAGAAGGTGCAGTAAATATTGTCGATATTTTGACCAAAATTATCGATACCGTTAATTATTAGTATTTGAAGTATCGATAAAAAATATCAATATATCGACAGGCAAATATCGATAAATATCGCGCATTGCAATTAGGTACGTACCCGTGCATTCTGTAACTACTTAAGTATGCGCGAGTATGGGACTGTATTGAGTTACTCAAGGAATTAGAAAGACATTAATTTTTAGATTAATTAGTCCAGTCTATGTCTATGAAGACTTATATTTCGCCAGTTAATGGTACTATTTAGTAAAGTGTAGCTTGCGAAATAAATGTTTTTACGTTTACTTTTTTTTTACTTCCGATAAACTTCATTTATATTTGTTACATTTGCATATGTAAGATTAATGTAGATTCTTCGTGTTTTAATTCTCAAACCTTCGCTTTTTAACTTCTGGCGTTAGTATACACTCCGCGGGATAGGACATCGTAATATCCTAATGCGAATACCTGGGAAATTAGACGAAGGAATGCAGAGTGCATTTGCGGTCTGTTTTCGATCCTTCGAAGTGCTTCGTGCAAAATTACTATTGTTAAATGACCATTGTAATTTGCAATTTGAAGCAACATTGAAAAGATCCTAGTATACTAATTACTATATGTATAGGTACCTGCTGATGCTTTAGGCTACATTTACTAATTACTTACACTTTGCCTAAGATATAATAACTGCTTAAGTTTTTCTGTTCGAAAAAAAAAATAACTTTATAAGATTTTCTTTGGGGTTTAGAGGTGAACAAATGTTCATAATAAATAGTCAGGAAAAGTCAAACTTCTACCTTATTCTGTATCCGATACATATTCCCTATTCGCAATAAGAGCGACAAAATTGAAGTCTTATAAAATTTTCACGAAAGTAACTTCACAAATTCTTCTTTTCCTGAAAATTATGCAAAGCTATGTTGCGTAAGTACTTAAAATTTACAGAGGTGCACATTGTCGCGATTAATCTCAAGCTAAACCTTCCAGCTAAAAAGAAAATTCAGATCGGATCTCATAATTACTGCAAGCAAGCGATTTGTTGCGCACATTTCATATTTATTAAATTAAATTGTAATAATTTAATGTGGCACAAAGTGGATTAAATTTTAATTCCCCTGTAGGCTGTACGCTGTGCCCGAATTAATAGCACAGTAATTCATGATTCTCTGTCTTGGGTAAATACAAGGAATATTATTCATTATTAATTACACGAAAAATACGTGTAACGTCGAAAATGGAATTACCGCAGGGGCAAACTGTAGCGGAGTGATTAATCAAGTCATTTTTGCCAGGCTGTAGTCCCGAAAATTTCACCTCGTTAGCAGCGAAAATCTCGTATGCCGGCCACACCGTTTTAATCACGTGTTTTACGCAAATCAAGACCGATAGAAGTAATGCAATCGGTGGGGCTACAATTAAAACTTTCGCGACATCATCAATTTGTCGATTTTAAAATACCGCCGATCTGGTGCAATAAAACGTCCCCGTCGCTTTCAATCCCAATACCGGAAAACGCGAGCCGCTAAATGAAAATTACCCCCTCCCCCGCCCCTGCCCCACTCGCTACGAACGACACATGCTGGACTCTTCCACGTGATCTTCGCTAATTCCCTTTTCACTCTGTAATTACAGAACGTAACTATTTTAATCGTTTCTCTTTTTACATTACGATTTTTTTTTAATTCCCTTTAGTTTACTCCTCCTCCTTTCCTTTAATGAACTTTTCCTGAATGTTTGAAATTACATAATTATTTATATTATGTGCACGTGTTTATTGTTACGAAGGTAAGTGGAACAAAATTCTGTTGTAATGTACAATAAAATATTCTACCGTGATTACGAAGGTAGAAATGCAGTTTCAAAGTATTCGCGAAACAATAATGCAACGCGCGTACTTACTTAACAGAATATTATAATAAACAAAGTATGCTGGGTACGAGAAGCGTTTCCAGAAGCACGGTGAACTATTTAACTTGTTACAACGAAAATTCAAATTAACGGGATTGGACAGCGTAATGAGATATTATTACTGCTTCTACCGCACCAGCAACTACAGTATTCTATATCCGGCGAAATTAAAAGGTCAGCAGGTAATATATTAATATTTGAGTTCTTCGTTACAAACTGGATTTAATTGAGGACCACTCAGCGTCCTATAATTTTGCTAACTACATGCTAAACTCCGCCAAAAATTAGTGCAAATGTTTTACCTGCATGAAAATGGTAAATTTTAAAGCACAAATAATTAAGTAAACTCATCTTTTCGTAAATTTTTCAGACGGATACAGATTAATTACAGACTAGGACCGAATATTTTCCAAACTAATTTATACCTAATCTTATTCTATGACACTTTAATTTTAATTGCCTTGATTCCAAACAAATTATACGCGTGCGCAAACTATGTCGAATACAGAGTACTTACTGGAAATATATGTATATTGCGTTACTCTCAAATTTACATAGTACGCAAAATTTTCGTAGGAATATGATTGCTAAAATAATTCATATCCAACTTACTTACTTTGGCCAAGATAGTGAGTTTTGCAATAATGTTTTCTTAGTACCTACTAATAGTAAGAGTGGAATAATTATGTTTATTCGAGTGATGGAGGAAAATATTCTGCGCATACTGCGTAGGTTTTAATTTCACCATGTTAATCAGAAATTATGACAACGTATAGAGGAATTTTCTCCAAACATGAAGTAGTTTATCTACCTACCCGAAGAAGATTTCTAATTCCCAGGGAACCAGAACCGAATTAACATTTCCTCATTCCGTACCATAGAACAATTTACCAAACATTACGAATTACCAATTACCCACACGTACTTAGAATGTACCAATCCACGAAACCTAACAAAAATTACTAAAAAGACAGGCTATAGCACAATAATTAAACATATAATTTCTGCCAGCCTGTAGTCACAAGAATTCACCGACGTATCTTGATATACTTTGAAAAATGGCTAGAATTTTTTTAAAAAAACTACATACTTCTATGCCTAAACGTATTTCTTGTCAGATGTATTGGAGACGTTTCAGGACACTTTCCTAGCTGACGAAGATTCTCGAGGCACGCTGCAGACTCGATTCCCAAATCGCAATCACGAATCGCCTATTAACGGCCTGACACTCGCAGAAGAGACGCGTCACCGCAGATGGATTCCTTGTCCCCCGCCATTATCATTATACACGCGCAATTTACCACGGGGTTCACTTCCTACTGTGTTCAGAGCGTCACCTCGTAACACTTCCAAGGTGTGTTCACGAGTTCACAGCTCGTTAACCCAGCCTGTTGTGGAAATTCTGCATGAAATGGTGACTCGACAATGTCCTTCGGGCAACTTCGAGTTGCGGGAGATCTCCAGCGTTCGGCAACTGGAGAACACTTGAAAATTGTCGCAATGGTTAGCGTTCTTCTACCGACTGCCAGCTGGTAAGTCAGAGAAGTGATATTCAAGATGACATTTTATATAGAATAAGTCAGCCTTTGATCAATAATAACCTGTACTGAAGCTGGATGCCGAAGAAACTGAGTGCTGAATAATTGTAGGAAGTACACAAATACTTTTTTATAAGTAGGTACGGATGTATGAATACTATTGCGTGGTTATAATGATGGGTTAATTGAATTGATAAAAGTTTATTTGACCTACATCAGCTGCCTTAAATGAAAGAGTTGAATATCTTCTTCAATTTCGCATAATATAAGTAGCTTAAGCAGAAGTCTGACCTAAAAAGAAGAAACTTAAGAAGATACTTAAGAAAGCAATTTAAGAAGAAGGAACAGGAGATTTAAGTAATTTTCCCTTCTAGTGGTTGGAAACTAACGACCTCGTCTCCTATTCTTTCAACACGAGCGAATGAAAAGTGAAGTCCAAAATTTATATCAAAATCGAATAAAATATGTATCTGCTTTTAAACATCTCCCCAGAATGGCTCCTCATTAACTGACACGAACAGTGTCCTTTAAAGTTACTGTAGACACACAAGAGCTTATTCGCTTTTAAAAGGAAAATTGATGTTATGTACCTATCTCATAAGTAGAGCAAACTACAGTTCTTCCTACAGGCCCTTCAACAATGAATATACATAACTCTTTACCTTAAAGTCTTTTCACTTATCCACAAGACCCTTTGCAGCTGATGGCTGGAACTTCTTCTATATTCACATATTTCCTATCTGTCTCTGTCCTTTCCAAATCAACATCTTCTTATAAACACAAATTGGTCGCACGGAGTTCACTGCACTCCAGCGTCATTTTTGACTTACCATTTTCGTATTTTTGAATCTTTTAACCTTTCAGTGATAATTGTATATTCGTAATACTCATACAATCATGTTTTAATAGTCTTTTTCTAGAAATGTAGATTAGGATATGTTGAAACACGTATTTAAAAAAATAGTTATGGATAAAATCGGTTTTCTTTTGTTAAAATTGAAAAAAAAAATTGAATTTCATTGTAGGCTCTAAAAAGTTACAGAAATATTGTCAAATGCATTTCCTGGGCTGCGATACACCCCGTGTGACCACGAAGGGTTAAACTGAATGAAAATGTTCCTCGGAGTAACACAAACATTCCTCCGCGACGAATAAATTTTCCCAAAGCTGAAAGCAATAGGAATCTGAGAAGGGCAAGAACGACGCGAAGGAAGTCGGAAGGAACTGAGCAGAAGCAAGAGTTGCACAAATTGAGAATGCATTTGCGATAAACTGCATCAACATAATAAATGGTTCTGTTTTTTTTTTCGTTAAAGCTCCAACTGGAAACGGTGACATTTTTTACCCGAGATTCTTCGGCGAGAGAACACAGATGCCTGATACTCGGGAGTGCATCCGTCACTGTCAAAGATCCCTTCGCAAACGACGAGAGGAATAAGGATCGACGCTTGGTAAATATTCCCCGAAGCGCCTCTAATGACATCAGAATTGAGACCTTTTCGTTTCGTTTCAGGAGAGACCGCCTCTGCGCAAATTACTTGTTTACAATAAATATTTGTGACCCTTGATATTGAAACTATTTGACTGCCTCCGTTTTTCCTGGAACCTATCTTTGTAATACAAAGTTCGTATCTCTTTTCTTCCCTTCTTTTTTAATACAGTAGATATAACCCTCATATATAACTACTCATAAATTTAACTCAGATATAACTACTCATAAATTTAAGTTATATGAAACACAAGGCGAATGATAATCCTACAGCATTCTATAAATTAACGAATTTGCAAAATTTAAGAGTGAAACTGCTATTGCAAAATACAAAAAATTACGTCTTTACATTTTTCTATTCGTTACCGCCTCGTTTTAGAAATACGCGTAGAAGTAAAATGAATGATTCATTAACGCTGATGTAGTTTTTCTGTAGCATATCGAGTTACTCACAAACTGCGCATAAAATATGGAGCCGCTTAAAACAGCAGGAAGTCTCCTTTCAGTACTTCGTATTTTTTTAATTCTGCCAGACTCGTGTTTTTAATAACTACCTCTTAAATACACAGACAGCAGTGTTTTACTGTGCCGTCAAAAGGGGTCGTAGAATTTTTATCTGACGATGAGGAAAATACTTTCTCGCCATTTCCTCTTGTCTGTTTGCAAGCTTCGTTTTACAATGCAAGAGCAGAAACGTTATTTTTTCCCTGTGCAAGACTACTTCAGACTGCGTGATGAGAATTTTTCCCGGCAGAAAGTATCGAATGGAACCGCACTATGCTTCAAATTTTAGAATCACCCACTGATGTGCGTTTAGTCAGTCCTTAATCATAATAGGGTTATTAAAAATATTTCAGTATTCCAATGTATATGTATTTAGAATTGAGGAAATAAATAATTCTTTATTAGCAATAATGGACACTAAACTTTCAAGGGGCAATTTAAATAATTTAAGTGAAAAGTACGTGCCATCGCATATTTTTAACTTCGATCTGAGTCCAATAAAATGTTTTTAATACACCGCAAAATTTCAAATTTTAATTTACATCAGAACTTTCTGCAAAGCACTAAACAATCCAGCGGAAAGAGCGCGTGGCGCGTTCGCCACAGAATTGCTTCTGAAACGGAAGTTCCACTGTTGTAGCTGTTCCACATAGATAACTGCAGCTGCATCTTGCATACCGGAGTATTTCCCATTTTCTGCTTCTTTTCCTACTTCATTACTAGCATTTATTATTCCACCGAGCCTTTACGAAACCAGCAAATATGCAGCTCACGTAATTATAGGGTCTTTTATCGTTTGTAAGCTGTAGGATCTTATATACAGATATACAGTCTTCTTCATTAAATGCGTATAAAGAGCCATCATTTTCTAATATTAAAATTAAGAATATTTCCTCAAAAGAGGATCCGTGAAGTCAATTATTTTGCAACACTTTTTTTAAATGTAGGTACAGACCAATTCATAAATGTACACATGGTATCTCGGTTCTTTTACTATCTTCCCCCGCACACAGCTATAAATATTCATGCATCATACAAGTTACATTTTATACATATAAATATTCATATTTAATCTAATCGATATAAATATTCATCTGAATTTGTGTTTCTAATTTTCAATGTTTCTAAAATTTGCCTTTTATACCGTCAAGCCACTCGGCTATAATGAATTTTATTAAATATTTCGAAAGAGTTCACGGAACATCAAAATATTGTATAAAAGAGAAATTCCATGCTCCACTAGATACACCCTGCACACCCTCCTCTCAAAATAACCAGGAATCTCGCAAAAGTACGCGAAGTACTTACACTGATTACGTAGTAACACGTCCGCGGGAACATTTGTAACGCAGAGAGATGTTAAGCAAATGCAGCCTCCTTCATTAATTTGTCATTTCTGCCAGAAATAATTTCGGTCAGTTTACACAGTAAAATCAATAGCGCCATGTGAGCTTTTCCCGTGCAAGGATTCCACGGGAAGCTTTCTATTCTCGAGTTCTAGTAATTGTCCGAGCCGAATTAACGCCATCAGACGTTCAATGAAACGTTCTGGACCTTTGCAAACGAAATCATCGTCGAAACGTGTCTGGGATGGAACAATGCAGGCCGGCGAAGGAGGAGAATGCTTGAAAACATTTCAAATATTTAAACGCCCGTTCGAACTCATTATCGATCATCCATTCGTCGGTTGCATGTTCTCGATCGTGCCCCGTTAAACAATAGGTATCGGCAGCTACCACACTTCGAGGACTTCCGGCGCTTCCTAGTCTTGAAACGGATACGCGAACTTCGCGAATTTACAGTTCGTTAACTCGCCTCGTTGCCAAAATTGCAGCAGCTCGCGAGCTGAATTCCAGAATCCGGGATTCCCTTCTCTGCGCTATTATGACACCGCTCCTCCACTTTCAGCTGGCGCGAAACGTTCTTTTTAAAAGGATCCTCCTACGTGATCAAAGTGTCGCTCTGTATTATCTCGAAGCAATTTTCAGCAGGTTTCGCTGAATTTTTATTGTCCGCCGAATCGGACACATTCGATTTTCGTTGCACGTACCATTTGTTTCGCAGCACCCTAGTCGCGTTCTGGCCTCGCTCCCCTAATTTAAGGTAGGTTTACACCTGACGAGTGACTCGTCCGAGTCTGCTACTCGGCCGAGTGAAAATCTTCCCCGCGGAATTACTCGGCCGAGTACTCGTCAGGTGTAAACTAAGCATTACTGTACCTACTTTTAATTCGCCCCACTCTCTGTAGATATTTACTCAGTTGATTTTACTCAATCCACTTTCTCATCGAACATTTATTTCAATTCGCGTGGGCAGGTAAGCTGCCCGAGTTCCAACTGCCGCTTTCGTTTCGATTGCTCTGTTAATACCAATATTATTTCACCCACATTTCCATTCGAAATCCGCGTTCCCAATGTTTTTATAAATTATTTATCATGCATCGAAGTATGCGTGCACCGGGCGAAAATGTATTATAAATGGCGGCGTGAAAGCATTAATGCGGATATTGCACGCGGATGAACGCTGGGATTGCCGTTTTTAATCAATAATCCGTTACTATCGATCTATAAACGTGGGAGTCCATTGAATTTCAGGAACGAAAATGCAGAGTAACGAGTGCCACGTTTCTCGTTTATTATTCAGATTAGAATCTTGTTATTCTAGACGGCGAAATTATTAAGCGCGAATGTTAAGTGGCTAGTATCTCTGAAGCAGACAAAGTGTGATTCCTTGTGAAAAAACGAATCTAAAATCTAGAAGAAAATTTAATTTTAGAGTTTTTAAAATTTGCCGGATATCCGTACAGGTGACTAAGGTTCGTATTTACGAATTTGTAACCTGTCGTACCTACTGATGAGGATCTGCCTTGCAACTATCACTCGCTTTAGTTCACAGAGCACAGCTCCCTATGTAGGATTAAACTAGGGAATAAAATGAGAAAGGTAAGAATTCAAAAATCAGGCGTTTTTGTGAAGAGTAAGTAGGTAATGAAGACTTAGGTGTTTAGAAAAAAATTAAAGAATTACTAAAAAATATTTTATGTATTGATGTTTCTTTAAAAGTAGAGTATAGTTTTGACCCAGCAGCGTAGGCAGCATTTTAAACAATATTCATAATAAAATCAGTCTTAGAAGCCAAAAATCCTACTTCGATTTATTTTTCGTCTTTATTGTACCAATTCTCCATAGTATGGTGAATAGGCGAGGCCCAGCTGAGGCCCAGTTATAATGACTAACCTCTGTATAAATTATAGAGTATCAGAACTAAGGCTGCGACTATTTGTCGAATTTTTTCGGTATTCGAATATTCGAATACTTCAGTTGCTCAATTATTTGGCGAATATAATTCGAATATCAAAGTATTCGAATACTATTCGAATATTTAAGTATTCTAATGGTATCGTGTGAATTATAAATCAAGTTCTTTGGTTCATTTGTCAGGGTGAAATCTTATAAGTTAATTTTGACTTACTTCACACCATACTATTCGAATACATTAGTATCAAATATTCAAAGTTGATTCGTAGCATTCGAATACTTGTAAAATATTCGAATATTAAATTATTCGAATAGTGCCAGCCCTAGTCGGAGCACGACACAAGTACAAGTACAAAGTAATGAAAAATCCTAAATATATAAATATACATAGAACACAGTAAGTTGAATAGGTTACAATAATCAAGTTCGCGCGCACCCTCCAGATTTCCACCCAGTTTTCCTCCATAACAAACCGTCATAGAAGAATCTACGAAGATTACTACAACCGCCTATGCTCTCAACCAACGTTCATTCCAGCGACGAAAATTCGACACCGACCGGAACACCACGCAGTCACCGATCGCAATCGAGGGTGGTGGGTCGCGTATCGACCTGAATCCCGCCCGCCATCAGTCGACTCTGTCTGCGTGGATCGCGGGCGCCGTGGAACCGTTAACACCTCACGTGACGCCATTCCCACGAGCTGCCGACGTGATTCCCGCATTTCAATCGGCGAAGTCCCAGGCTGCTTTGATCCAGCCCCCCGCTGGCAAGGATGCTTCCCAACCCTCGCGCCTGGATCTCGAGCATCCGACGCTGGCGCGCCGTTCCTCCGCTACAAAGACTGCCACCCCCTAGTTCACGAGTTCACAGCTCGTTAAGTGGCGGCAACCGCGGTGGCGGTGGATCGCGGGAAAACGAAAGACGTCGGGGATGGCTCGCTTATGCCGCCACGGGGGCAAGTTCGGGCCCATAACTCGCGGCTGCCACAGCAACCCAAGACATTTTAATTATCTTTCGAGCACGTTCCTACGCGAGCAACCCCTCCCGCCTCCCAGCGCCTCATCTGCGTTCGCCGCGACGGCCGCCTTTTTCCGCGCTTTTCCGCTCGTCGTTATAGCCAGCGCGCACGATTTACGGACGCCCCGCACCTTAGCGAAATGAAACTGTGCTCCTCGGCCGCTCGCGGGCACCATCCGCGGCCGGGATTCCTCCTGGCCCCGGAGCATAGCGATGAACTTGTTATTCCGTTCCCGGCTGCCGGAGCTTCATTGCCCGACGCACGGTTCGTTAAATTCAGCGCGCGTTGCCACGAGGCCGGCTTCCGCGGGCCCCGTCTTCGGGCTAATTACCGGCAGCCGATGCACCCCTGCTAATTGTGTTTTACTCGCGTCCTGGGATTCCGCGAGCCGGCCGCCGCCTAGCCGTTTTTCCTCGGCCGCGCCCGTCCCGCGGAATTGGGATTGAATTAACGACACGTGGCTCTGTACGCTGATTACTTGGCTTCTCCTGGGGTAGGATTCTTCTGCATGGCAAGGATACTCCGTCTGGGTAGGTATTGGAGCGCTTCTGTTACTGTTCGGTGCAGTGTTGAGGAGAGTTAAACGGATAACAATGATTTCAATGCAAATTAAATAGAATTCATCGAGTGATTATAAAAATTTAGTTAAAGAACGAAATCCAGTTTTCCTTTACTTTTGCAAAGCGCTTTAATTACTTCAGTCGTGGTTACATTAATCTGCTTTTTCTTCTTTCTTTGGGGAGAGCCAGGGCTCCCCCTCCCCCGGACGTCACTGGTTCAGCGCAACAACGAATGTGACAGTTTAAAAAACACATTTTTGTTGCTGTATTTTATTCTGCCAAGTCTCTAATAAATGTGCTATCGTGGGTAGTGGTCCTTCTCGAGAAATTCACAAGACATTTTATAATTGATTATTGATTATTTCTCGAGAAATTATAGTATTTCTCGAGAAACTTAAGTCTAGCAAAAATATTATAAATCTCATTTATTTTCGTAAATGAATGTATTACTAGTTAATCGCGAACGTATAAACACATGTACAATTTATAATACATCTTATTAATAACATTAGAACCTATATGAATTCCAATAGAAAATCACTGTACTGAAGATTCGATATTATTAACTGCTGAAGGTGCTCTTACAAGCTATCCAACATTTACAAATAAATATAACAGGTCATTACCCCATGTCTGGACTTCTGTCAATTAATACTGACAAAATAGAATTTTTCTTCGGTAATTTTATTTTTTAAATTATTATTATTCTGTACACTTGGGAATTATTTTTTCACCTGAAATATCTAAGGTGAATGTCGCAATTTCTGCTGATTTAAGAGGTAACTCGTCATAAAGTAGGTGTAAAAAATTTGTTTGTGATAAAAATTTGCAGAGTAATTGATTAATTCTTTAATAATAAATCACCCAATTCAAAAACTATTTAAGAAAGATATTTCAAGATGTTTAACTATTAGTAATTTGTATTTAAATATATAATGCTCTAAATGTCCTTGTTTCTGCTCATGAAGAATAGCGATGTATGTATTGCCCCAAGCTCGTGCAGCACTCGCTTAAATGTTTACATAATTTAGAATTATTTTCTTGCAACTATAGTACAAACGTAACGCATACAATAATAAGAAAAATACGAAATGATCAGAAATGGGGAAATGAGCAGAAATTGGGACATTCACCTTACCATTAAAAATAGAAATTTATTCAATCGAGAGACAAACAAAAAGCCTATTGCTGCTTTCTAAAAATGCGAGAAAAAAAATGGCATGGCGTATGCAGTACGCCGTCCGTGTCTTAGCGTAATTATTCATGACCCGTGTGCCGGACGGTTAAAGCTTCCCTACAGATTTGAGTATTCCACTGACAAACGATTCCATCTAAAAATAACATTCGTTATCGACTGGATTCAAGCGTCAAAGAAAGCCGCGGGCGGAAAAACTGAAAGAAAGAAATCGAGGGAGGGAGGACAGAGGCAGCAATGGCGGTGGAACGTGCCCAGGTCGAATGGGAGATGCCTCGTTCCATTTAGCTGGGGCGAAAACAACGCTTGGAGAAATCGCTCGTCCGCGTCATTGCAGCTCGCGGGTATAATGCGCGATTCCGCGGCTGTTTGCGCTCGAGTGTAAACCGGTCAGCCGTGCTGATTTATTATTCGTAGGGAATTTATTATTTGCACCTAGCTGCGTCCATGTACCTACACGTTCGCGCGTTTTCCGCACAAAGCACGGCCGCGCGCAGGGGTGTGGGGGAGGAAGGGGCTGGACAAAGGGAAAATCTGTCGCGCGATAAATTCCGGAAATCAATTCGATTTGCGTGGCACGGTAACGGCGGCGCGGAGGACTAATATAATAGGGTGCTGGGGCGAGGGGGGGGGGAGGGTCGGTGGGGGTCCGAAGGGGGTGGCGATAAATAATGATTATTGCTACTGAACTAATGCAGAACGCAACAACGGCCAGCCACGCGAAAATATAGACACTGTTGAGTGATAATTGCGTTTCAGTGACGGTGTCTCTGCAATTTCCGTTACATCGTGCATCGTTGTACCTCGGCGGTTGGGGGGTGATGTTTTTCTTGCTTTCGTTGGTGGTCTGTCGAGTTGCACGGGGGATGCGTTGGACAAATTCTGAAAACTCTGACTGATCCGCTGTGGACGAAGGATGGTACGTGGTGGTCTGTAGAAGTTTTTTTCATCCCCTATCTATAACGTCACGTGACTTTAAGGTGACGTATCATATTATCTGTATAGTATTATTGCAGGTGTTAATTTATAGTATTTCCATCTTCAACTATTGTAACGCAGAAATCACGAACCTTTTTTTGTACGTTAAAAAAAATATGTTTCATTAAAAATATTTATGAAATGAAATTAAAATGCCTGCTACTCTATATGGATTTTTTTTTATGTCAATCAATGTCCTAAATATTTTGGTTGTGGAGGGCTAAAGGAATGTAGGTATATCAAATGGATTTACACTGCTGGAACCTCGGACTTTTTCAGATGCGGCCCTTTTGGGACTGGCAACCACTATTTCTGAATACATACACCTATCCACACATTTTTCATCTCTCTCTATTTCTTTTTTCAGCAGCGTCGCCTCTGCCAAGTGAACGTGTCTGAAATCCCAGGCGCACTGCAAAGCGATATTGAAATAGCGTGTGTGGAATAGCATACACCACGCGAAAATATGATGCACGAGCCGTCGAGAGACCAAGATTTTTTGGAACTGTAATTAGATACCTATTCACGCGCGTGCCTATAAATATGTCACTGTAAGCGAAAAAGTCGAACGAATCATGACAATTTCAAAAATATACCACTGCCACATTGTATAAATACTGAAATCTAAATGCGATTGCCGAATCTTAATCATAATGTCTGCGTCAGAAGATTCGATAAAGTAGATCGTCACTTGTCACCTATTATTTCCTCCAAAAGTTATTCTTTCAAGGATCAGAAGTATAAATTCCAGACGTGTGCATTAAATTACGATATGTACATTACATGGCACGACAATGGCGTGCAGGTAGATCTGTTGAGTCGCACATTCTCATCCCCTCGCGCCCTTCTGAACAGCAACAGAGTCGATCCTCGCGTTCGCAACGGGTAATTCGACGTGCAATTGCTGCGATTAAACAGTTCGAGTTCTTACGCGGTAGACGACTGCCTGGCGTAATAAGGCAGTATCATATCCGCAGCGAACTTTCAGCGTTTCCGCGGAGAGCGGTGCTTCGCGAATTAGGTGTGTACAGAGCTTCGCTCAAAGAGCTTGATGTATCGATTGAATTCACCGAGGTGCGCTTAACGGCTTTGGCGTTCTATCGAAGCGTAATGGGACCTTTTGACTGTCATTAGGGGTGAGATCAAGCATTTACCTGAAAAGTCAGTACCCGATACAAAGGAATGCGCGTTGTAATCCGCTATAATTAAAATGACACTTCACAACTACGGATATAGGTACTCTGTGCCCTATTTAAGGGGGAGCCTGGTGTAGCGGGGCGAAGACCCGATTTTTATTTCGCATAAATCAATAGTTGAACATCACGATAATATGTTCCCAAAGCCGCAAAACGAAATTCGAAAAATTATAGCGGATATAGTCGGTTTTGCTGCGGAGCACCAGGTTACCAGAAAACTAGAAATGTGTTTTGCTCGAAACGACAGTTTTACAATTTGCGGGCAATGTAACTCCAAAAATATTCAACCAACGGACATGACTTTATGCACGGATATTTGTGAACATTTTCTTCACAGAGCTTAGCTATTCGTATAATGATATTGTTTAAATAAATAACTTTTTTTACACATTTAAGGCAAAATTTCGTTGGAAAAAGTGAACTTTTTTTTCAAGAGGCCGCCATTTGTTCAATTTTGCATCTTTTAAGTTATGAATTTATACGATTTGTGCGTGCACTCATAAACTAAACAAAAAATGTTCGACTTTTGGTTTCTGATGAATACAGTAGACGCTACGGTGCTCACAGTGGAACAATTGCGTCGCCAACGGACTGGGCATAAGCCCGTATAACTCTGTTATTTGCCGCTCTTTTTTAATACAATTTTTTATTTATCTACCATAAACTAATAATACAATATCCTGAAAGTTTCAGAAAGATCGATTAAATACTTTCTTTTAAAAAAATTCCCGAAAAATGCCTCGATCTTCAGCCAGTTACACCAGGCTCCCCCCTTAAGCATACCCCAGAAATGACTTCCAGCGCTATTAAAAATACGAAAGAGTTGCTCGCAGGAAGCCTGTCCGATCTGAAGAGAGAAATACAGCGCTGGATAGGAATGCTACGTTCGTCAGCGAACCTTCACACCCCGCCCTGCGCCATAAATCGCGAGCGAACCTTCGCGCCATTATGCCAGAGATCGAGAAGAGTTGGAGCCAATTCCGCGCCTCGCCCTTCGTAAAAACGGAGCGCCACCCCCGTTGTCAGGCAATAATCGCTATTCCTACTTTCAGCGGCACGCAAGCCCGCCGGTTTCGCGGCGCGGCTCCATCCAACGGAACGTCAGCCAGTGGCCAATAAAAGTTATCCCCGGCGATACGAGCAAGTGTGCACTTTCGAAAAAAAAAAAAAAAAAAGAAGAGAGAACAGGGAACGAGCGACGGGATCGCGGGCGACGAACGAGCGGGGATTTGGAAGAAAACCCGAACACGTCTGGCGGCACCGTATTCCCGCTCCGCCGGTACAATTACGTCGATCTGCCCGGGGAG
The DNA here is from genome assembly GCF_050908995.1 of Andrena cerasifolii. Taxonomy (NCBI): domain Eukaryota; kingdom Metazoa; phylum Arthropoda; class Insecta; order Hymenoptera; family Andrenidae; genus Andrena; species Andrena cerasifolii. The sequence goes on along the minus strand of NC_135119.1, from coordinate 21,191,157 downwards.
CATCTGCATGTAAATGGGAAAACGGATAACCGCGCGACCATAAATCAAAAAGGTAATTCGAAAAAAGACAGCTGCCTGGCCCATTCCGCGCGGCCGCGGGGCGAGGCTGCCGAAAAAAAAAACGCTCGTCGAACGGCTAATCCGCAGGAGTGCAGTTACTCCGAAAGATCGTCTCGTCGAAACAGCCCTTTCTTCCCTCCCCTCCCGCGGTCTCGTTCGCCTTCCTGCTAGCGAGGATCCACGGCCGCGTGTCTCACGGCGACGACGACACCGGAAACTACCCCCGCTGTCGTCGCGATCGTGAAAGAAGATTCGTGCCTTCCGACGCCCCGGCGGGGTGGGCGCGAATGTAATTCCGCGGACGAGCAAAATCGCGCCGCGGTAACGAGGCCGCAACGGGTTTCGCACGTACGTCCCGGAGAGCACGGGGGCGGCTCCGCGGCCCGCGAAATAGAATTAAGTGTGATAGGGAGGAAGAAATAGACGCCGGGAAAATAGGAAACCGCCGGTGGCGGTTGAGAGGAATGGAAATTACGCTGAACGCGGGCGAACGCGGGAGCCGGCTGGCGTATCAATTTATCTCGCGATAAGCTTCAGACCCCGTTATACAGTGGATTGAAAGAATACGATAATGTCGCTGTGGCGATAGTGTCTGCTAGCACCTGCCGCTGTTCCGGCTTTACGACACATTTCGGAAGTGTTCGTTGTTTCTGACAATGAGTTTGGGGATTCGCGCTACCTTCGAGGTTACCAGCAGCTGCCCGCGAATAGGGGACGCTCTACGGGCAGAAGTATTTCCGTTATTCTGTCCAATGGAACAAAAGGGAACGGGAGTGTTTGAAGCTACTCACTGCTACACTTTTTCTCGGAGATTTTAAGAAATTATAATTATTATTATTATTATTATTATTATTATTATTATTATTATTATTATTGTTGTTGTTGTTGTTGTTGTTGTTGTTGTTGTTGTTGTTATTCGTATTTATTACTTGAAACATACAGAGAAAAATAATACATAAAGACTAGCGAAGTAAAGGGCGAGGCTGCAGTAGAATACTGTTAGAAGCCTAACCGTGAATTGTTAATTATTATGCCAGAAGAATTCAGAGGGAACGGGAACGGCGTAATAATTAATACGAGTGTATTCGAATTTCGTTCGAGGTTGGGAATATTTTTTCCAACGGGATTAAAACAAACGGAAATTGCTGCTGCGATAAATATGGCGCAGTATAAACCGTCGGCTCTCTGGGGCCCTGTATGCATTACAATTGCTGTTTTCCAAACGAAAAAATATGCCCCGGAAGCAATTGACTATCCCGAATCGTGTTCCATAAATATTGAACACTATTCGGGGGAAACAGCGGTGACAGACGATGTTAACCGTTGTGCACTTCGATTAAAGCTATTTGTTTATCTACGAATTTTTAAAATGACCATACACATGGAGGGAGATGAATTTACATTTCGAAATGGACCTAATGTGAGCCATAGAAATTGCGCGGATAGTAAAAGCGCTGGAAATAAAAAAATCTTACAAAATTCGCACGTCTGTTATTTATTTTGTAATTTATTTCTTTCGTTTTTTCCCGGGAAATAGTATTAAAAAATTTCGGTCCCGCCAGGGTGAGAGAATAGGGACTAAAATGGGTTAATAGACGAATATCTGTGCACCTCTGTGCTAATTCGTGACTCTCAGAGCAGCGTAGCAGATTGGAAAACGATTAAAATGGTCGTCAGCTCGGTGCAAAGGAAAAACTCATTTGACAGGCTTTCCTAACAAATGCCGCTGCAGTTTCGCAACACGGGCCACCGCGGCGACAAAGAAACGCGTTTTAACGCGGTTATTTTGTAACACGTTTTTCCGCCGCCATCGTTCCGTTGCCAGCAATGAAAAATGAGTTAATACTCAATTGTACACAGCAAAAACGGACCCCATAATGTTCACCGAAGGAAAATGCGGTTAATGTATCGACCAGGCTAATTTCGTTCTTCCCCTCTTTTCTTTTTTGTCAATTTCACTATATTTATAACTGAGAAAATAATCGTTTAAGTTTGAATAGATCCGAAGCGAAAATTTAATTGCATCGTACGTTCGGTAATTTTGTTAGAAAATTTTGAAATATAATTATTGCGTCACGCGCTCCTATGTTTTTTTTTGTATTGGTGATAATAAAATTAGATATACACTGCGGGAAATATTTACCGCAGCACTCTCAAGTTTATGTAACACGCAGAATTTTCATAGCAATACGATTGACAAAATAATTCGTATCCAAACAATCATTTTGGCCAAAGTAGGGAGCTACATAATTTTGCAATAAATATTTTATGGTACTATTTTCCTAGGACTAATAATAAGAAAGGTATAAATGATAACATATTTAATATTCAAGTGACGCAACATATGTTTCCAGTGCCGTATTTTTCGGGAAATGAGAAGGGACTCAATTGAAGGAAGCATGAAAGCTGTTTCAAACTTCTAATTGGAAATGCTTCTGAATCCGCATCGGTATAAAAACGTTTTGCTACTTATTGGCCAACTTAATGGCCCTTCAATGAATGCGTACAGTTACCTTGTATGGGGAACTTTCAGCATGCATGACTACGTAATCCAAGGCCCTACGTAATGAAACAAGTTTCAAGTATTCGCCGTGAAAGCAATAACTTCTACCATAATCCGATTAATTGGCTGTCGGCTCGCGGCCACGTGATGCGAGATATACGAGCGATTTGAAATTTTAAACCGATAATCCACGTTGAGAACTCGTCGGCCAGAGTATCGACGCATTCGTAACTGGATTTTTCAAGACTGTTAAATCTGAGGAATAAAACTGACGCCGCGCTAACAGAAATCTTGCACATATTTGCTGAAGACAATGTTTTGTGAGCTCGACACGGCTTTGGGAGTTCCGACTTTAATAATACTTCGGGAAAGCCATTTAATTCACAAAAAGATGAGATTTCACAAAGATAAAATTACTCTTACAGCTTCGGAATATGCTTCGTGTCTCCATTACCTACTTCTTCCGTGCTTTTCTATTTAATCTGAATTCGTTTACTAAAAGCAATTCACAAAAGTAATATACTTACAAAACAAGTTTCGATAAGTCTCCAACAAGTGTCCTTCATTAAATCACAACTACAAACCATCACTTTAATTGCTCCATAAGAACAGCAATTAGATAAATTATTCTTAAAGTGGAATCAGACGGTGCGTGGATCGGCGAGCTTGCTCGGCTCGCCCAGGTTCGGCGAGTCAACTTGGCGAGCGCGAATCGACGAGCCATGAGCGATCTTACAGCGCATAGACTAGCGACAGGGGTAAGCTTGATTCTTTAGATTATTTATCGTGGTTTTGCCAAGAAACTTGAAGTATCTTGAACACCTAGACTGTTTACTCCTATTTCTAAAGGTGGAACCAAAGCGAAATGTTCGTCGGCGGTGTTCTGTCATATGGGTGATGCGTAGTCGCTGCGCTTCACTTCGGCGTAAAGGGTGACAGGCTTGAATCAGTTTTCAGATTTCTGGGGCTGATGGATCGTCCTTTGAATTTTTTTTCGCTCGTGTTTAGGGGCTGTCCTTAGCTAGACTTGCGACAGGGGTAAGCTTGATTCTTTAGATTATTTACCGTGGTTTTGCCAAGAAATTTGAAGCAACTCGAGGACCTAGACTGTTTAAAGGCTCCCCCAAACCAACACGAATTTCGTGGCGCGGAGCGGATCCGCCGCGGATCACATAACACTGCCCATAAGCCACCACGTATAAAAAACTGCTGCCTTATTTGCTCCGCGGCGGATCTGCTCCGCGCCGCGAAGTTACCGTTGGTTTGGGGGAGCCTTTAAACAGTCTAGGTCCCTGAGTTGCTTCAAATTTCTTGGCAAAACCACGATAAATAATCTAAAGAATCAAGCTTACCCCTGTCGCAAGTCTAGCTAAGAACAGCCCCTAAACACGAGCGAAAAAAAATTCAAAGGACGATCCATCAGCCTCAGAAATCTGAAAACTGACTAAGGCTGAGATTACAGGCTTCCTTGATATTTGGCTCATTGTCAGGGAGCCAAAGGGCCCTGCTGACGAAGCGGCAAACCTGATCCTTATAGAAATATGTTGCTCGGCCGAGGTCGATCGTCGAACGGCGGAAAGAGAATCACGCAATCCGTGAGAGCGAAACGATGCTGGCAGGATGATCCCGCGGAATCAGAACGAAAACGAGGATCGCCCGTGGAACGGGCTCCGACCAGTTCGTTGAACTCTGGTTGGCCGAATGCCTAACCACCGTGATGGGCGTCGATTTCGGCGACGAGACTGCGAGTAGCCCGGTCATTTCGCCTGCAATTACCATGATTCCAGGGGACAAAGGAAAAAGGAGCCCGCAGACACTGCCATTGACATCTGTTTGTAAACGAGGAAAAGAGGAGCAGTTAAGAAAAACGCGAAGACGTCGAACCACCGTCGACGTCGCTGCCATCTTTGTTTCCTTGCTTCCCGGGGGAAAAAGCGCTGTGCTGGACACGGTGTCGACGACACGCGATCTGACAGCCTCGAATGTACGAAAAAACTGTGAGACGTTCTTGAAATATCGATGTCGCGATTTGTATTAATAGACTGGGTTAAAGCTCCTGGCGTTGCCCGGGTTATACATCTTCTTTCGCTGAAGGGGAGGGAGTTTTTAAAAAGGTTTCTTCTGCCGCGTCTCCACCAAGGCGGACACGAACAAAAACATTGTTCGCGAATGTTTTCGTCTGTTCTTGCCGGGTCCACACCGCCGCAAACATGAACAAAACTCAGCGCACGAATCGTATGCGAACGTTCTGTTCTATTTGCGGTGGTTTGGACACGGCAAGAAAAGACAAAAACGTTCACGAACAATGTTTTTGTTCGTGTTCGCCTTGGTGGAAACGCGGCATTAGGGGGCATCTAGCTAGGGGCTAAGAGGAGTCTGCCTACCTTACATGGTGATAGGATCAGTGTGAGTGAGTGAGTGAGTGTCAGTGGTATTTGGATTTTATATATATAGATAGACAGATTATTTAAAAAAAATAATAATAATAACGTTGAAACCTTCCTCCTGTCAAGACGAACAAAGTGATGTAAGAGGAGTCTGCCTACCTTACATGGTGATAGGATCAGTGTGAGTGAGTGAGTGAATGTCAGTAGTATTTGGATTTTATATATATAGATAGACAGATTATTTAAAAAAATAATAATAAAAACGTTGAAACCTTCCTCCTGTCAAGACGGACAAAGTGATGTAAGACACATGTGAGTACAGTTAATATTTATTGACAAAACGCATTTCAAAGTATGCAACATCAAATTTATATAATGGTATAGATGTAAATAGTATTTTCATTTGGCAATGATGGGTTATGGGGGAATGGACGAACTGACGTTTCTGTTGGGATGTAAGAATGATTTAAAATGGTAAACAATAAATTTGATGGTTTCAGTTGGTTTAATTTAACTTATAAAGATTAGCTTTGCTTGAAAATTTCAAACTGGCTTATCTGATAGTATTTGTATCTTCACTTTCACTAAATATGAAAATTGTTTAAAACATGAACAGAACATGTTTCCAGGCATAAAACTGTGCGATATTTCCTCGTCCTCAAGATAAGTAAAATAAGTTCAATTTTTAATTACACTAATTCTAATAACAAACTGCTAACTAATACTATCATTAGCATTCAGCACTGGCTATTCCACTCCACCCAGACAAATAAAATTTTCTTGCCCTAGTAATACTAGCTAATACTTGAAACATTTAAATTAAACAACCTATAGTGTCGCAGTGAAGGCAGAAATTTAATAATAATTTATGAAAATCCCAATGTCCAATTTTGACAGTGAACTTGTTAAAAAACTCCAGAGCCGAGCACCAGTGAAAAGCAGCAGCCACGTCGGAATTATTAAGGTACGCCTGGAAATATTTGTCGAAATCAGCGGTGCAAACATTTGCCGCGAAATTAACCCCCGAATTCGACGAAACTATTCTCGCATAAACGGATTTCCCTTGGAATCGTTCGATAAACACCTCTCTCCGGAGCAACGGGACGCCTTGATTACTCATTCTGCTTCGACAACGGGAGAAAGAGGGTAAGGGAGGATGCTCGTCGATACGGTTCCTCTGTACATATACTGTCAGCCGTTCTCGATACAAATTTAAATGAAAACGTCCTCGGCAAGCCCTGCGTCCGATACATATCGCCGATAACCCCTGGCGGGGCGAGTCGCGGGGGGGAGAAAAAAAAAAGGATGCTCCAAGGAAACGATAAGCTCGCAAATATTGGCGTTCCTGAAATGGCAAGCTAACAGCCGCCTCGTTCGAACGTTTCAGTCCTCAAGAGTGCTTTTAATTCTGTGTACAGGCAGCCAGAAAATCGCTGTTTACATCGGCGGCATTCGAGGGGAGGCGTTTGTTCCATAATTGAGACCCGGGGGCACGAAATTTCGCGATCCTGAAACTACCTGGCCACGGAACTTTGGCGTATCTTCAAAACGGCTTCTTTTTTTTATGGGACGCGATAGAGGGCTTGCGTAGCTGATATTCGGAAGCGAGGAAGAGCGCAGTGGACAGCGTGGTGTGCAGAATACACTTGAGGAAGTGCAGTGAACTTAAAATCAAATTTAAGGCTAAGTGAAGTAATTTAAAATTCTGAAAATGAAAAGTTTGATTATGTATTTAATTAGAAAGAAAGCGTTTTGTCGTCGGTCTAGTTGTAAGTAGTACGTTTGTATTTTAAGAAATTATTTCGTGATACTGGATGTCTCAGAATTTGATAAAGTACAAATATATTTCTAGTTATTTTTTTTAGGACTGTAGCTTATGAAGATGTTTTACAAAGCTACTGAAGAGAGGTAAATTCCTCGAGCAACGAAACATTAAATTTTTATAAAATGTAGAATAAAAATTCTCTGTCCCTTCAACTGTGTTTCAACATCGTTTTGAAGCATACATTTGCGACGAGGTAGGAGAGAAAGTACAGCTGAGATGAAATTTATTAGCCATTCCCTTTACGGATATTTGCTTGCAGACCAATCGTCGAATCAATTATTAAAAATAACCACGCAGGAATGACCGTCGCGAATCTATTATAATATTTAATTGTAAATCGTGTTCGTTAACGGGATAACATTTCCATCGCGCAACGAATCCATTCGCTCCTCATATTATTGCTGCGCTGTATGGTGAATTAATTATTAATTCCTGTTCACAATCATTGCTGCGCGTTCCGCGCATACGTAATCAACAAATGCTTGTTGACGCTGTCCATGGTGCAGTAACATGCATTTGCATAGAAAATTCGATGACGATTTCATTTTTCAGTCGCTCCCCCCGTATGATCTCACATTTGGCTTCCAATCAATTCCCGATAACTTCTGCAAATGCTATTCAATTCCCTCAATTCTTCTACTTGAAAAGAATATAGTAGAACGTCCATCGCTAAGCTACTATTTAACTAAGCACTGCTTTGATTATCCAAGTATCATAATTAAATTTAATTAAGGAAAGCAAAGGCGAAGAGAACAATAATTCTTGAATATTCTGAAGAATCAAACTGCCTTTCAACCAAACCGAAAAGCTCGCTTTCAATTCTAATCTTCAAAATTTAAGATTATCTGCCCCAGAACTTTTGGAAGTTTTCAAAATCCAACAGAGTTGTAACATAAAAAAAAATTTCTATTCACTTTGGTAATATAATGTTTTTATTAATAATGAAAAGATCTTTGTTCTATGTACAATATCCAGCTGTGAATTTTCTCAGGGATCAATGGAGAATTAAAAAATTTCAAAAAAATTGGCAGCAAGCGTCAGTGTCCTCCAAAAGACGCGGCATATAAAGCGTTAAAAGCCACCACCCCCGCGCATATTCGTAACAATTTCGATCGTAACGTTTTCCATGGCAACTGTTTCCTATGGCGGGAAAAAATTTATACCTCGTCGTTATAGTAATGGCGTTCAGTCGCAGTGATAGCGTCGGATACGGAATGTCAACGATTTGTCTTAAGGACCCGCCCATGTCACAGGAAGTCTGGTGACTGACGATCACCCTATAAAGCGTTCGATTTACCCCCTTCGACGCGACAAGGCGTTTTGCTCGATAAACCAGCGAGCGAAATATCTTTATGCCCCGCCATAATACCTTGACCAGGCAGGGGATACACACTCCCTCTGCTGTAAATCGTGGCAGGCGTGTAATATAAAGGAGCTGATCGGGAGGACAACGATCGAGAGGGAACATTCCACGCGCAGTATATCGAGAATAATCTTTAGGCTGTGAATGCGGTGGGATAGAAAACTTTACATCCTTATTTTCGCATGGGGTGTTAAACGGCTGAACAGTCTGTGTCTGGGTAGGTACTCGTTCCGTTCGTACGATAATTTTAAGCAGCTTGTATTCGTATTTAAAAATATGAAATATTTCGTTCTGCTTCAATGGGAATAAAGGGACGTTCGTTTGTGAGATAATGTTTATTTTTAAGTGCGACAAATGTTTAACAGAATTCTTTAATTATGAAGCGATTCAGTTAAGAGATTTTGTGGGTTTTTTGAAGCATCGTAAAGTGTATTGTTTTCGGGTAAAATTTTTATTTTTATATTAAAGTAATTTATGGATTTTGGGGGGTTCTTGATACACATTGCTTTCTGTATTTATTATTAGTTGTACTATATTATATAATTTTGTTTTCTGAAACGGTAAAGTACCACGTAATTAGAAGTTTCATAATTATAGGATTCAATAGTCGTTCGTATTGGTATTAATGCGCCAATATTACCCTGCAATATTGCAATTGCAATTTCAACAGCCATAATACGCAGGTACAATCTCCGAACGGGGTACTTACTGCCTGAAAGATATTAGATATTATTAATTGCCAATTACTCTGCGCACTTCATACCCAAAGCGAATATTGATATGAGATTCCAAAGTTTGGAACCCAAACACTCTCGGTAATAATGCAGGCAAATTTTACGTTAATGATAAATCAGATTACACGAAGGTTCGGCTTAACAATTCGATCCAGAAAAACTGAATACCTATTTGTTAACAACTTCGTTGATCCGCGAATTTGCGTGATTTAATCGGTAGAATTTGAAACTTTAACAAATAAGAAATACGCGTTAAGGAACTCCAAACATAAAATTTATCATTCGACAAAAATTGTCCCAAAAAATTGAAAATACATTGTTCGATTTCTTCTGCGAAACAAAAGCACGATATTTCGAATATTTTACGGAAATTACACACGCTTTGCTAAGGAGATTTCATATGTTCGCGTGAATGTAATGGTGAAGTGCGCATGCACAAAAATAATCATCCTTTCAAAGTGCAGCGAGAATAATGGGACAATCCAAAGCATACAATTTTCCTCGTATCGAAGGAAATGGAAACGTTCTTCATTTATTCGCAATTTCAACCCCATCTTCCAAGATACAAGTAGCTTAAGTTTAGAAGCCCAACTGTCGGTGCTGCTTTTATACTCAGTACCTAATAACAAAAACAATCTGTTGAACGTCTAAGCAACGACCGGTAACAAGGGTGAGAAGAAGAAAAATTCCGAGGGATGTATGCCCACTATTTTTGCATTATGATCCTCGAGGAGTATCCATGCCGTTTCTACCACTCCAGCACCTCGAGTGGCTCAAAAATGAGATACTCAAGCCACAACGAATTGCACCATCTACAGCCCGGTTCCGGTGCGTTTCTGCTCGAGAAACTCACCGAAATCTTGGTTGTTCTTCGGTCGAACGAAGAGGGAGAATGGCAAAAGTCTTCTTTGTGAAAACATACTTGACGGGGACATACAATTAGGGAGAACGTTAAATCGAGAAGGATGTTCTCTTGAACGTTGGGAGCAGAAGGGGCAACAGGGAAACGGAAGCGACTTGAAATGGGCTGCTTAGCGTTGCATAAATTGTTGCATCGTTGAGGAAAGAATGCTCCGTGGAGATGGTTCTATAACTTCTATAGTCTTGGAGGAAACATTATGCTGATAACTGGTTCGTTTAAGATATAAGTGGAGCTCTAATGATGCTTGGCAGTGAGTGAGATTTTTACGTTCCAAATGGTTTGGGAATGATTAAACCAATTGTACGGACAGTACAGAGTCCTGCTTCTTTGCATAGATAATTATTGTAGAAATACTGTATTTTATTAATAATTAGTATAGATGGTGGAATATAAAATTAAGAATATTACTGGTTTCAAAGTAGGGGAGACCGGGGCAAAGTGAATCTCGGGATAAAATGAGCTTTCTTGATTTATTATTTAACAATAGAATATATTTACAAATTTTAGTGAAGTAATAAATGTGTGTAATACCACAATGATAATTATGCACATTCAGATATCAGAAAATGGAAATTTATTTAAAAAATTAAAAATGAAATTTTAGAGACTTCCAATTGGTTTTCTTTTCAATTTAGCAAAAAAAAATAGAAAAGGTCGTTTTTTCAACTTTTGTTGTGAGCCTGTAATAAAAATTCAAAAACCCCGTTTGTAGATCGATGTCGCTGATTTTGGGAATTTCCGCGATTCTCGACCTTATTCTGCGATCTTTAAACGTTTATAGCTCAGAGAAACGTTAACCGATTTTCATGAAATTTTAGACACATATACAACTTACATCAATCTACAAACGGGTTTTTTGAATTTTTATTACAGGCTCACAACAAAAGTTAAAAAAAAAAACACCTTTTCTATTTTTTTTTTTTTGCTATTCCGACCAAGTGCAATTTTTTTCAAAACGACGAATCACGTCACTTAGCAAACTAATCCTTCTAGCTTCTAAAAAAAACTCAAGTTGTTTTAATTAATTTTGAAAAAGTTATGCGATTTTAAAGAGTGTACGATTATAGCTGTGAGCCACTGTATATGTTGTAAAGTGGTCGTTTTGGCATTTTCTTTTCACGTTGAATTTTAATATACTTTAACTTTATTTTAAGTATTGATATTCGTAAATACCAATAGTAATGTTGAAATTATATTATAAACGTTATTTTCACACATTTTTATTGAAAGGGAAAAGTTTTATTCGACTTCAAACTTTTTACGCGTCACTTTGCCCCGGCCTCCCCTACCAGGTAATGGAAACTACTTAGTTCTTTTTCAAACTAGTTTCAAGTTAATCAAGAAGAATCACAATACAAACGTATCATAACTCATTCTACATACTACCGAACCTAATTCAGACGAACGTCCGATAATAATATCAAAATATGTTGAAAACAATTTCCAAGCAAGTCGAAGAACCACTGCTGGCAACATAAATAACGCAGAATACCTAACAGAACTCGACCGGCATCGATCTACAAAAAAGACCCGCAGTTAGGTATCCCGAATGCAAGGCGAAACTCGGAAAAAGCACATTAGAAATCGCGCGGAAGAGAAAAACCGCGGCGTCCCGGTGGAAAGAGCGCAGTCAGGCTCGTTTTTAAAGGAATACGAAGGAGAATTAAAATCGTAGATAAATCAGGGAGGATTTCCAAGGAGACGGGCATGGTCGAAGTGGAGGCGAGAATAAGGACAACAAAAGGGAGGAAAAAGGAGGCTTAAGCGGGGCTGTTTAACGTTGTATAAATTGTTACCGTCGCCCCCGGCCGTATACTGCTGGACATCCCCAGGAAGTGGGACTTCCAGCCGGCACTCGGAGGCAGAAAAATAGCGGGAGATTTTATCTGTTAATTGCCCGCCCTAAATCCCCATGAAATAGTGCAACCCGAAGCCGATACCGAGGCGACATAAATAAGGCGGCCATAATTACTTTTAAATCGCGGACCCGGCCAGCTCAGCTAGCCAACGCCCCCAGCGCCCCCCGCTGTCGCCCGTAATCAGGAATTATCGAGGATTGGTAACAAGCGCTGGTGCATTGTCGCTTCACGGAAACCTCCCCCCGCGATGCATTGTCGCGGTAATCTTATGAAGCCGCGGCTAGTCATGTCGCGAATAATTGAAAATAAATTAGAGACCGTGCGGCTCCTCGCTGGAACGCCGCTGGAGAAGAGTTAAAAGGCAGCCGCGCGGCCGCTGAAACGGAACGGAATTATTGATGCCGCGGTACCTGCAACTTCGTGGGGCTATGCATTTTTAGGAAAAAGGATCCTCTATGTATCTACGGAGCATTCGGAACGCCCCCGCGTCCTATGGTTATCTGCTAATTACTTGGCAGATCATTTGGAGGGGCGCATCGGAGGGAGTAAAAGTGAAATGGACTTTTGTCCGCAATATCGATAGGGGAAGTTTGATGTAACGTTAATTTTATTTACCGATTTGGGTCTATTCTGAATATTTTAGACACCGATTTTGAGGCATAGGCCTTCGAAGGCACTTCCAATAAAAGATCAAGTTTGTTTAAGAAGAAATGAAGATCGTGATGTGAACAATTTATGACTAATTCTTAAAACTGTGAACGGGAGCGTAATGGAAAGTGTGAATAGAAGTAGGAATGTAACGGCACACTTATTAGACATCGTTCGTCATTTACACACAAATGAAACGCAATAGTACAATAATCTAAATTGGAAGTGATCATTTTTAATTTTCGAGGCCCTCTTTTATCCTTCAAAACCGAGGTTAGATATAAATAAGAAAATACGTATCACTGAGATTTTTGTGCCTTACGATATATTTCAAGGAGGAAGATATCGGTGCCAGAACCTCGGATAATGCCCTACGTCATTAACGATAACGCGACTTTAGCAGTAAATAGCTCTCAGAAAACAGAAAAACCGTGAAACACAGTCGCGGTTTATACTGGCGACACAAAATACGCGCGGAGCAAAAATCAGCAAGAAATAGTACTTCGAAGGGAGTAATTAATTAAAAGCCTATTTGACAGACGGTCTGCTCCGCCAGTTATTGTTACGATTACAGGGGAAACATAATATTAACACAGACTATGAAGTCTGACATTGGGCTCGGTAAAACATTTAATTAAAATCTGGGTTGCAGATAAAATGTAATTAAGCTTTTCAGGATGCACACGTACGTTCGCTGGTAATTCAGAGTTCCTTCAAAAAGGGGTGAACGAAGGACGGTGTGGTATTTTATCCAGAGACTGATACGTCTCACAGTGGTGCGAAATCCCCAAAACGTGGCCAAAATTCAATTTTTCAAGTGTACAGCAGCTTTTTGCTAATATAGTAGATTTTTCATATATGTACATTTGAATAACTATATATATCAGTGCATCAAATGCCGCCTGAATTTCTTAAAGATATTGATTGGTTCCTGAGATATAGGCCGTCAAAGTTGACGTTCCTTAATGTCTCGAAAATGGGAGCATGTTTAATGTGGCAGAGAAAGTTTATTTGGAGAGATCCATATGTGAAACATTTTACCATTAAACTACCTAATAGGTGTTATAAGCATAAGCTTTCCACAGAAATAAAGTAAAATATCTTTGAATTTACCCGTGCAATTCCCATTCCAATATGTCAGAAATCTTAGCCATGTTTTAATAAAACAGTAGGAAAGCAAAAATCTTATTCATCAAAATTCACGCTGTGAGAAGTTTCTTTATGTAAAGTTACATGTCAAGTATGATACTCAATCGAGAAACTTTGCGGTTTTTTAAGATATTTAAATTCAAAGTGCCACGTGTATTCAGTAATGAATGAAACAGCAATCTTTATTTCAAGCAACCCCTATAATCCATAGTTTTCTTTTAATATTGCCGAAATGTTGAGTTTATCATTAAAATCGGAAAAGATACAATTTTCAAAATAATTTTTAAGAACGTTTTGAAATTAACGTCGTCATATTAAATTCCACATTTAGATCAATTTAATAAAAAATTGGAAAATAATTAATTTCCACTGAAGTTAACTTCGAAACAACGTTTATACCAGTGATATTAGATCTGCCCTTTTGATTTCGAAATTTTTTACTTCGGGTTGGTAATCAGCGGCCCCGAAAACCTTAATACACTCATTCTTGTACAAATCGTAGGTCACCTTCATATGTTGGCCACGTTTTGGGGATTTCGCACCACTGCGCGCCCCCTCCCTTATGTGCTGCTGCTATTTCAATCAATTTCATGAACTGTATAGGCTAATTGGCCGTTGATCTCTACAACGTGTATACTATCGGGATCGTGATATTCTATTCGGCGTAATAGTGAATGCACCTGTGTCGATGACACAGCGTCGGTGAAAGGCCCGTATTTGCATTGCATAGATCTCGTGCAGCTTTCCAGATAATATTAGATATTCCACATACGCGAGGCAATATTACAGGAGGCCAGTCGACGTGCAAATACGAGGATTAAATGAACAGGAGCTCTGAAAACGTTCATTACGTTTCATTTACTTCAACTACGACTGATGCATTTAATATACTTTCAGCGTTCCACGAATGAATAGAATTTTTTGCAAAATCAGAAGGGGAATCAAAGGAATGCAGCAATGGACTATTTCAAAAATATTTTCAATCTTTATGTACAAAGGAACTCCATGTTATACAAACTACACTTTGAGGGGGGTTTGCGACTTGTTGGGCCGAAAAATAGGTAATTCTTGGTGAATTTTTTCTACAATAACGGTTCGACAAATTAATTTGAGGTTTGGCAGGCTGTTTTATTACATCTTGAAGTATCGTTCTGAATTTTCGTGTGACAGTGAAGAAAAAAACATGGCAGATACAAAGAGAGCGTTAAAAAATAATCGGGTGGTCCTGGCGTTGACGAAAAGTACTGTAAGGTTCATCCGAAACACAAAAAAGAAAAGAGATTCTTAATCTATATGAATGTGGCTATCGGTGGTAGTAGATTTATTGCCGCATCTGTTACCGTTCCTTTTTTATTTAAAGAAGTTTTCCCTATTTTGCGGCAAAACCTGTTTCAGATTTAAATCAGGACGCTTCGCCTTCTTCAAAAGGCTGCCATTTTAACATTTTTTTCTATTTATTAATAAATCTACTACCATCGATAGCCACACTCATATAGATTAAGAATATTTTCTTTTTTGTGTTTCGGATAAACCCCACAGCACTTTTCGTCAAAGCAAGGACCACCCGACCACCTTTCAACGCTCTTTTTATATCTGCCATGTTTCTCCCCGCACTGTCGCACAAAAATTCAGAACAACAGTTCAAGATACAATAAAACAGCCCGCCAAACCTCAAATTAATTTGTCGAACCGTTTCTGTAGAAAATATTCACAAAGAATTGCCTATTTTTCGGCCCAACAGGGCGCAACCCACCCTTTAATGAAAAACGTCACATCAAAACCGCAACTGAATCTTCACAGAAAGAAGATTGAATTGAAGATAAAAAATTTCGTTTCAGCAAAAAGTATTTCCAGTTTTTGATTCTACGAAGATTCCCAATTCCTCTTTCGCGATTTTCAGGAACAGCGCCCAATCACCTGAATAATTTTCCTATACCGAACTTCCCTCCGTCACGCCATGCAATTCTAACTCAAGTAATATCCCACTGTCACGAAACGCAACGCAAAAGTTCATGCACCGTCCGTAATATCGCAATCGACCCTCGATACATTCCTCCCCCTGTTCGAGGGAATCGAAGATCGAAGCGAAGCTTCCAAATTGTTTCCACGTCCGTCACAGCGCGCAGCCGGAGCGAGGCCGCGCCTCTGGGGGAGGCACGTCCCCCAGGACAATATTAACACCCTCGAGTGCGCTCTGCCAATTTAAAGTTCATCGATGGTAAGCAGCCATCCCACAGGCAGGCTACAGGCGAGGGCTACGAAATGAGATGGTCGCGAACGCCGCCAGAGGAATGGGAAAGAGAGGAACGACGAAAACAGGGACGACGAGCGGTTTCTTTGACAACGGATGGCTCCTCCAGCCGAACCATACCGAGGTTTAAGTACCCACTCCGGCGCCCCGCAACGAGTGCCGGTTAAGTAGTCTTTCCTACCGTCGGAATAATTACCCAATAACAAGTTTTCACGGGCAGATAATAAAGCCTTAATTAAAACAGCGATAATCGACGTTTATCCGCGCGTTTCGATCTCGCGGCGGCGCCCGCCCGTCAGAAACCCCAGCTCACTAAGCGTATTGTCAGAGTCCCCCCTGTATCTTAGCGCGCTGTTCGCCGAGATCATGGTACACAGTTGAATATTGTTGCAATAAATCTTCGATGAAACGAACATTTGAGGAAGGATTTATTCGGACAATTAAAATAACTTTTCCACATAAGGTTTGCAAATAATGTGGACGTCCATTGCGAGTAATAAATCATTTTTTAATTAAATGAATATCTAGGGTAAACTAACCAGTAATAAATATTTTTTTAATTAAATGAAGATTTAGGGTAAATTATAAATTTAAACATTATTATATGTTTATAAATTTAGTGTAGTTACACTTTTAATATCCAATATTTTTAGTTACGCGTATTAAGCAAACAGTAATAAGTACAATTCTTATTAAAAGTATGCGGTCATTTACTGGGCTTCTACACGTTTTGCATTTTATATTTTTTTTTTTAAATTGCGATAAGAATAAGTAATTATATTTATAGAAATTTCAAGAAAAATAAATTTAAATGCAATTTCACCAGTTGCTTTGTTGTTATACATAAATATATTCAAGTATTAATCTCAAAGGTTCACAGATTCAACAATTCGGTCATTCACTGGTTGGTTTATCCTATCACAATTTAAGTTGTTTTGAAAAAAGGAAGGAATAATTCTTGACGAAGTTCCTGAGTTTTCTATTTTATGTAATTACCTATATTTTATTCAGTGATTATGTTACTGATTAAGTAGAATTCGTGTTGGATTAAGTCGTTGACCAATCACTTTCTCCCTCCACGTCACACTTTTTCACCTAGGGTAGATGTACCGTTTGTGGTCATTGCACTGTTTTCGGCCATGTGCATAATTATGTTATTTTTAAATTGCTTGCAGATCATTATTATGTGGAGAATTTCGCATCATAAATATTTTGTTTAGTATATCGCCAGAAATAAAAGGTTACATTTATTGCTTAGCCGGAAGAATATTATACTTTTTAATAAGTGGCCAAAACTGATCACAACACCTTAAAGTGGCCACAAATGGTGGATCCACCCTACCCGCGCGAAATAAGCTCAACGCCCATCGCGGTGGCGGTTAAACACGGCGGTAAGAACGGCACCATCTAAATATCAGTTAGAAACGTGATATCGCTTTGAAATATTCATAAAGAAGCACAACCAGAGCGGAACTTATGGCATCGGGGTCCTGTCCAATCTTCAGCTAACGCGGCCCGCGTGAAATTCCATGAATTTCGAATGCTGCCGCCATGATAGCATCCCGAAGTACGTGCTCGCAGATACGTTGTCGTACAAGCTGCGGATATGCCTCGTGTATCATACGTTGTCAGGCTGCATATAAATAATACGAAATTTCCTTTCCATCTTCGGGCATTAAAATCGAATTCTGCTGGAAGAGCCGTGCCGCCAGCAAGGAAATTGTTCCCTCAAGCCTTTGACAAAAACGTCACGGGAAGGAGATTGCACGCCGTCCGTTATTTTTTCGCCGATTAACCGAGAATTTCTGTCGGGCGATTGCAGCGTGACTTTGCTGGCAATTACTAAAAATAATGGCGACCACTTTCATGAGAAATATGACTTGCAGAATAAAATATTACACAGTGAGGCATAGCTTTGCGGTTATCTTATCACAAATATTATTATTATTATTATTATTATTATTATTATTATTATTATTATTATTATTATTATCATCATCATCATTATTATTATTAATATTATTATTATTATTATCATCATCATCATCATCATTATTATTATTATTATTATAATTATTATTTATTTATTTATAAATGGGAAAAAACCCATAGAAATACAAAATAGAGATTACAATGACTTAAATCCGACAGTTCTTACAATAAAGCTACGGAAGACGGTTCCATAAGCGTATGCGCATTTCGTTTAATGAACATACGAATAGATCACAGTTTTCTAGGAATTCGTTCGCACTCAATATGGCTCTATTCAGTGGGTCTACCTCCCAATAATTATACAACGGCAACCTGGAATCGAAAAGGGGTCGCCTCCGCAGGTTTCTGCTCGGAGCATCGTACGGAACTAGCCCCACTAAATCCGGACAATCCATTAAGTCATTGACGATCTTATATAAAAAAAGATAAATCGGCAACCGTCCTGCGGTTCGAAGTATAAAGATTATCTGACAAAAAGATGTTAGATAAATAATTATAGATAATCCAGAATATTTTCTCATATTTTAGAGGCACAAATTTAAACTTTTCAGTTTCAATAGGGTAGGTACTGATTAAGCTCCGTTATTTTCAGAGGCAGGGGGTTGTTTCACGTATAGATCGAGTTCTTGGACTCGCATTCTGCCATAATTGTACTGCAATATTTCAATAAAAACTCTATGCACGACCTTAATGGAATCTTTTAGAATTCCATTGATAAAATTTCTCGCCTGTTATTACTTTAAATAAAAGTGCTCCCGCGTCGTTTCGACGCCATTAAAGAACCAAAGGCTCGCGGCTTCGAGGTGAAATTAGAGGCATCTCGCAAAAAATGTGGCAGAAATTCGAAGACCGCTTTACCAAGCGACTTCAACAGTCCCCTACGGAGGATCGAGGACACCTACAGCGCATTATCTTCAGGGCAACTTATTACCTAAATATTAAATATTAACCATGTCGATTAAACCAACGAAACAGAGCTCATGTTCGCGAAGGAATCGCTTCAATTTTAAAGCAGCTGAGTAGTACACGTTCGTGCTGCACCCTGTGTAACTTGCGGTCCAAGTAGGACACGCGCAACACGCGGCCATGATGGTGCATACCTCGTACTCCCTGACCTCGTGCCGAGGCGTTCAACGCCATTTTGTTACTCGCGGTGTTGTACAAGACCGATGGTGGCAACCTTGAGAACTTTTATAACCCCCTAACAACGTATTCCAAAGTTGCCGTCTTAAGGGACGCGCCGAGCTCCTCCGAGGACGATACTTTCGGAATGATTCCGACGACATCATGAAAGCTGTAGTATCCAACTGTAATCCATTCGGTGGAGCCAGGTCGCTGAAAGGAAATACACGTTACTCGGGGGCGGCGTTCTTGAGTCGAGTAACATGTCTGCGCTTAAACAAAGTTTCGCGTCTCGTCTTTCAACATCGAGGTTCGTACATTCATCTTCCCATGGGGCAGCGACGTCGTTCCGCGAGCCTCTGATGTCTCGGCTATTTTTCCTTGCCTATCCACAACTAGGACATATTTCCCCGGGCTTCGTCTCTCCCTTCGCGTCTTCGGCTGGTTGGCCCCAGGAATCGGAACGCGACGAACGATGAAGCATCTCTCGGGAAATCACTTATGATTCCCAGTGTACGTAGTTCTTTAGGCTGGTATTAGCATTATACGATCGTTCGTTGTCTCCCTGTCGCGGGCCTGGAGCGGGCCAACCAATAGCGGGGGAAACTGGAGCGACGCTGCCTTGTTACTTCGCGAACGACATTTTTGTTTTAATGGGAACGCCAAGCTTTTAGACCCGCCGCGCGGTGTCATTGAGAAGTGATGAGACGTGACGACGACACTTTTGCTGGTTCACCTTGCTGTCCAAGGGAACGCGAATATTGACGAAAAGAGGGGATGATCGCTGCTAGGAATTGAGAACATGAAGTGAGACGCTTTTCGTGTTTTGTGTTTGGATTGCTTGGCGCTACTTTTGACTCATAGTGTAATTACAGGTGACGTTGGGGGGTAGCAATTGGATCGAGGAAGGTGTCAGGGAGCTGATACTTTCGAGTCAAAAATACAACTGTCTACCATGTGAGTCATGTGATACAAGTTTGAAAAAATACGACAAACTGTGGCTCGTCTTGACCAAATCGAAGATAGTCCACAGTTAAGCAGTTAATTCTTGTGAATTTTAATTTTAAATCGTCTCTAACTAATGCAAACTAGACCTGTACAGTACATACCCACTGAAGTCTCGGAAAACTTCTCTCACCCACGCATATACGCACTTACTATTTTCGAATAATTCAAGCCATGGTGTCTACAAGCGATTGGGTGCTTGACAGTTCAAAGAATGATGATCATCATCACTTAGCACCACCATCTAATCCGCCCGCGACTAGCCAGCGCACAGTCGCGCCGCTGAGCCGTTCCTTTTAACCCGTGGAAAATTCATTTCACCTTCGCAACCTCGTATAATTATCCTGATTACAGGCAAGTACGATCATTATTCGCGTCGTCGAACTTCCCCTAACGAGGCGATAATTCCCGCGATTCAGGAATCCCAAGATCCGCCTAGGCTGCAGATTCGGGGCTTAGATTAATAAGCGCGGGTTCTGGGGGGGGGGGGTGGGGGAGCGCCCCGGCGTCTAACGTCTTTTCAGGTCAATATCAACACGAGTAATAGAGCGGCCCGCCGCCCCTGTACAAAGTTCCGGCAACATTAATGAGGTGGGTATAATTTAAAAGTTCCAAATGAAACGGTGACAATGAACGGGCGGGCCTCGAGCGCCTCGGATGAATATCCGTCATAAATGAAAACTTTCGGCATTCAAACAGTGAATGCCGGTAATTTGCCTGCAGGAAAGACTCTTCAGGAGGCCGCCACGGAAAAGCGGCGAAAACTTCTGTCGCAGCTTCAACCGACGTGCCTCGCGAATTTCCACCGACTGCTTTGTTATCGTCGCTCGTTCTACGCACGCACGTGTATTCCTACCCCCCTCTCTGCACCCCGCCACCACCCGCCCCCCCCCCGCGAAACCTCTGAAAAGCGTGCACTCTCGCGAGAGTCGTTACCAGCGAATTTTCAAGGTAATTTGGCCAAAACATTTTGGTTCAGAAATATTCCGCGATGAAAGGGCACGCGAGAATGCATTTAAAAACGCGCCGTAAAATGGGGAGGAAGAAAATAAATAAAATAGAAGAACGAAGGTGGAGGGAGTGGAAAATCATTTCCAGGGCAACTACGTTAAAATTTACAGCCGCAAATTTACAGGCTAAATGGCCACGGTGAAAAAGTTATCCGCGAGATTTACGTGCTGCATGTATTATTAGGTGGGGGAGGATAGGGGGTGAGAGTTTTTTGGGGATCGTTTTACTTCGCCTGTTTCGACAGCCTGAATTAAATTTATTTTATTTTACTGTGGGTAAGCATGGACAGAGGGAATTGATATTACTTTAAAATAGTGCGGCGATGATTTTCGAACATTTCGTGCGGCCCGATGGGGTTGGAAAGTCTAAGACATTATTTACACGGATAAAATGTGTCGTGAGGGTGAACGCATACGGAAAATTAAGAATTGAATTTAATTTTCGAATCTTCTAACTCTCTCTCAACCCGGTCTCAATCTCTCATCTCCATTCCTGCGCATCGCACCAGTAAATTCGAATCTTCTTTTTCCTATATCGCGGCACATTATTGTGACTCTCTTCCTGCTGCTATTCGACAGCTAGACTCTTATCAGTCCTTCAAACATGCAGTGCGGCAGCACATTCTCCAACACTTCTAATTTTCTTACTTAACTTTACTCTTTGTGTTATTCTCATGTTAGCTTTAAGCCTTAAGCTAACTTCCAGTCTAGTTTATTCTTAACGTTTGTTATGTTTGTTTGTTGTTGTCTCTATTTTAGTTTAGTTTAGTTTATTGTACGCGGTTGGGCTTCCCAACAGTGTTACCACTGTAGCCTCGCCTTTAGGGAAGGTCGGGGCTAGTTGATACAGGGGGCAAGTTGATACAGACGAATTATCTCGACACCGTGTATATGTAGCTCCATTTCAGCGAGATATGTGAAGATTGTTGTTCAATTCTTTCCTACGATCCAGCGTACGAGTGTGTACATCGACGTTAACAATCGTTTTTTAACTGTTTTCGTTTATATAGAGAAAAAGTAAATAGTTTTGATACCTACAAATTGATCGTCCAAATGACATTTTTTATTCATTTTGTATGTATTTTCTCAACTTTTCAATTACAATATATTAAAGAGGAAGGATCAAAGTATATTTTAACATATTTGTTATCAAGTAATTAATTCATACAAAAAAGAAAAACATTGAAAATTGAAAAACGTGTCAACTAGTCCCGGGCTCTCCTACTCTTATTGTCTATGCCATCTGTAATATTCAGGTTTCTTCTTTCTCTTTGAGTAATAAAGACGTTTAATAATAATAATAATAATAATAATAATAATAATAATAATAATAATAATAATAATAATAATAATAATAATAGTAATAATAATAATAATGTTGTATTGCGATATAACTGAACACTCCGTTGTAATCGTGGAATTCTAAACTTTAATAAAATAAAGTGACAGATGGAAAATAAAACCCGTTGCGTATAGAAATGTGTGAATTTAATTTGCGACTTTTACGATAATAGAAAAGCTTCTAACACAACAATGAAGAAAATAAAATTGAATGTACCATATAAATTATTTCACCACTCTATCCAAGAAACTTTAAATACCACTTTCTTTATAATCCTTTCTTTATAATCCTTGAAAACGAAGTCAGAAGTTCCAACTAACAAAGGAAACCTTCCATTTTTCTCCAACAGAAAGAAGAATCTTCTCTTGTTATCGCGGCAAGTATTTTCGCGAGATCCCTTTAAATACTTTAATAATTTCAAAGTGCTGAAAATTTGCACGCGAGCGGAGCAAATCGTTCCGCGGAACAGTTTCTCTCAAGTAAGTAACAAATTCTTTTGCAAGGACGAAACTGCGACTTGGCTCGTAATTCTGTCACAAAGTTTTGTTACAGTTCCCTCGCTGTTCGAAGAAAATACTTCAACTTTCAGAAAGTAACAAACGCCGCGATATTTTCATTTGTGTTCCTTGGAATACCCCGCCCCGATAAACCAACGTGAAAGCGTTTGTCGTGCTTCAACCCCCTGCCAGCCGATACCGTGCCCGTTTCGCATCCCTTCGAGGGTGCACTTTCGTAACGTCAAGAGTTTTGCCATGAAGACGAAACACCCTGCAGCAACACCTGGATACTCTGTACGAGCGATTCTTCCGCGGAATATTGCAGAAGTTTCACTGCGATTCGCTCATCTGTACGCGAGCCATCGGTGCTTGATTGCAATTCTTCCAAAGCACACGTTTTATAACACTTTGACTGACATATGCAGTCCGATTGATATGGACGGAAGCAGTAAACTGTGGGGAAAGCATGCTGTACATAGCGGGCAGAATTAATTTTGCAACAAAAGGTATTAATATCTGGTGAATTCGGTATGAGTAATATGAAATGTATGGATAGGGTAGACCGGGGGCGATTGTAACACGTTAAATATCTCAAAACATTTGAAAGATATTAACACAAATTTTGGATATATGATGAAGAATGACATTTGGAATACACACATCCATATCCTAGGAGTATAGATACACAATAGACATGCATAGTGAAGAAAATAACTTTTCGATACCCTAAAGTAACTTTTCCTTACTGTTTTAGAATTGTAATATAAATACTCCCTTTGCAAGTACGTGTTTTCTCTATTTTTTAATATTTAATCTGGCCATTTCTCAAGTAATACTGATCGTTACTTATCACTTTTAAGTGTCTCGTTAATAAAAATTTATAATTTAAGTTTAAAAACCTGGTCAGGGGCGGTTGTACCGGGACAGAAGCGAATAGTGACAAAGAAGATTAATAATATTGTCTTGGTTGCATGGAATCCTATAGCACAGCACAAGCAAATCAAATAAAAACTAGGTGCAATGTACTGAATGTAAGGATTGATCACACGAAGAATGCACCAGCCAAAACGTTTTTTATTTCTGCCAGAATGGCGACACCGCATAATTGCTTATAAATTTTACTTTTTTCATTTATTATTATATTTAAAATCAGTAAGTATTTTAATTTTGTAAAGTTAAATTTGTGCTACTACCGACTCCATGCAGTGTTACAACCGACCAGGGTTCAGGGACGATTGTAACACTTTCTCCGCTTCTGATTTTTTATTAATAACCGGAATACAGCGAAACTGTTGTGGCTCAAATAATGTCAGATAAGTAAGTAACATTTTCGTAAAACAAACTGTTGCTGTAACTGTAATAGTTTTTGCGTAATCGTATTCCAAAGTCAAAGTGTTACTACCGCCCCCGATCTACCCTACTACGTGCTATTATAATATTTTAACAATATGCACCTTGTAAAAATTATTTGAGCATTCAAATAAGCCTCGATGAAAGAGTTCTTTAAATGAATTGACTTCATAGAAATCCGTTTGTAAAGAAACAAGCTTCTATCTTCTATACAGGGTGATTCATAAATGCATGTCAATACTTGAGGGGGTAAATCTACGCACTAATATAAGAAAAAACGTCATTATTTAATGTTCACATATACTATCCATTGCTTTAATCATCCATAACTCAAAAACTAAAGTATATAGGACATACCTAGGTTCCTATGACGTTACTTATATTAATCTGCAAATTCATCCCCCGAAATATTGATATGCATTTATGAATCAGGCTGTATATATATATTTACTACTTCCACCTATTCCATTCCCTGTTTTATTTCTATCTGGCCCCATTACACTGCTATCCAAGGCAAGTACTATTCACTACCTCCTATACAAGACAATATGAAGGAACCACGCAACTCGGAGATTACCAGACCTTCGTTTGTCAAAAACAAATACCCCTTCCCGACTAGGGAATAACGCGCTAGAGTAAATGGTCATTCCTATGTAACAGATCTCCTTAGCCGCACTTGCGACACAATTATCGTAGCTTCGGAGTATACGTGTACCAAGCAGTAATGAGATCTCGAAATGCACGTGCCTCCACAAAAGAGAGCTCCGCAGCGCGCGCGAGTTCTGTGGGAATAGCGATAATTACACTCGATGTTTGCCACCTCATCTACTGTCGAGGCATTACTATTTGGCTGGCAACCAAATACCATCTCTCGCCCCAACGAACTCCTTTACCACCCACTCTTCCT
This sequence comes from Andrena cerasifolii, assembly GCF_050908995.1. NCBI lineage: Eukaryota > Metazoa > Arthropoda > Insecta > Hymenoptera > Andrenidae > Andrena > Andrena cerasifolii. The sequence continues at coordinate 21,166,231 of NC_135119.1, read as the reverse complement.
GGAAATCTCATCTTTGCTCGGTACACCTATACCTCGGGGAGGGCCTCGAAGAGCCACCGGCCCCTTTGACGACGCTGGCCAGCGTCAAGATCGCTCTGGTTTTCGGTTACACTAACGCCAGCCGTGGAACCGCGAGGTTTCTATAAATGCAAGCGCAGGACAGCTGCACGAGCACGGCCGCGAATTTTATACGTGTAATTGAGGTTTATGGTTAGTTTAACAGCCGGGTCAGCTACCGCGGGATTTCCTGGACGTTCGAGGCCGCGTTCCTGCTAATTTGAAATTGTGCACGCGTTCTCGTTGCGAATATAATTTGCACAGTATCGATGCCGCTTTTGCATCGCCGTCATTTGCCAACTTGCCGTTGAATTATGCATCACGTGCCCCGAGCAAATTAATAAACTGAGTTTCGAGGTAGTCGGACCTTCGGTAAGTTCCACGGAAAGTCTCCCTAATTCGCGGGCGGCTAGAGAGGGATGGATGGCGAGCCACCGGATCGCTGTAAATGTTTTACAAGCGTGCCGGCATTGTATCTTCGCCGGCGTCTGAATTTAATACGCCAATGGTATCGGGTGATAGCTGCATAGCCCGTCGAATGAAAGGCAGATGCAATTTAAAGGCTGCTGCATTTTCTAGTAGCTATTCCACTCTGAATAAAGACGGTATCGCGGGGACGGGAGAATCTTCGGAACAAGTAAAATATAAAAATTGCAGGCTGAATAAGTAATGAAGCAGATTGAGGAACACGATACTCCTTTCTCCGTTTAAAGCGAAAGGCTGTGTTCTCCCTGCTTGCAGCTTCCAGCAAGGGATTGGAATGTAGGAATACAAGGACAAACTGCATGAAAGAAATTCTCGTGATCTGAATTCAGAGAAGCATTGGGAAATCACGTTGTACGATGCAAGTTTATTACAACTTTGTTTTTGTGAAACTAAAATAGGATTCATATTGATGGTGGTTTCGTTATGCTTTTTATATTGACGAAAGTGTGGCATTGGAACTGAATGCATCGAGTTAGAAGAATTCGTCAAAGCTTTCACAAATACGTTAACATGTGTAAGGACTGTACTGAGTCTCTGGGTGACAATTTTGGAAAAATTAAATAAACATGTTTCTATGTATTATTCTCTTAATTTTTGGGGTACTTCTGTGTTTTAGAATGCAACACTAAGATGTTTTGGGAAATTTTTATATTTAATGAATTAATAGCGGACGGTAATAAATGTTTGTCACTAATTAACAAGATAAATGCAATTCGCTGGTTCATTGTTTGTTACGTGCTGGTGATCACTGTAAAATGTAATTGACAGATTCTTAATTTAAATGAAACTTGTACTGATCTTATCGCTCTTAATAAAACTTCAACAATTGTAAGATTTGATTAAAACAGAATCGTTTTCAGTACAACTCTTTTGTAGGAAAGAATCGCTATTGAGAACGATTTAAGTTGTGTTCTGTATTATTTTCTCTATCCACTTTACTTCTCCTATTTCAGATTTTAAATAAGAAGCACAAGCACCGCCTGCAAAATTGTCTTTGAGCTTACTGCCCCTCGTACCACGTTGCACAAGTAAGTCCACAGGAGTCAGCAGGTGTTGTCACGAACTTTAAATTCACATACCAGGAGTACATTGAGATCTTATGTTCATATGGCATTCACCTGGCGAGTTAAATTTCGTTCGAATTTGCAAAATTCATGAACTCTGTCAGTTTATAATAAACCCTACTGAAGAACCAATAACCGAGAAAAGAATATATTAACCAATTCTTTAAACTAAATAAAAACAACCAACCCTTCTCTGCTCCCCAAAAAATTCTCACTCAAATTTCTTATTTTTAAATTCACTGTTATCGTATATTATTACTTTGTAATTTTAGTATTTCTTCAAAAAATAAGAATTTTTTGACATTTTGAATTTTACATGCGACCTGATAAGAAATTCGCAACCTCCCACTTCAATCATATACAAACCCTGGCATTTTCTAAAATCTACCACACACCAATCACTGTTAAGAAGTTCCGACCTCTGCACATCTTACTCAAAAGTTTAAGGCGGAGTCACACGTTCCATGACGGTGCAGTGTCAGTGGTCTCTGTGTTTCAGTGTCAGTACCACGAACAAGTGTGAACTGCTAAATTCCAAAACAGGGAAACGATATTCTTTTCTATTCTAAGCAATTACTAACCGGCACTGACGGCACCGAACCGGCAGGAAACTGATACATGTGAATACGCCTTTAATCGGTGTTTCGAAGAGAAACGAGCCAGGTAGTGCGGCCTTACACGAATTACTTTCTTCGGTGGGATTTCGCTTAAGCCAGCGAAATTTATTTGAACTCTTCACGCGGCGAGCTACACGGCCCGTATGCCGCAGGATGCGGTCATAATTTTGAGAAACGCCCCCCCACCGGTTACGCCGACAATTCCCAGCGTAATGTCCTCGACAATTCATTCCCAAATGGCCTGAACGGCAATTCTTAGCCGGCGTTGCACAAATCTTACGTGCACGCGGGTCAGCGGGACTGCGTCCACGCCGCGGATACATTTTCACCTGCTAATACGCCATTTTATGGCACCGCTTGTACTCCTCGCCGTGTACCTACCGCTAAAAGAGGCTCTCGCGTGAGGATTTGCTTGGAGTTTCCTTTCCTTCCACAAGTACATCAGGAAATGGGGATGATTCAACGGCAATGCCTGTATCATTCTTCCAGTAGGAACTTGAAGAGGGAATTAAAAAATCACCTACCACTTTTGTATAAAAATTGAAGAGTGTAGATATGTCTGAGATTAAGGATATGATGTCTTTGTATTCTTGGGACTGTTTTGGATTTTAGGGGGATATATGATCAAGTTAATTTCTTCTAGGTGGAGGTCACGTCAGGGTCATTTTTCATTTTTTAACACGGCAATTTATGATGTTAAATACCTAAGTTTCGTGGCCAATTCTTGCGAGGTTGATGTCATACTGGGGAAACATGTGTTGTGTCATTTAACGAACATGGTCTACGGTTACAATGAAAGTAACTTGATCACGAAATTAAGCAACCCCTGAACCACGAACATTTTGTACTTCGGTTGATCTTGCAGATATCTTAGAGCATATATATGCTCTAAGGGAGATATTAAGCGTGTAATGTTCCTAATTTCATACTCTGTTTACTTCATTTAATATGTAGAGGTTAAAGCAGCCTCGGAGGAGGGATTCAGAGAGAGGGTTCCGTACAACCCTCATAAACTGCTCGTTGTGTATTGATCTACTAAAGTGCTAAGCTTCACTGCATTGATTATCGAGTATTCTTTAGCATATACTTACTGTTTCGTTCGAAAAGCTCGATCGTTTGGTTGAAAAACGACCAACTTACCAAAAACTAATTGCACGCATACTCGGTGTTAATGAGTTCAAGGCTTGATACCTAATTTGAATAATTTTTTTTAAAGGCGTCAGTTGAATCACTCGAGGTGAAGGAAATATGAAGGGTAAGGGGAAAAACAGGGAATGTCACAAAACAGCTTTATCGACAAAATTAAATTTTAATACTTTATTCCAGTAAAGAGCAGGGTTCAATGAATTTAATTTTCTTATATAATTATGTTCTTAAATAACTTCATATTTTGTTCCAGTGAAAAGTGTACTTAGTATACCAAATCTTCAACGTTATCTTACAGGGCTATTTGAACTTTATAACCCTTTTTTGTAATTCGACAATTCTGTAGTCCCAGTTGCCACCAACAAAATATGCTTTAAATCGCAAATTCACGACAAATGGACATTCCCAGTTTTTGAAACTATGTTTTTTAAGCTTGGTTTTTACAATTAGGAGGAGCTTAGCGAGTTACATGGCAAGTTTACCGATTCTAGCCAGTGTAATGAATTTTAAAAACTCGCATTTAATTTTAAATAACATTAGCATAATAACTGCACCTGGAATATATACATATATGAATTTGCATAATTTAATTACTCTCGTCAAGATTATATTTAACAGTATTTTCGCTACTTTAAAATTCAGAATTCGGGGACTACTCACGCGGACTACACGCGATACTCCCTCAGTATAATGAACGCAGGTTAAAAGTTCGACAGCATTGCAGCGAATTTAATAAAAGTACGAAGACAATGGCTGTTTGTTATAGGAACTACAAGAGGGCGGTGTGTTAAGGTTAAAAGGCAAGAATAAACGGCGGCCGCGAGTGGACAATGGAAAAGACTCGACAAAGACTCGTGTTATGAGCGGCGCAACAATGAAGTTCGGAGGTTACGAAATGGGGCCTGAATGCATTCACAGTTTGCTTTATGACACTGCTCGCAAGATCGAATCGACTGATATTGTGCTGTACCAGCGACTTGAACGCGTTTAAATAGATGCATTATACTCTGCCAATAAGTTTTTATAGCCGTCTCTTATCGGTGTCTCACGGTGACAATAACAGATGAATACAGCTATCCTACATTCCTGCGTTTCAATTAGACGGTGTCAGTATTCACGAGAAGCTCTCTTGAGACGAGTCGATTCAAAACTGCTGTCATCAGTGGAGGGCCAAAAGGTCCTGGCACCCCCAAAGAAGGGTCTTCCTTTCTATTCTTTAAATAAATTGTTATAATCACCATAAGAGTTTTATTGAATTTGCAATAAAAATATTTTTATCCGTTCAACTCGGCTCCCACCAAGATTAAATCCTGAGTGAGCCACTGGCTGTCATACTTCATGAAAATATAATGAAGCTCTTCTGATACACCATTCTGCAGACTTAAAGAAGTGGATGCCCCTTTCTTTAACTTAAAAAGATAGTTATAGTTCCATATCTAATTTTACTTTGAAATAAACATACTACATATTTAAGAGACCTGAAATAAAAGCTAATTAAAGGAGATTAATTAGCAACTAGAACCACAGAAATTCCATACAAACTGCTATAAACGCAGAAAATACATCTCGTCTGTATTTTACCTTTTCCCTGCACTTCAGAGTGACACGAATTGAAAGTGATACGAGCTACCGAACGGCTAACATATATCATTAAAAAAAAAGCGAGTCCCGTGGACAGGTTTCTCACAAAAGAGCAGGCCATAAAACCACTGAACGCAGGGCACAATGAACGGCCTTGATTTTCCTATTGTCCGTCTATCAGTATCGCCTCCAGCAGTCAGCATTTGCGAGCCGTTATCATCGATCTCCTCGCTATCGGCCATCTCTTTTCCTCCCGTTCCGCTACGAGACCGTCGATATCACGGGCATATCCAGGACGGGGGTGGGCGAACAGCAGGGCGCAAGGGAACGGTGGACCATGGCTGCTCGAGTCTCATGTTTATGAAGTGTGCATAGTCCTCCACTTATGAATAATGTTACAGCCGAAGCTGTTCTGTATCAGAACGCAACGTGACGTAACGTAACGCCACCGGTGAGGGCGGCGAGAGTATAGATCCAGCGAGCGTGATGGCCCCTTTCTATCGATAGCGTGCTCGATTATGGTCACGGGGCCGTGCGACTTCGAGAAGAGACGGAAACACGGTGCGGAAATACCGGAGGAGCTTTGGAAAAGGCTATCCGTCTGTCTTTTGAAATTTTTCGACATTTCAATTTCATCTCCACTTTGCCCCCTAAACACAAGTTGCGATTACGTCGTAAGGAGCTGACGAATTTCTGACCGTCGCTTCAAACATACATCTTCTTCTAAACTTGTTTAGGATTACATTGTACATATGACCCACTCGCGACACTTGGTCGGAGAAAGTGGTCACATCCATATTTTAGCGATAAGCGAGAAACATAAATCTTTCGCAAGAGACTTGTTAAATTGCGTTCTCGACCTCGTGCCAGTCGACATAGCATCAATTCATCGCTATTTGAAGGGGTTGCTGGTGACGTCAGGGGCCTAAGGGTTTTCCCACCTCGACACTGGACTGTGCCCCGAGGCGTGGGAGCTGATGCCCACGCACACCACTTTCCACAGGCTCACTGAGGTCGCAATGGAGGGGTGATTGCGGGCAGCACGACGCTGATTGGGCAAGGCCGATTTTCCGATCACCACGAAGGAGGGTGGAGCGGCTGCAAGGAGGCCCGAGGTCGAGAAAACGGCAGAAGAACATTGACACTCTGTAGAGTTCGACCATTTTCACGAGTTCATATTTTGTCATATAGTACATTACAGTTCACACATTTTTACTATATTGTTAATTTCGTTTAGTTAAGTTTATTGAATAAAGTTGCGAAAAATCAATTGAATATTTTTAACCCTATCGAGGGTGGTCCTTCATTAGTCGGCACTCGGTTGCAAAGTAAACCAACTCCGAACGAATTCCATTCAACCTCGGGGATTAAACAAACCTACTGCTGTGTTTGACACACGAGCATGTCCAAAATACGAGTGAAGAACCACGGTTCCTCGTTCACCAAAATCGCTCAAGACTTCGACTGGCGTCGCGTCTCCACGCCGAAGGGTTTGCATCCTATGCACCCCCTGTTTTCTCCTGCGTTTACGTTCATATTTCCTGGGAAGCATCGGAATTCGAAAATATTGTCCACGAGTCCCCGAATAAGCTGAATGTCCCAATTTCTGCTGATATAAGAGGTAACTCGTCATAAAGAAGGTGTAAAAAATTTGTTTGCGATGAAAATTTGCAGAGTAATTGATTAATTCTTTAATAATAAATCAACCAATTGAAAAACTATTTAAAAAATATATCTCAAGATGTTTAGCTATTAGTAATTCGTAATTAAATATATAATCCTCTCAATGTGTAAATAATTTAGAATTATTTTGTTGCAACTATAGTACAAACGTAACGCATATAATAAAAATACGAAATAATCAGAAATGGGGGCATGAGCAGAAATTGGGACATCCACCTTATTTGTTCAAGGGCCAATTAAGTAAAAGTTCCTGGGCAGTGGTTCCCAGAAAAGCCCTCGCGAACTCGAAGGGTCATTTTTCGAAACCTTACGCCGCTCGAAACTGGTAACTACCCTTTGTCCGCGTCGGCGCAGAATCTTTAGAAATTTCGAGCTATTCCCAGAAGAAGCATTCCGCCCCACCGAGGAATGTAATACTTGCACGCGATATAAGAACAGGCGGCGGGAAAAAGCTAACGAGGAGCAGCGCGGGAAACAGCGAGGCAGCGATCCGCGCTGCGGGCGTCCCCCGTTTCCTTGATCGGCTGCGATTTGCGCCGGGGCACTTGCAAAAACGTTTTCGGAAGCACCGACGGCTCAGGAGAATCGGAAAGTTATGATTTGCCAGGAAGCTGCGGAAACGGAAGAGCGATTCGTTGAATGGACATCCTGATTGATCAATCGGGGGAACGATCGGCGCAATCACGGCCCATCCTGTGCCCCCGGACGGTTGAAGCCGGCGGAAAATGCTCCCGTCGGCGGAGGGGGCGGCAGGGGCGTCTCGTAAAGAGTCGAACTTCGCGAGCCCGCCCGCGCAAAAACGTCACGTACAGCCGTTGGGAGTGGATCTACAATGGTTGTAAAAAGTTTTTAACCAGAACGCGCCACGCCATTTCCGTTTCTTTAAACGAGGAACATCGGGAAGTTCAGCTCTGTCTGTTCGGAGTTTAACGTTCCAGCTATTACAAGAACGCTCGGGCCTTTATCTGCACGGCCTCGAACGGAGGGGAGGGGTCCGTGGTTTATCGAGCGCGTGTTAGGAACGGTCCCCTGGATGAATTTTAAGTAATCGCCACGGCCGATTGGATTTAGCCGCACTCCGTCTAATTTAATTAACGCTTTACGCTCGAACTTGCTTTGTTACTTTAATCGCCGAGCGAGGTTCCACGCCCGCCCGTGGAGAACGACCAAGTTGCACCACCCACCTATCCAACGCTCCACATTACCGCTGGGCGTTCGATTGTTATTCGAATTGTATTACGGGAAATTGCGCGTTTCTTGGCGCGATAACTTCGCGTCCCTCCGCTGTGTGGGCGCGCGAGCGCAGGGTACTTGGGCTGTTCCGAGTACCTCCGCTTGGTATCAGGATGGCTCGGGGGTTTGGAAGTTATCTTTTGTGCCGAATGTGGCTTAGTTTGGCAACTAGTGTTATAAATGGAATAACGTGACGGACTGAGGTGATAGGCCTCGTGGGGCAGGTAGCTAAAACAGACATCAGTACAGTTCTTACCCACGTTACAGGACTCTTACATTTAGTCTAATAAACAACTGCTGAACAAATCGGTAGCCCGTATCACCGAGTCAATTGCGCATTTATTCATCATCTGCATCTCGAAATACTGAGTTCCACTATGAGGAGAATTCAAAAATCAGCCGAGCAAATGAAGCACCACGCATGATTGACAATGACTTCCTATCAAGATCGTCGAGCGGTGGAGAAATCATTGATTCGTGAACTGTCAGGCGGGGAATATTAATTCCTGCCCGGCATCGCTAAACCCGCTATTAATTACCGTAGACCAATTAACCGTAACGAATGGCTTCTTTGTTAACGACACAGCCAGCGTAATAATGGACACGCGTATACGCGTTATCTCCGGTTACACGAGGACGGCTCTGCAACAATAACGTGAACGCGCCGTTATACGAGATGTTACATCGACCGTTTGGGTTTCATGAGCGCGTGTTTGCTCAACGGAAATGGAAAAATTAGCTGATACGTCGATCACGGAGCGCTCCCATTTGAACCAATCCAGGGTGAAATCACGCGACTAATGTTTCCTGTTGCTGCGCACGGCTAAATAATTTTGCAAGTGCGCTACATATATAGCTGCGCTCTCTCGAGGACAGAAGAATTGAGGGGCTCGTAACAACAAACCAACCGTGTCAATTTTTCCTGTTTTCCAGGAGAGTATAAAACATTCTAGCACCTTCAATCTTTGTTCAATTTATTATTAATTTTTTTATTTTAATATTCATCATATTACATAATATTGGTGTGGGCGTTATCTGTAATTATATCGCAGAAGAACTGTATCCAATTAAATGCGGTTGTTTTTGGAGTAAGACATTTCCAAATTAGTTCGACATAGCGAACGACGTACCTTGAGTTGAACTAAACATTCTTTATTGAATAAGAAACACAAATAATAGAATACTTATAAAACCAATAGTCATCTTCCCTAGCGGCTGTTATCAGATTGAATACTCTCGATGTTATGTGAGTCTCCTCCACTGGCGACAGCTCAGTGTGGAATGACTGGCTTCCTTCTTTCAAATAAGGGAGCAGTTTCCGTAAATCATTCATTTTTGAAGGATTGATGTTAATACCGTGCTTGTAAAGTGGTTGGGACTGTCAATTCTTGCGACAAAAAGCTTTGACAAACTTTGGTTTTGTAGAATCGATCAATTTTCTAATGAAACTAATGAAAAGCATATCGAGACACCGAAATATTAAATAAACCTATATATTATATAACGTTTTAAATCTACTTTCGTGCTGTCTGTAAGTTTCCGTATCGGATTAACCTTTTCAGAGACATCTAGGGCTAGGGCACCTTGTGCTATGACAGGCGGTAATTCCCGATCTGAATGCATTATTAACGACGCCCTTAATTTCGTCTAAACTCGACTGATGGGTGATTGAAGCCCGGGCACGCATGTGAGCTGCTCCTTCACGTGGAGGAAATAAAATGGTGTCCCAGTAGGGACAGGGTAAGGTGGACGGGGTGGAAAAAAAGAGAGAAAAATTCTGACCAGTTCGGCGAGGGCGCGGGGCAAGGGGCGGTGGGATAAAGGGACGATGGGAAAACCATCGGAAAATGGAGCAGTTGAGCAGAACGAGAAGGAACGACGTGGTTCGTTAACGCTTTCATTGGAGAGCGATTCTTCACAAAGCCAATATAGCCGGGGCCCCTGTTCTCATTTACTGGCTTGTACATAGCCACTGCAATGGTTACGTTTATCCGCCGGAGACTTCTGCAGCCCGTGTGATTCGTTTAAGTCATCAGCGACAGATCGGGCTACCTTAATGGCGTTCTCGCGATGCCCCTTCATTCCGGTCAACAGGAATTCGGACGGGCGTATTTCTTTACCCAGAATCGCTGATCGAAATTTATTTAAGCGCCCCTAACGTTTCACCTCGTCGAGCGGTTTCGTTAAAGAACGGATGCTTGTCCTCTGCAGGACCGCGTGAGAATTGTGTGCCGAAGCTTTAAAGGCAACGTAAGCAGTATCGGTACGATTACATTATTTACAGGGAGGGCTGTGAATTAATATTGCACGGATATCCTCTTTTGGATTTTTGAATGCAAGAAAGAGCATGGAAGACGATCACGTACCACTTTCAGCTGCTTCGCAGTTACAATAAACCTGACATAATAAAATTCCCTTGCAACTTACGGCACAAGTTCGCCAAGTAGATGATACAAATCACCGCGTAAGGGTACTATAATCGCTTATCGCTGCGCTAGCCCTGCCAAGTGTCCTCCCCCGAATAAAATTAGCGTTCCGTCCCAGCGAAGGCGCACAAACAGACCCAAAAATTCGGAATCACATTTCACAGACAACGCGGCGGCCTGCGAGTTCCTAACGTACATAGACACCGGCCATTTCGCGACGAGAGCACTACCGTTTCGAAATGGTGGTTAACGGATAGGAAAGAGGAAGCAGCGAGCGCGGTTAGCCGTGTGTAAAGAATTCCCGTTGTCGATGCCGCAAACTTTCGCTATAAACCACCAATTCTACCCCCCCATACTCTGCGCAGGCTCGTATATTTGCAACGTTCACAGCGAGCGCGGGCAAACTTTATGCGCATGTAGTCGCACAGACACTCTACACTCTTTGACACACGATCTGCAATCGGGCGCGAGCGTTGCCCAAGTACGTGCATTTGTCACGCGTTTCTTTTCAAATGATGTATCGTATATTTGAGGATGGTGGTTCAGGACAAAGCTGATCAGCATCTGCTTGTTCGGCTTGAAGTAAGATCCGTTAACAGTTCTAGGGGAACTTCGAATAAAAAACTCATGAACAGATTGTGTTGTATATTTAGTCTTTTGGCCTAGGCTTCTTTGCATCGTTATCTAGCTTTAACTCAAGCTGTATTTCACAACTAGTAATTACTAATATTATATATCGACAGAAATGTTTGGTGGAGAAAGCACGACCTTACCCCTTAAGGGGGTATACCCGTTTGAACCCTCGGAAAATGTGTACATTTGGTGGATTTTTTTACAAGTCAACGGCTTGATGAAGATTTCCCGTTTTTTTACTATCTTTACATAGTATTATGAGCTACTTTAAAAAAAAGTTTCAGTTAAATAACTATTGTTTTTCGGAAGTTATGCATACATATCTGAAAGTCTCTCGGTTTTAGACGGCTAAACGGTGGGCCTAAAAACTCACGCTACGTTCAACTAATTCACTTCCAATTCTGCATGCAGGATCGTAATAAGATTCCACATCGTACAACGAGGGCTTTTTTTATTCCGATTCTCCGTTTATTATTTATAAAGAAAAAGGTGGCCTTTTCTCTTAGAAAAATGTAACTTTACCTTTGATCTCTCACCATTTCTTTATTTTTCAACATTTTCAAAATCTGGCCCGTTGGACGATAGCTATTGACATACTTTATAAGAAGATTTTATTGTTTTTGATTTCAGACACGACGTACAGCTGTTTTCAGGTCCACGGTTTAGCCGTCTAAAATCGAGAGACTTTCGGATATGTATGCATAATTTCCGAAAAACAATAGTTTTTTAACTGAAACTTTTTTTTTAAGTAGCTCATAATACTATGTAAATATAGTAAAAAAACGGGAAATCTTCATCGAGCCGTTGACTTGTAAAAAAATCCACAAAATGTACACATTTTCCGAGGGTTCAAACGGGTACACCCCCTTAAACACTGTATGTGTAACGACTTGCTTTGTACGAATTTAAATCTTGGAGTGCAAAATGTGTTTGACAGATAAACTAAAACGGAAGGCGCCCATTTTTAGCAGTTCGAGTGCAGTTAAACCCTTCAAATTATTAAATATTGCTACTCCCATAAAACTGAAACGTATCTTCCTCACGCATCGATTACCCTTTCGCGGGATTTACACTGACGTTTCCAGCTTCAGCAGCGAACAGCAGGCAGCGGCGGGTAAAACGCGAGGAATAAATTCTCCCGGCGGGCGTCTACAATCTCAGAAACAATACGGAAGCAAACAAAAATAAATTTGCCACTCGCGCGTCTACCGTCGCACCAGCGCAAGCAAATAATTCCTCATAACGACGGATTACGGGGCGAGGAAGAAAACGCAAACCTCCCTATATCATCAAAGGGCACCGTAGTGTCTCTCTTCATCTTCCTCCCCGCCACCCCGAACCCCGCCTTCCTCCGGAGCTTCCCTTTCGTCTGAGAACGGTTCGTCTTAACCACGGATGCGCAAGTTGCGCGTCGACTGCACGGAAATTCGCAAAGTGTCCGCATAAATCGCTGCAAGTAGGTCGCGAAAACAGCCTCGTTACTTTGTCGTTCCGCCCGCGTCTCGACGCCGATGCGTCCCGTGCACCGGGGCGTCCTCGCTCGCGCTGGGGCCAGCCTTGGAGGTCGCGACGAAAAGACTGCTGTATCAGTCACAGTTGCGTCAGAGGCGTGCAGTTTCTGTTGTTTGTGGAGGTAGGGAAATTCTGGGAAATGCATATCCTCGCGGAAAACAGACAGAGAAATAAGACTAAAATAGTAATAATATGACTTTTTTGCTACGTAATTGCATATTAGTGCGTGGGCCATAGAACAGGAATTATTTTAGGGCAGAAAATTATTTTAGGAAGTTGTTAGAGATTTTAGTGCACAGGGTGGGGTTGAAGAGATGTTTCATACTGTCGAATAACGGATGCAGGGTTCATTTTGACCCATATTAAATATCAAACTGTGTGCGTTACTTGGAGGGGCTAAGGATTTTAGATCGTAGAAACGTCAGGATGTAATATGAAAGCTTATTGCATTGCACGTATGAAAATTAAAGTATTCTCCTCCAAAAGTTAAGACTAAGCTTGATCGGAATGAAAATATGTTGTATTACACATGCTGTTGTTTGGGGTACGAGAATTTGGCCAGAGTTTTGGCAAGCAGCCACGAACGTTACATTCTTTTGAGCACTGTTACCATGTTACTAATCTAGATGGTACCCCTGACAGGAACTTGGCCAGCGGGGATCACTGGGTTTGTGGACACTGGCATTCAGGGCCATTTCCTTGACAGTGGATTGTGCATTCTGAAGGCCTGTTGTCTTGAGAGTTTCAAACATTCTTAATTCTTATTCGGGCTGTTTATCTGCAGTCTAACCTCGTTGAAACTCTGTATATCCGCAAGTATGTTAACTTATGTTTCATACGTATTGCACTGAGGAAGCACAGTTAGGAAGCTGGCTACTAGTGTTCCTGATTTCTCGATATTTTTTGTTCCTCGAGAAATCAGAAATCAGATCATATTTCTTGAGAATTCTTTGCTCGACATAAATTCTTCGACTTATTCAGTGACGATGAAGACTCATTCCACTGGCACCGATTGTAATGCACACGCAGATGATTTTGATAATTCCTTCACGCTGGCCATATCAAAAGCAGGTCTCTAATCTAGCCGTATGCCTAAGTGTTCGTTGTGCGAACGCAAAGTGCAGCCACGTTCACGCAAAGCCCGTGGGAATTTTCAGAGTCGCCGAACAGATTTCGAATAACCCTGTACATTTATGGCAACGAAGCGTATTTAGCCGAACAATCTTATCTTCCACGTCGACAGCGCTTTCCGCTCCGCAGAGACTCTCGCAAATTATTCGCAGGCTAATTATTTTGTGCGGGTTGCTCGGCTCCCACGGCTCTCCATATAACACCGAGCTGAGGAACAGTGCCGACTCTCCTTCTCCGAATTTCACAAACGAAAGGATCGTAGACGAATTTTCTTGGCGTGAAGCTGCTGAATACGGAAGAAAAAAGTCCTTTCGAGATCGTGGTGGTGAGAAGTAAATAGGATCGTTACATTAGTAAAGATATCATACGATTTGTTAGGGAAACCTATTTACTTGATATGATCGATATTAGAATCGTTCTAGACAGGTTTTAGGATGTGTGTGTGTGTGTGTGTGTGTGCAGAAGGACGTGGTTCAAAGAACGCAGAGATTATTTGCCGCGAACACAGTGCAAAATAAGCCGTAGAAACTATAAAAATTATTCTTGCTCGCGTAGATGTCAAATACATAATCGAAGGAGGTTAAGAAATCAAAGAATTAACATCGATTTATCGCCAAACCGTGGAGTGTGGCGTACAAATTCGACACGCATAGACGCTGACAGTAGAAGAGACTAGTAATAGTCAGACGCAGCGAGGCTGCAATAGGACATTTCACTCCACACTTACAAATTTAACGCAAAAGATCAGCCTGCTTTTGATACTAGGTATGAAGTACCATTTTCTTTTGACTGTTTTCCTATAACAAAATATTTCTCCCCTGTCCTCAACATCCGCTAAAATATGTATTAGGTCGGAGCAAAAGTTCGTTCGCTTTACGTATCGAACCACAGTCGTTCTTAAAAGTAAAAATATATTACACGTTTCTTTAATTAAAGTATTTTCCTAGGCTACCTATGACCTTTGCCACTTTTCTGGTAAAAGTACAAGAAGGTGTACTAAAAAGAGATATTTCCGCCAATTCAGAGTTAAATATTACAAAAGGAGAATGGTAGAAATTGCTAAATTTTGGACCTGGCTGGCAACGAAAGTTTCTTATAGGACATGCTTCTACAGGTCTTAAGGAATCCAAAATACATAATTATATACCCTGGAGGCGCTGTGAAATTTATAAATAATAAGCGAATATTAAAAAAAAATATTTTTTCGAAAACTCTTTCCGACGAATATATAGACCTTCAGAAACGGTATAACATTTATTTAAATGTTCCTTCGAAATCTTTTGTAATTTACGAATTACAAGCGCATAAGTAAAAGGGTAGGTAAGTGAGAAAAGTATACAATAAAACATTAACTCAAAACGGTGTTTCTTAACAATACTATTATTTTTCTGGCAAATATTGTCTGTTATTTGGAATATTTTTACTAACGGAATTTTGCTAACGACGATATTCCGAACTTTATGTTTACTTTTAATAACTATCCCATCGTCTCCAGGGCAAACAACCATGCACCTCGGATTCGCCAAGACCTGCAGAAACGTATCCTGTAAAAGACCCTCGCTGCCAGCCAGGTCCAAAGTTGACCAGTTCCTACCATTCGCCTTATCGAAGCATCCACTGCGTCTATCCATTCCCTAAGAACCGAACGGTCGCTCCCAGTGACCATCAGCCCACCACCAAAGGCCAGCCCTACAGCCAAAAATTCCGACAACTAACACCAGAACGAGGCTGTTGCTAGCGCGTTATCTCGATATTGGCCGAGCCATTGATGCTCCCCGCTTCGCGAAAATAGCGGATCGCTGGCCCCGAGGAAGCTCCACAGCGACTGCCAGTAAAGGCGACACTTTCGGAATTTCTTTCGCGATTTATAGCCAGCTCAGCCCCGTCGCTGACTTCCCGGTGTTCCCGGAAAACTGGCATGTGTTACAACTTTCGGGGCGCGGGACCCGCAGCCGCGATAAACTTGCGACTCGTAGATTCGTCTGGCGTCAGATTCCACTCGTATTTCTTAGGAGGAGATTGGATATTTGTTATACCGCTGAGCGATAACGGGCCTCCTCTTCTTTCGGGCATCCGCCGGCAGTGATTCACGAGCCGGGGATGTAAGTGCTGATACAAAACGTTCTATCCACGAGAGACTGTCTCACCCCGCGATTTCTAACTAGATTAGCACAGCGTCGATACCTCGATTCTAGATGAGTATGTGCCTACTTTACGTCACGTGTGGTGGCTTCGCAGGACGGTTGCGGGATTAGACAGGTTGTTACGATTTGGATGAAGGCAAGGTAACCCCAGAGTGGTTATCCACAGTCTTCGCTCGAGTCAAGTTCGCAAAAAGAGTTCATCGTAAGATATAGGGGGAGTCCGGGTGAGTTGACCATCTGGGAGAGTTGAGCCGCTTCAAATATCTGTTTTAAATTTCGCGGTGGGCGGGCGGTTGTCAAGCCATAGCGTGCGAATTCTTTACCGTTACTATGTCATGTAACGAAATGATGATCGGTAGTCTGCTGTAGCTGTCACTCAGGAAAACGTGATCAGAGTGAAATACAAAGTAAAAGCTCAATTAAAGTATATAAGATAATTATTGTAATGTCTAAAGTTTGTGGCTACTTATTATAAACTAAAGCAAATTGTTGTTTTTTTATTTCATTTGTTCCCGAGTTACAAAATATGGTCAAATCTCCCCACATGGTGGATCATACCTCCCAGCGCTCGGGGAGAGATGAGCCAAATCTCATTTTTTATAAAATTTAATTTAGTGCTTACATTTAATAACTTACTGAAATGATATAACCCTCCAATTATAGTCTGATAGCAAGGTTTTACTGTGATTTAAATATAAAATCGATGCATCTCATACCCTAGATTTCATGGACCTTCAAGTAAAAGGTGGTTCAACTCTCCCGGACTCCCCCTACCTTTTACAATCAGAATTAGAGCACTGACCAGTTGGGTGGAAGGGAATATAACAATTTGCTTTTTATTATTCATGAATTCTAATAGTTGGCAAAAGTTGCCTTTTGTATTATGGTGGTGCGTTGATGGGGGGTGAATGAAGGGAGTGACGCTGGCCTCCAAGCGTTGGAATCTAAGGTCCATTTAGGTGATAAGATATCGTGAGATATCGCATTGAATGGCGGGAGTTCAGTAGGCCTCCGAGTCCTGGAGTTTTGGGGTTGCAGGCGTGTTAAATGTCGCGCCATGTGGCGAAGGTTACGTATATAGGTCTCCAAGCATTGCTGCCTATGGTCGTTTCGGGGATAAGATATGTAGTTATTCTAGGGCGTTCCTAACAACGTGGTGTTCGTGAGCGGTTAGATTGCAATCTTCCGGGGGAACTTCAATAATTGTTGTTTTATCGAACAAGTCAAGAGAACTTGGGATAAGATTACAAGACTGTCGAGATCGCACGGCTGTATACAGGGTGCTCGAATACTAATGGCCATCTTTTTAGGGGGTGATTCTACAGGCCAAAATAAGACGAAAATGTAGAATAAATGTTTTTAATATCGCGCTTTGTTTTCGAGAAAATTGACTTCGTATTTTCTGTCAGAACAAATAAAGGAATCAAATTATAATTTACAAATTTGCACCTCCTTCTAGTTATTACCACAGATGTCTATCCAATATTCTATGCTTTACAGCAAAAATGAAATACTAATTCTCTCCAACTTTTCTTATATAAAATCAGAATCTAAATTTCGGGCGAAGCCGAGTAGTAAAGCTAGTAATACAATAAGCTACATATTAGAAATCGGCACTCAGAGATTACGAAATAATGAAGAAAACGGATTTACTTTCTAGTAGAAAGTACTGAAATTTAAACAGAATTCCTGAGTTTAAATACTACTTAATTACTTAGTTCTCTAAATGGGTTTTCGTCGCTACTGTGCAAGTATCGCGTATTGGTCGCAACCGGTCTCTTCAATTTTCTAAAAGTGAAATAAAATTCAGGTTGCGCTATCGATTTCAACATTCAGATAGGATATAACAAAGAAATACGACGTGCCGTATATCTGACGGGCAAACATATGTTACAGCCTTAACAGCGGGAAATTTCATCACAGTTGCAATAAATTTGTAACTTCGGGGATGCCTCGACGTCAGATTTTGGTCATATTTCTTAAGTTACGATCGGATATTTATTACACGTTGAACGATAACAGGGCCTCCTTCCGAAGATTTTATTTTGGCAATTTATAGCTGAAGAGCCTGACAGCAAGGAAATATTACTTGAATACCGTAACGATAACCTCGCGACGCGATGTAAAAAATATTGCTTCAAACGTGCTAGACACTTTTCAACGAAACTTCATCAGAATAGTTTCTCATGAATTTTTCATCTTCGGCTACAATGCATTCAGACTTCCTCGAATTATTTATTGCTTCATTAAACGGTATTGCTGTATCGTACATCGAAGTGCACTAATCCCGAATTGTAAACAATATATAGAAGAAATGAGAAGGTCGCAAAATAATGCCGCTTAGATTTTCGGATAATAAAGTGATTTTTCTGGTTTAAAAGAGCGAAGAAAGAATGAAGCTGTTCGTCAAAAATTTCTTGGTTCATTAATTTCATTCATTTGCATAGAAACGATGGTTCGCCGTGTCTCGATCGACCATTCATATTTGCAGTTACTAGCATGCAGCAATAAAACAGCGAAGCTAATAACTTTCTAGAAAACTACTATATGCAAAGCAGCGAATTAAACCGTATCTCGCGCAGAATTTCCGCGAGAATTAACTGCACGACTAGACGTTATCCGAATGGCACTGCCTTTTATCGCGAAACTAATTTGACATTCCGACAAAAGTGGTTAACCTGCTCCGAAATTCTGCGCTCTCGACAGAATTTTACGACCCGTGCACCTTAAACCGGAGTAACCCTTTCTATGAAGAATTCCTACGAACGAGTTCATACACACACACACACACACAAACGAAAGAAATGAAAGTACAATATTCCCATTAAAAAGTATTATTAAATACTCAGATTATACCTGATATCACTATTTCACTGAATTCCATTTACAATTTACAAAATACATTCTTAATATATATATATATTTCCAATCTACCCAACATCAGAAACATAATTTTCCAAAATTTTATTCAGGATTAAAAAAAAAGCACAGAAACCTTCGACTTTAAAAATTCCAATCAAGCCGATATCCCGTAACAGAACGTTAAAAAATCGATGGGTTGACAGCCGATATCCCATCCACGAATCTCGAATTCGCAGCACTGACGATTTAACTAACGACACTCGTCGAAATGCCACGCGTAAGCCCCGAACAACGAAGAAAACGAGTGGGATTTCCGCGGAAGATGTTCAACGCCCGGAACAGCTCGTTTGTTTCTGCAAATTGGAGCGGCGAGCGGTTAACATCAGCCTGAACCGTCAGCTAAAACCGTCGGCAAGTTTTGACAGACATCGCTAACGAGGCAACTAGCGGGTCCTTCTCGTAGGTGGATCTCCACCCCCCCTCCCTCTCCCGCGCCCCCTACGCCCAGCAGCGTGCCAATAAATTTTCGTCGGCCGGGGAAAATGAATGCTGCGAAAGAGGAAGTCCGCCGAATAATTCCTATCATCGCGCGTGCTTCGCTAAATTCATAACCCGACCCTTAAAAGGACACTCGAGTCTCCTCGAGGAGTCCCGCCTCCTCGGGCCGCGAGGCAGAGGCACTAAATCTTGGACTGCACTTAATTACATTCTCAGCCGACCGTTCCCCTCCGCGCAACCCCCTCCAGGAATGGGCTAACGATGTTTTTAATGTCTGGACTTAAAAAAAGCACCGCTGGAATACCTGGGGCCGACCGTGAACGTTAATGCGCCGCTCCGCAACGCCCGCCATGTTGCTTTGCTGAAGAGCCGCGGGGGGAACAAACGTCGAGACGGATAAATGGGGTGGAACATTGGGAGATTAGGAAGTTTTATTTTCCCTATCGGGGGTGAGGTATGGAAAGTTTGGTGGGCGTGATGATTTTTGGGTGTTCGAGAATCTGTGAGTTAAGGATTGATAGGGGGTGGGTGAAGAAGAAAGGGTTCAGCCGGGTAAGTATAGGGGAAACGGCCCCAGCACCGATTTTAGTATTTAGGTATACCAAATAATGCTGTTTGTCCAGAAAACCACTGAGAGAAATTTCAAATATCAACCCCCTATCGTTAGAGTGATATGGGGATAACAACCCTTAATTTCACAGATTTTTTCTCAACAACTACTTGAGATACCTGCTACGTGCATCTTGAAGAATTCAAATAAATACTAAAATTGGTGCTGGGGCGGTTTTCCCTATGCTTACCCGGCTAGACCCTTTGAGGAAGGGGTTGGAAATTAGTTACTTAGAAGTCTCTTGACTTATAAGATGTTAGACCCGACATGATTCGCAGTTTTCGTTTGTAAGCTACTCGGAGTGTTTGTTTTTTTTTTTAAAATGATTTATCGAATTTGTCCACTCGCTGTCACTCGATTCTCGAGTCCATAACCACCCACGTTACCGTCCTCCTCTTTCACCGTGGAAAGTGTCTATGGAGAAAATTTCTAGACGACGTAAGGTGTCCCAAGGCGACGCAGTTTAAACTCCGAAGTTTCGTCGATAATTTAATGAAATGACGTTTCAAAGGGGATATTAGATAACTGGAGTGCTTTTCACGGCATAATTACATCCTGTAATGGATATCTGATGAAATTTAATCGTTCATAAACCAATAGAACTTGCCGGGGAGAAACATTCTGCGTAGCTGCGGAAGCTACCCCGGCGAGGAGTAATATCGGGGGAAGCGAAGCAGCGGGGAAAAAAGTGTCGTTAATATTAAGTGCAACGAACTTGTTAACCGGTTTGTATTACGTGAACTGTAACTACTCTCCGAAGTCGCATAATTAACCAAGGTGTATACTTTCGCCAGACAGCCAAGAAAATGTCCGTTGAGTATCGTGTCTCTTAAAAACAACACGGCAAAGCGTAACTACCTCTAAATGGACGAATAATAGTGGACACTTCCGAGTAGGTCACTTTGTCCAAGTAACAATTTCGTATCATCGAAACATGAAGCTTTTCTATGCGATAGAAGTATTAAATTACTTCAAACAAAAAAGTTCCTTGTATGTATTTCTAGTATTTATACTTGAATTCTATTTTACATTACTCCGTGGTTAAACACCTTTGTAAAAAATTACCAGAATTAGCTATTTTTCCTGCATACATGTGCTCTTCTCAAAATACAGGGGAGCCCGGGGCTAGTTGGTACGTTTTTCAGTTTTCAATGTTTTTCATTTTTGTTTGAATTAATTACTTGATAACAAATATGCTAAAATATACTTTGGTCCTTCCTCTTTAATCTGTTGTAAATGAAAAGTTGAGAAAATACATACAAAATGAATGAAAAAATGTTATTTCGACGAAGGTAAAATGTACCAATTTACCCCACTGTGGACTAGTTGATACGTTATTCTGTTTTAATTTTTTTTTATTTTTTATTTGAATTAATTACTCAATAACAAATATGCCAAAATATACTTTGCTCCTTCCTCTTTAATATATAGTAAGCGAAAACTTGAGAAAATACATACAAAATGAATGAAAAAATGTTATATGGACGATCAATTTGGATGTATCAAAACTATTTACTTTTTCTCTGTATAAGTAAACGAAAACAGTTTTAAAAAAACGATTGTTAACGTCAATGTGCACACATGTACGCTGAATCGTAGGAAAGAAATGAACAACAATCTTCACATATCTCGCTCAAATGGAGCTGCATATACACGGTGTCGAGATAATTCGTCTGTATCAACTTGCCCCCTGTATCAACTAGCCCCGGTGTCTCCCCTACTGGCTCCAAAGAAACCTTATTTTCCATCACCACCTTCTTGTCCCTAAACTTTCCCTTAACCGAAGTTGTCATATTTTTGAAGCAACAGAAGTTCATAGGAATTCTCACTCGAGTATCCCATCTGGTACATACATATCCACACTTCAGTACATACTAATAACAATTTCCTCATCATACTCATCTTCGCTAGGTGTCTCATTACACCCATCTTCTACCCACCAAACTTGAAACCAAGGTTACCCGTTCCTTTCCGAGCTGCGGAATGGAACCTAAATTATATTAAAACAGGGACAGAGGGCAGCCATCATCAACCACAATTTAATCGGCCATAATCCTGGCCGCGTTTCAGCGCGGGCACATATACAGTTCTGTACCTGCGGATGCCTCGCGTAACGCAATATCGGCAAGAGGGAAACTACGCGGAAGGAGTGGCGCGTGTATTGTGCAAGGGTTGCAATAATACTAAACCGAGCAAGTACATCAACCACTGACTAATTGTATGGCATTACTCGAGCAACAACGGGACATGCTGCTTTGGCCTGCCCGTTCGCATTACACGCGGACGCGCGCGCGCGCTCGCGCGCGTCGCTCCTCGAATTCTAAGGGCACGATCGTTGCGGCGGTAAAAGTCGTTAGGGCTGCGAGCGCATCCGGCAGACTTCACTTCCGACAATTGCAACAAATTGAAAGTGATGTCGGGAATTCTCGTGCCCCCGAGCGGAGAGATTCCTGGTAATGGTAGGTTGGATCGTAACGCGAGTGAATTCAGGCCGAACGAAAGGGTTCGCTGGAATTTACGGAAGGGTGAGGACGACTATCCAGCGCGGATCTTGCGTGAATGATTGCGCGAGATACAGGAAGCCAGTAAACACGGAATAACGATGATGATTTTTATTTTTTAATGCGCTCGCGTGGGCGCTGGTCGTTGTTGAATTAGTGTACGAAGTGGTAGGCGATGATAAGGATGCTTCTTATAGTTGGAGACACCGGAACCGAAACTTACAGGTTGAATAGTGAGAATGATTTTTTGATAAATTTTGAATTCACGTTTTTGGACAGTAGAACTGTTTCTTACTATCACGTTTAACGATGTGTGATTAGTGCATATTTAATTGCTGCATTTTTTGATTATATTGTGTGCTATGAATGTTGGAATTGATAGACTCTGGTATCAGTTGATTTTCACTTTTGTTTTAATTGATATTAGCAGGGGGAAGTTATTACTGGAAAATACTATGTATTAGCTGTAGGATAAAATGTGAGTATATATCTATATCGTATGCTATGAAATGTTTTACGAGAAATCTTACCTTGCATAAAAGTGACGTAAATGTCTGCTCGAGAAAACTTTTGACCTCAACTTTGAGATAATCTACTTAAGAATTTTTTTAATACAACTTCACAGTAATCTTGAAACTATGTCACAGACAACGCCCCGTCTTCGTAGATTTCATGAAAATTAATCCAAATTGTGATCTGAACTCGTAAGTACCTATCTAATTTTGGAGGACATTGATTTATTCTAACTCTCATAGATTTGCGCTACCTGCCTGTTGTTAGAAATGATAATAATGTGTACATTACAAGAAACACACCATTGTTAAAGGTTAGTTAAATGGTGTAGGTTTTTATATTGATTGCACAGAGAGAGAAAGAAACATCGCCGACTTTGGGTGATCGCAGACCTTTGAAAAATAAACGCGCGTATCGTCGTAGGTAATTATTTTGCAGCCGTGTCTGCTGCTTTACTCGATTCCAATTGAATAATTAAAAGGCAGCTGGAAAAAAGATATCCAATTTCCCAGTGGAATAAGAAACTCCGCACACAAAACCCGTTTATTAAAGAGGTCCAGAATTCGATTATGGATCGAATTACCATGAAGGGACTGCCTCAACGACTCCTCGGTGTCTGTTGCTGGTCTTTGGAAGACGAGAATCCCTGTGCACCGCCTCGACAAGGTACATGCGAGAGGCGTTGCCACAGGACGAATTAATAGTATTACGAGACAAGCGTTCTACTAATGAGCTAATCTATAACATTTGCTCCTTTGTCCTGTAATTAGGTACCCCGATGCCTTCAGCAAACTGCCTTTCCTCCCTCCTCCAGCGTCAAATTCCCTAACGTCTAACTAAACCCGTTAACAGAAGTTTCAACGACAATATATCATACATACATAACGCCAAGCATTTCCTCGGTTATCACTAACTGATTAAAAAATACAGAACTGCACAAGTCCCGGATTACATTTCGATATACGATCTCAATGGGGGGGGGGGGGGGGACAAAATCGTCCCCTTCAATATAATACTGTAAAAAGAAATACTCTCTGTAATTCTTCGCGGTAGAAATTTCCGTACCGTTAGTTTCGCGATATTTCCTTTAACAACAAATTCCATTTCACCATACTGGTTAAGCTGCTCTAATTTCGAAACGTCACAGGTTCTATCGAGCGAACAGAAACAATGGAGAAGCAGTCGAGGGCGAGGCTATTTAGAAGGTATTCAGCGAAACAAACATGTGGACCTAAAGCGATCGTGATCGATATCGGTAATGGCCGCAAATACCCTCCTTAGCCGCGCAAGGAGCAATGAAACTAATTAAAACGTATTAGTATTCAGGAGACCTGGCTCGGGCAGAATTTCCATGCCTGATTTCGAACCCACTTATCACCAGTATTAACAGTTGATAGAAGCGGCACGATTGTATTGGAGTTCAGAGCAGCAAATTGACAAGCAAGCCAAGTTCTAATCAAAGGTCTAAATATGCTGGTACCAGCACAGGGAACACAGAGCCGACGGATTACCAACGCAAATGCAGAACTGCGCACCGAGTTTCGCCACCTAAGATGCGCTTCAGAAATCGGCCTGTAATCTGTCGAATTACGGTCAATTACGGGGCAATTACTGATTCTCTGTTGCGTGGTTACCTACGCCCTTAAATCAACGAGCTCGTATGGTCTTATGGTAATACACGTACACGGTGGTCTATGAATGTGTCTATAAACTGGCAAAATATTTGTGAAGTGGCTACTAGCGTTTCAGATGGTCAAGGTTTAAGTGGCAGTTGCACAGATACGGTACGATCTGAAGAAGGGACAGGCAATCGAAGGATTTTCGAGTGCACTTGAAAGAATTGATAATAATTGAATAATATATAAGCTAAGAAATGATAATATAATTTATACAAGGTGAAGGTGTTTGATAAATTTTGGGAATACCGTATCCCCGAAATTCTTTGCTTTCTTCGACAGATCACCCCGCGATAAACCACCCTGAACAAATTCACATAGACCATCCAAAAATTAAACCTCCAAATTTAAAACGGGGTGGTATTTTAAGCAGCAGTAAAAAAGCAAGGGAAATCCAAAGCAGGAACTCAAAATTTTATTCACCACGATACTAAAAAATGGCGCTCGCAGAGCGTTTCCCTTCCAAACCTATTCCTCTAACCACCCACAAAGTTTCGCGTTACAGCAGGCCTGTAAACCAAAACTTCGCGCAGTTACGTGTCTCAGAAAACGTCGTCAAACTTTCAACTTCTGAAATACAGCTCTCAAACCTCTACAATCCACATAACCGAACTATTCCTCCGAAGCATAAATCCGCATAAACTCCCCGGCGCGCGAACAAACCCGGCCCAGAAGAAACGAAAATCACAGCGAACCACAGCTGCCGAGGAGCGTCATTTTTCAATTTCCATCCCGCTGCCTGCGAAGGAAACGACAGACCCATGGAAAACAAAGGGAGGGGGAGGGTCCGTAGAGGCAGAGGCAGAAACAGCAGGGGCTAGATAGACAGGATAACGAAGCCCAAACTCACGTCTGTTAATCGAGACGTGAAAGGAATAGAGAAAGAGAATTACAGGCGTGAATGTGGAGGCAGATAGATGAAGATGGGATGCCTTGGAATATTCTCCTCGCCCCGACACCCAGCTATTGTGCTCTATTGTTAGAGCACGCAATATCTGACTCGGGCATTTCAAGAACGAGCGACAATTACTGTCCTGGCGGGGCAAGGATGTGCCGGGATCGGATCAGCCATTCTGACAATGTGAGACAGGGTCTCATCGGGTCTCATCGGGGCTCGGCGGTAGTTACGTTTCGACGAGATTGTTGGCTTCGATCGACCGCTTTTGGCGAATAACTTGCTGTTACGATGTTATTCCGTGCGAATCTTCGCGCAATAACAGTCGAGCTTCGTGGAAGGACTCCTAACCGAGAGAATGCTTCTTTTTCTGCGGAACGAAGCTGATGGAATTTGAATGGAACGGTTACTGGGGTTGTGCAAAGGAAAAGTGTATTAGGGCCATTTCGGAGCAGATACTTTTGTGGCTTACTACTGGTATTTCGGATATATTCACTTGGCAGTGATGGAGCTCGTTTAATAACGATAGAGAGGGGTACAAAGTTTGTGAGTTTCTTTGATACCTATATCGTATTATTCGGATGTGAGAGGGTCTTGTGTGAAAAGCTGTTTAGTTTATGACGAACTTGTCTTTAGAGCGAAGTTTTTAGTAGGATAATTTCTGTTTAATGGTACTAAAAGGAGGAGATTGTACAATTTCCAGAATCAGAATAGCCTGGATATGAAAACAGAAAAGTGTGGGTGGCATTTTGGTGCGATTGAAATTTTAAGGAATATTTCTTTTAGCTTCATTTGGAACGATTTTTTTCGTACTAAAATAAATATGATTACCTGTGCAGGAACTCTTTGTAGAATGGAATTCCTGAGTCTTACCTATTTTTACATCGTACCAACAAATTTAGACATTAAAACAATGTAAGTTTCGATGGGTGGAAATAACTTATCGGGTAGTTATTTTAGCGGTGGGGAAACGCCACGCATGCGCACGATGGCGCCGCGACGTCCACCAATCAACGCTAAGGTGGGAAACGAAACGGCGCCACCGTCAAGCCAAAGCCAGCTTAGGGAAAAGCCAGGCCAACCAGCGTCGTCGGGGAAACAATCCGGTTGTCGACAACGGTTCTCTTCTGTGTTCACTGCAGTCGTAAATGCACCTTCCTCGTCTCCTCGAAGAACCCAACAGCTTTTTCCCCAAATCATCCCAAAATCAGTAATATTAATTCAAACTTGTTTTTATATCACGAAGTTCAATAGTAGTTTAATTTCTTAGGTAATAAATGAAAGCATTTAGATTTGGGTTTCCCCACTTTAAAGAGTTACAGAAAGCAAAACAAGTTATAAATAATATAGAAACGCCTATAGCTCAGTACTCGAGAAGTTGTTCCGCGGTGAAGAGGCAGACGCCATGGTGGCGAGGTAAAATGTTCCAATAAAATTCTGAACGGGAGCTTATTACCTGAAGCTGAATCGCGTCAAAGCAAGGCTAGGAAATTCTGTGGCAGAAATTAAAAAGTTTCGTCGTTCGACGCGTACAGAAGCAATTTTCAAAGCCACGAAGTTCACGGGCCGATCGAGCATCGATTGTATTCGGCTCTCGAATTTCGGTCCGTTAATAGAAACGTTTACCTACGCATTCCACATTCCCGTCCCGACCCAAAATTAAAAATCCCATAACCCATTCAATATATCGGGGGATTATATTGGATATCGCGGCAGTATATCGCGCTCAAAATGGTTTTCCAATTTCGCGTGAACTGCGGGCGAAAGAAAGCTGGGGAATTCAGCGCCATCGTGGTCGTAGGTATTCAGTGACGTTTGAAATTTTACAAACATTCATAATAATTGTGAGATAATCTCCGAAAATTAATTTGTCAGTTAAAATTAAGAGTCACCGGACACGTGAACTTAAATCCTATATAATAAGACGCTTAAGGTGGATGTTCGTTTGTTATCAAAATATTTCCACAAGCTTTTTTTCGTACTTCCCGATGACCTACAAGCAGTGATGCCCAGAATCGTGGGACGCGGGACCAAATGCTTACCCCCACTATGCCCTACCGCGTCATCCCCCACTTTCTTCCCATCGCACTGCACACAAGCATATCCCTACCACTGTATGTGTGCGTTGCCTGTTGGGCCGTCGAGTACACGGACAGGGGTAGGTACTGGGTTAGGTCAGAGGAATTTGAGAATTTAGAATCATCGAACCAAAATCCAACCGGCCATTTGAAATGTACTGAAATCCAATACAGGCTTATTTAAATTTGAAACGGTTCGAAGAGGAAGTTCCGCGTGTTTCGCTGCTTTGCGAATTAGGATTAGGCCAGGCGTGAGGTTCAACTAAAACTTGCTGAAAATCATAGGAGGTTCGAATGTGTTTCACGATTCCAATCAGCACCGTCCGATTCTACAGACTGTTTAACTACCTCGTATCTCATACCCTCTCTTCATAAACGAGCACTTCAACGTTTGACTAGATGATTGGAAACTGTAATTACATGTATAGGTACTTACACGCTCCTCTGCTGGGGATCGATTGATCGCTCCCAGGAAAAAGTAAATCGTTGTAAGTCGATTACAATTTGAATCTGATCGATCTGCTTGGCTGTCCCACGCTACGATTCCGGTGACTTAGAACATCCATTTACAGAATGACATTTTGCAATGTTATTAATATAAAAATATAAATTACGCGTGAACATGAAATTTTCTGTGTTTATATGAATTCGTATATTTACTGGATTATACACATTCGTTAAAACGACTTATGTGTAACATGTGTAAAGTGAAATGAACGTTGCAGGTCTGTTTAGAAATTGATAGGTATTTGTCTCGCATTCCATTTTCATTTTATTAATTTGGTGCACGGTGCGGTAATTAATAAATTGGGGTTCACGATAAGAGTTGAATTTTTTTTCGAAGCTTTATGATAGGACAGAATTTCTTTGACTGTACAAAGCCTGCGTTTAACATACCAGATTTGTATTTTCTCGTTTTAAATTCTGTTCGATTTCGGTAAATATTGGTTTTCCTCCATCGAAATTATCTTTCGTTAGAATAACAGAGCTGAATGGGATTTAATGCTACATGCTTTATGATTTATTCTGTTTTTATAACGTTAATGTTTTATTCGTGAAAAAAACTTCATTCTTCGGCAACGTAATTATTCCCGGTTCGAAATTGAAATTTAATTTACTTGTGAGTGATAATTCGATTACTATCGAATTAATGATATTTTTAAAAGAAAATCTATATAAAACGGGTCAGAAAAGAAATTCGAATGGGAGGTTCAATAATTTAAAATACGTTGCACGTGTTAACTTTTTTAGTGTATTTCCATTTCCCTGTAGCTCTTATTGTTTACTAACAAAATGTAAGCGACAGAAATGTGTTTAGGAAGAAAACAAAATTATTTTAAAAAAAAACTTCTAAACGGTTGCGGGAAAATAAACAGAGTGTTTTTGGACTCTATTACAAGGAATTTAAATTTACGTTGATCTGTGATTTAGTTTCTTTTGCAAGTGTTATAAACAATGTATTCATCATCGAATGAAGAATGGGTATTTTTGAGAGTAGGACGAAAAATGTATGGAGAATTCCATACCTTAATGCCTGAACTTCGAAAAGATGAACAACACTTTTATATTTATTTTGGAATGGCTATTCAGTGTTTCGATGAAATTTTGAACCTCATCAAAGATGGCGTTGAAAAACCTAACACAAATTATCGTGAAGTTACCCCACCTGAAGAACAACTTCCTACTGCGTTAAGGTAAAAAAATTAAAAATTTACATAATTATAATTACATTTTATTACTTATAAACATTAAGTGCGGAGAGGAAAATATGAGCATGTAATTAGATATTCTCAAGTAATATTTATATTTTACAAAAATATGAACAAAGTTAGAAAGATTTGTCAATGTTAGTAATATCATCATCGTGTGGAAATTCATTTACATCCGTCTGCACTTTCCGGTTTAGCTTGATTTGTTGATGCGAGTTCCTCCTGATGCAGAAGTTCTTGTTCCATGATGACTTGAGCAATTTTCATTTTTGTTATAGCTTGCCTTCTTCCAGAAAATGTTCTTATAGTCTTTGCATAGGCAAAGAAGATATGATCAATTGCATCATATTCAGTCTTTCTTTCACTCTCAAAGTATTTAATCAATTCGCCTACAGACGACGATGGGTCTGAATTTCGTTTTCTACCTATTCTTTCCAGCATTGAAGCTTCAGGAGTGAGGGTAATAGCATCTGATGTAGGTACTGGTGTTGAATGCGGTGATTGAAATTCGTTCGTAAATTGTGATTGACTCTCCTGAATTTCCACGTGTGGTGCATCTCCGGTAAGACTGTTTTCTGATCGTTCTGATTGAATATTTCGATTTTCCAAATCCTCGGCAGATTCTGTATTGGTTTCACTATCAACATCGCTGACGTTGGAAGAAGTTTTAGCAGAAGTCAAATAAGAGTCAAAAGCTTTCATTTGGTCGGCCCATACCCATTTCTTAGCTCTATTCGCTGCTTGGCCGCTTTTTGTTTTATTACGCCTAACGTACTTTGCATAAGTGTCTCTTAAATTTTTCCATTTTTTTTTAACCCGTTCACCTAAAACAAGAATATTTTTCTCGCATATTTCTTGCCCTTATCTCCGCGTGCCCCTCAGGCGCCTAAATGGTATGCCAATTTCGCTGAAATTCAAAGCCAGTTTTTCGAAAACGAAACGCGATATTAAAAAATTGTATTCTATATTTTCGTCTTATTTTGGCCTGTAGAATCCCCCCCCCCCCTCCCTAGAGTATTACCTATCAATAAAGTAATAGATATCCACCCTGTATGATAGGATGGATCGCATCTCCAAGTTTCTGGTTCAAATCTCCAAACTTACATCGCTTTACGCGCCCCCCGCACTAATCTAGCCCCAACCAATACTAATATCCAGAAGAAGTTGGAAAGTGGAATGCATAATGTCGGAATAAGTCAACAGAAATACTAAAAGTCTTTTATTAATATCTCGTAAACTAATAAATTCTCGAAGCAACAATTTTAGATTTAGGGTCCAAACACCCTCCCCAACCCTCCCCTCAAATCTCGTGTCGATCGGCCACTGGGGCCATTCGGAACTACAGCCAAAAACAAACTGAGTCTCATATTAGGAACCCATTTTTTTTAAATCTGCGTTTTTATTTTATTATGAAGAAACCCAATTTTTGTTTTAGAACTTTTCAGTATGTTGCTAAAGAATACATATTCTACTTTTAAAACGTCTATGGAATTTTAATAAAAGTGTTCTCAGTCAAGAGTTATGATGTTTTTAAGAAATGGGTCTCGTATTCGGCTACTTTACCCTACTATCATTAGTGCTATAGTAAAAACTGATACTTACCATTTGCATTTAATTGTTTGCCAATTTCACTCCATATTCTGTCCTTCTTCTTTACGTTTTTATAATCTTCGTGTGACGAATCATATAAAATAGGATAGTTTCTAACAATTTCTATCATCCTTTCCACTCCTGTCAGTGTTGGAATTTCGCTTTTATCCATTGCACGCAGAATGTTCCAAGCGTGCGCCATGCGATGGCCTAAACGAGACTCGCG
The DNA here is from genome assembly GCF_050908995.1 of Andrena cerasifolii. NCBI lineage: Eukaryota > Metazoa > Arthropoda > Insecta > Hymenoptera > Andrenidae > Andrena > Andrena cerasifolii. The sequence continues at coordinate 21,135,360 of NC_135119.1, read as the reverse complement.
AACGGGCGACGCAACAGCCAGAGAGAACAAAAGAAGTTCCCCCAACCGACGCGGAACATTCGCAGGCGCAGCGGCAACGAATTCGCAGCGGCGGCGGTAGCGAGATTCGCGTTTGTGTTCACACTGGAGTGCGAATTTCTCGCTGCCGCTGCGAATTATATAAACAACTTCTATCATCTTATTACATATAAAATAGGATAGTTTCTAACAATTTCTATTATTATTTGTACGCTTGTCATTTTTCGATTTTCTCTTTTATTCATTACACGCAATATATTCAAAGCGTGTGCCATGCGGGGGCCTAAACGAGACTCTCACTCAGAGATGGGCAAAATATTTATTTGCATAAAAATTTCGAGTAACGAATAAAAGTGAAACAAATTATTCGTCATGTGATCAATAAGGTTCATTCTTTTCATTCGTCGAGCGTTCCAACTTCAGCGTTGAAAAAGTTTTCAAATTTAACTTTAACTTTAACTTTAACTTTAACTTTAACTTTAACTTTAACTTTTACTTTAACTTTAACTTTAACTTTAACTGTAACTGTAACTTTAACTGTAACTTTAACTGTAACTTTAACTGTAACTTTAACTGTAACTTTAGCTTTAGCTTTAGCTTTAGCTTTAGCTTTAACTTTAACTTTAACTTTAACTTTAACTTTAACTTTAACTTTAACTTTAACTTTAACTTTAACTTTAACTTTAACTTTAACTTTAACTTTAACTTTAACTTTAACTTTAACTTTAACTTTAACTTTAACTTTAACTTTAACTTTAACTTTAACTTTAACTTTAACTTTAACTTTAACTTTAACTTTAACTTTAACTTTAACTTTAACTTTAACTTTAACTTTAACTTTAACTTTAACTTTAACTTTAACTTTAACTTTAACTTTAACTTTAACTTTAACTTTAACTTTAACTTTAACTTTAACTTTAACTTTAACTTTAACTTTAACTTTAACTTTAACTTTAACTTTAACTTTAACTTTAACTTTAACTTTAACTTTAACTTTAACTTTAACTTTAACTTTAACTTTAACTTTAACTTTAACTTTAACTTTAACTTTAACTTTAACTTTAACTTTAACTTTAACTTTAACTTTAACTTTAACTTTAACTTTAACTTTAACTTTAACTTTAACTTTAACTTTAACTTTAACTTTAACTTTAACTTTAACTTTAACTTTAACTTTAACTTTAACTTTAACTTTAACTTTAACTTTAACTTTAACTTTAACTTTAACTTTATCTTTATCTTTAACTTTAACGTTATTCGACGTCGAATAATTTTCTACCACGCGTTCCAGCAGCTGAGGACGGAAAATTAAAGTTAAAAATTAAAGCTGAAGTTACAGTTAAAGTTAAAGTTGAACACTTTATTCGACACTGAAGTTGGAAAACTCGAAGAAAAAAAATTAACTTTACTCGTCGAATAAAAAAAAATTAGCTTTATTCGGCAAAGAAAGTTAACCCGGATTATTCGAGCTTCGAATAACGAAAATAGTGAAAGTAACCTTCATTCGATCCATAATTTAAATAATTTTTTACTTGGTTAATGCCCAACTCTGTTCTCGCGAAAGGGACGACGCAACCGCCAGAGGGAACAAAAGAAAGAAAAGCAACTTCGCCGCCTATGCGATCACCGCATCGACTCGTTTCTCCCAGTCAAGGTTCCTCCAACCAACGCGAAATATTCGCTGGCGCAGCGGCAGCGAAATCTGCGCAGCTGCAGCGGTAGCGAAATCCGCGCAGCCGCAGCGGTAACGAAATTCGCGTGTGTGGTCACACCGAAGTGCGGATTGTTCGCTGTCGCTGTGGATATTTTACGTCGATCTGTGAGATTCAGTTTCTTTTGCAAGTGTAGTATACAATACCTATTCTTCATCGGAAAAAAGGAGGATCTTTTCTACGCTTGTCATCGTTGGATTTTCGCTTTTATTCAGAATGTTCAGTTCAGAGCGTGCGCCACGCGATGGCCTAAACGAGACTCACGAAAGAAACGCTGCAACAGCCAGTGAGAACAAAAGAAAGGAAAGAAACTTCGCCGCCTATGGGACCACCTCGTCGACGCTAGCGACTTGCATCGCAACAGTGGTATCGTCGCGCATTTCCAGCGGCAGCGAGGAAAACGTCTTGGAGAGCGAAATAAATCCGCCGCGGAAAAAACGCTACAAATTCAGTCTCAGCGGAAATTTGCCACGTTTGTTTGAACAAACCCATAACTCACCACGGACGTACATTGAACTACTCCGAATATTTCACGCTGGTTTGTGGGCACCTTGAAAGTTTGCGATACGAAAAGACATCTCGTGCAACATACAAAAGATAAAGTTATGCTCGTCTTAAAGAAGTGAACGGAGGTGCAATTTAAGAACCTCGCATAGAATTACTGCTAAATTATGCATGATTCTAAAGTTCTTGTTAATCTGATTGTGAGTAACTCCTACTACTTAGAAACATCTTTGGAGATAACGCGTATGGGAGAAGTTACAAGCAGGGCCGATCTACTTAGCTCTTCCGCCGCTATGAACAAAAATGATTTTTGCCCCTCCTTATGATTAATTATAAATAATTATTTTAGAATATAATTTTTGACATTGAGTGAAATTTTTTGTAGATATTTGTTGAACAACAAAAGCCTTTTGTTTTATAACAAAAATTAATATTCATAAAAAAAGGAGTAACAAAAGTAGTACTTACTTTTTCAAAGTTTTGTTAAAAAGTGTGACTATTTTATTGATTTTAATTCTTTCTTTCTACCAATTTTGCTGCTCTGGACAGTTGCCCTGCGTGCGCCCCCTAAATCAGCCCTGGTTTGAAGGGGATAATCAGTAGTTACAGTCACATCTGTTGGCAGATGTGTTTGACCATATCGGTCTTCCCTTACTTGACTGTCTATTTTTCGTTTGGTAATTTTTTAACTCCTTGCTCTATCATTTAATTGAATGTGCGCTATTTTAAATAAAAACTTCGTAAAGATAAAGATTTTGAAATTACACCACTGTCAAGTTTGTGGAAATGCTGTTTTATTTGCTCTGAAAACAGTCATGGAAACACTTTGCAGTGGAGTGAGCGAAACACCCTGTATGCAAATCAGTAAGTGTACATATAGTACCATATTAACTGAAACACGTAAAAGCGTCGAAATAAAACGACACATCGCTTCGTCATAAAATGTAGCACCATATTTCCTGAATATGCTTCTACGAAATATAAAATTTAAAAGGACAGGGATACTTGGCGAGCATTAAAAACCTGCCATAATAAGTCTCTAGCCGCCAAACTTTTTTTTAATGAGTATTTCAGACATGGCATTTAAAAAACGCACATACTCTATAGTGTGTAGTAGTTTAAAGAACTAATTTGACACTTGCCAAGATCAGAGTCAAACCTACAGAAACACTTACCATTTCGTCATTCCCACCAATTTCTAATTTAAATGAGCCCATAAAATAAAACTTCACACAGAAACAATTCCTTCCAATTCTCAAGCCAGACACCGCTTGCCCAGAATCTCCCAAATCCCTCCTTTTAAGTATTAATTCAAAGTACTCACGCTTCCGTTTCCACCCACGCCCGTAATAGCGCATAGCGTGGCCGTCATTTTCTTACCTGGAACAACAACGACAAAAATCGAGTTCAATTAAATATTGATCATGAGTTCCAAGGCGGCCGTAATTAGGGGCAAGACGTCGAGCCTAATGGTATAACTAATGAGGGAACTCGGGGGATTAACACCTCGGCTCGTTCTAATAATTAATAGGTACAGCGATCTGTCAGCCACCCTTGCGATTGTCGAGTTTCAACCCTCTCCGAGTACGTCCCTCTTTCCGCCTGGCGTGCACTCATATTTCACGATGTATTGTGCTAGCCTCGGAGAGCTTTGCCGTACGGACAGTCCGGAGGGGGGGGGGGAGGGGAGAGCATCACTAGTAAGGGGGTTTGGGGGTGGGGGGTAGGAATTGTTTCGCCAGTCCTGAAGCTCGGGTGGAAAGTAACAGTGACACGATTTTACGACTGCAGGGTCGTTAAAGATGACGTGTCGGTCCAGTTTGAGAGCACGCCGGCCGCGCAAACTACTCCTGTTTATGATCCGTCATCGACGTGATCCTCTTATCATCTCGAGATCTGCGCCTCGCTCATAGGTTCTTAACGGTGGATGAAGATCGCTGCGGCGATCTTCGGTTGATGCTTTGGCTGCTTCAATATTGAATGAATCAAGTGGTTGAGAACAGGGATTGAGTTGGTAGGTGGCAGATATGGTAATGGCTGGAATTGTGAGGTAGTTATTTGTGCTGTAATTTGTGAAAATGGTGGGGGCAAGGCAAAGCACGGCGTCGAATGAAGAAATATATCAGCTTCTGCTGGATTAAATAATAATAAGGTTGCAAATGGAAGCTCGAGCCTCTGAAGTACGAACTTCAATCGTTTACTGTATGTATTTATCTTACTTTGGCAATTGATTAACTATGAGTATCTATAGTCACTATCGAACCTAATATTTTTAGGAACAGTATTTGTAGTATCTAGTTGTAATTTGACCAGGATATTCCCGATGGCGGAATGAAAGAAGATCGTCCTTTATTTGGTTACAAAGATCGATAAGGGCACGATAAATAAACAGTCAGCTCTCCCTATATGTGAAACGTATTCCCCTTTACCCACAGCATTCTATTTATCTTCTACGATCCTGCTGTTATTTCATGGGAATTGCGTTTTGCCATCGAACAGCGAAGTTTATTTTAAATATTTTCCCTAAAAGTACGACGATAGAGTATTGCCATGGTTATACTTGCCTTTCTTTCATAAACTTAATTACAAAACGAATCATCCAAAGGTAGGGCCGAGTAGGGACACCATTTTTTACATTTTTCAAACGTGATTAAAATACACTGAGCACCCCCCAACCATCCACCAACCGTATCTTCCTCCTGTCAGGTGGTACCACATTTTGCATATTTCCGCAATACAACAAAAGTTGAAATTGTATGGGGAAAAAATATGGATTATGCTGTTTCATAATTATTTAAACAACCAGTTCAGATTACACGTAAAACAACGAATTTTAGAAAACATTATTAATATTTTTGTTTATAACTTTTTTTCTAATTGTTTAAACAATTGATAAAACTTTTACCATTTGATAGATCTAATTAAAAGAAGTAACTTTTGTAGAGTAAAATTCTTTCCTATATCTTACAGATTGCGAGTTAGAAAATAAAATCGAAAAATAGCCGAATCTTCAGGGGTTAATTTCACCCCGTTAGTGTGATTTTAGGCAGCAAAAAAAATTGCGTTGCAATCAGGAGGAAATTCCCTACATATCCACAAAGTTTCAGAATTTTCTGAATTTTCGGGATCTTCCCTTGTAAGTACTATCAAGGTCGTGTCGAGAATCGAATCAGCCGAAAACGGTGACGAATTCTCCAATACGCAAAGTTGTTACGCAGCCTTGTTGTATTCCTAGAAGAATCCACAGCTCCCCAGCCACTCAGAAACTAATTTCGCGATTCGCGGGCAGCGTTACGCCCAACAACGATTCTAATTACCTCGGGCGAATTTCGTCTACAGTGGGAGGGTTGGAGACAGAGGAAGAAAGAGAGGAGGCATTAAAAAATGATCGCGCGGAATGAAACTCGCGTTACTACTTCAATTACTGCGCGGTGTCGGTGGCAAAGCTGAATCCGCCTTACAGGTATAAATTAAACTCGCCCGTGGGCCCTTCAATTATTTACGCCGATCCGGTGCGAATCGGCACGGACAGCCTCGCCCTCTCCTCGGAATTAAGTTTGCATCACTAGTAGCAAACACCTGTAACAATAATTAATGGCACGCCCGGTGTCTCTTAACGAGCATCGCCGACTTATGGCTTACGGACACGCTTTACCTTAAATTTTAATTAAACCCACGGACCGCGAATAATCCACCAGACACTGGAAGAAAACTCCCTGGACCTGGCGACCAGTCCGACTAGCGAAGGAGGGGTGGGATTTGTACGTAACCACGGTTGGCTAGGAGGTTAGGGGTGGGCGAAGACGGCGAAATATTCCTGCGACTCAGGTTGCTAGCATATCGCGCGCGAAACTTGGTCGCCTTACTCCTACAGGTGCAGCGCACAATGCAATCTTCCGTGGACCGCGGGCACAATGGCGAAGTTACTGAACTTTCGGTATAAATCAAACGGGGCAAAGATAAAATTGTAATGAGCGCGGAGGTAGAGAAATTTATGTGTCTACCGTCTCAGCGTCGCTCTCCCGCCGGTAAGAGGCAGAAGAGGCTCCTGCGGAAAGAATTGCTCCGGGACGAATTTGCGCTGCGTGATGCCGCAACTTTTGCCGGCGCCTCTGGTGTCCGCGAAGATTTTAATGCGAACCGTTCGACGGGCAGGCAACCTCGAGCGCCGCGCTGCAAACAGCACTGGGGCAGATCCAAACTATTTCCATACGGTTGTTAAGCAGAAGATAATGTTACAGCGGCGAATATATTCGTTGGTGTACTCGTTCCACCGCCCCTAGCCCCATATCCCACAATATTCCCCCCGTTTTCCCTCGCCGCAAAGGAAAACCCTCGCCAACGTCCACCGCCCCCCCCGTCGCGTTTAAGAGGATAACGAAAACGAGAACGAAATACCGAAAATCCACCGCAGACACTTGGAGCGCCGCGCGGCGACCGCGGGTGGGCCGGAACGAGGCGGATCAAAAGTAGTTACCCGGTCCCGGAATTCACGTAATCTGCAACGTGCTAATGAAATGCATCGTATCAAGAGGATCCCAGAAACGAGAAATTCAGCATTGATCAGGGTCGACGAGGCTGCACGGAGTGGACCCGGGTAGGAAGCCGTTACGACCCCATAACGGCGAGGCAGAGTAACCCCATTAACGGAATCCTTTAAATCCCGTTGCCCGTGAGGGCGTGCCAGGGTGCCCGTGCCTTTGCTCCTGGAATCCGCAGAGATGTTTAGGACGATAGCTACCAGAAGCCTGGCAGGACGAGACGGTTGCGGTGCCAGTGGAGGGAGGAGGGAGATGGTTTTTGGCCCCCCCCCCCTCCCTGCCCACGACGCTCTATGGCCCCCAGGAGTTAATCTTCACTTAATCGCCCGTTTTATGGGTCTGTTGTGCCAAATCAACTATCCAAAGGATGCATAAATGAGAACATCCATCTTGCGCCTCCCGTGCATCGGTTCGTTAGATACGAATGAATGCCACCCATTGACCCTCGGCGGGGATTAAAGGTGCTATTCGCCGATTATCCTGAACCATCGGCGAACACGTGCTTAATCGTCGCGTTGGCAATTAGAAATTGATTTGAGTTATCGCCAGGGTGGGTGTTGCTCACTTATTGTGATGTGATTCCTGCGTTTTTTTTGTTAAATGTATTTGGTACTTCCATTTTTGGTATATACGAAGAGATGGCACTGCTGCCGAAGTTTGTATTATTATTGACGTTTCGTCAGACAGATCTTATCGGGAAGGTAATTGTGTAACAGCAGGGAACCGTGTGTGATTCTAATTCGGCCAGAATGATCATCCGAATTTATTTATAAAAACTGCTGACATTTATACTTGGAAAGTATTTACAAAAAGTAAAATTAAGAATAGATAAACTTGCAGCTGATGAAAGGATTTGTATATATTGAAAGCAGTCTAGTGTCGGATTGGAAAGAACCTTCTCTGGCGAGTGATGATAATGATGAGAAGCAATCAAAATCAAGGGCAACTAGATTTTCCTTTCCTATTTAAAATAAGACAAATACAGTAATTTTCAAAAACAAGTTCCTTGCACACGTGTCATCCACTGTCAACCAAGCAAGTGCTTCCTCAAAAATGGTCGCTCACCGGACGCAGAACGTTTCCATACTCTGACAAAACTTCCGAGCTCTCGGTTGCGGATTTCTAGAAAGAAACCCTTCGACATAGCCGGGCAAATAATTATTTCACGGTTCGCTGTACCACCGAGTAATTAACTCGTCTGCCCTCATAAATCTGACGTGTTCTCGAGCAGCCTTGATGCCACGCGGCTCGCCTCTCTTTCTCAGCGTCGTGCCATTTAACGGAACATTTTTAAGGCGGAGGCCGTTTAACGAGCACCCAGCCCGTCTCGCGCAATTAGCCACCGCTTGTGGCTAATTTTCATTAGCGATACCTACGCCAAAGGAGGATCCTACGGGGTGGTTTCGCCGTTTCGTAACGGAGACACCCGCTGAACCGCGTCGCGCGGCTTTCTGCCAGTGAAATCGAGAGGAAGGACCCGAATGAGTCGAAGAAGAATTACAGGGATCCGCTTGAAATGGGGACTCGGACTTTCTAAGCGGCGGGAAATAGGATAGTAGAAGGAATCGATCGATAAAATAAGCTCTAAGTGTTACAAAATCGAGGCACCGAGAAGGGATTTACTGGATACTTCTTCCGGTTATACTACGCAATCATTTACACTGTGCAACTTAAGACAACATTGGAAAACAAAAGCAATGTTAAAAAAGTTGCGTCTTTTTTTATATCTACAAAACTGCCTGAAGATAATTATCGAAAAATACATACTTATCAAGTTACCCCCACCGTTAGTGTTCCTTCTCGAGAATGCTTTCTCGAGAATTTCTCGAGAAATTTTATAATTGCTTATTTCTTATTTCTCGAGAATAAAGGAATGTGAAGTATAAAAAGTGACAGAGGAATCAGTGTTCGAACGGAGAACGAGAATACAATTGGAATTAGCAAAGTTGATTTCACAATCTTTGCGTGAGAATGTTTTTAATGTTTTTTGTGAATTAAAGGTACAATTGGAATTAGCAAAGATTGGAATTAGCAAAGATGATTTCACAATCTTTGCGTGAGAACTTTTTTCGTGAATTAAAGGGAATTAGCTTCTTTCATACATGAGTCATGTTTATGGGGGGAGGGTTTATACATTATATATAATACTATGTAATATGTATAAGCATTAACATTAATGTATCGAACGATTAAACACTGACAATGAGAATAAAAGAGAAATCATTCGGCGTAGAAAATCATTTGCAAATCCAAGAGCAAATGTTACTAATTGCTCGATATCTCGAGTTCTATCGATCATAATTAATAATAAATTATACTGGGCGGTTAGTGTAAATGTTGTTAACATTATTTGTCATTGCAATAGCCACTGGAATGGATATTTTAGCAGAAAATCCATTTTTGCCAAAGAATTCGGTGGATTTCGCAATTGTAATTAACCGTCGACCTTGTTTTGATCGGGGGACATCGTTTCTCAAAGGCTAGATAAGGAGCTCACAGAGCTCCATGTACTCAGTCGCGCGTCGGTCCTCCAAGCCTGGAGGACCTCGGGGGACCCTGGAGCTGCCGAGCCACCTGGACCTTCTCGACTTCCTGGACTTCCTGGACTGGCTGGGGACCTGGTCCTTCCTCCACCCCCGGAGCTCCCGAGCCCCCTGGACCTTCTCGACTTCCTGGACTGGCTGGGGACCTGGTCCTTCCTCCACCCCCGAGCCCCCTGGACCATTGGGACCTACTGGACTTGCTGGACATGCTGGAGACCTGGTCAAGGTTTCAACCTTGGTTCTTCCTGCGGCCTCTCGCCCCCCTGGCCTGGGTTACCTTATTCGGTTGGTGCCGATGAAATTTTGGGGTTCGTTAAGCCATTTAAAATTTTATTATTCTGCCAAAGGCAAAACTGATTTCCCTCTCTATCTAATTGCTTTCTTCGATTGATTTTCATCATCTGTCCGATTTCATGCATTCCTTCCAGGATTTTTGAACGAGTCGTTCTATTTCGTGTATTTCTTCGATGGGTTTGCATGATCTGTCCTATTTCATGCATTTCTTCGATGGATTTACATGATTTATTTTATTTCATGCATTTCTTCGATGGGTTTTCATGATTTCTGTTACTCTTTCATGCATCTCTTCGGGAGGTCTACATTCCCTGCTCTCCTTCATGTATCTCAACGATGGTTTTGCATGATTTATTCTACTTCATGCATTTCTTCGATGGTTTGGCATGATTTATTTCTTTTCATGGATCTCTTCGATGATTTTGCAAGACTTCTTCCCTGGCACGCATATCACCGATGTGTTTCCTTTCCCTGCTCTCTTTGATGTACGTATCTCTACGATGGGTTTACATGATTTATTCTATTTCATGGATTACTTCGATGGGTTTTCATGATTTATTTCTTTTCATGGATTTCTTCGATGGCTTTGTATGACTTTTGTCACTCTATCGCGCGTCTCGTCGATGTGTCGTCATTCCATGCTCTTCTTCGTGTATCTCTACGGTGGTTTTGCACGCTCGTGCGTGCTCTGCTATTAGTCGAAATTATCTCGATCGGCACCAACTAATTAAGTTTTTTCTTAGTTTCCTTCCAGGCTGACCACACCATTGATAACACAACGTACTTGATTGTTTCGGTTTCCAGGTTCACCCGTTCGCGGGGAAGAGAGTTAATAAAATAATATATTTGAAAAGAAAAGTGGTAGTGAAAAGTGTTGGTGCAAAGTGATAGTGGAAGAAGATATCTAAGGAAGCCTAGGTTAATTTATTATAGCATGAAGTATTTAAGGTCCCATGTAAAATTGCGAAGTAGTCACTAAACCATTAGCTTCGTTGCTTTTTCATTGGCTCCTCATCTCCGATGAGGAGGTCGCCGCTGGTTCCGTTTCCGGAAGCAAGCGACTGAGCATGGAATCGGTATGGGTGGATCAGTTCCATCCCCTGGTGTTCTTGTCCAAAGGGAAAAGTTTCGGGCGTAGGGGGTGTACTTTTTGGTACACTGCCTGCGTAAGTCACCCGGTCCGATTACCCAATCTCCGTGTTGGACGGCTTGAGTCAGGTCAAGTGTTTGCTCCTGACGAGTCGCATCGGAGCAACAGGAATCGTCTGGGAGGCGCCGAGCGCTTTTCCCTTTCGACTCGGAGAGCAGGGTGGTAGGAACTGCGCCACCCTATACTCCTTTCATGCTCACCGGTAGTCTTTCCTTCTTTCCTGAATTTCTTTTAATCGCGTGATTGCTTGGCAGTTCCCTAGATTCTACATCTAAACCAAAGAGACCGATGGAACTTTGTTTCCATCCATCTCTTTGGTTCAGTTGGCTTAATGTACAGGGAGATCGATGGAACTTTGATTCCATCTATCTCCCTACGGGTCTCGAAACGCAGCAACCTCCTCGCGGTGAGACCTGGTAATCGGTGAGAACCGAGCCGATAGCTGCGATTGTCAAATATTCTAGTCGGATATAAGAATTTCTGTAACTTGCAATCCCCCCCTATAAACATGACTCATGTATGAAAGAAGCTAATTCCCTTTAATTCACGAAAAAAGTTCTCACGCAAAGATTGTGAAATCATCTTTGCTAATTCCAATTGTACCTTTAACCCTTTAATTCGCGAAAAACATTAAAAACCATCTCACGCAAAGATTATGAAATCAACTTTGCTAATTCCAATTGTACTCTCATTCTCCGTTCGAACACTGATTCCTCTGTCACTTTTTATACTTGACATTCCTTTATTGGCCACAAATCAATTCAGTGCTCAGATTTTCATATTTAATATTTTTTTTCAATTTCTCGAGAATTCTCGAGAATTCTCAAGAAATGTGATCTCATTTCTGATTTCTCGAGAAACAAAAAATATCGAGAAATCAGGAGCACTACCCACCGGCAATCCTTAATTATATAATTACTTTTACGCAGTTTTGTAGATATACAAAAGAGGTACCACTTTTGTTTAAACTTCTTTCCAATGTCTCTCGCCGTTCTCGAGGTATTCCAAGTAAAAGAAAATTCTGCATTCTTGTCCAGGAGTGATTTCACCCTCTAAAGCCGCACTATGGCACCAACAGAAAGTAGGTTTGTCTTAAGCGTGAACTACTCTACTTTCACACAAAGTTGCATAATTTTCTGAATTTCCGGGTTTGCCTAATTTCCCTTCGCAGAAGTCAGAGTCGAAGTTTAACGCGAAAGTGTTAAACAAGTAGCTAGAAGCAACTACAACTATCTTCGACCCTCTCTGAGACACTTGCTCATCGTCAGAAATAAAAGATATCGCAGACTCCCTACGTATCTCCGCACAATTCCAGACACACTCGCCTACAATTAAATGAACCTGCATAACGGATGTTTCCACGCCGTCGATTCCCAAGGTAAAGAAGGAACGTACGCGAGCTGGGAACGTGCTCCACGTGAACGGCCGCGGCGCGGAAGTGTTCATCTTGATCTTCGCGGTTACGTGAGCAGCGATCGCGGCGATGCAGCGGCGTTTAGAGGCAAGAAAAGGGTGCTGCAGCCGAGCGGAGCGTGCAAGGAAACGCCACGTCGGCGTGCAGCAACTAAATTCATCAGCCCCGGCAAAAGTGGTGTTCCGGGTGTAAGGGGGGGCGTGCTTTATTTGTCAGCGCACGTGGGGCTGGCGGGGTCCTTTCATTCGTGGCCTACTTATCTTCGTTCGCGCTGTTCCATGCCTTCCATAAAAGTGTCAACTAAATCATCACGCGTCCCCAGCCTTAACTGACGACGCGCGGGTCGGTCGCCTGGGTTTTTATCAAGGAGCTCCTTGGTCTCTGCTCGATCGTCGCTCGCGACAGCTATCGCGGTACACGGAACATGAATGCAGAAATTTCTGCGGCGCTCATCGCGCGAAGAGTCACAGGGAACGAGATGCGTGCTTAATGCACGCGACGCGCGATGCTGCGAAGTGTTTGAATCGGTTTTGATGAGGGCTGAAAGGGGGACGTATGTCGAATGATTATGCCAGAACTCTTTACGTTAAAATTCTGTAATCGTTGCGTTATTTAGCAAAGCATATTCATGATGTTCTTTGGATCTTGTACATGTGTGTGTGTGCTGTGGATTGGATTGTGGAGCGACGTGACTCGCGGGGGCAGAGGACAGGTAAAAAGATTTGCATTCTACTTCCCTGGAAAAACATTCTTCCTTCTGCTTTAAATTACTCGAAACACCCGCAACAGCCTAGACACATTAACTTCAGCTCAACCAAAACAGACACCCTCTAGAAGTAGTAACAAATTTACAAACCACCAATTTATCATCCAAGTGGTGCTTAATATAACAAATGAAATTCGTTTCAGGTCACATGGAAGGACGACAAGCTCGTAACCTCGCACCCCCCACGAAGGCAGCGTGCCCTTAACCCAATCTGCCACGGAAAGGTTAGGAGACGTGTCCCGATCGGTGGAATTCTCCGTAGCCCACGATTGCTAAGTTAATGGCGCGTCCGCTCGTAAATGGTAACCACGGATGACCTGTCGACAGAAACGGGGGCCGCGCGTGCTTTCGTCGCTTATCGAGGGAGCCTATCGAAAGGTATTGGCCGATCGTAAAACCATCGGGGGGGCAGGGGTGCTTTCCTTGGAGGTCGCGTGGCCACCGACTTTATGCGCCATTTCGCGGCTTCCCACACGCCATATACCGAACAGCCCTTTTCCGTTTCGGTGACAACCGAAATCTTGCAACGTCCAGCAGCCCCAGGAGCTTGCTGTCGCGCAGTTATCACGTTTGACCAGCCTGCAACCAGTTCCGACGATATTAAATGTATCGGAACGATTTATGCACCAGCCTTAGCTTCTGTCTATCGTACATCTTGCGGAAGGGCATTCACGACTACTATACCCGATTTCGTGTTGGCGATAAGCTGAGATCTAGTGCTGATCCTGTGATAAGTTTGGGAATCATTCATGCACCATCTGTTTATTATCACAGTTCCATACGTTGTGACCCTTCAGGGTTGAACAATTTCTCCCACTATCATGAAACGTTATTTCCATTGTACGAAGAATTTCAGTTTAGTAAAATTGTACTGAAAAAGTTACGTGATCGATCACAGAATTTAATGCGAACGATTTATTACTAAAGAAACATTGTTAAATTTTAACTAAATGAATAATCTGTCAGTAAGCGTTAAATAATTAATTGTACACCTGCTCGGACATAGTCGATAAAGCTGTTCGATATATCGAACGATAGCCATTCTAGTAAATTGGTCCTCGTTAATTACAGACATGGTACCGGCACGCAAATTCATGCAGCCTGTACGTTTGACACAGTTAAACATTGCCGCGTTATGATTCGCAAAATTAATCTGCGTCTTTGGGTGCAAAATCTACTCGAGCATTCGGAAAATAATTAAAGTTTTCTATTTATATTTGCAATGGCATAACAGTATGCGTAACGTAAAGAAATATAATGGTTGGCAATGATACAGGCAAAAATATAAATATAAAAATTATTATTGTGAAAGGTTAGAATAATGAGTTTGTAATACAAAGTGAGGAGGAAGGTTTTTTTTATATTTACTAATTGCATATAACAGAGCTAATAGTGAAATAATTTGACGTTCAATAATGGAGGAAATATGCTTGAGTTCTTTCACTAGAAAGGTTCGAAAATGTTTATTTCTTTAAATGTACACTATTGGTCACATACCTATGGACTTCTTCTGTAGTATCGTGTTAGATATTTAAGAAAACCTTCAGGAATATATTATTATTCACTATCTCGAGCAAACCGTACCTACTTAAGGGGAGGTTCCGGTCTAAAAGTCGATTTTTTTTATTTCATTTTTCGAATGTTCAACCCTTTAGGAATACGCGTTTAAGAGGATTTATTGAAATTCGTAAAATTCCCGAAGTTATAGGCATTTGAGTAGCGGCAAATACATGGGTAACCCCCGGCCACTCGGCACTCACGTAAAACTTTAAACGCGTTTTTCTCGAAACAGTGTTCTCAAAACGGTGGGACCAGTATTTCCAAAAGTTATTATCCGATTCGACTGAAACTTTTTTTATTTTGAAGAATATACTTCTGGCTAGGATGGAAACCAGTAAAAAATACAAAAATTGAAAATTTATAATTTTCAAAGGCGTTGAAAGGACGAAAAATATAGGAGAAAAGTGATTTCAAACTTCAAGTGCCGTTATTTTCTTAAAAAATGTCATTTTTGCATTTTTTCTGGTTTCCACCCTAGCCAGAAGTATATTCTTCAAAATAAAAAAAGTTTCAGTCGAATCGGATAATAACTATTGGAGATACAGGTCCCACCGATTTGGATGAATTTTTTGACGCCTTGACTTTAACGACTCTCCAGTGCCGTTTGCAATGATTAATTATAAAACAAAAAATATATTTCTGTAGCTTAAGACATCCTTAATACAATGCAAAAAGTCCCATTAAATTATATAAAGTAGTTTTCCTTTAATTAATTCCTAAATATCACCTATTTTTTGGGGCTCTAAACCGAAAGGTCCCCTTAATGAGATTTTGTGGGTTTCAAAGAATCTGGAATCATTCCGATTTCAATTTTTTAACAACTCCAATTCCAACACCAAAAATCCCCAAAGTTCCTCGTACTCTTACACCACACTGCAACTACATAATACGTAGTACTTCTATTCGATATCTCCACCAGAATTTATTCAACTTCGTGCTCCCTCCACTGCCGCCAAATTCAGCATCGCGCGTCTGCAATCTCTCTAATCAACGCTCACTAACAAAACAACAATTCTCAATACGAGCCCAGCGAACGAACAACTTCCTTACGAACAGGGGCGCGGTCATCTAAAAAATCCCCGGTCACCCCGTTTCCTTCGCGAGTGGCTCAGCGCCCTGCTTCCGCCGCTCCTCATCCAGACGTCTCCACACGCTCATTAAAAGGAATTGTGCCGGTTCATCCGTGACGTGGGGGCCAAACACGAGTTTCAGTAATTCGATCGATTCAATTTGCCAAAGTTCGGAGAATCGAGCCGGGGTCTCATAACGGCCGGCTCGGTTCTCCATTTCGCGCAATTACTTTTCATTCCCGCCGACGAGCAGCCCCCCGTAGATCTCCCCTTCACGAGCGGCGGGATCTTCCCACCGGCGGGGCGTATTCTCCTGGCCCGAGGAGGAAGCAGGCAGCGGCACGCGGCGAACGGAGAAGGAGAGAGTTCATCCCGATAAGTGAGATAGGAACGAGTTTCTCTACGCTTGGCAAGTTTGCCCGCGCCAAAGCAGGCTCCGTGGCCAAGCCTTTGCGCTTCTATCCGAAAGCACCGTATAAAATTAGGCCCCTCTCCTTTTTCCTCTGCCGGCCCCCGCTGTCTCTTTCTCCTCCGCACGTCCATCACCGAGTTTCGCTATCACCCACTCTGCCACCACCCCTTAGCCTCGTCCTCTCTTCGCTCACCCACCGACACCCCTCGTGTCGTTCCAGCCTCGCCTTCCAGCGGGTCACCGTCTACTTTTCCTTATCGTCGGATTCGTTCTTTGATCCCTCGATGGGACCTGCGTTATCGGGCCGATCGATCTTCCCGTTTCCTCGTCCACGGAAACAGAGGCGCGGAGTGGGTCGGCGACGAGCCACGCGAGAACAACCGGAAGCCCGGGGTACGGACATCCCCCGAGGAGCCGGCTGACAAATTCATTCCATCTCGCGGGAGACGCGACATCGCCGTACATTTATATCGCCGCGCTGGATAGATACGCCTTCGGATATCGAGGATCCGCGTGAAAAACTGCCGATGAATGTGTCTTTGGACCCCCAACCCCTCGCGTCCGTGGCTGTTCTCCCTGCTTCTGGCACTCTCCTCTTTTAGCCCGGCTCAGCCATCAGTCGACGTCGCTCTTTTCCTCTCGCGCGGCGCAGTTTCTTCTATTTCACGAGATACCGACGCCACTTTGGTAGACAGCCTCTGGAGTATGGCATATTAATGCTTTATGGTAATGGCGTCGGGTGGCGCGCGCGCGCGCGCGAGCGCTCGTATTGCTACCGCCGCGAGAAATGGTAGCTGCGCCGCGTTTATCATTTTTCGTGGGAATTCGGTGGCGCGCTCGCTATGGACGCGTTTAATTACTGTCCCCCTTTTCCTCCTTTTTCCGACGGATCCCTGGAGGAACAGGATTGTGACGCGTTAAAGGAACGTCTGGGTTATGGATTTATAGAGAACCTCCGACGTTGCAGGTGCACGTTTTGTACAATATTTTCTGCCGCGATTATGGAACTTTTGAATATGGACAGTTGTTTCAAGGAACATGTGGATGAGATTCAGTAATTAATGGAATGATTGTAATTATGTGAATAATTTGAGGTACTCTTCTAACAAATCCCTCCAAAATTAGGTAATTTCTAGGATTTTATTTAAAGGATAGTAAACGTCATAGTGTTAAAAAACTTTTTTAGACGGTATTTGCACATCATTGAAGATGTTAAATTTTTTTTGCATATTTTATCTAATGCTGCTATTTTTTGTGGCTGTGACTTCCTTGGTGATACAAAAAAAAGTTCCGCATCTGTGGAATTTGTAACGTCTTGTAGAATTATTTACAATCAACGAACCAAGAAATTTTTTAAAGTTTATAAGACTGTTCATTACTCGTTTATTCTTACTTTTGTAATACCTAAGTGTTTTGTTAGCCCTGTTTTAGTTTAGTTTACAGTTCGCGGTTGGACTTGCCTTTAGTGTCACCACTGTAGCCTCGCCTTTACTCTTCAAGGTATGCTTTGTAAATCATTTTTTTTTCTAGTAGAATTGATCAAATAAATCAGAAAAGAACAGAAGATAATAATAATTAGAATAGAAAAAAGATGTGAAATCAAAATGAGCTGCAAGTACATAAAGGTGCTTTCCTACTGCGCTTAAGATGACACAACTACATATACACAGCTGAAATGCTGTTTTCATACATTCCATTACCCATATCGCGGACATTTTAATAATGCGAAGATAAGAAAAAGGTGTCAAGGTCAAGGTGTCGACGAATAAGAATTATTTAAAAACGCAAAATAATGAAAGTGTACTTATATGGCCAGAGTTTTAAAATAACAAATTATTTGAAAACTTGCGAGAGGAAAGGTATCGATGTCGATGAATGATCTTGGAATTATTTTAAAACGCAATATAATGAAAATGTACTGATATTGTCAGAGTTTTAAAGTGACAAATTATCTGAAAGCCTGGGAGAGGGAAGGTATGTGTATTGATGATCTGAGAATACCTTGCCTAGCGATAGTCAGCATATACAGGGTGTCTTTCATGTACCTGGCGTCGAGACGCTACCGCGTCTCTAGGTACGCGATTGTCACGCGGGCGAATTCATATAGCGCGCCAAAGCATGCGCTGGACGAACACGGCGTCTGTACCGTTTATTGTTTCTTTTTGTTTCGCTACGCTGACTTCAAGCAATTCTCCTTCTGCTCTTCTCGTCCACGAGACGTGTGAGCTACGGCTGAATAAATATTCATTTTATACTTTTCAACCAACAAGAGTAATAAAGACGATTAATAATAATAATAATAATTTAGAGTAAACTGCAAATTATCAATTCTTCTTTGCGTAAATGACACTCTTATCAAAAGTGAATGTTATTATGATTCGTGGGATATTCCTCAACTAAAATTCAAGTGAACGTGACCTGCTAAAAACAGTGGCTGACTAAAGCGTGGAATTAACCACTGTGTACAACTAGCAAGATTTCCCAGACCTGCCACTTATTATCATTCGCACTGCTGGTTACTTTAATTACTGTCAACTAATCCGTGCGTGGGCCCGGAAGATTAAAAGATTACCCGGAATATTCAAGCACGACCTTTAATTTATATACCGCAGCCCAGTAATTTTGGCACGCCATTGTGTTTAATTGAACGAACCAACGAACTCCTTTTTTTTAAAAAAATTCTTACAAGCGCACTCCTCTGTAATTTCTCTCCCTTTTTTGTAACAGAGTCATCAAACGTTTCGTGCTCAATTATTTATCAGTTCAATCAAGCAAATACCACAAAATTACACACATTTCCCTGCATAATGTTACTTTTCAAACAACTTGAAATTATTTGAATAGTAGGAAAGAATGCAGCACGTACCACTTTAATTATCGTACATACCAGACTGAAGCAAAAAGTACAAAAATAAAAACTGCATAATGAATCGTTGAATGTTGTGCAATTAGGTACATAGAATTACTCAAAAAGGTACAGAAAAAAAATCAGAATGCACGAAAAACAGAAGCAAAAATTCAGATGTTTCTAAAGAACGATTGTGACAAATACAATTCCCTTTTCAAAGATCATTCTTTAACGATAGACCTTCATAACCCTGCAAGCAAACCCTCGAAAACCATCATTTTCCAAAATAATAAAAACGCTGGATAAACTCTTATAACTCCAACTAAGGCATTGAAAAATTTCCTCCAAGCGATCAAAATGACCCCTCCTATCCACCCCCCTTAGCGAATAAACTCATAATACGTTCAATACCAGCAATACCCCAGCACGTTCGAAACGACCTCGAAGGACAGCGTCTAAAAACAGTCTCCAGTCATCTGTTATCGTCGCGCCATCAATCACCGCGACTTCGGGTCGATTTTTTCCAAGCCACCGACAAATTCTTTCAAGCGTTTCCTCGACTCACGCTCCGATAAAAAAGCCCGCCAGCCGAATCACCGTCACCGACCCTTTGCCCCGTCGAGTTGCACATTAGAACCACCCCGTGCGACGCTCTCCCCCCTCTTTTAAGGATCTGGTAGTGGACCAGTCGCCCTGCCAGCTGCCGAAAGGCGCCCATCGAACCACCGAAATTCGCAGCGCCCCAACGGTGGCGCGCCCTAGCGGCCGTATTATCCTGCCCGAGCAACCCGCGAGGGACTTCACGAAATTAGCCGCTGCGTTATTATCATGCCAGCCCGCGGCAGCCTCGTCGCCCGTAATATGGTCGGACTTGCTGGCTTTGAGCCGAAGGAGGAGCCCACCCCCGTGTTAGCGGTGTTTTAATCCCTGCTGAGCTAGTCGGTAAGTCGGATGGGGGAGGCAGGAAGCTCGGCATAACTCTTCATTCGCAAGGTTAGCCGGTATAACTGTAACTTACTTCCTCCAACTTTATCACGTGTGCGCCACTGTTTGCCTATATACAACTCAGACGTCCCAGCATCCGCGCCCGTGCACCCCGGCATACCCTTGGACCATTCCATTCCAACGAATTCAACCCTCTCCCGCCGCCTACATCTGCCCGCCCCGCTGGCCGCGGCGGAGGAGGGACAAGGGGGGACGATAGCGACGCCGGTGGTTCGCAACTCTACTTGTTTGAATAATTACTCACTCGGTGCAGGAGTCGTTTGGACCTGGACGGTGCTCCGCAAAAAATAAGATAAATAGAAGGAGACCCGGGCCAGGGGGGTGGCGTGCATGCTACCAGCCCACGATTATCGCGGCGACTCTTTAAAGGGGAACGAGCTGGGCTTTAGAGCCCGCTACGCGCCCTGGGCTGTTGCATTTTTTGATATTTTGGTGGGTGGATGATTAGAGCAATGATCTTTGTAGGTTCTTTGGACTGTCGAGGCTTCTTCTTTTCTTTGTTGGATGGGAATGCAGACTAGCGTTTAGGGGTGGTTTAACTATTCGTGGTCACAGAGGGTGTATCGCACCCTAGGATATGTCTTTGCAAATATTTTCGGGAATTTTTAGCCCTTAATAATCAAATTTAACAATTTGGTGAATTTTAATGGAAGAAAAATACGCTTGTATCCACAATTATTCTTTCAAATGCAAATTTCAAAATTTAGATTTTTAGAAAATACTATTAGAGCACGATTGTATGAGTATTAGAAATGTATAATTATCACTAAAAAATTAAAGGATTCAAAAATATGAAAATGGTAATTCAAAAATGACGCTGGAGTGCAGTGAAGCCCGTGTGACCAATTTGTGATTATAAAGTGTGTTTACGGGGGGTTAATATTGGTAGGGAATGTATTTCGGTTGTGACCAGGGCTTGAAACGGTTCCGAAAATAACTGTTTAAAACTGTTATATAAAGGTTCTGATTAAAACGGTTGTGGAGAACTTTTATTCCAAATAACTGTTATGAAGAACCGAAATTTCCAACTATTATCTGTTTCGGTTACGGTTCCTATTTTTCCCTCTTCATATCAGTTCCATAACCGTTATTTTTTCGGTTCTATATCGGTTCCGAAACGGTTCTAGAATCAATTCTTCTATCGATGTTTCCCTAATTGATATCATTAATTATTATAGCTGCAGATTACTGTATATGTGCATATTTTTTACAACATCCTTACAGAAACAGGAGAAACTTTTAACTTTCTATTCTGAATAACATAGTGTGTGCGAATATAAAAAATATGTAGCTGATTTATTTACTTCAATGCTTTGTTAGTAATCAATGATACGTAAAATATTGTAAAAAATATGCACATACACAGTAATCTACAGCTACAATAATTAATGATATCAATGAGGGAAAAGTCGATACAAGAATTGATTCTAGAACCGTTTCGGAACCGATATAGAACCGAAAAAATAACGGTTATGGAACCGATATGACGAAGGAAATAGGAATCGTAATTGAAACAGAAATTTCGGTTCATCATAAGTTATTCAGAATAAAGGTTCTTCATAACCGTTTGGAGAACCGAAATCGATATTATAACAGTTTTCAAGCCCCGGTTGTGACTTGTATGTATAGGACTACTTATTTCTTTAGAATATTTTAAAGATCGCTATAATTTTTTAAATAGGACAGTATATTTTCTAGGACCATATCCATCGCACATCCATTTTTTGATTATTGTATTCGTATCGGTAAATTTACTCCGGCGGCTGAATTCTAGAAAATATGAAAAAAATACATCTTTCAATTCTGCACAAAAAGATCGTTTTCATAACTGAAGATATACTGCAAAATAAAGTTTAGCCACTGTATTCCCTGCAGAAAATAGTTTATTCCTCACGCTATTCAGTAATAACACTAACACTTTATTACATCTCTGATTAGAAAAATAAGTTTCCATTCATCTGGGACACGATGGACATTCCACAGTATGTTCGCCATTATAAAATTGTTCACTGCAATGAATTAATAACAATATTCGACCTTACAGACGCGCACAGGAGTACAAACGGTTCAATTTCTGCAATCACTCATCTGGGAAAGAATTATCGGGTGCAAATAAAGCGAAACGAATGATTAGTCGATAAAGCAACATTGGATATTCATCGGCGAGCTAAATGGCAAGGTAATAACTGTTTTTTTTCCAGCACTTCTCGCGCACCATTTATTCTTACAGTATCAAATAGTCGTTTCAACGCGCGTTTTTCGTTACAGTTCCGCTAACATCGCTATAAAGTTACCGCTTCATTAACTCCGTTTCCCTTTGGAGCACCCGTAGCACCGATGTAAAATTACCGTTTCATTAATTTGTTTTCTGCCCAGCGGAATAATTTTACCCGTCTTGCATTATCGTGATTTTATTTCCGTCCCGATGAATCGCGATATCCATCGTGTTATTTTCGAAACCCGACAAGTAGCATCGCTTCAGTTACCTACGCATGAAACGCGTAGAAATTGTATCGCGAGGCTTCTTTCGAAAATTAAACAGAGTTTCACACTTTTATTCGGTAACGAAGTAAATCAATTTAATATACCTCTTCATATTTATTCTGCTACGCTGTTTCAGATGTACAAACCGACACCACCTGTAATTGGAGGGCTACGAATTATAGTGATGTAAGTCCAAATTTTGATAATTTGAGTTAATAACAGTTTTTAAGTCTTAAAGGCTCCATCTGTTTACTTTCATAGTGAATTAAGTTATAAGGTAAGTCCGGGTAATAAGGCTCACCTAAGGTTCTATAATTTTTTTAAAAAAAACTTGTACATATTTTTGAAAACTTTTTTTTTATAGAAATCTATGGACATTAAACTATACACTGTAATATTTGTAACAATATATGAACACAACAAATACGGAAATTAATAGGATTTTAAAAACTTTGTAAACGGGCCTTATTTCCTGTAGTGCAGGTAATAAGGCCCACTTATTTAATACGTAAAATTCAGGTAAACAAAGACATCATCGACCTCAGGTGTGAGCCCAACGCATTCCTCGTGTACCCAAGTGAGACACATGACACACTTTCGCATATCTGTCTTGAATGGAGTTCTGCATAATTTGCAAAACCAACTGTCTGCAGAGTTACCGTCCACGTTTTCTCTGGAGGCGGATGGCATGGGCTCTTGTTCACACACTCTTGTCTTTTTTCTTCGGGTTGCAGTGGTATGTGCTTTGGAGCTCTTCTCAATATCGGTCCTGCTTTGGAAGAGGCCCACTTAATATTTGGGTGGGCCTTATTATCTGCTTTGTCACTTCCTCATTGCCGAGGTTATAAATTAAACGTGCACTTTACAAAATCATCAATTTTTTGGAAGTATGTTGCCAACATATATACTTATACATACCTATAGTTGCACAGTAATTGGATAATGCGTACTCCTAATACAAAGCCAAGAAACCAACGTAATTCTTATAACTGCAGCAACGCTAGTTGCGGAGGAAACATTTGTCGAATTTACCAGCAAATGTTATATTAATCGCGTGGGGGTTCTTCGAGTGACATTTCGTGTGTAGTAAAAGCAATAGATGGCATTAGCAAAATTGTGGATTGACCTAACAAGGATAAATTACAGGTGGGCCTTATTACCTGCTGGGCCTTATTACCCGAACTTACCTTAACTCTCATTCCCTGTTTTTAACCAGTAGGTACACCAAATCTTTAACGTTATCTTACGTGGACATTTCTACTTTATAACTCTTTGTCATTCAACAGTTCTGTGGCCCCAGTTGCCACCAACAAAATACGTTACTTACAGGTCGCAGAATCACTAAAAATGGACCTTCCTTATTATTCCCCTCTCCTTCATATCAAACGCGACCTTCGCGTAAAATCATTTCCTTCACCCCCATTAGAACACCCACTCGATCGACTTCAATTTCAGCACCACCTACCCAGCGCCCCCCTACAGCCAGCCGTATAATCTTCAACCCTTGTAATGCGAAAAAGTGGTAATCCTCGCGATTATCGCGAGCAGACACGACGCATTTCCAGAAAAAGCGCCCGTACACTCCGCTGCCGCCACCCCCACCGAAAACTCGCCCGTGGGATGAAATTTTATTACAGTTCATTCCATTAAAGCGCCCGGTGCACGGATGTCGCCGTCCATCCCTCGATACTTGCACGCGGCCCGTAATGGCGGCGCTGAGTCGCGCGCGCGGCCCGTCCGTCGCGAATCAATTTGCGCGACGCGCAGATTTCCGTGGATGATAAATAACGGGGGGCCTCCCGTGTCAAGCGAAAACGTAACCATCGCTCAGCGATAATGCCGTCCCGCGTAAGTAGGATGTAACGATTGCATAAAAGCGAAGGGCCCGCGATATGAAAGCACGATGACGCGCAGAAATTCGCCGGTTACAACGATCTATCAATGCGCAGCGCCTGAATGCCGTATCAATACATCGGGGATGCTCGCGTAAAAACAACATCAATCTTCAGTATGCCGGGCCGATGTCGAGCGCCCCCCTGGCGCGATTGTGGACCGCTTGGAGAAATGCATCCTGTGCGTCGGGTAACGACTCCGCGTCGCGTGTCGTTGGAAGATCGTGTAAACGGAGCATAAAGGGACCCATGGAAAATGGGGGACAGAACGTAGGAATAAAGTCCTGGCTTTGTGCCGTGCACGCGTCCGTTGCATTCGAGCCTTCTGGGGAAAAGGCTGCGTTCGTTTCTTGCCGCATAACGAAAGCACTTATGTATGTGACTTCAAGAAAGAAATTTATTCGTCAGAGTTGACTGACGCTCCTGGATCGATGTACCTACATGCAGTGGACGAGCGTGTGTTGTGCTGTGGGTATGGGCTTAAGGTAATTGGAATTGTCAATGGTCCCGGTGGTGGTGGCGAAATTTCGAGGGGTCTTTTCGGAATACAATAGCGAACTGAATTAAAGGGACGGTGTATTCTCTAGTAGCACAAAATATTGAATACACGTACATCCAATATTAAAAAGAGGTTCAATCTCTTTTTTGATATTTAAATATAGATACAAGATTTATTCTAGATTAAGAAGCAAATATTTTTTCCTAATATACTGGAAATATTCGTTTTATATTAGAAACAAATATTTTTGTCCAAATATAAATAAAATATTTATTTAATATTAGAAACAATATATTCTTTTACGAATGTTCGGGAAATATTGATTATATGTTATGAAAAAAATATTTTTGCCCAAATATAAAAAAAATTATTTAATATTGGAAACAATATATTTTTTTCGAATGTTTGGGAATATTCATTTTATATTATACAAAAATATTTGTTTTTCAAATATAAAGTAAATATTTACTTTAAATTTTTTAAATATTAATTTTACATTTCCTGAATATTTATTTCACATTTTCTGAATATTTACTTTACATTTTTTAAATATATATTTTAAACTTCCTGAATATTTATATTGGAACTCTGAATATTATTTTCACATTTCCAGAATATTTGCTTTATATTCTCTGAATATTTCTTTTATATTCCACGAATATTTAGTTCATATTTTCAAAACATTTATTTCACTTTTTTCAGTATGTGTATATAATATTTGCAATCAACATTTTTGTCATATTAAAAGTGTGGCAAAAAAAATGTTTTTTAATATTCGGAAAAAATATTTAACCAATATTTTGTGCTTCTAGGGTTGTGCCTTTCTGCGCAATCGATCTGCGGCACAGGCTGGATATTGTGCTACGTGTTGATCTTGGGTTTTGTTATGTTTATATTTACATGAAAGATTTGTGGGGTATGGTAGAACGGGCTTAAGCAGAGGGTGAAAAGGTAGTATTTCCATTTGACTATGAACGAGAATGAAAGATGAATAAAAAAAAAAATTAGCATGGATCGGAGTATAAAAAATTGTTACATTACAACTTAATCCATCAATTTGCGTATTAAGGGGTTACATGCCAGAGTTGGGATGAAAGGTGAGGAGGTGGGTAGGGGAGAGGAATGGAGGAGAGTAAGAGGAATGTGCGGGAGGAACGGGGAAACGGAAGTCCAATGCGTAGAAGGTAGAGGTAGAATTAAGAGCCAAAGGGGAAGGCAGGGATGAGGGGGAGACAGACCAGAAGCGGAAAGGCGGGTGGTGGAACCTCTTTCTCTCGATCTTGAACGGGGGTAGGAGGAACAGAAAGAGAAGGTGGAAGCATGTAGAAATGGACGGAGGAAAAAATGTAAATAGGGCGTATAATGTAAATAAAAAACAGAACAATAATCGAAAAATCGTCTCGACAAATACTAAATTATAGTCTTAAGAATATTCGTGCATAATTTTATTAAAATTGATTCACTAATCTCCGAGACTAATTCACTAATTTCCAGTACCACAAATGGTGTAACTATGAAGAGTCCTTGGGAGAAAGACTGCTATGGCACCATTTCTTAAGATATCAAATTTCTTTTTGAAGAAAATACAGCTTAATTTATACGCAACAAGGTGTATATCTTGATTTTTAAATATGACTTTTTTTATATGAAGAAAAAATCATAAAAATGCCCCCATTTTCCGAGCTGTCAAGGGTACATATGTAACCCCTTAAGAACTTAATTTCAATACAATTAGAAATCACATATTTCAATCCTTTTCGCATAACGAACTACCTACACGAATCGCACGAGTTAATTTACCTTATCCAAGGACAAAGTATCACAGTTTACGCGATTGAATTGGCGAATTGTTCTGAGAATTCGGGAGCATGACGGATGGGTGACGTGCACTGGTGACGCGTGCAATGCCGAAACTTCCCATGCATATCCTCCACGCTTAAATATGGATCTGTGCCGCCGGTATTGCGTGCTGGATACGTCATCCCTTTGTCACTCTATTCCATAAATTTGTATTACGTCGGGTGAATTTCAAATTCGGCCGCAGACATTTCGTAATACCGGTAGGGCACACAGCCGCCGCCGTGTATTACACTTCGCCAAGGGCACGCGCGAAATAATTCAGACTATTTTGGCTTAGCACAAGCGAAACAAGACAGCGTTCCCGGCGTAATAACAGCTGGTAATAACACCCGTTAATTGTGGGGCCGTTGCGTGCACGTTGATCCAAAGCGAAACTTGCCTTTCGATGGAGAATACCGTTACGGACTAGCTGCACGATTTTATGCGGGGATAATTAAAATTCTGGCCCGTACCACCGGCTCCCATCGAACGCTGTCGACGGCCCTATCGCTCTATTCATTTTAAATCAGAACAAATTGTCGCGCGCGCTTTAAAGTCCACCAAAATGTGACTTTTATTTCCCAAGAACGGGGATCAAAACCACTTTTCGAAATGTGACACGAGTTCGAATAAAATTAATTTTTGAAAAACAATTACACCCCTGCCGATTCTGCGAATCCGAAGTTTAAAATATGTAGATAGAATGCACGCGCAGTTATGTAATTTATCAAGCGTTATTTTGCTTTATTCAATTTACGCCAGGCTTGTAGAAAAAATACAGTGTATAATTTGAGGAACTGAAAAAGAAGCATCGATAGAAGAAATATTAAAATTAAGCAAAATAACAAAATTTGCTTTTCATTTTTCAACGTACATTCTTATTCAAAGAAGCTTACTTATAGCAAACAGTAACTAGACTTCCGTAGCTCTTTTTCTCCGTAACGAAAAGACGCGCAAAAAAATCGTATTCTCCACTTGTAACATATTTTCACAAACTCCACTGTACGTGCGAAGAAACAAAATGCAATGGGTCAGCCACTCCACCGTTCCTTGAACCCAAAACATTGTCCCCGACACTTATTAACCGTCACCGGGACAATAGCCCCGAGACGTCCAAAGCTGAAAGGCGTTGGACGGGATGCAACAGTAATTCCCTTGTTATCGCGAGGGCTGAAGGGGCGGATTGTGCCAGCATCTTAGGGTTTGGCTCTGGTTCTCCGAGATTAACGGTGTAACATGCTAATTAGGAGTCCCGCGTCGCGAAGTCCGGTTTAGTCCTGGTAACCGATCTGCTCTGCCTTCGGACATTGCCACGTAGTCGGGCACGGTTGTATATCAGGCGGAGACGCTAGAGCACGCACCTACCTGCACACAATAAGCCATTGTTGTCCCTCCGACGTTACCGTTTCCCCAATTACCGTTCATCGAAGACAAAGCTACCATCAGCCCCCGTTCTCTAGGCTCCTCCGAGTCGTCCGCGTCCCCCTGTCCCCTTTATTCGCGCAATCGTCCTTTCCTCCCTCTAAAATTTCCTCCGTCCCGATCTCCCTCCCTCTCTCACTCTCTCTCTCTCTCTCTCTCTCTTCCATCGTGCCTCTCCCAGTTATTAATTTTACCCTCCTCTCTCTCCTCTCTCTTTTTTTTCCTCCTGTTCCACTCCTGCTTCCTCACGCTGAGTCCCCCCTTTGTGTTCGTTCTCGTCGTTTTGTTCCCTCCTTCATTTTCCTTCAATTTTCCCTTTTCGCCTCTAGCTCTCTGATACAGCTTGCTCTTTGCCGGGTCCATTTTCCTACTTTTTCTCTTTTTCTCGTTTTTAATATGTACTCCTTCATTGGGTTCGACGGTTTTTCTTTTTTAAATCGAGGTCCTTATTTTTTTTTGGGGGGAGGGGGGAGCAAATTATTCGCGTCCCTTGATGCATGCTAATTTCCTCTATGTGTTTATTGGAATTTCTGCGCTTCCCGCGTCTTCGCTATTATATCGACTTTTGTATTCTACTCTGTCCCGTTTCATGCCCCGCGTTTCATCGTTTCGTGACCTGCTTCTTTTTTGTTTCGACCTGTCTGTGTCTGTCCGCCTCTGTTTTGTTTGGTATAATTCTTCTATTTTTCTTACCGTAGTCGGTGCCTTTTTGCGCTTATGTGAAACCTTTTTATATTCTCCATATTTAGTCACAGTGTTTTTGTTTTTCCTTCTGTCATTCCCATTTTATTTTCACGTACCGCTTTAGTTGTTATTTTTACATCAACAACACTATTCTCAGCTTTTTCTTTTGCCAGTCCGTTTTCTTCAATTAACTTGCCTCCCTTGGATTTTCCATTTTCCTTTACTTCCTACTTTTTTTTTTTTGGTTTTTAATGCAATTTTTAATCATTGCTCCAAAAGTCTCTGTACGCGATTTCTGAGGATATTGCAATTTCTGAGGATAGTTGATTAAAACGTGAATTCACATAGAAAGTATAAATTATGCGCTTAGAGAGGACGAAATTACGTAAACAAATTTTACGCAGAAGTGCTAACGGCAGGCAGCATTGTAGCATTTCTATGCAACGCATAACAACACATATGTATACGCGGTAATATGTACATCGTGTAATGCAACGATCATTATAGTGCTGTACAATAATGGAGGTGAATTAGCTGCATTAATGAATACACATAAAACACCATGATAATGAACTGAATAATGGAGTAATTAAATGATTATTCATAATGCAATACTGTAGCAAAGTGGAATAAACTCGAACAGAAATTCTAATACGTCATAAATTTACGTACCTACTTCGAAATGTAGAAAAGATAGTAATTATTTCATTGCTAACAAATTTTCATCATAAAAATTCTTCTACATTCAAAATTTCAAAATTTGTTTTAGTTAGGAATCATTGTTTAAAGAATTCATTATTCATTTCACTTACATATTAATTTATTTTCAGTACGTATAACGACATATTTGATGAAACATGTTAAAATAATAAATATAATATTCAACGACAAAATCGCAAATGTATTTCCATGTACATTCTTAATTTAGATAATTTTTTATCATGCGAATTTTAACCGAATGTGAAGTATAATGTCTGACATATCCAGGACCTGACCTACTGAGGTATGCCTGATCACTTACTGAGCGTTTCTACTTGTTCAGTTTGTGCAGCGAGGAAGCAATTGAAAAGGAGCGAAAAAGAATCTTTCTCTCAGATCTTATGCACTATTTTTCTACCATAAGTTTGGTATAACCTTAACTGTGTATAGATACATTTCTTGTCAACAAATAACTATATACGTTTAAGCACATACCAAGTGCCATTAATCATAAAAACACAGCAACTGTATCTCGCCAGATTTTTCCAGGAAATTAATTTGTAAAAATCTTAATTTTACATTTTCTGTAACAACGTTAATTTTTAACATAACTGCAATTTTCATTATTTTTCCCCAGTGTTTGACCCATCCACTACATTTCGTTAACAGTCCCATTTAATATTCTTTGCAATTCCAAAAGTAATAAATCAAGTAAAGCGCAAAAATGTAATTCAAGTTCAGAAATATATTAAAAAACGAAAATACACATTCAACTGAGAATTCCGATGCAACGAGGGCAGAAATGGAACATAAGAAATCGACGAAAAAAATTTGAAAGATATCGAGTGACCGGGTCAAATGCATCGGAATTGTTTGAAATATTTCTCGATTTATTGTCCACGTTGAAGCGCGTACTAAAATGTTTTAGTGCTGTTCGAAAGCGGCGCAGAAGGAGGACGGCACAGGTCTTCGAAGAACCGAAGTTCTCGTTCGAGAACAAAGGTAACGGCCAGCCGCAGCTTCAAATCAGCCAACTTCCGGTAACGCTGTATTTTCGGAACAGATATAAATCCGGGTTTTACGAGCGTCCGTGTTTAAATTTTGATCGCACGCGGAAGTAAGTGGATTACGTTCTACGCTACGTTACGAGGGAAGCTCAAGTGGGAATTAAAAGACGTAGAAATACTACGTGCGCTACCATCTAATGGAACGTTTGACATTTTATTTTATTGCCACATGTTTTTTTCCACCTAAAAACAATGGTGCCACAGTGCTGCTTTTCATTAAAAAATGGAGTGCAATATTATCCTTCATCGAATCTTATCAACTCTTAAGATTCACACCGTGAAAACTATTATTTGAACTGAAGTGGTAAATAGTTGCAATAGTTTGTTTTTTATGAAATTTTTCTGATTCACAATTATATGATTGCTATATTCACTATTCCTTTATTTATTTACACGCAAACCTCCTATATTAAAGAAGGACTTTTATAGTCACACGAACTCTGAATTTACCATTGAGTAACTTCATTAAATTCTCCATGTAACATTGACGAAAATTAGTCCTATATAGCAGGGTGTGTTAGTTAAGTGGGAAAGAGTTGGAGCAAAGTTTAAACTATTCGACGGTGCAAGCAAAATGATAGAGGGAAGGTACCCCTTAGATTCATTCTTCTTGGAATTTCAAATGCAATAATATTATCTTAAATGAAATCATATTATTTCTACACCTTATATACAACTAGAGGATATAAGAGTAAGACCAAGAATCATTAATTTTTCCAAATTGCCATTGCTTCCTTTTAATATCCTCCACATATCTAACAATAAGCCTACTACCCTTGTAGACCTAATCATACCTCCTAGTTACCCCCTAGCAATATTATCTTTGTATATATTAAAAAGTGCTCCATCCAAGAGCACGGCGATTAACCTGTAAACATCCAGCTAACACAGGTAAATAATATACTTGAAAGTAATTATTATTTCCCTCCACAGCAAACTATCATCAAATTTAAAGACGTCACTTCTATTCAAACACGACAACCGTTTTAATAAGCGAACACCCAGGGGATGAAATAATACGGCCGGAAATCAGCATCCCTCGGACGAACCGCGGGCGGAAACGAATTTTTCGCGTCGAGAGGACAACTCGTACGTTTCAGGGGAGGGGGCGGGGGGCAAAAACTCGCGGAAACAGCGGCAATGGGGAACAAAGGGTCGAAGAAGCATTAAATCGACGTAGCTCGGTCAAAGTTGTGTTTCGAGGAAACGAATGCACTCATCCCCCTTCCCCCCACCCCCTTACTGAACAACAACGTTCCTTTTAGTGAGTAAATGTAAGTAAACGGGAGTTTATGCGTGGCGCCGAATCCTTGCCCCAGAATGGGCATTCTTCGGCCGAATGAAAAGAAGAAAGAAGGTCTTGGCTGTGAGCCATCGGGCGTTTGGAACTCTTACGTAGAAAGTCCTCTAGCCACAGAAATCGTTACATTCTCCTGGCTCGGTAACTTTTTCAAGATCCAGTCGACCGAGACTTAACCGGTAGCTTCGATTTATTCGTCACTCGCGACTCCTGTTTTTAGGTGTGTTCGTTAATATCAGAGACACACTCGATCAGCTGGATTGACTGTTAATTGAAGTTTTTGGGAGAAGTTGCTGAAAGAATTAAAAATTGTATTTTTTAACGAACTTCGATTATGTGGGAGGGAAATTTTGAATATCGAATGGGGATCATTTATGAGTTATAATGATGTATTTAAATGTTTATAAAGAAGGGTAGTCTACAGTCTTATGATTATGATACTAAAGTTGTTTTTGATTTATTCGTTGGCCCAATAGTTTTATTTTAAATTGAATATTGAATATTGAAGACAGATAGCTAAACATTTATATTTCTATAATATCGACAATAAATTTGAGTGTAGCAGTTGGAAAATAATTATTAGGTGGAGTTTTGGTAAATAATACGCTGTTTTTTAATAACATTATAAGTACACATTAAGCTTTTAATGATTCTTCGGAAATAATACTTTATTTCGAAATGTCATCGACTGTATTTACTTGATCCAACAAGGTAAGATAACTTCGGAATCACAAATATTTACTGAGTGAAGTCCAATTAAAGATATCTGGTAGCTTTCATTTTAATTAACTGAACACAGAATTTTAAATTAATTAAAAAAAAGGTTTAAAGGAGACTTTGCAATTTCAATTTAGCAATATGAATTATAAATCAAAATTTCCTGGTGATTGTCTGGTTGTCGCCTTTGTGGGAAGTTACATTAAAAACATTCGGAAAAAATGAAGTGATTTCAAGTTAACCAAACGTAACCAAACGTAAACCAAACATTCGCAGAGTATTTTATAATCGTCACTATTTCTTGAATCAATTGCGCCGGTATTTAACAGTTAGGAATGACTCATTGAATCGTTAGCCCATTACTCAGCTCATTAAGTACGTATTACTAAGTAAGTATTTTTCCCCCCAGGAAATGAAATTGCTGTAAAATTTAATTACAAGGTAACAGCTCCTGTTCCTTCTTTCCTTTCGCAAGCAGCCTGGTTATGCTCTGTATTACCTCGCTCCCGCTCACGCGTATTAGTACTTTTAATTCTTGTAGAAGATTCTTGATTAAATCGCTGACTTCGAACAGAGGCGATATTAGAGTCTCACCCCCTCGATTCTAACGATTTCACGAGATTAAATTAAATTTTAGCTTCAATAACATCGATTTTGGGACGTCCTCTTTTTTTTCCAACGAACGAATCGGGCAGATTAAAGGATCACGAATTCTAATTAATTTCACCTCCTGTTCCTTGCGTCTACATTATTTTACTTGTAATCTCCCTTACCAGTGAAATTAACATCATAATCAACAACTGTCGCTTAATATTAACAATTTTTTCACAATAAGAAGCTTTGCATACCTATACAGTGTCCTATAAGGAAAGAATGCTATAACGAACAATTTCTCTTAATAAATCAAAACACTTACAACGAACAAATATCTTACAACGAACGCGGAGAAATACAATCGGCCTTACATACAATTCTAGAACGAAGCAGTTCATTATAGGATACCCCACTGTACGGCTACTAATTTAAACGAACGTATTAATATACATACAAGGTATAAAACAACGTTCACTAATAGTTCTACAACACATGATAAAATTCCAGTCAAAATTTCACAGTGACCAAGTATTAGCCTGTACCGAATCTCAAACCATAAACTACGTGGCGAATTCAAGCAAAATTGCCAGAACTGAGTTTAAGGAGCAGTCTGACCACCTTCGCATATCCATCGCAGTAAACGATACAGAATCTTTCATCCGCCACCGATAAAAAGGGAAATCTACCATAGAAATCGTGCCTTAAGGTGAGCAGACCGGTCATTCCCGTGCAACTCTCGTTACCCTAAGTCCCCGCAGGTCTCCGCCGCTTTTGTCGTTCCAAAAAACATTCCCAAACGGACCACGTGCAACGCGTCCATTTCACTCTCCATTTATGCAAACGCAGTCGGGGGCGCAGCGGTGACGGTGACCCAGAACGATCACGCGGAATTACGTGATGCTGCATAATTCAATATGATTTAATACGTCGATGTAAATTTCAAAAGATCCTGCGGGTAAGCGGCGATGATATAGCCGGTTTACGTGCCCACACATGCACCGGCGGGCGCGCATCTTCAAGCATCAAATCCGGCTCCAGCGTCGCCGGGAGTTTTCTGCGCGGCAGCCGCTTACGCTCGTTTATCCGCACAGTAGTGGTCGAAAGAAAGTTTGAACTGCGAACGGTGGCAAACATAAGATAGTTCCATTATAAAGAATTATATCTTAAAATTGATGCCCCATAGATGGAGGGTTGCCAGAGTAGGCCAGTGATACCAACAGAATATTATACTTAAAACTTAAGTAGTATATACTTTCAACGCCATGGCCCCTTGGAACTGCTTTCATGAACTGACATGTATTGACTATTTTTTATTATGGATTTTTTCCTTTACTTTGTTAAATATATACTGAGTCATCCCGAAAGTTTCAAGAAGCTAGAATAAATAAATAAGTTCTATGAAAAATAAAAAATATATATAAAAAAAATTATGTTAAACGATTTTATTAAAAATGTAGTAACAACTAAATTAAAATCCACTATAAAGTAAAAAATAATTATTTTCTTGTACTTCAATTTTGATGGTGTTAATATCACGTTGAATAAAATCGTGGGGCACGATACTCCATAACAGGTTATGAATCACTTTAATACTTCACCTTCTGCTTGCACATGGTGCCCGACGATTTTATTTAAAGTGATAACACCATCAAAATTGAAGTAGAAGAAAATAATTATTTTTGTAGTTTTTAGTGCATTTTAATTTAGTTTTTACTACATTTTTAATAAAATCGTTTTAACATAAATTTTTTTTTATATACTTTTTATTTTCTAGTTTTTAGTGTTTGTGGATTTACATTTCACACTTCTTTACAAATATCTTTTATTGCTGTATACAGTTTAACACTTTGCTTAAACGTTGTAGTCACTAAAAAATAATTTTTTTTGTACTAAAATTTCGATGGTGATATACTACGAACGCCTGAAAAGTTTTAGTTTTACTATTCGTACATACGTGACGGATCATTTCCCGATAAATCGTGTATTTTCTTGTGGTTATGGGTTATATTTATCGATGACTGGGTAATTTTTTTCACCCGCTCGGGGTTAATTTTTTTTAAAAATATTGTATTGTCATCCAAACTACGCACGCCTGCAAAGTTTCAAGATAATTGGATAGTTGGAAGTGGGTTAAATTTGAGTTGCCAGATTTGAACCGTACATACAAACATACAAACAAACAAACGAACAAACATACAAACAGAGGATCGAAGCTAAACAAAATCGTTTAAAAACAGTGAATGTTTAGGTGGGTACAGCTGTACCCGGGTATTGGTATATGTAAGGGATAAAGAGGGTCGCGTAGAGGTGCAAAAATATGAATTTCAAAATTTCTATTGACCATCACTGTATATCCTCCGTGTATACTCGTAACCCACCACCTCTTTTCCCCCTCCGCCCCTTTCACGCGCAACGCCCAAGTTTCCGTTTTTCCTTCTCGTTTTTTCGAACGGACTATTAAAGCCCTGCTGTTTTAAATCGAGTTTGCAAACTGCGCGCAAGCGCCTCGGATGTGCAACGGGCACAGCCGTCGAACGATGATGCTGGCGCGGTTAACGAGGATTTTAGGAGTTCGAAAGTTAGGGAGAACGATTCAAATTCGAAGTCTGTTGGTGTAATTCAAGTTTCAGTTAGAGTTGGTTGGTGAACGGAGAGAGGGAGCAGAAGAAATGGCGCATCTGTGTGGATCCGTAAACGGATGAAAATGGCTGGGGTGGTGTTCTGAACGTATTTAGTTACTCGTCATGCAAATTTTCAGGCAGAAGTTTTCTGTTTCGTAAATTGGTAATGAAACGAAGTCTCTATAAGAATAATTGTACTGATTAAAGTAACGAGGTTGGTTTAGGTCCGGATTAAGTCCCATTTGAACAATCGTACTTAGATTGTCTGGTCTGGGTTACGCACGGAATAGAAAAACAAAACATTTTATTGTTATACTGGACAAAACTGTTTCGCCTTCGTGCAATTAAAATGTGCAGCAGTTAAATTATTCTTTAACTTCACATCGCCCCTTCAGGCGGAATAAAAACAAAAGTCACCCCTGTGTTACTCTTTCTTTCGTCCCACTCTTTTCGACCCACCCTTTTTATCTAGTTTCTCATCGTTAATGACATTTACTATCTTCGTAATACGGGCAACGTTAACTCCTGGCTATTTCCTTTCCTTCTTTCGGTGCCTATACTTCCACAGAATCGAGCATTGAAATCTTCCCGAAATGCCTGAAAACGGAACCACTAATTGCATAGTGGTGGGTGTAATGACACCTCGGGAGAATTCGGCTCCCGAAGGAATTCCAGAAAGATTTTCGCAGCAATTTACAGGTATCGAGTGGTCGTAAATTGCGCGCAGGGGAAGAGGAACGATAATCGCGACGTCGTAAATCCCACGAACCTCATTTCCCAGGTACTTATATCTGTCACCTAATACATTTCTCCTGGGCCATTAACGCGGTTCTGCACGATTGTTGGCATATATTATCCTGCGACAATGTACCTCTGAACGTTCCCCTTCGAACCGGGCAACCTACAAGCTGCAAAAATTATCATTTACCGCCATCTTGGTGCACCGAAGCCAGTCTGATATAACTGACATTAGTTTTACTTACACGTAACCAAAATTAGTTCTCATTCTAATACAGACGTATTTATATAAAAACACGGTTCCCACTTGGCAGCGACAAGCTGATTAAATTAAGTATTAACCTAAGTAGTAACGCAAAAAATATATAAAGCGATTCATAATTGCATATTAATTTTATTATTTTTATTTGAAAAAAGGTCAGACGTAATAGCAGAAAACTTTTTTCCTTATACCCCATCCTTTGCGTTACTGTCTCATTAAAATTTTTCCCGCTTCCTTCGTGACTCTCCATTTCCGTACTGCATTATACACGCGGTGGTAATAAAAACATATTATTATTATCCAGAAAGGAATATCGTTACGGAGCCTCGTAAACGCGAGTATTAGTAAAATGCACAGGCACAAATACAAGGCAGTCGTGGAAAGTAGCTTTTATCGCCTCCCGAATAGTTCGGGATTCTTTTCGAAAAAGTTTCAGGTAAAAGTTTTCCGCGGCGGTGCTCCTACGGGAGCTAAAATATCCCCAGAGAAAACGCGGATCGTTATATCCGGCAATATGCAGGCTACGTATTGCCCTGAGAAATTTATAGAAACTTTCGATAGTTGCCTCAGCCACGGTCGACAGGAGAGGGAGAGAAAGAAACGAAAAAAGTAAGGAAGGAAAAAACGAGGGGAAAGAAGTATGTACGCGGGCGGAAGTTGGCCGGCGCTGGCACGTATCGGGGATCAAACTTACCGGCGACGATCGAAGGGGGTTTCGCGGCTATCGCGAAAGTTGTCTTTTAATTTTGTATAATGCTGAGTGTAATAACTGCGCGGAAACGGAATTTCGAAGCGCGACCGGTGCAATAACAGCGGCCAACTTTGTTCGATAACTGTTTTTAAGACTAATTCCGTGACACGAATAGTTCTGTTGCTTATCACGCGATGCTTGATACGAACGTAACAGGCGTTAAATGTTTCGCGAATGTTCTAGTGAAAGTTCGGATCGTTACAAATTAAGGCAACTGTTTCACAAATGAACCCATTAACGCGCCACTGTAAAGGTAGGGTAAGGTAGCCGAATATGAGACCCGTTTCTTGAAAACATCATAACACCTGACTGAGAACAGTTTTATTAAAATTCGATACACGTTTTAAAAGTAGAATATGTATTCTTTAGCAACCTACTCAAAAGCAGAGTTGGGCGAAGTGTAATACAATTACAAATTAGAAAGTACGATTGAACTGTAATTGTGTAATTGATTACACATTATTTTCGGTAATCGTTCGTTCGGATAGTCGATTGAACCAAATGGTCGACTACCTAATTTAACAATTACAGAAAATAATGTGTAATTAATTACACAATTACAGTTTAATCGTACTTTGTAATTCGTAATTAGGTTACATTTTGCCCAACTCTGCTCAAAAGTACTATAACAAAGATTCGGTTTCTTCGTAATAAAATTAAAACGAAATTCATTCAAATACGCAGATAAAAAAATGGGTTTAGGAAATCTCATATTAGGATATGAGACCCAGTTTGTGTTTTCCTGAAACTTACTTTTTCTTTCTCTTTTTATAAAGTCGGCATGTGAAATCTATTTCTTCATTACCGCAGTCTTCGTGGGCCCACCAACGAAGTCTTCCACCATGACCATCATGATACTTTATACGTACACTTACGAAAATTGTTATCATTGTAAATGATTGATTTTAAATAGTGACGAGACTCGAGGAATTGGAATCGAGATATCGCGCGGACCGTGGGAGCACCAAGCTGTTTCTACAAGCGCGTAAATGAGGAGCGACGCCGCTTTTAAACAGACGTCTGCACGCCGTTAGAAAAAGATTTCGTGAAGGGTAACATTTTCAGAAATGGCCAGAGGCTGTGAAATACATAATCTGTGGTTATCTCTTATCTCATCCTTGGGGCGATAAAACGCCAGTACGAATGGTTCTGCTGCGATGTTCTCGCTTGGGCGAAGAATTCTCACGAATTTACGATCGTGCTCAGCGCTCACGAACCAGCGGTAGAGAAATCTATGACAGGAACGTGACGGAAAATTAATGCCAGGAAATAATCTCGGCCGACTTTGGTCACGTTAAAGAAGAGTCCAGTAAATTCTGCTCCGTTCAGGAGAGGAATAATCCGAAATTTATCCGAAGGTACCAAGAAATGCTTCTTACAAAATTTATTTAAATCGCTTGGGAGACGTTTTATGAAGTGATGTCTTAATAAACGCTATCGCATGATGGATAAAAAATAAATCATTCTACTTCAAACATAATTACTTGCTAATTGATTTTGAAATATCCCCTACACCACCACAGAAAGAAAAAAACTTCCCTTTTTGAGCCAAACAACTTCTTTAACCCTAATTTTCTGTATCATTAACTGTCTATGAAATATTCGCAGTTGTTCATTTGAAGAAAGCATACCGTGTTTGTGATAAATATTTTATTGTATCGTGAGTACACAGGTATAACACACTAATTCTAAGTGAATATGTACGAATTTTCAGAAACTCAATTTAATTTCAAGTATTTTAAATTAATGTACATAGGTATCGAATAAATGAATCAATTCAGTACAAAAATGTTAGGTATGTTTTTTCACCATAAAGTAAAAACAGGCATTTGTTTACTTAACTGTGGTTTACCAGTATACACATTAGGGCGGAGCGATACTACATAGGCGAAAATTTAATTTGGAATTTTCAGTTGGCCTGGGTGCGGGATAGTTTGATTCTTTTGATTAACCAAACACAACTGTAAGAAAAAAATTGGAAAATATTCATGTCCTCAGGTTCCTTTTTTCCCTAAAAATGATCATGTATCGTATAATCATTTTTAGGAGAAAAAGGAACCTGCACAAATGAATATTTTTCCAAAATTTTTCTACAGTTGTGTTTGGTTAATCAAAAGACAACTATCCCGCACCCAGGCCAACTGAAAATTCAAATTTTAATTTTCCGCTCCGCCCTAATACGCATTCATTAATATTTAAAGTAGTCAAAGCTGTCATCTACTTGCACGCTGTTAATTCGTCTCGCCTGAGGTCGAGGCTGCGAAGACAGTGGACGAAAGGCTACAGAGCACAGAGTGTCCTGTCTGCTGGAGTTAACCGAGACACCCTGTATGTCAGCTGTAGGGGTCGTATACAGTATCGTTAAGGAAAGTCCATTTAAGGAAGGTACGTGACCCGCTCCTCCCTCAAATGCGAAAATAATTGATATGACAGGGCCCGAACCGTCAGATTAGGTCAGGCATCGAGAATTGAGAGAGGGTTTAAACTAATCCCCGCCAAGTTCCCGCGCCGACTGTACAGTTCGAGGGCCTTTCCCGGGACTGTCTGAAGATATCAGCAGCTAATGATACTCCGTGGCGCGTGCATGTAATTAATGCGGGGCCGTGTGAAGCGGATTTGCGAAGGGTCGGCTGCCTTGAGCGTGTATAAGCCTAGCTAAGGAACTCGCTGAATAGAAGTTTCCACGAAGTTCACGAGTGGAAATCTAGGGGAGGACTTGCAGGATTAATTACTTCCACCGAACTTGTTCTTTCTTCGTGGTAATCGCAAAAATCCCTTACGATTGCACATCCTTCGCCGCGGTAGGT
Source organism: Andrena cerasifolii (assembly GCF_050908995.1). Lineage (NCBI taxonomy): Eukaryota > Metazoa > Arthropoda > Insecta > Hymenoptera > Andrenidae > Andrena > Andrena cerasifolii. The sequence continues at coordinate 21,095,147 of NC_135119.1, read as the reverse complement.
GTGAAATCTGCGCAGCGTGAGATATTTGCCAAAGGAAAGTCGAGTGAAGTCTATGGTATTTTAATTATCACTCTTTAGAGCTAACAGGAGTTTTTGGTAATACTTAGGAGGATAGTTTGAGGGAAACGAATTTTCGAGTTTCCTCGCAATTTCCTTACAATTTTTAATTCGTGTAATTGAATTTTTGGGGATCATATTCTGAAGAAGAGCTGGCGATGTGTGAGGTATGTCAATTACTCTTGTTGACATAGTGAGACGGAATCATGCTTATTCGAACCTACAGGGTAGTTAAAAAATAACGTGCAAAATTTAATGATGTACCTTATGTCTCAGGAACAGTTTTGTTAGTTTGGAAGTAGAGGATATGAGAATTTCTTATATTTAGTTTCTCAGTGTCATGCTGTTCGTTGTATAAGTTAGCAAGAAATATGTAAACGGAAAGTAGAAGAGGTGCTAAATAAGAACGTCGAAGCGTTAAAATGATTCGACGATAATGAAATCATACAAAATTGTTTAAATGAAGGATTTTCATTTATTATAATCTACTTACGGCAATAAAATCAGGAATGATTTTTATTCAGCTTAATTCGAGTTCTTTGGTACCGCCTACTTCGGGTTATCGGGACTCGATTGCAGCTCCAAACTATTATATATATTTAAAATGTAAAAAGAGAAATGTATTTATTCCGAATAATGTGAAATCGTTAATTTTACTAAAAATTCAATTAAAAACAAGTGTTTCCCAGAACATAGTTGGATTTGACTTGAAAGTTTTATACAATCCCGCTCAGAACTCCACAAATCTAATATAAAATACAAGAACAACTTTACAGGCAATACTTTATTATCGCATAAACCGATCTATTATTCTCAATTCCATAAAGCATGGATTTCTTGGGACATACCTATAGGCGACGAAAGCATGAAAAGCTTTCAAGCAATATGTGGAACGTGTCGTTTAATGTTCTAAATTGCTGTTCGCGAACGTTTGGCCAGCTGAATTTGCAGAATGAAATATCGTATCCAATTTATCCTCCCGTTCTTGCTAACAGTGTTCGCAATTATGGTTTTTGCTACAATATATTAAGCGTTTCCCATGAGGGAGGTTCTTGTACCGAAGTTCCGACGGAGTTCGCAGACTAATATAACAATCGGTCACCCTAGCGATTAATTACATGCGCATAGTTATTTAATAACGAAGTTTGCGTACGTGCAAGAGATACCGTGCAAAATCGTTCACTCTACAAAGGGAAACACGAAATATCCGTACCTTCTTCATTTACATCATTAATTGTTTAGTAATAGACTATAATACGCAACGTAATTCCATATAACTGTTTTTCTTTTGTATTATACTTAGCTGAATTATTAGGTTTATGAATTTATTAAGTTTTAATACAACTATCAAAATTACTTATCACATTCATTTTCAATAAATTCGTGTTGCACCAAGAATTCGTGAAAAATATAATTAAACAAATAAATGTAATATAAAATATTTGTCTATAGTACAATAGAAAAATTGAATAGGCAATCTATCTCTCAAATTTGTATTCCCATGCTTTTTAAAAGCGGATACAAAAGTAGAAGCGTGCAGTTACATGAATTAGTGGCCTATATAAATTTCAAAATTGATAGGAATAATAGAATCTGTAGTAAAGATACAGTTTAAAAAAATAAGTATTGGATTATACTTTCTTCTTGAAAAATAACTGGTTCTGCAGAAAATTCCTACCCCTATGATATTATTAAAATCTTTGCTGTAACGAACGGTTTTCATAAACCAATTTTACCTTGTAACTAACGGTGATACTTTCATAGAACTCGAATAACTTCATACTAGAATTAAATTGCATTCATTCCTTCCCTCTGATTTCTTCTTCACTGCGAAGTGAGGAAGAAATATCGAGTTACAAATTGCTAATTTATCCATTGTTCCTTAAAATTCTATATCATCCAGCTGGAAATCAGGATTCTCGAGGAAAAAATCTCAAGGAAGAATCAAGTAAATAACTTCTTCTTCGCCTGCCAGTTCTTTCAATTAACCTTCGTTAAACTTAAAAGTAGTACTACCACCCAGAGGGTGCAGACAGCAGCCAGGATTATCGATAAAAGTTTAACCAGCATGGAGGAACGAAAAAGAGAGCGGAAGTAGCGGAGAGGAAAAACAGTAAGTTAATTCCAACTGAATACGTTCTATAATTACACGATAATTACAACCGCATTGAACTGTGCACTTTTTTCATCTCCAGATACCTGACAAGCGAACAATTATTATATCAAAATCCAAGAGACATAAATGAATTAAATATCGATGCACGCTACTGTCAATGTAATTCTTTTCGTGCAACAAATTTCTTCTCAGTCGTGCGAATTAATCCAAGGAAATTAGAATTAAAATAATTATAAAAGTCTATTCTTTCAATATTTTCTACCGAACTCCAATAATAATATTATTCGACTCTTATACAGAGAACCTCAATTATTTTAAATTGTCAGATACATCCACACTCTAGGAAAATTAAATTTACTCTGTAATTTTAACTTTACACAAGTTTTATCTACTGTTGAATGATTGATATGAATTTTTCTTTTAAAAATTCTGTAACTCCCTCGCTTATCATGTCTCCCAATTTCCTTGAATATATTCATCTGCCATCTTTCGGTTTTTATGAAAATGTATAGTTTTATATTTGAATCCACTAAAAATTAAACCTTTGTTAAGAGCATACTGTGAAACCCTGCAAACTCTGTTGAACTCACGTGCAAAAAGGGTCGAGAGGAATGTTGTAGCAGTCCGTAGTAATGCTGTTTGTCATCTAAAACGTCAGCAAGCACTACCGAATAATTTTTTCGTAATGGAAATGGCTCCTCTCGCCAGTATAAATTTTCATCTGAAAATAATGAAGCATCAATGCAGCGTTCGCGTCAAGAGATGTTATTTTAAAAGCACGTGTACCAAATGTTGCTATCTTTGAAAACAAGAACAGAATTCTACGTCGCGATGGGAGAATTGCTAGCACGTACCTATATTAAGATATTATTACAGTGGTGGAGCTAATTACATTCCCTGACTTACGAACATTTTCAAAAGTATTCAGAACTGCAAGCTATAATAACATTGCTCTAATAGAGTTAATATTTTCCACTATCAAAACATTTCTGAGATACTACCGTAATCAAGTTACCTAAAATCAAACCACGTTTAAAGCAAGCGTTTTCACGACAGCGAGGGCAGCTACTCGAAATTCACAGCAGCTCCAACATTTCGAGAACCCCCACTGCAAGTTCAAACTGAAGAACACCCTTTTGTTCATCTTAGCTTCTAACGAAGTTTCACAATTTCATCGCTCCTCCTTTAATATTTATAGGATTAAACATTTGTGGAGCGTAGGGAATGGAAATAGGGCAGCGGAATGTGATGAAATATGAGGTATGTCAAGCATATAAAATATGACAAGCAAATATCTCCAGAAATACTTTGAACGAAACTCATTTCTCTTACACAAAAAGAATAAACAGTTTTCAAGATCTTGCAATTTTGCTTAAATAGAATAATACTTTCCAATATGTGCAACTGTAGTTCTATTAAAATCGCAGGTCGAAGAAAACAGCCGTACCCACTCAATCTCATTCTCTTCTAACATTCCGGTGCTACTCAATTATTTAAATTTTCGATTTCCTACTTCGCATCGACATACACTGGGTATATCCCAGGTTTCATTAATATCACTTTATAAACAATATTCACCTCAAAGTCCCGTCTATCAACTTCCTCTCTAACTTCACAACCATCCCCCAGAAACGTTTAGCCTGAGAAACTTAAAAAACAGACAAACAAAAAACATCTCAAAGCAATTTAAAACAGGCAGTTGAACTTAATCAAATACAACATACACTCGCTCTCTAAATCCGCCCTGTCGAACAACACTTACAAGCACCCACCAAACTACATATCCCTCCATAAGCAACAACACAACCCTCCAGAACCCTCATCACAAATGTACCAAGTAAAACATTTCGTACGTCGCTAGCGCCACGGTCGAGTGTCGAATATCCAACGGAGCACCACCTTTTAGAAAACCCCGCTGATTCGTAACGACGTTGCCGATCGTCGTTCGTGGAAGTCAAAAGGATCGTGGTGAACGCGGAACAGGAACGGGCGCAGTTACGACGAAAGAGGGAGGGTGGATAGGATCAGAACCGGAGAAAGATCCATGGGGTTGATGCAAGGTGACAGACAAGAATAAAGAGAGGAAGACGGTTGGAAAGCAAGAAAGCGAGCCGGCGCGGTTCAGGTTTTCCTTGCACCCCTACCCGCCCAGCAGGGTTATGCATCCAATTCCATTTCCCATTTCAACTTTTCTCATCTCTAACGGCTCGCCATCCGCCCCCTCCCCCCATCTGGCGGCCGCTGGTGCGGGAGAAGTTAAATACCGTTACCGTAATGTTCAATCATTATTTCTGCCATTAAAATAGCTCCGACAGAGGGGCAGAGTCTCGGGGGCGAGGCTGCGGGGATAGAGGGGGGAAGGGCGGACATAAGGATAGCTCGAAAGAACTACGGGAGTGCAAAAAAAAAAAAGGAAGATTTAACTCCCCCGACGGTGGGGAACGCGGTTCTGTTGAACTGTTCGGAATGGCTCTACTTCTCCGGTTCCGTTGCTGCGCGGTGGCGAACTTTGCCAGATGAATAGCATGAAAATCAGTGAAGAGGCATTCTACTTTTTACTTAGCTGGATCGTTCCGTTTCCAGGTGTGCCATGGAAGCGGAGGAAGCGGGGCACGGGGAGGGCAAAGGGCGCGGTCCGCGTTCGGTGGAGCGACTGACACTGGTGTATTTAGTTGCGATCTGCTGCGATGTAAATGGACCGTTGCCGAGCTTCTGGTTAAGTTTCTGTTTTGTTACAGTTTGAAGCTGACCCCTTGAGTTTCGTGAGATTTGTACCGCTTTTAAAATTTAACGTCTTACGCGGAGGGCTGAAGTAACTGTCGAGAGTGTCGAGGTGCAGCGAAGCAGGGAGGGAAGTGTGACAGATAATGTGGGAAGAATGTGAGATATTATTTTATGTGAAGGATATTTACTGGAAGGTGTGTATGTTTTGTGTGCTTCTTGACCTTCAATGTTAATTATAAATACTCCAAATTAGAAATTTATGTTGAATATCGAACTAATAACATGTGGTACAGGAAATTATTAGAAATAATTTTTTGTACAATTTCTGTAAAGCTGTTTCAGAGCTCCCAGTGTTTCAAAGAAGAATGCATGAATTCGATGTCACATTACCTAGAAATTATTTCCATGCCTGACCACACGTTGTCCCATACTACTTACAAGTAAACATTCACTTAGAGGGAATAGAGCTTCCCGATTTGGAATATATATTTTTAGGGCGGTATTCTCAGTCGCTACTTATTCTTAAGCAAATGATTAAGCCTGCGGCATCCTCTACTAACCTAATAGCTAGTAAAGGATGCCGAATGCTTAAAAGTATTTGCTTAAGAATAAGTAGCGACTGAGAATACTGCCCTTAAAGTACTCATAGTAACTAAGAAATCCTGAATAAATTATATCTTCAATGGACCCTATTGTAGGAATAGATGTAGTAATTCCTACGTGTTCGGAAACCACGGAAAAAGATAGTCAGGGGCGTCGGGGATCGAACCCGAGTCGCCCGCGTGCTGATCAGTCGCGTTTGCCATCACGGCTACGCCGACTCTCTCTGGTCTCTTAGTCCGGGCTCCCTTTTATTTTATGGGGTGGAGGGGGGGGGGGTCCTGATCCCACACTATTTTACTCATGTTATCAATAACATTCAATATAGCCTCAAGGTGTATGCGAAAAATGGCAAAATCCTCTTATTTAAGAATAATTGCCTAAAACCTGGCATCTGTACGTTTTTTTTTTGTGGTGCTGAATCCGAATATGACGTTATTGTTTGGGTAAAAAAATTTCCTAGGTAGTTCTCTTAATAAAAATCGTTCTTTTTTGGAGATAATTCAAAAAAGAAAGGCCGGAGAATTTTTTAAATATATTTTTCGGATTACTCGTACCAATTTACTTCAAAATCCATTTTAACCTGTTTTTAACTCCCAGGGCTACATCTGGGCCCATAGGGCAAGATACCAATTCATAACCAGTTTAGGTTAGGTTGAAAAGCAGCCTATGACTGAACCTCGTCTTTGCAGTTCTCTGTTTTCTTTCTTTCTTTTCTTGCTTATGTACTTGTGTTGTGCAATAAAGACGCTTTATAATAATAATAATTGTTTATAAAATTTATAAAAATAATTGGTAAGAGTAATCCGAAAAAAATATTTAAAAAATTCTCCGGCCTTTCCTTTTTTAGTTATCTCCACAAAACGATTTTTTTATTAAAAGATCTACCTTAGGAATTTTTTTTACACAAACAATAACGCCATATTCGGTCTTCAGCACCACATAAAACATACAGATGCAAGGTTTTAGCCAATTATTCTTAAATAAGAGGATTTTGCCCTTTTTCGCATACGCCTTGAGGCTACATTGAATATTATTAATAACATGAGTAAAATAGGTCCATTGCAGATATAATTTTCAGGATTTCTTAGTTACTATGAGTACTTTAAAAATATATATTCCAAATCGGGAAACTCTATTCCCTATAACTGAATTTTTACTTGTTAGGTCGAAGTTTCAAAGAAGCGAAACTTGAACTCTTTAGTTAAACATAAACTACTATTTCTCTAGATGAAGAAGAACTACTGAATATTATCCGAAAAGAGCTTCACACTGAAAAACTTTGAATAACATACTAAAAGCTACATGTAAAATGCATCGACGTTGCAAAAATATCAGCAATTTCAAAACAGAAACAGAAACTATAGGATATATAGGTCCCAACTCGAATTTCTCCAACAAAACTAAAAACGAACTTCCTAAAAGAGGAGCAGACCATCTGGTTTACCCGTTCAAAGAAACTTGACCGACAGAGGAGGAAAATATTTAGAAGAGGAATCAAGGGGAAAACACGGATAGAAGATTGATTACGAGCCTCTAAGACTTTTCAAAATTACCTCACTTTATTCGGGACCGCGGCGAGGAACGAAGAAACGGGCTAATGATAAAAGACAAATACAGGGAGGGGCGGATAGAAACGAAAGGAGGGCGAAAAAGGAAACGGAAGGGTAATGAAGAACCGGCCTCTGGGAGGAAAGCTTCATCAGGCCGATCGAAAGGACTTCAGCGGTGTTTGCCTTCCCCCAGCGTGGCTCGACGGCGAGCGAGGATTTCACGAATTTATACACGGTAGTCGCGGTAATTAGCCGAAATGAGAATTGGCTACGAAGCCTGGCCCGAGTCGCTTAATTGAAAGCGACGCTCCGCTGGAAAGTCGGATTCCCGGTCAATGCGCATCCATTTTGCGATTACACGCGATCCGATCTGCCGGCAAACAGCTACCCTCGAGCGGAGCAAATGCACTTTCATCGGTTGAATTTTAATAAAACGGAGAAACGGCCGCGAGCAACGAGCCTCGATCGTTGGCGATTCGTTTCCAACGGGGTGCAAGGAAATTGATTTCCTTTAATGTAAATAGTGGTGCGCGATGGTCAGGTAGAGTGGGAACGTGAATGGCAGTGGTACGTGGAAAATTGTGTACAGAAAAGTGTGTTTCAAAAACTACTATAGCAACGATTCAATAGTAGGATGAAGGGTGAGTTGTTGCAGTTTAATTCTCGGACTAAATTTCTTGTTTTTCGCTGGTATTACGAAGAAACGTCACTGAAAAAATATGTTGGGTAAGTAACTTCCCTAGAATCTTATGGTCTCCAACATTCTGTGGTCATATTCGATTTTTTAAATGAAATATTGTATTTATTTTGGATAAAGTTTACAGACTATCCCTGGTAGCGAATCTTAAATTCGATAAATAATCAAAAGGCTATCCTAAAAGTAGGGAGCCTGATGCGGGGAAATTGGAAGTTACGGGAATTTTTAATCAGTCAGAGAACGAGTCAGAGGTAACTAGAGTAGACGGAAGAATAAATTAGGCTCGTTTGAAACTTTGAATGATTCCTGCAAATATGGTACTTTATTGTGCTACATAAAAGAGAAGGATTATTAACGGGTTAGTTGTTGCAGGTTTCAGTAAACAAAGTACCACGCGGTGAAGAGTTTGTTGAGCGTTTGAGGGTATAAAGCTTGCGGTAACAACTAGACGAGCCAGTGAACGTATGTGTGTCATATACAAAGAGAAACTTGAGCTCGTAATGCGCGATAAATTTCAAACGAATTTCATTATACGCGATAATACCTCGGCTGAAAATAGTTCGATTGAATTTACCTCTTATTTTTCCTGCCTCGCCGAGTGAACGGAAGAAAATACAAGGGATTTATGGCCGGCGGTTGTAATTGGATGAAACGACGATTGAAACTGCCTGGGAGCGTATTGGCTGCTTAATTGAAGGTGGAGAGGTTTCATTAAAAGGCGTTGCATATGAAACATCGACATTCTGAAGCTTGGATTTTGTAGCGCAAATGCACAAGGTGGAGGATGCTCGAACAACTTTATTATTTAATCGTTACAGATAAAAAAGTGGCTACTGTAGATACAATGATACATTGAGGAGAAGAGTGTATTGTATTTAAATCAAAACCGTCGAAATCATCAATGGATGAATCGCTTCGTAATACAATTTATTGAAGAGTCCTTGTAGAGAAAGCCCGAGTAATTTCAAAGATAATACTGTAATGAAAACTGAAAGACCCACGCTAATTGACAGAATAACTGACTTTCCAAAAAAGAAATCCACGAGTAAGTACCTGCAGCATAATCTGAATTAGTAAACAACTAACCAGCCGCCATATTGATCCGATTTGAACCGCGGCATCCAATTCAACCGATGCAAGCTTTTCTATACGTCAATATTAATTAAACATAACCGAATGATCGGTAGAAATAAAATGACCAACGTGTTCCTTTTCAATGAGTGCTACAAAACATGAATCGATAATGAGAGCCGGCAGACGTGCACGTACAAAGCAAACCGCACGATTCATTTTAATTGTAATTAATTCTTGACGGTGGTATTTATTAATATATTTATTTATACATCGTCACCCACTGTACCATATCCGAATCGATACGTCCGCCACTCTCAATTCCTCCACATTTGACACAGACTGACCATCATCGCGGGCATGGTACGACGCGGGTGTTAATATTCATAAAACGAGGTGACCGCTGGCCAGTTTTAATCAGACGCCCGGCTGGAGTATGATACCGAGAATAAAATTTCCTGTTTAAATTTCACAGAATTACTACGAGCCGTCGCGGCGTCATAGCGCTGAAAAAAATGGCGCGCAGTGACTCGAGTTATGGCAGACACTGTGTAGCTGCGTAGAAACGGCGCTGGGAAAAAGTCCTTTCTTCGCGGCTGAAACAGCTTCCAGCGGGAAGCTTAGAAAACACCGCGGGATCCTGCGATTACCGCGCAAACTGATTCCTCGCGATCGAATATAAAATTCAACGGAACTATCGATTACTCGATGGATTTCGATGCACTGCACAGTGAAAATTCGCAATAATTATCGGGGAATATTCAGGACCTGCGTCAGCCCAGCATTCAACTCCGTAACTGGAATTCATCGTACGCGTTTTAATAACGATGACACGCGGATACGACATAATGCATCGTCGTTGGACCGCGGGAGGTTTATTAATTATTCATGCCGATTAAAACGGACTTGAATAGTTCGTTGGACTTCCATGAATGCTTTTCTACACGGTGCACGGCGATTTATAATGTATGACGATTTGTAATGGGCGTGTGTAAAAGTCACGCAGCTTTTTAATTGTATTCAGCGAGATACGTATCTTTGTATTGGGTTGTTATTTGCGGCTTATAATAATGAATTGTTTGCGAGTTGCTAATGCATCACGGAGGAACAAAGGCAAGCGTTGACTTACTAAATAAACTGTATTACAAAAGAGAGCAAATAATAATTAAATCACAGAAGTTTCGTTCCGCAGCATTTTTTTCCTGAAATTTTCTGCCGGTAATATATTCCACGATTTTACGGGCTGTTCGTGACGGTGGAAGGGCGAAGCCACAAAAGTGGGGAACCGGATTTTTTTTTAACGTTATACCCGATAACTTTTGCATTTCCTATTATTCGCTGAAAAACACGTAGCGTTTATTTGAAATGCTTTCCGCTTGGGGAATGCTTTACACCCAACGCATAGTTAATCGAACGAAACAAACAGAATTTTTTCAGTAAAATATCTGTAAACCTAGATGCAACAACTTCAAATCAGAATGTTATACAGCAACAGTAAGGAAATAAAAGCACTCACCCATTTTTCAACGATGCTAGCTCTATGCACTACTCAAATTCTCGAGTGAAGTATCTTACCTGAAACACAGAAAAAATTACATAATTATGACATTTGTTAGTTTTAAAATCTAGGTCCTGAAAGGAAGCGTGCAATAATAAAATATATCGATACTTTTATATCACTTGCGTCATTGTATTCTTCAATGGCTGACCGATTTCGATTTGTACTACTTACGCAGACGTTCTACTTATGCATTCAACATTTTTCTGCGCACTTTTACGTTTCTGAGGGAGCTGTTTTAATCAAACAACTGGCAATTCCAATTTCTTCGTACAAAAATCACGCGAAAGAAATCAGGATTTCAACTGTAAATATTCGCCGCTTTGTTTTAAATTAATATTTCGGAAAATTCTCTCCGTCCACCTGAGGATACGTTAATATACTAACGAAATCTTTTTTGTTTTTTGAATTTAGGTAATCTGCTTCCGAATGGCAGTGCTCACCGCAAAAGCAAATTAATTAAAAATGCTTCTTGGATGTCGGTTGTTACTTTATTATAAACGTAAATATTTTTCTACGAAAAAATTACCAAACGTTCTTTAAATGTTGCTCTTTTAAGCGTAAAAAGTTTTGTAAAAATACACGCTTTCGCTTCTTCAAAAAAATTCACAAATATTCGTCTCTTTTCGGCCGCCTGACTAGGTATAACCCCTTAAGTTGAAAAACAGTCCCTGACTGAACTTCGCCTTTGCTTTTGTCTTTGTTTACTTTCTTTTCGTTGTTTTCTGCTTGTGTTATGCAACAAAGTTTAATAATAATAATAATTCACGGCAAATACACTTTCCCCTACCTCTACGAAAATCTTGTTAGACGTTCTTACAACTTCGTCTGCTTTTAAACAACAATTCTACCAGCACCAGACTACGAGACCAATATACATTACCATTTCATTTAACCTTCAGAAATAACAGAAGAATATCTCTGTTCGAATAGTGTAATTTAAATGCTTGAATCCTACCAATAGAAACGGAAAATAAGGCTCTTCCTCTCATTACTTCGATATACTTTAACATTCTTCCTTCCCTTTCTTCTCCTTACTTAAAGTTTAACAAAAACAAATTAGCGATTCGATAAAAGAATCATTTTATATTCTATCGTTGCTGTCAAACCTTAAGCTTAGAATTGCTAAGGTACTGATATTTTTCGTCTTTCCGTATGAATGTAAAGCAGGCTTTTTTTAACAGTGGACCACTTAATTGCTTGCTGCTCAACCGTTTTAATTAACGAAATTTAAACTTAGCGCATACTGGCAGCGCTGTTATTTGAGGGTGGTTTCAAAGATCCCAGAACTCGGCCAAGGATCCACAATGTCAATATCAATACACGGACTGTATTTCTAGGGAATATCAGCGCCGCGGAGTATCGAGAAACATTTTCCATATTCACCTCCTCGGGCTAGCTCGATTTATATTCCTCAAGTTCCCAGCGACGTTAGTTTCATTCAAACCAGCCCGCAGTCACCAGAGACTGACGTCGATATTTCTATTCCGCTAAAACTTGCTCGCATTAATATTCATTGCGATCTCGGCCTCACCCCGTAAACATTCTGGAGAATTGATCGCGATGGTTGCTTTGGCGAACAGGGAACAGTTCTTCGCGTTAATATCCATTAAAATGAGATTGGCGAAGATCCGCGTGGATCAATAGCGTTAAGAGCTTCTAAATCGACCGAGGATATATTTAGACACGCCAGATCCGTATATTTTTCCTAATATGTCAGGTAGTCAATATCGATGCAAGGTAAATTATCCTACTAGAGGTTAAAAACAAGTACTTTTTATTTAAAGTGAATTGATTTTTACGTATGTCATGAGTTTGTAGAAGTGAAGTATAATATGTTGAAAAAGCTCTTTAGCTGCGGTAGAATGATTAAAAGGAATTACTTTTATACCTATCTGTTTTTTTTTTTTTAAGTAAATTCTTATGTAATTTTTGTAAAGTAACGTGTGCTTAACTAACATTTATATGTGTATATGTTGGTTTTCAGCCATTTGTGTGGGTAGCCACTGTAAGTAAAGACCAAGTAGATATCTAATCGGGCCTAGGAGATATTAAGGAGTCCCAGAAAATACATTTTACCCCTTATCACCCCCTTGGGATGGAATTTAAAAAAATTCTTTGGTATCGAGCACCTACGTCGTAAAAGAAATATACCTACTCCCAAAATTTCATGTTTCTAGGTTCAGCGGTTTGGGCTGAACGTTGATGAATCGGTGACTAACCCAACGATTTTATATATATACATATATAATATACCACTGCTCCCTGATATATGTAAGTACACTTAATGCGAGCAAATCAGATTGAAGAATTCTGAAAAATAATAACAAAATCAAACTCCACTAAGGACAACTCAACGCGTCTAGCTAATTTATTAAAATCCCACCTGGCTCCCCATCCTGCACAATTAACAAACCTATTCCTGCACAGCAATCCTGCAGTGGGTAGGTATCGCTGTGTCCATAGCCTCTGAACGCCCGTCACAAGCATCCCCACGTCTCTCTCGAGGCAAAGACCCCCGAAAGAAATCTTTCAAACGAAACCCGCACCACGGCTACCTCCAGAAGACGCTATTGACATCAAACCCCCGTATCTTCAGCCCCGATTTACACTCGAGCGGCAAAGTCGAGCTGCAAATGGTATTAGCACAGCTCCCCTCGTCGGTGCCCCGAAAGTAGCGCCCACGTTTCAGCGCGAGCAGCCTCGCAGCGTCAACGTTAGCTGGCTGTGTAAACAATTCCGCAGCGTCTAACCTAACGATCCGTCCTTACGGGGCCTGGAGAATTGTCGGAAAGGAGGGGGGGGGCGGGGGCCTCCGTTCGGAGTTTCGGGGGGCCACGTTGCCCGGTCCCTTGTCGCCCCGCGTTACGTCTGACCTGGTTTCCTCTCTAGTTTCGAGTTAATTGCGTTTACGTGTAACCAAGTCGCTCGTCGCCGACCGGGCCGCGCCGGGGGATGGGCGGTGCCGTTTTTACGTGTCGACGGATACGTCTTAATCCCCCTGTAAAATCCGTCGAGATTCAATGACTGCGGATTAATCGCGACGGCGACAGGCGGAAAACGGGGGACACGGGCGCGGAACAACCGTCGTGCTTCAGAGACAGCTCTAGACACGGAATTGCTTTCCCACGTGTACTCATTTAGCCGGGGCCACGGCGATTTATCTTTCCTGGGAGGGCGACGAGCAGCGTCACCGTCTAATGCGACGAGCGAGACGCCAGGAGAACAAGATGCTGTATCTCTTCTTATTTGCATTGTTGCGGAGACGTCTCGCGTTTCTTGCCCGCCGAGCCACGCGGAATGATCCTGGCGCGAAAGAAGCGGCCGCGGTTGCGTGCTTTATCGCGAATCTGCGTGCACTTGCGGCGTTACGTTTGATTCGTGCAGAAAGGGGGATGCCGGGATGCCTGGGAACGGAAGGGAAGGACGACGGGGTGGATAATATTATGTCGTGGTTAAACGCGAACTCGTTTATGTAACCCTGTCTGAGGTTATGCGCGCGAGCGTCGTGCGAAATCGAATGAATGTTGAGGCGAAGCGTTAGTGTGTTCGGTTTATTGCATTTCACCTTTTTAGAAGGTAGCGTTAGGTAGCATTGTGAACGATTGCAAGTGGAGGAATTATGGTTTTGGTAAAGAACGCGGGTGCACGGGGATGTTTATATGGATTGGAAATCTAGAGATGCGGTAGCGTCTCGACGCCAAGTACATGAAAGATACCCTGTATATGTCGACTGTCGCTACCGCTATCATTTACTCGTCGCACGGCTATTCCAACCTAACCTGAAACTTATTTCATTAATGTCTCATCACACCTGCAATATTTATCCTTAATTCTGTCCCGTGATAGTTTGTAAGTTTTAATATTAAAAGTTATCTGAAGTCATTCCCTATGCAAATTATCTTTGTAAAAAGAAGTGAGATCCCCATAAAAAAATTTCGAAACAGTAAAAAAATTACACCAAGTACATGAAATCAAATAAATCACAAAAGAGTAGAAGATAATAATAATTAGAATATAAAAAAATGTGAAATCAAAATGAGGTGGAAGTACATAAAGATGCTTTCCAACTGCGCTTGACACCATATGCATGTACATATGTAAATGAAATTATGGAGTAAAGTGGACTCTGCATCCAACGCGTGATCAAATATCAAACTATTCGTCGTTCAAGGTCCAATAATAATTAAGAAAAAGTATTATATATTCCTGCTGTGCTTCATATTAAACAAGCAGTCACCGCGGTGCAATTGCTTCCAAGACGCAAACGCGTCGATTCTAGGGCGTAGGCGATCGCGGAATGATGGCGTCCAGCTATGGGGTTGTTCTCGCACCATCTACAAGCTAAATCCCGATCCCGGTGCAAGGACGTTTTCACGGTTGATACGGAACCGGAACAGCGTACAGGGCGCCCATTGTAGGAAGCCCATCGACATTGGCCTGATACTCTACAGCGGAGTGGCGCACGAACCTATCGGAGCAATTAAACTACCGGCAGACAGGGGGTAGTTGTGATGTCACAGCATAACGGCGGCCATTAAGATAACATGCCCGGGGGTGATTAGCCTGCCTAATTACTGCGAGACGTCGTGGCTCTCTCCTACATTCACCTTTGCTATCGGACGTAGCCCTTCCCCCTGACGAATCTTTAGCAACAACCAGGCACACCTGTCGCTCTGACCCCCTTCAACGTGGCCCCCCTTGTTAGGACGTCGTGTCAGTTGACGGAGATAATACACGGTGCAACGTACAACGAGTTGGGATGTAGTAGAGGATAGAGCTCCACGTATTCATTGTAGTACATTAACGGGCAAAGATGGCAAACTTTCAGGACCTGTATTTTCGAAACAAATTCGAAACCAAAGAGACGATGACTTAAACCCCCCCTAATTTCGCGTGAATTATATCATACTTCAGTTTCATCGAAATCCGTGGCAGCAAGTGGAAAATATGATCGATTTGGTGCGGAACGATGTGACAGATTTTTCTTGCGCTGTACTGGATTGTTGTCTCCGTGTGTCTTATGTTTATGAATATCTTTCAGTTTTCTAGGTTCTTTCATATGCCGGGTTTAAAATTGTTGCACAGCGCGACTTGGAGGAATTGAAGAGTCTCCTGGTTTACATTAATCAATGGCGATTGATTTTCTTAATGTAAACGCCTCTCAGGCTCTGTTGTTAGTATTTGAATATGATAATACGATGATGAAGTATTCAAATCCCGAAACATTTTCATCGCCTGGGGCGTTGGAATCCGCGGGGAATTTGTACCATTTGCAACTTCTTAGAATGCCAGACAAGCAAGACGCGTCCTCGCCATCTCGGAAATTACATCCGGCTGCATCTTAATGCGCAAATGATATTCAAGCTTTAAAAACTTCCGCATTATCCTGAAATAACAGCGGCCACGTTATTCCGTGATTACTCCAATTCTTTGTCCCGTCGGCTATGAATCATTTTCTGCGCGGAGAGCTGGTGATCATTCAGAGCATTGCATTACGATAGTTCTGCAATGGAAATGTAATTCTCGTTATCATCGCATTTTCTTTTATGTCAATTTGTACGGTTCTCAGGCTTCGCCAGCATGCCTTCCATCGGCATTCCTTAGATTCAGTTTGAATTAGGGTTTATACAGAAACCGACTTTTGAAAAAACAGGTTTTCGAATTCCACTATTCCCAAAAAATCGGTTAAACCGGTTTTCGAATTTTTACAAAAAATATATAATTAAAATATTCAAAAATTTGTATACTTATTTTAAAAATGTTCAGTTTCGTTAATATTTATGGAATTACAAAAATATAACAAAATAAAATATACTGTATCTATACAAAATCAAATAAATAAATAAAAATTAAATTAACTGAAATCCGTACAATTTTTTAGTTCATTTAACATTTATGGATCTACAAAAATATAACACAATAAAATAGACTGCATACAAAACCAAATGAAGAAAAAAAACTAAAATCTGCACAAAATATAAATTTTTTACAGTGGTACCAAATTATAAATCTTTATTCCATCTAGTATTTTTCTTCAGAAAATATTAACTCATAAATACAGTTTTACAGTAATGAGTAAACTGTTACATACTACAATATGCTTGTTAACGTTTCTAATTAATTAATTAATTTCTGCATATTAATTCTAATATATAAAACCGGGTTTTTAAAATTAAAACCCGGTTTTCGAATTTCACAAATTCATAATTAAAAACCGGTTTTTAAACCCGGTTTTTAAAAAGCGACAAACCCTAGTTTCAATTATGGATATCGTCCAGCTCGTCCTATGATAACTGTTACGCCATATGATATTTATTTCCACTGAAATACACATTTCATCCATAGAAGTTCAACTTTAAATTACAACGACACAACTGGAAATAACTGTGGTCCTTCACGAAACATAAATTCATACTGAACTTTAGAATTGCATCCTCTGAGATGAATAAAACAACTGATGCAACTAAATGTTTCAAGAAATGTATAAATCAATAACACAGCGATACCAGCCGACAATAAACAATTGATGAATTAATACTTTTCTGAATTAAGCTGGGGAACTAAATAAAGAAAAATGGATGATAGCTATTAAGCACGAAAAAAGGAAACATGCTGTGAAAGATAGTAAGTCAAAGGAAAAAGTAACAGAGACAAAAATAGGCTTGAAATGAAAAAGAAAATAGAGTATAACCAAAAGAGGAATAGAGTACTAAATAGCGCAGTGTTTTGATAGCCAACAGAAGAAAGACATTCTTAACAAAAAAGAAACGAGAACAGACTATTGACCGAGAAACATAAAGGAAGCGAAAGAAAGTTTGAGTATCCTTCGAAACTGGGGAACTTTATATTAACGGGCCATTACATAATACCAGCTCCAAGTCGTACCCTCCAATCGGCGCCAATTATCCCCAACGGACTAGCAGATAATTATTCAGGGTAGCGAAACAATTAACGTCCAAAACGTGACTCTTATCATTGTTCGATAGAAGCTATCGCTCACGTTACGTCACTGCTGAGTGGAAACAGCATGAAAATTAATTAGCAAGCAGAGTCGGGGAAAGCTCCTTCGTCGATGTTTACTTCTTACTCATTGTCAGATCATGTTCGACGGGTGATCAATCTTGAAAGCTAATAGATTTTCCTCGTCGAAGAGAAAGATCAAAAGCTGCACGGTACAGTTATTCTGTGCCGCCCCATGAGTGATTACTTCCCCATTCTCGTTGCGAAGATTCATTGCGTATTTCCGTCTACTAAATACGAAGGAAATTACGGCGCCTTATAGCTTCCGCTTTCTCAAAAAGAATGGGCCAGCGTCATTCAAGACGCACTTTTTCTTTAGAAACTGTCTTCCCCGTGGAAGAATTAACAAGCCTGTAACACTTTGATGACCGACTATTATTCCTTCGACGTGAAGTATAATAATTCTAAATTACGAGGGGCCGTGAGTTGTTAAATTAAATTCATCCTAATCTCTAAGAGCCACATACTTCTTCGACTGCACCAATTTTTGAAAATACTGTGTTAGTCCGAGACAAATGTTTTATATGTACCAATACGTCAAGGGCTAAATCGACGAGATTGGCATAGGATAACTAAGGTTTAATAAATAATAAATAAGCGAAGCGTTACAACCGCTCCGTGACTAAATTATTCTAGCCATCACAAATTAAAATTCCTTAGAACTTAAATATCGAAACTGTGTGAACATATGGCCACGTACCCCCCTCTATTTTGTGCTTCCACCCTTGAAGCATCACTGCGGAATTAATAACAACTTCCCACAGTCAATCCTCTCCAGACCCATTGAAATCGATGTCGAAATTTCCAGGGACAGTAGAAACTGGGACTGGATTCTGCAGGCAAATACGGGATCAACAAAGGGACCAGTTTTGTAATGGTTTCTGCAGCAGAGCACCAGCCAGCCGAGTTCCTAATACTCCCAAGGCTAGTCCTAATGCGCGCTATATTATCACCGTGCCGGAGATAAGTCAGCATTAATTATTGACGATAACGCGGCAAACTAACCCCCCCAGCGGCATTAATTATGCTAATCATTATGCTAATGATTATACGGCCAGCTCTTAGCCACTTCATGCATGTATGCATGAGTCACTGACAAGTAATCATACTTAATTGTTCGATCGCATAATCGCCCCGGCAGCGATACGGTAAAAACCAACGCGGCCGAACAAAGGGACAAACATGGGCGGCGGGCTGCGTCTGCACGGCCACGAATTCGTGTCCTCCGCGTTATAACTTAACGCTAACTAGCCTTTTAAACGCGGCCGAAGGTAATGCGGCGTGATGGTCCGATATTAATTACGCGGCGTCCTTACGACGTTCTTGCGGAGCCGGAATCTTAAGGCGGGCAATTTCTGCTGAATGGAGAGGTAAATTCTCTTCGGGAAGGAATGGGCGAGGGAGAAAAAGCGAGGCGGCCTGGCGCGAGGGAACAGGGTACAATGTCGGGCGAAGCAATCCTATTGGGAAATTGTTAACTCGAATAAAGGGAGGAGCTTCGAAAGAATTTGCTGCGTGAATTATCATGCAACGTAGCTATGGTCTGTACGATACAAAGGAGACTCGGATTACTCGCTGGCAATTGTTAGATACTACGCCAGTACTCCTCGCGTGATCTCTCTTTAATCATTTTCGAGAAGTAGCACGTATGTTCTGTAATTGGAACTGCAATAAGAGTTCGAGTTCTGTTCTACAATCTGGGCTTAATTGTGTGCTCCCTTAAGGGGTTAGGCCACCGTGGACGAAGCAAAGTTATAGGCATTTCCCACGGTGTTTAAAGGCTAAAACGTTAAAACTTCAGTTTTAGGCATGTAGAAAATAAAACTTTTTGATTCTAGGTCCGACGGTATAGCCGCGAGATTAAACACCGTGGAAAACGTCACCCGGCAATGTGTTGCGTATCACGGTTCCACCGATGATATTTTGAACGAAAAAAAATACGACTTTTTCCGTCAAGAGTTGTACAATAACAGGCTCCATGTTGAATTATTTATTTTATTTCATTAGCTCCCTCAAAACAATTGCCGAAAATGACAATAACTTTGCTTCGTCCAAGGTGGCCTAACCCCTTATGGCAATATTATGAATACTTTAAGAATAAATGATATACAGTGGCGTGCAAAAGTATTCGGCCACCCTTTAAAATCGCATAACTTTTTTAAACTTAATCCAAACGACTTGAGTTTTTTTTTTGAGAAGCTAGAAGGATTAGTTTGCTAAGTGACGTGATTCGTCGTTTGGAAAAAATGCACTTGGTTGGAATAGCAAAAAAAAAAAGAAAAGGTCGTTTTTTAAACTTTTTTTTGCTGATTTCGTGAATTTCGCAATTTTCGACCTTATTCTGCGATATTTAAGCGGTTATAACTCAGAGCAACGTTGACCGCTTTTGATGAAATTTTAGGTACGTATATAACTTACTTAAATCTACAAATGGGTTTTTGAATTTTCGTTACAGGCTCATAAAAAAAGTTTAAAAAACGACCTTTTCTACTTTTTTTTTAAAACGACGAATCACGTCACTTAGCAAACTAATTCTTCTATCTTCTGAAAAAACTCAAGTCGTTTGGATTAATTTTAAAAAAGTTATGCGATTTTATATGGTGCTGCACGCCACTGTATGTTCTGTTACTTATTGCTCATTAGCACCACTTCTTTAGAAGAATATAGAGCTTACAATTCGATCATCCCAATATCAAAATCTAATATAGGAGCTCCTTCCAGTATCTGCACCAAGAAAATCACGTCAAGGGTCAAAATAGACTAAATAAAAATTCTCTTCCAAGAGAACCTACGCAGATAATTTAAACCACCCTTTCGTAGCTCCTCGTTCTACAAGAGATACTAAAAGCACGCCAAAAACAACCGCTTTAATTCTCTCGACCCAGTGTCAAAGCATTCGACACAAAATAGTCAGCATCTCCCAAATTCGTCCTCGTCCTAAACGTCGCCCTCGCCGAGCGACCTAGCCGACGCGAACGTAAGATGCAGCTTTCCCCACGATCGCGCCGTAATTAGGGAGCCAGGCAATCCTCCTCGTTCTTCATTTTTCTCCTGCCGCCCGGTTCTAATCTTTCTAGGAAATAACGAGGAACTCGGTATCTGGTCGGATGAAAAATGCTTCTTGAAACGCGAAGTGGGCGACACCAGCAGATGCCGGTTAGAACGGCTCTTGAAGCAGAAGACAGATGTCAAGCCGTTACGTGAGGTCTCGCTAACTACGTAATTACATCATTCCCGCTCGCTGGACTACTGTCTCCCTTTTAGCCGCCCCTCCACCCGCCCTCGACCGGTGCACCGGCGAAATTACCAAATATTCGCCGTGAAAATGCTGACACGCCTTCCCCGGGGCGACACGTCTTTTTCAGACACACCACGGTCAGCCGCCCGCCGCTCCGTTGAATCGATAATTTAATTTCACGCAAGACGATTCAAAGACGACGATTCCTGCTTATTTCAGTGAAAATGGCCCTTTGTTCCTCGCTGCTGCGGGCCGATTTTAGGAAGAGAAACGGGCCACGATTTCCGCCTGAACGGAGGCAGAGGAGAACGGCCTGCGGAGGGAAATGTTGGACGATTTTATATCTGTCATTCTAGGGTGATACGTTTTTATGTTGGTACAGGGTGGACGCAAGTTTTAATTCCGATGGGTGAAAATTGTACGTAAAGCGTACATTGTAAGCGTTCGCTAATTTCCTCTGGCGTTCCTTTCTCAAATTACTCGTCGTAATTTAAACCCATAAATGACTAAAAGCACAATTCGAAAGATAGCAGAGCGGAACGGTCACGTGATCGGATCGACACGCAAACGAACCATCCCCCCTAGAGACTATTCCGAAAGCCAGCTGGAAAGTGTTTCGCGCGACCTTCGATATTCAAATACGGACAAAGGAACGTCGATCAGCTTCTTCCTCCTTGAAATGGAGTGCCGTCGACCAACATTTATCTTCGAAGTCGGATGGTTAGCGCAAAAATTAGCTTTTCGCCCGACCGGCACGAGAGAACGGTACCGAGGATGTTGGATCTGCATAATTTCGAAGGAGTTTCGCGTCGAACGAACGGCCGGGGGTGAACGAGGGAGAAGGGGGAGGGAGGGGAGGTGGAGAAAGAAGAGGAAGAAAGCAACGACGACGGAGAGAGGTAACAGGGTTTGAAAGGGAAGCGAAGGAAGGGGACGATTGACAAAGAAGAGGAGGAAAAGGAAGAGAAGCAAGGGGCTCCAGAGACAAAACGGCAGGCAGGGAGGGGAAAGGGCGGGGTGGAGACGCCTGAGAAGTCTAATCCACATTCATCAGGCTTATAAAACACCGGCAAAAGCTTCGCGAAGTAGATACCCACCGTCGCCGACCACCACGTACTTGGGGGCCAGCGAGAATAAACCCTGTCTCTGAACTCGAGTAACATCATTACAGGCTACGGCGGGTCGCGAGAAAGGAAGACAGCGGGCTGTTCGTTTTTATTAGCATCCATATTAAAGGAGAACTTTATTTAGGGCAGCTGCGAAACACGGTGAAGTGTAATGGGCATTGGTTAAAACGACTGCAAGTTGGTCGGGAAGAGATCCAGACACCGTATTATCGTAAAAATTAAGTTGCACGTGCCGGGTGCATTTTCTACGAGCGTCACCATTTCGTTAGGAAATACTAAGCACGCTGAAAATAAAGCATCCCGCAGTTACCAGTGGAATAGAGGAAGCAAATAGATGTGGATCTTGGCAATGATAATGTACCTACTGTAAAGGCTTCCGTTGGGGATCTTGCGTGATATGGGATCAACCAAATGAAACAAAACGATGGCGCAGCCTGAAATGGGGGACCAAGCGATGAGACTCTTCGAGAAACCAAATCCAAGAACCTCAAGTGTAACTGCACTAAATTAAAATTCACGACTTTCCTTATCTCCTACCTTCAGAGTCATCAAATTTACCTTCAGTTCAAATTTCTCTTCTCATGTAGTTTAACCCACGCTCTTCCCTTTTCCAACTTTCCCAACATCAAGAACGTCCCTCTTCCACCCCAATTCATCACCCAAGCCACCGTGCCAACAATTATTTCCGTACCATCAAAAATTAGAACCCACCCCTAAACGAGCCAGTCTTCCGACACGCAAGAGCCATCTACAGAGGAGGAACCTCCTCATAGACGGAGACGTACAGGGTCCAGGGGGCAGTTCCACGTATCCGGAGGGTAACACGCGTCCTTGCCAGGGTCCTGGAAGCCCTCGTTACGCTTTGGGCCGCGTCCAACGGGTCTCCTGTCGATGTAAGGCTCCTCGAAGGCACCGGAGGTCCTCCCTGCAGATCTTCCACGGAGTCGTCCCCGGCTGTTCCTCCTTCTGACTGCACGGGCCACGACGTCACGTAGCAAGATACTTTGCAGACGGACAGAAAGGCGGTCGAGGGGGGGCTGGGCGGAGTGGAATTAGCCGACTAGCGGGCGGTACTTTCGTCGTGATCTCGATGGGGTGGAAACGACTCCTGGAGGAGGGACAACGATAGCGCTCCTTGATATGTCCTGGCGGTAGTCAGGTGCCACGTACGTGACGTTCCTTTTTCGCAGTTACCGCCGCTCCACGACCCCGGTCGTCGATGAAAGTTTTTCTTTTCCACCGTTTCATTCTTCCCTTACTGTCTGCCAGCCACCCTGCTCCGACGCCCCACCCCGCCCGCCCCTTTATTCCTTTCTCGACGCATCGATCAGAGCCGATACGCATGCATAATGCACCTGTATCCCCCACAAAGGAGATCCGTAAAAGTGTTTCACGTCAAGCACGGAAGATAAAAGTGACACCGATTCAACACTGTGTCCTGTTACATCGGCCTTGTAACGTATATGCGTCTCTTTCCGAACGTCTTTATAGAGGTCTCGAGAAGTATGCCGTGAGAACTGTCGTTTCTGTGGGTCATGAAACGGTATACTTAATATTTTTAGGCTTTCAGGGGGATGAATACATTTTTTTATAGATGCTTGTGCATTGCATATAATTATTACCACTACTCCTTCGAATCTGAAAATAAAACGTTGGTCCATCCATTTGGAAAATCAAAGGTAAACTGCGCTCGTTAAAAAAAATACAAAAACTATATTTTCACGTTCCATAGAACAGAATTTCAGTTCGAAACGAGTTTTTTTTCCGCGAAACAAACAATTTGCGAATAATTTCAGACCGTCCAGTTGAAGATGAAGCGCCCATTGTTTACTCGATCCTCATTGTTTCCCAAATCGCAGAATGTGAAATCTGAGGTTTCGAAAGATGGAATTACTCATCGACGATAAACCGAATTGCGCAAATGGAAATATTTCTGTTATAATGCGAAACTATTCCAGACACTGGGCGAGGGAACGAAGAGACGAACGTCACGGGTTTCACTTGCAAATGGTTTGCGTAACGACATTCGAGGATTGGCCGAAATACGAGCGAAACTGTAACACTGGAAGAGACCCATTGACCCAGATACACGGGAACGGACTCTGATCGATGCCGTTGTCGTGTGTTTTCCGAAAATTCCAGGATTACTGGCGCTCGATAGACGCGATGCATTAGGGAAGACAATTCTACGACCATTTCGATCCATTCGTCCGACTGCCGGGTCGTCGATGGTTTCAGCTTTACTGAATACATCTACCTCACGTCGCAGCGGATTACTTTTATCGAATGAACCATTAGCAGCACGTGCGAGAAAGAGAGAAATGGGCACCGAAAGTATCGACGATTACTTCGCTGATTTTCAAAATTACTGTAATAACTCGTTCAGGAAATTAAAAAAGCCACCAAACAGTCGTAACATGTTACTGTTGCATAACAAGTAAAAGAATTCTACGCAGATTGAATTAAGAACACATTTATTTAATTCATAATATTACTATCGACTCAGTGAAGGAAAATAAATGCCACTGCTTTCCTTTCTTACTTCCTAATCAAAAGTTAAAAACTGCATATGCATCAGTGTAACATATTTTAAACTTAAGGTGCCAATCCAAGATGAGATTTTACACGAGACTTTTCTATCTTTAGACAAAAATCTCATCGACAACGAAATTTAAATAATGGAAATAGTTGCGAGTGATGAGATTTTTGAAAATATATCATGAAACTCATCTCGTGAGAGTCTTAATTTCATGAAACTAATGACAAAATAATTAAAAAATAATAAAGTAATTTAAATTAAAGGGAGACACGATATTTCTGTCTCGTCGTGGATTTACACCTTTAGAATTCATACTTTAGCGACGCATAGTTTCCGTCGCGTTAAAAAATTATTTGTAACATCAAATTAACAAAATCAAACAGTATCCATAAGCCAGCCTCAAATATAAACTATTTAACTGTAAAAGAATCTCACTTCGATTTCAAAATGGACCGCGAAAGAGCGGAGACACCGAGAAGCTATCATCCTCTGCCAAGTCGTTATCCCCCTGCTGAGTCCCAACACCACCCTAGGCCCCGGTTACGCGTGCCGAGAAAGAAGTGTCCGCGAACTTGGCGCCGTAATAATTTCCGCAAAAAGGTCGGAACTTGGGCTATTCCGCCATCCATTAAGCGGTTACACCACCCCCCGAAACTTCGCCCCGTCGCGCTCGACTCGGCCAGAAGGCGAGAGCTGGGCGCGAGCGCTCGCTAGGACAGAAAAAGAAGCGGGAAAAGCGGAAGAAGAAAGACAGCCCCCGTCGCCTTGCCAGTTTCGAGAAGGGAAGCAGGTGGACGGTCGAAGCACGTGCCACCGTCTAACCAAATTCTCGGGCAGTTAAAAATGCGCCGGGTCGGAGGGCAACGGTACCATCGTTATTAGAACAGTCGCTGAGGGGCGTTGGCTGAGTTACGGGGCAATTATGCTGCGGGGTAATACTCGTACGTCAGTACGAAATGGTCCAGCATCCCCCTTCGCTCGCGCGAACCATCCTCGGGGCCGGTTTTATACGGCAGCCATATCACGTGTTCAGGATGGGGAGAGAGGAGGGAGGGTGCTCTGAGAAACGGCGGGACGTTCAGTTTCAATGGACTCCGCCACCGAATCGCCACCAATTATCCGATTTATGTAACCTGTTCCTCGGCGATAATTTTCCTGTTGGTTTTGGCGGAGGAGAATGTCTATCTTACGGATGATAACCGGGTGTGTCTAAGTGTGCTCGCAGAGATGGGAGTTTCGGTAAATGGGATACGCGAGGAACGATGACCGCGGGCCAGCGTTTAATTTCATTTCAAATTCTTTAGCGCAGGTTTTCTGCTTTTGAGACCGCGGTTTTAATTATATCTGCTTTGGGAAGGCGAGCTCTGTACCTTCGGGGGTGCTCGATTTTCGTTATTGTTAATGTATAATGGGTTTAATCCCGCGGGCAGAAAGGTGTATCAGGGGGGTTTTAATTAAATCTGTATATTATAAAAATGTTTTGAGAAAATTTACAATTTATTTTAGCGAGTTAGTATGGGTGTTGAAAATTGAATTACATAAAATTCAAGCATTTTTAAATGATTTTACTTAGCTTCGATCTTCTGTATGTTTGGTGTATGTTTGTTTGTTTAGTGTATGGTTCAAATTTGCAAACAAAATTCTCACCCACTTCCACCAATCTAATTGTTTTGAAACTTTGCATGCGTGTGAAGGTTGGATGACAATACAATTTTAAAAAAATATATGAAAAGAAATGTATAAAAAATCCACAAACACTAAAAACTAGAAAAAATATTTTAAAAAATCCACAAACAATAGAAACTATAAAATAAAAATATATAAAAAATTTATGGTAAACGATTTTACTAAAAATGCAACTAAAAAATAATTATTTTCTTGTACTACAATTTCGATGGTGATATGTGACTTTAAATAAAATCATACAATCTCTGTGATTATCCTGTTGAATTGTTCAAATCAATTGTAAAGAAAAAGGCTAATCAGAGTTTGTATGATTTTATTTAAAGTCACACATCACCATCGAAATTGTAGTACAAGAAAAGAATTATTGTTTAGTTTTTAGTGCATTTTTAGTAAAATCGTTTAACATAAAACTGGTTATTATATATTTTTTCCTTTATGTTCCTCTATAGTTCTTCGTATTGTACAATACTACTGAGGGTATCAAGTTTGGGATGAGTCTGTGTAAATCTGGGTTAAGACTGAGTGAGTTAGACTACATCTAGAGAACTACAATTATTATATAATAAAATTCACAATTAGTGAATACATATATCCTTGGAGTTTGATTTGAAGAAACGCCCAGCGCTTGTTTAACTTCAAATATTTATCCCAGCAATTACATGGCTTCCATACACGTGTACCACCAGTGGCCCACGCCGAACTCCACTAACCACATTAACATCTAATAAAAATGCACTGGCGTGGGCCATCGCTGGTGGACGCAGCCTGAATAGAAAATTGCGCAAAAATATCGCGACACAGAACGTGTTAACTAAAAAGGCAATATTTATTTAACACCCCAGTACAATTCAGCATTGCAATCCTACAAATATCCTTCTTTCAACGCCTCAGTCAGAATTTATAAAAATAATACTTTTCTATCGTGAATGTGTGCTCAAGCTGGACAGTCCCAGTGAGCTGAGCTAATAAATCACAATATCCTGATTTACATGGCAACTAGTCGCGCATACATTTGATGAATTGTATATCCGTTTTCGGACTTACGCCTCCATTACCATCCGCGCGAACTTTTCCCCCGCGACACGCAGTATTTTTCCCTCGCCCGTCATTCGGCATTCACAGCTTCCCCGACATCGATCACAACTACTGTTTAAGCAAAACGGATGAAGGGCCAGCCCGTAATTCCCGTTCGGTCGGGTCATTTCGCTTCGCATCGACCCGCGAACGATCGACGGCAGCCCCATAAATTATTACCAGATCGGAGAGATTGGGTCAAACGAGAAATACCAAGTTAAAACGAGACCCCTCTCGTTCTGTAACTAATTAACTCTCTTCCTTCTCATTTCGTGGATTCTCATTATTTCTATGTACCCACTTCGCTTTGTGTACTTGTTCGCCCGTGAAAAGAGATACAGGGTCAGCGAGGTAAGCTGAATGAATAAGTCATTAAGTGGTACAGTTTCAATTTTCAGTACCTCCGTCAAAGGCGGGGTATTTCCCTCATTCCGTCAGAGTTGATCAAATTGACTGATAACAGCCGGTGGAAAGAGAAGCGCCTTTGTAGCGTGTATTATCGATCCGTATTATTTAAAGTATTAATACCGCGCTTCAACAGCGGGCGGCATTCAGAGTTATCGTGGCACGTTAATTGATGCACGGACACGCGCCGAGGAAAGTTATCGCTGGTCGAGGGAATACTTTTATTTCAAGGAAGAAAGTGTTTCTACCGTAAAAATAGATGCTAAGAGAGAAGAAGGTGAGAAGAGAGATTCCTGAAATAATGTCGTCGATGGTACTGAGAGAGGATTGAAGGGATGGATATTTTTAGAAGAAAGATAAAACATAATTTTTTAATAGAAACTCAAGAAAGCACTCCACATGTTTCGTTATTTAAGGAGAAGAGAAGTGGGATTGATAGCTGTCCAAAATATGATTTACTGACAAGTTAGTAGGTACCATAAATAAACGTTTATTAAGTAATTATATTAAAAATTTTATTCGTCCAATATAATACTAAGATAATTAGAAGTGTAACGGCTGACGTATCTACAGGGAGAACTACTGTCGCATGTCTGATCACATACAGAGTGTTTCTACTTGCTCTGCTAATCTCGCAAGGAAACCACTCACAAAGAGGGCTGAAAAACTGAAACTATTATAATTTTAGTATATCTTCAACTATGTAATGATCATTCTTCTCAATAAGTATTAACGTAAAAGCAGAGATCTCTAAAAATATACCTATATATTATTATTGAAAGAGATTCAAAACTCCTTAGTATCTCCAAAATGCATCCACCTAGAAATACAAATTAATTTAATCCCAAAATATCCCGTTTGAAATCAAATAATCCCTGAAACCCGTCAATTTCATATTTTCCTTAATTTGACAGCCACTATTATTTAACTATTATGTTCACTTTACTCCGCGTATATTCCTCTTTAATTATGAAAGTTCGAGAATTAAAAGGGAATAAATGAATTTACGGGTAGTCGCGGAGCTTAACGCAATTAGCGTAGATTGAGGAAATGAATTTCAATTTGGCCCTCTTTGAAAGCGCCGGCTGATTCAAGGGACTTTAAATGGGCGCGAAGGCTGCCTCCTCAACGAAAATCTTGGAATCCATTGTTTTCAGCCGAGAATAAACTTTCTTTTCCGTCTTCATTTGCGCCCTTATTGTTGCTAGCATGGTCTTATCTTCTTGCACGTTTCATTTGAGGCTATCGACTTTGCCCCGCGATAATACGACCTCTCCCGCGCTGAAGGCGCAACCAATTTAAACTTAGCGAATAGCTACGGCATTTTCACTGTCTACGCCGTAGCGACGAAAAGTTTTTCAATTTCGACGGGAACTTCTAATAAGGTAAATATGTAACTTCCGCCGTATGCATGCGCGATATGCATTCTCCACGCGTCCTACGCGATTAACACGTTAGCTTTGTGCTGCTTAAACATTGTCGAATGTTACCTGACCGAAGCCTAGGCGATGGGTTTAACAACGCTGCGGAATATTTTCAAAGTTATTCGCCTTCACCGTGGCCGGGTAGTATCGCGTTTCGTTAAAGCTGCGTGTGACTAGAATTCTCCACAGATTTTCGAAATCGGTACACTTCGTGATTTGTGTGGCAAACAATTTGAACTCTTAGGCTTTCATACAAGTGCAACCAATTTTATGTACACAACCATTGCACGCACATAATACTACATTTTACGGGAATTTTCAGAGACAGATTGGATGAAATTATTTTATTCAAATACCAGCTACATTTATTTTGAAATATGTCATGGATTTCCCTGGTAAAATTCTATTGAACGGTATACCCAACCTTTTCTCCCCTTTTATCAATCTACCTGTATCCATCGATATTCCGTGATGTTATATTGTTTAAGAATATTAATAAATTCCTCGTTCTACTACCTTCGTTATATAATAATCCTATTGATAAATGCGTTCAGTTTCAACTGAATAAACAGAAAAAATCCGCCGAAATGGTAAAGTTGCACGGGGCATTATGTATAACCCATTTCAGAGTGTAACTAAAGCACACCGCTTCTTTTCCGACGCAACTTTTCCAAGGGCAGGGGAAATGGCAGTTTCTCCCTCGTCCCCGGTCCTCCGAGCAACATCACCCATAACAATAATTATGTCGTTTAGTACCCTGTGGCCCCGTGAGCGCGGCAAATTGGGAACAAACATCGGACGTACGTCCCTTAAGTAACCTATTATTCGTCCGTGTAACGGCGACTCGTAAAAGAATCCGGGGGGGGAGGTGGCAGTGGAAGTTGGTGCGAAACTAGCCCCACCTAAGTTTTACCGGCTGCAGCGGCAAAAGAGGCCATATAGCACCTAAATGGCGCAGCGGGATCTCTCTGCACACGCCGCGGCGGCAAGTTGTTATCGCTATCACGGCCAGATAGCTCTTCGAAGTGCATTCGAGTGATCGTCGACGAGGATCACAGTCTTTGCTGAGACCAGCTAGCCGGGGCGCTTGGCTCAGGCCGCCGGTGATTCATCACGAGACACTCCGCCGTGTTTAGATAAAGTCTCCTCCACCTCCTTCGTCCGCCATTTCTCCTTCAGCCGAGACGTTCTCCGTGACGTTCGCCCCTCGCCCTTTTCTTCTCATGCTTTACATTATCACGGCACACCTACGCGAGATTCTTCAAGAGGGACAAGCGGAATCCTCACGAGTATTCGATGAGCTGACATCGCTTCGAGGAAACGGGCTTCCAGGCGAATGCCGTTTAAACCAGTGGACACTGCCGAATGAATTTCTAAAGTCTTCTTCCCGTCTGCTTGCTTATTTCTCGCTACTTTTGCGGCGACAGTGCAGGGGCTGGTAATTTCTCTAAAACTGACTGAATATTGGATCTTTGCTGGGGATGAGTTGTTAGATTTCTGTTTTTAAGGGCTGTTAGCCAGGTCTGCGTTAGTAAACAGATATTTGAGGATAGGTGTAGCTGTTAATGTTCAGGAACTTGTTATCTGTACCTTATGCAGGGCTTCAAGGTGAAGTCCATTGTGTATAGGTAAATTAACTTTATGGAAATGGGGTTGTTTGCTGATTGATCATGAGCTCTTCCTACTGGTAATTTCCAAGGGTTCGAGATGCCGCTGTTCACCCTAAGTAACTAATGCCTTTAAGTGTCTCTACATGTGTCAGAAAAGAACTGAATTCTGCATCTCTATTTATTAGTACCTACTCCTGGTCCTGTCAAGAAACCCTACGTACAATATTCCTAACAGATCAGTAATTTAGCAACCTCTATAGCCCTAAAAACGCTGGATTTACACCATAACAGCAATATTCCCTGAAAACTAAATAGTTCCATTCAACTAAGCAATCGTCAAGTCTAAATTCCAGCAACACCACGTATCTCCTTCTTGTATCCCCTATTACACAACTATAAAAGATAAAGATGGGCCATTACGTTATAACGTCGAACAGACCAACATGTTCCAATCACACCACGAAGGAAGCATCATCGAAAGTTTAAGAGATCTTCGAATAAAGCGATCCTTCAGGCGGAGGCGGATAAACGGGGCAATGGGGACGCCTTCGGAGCTCAGCCGGCGACATTTTTTTAACAGTTTCTCGATTGCGGGCGTAGAAGTTTTCGCATTACTCCAGCGCCAACGAGGCGCGGCCGAAATAAATTCCGCAATCTCAGTGCGCGCGACCGTGCCCGTTCGTTCTCGCAGAACGATATAAATTGTCTAGCATGGGAGCGAACAAAAGTAGTTCGGAACGCGGCAATTTATGGAAACGCCTAGCAGCCGAAACCTCAAATCCCGGCGTTCGCGGCGGGGCTGATAAATTAGGGAGATTATTAGGAACAAGCTGTTGCAAGGACTGTTTCTTGATAAACGTGCTCGGCTCTCCCGTACTTAGCTTAGCCGCGTCTTAAGCTGCGATCGTAATGGTAAGCCGTAAGCACGTACCTAACGTAAGTCGTAACATAAGGCCCCTAGCTGCTGCATGCGTGCACGTGTGTGCATATACGTGTGGCATAGTCATGTTACGTGCTTATGGTTTCTCATTATAACCACAGCCGCACTCCCTGTCCTATAGGAATGCTTTCCCGGAATTACGAAAGTATCGTTATCGCGGCGAAGCAAGAAATACGGCTAACGAAGCTCGTTCCTGGATGTCATAGAACGGCGGCCAGTTACGTAAGCCGGCACATATCGAAATTCCGCGGATTCCCGACTGTCGCGTCGTACGGAATAAGTAAACTTGTGACTTGTATATATTATCAATTTAAAACTCTGACAATATCAGTACATTTTCATTATATTGCGTTTTAAAATAATTCTAAAGTCGACGAACGAAACATGTGTTAGTTTCTTTTTGACTAAAGGTGTGCGTGTAACGCGTATACGTATAATACCGACGAAAAATTTCTTGAACAAGAAGAATCAGAAGAAAAATCTTACCGTTTCTGACAGATCCATGGGACGATATTACGATATCTCTGTCATGCGTGGACCGATTTTATTGAATTTGGTCTTGATCGAAAGCTTATATGCGGTTTACATGAGAAAAATGCCTTTAAATTTAGAAAATATTGCAGGCGTGATGAGATATTAATGAAATAAGTTTCAGATTAGGTTGGAATAGCCGTGCGACGAGTAAATGATAGCGGTAGCGACAGTCGACATATACAGGGTATCTTTCATGTACTTGGCGTCGAAACGCTACCGCGTCTCTAGATATGAAGCAATACACATCATCCCGTTTTATATTTTATAAGCTACTCGACACTTGGGGACGTTTTTCGTTTAATTATTAAAATTGAATGGTTCTCGGCACTTCTTCAAATGTGAAACTCGGTGCGGATTCCAGGGGATATTCCCACTTGGAGGATCAGAAAACCGAGTTCTCTCTTTTTCATAACGCTTAATGGATATCGCGAGCTATTATCAAACAAGGAGAGCAACGAGCACATAATTTAGATTGACAATCAGCAACTGCAATCGCGTGCAGGTACTTATCGCATCCCGTCACAAATAACTGTCTGCGCTAACACGAGCACTTCATCAGCACAGAAAACGCCTGAACTGCGCCACTGGAAACGCAGACCTGCACCCAATAGCCCCGAAATAATCTCCACCGCTCGCCTTCCCAATAATGAAATTATTAAGCCCCGCGATCCAGCCGAGCTGCCACAATGATCGAGTGCACGGAGAGCAAAATGACCTCCACCACGTGAGGGACCTGGCGGCTACAAAAAAACGGGAACTCATTCGGCGTGCAGCACTCGGTTCAGGAAAGAGAAGTCTTTCGGGGCGGCGGCGGGTCGATGAAGATTTTCCTGATATAGACGTAGCCGATGGGAGCCAGCCCACAGCCCCAGATCCCCGCCAGTACAGCCACGGTGAGGGCAACACACATCGCGCAACTTTTATCCCAGCTAGGAGGTTTAAGGGGAGACCGTGGCGGGCGATCGAAGCTAGCCTAATCACGCGGACCGGGCCCGCAAGCTCAAGGAGTTGTTGGTGGCAATATTAACTTTGATATTGGATGGCGTTAAGAAGAAACACAGCCAATAACTTCTGCCCCGGAATTCGATGCCCCTTTTCATCCCCCTCCACCGGTCCAGCCCCCTGCCAGTCTCCCCACGAAGCCGAACCGTTCTCTGCTCGCCGTGGAGACCCGGCAGCCCAGCCACTCTTCAATAATCGCCGCGACACATTACAATAAGAGCAACTGTGTCTAGCTTCTGTTCACGTACGCGGGCAGTACGTGCGTGCACGCGCGCGCCCACGGGGCACGGCGACGTGTGTGCACGTGTGTACCAGCCGATATTGAGCTCGTGCTCCTCCGCCATATTGCAGGAGCCGCAGCGTCACCATTTCGACCGCCGTTTCTTCTTCGGTCCCCACAGCCTGCCGGGCTCACCCATTCAACGGCTGTGTGTTCTTTTAATTTCTGCGCCGGGATCCTTCCTTATCGATTCCCCAGGACCGGGTTTTATTGTCGCACAGGCTCACCGCGGACGATCTCGCGAACCCATTTGCATATTTTATTTCGCGGGTGATCGCGCGCCGGGGCCCTGTCGCGACGGAAACGGGAACGCTTTTATTTCAACTGACTTTTCATGCGGATGATGCTGGCGCGCAGCTATTAGGCGACGCCCGTGGATCTTCGTCGCTGGGTTCTCAGCCATGGGGGTGATAAAGGGGAGGATTCGAATGGTTCCAGA
Organism: Andrena cerasifolii; assembly: GCF_050908995.1. Taxonomy (NCBI): domain Eukaryota; kingdom Metazoa; phylum Arthropoda; class Insecta; order Hymenoptera; family Andrenidae; genus Andrena; species Andrena cerasifolii. The sequence goes on along the minus strand of NC_135119.1, from coordinate 21,061,450 downwards.
TGATAGACAAAGGTTTGTGGCTAAATGCGCGGGGGCTGGGTAGTTGTTCCTAGAAACCGCTGTCAATTGCTAAGGTGAACGTCCCAATTTCTGTTTTGCCCCTATTTCTGCTCATTTCATATTTTTCTTATTATTATAAGCGTCACTTTTGTACCGTAGTTACAACAAAATTATTCTAAATTATTTGAACATTTACGCGAGTGTTGCACGAGCTTGGGGCTAATCAAAGTGCAGAATAAGCAACGAAAAACTTTTAAAATGAGAGACACATGATTTTTCGACCGTATTTTAGCTGGTTGTGGTAAGGAACAGGGTCACTATTGGTATTCGATAATTGGGCAGAAAATAGTTTCTGCAGTAAAAGTTCTTATTTATTAAGAAAAACAGATATCGTATTGTGCTCTGGATGTAGATTTTGTACTATTTTTTATTATTTTAAGTAGAAAACAGGTGATTAGGTTTAGGGTCAAGTGAATCACCGTCGTGTCCGAATTTCTACTCACTAAAATTTTAGTAACATAATCTGATAATTCAATATATGCCTCTATTTCTATTCGATGGCATTTTATTTTTTTTGTTTATCATTATTTTATGCTTTACTGTTGTGTTACGAAACATCTCCATAAAAGATGTAACTTATTTTAACCTGAAAAGGCAACATATTATGTGAGCAGTAATTGGTACAAATGGTGAGTACAAATACGTGCATCGCAATTTTTCATGAGCAGAAATACGGACATTTAGAGGATTATATATTTAATTACAAATTACTAATAGTTAAACATCTTGAAATATCTTTCTTAAATAGTTTTTGTATTAGTTGATTTATTATTAAAGAATTAATCAATTACTCCGCAAATTTCGATCACAAACAAATTTTTTACACCTTCTTTATGACGAAGTTACCTCTTAAATGAGCAGAAATTGGGACATTCACCTTAGTCGATTATCTCGGCGGACGCGATCGTCTTCTCAGTCTCGAAAATCGTGGAAGGAAAATTAATTGAGCCCAAGGTTGTAGACAGGGATTTGAATCCGAATTTTCTGGTCGCTAGATAACTATCCTGTGTAAATCAAGTGGTTATGAATAGAATCTTGCTTCTTGCCTTGTAAGTTAAACCGTAGTGCGCTAAATTCAAACTACAGGGTTCTGATTCGTTAGAAATGAATTTTAGTCGATCGGAACTTAATCCACCCCAGAGCCAACCTATTGGCCGACTTTCGCCGGCCACGGTATCTCTGTTCTCCCGCGGGCGCCCGCAGAGATGCAACCGCCGAGTTCTTCTTCCCCGTTCGTAATTATGTGAAACAATACAGCGGTAGCTCGAAGCGGCATAGGTATATTGAAAAATTCCAAAGCCTCCCCCGTCCGGGGAAGGTGGGCGGCGTGCGACCACGACAGAGATTGATGCGGGGAATGCAATTTCCTCGGGCTCAGGCGCGTTTATCCTCCGATGCACCTTTTCCGTACGTCCCGATTTCTCCCGCGCCAACTTGCGCATTTGTATTAATACGATCAGGCTGGATTCGAGAGGAAATTCTTCGGAGTCGAAGGATGCTAAGCTCACGGAAGTGTGCCGGCAATCCTATTATCTTCGCCCACCCCCCCCCCACCCACCCCCGTCCCTCCTACCACTCGTCCCGCGAGCGGAATCGCAACCTGGATCTTCGATATTGATTGGGCCAACTGAAAGAGTTCAGCAGGAAAACAATAGGGGGATAAACTGTTCGTTGCTCGACCATGGTCTGAGCATTTAACAGCATTGCTGTGCCTGATGAACGATGAAGGAACACAGTGGGTGGCGAACTTATTGACCCAGATGGACTTTTTCGGGCGAGCCCATTTGTTTGTCGGACAAGGGAAATCGTATAATTTGGAAAACCTCTAGTGAAGCTAAGCTTTGAAAAAAAAAAACAATTTTTATCTTCACGAGAAATGTGAAATGTAGTGATGGTAAAATATGAATTTTAGCAAACGTGGACTTACGATTAACGGATTTTCTTTGTACGCCCACGAACATGTACCGTAAATAGGTTTTTCGGCTTCATTGGACAGTTTCACTTTATACCACAAATCAGCAAAGTGTAGTATATAGTCTATAACGAATTTTAATTGCGTTTATGTATTAACTGGACTCTTTTATAGCTTCCAATCGAGGATGTCGTCATTGGAAAAGTTTTTCTATTATTTCGAGCACTGCATTCAGTTTAGGAGCGCTGATCGTAGGACCTTTTATTTTTGGCAGTAGGACACGGTTTTATGTATTTGATAACTCGTTTTAGCTGCGGCTGGATTTGTGCTACTCAGGTCTTATAGTGTATTAGTTATTCTGACACTTTTCTGCAATATTATAACAGTCTGTTTTATCGCACTACTAGCTTTACTACTCGGCTTCGCCCGAAAAGATTCTGATTTTATATAAAACTTTTTATTTATTCATTTTTTTTTTTTGTGAAAATAGTCACATTCATCTGGATTAGCTAGGCATAATGAGCTGGGTCCCAAACTTTTAGGCGACAGACAAGCACACAAACACTTTCTGCTTTATATATTACCATTTTTCCAACAAAAAAGTTCGCTAATTCCAATTTCCACAATTGTTTATTAACCACTGTACAACATAGTGCAGATTCTGTGACTAACGTACTATCTGCTTTATAAACTATCTGCCTTAAAAACATATCCGAAGCCTACGTTGATATGCTTTCGTAGAATCTATACCAATAAATACATTATTAATTAAACATAATATAAGCTGGAAAGTCGACATCATCGTTTGATGAATTTCAGTGCAAACTTATAAATATTCCAACTCTTTTAACCCAGCACTAAAGCTTTGTCGATTTTATCTCAAGTGGACTTTGAGAGGGATTAAATTTCCAATTTTCCAGTGAGAACGAAAGTTCCCATAGTGCAGGCTGCCTCATTTGCACAGGTATAAGAATGCACGTACGTGCAACTTCATCGAAAGGCTTGGTAAAGCGTGCTTGATTTAGCCACTTTCATTGTTACGTGTTTGAGGAGCCAGCGAAATGCAAATAGACAAACAAGACGGTCCTTACTGGCTGCTTGATTTTTCTACTTGCCGGCACTTTATTGCCGTCGCTCGTAAAACTCGAGGACCCGTGTTTATGCCCGCGCGGAGATGCATTTTGCGCGCGATTAAGTCCCCCTATCCGCAAACAACTCGCTGCGACACGAACAATTAAACGAAATTGTCGGGTCGAAAATAGAATGAGCATTAAATTCTTCCATCGCGCCCTGGATCGAGCAGCGTATTCCCCAAATGAAACGAGATACATTACACATCTAACGAGAACGAAAACGTCTGTTTTAATGGAAATAGGCATCTGCTCCGATAAAAGTGCTAAAACTATGAAAAGATCAGCAGCTAGGTAACAGTTATATTTTTAATAACGCCATGAGCTGGAATCTTTGATGGATGAACTATCTACAACTGTACATGTGTGTTTAAACTTGACTGAAGATATCCAGGAATGTCACAGCAATACTTAAATGGAAAGACAAGGAACTCTGGAAACATTCCAAGGTCCTCCTAGAAATCCTCTCTACTGGAAACATACCACTTCCTTCGTTCTATTTTCGAAAACAGATCTAGCAATTATTCTGCGGTACATGTATCTTCCTCTGTAAAGGGTGTCATATGTAATTAATTAAGTATTCTGTGCTGGATCATTGAAATAGTTGAACACAGAAGAAAATCATTATTAAATGCTGAGTCCTACTTAGTGTAAATTAATCCTTAGTTTCTTTAGCGACATCATTTCAAATTTCTAAGGAAGGTGAACATCAATTTAATAACTAATTTGTAACACAACTTGCGTTGTTGTCAAAAACTAATATATACATAATATATAATAGTATTAATTAAATATTAAATCGTGATAATGAGAGTAGCACGTTGCAGTTAGTGTTCCTGATTTCTCGATATTTTTTGCTTCTCGGGAAATCAGAAATCACATCATACTTCTCGAGAATTCTCGAGAAATTGAAAAAAATATTACAAAATTTATATTTTTGGAATAATGTTGATAATATTTATCAAAAACAGAAGAAACCTTTAACTAATTGTTCATTCCTGTCTAATTTGCACAAATCTTGTGTAAATGAAAAAACAGATATTAAATATAATTGATGTATTTATTTATTTAATACAAAATTTGTGCAAAGTGAAACATTACTTTTTTATTTTAAAATGGTTTTTCATCTGTTTCTTTTTTGTGATAATATCCAAAAGTTATGGTAAATTGGGTGTCCTTCCAGTGGACTGAAAAATATGAAATTCCTTTGTCCCAGAATTTATCGTCTTCTTGGTTGCTAATACACTATAATTCTCGAGAAAGAATTCTAGTTGCAGTAAGCATCGTCCAGCATCTGATCGTACATGTGCACTGCAACAATAACCTGTCAACTTTTATCGATCCCAAGCCAACGTGCCTATCCGTTGGACGACACTTCGCGCGTTTGCATTTTCTGCCAATCAGACACGCATGGGTTTAAGTGGCGCCGATAAATAACGAATTCAACGGGAACATTGAATTTGTAAAGCACGGAACGCGTGTCGACCTCGTAGCGTAATTTGTCATTCCGCGCAGTGGCAACAGTCTGACTGGTAGAAATCGTTAATTAGAAATGTTTGGAGATTACGTAAGCAAAGTATGAAACTACACGCGAGCCAAATGCTGAATCACTCCGCGATACGTTTGCATTTGCATTGTATTAAAATGTAAAGCTGATTTCGCGACTCACGCCACAGACATCGTATTACACGGCGCCTCGTGTAATTGATTCCATGCGTACCTCTTTCCTCCTGCTTTCAATGAAATTCGACGACGTTTCCGCGAAGCATCCCTTTAAACATAATATTTAACAAGTTTCTATAAACCTGCGCAACGGCATGTGATATTATATCTACATGAAAGCTAGCAGAAAAGTTTAATACTTTACACAGTGTTTCCCATATTAATATTAATATTTCTGATAACTCAAAGTAAATTTCACCTGTATCACACAAAGGGATGCTTGAAACTACAAACTGTAACCTTCCCGTATTTTTTAACATTCCTTTTTTATGAAAATCTGAAATCCGATTTCTGGAGGGTAAGCGGATTCCTAGACTTTCTTAAATTTAGTTTATTCCCTAAAGTGGGGGTTGTCAAATTTAGTAATTCAATCGATGTAGTTTAATTTCTTTGATCTGAAGCGTTGGCTAGAACTGAAAATTTGAAAATCTGGAATCCGATTTCCGGAGGGTAAGCGGATTCCTAGACTTTCTTAAATCTAGTTTATTCCCTAAAGTGGGGGTGGTCAAATTTAGTAATTCAATCGATGTAGTTTAATTTCTTTGATCTGAAGCGTTGGCTAGATTTGAAAATTTGAAAATCTGGATTCGGTGCAAAAGTTGCAAAATGTATTTTCTTACTTGTACTTTTACCAGGAAAGTGGCAAAGGATCGTAGATACCCCGAGTAACTACACTGATTAAAAAGGCACGTGATATAATTTTACTTCTAATAAAACCTTTGTTGCAATAAGGAACCTTTGCAGCGACCTAATACCTACATTCTAGTGAACACTTTGTGCACATAAGTACACCCACCTTCGCAAGCTAACACCGTTCAAATAACTAAACAATTAAACTATCTCAACAATCCAACTTCTTTTTACCATTGCATCAGGAGCAGCTCTTCCGCTGACGTACAAGCATAAACAAACTCCACAGCAACGACACTCTGAAACGCGAAGTTCAAAGACCCGAGGACCCGCATCAAAGACCGAGGGAGTCAAAACGGGATTCCACGAGTGCGCAATAATCATCGATGAAGTTTGGGGGAGGAGCAGTTGCTAAAGAGAAACGCGGTCGATTATTTATTCGACAATACAAGCGTAGCGCGTTTGTCGCGAGGAAACAAGGGGGAGGAAGGCAGGGGGTGGGGGAGGGGCAGGGATATCCGGTAAGCGACAAACAAACAAAAAAGGAACGCGCAAATTCGATTCCTTGGATCGCGAAGCTCGAAACACGCTAACTTAGCAGCAAACTCCGGCTCAATCAGACCCTTGTTAACTCCGGCTGCTGTTACTGCGGATATTGAAGTATTGATTTCGTTCCTCTCCCTGGAAAGTTTATACCGGCATTACGGATTTCATGCCTCCCCCTCCCTCCACTTTTCTCTTTCTCTTTCTGCCTTCCTCTTTCCCATTCACCTTCTACCCATCGAGCCTCCCTCCCCCCTTCGCGTTTCCCTTCCTTGCGAGCACTGCAGACCAACCCTCTGCAGTAGATATTTGCATTTCAATCGGTTGATTAAAAATCTATAATTATGCCGCCCCCGTCGGCAAGAATGGAGAAAAAAACTTTTCTACGTGCCTCCCCCCCCCCCAACGGTTCGTCGCGACCAGCCCGTTTTTTTTTTTTTTTTTTTTTTTGGAGCCACTCCGCCGAGCCACATCCCCCGCCTCGAGATCGGCGCATCCATTCGCGATCAGGGTGCCACACGCTGGTCTTCGGACTGCCGATGGGGACACGACGTTCTGGATGCTTGAAATAATGGGAAGTCCCGGATTTTTTGACAACGCGAGTTACAGTCGAGACTTCGTTGCGGTCTTGTGAGTGAGAGATAGAAAGATGGAGAGCTTCTTGAGGTGCAGCCAAGTGGTATGATAGGGGATGTCTTCGTGGATGCAAATTGTTAGAGTGTTTTCCTTGCCACTTATTACAGGACTGTGCAGGTTTAGGACACTTGTGGTATATTCAGGTCCTTGAGGTGGTAATTTTTGAAAATTTTATATAATGTAATCCTGGACCTAGACTTGTGATACTTGAGTGTTCTGTCGTCTTCGCTTATATGAGAGCACTGTAGGTAGCTCTTTTAGCTCATTTCTTTTATGTCTGAATTTGCTTTAAAGAAGGAAATATTTGCTTCTAATTTCGAATTTGCTTCTAATTTCGAATTTGCTTCTAATTTCGAATTTGCTTCTAATTTCGAATTTGCTTCTAATTTCGAATTTGCTTCTAATTTCGAATTTGCTTCTAATTTCGAATTTGCTTCTAATTTCAAATTTGCTTCTAATTTCGAATTTGCTTCTCTAAAGCGGATATGAGAAAAATTATAGAAGGCGAGAATTTAATGTGTTATGAGGATAGAAACTAAGTTTTTGTGAATGAATGAAATCCACCATGGTGGATAAAGGAATAATTGAACAGGTGGGTAATAAGAAAAATATGATTTTAGAGCAAGACTGTACGCCCCAAGCATTGTTCTGCAGAGGTGGAGACATTCCATGCGATAAAAACATGACTGGATAAGCGAAATTTAGATTAAAAAATTTCATACGTCACTGTGCCTTTTATTCTCATTGATCTATTCATGTATTTCTATTGATACGTGTCCCAAGCGAAAATGTGTCTATTGTAGCCAGAATGATCATACATGCGCCTACATATTTTAAGTATTATTGTTTGGGACATTTTATTGTGCTCTCGACAGGTTGAAAGCATAACGTGAGTTTGAAATTCTGAAAGCTATAAAATGTAGGTCGCTGAATTGATCTACTTCCCCATCGGTGGTCGAACTTTCTATTCACCGATGCTAACGGTTTAAAAAGTTTGATAAAACTGGAACAAGCGGCCGACTGTTGGCGACTCTGTTAAATATGCTAAATGTAATCAAACGCTGAAGTTGAAATTACTGTGGAACATTCTCCACAGAAAAATTTTAGTGACAGCAATTCAAGCGTTAACAATTTTTCAGTTATTCTTCACATAGGTACATATAAACAATCAACAAACGTTTGTTCTACTTCAAATACAAGCTATTGGAATTTAAAAGAAAATTATATTCAATGTAGACAGATACAAAAAAAATATTCAAGTTCTGCTTATAATCTGGAATTTATGTCATCGTTTTTTATATCTATATGAAAGCAGTTAAGCTATATCTAATACCTCCAAGATTACACTGAATATATAATCAGACGAATTTCACATTTAATAGTCACATTGAACCACTCCAAACGTATTGATCTACTAATCACTTCAAAGTAAACTGTTCTCCCAAACATACTTTCAACTATAAAATTACACATCTTACAACTACACTTAAATTCTTCCAAAAAAATATTCTGTTCAGTTTAAATACACGTATTTCCACTAACAAGGGAAGATCCCGAACCCGAAAATTCAAAAAATTCTGAAACTTTGTGAATATGTAGGGGATTTCCTCCTGATTACAACGCAATTTTTGTTTGCTGCCCAAATTCAATCGAAGGGGGTGAAATTAACCCCTGAAAATTCAGCTATTTTCCGATTTTGTGTTATAACTCGCGACCTGTAAGAGATAGAAAAAAAGTTTCAAGACAAAAGTCACTTCTTTTAATTAGATCTAGCATTTAAAAAAATAATCGGATTTTCAGGGGTCAATTTACACTCCCTTAGAGTGAATTTGGACAGCAAACAAAAATTGCGTTGTAATCAGGAGGTAATTCCCTACATATTCACAAAGTTTTAGAATTTTTTGAATTTCCGGGTTCGAGATGTTCCCTTGTAAGTCCTACATTACCTCAAAACAAATTTAAACACCACAAAGCATACCAATCCCCTCCTTAAATTACAAAGATACTAGAGAAATAATTTTTATAAATAACCTACTAGAAATATTAATTGCATCAATGGGATATTTAGCGTGACTTCCACTCTGCCCCTTTCACCTCATTTACGATTAGTATTCCCGATACCTTGGTTAAAATAAATTAGATACCAACTACTTCATGAATCATGTAGTTACGAAGATTCTCCTCCCTGCAATAAATATTTCCAATACTGTAACATCACAAAACAAACCCGTACCAACATAGTACATCGTAACATAACCGAACACGTTGGCAACAACAGAGATCTGACAGAACCCTGCAGAGGTGAAGCTCGTTTAACAGAAAACGTTTCGATAGACACCTCCAGGATCCGCGTTCAGCACCTTTCAGCCCCGAGTTCCCTCGACGAACAATCCGCCATTGATCACCGTCAGAAAGAATAATCGCGTAATCCTTTCCTCGAAGAAACACGGCTGGTCTATCCGTTTGAGCCGCGCCGAGACAAACGAAGTATTTCCCTCATTAGACGAGACGACCCTTCTTCCCTCGCCGCCGCGATAATCATTTTCGCGGACGGCGAAAGGGGGCTGGCGGGGGCGCCCCAGATAATTCCATCGTAACTTAAGGGGGAAACGGCCGGGAACACCGGAAGCCCGGCGTCTTTCAGCGAGCATCCGTCCAGAAGGCCTGTCCGAGTTTCACGGGACAGAACGAGGCTGAAAGGGAAACCTGCGAAATCAAAGGAGATGAGGGTGGGACAGGGGCGGAGTAAACAAAGGGGAAAAATAGCCAACAGAGGGGAAGAGGACGCGACGGTGGGTGGCCAGTGAAACGGTGGAAGAGATGTTCCCTGTAAATAGTGACTGATGGCGATAGAGACGCAAAGGGGGACGGCGGAGGCTCGTAATTTCGTATCGGGCATTCAGAGGTGGAGAAACGAATGGACACGGATAGCGGTTGAATGGAACGAAATATGGGACAGTCGTAACGAAGTATAAAGGACGAAAGTGACCGAGGAAGCGGTCAGAATTTCGCCCGCTGCGAGAATGGAGTATAGCTTGATCGAGCAGGGCGGTTAAATGGATGCTTGCTCTTGGAACCCAGTGGTATTTGCGGTAGTCAGACATTTTTTAATGGCTACGTGTTCTGGCCCGTCTCACCGACATGTATTTACACCGCAGATGTTTCCTCGAACTGATACGTGCAGTTTCTCACTTTTCGAATCGTGTATTGTTAGAGGGCGTCGCTCGTGATTAGGGAATGCTATCCCGGGATCCTGTGATCTCAGCTGTTTCTTGGAATCCAAATATCCCGAGATTCGATGTAACTAATTCCGACAATTTCGGGATTTTTTAAAAACGTGAATTACCTACTTAATGAACGACTGAAAAATATAAAAATAAACAGAATAAATAAACAGTTATTTTGTGACAGTAAGGGCAACGATAATAATAATGATTTCTTTAAATATTAATGTTAAGTCGCATATAAGTAACTCAACTATAATTATTTATTGATAAACATGAAAGAACAGATGAGTCTCTTTCAGGACAGTGGAACCAGTGGACATCAACAAGCGTTGAAGCAGAGCAAGCTTCTTCAGCGGACGATTATATTGGAAATAAAATAAGAAGTCGACCACTTATTCAGACTTTATTATTCTCCATTGTTCTAATGAGACTAATGACAGAAAGTAAAGGTAGGTTTACACCTGACGAGTGACTCGGCCGAGTCAGCGGTCTGCTACTCGGCCGAGAGAAAATCTTCCCCGCCGGATTACTCGGCCGAGTACTAGAATATGCGTTCAGACTGGGCGAGTGCTCGGCCCAGTCGGCTCACTCTGCCGAGCACTCGTCAGGTGTAAACTAAGCATAAGATTGTTTACTTTAAATAAAGATTTAGAATTTTAACACATACCTAATAAATCATGTTAATTATTAAAATTTTCTATTACCCAATCCCGGGATTGTTCCTGGAATTCCGAGATAGGCTTTAAAAATAATGTCAGACACCCAAAGAAAATATTGCTCGAATGTTCACGAGAACAAAACTCTCTCCGACCCCCTGCAGGGACATTTTTCGAAAGCTTGCGCCACTCGAAATGTTAATATGAGTAAAACATTCAATCCCAATGTCTATGCACTCGGCTCACTTAAGGGGTTACGCCACCCTGAAAGTTTTGAAAACACGATTTTTTTTCTTTGCGTTTTCTTATTACGTGAAGTTTTAAGAATAATTTAAGTCATTGTAGACGCAAAAATTCCCCAAAATAGCCGAGTTATAGGCTTTCAACGAGGCGCGGATGTCGATATTCCGCAGCAGGTAGCGACCATTCTACTTTTCTTCTTTTGCGTTTTTCTCGAAACTACATTTTCAAAGCTGACCTATCAAATATCTCCAAAACTATATGTCCGATTGAGTTCAAACTTGGCACGCATATTCTTAATGGTATTATCTACGATGTAGCATATCAGTTCTTCCATCCTATACCCCATTCGTATATAATTAATGGTTTAAATTCGTTTTTTCATGTGAAAAACGTATAATTCTTTTCACTTTGCTCTCATTTGTGCAATAATTTTTTTTTCTCAAATCCCTATGCTACATCGTAGGTATTTTATTAAGGAACACGAAAATCATCGGGTTTTTGATTTCAGACGAGCATGTTCGTTATAATTTGTTAGGCTAGTCACGCGTGTAACGGCGGACGAGCTTCGCGGGAGAACAAACAACTCGGTCATTTTTTAATATTTTTGTACAGTATTTATACAATATATGCACTAATACATGCTCTACCCATAAGAGGAAAATAAATAATTTTCAACCTCATGGTATCAGTAAAAAAAATTCGTCTAGTTTAGTGCTGTTTCGAGCGCCTCAGGGTGGCGTAACCCCTTAAAACGTCGCGCTTTCGAATGCGAGCGGGTGGTTCTACTTTAAAAATATGCAGCATCCCGCGCTCCAGCCTGCATTCACTCCCCCGCGAATATTCATAATGACACCGAGCCGAGCGCCTAGTCTTCCATCAACAATCAAACACGTCACCGCGCTAATACGAGCGGTTTCCAGCTGGCAAGCGGAATCGTACGAGGCACCAACATAATTAATTCTCGCCTTCCTCGGCTCGGGCCCGTACATCGTTCCCTGGAACAAGTGGCATATATCTCAAAAGTTTAATCCATCTTGGATGCATAGCTCCGCCGGTTTAGGAGACGTCACACCGGTGCAGGCGAAGCCAGAAACCGGCAGCCGCACAATTGGGGTGCGATGCTCAGTTGATTAAACGCAGCCTGAACTGTTGGTGCATAACACGGAAAGCCAGGAAACAGCCAAGCCAAGACACCGTTTCCTACCCCTCGTTTCGTCCTGAACACCGGCGTACCTATCCCGTACAGTCGTCTGCTGGTTGCTCGCGTTTTACCCGCCATAATCTTCGCGGTCTTGCTTCAGTCAGCAATTAACCCTCGCGCGGCGGATACGGGGTCCAACCTGACCCACCGGTCTGCTTACGTCGCTTGTTAGTTATTAGTATCGCCCCTTTAAGGAAACAAGAATCTTTGACAGTAAGAAAATGTAACGCGAAGTTTATATGGGCCTGGAGATGAACTTTCTTTCGCAGGAATTTCTGATTTTCTGTTCTAGAGATACAGGTGACTAATAAGCTTGCGAACAATCTCCATATTGTCGATATAGGTACCAGAGGTCGTTGTAAAGCTGAAGGAAACATTATTTCTACGTGTAAGTTTTTTCTGAAATGGGCACGAATGCGTATAGCTAATAATTTATACTGTTCGAAAAGGTTACGGGATCATTTATTTAAATAAGACAGTCGATATTTCGAAGAGTAATGTTACTGTACTAATTATGCAATAAACTCTTCGCGACTACACGGGGTGTATCGCACTCCAGGAATTTTTTTTCTTTGCCAATAGTTCTGTCAATTTTTAAAACTTAATATCAAAATTTAAAAATTTGATGAATTTTAACCACAAAAATCGCCTTTTTCCACAACTATTTTTTCAACTACAAATTTCATTATATGAAAATTTTCGATTTTCAATTTTGCGAACCCCATGCGGCCAATTTGGGATTATAAGAAGGTGTGCTCACGAAGGGTTGAGAGTGTTAAATTATTTCATTAGAGTTATAGTATATCTTACCATCTCTCAGAGCTTGATATCCTATTGATTCTTTCGGCACAACGTCCCCTAAGAAGTATAACATATTTTCAAACTTTTCAGACATCGCAAAAAAAAACCCCAACACATCGCAAAAAAAAAACGTCACAGTACGATTCCAGAGAAAGACCCGTTTCGAGACAAGCGCTATTCAATCTAACGGGTCTATTGAGAAGTGGTAGCTATAAAAGACAGCTCTTAACAATATGGCGGCTATCTTTCAAGCCTTAATACTTGTTGGCGTCACGTACGCTGTACCATTCCTTTCGTCCCCGCCTTTGTTCATCATCGCATATAAAGGACTTTGATATTAGCGACCCCCAAGGTGGTCACGTACCGTCGAGGTGGCGCGCGAAATAAACTCGGCTTTACGGTGCACCATACAAAAGCGATCGGGAAAGAATACCTCTCGTTCCGACAGCAACCATGGCGAATAAAGCTACGCTCGTGGTGCAATAGCGGTCGAGAGTTATACTGTCTCCAGCCACGAACAAATTATTCGTCATCACTGTTTCAATCCTTCTAATAAACGTGAGTGATTCGTGAAACGAGGTATGAGGACAGATATGAGTTTGAAATAACGATTGGCCATGCTCTGGTAGCAGTAGATGGTACTGGAATTTGTGCTCTTGAAAGATTATAGGTGCAACAGAGATATGATGCAACCAAATGGAAGAAATCTATTTAGAATTGGAGGGCCGAGATTCATAATGGCGTAAGTCGTTCGAATAGTGGTTATTGTTATAAAAAACTCGAAAAACGTACGCGCGGAACTTTGGATTACTTGGAAAATGTTGCATAACTTGCACACACTTGAAGGGGTCATTCCGGTTAGACGGATTGAAAAAATTGACTTTTCTTTAAACATTTTTCGAAAGTACATATCCTCAAGAATGTACTGTTAAATTTTCATGGAAAAATTCCGATTATTTTAGCTTCCACAGAAGCATGTATGCAGCGCAGAGACTCGGCCTCTACAGATGACAACTTTGAACGCGTTTTTCTCTATAAAATCTCAAAATCTATCGAACCGATTGCTTTATAAATTTTACTGCTTATTCTGCACACCAATGACTCTCGCAGGGACTACAACCAAGTATTTTCATCGAGTCTAACCTACTTTTAAAATCGAAAATAGCAAAAGAAATAAACCGAAAAAACATTTTTCTTGCATTTTGCCCGCCATTTTGATAATTTTTAAGATAAATCACTAATTATAGTGCGAGCGATAGCGACAGTCATACTGATCAAGAATCTGTTTGGATTTGTGGTTTCAGATAAGTCTAACTGCTGAAATCGCCTGTACGAGCGAGGCATGAATTTTTAAACATGTCATCAAAACCGCTTTCACCATCATTTTAAAAGCTATAATTTTATTACTTTTATATTTTTAATTTACTGTAGAAGTGTAGTTTAATAAATAGAAAAAAGTTTTATTCAATTACCATCAATATTTTCGCCGCAATAAATTCCTGAATATCGGTGAATTTACGGCGCGCTAACCGGAATGACTAAAAACTTTCGAACGGTAAACTCTGGGTTCACGAAATGAGTTCCAGCTCATTAAGCCTAGTTAATCCAGACGAATGTGACTATATTCACAAAAAAATAAATAAATAATTTTTTTTATAAAATCAGAATCTAAATTTCGGGCTAAGCCGAGTAGTAAAGATAGTAACTCATAATCACGAATACCTACCTCTGTCGTATTTCGCAGTAAAGCGTTCAGAAACATCGACAAAACGCGACAGAACAAAGTTCCATTCGAATTGCGCGCCAAACGAAACGTTGTCTCATGGAAACGATTGCATCAGCGCAATCGATAAAGCAGAAATGACTCGGTTGGTACACGGCGAACAAAACCCCTGTTCAGCCGGATAACAAGGTGATTTCCCTCAAAATTCTTATGCGATCCGCTGTACTGTGCATCCTTAGAAAATCTCAACCCCTTCCCTCTTGGTGCGTGCAGCTGATGGATCTTTCAAAGAAAGCACACGTGCACCAGACCTCGACGAAGACACGAGGCTGGCTTCCCGCCCCTGTTCGTTACAGCAAAGTGGCTGCATTTGCTAAAAGTGAGATGCCTCCCCTTGAAACTGATGCCCCCTAAAAACAGCTAATTGCCCTCGAAAGGTCCTCTCCGCGATCATAAAAATATCCAATATGCATTTTACGAGGAAAAGAAGCGGCCAGCGGATGCTGCCTGTTACGGATAGGCAGGCCAGCGCAGCCTCTAGCTGCGTTCCTCTTTCGAGGCTGCAGCCGCGCCGACATAAAAGTCTTGATTAAAATTTTAACCGACTACCTGCCGCCTGTCCTTCGCCCGTCTACCCCGCCGTCCGTTAAATTCATATATTCTTACTTAACCGGCAACTATAAAAATAATGAATATACATAAAACTGCTGGCGGCCGACCCATTTTCTCACCTGCAGCAAATGGTAATTAAAACGGTATTTGGGCCCCTTACTCCTTGTCACCCTCTTGCCCTCTCTCTGATCACCTGCGATCTACTTCGCTACCAGGGACACTTCGCGAGTTTAAAATTAAAATGTAATAAATCCCTCCTGAAACCCACGGAAGGGGTTGCCATGGAAATCCTATTTCGAACGGAGAGCTGCTGCCACGAAAACCGTTGGAATTCTCGTAAAATTCGTAGCCGAAGTAACAGAAAGACAACACTGATGAATAATAGACGAGCAAACGTTCGTTGGAGGGGGGCTGAAGGGGGGGGGGTCGGAATGAAAGGGATGCCCGGTACGTTTCAGCGCAGTCAAACTCTCCTCATCGGTCTCGAAGGAAATTGGGGTGCCGTGGCGGGGTTGGTATCGTGTGAAGTGAACAGGCAAAGAGTGGGAGGGAACGGGGCAGGGTACGCGCGTGTGCGCGCGTCCGCCCCGAGCAGGAAGGGTCTCTTTAATGAATCCAAAGTAGCTGCTGTTTCGTTTCGCCTTGGCGGGTACACCGCTCGCGAAATGTCCTAATCTGCAAAATGTCCTAAAGTGCTGATGCGGAAGACCGTATAAATTCTATGAGGCGTGAGTACCCCCAAAAAGCTCGGGCGTCAGAGAATAACGATCCGCCGTGCGTGCGTACGTGTGCGTCCCTAATTGAGAGAGAGAGAGAGAGAGAGAGAGACGATGGAGCGTCGAGGGGCGGGGATAAAAGGAGACGGAACGGCAGGAGAAATTCGTTGCGGAGGAAACAGTTTTGAGGAAAACTGATATTCCAGTTGGGAGGGGGGTTAAAAGAGGGAGGGGGTTAAAATTGAATTTAAAGAGAGCGCGAGGGGAGGACGGAATTTCGAAATGAAAAAACACGATAAATGCCTGAAAATAGACGAGACCGTAGGAACGTATTGTGTTAGGTGTTTAACCGTGCTAAATTTAAATCCACCGAAATTTATCTTGCATTCGGGGCTTTCGTATGTACGTCTAAGCCAGGTCGTAGCTCAACGCCGTTTGGAGGAACTTTGTATCAAGTGGGATGAGAAAAACGGGGTTTCCATGCTCGAAATAATTACACAGCAGGAACGTGGGATTAATATAACTGATACTAGGAAAAGGCAATTGGTGACAACGCGATACAGTGGTAGCCTCTGCCTTGGTAATTTTTGTTTTGATTCTTGAATTTAGAAAAACTTATTATCAGGAACTAATTTAAATATAGCGAAGGGAATTGGTGTTTTGGACGCAGACGAAAAATAATGATATCTTTTCGCTCCCGATTCTTATTCGCGTGCGGGGGCGTTTGGTGTCGGCGTTTTATTATGTTTGTATGTCAGGAAAGATCACGTCGAGGCCTTGTACGCGTGAACGCAACAACACTCCCCGCGATCCTTAAACCCGCCCTTCCGTTTTACAACGCGCGATCTTATGCGAAGCGGGGGCGAAACATTTGCACAACTCATTTCGTCCCGCTAATACACCGAACTTTTCTTTCGACGTCGTAAAGCTTGACGCCGCGTTATTCCGCGTGGCACTAAACCAGCCTGGAAACTTCCGGGAGAGTCCTCGAGGACCCAGTACGAAAGGAACGCCAAAGAAATGGCTTTTAGTGCTTTCGTGATTGATCGTCGGCCGTTCTGAGCGCCGCCAGCCAATTGTAACTTATCGCAAGTTTGTAAATGATAGCTCTGAATGCGGACCGTACGTTCTTACGTCGGGTACGTGTATAATCGCGAGATCGTAAATCAGGGGATTGACATGTTCGAGAGCTGGCGTCATTAATTTGGAGATGAAACTTTTAACCCCTGCTGGTCTGGATTGGCTCTGTCGCGTGTAATAGGGCGTCTTACTTGCTTCGCTGCAATGCTGCGGGCACTGCATGGACTTTGGTTTTGCCAATGTTAGTGTGTTCGATTAAAATAGTGGGAATTCAATTGTGAATCGAAATGTACTAATTATAAGTCGTGGAATGTCGTTGAAATGTTTGGAAACTGACGGATTAGGAAATTTGAACGATCAGAAAGTGAAGAAATTTGGAACACGAAGGCTCGAAAACTGAAGAACTTCGAAATTCGGAAGCTCGAAAACTGAAGAAGTTTGAAATACGGAAGTTTGAAAGCAGAACAATTTTGAAACTCGGAAGCTCGAAAACTGGAGAGCTTTGAAATCCGGAAGCTCGAAAACTGGAGAACTTTGAAATTTGGAAGCTCTAAAACTAAAAATCTCTGGAATTCAAAAGCTCTAAAACTGAAGAACACTGGAATTTATAAGTTTGAAAACTGGAGAGCTTTGAAATCCGGAAGCTCGAAAATTGGAGAACTTTGAAATCTGGAAGCTCTAAAACTAAAAGTCTCTGGAATTCAAAAGCTCTAAAACTGAATAACACTGGAATTTGTAAGTTTGAAAACTGAAGAATTTTTAAATCCGAAAGCTCGAAAACTGGAGGACTTTGAAATTCGGAAGCTCTAAAACTGGAGGACTTTGAAATTCGGAAGCTCTAAAACTAAAAATCTCTGAAATTCAAAAGCTCTAAAACTGAATAACACTAGAATTTTTAAGTTTGAAAACTGAAGAACTTTGAAACCCGGAAGCTTGAAAACTGAAGATTTCTGGAATTCAAAATTTCGGAAACTGAAGGCTTCTGGAATTTGAAAACGCAGGGATTGGAAAATACTAGGATTCATATAGATCAGAAATTAAAAACTTTGGAAACGCAAGAATTCACAATTCTTTTAGTGTTATAATATAATGTTACGAGGAAAGCAAATATGATTCAAAACTGCCACTGTAATTAGCGAGTACAATTGTTACTCTCAAGAGTATTAAACGGACAATGCGCAGTGCTTAATAAAAGCCTTTAAAGTTTCGTTTACACCGGTAGGTACACCCGATGGGGTTTGAAATATCTCGTGTCTGTACTACCGCGGCTGCGTTAATAATTCGTTGAGTCTGACCACTAGCGACAGTTCTAGCAACGCAATCTCGGCAAATACCAAGTATCTTCTGCTACCATGAATCTTAATTGCGCATCAACAAATCCGTTTACACGAACCTAGCCTTGCCCTCTAATTACGCACAGATGCAATTTGTGCATTTTTGGAGCAACATAAATAACGTTAGTCCAATAAAACAAATACCAAGGAAATGCTGTACAGGTACGTAGTTGTATCAATCGAAGGCATGGTACATCTGTAGTTCCTCAGTGAACATTACACCTTTCCTATTATTAGAAAACATCACCTACTACTTTCACAACAACTCGGCATGCCAAGCTGAAAAAGACCCTCCTAATTAGACATATTACACATACAAATCCTTCGCCTCAATTTTCAGGCAAGCAACTTTATTATGATACCACAGATGATATACCTCCTAAGTTTGCAAAAATTTTAAAAATACAAATGTCTAAGCCTCGAACAGTGAACGACTCGGAACGCTAGCACAGAACCTACTTAGTGACAGAGTGAATTTGAATCCGTACTATTACTATTAATTACTACGCTCGGTGGCCCTACGCTTGGGTCCAAAAAGACACCGGGCACTGCCAGGCGAGGATTACGCAGAGACGAACGCAGTAAGTACACAATTATTCTAACCACTTGCTTCCACGCAAAGAAGATCACGGAGCATTAATATCAAAATCGTAACGATGAAACGCCTTCAAAGCGATCGACTGTCCTTTAATGGAACATGGCCATTTTTCCATTGTTTCCCACGCGACCCTCCCCAAGGCTCCATAAAACTGCAGTCTCGCGGAGATTCAGTAGCTGGGAAAGCAAGAGGGCTCGCGACGAAATTCTCCACCGTCGACGGCACGGCGAGACCCCACCCGCGACGATTTACGGATTCCGTGCCGGGGTGTATCCGTCCCCTGACCGAGTCTCATTCGCGGGGTGGTCGTCGCGGGCAAGGTAAATGAAAATGGAGGGGAAAGAAAGGGGGATCACTGTCGCGCGAGACCAAGACACTTCTTTAACGATTACGAGGGACGATAAAAGGAACTGCCACAATTTAAAGTTGGCATTCGCGCGCGCGAGAGGACCGTTCTCCGCCGACGATTTTCCGCTTCCTCGAGTGACTAAACTTCTTTTTGTCCTCCCTAATACAAGGACGCGGGGGAAGGGGGGGCGGGAGGGATGGCGCGCGATAAGGGCAACCCACCCTGCCTGACCATTTTCACGTTTCGCCCTCCTCGCACCCTCTGACCCCTGTAATTGTATGCGTTAGATCCTTCCAGCCCCCCACTACCCTCCTTCTCCCCTTCCTCCGCGTGGCTTTGTCACCCCCTCCTTCCTGCTCCTACTTATCACGATGAGATAACTCGTTCAAATAAACTTTTTTCGTATCTGGGACGAGGACCACCGTGAGCAGGGAGGGGGGAAAAGCAAACGGGGCGTTTGCAATTTTTTTCACGTCGTTCGCTCCTTTTCCTCGTCCGTTCCGTCATCTTGCTCTCCAGAAGGCTCGTCCTGTCGTCGCGACCGGCTAAGGAGTGTAACGAGCGAGAAGAGGCACCGGGAGAAAAGGAGTGCCGTCATTTTTCTTTAACGTCGCTTAAGCACGTAGGATCATTAATTTAGAGATTCTTCCACCTACCAACCGTGCTATCTCTCTCTCACTCTCTCTCTCTCTCTCTCTCTCTCTCTCTCTCTCTCTCTCTTCTCCTCTTTTCTCTACGTTTCTGTAAATCTTTTCCTTCTTAATTTCGTCTTAAGGAAGAGCGAACGGGAGACGTGTAACCGATTTATCGCTCGCAGTGGAGATTTCAATTTTAATAACATTCGTGCAACTAAGTGGTAGTGCGTATTTTAATGCAATCAACCGTTTTCAAATGTAACTATTTTTTGTAGTGTGGTATTGTCAGGAAAATAGTGGATTATTATACCAGGGAACATAACGTCGATTTGGTGGGCCTCGAACAAGTGTTTTTGTTATTGAAAGTAATACGAATGGTTTTAACAGTTTCCTAAAAGTAATTATTCAAGTAATATAGTTATTTATCAATTCTCACTGTCCCAATTTAAAACTTAAATCCTGTGGTTAGAATCAATAATAATTTGCAACAAGTGGATGATTTATAAAACACGTACGTGTAAAATAAATAGCGGCTACTATAATAACAACGTTAATGATTTCACAGTTGTAAAATTATTCTGAGAATATTCGTTTATTTCTTGTTAGTCACAAAAAAATATTAATTGAAATCATTTAGATAGTCCACTGTTGTGACCATTTTTGCAAAATAAAAATCAATTCTTAAAGCATATTTTCCAACAAAATCTATAACACATTTCACACACTGTCTAAAGAAAATGTATGTATAAAGCAAACGTAGAGCACCGTTAAAAAAACGCTGCCGGTACATTGTAAAATATACAAAAACCATATTTTCAAAATCAAAAGGGCGTATCACGATTAATGGGAGGGAGATTATTATAGATTCTCGTGCTTCATAAAATCTCAACTTTCGCGGAAACGAACATTCGAAAACATGAATTTTTATTTGCTCGAACCGAAAACACTTTTATGCCGTTGTGCATTTAATCGGTCAATTATAAGGGGAAACCGTGGCGCGAGCTATTAATCTCCTACCACGAAATGGATTTTTACGCGCTGGTATTGAATTTTATCGCAATCACGCGTGAAGCGTTCGTGACAGTTCTCGCATATTAAATTTGTTACGATCCAAAGAGCAGATTCCGCTTGGAGTGCGCGGAAATAAACGTGCGGCATCGAAATGCGATTTTTAAATCGCGCTGGGATCTTGGCTCGGCCGATATCTTCGTTTCCGATCTGCAGCAAATTAAAAGCGCGAAATGCAACCGTGATTTGTTGCTGGAAAAATCACGGCGTTGCTGCGCGATTCAGATATTCGATTCAGATATTCGATGCAGATATCGGAAGGACAATACGATATGCCGGTGGGGCTCGTGTGGCAATGCTTTCGTTAAATGATAGGTATGTAAATAAGGAGTACGCTACAGTAATAATTATTCCGTCTGCAATAATAATATTAATTTAAAAAAAATTCATGAAAATGACAGGTTCAATGGTGTTAAAATTTAAGTTGATGTTTAAAATTGTGTCTTGAATAGAGAAGTTACCCCCAGCAAGGAAGCAATATGGAATAGATAAAATATGATACGTAAAAAATCAAATTTCAAATCCTCTACACATGCCAAAACCCTAAATTGTTTCCGCGATACTTTGGGAATTAAATGAATATGTTTTTACTGGGTCCCGTACATGCAACACATCGATATCTACTTCGGGCAACGTGTAAACCGTTTAAAACCGTATTGGAAAATACTCAAAGGGGTAGATCGCAAATACAGGAAGACTTTTAAGTCTGCGATTCACTTTGATCAACAGTACGTATGTAATTCGAAAATCTGGTAACTAAAAGTTACGTGAAAACTCAGTAATCAAATAATTTCATTTTAAATCGCAAAATTCCCCGGGATAGTGTCTTTGATAAAAAGTTCTCAAAGGGACTCTGAAAAATAGTATTTCTGCATGAGTAATACTTATTTTGATTTAAACAATATACGGATGCAAACTGCTACATATTTCACGTTCGGTATTGATTCGTGAAATATCCATACAATATATAAAACCATACATCAATCAGATTACAGATTATTCGAGGCATTGGGAGCAAAAACGGACTACCCCACATTGAAAAAAAAATTAATTTTTCCTATTTTATATGATCAGTAGAGTCTATTGTAATACATTATTGCTACTGACTCAATTTCGCAAAATATATGGGGTAGTCCATTTTTGTCGTCAATGCCACATTTCTAAGAAAACATGCAATCTCATCCAAGAAGATAATACAACATATATCTACAACTAAAAACTCTACATTCCCTGCACCTACCAACTCTTTCCGCCTCAAAATGAAGGCATACGAACAAAAAATACAATATTTAGCAGTAGAATAAAACCAACTGCAACAATCACGCATTAAATGTGCGATACAGTTAAAAAAAAAAGGACGAAGTAAAAGACGAAACGTCAGTTTCGTCGACTCGTCAACCCTATAAAAGAAACGTCCACTAAATGCGTCCAGCTCGGAATCATTGTACATACTTTGAAACTAATGATACCTTCCTCGAGCGACACGTTCTTTTTTACAGCCCGTACACGTGTCGCAGTTACATATAGCCTCGCAGTATGCTCGTCTATTATGCAAATACATATGCATGAACGATGCACGTACAATTCACTGTCGCCTGCACGTGTTACAAACGCTTGGAGATTTGCAGGTTCCATTTGCCAGCTGGCCGAAAAAAGGACGCGAAATAAAAAGGAAGAAAGGGAAAAATAGGGGGTCGGAGTGAAAGGGCTATGGGGGGAGAGGAAGATCACTAGCGTGGCGACAAAATTACGCGGAAGTAGTTTTCTGGCCTCGTTAAAATTCCTGTATATCTTCCCGCGAAGAAAAAAAAAACATGCCGATCTTATCGGGATTAAATTTATTCCGGCCGAACAGTTTGTCTCACCTGAGGCTATGCCCTGTTGGGAACGTTCACGCGATTCCACTTGGAAATGCGAGATGTGGCCGCGCCGCGCGTTCCCTACCCCCTGCTAATTGCGGATTATTTTTCTCCCGCTGTTTACCTTACGCTCGTCGAAGTAAATGGTAACAATGCGGTCACGCGCAAACGTATTTATGCACGGTCCGTTCGCGTGCCGCAGTTGGAAAATGGAAGTTTGCTTTGCGCGCACTCGTGTAGCTGCACTCTGGAAATTTCGGAAAAATCGTTTGGCTCCATCGAGCCTTCTGCGTGGCGAGGAGTTTATTTAGTTTCATAGGAGCATGGGTAAACTGGGCAGAGTTGGCCAAAATTGTAATCTAATTACAAATTGCAAATTGCGATTAAACTGTAATTGTGTAATTAATTGCACATTATTTTCTGTAATCGTTCATTTAGATAGTTGACAAAACCAAGTGGTCAACTACCTAAATGAACGATTACAGAAAATAATGTGCAATTAATTACACAATCACAGTTTAATCGTAATTTGCAATTTGTAATTAGATTACATTTTGCCCAACTCTGATGCTGGGGGACGCCATGGCACTGTATGCACAGTGCTCTCGAATTCTATTGTAAGGATTTAATGAGATCGTGGGCTAAAAGTGTTATACGATTTTGTGGTCGTGCCGTTAATAATTAAGGAAATTAATTTAGGTGTCTTGGCTTTCTAAATGAATTTCATTTCTGGAACCGTTAATCATAAAGGTACCTATACATACGTTTCTTTGAAGCTTTAGTCAAGAAGCTTCGAAGATGTAAAGGTATAATGTTGTCTTATTGTTACTAAAAATTGTTGTATACATACAGCAGTATCTATATTAGATTTACTATCTGGAAGTTCTTTTAAAGTATTGAGTTACTATTTCAATTCTTACTTGAATAATTCTGAAGAATAACACGTTCCAGGCATCACGAATTTAACATTCAAAGCGTCCTAAAGGCGGAATTGTTACAAAAATTAGAAAATGGTTAAAATCTACTTCGGAAGTCTCTATGTTTCTTTCTCGATCGCTCTGTACAATCTAAATCACATGAAATGTAGAAATTTCTCACACAACACACGTATTGATCTACATTTCGCTAGTGTCCTGCTTTCTACCTAGTAACCCACATTTCCATTTCGTAAATCTTTGCTTTCTTTTCATTTCGTAGCTTAACGAACACCTTCTAATTTGCCAAGTCAATTTCTATATTTGCTTTCCATTCCAGCTCGTCCTCCTTGTTAGACGAATCTGGTGTTTCCTTAAGAGCACCTGATTCTTATTTCCACTCTTATAAACGTTGACCGTTGTTCCCTTCACGTTTAAGCCCCACGCTGAGAATCTTCGCGCGCTGTTCAAAGGATCACGAAGTTTTCGCCTTTAATCCGCGAATCCTTACTTTCTCGATCGAAAGGCACGGATGGCGAAGATTACACGTTGGCTCGACAGTTCGCGAAAGCTGGCTTCGAAACTCTACAACAGTTTCAGCGATATAATACTTTCGGCTGGCAATAAAAGTTCACGTATACCCTACTGAATAAAAATTCCACCGTTGCCTCGACTTCGAGGGATCGTCCTACCGTTGCTCGTCGATGAATTTCGTTAGAAAACAAAAGGCACAATTAATTACCAGAATTTACCGTTTCAACTCTTGAATACAGAGATATAGGAATGTGTGAAATTTATTGTACGGCAGTTTTATCACAATGCTGTATAAATACTGCTTGTTAAATGACATTGCTACTTTTTCTTTAATGTCAATGGTTACGAAGACAGTTTGCAAACAAGGGAGGGACGCGAAACTTTGAGAGGTGATTACAACTTGCGTTTCATTTGGATGTTAGTTACATATGTTTTATGCACGAACCATTTGCCAACTGAACACTAACTCACCATCCAGTGTCCCAGGTGAAACGAAGCAACCGCAAAATGAGCTTTTCGAGGTTAAAGGAGTTAACTAATGCACCGCATAAATTTTAACAACTAATCGCTGTATTTACCACTTCAGCTGTGTAGTAATTTCCCAAAGGAATTTATGGCGAACAATATATTCATAAAATTTATACGATTTTCAACCGAGATGCGATGTTCACCAAAATGCACTCGAAATATATTACATACTGTCCACGTTTTGTGTGAAAATCGCAATACAAAAAAGGAGAAACATACTTTTCACTCAACCCTTTTTTTTTCCTTATAAAAACGTAAATATTGATCAAAGAATTCGGCTCAAAGTCAATGTATCTATCTACAGTTACCCAAGGTATCTAAAGTATGAACATTTTTGTATCCTGTCACTCTTAATGCATAAGAATAATATAAAAAATACACGATCTAAACACCATCGCAGTACTGGACCTTTTTTGCCTAATTGGGGCCTATGGGAGAAAAAGCTAACAGAATTAGTCTGTAACGAGGAGAGGACACCATGTGGTAGACACTGATTTTGATGAGCCTTGGCACGATGGATCTATGTAAAAAATAAGTAAATAGGTGTCCGAGCGTATCTGCCAATGGGCCTTAATAATAGAGATATTTACATGGAAATTATTAAAAATTTCATAGTGGCCGTGGGGTTTTAATGGGTAAAAATCCCACACAACCCTAGCGCCTCCGGGGGATTCCCCTCTGAAGGAGTTGGGGTGCCTTTTGAATATTTCCCCAAGTTAAAAAAAAATATAAAAAAAAAATTTACAAAGTTTTTTTTTAACGTGGATACATTTTAAAAAGGCACCCCAACGTCTCCAGAAGTTAATCTCCCGCGGGCACCAGGGTAGTGAGTGATTTTTACCCACTAAAACCCTAAATTTTTAATAATTTCCATGTAAATATCTCTATTATTAATGCCCATTGGCTGAAACGCTCGGACACCTATTAACTTATTTTCGACATAAATCCATCGTGCCAAGGCTCATCAAAATCAGTGTCTACCACATGGTGTCCTCCCCTTGTTAGTGATCCTTATTTTTATTGACACAAGACTCTCATCAAAAAGTGAGACATAAATTTGCTGCGTCTTTGTAAAATCAACCCATGCACATACACTCCTCAAAGAAGAATGCAGCTTATCCTAACGAAGTTGCCTACTGCACCCTGATCTATTCAGCAGTAACAAGTCCTAACTCCGCGTGAAGCTGAAAAGCCTGGATCCTTGCTTAGACGAGACAATGAGAATAAAATGGCGGGAAGTCCCCGTCCGAGTTACTGGAAGTCGCCCGCGACCGAGCAAGTTTCCACGGGTACTAACCTAAATACAAATCTCTGGCGTCGGCGGCTAAGCGCGCAACTTCGCGGGTGTATATTAAATTATGTCACCGAGCACCACCGCCCAGACGGTCCTGGAAGTTGAGTTGTTTATATTTATCCCGGTCTCTGACGGTCCCTGGCGAAATAGGGGTGGGAAGCGGGTGGTTCTCTCGCGGCGTTGGACGTCGCTAGGAACGGGGCACTCAGCGGCGCGCGACGAAGACGCTCGCCGCTTGCAAACTTTCCACTTAGAGCTTTTTACCGAGCTGCAATTTTTAGTATTTGTCTCGTTTCCGTACATTACCGCGGCCGTCAGTCTCGCGGCAGAACTTTCCCGGGAGCAACGATCTCGTCCTTCTTCGTCGCCATCGCCGTGGGTGCATACGCGACAATCGGTTATCATTATTCCCTTCCTCGGGTTTCTCCAAGAAAATCAACGTTTCGCGCGGAGGAGAGAGGCGTCACGCATCGGCAAAGATAAAGAGCGTTTTCGTGTTAAAGAGAAATGAGTCTTTTGTGGTCTTAAAGTCTTTTTCTTTCCTTGATTTCTCACAATCCGTGCAAAACGCCTACACAGCAGGCGACACTGTAGCGCCGTCTTATACGCCTGTATATAATAAAAAAAAAATTGTTACAGTATATGGTATTAATCGCGATTCGTATTCAGCTCCTTCTAATTAATTCGCAAAAAAAAAATAGTTGCTCTTCGAGCGATTCGACTGGCTAATCCTCTTAAGTAGCACGCTCGCGAGCCACAATTTGCCCCCTCGGCAAGTGATGCCCGGTAATCGTTTCGAAACTGAACGCATTAGCGTTAACGAGCGTGCTTGGCCGTGGTGCCGCGCGCGTAATTCCTCTTCTTCCAGGGAGCTATTTAATCGCGCTGCCCCGGGCAAGATAAACATAGTTTGTCAGCGAGTAAATTCGGCATGTCATACAGCAAATCACGTGTCCCAGCCCCGATACGGTGGCCCGGGGAGAGCCGAGGATTTATTAATCGGGATCGCGCGGGGGACGCGCGAATTTCTGGCATAGCGATCGGCTGGCTGATTGAGTCGGCGGAGGCCGTAACAATTTACGCGGACGCGTTCAATCCTAATTGAGAATATTGCTGGAAATTGGCAGTAAATTCGTGCGTATCGTAGGAGCCAGCAATTCCCGCCAGTTAATTAACCGGATAAAGCTCCGGCGCGCTCTTGCATTCACGCTGATCCTTGTTACTTGGCTGCTCGCATGCCTCCCGCGCCGCGTTCGCCCTGTTTGCCGGCTCGCCTCATTGCCTGGGCTGCCTCCTTGCCTGCCTGGTCATCGGCCGAACATGAGCGAAACGACTGCTAAACCGGAAGTACTCGGTGCTCGCCCGTTAATACGTTCCAGCATTTAGCGGCGCCGCGGATGGACGAGTCCATCGAGATTCGTTACACGGCTCGGTAATTATTGTGGGATACAGGGAACGCGAAGAAACATCGTCGCTCGCAAATATCAACGCTTCGGCACGGCAGGGGGAGGCGTAGTTTAATGTAGCGCACCAATCGAGGGATATCGTTTCGAAGAAGTCGCGGGGAATGGTGGGAATAACCGAGACGAAGAATGTGCTGGTAGTTGAGACAGGGGCATTTTCGGTAAACGGACAGCTTGGATAGTAAGTACGTACTGCGTTTGACCACTTCAGGGACTTTTTTTGTATCAAAATCTATGTATTTTTAAACGATTTTATTCAGCTTCGATTCTCGGTTTGTTTGTATGTTTTTTTGTTTGTTTGTTTGTTTGTATGTTTGTATGTATGGTTCAAATCTGGCAACTCAAATTTAACCCACTTCCAACTATCCAATTGTCTTGAAACTTTGCAGGCGTGCGTAGTTTGGATGACAATACAATATTAAAAAAAAAAAATTAACCCCGAGCGGGTGAAAAAATTACTCAGTTATCAATAAATATAACCCATAACTATAAATCCAAACGACTTGAAATCAGCCACTCGCGTTCTTTACGAAAACGACAAAAAGCCGCTGTGTTCTGGTCGCTAGGGTAGGTGTACCGTTTGTGGCCATTGCACCGTTTTTGGTCATGTGCATAATTATCTTATTTTTAAATTTTAATTTAGTTTTCACTACATTTTTAATAAAATCGTTTAACATAAAATTTTTTATATATATTTTTTTTATTCTGAGATTTCAAGGGGAATTAAATATTGTAAGTTCCATATGACGGGACTACTGTGTTTTTTTTTTAGATTGAATAATTATTCACGGTATTTTCATTTCTTTTTCTATCGGGAATATTAAAACTGAGCGTGCAGATGGTAAGCTTTTGGTACAAAAAAAGTTAGTCGGGCGCCTACACCTATCCTGTGCTGAATGGTGGATGGTAAAGAATTTTCTCTATTTCTAATCTTTTCTCTATTTTCACCTTGATACAGAATTCCTACCTTGAATTTATATCTTGGCTTTCAAAAACTATTAATTTTGTAAAATACCATTTTAACATGTGAGGCGAGAAAAGCGAAAACTCTGATCTGTATTCAATAAATATCGATTTCTCTCGGCAGAATATATTGCACACCCACTAAACGCATGCTGATTGTTCACTAAAATTCATCACCTCGAAAATAGCTGAGAGTTCATATCGAAAATCCCAGCAGCAGCTGGCGCTAAACGTATATGGCTGACGAAAATTAAATTGAATTCGGAAATTGCTGATCGTGTGTCTCGGCCCTAATAATCGAAATACAAGTTTTCACCCCGGGATTCCTATATTCAATTTCGCAGCGATAATTCGAAAATTACCAATCAGCGCGCCGTGGCTTTTATTACCGGTGCACCGGTTACTCATTACCGAGATTTATGCGTTTAATATCGTTGCATTTGTATGAAACAACGAGATTCAAGGTGCCCCCGCCCCGCCCTCGCTGTGCGAACGCGTTCAGAACACCCTGTTTGTGGGGTGGCGACGACTGGCGAGAGGGCTGCGAACGAAAGGGGAGTAGGAAGACAGAGGACTGAGGCAGGGGAATCCTGGAAACGGGTAGAAGAACGAAAGAAAGGAGAACAGAGACTGTTAGCTGCCACAGTTTTCGTGAAACTTACTGTACAGTGTATTTCAGAATTGTGGGTGTGAATTGGTTGATAGGATTCATGAGAAGTAAGAAAAAATTCTAATAAACGTAAGTGTCCCTCAAATTTTCGGTACTGTAGCGTGGATTATTTCGGAATGAATATTTAACGCAGTGGTTTAGAACTTGTGGGTCGTGAATTGTTTTCTGAGGGATGTCGTCGCGGTAATTTTTAGTTAACGATTCCTAGCACGTATCTCTTTTAATATGGTCTTTCATAAATGAACAAATTTGAAGAACGGGTTACCCAGATGCAAGCATAACCATCACACTAAATAAGATAATTAAATATATTAAATATCTTTAAGTATTTTTAATTGATGTATTAAAATATTGAAATATTATTAAGTTAGAATTACATTCTGAAACATCTATTTTTAATGTGTCTTCTTTACCTTACGAAATTTACTTTAGCATAACCATCACACTAAATAAGATAATTAAATATATTAAATATCTTTAAGTATATTTAATTGATGTATTAAAATATTTAAATATTATTAAGTTAGAATTACATTCTGAAACACCTATTTTTAATGTGTCTTCTTTACCTTATAAAATTGACCTTACCTTATATTATTTACGTACAGGTTGGTTTTCGTAACGGCTCACTTGTACAAAGATTCACTTCCAGTTGCTTTCTTCCAATCTAATGGTGAGCCCACATTCTTTCACGTTTTTCTTCCGAGTCCCTGTGTTAATGTAAAACAGCCCTCCACGCTCGTTTAAATACACACGATTAAAAGATGAGACACACTTAGAGAGGAAGGGTGAACGCGGCAAAGCAGAGAAAATAACTGAAGCACCAGAAAAAAGAAATAAACAAATCACGAAAAACTGAGTCTAGCGCAACAGGAAAAGGGATGATCGAGAGCGCAGCACAAAGTGAGGACAAACATTGGCTCTAAAAGCAGAACAGAGTAAACGAAGACAAGGAGAAATTGTAGCACAGATGAAGCGGAGGAGTGAAAAAGAAAAGCAAGATAACAAAATTAAAAGAACACCAAATTCCGGGAAAAAAAGAGCGCGGGGCAACGACGAAGAAGAAAATCGACAAATACGGCGAAATAACGTCAGGATGGAGGGGGGGATGAAAGGAGAGCAAGAGGAGCAGAGAGAAAATAAGAAAAAGGACACAGCGCGGTAATGAAAGAAGGGTGGAAATCATGGTGGCCGAGGGGGTGGGGCGGGTAAAGAGTCCGCAGCGAGAGAGGGAAGTTAAGCGTGATGGCAAACTGGCCCCATGTGTGTTTTCTCAGCCGCGGAGAATAATGTACACACACGGAGGCGTTAATGAGATTTAAAAATAATGGTGATTACCTGCATTACTCATTAGGTATAACTCGGGGGGTGGCGAGGCCGGGGGGGGGCTCTCAGCTCCGGCACCAGCCTCGCACTGACGATTCCACGCTTTTCGTCCTTCGTTCAACGCGCCTGATCCGAATACGCGCGTCCTTTGGCTCATCCTATCGCGCGTACACGCGCGAGCACGCGGCCGCCCTGCTGGGTTACTCCAACGCGCCGCTCGCACACGTTCGTGCCCACAGAGAAAACGCCCCGCCGCGGCGAAATTACTCGGGGGCAAAACAATGCCCGAGGAAGAAAACTCATTATACGCAGCTCCATTATAATCTACGCTACTTGCCCGTGTCCTTTGGCTATACTTATATTTCTCGACGCCGCCGCAACCAGACGCCCTACAATTCCGCGCCGGTGTTCCACGGTGGACGCGGGCGGCTCCTCGCGCCACGGCGAGCGAATTAATACCAACAGAATTTGCCCCGTGACGGGAAATGAACTCGCCCGGTGTTCGAGGAACGACGACGACAGAATGGGGATCCAGGTCTACGTCGGCTCTGTCGGCGACGATGAATCACGTTTCTGCCAGCGCATCGCGACAGGGCCCGGGCTCCTGCTGGCGAGATTCGACGGACTCGTGCGAAACGTTCCGATCGGTCGGGTTGATTGCGACACGACTCGGATCGAGGAGGGAAAATTCTACCCCGGAACGTAATCTGATCGGGGGGCGAAATCGAGCTCGGCATGCACTGCCGAGCCTCGGTCAACTTGCGAGCTACTAGGGCTGCAGCTTTTAAATTCTAATCCTCGGATCTTAAATTCTATCATTCAAGACGGAGTGGCAGTCTAAGACGTTCATGCTTGGTTAGTAAATTAAACATAGGATGGTGGTACATGACAGTTTTTGATTGTGCTTCGTAGAGAACTAAGCGTTCCTTCCTTATTGCAGTCTAAAGCTGTGTTTAATAATTATTCGTGATAGTAAATTAAGCTCGGAATACTTTTTTAACCGACTTCGGAGAGAAAGAGGTTCTCAGTTCGAGGTGTTTGTATGTACAGTTACTCGCAAAATTGAGCGTACACATAGGTTGGTAATGAAAATTGACGAAAAAATTAATACAAACACACGTATTCAAAAATGAAAACGCAGTATATATATTTTATTCGTATATTTTGATAAATAATTCGTAAAAAAAATTCTAAATAAAATTGACTATTTGTATATATTTAATAGAAATTGTAAAAGTATACGTATTTTAGTGACGCAAAATTGAGCGTACACGTAGGAATTTTCACATTACGCAGGTCTGTATTGGTTAAATGTTGGTACTATTAAAGAGGAAGTCCCGTGAAATGTCTTTCGAAGTTCGGTTGAGAGAAGAATGGGAAAGAATTCCTCCTTCTTTAATAAAACACTTAATTCATGGCAGGGGATATGCGACAAAGTATTAATAAATGAAACGATATAGTATAAGTTTGTAAATAGTATTTTAACAAGGTGTGCGCTCAATTTTGTGTCACTAAAATACGATTACCATTTTTGTTAAATATAGACCAATAGTCCATTTTATTTAGATTTTTTTACGCATTATTTGGTAAAATATACGAATAAAATATATATTGTGTTTTCATTTTTGAATAAGTGTGTTTGTATTTATTTTTTCGTCAATTTTCGTTACCAACCTAGGTGTACGCTTTATTTTCTGAGTAACTGTATGTTACACGTATTATGTTTGTCCGCGAATTTGTCCGTAACTACTGAACCGATTTTGGCGAAACTTATTGCATTTAGTTTGGATTCAATCAACTTAAGTCATGGAAAAAGAATTATCAAAATCGATCCAGTAGTTTTGAATTTACGCTAAAAAATAAGAAATCTGTTTCACTGTAATACATTGTATGCGCGGACAGGCAAAGGACGGAGTATCAGGCGACCGAAAAACAGAGCGAGACAAAATATCAACGCGTCGTCTGTCTCGTATCGTTTCTTGCTCGCTTTCAGTCCCTCTGATTCGCTCGCGCCATCGGGAAGAAAGGAGCGAAAACAATCGCTCGGAATCGTGTCTCCTCTACGTTGTAATATTATATTATATTTATTATATTATAATATATATTGTATATCATGTTATATTTATATTATAATATATATATATATATATTATATTATTTAAACAAATGTAGTTATATAACTTAATTAACTAAAAAGTACAAAAAAAATTTTTTAAAAAATTAAAACCGACCTCAAAAAAATAAAAAGCTAAAAAGTAAAAAATAATTTCGTTCCTTATTTAATCTACGACTCTCAATTTTCTTTAAGTCGGCGCCCTATTTACACGGTGCAAATGATGAGGCGCCAACATAAAAATATTGAGAGTCATAGATTAAATAAGGAACAAATTTTTTTTTTACTTTTTATCGTTTTTTATTCTTTCGAAGTCGGTTTTAATTTTTCTTTCAATTTTTTTATTGAAGTCATTGGGTTTAGATTATGTCCAGCTGCTTGAAAGTATACTCGCTAGGAACTGTGAATAACTTCGATGTTTCTACTGAAAGCGTAGGTACATACGGTACAAAAGCACAAAGAGCTAAAGAAATTTCACTGTACGTGGAGTAATTCCGAAACTGGTTCACCATATAATGTAACCCCCAAATAATCGATCAACTACGCCCTGGAGCCCCGCCGCGACCGAAGCAGCCCCGGAATTTCGAGCTCCCAAAGCAAAAACAGAAATTAAACACCGCGGAAACAAAAGCCACGCGGCAGCATTGTCGCAAACGAGAGAAGAAAAACAGGCTATTGCGTGAATGGTATTCGAACAACGAGCACCGTCTCCCGTGCGGTTCAGGCATGCGTGCCGGCGCCGCGCGCCCGGCCATGCCCGTGCCCGCAGTCGATCGCGCGAACAACACGTTTTACGGTGTTATAAATAATTCGAGCGGGCCAGTTCCGTCGGGGAAGCGTCGCCGGGCCTCGAAAAGGTTTTACCGCGCGATCTGCGGCGCAATCGGTCGAGAGTGATTAATTAGCCCGGCGGAAATGAACGAGCGCACGCATGGCGTGTCTTCCGCGTGGCGTACAAAGCTGGCAATCGGTGTTTTTGTGTCACGAGCCGCGGCTGCGAGCTTTTTCCACTCCCCTGGCGAGGGTGAAGGGGCCTGGTGGCAAGTGCACTCCTCTCGTCGAGCTCCACTTGCTAACGAACACCCCGGCCATTAAGCTGGCTCGTACGCGCCACCCACCACCCACCCACCCCCCCTGCGGCGTGTGCACGCGCGATGCGTACCGCGAATTCGCGCGGAAACGCGAATCGCCCGCTGCCGGCGCGGAAATTGAACGAGCACGGGAAATTTTTCGGCGCAAACACCGGCCGCGATTGAATTCCGGCTGAACGCAGCGCAAAAGAGAATTCGGGAGCAGCGGGCGTGCATCTTTGTTTTACGGCTTTTGGCTTCGAAATGGAACGATAAAGTGTCGTAAAAATCGGGTCACTCCGTGATGAACGCGCGCGGGAATGTCTGGGGGTGAACGAACCGAGGAAATTTTCATGACAATTCGATTCGGAGGAGGATGCTGCGAGTTGGTTTAGCGCGTGGGACAGGAGATCGCGCGGGGTGTTGTTTTTTCATCTGTTCGTAGAAATGTATCGGGAACCACTGGCGACTAGTGTTACTTTTATACGGAGCTGGAGAAATGAGGCGATGGGCGTCGCTTTTTCTGGTAGTAAGGATTCGGGTGTTCGTTGTCATTAGGGTTTCGAGAGGGGGAAGAGAATTGACTTACGGTTTAAGGGTAACAGGCAGTCGTTTTTGTCGAAAATGAAGTGTTTATTTTCATTTAATTACAGAGAAATGAATTGAAGCTGAGACTTGTTCTTTGACACAAAGTTTATTGACATTATAAGCTTTTAAAGAAACATTTTTTTTTTTAGTCAAATATATGCATTATATGCTGTGGAGAACGAAAGAAAGTTTACATCCTTTAAAATCGCATAACTTTTTTAGAATTGGTTCAAACGATTTGATTTCTTTTTTTTTTTTGAGAAGTTAGAAGGATTAGTTTGCTAAGTGACGTGTTTCGTTGGTTTGAAAAAAAAATGCAATTGGTCGGAATAGCGAAAAGAAATAGTAAAGGTCGTTTTTTCAACTTTTTTTCTGAGCCCGTAATGAAAATTCAAAAATCCCGTTTGTGGATTTAAGTAAGCTGTATACATGTTCAAAATTTCATCAAAATCGGTGAACGTTTCTCTGAGCTATAAACGCTTAAAGATCAATTGATTTTAAAGGATGTAAACTTTCTTTCGTCCGCCACTGTATGACGCTATTGATGGATCATTAAAAAGGCTTTTTAAAAAAGTTTCTTTGGGTATGAGCATGCTCACAAAATGTGTGGTTTCGTTCTGAACCTAAATTGAAATTAATAAAAACACTTATTTTTGTATGAAAAGAAACTAAAATCTCATCTATGTCTAACGAAAAACGCAATTTTTTAAAAAATTGCCACTTCGTAGTTGTCATTTTCATAATTTTGTTTCTTTTATAAGTTCGGTGCAGAACCAAAAGTATTCTGAAATAGAATTTACAAGCAGGTCGCTGAATTTCGTTTCGTTTCATTGCAAAACAAAATAAACTTTTTAAAAAGTCACATTAATGATTGATTCATCTGTAGTGTCATCTATAATGCTTTTTTCTGACAAAACAAACATGTATTTTTAAAGTTTATGATGTTAATTAACATTGTGTCAAAGAGCAAGTCTCAGCTACAATTTATTTCTTTGTAATTAATTGAAAACGAAAAGCTTTATTCTCGAGAAAGAAGACTGCCTACTTATTTAGTACCCTTAATCCTTGAAGACCAAGTCACTTTCACAGCTCATTACAGGAACCCAGTAGTAAAGCACCAAACCTTCAAAGACCACAACTCCATGATCTATTTATATATATAAAAATATAAAATCCAAATACAAATGACTGAGTCACTGACTCACTGACTCACGCACTCACTGACTCATCACGATTTCTCTGAAACCGCTGATCCTATGACCATGAAATTTGGTAGGTAGGTTCCTCTTAGCCCCTAGATGCTTGCTAAGAAATCTTTTTAAAAATCCCCTCGCTTCCACCAAAAAAAAATTTTTTTTTGACGAACTATGTATAATTAGCTATAAGAGCTAGTTTACATATAAAATCTTCAACTTGCAATTTGAAATGCCTTAACATTCCTGCCATTTCTAAAGCTAACCTCACCACCAGTGTAAGTTTATGCAAACAACCCTCCAAGAAACTAAACTGCGCTTTTCTTTCCCCGCGCAACCACATCTGTTACAAATCTCTATACCACGAAAACGTCGGCTGCTCCAGTCGCAATTCTTCGCTCCTCTTGACTGCTAGCGAAAATACGCCCGTGAACGAGACCCGAGCGAGCATCCATAGGAAACTCCGACGATCAAAATTTCCGCACAATTATGTTTACGCGCTCCAGCAAAAGGGCGGTGGTCCTCCTGGCAAAAGTTTCGCACGAGGGCTTGGAAAAAGTTCTCGGATAATAATCCACGAATTTATAATTAAAACGCTATCGAGCGTTCACGGTTCGAGCACCAGATCAGGGCCATTTGTTCAAATCGCTTCGAGCGAAAAGCACTGTTTTATGCGCATTCTCCGTAATATTTGTGATATTTAAATGCCATCGAAGCCCGGTTGGCGACGATGGGAAACCGATTATTTCCAATGCAAGACTTTTCACACTGTCCGTGATGCTCGCGCGAATTTTCTTGTCAATTTCTATACACGAAAAAGAAGAATGGTATGCGTATAGAGTGACTGGAAAGCATTCAGTCCTTTCAATAGACCGTTGGAAAGATCTCATCAAGGGCAATCGAACGATAGACCTTTAAATTTCTAAATTAGATGGGCCCTCCTTGAAAAATGGCCGCAAAAGTTCGAATTTAAAATAAAAGAAACTACTTAGTCGAACAATCGCATCTGATTGGAAAGAACTTCTGTAGGCACTTGATGAATAACCTAATAGCATTCCAGAAGATCAAAATCGTGGCCTCCATTGTTAGAAATCACGAATTTTGAGAGCATTTTTTTAAGCATTCGATTGATTTTAACGAGAGCTTTTCAACGCTGCATAATAACCGTGGCACACTCTTTGATCACAAATCACTCTACAGACTTAACATTGTCCTTCCAGCTTCGTTGGATTCGCGCGTCAGCTCTAATGAAACCGTAGGCCCCCTGCCAATGGAACGAGCTTCCCGAGCTTCATAGACAGCCGAACTGTTCTCTGTAAAATATATTTGAACAGTCCTATTGAAAATATTCCGGTGAAACGCGGTCCAATTGTGAAAATGCATGGGGCGCGATACGTTTAAATCGTCTATTCAGCGCGTTCCATCAGCGACCGTTCCATTCAAAGCGGTGTATTTACAGAAATTCGGGGGAATTCCGCATTACGATGTAATTGGAAAACTGGCGGAGAAAAACGAAGCCACGGTATAATTAAATGGTAAATAGTGCGCGATAGAATTCACAGAATTAGCAAACTTTTAAATACCAGACCACTTTGTTTGTTGCGGGGGTAGTCTTCTTTTGCGCGAAACTATCAATTCAACAATTTTCAATTTCGAGAGAGCACAGTAACAGCAAAATGCACTTTATCGCGTTGCACAATTTTGCTCTTTAACCATTTCCTCTGCATTTGCTTAAAAAAGAGTTACACTGCAGCTTTCTAAATTCTGTCTAACAAGCGAACATTCCGAACCCGGAAATTCGAAAAATTCTGAAACTTTGTGAATATGTAGAGAATTTCCTCCTGATTACAACGCAATTTTTGTTTGCTGCCCAAATTGACTCTAAGGGGGTGTAATTGACCGCTGAAAATTCGGCTATTTTCCGATTTTGTTTTATCACTCGCGAACTGTAAGAGATAGAAAAAAAGTTTCAAGACAGAAGTCACTTCTTTTAATTAGATCTAGCATTTGGTGAGAAAATTATTTCACAGTTAACGAGTTATAACAGAAAATCTGTGTGGTCTTCGGTTATTTCGCGTCTATCCGTCGGCGTGAAAACACTTGCGCCCCCTTGCGGAATATCAAAGCAGAAAAAAAAAGGAGAGGAGGTAGGAATTTGTGATAGAGCGCCGCGCGAGGATTTGCACCGGTTTATGGAATTCATTAAAACACGCGGAAGCATATTTGAACGGTTTCGTTGCGATGCGTCGTATTAAAGGCCGCGGGGGATGATGAGGGACAACACGGCGGCCACGGTCCAGTTTCCCGTCCTCATCAAAATTCGCCGATGGATATTACTTGCGCAAATCTTTGGTAAATGCCATCGATAAATATTTGCGGGCCCGCAAATTTACGAGCTTGCCCGTCGGCCGGGAATTAAACGAGTTTGCGCTGCCCACGGTTTGGTTTAGACACGCCTCGGCGGTAAAATATATGTTCCGAATAGTTTTATTGAAAGCGCTCCGCCGGAATTCGCTGTAATTAATGTCGCCGACGAATGCATTCCTGTTTTCTTTCTGCCTCCGCGGGCGCCCGGGCATCCGAGAATTCCAAGCAACGAGCAAGGCAGCTCTGCTGATTTGTAGATCTCATACCAACGCTTTTCAAGCTTCCCAAATGGGATTAGTAATATTTTCTTCGTACGTTCGTCGAAGCTTTTTGTGCTTGTTACACTGGGCGAGGACGTGCGCAAAGAAGAACTTGCTTTTTTCCGTTTCAAACAGTTTGCGAAAATGGAGGAACAGGATATTTATAAACGGATATGTAGATATATGAGAGAATTGTGTTTTGAGTTGGACCAAGAAATTGATCAAGTCTATAATTCTTAATTCTCGTTAATTGCAAATTTTAAAGTTCAATCTATTAATGAATCAGGTAATAATTGGAAGCTATTGCAGAATGCATAGAGCTTGTTCAGTTTTACTAGTAAATACCCTTTTAATGGGTGATCCAACAGGCTAAAATAAGAATGACGAAATTGCGTGCCAGGCTTCGTTTCCGAGTGATTAATAAAATTGTTGAAAGTACGCGTGAAAAGTGTCTGACGCGAAGGACTTATACTACTGCTGGCGCGCGTTACCCAGCTCAGTAGTATAAGACCCACGCGCGAGACGCATTTTACGTGTACAGTAAATCTTCGTTATGAGTCCGTCTCTACCACGCGTTTAAAGCTCGGCGACTATCCCCACCATTTCTTGGAATCCTTCGGCCGAGAGTGGGGGAACCCGGGAACGAGAGAGAGGCTCTTTCGTCTCCTCTCGCTCGTTCTTGTGTTTTCTCACTCACGCCATTGGCCGCGCGGAATAGTGTTCACAACGCGCTACGAATAGTGTTCGCAACGCGCTCATAACGAGGATTTACTGTACGTACTTTCAATAATTACGAACTCACAAACGAAGCCTCCACCGCCATTTCGTCGCTCTTGATTTTCGTTTTATTTTGCCATGTCGAATCATCCCCTAAAAGAACGCCAACCTGTAGCCGAAACCCCTCTACAGGGTGAGCGAGTAATGCTGGAATGATAACAGGAGTGATCCTTGCTCTGACTACTCTTAGCGTAGCCTTTGGAACTCCAGCTCAAAATCCACCTGGAAGCTGCAATAAATTCACCGAAAGGAAATATTAACAAATGTCCAGAAGCTGCTGGCATCTGTTACGCAGATTAAAGTTCGCCTCTCGACTAGCGAATCAATCAATCTCCCTTCGCCCCGGAGGTCCTGAATGCAATAAAACGCACCTTGCCATTTCTCTTTCGAGTCCCGTGACGTCGAACGCTGGGACACTGAGTCGCACAAAGAAATATCCGCATAAATTCGCGAACGCAAGCTGTCGCCCTGCTCGATCTGCTGGACAGGCCCGAAGTGCTCGGCCCCTGGATTCATCGCGCGAATTGATATCCTTAATTGGGTCATCGTCCGACGAAACGAGGCTCATTCGCGCCTGAGACCCGCGCGGAACGCGACGGATCCGCTTCGCATCCTCGTCGGCCACCGGGGAGCGAGGGACAAAGACGGTCGGCGGCCAATTACAGCCCGTCATTACTGCAGGCCATTGTTCCAGGCAGCGTGTGGACTGATACCGCGTTTCAAAGTGGACGTATGCGGCCGAGAAGGCACATGGACAGCCGACAAAAAGGGAGAGGAAGCGAGAAAGGGGCGCAGAACGGGCGACACCAGTCGCAATTTCAGATATGCCAGGCATCGGGATCCAGTTTGCTTATTGTAGCCAAGATGATCTACAGCCATGGCCCAGTGGCCGATTCGTCCGACTGGTGCGCGCGCATGTGCACCTCCAGGGGGCAGGCAGAGAGAAAGCTTATTCCTATCTGGCCGAGGCGTTATTATCGCCATAATTCATGTCGCCTTGACGGGCGCCTTATAAAAATATCGATCTTTTATTGGCGGCCAGGTATCCCCGGTCTCTCCTTCTCTATCCTCGCGCTTTCCTTTCCCAACCTCGACCTCTTTGTCTTCGTCCACGAGCAAGGAGGCATCGGGAGCGACGTTGACGGAAACCATTCCGCCGTTGGTCGTCAGCGCGGCATCTCCCCGCTATGATAAATCGCCGCCGAGAACACCACGGGCTGGCATTCTTTTCATATGGCGCTTGCACGCATGCATCCCCGTGCCCCGTTGCTCGCCGGCTTCGAATGAGATCGGGGGATCGTATCCTCTGGGAAGAGAGTAACGTTCTTTTCCTCCTTTTCTCGCCCTGCTGCGGGACCCCGCCAGCCAGTGTGCAGCCTCCGCGCCGATGAGATTTTCCTCGCGAAAGGATCCGTGGATTCGAGGAGGGACGGTGCCGTGTACCGGGAGCACTCGAGAGGTTCTGATGCTTCTCATACAGAGGATTAACTTTCAATGCCGGGCATCTATTGTGGCCTTCTTTCTGCTCGGGCTACGAGGAGCGCGCATGCCGCGTGTAAACGTTTCGGGGGATCCACTGTTACGACTAGTGCGAAAGCAACGGGTGATCTAGGTTAGTGGAGTATCGAATGTGAAATAGGGTGGAGCTTAAAAAGAAAATTAGATATTTTTTTATAAATCTCACCACCCGGATTCGTTTCTTACAAACACTGTATAAAAACTTTGGGCAATACACTCTTATGTTTAGGGGTAGCTCAAGTGAGTGAAAGATTACAGAAATTATGAAAATTTAGCATATTAAATTTATTGTTCACAGATGCTTAGACATCGTACAGTGTCTGTTTCCTGCTCTCATGGTAGAATCTACTAATTGTTTTGCTTAATTATACGTCAGATGGGACACAATGATATCTTTTCTCTGCTTCTTTTTTCCTGAACGAACAAATGAATGCATTTGAAAAAATTTAATTAAAATATAATTACCATGTTCATTGCACATTTCACCATCGTTGAGCTACCCCTAAATATAGATCAATTGTGCCCATATTCTGCTCGATTTTATTTTTTATAAAAAGGAACAAATTGAGATGGTAAGATCATATTTTTACAGTTCAAAAATAAGCTCCACCCTAATATAAAAGTTACGACAAATTAATTTCTAATTGAATATTGTGAGTTTGATAGCCACAGAGTTCTCTGAATGAACCACTGGCATTGAAACGTCAAAATAGTCAAGAAACTCGTTTCTCTATATCTTCTCCGTTTAGATTAAATTCAGAGTCCATCCGAAAGTGAGAAAAATGATCTTCCGACTTTCATAACCCCTCTATACAGATATAATACGTTCCAGCTGAACATTACTTCTACGACAAATTTCTCCATAAGTTTATCAAACTTTGAAGACAATCTCACCAGTCGCTATATCATAACCGCCCCCCATGTTCTCACCCACCGTGCAACCCCAACGCGTCGACGTTGCATCGAAGTGTCCCCAACGAACAACACACAGAACGCAACCAGTGACGCCATTCACGGTAACACGGCCATTTCGAGCCATCAAAAATGTGTACCGCGGCACTGCCGTGCGCTTCTGAGGTTTACTCGGGGCTTTATTCGCCGTTAACGTCGTCATTTCCGGTGAAAATCCGAGGAATCAGAATTGGGACGGCTGTGAGGTCCCTTAACTCGCGCGACAAGGCGTTCGCCGAAGTAAAAACCCTCGCAGCGGAAGACGGAATAGCACGGCTACATTGTGCGGCGGTTTGCACGACCGCGACGCTCCCCTGGCGTCATACACCAGTCGCAATATATAACAGGGCTGGAGGGGGTTGGAAGGAGGGAACGGAAGAGAGTGGAAGAGGTGTGCCGCGCCGGTGGAAATAGGGTTTGGGACGCCCGAGAGCTGGCCCGGACCGTTTTATGCATACCGAATGCATATCGAGCCATTCTGATGCATCGCATGCATGGACAATTGATTTATAGCCGAAATAAACCGCCCTCCTTTTCGATAAATAGAAAAGCTCCCCCGCGGTGTTCGGAAACGCAACCGCTCCAAGGACTTCTCCCTTTCCGATACTCCCCTGACAGCGCAGTGACGACCGTAGTCGATATTCGACCGCACACGGTGGACTCTGCTTTATTAAAATTTGTAATCGAACGAACACTCTCGGCGATTCAGGAAACTTTTTAACACCTGGAGAGTGTCCCTTCGAAACTATTTAATATCCAACACCTTTTAAACATCGAATCGCCAACGGGCGGTTGAAGTTACTCCCACGCTTAGTTTCTTATTATTAAAAAAACAGCAACATTAAAAGCTCTTATTCGAGCCTTCGTAAAACGTCGCTGAATTGTTTGCATCAATTATTGGTGATTGGAGGGTGACCTTCGGGAACGGAGTATCTACATCTTGAACCAGCAAAGTGTAATTGATGCAATTATCCTATCTGCCCTAGTTTTCCTGATTTCTCGATATTTTTTGTTTCTCGAGAAATCAGAAATGAGATCATATTTCTTGAGAATTCTCGAGAATTTTCAAGAAATTGAAGAAAATATTGCAAAAATTATATTTTTGGAATAATGTTGATAATTTTTATCAAAAACACTAGAAAACTTTAACTAAATGATTATTCCTGTCTAATTTATACAAAACTTGTGTAAATGAAAAAATTGGTATTAAATATAATTGGTAAATTTATTTATTTAATACAAAATTTGTACAAAGCGAAACATTACTTTTTGGTTTTAAAATTTATTTTTAAATAGCACAATGCGTCTAATGTAGCGTCAGCGAATCTATTTTTTTGTAGGAAAATCTGTTACTGTTATATTTTGACGTTTTAGAAATATCTATATTGGCTGTTAAATGAAAAAATGCGTCTTTCGACCTTTTTGGTAGAAATTCTGGATCGTGCAAAAATTTATACGGGGTACAATAGTCTTATCTCCTCTTTTCAATATTTCTTCTTTAATAGCCACAAGAAACTCATTAGGTACTTAATTCAGTATACAATTTTTCTAAATTTTTAAATAAGAATTTAAGAGCACCTTCAGAGCAGTTAATAATATCGAATCTTCTGTACTGTGATTTTCTATTGGAATTCATATAGGTTCTAATGTTATTAATAAGATGTATTATAAATTGTAGATGTGTTTATACGTTCGCGATTAACTAGCATTACATTCATTTACGAAAATAAATGAGATTTATAATACTTTTCCTAGACTTAAGTTTCTCGAGAAATTATAGTATTTCTCGAGAAATAAGAAATAAGCAATTATAAAATTTCTCGAGAAATTCTCGAGAAAGCATTCTCGAGAAGGAAGACTAATCTACCCCCGTAGACGTATTTCCCTTTGAGTATGAACATTAAAAACAAACGATATCCAAACAGGACCACCTACGCAAATGGAACCTCCTTCCTTTGCACTCCCATTCGTCCGCCTGTAGTTATTATCCCAATTAAGCATCCTCAGCAAATTACTCCCAGCTCTACCGCCCGATTCATCTTATGTTAATTATTCAAACAAACGGCACACGGCCAGGTACGAGGATCCCCGAAAGATGCCGGATATCCGTTGTATAACTGGCAACAAAGCAGGAGCTGGCGATATTTATGGCGTGCCATAGAGCGGCGGAAACTCACCCCAACCCTCTCCACCCCCCGACTCTTTATCGTTCGCCCTCTCGCGCCTGTTTCGTAAAATCAGCCATAAATCCCGGTGACCCTGGCGAACGTTGCGGAACAGTTGAAAACTGCTTAGCAAAGGACTTATCCACGCCCAGGCTGAGTCGCGTTCGAACGAAAGACTTGCTGGATTAATGGCGTCCCATTGTTGCGGGCCGCGACGGTCGCCTGGTAACAGCCACGGCGAATGCAGCAATATGGGAACCCCGTGCGTTCCTCGCTGCCAAAAACGACCGTTGCTGAGGCGTCTTTCGTCTTGTTTAAGATCGCTGTACGCTAAGTAGTTGGTGAGTGAACGTCAACGATATTTCAGAGACTGAACTTTGCTTATTTACGTAGGTGGATACGACGCAAGATGGAGAGCCACGATTTTAGTGTAAAAGGCAGTAAGATTGAAATTAATAGACGGTTGTTTATCCTTCTTGCTATCCGTGGGCTACGATGTTCATAAATTATTGAGATTGCGAACGAAGTGGGATTGTCATTAGACAAAGGGGTCGGAGGGTTTTGGGATGGAATATTCTGCAACTTAATT
Source organism: Andrena cerasifolii (assembly GCF_050908995.1). NCBI lineage: Eukaryota > Metazoa > Arthropoda > Insecta > Hymenoptera > Andrenidae > Andrena > Andrena cerasifolii. Next base: position 21,017,432 of record NC_135119.1, on the reverse strand, counting down.
GTGCCCGAGGTAAGTGTAGTTGATGATTTGTTGATGAATAACGGTGTGGATTATTTTTAAACGTACCCATCTACCTACTGTGATGCGGTGTTAGCGAGGGGTAGTTTAAGTTTATTATCCATGTGAACGTGTAAAGTTTCAACAGTGGAGCGTGAGGTTAGTCTGAACGTATGGATATGGCCTGAAAGATCGTGAAGCTAGACTGTAGTAGCGATGGAAATGAGGCTTTCGATGGTATAGTCGCGACGGTGGAACGGGGTTGGTCGATTGTAACGTATATTAAAATTCCAATATCCAGACTTCTGATAACTTCTACCATATATCATGCAAAGCAACGTTGGAAACTAGCCTGCTCCAAAGTATCTATAGTACAAACTGCTGGGAACATGATAGCAGAAAATGTAGAATCAACGAGTAGCTGGAAGTTCGGCGTAAAATGGATAATCTTTTATCGGTGACATTACTGTTCGTTGTTCGTTATTAGTTATCTACATAAATTGTTCATGGGGATTCAAGAAGTCAAGTTAAAACTGTAGTGAAATATTCAGTGGACACACTAGCTTGACTTCATGGTTTTTAAAACAAATTAAGATGGAGGGTGTAAGACACTTCTGCTAATATGAAATATGTAAAAACTTATTATGCATATACCTAATTGGTAGATTGTTCCAAATTTTATAATTTTGAGATGTACAGACACGATAAAGAAAGTTGCAATTTTATTCCATATAAAAATAACAGAAAGAATTAAAATTACATCCTCGTTCGTTGAAGAGCAATATTTTAATTATCAAAAGAAATTATAAAAAAGTGGAAGCATTTTCTAACTGAACATGACCTACACGAACTTGCTCTGTGACCTCCACCTGCCACGAGAAGCTGGAGGCTTATCACACAAATATCTTCGTTCAAATACGAAAATTTTTAAATTCAAACCCTCAAATTTTCTTCCTCCCACAATCCACATTTTCCCACCCTCGATCCATAAAACAATTCCACACCGTGCAAAAAATCCAAACAGACTCGTCATTTCAATCATTTATCACGCCATCGAAGGAAAAAGCCCCGACGTCCATCCCTCGGAGCGGTTTCGAACTTTTACTCGGAACTCCCCCAAGGAAACAAATTCCCTCATTACCATCAGAAAGATGTCCAAAAGAGGGAGCGGTAAGTGAGAGCAAGAGGGAGATCCCGGCTCGAAGATTCCCGGCGAAGTGAGTCGAAATTTCGCGATCTGATTAAACGGAACGACCCTCCCTGAAAGCAGAAATAGCCTTTAGGGCTGTCACGTACTTTATCCAGTTCAGCCTATATACGCTCTCCCCGCGACTCTTTCTCTTCAGTCGTGATAAGTTTTCGATGGAATTAAGGATCGTGTTCACAATGGCGATGGCCGCGGCCAGCGGCACCATCCTGATCCTTACAATAGATGTAAGATAGCCAGAATCCTCTCTATTCCTGGGAGCCATAGGAGTGTCCCGTCGATAGATTTATTGTGGTTTCCTTGCCGGGGAGTTCCTCTTCTCCTTTCGTCTGTGGCTATCTGCAATCTATATCACACCAACCCCGCCCCCACCCCCTTGCTCCCTGACGTTTCTTTCCACCGTTCTATACGCTCCTCTACCGATACTATCGCTATTGCAGCCGGGTGCATCCCTCTCTTTGCCCCCCGACTAAACAAGACCAACTTCGAAAGCTTCGTCCCAGCAAAGAGATCTGCGGAATTGACAAGTCGCGGCAACCTCGGGGATTCCCTCTTCCTTCTTCCGTTCACCCCCTCTCTTATTCCCCTTATTCCAACCCTCTACCCCTTTCCTCAACCATCCTCTTCTTGGCTACGCTCGTTGTAAGCTTCGACCCTCAGCCCTCCCCTCTCTCACAGACAACACCCTCTTTCTTTTTCGCGGCGATTTTTGCCGGCCAGCCTCCACTTTTTCCCCCTCGGTGTCTTTGCCGAGATTTATCTGGATGCTTTATAGCTTATGCGGCCGATCCATCGGCGAGATGCCACGGAAGCGATCGCGCCACCGAGGAGCGCGTTAACGGCCAGACGCTTGATTCAGATAAGCGGCGAACGGGTCCGTTTGCTGGCCGCCGGTAGATAAAAATGTCTGACGCTGCCTCGTCCGCCATGCCCGCAGGAAAGCATGGCCCGGGGTGAATGGGAACTCGCGATTCGATACACCGATTCGACGGCTGAACGATGCCGCGAGAAAGGGGGCCGAGATGTTACGGCTTCGCTGATTGACTGTGGAGTGAAGCAGCGAGAGCCGAGTGATAAGGGGGATGCTCGAACGCTTGAAAATGCGGGATGATGAAAAATGAATAAGCTGGCCAGCGTATTCAACGGTGAACTTCTCCGCGCGGGTGACTTGGAGCAGAAGTTTCTTGTATCTTTGTGAAGGATGAGCTACGGGGAACAGTGTGCTGGAGCACTTCCTTGGGATATCAAGATACGGGGGATTGTGTGGTTGGGAACTTAGGTGGTCTCAAGGGGCGAAGATTCGGAAGACAGTTTGCTAGTCTCGAAGCAGCATTGTGTTCCGAATTAATAATTTTCTCGCCTTTTGTTTTTTAGTGGAATTATATGTCATTTGAGTAATGCGATTAACGAGCTCGCGTGTATTTGTGCGTGATCTTTGATTTAAATGATGGATAAAAGATAAAAGGAATAATCATTTGTCCGATAGTAACGTTTCCTGAATGCACTTACTTTGTAGTAAGACGAATCTTGGATTCCGCATTTTTTACTTTTGCATGCTTTCCATGGAAGATGATAAACTAATTACAAGAGTTTCTTACCTGCAACAGAAAATAATCAGTATTAGGATGTAGTGCTACAAATAATTTAGTTACTAGCTTAAAGTACCCGGCGTTGCCCGGTAAAACTTTGATTACCACATAGTATCAAAGGGGGTGAAATAGGGGGAAGAGGAGGGATGTCCAGATTTCATGGTAGCCTATATGCTCCACAGGGTTTAAAGAGTAATTACGCAATATTTGGTCCAGATTGGTTAAAAAAATCGGGATAAAAAGTAACCAGTATGTTATTCCCGGTCCTAGACTACATGTATACCAAATTTCAGAAAGATCCGTTGCGTAGTTGCGACGTGATTGAGTAACAAACATCCAAACACACTTTCGCATTTATAATATTAGTAGGATAGTAGGATTATAATTGTCGGGAGTATGGTAAAGAAAATCTTTCGAACTAAGAAAAAAATCGCATTCAAATTGTTTTCGATAAAAAATTGCAGTGTTCTTCAACAAAGTTAATACAAAATTATAAACTGTCAAAGAAGTTAATCTGAAATATTTCTGTCAAAAATAATTAGATCGATTTGAAGAAATCGTATGGCATTTCAATCGATAACCATAACGATTAATACCACACTAATTAATTATAAAGTCAAAATCAAAACTAAAATGCTTGTTGTAATCACATCGCTGTATTTAAGCGATACGTGTATGCAGATGGAAGAGATATGCTTGATCCGTACTACTAGCGCGCCGAGAAACACGCTACGCGTGCACAACAGCAAGGGAAAGGAGAGCGTCTATGGTCAGACGTGCGTCCGAACCGATACGGCTGCAACCACTACAGGTTTCTGTAACCTTCCACGCGGATTAATGCATCACTTTGAGATTACCAAACATTGCGAAAATGAAAGTACATATTCGTAATACTTCGGATGCGACGAAATACTAAGTTTTCAAATTACTCCGCTATATTATTTCCCATTTCCAAAAGTCCTCCATTTAATAAACATACCACTCAGCAACTATATGTCCGATCGATTAATGCACTGATAAATTGGAGCACGAATTTTAATTCCTTGCCTAATCATAAAAGATTTAAAGTAATCACTCTGAATATAAACAATTTCAGAAAGCTGCACAAATTTTCCAGCAAGTCCATTTTAAATTTTTGAGTTACACTTTTATTCAACGAAGCATAAAATATTTTTTCCCTGTACGATACAAAAGCCATTTTTGCGGCATCGAAATTAATAAAAATATTACGCTGGCGTCGTTATTACATTCCCTGCGAACTGTTTCTAATAAAAACAAACACCCTACATTGGAAGCAGCCACGCACATATCACTAACGAAGTCATCATTTATGTCATCGTTTGCGTTCGAATTTCTACGGCGATTGGGCCCATTGTTCTCCGTTACTTCCTAAAATCCCGTTTCCCTGTGTCAATGAAATCGTGATTCCGCCCCCAGAAGAGTTCGTGCTCGTTATTCCTCCGATCTGCCGGTGGTTAAAGAGCGACAGACGGCAGGGGCAACGTTTGACAGCGGCGATATAACATTTGCAGCTGGAATCGCGCAATTATGAAAGTGTACGTCCAGCAGGACGGAATTGGTTTCCAGTCAAATTGTCCACGAATCCGCATAAATGCGGCATGTACTCGATGTGGCTCAGCGAATCTCATGGTACGCTGATGCCGGCGCAATATGTTCATTATGCGCGGCCATTGTCCATTCATACGCGCACCAATATGTAATTGCTTTTGTTGTGGTCTGCGGATAGAGTAACGCGACGCTGCGAGCCTCGTATTTATCTCTAGAATAATGATCAACGCCGTCGCGGAATACTCTTTAACTTCGCCTGTTTTCGGTCGACTCGACGGATCGGCGTTTTCGATTTATCCGTCACTTTGCGTCGGAGAGATTGACACCGTTTTGTTCGCCATCGACTTTCTGATGAAAGTAGGTTCGGGAAAGTGGAACGTGAATAACTGAATAGCATGTTTGTTACTGTTGCGAAACTTTTTCAAATAGGTATACAACTGTATTTATATGCATATTTTAATTTCTAAACGGGCAGTTTTCTCGGGGTCGTCTATTTAATTTGTTCTTTCCATCCGTATATTATAATTAAGTAGTGATCAATTTTGGTGTCTCCATTTGTACAGTATGACTTGTACTTAATCTTCTGTATATGTACGGGAGAGCGGGGACAAACATAACGACGTCATGAAAGTAACACGCCTTCTGCCCCCTTCCACAAACATTTCCAAAACGTTTGCTATACACAGTTACATGTGTATAGTGTCTCTTTTATTGTACCGAGTGACGCTGAGTAGTGACACGAATCGTATACCCTGGGCGAGCTAAACTTGTTATTTAGATCATTTAGGTAAGTTTCTCCTATTTTGTTTTTTTTTATTAATATTTATAATTAAACTATAGATATTAAACCAATTATTTGCTAGAGCGTTCTTAGACAATGTCTTTATAAGTTCCTGTATTTGATTTTAACAAGTCTTGTATAGTTTGTATGTTATAACAGTTCTATTCTGAAAAACATGGCTGGGGACAAAAGTAACATGTTACATGGGCGAGCAAAATAGCATACAGGATAGGAATTTTTCAGATGATAATGATTGTCTATGACTGGTTTGACTGGACCCTTTCAGTGAAAGCTGTTCGAGAGAGAATCATCCCAAATGTCTAGAATTTAAGGGTTAGACCCACGAAGACTGCAGCATGGGTGATCTTCACTACGTATGTCATAATTTTAATTCGGATTAGGTGATATTTAATACCTATCATTTAACTAAATACACAATATAAAAAAATGTTCGAAGCTGGTTATGCTTTCCACCTTTCCTTATTTAAAATTTATTTGTTTTTATCGTCACTTAAAATATATTTATTTAAATGTTTCTTTCTATCTTTTTTTATAATAAAAAATCCTATTTTGCGTTGGACGAAGTGTTTTTACTTAATTCTCCTCAAAATAATTAGTGTTATTTTCGTCCTACCCCTGCAGGACAAAAGTAACAATGACAGTCACTCAGGAAAACTGCCATAACTTTTTAACTACTTATCACTTCAGGCTGAATGTGGGCTCAAATGATAGACCAAGAAACATAGTATCTTAAGGCACATTTTTCATTTTTATATCTATAAAAGATAATTGTAAGCTAGGCCAAATGTAAAAAGTGTTACTTTTGTCCCAGCTCTCCCCTATATACTCTGTGTAGTGTTATAACATTTCTAGCAATCCGAATCGAAGTATTTATATTATCTTCCAACGACAATAGTAACGTGTCGTCAGATCTCGAAGTGTTTAGTTTCCCTTCTGAAAATCTCGGGTACATCTGGGGCTGTGTAAGAAACTCTCTTCGCGTTATTTCCGTAATGAAATAATTTGTATACAACAAACTTTTGATAAGGTTTTTACAAAGTTTGTGTAAACATTGTAAAAACACTCAAACTATCAACTGAAATTTAGCACAGACGGAACCGTTCAATTATTACGTTGACAGTTAATGTCGAGGAATGATAACGGGCTATTAAAGTACACTTGCCACCGAGAATACGGTTCTTCATATTCATTGCTCATTTGCCATCGCTCGTACGGCTTGATAATTATGGGAACGACACGCTGATACTAATGAACCAAGTGCGAAGTGATGAGCAATATCACATTCCTGACGAATAATAATTTATGACAATTTCTGTGCCGTGCAAGATTGCATGTGCGCTTTACTTGATTGTTCGTTACAATCAAGTAAACGTTTTATTTTAAGGCACGAACGCCCGAAGCACTTGGATCATAAAAATTTGGAAAACTTTTCCTTCTGCGCGTTCAGGAATATCACTAGCCTGCTGCCCGCTCGTTCACTTTCCCGCGGAATGCTCTTTTTAATAACGAACGAAGCGCACTGCCCAGATGAAATGTAAAACAACGCAAAGACGTCGAGCTTTAATTATAATAAACCCTGCTTAAGCATTTCAATTATAATTAACTCTTTCCACCGCGCGAACTTTTAAAAATTCCACGAGCTCCTGCTGTATCCTCTCTGAGGGAAGTTGCTGAACTTTCTGGAACAAACATGCTCCAATTCTTTTTTCCCATTAATATGGGAAAAAGAATTCGAAGCATGTTTCTGTAATGTAAATAGAATTTTTTTTAATTATGTATCACGATCATTTCCAACATGCTTCTTGCGTAGTTATTTTCTGCACAGTTCCCACAGAATATTCAGCAGACAATATTAATCGGTAGAGTCGCCATCTCAATAATTCGTACAAAAATTTCTTCTTCAACATAAACGATATATCTTTGCAATTTTTAGTTTTCTAATCGTGATCGCGATGTTTCTAAACACAAGATAAAAGTTACAAAAGATAAACTTTGTGGATATCATATTATTCTTAATTAGGTGAAACAGACAGATGTCAAGTCCAAAAGTTTTAGAAACTTTAACAGTGAACAACAAGCACAGAATGAAATTATTTATTATTCATAAATGATAATAATCGACTTTTATAATATCGTGTAGTAATTACGACTGCGCGAGTAATCACATTTGTCTGGCAATTTTCTTTAAAGACGTAGAAGGAAAGGGAAGAGGACAGCGTCTTTGCCACTCTACGAAATTTAATTATCACGCACAACGCCTAACGCGAGTTCTTCTGTGAAGTTTCGCGACATGCCACCAACAGGTGACTATACAACTCCGTGAGTGGCCCTTTCTTCTACGTCCTCCTGTGTGTGCCTCGCGGGCCCCTGTTCTCTAACCAAGCTAAATTTTTTCCCTTTATTACTCCCTTTCTCTTTAACGACTTCCCCTAGCTTCTTGCAATTAGCAGTTCGCCTGAGAATCGATTAAGTTTATTCCTTTTCGTATATCTCCGTTCCAAAATTTGACTGTGATTTTGCCAAATGTGAATGTCGATTTGAATGAAGGCGACTCGTTATTATGTTTGCGGTATTTCAAGTGTAAGTTATCCCTGAATATTATTCTACAATATTTCCTCTTGACTTTATATTTCTTAGTTTAATTACTTAAAATACAAGTCCACATTCTACGTATAATAATTATAACGATAACAAGTCTACGAGAATGTAAGACTTCAGATTGAGAAAACAGATTTTTAGATTTCTGAACTGATTTCTTAAATCAAAAATACGTTCTCACTTAAAAATCTGTATTGATAGTCTGAAACTCGCCATAAGAAGGAACTTACAATTGGGTCTAGTTGTGCAGAAAGCTACCACCCCTCAAAATGACAAAAATATTAGTTAAATGGATCTCATAATTTTGTGATCTTTATTTTGCAAAAATTTACCAACGCATAGAACAACTCTAACATTATACAATTATTAAAACTACCAAGTCATAGTCCCACTTAAAATTAGGCTTAAAAACAAAAGCTACGGAAAATTTAAAATAATATTAATTATACTACTCACCATTAAATAACCCAGTAAAAAACATTGTAAAACAATAACAAGAAATAAAATATACTCAATACAAATGAAGCTACTTTTCTTTAAAAATTAAAATCTTCAAACTAAATTTACTTAGCTTTATGTCGTTGAGGGTTGGTAAGTCTCTGCGTAATTAGGGCCAATTAGAGTTACAGTTAAACGTACATTCTCGTGTAATCAAAATACTTTAAACAGCTCAACGTTTACAACGTTAATGTTTCATTGCATGTGACAGTCCTGTAACAAGTAAAATTCAACGAACTCCTTTTTAATCGAGGCAGAATTTCGAGAACTCGCGAGCCAACGTGGAAATTACTCGAACACTCGAGCAAGCTTTTAGTTCTCTCAATACTTTCGCACTTTCTTCGCGGCAAGTTTTGCAGATGCTAGTAGCGCACGTCAGAACCAGGCAACCGATATTGGCTCGTCTCTGCTCGTCGTCGAATTCCCCATGTTCTCACCTCCCGTTTTTCTGCAGAAAGTTTCAGGAAGATGGGGCGAAAATGATTGGGAAAGACGTGGAAGTAAAGCATTCCTCTCGCCTCCAGCAGATCGACGCATCTCGAGAGATTCTAATTTCTCTTATTACGTCTGGAAACTCTAGATTCGCTGTTTCCACCGCAAAATTAAAAGTAACACTTGGCGAAATGCGACACCGTGCACCTTAAACTTACGTAAATCGCAGTTACTTATTCTTCAAACATAAACTAACAACAATTAATAACCCCTATTTCATTCTATTTCCTGGAATATAAATTGAGGGGGTTGTAATGGTAAATAGGAGTTGATGTGAAAATTTTCAGTATTTTCTTTTCAAGCACAGCGACGTTGGTACTTATGCTCTGACAGCCCTAGAAACCAAAATAATTTATTCTAGCACTCGCGGCGTTTAACACCGTATTCAGCATGGAATTTACATATTTTTCAAGCAAAACAAAATTTTTTTATTTCCTTGGCGCTCACATCGTTTACCATTTTAATTTCTCAATTGTAAAACACACTATAAGTGCTATAAAAAAATCAAATTCTATACTGCAGTGTTATCATTGCCACGTAAAAAATTTTCCGACATTTTTTTTGTTAATTTTGGGTTCAATTGTTGTTGCGTTCACTACACTAACACTTTCGTTTTAGAAGAAAGGAAATTTGAAGACTAACTACGACGACTGAAACTTTACTAACCAGTAAACTGTACATGGTGATAAGAAAGTGAAAAATTAATAAAACGAATGAAAACTCTGGGTCACATCTGAACACAGCATTTCCCCCGCATTTCGTCATTTACGCTAATTAAATTTACCTCCATTTTACACACCCCTACCCCAACAAAGACCTCTAGCAACAGAAATACATTTCTATAATACCCAAGCACCGCTACAATCAAAATATCAAGTCCCCCAGCACTTATAAATTATTCCTCCTCCACCTCCAAACAGATTAATTCCCCCGCCACCAATTCCCGCCCCGCAAGCTCTCCATCCGAAAGACTCTGTCTTTTGAGAGTCGCGCTAGCGATTGGCACGCGTGCTCGATAATTCCAATCACAGAGTACAAACAGAAACCACCCGTCCTGCTTGAATCGCGAAAGAAACGAATCCCCCAACGGGCGTCGGATTAAACAAAGTTTCCAACAACGCTGGTTGGTTCGGGGAGGGGTTGAAAGCCGCGATACGTGAAAGCTATTCGAACGTCTAATTGAGGGAGAGGTGCGCGGGCCGTCTAAATTTTGCAGATGCAGCTGTACACGTCAGCATCAGGGAACCGATATTGGTTCGCCTCCCGCCAACCCGCTCCCATTCGGTTGCCATATTCTCGCCAATCCCCGCGCGTTTTCTCGCGGGAGCTACCGCGAGACCCGGAGAAATAGGGAAGGTGGAAGGTTGAACCAGGAAGGCGTCTGTACCGAGCAGTAGAGATGGGCTCTCTTCCTCCTGACAACCCCCCGGCAAGTTTCCCAGCAATTTAGTCGCGCGAGACGTTCGAGCCACTTCGAATATTACTTAACTTTAAAAATCTTCGAAAAATCTTGGGAAGCTTAATGGTCTTAAAGAATCTAATGGACTCGAAAGCTCCGGGAGTCTTGATGGTCTCGGACGTCTACGTTGGGGCTTCCTCGCTGTAAAATGATAGGAGCATTCGATAACTTTGAAGTAGCAATGGAACTAAATTCGAGCCCCAATTACTGTGAACTTGATATCCCCGGACGGTGTGACAGAAATCTACGAATAAATTAGGTAACTTCTATGTACAGAATTCAAGTGGACTCGAGAATTCTCATAGTGGCGAGGATAAGAAATTGTAATAATCGAAGTCCTTCCGTAAGCTCTTTGATATTCCTCGGAGCTATTAAATTCGTTAATACACTTCAACTTTCTCGAATATCCCCGAGCTCGTCTAATCCAAGTTACTCGATGTTCGCAAAGTGACTCGACGCGTCTTGCGCCCATCGCTACGAAGGCGCGGAAGACGAAGAGGGAGGGTGCACGAGCGAGCGAGGCACGAGCTGGTAACGTCGACCGGGAAAGTGACTGCTTTTAAACCGTCTCCGCCACGACTGATTGATGGAGTTTCCCAGGACTGAATTGCATCCCAGGCGCACTCCAGGATTCCACGGGGCCGCGGTGTACAAGGACGTGCTCCAGCCCGCCTCGAGGACTGCCGGCTGCGGTAACGCCATTACGCAAACGTCCACGTTCCTCGCAAGTTGTCAGTAAGAACGAAACCGACACGGTATTAACTGTTCGATACAGCAGCCTCCTCTAGGTGAGCTGCTAATGAAGAAAGCGCGGAATCGATGCGTTCCCATTCCCACGGGGCCCAGCCCCGTTAATTCAGTTAACCTCTTAACTGGGAAAGCTAAATAATCCTGCCGCTTCAAAACGCCAGAGTGTTGAGCTGAAGCTGCCACGATTGTTTAATAAGGTGAATATCCCAATTTCTGCTCATTTAAGAGGTTACTCGTCGGAAAGAAGGTGTAAAAAATTTGTTTGTGATTGAAATTTGCAGAGTAATTGATTAATTCTTTAATAATAAATCAACCAATTCAAAAACTGTTTAAGAAAGATATTCCATGATGTTTAACTATTAGTAATTTCTAATTAAATACAATGCTCTAAATGTTCCTTATTTCTGCTCGCGAAAAATAGTAAAAAAAATCTAAATCCAGAGCACGATACAGTATCTGTTTTTGTTATTAAATAAGAACTTTTGCTGCAAAGACTGTTTTCTGCCATATTATCGAATACCAATAGTGACCCTGTTCCTTGCCACAACCAGCTAAAATACGGTCGAAAAATCATGTGTCTCTCATTTTAAAAGTTTTTCGTTGCTTATGCTGCATTTTGATTAGCCCTAAGCTCGTGCAACACTCGCGTAAATGTTCAAATAATTTAGAATTATTTTGCTGTAACTACAGTACAAACGTGACGCTTATAATAATTAGAAAAATACGAAATGAGCAGAAATGGGGACATGAGCAGAAATTAGGACATTCACCTTAACTGAGGAGTTGAAGTGGTAAACGATGTAAGTGGCTGTAGTTAAAAATTTCGGTAAAAACAAAAAACGCATGTCTGTTCATTTTGTCACTTACATTTTGTCACTTACATCGCTTGTAACTCATTTATCTCCACTTAATCGCTATGGATTTTCAGCGTATACCATCTTTACAGATTTAGAGGCAAATAAAAAGATTAGGGGCCGCGAAGATTGTTGGCACTTCCATCGATTTTCACCAAAGCGAAGTCGGCACTTACGATTTTAACGGTTTAAAATAAATTACTCTAGCACTTATAACTTTTGCAACCCTATTCCGCATGTTTTTCACATCCCTTTCCACTGAAAAAAATGATTTTTTTTTGCATTTACATCGTTTACCATTTCAACTCCTCAATTACAATCGTAAAAAAGGAATAAAACATACAAAATGGGATTCATTTTCTATTTTTCCTTTCGTCTCCCTTTTTTCCTAGATATATTCACACATTTTCGAAATATATTCAAAATACTAAATAGTGGTGACCCATAAAACCGCCCCTCGCTTGAACGTCCCTTGTAGTCAGATTTTAATTCCCTTCCTCGGAGTCGAAGATTTAATCAGCCTAATGCTGCAGCTTAACTGAGCAAAATTTTTGAAGGGACTCCGGTTGAAGGAGAGGGGTGGAAGAGGCTACGCGCTTATCTTGGCGCGCGGGCGAGGTTGGGCGTAAAATCGCGAACAGTTAATTAAGAGAGGAGCAAAATTGCCGGAAGGGACGGACAAATCTCGTAGACCATATTATTCCCTATCATCGTAGGTAAGGCGAGGACGAGGTAGATAGGTGGTAATCCGTGATTAATGATTCCGTAGTCGCCTCCGTCGTGCCACATACTTCATTACGATCGTTTCTTACCTCCATCGGGAGTGCCCACCCATTAATATACCTTCCACCTATATCAATGATGGATTAACCTACTTGCACGTTATTACCGGTTAGATCGCGTTCTCCTCGTTTATTTGCGGACTAACCGGCCGGGCGGTCGGTTCTCTCAGCTCCGCCATTCCTCTTCTGCAAACTCCCCCCCTCCCACGCTTGCTCTTTGCCACTCAACGAGGTTTTATTAATGAACCAGCGACGTCGTCCTAACGGGGAACGACCTCAGCTGTGGCGTGTCTTCGAGGATCGTTTAGCAATCTTTGCCTACACGGTGGGCGCCTTGACGACTTATTTTCACGTCACGTGCTCGTTAGGTCCTCCATGCATGGAAAAATTGATGGCCCCAGATGAGCCGTTGCCTAAGCTCTGTGGGAAATGTCACCCTTGCATCAACGATGATCCACAGCTCAAGAGTTTAGGGACTTCCTCCGGGGGTTACTCTTCCTAAACGATCGTAGACACTGTGTGGATCTTTGATTTCTCAGGTGATTCCGACACGTAGCTCGGAATATAAGGAAATGAGTAATGAGCGCGAATTTGCTCCAAAACGGGGACAAATGAGGCGTTAAGTTTGCGTTCTAGTGGCTATTGATCAGAATTGGAGATTGATGCGATATGGAGATTGTGGAGGTGGTCTGCGTCTGTGAAAATTAACGGTCAAGTTAGAATCATTATGTCTCCTTGGCTACAGGATGGTTGAGTCAACGTCACCACTGCCACCTGCTGAACATTACTTTTAGGACAGTGTTTCGAATAGGGTAAATCCGGGTGAGTCGGTCGAGTAGGAAAGTTGGCCGAGTCGCTATATTTCAGACTCTATACGTAAGAGCGCGGTAAGGTACAGAACAGTAGCTTCTGTTGAGCTAAACAGTTGAACGCATAGCGTCATTTCGCTCCCTTCTGTGTTTTTCCTGGATTTATAGACTATAAAAGATATGTAGGGATTGTGACATCATTTAACCCCTTTTATAAAACGCTAGTGTACAGAATCGTATTTCAAATATACATCTAAGTTAATTTCCGTTGAATTTTTTGGATAATAAGATAGTAGAGGTATTGAGGAAGAATGCAGCGAAGATATTTGGCCATATTAACCCTAGCTGTCAAAGCTAACGAGAGGACCACCTGGAAGTATTTGACTTCGATTGTCAGGAAATATTGTCTTGAAGCAAATATCGACCACATTTCTGAATCAGTGTAACATTCTGAACACATGTTTATTCTGATGAAATTAATAATATCAGTGTTAGTTTTAATAACTATTTTATATCAAGTCGACCAACTGCCCTGAACTTAGCCTATCCCTCGTATGCTGATCTACTGAGCTTCAACACCTTTAGTTTCGCTCCAAATGTACCAACAGAAGCTCGCCTGAACCCACCTCCACTGATATCCCTTTACATTCGTTAAAGAACCAATGCATCAACATATTAAAACAAGCACGCAATCGAACGAATAAATAACCAGCCAACAGCGTCGCGCAACTACGTATCCTTCGCGAATCTCCAGCCACACATCTCCCCGAGCCACCCAACGCGAGCAGCCAACTCGATCGCTCTGAAATCCGCGGGTACCGTCTCACGAACGCCAGTCGGTGCACGCGTGTGCATTTCATCAGCCGAGGAAGGAACAATGGACAAACTGGCGACGCATTGTTCGCCAAAAACGAAAGCGGCGCGGCGCCACGCCGCCGCCGTATCGAGCCGCCGCGGGTCGCTGCGATCGCTCGACGGCGGGGTGATCCGGAAACGACAAGCGTAGCCGGGACGCGCAACATCCCCAGCAGCCTGGCCCGGAGTCGTTAGACGTCAGCCAGCAAACTGGCATAAATCAGGCTCGGGTCAGCGGCAGATAGCGGGTGTAATTACCGAAGGGATGATTATTCGAGGAGAGACAGAGTGGCGGCGACGGAGGAACGGCCAGGGCCGGTGAGGGGGTGGCGAGGGGAGGACAGGGTGCGTTGAGCATGGCAGAAAGAGGAGACGAATGAAAGACGGTGGAATTTCAAAGAACGAGGGAGAGAGAGAGGGATAGAGAGTGAGAGACAAGGGTAGAGGGTTAGAGAGAACGGAGGGGCTGGAGGGCAACGATAGAAGGGAATGGAGGAAGAGGAACGATGCCACGCCGCTCGACTGCACACACAGTGCTACAAAAAGAGCGACCAATCTACATACATTTACAATGCACGGGTTTTATTACCCTGCCCCAGCTCTCTCTCTCTCCCATTCTCCCTCTCCCCTCACAACCCTGTCACATGGACCAATTCGAATGAGTTGTCGAGTTGGGCTAGGTGTCGGTGGTCGTCAGCCGTTTCATTTCGACGACACAACAGCCTTTCTTCTCGTCGGGGCAGTCATCGGTTAAACGATCGCCGCTGATCTTTGACCCCGTGGGCAACTGACCACCTATGACCACCCTTCTCTTTTCTCATGAACGCGATGATTAAAGGGTTATTGTATAATAAGTCAATTCTTTTGAATTTTTGATTCTAGATGATCGACTTTTGAGCAGCAGTGGTCACCGCAGAAGCCTTTTTTAGAGAACCTTCGAGTGATGGGCAATAACTTAGTTATTGATAAATATTTTTAAATAAAAAAATTACGATGCACGGTACTAGATGTGATCCTTAAAATGAAGAAAGATTTTTTGAGAAATGTGCTATAGCTTTTGAGTAAAAAATTTCCAAAGATCACCCTTTTTTCGGCCTCCTGCCTGAGATGACCTCTTAAAAGTGAATTCACGATTTAATGTGTCGCCTGTGGCTGGAGATTGGGTGGATCTGTAAAACAGATGCCAGAAGTCCACCACTTAAAAGACGTATCTTTTTTTCAAGCTATTATACACCACAGAACTCGTAATAAATGTTATATTACATATTTCTAAATATAACACAATTTTTTTACTTGGAGTTGAGAAAAACTACTCACAATCAGCTATAGATGTATGCATGGCACGTCCAATTATAAGTTTTGGACTTTATTTTGAAAAGTTGGACGAAAAGATGGCCTACTTAAGGGTTGATTATCCTTAACGCCCTATTAAAAATACTACATGTAATTAATGAGCTGGAAATTACTAAAAGGTATCAAAGGGCATCCTTAACAAATTCCTGGCGCAATAATAAATTCTCAAAGTGTCCACTACCCTACATTTAGAGAATATTCTACGCTCCACTTTGCCCCTTAACCGACCTCCCTGCAGAAGACCGCCCTTTTCTGTGACACCCTACAAAGTCCAGCTGTTCGATGACACAGAGCTGCCTCTTTGTGCGTGCGACATATCACAACAGCCACACTGTCCGTAACAATTATCGTAGATCTCCTTTGACTCTGCTCAAGGCTCGAGCATTTAGAATGGCAAACGTATCCACCCCTTCGCCGTTTTTTGCTTGCCTCCCCTGAGGGAGGGCCGATCTCCACGCCACCTACGTTACGGAGGACGCTCTCTATAAGGCAGGGGCGGAGTGCTCTCGAAATGGGAAATCGTAGTCGCAGACACGTCGTCAAACAACTGCATTCAGCATTCTGAAGTCGGTAGATATTGCGCAGGGGCGCCATTAACGACCTAATTCGTCCCACGAGCGTCCTTTAAGTGGCATCCGCCTCCAGAAGACCGGAGGCGAAGACGGCGGCCGGGGAGGAGGGAGGGCAGGGTACTCGTCGGGAGCGCGAGATTTTTGTCAGCAGGCAATCTGCATAGATTTACATCCGCTTAGTCGCTTAGTTAAACGCTTTATCAAAGTCACCTTCCGCGCACAGGCCCGGAAAGCGCCTCTGGGTAATAGACGGTCATTTCTTGTATGGCCGAGCAGGGTACACCAGAGAAACCTCACGATTCCGCCCTCGTTTTGTCAGCCGTTCATCCCTTACACGGGACTTCAATTATGCTTAAAGCGCGCATCCTGCCTCGATTATGCGCGAACCACGACGGAACCTCTCTGGCCCCCCTCTAATTATCAGCTGTTTTGCCGCCACCGCTCGCAATAAGCGTTCATCTCGAACACGATTCCTCATCACGATCCAAAGTAAAACCTTCGACTAGATGCTCTGTATAATAGAAAAAGATGTTTCGCTGACTGCGAAAGCAAATGTTAGGCTGGTGCAAAAATTCGTTCGCTTAATGTTAGGTCTTTTTTAGGCACCTACTTGGATTTGTATAGAAAAGTAGCAAAGGGTCATAGATAGCTAAGGATACTTTCATTGAAAACCGCTTGTAATATGTTTTTACTTTTAATAAAGACTTTGGTATAATAAACTGTACGAACGTTTGCACCAAGGTAATAGTAGGGTTACGTTAACACCCTAGAGGGCAGAGAAATTTTGTCAAGTCGTGGGTGGGGAATAGTATTTCATATTCGAATGGGACAGTGATGGTTACCCTACAAGTAAAGTTTTTACTGTCACATAGAATGTTTTAAATATAGCGTCCACGAATATGAAAATTAACTTTGCTTTACGAACCCAAAGTTGGTAACAATAGCTGCATTTTGAAATATTTTAAATATTTGAAAGTGTACTTCATCGCGACACAGTTCTATAATTTACGATGTAAAGCTCTTCTAATGATCTTCTCCAATTAAAAGAAGGTAAATCTAACTTACAACCCAAAAAAAAGGTTCTATTTTCATCCCCACTTTGGGACGTAGAATTTCATGAATTACTGAAATAATCAGATCCACGAACTCTGATGAATCCAACATTAAATACGAAATTCAATTAAGGTCAAGCATGGCCAGAGTTTAGATTACAAAAATGGTGGAAGATAAGCTTGAACGTGAACGAGTAATCACTTGAAAATTGGATCTTAACTTGGATCGTGGTAGGATCGCAAAGTACATCAGCTAAAGTGTATTTTTGGATGCAATAGTTAGCTGGAATTTCTTCAAAATTTCAGGTCATTAAGAGAACGTGTCCAGAGTGGTTTGGATGATTATAAAACTAAAGATGACCCCCTGAAATGTGGAGAACACGAAGCCAAAGTGCCTGTAGTTTTCTATTCGAACTTGTTTTAGAATCTCCATTTTACAATTATAATGTATATTAATAATTTTAGACGGAATATCAATATTAGCCACAATAGAACAATGAATATACTCGTTAGAACAGCTGAATATGGCTAAAGAAAGGCCATTACGTCGTTGCACGAGTTCTTCCGACGTCAAACATTTTGCGTCCCTTAGAATGGCGCCCGTGTACCGAAACAAAAGCAATTTGCATTGAAATTACGTTGCATCGGCGCGATAACGAGACGTATATTACGCCGGCGATAAAGCCCATGAGTGAAACGACATTTACGAAATTTATATCCGACCTGGCGTGTTATATTAAAGTGCAGGATGAAGTAATTTACAGTTTGTTACGTTGTTGTTGATTGAAATTACAGACAAACATCGATCTCGCCGGTTTGCCTCGCCTCTGTATTTTAAATGACTGTGAACGAAATGTTTGCAAAGACAACTGCAAAAAGCATGTCGATCAAAGGGGATGATACTTCACATATCCTGTGCGTTGTTGTCAGAAACTGTTGACGAACAACTGTTGAAAATTCTAGACCTAATGTATGCCTTTAAAATTTTAATACTTCTACAGAAGCATCCATGAAACTTTTTCAGAGATTTTAATGAGAGTTTACAAATTTGTGACTGAGGGCAATATTATGGAGCATGTACTTTTTTTTTAAATTAATGTATCCATATCATTCTTAACAGATAATCGATCTTATTTTGAATGCTAATACATTTCATGGAAACTCGAAATTTGTAGAAAAATTGGCTTCTCTTTTTCACACCAGCGACTTTACTGATTTTTTTCCCACAAAAAATAATGTATATTTTCTTCCTTCAGAGATTTTAATGAGAGTTTACAAATTTGTGACTGAGGGCAATATTATGGAGCATGTACTTTCTTTCTTAAAATTAATGTATCCATTTCATTCTTAACAGATAATCGATCTTATTTTGAATGCTAATACATTTCATGGAAACTCGAAATTTGTAGAAAAATTGGCTTCTCTTTTTCACACCAGCGACTTTACTGAATTTTTTCCCACAAAAAATAATGTATATTTTCCTCCTGTTATAAATCCTTATTTCTGCCAGTATTTCGAAAGTCATAAGCAGCATACAAATATTTTCCCCCTGTCACGCGAAGACAGTATTCGTTCAGGCGTCAGGAATCGAACGCCTAAAGCAACAACGGCCCCCGGCGAATTTTTGGCGGTAAGTTGAGAACGTATGTATGACTGGCACTTCAGGAATGATCGCAATAGGGTCGGCGGCGTTTCCTCTGAAAACAGGAATGCACATAGGAAAACACTTGGAAAAAGTGGGGAAACACGCCGAGGGAGCTCGACAGCGCGGAGGGTAACGTCTTTTTCTGTGATGGAGTAGGCCTGGGATTAAATTCCACAGCGGCACGCGTACGTGTTTCTCCTGCGCGGGGGCCGGCGTTGCCCCTGACAGATGGTCGAACTTGTTGAATAATTAAATATGACTTCCACGTTCCCCGAACTAGGCGCCAAATTTTCTCAACTAAACTCAGAGACTCCAATCCATGCTCTTGAATATTTCAACCACCGATTCTGAATATCAAGGTGAACACTGCCCTCGTCTACATAAATGATTAATGTAGGGACCAACAGCTATTTAGGAACACTGAACGAGGGTGAAAAACGAGCTTGAAAGGGGGACGTGTTAGTGGGGGAGGAGGCGGCGAGACAAAATTTCTTCTATCGTGAGAAAAGTGGACGTGAGATTTGCGAAGTGTGAATATACTTATATGAAGAAGAAAAAGGAATGGAGATAGGATTGAACGTGTTGCATCGTATTTTCCGTTAGAACGAGCGAATTGACGCGGCGGTTCGCGCGTTAAACTGCAATCCCGAGAACATAACCGCGAGTTATCACTCTCTCAGAGGCCAACGGAGGATCCGCCATTCCGATCAAATAGTACGCAACGAATCGTCAGGATTTACATATCGCGCTCTATGCGCATCGACATCGTAACGTACGGGAATCTTATGTTCTTGCAACGGGGTATTTGCTTGGATTTACTCCTGACCCTCCACGCGCAAAAATTCAAGAGGACATTGTTCAGTTCAGATTGCCTATCTGAACGACAGAAGTGAACGATATTTATCTCTGATGCAGCTTGGAAATCAATGATAAAGGCATTAATAATATTGAATTCCGTAGTTGGAATTATTACTTTATCATTTATCTCCAACTTATTGGAGTAATTCTCGAAAGGAACGGATTTTTCTTTAGCTTGCAGCGAGAGGCATGCAACTCCATTTTGAACAGTTTTTGAGTTACGACGTGTAATATACGCAAAAAAAATTCTACATCGTTTGGTGCACGTTTGATGCAAATCCGATAACAAGTGAGCGATTTATTGCAAACTTTAAACCTGTTCTGTGCCATATTTTTGTTTCGGACAGTTCCAGATTTGAAAAATTCGCCAAGAATAGAAATAAAAACTTATTAATTCGGTAACTACTACTTATTGCGTGGAAACATATATTTTTCAATTAGTGTCAAAGCAATTTTCAAAGCAATAATTTTATAAACAGTTTTTGCTAATTTACTCGAAGTCGGTAAAGATGGAGCTGCACCCCTCTTGCTGCAAGGTCCTCAATTGTACCCCTAATAGAACTACCCGAAAGTTTGCTCAGAATCTAGACTCTGAATAAAACGACATATCTTGGACTTGATATAGAACTGGCATAAACTTCACAAACATGTTTGGAGTTTAACTAGAACACACTGGACTCCTTGAGAATAAATTCAAACTGTGTGTCGCGCGCATCGTCTGCCCGTGATGTATCACGTAGTCTGTACACAGGATGTAAAAGTAACCACTATACAATAGTAAATGACACGGTTCTAATACCCCTGTGTATAACACCTTGCACATGAAACTGTGTAAGTAGACCAGAACATGTAATTACGCGAATCACCCATTAGTACCAAGTACAACCACAAACCATCAACCATCGTTCATTCGCATCTCACTACGAATCTGAAAGATGCTCGAGGACCAGTGGCATATCCTTACTCCCTTCTGTTCTTATTGATCCGTTCCCCATTACACGCGACACGTTTCTCAAGCCTGACTGACAACAGTGCGAAAGGACAGTCTTAGGAGGGCACTCGTATCGGAAGAAAGTAACGAGTTGCCGCGTCGGGCGGTTTACACAGATTCGAGATGATGCATCGCGGGCCGAGTTAGGTAAACGCTGCATTTGCATCTAAAAGAGTCTGTCAGTAGTTTATATGAAAATGTGAAATGAAACAGTATTTCACATTGGATCCCCTTCTGCGGTGTACCCTTGCCTCCCCCCCCCCGCCCCGTTTCTCCTCCAGCGCCGTTACCTTTCCGTTCTCCCTTCGCGGTCCTGCTCTCCCTCTAAGCCGTTCACCGTTCACTGTCTACACGAACCACAGCACAAACGCATCGGCCAGAATCAATTTTCTTCCTTCCACGGAGAAATTGGAAGGTTACTACAAATATTTGCCCAGACGCATTAAGGGCACGCAGTGTACCGTGGAAAAACCATGGGCTATTTACGATCGATTATCTCCGATCAATATTTTGCCGCGAAATTGGGGGAGCCACTGTTCCCAGCCACCGAATCCGAGGATTCGTTTGGGTGAACATCTGGCACAAATTCTGTTGGAGCTCGGATATTCCTCGCCTAAATTATTCAATCGGGAAAGGACAAACGAAACTTCTTTTCGTTAATATAGTTTGGTAGGTAAAGGGATTAATAAATTAACAATGGTGGATAATAATGGCGAAGTGGTTTGAAGGAATGGTTAAGAATTCCGGTGAATTCGGTTTCGGATGGAGGTATGAGGTTTTCGTTATTTCAATATGTCCTAAAATTGTGGTACACAGCGAAATATGTAAATTCTTCGTGCAAGGGAAATGGAAAAAATGTATAAAGAAACATTTTAAGTTAAACGATTTTAAAATGCACTAAAAACTAAAGAAGAATTCTCTTCTTGTACTAAAATTGCGATGGTGATATGTCACTCTAAAGAAAATCGTGGGGCAAGTAATTTCATCGCTTTTCATTCATCGCTCATTTCGAGGCTTGATTCTGTATTAAACTGAATCGTATTCTTTTATGAAATATCCGGTCCCATGATTTTCTTTAAAGTGACACATCACCATCGTAACTGTAGTACAAGAAAATAATTACTTTTTAGTTTTTAGTGTATTTTAAAATCGTTTAATTTAAATTTTTTTATATATATTTTTATTTTCTAGTTTTTAGTGTTTGTGAATTTTTTATATTTTTTACTTTTTTTCATAAATTTGTATTGTCATCCAAACTACGCACGCCTGCAAAGTTTCGAGTCTATTGGATAGTTGGAAGTGGGTTAAAATTGAGTTTCCAGATTTGAACCAAACATGATACAAACAAACAAACAAACAGAGAATCGAAACTAAGTAAAATCGTTTAAAAATCGCTTACCACTTCCCAACTCCAGGCTCTGTAATCAGGATACAGACAGTTCGTACCTGCACCGAGGAACTTAAATAAAAGCGACGTAACACCACTGACGTTTTAATTGTAACTTTATAAACTTTATAAACCAACAAAAAATCACAAGATATATTTTTCGAGACCGAAACAATACTGACGGCTCGAAGTTACGTTACCCGTTACAGAAATATTAGTGTTTCCTTCGAAATTCGGTACAGGTAGTTAAGGGGACTAGGCAGTCGAAAAATCGATTTTTATTGCACTTTCCGAAAGTACTATCTTTCCTGAATAAAGTGCCGCTTGGTTTATAGTAAAATTCGCGACATTGTAGATTTGGCAGCTAAAAACGTCAAGCGGCAACCTATAGCGTTGCCTTTGCCCAGAAACTTTAAACGCGTTTTTCTCGAATATTTTTTTCTCTTAATTTTTTCCTGATTGCGAACGAATAGAGGTTCAAATCAACTTGGAAAAAATTACAGTATGTGTAAAACATGTGCCATTTCCTGGAAAACCTCTCATATGGTACGTAAAAATTCGAGATTTTCATAAAGAAAATTAAAAGGGTCACCTGATTTTAGTAGCGCACAAACAAGAACGAATTTTTCTCGAAAAAATCGCCGTTTTTCAGCCACCAATCGCATAATTTTGATTCAATTTTTGTTTTTATAGGTTTGCCCGGAAACTATGAATCCAAAAAACAAGAATCACACCTTGAAATCGGATTACGTCATATTTTAAGACCGATATTAAAGGCAAAACGACGGAAAAACGTTTAAATGTTTACCCGTCTGCAGCGCAATTTTTAAAGCACATATATATTTCTTACCATTTTTTTTCAATCTGTATGGTAGTAATAAACATTGCGTAAAAGGATACATCTGGATTTGCTTTAATTTTTTTGCAAATAAATAAAGTACAGAGTCTCTTTTTCGCTAAAAACGACTGTCTAAGTACTCTAAGTAGTCGCCTTAAGAAAGTGTAGCGAGCTCCGGAATACCGAAACGTTCTAGACAAACAGATTCGTTAATCCCTTCTTTTAATCGACGCGCTACAATTATTCTAAACTCCTTTCAAACTCAATTTCCCCTTCCTCCTCTCCCTTTTAATAAAGTCCCCGTATCTATGCGAGCCCGACAAGAAGTTGCCTAATGTGCTCTGTAGAAGGAATTACTGATTTGATTAGTAACGCAGGCGCCGACAGGAGCCTCGGTGTAAGACGATGAAGTAATTACGGATGCGTATTTCAAAACGGCTCGGGTTCTTGCATATTAACAGCGGCTGGCGTGGAAGGAACGTTAATAATCACTTAACGGGCTTTAAAGTTGCATCGCGTAGGTCGGCGGGGCTTAGTTTCGTTCAAGATTTATGGCTGTGCAGTTTCGAGAACGCCCACGGTACATAGCTATACGTTCGCATCGTTTCGGTGGCGCGCTGGTTTTCAGCGTTGCCTCCGGAGTACGCGTCGTAACATTCATCGGGATTACTACTGCTTAAGCCGTGTGTATATATTTGAGAAAAGCGGCGTGGCCCCTCCCGTTTTAATTCATAAATTACGGTATCGTTCAGCGTGTCGTGAATCGTCGTGTCCTGCTTAAAATTTTCGGCGCCCGTTACAAAATTTTTCGGAACGACTTTGCGCGAGGTCAAACACGTAGCACGTTAAAGCTTTGGGAGATTACACGTAAGACGTGAGATGTTCAACGGTTGCGACGCCCCTTACAGACATAGCTATATAATTAAAATAAGAAATGGCAGATGTTTAAAGAAATGTTACCATATTTTAGGTGTGTTTAAATTATCTTATTTTACTTCTTAATTTCTATTTCTGCAATGGCTGGTTGTATCTATAATTATTATTGTTATTATTGATAGCTAGTATTAATTATGTAAATATAAAAATAAATTTGCATTTGTAAAAGCAGAAAATATATATTAGAAGTCAACTTTAGCATAAAAAAATTTCTCAAATTTTATATTTTATAATTTTCTCCTTTTCTTGTCATTTTAATTTTGAAATCCACAGTCAGCAAACATGCGCTAGTGGCGCCCTCTGCGCTGAGCTTTGCGCCAGCTTCCCCATTATCAATGTTACAGCATTCCATCGTTTATGACGTTTCGATACCGCCAGCCACCACCCTTAATCGCGCTTGCACTCGTACATAACCACCATCAAAGTGAAGTCACCGAAGCTCCGCTAACGCCCCCGTTTCTTCGATCGGTGGCACGACAAATTACAAGAAACGACGGATCGCGCAGTAATCAGCAGAGTGTGGAGGCGATAAAAAGAACTCTAACTGCCCCTGGAGCCTGCGGCCAATACAGCGGCCTCGAGCCGCCGCGCCGGCTGCATTGGAAGGAGCAAGGTGGATAGAGGGTCTCCCCAACTCCCTTTAACAGTTTGGCGTGCAGCTTCGCTATTATGCCGATGGAGGAATTAGTTTTGTGGACGGAACGGCCGGTTATTACTGACCCCGTCGTGGAGCTCAGCCAGGGTTCTTTATTATTAACTTTACCATTTGCAACGGGGCCACGGAAGCAGCCACTCGAGAGCACACGGCCTAACTACGAGCCTGCCAATGGGTGTGTTCCAGCGAAACGACTGGCTTTGCATTCCTCCTGTCTCGGCTACTTCTTCCATGGGATCGCCTTCCGCTATAAACCTTCTAATTAACGACGACTGCGGCCCTGATAAGGGCCCCCGCCCCTCTGCGACCCCTACAACCCGGCCTGGCACCCTTTATCCTCATCTATCTTTCATGCGCTATCTTGGCGTCTTATTATTCGACTGCAGATATGCTGTACTGACCTGTTTACGGCTGAATAATTATGTTAAGTGAATATCAGTCAGACCTCCCTCTTCTCGCTATTCAGCGCATCCCTCCAGCGATTTCTATAGGGAATAGCGAGAGGGGTTAATTGATTTCGATGCCGGATTATGTATTTGTTATAGAAACGCTCCTATTACGCAATAACGCAGGTTAATTGGAAGAATTGCATCAGGTTTCCGTATGAAAGCAGATTTGGATTTAGTTTACACATAGTTGTGGATGGTGGAATGTAAACTGAGTCGAGTTTGGTACCGTTAAAATCGGTACGTAATTTTCTAACTAGGAAAATTACAATTCCGAGCACGCTCAGGTACCAGTTCAATTCTAGTTAACTTCCAAATTCGTCGGTCCCATTCGGCTCTGAAATATTATATTGTTCTGATTTATAGGAACAGTTTAGGCAGCGCAAGGCTTTCCTTCTGCTGAGAATGCTCTGCTTATTTCTCCCCGAGCAAACATTCGGGAATCTCGGGCAATACTTTTGATGAGCAGTCAAAAATGGAAAATTAGATAATGGTGAGTGTTTGAAGAAATAGTTGCGTTTTTCGGTAAAAAAATTTAACGTTAATTGTGCAATAAAACTTATTAAATTTAATAATATTATTCCGGATTGAGGTCCATCCATAACGTAATTTTATTAAACACACCAGGTCTCCCCTTAAATCTACGACTCATAAACCTATTACAACCCCCAAAAATCCAAAAGTAAAGATAATCCCCACACCACTTTCGTCTGAAACAAACACTTTCCCTATAAAATAAACTGCTCAGCTAAATGAATCGTTACAAAAATTACAAATGACCCAGCCGGAAATCCATTAAAAGCGCGGCGTTTTTCGACAGTTTCGGGAGCTGTCGCTCCGCCTAACGCCGCCGCCGCCGGGCAAAAATTTATCGCGGAATTAGCAAATGTAATTGTCGCGGAACGAATCAGCGGAATCTGGTTCGTTAAGCGCGCTTCGGTATCGCGGCGCGGCGGCCCCGCGGAGATACCGCGACACGGGATGAAAAATATTCGTTTACCGTAACGAAATACGCGTTTAAAAACGATATTCATTACACTGTAAATACATCCGACGCGAACGATGTGCGCCGCCGGCCCCGCGATTTCGGTGTGCCGTTTATCTTTCTGTTTACGATCATCGCTCCACCGCTAAATATAAATCAATAGAGAAGCGGGGGAGGACCGTATAAATAAACGCGTAAAACTCTAATTGATATATCAAAGCTACGGGAATCGGCTGGATTGAATCGGTCGTTCCGCCAGCGCCCCGTCATCCAGGGAAGCAAGTGCAAAAATATGCCACCGCCCATCGAAATTCTGTCTAGCGGATGATAATGAAAAGCGCACTTAAACGATTCCGGCGAAATTAATAGGGTGCGCTGACTGTATATCGGCGGCAAGTTTCTGCATGGTACACAACAGAGGCGCAAACTATCTGGCCCGAGATGTTTATCGCTGCGCGCGTACCCTGTCAAGCAGAGAAAAATATGGGGAACAGACGAAAATATGAACGCAGCCTGTGTTACCATTGTTCCTTATGCAGAGTTACGTATGTTGTTTCCGTTCCGAGGTATGTATTCACGACCCCGTTCTCGCCCGCTCGAGGGGTGCCGAATGACTCCGGTGAACGAGGCCTTTGTCACTCGTGCGTGTCCCATATCTTCGGAGAAAATAACCCACTTAAGCTGTTACGCGAATAAGGAGGCGTGCTCGAAGTGGTGACGGGGCCAGAGAAAGATGCACGGAGGAGCAGCGACGGGGGCACCTGGGGGGGGCAGAAAAGGGTCATGGGGAGGTGGGTTGCTCGTCCTCCGTAAAATTACTCCTGGCCATCGTTTACCCCCATCCCTCGCTTTCATGGACGTGGAGGATATGTGCGAGTGTGCGTGTATAAGGGCCAGAGGATGGTGAGGTAGGACAGAACGGAGGGAATCTTTCGTGACAAAGTGCAGAGAGGTGGGGAGGGAACCGTCATGGGGCCTAGATAGTTCTATGTACATCTACTTAATGCCTGCTGCTATCCGGAACAAATTACTCGAGGGACCGGGAAATTAAGTCGACATCTTCTCGGGCTCCGGCACGCAGGGATTAGTTAGCATAGAGAGACATTCTTCCGTCCTATGAACAACCGTTTCCCTTTTGTTCCTTTGCAAATTGCACGTACCCTCCGCGGTGTCCGGATGTCGTTATTGCGCAGCTGCTGCGACACCCCTGTTAGTAAATAACTTGCCACCGTGGTTCACTCGTTCTTCTGTGATTGTACTATGTAGCCGGTAGTACGCGGATTTGCGGAGGAGGCGCTGGCGTCTTCTTCTCTAGCACTTGAGAGTTTTTAACCGCTTTAAATGCGACGGAGGGGAGGCTGAAGGCAAGTAGAGTCTTGGGGGAGTTTTGAAAAATTGAAGAGTCCTTGTAGAAAACACTAAGTGGCAAAATTTAAAAAAATATATTTTTTAGCAGAAAATGTGTATAGTAGATACAGGATTTCATTTTTGGCCACTTACAGTGCTTTCTACAAGGACTCTTCAATTATAGTATAACGCAAATACTACTCGTGCAAGTTTTTTGGAGTAGGGCTGTAATGAAGATTAAATTAATACAGTTTGTTACCGTTAAAGGGGGTAACTTTGACCACAAGACTAGATTTTAAAAGAAATTCATCTGGCATTTATTGTATAACAGGTATTATTCTCAGACAAAGTACCATGGATAGCTTTAAGGGGGGATTCTCGCGTAACAACCCCCTAAAACAATTGATATATATGAATTTTTGAAAAAAAATTTGTTATTATTGAATTAAACTCTTTTAGGATATAAGGAGGCATCTTTAAACTTGCAGATTTTTTTTATGTCGATCCTTATTATTTATTAATTATATTAACAATAATTTGTTAAAAAAAATCGTAAATATCAGGTACTTTTGGGGCTGTTACAGAAGAATCCTCGTTTATTGCCTACCTCAAGATGCAACTTGCCTGAGAATAATACATGTTATACAATAGGTGCTGAAGGAATTTGTTTTAAAATTTAGTTTCATGGTCAAAGTTACCCCAGTGATCAAAGTTATCCCATTTGACGGTATCTGGATGCGGACAATCTAGACATTTCTACATTTAGGTTAAAAGTCTTTGTACACACTACTGCATGCGAAGTTTCATAAACAGATTTCCCTGAGATTGCTGAACACAGAAGAATTTGTATTTTCCTCGTGTTTAGCCGAGTAGCTTTTGCACTCAAATATGTACCCACCTATGCACACAAATAAGAGAAACCGAAATTTGCCTAAAATATTCAAATAAAAATCTTATTTTAAATTGGGCAAGATTATACTAAAACTAAACCACAAAAGTGGCAAGATTTATTCAAAACATTTAATAAGTTTCATGTCACAACGCGCGCAGCCAAATCAAGCTTCCACGTACAGGAAAACTGCATCCCCTTTAAAGATCGGCAATGCAAACAATGGAAACCAAGCAACCCCTCCCCCACATTGGTTTTAACGTAATTGCTTGCCGAAAGAAAGGCCAATGATATATATATACCACGGCCAAAAGCGGACCAAGAAAACGGCAGAACCGTCCTCGGCTTAATATATGTAGATTATCTTCAGGAAGCTGCGTTCCCGGCGAAGATATTTACTACAGCGTGAGTAGCGAAGTTCGGAGCTAATGGCATCCGAGATCGCTTCCAACAGCACGATGGGAAGAGCCAGCTTCCGATCGCTATTTGCATTGTTCTTCCTCCCGTGACTAGACACAGATTGAGCCAGACTTGGGTCGAGGAGGATCTCTTAAATGCATCGATCTCGATATCGGTAATATCCAAAAGTGGTTTCTCACGTTCGAGCACTTCTTCTCCTCCCCTTCCTCCACGTTCGTCGTCTCTCTGTTTCGCGAAAACTACCATCTCTTGATTCATCACGGTATTGAAGACGATGGACTCTGAATATTTCATGCTCGGAGATGGACGATATTTCTGCTTCGTCTGTTTAGAATAGCGTGAATTCGGTTCGAAGATATTCGTACTGGCGGATTGAAATGCCTCGCGAATAGTTTACTGGTTAATTCTTACTTAGGTGAACTTAGCGTAACTTAAAATTTAAATAAATTTTCTTAATTCTGGGCATGTTCGTTATATCGGAGTGACTTTTTCTTAAAAGTATGTTTGCTCTGTACGGCAACAGTGTATAATAAATTATGCTCCCGCTTCGTCTGGAATAATGATCCCAGACGTATTAAGAAAAATCCCCGCGACAGAATTCGGCACCGCAGCGGCGCCGAATCGGAAGATCAGCGACGTGGCCCCGAGCGAAAGGTTGAAACGATTTTTCCAAAATCCCGAATGCAAAGCGAAACCGAGCGAGGCCATCGATTGGGTGGCCGTTATTCCGTTGGGGGGCTCGTTTCACGCCCTTCGCACGGTCAATTCCCCGCGACTATCAAGAAACTCCGGACGAGCGTAAGCCGCACAATGCGCCGCCGTGGGTATCGATGGAAATTGAATCTGGCGTATCGCTGGCAACTGCGGGGGGGGGGGGAGAGGGTGGATTCGTCAAGTCGAAAGTTTTCATCGAGAAAGGGTAGAGACCAGAGGAGCAGGGCGGAGGGAAGCGTGTACCAAAGAGAGCGGGAGGGTGGACCCGACGGGGATGGTGTAGCCGGTGCGAACTGCCAAGCCAATGGTAGTCAGGAAGCACTTGGGCGCCGCTTTACAGACGACCAAAGGACTCCATTCGAACGGCGAGGCAAACCAAACAAAACCGTGCCGAAGCTGAGGGAGGCTCGGCTGGAATCAACTAAGCCAAACCCATCGAGAGCTGGCTAAACGGCAAACTTATCTAATCCAACTTCCTTGACGCGGGGAAGAAACCGGGCGCAGGGTGGAGACACCGAGAGTGCTACGGAGAGAGAGGAAAAACGGGTCGAAAGATAGATAAACGGGGATGGCGAGGTGTTCGAAAAGTGGGAGGAGGCCTCCGGCGCAGAAGATACCTGCGCTCGGCGTTAGGTTCTTGCCGGCGTGGTACGAAGTTTGCTCGGCGTGGCTGGGCCCCCGAGCTTTCGCTGAGCTCTTTAATTACTCCAGAAGGAACACGGCACGCTGTTTAATCAGCCGTTCGCCGGCTCCTGGTGTACCGAGAGCTCGACTGCCGGCGCCAAGGACTATAAAAGTGCTGGGCGAAAGGACAATATTTGCGGAGGCAGCGTTAACCGCGAATCAGTTCGCGGGGATTAATGGCATTCTGGTGAAGGATGGTGGTTTATCAGAAACTACTACGCAGAAAAGGGGCTTTCGCTTCTGTTGGCCGACCAGTGTACTTCTTTGCTGATCGGTATCGCTTTAAACATGTCTCTGATTATTACTGCGACTTGCCACATACCGTGGCGACACTTTAGCTACCCTGACGCAGGATAAATTGGCGGTTTGGTGCATCTCTTGGGTTTCGATTTACACAGGATTCTGCAGTAAAATTTTATTTGTTATCTCTCCGCAGTAAAAGAAGTAACTAGCGAGATATCATCATAGGATTATAATCGGTCACCCTGTATTATAAACAAAAAGTATTACAAACATTTCTGTCAAACTTTCGACTCAAACTCCTTTACCAAGCTTCTGTCAGTGTTGATAATTTCCTGGCAAGCCTATCAACCTACTCCAAGAAAATTGGTGCAAATAGGAACTCGTTAAATGTTGCACCAGAGTTTAACGCATGCACATCAAATACTTATTGCCTATTTCAAGCAGTTAAAGTGGAACTGGTGAAACGGCATATTCAGCGAGCTACCCTCTGCCAGCTCAAAGAAGGAGCAAACACACCTGTAGCGACGAAAGGCATACGATACACAGAAGGTACACAAGAAAGCTACCGCCCGTCGACTATGTACATACACGCAAAGTTTGCGCCTCGAGGAACGTTTGAACAACCCAGTATCCGAAAACCGCGACAAGTGATGCAGATTCGTAATCAATAACCGGCCGACACTCCTGTCCGATCCGCTCCTGGGAGGCACCGCAGCTGCAGCCAAGTGAAGTACTATCATTTTCCAATCTCACGAAGTACGATTCGTTTTATAAGCCACCGTTAATCGCGGTGAACCTAGGCAACTGTTTGGCGGCCCCGCGGGATGCCAAGGGGTACAGAGTAGTAGCGATTTGGAGATAAGATTTCGAGGCTTGTTGGTGCAACCTGACCAACGTTAAACCCCAAATCCCTACGCGACTATCCAAGTTGAGCCTTGCGGTGTTGTGGCGGCATTGGCCGACCGCTCCGCAGGATCTATCTCGAGAAATCCATCCCCTCGCGTCTCGAGGAGCGTCGCAGTTAACTGAATGCTGTTCAATGCACGTTCACCGCACTGGTCACCTGAGCACCTTGGGGGCCCTGATCCCCCATGGAAGTGGGTACACCGTCGTCGAGCATTCGCTCCTCAGCGCCTGTAATCGTCGCCGAATAGTACCGCCAGCAAATGTCTTACCTTAGTACCCACTGTTCACGGGCGTTTGCCTTTGGAATCCCTTGTTCGTTTACTTTGTCGCACGGGATTCTAAAGTGGGCGATGATTTTAGGGGTTTCTGTAGAAGAAGGGTGGTGGTCGTGGAAAATATTGTAACAAGTGTACGCGCAGTAGATTCATACGATATGGGAACGAGCGGTCTGCTTGTGAATTTTAATGACAGTGCAGCTTTTCGTCAGAGTTGGGCATTAACTAAATAAAATATTATTTAAATAACGGATCGAATAAAAGTTACTTTATCTTTAGATTATTCGACGAATAAAGTTCACATGACGAATAAATTTTCACACTTTTAATCGTTATTCGAAATTTTATTTAAATTAAATTTTTGTCCATCTCTGCTTTTCGTATTGAAAATTGTGGTGGATATTAAAAAATTGTAGGAGAATAGCATGAGGAATACCACGCTGCTATGAGACTCACAACTGGGACTTTTGATGTACATACTCAGTAAAATGATCTGGTGTGAAAATAATTAGCTTTTGATTTAAGATCGGTAGAAAAACACGATGGCATATTTTTAATGGCAGGATGGCAAGTGTGCCAATTTTAGGATAAACGATTTCTCTGGAAAGAAGTATCAGTATTGCAACCACCTCCATCTGTTCTATACATATTTCTGCTGCAATTATTTTATCTGTCCTGTTTCGGGACTTTTTATATGGTATAATAAAATCGTATTATTTAGCAGCTTTAACACCACGTCAGTATATTTTCAGGAAAAGTGATGTGGACGACGATATCACCTACCTACCACAATATTTAACACTTTAATTTTATCACGCTAAGATTCAGGGAAAGTGGGCTTAAAAAATCGTACCGATTGTGGGTCGGCGTTAAAGATTGAAAGCCCCGCTATCATAGGTCTTGAGAGCGGCCTGGCCGACTTTCCATATCGCCCCGTTATCCTGTCAGTGATTAATTAATTCATTATCGCCGGACTGATTACGCGCAGAGTCGTACCACTTCGTCAAGCCCAGCGACAAAGTCAACAATATGGCCGTTTAAAGAGTCACGCCCATGAAAGCCCTTGTCACCTGTCACGGCAGCGGTTAGCCGCTCGTTTTTATTGCAACTGCTCGTAAAAGGATGAAAAATTGATGACGTTTCTACAAAATCCTGGACCCCAATCTTGGGCAAGTATGATACTTGCTGCATGGTTTGATTTGTGAATTTGTGATTTTATATAATATGTTTAATATCGCACTGTATTACTATATTAATACTATTCTTTCAAATACCTTAAAGTGTCTTAAAGAAAGTATATACAACAAATTTTATTAAGTTAAACGATTTTATTTAACTTGATCAAAAATGCACTAAAAACTAAAAAAAGAATTATTTTCTTTTACTACAATTGCGATGGTGATATGTCACTTTAAATAAAATCGTGGAGCAGGGTATTTCACAACAAATTCATTTCGACGCTTGTATTAAATTGAGTTATTTCGATTGTGTATTAAATTGATTCATATCCTGCCACGAGAAAAATCCTGCCCGACGATTTTATATAAAGTGACATATCACCGTCGTAATAGTAGCAGAAGAAAATAATTATTGTTTTAGTTTTGGGTGCATTTTTGATCAAGTTAAATTGAATCGTTTAACTTGAAAATGTTTTCACTCGAATTTTTCTAAGGATCAAGGATACCATAAGTCACTGTCAACGTGAAAAAAACTGCGCGCATTCAAACTTCAAGCAAGAATGGAAATTTTCGAAACTTGAATTTTGAATGCGCGCAATTTTGTTAAATTTTGACTTACGTAGCTAATTCTGGCACCTGCGATAGCGGTACTCATAATGATTCAGAATCAGCTTGTTTTTTTTGTTTCAGATGAGTCTGTGAGCTGAAATCACTCCCGCCAGGGAGGTACTTCTTTTCAAAGGCACGATTTCGAACTGCAGATAACATTGAAAAAACACAATTAAAAGTGTATTTAAAAAATTGTTCCGTATACATTACAAGTAGCTTAATAAATGAAAAAAAAGTTTGACGTTGTTATTCATTGTATTCACTGATAAAAAAAAGCCTGAATGTTACCGAATTTTGCCACGTGATTACCAGAATGACCCCTTAACTACTACTAACTCTCATCTCAAGAAATATCCTCATACAACCGTGACAAGACTAATTACACGTTGCCACGTAACAGCATAAATTACTGCAACCTACATAACCCTCGAAACGATCCTAATTCGTGTGTATCTTAATCCCAACTGCCGCGTCAATTTCGTTCGCTTAACCGCGATAACCAACTTCCAAAGCGACTTATCGCGAGAGGGATGAGAAAGGCGAAGCAACGGTGCCCTGTCGCGAGAGGAGAAGCCTCTGCTCGGGAAAGAGAAAAACGAAGACACAGGGGTCGCAATGAAGAGGATGAAACCGATCGAGGGTAACGACGAAGGGATTCCGACTCTTAAGGGACAGGGTGGAAGGGACAAGCGCGGAGGGACACCGGCAATAAAAAGCACACCGCCGCAGACATTACTGGGACGAGAAATTGATGTTTGTTGCCGTGGCTTTTTGCAGCCGATTACCAGGATCACCTTTATGAAACCAGCCAGCGATCCCACCGCACGGTCCAATCGCCAGCACCGTAAACACCGCCGATCCGCCAATTATTGAACGCGCGGCCCGATTATCGGCCGAATGCGTTCCAACCGTCGACTTCCGGTTTCGCGGGGCGACGAGATTTTTCGGGAATCGAGCCGCCCCGCGCGCGACCACCGGCTTCCTGTCGATATCCCGCTGAAATTACGAACAGCTGGACGCGGAATGGCTGGATCGCGACAGAGAATCGGGAAAATTCCGGGGGCACTTTTTCGCGTGCCAGCATATTGCGAGTGGCGATTGGTTTCGTATGCTCGATAATTTTTAGAGGATGATGGTGATGGGACTAATTATGCGGGGGCGGACTGGCGGCATTTGTCGAAGGGGATATCCTGATTCGGCGCCTGTGCGCGCGTATCAGTTCCGTGACGGTTCCGTCGGTGTCGATTGTCTCTTTGTTTCGGTGTCGGCAAATGACACGGACAAGTGCGAACTGCTGCGTTCCGAAACAGGCAAACTACAATTTTAACCCATCACAAATCCATAAAAAGTCGCTGTGTTGCATAATAGTAGCAATCCAGAAATGATCCGTCACGTACAAATAGTTCAGTTTTTCAAGTTTTTCTAGTTGCATAACTGAAACACTAAATAATAAAAAGTAAAGAATAAAAAGTAAATAATAAAAAGTATATAATAAAAAGTAAATAGTAAAAAGTAAATAGTAAAAAGTAAATAATAAAAAGTAAATAATAAAAAGTAAATAATAAAAAGTAAATAATAAAAAGTAAATAATAAAAAGTAAATAATAAAAAGTAAATAATAAAAAGTAAATAATAAAAAGTAAATAATAAAAAGTAAATAATAAAAAGTAAATAATGAAAAGTAAATAATAAAAAGTAAATAATGAAAAGTAAATAATAAAAAGTAAATAATAAAAAGTAAATAATAAAAAGTAAATAATAAAACAGTAAATAAATAATAAACAGTAAATAATAAAAAGAATATTTTTAAGTTAAACGATTTTAGTTATAATTTTTTTTTGTATATTTTTTTTAGTACTTAGTGACAATGAAGGCACTGAACCATCGCGGAACTGATATGTGCGTAGACCTTTAGGACAGGGTACTAATTTGAGTATAGGTCTACCAAGCACTGGTGAGCAGTCTTTGTATGTGAATGTAGAAACGTGGGAGATGGATATAAGCGAATTCCACGGGGATGGGGGTGATTAAAGAAGTGTATTCGGAAATTTAGTGCTGAGTTATTAGTGTTTAGTGGGTGGTGACTAAGGACCTCGTATGGACGCCTCTGTTTCATAATCTCTTATCGGAAACGTTTTTGCAAACCTCAATATTGCTTGATATAAATGCAGTGTTTTTTTTTAAAATAATGTAATGGAATTTAAAAAGTACCTATTCTACGATTTTAATTTAGCATGGTTCGAGAAATACCTAATAGATATGAGTGAAATATGGATGGAATATGATGATGGAACTGTGTCTGTTCGCTTTGCATTTTACTCTTTTCAATAATTGCTTGAAAAGTATGAAATTTTCAGATTCATGTTTCAGAGACTGTTTTCTACGCGAAACACGGCGTGCATTTGCCGATTTCAGAACTTGCATGAATCAATTACGTGTTTGCGAGTTCAAGTTCGACGAACTTTTCTGAATTTCAGGTTGCACAGGGTGAGAGGCATGATTAACGATCAACGATGTTTGCAAATGACGGTGCTTACGCTGGAGATGCCATTTAATGCTCCCAATGACCATTCACTAAGGCAATTTAGTAGAGCTTCGTCAGATTATTAACGCGGCGACAAGCGATTCGTCATCGAGGCGAAGGTTGTATAAAGTTCCCCGTTCAATGCAGAAATTACTCTGAATCTTTAGCAATAACACTTCAGTGAAAGGGTATTTTGTTCTTTAGCCTGGCGTAGCAACTATTTCTGCATCACCCAATACAACCAAAATTAAATATGTCGTATTAATAATACGAGACATATTTAAACCGTGCTTTAGGGCAGAGATATACAATATTCACTAAATTCGAGTAAAAACTGTGTGCGTAACTGATAAATTAAAAAATTAATCCAATCAAAGGCAGACCCAATTAGAGTACCTCTACGCAAAGAATTTCAACACATTAACAGAATCATAAAGAGAACTTAAATAATGACGAATAAGACAAAAAAAAACAATAACTACTTTTATCAGCATACATTAGCAAAAAAAATTCCCCAAAGTCCTAATATATATTCAAATCTTCTTGGAAAATTTATATGAATTAATTTTTAAAAATTGAAACAGTTCTTCCTGTGTTATAAACTCCTTCAACAACGAGACACAAATACCAATCGGATATCACTCGCCAGAGGAGGCGACGACTGTCGCGAATAACTTTCACGGACCACGTTAATCGACATCCAGCGAAATTAAAGAGCGATTCGGGGGAAGCTTTGAGCACAGGCTTAAGGGGGCTTTCACCTGAAAAAGCCTGTTAGATTTCGAAATGCACGGAATAGAGATCGATATGTCGAGCTGGAACCAGTTTCCTGTGCTCGAATCACGGCATCGTTAAACTGTCGGAAGGTGTTCTTGAAACGCAATAAATCACCGTTCATAGAAATCAGCGGCCTTAGGAGCCCTGTGTCGGCCCGTCGTCGCTTTTCCATGATATCTGCCATTGGCGGAAACGTTTTAGGGCGTCGGAATTACCGGAAATCCTTCTCCTTTGATTCGGCCGCGGCACGCTGGATGAACCACCGTTTCCCAACTCTCGCCGCGTTTCTACGGATAATGTATTATACCTGACGGATATGTCGTTAAAAACACTTTTCTCTGCCCGTACCGCCGCGTATTTCGACTCTGAAAATAGTAGACTTCTATCAAGAACGTCGGAGCACAGATATTCGGCTTACGTTTCTTTTTAATTTCTGCGCGTGGCATGTAGCGGCGGAAGAAGCAGGATAACGATGATCACGCGTAGAAATTTGAAGGATATTAACAGTAGAGAATTACTGCTCTGCTGATTTTGAAGTTTTAATATTCATTGAATTACAATTCTGTTTCAGTGATACTAATCTCTTTCGCAGTTATAATTTTCTTTTTTTTTATATTTGTCTTCTGATTTGTGAGTTTATATTATTTCATGTTTTGCAAGAAAGTTATTAAATTTCATATATGGGATAAATGAATTCTGCTTTTCACTGAAAGCTTCATTTGCAGAGTAAACAAAAATAATCGAAAAATTCTACCAGGCGCGAAATGTCCTTAAAATAATCTTAATACGCAGCTTAGCTGATAACAGCACTGTCTATTGGACGATGAAATATTACAAATTTAGGATGAAGTCATCTTTACTCCTGACAGAAGACCAACCATGTAATTTTCAAACTTTAAAGAAATATCTGCGGTCAGTCCAAAAATTTCTTCCCTTCTGAAACTTGAGTTGATTGGAATGCTCACAGCCCAAGGTAGTCCAAGAGTGTCTTTAAAATAAAAGACTATTTTTTACGAACAGTCTCGTTAAAATTAAGCGTCTCTTGAAAATAAACTTTTCTGTATCTGTGACATATAATATTGAATTCAATTCAAATCAAATCAAATTAAATCAAAGTCAAATAAATGTAGCATATAATTATAGCGTAGATCTTTAAAATAGTGTAGGAAGGATTTCAAAGAATGTAGCTCTGGACAATGTAAACGATGGCTCAAATTTAAAAGTAATAAATGGAATTGCTGGTAAATTTGTATACTTTTACAAAGATTATATTAATTTGAGAAACATTGTGTCGACACAATTTTTAAAACACTGTGCACAGTAGAGGAAACGGCCGAATGTTCGAAATATGATTGACTCGAACTACTAGAGTGCGAGACAAGCAGACTGTGGAGGAGCAAGGGGAAACGGACTACCTATGGTCAGACGCAGGATTCATCCAATACAGCAGACGAAGTATCTCTCTACTATTTTTACTACATGCATTATTCAACATTACAAATTAATTATTACTCGTAATTATTAATGACTGATTAAAATAAATTGCTAATTACTAAGATTAATGAAAACTGTAGTCAAACAAATTTAGCAGCAACTCTATACAAGATTCTTTAATTATATCTGCATTCATCTTTGTAACAGAAGTATGGGATCTTCTTTATTA
This sequence comes from Andrena cerasifolii, assembly GCF_050908995.1. Classification (NCBI taxonomy): domain Eukaryota; kingdom Metazoa; phylum Arthropoda; class Insecta; order Hymenoptera; family Andrenidae; genus Andrena; species Andrena cerasifolii. The sequence goes on along the minus strand of NC_135119.1, from coordinate 20,979,225 downwards.
TGGTATACATACGATTTTCTAATATTTTGTGTTGTATCTGTTATTCATTTGACACATGCTTCAATAGGGATCTATGTTTATTACTGACAAATATATAGGATTTATATTTTAATAAGAGGTTATACATTGCACGGGGACTGACGTGAACCGCGTGAACTGGGGACCGTCACTAACACGACCCAGCCACCTCATAATCCCCGCGAGAGATGGCGCAGTGCGCTTCCGAGATGTTCCGGCGAGTTCTCAATACGCAACATTATGAAATTTAATTTATAAAAAATATGTCAGTGTCATTAGTGTAACATATTTTGCTCAATATCTCGGTCGAACTTCCCCACTCCGAGAGCCATACAAGTCGGCCCCCCGGTCAGCCGGTTCCCCCACTTATTTCTCTCCAGGCGTTGCACGAGTCCCGGCAGGGAGAGTGTGCGGCACCCGGAGGAGAAATTCATACGAGTGAAGTAGGTGTGGAGGGGGCCGTTCTCCTACGGCTCTACGGAGCAGGCGAAGAGGAGAGGGAGCCGCTACTTCGACACCCCTGCCATAGGGTCTAGATAAAAAATCGAAATTGCAAAATTGTGTTTTCTAATGGCGAATTCAGATGCGTAAACAGTTTCACGAAATACCACTTTATTTAAAAAATATATTAATGCAATGTTTTCAGTCCCCAACTTTGGAGGCTATTTTCATCCCCTAGATGTGAACAATGGCCGATGAAAAAGAATACGTGTCGAATATTTTTGACTGCTCCGCCAATCTGCAGAATCTTCTCTCGTCTCTTTGACAAACTAAAATTGCCCAACTCAGTTTCCTTTAATACTTTTGAATCCATGAAAAGCAGACAGATGTTCCACGAGTCTCCATCAATGAGCATCAACCTCTCGTCGATTCGGAACTGATTGAAGCGTCGCGGGGCGGCGGGGAAGCTCAAGGAACCCTGTCATACGTCCCACGAAAAATCGTGGCCGAAACGACGGCTCTTTGTCAAAATCCCCGAGCGGCAGGATTCCACGACAAAAGCGAGCGATTCCCAAAGCGGCGGCTGAAAAATACCTAACGATCCATAGAGGGTCCACGAGTGGCCATATCGTTCCCACGACCGCAGGAAATCCCACGCGGTGCCGCACGGTCGCATCCACCTCGCGTTTCCGTTTTGCATTTCAAATTCCCGCCGGGCTACGCTTACGATTGCGTAAGCGTGCAGCTCAGAGACGATAGCATGCATCGATCTCGGACAGTTTCCATTCGATACGAGTGGAAGGTACATACACCCACCGCCGTTCTACTCGCGCCACATTCCCTAAGAAGATTGAAAGCCCGACTCGGAAATACGATATTCGGGGGCGTGGTGGAAATTTTTGTTTCGAGGATCAAGGACTCCTGGGGGGCGCCGCCCTATCTGCTTCAATGCCGATCTCAGCGGTTCTACTTTAGAAATTCCACCAGGAAACGTCTCTTCGTAGATCTCGTTACGTTCGAGGATGCATCTGACGATGATGTTACGTTGGAGGGCAATGTTGAACGATCGCAGTTATTTTTCTACTGCTTTCTAGCTTGGTATATTCTCTTTGGTGTCTGTATTCCAGTGGGGTTTAATTGGATTTATGTGGAGTAGGGTATAGCCAAAGTGGTGGTAATACACCGAAATTCAAGTTCCAAATGGAAAAGGTGATAGGATTTGAAAATCGTAATAATATCGTCATAGTAGAATTTAGGGGTGGAAGTAGCGAGAAGAAAAGTTCAAAGTCAGAACCCAGGTGATACAATTTCATCTTAAGGATACTGAAAGGTGTTTTAATATTCGCGATATTATAAATTTTAAGAAGATGAAATTGGACAGTGTTTAGACAGTGAGTTTTGATAGTTAAATCATGTTTATTGCTTCTATTAATCTTTAAGAACCTTTCGAGCATCCATATTCCACGAAGCAAACCGAGGAACGTCGTATAATGGAGAAGCGTGGTTGTTCTCGCAACAAGTTGGAACAGAAATTCGTAAGCTTTCTCGAAACAAAAGCTAAAGACAGTTGGCTTTCGTCCAAGTGGTTGTTCAAAGAACGTGGTTACACAGAATTTCACTACCATTGTGTCCATACAAAGAGGAAATCAGCAAAGAGTATTATGCAGCGACTATAACGTGGAAACCGTTCGTTAACAAATCGTACTTCAGTGTAAACTTTCCATGATTTCAGTTCAAGAAGTTAACAGAAAGCAAGAATTCCTTTGTTCACCTATCAGTGGAACTATCGTTACGATAAATATAAAAATTAATGCACGTGTATAAATAAATATTTCTGGAATTCATTTATAGCTTCCACACCAGGAACTAAATGCATCTGCCACATTGTCAGTGGTGTCCATTGAATTCAATATTTATAACATATACCATCCTTCTATCATTAATTTATGTCAATAGCTAATTATGTCAAAGTACAGTAGGACAATACTGTCACCAGTTACACCCAACAATGTCCCACAATTTTAATCGTCAAAAATTAGAACTCAAAAATGTTAAGTATCTCAAGTAACTAAAGATAAATTTCCACTACTACCCTCTGGAAATATTCCACCCCTAACCGGATAAGGATCAAACTTCGAAGTGACTAACAAGAAATGTTCAGCAACACGAAAATTCAGAAAACTTTGAAACCCAGCAGAAATGTAATTCAAGTACGTGTTTTACCGTTTCGGTAATGAAACGGTCCTCAAAGAAATTACGAGTTTTCATATTATTCAGAATATCTGCGAAATCGTCAGAGACATCGAAAAAATGTTTCACGATTTTCGATATCCTACAATATGGCGATAAAGAATTTTTGGGGAAAACGTGCGATGGCGATAAATTTTGAAAAAATTATTTCTTCCAGGAAAATTTTTATCGCCACATTATAGGATATCGAAAACCATCGCAGTGGTTTGGCAATACTTCGTGGAGAACTGAAGAAATTATTGATCTCCGTTTGAGTTCACAAGACTAAAGAGTGAAGCACAAGTCCCATTCATGATACGTTACTGAGGAAGGGTCAGAGCTCCGTGCGAGATGGTGTCTGATAACGGAGACAGCAGCAGGGGGATAGACGAAGGCCGAAGAAGAGGACGCCGGGGGAGTCGGGTGGGGTAAAAGGCGGTTTGCGGTGGGATGTGGTAAGCGGCAATGAATTAATCGCCGTGAACAGTGCAAGCTCGGTCCAACCCCCCGACCAAAATCCCATGCTAGCCCTGCACCCTCTCCCCCATCGTCCCGTAAGCCTCCCTAAAACCCCTAATGCTGGCTACCACAGCCACCGCCCCCGACTCTGTCGTTTCGACTGCACTATCAACAATCGCCCGCTATCTATGACCCCGTATTAGCCGAAGAAACGTCGCTAACCATTCGTCGTCGTCGGAATTTTAAATTTCGCGGCTGATCCCTGCGGCGTGCGAAACGTTTCATTAACGATTCAGTGGCTGCGACCACGCCGGGATGTGACTGTATAGGCGAGCTTCTTGATGAAGATGTCCGATGCTGTCTCTAGAGAAGATACTTCGTAACGTGTCCGGTTGAAGAGATTTTAAATGTCCTTTGTATGAATAATGAGAAATCCACTGATCCGGGATTATCGAAGCTGAGAGTTGAGTGATAACACAGTGGAAAGTTGTCTCTAGGTGATTTTGTATTTTGGGGGATTTTGGAAATTAGTGGACTGTACCTAAACGACCTAAATTCGTAGATTTTAGCAGAATTAAGGACAAACTCAGTATTTTTTTAAAACAGATAAGTAAAAGCTCAAGCTTAATAAGTTCAAAGTTCATATTTTATATAGCCAATATAACACCACAGCAGAGTTGAGCATTGACTAAGTAAAGACTTATATTAATAACGGATCAAATAAGAGATACTTTTAGTTCAGATTATTTGACGAATGAAGTTAATTTTTTTATTCCACGAAAATTTATTCATCGAATAAATTTAACCCGGATCAATTCTATTCGACACATGGCGAATAATTTTAACTTTTATTCGTTATTCGAAATTTTATTTAAATAAAAATTTTGTTCATCTCTGCACCACAGTTGCAAAGCAAATAGTGGAAAGTATGCCATCCTGTAGGGGATTTTAATTTCGCCTGAATTGAGAGTTCATAAATACTTTCCTCTGCAATTCTCAAGATACAATCGGTACCAATCGAAAGTGTCATTGTGTGCATGCGAGACGCGCAGTTTCAGATATGTACATACCGCCATTGGACGCGGGAGAAAGCAGAGAAGCTTGTCCACGTACCTGCAACAGACAAGAGAAGAGAATTTACATTAGAATCATGCCATGCTTTCCTCGCATCGATAAGGTTAAATCCTCTAGTCTATTTCCAGGCGGAATCCCCTATGTACCAGCGATTCGGGGAAGAAAACTCTTGTCTTTAATCCAATCTACAATCGTATTTCAGATGCAGACGCTTTCGTTCGCCCTATCGCGGGAACAGCAATCGACATCAGGACTCTCTTGGTATTTCCATTGTCCTAAACCCGGCCAATCTGGCCGAAACAAGCTTGCAGTCCCCGATGCGCCCTCGTTTCACCTCAAAATAATGTAAAGTTCCATCTGAGCCCGGGCCATTGCCAAACTTCCAAGCTTAAGCGACGGAGATCGAATTGATGTTTTTCAGATCACGACGCTACCGACATTGGCCCCCCATTCCCGTCTAATTTTCTTTCCTTCGCGTCTATTCGCCCCCGCTTCTTCCACCACTACCCACGAAACTTCAAGTGCGGCTTCTCGGTCGGGATGAGCACGGATCGTGTATAGAAAGGATAAAGGCAATCGAGTGTTCAGTAATTCCAGTATCGCTGAACAGATGCTAAACAGTAACTCTACGCAAGAGCTGGGTAAAATTTTTATTTAAATAAAATTTCGAATAACGAATAAAAGTTTAAAAAAATAATAATTCGACGTGTGCCGATTAAAGTTAATTTTTTTATTCATCGAACGTTTGAACTTCAGCGTCAAATAAATTTTTTAACTTCAACTGCAACCTCAACTTTAACTTTAACTTTAACTTTAACTTTAACTTTAACTTTAACTTTAACTTTAACTTTAACTTTAACTTTAACTTTAACTTTAACTTTAACTTTAACTTTAACTTTAACTTTAACTTTAACTTTAACTTTAACTTTAACTTTAACTTTAACTTTAACTTTAACTTTAACTTTAACTTTAACTTTAACTTTAACTTTAACTTTAACTTTAACTTTAACTTTAACTTTAACTTTAACTTTAACTTTAACTTTAACTTTAACTTTAACTTTAACTTTAACTTTAACTTTAACTTTAACTTTAACTTTAACTTTAACTTTAACTTTAACTTTAACTTTAACTTTAACTTTGCTTATAAATCCCGTAATATATGCAAGTTAAATCCCAGCAAAATAAATCAAACTCGAAGAAGTTTCAGCATCCAAGCTCAAAAGCAATGCCACAAAAAGTCAGGCGTTACGTTATTAATAAACCCTGAAATAATTAATCGAACAAGATCAACGAGCAAAACTCATCCAACCCCCAAACTCTAAATAAAACTAAAACTCGGCCATTCATGATTATGGTCCGTTGAATCGACAAGCGATAGAAGATCGTAACGTAACATGAATCCCCTGCGACGTTCGATACAGGCAAGCATCGGGAAAAGATTGCGAATCTGTCTCCTTGAAATGACTCGTGTAGGTAGCGCATCGGCTCGACCTATTTCGTGTCCATTCAGGGTACATCGAGCGTCTGTTTCGTTTCTCCTCGCCTCGTATTCCCCTCGCAGGTGAATGCAGCATGCAAGGCTGCACTTCGCTATCTGCTATCTCCTATCGTCTATCTACTCCACTTGCATACTGGATTTAGAATAGTCGGATACGCCGTGGATCGAGGTTAAACACTTATTTCTAGAGCCACTTCCTCAGACACACGTCCCAGATACCTACCAGCCCTGTTATATTTTCGCGGCCGTGCTACAGTTTACTGGCGCACCCTCGCGCCCCCTCCACCATCCCCCGTCTTCCCACCTGCATGATATATCGCGCGAATTTTAGTGATACATTCAAACGTTCCCCGTGGCAGAGTTGCGAGGAGAGAACTGTCCGTGGGATGAAATTTACTGGAATATATGTGCGGCTCTATAAGCGGTTGAGGAGGGGAGGGGGGCAAAGGTGAAATTACGAGGCTGGTGTTAAAACCGTGAAGTATGCACGACAGTACGATCGAAGTAACGTTTCCATCTTGAAACGTTTGGGTCCCCAGATTTTTATGAGGGGGATAATGTAAAGGGATAGACTAACAAGGGATGTTCGGCAACTCGGAAATTCAGAAACATCTGGAGCTTTGCGGAAATGTAGCTCAAGTGATGCTAATAACGTAATTATTTTTTGATTCGGTAATGAAATGGTCCTAGGGGTGAAAACAACCCCTCAAAGAAATTGTGACTTTTCATATTATCGGGAGTATCTGTGAAATCATGAGCGATATCGAGAAAAGTTCAATTCAATGTTTTATCACTTTCGATATTATATAATATGGTGATAAAGAATTGTCGATCAAAAGTGTGAGGCGAATACATTTTGAAACAAATAATGTTTATCGCAAATTCTTTATCGCCGCTTTATGGTACATGAAAAACCATAGAACTTTGAATTTAACTTCTTTTTGATATCTTCTACAGTTTCGTAGATATTCTCGATAATCTGAAAACTCAACATTTGTTCGAGTGGCTGTTTTGCCCCTTAGGACCGTTTGGAATAGAATAGTTACTTTATTAGCATCACCTGAGCTTCATGTCTGCAAAGTTTCAGATTTTTTGAATTCTCGAGTTGCCGAACTTCCCTTGTGAGTGGGTCAGGTGAGGGATTACAAATTATTGTCTTCCGGTAGATCGTGTGACAAGTATGGTAATGAGGGGGTGTAAAATGAGAATTAAAGGTTAGTTTGTTGGTGTGAGTAGGATTTCGTGACAAAATGTCTCGTAATATTTGAAATGAGACAAAGTTTGTCACTTATTGCTGCCGAACAAAGTCGACTAATCACTCCAGATCATTGGGCCCGTCCCCAATGTACCATTTGATCACCCTGTCGTTCTATCTTGTATCCTCGAGCAAACTTGTATTCGTAGGGCGTAAAACAGTTAATGGTCTCGACGATCAGTAGTGAATCTGTACATCTAGGTCAACGGAGACTTCAGAAGAACTTGTTGCGAGATTCATCAACGAACAAAATATTATTTTCTGTTTCTAGAATGAGATGAATTCTGAAAAATGATCTGTACATTCTCAGACCCTCGTGTGCTTTCTTATCTTGTGCTTCATTGTAACAGAATAATAAATGATGGAGGAAGCACGAGATAAGTAGTATCCCACACAAAAAATACTACCTGTCAAAAAGAAGAAACTGTGTAGGCACCTGTTCTAATGGACAACGGAGGATCAATGTCTCTCTTATTTTCTTAAATTCCCCTAACACGCGATGCCCCTTCAAGCACAACAGAAAAAGCATCGAAAGGAAAGCCATTAGAGAAGCAATTATAACACCTCCACTGATCTATTAACCGAAGGAATCGTGAGATAAGTCCTACTGACCTCTTCAGGCGCTCCATCAACGTCAAGACAACCGAAATTGGTGTTTTCCTTCGACTCGATCGAGGGACTTAACGTGCCCAAGAGAAACCCAGTGATCTTGTTAAAAACACACGTCTCGGACGACAAGTAGATTGATAGATATTTGATGAATAATAATGGGAAAACTGGGACTGTATATTTTACTATATTCCATCACCTGAAATTTGTCTCCCTAACCACCACCCCCATACCAGATTAAACATAATTAATATTTGAAAAAGTAAAATCACATAAAATCATACTTAAAGCTACTAAGTAGTTCTTTTTCGATTAGTTACAAAGAAATAAATTGAAGCTGAGACTCGTTCTTTGACACAATGTTTATTAAACATCATATATAATGCATATTTGTGACTAAACAAACTTTTTTTTTAAACCTTATGATGTTAATAAAGTTTGTGTCATAGAACGAGTTTCAGCTTCAATTTATTCCTCTGTAGTTGAATGAAAAAGAAATACTTCCTTTTAGACTAAAATTACTACTTATGTACCTATTTAAGCAGTACCCTTAATTACACAGGACCACAAAACTTTTTTTTTAATTGACACAAACTAGGCCACGTGTCCTATTTGGGATCGTTGAAGTTGAATCCGTTGCCCGTTTTGGCTCAGCACGGCTCCTGGACAACGTGAATCTTCCACCTCAGGTTGTTTTAACTAACACCTGAGCATCGTGGAAGCAATTATTTAGAACAACTCTCTCGCAACCACTAAATAAAACATTCTAACTCCTCATAAATCCAGATCAAGCAATCCATTCAAATTCTATCATCGCCTAGACATTAAGGTAAATTCCTGCCGTATCGATCATAGATATTCTCTTTTGTACCAACCACGAGTCGCAACCTAAGTAGATCAACCAATATCATTTATTATTTGCGTTCCATTTCGACCGAGCGTCATTTATTACTATTTTCCGTTCTATTTCAATCGAGCGTGTTTATTATTATAATTTGCATTAGGATCATTTATATTCCTTTATATTGACCAAAACGTCATCAACTTGTTAAATAGTTATACGGAAAAGCTGTTCCTTATGAATAAACACTGTTAAGAAGAATTCTGGTACGTGAAATTCGTTTCTTTATTGCGCGCCACTGGAACCTATCCTAAAATCCTGTAACTCGCATCAACGCCACGCCTAGAAACGCTACACTCAGTATCACTTGACAAACGTTAAGAAATTTTTACAGTTTGGCACACTTTTCTTTAAGGGCGGATCCCCCTCTGATACGGATTTCGATAAAAGTGATTTAAAGCGTCGACAAGTAGAATGTTCAAACTTTTAAATGGTCTCTGTTTCATGAAAGTTGGATTAATTTTAGCGAAATTATGCGAGTTTGAAGGTTTAGCATTTTTTTAAATATTTATTTCCATATTTGAGATATAAACGCCCCGTTGTGGGGTGTGGGGATATGTGTAAATACGGTTTTTGGGTTTAGAGGGGTAACGTAATATGGGATTAGAGGTTTTGTGGTCTTGGGGTCAGTATGTTAGAGAGTTTGACGTTATAAGTTTGTGGAAATAGTATATATTGTGTTTATATGGCATTTCACGGATTTACAACAGGTTTTTTTTTGCAATTTATCGAAAACATAGACGCGATAGGCCAAAACCGGCAACGGATTCGACTTCAGCGACCCAAAATTCGTATAGGACATGTGGTCTAGTTTGTGTCAATTAAAAAAAAGTTCTGTGGCCCTTTGTTATTATTAAACTCCACCCCTTAAAGCCCATTTTCGATCTGTCGTTCTTCTAGAATGTTATTAATAATCGTACGAACTGTCTTCCGACAGAATTATATCGTTCATCACCATTAAATAATGAAATAAACATACCGATCGATTTTAATCGCTCCGAAGACAGTAAAAGTGTTCGTGTGCTTGCATATATTTAAAATAAACCTGCGGGCAAACCGTAAAAGATGTCGGGCAATCTGGATGTCCGGCGATTTACATGTAAATTAGCTGGTTAGTTCTGCGCGCCATTTCGAGGTAATTTGGGACGATCGCTTCGCGATCAAATTGCCAGACGTACAGAACTCGTAATTGCACAAATCCAAACTCGTTAACTGTGTACACATGCCGATGCATGGGGCATATTGGTTAAAATGTGGCTACACATGCGCTACGCCGACCCATCACCTGATGAAACATTTTTTCCGCCTCCGCCCCCAAGAATTTATTGCGTGCCCAGGTGCGACGTCACGATGCAATTTCGCGGTGTCTAATTACAGATTTTGATAATAATCCAATGTTAATTCCGCGAGGCACGGGAGCGCGCGGACGATTGAATTTTATCACGTGCCTGGCTGGCCCCCGCGACTTTAATGGCTCGTGCGTTATGATAGAACTGAATGCTAGGGAGGTAATGAAGTCTAGTAAGGTAAATAATTGAGTTAGGAAAGTAATGGAATAATAGTATTATATCTTCTTTAGTCGCACACTTTTCCTGTTTTAAGTTCCGAATTAGCGAGGCAGTTAAGCACCCAAATTTCACTGTCTTCTATTCTATTGGAACAAGTGACTTCTTTAAAATTACAACTTTAGATGTTGCGTCAAAGATGAGTTTTATTAAAAGTATCTTAGCTACGATAAAGGAAACTTAAGCGACTCAGATTCCGAATATCTTTTCAAAATTCGTTACCTCGTGTTGGTATCGCCGATCTGCTTGGAGAGCCCCCAAAGTTTGTAGCTTTATTCTATCACTTTTTAGAACTATTAAAAAAAAAACATTGTAAGGAAAAATATCCATTTATAACGGAACAGGAAAATGAGCAACTTGCAAACTTACGTGCAATACTTGTTTCCTTTTTAATTCCCTAAAAATTAAATTTTTGAGCCGCCTCGCTAGGAACATCCCTTAACCAACCCGACTGAGATCGAGAGTTTTTAATACAAAAAATGAGAACGGTCCTTGCTAATGAACCATTTCAAATAACAAAATGATCCGTACTGACAGTGTGAATTATAAGAAATATCACAAATCGAAGTACGTGCTCGTCAAAGGCAGCGCAGTCTGAGAATGGGAATTCCTTCAGAGATGCATATAACGATGAAAAATCGTGGAACGCGCCCCAACAACCACTTTGCCGTTTTTTTTTTTTTGTTTTTTTTTTTAAACTGCAGATTACAGAGATTGCCGCTGCGAAGTCAACAGGCCGCGCGTATTGTTCGCTCTTTGCAAACGGGAGCATACGTAAACTGGATGAAGAGCGGCAGCGGAGCGAAAGGGGGCGGAGGGAAAAGAGGAAAAGTAAGTTTCCGCGAGGCAGCGTGCGGAACTGCCGGCTGCACTGTCTCGTAAGTTCCCTGTTGTCCTTTGCCACCCCCTCCCGCCCCTCCTCTCCCTGACCCATTCCACGATTTCTGCTGCCTGGAAGTCCCTCCAACTTTCGCGAAATGGAACTTTGGTAAGCCAGCCACCTTGCGACGATATCTACGACAGCTCGTGAGAGGTTGTGACGTTCTAAGCACGTGGACAAACATCGACAATTCCGCAAGAATTTGCGGAACGGTAACGACATCCAGGGCAAACAACCCTTGTCGATTAAACGCGAGCACGATGATCGATCACGTTACAAGGCTGGCCCTCAGCCATGTGCATCGCAAACAATTAGGACCCGTTCACACGGGACACTACCATGGCTCGTGATAGGTAGTTTGAACAAACTCGCACGGTTTCTGTTTAATTCTATCATTTTTAACGGCCCGCCGCCGAAGGTGGGTCAATGTTTGCCCGTATTACGTCTTCGTTAGTAGACGACTGATAAAGATCTGACGAATATTTACAATATATTTCGCTATCTCATACAGTCGTTGTGTCAAATACGTCATGTGTAAATTGCAAAGACACATAACAAGTATTATAGTTGAATTTATATTGTACATTTTTTATTTATATTTATAAACGTCAGAATTTTGCAAATTGTACATTTTTAATTCGTGAATACTTTAGTGCATTTAGTTGAAGATTTGTGAAAGTTCATTCTGTGATATCCCGATCAACAAATTTTATTGTGGAAAATTGACTTTGAATTTTAGCCAAATATGCGTGCCCCTGAGGTGCCAAAAGCTGTACCGCGGTGCACGCGTATTTGGCTAAAATTCAAAGTCACTATCCTGGAAAACGAAGTGTGATATCAGAAAATTTTATTCTATATTTTCGACTTAGTTTTTCATGCAGAAACACTCCCTGGCAAACTAACGAACTCACAACTGAAACTGAATAAAAGCTTGTCAAAAAATGAACCTAAAGAACGTGATTTATAATTCACACCATACTATTCGAATACACTAGTATTCGAATACTACTCGAATACTCAAATATTCCAAGTTTATTCGTAGCATTCGAATACTTGTAAAATATTCGAATATTAAATTATTCGAATAGTCCCAGCCCTAATCAGGAATACACATAGGTTCTACTGTGTACTATTTTATAAACAGCGATTACTTCTGGGTACACGTAATACATGAACGCCCCAAAATCCCCACCTGAACATCAATAAACCAATTCAGAAACTCATGATCCCGCAGATATTAAAAATCACAGCTAAAATCTCCAACGCCGAAAAATAAACCTGCGAATGAAATCGAAGAAGTCAACGACCGCGTAGTCTCCACGAAAGAGCCCCACCTGACCACGAAGGAGCCGCAACTATACTTTAAGTATTACGAAGTACCTACACTTTACAAGAGAAGTCACGCCCCCGTGCTGGAAGCGTCGCGCGGTTTCGTCGAGTTTCTCGCGTCAACGGCGACGCGGCTCGCATTCGAAATACCAAGAAGAAACTAGCAAAGAGTCAGCCAGCCGGGGACGAAGGAGGAGCGGGAGGGCACCGGCAGGAAGGTGGAAGGCAAAAAGCATTCCCGTGCTTTTCCGTGGGACGCTCGGTGGATACACTCGTGTCATACTAGCGGCTCGGAATTGAACAACTTTCCCGAAGTCGCCGATGTTCCTGAAGAGTGGAGACGCCGCGGCGGTAGGGCGGGAATGGAGAGCGGAAGGAGACGGGCGCACCGAGCGCGGCGGGCGCGGGGGAAAAATGAGACAAGAAGCTCTTCCGGGAAAGTAGTTCCGGCAAAAACAGAGAACTCGCACGCGTCGGTCGCTCGACCCCGGCGACGTCGGGGAGCGGCAACCGCGTCGACGTTTTGCCAGGCCTCGACGTCCGCGTTGTCCAGAAGCCGGGGCAAAAGCGGCCAGCAGCGCAACTTTCCGCCGAAGAGGAAGCAGCGGAAGCATTGTGCTCGCCGCGGATTTGCCATGCGTACGGATTCGCCGACAGGAAAACAGTCTCTGCCCGGACCCGCGGCTCGCTCGGCCCGCCGCAACTTCGAGACGGGCCGCTTCGGCAGGCCGAGAAAAACTTGATGGAGATAAATGGATAGGACGCGATAGAATCGACGAATTCTTCAGCCGCCCCACTTCCTGCCTCTGCCCCTGCTTCTTGCCGGTCCTCTTCCTCTATTCCTCAGCGATTCAAACTCTCCCGTCGATCGCATTGCTGCTTCCTCTCGCTACGAAAAACGCGCATGTATTTACTGGCCCTGTCTTGGTACAGTTGAGGATCTTTGTAGGGGTTGTATGTACCGATTTGGATCAACTTTTTGAAGCCTTGACTTTACCGACTCCGAAAATATATTTCTGTAGCTTAAGACATCCTTAATACAATGCAAAAAGTCCCATTAAATTTTATATACTAGTTTTCCTTGAATTAATTCCTAAACATCACCTATTTTGGGGGCTCTAGACCGGAAGGTCCCCTTAATGAATTTCGGCGCGATGAACTCGAAATTTTTCAATTAAATTTTCTTTTCGTATTGTATAAATATATATTCAAACACCCCTAAAGTTCTGGAATTTTCTTCAGATCTTTCTTCTGGATCTTTCTTCAGCGTCCTAAACCAAGTTCTCCCCATACAAATATATTTAGTGTTATGAGCACTCTGAGTGACGTCGGCGTGTTTCCACACCGAGGAATTTGCATTCTGTGTACAGTTCTGTCGTATTTTCCCGTTGAAATTTTTTGGAAAGCATCGAAAGTATTGCTGGCGAGTCGCCGAATGTTTACTACGAAAACAAACCAAGCTCGGACTTCGCTTGACACGAAGCTTTCCTCGCCGAAGCACACGCTTGCATATTTTTCGTTGTCATTTTTTAAATTCTTGTTCCGGTGAAAGTGTTAATACATTATTAAGCAGACGTTTCCGGGGCAGGCCAGGACCGAGAGGGAGTATAAACTGTGACGCTTCGCGATTTCATGACGGTCTGGTTGCGCAGACAACAGCGAACGAGAATAATGGATACGATAAATGAACGAACGTCGATTGTTCGCGTCTCCGGAACAATTCGAACGACAAGGCAGCGGGGAAGGGAGGAACGGCGTTATCGAGGGATCGCGGTGCATCCGCTCGACGTGACAAAGAAAATTCGCAAAGATAGAGAGAAAAAAAAACAAAAGGAAAAGTAGAGGCGCGGAGATTCGCCAGGGGGGTCCGTGAAATTGAGAGGAATCGAAGGTATATTTTCACAGACGATAAACCCGCCGCAAAATTTATTTGAGATTCTCGGCGCTCCTCCACGCTCCATTTAATATTCTTGACTCGGGCCAGCGTGTTCAACTCCGTGTATCTGAGAGATAAGCCTGGAATATTATAGTTTTCCTCTGGCGGGGGGGTAACCGAAATCAGCAACAACGATTTTGCTGGGGCCCAGTAACGTCGGTACGCGCTCGCAATAACTGTAAACCACGAATTGGCGACGGCTTATTTATGTTAATCCGATTACTCGCGGCAGAACGGAACGGGGACCGATATTACGTCGTCCGGGCGGCGGCGAAACTTTCGTAATTACGTTACCGAGACATCTTAATTCTTCGTGGCTGGATAAAAAATTCTCCGGAGACTCTTCGAGGGACTCGGTGAAATCTTGTTTGCTACGCTTTTGGTCCGCGGCATAGAGCTCCGGGATTTTTATTATGGCGTTTTTCAAAGTCCGCTGGATGTATTCTCCTTTGATGGAACGCACAATAGTGTTACGATACAGCGTGGAAAGCTGTGTGTGGCTTCGGTAGCATACGAGAATCCTGTAGCGTAATTCAACAAAATTCTTGCAAAGCGAGGGGAGTAGAAAATTGCTTTTGTGTTGTGTTCTTTGGTACACTGCAGTTAATGTAATTATCGGTGACGCGGCGTGTTTCCTAATAGGATGAACCTACCTACAACCGCGCAGGAAATGATTTCGGATGAAAAGTGGTTAGAAATTATACGATATCAATTCATACGAGGTCGATTTCAAAAGCTTATCGACTTCTCTGATATATTAGCCCTGGGCTAGAAATTAGTTTCATTTTTATAGCATACTAGCTGACCCGATACCCGGTTTCAACCGGGAATTATTTATGATGTTTCCAAAATAAAAAAAACTTTAAAAAATAGCCTATAATCTAATCTAGGACGTATATAATGTACAGTGAGTAAAAAAAGTATTTGGACGGTTTTAAAATCGCATAACTTTTTTAGAATTGGTCCAAACGACATGAGTTTTTTTTAGAAGCTAGAAGGATTAGTTTGCTAAGTGACGTGTTTCGCCGTTTTGAAAAAAATGCATTTGGTCGGAATAGAAAAAAAAATTGTAAAGGTCGATTCTTTAACTTTTTTTTGTGAGCCTGTAATGAAAATTCAAAAAACCCGTTTGTAGATTGAAGTAAGTTACATATGTACCTAAAATTGCATCAAAATCGGTTAACGTTGCTCTGAGCTATAAACGCTTAAAGATCGCAGAATAAGGTCGAAAATCGCGAAATTCCCGAAATCAGCGATTTGCCAAAATATCAGTATATTCCAAATTTCATTGAAATCCGTTCAGCCGTTTAGGCGCGAAAGAAGGACAAACAAACAGACAATGTTGCACTTTTATATATTAGTAAGGACACAGAAAAAATGCGCTATAATAATGAAATCCAGTCACGACTGAATAAAAGACAATTGCCGAGGTAAAAGATAACTTTGTAAAGAAATATGCACTTACTTTTCCACCCCACTTTCTCTCTGTAACCATACCTACTGCTCAAGAATTTTCCTATATTCCCGGCAGAAAAAGGAAAAGTCAAATGTCCTGTAATCTGATGAGCGAACCTCGCCACGGAGCATTCCCATTCATCGTCCCCCAAGCTCCCGGCGAAACGTGAGAAACAACATAAACCCCATTTCAACCTGAAAACCTCCGATGCACCAGCAGCGGCCCGCCTAAACCAACAATATCCGGGGCGAAGTCGATAGCAATTCCGCGAAAGAACTCGCGCCTTCCCGCCGATTAATCACCGGCAAATGAACAGAAACGGTCCCCGGCAAGCTCTCAGCCGCAGATTTGATACGACACTGCGGAAATCCCAGCTCCCCGACGCATTAATATTTTATAGTTAGCCGGCTATCATAGCTCCTGCTCGAGCGTTGGTTGGGAAATTATTGCGCCAGGTCAGCGCCACGTTTCTCGCTCTCCCCTCAGCTGATGATTTCGAATGCTCCTCGCGGCTCGTCAGGGGCAAGCCTCGCGACCGGTGCCAGCTTCTTCCAGCCGGACGAGGGAAACGATGCTTCGTGATCGTTTAGCGCCAAGAATTTCGGCCGCGCTGGGACAATACCGTGCCTGGCTGCTGTCATTGTAATGTGAATTTACAGAGCCGTGCAAATGTGAGTATACAGCAGCTGTGTTGCCCGCGCGCGGTGTGTGCACGGGGCTGCAAGTCGCGAGGAGGCAGAGGAGGGAACGAAAGGCAGGAGTGCAGCCACTGTGACGCAGCGCGGAGGTGGCTCGGTAAAGTGTAAACTATTATAATTATCCACGAAACCACTGTCATTGCGAACAGCTTGCAGCATTGCGGGGCCCGCAAAGTTTGCCTCCGCGTCGTCTGTGGAAACACAGGGTCCAGATGGCGGCGTGCGCCGATGCGTCGTCTGTTTGCTCACGGATTGTTGAAAAATATCGTCTCGTTGCGTTCGAACCGCTATTTCCCTTCGTCCTCTTAGTCGGCCGTGGAAATGGTGACTCGTTCCAAGTAATAGCCGATGTGTATACGTGTACCTCCCATTTCTGATTGCTACTTGGTGGACAGTTATATTGGATCGCATGCAATTGCAGCGTAATTGTAAATTGAACAGTTTCAGACCTATTCTGGGATTGCACGGGAAATCGTGTTTGTTTATTGCTATATTGGCCACTGTACCGTAGCTCGATGCTAGTCCCCGTTTTGGGTAGTTGTTCCGAAGCTTCGCGTGAAAATTGTGATACCAAAGTGACGGTTTTCTGATAGTAGCAGCTTTTGGGAAATGAAGGATTCTTTTAACGATAGAAATAGATAGAATAATAGATAGACGTAAATAGTCTGTGGCCACTGGTGGAAAAGGAGTCCTTCAAATTTATTAAAATTCAACTTCATTGTACCGATTCACATATTAACAAAGAAATTGACAATTCGAAATTGGTTTGCGCAATAAATGGACCTATGCGATGGAGAACGGTGAGACTAATCGTATGTAAGTACTGGATTATTGAAAAGCAATCTCGCGTTACGATATCGCTTGGAAACCATTTTAAAGATTTGCGAAAATATATCTGATAGCGTCGTAAATTTACCGTTATCGCGCTATTATATATTCATCCTCTAACCTGTAAAATTGATTTCGCTATTTACCTCCGATCGCATGGTACCGGCTTGCTAACCCAATTTCGGTCCCCGACCAAAAGTCATCATGTTACATGCTGCGTGTTTGCAGCTTCGTGTAACAGATATTTGAAGCATGTTCCACCATAAAATATGCATCGGCGCAATGGAATCTAAATTGTAATTAATAACCGGGAGATGTTGGAACAGAATAACATAATATTGAATTTCAATCTACGTTATAGGTATCTATGATTCACTGTAATTTAATATCTTCTATTTTTGTATATATTTTACTTGTTATATTAACGAATAAGCAAACGTTATATGTGGAATCTAAATTGTTTTAAAAAATATAACCATGAGGATTCTACTTCGCACAAATTAATTTAATCTGCCCTTATTCAATTTCATTTTCATTAAGTACCCACTCGAAATAATTAAAGGCTTTTCCATGGGAAAAGTGAATCGGAAATATGAACAATAACAAGAATACTATGTATACGACAGCAGATGCTTTTTACTTTTATTTTGTAATCATAACTCCCCCAAAAATTATTTCCTTTCACGCTTATTTAGTTTCAATTTCGTCGCGAAGCACAGTACTTACTAATGTGAACTCTAACGAAAATAAGTAATCTCCCACTTTGACAATTAAAATAACAGAATGGTAAGTCATGGAATGATTAATCGCCCATAAATAATCACAAGTTCTACGACTGGTAACCAAACAATTATTTCACCAACTATGAAATCGAAACAGTCACGAGGTCCATCAAATATTAAATTTCATTACTTAGGTATGTACCTATGATTAATGCAAGCGCCCGGATTATAAATTTAACAGAACAGAGTGTCTTACTTACACTAATCGAACTTGTCCAATTAATTCGATACATCGACACCACTGTGGCAACGCCGCGTTTCAGCAGGTTCTTCGCGGAATTTGAAACGATCCCCGCATAACGACGGAATAATTCCCGATGCATATGAGATCGATCTTGATATCACTCTTGAGAGCGATGACGGCTGCGCGCAGCACAGTGTGATATTACGATGATTAAATCGATTCGTTAGTAATGAGGTGGTTTGGGCATCAAACTTAATGAACTCATCACATGGGACATCATCGGAGCTGGGTTTCGACGTGGCAGAGGTGTCCTGTGTGTATCGAGACTGATCGGACAGTCGCGAGATTTGAAAAGGAATTAATGCCATTAGGGAGGAACGTATCTGCAGCAACAGCGTGTGACGAAATAATTGGCGAATTTATACAGCCATTTAGTCAGAGCTTATGTTCACTTTGTTGCATAGGGTAAAGTAGCCGAATCTGACGAAGTGTTTTAAGGAGTGTACACTTTAAAAGTATTTCAAATCTGACGAAGTGTTTTAAGGAGTGTACACTTTAAAAGTATTTCAACTCCACTGATAATAAAATGTTCAACCTTCTAAATATTTCAAGAAATATACGTCACTGTTGAGGGACATCCCTTAGAATATTTATTAAATTGAATAAAGTAACCTGATAGTTTATAACTACTTAGGTAATATCATCTTAAAAAATACATTAAGAATACAAGAGTACTGCATTAATTTACTACATATTCCCCGATTTCACAGAGGAAACATATTTCACAGGTTACACAAGTCCCCAACCAACTCAAGCAGTAAAAGAGTCTTCAGTATCAGTTCACTCGACCAACAGATAAATTCCACCAACCCTCCCAATCGTTGCCAATTTGGTCGCACCCTACCGCTTACGTAACAACTATGTCACCCCCACAGGCACAGTTAAACCACACTATTCAACACCCACGATCCAACATCCAATCTCCAAAACTACCACCAAACTATCACAATTAAAATCGCCAAGAAAACGACCCGTTTAAAAGCCGGCCCCCCAATGAAACAAGTGCGAGGGGTGGGCAATATTAAATTCGCCCCCTTCCTGACAGAATTCCTACGAGGGATTCGATCGCGAGGTGAGGGAGGCGCATCTTCGACCTGGTTTCTGAAGCTCGCGCGCGTCTGGTATCGTGCAGCCTCGTTATCGTCTACCTAATTTGAGAGTTAATTTAAGGCGCGACGATAGGGGAGGGACGGGGGCAGGGAGTTACCTGATATTCGCAATAAGGGAATGCCTCCCAACTATTCGTGGACTGTTTCGTATGCAGCCCTGGTTACGAAGGTAACCTAAGTACAGTTGCCTAACTTATATTGAAGATGTTTGGAAGCTTTCGAGTCTGAATTGCTGTGCCGCGCACGATGCGCCTCTGCCTTCGCCCCTCTGGCGCCACCCTCTCGCTACCGCCTTGCTGCACATAGACGGGGAGGGCCCCCTGCATCCGCCCGAACCAGGCCACGTGCAAGCGTGAACACGGGACAGAAATATTCGTGCATTGTGGTGGTAGTTTCGCGCGTGTGTAAAGAGGCTGCCGGAAGAAAGCTGGAATTTGTAGTCGGCGCGTTTCGCAGCTCACCTCCTGATTACTTGGCGAATTCGCACGCAGTCGTCGGCATCGCTCCCAGCGAATAATTCTGGAATTCCGGGGACGCGCCCCGCGGCCGCGGTGGCGCGCGCCTGCCGCCGCGGAGTTTTCATTCTGATTCAGTCCCGTGTATCAGCGATCGCTCTGGTTACACTGTTCCTGCTCGTTTTGAATACACTTCGCGCGGAACATGCTGCGCTTCTTCATTTGAGGGAGAAAGAGTTTGCGAGCTTGCGATACTGCGTCTGGCGTGTTAGGGTTTGGATGGGATTGAAGGGGTGGAACGAAGGGAGTAGGAAGTGGAATTTTAAGAATTTGATGTGATCTACTAGATTGTTTGTTAGCTATACAATAAACGAGAAGATAAATCCTTCTTTTTTTTGTAAATTAGTAAATTGGTAAATTAGTAAATAGGTAAATTAGTAAATTAGTAAATTAGTAAATTAGTAAATTAGTAAATTAGTAAATTAGTAAATTAGTAAATTAGTAAATTAGTAAATTAGTAAATAAGTTAGAACGGAGAATTCTTCAAATATCAGGAAATAAAAGGTATTCTTATTTAAGACAGAATATTTATTCTGTCATCGTATTGTTATCATTAGGTACTCTGACTGTATAATCTTTTTTACATGGATCCAGCTTGTAAAAACTAAGATGATTCACAAGAAACAACTCTAAGACCACACTTTTCCAAATAATCATTCACAATCTTCTTGATGCATCAGAAAAGTTTCTATCAATTCACATCCGAGATATAGAAATGTCGATATAACGCTCTGGCTCGGTGATCGATGAGCGTGAAATTTTTATAAACACGGTGAATTCCGACTGTGTGCTATCGATGGGAAGAATTACAGTACTTGCAACGCTTTCACTGGTAATCATCACTCTACACGACGAGGTTTTTGATATTGTTGAATTAAACAAAAACGTTTCTATAAAAATCACTCCACTCTATTACACTTCAATGAATATTCTTCTACACAAGTAAGAATAATGTTTCTTAATTTCTAAAAAAAAATTAGTAAAAGCTTCCCTAATTTTTACGAAAAATGCGATGCCTTAAATCAATTCTGATATTTTATAATAAATTTCAAAATATCCCCATATATAACTATTAATATATTTCATGAATACTTCTAATTTTATATAATAGTTTACTAAAACCGAGACAGGACGTGATTCCTACGAAACTAATCAACACCCTTTCGTGAATTTATTACATTACTCAAAAAGGGCTCCTAACACTCGACCAATATATTTGTGAAAAAAAGTACCTATTTCCACTGCACCCTCTATGTCCCCATTCCTACAATAGTTACATCCAGCGGCCTCATGACTTTATTGCGCTACACAACAAAGGCAACGGGGAGGGTTTTCACGCTCTAAGGTATCCAGCCTGCAGCTCCACATTCTCGCGAGCATTTCGATTGCTTGGAATATCGAGAAACTGTTGTTCCCCGCACCTGTCGCCGGCCATATTTTCCAGCCCCTGGTTTCTCCTTCCTCTAGCGTCCAGCAGAGAAAAGGTGAGGATTTTCCAATGCACGGGAAAAGAGGGTGCCCATCATATTTTATTAGCCATTGATATATTACCCTGGACACGTTGCGCGCCGACCAACCCAACGTCGATGGCCGTTGCTGAATATATCCGTGTTTACTTTTACGTCAGGGGGCGGTGGATGGAATACACGGAGATCGGTCCACGGTTTGCTTTGGCGCGGGGCTGGTGTGAGTGTCGTCGATTGATACGGGATAGAGTTAGATGGGCAAAATAAAGGAGAGCCAAGGGGGAAAGCTTCCCACCCTCTATGTTTACCCACCCACAGGTATTCTCGCTGCGAAATGTTAAGAAACCAAATTGCTGGAAAAGTTAACATCGACCCGAACGCGCGTATAAAAAAGCAGTTCGACGGCTCAGACCACTGTTCTTACAAAAAAAAAAAAATGATGGCAGACGAAAACGCAATCAAGCCTGGGGGTGAATTAGCGTCGAACGGTTGGCATTCATTCTCCGCAATGAGTGCATTGAAATTTAGGAGAACCGGGTTAGCCTCCTTAAACGAGAAAATAATTTTTTAGTTCCATGGTACACCTATCTACAATCTATTAAAAAAAGCTTTACCTTATTGTTTTCATATATCCCTCTCTATCGCATGCATTTCATATCTCAGTTGCATACAGCGTGTAAAATATTTATGGAGATTGAGTTAATAGGAGATTAAAAAACTAAACAATTTGAATTGTTTTGCCATGCGACAGAATATTTTTTTAAATATCAAAAATTCTCGAAATATTAATAAAACTCATAATACTTAGCTGTCACCTAATATTAGCTTCAAGACTAGCCCCTTTCTTCCTAATCTTTAACGTCAATGCTCAAGATGCCTCGCAAAAAAGAAGAGCCCTCTTACGTTGATCGCCAAGAAGGGAAGAGGAACGAAAAATGGTCAGGTCAGAACGTACGGAATTGCGACGATTCGTCGTCTCTAATTCCCCTGGCCGTAAAGAAATATTTTGGTAACCGTTCGTTCGACGGCGGTTGCTCGACGCTGTGACGGGATTCTATCGGACAATTCGAGGCTCGTAAAGTTCAAGGGAAACGACGGGGAGGGTTGTCCCAGGAAAATTCGATCGGTGGCAAATACTCACTTTCGAGGACCGTGCTGAATGATCGGGCTGTGTCGTTCGACGACATCCTGAAATATTTCCATACGTCAGGCCGCCCGACACATGTGCACGACTTCCAGCGACCGTCAATTGCAAGAAATCGCGGAAATTTCACCGTGGCCCCTTGTAGCGTTTGGACAATTCCATACAATTTCCCCGTATAAAAACAGTTAATAAAGTAGCAGCAACGTTAGCTGAAATCTGTTCATTTTTGAGATTCTAGAGTAGTCTGAAGAAGCACTGAGTGAGATTCAGTTGCGTAGGAAAAGAAACTTAGAATTAATCTTCTGTGGCTTTTTTTTCGAGGAGCATGAATTTCTTATTTATGGACCTTTGATCTTATATCAACACGTATGAGATTGTTTAGTAATAATTAATCCACGCCAAGTATATGACTTCCAGGCCGCGGACATCTAGGCAAATGTCTAGATGTTACATTTTATCTTCGCATTATTAAAATGTCCGCGATATGGGTAATGGAATGTATGAACACAGGATTTTAGCTGTGTATATGTAGTTGTGTTACTTGCAGCTCATTTTGATTTCACATCTTGTTTTTATATGCTAATTATTATTATCTTCTATTCTTTTGTGATTTATTTGATTTCATGTACTTGGCGTAATTTTTTTTACTTTTTCGAAGTTTTTTTATGGGGATCTCACTTCTTTTTACAAAGATAATTTGCGTAGGGAATGATTTCAGATAATTTTTAATATTATAACTTACAAATTATCACGGGACAGAATTAAGGAGAAATCCAGTCACAGCATCATTTTACGCTTCGATTATCTATATATACATAAAATCCTCAGTTTAGTTACAAATAAAAAACAGTCTTCCCTCAGAATTAGTAACGAAGGAATATTTTCATCGCCACTCTCCGAAAAAGATCGGTCAAATATCTCCACGAAGCCAAAAGAACGAGGGGAAGACGACAGTAGCGCACGCGAAACGTTTAAACGCAACCCCCGCTCGGAGAGGGGGCTAAATCACGCTCTGAAAAAACAATTCCTCGCGGGCATTTATACAGGATTATCAAAGGGGTGTGTGCACACATATGGGTGGAGCGCGGCGAGGGCTGCGGAGCCAGCAGGCGGCGCCATCGTCCCGAGTAGTTCGTAGTTAACCCAGTGCACCCACCGCGTCTCTTCGGGGAGAGCGAGGGAATGTCTGCTAATCCTTTACAGGGAATTCAAGTGATAAATTCCGTAAATCCCTGTTCAAGCACACCCTTGCACCAACCCATCTACCCTTACCATTACCGGGGTTTCCCTCCCCTGACCGAGCCTCAGCCAGCAGCACCGCCATCCCCGCGCGCTGGTCCCCGTCGCTCCATCTACCCCATCCACTCGGAATCTAGAGCCACCTCGCCCACCCTGCAGCGCGCCCCAACCATCCACCCTCTACCCTCGACTCTTGGAAAAAGTAGAAAACTGCGATTACAAAGACTTTTCTGCGCACCCTGGCCCCCCTACCGTCGAGTCCTGCTCGCATCCTTCTTCCATCTTCCGGGGCCGCCTTTACTCCTTTCGCCGTTTCGTCCTCCGTTCCTTCCTGTTCCGTCCCTGTTCCTTCGACCACCCTCTTTTGTCCTTTCCCATCCTCCGCTCCTCCTTCCCTGCCCTCCTTCAGGCCAGCCAGGGAAGCGCTCTCTCTCTCTCTCTCTCTCTCTCTCTCTCTCTCTCTCTCTCTCTCTCTCTCTCTCTCTCAGGGCGCAGTTTCTCGCTCCTCGTGCACGCGGCTCGCTCCTTTCCGGATTAAAACTTTAACACTTTGTTACCCTTTTTCAGGAAAGAGACGGAGGTAAGGAGACGCCGGGGGGGGGGTGGTGGTGGCCGTGGAGGAGTAGGAGAGTTAGCTGCGGAAACGGCGAGAAAACGGGTGACAAGGGCACGGCGCGAAGAAGAGAGAAAAGGAGGAAGTTGCCGCCGTAATCCGGGGCTTCCGCTACGTTGGACAAATTTCAGTCTCCGGGCGAATTTCGCTTTTGATAAAACGCCCCATTTTGCATTTCGCGCCTCCGCTGCGCCGCCTGTCCCCCCGGAGCTGAGAGCAGGACGACCAGCCGCGATAATGAAGGGTAAGTGAGGTCTCCGAGCGTAAAGAGCAAACGCCCCCCCCAACCCCCTCTACGTTTCAAGGGACGGCCTTGCATACCCCCTCCCCCCCTTGGAGCGGGACGCGAGGTATCCGGAAAATGAGATTCTTAATCCGGACGTCGGATGATTGTTCGTGCTTTTGGGTAATCGCTGGTACTCTGAATTACTTCTTTAATTTGACTATCGATCCCTGGAACCGCTAGAGACTCTGCAGGTATCGCGTAGTGTTCGCATTGAAAGTATATTTAACAGCTACTACCCCTGCTATTCTATGTAGACTACTCTGGTAATACTGGTCAACAGAAAAGTACCTACAGTTTTGTTGGCTTGTTGGTAAAAAAGCCAAGTCCACTTTTTTTAAAAAAATAAGATTCTGGTCTTTAATAAATGACAATGCACTTGGCTTTTGCTAGAGACCAAAGTCTCATTTCTGAAAAATATATGTAATAAGTCAGAATATGTAAAGTAATAGAAATAAAATAGCTACTGTACGTACGTGTGCCATATGTGAATTATAAAATTATTGCAGAAAATGGCAGAAGTGAATATCGTAATCGGTTTATCTCGTAAGAAGGCCTGCTGCAGAAAACAGCACGCGATAGTTGAATTACCAGAATGAAAGTCATCCATTTATCTGACTACTTTAGCGAAATCTTTCGAGAGCATCAAGCATTATGGGTTTTAAGAACGGAGCGATCTAGAGCAGTGCTTCTCAAACTTTTTCAGCGCCCCCTCGAATTGTTCCACCACCCCCTGCTATGTACAAGCTGTCGCGTTTGAATTTTTACGTAATCATTTATTTAAACGCACCATTGTGTGTCGCAACAGTTATGAAGTTGCAATCCGTCGAATATTATTGATGTAAAAAATATTCTGTTGATATAAGAAAATCTGCGTGTGCGTTTACAATTTTTCCCATTTAATGAACTTTCTTGGGTAATCATGCGCAACCTGTTATGTTATTATAATCCAAACCGCCCTCATTTCCGCCTGATTGTGTCTAACGCCCCCATGCCGCCCCTTATTGTCTAATGCCTCCCTAGATAATTTAAATGCCCCCAGGGGTAGCGGCCACTTTGAGAAACACTGACCTAGAGTAATAGACGCTTGTAGAGCCTTTTCACGCGACACACTTTTCACGAAACGTGTAAATAACGATTTCTTTCGATGAGTATCAAAGTATTACTTTTAGAAAGTGCACGGCACATTTAAGAAAATTCACAGATTTCTCTTGCCGAACGATGGCTCATTAAGATTATTTATGAAAACTCGAGTGCATTTTAAATTATAACGCGTTGCAAGCAAACACCCGTATCTTTAAAATTGCTTCATGAATATGCATGTTTTTGCGGCGTGACACATTTTTTAAACGACAGTGAAATCTACCCCGGGAATAACAGTGGAGGTATTATAAATAAAACCGTAATTAGTTTGATAAGGGTATAGCGGACGTGAATTTTCCAGAAACCGGTGTTCTTGTCCATTTTCGTTAAAACGATAGCCATGCCTCGTACAAAGTGTAAGGTATGTACAAAAGGAGGCAAGTAGCCATTAAGGCAAATTGCTTTTATCCTTTGTAAGTAAACAAGTTTTTTCCTGAATGCACAATGCTAGAGTAACGCAAAAATTATTCCATAACACTTCCATCTTGAGAAACACATTTACGAGTTCCTTTAATTATATTTACGTTTGCCACTTTTAGTGACGCTTTTATTTGCGGAGGGCTTTCATTCAGACTACTGTGAACTTGCTTAGGATTGACTTTTGTATGCAGCTGAGGCATGCAGCTTCCATTAAGAGTAATTCACGTAGAAACTGCTTTAAATGGAGTCCCTGCAGCCACATACAAAACCACAAACTATATCATCGTGCACTCTTTCTAAATAACATTCGTGTGACGTTGACGACATTGATACTGCCTATAAACACAAGAAACCAACATATACATCCCTGCTACAAGATTCACTACATTAACTCAAGATTTTCCCCACATACTTTCAAAGACATTCACAGCATTGAAAGACGAAAACATTCTTGAACATATTAAACATTAAATTATGTTCAGGATCACCTACTTCTCTTAAGAGATCTCTCAGGTTAACTTATTTCGCCCAAGTTTAGTTTTGTTAGAAAGCATACCTACATATATTTTTCTTCTTTCCCTTCACTTTTGTTTTTCTTTTATATTTACTTTCCTCCTGCTTCTCTGTCTAACACCATTTCTTTTATGAAGGTGCAATGTTTATTATTTGTAAAAGTCGATGTATTAAGGGGTCCAATCTGTATAATAATAATATTGCACCACTAATTCCATAACTAACTAATTCCACTAACTCCATTTTCACATATCTGATCAGGGTTCTAACACACACACCACAATGCACCGGTCATTCGTTTACCAAATCATTAAGTTTTATTTTCAACTGCTTTCTCTTGCCTTTCGACGTTCATATTTTCAACTGGAGGGTGTTACGTGTTTCATTCAAGGTTTTATCAGAGTATGTACACATGTGATACGTATATTAAGTCCACAGTATTTTTGAGAAGTGAAGCTCGTACAACCAATCAGGGCCGTTTCTGGGTTTTGGCCGCCCAGGTGCAAAAACAATATTGCCGCCCTTATTAATTTAATATTTTTTAATTAAGAATTTGATATGCAGTGTTTACTTTTATATCCATATATATACATAATTTTAAACAGTTATCGTGCAAAAGAGTTTCGGTGATTATTCTTACTAGTCAAAACTTCGCATATAATAAACGACCTGCGGCCGCCCTTAAGTTTGGCCGCCCAGGTGCGGGGGCACCTTCTGCACCCCCGCCAGGAACGGCCCTGCAACGAATTAGATAATTCATAGGATTTTACTTTAAATTGTTTTGAAAGTTGAATTTTATGAATAATACTTTTGCCTATAAAAAAGCATGAAAAAAGTCACACTCGATTTTCGCGCACTTTAACTCCTTTCTACCAGGACACGTCACACATGATCGTCATATAAACGCAAACAATGCCAAAAGCTTCGTCCCTCCGAAACACGACGGAAACTCCAGCACCGCGAGGGCTCGCAAATCGAAAATTAACGCCCTCGAATTTTCAACGTTCCACTTCCACGTGGTCCACGCGAGCAGCGGAACGCGTACACTTTCCTCCCCATCCACTGCCTCCCCCCTCGTTCCAATCGGATATCGATTTTACATTCCTCACGGGGCAGAATTTTCTAGCGGGGTGTGCGCCGCTCCAAGGATTACAGGGGGTAAGAATTTCCCTCGGCGAATAAATCTGGCGGGCGCTCGACCAACGAGTCGTCGTCGCCCATCGATTTCGAGTTTCCCGAACGGGAGAGTCCATAACAGCGCGTAAAACCAACCGTAAACGATCGCCTCATCGGCGACGAGGACAAGATGGCCGGCTAGAGGATCACGCGACGGACGACGATTCTTTGAGCATTAGCGGCTGATTGCAAGATCGCAGCGGCGCGGCGTAGCGATATTTTCATGAGATTACCTCCTTTTGTTTCTCTCTTCCTTTCCCGCTCCTTTCATTTCCCCCCGTTCCTTCCAGCCCGGTGTCAGGCTTCTCGGCTCGTTCGACGAACGACGGATCGTGTCCTCCGCGATGGCGTGGGATCCTATAAAGCGCGGCTTAACAACTCCCAACGCACCGCTTAAATTTAAGATCACGAGGATTTAACTGGGTGCTTTAGCGTGTCTTAAGGAGAAGGCCAGAGAGTGGAAAGCGATCCGTTTAGAGTGAAGATGCGCTACATCGACGGCGGATACAATTACTTTGTGGACACTGGCAGCAATATCGCGACAAGTCGAAAACCGACGTGCTCTGGAGATGAGGAAAATGCAATTCGCGAAATGAATATTAAAAACTATTCATCAGGATTCTGACAAGCCGTGTTCCATGGAATTAATTGGTAGACAGTGGGTCTTGCAGCTCAATTTTTGCGGTGTGTGTGAGGAGAAAAAATGTGTATAATATGTTACTCTCTAGATTCTAGAGTCGAGAAGTAGATAATTGTAATCCGAAGCATTTTTATGATTTACTAAATGCAAAGAAGATATTAGTCCAGTGAGATTAGGATCTGTTTGCGGAATAATTCCCAGAAACCGACATTTTTGCATGGCCATTTATTTCGTCGTTTTAAACAATATATCAAAAGTCCCCATCGATTTTTCAAACAAAGTAGTTTTTCGCGAATATCTTGTTATCTATCAGTTTTACGATAAAAATAGTTATTCCGAGATTTGTAGCTTAGTAAATTCTCTGCAAAAAAGGTTCTATAAGTTTTTATCGTAGAAGTAACCATTTTCGTGTATGATGGCTTACAATGTTTCAACCCTCATACTTTTGACAAGGAAAGATCCCGAAGCCGGAAATTTAAAAAATGATGAAACTGTGTGAATATGTAGGGGATGTCCTCCTGAGTACAACGTAATTTTGTTTGCTGCCCAAACACAGGTGAAATTGACCACTGAAAATTCTTCGATTTTGTATTATTACTCGCGAACGGTAAGAGATAGGAAAAAAGTTTTCCAGGAAAAGTTACTTCTTTTGATTAGGACTATCATTTAGTAACATACAGTTCGCGAGTGATAACACACAATCGGAAAATCGCAGGGACTTTCAGGTGTCAATTTCATCCCCTTAGAGTGAATTTGGGCAGCAGAAAAAATTGCGTAATAAAGATTAAGTTTATTCACTCCTTTTAAATCGAATCTGAAAATGCAGATGTTACATAAAAATAAATTACTAAAATAATTCTCTCTATCTTGTTACGCCGATGAAAATAATTTTCACTGTAGGTACTTAAAGCTTTGGCACTGTCTCATAACCACGGTGAATCCGTTATCAATCTTGACGAGGACCTTATTCGTACCAAGTGGCACGTGACAAATTACACTGGTTGCAGTAGGAGCATTCAGCCAGCACGAGACACGATCTTTAATAATTCAAATGTGGCGCGGATCGAGAGCGATTGAAGACAATTCTTCCTGGTTATTTCAAAGAGGCTAGGTCCGACTTTACAAAGAAAGTCCTCCTCGATATTGCTTCTTCCATGTGCCCGGTAATAAATCGTCGGTGAACTAATATTCCTGCGGCAATATTGCTGGAAATATTACCATGGTAAATGATCTCTGTTCTCGTGAGAGATATTCGGCTTTCATATCGATATTAAAATAGAAGGCCACGCTGTTCCGCAGCCTGCGATTTACATTATCTCTGGGAGCACACAACGTGTTATCTTGCTATAAATTTTGCTACGGGCCACGATTGTATTTTTGCTAAAAAAAAAAAAGTTGAACATATTAAACCCTTCCTTTTCCCTCATTCTACCCCTGTTCACTTCTATAGAATCATGTTTCTAAACGAATTAAATTAAATCAATGCGATATACATCATTTGGTATATAAGCAATATCGAAACTCAATGAAGCTTTTGCTAAAATATATGACAGACCGAAAAACCAGTGTTCATGAGTTTCCGTTTTTTACACGCGACGGCTTTCAATATTACAAGCAAAATTACGTACTCAGGAAAATCGTGAAAATCTTCGTGATATCATACATAATCTCCAGTTTTTTAATATGGATTTAAAAGAGTCCCAAAATAATCTTTCCCAACCGGGACAAACGCTCTCGAAAAGAGGATTTCCAGCCCCTACCTTCCCCCGGTTGCAGTCGAGTGGTGGTGCAACCCACGACGGAAGTTTGGAAGTTTAAAAACCCCTCGCCGACAATTCTGACTCGGCGCGGTAACAGCGCCAAGGAGGCACGACGGTCGAAAGGCTCGAAGTAAATCTTCGGGCACGTAGCCCGGCCTGAAAGGCAGGGATATGTCTCACTCCACCTACTTCTTTTCTTAATAAATTCCCGGAACGGGCTTGAACTAATTACGCCGACCGCCGCGGAATTTTAAGCGAAATCACTTTACAGCGCCGGCGGCAGGGAACACGTGATGCATGGCGGCGCATCCGAAGCGTACGTGAACCGTGCACGAAAATCCCCGGACGGAGGGAGGGGGTTGAAAAAGTTAGCCCCGTGTCTTGTAACAGCCGGAGGAAAGAAACGGTACGGCGCCTGACTCCCGTATCGAGCGTCGGAACTTTTATTGGAAGGGAAATTTATCGTCCCTTTGAAGTCTGCTGGTGGCAGAAATATCATCGCAGGAATTAATGGATACCGAAGGAACTTAACGGTATCGCCTGACGTAAAGGGAAATTGTACGTCTCGTTTGGGGGGGCACTAATGAGGGGAGTGCGCTATATTCGGGTCGCGGGTTTGGTTCAAATTTCGCAGACAGTCACTGCCCAGCACGCGACGACCGCTTTGACGGCCCCACGTTTTGGGACAAACTTAAGGGCCCCTACGCGTGTAACGATACATGCGTCTGAGATTTGTGCCAAGCATCAAACAGCGCATACACGTTCAGACGAAATTGTATTCTCTGACACTAGATATTTAATAAAACATAATGCCCACAATTTTCAAACGTATGCAATTAATGACGTCCGAAATGAAACTGAAAGATATTATCAAGGGAAACAGCAATTGTAAATTTTCGAGGGTAAATAAATATACAGAGGAAGTGCAGCATATTTGGAATACTGTTGGTAATTTGGAATACCGAAGTATCTAATAAACTACTAACGCTATCTAATTTGTAACACCGTAGATAATAGGGGCTAATGAGCTGTTAACTAATGGCATTTGTGGATGAACCGCCATTTTTACATTTTCGATTTAATCTGCAGAATAAGAAAGCGTCAATCTGCAAAACTTTTTCAGCAAGTATTCAGTCGTTCCAATCATGGCTAAAATATGTCGAAGATTTAGAGTTAAACACTTAATCTACTCATCTGCATGTTCCGTATATGGTTGCCTGTCAGTTTTGCGATTCGGTAATTTTATTTTTTTAATTATTATTATTCTGTTCACTTGGGAATTCTTTCTTCATCTTAAATATCTAAGGTGAATGTCCCAATTTCTGCTGATTTAAGAGGTAACTCGCCATAAAGAAGGTGCACAAAATTTGTTCATCATAAAAAAAAAATAATTTTATTATCTACTTTCACTTCCTGTCACTTTTCATTTAGATCAAAGTTTCAGTTACTTTTTGTTTTTCTCGTTATTACTGAGAGTTTAAAATATAAAGTATATTAGTTTTCCTATGATATTATGCAGTTCTATTTGTTCCCATCCTCTGCTGTAATTTTCAATTCATCTTAAACAAACTGATATTCCAAATGTACTGCACTTCCTCTACTTAGTTCGATCATAGAAATACTTTCACACATCAATAAAAACTACATACATAGAAAATCTCAGTAGGTACATATAAAGCATGGCCAAAGGTATTCCCCGACAAAGGACGCCTATTGAACGGGACAATACGCCGCCATATTGATTATTCAAAACTTGCGACCGCGGGATTGTCCCTTATCGATCAATGGGCGTCGATAAAACTCTTAACGGGGATAATGAACCCGGCCGGAGTAGGGCCAGGTCCACGTGCGGGCAGTCTTCGAGCAGATCAGAATTGGGGGGGGGGGGGTGGTCCAGTCGAAGCGGAAGAAGAAGAGGAAACTGAGAAAACTCCGGGCAGGAAAGTTTCGACAGAGCCAAAGACAAAGTAGAAGAAACAAAGGAATGCTGGTGGTCTGCTTCCTTTTCGCGGTCCCGCACAGAATTGGAAGCAACTATCCAATTTCCGAGGAAACAGAGCGCGGGAGGGTAGAGGGGTAGAAAAAGAGCAGACGATAGAAAACGACGCGACCCAGAGAGGAGGAAACAAAGAGGATGAAGCAGATATGCAGCGAAAGGGGAGAGGGATACAGTGGGGAGGGGGGGCTAGGTCTGCGGAAGAAGATCGAGGGAAGGCGAGGGCGGACAACGATGAGGAGGTGAAATTCAGCTTAGCGATCCAGCGACCCGGAAACTCCGACTCTCTGAGCCGAAACCTTTGAAAGATTTGATAAACGCTGACGTCACTTCTTACGATCATCCCACGAAATTGTAAGCGGCGCGGCGAGTGTCGGTTCGACGTCGAATATTCGCCAACTACTTTCGAGGCGGGCCGCTGTCGGGACTACGTATCCCCGATATTTCATATCGCGGGACGAGGCCAACGCGGGAAGGCGGTCGACTTCGTCGGACGATAATGAAAATTTCAATAATCCTTCACCGTCTCCGGGATCTCTGCCGCGGCCGCGATAAACCTTTATCGATCTACTACGCCCGAACGCCTGCCGGCCTCTCAGCCACGAAGAACTCAGCGATGGTATTGAATGGACGATTACGCGATACGAGGATGGGATGAATGGAGTTGCATTAACTGGATTGCGATGCACCAACGCCCACTAGATTAAGACATCCACAGCGGCGCGCCATGTTGTCAAACGCCACATCTTGCTAGTCCTCGCCTTATCTAAACACTTCACCCTGAAGAAAGTATTTTACTTACAGGCACCGCATTACCCTACCTAACTCTGCACTTTTCCGAGCCTCCTTCGTTTCTCTGAGAAACCACTGCGAAGCTCACCTCGTCTTCTACTTCCTACCCCAAAAATGTCTTAATTACCAACATATACTCACAAGGAGACTCTTCAGATTTTGATGAAATTTTAGGGCATGAATCTAGGAGTCATACGATGATATTCTGTAGAATATTTTCTGTCAATGTTTTATAAACACCTGATTTGTACCTCTTAAAGCATCTTAAGTTTAAACGTTCATCGTGGAGGTGTGATAGGTGAGTGCGAAGAGCGTGTGGTTCGTAAGGTCTCCCTGTCAGTTCAGTCCCACTTCCCAGTGAAAAATCACGCACAACACCGTGCCCCTGCCCGTCAATTATATCTAACATCCACGGAATAGTCTTCGCACACCATCTCCCATATTAACTTTCCTGCGATACCCCTCCGCTATACCTAAAGAAATTCTCTTTAAAGTGGAGTCCCATAAGAGGATACAAGCAGGTGCTGAAATTTCCAAAATACCCTAACGGATCTTCACTAAGAGTCTTTAACTAACTAATTTCAATACAACGCGTTGAATAATATACAAGCCTACAAATCCCTGGATGCAGTCTCAACTAGCAAGCGTCATCGATGGCTAGATCCGCCAGAGAACGAGGAAAAGAGCCAGTTCCTCGCGTCCAGATGACGGATAACCGAATGTCTGGTGTGTTCGCAAAATTCCCCGCACCCCGACGCTTGTACTGGCTGCCGCAACTCCGTCTTAATCACAATGGCGCCTCGGCGCAGCCGGCTGCTTGTTGCTGGCGAGCATAGTAGACGCGGGCTGCGAGTTAGCGCGGTTTCGCCGTAGCGTCTTCGTGCAGCAAAACCATACCGATCCTCCTGTCGGAATACCTCGAGCTCGCCAGACTGCAGAGCGAGCTTTGTCAGCTCGGCGTCTGAGGTGAACGCAGCATTAATACCTACCCTCCTGCGCCCGCTGCTTCGGAGGAACAACCCGCCCCATCCAGGGGCACCGACAGCCAGCCCCCGTCCCGCCGCCTGCACGCCCACCCGCCGTCGGCTGGGGCCGACTCTAGCCACCGTTAATATCGAATTCTTTGGCGCAATTTACGAGGGAGCAACGCGAACTCAGGGGAGGTCGTTTAATCCCGAAAGTCAAATCCTTGCACGAAAGCAAGCCGCGCCGCGGCTGGTACGTTTCGCGAAGTGTTTTCTAACCCCGTGAATCCTTTCAAGGATTACCCCCGCGTGCCTGTGCTCCTCTGGGAGAATCCCGCTGCGTATTACCCCCGCGAGCAAACCGGAATGCTGAGCCGGTTCGAGCGGAATACTTAGCAGTCGCTTTCGCCCGGCGAACCCGGGGCATCAGGATTCTTTGGTGGTTTAGCTGCAGCAGCCGTCGAGTCATCGAGGACCGAGATCATTGACAGTAGCTTCAGGGTTCCCTTGACTTTCTTCCAGTGATCCCGTAGGTACTGTGAGTCAAATAATTATTGGCACACCCTTTAAAGCAGAATAACTTTAAGTTTTTTTTTGTTTTTTTTTTGAGAAGCTCTAGAAGAGGATTAGTTTTTCGATCTGTCGAGATTTTGATCTGTCAAATGATCACGTCAAATTGAGTAATTTAATGATAGAATTCATTATTTAACAATTACCAAGTCTTTCTTCGTCTGGCCATCCTCTTTTCTTAACAGGTAAAGAGATCTTAATATATAAAGCAGAAGCTTCTACATGTTTGTGTGTTTGTTTGTCGCCTAAAAACTTTCGAACGATATACTTTGGGATCACGAAATGTGCCTCAGCTCATTATGCCTGACTAATCCAGAGGAATGTGACCATTTTCACAAAAGGAAATCTAAAAAAAAGTTTTTTTTATTAAATCAGAATCTAAATTTCAGGCGACACCGAGTAGTGAAGCTAGTATATTATGATGAACAGATATTCTATTAAATTGCAAAGTTTATTTCAAATCACGAGCGTGTTAATCAGCTGACAAAGTAAGGAAATATTTATAAGGGCAGCATACTACTTTTTTCCTATTGAAAAGTGCACATAAGTATTAATGTCAATGTACTAAAATAATAGAATAACTAAAAACCTATTGATTCTCTTATTTTAATAACCAACAACAACTCAACACCAATAAATCTTTTAGAAGCTGAGCTTACTGCACTTCCTACCAATTGATATCAAGCTCTCGGAAGCAATTTAAAATGGAATGTCTGGAATCCGAAGGAGAATGTTTAATCTGTATCAAAATACCCGCACGTAAGACCAGATTGCGCAGAAAATGTTCTCCTTATTCTTCCATGTTGGGATTGAAACGACACGGCAGAAAAAAAACACAATTTGTCGTGGTAAATTCAATTGGAACGAGTAGCCTTACACAAAACGATTACGAATTTACCCATAAAAAATTATGTGTATACAAATAATGAGTCCTTTTTAACAATAGAAGGCAAACATAATAACCGACCTTTAAGAACAATTAACATTAAACAAAACTAATTAAACTTCCACAACTTCCATGACTTTACTGCAATCTGTTCTGACTTTCAAAAGAAAAACGATGTTAAAAATAGGGCACGAATGGATAATGAACCAGGGAATAAAAGTGACTCGTCAGTTTATCAGTGGAACATTACAAATTGAAACAGCCACAGGGGTTGGCTTTAAAGACGGTAGTTAATACGAGCGTAACAAACTACGATAAAGTGGCGTCTCGCTTGATACCGCGTTTCCTTCATAAATCCTACTTATTCTTATCTACATAACCTGAATCTAGGGCTGCGTCTATCTACACAAAGGGAAACTTCTTTAGACTGGAACTTAATAAAATAGATGGAAAGTTCGCGGACCTATTGGAGGATTTTGACAAATTTTCGCTACTGAAACAATTTTCTATTGTAAGTATGAAAGCAGTGAATTCGTCATTTTACTACCAATCTGCAGTGTTATACGTAAAAGTACGTGTAAAATTTTTAAAAAATATATATATCTATATATAGGGATATAAAATGAGGAAATGAGGAAAATAAGGATAATAAAGAAAATGAAGAAAATGAAGAAAATGAAGAAAATGAAGAAAATGAAGAAAATGTGGGAAATAAAGAAAATGAAGAAAATGAGGGAAATGAGGAAGATAAAGAATGAAAAATAAGGAAAGTGTGAAAAATGAGGAAATGTGGAAAATGAGGGAAATGGAGAATATAAGGAAAATGAGGAAAATGGGGAATATAAAATAAGGAATATATATATATACACTTTAGAAAGATAAAGAATGAAAAATAAGGAAAGTGTAGAAAATGAGGAAATGTGGAAAATGGAGGAAATGGAGAATATAAGTAAAATAAGGAAAATGGGGAATATAAAATAAGGAATATATATATTCTATAGTATATTTAGAAAATAAATTCCATGCAAATAGCAAGATAAAGTAATCAAGCATTTTTTAGTCTCCCCCCTTCAATATTCACGGCCACGAGCGCCTGTAAAGGCTCATAATCGTAGCCATGGCAGTGGAAATTCCACCGTAAGCACTATTAACGAAAATTTTACGTCTGCGCGTGCAGTGGGCGATATTTCCAGCTTGTAAACGTGGCAGTTTTCACCGTCGGCTAACTATGTACTCGAGTACTTTTTAAGTGCCACTGGAATGGCGTAATATCCGTCCGGCGATAACTGGACCTCTATAATGAACACTTCAGCGAAAATAATCCCGACGCGAATTCGAAGGGTATCGGCTTCCTTCAAGAATCACGGACGAACTCCTTCACCAGGTCTGGATTAGGTTTCACGGGATTAATCGCTAACGACAGCCCTTTACAGGGTACTGGAAATCCGAAGGAAATTGTTCGCACAAGGATCCCGATAGGGCTCCTCTCAATGCCCGATATTTTCGGTCTTTAAAACCGAAAAATGAAGATGGAGCACTACGGAATCGTATAAACGATATAAAGTACAGGGTTTCGAAGAAAGCAATCCTGGAAATATTATTCTTCACACAAAAGTAATCACAGTGAGGGTTTTAGAAACATCTGACGAGGGGGTAGGAATAATAAGCTCGAATATTAAACAAGTCATTTAACTGTCTCTATTTTCTAGCGTGTATAGTTAAAATGCAGTGGCAACAGTAGAGTTTAAAGTAAGCTTCAAGGAATTGGGGGTGAGCTATCCTTTGCACCAGCCCTTGGAACCG
Source organism: Andrena cerasifolii (assembly GCF_050908995.1). Classification (NCBI taxonomy): domain Eukaryota; kingdom Metazoa; phylum Arthropoda; class Insecta; order Hymenoptera; family Andrenidae; genus Andrena; species Andrena cerasifolii. Next base: position 20,941,990 of record NC_135119.1, on the reverse strand, counting down.
AGACAAAGCCAGTGTCTGTTTGAAACAAAATTACCTATACACGAGTTTCTATGATTACAAGGATGACTACCTTCGATGCCCTCCTACCAAGTACTTATCGAGAGCACCTACGTACTTAGCACAGTGCAAAATATATTCTGTCCAAAGGACCCACGTCCAATTTACAGCGAATAAACAGCCAGCTGTCGAAGGCGATCGAACCTAAATAAAGGCAGTATCCGTTAAACGTGGACCTGATAAAAATAATGTCCCGGTTTCCAAAAGGAGGGCGAAAAGGAATGGGAACGGGAGAAACGCCCACGGTCGGTTTCCTACATCGAATCACGAAGATCAGACAGTTGACTACCAAGCGTTCCCAATTAATGGCACAAAGGGAGTAAAAAGAAGGAGAGCGGGTGGAGAAAAAAAAGTTGGTGACGGCGGTTGAATGCATAATTTCTAACGAAAGTGCGCCGTTATGTCCTAAGGGTAGCGATGCAGTTTTCGTGGTGCTGGCGGGTTGGCGGAGGGGTGATGGGGAGGGGCAGGATAACGAGAGGATGGAGGAAGAGGAGCAGGGATACTCGACGTTAGTTCCAAGCGATTTGGCTCTCATGCGATTTAACACGAGGGCTATTATAACTCGATATAGATATAATGGCGTGGCTTTATTCAGTGTCTCTGTCTTTTGCATGCATGCACCCGCGCGCGCGCGCAAAGCTTTTCATGTACAGGCAGTTCCAAAACTGGAGACACTAGCATCGCACGATAGATAGGAACTGTAACAAGAAACGAAGAATTTTAGTGGTCGTAGATTTACAGTAGCGGACAAAAAAGTCACCACTTTTTCGAACCACCCTACTTCTGTTACTTTTCAACATCAACTCAAAACTGCAGTATGTGCCTAATATACATATTCTAAAAGAGAATTAAAAGCTGTATAAAACCCAGTTACAGTTGAATTTATTTAACTAGCAAACAAAAACCCCACATAACATTAAACAAGACAACACACTCTTAAAGCCAACAAAAAGTTTTGTGGGGGCTCCTTTTACTTTTTGGACAACCTGAAAGGTTACTAAACGTGGTAACTTCTTTGCCGGGCCCAAAAATGCGTTACCCCGTTCAATGTCATATAATACTTTTGTTTGTCATTTAAATAAATTCACTTTAACTGGGTTTTATACAGCTTTGAATTCTCCACCAGAACATGCATATTAAGCATACCACAGTCCCAAATGTATGCTAAAAAAATAACGAAAATAGAACGAACCGAAAAAGTGGTAACTTTTTTGTCCACTAGTGTATGAACGGATTCTCCTTGAGACGAGCAAAATTTTCCCCATAACCGATATCTCGATAGTTATAGAGTTGTTTATGATTGGAACTCGAGGGATGCCCGAGGACAGCGGTAATCTTTGTGGTAAGTTGGTGCTTTGGTATTTCTGCTATAATGCCAGCAAATGGGACATGTGGGTTAAAGTTTCATAAAGCACTTCGTCTAAGAAAAACACGTTTCCCACTTCACATCTTAATTCCTAAAAATGAATATACCTAGTACCTACACTGTGATTCACTGTTGCACTGAAGGAGAAACTTCACCCCCGTTAACTTATCAAAACGTGGAAACAAGGGTAACTAGGGAATCACGTGCCTAGTCTTGGAATTATTTACCTACAATCCCCACGAACGTCACAGACTACAAGGAATCTTCCTCTGGCTCCATCTTTCCGTATTATCTAATCGTTTCTTTCCAACCGAGTGTACAAAAATGGTTTCCTCAACGCGCTACGTTCGTATTCCTGCCCGTCACTACGCCCGTTCGTGCATCCTCCTCACAGCCGTCTTTGTTGGATCCTCCTGCCCCTCGAGCCACCACCCCTGAAACCCTTGAGATCCACGAGGCCGTCGTCCCGCCGCCATTACCCGGTAATAATTATTTAATGGCAGCAAAGTAGTCGAATGAAATTAACAAACTATTGGAAGTAATTAGATCTTCCGCGGGCCAAATTAAATGGCTCGCGCCCGACGAGCTATTTCAATGCTTATCCCACCCACCGTTCAGCCCCGTAACCTCATCGTCGCCCAGTTTTCCGGCAACCCCGCGCTCTGACAACTCCACCCCCCGACACGCTGCTAGTGAAAGAGTCGGGCTAATTATACCGACAACTATTCCGAACTTTACGGCCGTCGATCGAAACGTTCTCGCGCCCCGAACGAAATGTTCCCGCTTATCTGCGAATTCCTCGCCCCGTTACTCCTTCGCTCCGCTTACCAACGCTCCCCCCAGCGACCCCATGCCGGTCCTTCTTTTTCTTTGGGCCATACTTGTTCGCAGCGACGTGGGAGGAGGCTATGCCCGGGAATACCAATTGGTAAAACTCGAAAGTCTGCGTCGTGCAAGGAATTCCGCTGGCACGAGTTGAATTACGCGGACGTAAGACGGACGGACAAGATGGCTGACAAGCTGGACGCAATTTTTGAGGGATGAAAGGATTCCTGCACTTAGCCACTCACCTTATTCGCTGGATTTAGCTCCCTGCGACTTTTGGCTGTTCCCAAAAATTAAAGAATCGTTGAAAGGAACCCGTTTTGAGACTTTAGAACAGGGAAAGTCAAACACGGCTTAGAAGACTTACAAATTTATTCCCTGTAATGGAAACAGCGAACGCATCGCTGTATATATAGGGAAGGGGTGTAGTTTGAAGGGGAACAGAGTGAAGTTGTATTATTCTTAAAATAAATCTCATTTTTTACTCCAGTCTTAGAACTTAATTATCGCACATCGTATATAACGTCAACCGGAGGCTAAATGGTTTTAATTAAATTCGTTAGCGATAGGTAAGTAGTATAGTAAAGAGAGTTCTAACCCAAATATGAGTTTTGCGTTCAATACACGTTATGAGCGGTACGATAGACGTACAATACACGTTCAAAGTGGTACAATAGACGTTCAATACACCTATGGCGCCAGTACCACTCTGAACGTGTATTGAACGTCTATCGTACCACATTGAACGAGTATTGAACGTCTATCGTACCACTCTGAACGTGTATTGAACGCAAAACTCAAATTCGGATTAGAACTCTCTTTACTATACTACTTAGGTATATTCAAATAAATTAGAATTGTTTTAGGTTCACTTTAGTACAAATACAAGGTAGGCATTAAAACGCTGTGAAGCTCCACGGATGATGTGTTTTGAAAATTGTTCGAACAAAAATCAATTACCAAATTAACGATCTTTAGGTCCTTCATCCCCTAAACACTATTCTCGACCACATCTCGCAGGTCCAAGCCTCTGTGGCTGGAGGTCTCTTAAACAGAATCTATCTCGACGCCTCCGCAGGGGACTTATCTGAATTTCGTAGTACCGCAACGGTATAGCAGCAAAGATAGTACACTAATCGCCCCTCCTAATCCAACTCTCGAAGCCAGTGAAAGCTACGCCAGGCTCCGTACAGTACAGCGAATGTTCGACAATAGTAATTCCAGGGGAAACGCCGCCAAGCCATCGAAAAATTCATACCGAACGCTCTGCCAAACTCCGTTGCACGAAGTAGCAGCGAAAGCCCGGCGGACGGGTCACACAGGCGGAAGGTGGCCTGCGAATCAGTCGTTGACGCGCGACCACGTCCTAACGAAATTTTAATCACGTTGCTGGAAACTCTCGGGATTGCCTGGTTTCCGTGCACACACGTGACCGTGGTCCTAACAAAACAAAACAAACGGGGGCCCTCGCGACTGAGGGCGAATCTTCTGTCCGGTTCTGCTTGGCGTGTCACAATCAGACCGTGGCCGCGCGGCGAGATCAAAGTGATTCGCGATGCCCGTGTCCGCCCGGCCGCCTCGCCGGGTTTCGCGTTGTGGCTAACATAATTAAGCCACACGGGGACGCCCAAGTGGCTTCGAATTCCCGTTATAACTGCGCCAGGCCGTCGACAGTCGTCTCGGGCGACGTTTCAGCGAAAAACGGGATTGTTCCAAGGCGAATCGGCGTAGCCGAGGAAACTGCGCAAAGGGGGAACCGAGTCACGGTTTAAACTGACGACTAACGCGCGGGTAGACGCTATTCGCCCGATGGCTTCGTCCGCGGGCGCGACAACTGAAACATTAATTATAATTCAGGCGAAACGATTAAATCCGCTGGTTCACCTGGGAACTAACAACGCCGCGGAATTACAACGAGGCTCTGGTGGCTGTCTTTCTCCCTCCTGTTGGTCAGATTACACTCGGAAGGGAACATATCGAACCCGCGAACGCCGATTTTCAGGAGACTTTGCAGATTTGGAGAATACTGAAAAATATTTGACACGTACTTCTTGTTATCGGCAATCGTAGATTGGAAGCGGTGAAAAGAGCCCCTAAAGTTGGAGGTCGAAAACATATTTTCTGGAATACCTCGAGGACTATTTTAGGCGTTGGCAAACATATTTTTTTAAAGGTGAATCCAGTCCACTGCTCAGTTTTTAGACAATTTCAGAAAATATGTTTTCGACCCCCGAATTCAGGGGCTGTTTTCACGCCTTCAACATGGACGATTGCTGATAGCAAAAAATACGTGTCAACGATTTTTCACTATTCTGCAAATCTGCAGAATATTGTCAAAATCGGCGTGTCAGGGTTGGATACGTTCCCTTGTTAGTCTCTAAGGGGAGTAGTGTAGTGTCCGAGTAACAACACGGTGTAACCCTCTGTGATATAATTTGTTCTCTTCGGTCCAACGTACCTATATAACTAATTACTTACCGATTTATTTATACCGCATTAGAAACGTGTAAAACATTAACGATACACGGCACAGGCGGGAGGAAAGACTCTTCGTTCCTCTGAACTTACACAATGAAGGACCATCAAAGGGTAAACTTCGCCTCGCGATGAAATCCTCGTTCCTCACGAAGCGGTCCTGATAATACGCAATCCCGAATAATCGAGAGCGCGCCTGTACCTGGGCGCGTTAGAAGCAACAAGATAGTTACGTGAAGCAGCACAGTACACGGTCGAGCGTGATTTCACGTTCAGTGTAACTTCGAATTAGTTTTCGTAACAGGACTTCTCCCGACTCGTATATTCTGCGAGAAACCGCACACGTCCGACGACGTCTTCCACGGTGTCGTGGCTTCGTGAGTGCCGTCATGCTCTTAAAGCGCCCCGAAGTCCTCTAAACCGGGAGGGTTAATCGAATTTAGCTGCACATAAATCGATGTCCTTTCACGGTGGAAGGAACAATTTCATTTGGACGCCAAGACCTTGCAGAATGGCAACTATAGACGTTCTGATAAAAGTCAGAGATAGGCATAACGTGCGCTCGTGTGCAAGAAGGATGTTTCTGAAAAGTTCCTTGCTTCCGGACGACGTCTAACTACTTTTAGAATATTTAAGATTGTCACATTGTTTATCAAGCTTGTTAATAAGAAGCTTCCAAGACATTCGTGAGTACACTGAATATGTTATCAGTAACGTGGATAGATTATTTAACAAATTGAAAGAAACTTTCGTTTAAGTTTAATGAAACTTAAAGGAAAGTTTCTTTCAATTCAAGTCGATTGTATTTAAAACAAAAGGGTTATTTATATAATGATATAAAGAACCCTTTTGTTTTAAATATAATGATATAAAGAACCCTTTTGTTTTAAATACAATCGACTAGGAATCTTAAATGATATTGTTACTAAATTTTTTATCTTTTCAAAGGTTAGCTCGATGTGAATAATGCTTGCTGAAAAGAATCTTCAATATAAGACATATTAAATGAAACAGCGAGCTGCAAGGAGATGGTTGACTCGTACTACTGCAGCGCGTAAGACAAAAGGAGAACGGGCCTATCATGGTCAGACATCCAACGCAAGCAATATGACTGCACCAATATTCCGTCGCAAATTGTAATATATGCATCATCATAAAGATTCTTTCGAGTAAGAATTATTCAGATTAGTAGGAACTTTAACCGGATGCACAAATGACGATTACATTTAAGATTCTTTTACTTGAGATTCATTTAAGATTACATTTAATATTCACAGGTGAAATGAAGAATTCTTTTTGTTTTATAGTATGCAAAACCTTGTCATATAATGCAGATTAATAAGTAAATAGTGTTCAGAATCATAATTGGAAGTAAGATATTATTCAGGGTTAAAATTTTCGCAAAAGACATAGCGAAACATCGTGAGATTTATAAAATTTTAAAACACATCTAATTTCATACTATGACGATTTAATAATGAAATTCAAGATCATTCGAATTATGGTAATTTACTTTCGCTATTCCTTCTGAGCTATTTGTCAGATAAATATTCACGTAGACACGTTTGCCCTTTAAACATTTACCTGAAACTAAAATTCTATCCTTACGTTATTATCGCAATGTTGTTACTACATTATAACGTCATCCCACTCACGGAATAAATTGCTTTCTAGTTTACCTAGCCCTGCCATTATTATAACGTTGTTATCGTTATATTAGTGGAATAGAAAATTAATACAGGGATACAATAATAATCCCCGGTGCTGTTTCTAAACGCAACGCTGGCATCCTAGATTGAAGTTGACTTCTGAAGAATGTAATAACCACCTTGCAAATTTAAACAAAATGAAGCCGGTGTCTGTGTTACAACGTATAACAGTCACGATTAATTAGATTTCAGTTCAGACAGTAGTAACTTGAACTTCACTTCGTCTATTATAAAACGAAACACGAAACTTTGGGCTACTATATATCCATCAACGAACACTATCCAACATTTTAATTGTCACATAAATCCCCGATAGTATTACCAATCTACGTCGATCCTAATGGCGTACACGATATTTAAAATCCTCGTTAGCAGATGTACTCCGCCCGTTATCGATCTCATACAGGATAATCAATTTCACCAGCTACGTCTATCAACCTATCAATGCACAAATGTTGATATAGTACTCGGCAATAGTATGAGCCCCATAGAGGTCGTAGAATTTACAATGCGATTCATGTTTATATCTCCGCGGGTAGCCGTAATAATTACACCATCGCGCTTGAATAACGAGCTATTGAGAACACGCAGTAACAGAGAGAAGAACATAACCGGATAATTTTAATGGCCTTTACGCGTAATAGCTGTGCACTTGCCTGGCATCTGATCGTTTCGTACTTTTGCTACCATAAAACATTATTAACCTCCGATCTGACGTATACACGCCCCCAATAATATTAAAACATTACAATCCAGGCATTATAATACTAGTAATCATACGATTTTATTATTATTATTATTATTCTTATATTCTTATTGTTATTAACGGGAAATCTCTTTGATGCACCAAATTTATTACACACACACAATTTAAATAAATAGACAAGCTGTAGAGAGTAGAGGAATATAAAATATAAACTGCTAATTAAAGTGTAAAGGACGAGATTTAGTATTTATAGGAAATTACACTATCATCAAATCTAACCTCTATTTACTTAGTATCCATATTTAGAACAAAATTATTTTTTTTGTGATATGTACTACTTACCCTAGTAAGAGTTTTTTCGTCAGTTATATATATTTTTTTTAACTCTTATCAAAATTTTGTTAACGGAAGTTTGTAGCGCTTATTGCACCATTAAACTTTTATTTGAAACATTTTTTTCTGTGTGTTGTACTTTGAGAGTTATAGGCGAAAAAGTAGAAGTGCCAATTTGACTTTGAGGTTAGTTTTCACCCCGTTAAAGGGCGATAGGGCCTAAATGAAACACATCGTTGTTCTTGTTTTGAGTCACTCTAAAAACCCACAAAGTTGCGTTCCAATCTGTGAGTCTGGGTTGGCGGTGTTCCCTTGTTAGTGCAAATGCTGATAGCTCTATATTTCATAATTTAATTTTCAAACTATTTGGACAATCTCAGTTTTGTAGATTGTAGCTAAAAGTCAGTTTCAAGAAGAGCACAAGTGTATCATGCTCTTGGAATGATTAATTTATCAAAGCCGGCGGTGTTATTAAATATACAGCCTTTTTAAACTAACAGCGGCCATTGTCATTCATTACGCTTACCAAGAACAACTGAACGCATCCCCCCGGCCTGCTATCATCGTAACTAAGTCGCCAAGACACCGGCTACGTTATTTATGGTAATAACCTTATCACATATAACGCGCGCCATTTTCCGTGGCGGCGTCATATACAAATTACGCCGCGCGTCCGCGCGTGAGTATACCGTCCCGGGGTCGTCGCATCCATTGTTCTTACAGCGAAAGTTCATTTCGCGAGATTAAAACCCTCGCTGCCTTTCTTCGGCCAAGTTCTCACTTGAAAGCGTCGTCACTCCTCCCGGGGACAAAGCACCAGATGTAAACAGATTAAAAGAAGCAACCGAGGATTTTCACGTGGACCAAGGAGCTGCGACATTTACCCAAACAATTTCTGTGTCGCGCCAAGCAAATATTTATCGCCGCCCAACAAACGGTGGTGAATCTTTACGCCTCAACATCGTAACAATAGCTTGGTTTCTGAGCCTTTAACGCAGAAAAATGTGAGAGAAATTTATTGTCTATGGGCAGAGTTGGGCAAGATTTTTATTTAAATAAATTAATAGAAGTTAAAAAAATGATTCGTCATGTGTCGAATAAAGTTGGCCCGGGTTAACTTTATTCGGCGAATTTGTCAACTTTAACTTTAACTTTAACTTTATTCGACGTCGAATGTCAAAGTTGAAATTGAAGTTGAAAATTTATTCGACGCTGAAGTTGAAACGCTCGACGAATAAAAAAAATTAACTTTATTCGTCAAAGGATCTAAAGTTAAAGTAACTTTTATTTGATCCGTTATTCAAATAGTATTTTATTTAATTAATGCCCAACTCTGTCTCTGGGTCAGTGGAAATTCTTGTAGTTGTTTGAGACTCATGTCAGATCATAGCATTTTTAGTTTCATGTTAATTCATAATATAAATTTGTTGGCCTAATTCGATGACCTTTCGTGAGTTAAATAAACATTTGAAATTGTTAAGCAATCCTGCGCTTCCTATTGTTCATTTCGTATGAGAACAGTGTTGAATCCTGTTTGCATTCAGTTTGGATTTTTAATTACGATTTCGGGTTAAAAATTGTATCCCTTTAGTGCTTATCAATTGTATAATTTAGAATGTATTATTTTCCCTTCCCCGACGATTCCCCAATGCTCTGACATTTAAGTAACGTTTAAACCTTTAAATAACAGCATAAGTAATAATGTGAAAATTACCATCAATAAACACAATATGAAGTGCAACCAATTTTTATTCATAGTTCCACGAGTGACTTGCCACGCCCCAGAATAAAAACCTACATATTCCACCCCTGCACTTACCAGCTTCATAATCAACTATTCACCACGGAATTAATCCTAAACAATTGTACCACTATAGTATCTCAATACCAAATTTTACGTCTCGACTTTTCCAAGCCTCACCCAGACTCATCCCTCGCTGGCGCAGACACGTTTAAAACGGGCTGCAGCAAATTTGCAAAATTCCCTGCTATCCCTTTGTTACGGGACTCTCCGGCAGTCCAACATTTTACTCCCAGACAATTACGTTCCCGTAGGGTAACAGAATTGCTCGCCGTGTACCGACTCCGGCAAACCTAGAGGAGACTTCTTGGCCTCGCCGAAGGAGGCTTAATCTTCACAGAACGGCGCGCCCGTTGCGTTTTGACATGTGGCGGCCATCGGTCGACCCTAATTCGAGGGCACACACGCAGAGAATCTAGACAGAGAGCGAGCGCGAGAGATAGACAGAGAGAGAGAGAGAGAGAGAGAGAGAGAGAGAGAGAGAGAAGGGGAGACTCTGAAGGCAGAAGCATGGAAAACGAGGGAAGTTTCGTCAGCAACCTCCGGAGAATGTAGCCTACAAAGCGGCAGAGGCCACTGGGGGAGAGGTGGGAGGAGGAGGGGTTGGGAGGGGGGAAGAGGAGGAAGAGAAGCAAACGGAAGGGAGCTGCACCGGGAGGGCAGGAAATTACGTCTCCGGACGTCCGTTCGTTCGGCTTCAGAGCTCCAGCGCAACACAGGACTTGAGAGAAGCTGCCTGGCTCCTTCACAGACGGAGGAAAAGGGCCACGGGCTGGAAGGGCGGAGGAGGAAGCACGAATATAGAGAAAGAGAATCGCACAGAGCTCGACTCGTCCCTGACCGGGTACAAGAAGAGGGAGGGCACCGAAGGAAGACGAACGCCAGGCCACGGAGGATCCTGACCTGGCGTTCAACCGAGTCCAACCGAAATACCAACGAAATTTCCCTTTATTTAGCGCCAACGGCAGGCGCGAAGACGACCTCGCGATCGCACTAGCCTGATCACGATACGGCACCGCAGCGTTCCAGAGGAATTTACTGGCAGATATAGGATGCCGTCGCGGAATGACTCGTGGCGAAGTTGACGATGCGCTGATCTTTTGTAGAGTGGGTCGTTACTTGAATGGGAGAGAGGGAGAATGAATTTTATTAAACTGTGAATAATGTTCGGGAACACTACGTTACTGGGAATATTTCGAGGGTCGTGTGTTTCAGTCTGAACAAAGAGCTTTGTACACTGAAGAGTGCCACTGTCACAATTTGGTCTTTGATATATATATTACTTGCTCTAAACGGGGAGCATTTAAATGAGCTTGTAACCTACTGGGGTATACATTATCACACGTCAATATCTCCGAAAGACTTCAGAAAGATGGTTGAGAGCAACTGTAATTAAATTTGAAAAAAAAAATATTTCTGAAGATTAAACACTCCCTCTTCAACTGTTTGGCTTCTGCAGAGGCGACTGGTCTGCACTTCAACGCGATTTTACGTATAGAGTCTGAAACAAAGCAACTGTACCACCTCCCCTGCCGTACCAACGCATTTACAGATCTACCCTATTCCAAATAACTTGACCAACGATCCATCTAAAAGTGCAAAATAGACCCCTACCCTTCCCTCGCTTAGAAACCAGCCCATGCAGCATCGATTACCCTAAAGACGATTGTCGAAGGCTATCCTATTCCTGCAGCAATCCCAGATTCGTTTCTCATCCAGAGTCGCGGATCCGTCAGAACGGATATCCAACTTCGCTCGCTGCTAGCGCGACGCAAACGGAATGTGTACACGCGTCTCAACTCACACAGCCGGAGTCAAAGAAAACTTCATTAGCTTTGAGCACTTACTCCCCCCCTCCCTACTCTCTCCACAAACTATCCGGCTGCGAATTAGTTTCAAGACACACTCCCATCCATTTGCCGCGCAGGATTCACCATGCGCGCATCAGCCCACGGCGTGCTCGCCCGAAATCTTGATCGTTCACCGCGCCCCGAAACCGTCCTCCCACGGCTACACGGCATTATGATGATCTACCGCGGGCATCCTAAATCATCCTTAATCTAATTCCAGGTTCGTTTCGCGTCAGGTGACGCGTCCCTGCGTAATGTCGCGGTCGATTCTCGCGCAGATATACACTGCCGCTCTGTGGAAGCTGCTGTCAAGAGAATCAGTAGGTGGAACAGAAAGGGGGAGAGAGAGAGAGAAATAGAGAGCGAGAGAGAGAGAGAGAGAAATAGAGAGCGAGAGAGAGAGAGAGAGAAGGGGGAGGGTGGAGGAAGGGGGCGCGGGACAGAAAACCAGGGTAATAGGTTCCCTTTGAAATACATCCTCCGGTCGGTGATGCGGCACATACATCTTCCCGCGGTAATCAGCGCCCTTCGGTTTAAAAGCAACGAAGGTAGGTAATATCCGGAGGCCATAGACACGGATGCGAAAACCCGGTCCCGATGGCACCCTTTCCCTCGGCTTCTCCACGGTTAAAGCCACCCCCTTGAAACCGGGACTCGGCCCGACACCACCGATCCACGGGATTCAAGGTCTATGGGTGTGCTTCTTTCCGCGCGCCCGTAAGCGATCGGGTTCGAGCGCGTGACGCCCTACAATGGAGGGAAATGATTAAACTACAAATTCTCGGGAGGAAATGCTGCGAATAAGGCTCCTCTTTTTTGCGGTGCTTAGGGGATAACCGGTGCCTTTCAGGAGTGGGAGAAATTCTTCGTGAGATCTGTTGGAATGGTCACGGAGGTCATGATGTATTTTTGCAAATGCTGGCAACGGTTGTCGGAGTGAACAGGAGTTATTGAATAGTGATCGTGCGTGGGTGTGTTGGGATTTTTGGCCTTGGTTCAGGGGTTCAGGGGTTGAAAATATTGTGTAATGGGTGTTTGGGTATTAGTGGGCGTGATTTTGGAAATTTATGGGAAACGTGTGTAATATGGAGCGCCTGATTTCAAATGCTTGCCAAAAGTAGGGTTTTCTTTTTAATGAAACTGACACGAGGGGACGAAGGAACTAATGCATAATCATATTTATATATCCAAATGTAAACAAAATTCAAATGTTTTGAAAGTATATTAGAAAAACTAAAAAGAGTGGAATTCGGTGGTTCTAGAAAATGGTATCTAAAGCAGACATAAATAGCAGATATTACTAAAGTAGGTAATTCTATGTTGCCAAGACAAAGCTAAATGTTTCTTAAATCCTTCTAAGAAACATATATCCAGAAAACATTGTCAACAGAAGATCATGTGAATATGAATTGCTATAACGTTTGAATTACAACAAATTTTTAAACACTGGGAAACGTGAATGAAGTTCCTGTTGAAAATAAAATAATTATATTAGGATACACGTATTTCTGATTGTGAGATAAAAGCTACTTTTTCAAGTCGCCATTATCGTTCCATTTTCCTCTGTCAGCAGACAAGGCAGTCTTTTACGCCACTGAAACGTTGCTTTCGCTATCCAGTGACAAAAATTTCCCAGCCTTTTCGACCAGCAACATCGCAACAGAGCGTGGAAGCGAGAGAATCGCTGACGCTGAGAAATCGAAAGTAGCTACCTTGTAATTGTGACTGTGCGACTACTATGCGCATCCGGTGCCTGCATTTCCCGGACCCGGAAACGGTCGTGAAACGTGACGACGAAAGGGAAAAATCGCGCGAGAGAAAAGAACGCATTTTTAAATCCTCTAATAGAACGAGACTGATTTTAAAAAAATGGGTTCCATTACCCTCTTGAATGCAGTAATAACCTATTATACAATAAATAAATTATATAAATACGTTTATATTTATAAATATGTTTATGTTCCATTAATTAAATATATCAAATCTATATGAATATTTAAAGTATTTATATATCAGGAGATAAATAGACAACAAGAAGCTTATTAATATATAAATGATTTATACATAAACCAAAATTAATTTTATTAGGTCTGCTTCTGAAGGCAAAAACAGGCGCAGACTTGCTTGCTCATTCAAAAAATGAGGGTTAGGTCTGCTTTAAAATCGCGAAATATAACAAAAATGCGTTTTTTTCGGCGCGGCTCCCCCGCCCCAAAAACTTCTAAAAGCAGGGCCGAGTTCGGTTGTGGGTTAGGTCGAGCCAAATTCACGCTTCGCAATATTAATTAAAAGAATTCGAAAATAATCGTCACAATTTTTAGTTGAAGATAAATTTAAAAATAATTTCATGTTTTCCAATATTACAAAAAATCAAGAAAAGTTTGCTGCAAAGTAGATGTTAATCCAAATAGTTTGCTTACAGCTTGTGATTCATTTTATTTCTGTCCAACAAGAATAGTGAGGAAATTAGGGTGTCTCTGGTTAAAAACAAATTTCTTATTGAAGAATAAGAAATTCTGACTTGAAAGGAACTGAATGCAAATAAATGAGTTTAAGTGAATCGAGTCACTACGTATCAAGTTATAGTGTGTATTCTGAGACATCCTGTATGTATATTTTAAATAATAATACTTTAAAAAAAAATCTTTAGTCATTTATACTCATAGCAACATCTTAATTAAATTTCCAAGTATCATGATTATCAGTCAATGCCATTGGCTTCGAGTATATTTTCCAAGCAAAGCTGATAGCGCTAGTGATAGATCAGAATAAGAATTACACGATTGGTATTAACAAAATGTAATTCACACTAGACACCATTCTATTCGGTGCCCATCGTTGCAGGTGTTCCATCTGTATCTCGAAGTAATAACCAGAAGCGAGGGAATCTCAAAGATTCTCTAGATTGTAGGAGACGAAATTGAACAGGAAAGCGGGGGAGTGAGAATCGAGGTGAAATTAACTCAGTACCTCTCGAGAATGACCGATTCGATTAGACTTCGTCGAAGGACGACGAGTTCGAGAACACCTGTGGTTCGGCGTTCTTTCATGATTTGTCGAACAAGGGAACAAAAAGCCGCCAGTGAAGGCGGTGAACGATTGGGTACATCACGTTGAAATCCTTTCTAGCACCTTCTTTAGCTCCGGCAATAATCAATGTAACGATTCCATTTGAAATTACTATTCAGACGTAACCATGATGGAATGTATACTTTCAAGTAGCTCTCCAAGATTAATTAAAACAAGCAATTTGATACGGGACCCTCGTCACTTTAGCACATCAATAGCTATTTTATTAAAATTTCAGACCTTATAATATTGCGTAAGAAATCTGATTCGATTATTAATATTTTGGGGGAATTCCAAAGTGATAACCAATAGCAAATTCTCCACATTTGCCCTTCCCCATTTTTGTATTCAACTACTACTATCTACTCATTTTTATTTTCAATGATAAATATTGTTGCACTGATAAAAAAATAATATCATAAGGACCAATTATAACTGGTTAGATTATTGAAAACTATCGATCGCAAAAATTAGGGGATTCAGAGGCCACTGGTCAGACACAGGTAAATAAAGAATTCCAATTCATGTCTTTCATTAAAAAAATGATTTCTGATAAACCGATTCCACCAAACTGTTCCTACAAAAACCTGCGTTATCCCAGCTTTTGCAGTTTCCCCAATATTTCGCGTATCAACATCCAACCTTCCCTTATCACGCTGCCCTCCCCTGCAAAGACCAATTCAAATAACCAATCGTACAAATAATTAAACATTAATAAAAAAAAAACACACGCACGCCTGCAATTACTACCTGAATTACAGTTGAGCTGCCACAGCAACTTAATTAAAGTTTCGTTAAAACCCACGGTCATATATCGGGTGCCCGGTAAATGCAAAACTCAGAACTCAATTTTCTCACAAACTTTTGAGTAGCGCGCCCCTACGTGTCCATTACATTACTAAACATAACGTTCGCTAACTATACGCAAACTTTCAACGAAATTGTGTGACCCGCGCCTCGTGCCCCCCTTAATCCTTGCAACAAGACGAAACCGAATTATACCACTCCGATTCACGCATCCACTTTCCGGAGCAACAGACACGACAACGCAATATCTATTTCACCCTCAACGTGCTTCATCAGTTCGAAGGGGCACCCCCTCCCATTTTTCCCTAGTCACCGTTAACAATGACGCCCCGTCAATTGTCAAGACGTCGTCAAAAGAACGAACGTCTTGATCCAGCGTCTATACGGGAGACGCGGGCCATCCTTAATTGTCAGCTGGTTTAGGGCGAAGCCCTTTATCGTTCTCATCTTGCTAGCGCTCATCTCGGACGGTTAAATTCTACCGCCGACAGAGGCATTCAGAGCGCGGTGCGCTATCACGGACAAAAGCCTCAGCATTGAAAACGCAAGGTACTCACCTTGGGTTGCCACGGAGAGCGGCGTGGTGCAGAGCGTTGAAGCCATTGTTGTTCGTGAGGGTGATGTCTGCGGCGTGGTCCAACAACAGAGCCAACATGTCATCCCGTTTCTTAGAGATCGCGTCGTGAAGGGGAGTGTCGCCTTCGGAGTCCTGGAAACGGGGAAGCAGGTTTTTCTTGTTACGTGCTGCTCGAGCTTTCGCGTAGGAGTCGATTTCGGGGGATGGGCGTCTTGTTTCGGGGTGTTGTATCGAATAAGATGCATTATGTACTCGGCAGTTTCGAGGAGGGTGATACTGCTGGTGTTTGGAATGTCGCTTTCGGGAACGAGAAACCATATTTATTGCATTGCAAATTTGCAGAACAGCGACAAATTTTGTAATGCACCTTGTAAGTGCACTGACTTCCTTCATTGCTTGTGAAATTCACTACAGTTTCTTTAATCTCTCTGGAGTTAGGATATCCTTGAAAACTTGAAAATGATCACCTTGGGAAAATTACCCTGTCCATTGTCAGATTTCATCCTGAACTGTGTAATTTTTATTCTTACCTTTGCATCAATTTAAATGAAATAGAAATATAGACTTTGCACCCCCTCTCGTACAGTATAAAAATATACTATCCATGTATTCCTTCTTAACGATCGAGTAACAGACTTGAGATCACATATTTAGCAGTATTCGCTTACAATAACCATATAAAAAGGGGAGAAAAGGTGAAAATGATGCAGAAATAGTACTGAACGAAACCAACGCGATTGATGGAAACGAATCGTGACTCGTTTTCGCCTACTGATATCTACGAACCCAAATTGCCGATAAAGCGAACGGAAACAGCGGCCATCCATTAATACCAGGCCGCACAGTTCGTTACCTACGACCGAGCAGACCAAACGAACCTATGTACATACATAGAAACAAAGAGTCGACTCCATGAGGCGACGTGACATGCAGCATTGCTTCCGAAATAGCGCACGCGAGCCAAAAACGTACAAATAATATACAGGTGGGCGTACGAAACGGCGGATTTACGGCGATGCTGCGGCGCAGCAATAAATTCGGGAGGCCGATTGATGCACCCATTCACAGTTTAGAAATTAGAGTCACCATCCAAAGTCACTTCGCTCTTCAAAGGCACACGCTTTTGCGAGTGAAAATTGAAGCAATAAGAGTTCCGACAAAGTTTTTTGCTTAAAAAATTGCAGCGTCAATTTGACCCACTGTGACAATCAAGGGTTAAATAATAAAAAAAATTTAATTAAATATGTCCCATTTCATTTTGTTTTCGAGTCATATCGAAATTTATTTTCAACAAACGGTTTCTGCTTACTTTCTTAAGATATGTTCGAAATGACCACCTTCCATCTGAATGCACGCCTGCAGTCGTCTTACCAATTATTTCACGAAGAGTTTCAACACTGCCAATGGACGATACAAAATTCACTATAACTCGAGAACACAGTCAAATAGGACATATACTTATATGAACTTTTTTTACTGCTTAGATATGCCGAAGTCACCCCTAAAACATTTCCCGCTTATTCTGGAACACCCTGTATAAAACACAGTACCTATATTTCCCATTTTATTACCACTGTTACACAGTGAATATAAGTAAATAAAGAACTAAAAAGTAGTAATAAAACTCAGCGTCTCCATTCTACCCACGTCCAGATTACCCATCGACAAGCTCCTCCTACATTTAAAAAAGCAAATACCTGTTCCAAAACTCCATAATCGTTTGAAACTTCGAGACCATCGTACCTAACTTCTAAACAACTTCATCAGACGGACTCCGTCCGTCTATGTCGTTCCTACCACGTTAAACGGTTTCAAGTGTGCGACACGGTGATAGAGCAATTGATCGGGCGATTAAATCGCGCGCCTCCATTACAATAAACATTACATCCAGGCTGCCGGTGTCGCTGGCCAGTGGTCGCGCGCTTTCAGCGGCCAAGCGAGTGCGCGCCCGCGCAAGAAAAATTCCCGTGGCATCAGCCGGCTGCGTAAATAATAGGGCATCAGGCACAGATACTTTATGGGATCAGTTGGAAAAATCCTTTGTATAACTCCAATAACCGTGGAGGATAAATCTGCCGACGCTGTCGAGAACCGCCGGCGCTATCTCGCGCTATAAATGCTGGCCATGTGTCACGCCACTAGGTGAGGGTGAAAGGGAACGGTAGGAGAGAGACGGATGCGAGCCACGGTGGATCGCGGTGCGAGAAAGGAGGCACAGCCGAGAGAGAAAGAAATTTCGAGAGGGAACACGATAAAGGTGGTTGAGAACAGGGGCGAGAAAGGTGGAAGAAGGACGGACAAGATGGCAGGGGAGTAAGTACCGTAGAGGCGAAGGGGAATAAGACCAGGGCAAAGGTCGCACGACAGCCACGGGACCCTGTCTTATTTACCTGATCGCGCGATCCCGGCTATTATTCTCGCCCACCTTATCTACCTGGAAGGCCCAGTGTACGAAGCAGACTCGCCGTTACTTCGTCGAGCTTCGTTTCTGCTTCCATGAACACCTCCAAGCAACGAGTCGCGATCGAATTAACGAGCGTGAAGGACACAGCTGGTCCTGGAGAAACGATTGCGTGGAAGGATCGAATGTAATGGTACACAGGTCACACGACTTTCCTGGATCGATCCTCGTCGACATCCTAATTCAGTATTTTCAAATGTGAATACCTCTAGACGCCTGCTGCGACCTGTCGCTTGGTTAATTCGGGGAAAGGAGTGGGCGACTCGATTTTTTTAGTCCTGAGTCGAGCTTCAGATTGTGGATCTATAACAAGGTGGAGCTTTCGCTAAGTTGGAGAGAAAAGGTGCGTTTTGTCCTGGGCCTGATAGTGGACTCATCAGTAAGGCTTACCTGGCAGACCCTGCGTTAGATGCGGGGATGGTAGAAAGTAGGGCGAAACGAGTATATACAGTGAATCGCATTAATATTCGGACACTTTTTAAAATCGCATAACTTTTTTAGAATTGGTCCAAAGGACTTGAGTTTTTTTGAGAAGCTAGAAGGATTAGTTTGCTAACTGACGCGGTTCGTCGTTTTGAAAAAAAAAAATGTATTTGGTTGGAATAGCGAAAAGAATAGTAAAGGTCGATTTTTAAACTTTTTTGTGAGCTTGTAATGAAAATTAAAAAAAAAACCGTTTGTAGATTGCAGTAAGTTGTATACGTGTACGTTTACTATTCTTTTCGCTATTCCAACCAAATAATTTTTTTTTCCAAACGACGAAACGCGTCAGTTAGCAAACTAATCCTTCTAGCTTCTCAAAAAAACTCAAGTCCTTTGGACCAATTCTAAAAAAGTTATGCGATTTTAAAAAGTGTCCGAATATTAATGCGAGTCACTGTATAGGAGAGAATAGATGAGGGAGAACTTGCGCGAGGCCCTCTAGTGGCGGAGTTGGTTGGACTATAATCACTATTGCATGCGATTAGAGTGATCTGCGTTAATTATTGCGCCAGTTATATACCCGAAAGTGTACTATCTGTTTTGTACAATCAGTCGCTGCGGGATCTAAGGAAAAGCGGGCGAAATCCGATGCACGTACTGACAAGTAAACATTTGGCAAGCCTAACTAGCCATTTTAACGTGTTCAACGAGAAGCTGCCGTCGCAGAGATTTTCTGATTAGCCTCCGAGTACAACGGACACAGACGTCTCTGGCCGTGGTGGGTCCTTGAACGTTAACGGACGAAACGAATCGGCGAAATGAGAAAAGACAACAGCAACAGCGCGGCAACCTGGTCACGGAAGTGTGGATTACAATCAGAGTCGGTGTCGAGGGCCACCGAGAAGCGCAACGACAGGGACGGGAAGTCGAAGCGGGTTGATTGCACCGCAAATATTGACATGGCTAATTCTCCCTCTCCTCGTTTACCTATCGAAGGTGAGGCGCTACACTAATGAGGGCTTTAAGATGTCACCAAGACGCTAGGTAAATTCGAATTTCCAGCACCGGCCAGCTGGAAATCGAAACGACAGCGCGACGATAAAGTCCTAATCAGACGGTAGCAAGCTACTAGCGAAAAAGGTCGACAAATTCTTAAAAATTTAGGGGATAATGGGGAATCATTAGTAGGACAGCCATGTAAGCGTAGTTCCTTCAGTCTGAATTAACCACATTAGATACTGTTACTTTACTTTTTTTACAGAAAAATCTTTTTTTGATGTCATATAATAGATTTTTTGATCGGCTGAAATGAGGTACCTAGAATTTCATTACAGAAATCAAAGAATCATCGCTTTAATAGTAATTTGAACCTTCATTTACAAAATTAACCCTAGACAACTGTAAGGTACCACCTACGTTTATGCTTCGTGGAAATTTCGTAATTAATAAGAATTCGCTTCTCGTAATATTTCCTAATTATAAACTCACAGATATTGTAAAATTCTTCGGTTCATTTGAGTGAGTATATACACTAAGTAGTAAAGTGATAAATTTCAAACATTAACTATTCAGAACCTGCCTACTAGCTGAAACGATACAGTAAACGATATACGTAACTGCTCTAATTAATACAACCATCGCCACAGCGATTAAAACGAATCTCCTCAAACCCGAGAACCAGCTCCAATTCACCAGACAACCAAGCGGCCATCAGCCACCAGTAAGCCGAAAAGACACTTATCCCAACAGTTCGAACTCGAAACCTGCTTCCCCATGATTCTTATCAATCCCAGCGCCGCGCTTGCCGAGGGAGGGATCCCAGAATAATCCAGGCGCCGTACATCGTCTAAGCTCAACCGCTATTTTACAGAGGCGATCAATAGCGATCCCAGCGAAGACACCGGTGCACAGTGAAAGAACGAATGGAAGAGAAATGGAGAAACGGAGGGCGAGGGATAGGAAGTGGAGGGGTTGGGTTTGAAGGAGAATGAGAAGCGAAAGGTAAAGAGGGTAGGGATGGAACGAGGACCGACGGTTCTTCCGCCTCCTTCGTTACCTCTATCCGCTCGTTTTCTGCAGACAGAGAAGAGTTCGAGGGGCAACGCGAACGTCTGAGAAGATAATGCAGACCGTGAGAAAACGGAGCATCCCCCAAAGTCCGCGCTTGATTGCAACGAGGCCTTCCCGCCCGTTTCCAGTTCGTACTTTTGAGCAGGCGACCCGGGCAGATCCCTTTGCCCCGATGCGCCAAGGTGGAACGGGACGAGCCATGGCTATAGGTGGCTCACAAAGACGCCTCGGTATGCGGGCCGTGTACCAAGCCCGACGCCTACGGTGAAGGGGCCGTCCCAGCCGAGCCCCGCGTAGAAGTGCAAAGGGTGCAGAATCTCCACCCCTACCGCCGCGGACGCCAGCGCTAAGAACAAGAGCTGCCTAACTCGTTACGCCGCTCGTGCCTGGTTATTCAATACCGCGATCTCCGTCCGCCTATGAAATTATGACGCTTCTGGACTGGCAAACTCTGCCACCATCGTGGGCCTGGATGAATTATACTGCGCGTATTGGATAACGCACTGGAAGTCTGCACAAGGTCCAGAGAAACTTGACGATGCGTCAGCTTACGAGGGACACAAATGGAGGGCTGTAAATGGGTCTCTGAGGATATTGACACTAAATGCGGGGAACGGTTAGATTGCAAGTAAGCTGGGAGAAGGGAGTATGTAATACATTCGCGATTGGAATCGAGTAAAGAAGCAGTACCTTACTGTTTTATACAGGGTGTATCTTAACACATTACTTACCGGCAGCGAATTAAGCGGATACATGCATAATACATGTGCCCTATTTGATCTTGTTTCCAACTTGTAGCTATTCTTATACTCCAGTACTCTGCAACTCCTTTATAAGAAGTGTTCGAAATGGCCACCTTCACCACAAGCGACGTACAACATCACCTAGTATCAGAACTTCTTCTAATACTTCCCTCAATTGATTGCTTAAGAAATTTACAGAAAATTAACCTGATAATCTCCCATTACGAAACGCAAGTCCCAATTACAAACAGTTATACAAACATTTAATAGAATCAGTTACACTATCTCTGCTTGCCATTAAGAATTATTGGAGTACGAAAAAGGTTATAATTCGAGAACAAGGTCAGATAGGACACATGTTTATATGACTTTTTTTCATCGTTGTGTGTGTTAAAATACACCCTGCAGAAGCCTTCGGTTCCTAATGTGTACTTTATCTGTATAGCAGCAGAACTTTCTCTTTTATAATATTAAGGAAATAAGGAAGAACATGAAGAATAAATCCCACTCGTTATACACCTCCAGGTCACACTCCTACATCATTGCCACATAAAAATAATTGCTCAATTCGCAGAAGAATATTGCTCACTGATTAATCTCCCTCCTATGTCCACACCAGACCTTCTTAATATTCATATATCTCATCCTTCCTTGCCCCCACGCCTCTTCCCTCATAACACTCAAGCCGCCAAACTACAATCCATCAAACCGTAAGCTTGGGAAGAGCAACACGGCTCACTTCGATCCCCCATTCTTTCTCAGAAGGGTTGTAAAGAACGCGCCGACATTCGTCATAAAACGTTCTTGCCGAAACGAGTTCACGCCGCTCGACCGGGATTAAGAGCAACACGTCAGCCGGCGAAATGAAACGTCCATACCGGCGGATCTTCACGGGTCGCTAGGCGCGCAATCAGTCCGGGGACAGTGGATAATGCCGAGTGGTAGCGATGGCGTCGCATAGTGTCGCCAGGTTGTAATCACGATAGGCGAGCGTCACGCTGATTTCACGGCGAAACGTGGGCGCATACGTACGTACCATACACCGCGAATGCCCGTTATGTACGGCCGGCTCGTGTGTATCAGCGGCCAGCCGCGGTTCTACCTGGCGAACGCTGGACCCGGCCATTTTGGACGACACACTCGTACTGCAGTCGCGCGCGGTTGCATAATGTTACGTTTATACCTGACATTCATCATTAGCCGGCGGTAATTTATGTTGAACAGAAATGGTTCGGGCGAACGGGCTAATTAATATAAATTGCCACCGCGAGGATTACAGGGCCGCGGCGGCGCAATTCATTGTGTACTTTGCGAATCGGCCGAAAGCCGATTAAGCCTGCCAAGTTACCCGCTGACGGACGCGCAAATATCGGCCGCCCCGTCTCTGGCCAATGAAGCTGCACGCGGCTGGACGTCGAACAAAAGCGCGCGAGGTTCCGAGCGAATCAGGTAATTGTGTGTTTTAATCGACGAGGGGAAGAATTTTAAAGAAGGATTGCGGGGTGTTAGGCGAAGCTGCTGCTGCATAACGAGGAGCTATATTGTACAGCTATGTAATTATTTTGGCCGTTACATCAGGAGCGATTTTTCAAAACGGCATATTTCCATTTTTAAGGCATCGCCTTAATAATATTAAGTCACATCCCCCAGTGGCTCAAAACACTGCAAAATAGGTTTAACTCCTTTTTTAAAAATTCAAGTGGAAATACATGTTTCGTTCAAAAGGTCTTACGTGTACTAATAAAAAAAAGATTTTTATAATAGACGTAGGTACCACAGTTTCTTGCGGTTATTGAAATTTATTTCTATGTGAAAATGTGCGCTTTGGAAAATTCACTCCTCATATATTCCTCTCTTTGACGGGAATATGAGTGTGTAAAAGGGAATTTGATTGAAGGTGGTGATGAATGAAACATTGTATCCTTATATTTATGTTTAATTAGCTTTACCACTTGGCTTCGCCAGAAAGGGTGTACCAGGGTAAGCATGGACAATCGGCCTCCATGCCGATTCTTAGAGTTGTTATTTTTTAAACAATGCTCCTTGCCTGAAACACCATTATGTAAAGTTTTACATCCCCCACCCGTTTAAGGGTAATACGGGGGCAGACCCTTTAGATTCAGATTTTATAAAAAAAAATTTATTTATTTGTGAAAATAATCACAATCATCTAGATTAGCTAGGCATAATGAGCTGGGACACATTTCCTGACCCCACAGTTTACACACAAACACTTTCTGCTTTATATGTTAAGATGAGGACCGGAATAGTTTAAATAGATCTGTGAAAGCTTGCATGCCAGAGATTAAGCTAACGCGACACCCTATTTAATTCTGACACCCGGCTCCACCAAACAGCAGCTAATCTCTCGTCTCCTTTCAGAGGAAGATCGAGACGAGATTCGTTAAAAAATCAGCCGCTTATCTCGCGGAATCATGTACCATCGCATATTAACGACCAAGTTACTGTCTGACCCAGTGGCTCTTTTTATACCGACCTTCGTCGTTATACAGTATCCCCTCATTAATTCAGCGGCATAAATTTTTATGGCGCAACCCGGTATAACAGCCCGCTTCCCTATAAGCGCAGAGGCAGCGAAACCAATCAGCGGGAACAAAGGTGGGAGAGGAAGAAAGGGGGAGGCGGCGCGGGGGATGCAAAGCGCGGGGATGGGGCCACAGGAACTGACCACGTGCGGCAGTTTAAAATTACGGCGGGAATCGATAACCCAGTTCCTCCATAGGACGGCCGGCTCCTCTCTTTGCTCCGACGCGGAGAGGCGCCGCCAAATGCAATTCGCTGAATCGAAACATCGTGATGAGATCGTTTTTTCTGAGCACGTCGTGCCGTAGTCCCGGTCTGCGCTTTATGACAGCCGGCTCCCGTCCAGGTACGATGTACCGAAGGCAGTATAAAAAACGAAGGGGGAGGTGGGAAAAAAGAGAAACGGGGCAAAGGAAAATTGGACACAAGAGAATCCAATATAGCGGACTGTTAAACCGTAGCCGGAGTAAAATGAAAGAAGTGTAGGAGAATAAAGCGAAATGAAGAAACGCTTTCAACGAAAAAAGAAAAAACGTCTTTTCGAACGCGAGCGAGTCGGGAACTCTTTACCGTTCCACCGGTAATATTACACGGATCCGCGGAGATGTCCTTTTTTCCGAATGTCTTCGTAAATACGTTCGTTCTATCAACGGGAGCTGTCTCTCCCCGAGGAGAAAATTGGCTGATATCGCTTCAGCGTCTTAGCCTGTGCTCGTTACTGCTGCAGTCGTCTTAATTTTACAGGGAACAGTCACTCGAGGCAACGCGCTCTGTGACAATTCTCCGTGGAGCGTGCACAGTCGAGCGGACGTCGTTTTGGAGGGCGCAGAGAAATTTGGCGAGGATTACGATTGGTAGGATTACTTGGTCCTATGAACTTGGTCACTCGTGAGAGGAAATATTCGGTCAGTCATTTGTTTGCGTATCTAACATCTTCATCTATATAATAACAAACTGCACCAAAGTACCAAAGTGGCGACCTAAACTTGCTGGTCTCCTCGAATCCATTGATTCCCATTAGGGATTGCAAATCGGTAAATCGGTAAATCGGTTTGAAGCTCTTTTTTCACTGATAACGTAGTAGATATCGACGGAATTATGCAAATATCGAGAAATACGTATTTCTCGCGATCTACCGGCAAATATCGAGAAATACGCATTTCTCACGATCTACCGGTGAATATCGAGAAATACGTAATTTATCAAATTGCCGGTAAAAATTTGGCGATTTACCGGTAAAAATTGGATGTATAACAATGTAGCGCATATATATAGCGCATAATTCCGTCGACATCTACTACGTTATCAGTGAAAAAAAACCACAAACCGATTTACCGGTTTGCAATCCCTAATTCCCATGTAATTACTAATACAGATGAAGAAATTCTTCAGACTTTCTCTCGTTGAAGTTTTATGCCCGACTTCGCGAATTCTTCTGAATACCTTACATTTTTTCAAGCTCCAACAGAGGAAGATCGTTAAGTGCACGCAATTAGAAATGTTTATTTGTGTTCGTATTTGTATTTAAATAAGTAAAATAGATGTGTTACCATTTACCCCGGGACTGAGGCACATTGTAACAAAGGTTCGGATTTGTTTAAGATGAAGCTAGTGTCCAAGATTTTGTCACGTACTTTCACGCAATTAGTTCACCACATATGTAAGTAGTAAATCGCGCAAATTATTTCCCGATTGAGGAAAACACTTTCGAGGAAAAACTGTGAAAACTTTTTTTGTTACAATCTGCCCCGGTCTCCCCTACTCACGAATCCCAGTGAATTCCAATACAAAAGTTACACTTCGTGGGATTTGAATGCTTCTCGTAAGAGGTGCCGCATCATTCTATGTACTTCCCAAGTAGTTGGGTTATACCAGCTTGTTTCGAACCCCAGAAACAGTACCTGCAGCTTTCGAGAATGTACATGCAAGTAAGTACTCTGACGTTTGAAAGAATGGAATCTCGTAAAAGTAGTATTCGAACCCTGAAAGACAAAAAAAAAACAAATCACACAATTGCACAGAATAGAAGACTCCTTGGTTAAAGTCCAATCTACTTGGTCAGGGTTCGATTATACTTTGAAGTACCGCAAACGTTTCTCAAAGTAGGTATTTGTGGAGAGTAAAAAACCTATCTCGTCGAGGCTCGAGTCCACTTAAAAATATTGTTTTTCTCCTTCCAAGTACTCGTGAACTGTTCGAAACTATCCAGTCAGATTCGAACCTACTTCCAATATACTTCGTCGCATCGCTACTCACCAGGCGTCCAAATGTCGCCTCTGAAATTCACGCCAGAACTGACTGGCGCTTTTCGTTCTCGCTGCAATCTCAGCTGTGACGATACGTGACGATACTGTCAACTCTTAAGAGGATCCGCGAACGTCACGGGGACGAAGCAGGAAGAACGTGCCAGCAAAGGATTCAAGAAAGCTGCTTCTTGCATAATTCTGCCAGAACGCAGCGAGAGACCTCGCCCAACCTTCGCCGGGATTCGGCGCCCAGGACAAAATTTAATTTAGCAAGGCGAGTCAAAAGAGTATGGACGACGGGCGTGGAGCAGAGTAGTGGCGGTCACAACAATAACTTCGGAAAAGCCAGCCACCCCGACCCGACCGCAACCACTCGTTGCTTATTGCTTTTAGTATTAACTCACCCCACGTACTACCCGCTCCGTGGTATCGGTCTCTGTCGCGACAAAAAGACTCGACTTTATTCCGACCCCATGACAAGTGGCTCCTCTAAGCTACGTCTCTCTTTACCCTTATCCTACTGGGACAATCTTCAGTTCATATCACACATTCGTAATTGCAATACATGCGACACTCACGGATAATCGAATTTGAAAAAGAGATCGATGTATTTAGAGATATACAGTAGTGGCTAAAAGAGAGTTAAAAAAAATGTGAACGATAACGAAGTAACCCTTCGTGGTCACACCTTCTTATAATCAGAAATTGGTCCCGCGGGGTTCACTGCACCCCAGCGACATTTTTCAGCTACCATTTTCGTATTTTTTAATCTTTTAACTTTTCAGTGATAATCGTACATTCGTAATACTCACACAATCGTGCTCTAATAGTCTTTTTCTAGAAATCTAAATCCTGATACGATGAAATTTGTAGTTGAAAAAAATAGTTACGCAGAGGAGCGATTTTTTGTTATTAAAATTCACCAAATTTTTAAATTTTATTATTAAGATCTGAAAATTTACGAAAATACTGGCAATGAAAAAATGATAGTTAAAGCGTAGTTGAAAATATGAGTTTCAAGCTTTCTTTTAACCACCACTGTATAACACACTGGCACAGGTGGACGAAGTAGCATTGACTGAAACAAAGAGGCGAGCTGAGCCTCGATCGTGTAGGGTGCAGTAACAACAGATTAAATTACGCGTACTGTTACAGTGGCGCTTTGATACCGCAGAATCAGTGACGGTGTAATCCCTCCCCCTCCCCCCCCCCGCGTCTCAGCTGGCTGTATCTTCTTCCAAGTGTTTGCAGTGCCAACAGCGAGCAGCGGTATCATCCATCATGGTAGTGGTTTAGCATGCTCTTGTCAGTCCTTTCTAGTATCACGCAGGTCTACCGCTGGGTCGCGAGGCAGGAGGCAAACTCGTCATCGTGTCAACGTCGATCAAACCATCAAAATATCATCGAGTACCGGGCGGGACGCCCAAAGCAACGAGCACTATCATCCATCAGAGAAACTTTGTCGCATGTAAACGCCATTTCTCTTCGGGTCTACGTGATGCGCACGCCGATCGATAGCAACGGGTCCCAGGCGTTCTATTCAACTGCATATGTCGTCGGACATGCCTACTAATTCGGGGGCATTAATCACGCATCGCTTATGGATACGGTTTAAGGAAGGCCGACTTCGAATTGTAAATTTTGCTCGCGTATGCGCGGACACGAAAACAGAAATGGACCGTGACAGCGAGGGCTTCATTGAATGTGCAATACCAATTGATTCATGAAGGATCGATACCGCGCCCGCGGACGCTCGTTTGTTACGCGGCTGAACGGGGCAGCGAAAAAAGATCTATTACTGGACACTGGTCGGCGCACCGGACATTCCGTTGATCGTAGAAAGACTTCTGGAATCTCGACTGGCTGTGAGTATTTTCGTAGCGATGGAGATTTCACTCCGTAGCCGATGGTCAATATAAATATGATAATTATTTATAAGGCATCAGTGGCGTTGCGCTGTGTCTGAACTGGGACTTCAAATGCCACTCGAGTGCAAGTTTAGTGTTGTAATTAACTGCTTCCTTAGCTTTCGGTCCTCAGAAATGTAAACTATTTTGGGCTGAGTCACTGGTAACCGTGAATAAAGAATCCAACCACATAAGGGATGACAAACAGGAGACGGGTGAGATTGCTCAGTGAAGTTTAAGGGGTAAATTATATTGAGGGGTTACATAGCCTTGACAGACCGGAAAATAGGGTCACTTTTATGTAACTCTAATAATTGATGTTGTTTCGGCGCACTGGTTCGGTCCTTCGAATATTTAAACAAAAACTAATTGCAATTTTGAAACATTTTTTTTTTTAACAGTTTCCAACGTTTTGGTCAATAATTCTGACCATTTTCAAGGAAAGTTAAAATTTATTTATTTTTTTTTTAAAGTGGAAATAAAAATTGAAGTCCCTCTAATAGAATTTGTTTTTTTTTGTTTCTCGATGATTGGACTATTATTACATATAATAACTTCTTAATTTATGTAACTGTTTGGTTTTTGACACCTATGAGGGATGTATTTATCACGAAATAAATAATAATGAAGATATTAAGCATTGTTGGCGTGAATTAATAGAGTTTCGTCTTTTCAAAAATATTTTAAATGGTCATTTCTTGCCTGATTTAACAGTGTTTATCTCAGTCAACAGTCAGCGGACTCGAGAGTCGCATGTCCAAGTACGAACTCGACATTTCCACGATCTTTTAAATTCAAAAGTTCATTTAATTTCAATTTTTATTTCCACTTTAAAAAAAAAATAATAAATTTTAACTTTCCTTGAAAATGATCAGAATTATTGAGCGAAACGTTGGAAACTGTTAAAAAAATGTTTTAAAATTGCAATTAGTTTTTATTTAAATATTCGAAGGGCCGAACCGGTGCGCCGAAACAACACTCTTTTAATTGGAACGATTTATGCGATCGAAATTCAAATTAT
This sequence comes from Andrena cerasifolii, assembly GCF_050908995.1. Classification (NCBI taxonomy): domain Eukaryota; kingdom Metazoa; phylum Arthropoda; class Insecta; order Hymenoptera; family Andrenidae; genus Andrena; species Andrena cerasifolii. The sequence continues at coordinate 20,912,997 of NC_135119.1, read as the reverse complement.
TTTATCTAATAAAATTGTTCTCGAAAAAGGAAGAAGAACTAAGTTGTTTCATTTATAAATAAATTATGAACTGCCGATTCCTTATTACATAATGATTTTTTAATCATATTACAGTTGCGTTATTTTTACACGGTGTTTTGCCAGCATTTGGTGAGAAATCTATCTGAAAGAGGCGCAGAGTTTAAAGCAGAAATCCATCGTCGGTTTCGCTACCGGGGGAGATATACGCTTATAGGCCGCCGCTCGATCTTTCCAAAACAATGGCAAACCATAAATCGGACGGTGAGAGTGAAAAGTAATGCGATTGTTTGGAACGGATCTGTAAGCCATTCGAGGTGGCACCACGTGAAATATAAGTCAGAAACCGATCGAGAACCGTTTCAGCCAAGTACCACCGAGTGGGCGGGCTTCTTTACAAACGGCGAAAACTGGCACCGTCGACAATACGGAAGAAACTATCGAATCTCTTAAAGTGTCTCGCGAACGTTACAGCGATAGATTTGCCAGCAGGCTCCATCGCTGAACATTTTCATTGAAATTATTTATCAGAAACAGTTCCTTGCGCAGTGGCAGATTTAATGGGAAAGGCCCAGGTGGCGAACGTTCCGAGGGGCCCATTTTTCGGGAAAATAAAGAGATAGTTAACTAAAAACAGGCTAAGTAGGTATAGTACCACAGGAAAAAAAAATATATTGTTTAGATAAAATCTCCTTTTTTTAAATGGAGATCTAGGAGTGTCAAAATCACCTCCGCAACAATTTTTCCTACCCCTCGTTTCCTCCCCTCCTGAAAAATAACAAACTCCGCACCAGATTCGTTAAATGCATCCTTACCGAGCCGAATATGTGTACAACTTCATTCCTGAAGGCTACAATCTTTACCTTCCCTGCACTCTGTACATACAATTCGACTTGCAACGCCGCCTCGCAAGTTTCAACCCCCCCGCGCCTGTTGGCGCACGAGTCTGGAAGCAAAGAGAACGAAGAGGGTGTAGACACTCGATTGCAGTAGACGGGCCGGCAACGGTGGCCGTTGAAAAGCGAGGAAAGACGGAAGAGGTGCCGGGCGTAGGTGGGGCGACCGGAAGTCTGCGAGAGGAGATTCTTGCGACGGTGGTACCGGCATGGACGTCACCGGCAGTCGAGCCACGGCTGATTCGCGGCGATGCTCCCGGCAGTTTACGGGTCCCTGGACCGGCCATAACTTCGTGCCAGACAATTCATAAAGCCACGGGCGAGAGGAAGAAAGTGAAAAAGCGAGGGAAAAGATATCTTCGACCAGAGTTGCTTGACTGGATGGGTGGGGTGGCGGGGTTCGCGCTGGGTGGAGTCACGGGGGCACCCGCCACCGCCACCGCCGCCAAAGTGCTCTCTAAATTATTCTCTCGAGCGTCACGAGTGGAGGGGCCTTGGAAAATGGGGCTCGATCTGGACCAGAGGGGCGAGCGACGCTGCAAGGCTCGCGAGGGGCCAAGAAACGGGCGGCGGGGAAGAAGAATGAACGTCGGATACAGAGGGGTTTCATTGCTTCCGGTTGTTTACCGCGGCCACGATAAGACGAATTCAACCTGTTCGAATTAATTCGGGCTCGCTGCCGCGAGTGTGGGGCCAGGCGTGGCACGTGAACCGAGGACCAGCGGAGACCTTTGTTTTCAATTCTGAGTGGATAAAAGTATTGTAATTATGAAGGTATGTAAATATATGTATGGACAAATTTTGTATGGGAAAGTATGTTCTATAAACATGGTGTCAAAAAGCGATACTTAATGAGATAAGCCATTTTTAAGCAACCAAGTAATATTCCCCTCTTGATGCCGTAACACTTTTGGTTGGGACATTTTTTCATGTAGCAAACAGTTTAGAAGTTGTTTAGGTGGCATACTTAATGAACTGAATGAGCCTTTGATAAACCAGGATAATAAGTTATATATTTTTTAGTTACATGAGACAATTGGAGAATCTTAATAGCAAAAAGGAAGGTTTGATTTGAAATAAAATAATCTGAATTTCGACCGCATAAATCGTTCCAATTAAAAGAGAGTTGTTTCGGCGCACTGGTTCGGTCCTTCGAATATTTAAATAAAAACTAATTGCAATTTTGAAACATTTTTTTTAACAGTTTCCAACGTTTCGGTCAATAATTCTGATCATTTTCAAGGATAGTTAAAATTTATTTTTTAAAAAGTGGAAATAAAAATTGATATTGAATGCACTTTTGAATTTAAAAGATCGTGGAAATGTCGAGTTCGTAGTTGGACATGCGACTCTCGAGTCCGCTGACTAGTGACTGAGGTAAACACTGTTAAATCAGGCAAAAAATGATAATTTAAAATATTTTTGAAAAGATGAAACTCTATTAATTCACGCCAACAATGCCTAATATCTTTATTATTATTTATTTCGTGATAAATACATCCCTCAAAGGTGTCAAAAACCAAACAGTTACATAAATTAAGAAGTTATTATATGTAATAATAGTCCAATCATAGAGAAACAGAAAAAACAAAATTCTATTAGAGGGACTTGATTTGAAAATTCACAACTCTCCTGAATAATTTTTCTTTTATTCTGGTTCATCGAATTGAAGCTACATATGTATAAAGTAAAACGCCTATTCATTTTTCATCATGCATACCTCCGATGTTTATTATTAAAAAATAATATAAAAAAAACTGCAACTTCTTCAAAGATACATAAAAACATGGTCCAAATTTCAGTTGAATCGACTCGCTAATTTCTTAACAAAAAATTCCCAAATTTTGCTATGTTTTTAGCCAAAAAAATGGGATTCCCCTTAAGAGGGTGTTTATTTGTCACTGATAGTCCTTTTGAGAAGAATAGTACGAGTGGTAATTGCAGATTTGCAGAACAGTTTTTGAGAATCTAGCAGTTGTTAAAATATAGAATGCGAGAAGTTGAAAATCCAGTGACGGGGCAAAAGTAATGTTCTTATGCATCGAAGATGTTATCGGGTTGAATGTGCAGTGCAAGTGATACGTCAAATGCACGGTCATAAATGAATCCGCACAATCACGATTACGATTTACGCGGTTCAGTAGAGGGTGCACATCCGACATGTATCTTACTACTACAGATACCTCGACCCGTGTAGCTTATGGATGCGATTTACACGTCTATCCATTTCTTGGTACGAGTCCAAACCGACGTAATCCACTTCTCACCGAGACAGTCCACATGCAGAACCGCAATAAGAATGAGCTTGGGTCTGAATTAAATCTTGTTTGCGAAAGGAATAAATTTTCTTGGATCTTAACGAGACGGTAAGCTACGTATGCGTATACACGACATCCCTTAAGGAATGATACGTTCATTGATGCAAAATTTCTCAATCGAATATAACAACGAGAATTTTTCCGCGATAAGGAAAATTTCAGTATTATTCAGCAGAATTTCAGTATTATTGTATTGTATGGGTAAAAAATATAGTTGCTACTGAATTCAAGTTATACTGCAGCTTATCAGAACACAAAATTTCGATCACAATTCCCCTTCCACTGCCCACGAATCTGATGCGAAACTTTATCGCGAGACGTAGGCAGATATGTATAAGTAGACGATTGAAATCTGAATAAAAGAAAGTCTAATTTCCATCGTCACACTTTAAGACAGTTCATCTAGCTTACCAATTAAATTCCAAAGCCACAGATTTTAGTACTGTCAACTCGCAATTAAAAACCACTCCTTCATCCTCAAAAACTTAATTTACTAAATCGCCAAAATGAGAACTTGAGAAAATCGAGAGACATTTTACTTCTTTTTTTTTAAAATTAAATTAAAAAAACGCACGCCATGATACACGATACACATCGGTTGACGTGCTTCCTATTTCTAGGAAAGCGTAAATAAATTTTCGCGAATGCGCGTAGGGATCCCGGATTCCGTGCGATGTATCGGAGAGAATCGAACCGCTCACGCGAGGCCCTGCATGCTCACGCGAGAAAATTTCCACTCTGGCTGCAACGCGCTATTCCCAGGCTAGTTAAGAAGCGAAGCGAGCTTGTCAGCTTTACTTCTATCGAGTCTGGGACCAAGACCATTCTTACCGCCCCCCTGGTAGCGGGAGGAGAGGGCGAGGAACGGAAATGGTCTCAGGCGGATGAGCCAAGCGGCAAGCGGCAGGATGAGACCGAGATTAAAGTATTTGCAAGTGCGAGAACGACGCGACGAGACTGTTAACTGCCGAGCACGCCTCGCGATACTCCCACGAGTTTCTTCGTCGTTCACGGCTAACTCCAAAAATATTGTACCGTGTGAAATTATTGGGCGAATACCGGGCAGCTTGCTGTTGGAGGGAAATACAGTTGTAAGAAAGAAGATGCTGGTCGTGGTTTGTGATCCTACTCGACTGTGAGTGGATAGTAGTAGGGGAGTTACGATTTTAGGTGAACTCGAGGGTTCATAAATTTACTGGCGGTGCATTAGGGTTAAGGAATTCAATCCCGGGATCGTAGTCCCGGGATCCCGGCTGTTTTTTGGATTCCATTTTTATATTTTTCAGTTGTTCATAAAGTAATTTACGTTTTTAAAAATTCTTGAAATTCTCGGGATAAGTTATAACTTGATATATCAAATCCCAAGAGTTTTAGAATCCAAAAAACAGCCGGAATCCCGGGATTGAATTCCCTAATTAGGGTGGAGCTTAAAAGTTGAAAATAATTAAATATCATTTTATAAGTCTTACCACCCTGATCGGTTCCTTCAGATATACAAACACTATATTAAAAAACTTTGAACAATACATTCTTATGTTTAGGGGTAGCTCAAGTGCGTAAAAGATTATAGAAATTATGAAAATTCAACATACAATGGCCTTTTTAATTTATTCTCGCGATCGTTTTTCACTTAAAACAATATAACACGCAAACTTAACCCTGCGTGACTGTTGAATTATTATTGCAAGCACAATGAGATCTTAGCTGATAACGTTAACTTGATTAGACAGCACAATTTCTGTCTAGCTTTAGTTCCTTTCAATCTTCGTGCTTAATTCCGCGATTAACTGAATTTTAATGCGCCTAATAATTCCGCGAAATCGAAAAGTCTAGAAGGAAAAAAAAGTGGAGTGAAAGGGCTCTTTATCCCCTTTCCAATTATAGAGTTTGCGCGATGCAATGAAGCTCACGATTCCGCACCCCTCCCCGATCCGCCCGTCCGACTATGCACGTTAATCCCATTACTTCCGTAGTCTTAGCTTCGTAATCCTCGAGTCCTGATTTATGCAGCAGATACTCGAGAGATAACTCGGAAGCACGATGGGTCACACACTCGTAAGACAGTTTCGAGGAGAGCCCCGGTGTGTAAGAATGTTCCGCGCATGAAATGTTCGCGATGCATTCAGAGGAAGGTATATGCCGTATGTAGAAACGTCTGAAAGCACTGTGCTGATCTTGAATAACGGAAGCTGAATTTTAAATTGACCAAGTAACCTAAAAATCTTATTAAAAAAAATGTATGCAACAACATGCTGATAGAATAGTATTACTACAGGGCAACTATGTATTAAGGGGCCGTCCTTAAACTACGTAAGGGTAATTTTGGCGATTTCTTACCCCCTCCCTCCCCCAGTACAAGAATTCGTAAGATTTGATATTGCAACCCACTTCTTACGTAATATTTTTTACATTTAATTTGTTCAGTTATTCAAATTCTTTTAAAGGTTTATATAATTCATTTAAATCAGTTTCGGGAAATTTAAACTAAAGCTACTTTTCTGGAACATTAATGATAGAATTTTTATTTATTGAAAATTAAATTAAAAAATATTACGTAACACGCTACCTGACTCCCCCTGTAAGAAAACGTAAGAAATTCGCGACTCCCTCCCCCCTCCAAAAAGCCTTACGTAATTTAAGGACGACCCCTAAAAGGAGTTCAATTTTGAGGCTCCACGATTATCCAAATTTCTATTATCCCTGATCTTCACTATGTCTCTGTGTGTATATGTATACAGGGTGACATATCCCTTGACATACAAATTTCGAGTCCCTTTTTTATGCTATATTCTAAAGAAACTTTGACAACTAAAGGTGCCCAAGTTTGGACTACGCAACTGCATTTGTTTCATATGAAAATTAGTACCTTATTCGTTAAAAGCTTTGAATTGTTATAGTTTAATTTCAAACGAAAATTTTAGACGACTCCGTCTTTTATACGCTATTCATATCAGCCTGGAATAAGAAATGGGTTAATTAAATTACGTTTCATTCTCTGGCATAAACAGAAAGAAAGGTAGGTGCTTTTTAAATCCACTGAAATAAAGGTCTTCAGAAGTATTTAGAAGAAGGGACATTAGCGTCTAATGAACTCTATAAAACGGCGTGGAACCATCCACACGTAAAACGTAAGCAATGAGAACTGAAACGATAAAATGGCACCCCCCAACGTCCGATATTTCCGCGATGCGCATCGATTTATTTCGAAACAGCCATTTCAGCGATTCCCGCAGGCCGCCATTCGGAGCTAATAAAATTACAGGAGCTAATTAATTAAGAACCACCGGAACTAGGCGCGTTGTAAATAGAAAGCCCGCGGGGCAATGAAGACACGTCGCACGGGCGAAATAAAAGCAACACGGGGAATAGCGGGCCAATTATTTGGGCATGCGGCAGTGAAAGAGCTAATTATATGCATCGAAACCACGCCGCGTCCCTCGCAAATGGCCCAAAAACTGTTTCAATTACAATGTACGCGCGCCGCGTACGAACGACCATTTCAATCTCCTGCCAATTCGATTGGCGCGCAACAAATTAAAGTCTTGCTGAAAACTGGGATAATGGAAAATGTATTTGCCTCGTGGCTCAATCGCCTACTTCGGATAATATATCACCGAAAGATATTGCACTGTTTGTGCATAAATCATTTAGATGCGGTATACTTTGCGAAAAGAATTTACATTTATATCGTCAGCAAATGTACACGCACAGAGTGGCCGAAAATTTATAGATACCAATTACGACACGGAGTTTGAAAATCATCGGCATAAATTTTTATTCCGATTCGCTTCAGGTTGTTCATATGCAAATTGTAATTTTCATTCGCGCTATTTGTAATTCCTTCAATTTTCACGCGCATTAAATATTACGGGGCACAATGACCTTTCCGTTGATTAATAAATTATTTAAAATTGAATGCCTCTTCAGAAATTATATTCAATTATGATGATTTGTGCCTCCGTACCTATTCGCTTCGTTTGTAATTACCTCCGCGCAGGGTGTACTAAAATTATAGGAATATACGAAACCAAATTGAAATATGAGTGTGACTTTGTAATTTGAAATTTCATTAACAAAATACAAGGAATAATTGGCATTCTTTCGCCTTTTAAACGACGGACACGGGGTCCATTCTAACCCAAGGCACTATCACACATACCATTTCCCTAGTAGCGTTTATTGTTGGCATTTTTGATGGCCAACTAATTCCCAACTAGGGGATACTGTGGGACAACCAGAAATGCTACTAGGGTTATGACCACGATTTTACATTAACTTTGAATTTTCTTATAAACCAAGATTCTTGTTTTCTTAAAATAGTAATAGTATTAAATAGTACGTAATACAAGTGGCACGAAATTATTTAAAATATAAAATTAAATCTTTAAAGACAGGGATGAAGCGGGGCATCTACTGACACGAAATTACAAACATATGTAGTTCCAAAAAAATGAGGAGACTGTAAAATCTGCAAAAGTCCAGGGACAAACGACAAAAGTAGAAACTAAAACCTTTGAGAAGTGACTCACTCTATACACTCAGAAATTTGTTGTACACTGTGCGTTGAAGGGATTGCAAACCGGTAAATCGGTAAATCGGTTTGAAGCTTTTTTTCACTGATAACGTAGTAGATATCGACGGAATTATGCGGTACATATATGCGCTACTATTTCTCACGATCTACCGGCAAATATCGAGAAATACGTATTACTCACGATCTACCGGTAAATATCGAGAAATACGTAATTTACCGGTAAATATCGAGAAATACGAAATTTACCGGTAAATATCGAGAAATACGTAATTTACCGGTAAATATCGAGAAATACGTAATTTACCTGTAAATATCGGGAAATGCGTAATTTATCGAATTCCCGGTAAAAATTTGGCGAATTACCGGTAAAAATTGTATTTATAGCAATGTAGCGCATATATATAGCGCATAATTCCGTCGACATCTACTACGTTATCAGTGAAAAAAAACTTCAAACCGATTTACCGATTTACCGGTTTGCAATCCCTAGTGCGTTGGACATGTGGGAGCGCGGCTTAAGGCCATAGCTTACTCCGACTCGTAGTCAGGGAAGTGACCACGAGCGGCCGCTTGATCCTACTCAGGCAGTAGCGCAGGGGAACGAGAAATCCGACGGATGAACGACGCGACGACAAATTATAATGCGAAACAATAGAGGATCGTAACAATCGGGCTCTCTCTCTCGTTACCGCGGATATGCTGAATGCCCCACTAGGTAATAAAATAATACACGCCCGCACACTTTACCCATAAAGGGCGCGCATGAATATTTCATACCGCTTAATTCCTCGGGCGTTATAGTCGCCGCAGGATGCAGATACGCATCGGACCGTATCTCCAAAGTAATCTGCTGCATCCGCGCAAACAAAGAACGGTGGCGCAAATTAACAAACGCAATATCTCGCGATGTAATTGCCCCTGGGTTTAACACCGGCTAAAGCCTTCGTTCAGAAATACGCGGACCATTAAGTGCACACTCCCTGTTTATCCTAATTCCAATAGTGAAAGTGACGTTTCTAAAATTTCCTTTAAATAATTTGCCACGAGCATCGCGGCATTTAGGCCTTCCAACTAGGAAACATGTACTTTGAAATTAAAAAATTACCCTACAGGGAAACAATTAAAGAGTCCTTGTAGAAAAGCACTGTAAGTGGCAAAATTATAAAAAAAAAACATTTATCAGAAATTTTTTGGCACTTGCAGTGTTTTTCTACAAGGACGCTTCAATTGCCGAAGGGAATCCTGCAGAATTTGTATTTTCTATGAAATTAGAAATTCTTTGGAATATTATTAAGAGAATATCAACGATGAAGGCTGGCAAAGGGACACCTCCTCGTCCGTTTAGCGGTGCGAAAAGAAATTCACGAGAGGAAGTTCAATAATTCAGAGTACCCGTCGAATCAATACGTACGGGGCATGGAAGTATTGGTTCTCGCCTAGTCCATTTGGGGAATCGTCCCCTGGCCGAGTATCCCTCGGCGGGTGTCAATAACCAAAATAATACGCAATACATCAGAGCCTGAACCAGAGATGTTCCGCGCTGACATGTTTATGGCTGTCAATGTGATGTTCTAACCCGCGAATCACGAGCCGAGGGTCACGTCGGCGCTGGCTGATTTATAACAGCGATTCATGCTGCTACTGACGCTTCAAAAACTCAACGTCTGACTTCGATCTACGAGATTTCCATCCAGCAGATTACCGAATGGATTCCATAACAAAACTGTCAGCTCGCCTGGATGTTTGTACAGCACCGCGTGTAACAACGAATGTACGCACAGAGAGAGAAATATTCGTCGATAGAAAATTAAATTACAGTTATGTGCGTATTAGACATTACAATATGATGCTAATTTGTTTTAAGGGGTAATGCCACTGTAGAGCTCGGAAAGGCAGCCTGATTTTGAGAATTTTTTATGCGAGTATAGTGAATAGAATACAAAATCTGTTTGAAGGCCTTTGTTGTACGTACCTTGAAGTATGATCACAATTTTTAAAAAAAAAAATTTAAATATAAAATGGCGACGCCACAGCTCAACAAAAGAAGCTTCTTCTGAGAAACAGGGTTCCGCGGCCGGAAAGATTTCTCCTGCAATTTTTGACCCAGAACAAAAAAACAAACTTTTTTTGAGTTCTATATAAGATTATCTCTGGAAGTACACGAAAAAATGAAAAAATACTGTGTTTTGTAAGAATGCTGCGTGATTGAACAAAAAGTGACCTGAAAATCGTTGAAACGTTTTGTTCAATCAAGCAGCATTCTTACAACAACAAAAACAGTATTTTTTAATTTCTTCGTGTACTTTCCGAGATAATCTTATATAGGATTAAAAAATTGTTGGTTTTTTGTTCTGGGTCAAAAATTGAAGGACAAATCTTTCCGGCCACGGAACACTGTTTTTCAGAAGAAGTTTCTTTTGTTCAGCTGTGGCGCCGCCATTTTAAATTTAAAATTTTTTTAAAAAATTGTGATCATACTTCAAGGTATGTACAATAAAGACCTTCAAATAGATTTTGTATTCCATTCACTATTCTCGCACAAATAAATCTCAAAGTTAGGCTGCTCTTCCGGGCTCTACAGTGGCATTACCACTTAATTGAAAACTAATTTCAGGGCCATCGTAGAAATAAAATCTACTTAAATAGATTGGAATTTTTTATGAAAGCTAAGCACTCTGAGTGTGCAATTTTTAAAGATAGTTATAAGGTGTCGCAAAATTTTGAGCCAAAGCATGTAAATTCATTGTACCAAATGAAACCGAAATGCCCTTTGCCATTTTGCAGTATCGCACTTCATTTTCGATATGTGAGCAATTAAAGTTCCGGTGTGATTCGTCACTAATGAAAGGCTATTTGTTCGACATTTCTCTATTCTCCCTACGATTTCTCTATAACAGTCGTACACAGTAGTATATTGTTTAAAAACAAAAATAATATTGGAAATGAGCAAACTAGATACAAAAATCAAGTAAGAACCTCGAACGCATAAATTGTCATAAAATTATTAATGCGCAATCGTGACTCTTAAAACAAGTAAATCACTCTTCAGTGTTCTGGTCTTTTCTTAGGAAACATTCTATTAATTCCCCTCTAATTTTTGTAAAAAGAAAGATTCATTAAAACCGGGGGACCCAGTCACCGCGACCTCCGCTTCAAACAACAAACTTCATTGCGCGAAAATAATTTGCCTGCCCCGGAACATCATACGTAACAGGCACAGAGTCGTTCCCATCGACGTGCCCACGAGATATTTGTTGTTTAAGCGCAAACGTAAAGTCATGCGGAATTGTTTGCGAGTAATGTGAATCTTCTCGGGGTCCTTTGACCACGCCTCGGGAGTATATCGTCTTCCTACTTGTCAAACACGCGCGCGCGCGCACACTGGCCCGCGAGACGGAACAGTTGTGCCGGAGTTACCAGCGTGGCTATATTAACTTGGTACGTGAGTTGTATATGCTGCGAGATACTTGAGACCCCGGTGTAGCAACACGAACGGGCTAAAGTCAAGGGAGAAGAGGGGGCCAAAGGGAATGTCGATTCTTTCAAAAACAGAGGGTATCTTAGGGAAAGCAAAGGGAATAAATAGGGGCCAAGTATACAAAGAAAGAGGGGCTGGTGGACGAAGCAAAATAAGCAAAGGGTAGCTTACCAACAGCAAAAGAAAAGCGTGTTTATAAAAGGGAAACGGGATGTGAAAACAATGAAAAGGTAGGCTTGTGCCATGGGGTGGGTGCTTCGAAATTTTCCTGGCCAAAATTCACAAATGCAGTTTTACCTTCTCTTTTTATGGTTAAAAACGAAATTCGGATTATCGAGACTCCGCCACATTGGCAAGAAGAAAAAAGCTACATTGTCACAGATATTACACTAAACGGTTCAATTTTAGACGATGGGCAGACTTATCGAGTGATATCTATTCGAAGGGATGGGGAGATAAAATAGAGAAAGAAGGGGATTAGAAGGGGGTGATCGTGAATGTGCGGAATTATAAGAGGTGCGAGACCAACCCTGTCCCTGGACTCATCTCGCCCCCGTATTCGCCAGCGATAACAGCGCCCACCTAAAAGCACGTATGGGATTTATCATCCCTGCAGTTTCTGACATACGTGCATCGTGAGAATATTGCCCGCCAATATAGTATTCGGCAAGGCTGCCAGCCATTGCAACGAGGACTCTTATTACACAGGAAATACGTGGCAAAGGGACGAGTGTCACGACCAGAAGTTCGATACAAATTCCTGCGCCTGGTCACGTCGAGTCACTTTTAAATTACACTTGACAAAAAGAATTCTTATGTATCGTTACCTTTTTATGTTACCGTTTTCTTTCCAACTATTCTCCACTCCACTAATATTAACGAAGGGATAGATGAACGGTCTCAACAACGATCACAAGTCTTATAAGATATATATTTACGCTGCGAATCTTGGAAATCATTTTATTAAGCGTGAAACGAGAAATTGAGGTTTTCGCAGAAAATTCAGTTGTATCTCGTATTCTCGTTGAATTTGATCGGGAAATCTTATTCTGTCCGGTGAAACGTTTCGAAATAAGCGACGCTTAAAAGAATATTGCGTATCGAACGATGTGAAAATGCAGGAGGAATCTCGCGCCGATTTTTCTTCAATAAGGAATCGTTCGGTGGAAAATCATCAAAAATAGAGAGCGCAGCGGGTCCCTTAGCGAATCCATCGCGACGAAATATGCCGAACAACGTCCTTGGGACCTACCATCCCCTCGGTGTTCCCTACGTGCAACGAATAAATCATCCGTCGCAGTCTTCTATCTGCATGGAATAGGACACCCTCGTGGAAAATGCCCTGTTGGCTCTCTTCGCGAGCGAGGCTTCTATGCACGCGTATCGATCAACGTAAGGGACGATCAAGGGTCGAATGTCCTCGAAGGATCGTCGCAATAGGCGATTTTGTAATCCTTACAACGAATAATAATAACTTTCTATCACTCAGCTTACATGTCATCAGCACGAGGTACAAAAATGGAGTGACGCATCAAAGCAAATCTTCGGTAAATATTTTATCTGACAAGGTGGAGACAGACTCTTCAGAACTTTTCTAAACAAAATCCTGTTACATCGTAACTACAATAGAATAATTATCGAGCAGGACATTTGGGCCTAATTATGCAGAAACCTACCAACCCTCAGAATGACAAAAAATTAGTTAAACGCAGTATGGATCATAATTTTGTGATGTTTATTTGCAAAAAATTACTAACCCATAGAACGACTCTTACATTATACAATTATTAAAACTACCAAGCCACAGTTCCATTCTACGCTTAAGAAACAAAAGCTACAGAAAATTTAAAATAATATTAAGTATACTTACAAAGAAAACTATCTGCTTCGACTAGAGTGCAGCAAGAAAAGGTATCTGTTCATAGAGAACTTCTGGTGCTACTCGAAATTTGATCAATTTAATTATTCGACCCGAGGATTGCAAAGAATAAATTATGTAAGAATTCCATGAAACGGGAGTAAGTTCTCCATTCACATAATTCACCAAACAGATAAAACCGATCAGGCCCAATGGCCCTAATCTTTTCCGTCTTAATTACATTCCGTGCTGCGAAGGGCCGAATGCCCCCAGTATTAATAATCGCCATTATCTATCTAGTTCGCGATCATTAAGAAGTCCATAAAGGCAATCGGTACGAGCTTCGGTTCTTGAAAAGATAAGCCGGCACGTTAAATTGCAGGTAAGTCGTTTCAACGGACGCCAAGCTGCATACGTAATTCTGGTTGAACTCTCCGACGCTATCGTAACTGCTTTCGGCATGGAGAACAATGACTGTACGTGCGCCAGAACTTTCGGTACTCTCTTCTATATCGTACAGATCACTGTATTTCGGGGAGTATCCTCCTACCATCACCCCAAACGCAAGATTCAGCCTCTAATGTCGATATATGTATACAAGCCCACTTTGCATACTTGAAAGTGTTAATTAATTATTCCTCGGTTTCTGCCTGAAGCAGGAATCCAGAAACGTGGAGCGTTGACCAATCACTATCGACAACTACTTCTTTCTCTACCAAATTTTAAGGAAAACCTGAGCTGCTTTTTCTTTCAGACACTTAAGTACGAAGGGCAAGAAATTTCTTGGCGGAGAACTTGAGTGCAAGAAATTTACAAACCAGGAGCAGAGTAATCTTGCGAAGTAACTTGTTCCATGGAATTTAATTTTCTTTCTTATTCATACCCAGCATTACGTATGCGCATATGGAATTCAAATACTTCCTACGCCCTGCATAATAATCTAGCCGATGTAGGAAACATTTATGTATGAAATTCCAACGCTACTGTAATCATCCACAAATCAGAGTATCGCAGCGTAACGTTCCACCGAAAAGCACGGAAACAGAGATTTGGGCGTTGAAATTGAGTCTTACCGAAGAGAAACTTACGAAGCTTCCTCCCCAAAGCTCGTGCAACTTTACCCAATCAAAAACACTTAAGGGAACCGTATTGGAACGTGGTTAATCGCCCACCACATCCCCCCGATATTCCACTCGTCTTGCAACGCATTTGCAGCCAGCTTTCCTCACCAACAAAGAGTCCATCTTTCCACAGGGAGGGAGGTATCGGATCGTGTCGAGCAGCTTTCCATAAACAAGCTACTTACGGCTCCCGGTTGCAGAGCAAATCGACGGAACAGCATAATTTATCGCGGGGTCACGAATTTTTTATCGACACGAGAGGCCGCCCACCCCGGTGCCAAAAGCACTTCGCAGCGGAACGAGGGCACCAAGGATTTTCCAGGGGCAGACACCGTAGGTTGTTCCAGCCTTGCGCCGGCCAAATGGCCTTAGACGGTCCCCCGGCGTGCAGTCGTTACCATTTGCATGGAATTCCGAAGCGACCTGGCATTCCTATGCAAGTCGGTAAGTAACGCGGACCGCCGTCGAGAAGATCCCCCGGCGAAAAGCTACCACCGTCGAAATGACGGGGAGAAGGGTGCGGGGTGGATCGAGCCGCGGGAAAATCTATCCCGAAAGGTGGATCGAGTTACCCCGCGGCCCCGTGGGAAAATCATTCGCCGCATTATCGTGCCATTTGCGTAATCTAGTGTGAACGTTTAAATCCACCCGCCATCCGCGTTACCCCGCGCCACCTGTTCTCCTACAGGGGGACTGAGGCGTCAGCCCGTAACGAGCCTTTCACGGATATCGCCGAGCTTCCGTGGTTTATAGCGGCCGGAAGATTTTTCCAGATATTCGAGCGGCCCCAACGTTTCGATTTAGATGACACGCCGATAAGCGAGATTTCGTTACCAATAAGCTGGGGAGGAGGGTGGGCTTTAAATGGAACCGAGACGCGGCGATTCGCACTACCGAGGATATCCAGGGACGGGTTTATGGGATAGGTATCGGACACTTGTTGTCTTTCGCTGGAATTAAGCGGGGTGTATCGAGTGGGAAGAGGATTCGTTACATTCGGTATGCAGAAACGGTGGGTTAAGTCATAGCGGGTGTTCTACCCTCCTTAATTAAAACTTCCTACCTGGAATAGTTCGATTTTTCAATAAATGTTGAGATATTTGAAGTTCCACATATCTTTACCTTTTAAGTAAAGGTATAAAACCTGACGTGCTTCATAGAGATCTAGAAACAGTCTAATTTATTTATTTCTTTACAAGGACGACACAAAGAAAATGATAAAACATCAGTTTTCTCGGATGTTTCGAAATGCTAGGTAAGACATTTTAAAAAGGGAGGACGGTATTGTATTTTTGGTTTGTTTGAAATATTGGGGCTTTAAAAAGGTTTGCTATCATTTCCTGCGACACCCTGCCAGTTTTATGGCATCTTATCAATTTCAAGTTGAAGGGTAAGGGGTAAAACAGAGAATGCCCATTTTTCGTGATTTTGCAATTTATAGCATATTTTGTTGCCGGCAACTGGGACTACCTAGCTGTTGAATTACAAAGGGTTGTAAGGTTCAAATAACTTTATAGATTCGGTATACTGGTTAAAAATAGGAAACGTCCCCGGAATGTTCCCACTCTTTGCCCAAGTAATCTTCTCGATAAAGAAACTGTTTTGCGTCATTCCCTGTTTCTTCCCCTTACCGTTCATCTTGAAATTGAAACCTTCGCTTATGTCACTGTTCTTACGAAGAATATTTCTTCGACCTCGCAAAACTGTACCCGGAACTATGCCTCACCCTTTCAAAGCAACATCACAAAGAATGATGACTTTCGACATTAATCCTAGATCCGACAGGCAACGAATATTCCCGAGAATCTATTAGCACACATTCCACTATCGCGTCCTACAACCCAGCGCCAGCCCATTCGCGCGTTGTTCGTAGCGACAGCCTCTGCAGGCCCTAAAATTAACAAGCGTGCGTCTGATGTCAGCATTATGATGCCGCGCGCCATTAACGTCCTCATTATGCGCGCGCTATGAATTTAATCTCGTCTATCATTGATGCGAAAGCCTATTTCTCCATACTTAGGCATGATCGGTTTCTCGTCAGAGCGCGCCTCTGGCCAGCGGACTATAGGCCTCGCCTCTGGTACGTGGACACGTTGTCGGCGCGCAACGTTTATTCCTCGCATGTAGCTCTTATATACATCTCTCGGCTGGCTCCTCCGACCCCCGTATTTCCATCCGCCTTCCCTCCGCCCGCGGCGAGCCCCTGGCAGCAAGTCTGCGGTTATAACGAGCGAGACGCGCCACTGCTACCAACTAGCACGGGTCTATAGGTGGACCCCCCGACGCTGCCTCTAGATTCCTACCTACGACTATCGTTTGATAGTGCAGGCACGCTCCCTGCACCGGTGCTCAACCTATATTAATCTCTCGCTACGCCCGCGGAGAAAATAATAGAAAGTGAGTCACAGCCACCGCCCAACCCGCATTGACCATGAACGTGAACCATGCCGAACGGTAGCCTAGTCGCAGTGCCGGAGATTGTGAGAGAACGCTAACGACCACGGCTGTTCCTTGGCGCGGACAAAGTACCGTCATTTCGACCCTTGATTGGCCGTCATGCGATAGGCACCTGGCGAGGATCGGTTGGATGCAAAGCTACTCTCACATTTTACTGGCTATTGTGGATTTTTCGCGCGGCCTGATGGCACGCAGTGAATACACGTTTGATTGGTAAACGGTGTGTGCTTGACACATTCGGGAATTAAACGGGAGATTAAAGTATTGGGTCGGTGGGAGGGTTCGCTCGGTCACTGTTAGGTGATGCTAGGTGCACGGAGATGACTTCTTTTACTTTGATTAGAAAAACTTGTAATATATTTTCACTTTTAACCCTCAGCTGTCAGACTGGGTCAAAAGGGCCCACAATTTGATTTCGAAGTGAAATATCTTTGAGGTATCATTGAAAATTGTACTACTGTTAAGGGGTTTTCCGGTCTGGAGCCCATAAAAATAAGTGATTTTTAGGAATTAATTAAAGGGAAACTACTAGGTATAATTTAATGGGACTTGTTGCATTGAATCAAGGATGTCTTAAACTATAGAAATGATTTTCTTGTTTTATAATTAATCATTGCAGACGGCACTGGGAAGTCGTTAAAGTCGTGGCGTCAAAAAATTCATCTAAATTGGTGGAACCTGTAGCGCCTAAAACATTGGTCTGAAGTAAAAAACAATGCCAGATTATTCAAAGGCATGAAACTCGCTCGTGAACTGACCAGAAAAAAATAGAAAAATGACATTTTTGAGAAAATGACGACACTTGATGTTTGAAATCACTCTTTCCCTATATTTTTCGCCCTTTCAGCGCCTTTAAAAATTACACATTTTCATTTTTTTTTAAATTTTATTGGTCTACCCACGAGTCAGAAGCATATTCTTGAAAATAAAAGAAGTTTCAGTCGAATCGGATAATAAATTTTGGAGATACATGTTCCCCCGATTTTGAGAGCACTGTTTCCAGAGAAACGCGTTTAAAGTTGTACATGAGTGCCGAGTGGCCGGCTGTTACCCATGCATTTGCCGCTACTCAAATGCCTATAACTTCGGGAATTTTACGAATTAAAAAAAAAACATTTAAACACGTATTCCTATAAGGTTCAACATTCGAAAAATGAAATAGAAGAAACATCGATTTTTAGACCGAACCCTCCCTTTAAACGTGATGATACTTTAAATTTTAATTGTCAAGGATGAACATATATTCTACAATGTTCAAACTTGATCTCAGATTTTTTGCGACTTAATTTAACAAATAGTTTTTAAACAGCAGCTGATTGAAAATTGGATTGGGTCGAATCGACCCAGTGTGACAACTACGTTCGAAAAAATAAATGTGACAACCGAGGGTTAACAAAGATTTTGTATCGACCCAGTATATATTTACTGCTATGTTCATGAAAAATATCTGCGTACAAATATTCACATAATACTCACACAAATATTGCATTAAAAATGTAAAATGTCGATGATCTTTAAATCTCGACAAAGTTACCCCAAGATAGAATCGTGAATTACCCGAAGCAGTCTATATAAAATGCGTCTTCATTAATATGTGTTGCCTCTGACAAATATTATGCATGCATGACAAACATTTCCAAAGTATGAAATCACGATACAGTGGGGTATCCAGAAACAAACGATTATTATAACGAACAGTTTTTCTCATTAAATCAAAACGCCCACAACGAACGAATATATTACAACAAGCGTGGATAACTACAATCGGACGTACACACGTGTGCGATGTATAAAATTTAAATATAATAAATTAAATTTACAGCACCTATATTTGTATGTTCTTATTTTGCATATTTCGTATTAAGCACTATCGTTAAATACATACATATACATATGGCTATGTACTATATGTATCCCGTAACGAATCAATGCCGTAACGAATAAGATTCTAGAATAAATCAGCTCGTTATAAGTTACCCCACTGTACAGTATCTCGCGCAGTAATGCGATCGAGCGATTTCATCATTTAATAAATTAGCGGTTCCAGTGCCTCGCATCGATAACGCAAACCCCTATCTAATCACCGGCTGATTTGCCCCTTCTCCTAAATAACCGAACGTTAGAAAGGCTGTTCATCACTTTCGACGTGACTCTCGAGGTTCCGCGCGTCGGCCTCAAAGGAGAACAGGTCAGCCTTTCTCCCGCCGATGAACGCTCCGATAAGCGCCGCCTATAATGGTTTCGCGATCGAAAATTGCAGAGGTTGACCCAGTGAACTGTGCAGACCGAAGCGTCACAGAGCAAACTGCCCTATGGTCCCGTGGTTTATATGGTTTATACAATACAGTTTGCCCACCGAATCGCCATCAGCGGGCTCGTTTCGAACGAGGCTTTCCAATCTCGACGATCCGTCCACGAAATTACAACAGACTTCGCGCGCGGTAACGATCGACGGGATACAAATAGCAGCCACTGCTATATCGGGGCGAACGGGTCGCGTTGTTTCTCCTTGGTTCCCAGTGAATCTCGCTGGATCGTATGATCTAGAATGGGAGCGCGGTGCAAGTTCGAACGCCCAAGGATTCAGTCCAAGAAGTTCCGAGCTGGTGCCCTCGATAACGCGGGGCACATTGTTTCTATAGCATCCGATAGGATCAAAGGCGAAACGAAGAATTTGGAAGTGCTCTATAAAAGACCATCGAACGTTCTTCGAGTCTCTGAACTGATACTTGCTTTTGGCAGAGCGCAGTTGCGAGTCTGTACACAGTGTGTTTCTAGATGAGTGCTGCGTGAAACAAGTGACGATTCATTTTCCATTTTTAAGAGTGTTGTTGTAAGGCATTTTATCCTGAGTTCATTATTCGTGTTGTCTTTATGAATTTTTATTAAAGAACTTAGATGCAAAATAAATCTAAAACTCTAAGGGATAAGATATGTAGATTAAGATATTGAATTGGAATCTGACAAATTTGTACGTCTGTTATTAATTGAACGATGTGTTGGTTTTTGAAAGCGAAACGCATTTTTGTAACAGCGATGTTGAATGTTGGATCGTAAAAAGTGTGAGGTGTGTATAAAGTCTCATGGAAATATTGTACAAAATTGCGAAAAACATTGATGCCAGGTAAGTATTGATTGGAGAATGCTCGAATGGCTTAAGTCATTTAGATTTCTCTTATGCCAGAACTCGAGGCGATAACGACGGAATGAACGTGAACTAACGAGCTCGGTCTGTCGTGTCTTTGTTCGTTATAAAGAAGTTTCAACTTCTCAGTTTCAATCTCACTAATTAAACGAGCCGAGAGGCGGGATCCGTAAGAAAATATCTCTCGCCATTACTTCAGGGGAAAAAAACCAAAGCTTCCTAGTACTTGAAAGACAAACGTAATCAGCGAATCTTTATTCTCGCAGAGTTCCATATTAAACTTCTTCAAAGAATGAAGCAGATATTAATAAGAAAGTACAGTAGTGGTATAAACAATCAGCACACTTCAAAGAGAAGTATATTATTACTAAGTTTGTAAATTACAATGGGAATATTATTTTATTACACTCGACTGTATGTGCTAAATTTCCATTAAATAAAAATTACAAAATATTAAAACTGAACTTCGCCATATATAAAATTAATTTATTACGCGTGGAAGAAAGCGAGAACATTTCAAAATATTAACAGCATATGTGATATTACATCTTAAGAATCTTAAACAGAACAGCTGATAAGTTTATATATTTTTACGAAGATTAGTTTAAGCAATACCGTTTAAATTCAACCGATGCGCGATTGATCCTTTCTACTAGAGTGCGACGAAGAAGCAGTCTGTGCAAAGTAAGGGGAATAAGAGCGTATATAGTCAGACACGCCTCGTAAATAAAACTTGATTAGAACTTTAGGAACGTACAACAATTATGCAATAATTTCATTTAAGATTCTTAACCAACACCCTTGTATACTATACAGCAGGAAACGTCTATTAATACTACAGAGCTTAGTAAGAAACCTGTCAGCTACGATATATTAAAATATACTGGGACCGATAAATTGAATTTTTCAACCTGTCAACTAAGGATCGTCTACTCAGTTCAGTGAATTCTCTCGTTTCTCATGCTTTGCATAATGGAGAATATTTATGCGAGAAAAAAAACGACCTCAACCATTAATTATTCAGTGACCAGGCGAGTCTTCGTGGGAATTCTGAATTTGAAATAGAAAGCGAGTGGGAGAAAAAATTCTCTCTCGTCACTTTAGTCACTCGTGACTAATTATAAGAGAAATTTGGTTATCCAGCAATGAATTGCAAACAGATTACAGGTCGAGTACCTAGCAACACCAGGAATATTAACTATTTTCCAAAACATCCCACCGAGGGTGATTTTTATAACTGAATATTTTTTTCTTGCGTCCCAGCGTTTCAAGATGTACACCATTATTATGGATACTCCGTGTGGTCTAGGTACCCGAGGCGTACACCAGTGTGCGTGACACAAGAGGAACCAACAAGTTACGCGAGTTTCCACGCGGCAGAAAAGAAGCAGAGGGTAAGTCGTGCGCCTTAAGCAAATAATGAGGCCCTTCGCATAGGAACGAGGCAGTGGAACACGTCTGACTGTTGTCTTTCCAGGCGGTGAACAATTTCACGGAACGGCGAGCATTACGATGCATAAAGCGCAACAAATCAGAATGTAAGTTACGCAGCCACTTCTGCCTCCATAACGCCACTCTAACAAGTCTTGCAAGACCGTGATGGATATTCTTCAGTGGCCTCTTTCATTCCCATTTTATTTTTACCACCCATCCCAGCACGCACATATCCTAATAATCTACCGCCCTACGTATATATTCCACTTGCAGCGTTACAGTTTATGCCTGCAGGAATATGTAACTTCTCTCATTTCCGCGCGGCTGCACTCGCCGAGCGAGTATCCGGCGCGCGTGAAATTCGGCGTAAAATAATTTCCATTATTTCCACACACAAGAGTTGCCGAGCAAAATTGTTGCCAGCGGTGTCAATAATACAATGTTTATTGTTTAAAGGCTGCAAAATGAATATTGCAGCTTGGAAGCCATGGAAATTATATTTTCATGATTTGAGAATTATAAATATTTTCAGTAAAAAAAAACGTGTAAAACAAATTAAAAAAAAATCTTTTTAATTATTTTTGTATAATATAAGAGTAGCTTAATACACAGCAAAAATATTTATTTCAATATATATTGTATTTATTGAGAAAACAATTTTTAAAAATGGCTTAATTTTTCGGCCGATCAAAGTAGAATGACCCCTTCACCAAATATCCAAACTGTTTTCATCAAAAACTCGATTTTGACAAGCATCGCATGCTATGTATTAAATGTTCTACAGTCGCGCGTGCGATGGATTCTTTAATTCATATTAAAACAGTAATTTCGTATGACGATAAACAGATGCCAATTAATTTTCCACGGGTCTGCGGAATCGAATCCCGTAACAGAAACTGTATCAGGAACGCGCGCCTCGGTTTTCTGGTCCAAGCGAGACAAAAGAAGAAAAGAGGAGTGGAAAAAGAAGATGCAAGCGGCACGGTTAAAAAAGACAATCCACTATTCGCGCCCAACCCATTTGTCGCAGCTAACCGTTTCTCATGAAGCGTACAAGCCCAATCGAATATTGGAAATCGCTATCCATAGGGTTGCGAGAAATGGAAACGAAGAAGCGGACATGTCCTGGACGCTCTTTTCATTTCTTCCGCGGCGCGTGCTCGGCATGGTAAACATTCAATGCATAAGAAGCACGATCGAATATAAATCATGCCTTTGTATTTTTGCCGGCAATCCCGCAGAGACAGTTGAATAATTTCTGAAACGCCTCTCTACGTGCCCCGACGCCGTAATTTATGGCGCGTGAGACAACATCCAGATCACCAATGCATGCAACCGTGCTGCACACACCGAAACCGCCTATCCCGACGACGACGGCGAAGGCTATCTTACATTCGCGTTTTATTATTTCGTACGCTCGTTGAGCACAACTTGCGCCTCCGTATTCGTCTTTCGCGTACACCGAGGAGAAATATTCGCGTAATATCAGCGAAACACAGTGCCATTTGCTGGCATCTCTTGCGGCGGTGGATAGTAGGTATATCAGGGCAGCAAACTTTGATAATTTTCGTGACGCCTGTGTAGGAAACGTTTATTCGCATAGAGATTAAAATTCTCAATTAATTATAAAATATCTATAATTTTAATTATAATTTTTTTTTTCTTGAACAGTTTATGAAATTAAGCAATAATTGTTTCACTGAAAAACAGAGTTGAATTTTATTTACACTATTTACATTGTACTTACAGTTTGTGCAATGGTCTTACCTGAAAAACAGAGAAACGGCAATAAAAGTTAATTTTCACCTCTTCTCTGCTCAGTTTATCTAACTTCTTATTAATTTCAATTTATAGTAAGTTAATTACGGATAATTATGGATTGCACATGTGCTCTACTTCCCTATCTCCCTCTAATTTTTTATGCTCAGTCGTAATTAATGCGCCACCTGTCAATCATACTCCGAAGCGTGCGCTGAGTATGCAAAGCGCTCAAATTCAATTAAAGAGGATATTTTCTCTTTACACATCTAATTTTATGGCTACTCTCTTTTCTGTTCCGAGAAACCTGTCGTGAAGTACAGTGTATTAACTGAAACTTTTGTTCTATACATTTCTCTGTGAACAAGAGACTTTTACTTTCTTGAAAGTAGACAAAATTTCTAGTTAAACAGGAACATCTGTTCTGCGCTGAAAAAGTTAAAGTTGCGACGAGATTTCCTGAAAATATCGTGGTGGTAGATACCTAAGCAGATCTGAAGTTGAAACCTTAAACCATTCGGTGAAAATAGTTATATAAAAATCGCAACGTGCTATTATGCCTAATTTTAATTAGGAATAATTAAAAAAAAATGCCTTCGTAATGCTTAAAAAAATTCCCAGCCTTCCTAGTCACTCGGTGACAACCTAACGAGCAAGCTTACCGAGAATTTACGGAAAACTGTAATACCGCGAGAGCTGTGGCATCCCCATTGTGACCAAGGAAACATTCTGCGAGGACTGTTCCGCTTTGTGCGATCCGGCTCTGAATACCGTTCAGAGGGGTGGGCCTCGCCATTGGCGGACCTGTTACACAACCGTATCAGGTCGCCAGGTATTACCGGCGCACACGGTCCAGGTCGTAAAAATTGATAAGCCGGTCCCCAACGTCCTGCGGGAGCAGTCCAGGATAACTCGAGACAATCAACGGGCTTATTGGTCTAACGCTTTTGCCCGAGTTAACTGGTGTAATTGCTCGGAGGTTACTCTCCCCCTGCCCTCCTTTCTCCGCCGCCCCCCCCCCCCTCTCGTTTCGTTTAGCTCCGCATGCTCCACGGCGATCACCCCTCGCCCATCGATCATCCCCCGGCTTCTTTCTACCCGCCGGTTTCTTCCTGCCGCACTCGATGTAGCTGCAGTTAGCTTCGATGCCCGAACCGATACTTTCTCGATAATATCGAGTTTCGAAAAGCCTGCAACAGCACGCCCCGCCGTCGTATTTTAACGGATAAGGCACGGCTTAAACTATCGTCGATTGTGCTCCCAGGCATTTCCGGGGTGAAATGCATCGATGGTTAATTTAATGAAACGATAATGGCGCGCGGCGTGTTGAGTGAGTTGTTGGAGTTAATTACTGGCCTAGTGATCGTTGACCAACGAGCTAGGATTACGCTCTACCTAAAATTATACAGATTGTACAGCAATTGTCTGTTGGACGGGATAAAAGGGGAGAAACTGCGTTCTATGTGTGCATCTACCAAATATATTTCAGTTACTTTTTCTTTTTTATTATTACTGAGAGTTTGAAATATAAAAGTTTATTAGTTTCTCTAAATTATGCAGTTTTATTTGTTCCCACCCGCTGCCGTAATTTTGTTATTCGTCTTAAACAAACTGGTATTCGAAATATACTGCACTTCCTCTACTAAGTAGTTGTGTTTTAAGTCCAAGGAAAATTCGATGATCCTGTTAGCAATACTTTTTAATCTTACGATAGCTCCTCAATGTTTAAGGGTGCTAGGGCAGTCGGTTCTGTCGAAAATGAAGCTTTTCGTTTTCAATTAATTAGAAAGAAAGAAATTTCAACTGAGACTTGTTCTTTGGCACGAAGTTTATTAATATCATAAGCTTTAAAAAAACATGTTTGTTTAATCCAAAATATGCACTGTATATGACGCTACAGATGGGTGGAAACAAGTCTCAGATTCAATTTACTTCTTTGTAGGGTAAATTTCCCAATTACTGCCAGCGTCCCTATTACTGCCACTTCATTTATTTAATTTAATAAACACGCAACGTATAAAGAATAGTGTAAAAAAGAATTAATCATAAAATTGGGACTGTTCTTCTTATTATTATAGTACATTCTTTATACGTCTATTCTTTATACGTTGCGCTTTTTTTAAGTGAAATAAATAAAGTGGCAGTAATAGGGATATTGACAGTAAATGGGACATCTACCCTAATTGATTGAAAAAGAAATGCTTCATTTTCGACAAAAACGACTGCCTAGTACCCTTAATCACACTGGCAATTAAGTAATATAACAAAGAAACTGTCCTCTCTATTATCAATTTTAATCAAAACCCTTTAAAAACAGTATTTATGCATTTGCCATCCTTTCCCTTCGTGACCTACGAGTCACAATTACATCTACACTATTTCAATGTTCGTTGAAGAATGTTCACACATGAAGTTTTGAGTACTTCTCAGAAGTGTAGACTTTTTATTAAAGAGTATGCAATTACATGATACACCTCTACGGTGACGTTTGTACCATTTATTTATTTTCTGCAGAGTAAGCAGACGCTCGTAACGACATTGGCTATAAGGAAGACGCTGGACAATTGCAAAGGATCAATTACACCCGGTCCCTCACCATCCCAGACTCGTCGTTAATTTTAAATGTCGTAAATCACCCGGAATAACCCCTCGCGCGTCAGCTTCACTCAGCAGCCACTGTCTGGAGCTGCTTTATGAATTCATCTCGAGGAAAGCTAACAGGTTGGCAAGAAAAACGAACGAGCTGTAACTTAGATTCATGCAGCCATTTTACTTCCCTAAGACTCTTAAACGTCTCCGCGACACCATTTGCTCCCGAAAAAGTAAGCCAAGCTGGCTGGTCCCCTCTACAATTCCTTCGAATCGAACGCTTTTGGCGTCGAGTAGAAGACTGACAATAAGAACACTCAGGAATCACTTTCTCAAATTTAACTACGAATATAATAAAGCTTCCTATACAACTTCTCGCGAAAGATTGAAGTAGCGGAAACAGTGGCGGACTGGGTCTAAAAATATTAGCTGCCAGGAGACAAGGTGGGCCCGCCGACAACCAAGACTATCATTTAAATTTTATAATAAATAAATAAAATTTTAAAAAATACATAAATGGCAGAAAAAATACCATTAGAATTTTTGTGAAGTAAACTGTGTATTTTTTAGTAATTACAGTGTACAAACACTGTGCATATTACTGGCAATATAGAGTGGACACTAACTGTAAATGCAGACTGTTGTAATTGAATTTTTTAATTCTTTTATTTTTGAGTAAATGGTGGCCTTTAAATCAACAATACAACGTCAATTTTAGTTGCACACAATTCTATTATATTTTCAAGCTACTAAGAGGTCATTAACATTTTTAACATATTGCGTAATGTTTAAGGGGACCCACAGGGCCCACTTGCCATCGGGCAAGCTGACACCCCGACCAGTCCGCCACTGCGTGGAAATCTTTAAAAGCTTTTCAAGAGGGAGAACAATAATTTTCCCCACCGAATAAAAACGATAATCATTAATATACGATACACGGACAAACAGCAACATGTCCAATCACGTTAATCAATTTCACGAAGACGTGATTGAAACCACGACAAAGATCCGTGCCGCGGGCGAGGTTATTAGGCTCCCCGGGAATCAGCAGGATCAAGGACGTAATGGCACCGGGGCTCCAGGATCGCGACAGTACAAAGAGGAAGTTGGACGATTCAAGAGTGACCACGATAGTCAGGCTCTGATTAGACGAGGATCGCCGGCGTTAATGCCCGGTGAAATTCAACGAAGCTGACCAAACGGTGGCCAGCGGGCGGGCGGGGGGAGGGGGGGAGGGGAGGGTAAACGAGCAAAAGGGTAAAAGGGAGCTGCGATGCAATGGATCGGCAAACTGATGCGGCTCCATCGTCCGCTAAATTGATTTACTTGACAAAGATTGAGTTACCGAATTAGAGCCAACCCCCTCCCCCCCCTACCCACCCCCACGTCCAGGCGCGTTCGATCGTTATTCAAACCTAACGCCTTAATGATGCGACAGCTTCATTGTGTTTAGAGCGCTGAATTTAACCTTCTGCAGGCCGAGGCTCGGCGTTGCGCGCCTGCGTAAATCGACCGCCCCATCGGCGACCCGTGAGGAGCCGGAAAAATGCGGGGCTCGATCAAATGCGAATTTCGAGCTCGATCGCTTTCGGGATATCTGTAAACCTTGGAGAAAATAAACCGAGACAGGAGATTTACTCCGACGTATTCCATGCCAAGGAAGTTTATGGCCGCCCTGTACAAACTGTCGTACGTGGGCAAGATACTTTTCAACGTGGATGCAACGGGGCGGCCGGGCATCGACGTTTTTTCACGCCCTTCTGTCGATGTCACTTCAACTGGACGGAACGCCTCCATAAATGACATGCTCTCTATTTTTAATGGAAGCTTCTTTCTCTTTAAATTCGTCTATTGTAATTATTACTTGCATTATTAAATTTCAACGAGTGTCCATGGCTTCTTCGTACCACGCCGATTTTTAGAACAGAGAAATATAGGACTGGTCTTAGGTTTAAGGATTTTCGGGACATGCTAATTTGCATGTTCGATTTATGAAAGTGCAGATCTCTTCTCTGGATCACTTAGTTTTAAACAGGTCGCCCACAATATACTCATGTGTCACTAAATTGCGCGCGCATGATTACATTTTAACTGTCAAAATATTCTCTTGTGTGTACAATTGGGGCGTTGCCTGTTAATTAGTTAATAAATTATTTAAATGGATACTTTCTGTTTTTAGTCGTACAGCTGGAATATTTGGTAAATTATGAATGCTATTTTTAAACGTGTAGGGACTGAATATTTTGCGAGGCTTATTGAATTTTAAGAATTGTTATTAAAAACAAGATTCGGTGTACATATCATATCTTCATTTTCAATTGAATGAATTGGGAGTATTGTCTGAACTTTCTGCTAAAATTCTGTTTGTTAATAATAGATAAAAGGTACTCACTTCTTCGGGCTCGGTAAATTTATGCATTTTTATAGTAGTAGTTGCAATTGTCTTACCTGAAACAAATGAAACACGGTCGTGTAAATACATTTTGCAAGTATAATAGTATTAATAACGAAATAAACCATTTTCGCACTGGTGAAAATTGATGAAAGCAGACTCGATATTTAAACTTTGAAATCGCAGGGAGAAAATACACACTCGCCGACCTTCGAATCTAAATAACATGATGGTTACAAAATATTTTAAAATTCAGTTCTGCATTTTCAGTCCACGTCGCGAATATTAAATTTCGCTCATCAATTTCTGGCAATACTAGAATTTCGAATATGCCACTGAAAAACGGGCAGGAAATGTCTCGCTCCCTTTCAGCGGTGTCTGGTCTTAATCTCAAGAGGATATTCACGTTGCACAGAATGATTTGTGAAAAGAGTGCGCGCAAAGACTAACGCAAATGCCGCGGGAAATGTGAAAGTTTAAGCGGCTTATGCTACATGTCTATCGGGTAAATCTCTTATCTGTAAGACAGTGCATTACCACGTCGAGGCAGCCAAATAAAGGCTAAGAAACGGAGCAGCGGGGGTGATTGTAAATGCGATTGACAAGGGACACTGTGAAGGAAAAAGTATGAAGAAAAATGGAAAGTAGATTCCTGGAACACAGAACCAGAGTGCATCAAGTCCACTTTTATCGAAAAATGACATTTTATATATTTCCGAAAGAGCGAAACATTTGTTACAGGAAACATAAAATGACACTTTTTTAAAGAAGAAAAAGTGGTCTTAATACATTCTGGCTCTGGGGTCCAGATTCGTCCACGTCGGCCATATATCACTACAGGCTATTTGGAAAAATAATATTCCTTTACAGAACAATAGTGAACGTTCCACTACCAAAACACTAAAGTGTTACCAGAATATTCTCTTCGGCTTATTGTCCAGATAATGCGTCTAAAAATTTCGTCTTTAATCACTCAACTTTGAACTTATGATTCTCAAACACCAGGTATATTAATTCGAAATAAAAATAAATTGCTGTTAAAAAATGATTACTCAAACAACTATTGACTCCGTCAACTAAAATAGTAGATTAAAGTGTCATTTATTTTTAAAATTTAATCTTATAAAGTAATTATTATTTAAACAATCATTATTCCAAATTTATATATACAGATCAATTAATTTAATTAACTACTTAACTGAATGCAAATTAATTATATTTCAGCAGAATTTAATTTCTGACCACCCCCACCTTAGCATTAAACAACTCAATTTAAATAAATCTTTATTTCACACGAAATATCGCCAATTTAAAAAGAAGGTCTACAATCGTTACTATTAACTAATGCATAATGTGAACAAAGAAGAAAAGATAAAAGACTGACAAAAAATACAGAAAAAAAATACGTTATGTATACGTGGAACCATAGAAGTAGTTCAGGTATCGGAAGCCACGGCGAGAAACGCGGCCGATTTTAACAAGGGGCTCCTAAATCTCGAAACGATCGTCACACGACGCGATCATAAAGTCCAGGGAATAAATGATCGCGAGCAGCGTGTCCATCCGCGATATACGGCCTTCTTATTCGAAACTCGAACGTCACCCGTTATATACGCCGGTACGTGCAGCTACCACGATCCTTGCCAGCGAAATGAGATGGGATAGCCAGGCTGAGAGACGGCGAAATGAAATGAAGCGAAAAGAAATGAAATAAAGGTTTCATTATTTTCGCGGGATACATTTCTGGCGTCTTAGGAAACGTCAGGTGACGTGACAAACGACGGGGGCATTCCACGGGAATTAAACGCGCCCCGTTCAACCCCTCCCCGGCACGGCTTCAAATAGGTTACCTTAACGACAGTGAAATAAAAAGGGAAGTACGCCGGGGAAAGACGGAGAAAGATCGTAAGATACGGCGTGGTTTATTAAGGTGTAATGATTCCAATGTCTGATATTATTGCATCGCCAGGCGACAGTGGCTAGGGGCCGTCTAATTCTAGTTGGACGCGAATGGATGGAGCTGTCCACGATTCATCATGGGGCAGAGATTTTTAATTCGTTCTTAATGGACGTCACTCCACTGTCCGGAGATTACAGTGTGGCATTTAAGAAAGTTTACTCGAGACTGGCTGAGTGGAGTGAAAATGGCTGGTGCTCGGATCAGGCGGGAAGACAGTAGAAAAGTGTTTTATGTATTTGGCAAGTGGCAGTGCTACGTTTTCACGTAGAATTCGAGGACAAGCTGTGAATTGAAATCAGCTTTTTGTCGGAGTATGAGCACTGTGTTTAATTTGTTCAAATTTTTTTGTATTAATTTTTAGAAACTGTACTGTTCGGTGCAGAAAGGGTGTCGGAACACTCGTCGTCTTTTTGCGTAAAACGCATAATTAGATTCCTCATACTTTCCAAGTTACCTCCAATCCCCTTTACACCCCTGTCTACGTCACACTCGTAATTACAACAATTTGTTTCCACACGAAGCTGCAAGTAATTCCGGAAACGTAGTTACTTAAGGAGTCAACCGATTCATCTCACCGTGGACGTTGGCAGTGCAAAAAGGCAGGTCGGTAACTAGACGAAAAAGGGTAGCAATGGCTTTGGTTGATGGAACGAGGGATGTAACGGAAAGTGACGCAAGTATACGATGGTCCACGAAGCGACGTGCCAGTTTATTGCGCGGGATTAAACCTTCACGTGACTGGGGCCTTAGAGACCAGTCTCATTTGATCCTTTCCATCCTGCGTTCTCCCCAGGATATTCTTTCACACGTATCAGTCACTCCGAAACAGCGACTTTCTCGAGCACACATCAGGCTGAAATTGATTTTATAACATTCAAGCAGCTGTCGATTATTGAAAATGCCTTATTTTTTTTATAGTTTCCATCGAAACGGCTTACTCCCAAACTTTTTTTTTTAATAACTAGGTATTAAAACAGTGTCGCAAAAATTGCTATCAGAGGGAAGAGTAAAATGTACGCGTACTAATAAAAAAAAGATTTTTTTAATAAACGTAGGTACCACAGTTTTTTGCGGCTATTGGAAAATTTTTTCCACGTGGAAATGCGCCCTTTTGAAAAATCGCTCCTAGATTATCGACACCACAGTAGACGCCAGCTGCGCGTAGGAAGCTTTAACTCGCGTTAACGCGCGTTAACATCAAATTTAACCCGCGCGAACGTATCGAGAAGCCAATTACCGTATCGAAATTCTGCAGCGCGAGGCCAACACTTGCAGCGAGCCCTTTGACCAGAAACTCCCAAGGCTGCAGCGGGGAAGCAGGCCGAAGTGGCGGTGCCATCGAATCGTTAAGCCATCGAAACGATTCCGGTGTGACAGCAATTTCAGAAATACCACGCCGACAAAGTTCGAAACCGGCGTGCCCGTTCGAGGGCCGCGCGTCAAAGAGTTACCAATGGTCGCCTCTAATTTCTTGGATCATCGGTCGCGTCCGACTCGATTCAAAAGTGAGAATCGAACCGGGGCGGGGCGACCGCGTGCACCGGAGGGTGGGAAGCGCGGCGACAGAGACGGGAAAATTGCTGGCGTACGCGGCCAGACAGGCGACGGGGGAGGGGGGGTGGCGAACAAATACGTCGGTCCCAATTTCACGGGACCGCTTCCCTGGCAATTACTATTCGATTTTAACCGTGGCTACATTTCACCTCGCTACACTCCTACGAGTGCGGTAAGCAATTCCCATTCGTACCGCGGCACGGGGTAGGAGGGCGAGGGAGCCTTAGGTCCATTCTACCAAACTGGGCTAAAGGCTGAATGGATCGCGTGGCATCAGGAAGCTATTTGTTCGATCGCAACAATGGACGTTCCTACGGCACGGATCCTAAAGGCACGACCCACAACGACGTCCGCGGCTCGTATTAAGATAAAGGGAACCACTCTATCGACCCTCTAAAGTCGCGACGCACACCATTAAATCAATGTCAGCTGGACAAACGAAATAGGAATGGCAACCCCAGCGAACGCCTACGCGCCGAGATGCCATCGTCGATTCGTTGCCTCAGCTTTTCAGGGGTGAGCGATCGCGTCGAAGGGCGCCGTTTCTCCGCCGCCGCTGCGTAAAGTACGCGCTGCGAGTGTCGCGAAGCGGGCTGAACTTTGGGGAACACTTTATCCCTGGCAACGTCTTAGCAGCTGCAGACCGACGTCTGCGTATGCTAACGACACGTGCGATTTTCGCAGCGTACTTTCGGGGGTTTCTGGGTTCGCGAAGGGGCCAATGATTGCTGGGATTATTAACGTGTTAATCGGCGAGGACGAGTTAACTCGTCGATAATATTGAAAAATTGCGCACGCTGAGAAATAATGCAAGTATCATTTGTTTCGTATTAACACTACAGAGGCCACCTTCTGGCTTTTTTCTTTTGCCATTTTTAGTAGGTGTATGGTTAATAAATTGAAATTAGAATTTATATGTCTGCTAATGATATTTCTTGAGTAAAGTGTCCAGTTTTATCAGTGAAGCTTTCAGGATTCAGTTTTATTAATTTACTTGTATTAGAAATAACATTGCTATGGACAAGACGAGTTAACTCGTCTTTTAACAGGTTAACATTTTTTTTAACATGACCATCATATAATCGTGAGCAACATAAAAAGAAAGCTAGTAATTTGTGTCACGTCTGAGGGTTTAAATTACGATACTTTGGCGATGGAAATAGTTCACACAGTTTTGTAGAAAATAAGTCGAAATATTAAGCTTTCATGTCTGTCGATGGATTTCGTTAGATGTTAACCCTCCGTGGTCACACCTTGCAATCACAAATTGGTCACGTGGCGTTCACTCCACCCCAGCGTCATTTTTGAGTTACCATTTTCGTATTTTTGAATCTTTTAACTTTTCAGTGATAACTTAAAGTTTTTCTAGAAATATAAATTTTGATATGTTGAAATTTGTATTAAATTTCAAAAATAGTTGTGGATAGAACCGATTTTTTTGGTTAAAATTCGCCAAATTTTTAAATTTCATTATTAAGGTCTAAAAATTTGCAGAAATATTGGCAAATACGCCAAATGAATAATTATCCATTCATATTTTCTTGATGAAATTATTTTCATCTATCCTAGTAAAATTACAGGCCAGAATATGCATTTATAAAATTGCTTTCCTTACACTTCGTATTCCCGATAAAACTGTATAACGTTTCTAGATATAGCGCCACAAACGAGGAAATGGACTGAAAGATTCACTCCTGCTGTTTATTACTGTCGATGAGTGCCGCTGGTCGAATCCTGCCCGGCAAATAACACTACAAACCTTTTACATGCGAAAAGACAGAATAGGGAGTAGCTTCTACTGATACGTCGCAATCGATGCTCCTGAAAGTCCCATTAGCATCAGGAAATACACCGTAAGAGCCTGGTAAGTGGTTAGAAAGCTTCAGGAGATAGAGATTGATCTCCTCGGAGCCCTGGTATCCGCTTAGGAGAATAATAGACGAGAATTATGCCCAACATTTCAGAATTCTACATCTATCAACTTCAAAAGGAATCACGGTCTTGACTATAGAGCTTCCACTTCACGGCACACGAGATTCTGATGGGTAACAATAGCGTCCGACTATAAAATGAACTAATCCATCTCTTACTGCAGACAATACGTCGATTTACAAATTTTCTATTCTTCACAAACTGAGTCTTTTGGCGCTAAGGACGTTACGTGATGAATTTCAACACTCTGAAGTAAAATGAATTAAAAAAAATTGAAGTTCTCTTCGACTTGAACGAACGCTTAATTTACACATCACAAATTCGACTAAAAATTCAAGGAGCAAAGGATGAGTATATTCGCCGATCGCGAAGGAATGTGGGAAATGTTGAAAAAAATGAAATTCAACTGAAAATTTAAATTTATCAGAGAATCCATAAAAATGAAGGGAGCAGAGCAAACCTAGTGCTATGTTCAGGAGGAATGGATTTTACTCGCTCATCCAAAGCTCCATCTGAATCCCAAAGAGAGGAAGAAGAAGAACGAGATACGAAATTGGTATTCCCCTCGACTGTTGGAAGTCATTACCATTATTCCTAGGAACACGTTAGGAAACAGAAATATCCCGGCCTGCGACTGCAAGGGGGCGTAACGACGATACTTAGGGTGCAATCAAACTCTTTCTATGATCTCAAATCAACGAAAATTGCTTGTGCTGGACGTGGAACGTGACTGACCGAACGGAATGCCAACTACATTTTGGTCGTCAACGTCCTCGTCGCATCGAACGGACAACTGAGCGATGCTGACGATGCACTGAGCCATCCTAGGCACCTAACCACGATCACGAAATTTCTGTTCGTCACAATTGTATCTCCATCAATTGCGAAACGTTTCGCGAAATCCCTCTCATTTTTCGAAGGTGCTTCATTGAAAAATCGGCATTCGACGAGCACAAAAGACACATCTATCCAGATTAACAATAACAAATGCGATTTTCAACTTACGTTGCCATTGCGTGCCATGAAAATTAATAAAAATTCTACTCTCGTTAAGAAATAGCAATATAGATACGTTTCGTTACAAGTGAAGACCCAATGTCAATTTACAATATCGATAACAGTCAGGGGATGCAGCGGGTGCAAGGCACCCGGGCCAAGGACAGTCAGGGGCCCCAGAAAAAGGAAAAATGAAGAAAAGAGAAAATTAAAAATAGAAAAATGAGAATGAAAATTCTTTTTATTTGGTTAAAATTAAGAAACAAAAAATTAGGACATAATTTCTGATATAATAATATAATACTCTAATATTATTAAATGATTGGGCAATAAAAAAGTCATATATTTAAATATGTTACCTAATGTTTCTTTATTTTTTATATTTTTTTATTTTACTTTCCCCATTTTTCTCCCTTTTCTCATGATTTCGTTCTGTGAAAAGATGAGAAACTGTTTGAGGACCCAAAATATTTCTTGCACCAGGGCCCCTTTATAGATAAGGCCGGCTCTGGTAACAGGCCCCCGCGTATTCGATTAAAATTTCACGTTACGCATATTATTTAATATATATGCGAAGACATTTTAGAAAATATAAACGACCACCTTTTCACCACTACGCTTGCTCGAGCCCCTTCATGATTAATTCCGCACGTTACGAGTCCAATCTCTCTGGAACAGTAAGTAAGAGCAGACCTAACGTCGATAATAAATTTACAGTTTTCAGAATCCCCGGATAAACGAGATATCGCGCGGTCCAGGCTTCCTTTATCTCAGAATCTCGATCCACCTCACGAAGACCGAATAAACAAGAATGGCCCTGCGCAAAGAAACGGAGCACGGGCTTTTCGATTACTCGAACAGCAAGAGGATTGAAAAGAAAACAGAGGGGAAACGGATGATAGAAGAGTTTCGGTCGCGTCTTCGCAAAAAAGAGCATAAATTCATCTGAGATAAACGCATCCACTTTTTCTACGCTCGCCGAGGAGGAAGATTACGGGGCGGGCGGGGGGGGGGGGGTAGAGCGACGCACAAGGCGGAAGTAAAAGGGGAGGGAAAAGTAGTTTTCCCGCCCAACCACGAGGAGACTTATATCGCGAAAATTCAAAAAAGGGTGGAGAGGGTGAGACAAACTCCCTGGAACACGAGAACACTATTCCGTCCTCAAGAGGGAAACGAGAGACGTCGGGAAGTCTTTAAGCCCCCGCGACTTCAGCGTAAGACGCGCCCCGCGCCCCGGCGAAACTATAGTTTCCCCTCGTCCTATTTGACTGCGTTATCTTCTGCCCTTCGACAACTTCATTTTGCAGGAAAATGCCACATGCGCGCGTTCCTAACGTTGCACGAACCCCGAAGAATTAGAACGTTGCAAGTCAATTGCACTCTGAGCTATTGCGAATTCAAGGGGGATTGCATTTCTGGAAAATGTTCCGAGGTGTTTATAATTTACGACAAGATTATAATTAACTTTTATATGTATTCATGTATTTATATCTGTTATATTAATACCTCGAATCATCGATGACGTTATCTTGTTGGAGGTCTGTCTGACAAAACATAAAACACGTGAAAGTAATTATCGAATTAAGGGTTGGTGGTGTATCTTGAAATCTGTAGATTTTTCGATAATTATTCTTATGCAGCTCTGTAGATGTAAAAGAAGATGCAACTTTTGGTTAAACTTCTTATCGATATCCCTCACTGCTCTTGAGATATTCCACGAAAAAGAAAATTCTGTATTTTTTTTCAAGGGGCGATTTCACCCTCTAAAACCTCACTGTGTTACCAACAAAAAATAAGTCTCCGTTACAGATGAACTACTCTACTTGCACACAAAGTTGCATAATTTTCTGAATTTCATTTTCGGAATATTTTCGCCAAAGTCGAAGGTCCTTGCAATTCTCAACGGTTTCTTTTTTTTACGATATCCAGTCAGTAACACGTACCAGCCGCTAAAGAAACGTTTTAAATTCTAATTTCAAATTGGAGTAAATTTTTAGGAAACGATCAATCAATGAAAATTGACTTCGTAAAGTGCAAATAAAGCTTCCTGCGGAGGTAGTCGGAAGATTCAGTTCGACAGCAGGTAGGAAAATATATATCTTCCTCCCACAACTAGGGATTGCAAACCGGTAAATCGGTAAATCGGTTTAAAGTTTTTTTTCACTGATAACGTAGTAAATGTCGACGGAATTATGCGCTATATATATGCGCTACTGTGCTATATATATATTTTTTTTACCGGTAATTCGCCAAATTTTTACCGGTAAATATCGAGAAATACGTAATTTATCGAATATCGTAAATATCGAGAAATACGTAATTTATCGAATATCGTAAATATCGAGAAATACGTAATTTATCGAATTCCCGATAAAAATTTGGCGAATTACCGGTAAAAATTGTATATATAGCAATGCAGCGCATATATATAGCGCATAATTCCGTCGACATCTACTACGTTATCAGTGAAAAAAAAAACTTCAAACCGATTTACCGATTTGCAATCCCTACCCACAACCCTCCACACACCAACCCTCCAAATTAAGATTTCATTCGTAAAGCAATAAAGTCACCAATAAAACTGAAACGGGTGTCTAATTCAAGGTGCCTATTTACACAGCAATACTGGAACCCGCTGACAGGGTATTCACACGTTCCAGAGCTTCCCAAATACTTTCCACGCCACGTGACAGTTAATCGAGATTCGATGTTGATTCGTACGCTGTAATCTTAACTCGTTAGAGGCAATCTCGCTTAGCGCGTTCGCGTGTACACACGGAAGGAACAAGTCCTTCGTACCTGCCTATACAGTGACGCGTATTATCGACAGACCAATCTCCATTTTCCCCCCGATCCTCTTCAGTTGACTGTGGAATTCAAACGCAGCGCATACTACGATTAGAATTTAGGTTAGTACCTTCGTAGAAGTTTACCAGACCGAATTGACACAGGGGCAGTGGGGGAGGGGCCTCGGTTTCGTGGTTCCCTCGTTCTCCGTTTCTCGTCCCTTCGGGTCCTAGCGTTCGACGGCAGTTCCCGAACAAGCACGCCCCGGAATGAGCTGCATTCCGCGGATCAAGAATGAAATGAGTGGGAAAATCACGCGATTCCGTTGGACCCTTCCTCTTACAAAATTGTCCCACCTATCTGGGCTACTCTATCGGGCTCCGCGAAACTGTACCGTACCACTGGATATCCTCGTCTCGCTGAAGGAACTTGGTGCATAGAAGATAATCAGTCTGTCAGGGGAAGAGAAAACTTGTCGACTTCCATCGCCACGATAGTCCGCTGCTTTTCTGTCGCTGGAATAATTGATCGATGGATACTTTTCTGAGGATATCCCATGTTAGGCATTTAATCGTAAAGAACAAGTGTAACTGTTACTCGCTTTATAGCAGGTCACGCAATGTTGACCCACCTTCTTTAAAAAAAAACAGCAGCACTAGATTCTGGTGTCTGTAATATACGTCTCTTCACACGCCATATTCTCATCGAATGTCCCACATTCAGATCGTCTATTCTATATAATAGTACAGTTTATAATACTGGAATGTTGTACCATGAGAAACAACATATACCTGCAGCCTATTAAAAGATCTCCAAAATGCTGTAAGGCGTGTGTATATAAAAGGGAAATCTGATAATCATTGGCTACTTATATTTGCACACGACAGCGTGACTTCCGATCCGAAATTATTAAAATTCATCCCCTCGGGAAGTAAGTTAAAGGATGAAAGGGGGCATAAACAATGCTACAAAAAGTATTCGTATTTCATATAAAATATTTAATCGGGACAAATGCTATTCATCTTCCGCGTGAATAATTTAGTTTTATGCGCCGATAAAAGCGCGAATTATTTCAGGCAGCGGTGAACATTGTTCCGTTTGGTCAGATATATCACGAACAGTTGTTAAAATATGATTGTTTCAGCAAAATATTTATTCACCCGGATTTTATCAATTATCCCTCCATTCGCTATAAAGTTGTGATATTTCTGCAATACATCGTCGCGTTACTACAGATACGTTAAAATGATCAAGCTAAACTTACAAATCTTACTTGCACGCTGCAATTCAAACGTGCAACCAAGGAAAATAACCGTATCGCAAAAGGATTTAATGTTTTTCGTCCAAACGTTGATAAATCCTGGCTTACGCCAACCCGCTTCTTTCTTACATGCAAATCCTAGGAGGCATTAGCGACGAATACGTTGGCAGGTTTTGCTCGTACCCACTGAGAATCCCCCGCGGTACAAAGGGAACCCCTGCGTATCTAGAGATTTTTCTTTCCCTAGCCTAATTTTTGCTGTTTCGAATATTTTTCTAAAATTAAATTAAAAAATCCACGTGTTATGGTGTGACGAAAAACAAGCAAAGCAAAATCGAAGGGAACTTTCGCTCTCCCCTGACAACTTTAAAAATCATAACACAATTAAGTATGTACTCACAAACTCGTCAAATCAATGGAAACCTCTTCTTAGGAAATCATTATTAATTATATCACACTCTTTAATTATTTAATAGTATTCTATATTAAGGTGTATTTAAGGTTTTGAGGTTTCAAAAATTCATTTCTCTTTTATATATAAATTTATATATATATATATATTTAAATCGACGGTGTAAGATCTTAAGAATATTCAGTTAAAATTTCATAAAGAAATTCTAAATATTTTCGAAGTTATGTCGTTGAGAAGCAAAACCAGTCATGCGATTTACGCTTGGTATTCAGGAGAAATACAATACTTTGAACGCATTTTTCTCGAAACACCGCTTCTCAAACTGGCGTGCACGATTAAAAAATACTTAGGCGTCATGTTATCTAAAATTTTTTGTGTTATCTTTGTATGACTACAAATCTCGTGGACCCCCCCCCCAAAAAAAAATAATTAAATCTTACCGATTTTTTTGTTTTTAATTGAAGAAAGTAGGTCTCAAAACTAGGCGAGAATCGTAACATTTTATTTTCATATATTTTATTTTTTGGGTAGGGGCTCTAGTTTTAAGCTTAAAGTTTAAAAAAACCATTTGATTTTTCGATATCCGATGACTGAACGAGGTGCTACATTGCACCCTGCAAACACCTATCTTTAAAGTTTTAATACACCTCCGCCCTCTATAAAATCAACATAATATTTTTTATGACAATATAAAAATGGGAAATTATAGCGCAATCATGGATTAATAAAATGTAAAACTTTCATCAAGATATCTTGTACAGTTATTTAAAAAAAAAAATCCTAAAATTGTATCACTTTTATGTGTCGAATGATGATCTTGAACATTTACTCTATTTTATATCTCGCCAGTCCCTTGCACACCATATGAAAATTAATATAGCTTTCCATTTAAAATTATTACCAAACTTAAAGAATCGATAACCAGTCACGTTGCTTTTAAAAAGTACCGAAACCTTTTCCCCTTCCACTTTTCTCACCCACTTATTACTGTCGAGAAAAACGATAGCAATACCTCGAACGCCCTCTATAAAATCCTCCCCATTTCATCTTCCATCCTCGAGGCCCATTACCCGCCGCGTTTCTTCAAACGAAAATTCGTAGATAATTCAAGTTTCTCCTCTAAAACAAAGTCGGTTGGCTAAGCTTCCCCCCGCGGAGGGCACAACGCTTTCCATTTCCACCCTCCGCTCCGTTTTTACGCGCGCCTCGCCGCAAAGTAAGAGAGTAAGAATCCACTGAATGGTTGCAATTTTTTTCGCGTACCGGAGAATAATTCTCGAAGCAAGGAGGCTTCCTTCCTTCCGTCGTGTATTTCATGATACACGGGCAACTTACTGAAACGGAAATAAACCGACTTTGGTTGGTTGGGGGGGGGGGGTGGTGAGGAGGGCTGGAGCCTAGCGGCGGAAGTTCTCCACTCGCGATCTCTTGCTCGCGTCCAAAGGGTGAAATACGCACGAGGGCTTGAGAGCAAAATAATTTTCCTGAGCAGATTATTTCCTGGCGCTGGTTGACAGTGCGCTGTATATTTTAATGTGAACCGTTTCCCTCTAGGAATACCCTACAGCTCCATAAACCGGAATACTTGCCATTGCAGAAACAGTATATCATGCACCGAGCCACACATGTTTGAGAAATCCAATACAATCATGAAAAGTGCCACTTTCTATCTCTTATGGTTGTTAAATAAAATGCCTCGCACGCCACAGAAACATGGGGCATACAAACGGAGCATTAAGATCCTCAGAACCTCGAAAAGAAA
This sequence comes from Andrena cerasifolii, assembly GCF_050908995.1. NCBI lineage: Eukaryota > Metazoa > Arthropoda > Insecta > Hymenoptera > Andrenidae > Andrena > Andrena cerasifolii. The sequence continues at coordinate 20,872,335 of NC_135119.1, read as the reverse complement.
ATGAGATTTAAATCCAGTGACTCCTATAATAAAATAAATGGCACCTTTAAGATCCCAGGTACGTTACGCGTCGCTGTAAAAACTTCCAAGGAGAGACATCGTCGGGGTGGTTCAGCGGTGAGTGAAGAATCGCCGCAGAACGCTGACGAAAATCAAAATAGCTGGCAAGATTCTAGAACCGAGACAATACGGTGTGGCGCGGTGAACGCGGGACGTTCTATTTTCCGGCAACTCAACGACCACTTCTCTCCCACTTTTCTCGCCTTCCACTCAACGTTTCAGTCTCAAATGTACCCCGAAAGGAGATATTCGAGCCAAGAGTGCTAGAAGAATCTCGAATGCAGTCGGTGGACCTGCGAATGAAACTCGCATCAGTTTCGCCTGGACGAAACACACAGAAAATCCCAGAGGAAGTTTCACGGTGCCGTTGCCGTTGGATGTACGGCGGAACTTGCGAAAACTTATCTCGCCCCTTGCCTGCATCTAACTGCGCCTACAAGAATTTTTAACACTTTGATCGGGCCGGCATGAGGCGAGGACACGAGGGAGAGACGTCGAGGAGCCTTGTAACATATTGCTGGGGCATCCACTTTCTTCTGCTTCAAGCAGGCTTTGCGATCGAAGAAACTTAATTCTCACTATCAACCCTTCCGCTGAATATGCAAGTATACTGTCTCTATTTTGGAACAATGTGCCATTTCACTTGGACTGGGTTAGGTCTGGGTTAGGTAATACTTGCTGCGGCATAGGTGCAGCTGTGTAGAGTATGCAACAGATTTTTGAGACGTTCGTTTCGTTTGTGAAATACAGCTGTGAAGCGACGGAGTCTCTCGAGCGATGGGAGTCGACGAAAGTGGCAATGGCTTCCTAGCAATAGCAAATGGGCGAAAATGGAGGGAAAGAACACAGCTCCCGGAGGAACCGGTAAATCTTAACCGAGGCGAACTTCCGGAAGATACGTCGTCGCGTGCACGACTTTTCGCGAAAGAATCGTCTAAAAGGCCACGAGGGAGTTGAGGTACACAGGTTTACCTCCGTAAGGGAGACATTAATCTACGTTGAGGCCTGGCCGAGTAAGTGTTGCCTGACGTGGAATATAAGATTAATGGACGGCTAAGGAAAATTTAGGTCAACATTCGTGTGGCCCGTGCTCGGATCCCTGTTAATATTTGAGGGTGCTGTCTTGCCCAACCAAATAGGCCAAATACGACGTCGAACTTGTTACTGTAACGAAACCTATAATTAGTGAAACACTGGAACGTAAAAGGATAGATTCTTTGAAGTTCAGTTAGTGAGGAATTCAATTTTTTGGTAGAATTCTGAAAGTATATTAAGGGGTTGCCCCTAGTCAGGCGGCCGAAAAGTGGCGAATATTTGTGATTTTTTTTAAGAAGCGGAAGTGTATATTTTTACAAAACTATTTGCGCTTAAAAAGGCAACATTTAATGAACATTCGGTAATTTTTTCGTAGAAAAATATTTACGTTTGTTATAATGTTCTTTAAATGTTGCTCTTTTATGTGCAAGAAGTTCTGTAAGAATATATGCTTCCGCTTTTTCAAAAAAAATTCACAAACTTTCGGCTCTTTTCCGCCGCCTGACTAGGTATAACCCCTTAAACTGTTATACAGCATTATTTAGGAGAACAACAATATTTTTAAATTCTACACAATTTTAAAGCCTTTTTTCACATGTAACTTCAATATTGAGCGCAAAAAATATACTTGTTCACTTTAGGAAAATTTTGCATCTCCCAGGAACGTTTATCAAATATTTAGATGACTTATTCCTAAAAATCGCTACTACTCATGGAGAGGTATTAAAGCACCGAGTACTCGCTTTTTTTTTATAGATTAATGTCTGGTTGTGCAGCTAAGAAGAGCTTTACACTTCACTGGTGCTATAGACGTTGGCTTTAGGTACTCTGTACTCGACAGTTTGGATCACGATTAGTATTAGAACAGAGGGTGTACCCAGAGTGCTCGACCAGCGTCTCGCATTAGCGAATGAAATATTAATGGGTCCTCCCTGCCTCCAGACAAACCCTAGTTAAATGGCCTATTGTATCACGTTCTCCGGCATCTGGCACTGTGTTCGAAAATGTGTTAGACGTCCAGAAATCAATGATCTGTTACACCGTGCGTCCATATAATCGCGAATTTAACAAAGTAATCGCATTGCACGAGGACAGACTAAGTAATAATGTGTATTTAGAATGAAACAAAAATTAGACATTATCGTAATTGCATTTTTTCTATAAAAAAGGGACTACAACATTTACTATTCAAAGTGTAATCGAATTGTTTAAAAGTAGTGGAGTACGTTTTTCATTTAAACTACAATTTTTTTTACAATTTCATTGCATAGGACATGAAACGCCGTTAAGTCTTCATTGTAATAAGTTTTTTATATTTACTATAGTTTTAGTAGGAAATCACACATTAACCTTTAAGGGGTGTTTTCACCCCGAAGAACCGAAAACGGGCGCAAAGGAAAAATTCCCTGATACTTCTGTTGAGGCCCTTTACAAACCTGCACAGTTTCAAGAAAATCGAAATAATCGGGTAACCGAACTTCCCTTGTTGGCGAGAGCCGAACAGCCAGTTTTGATATTTTTTTCATAACAATCCCTGCAATAAGAATTTTACAGAAATTCGTAAGGAATACAACTCCCCCTTCATGAGACTTGATGGAGTTGACACACACGTGGAAAAAATAACAAACATTTGCCTCAATATTACAACGAAATTTACACACGCAGGCGGGCTAATACTTTTGAGCGGTAGTGTATCTGTTTCTCCTCGTAAATTCTGTTGCGCAATTATTAAGAGCCTATATACACCTAGGACTAGAAAGTCCAGGGTGAATTAGACAATTTTATTCATTGAAAATATTAGTTACCATTTTTTAAAATACCATTTTGAGAAAAACGCTATTACATGTTGAATCTTCTTAATTTTCCAATTAAATTTACGCAATTGTTACATTAAAGCGTGTATTTTAAGATGCACGTAAAGATTTTTAAATTAAAAGTAGTTTCAATGAAAGAAAAATTGCCAAAGTTCACCCTAGGTGTATGTAGCCCCTTAAATTTGCAACCACAGTCGCGAGACACCGGGCGCGTCGACAAGACAAATTTAGCCAAGCTAACAGGAGATTCATTTCTTTGTGCCCCCCGTTTATCATAGCGGAATTCAGGGATTAAATTAACCCCCGCCCCCCGATCTCGCCTGCCCGCCCGCAGAGCTCGCGCCACTCGTTTGCTACCATCGACGATCCGACGTCGTCTATCCTTAATAGACCATATTATCTCCCAGCCGGGAAGTCCGGGTAATTTTAAAAGTTCCCTCGTATCAGCCCCGTGGTGACGCCGCCCCTGGCGCTTTCCATGGGGAATGAGAGATAAAAGCATGGCGGAGCGAAAAGTGATCGCGGGAGGTGAAATGCCCCCGGTTTGAACGCGAAACGGGAAGGGATCGCCTTCCCGACCAGAGGATATTTTCTCAGCTTTTTCCCCGCGCTTTCGCGAACCGAATATCGCAGCCCCGCAGCTACTCGTGACGCCACCCCCCGAAAAATAGAAACCGTCGACAGAGTGGCTTGTCTCGATAGCGGGACCCCATTACCGCCGGAGCACCCTCGCCAAGCGAATCAGTTTAATTAAGATTTGATTTATACCCCGACACTTATTTGCCATTAATGCTAGAACTTTTTGAAAAGGCCACTCGAAACGAAGGAAATGCTGAATGCGGGGAAATTACCTACTATAGTTCCTTTTCTGCGAACATTTGGGGAGAATGGGTAACTTCAAACTTGCGATAAATTATAATACTACCCACAAGTAGTGGTAGCTAGTTCTGATACAACCGTGTAATATACTTTCCTCGATTTATTATTTAGAATGGAAGTGATTTAATAGCTCTGTCTAACCGTCTCCCGTGATTTTATTCCGCTGCGACAGAGTTAAGTCCAGATTTATTGAACGAGATTATCGCGCAAAGCGATTATAGCGGGGCTAAAGTCCAAAGGAAGATATGCAACCCGATGCATCACGGGTCCCTCATCGACTGCACGAGCACAATATAATAATTTGTCCTCTGGCGTGACAGCCAATGCATTTTAATATGTTTCCCGCCTCTCGTTTCGCTGACAGGACGGACCCGGCGAAAGCGGCTGCGTGTTCCTTCGGGAACGATGAGAAATTTCCCGGTGGATTACCGGGAATTTTAAATTTTCTGAAAGACGAGGAACACCGTCGTGTCTTACATGCCGTTCAGCCAGCAAGGCAACTTCTCGCCTCTCACGCGGAGCGCGTTTACCGGATTTTTCCATTACGCCAAACTTTGATCGAATCGTTAACACTGACGCCACACGGGGACCGATACGATGCTACTATCAAGGGACTAACAGAACACGGGGAAAAAGCGGTTAATAAGCACGGCGCATTATGGGGCAACTGCCACGAGGATAAAATTCACTGAACACTGATTTCACAAACGGCGGGAAGTCAGAAGGAACGTAAGAATGGAGCTCTGTTAAAAGAAGTAGGAGAATAAAAAGAACACAAATAAAATGCCCCTTTCGATACGTGTCCCTCGAATCCCACCTATCCCCGAGCAGATAGAAATATTTTTTAAAAAATTACAAATTAACCTCTTTTTAAAAAAGATTTTAGTTTCACTTTCAATTTTTATTTACAACTTATCTAGAATATTTTTGATTGCGAAGAGAGAGGGTTACGGAATACTCTCAAACAGTGTTACAAAGTTATGGTACTCGTAATTGTAATTATACTCCGCCCGCGACGCGAGTTTAGTGAACCATTACGCGGGAAATTTCGCGATACATCAGAACGATTCTGTACAGGACAAAGTCGTTTTATTACTTAGAAAGTTGTTTATCGCGAAAGTGAACGTTTAAAAGTTTTCCTTCTGACGATCCCTTCTACGGTCTTATACGCACACTGCAAAGCAAACATTTGCCTTTCAAAGCACCGCGCCTCGCATAGCTTGCAACCTTCTTGCTGTATGTTTGAATATAATCTTTAAGAAGGCGATTACGTTGTAATGGGCGCAAGGATAATTTAACTACCGGTTTTATGAGTAGTATTTATAAAGATATTTATTCAACTAAATTAAGAATATTGGAGATTCAACTGTGTTTCAAATTCAAATTCACTCTAAGGGGGTGAAATTAACCCCTGAAAAATCGGCTGTTTTCCGATTTTGTGTCATAACTCGTGAACTGTAAAATAATTTGTTCACCAATTGTTCACCATTTGTTTGCAGCAGGCAACCTGCCGAACATCAATGGCCCAGCGCCTGGGAACAGGCAGCCCGCTAGACCTTCCGACCTGCTCTGAAAACAAGTTCGGCGGGGTGCCTACCGACAGGCGCTAGGCTGCCGCAATCTGCCCCTGCCTGTATGCCACACCACGCCGTACATATGTCACTAGCGTTTCATTAGACTTCGTTTATTTCAACAGCATAATTAGGCCCGCTGCTGCCCTCTTTAGTTAAAATGTCCTATCTAACATTTTGAAACAATCGAGAAAACTGAAGTTTTATCATTTCCTTCGTACCGTCCTTGTTTTCCTTCATTCAAATTAAAACATGTTGCCATTATTTCGTAACAGCCAAATATAATTTTGTGTAATAGGTGTACCGGTAGGTGATGTATTGTTAACGTACCAATTAATTAATTGTTTCATATACGATATTATAACCATTTAAAAATGAGTTAGGTTAAATACATTATACTGTTTATAAATCTTTACGAAGCGCGTAGAGTTTTCTAACTTTACTTAAAAGGTAAAAGACGCGTGGAACTTCAAATATTTCAACATATCTAAAAAAATGAAAAACTGCTAGATAGGACAGTTCAACTAAGGAGGGCAGTGCACACATCCGATTTTTTAACGTGCGTTGCTTTTGCGTTGCCGGAATTACGGTTCAAGCAAAAGGGGTACACGGACGTCCGTCACCGCAAACAAATGTACATCGCCTAATTTAATTTATAGCACTTCAAACCGCAATTACGTTGCACGTTAAAAAATCGGATATGTCCAGCGGGCCTTAATGGCACTTTTGTCGACAACGTTGATAATGTCAATAAACTAACAATAAGCGCTAACACGTTGCTACGCTATAAATAGGACTTATAGGATTAGTAGAATTAATAGAACAAAACTACCCATTTTTGACAAAAATAAAAAGGTAGTACTCTCCCGTAACTCGTCTGTGTTCGCACCCGAGACGAGAATTAAGATGCTTAAAAATGAATTTAAGCAGCGCCTGAATTAAGAATCTCCACAGTAATGCAAAGTTTTTAATGCAAAGTCTCACAGTTTTCCAGATAATCATAATCACGGAGCGCGACGCCGTAGTATTAAAAGTATAGTACCCTATTTACTGGAAGCGTAATGACTCCGTCATTTGGTCAGAACATTCAAGAGTCGTGGAGCAGTCTGATAGTTTTACGCGAGGATAAAACTTTACTGGACCCCGATGCAAGAACATTTTCCGAATGGACATGGTTTTATTCAAACTCCCGTGCGTAAAATATTTCCTCAGACTGTAAAAGTTCTAGTAAACAGTTTGGAAGATCCAAAGAGCGTGAGAATCTAGAATGCCCCAAAGGTTGAGAAATCAAAGAGACTACACACCGTTACTGTCTACAAATTATAACGGAGAATAAATTTATTAAATTAATCATGGTCTTAAAAAATTTGCGATCCTAAGGTTCAGTTATTTTATTAGACCCTGTGTCATGCCTAGCAATTAAGTGACGAATATCTGACAATTAATAAAATGAGTGGCTCTTTTTATTTTGATAAAAATAGAAGTGAAAATTTCTTATTTTGTTCCAGTATGCTTCCCCGTTCAAACTTGAAATAATATTAAAATAATGTATAACAATAATTATTTTATTGCTTATTTTGTTCCAATACCTAATTAGGGTAAAAGCTTCATGTTATGAAGAATGCAGATAAATTCATTGAACCTTATTTCTTTACTGGTGAACTGAAGCATTAAAACTTAATTTTCTCGTTAAAGCTGTTTTGTGACATTACCTTTTTTCCCTTTACCCTTCAAATCTACCGTCACTCAAGTCTCGAATCTTCAGAGCAATATCGAATAAATATTGTCGCCCGATATTCAGAGGAATGCTACCCACTAAAGTGCGTGCAAAATACTGCACGTATCTTCGCCATCGAAAAGTTTCCAATCAAGACTACCCTCCCCAATTTCTGCTCGTATTAAAGGAAATTTCATTACGGAAGTTGTAATTCCGTATTCCGGTACCATCGATAACATGGGGGCTATGCGGCTTCCAACATGAGTATCAACTGAAATTTACGAGCCAACTTTCTAGACTTCGTTCGGTTCACATCAAGCCATATTAATGCGGTACGATATAGAAGCGGGTATAAAAGCCAGCACAAACAAGGAGCACGGTGAGAACAAAAGAAAATGAGCAATCACGCCGAGGTCTTATGACTGCGCTACTTTTACGACCCTAAACTGTTGGATGTTAGCATCAAATACCACTAACCCTACAAATCAGGAGGCTACGAAATTCTAATTATGCCAACCTCTCTACAGAACTAGAAAAATCAGCATCCCCCATTAATTATAATTTATCCAGAAGCTACATATATCCTGATTACGTTTGCGTTAATTTTGCTCCGAGTGCAACTGCGATTCCCCACGTTAAACTTCACTGTTAAAGTCATCAAAGTCGTTAAAGTCATTGTACTGTTTGCCCAATCTATACGAGAAACAGGGGACCAAAAGAAGAAGCTCCTTAACCCACATGACAGTACCATCTACTAAATAAGTTCAGGAGCAGGCACTTCAGAAGTTCAACACCAAAAAAATTCAATCGCTCTGCTACGCATTATTTTATAAAATATTCCACGATCCCTTTGATAGTGCCATTTTAGAAGCAAATTTGCGTCAGCCTGATTCATGAAAGTCTGAAGCGTGTTCTATGCCACGCTTCGCACTTGTGAGAGCATAGCTGTATATAGAAATTATCGTTCCGTTCGCTGTTCCTTCGCATGTGCGGAAGCACCCCGAATCTATAAAAGAAATTCATTTTCCGAAGGTAGCTGCAGAATCGCCGTTTCGAGAGGTTCCGCGCGTTGGGAACTCGGGCAGGCATAAACACACTCAAGTTTTGGGGGGTTGAGTGCACCAGCCCCATCACTTACACCGCCGCCATTCTACAAAGGAACCCTCCCCCTAAGTACTTGAATACAGCAGGCACCGTCGGCTAAGAGTTTGTTGCTGTTTCTTGTTCCTGCGCCGCCACTACTGCTGAAGGGCTCCTAATGCCCGGTGTAAGTTTAACGTCGGTTGTCGGCTCGCACGAGCCATCTCGCGTCGTTATTACAGCTTTCGATAAGCACTTTCGACCTGGCTTTATCGTCGGAACTAAAGGACACGCGACTGACTTTAAACCACCGCCTCGAGGACTCCAACCGCCCTGAAAAACTGTTCCGGACGGCTCCTCATAAAATGTTCCCCTGTATTTAAGTGCCGTCTGATCCTAGCAACACTCTCTTAAAATTTACTGCGTACGATTGGGCAAACGCCCCCTCGCGGCAGTGTTTTATTCGGACCACTCGATCGGCGTGAAAAATAGGCAGGCGTACATCGCCGCGTTAATGTTATCGACCCGGCGCGTCCGGCCAACTGGAATAAAAGCGCAGCAACGGTTATGTTCTATTATATTCAAATGGCGAACACTTGGAAAGCGCTCTCGAGTGTTCCCGGGGCATGCCACAAAAGATGACTGCCCCGCGCTAACCACTGGTCTAGACCGTGGTGCACGGACCGTAACTGTAAAAATAATCAACGTGTACCTCGTCTACTTCGCTACTAACAGCGTAATACCCTTCGTCGTTTTACGATCCTCTTTTGCCCGACATTTCGAGCCCCGCCGACGCACACCGGATGCAACACACACGCCCCCCCGCGACCCTTGCTGCATGCCCGCGGTGGTCCTTTATATCGACCAAACCACCACCACACGCGAGCCCCCGACTTAAATTCCAAGCTAACAAAAAATCCAGCTAACATGGAATAACTAACGTCGTGTATGTGTATTAAAGTCGTTTACGTGGAATAAAGGTTTCCGGCCCGGAGCCAATTTTAAATTCGCCCCGATAACAAGATTACACCCGCGCCGCGTTTGAATTTTGTTTTACGAGCCACCCCCCACCCCGCACGTATCTGGGCGCGGGGAAATTATCCGCGAATAAATTTGCTGCGTCGTCAATTTCACGATAGACCGTGGACGCTACGGGCAACGCTGGCCCGGCGAAATTTTCATCTTTGCGTGCACGAAATTGGATGCTCAATAGGATGTCGCGAGCGACGTCTTCATAGGGGCCGTTGAAGGTAATAAAGAAAATTCTCTTTCGATATTTTAGGAGCGAGTTTTGTCTTCTTCGAATGAAACGTTGGAATACACTTTTATAGCGGGCGAGGGAATTTAATTCACTCGTTTACTTTGGATTTCGTTGATTTTCGTTTCTTTTTCTTTAACTCTCGGTTGTCGCACTGGGTCAAATTGACCCTGCAATTTTTTAAGCAAAAAACTTTTTGTCGGAACTCTTATTGCTTCAAATATTTTTTTTAAACATGATGACACTTCAAATGTCAACTTTCAACAATGGGCGTATATTCTACGATGTTCAAACTTTATCTCAGAATTTTGGAGACTTAATTCAGCAAATAGTTTTTAAATGGCAAGTGATTGAAAATTGGCAGGGTCAAATTGACCCAGTTTGACGACGTTCGAAAAAGTAGGTGTGACAACCGAGGGTTACATAATATTAGTGGGCCAGCGAAAAGATTCGCGTAATATAGTTGTAAAGATTTGCAATACCGATGATGCGATTCGTCGGATTGGAAGAACTATAAGTTAATTATAAAATTTTTAAAAAGCTTTTTGAAAGCTTCTGTGAGATTCTTAAATGATGTTCCATTTAAATTTTATAAAATAATGTAAAGTCGTCTTTCCCACGTAGGTAAAGAGGCATATTCGAATCATGAAGTGTGGTGGGAATAATTACGTCGAATCAAACGAAACCCAAGAGTGACGTAACGTTCCTTATTTTATTTCTATTGGAAATTGGTTATTAAATAAATGAGCCTTTTAGTTTTATATTCTAATTTTATTTAACGGCTAGGAAAGAATGTCTTTCTATGACAGTATACCGAACAGAAGTGAGCTCTACACACGTATCATTATCTTTTACTATATTCAGGTTTCCCTGAATGTTGAATCATTTTTGCCTTTTAATAATTATAGTAATCCAACAATTTCTCCCTCAAAAGTCTCATTTATCCTCAATAAAACAAGAATTGCAGAAAAACGCCACTAGCGCGCTGTTGGAAGGCCCGTTTATTTAAATGGCGGGCCTCCAAGAAGGTGTTTCATAAAAGATCTGAATGTTACAACGGGATTCGAGGATTTCACTCGCGGAGGTACATAAAGAATGAAAAAGAATGCGCCTTCGGAGTGTAATGTGGATGTTTCCTCACAAGTAAAGTGTTAAATCCGTTTATACCGGGAATCTATTCAAGTATTTATATAAAACGTTCTGTCCAAGTCCATGAGGGATTGGCCATAGACCAGCGTAGCTTCTTCTACCTATTTTCTATTCCGAACGAAGGTACAGAGCAATGTACACCGAGGGTATGGTACATACATACATGGATAGGCTGGTATCTACACCCACGTACACTCCGTTCCACTAAAAGGAATGTCTAGTGGACCTGAATCTAAGTAGTGCTTCTGGATGAACATTATACTTAATAGCAGCGGAACAAAGATTCTCTGAAGCACGGGTACCACGGGGAATTTCGTATGCATAGCACATGTTAACTTAAGAAACGCATGCTGCGGACAAACACATTCTTCGGCCGAGCATCCGCGTAAAATTTAAAGGAACGCGACGTTTCCTTGCTCCGCTTTTAATGTTTCTACTCATTTTAAATGTGCTTTTCTCCGCTTCATTAGTTTCTATGGGGAGGGGGGCACAAGTAATGTAAATAAAACTATCTCCTAAAAGTTGGAAACAGATAAGGTGTAGAAGAAACCTAACATTTAATGTAAATTTTTTGGGGGCACCAAAGTCCCGTTGCCATTTTCGTATCGCATGCAACGTGAAGATGTAGATTCTGAGGGTTCAATTCTTGGAATATCACCTTCCACAATATTCTCACACTGTTTCTACATTATTGCTATCGGATTACCATATTAATCCAACGTTAACTTCATATACTGTTTTTATTGTGTTCCTGTAACTATTCCTACACTAAGCGTGGCCCCACACCACGGGCCACTGTTCAAACTTCACATTTTACATTCCAGACTACTCACGCACTATACACTTTTATTACGTCGGGACTTACGACCCTTCCGATGGTGAACAATGTTGCACAAGCCGAAATTCGATTTTGTGTGTAATCATAACACGAAGCTGTAAATCGGAATACGGCGTCCTGTGGAGTCGCGAACCGAATTTTGCCCGATTCAGATGCAAAGAAGTTGTAAAACGAATTCGGAGGTATCAAATGCGATTAGAATAGAGAGAAAAGGAATTTTGAAAATTCCAACAACAACACGCGGTATATATTCCCAAGCGGTCACCCATCTAAGTATTAACCGCGCCCAACGTCACTTAACTTTGGTGATCAGACGAGAAGCGGTGCGACAGAATCGCTTTTTTGTTCTTTTAAATTATAAACTTTGTATACATGTATAACTATAACAAACTAAATAGTTGTATTAACCTTTTGCAGCAAGACTTATTTTTATATGTGTTCAGTCTGTTGTTAACAATGTGAGTCGTAACGATTTTCTAAATTATCGCTGATACTTTTCTTTCTCGCACTTACATAGGGTTTGATCGTTGGCAAAAAATTAACTTATATATCGAAGAAAATGTTGCAAGGCGGACATGAGATGGACTAAAGTAAAAATATAGTAAAATCTGTGTACGAAATACAGAATAATCTCTAGTACTGCAACTGTTACAAAGAACTAAATTTTTAACTAGAGAAATGTTACTGAGAATAAAAAGAAGATTCCATTATTGAATCCTAAATTTTGATCGTTGATGTATGATCATGGTAGATTTTAATGATGTAAATTAACACTGAATTACAAAGATTACAAAATGAAAACTTTACCTCTACTGTTCTTCACTAATTTAATATATCTTTCTAAAAATTTAACGCTACTCTGGAAAAGATCAAGACCAAGATGAATTCCAGCGGCCTGCGTTTCATATCCTCCGTTCTTTCATACACAAAGTTACTGCAAGATAACGCGGGAAAGATGCTGATTTAAAGAGAATACAAATTCGTATTTAAGCTAAATTATATCCACGACAATGCTTTATTTGCCTTGGCGACGTCGTAAAGCGACTTTTAAGAGCCCACATTTTACGTAGCGACCGAGGAACCAATTTTCTACCCGCGTTTACCCACAGATGCTTCCATTGTCAAGTCTTATCCGAGGGGAATATCGCCTCTGTCAGCGTGCACGAATTTTGAAGCACCGACGACTCTTAAATCGGCCCATCATTCTTCGTCCAGCCAGATGGGATGTACTTTTGTCTAACGAAACACGACGCTCCCTGCATCCGCCGTTATCAAACCACAACTATATAGATCTTATAACTGTCAGTAAATTCCGCAATCAGGAATAGACAATTCCTAACTCGCATTCCTTTCAACAAACACACCCGCCTTATCCTACAATCGAAACACAATCAGTCAACTGCTTAAAGCTACAGAAAACCACCCGCATCCCCTTCCCTACGCACCCAATTCCCAAATAGCCATGCCAGTACCCAAAAATAACGTGCCAGCTCTACAACACCAGAAACAGACAGAATCTCCTGAAACGTCCCAAAACGAAATCCAGATAATTACCGGAAGCATACAGACGACATATCGCGTCCATACTGCCGGAGTGCTAATATAAATCACTCATCAGTAACAGTGCCAATAACCCAGATTTACGAGGGTGCCGTTCGAGCCCTTTGCTTCCCTACACAGAAGAAGGGCGTAACGCCTCACTCGTGGCTGGATTCCCCCCGCCGGTTGAATTATCTATCTTTGGCATAACCCTTTCAAGCGATCAGACACAGGAGCACTATTCTTCCAGAGCGGACATTTTCTTCCAGGGCGTGCAAGCCAAGAGCGTTACTTCTGTCGACTTTGCACCGAGGGGAATATTGTCGCTGTCAGCGAATATGTTTTATAGCAGCATCGCGCCAGGACGCGGCCTCTAGCAGGTACGGGCGACCGTGAGATAGATTGAGGCGAAGAGGGCACGAGAGGGATGAAAATGGAGGGGCGGCAGGGGGGTGGCGGGAGGGAAGAGAGAAAAAAGATGCCGTATACCATCGAGCTAGGTGGGTATTGGATTTGTAATAGGGGCCATACGGGCTATAGGCACACCGCTCTTCCAACCCCTACCTCCGCACCACCCTCCCCCCCCCCGTCATCTCCACCTCGCCCCATGTCGAAATTGCGAACCATTTTCTCGGATAGAAGACGTCGTAGCGGCGCAAAGTCTCCTGGCTCGACTGAATGCATTATTCGCACGAGAGAGCAAAGGGCTACCGGGTGTTCTCGTTCTTACTTTCTCCTTACCAACCCTCCCCTTGCCGGGGACACGGTTGACCGAATACAAAGACGACAGGCGGAGGAACCTATTCGCGTCTCATACCCCGATTGATCGCGTTCTTTTTTCTTCTTTTTTTTTGCGAATAAGTTGCACGATGGGAAATTAGAAATGTGGCAGATGAACCATAATGGCGGGTGTACCGCTGAGATTTAGGAATTTTCATCTACCTCATCCGCTTTGTTCTTAGTCTTACTAAACTTTAAAAAATACCAAGTTAGTCGTTCGTCCAAAATTAAATAAATTGTAAAGTAATTTCGCATTGCACGACCCCGGTTATACTGATTCCTAACTGCGTACATAAATTGAAAATTCAGTTTCACTGTTTATTAACCCTCCCTAAATGAAATCCTGGCTGGAAACCATATCTAATTGTAGACTTATCCTAATGATGGTGCCACTGTTTTGTATACGAGACCAGCTGCCAAGGAACCCACGAAAAAGAAGCTGTGCAAGTCTCACCAGAAAGATCTATGTGCCGAGGCACTTACAATTAGCTGCTCGTGCGATACCTCTCTCAGTTTGCATTAAAGCATAATTGCCATAACCGCGACGCCGTGTCCGTAAACACGCGGCGATGCAGATTGCCACGGTTTATTCCCGGGGATTTATTTAACCATATTGGCCAACGTAGCGAACACAATCGGCCTCGATTATGGTGTACGGCCGGAGTCCTGCTCGGGCTCGTAAAATAAAGTGGTCTCGGTTGGAACAACATGTCCGAGAGATTGAGCTGTCCGGCGTCACGGGAGGACGCGGTTTTTCCGAAACGATTAATCCTCATTGGATAGAATTCACGCGTTTGTACATACTTTACGGCGTTTCTGCTTCATACGCACGATCATCTGTTTCGCTGTCAGCAGCGCAACGGTGCCGTACCCTCATTACCAAATGGCAATAGTACAGATCGTCCTAGAAACGCTGGACCATCTTCCGACACATGTGCAAAATGTGAAGCACTTTCTAACAGTGATTAATGAAACGCATGAACCACTTCGTTTCTCTATTCCCTTTCGCTCATATTTCTGATTTCTTCTAATTCTAAATCTAAGTTTAAATGATTTCGAATGATTCTAGAATTCTAAATCTAAGTTTAAATGATTTTGAATGATTCTAGAATTCTAAATCTAAGTTTAAATGATTTTGAATGATTCTAGAATTCTAAATCTAAGTTTAAATGATTTTGAATGATTCTAGAATTCTAAATCTAAGTTTAAATGATTTTGAATGATTCTAGAATTCTAAATCTAAGTTTAAATGATTTTTGCCGCCCTTTATATTTAATTATAAATAATTTTTTACAGTGAGTGAAATTTTTGTACGGATTTGTTGAATAACAGAAGCCTTTCGCTTTATAAAAAATTTAATAATTATTTGGGTGATTTAAGAACACACAACAGTTTGATAGAGGAAGTGCAGCATATTTGGAATACTGTTGGTAAGTTGGAATACCGAAGTATCTAATAAACTACTAACGCTATCCGATTTGTAACACCGCAGATAATAGGGGCTAATGACCTGTTAACTAATGCCATTTGTGGATGAACCGCCATTTTTACATTTTCGACTTAATCAGAATAAGAAAGCGTCAATCTGCAAAACTTTTTCAGCAAGCATTCAATCGTTCCAATCATAGTTAAAATATGTCGAAACTTTAGAGTGAAACACTTTATCTACTCATTTGCATGTCCCTTCTATGGTTCCGTGTCAGTTTTGCCATAATTTCGAGAATACAAAGCGTGACATGAAATTTTAGGTTTCAATGCCATGTTGCTAATTCGGAATACCGAAGCTGAAGGTAATTTGGAATATTCCAAAGCTTAGCAATGCTTTTGTTTCACGCGCAACAGCTACCGCCGCGTTGTTTTTTGGAATACTGGTATTCCAAATTACCCGCACCTTAACGAAATCGATACTCCCCGTCATTTTTCATTTAGACCAAAGTTTCACCTACTTTTTGTTCTTTATTATTACTGAGAATTTGAAATATAAAAGTTTAATAGTTTCCCTGTGATATTATGCCGTTTTATTTGTTCCCATCCTCTACCGTAATTTTTTATTCGTCTTAAACAAACTGGTATTCCAAATATAGTACTGCATTTCCTCTACTAAATTCAAACATGTATTATAGCCTACTTTTTATCGTCTTTCCAAAAAGTTTTACTTCTTTATTGATTTCAATCTTCCCTTTCTACCAATTTTGCCACCCCCAAATTTGTCACTCTGGGCAGTTGCGCTGCTTGCTCCCCCCTAAAAATCGAAACCTGTTTTTGTATCTAAACCCTTTTGAAGGCTTCAGAAATGAAGCTCTTCAACCTTCTTTGAAATAATTCGAATATTTTCATTTATCGTTTCCTGTAGAGGACAATTTCAGTTATTAGTGATATTCACGAGCAACTGCCTTCCGCTGTGACCACAATATAGTTTCTACGTTGCGGTATCTTAATTACAACCCTCCGGAAGTGGGCCCTCGACTCGTAACCAACATTCTTCCGAGAAGCAAAAAGGGAACAAAGTGACTAGGGCAAAGCAGGACAAACACGCGTGCACGCGGGACTTGAACGACGCCTGGTATTTCGATTAGACTGATCCTTCAGCGAAAAGCTTCCCTTCGCCCCTCTACACGCTGCCCAAACGTCGACGACGACTTTTCGGAATTTCGCGCACGTGCCACGCTAGAGCCGGTTTCCTTGTCTGTTACGTACGTGATCGTGGAGATATCGTTGCTCTTTCCGCGCTGCTACGAGAAAGGAACCTACGATAACAGTAAAACTTACGACGGAAAAATTTTTCCACAATCAATGGGGTCGCTAAGGGCTCGACTGCAGTAAAAGGCAAACGCACTGCTCCGAATATCTCGTATACAAGTAAATGGCCACGTTTTAATGGTCCACGAGTACATACACGTTTACGTTACAACCCCAGGAGTTTAAAGCAGGGGTTTAAAACAGTTATGATACCGGTTTCGGTTCTTGAAACAGTTGTGAAGAACCGATATTCTGGATAACTGTTATAAGCAACCGAAATTTCTGACTACGTAAATCTTCGTTACCAGCCCGTTTCTACAATGCGTTAAGAGCTCGGCGACTATCCCCACCATTTCTTGGAATCCTTCGACGAGAGTGAGAAAATCCGATGAGTGAGCGAGAGGAAACGAAAGAGTCGACGGCAACTTCGTGTCAACTGTTTCGTTCCCTCTCGCTCGCTCATTGGGTTTTCTCACTCGCGCCATTGGCCGCGCGGAATAGCGTCCACAACACGTTATGAGCCCGCCGCCAGCCCCGTTCGTCGGGCTAGTAACGAGGATTTACTTTTCTAGAACCGTTATTTTTTCGGTTATAACGGTTCTAGAACCGTTATTTTTTCGGTTATAACGGTTCTAGAACCGTTATTTTTTCGGTTCTAAAACGGTCCTGGAGTCGGTTCATTTCGGTTCGTAAATTGATTCTTATATTGTTCCTACGAAATTGTTATTTGTTTTAACTCTCCGATGGCTGTGCATGAATTTATTTTGTCAACACAATTTGAACGCAAACGCCTATTCTTGCTTTAGCCATCATCTCACAAGGGCAGGTCCTGAATCCGAAAATTAAAAAAAAATCTGAAACTTTGTGAATATGTAGGGGATTTCTTCCTGATTACAACGCAATTTTTGTTTGCTGCCCAAATTCACTCGAAGGGGGTGAAATTAACCTCTGAAAATTCGGCTATTTTCCGATTTTGTGTTATAACTCGCGAACTGTAAAATAATCATCACCAAATGATAGATCTAATTGAATGAAGTAACTTTTGTCTTGAAACTTTTTTTCTATCTCTTACAGTTCGCGAATTATAACACAAAATCGGAAAATAACCGGATTTTCAGGGGTCAATTTCACCCCCTTAGAGTGAATTTGGGCAGCAAAGAAAAATTGCGTTGTAATCAAGAGGAAATTCGCTACGTATTCACAAAGTTTCAGAATTTTTTAATCTCCGGATTCGGGATGTTCCCTTGTCCCTTGAGCGTTCATTCGTCGACAAAATGGAGTGCAAGAAACGAAGAATTTCTTAATTTCCCTTAAAAGTTACAGTCTGCAACTATTTCGTCAGTGATAGAGACGAATTTCAAAAAAGGAAGAAATACTTTTGGAATGCACTCCCCCACTAGTAGGGGAGAAGTACATACTTTGAGAAGACAATTCTAATCTGAGTGTATCTATTACTTGCTGCTTTGTTTATACTGTTTACTTTGAAAGGAATTAGATAAGATTCTTTAAAAAAATCCCTACTTCGAAACTAGTCGTAAATGTTATTTCTGTAATTCCGAAAAGATGCAGGAACAAGTATTTCGACTGGAAAAAGTAAGCCTCTGAGAACGCGAAAATATAAACTTGTTATATCGCGGCGGTGCGTTGGCTAGCTGACCGGCGAGCGCCACTTAAAAACATCGTTGATTTACGTTTACTGTTAATTTATACCATTTTGCGGGGTGATTATGAAAATGAGAGAAGGCATTACCTAACTTTCTTAATTACTTTCCCTACCTGTGAAAGAGCGTTACGCGAAAAGAAGGCTTTACGATAATTTATTATAATCGTCTATGCGTTTGCACCTTAAAGAATTCCCAACACCCCCTTCCCTCGCCATTTAATTAATTCCCTCGCCGAACTCTGAAATTCGACGAGCCTAGAAATTTACAAAAAAATCTGCTTGGAAGTTCCGAAAGTTAAGAAATTAACAAAACACCTCATTTCCCTAAAACATTGTAGCAGAATGATTTACAAGAAGTCCTTATCTAAAGCACACTATGTGCCAAAAATCAAATTCTATACAAAAGTATTGCCTTTGGTACGTAGAACATTCTCTGATAATTTTATTTTTAATTTTGGCACTTGGTGTTTTCTACAAGGACCCTTCAATTATATTCGCCAGACTCGTCCTTCAAATCATCTAAATCGTCTTCTCTCTCTTTCCTTCCTGCCTTCAAATTTAATGTAGGTATATTATTCAAGGGTTTTCTGTTTCTCGTAACTCAGCCTGCATCGCCATTGTCTTGTAAAGCGTAATTCGAAGCAGAGCGTGGGCTACCCCCTTTCCCTTTCTTTTCCCGAATGCGCGAAACGTTCTGTTATGATAGTGGCTTAAGGCATCGAGGACAGAGAGCACAGTACTATCTCGAGAGGAAAAAAAAACACGAGGAGGAACGAAAGAGCCAGGACCAGCCCCGAGCGTATGCTAGGCACGTAAGTGTTGTTTATCGCAGAAAACGCTCCCAGTTGTCCTCGGGTTCGAATTGTTTCGAAGGAAAATAGGGATCCCCCGGCATTATACCCCACTGCCCGGACACCGGATATACAGAGAGCGCGGCTTGATTATGCGCAACACGTATTCTCAAACACAATCCCGCGACACTCGTAACGCAGGTGGAATTCGGGGCTTCCTCCAGCCAGATAACTGAATTAATTAAGTCTCCTGCAAATGAGGAGATACCCATGTAACAAAGGTGAATTAAGACTAATTCACATTCGTGAATGTGGCCCTGGCCTGTGCGCGACTACGGCCCCCCGCTCGTCCCGAGTCCGAAGGCGAAAGGAAAATAAAGTTCCCGGCCGGGGTAATTAAGCCGAGGGGAGAAATTCACGGCGGATTGACATGCGGGGACCCGTGCAGGGACAAAGAAAAAAGAATTAGATAACGAGGGGGGGATTTTAAGTACGAGCTGCTCCTCGGACGATAAATCCACCGCGCGAAACGAATTAGCGAGTTCGATGGCGTTACGAAGTTTAGGGACCACCGGAGATCCTCGCTCCTCTTGAAAAGGAGCTTTCGTACTGGAATAATGAAATGGCCAGTTTATGGTCGCTATGAGGAGTCGGCGAGAATAAGGAGGATAGTGAACTTGTTTCGAGGTTTAACAAACGTACAAGTTGGGGGGCGTTAGTGGGTTTATGGTAGATGGAAATAGACTTTCTTCTAGTAAACGGAGATCTTAGTGACTTGAATGGCTTTAGAATAATGCAAGACTGATAAAAATAACAGCGAATGGAAATAATTAAATAGCTATAATAATATGATGATCTGGGTAAGAATAAATATGAAATTATATGCGAATTGAAAATCCTAAGGATTAAAAATTGAGCTTTCAGTTTCTTTGAAATTCAATGAGGACAATTCTGAACTGCATGGGCAGAAGCAAATTTAACTGAAGGAAATTAAAACAACATAATGAAATAGAAGTGTAAACAAAGCTAATTAGATTACGAGTATTTTCCATGGATTTTTATTAAGATAAGGGATTCGGAAAACAGCTAAATATCAGAAGTAAAAGAAAGGCAGAAGAAAAATGATCCTATTATCAATTAATTATTAATGAACAATCGTATTTAGACCCGTCGAGAATAAAGTGAACTTCCCTCTTCAATTCTATTCTGCACTGTAGTTCGAAGACTTTTTACTATTATTTTCTATAATTATGTCCTCTTGTCTTCTCCTAGCTCAAAAACTGTGCCATTTATGGCGAAAATTTATTTTGGCGATGAACTTAACTAAACATTGCTAACACCAACTTTAAGTATCTGACAATATCCTGCCTCCTTTTTGTTAAATACTCTCCTGCCTATAACACAAGTTATGAAAAGAAACCATAAAAAACTATATAGGGCCTTTATTAAAATTTGGGACATTTTTTCAGGATTGGTACTACTCGCCAAAATAATGAAACGAATGTCCCACATTTCCATAAACACTCTGTATATTGAATTTACAACGTCCAATGAAACTAATAACAACAATTACTGTCATGAAATGCAGTCCAAAGAAATATATGGTTAAAATAATGAAAAACAACTCAGCAGCCACAATCTCGCTACAAGACGTATACCTTTTAATTAGGGGTGGGTTCGAACCTAATTTTTAAATTCTCGAAACTCGAATCCGGAACTTTGTGAAGCTTCGAAACTCTCAAAAATTGAAGTGCTGATTCAGTTTTGTAAATAGAATATTCTGCTTGGAGAACTGAAGTCATAAAAATTTCTGCATAAATCTCTATCGTTCACGATTAAACAAAAATATAAAAATATATAAATTCTCGAGGCACGCTACGAACGATTCTTTATTTAATGATTTTATACTCTTTCTTATGTGGGTTTTGAGAGTTTCGAATCACGAGAAAAGTGCAACGTTTCGAATTCCCGAAACTCGAAAGTTTCTTCGGTTTCGACGCTTCGAGAAACCCATCCCTACTTTTAATGGCGTTCTGTGTATAATGCACTAATGATATATCAAACAGTATATATCAAATTAAAATATCAATACGTTATACTTTGAATTCTCTTTATTCTTCTCAAATTATTGTACAGAAGACAGTAGATTCACTAGTATATTATAATGCAAGAAATATTCTCTTGAAAGCTAATAAAGGCTTATACTAATATATACGTAACAGCTGCGATACGTAAGTTCAATTACTAATAATAATAATATTCAAGAGGTTGCTATTATAGATGAGAACCCCAAAATTATGGCCAATCAACATCTCAAGTTACAATACCGAATTAACGTAATTTAACATTCAGTGATAATTGCACGTTTAGTTCAATGCGATTTAAATATCCAAAGAAATGTTTACGTCAATAATTAAATTGTAAATACGACAC
The DNA here is from genome assembly GCF_050908995.1 of Andrena cerasifolii. Classification (NCBI taxonomy): domain Eukaryota; kingdom Metazoa; phylum Arthropoda; class Insecta; order Hymenoptera; family Andrenidae; genus Andrena; species Andrena cerasifolii. Next base: position 20,850,989 of record NC_135119.1, on the reverse strand, counting down.
CGTGAATATTCATAAATAAGATACGAAGGAAGCGTACATAAAGTGTAAACTTACCTGCAAGCTTGGATGGCATCCTAATTCCAGTAATGTTCTCACTACACCAGCATGTCCTTTATTAACCGCGATATGGAGGGCAGTTTGACGTCTCTTATTCCTGGCATTCAAATCGGCTCCAGCACCAGCCAATAATGCCATTACACCCGGTTCGTCGCCAAAAGCAGCATGATGCACAGCTCTATCGCCATCTTTGTCCTAAGCACAACGTATGTATAATTTTAGTTGAATTGTAGTTGAACGCTACTAGCTCGGTCAAAACTGAAGATACAGCTCGTGAATTTCAATCTTAAACTGCAGATAGTTTCGAGACGATTGAAAATCAACGTACTGTCAGGGTGGTGTACTCTTGCTAGCGGTGTATAGTGCTTACCTCGATCTCTACATCTGCTTTATAACGGAGGAGAATCTTAATAACTTCTAAATGACCATTTTGACTCGCAGCTTGTAGGGCAGTGTGACCAGCGAATACACCATTTACATCAGCCTCGGGTCTCTTTAAACATTCCTCACACTTGGCAGCATCACCGTTCGCAGCAGTCTTAACCAATTCTTCGTTAACATCACCCGAGACATGTGTTTCAAACAATTTTTTCAACAATGCCGACAAACGTTCTGAAATAACAATGTGTATTTAAAGTTTCGCATACCCAAAACCGTGGAACAGTGCTTCCCAACCTGGTGGTCGCGAAGTGTTTTCTGGGGGGTCGCCGCAGTTATTTTTAGTTGACGATTCTTAGCACTATTAATGATGTAACACTGATTTCTCATAAATGAAAAAAGCAAAAGCTGGTTACCCAGATGCAAGCACAACCATCGCACTAAATAAGATAATTAAATATATTAAATATCTTTAAGTATATTTAATACATGTATGAAGATGATTAAATGTTATTAAGACAGAATTATATTCTGAAATACCAATTTTTAATGTGTTTTCTTTACCTTATTAAATTTACCTTGCCTTATATGGGGGTCGCAGGTTATTTGAATATTATAAAAGGGGATCGCGACTCAAAATAGATTGGGAAACACTGCTGTACAAGGTAACTCGAACAAAATAAATATAATTCAACGTTTTTACAAGTATTAAAACATACCACCACTGCTATTTCCTGGAACACTGCCATCGCTACTTGCTACTTTGGTCACTGCCTGAGGATTGTACGTCCAAGATGTACTGCAGACTTCTACCTTTAAGTCTCCATCATGGTATATTTGCAAAACTCTACCGATTTTCCCCATAGTCTGTTGAAACGTACACACGTGATTAAACGTAACTTCATACATCGGGGTATAATTTTATCATTAGTAAACGAATAGTACATACTGGTGCCATTGCTTCGGCCCACTCCCCATGTCCACGTTGAAGCAATTTAATTTTTTCTAAGTCGTTACATATTTGTACCAAATCCCCAACCGCGAATGTTTGATTATCGGAACTTGAACTAGTCACTGGTACTGGTATTTGTACTTTCGTCAGAACAGCAGGATTGAAAGTCCACCGATTTCCACTTGGATACGATACAACGATATCATGATCTTCGTCAATGCCAACAACAGTGCCTGTAGTGCCAAGGCATTCAAACATTCCATCTGTCCAGCCGCCATGCCCATGCTGCAACGATTGTACTATTTCCAATTCTAAATCAACATTAACCTGTGAATTAAAGGATATCCTTTATCATTCCTGTTCTTATAAGAAAAAACGACTATAATTATAATTCCGCATTTCTGTATAACATTTTACGATTTCTTTAATAACTATAATTTCTATTTACTTGATCTCCAATTTGTAATCCGTGTGGGCCAGTTCGACCTGGACCCTGTTCGCCTAATAGTGGCAAATGATCTCTATACACTGTCTGGCCTTTAGCGTCATTAACAACTTTCAAGTCCGCCTAAAACATGAACAATCGCTAATTACTTTCATCCCCTCGGTGCGTCACCAATGTCACGTAAAGGGATAATTTTTTAAACCGACCATTCCCTCAAAGCCAACGCGGTATAAATTTTTCGCCCCATTATCCCATATAACGTAAGCCGCTGAACGTGGGCTGGCAGCTGACCAATCTTGGATTTCGTTCACTTTACCCCTTCGTCCGTTTCCACCATCTTGATCTTCCCACTGCCAATCGACGCCTCGTACAACTCTTGCACCAGGAAATATACCACGAATCGCGATCTAAACTCATACATAACATGTAAATTACATACTGTGGTATAAGGATAACTGTAACATTTATAGAAACCAATTAATACCTTTTTACTTTTACGTCTTGGTTCTAATAAAACTCTTTCGCTTCCAGGTGTTGCGATACGGTAAAATCTATGTCTGAGATGATGCTTGTCCCCGTGATAACAAATAGAACATAGGTCATAGTTGCCGCATTCTGCGCACTTCCATCGTATTCCAAATATTGGTTGCTGCCTACACGTATCGCACATCGTTCCGTCATGTTTCACACCAGTCGGAGCGGAATCCAATATTCGAAGATCGAAGGCACCGGAGCAACGATAATTGGCTGCTGTACCATTATCCCAAACGACGACAACTTCTTCCGGAGATTCGAAATTTCGAACAGTCCCTACGTGCCCTTCTCCTCCGTCCTGTCAAACAAATAATTGAAGTCTACACAGTGTACATTTCAGAAGTCTACTAAATCTACCACTCGCATTCATTCAATAAAACGTATCAAGTATGAACAATATGCTCTAGTAGCATTAAAGTAAATCAATATCAACCGTAGGATAACCTCAAAGACACATGTATAGTCCCGTATTTACTACAGAAATGCAAGACTATATGATGTGATGGAACGTGTACGTAGACAAGCGTACGTGTAATTATTTAAAATCCATCTTCGATAGATGAGATAGAGTTTCCTGGCGAAAAGTTATGTTTACATGATTTAACCTATCTACCAACCTGTTTACCCCACTTCCATTCGGGACCACGAATGACCCGGGCTCCGACACCCTCCATCATAAATCGCGTTGTGCGAGTACCGGTACTCGCACCAGCCTCCATAATTAATTAACAACGAATTTTCTACTAATAACCCGAAAAAGTGAAGAACACGATACTCCTATCACGCACCTACACTGAAAAATACCGCCATCTTAGGCTAATGTCAAAACATGTCATACCAACATTCAACAGCTGAAACCTTCGATATTTCCCATCCCACTCGCCAGGGTGTATCATATTTCAGTCACGAATAGAGACACTATAATAAGAGTCTGGCTACGAGAAGGCCAGTTTTGATTGGTCCGCCATTTTTGGTCTATTCCCGCTGATTTTTAAATCTGTCAATTATTTGTCATACTATTCTAATTGTATACTATTCTATTTCTTGATATACCTATGTATATACCTATTTACGTGAAGTAATCAGAAGTAAAATACCGCCATAAACGTAAGAGTTGTTAAGAGTGGTTAAGATTGAAATGGTGTATATCTCTTTCTCTCTCGTAGGATTTAGCCCAAACATGGCGGACAGTGGCTCGTGGCCAGACTCTTATTATAGTGTCTCTAGTCTGCTCTAGTCACGAATATTCTGTAACTTTACATTATTTAAGAAGTATTATCTTTGCATTTTTCTATCGCGAACCTTGCTTTATTCGTCGCATTCATGTACGTAGCAATGCAGCGAAGTTTTTTAAAAAAAGAAGTTGATTAAAACTTTTTCGAAGAGGTGGCGAGAAGCTGATTAAAGCTGTCACGGGAAGATAATGAGTAGCTAGTTGAAATTATTGTGGAGAGGTAACAATCAACTGATTAAAATAATTCATTGGTCTAACGATGTATGAATTTAACCTGCCCGCCTTCGCTCGTACAAGATCCAATCACACAATTGAGTAGTAGGGATGCGTAGCTCTTGGCCACAGACAGCCGTCCAGTGCGAGCAGGCGGCGCGCAGAATCCTTGACTTGATGCTACCGGACGCGGGAAATGGCGTTAGTAGGCCGATTGGCGGGTAATATAAAATTTTTAATAGTTTACTCAGCAGGTTAGTCATTTGAATGCCAGGAAGGCTCAAAGTAATTATTTAAACATTTAAAGATAGTTCTTCGAAATATAAAATAATTAATGATAGCTATAGTCCCTAGTAAAAATCCCACTAAATATAAGGAATTTAATGAAATAACTTTTTTCCCGTTTGGGGCCATAATTCAATTTTCCGTGTACATACATTTGAATCCCCGTTGTTTACACACAGCGTGTATTTGAACAATTATTATTTTATTTCGATTTATTTAACGATTACAAAAATACTGGAATATTATCATTACATCTGTTTCTTTATTAATAATAAAAAAATCACCTAGAGTCGTTATAGTTACGTAAATAATGGTTTTTGAAATCTTTGATAGCATCAATCCGTAAATATAAATTTGTTGTACACTGTATCAATAACAAATATTTTAATTTTCACGTAATAGAAGATTTTGGAAGGAGGAATGAAACTTTCCGTTACGAGTGAATATGGTCTACAATATAACTAACACAATATTTATACTTTTCCTAATAAAAGAAAATAAAAAAATTTCTTGCATAAAATATATTTTCAGCAAATAAATTCTATTTCTTTCTTCATATGCCAAGTACAAAGAGTAAGAAATCTGCTTTTATGAACAAACGTAACAGATTATCATAGTTATTCGTAAAAACGAATATTATAGACATCATTACACATAAAGTACAATGTAAAATATATCCTTAGTTTCCATGAACAGATAATACGTTTAATATTATATATATAAATGCAAAATTAAAACAAAACATCGTTTTAAATATACTATTTATATTGTTGCTTCGAGGACGAAATTCTTATTGATTGATCGTTTTTGGCACCAGTTGTTCTATCAGAATACAAAAGTTTTACAAAATTCATGCCCCCAAATAGGACAACAGAAGAAAAGAAAAATTGGAAGCTTTGCACGAGATGCTTCAAATATTCAAAACAAGATATCCAAATATAATTTCGATATTTATATTATTCGTACGATAAGTACCGTAACAAAAACCTGTCTCTGTTCGCCTTGTACCAATGAATTCGATTGACTATTCGAATTCTAAAGAAAGCACGAAAGAAACGTAGAAATATATTATGGATGATTAAATTAAATTATACTTGGTACGAGATACTTCTTTCATGTGAATGAAATTCATTTTCGGAAGATATTTAAAATGAAAATATTGTTTATCAGTATAGGATACAAGTATTAGCTATTTACATTTGGTGTTCCATGTGTTACTGCTTTGCGTATTTATATACTTATCATAGATCCTTATGCGTATTAAATTATTGATATTACAAAGTCATTACATGCAGCAAGTATACACTTCGCTGAGAAACATCGATGTACATTCACCCAAGTCGCGAGTATCCGTGGTGTATTTTACAGTTTAATAAGAAGTTCAACAATATAATTGCGATATTAATTTTCTAATAACACAAAATTGAAGATACCAGTCTGCCAAGTAGTCGATTTTTAATATACGACATTTCCGATCTTTTACGTAGCGATAATTTACAGTTAGATTGTACTCTTATAAATAATATTTCATGTTCTTGTATGCGTTTTTTTACTTTGGCAAGATAGTTTGATATTTTAACGTTTATAAACTATACAAATATAATTTCGCATATAAAACTCGGTACAACCAATAATTAAGAAAATTGTTCTCTTAAAATTGTTAGAAAAACATGTGAAGTAATATTTACAAATTATAAGTTACGGAAGAACTCTCATTGCTCGAGTAACCACAAAATTAATTAAAATATGCAGTTCGTTTCCTCGACTACTACTTTCTTATTGCACTTCAATTTATAAACTGAAATTACGTATAAATAAAATGAACTACTTTCGGTTCTGATGTCTTCAATTCTAAGTAATAAATCTCTTTTCCCTTTTGTTAAAACATCTCCCCCGCACATATATGTATTCACATACATGTGTCTCTAATCGTACATATACACGTATATGTTTATATATGTATATGTAACAAATTGTGTTATCTAAATTAGACGGTAAAGTTTAGATAAGATCTTTTTCTGAAAATATTTAATAGGGTTGCAGATCAATTTTCTATAGCCATTATTTTTATATGCAGTGAATTCTGTCAGACGTTCGTCTTACTGTTTAGTAATGCAATGAACACGACTGCAATGAATGATAGGAATCGTAAAATACAGACACTTCACTTCGTATCGACATTATGTCAGGATCCTTAAAATTTCTTCCCCTATTCCTGACAGTAACGTATTATTGTCACCTTTGCCCTCAATTATCAAATTGTCTGACGATTTCTGTAAAAAGAATATTTCACATCACTTCGGCTAGAATCAATCGCCGATTATAGTCTTCTGCCATCAGGCTTAGAAGAGTGCTTCATAAAAGTTACTCACATTATATTTTAATAAAAGGCACACATGATGTCCTTTCAGAGAGTGTCCATACAGAGATGCAGTGTCGTTGATCTGTTCCACAAGAGTGAGGTTGCACTTACAGCAGATCAGATTCAAGATTGTATCAAAATCTTGGGAGAGAACAACTTCTTTTCTGACTTTGTATACGAGTTGACCACTTTTAAGTAATTCCGTCAATATGTCCTTATGCGAAAGATGACCAACCATAAACTTACTGCACGTCAGATGCATAGTGAAATCAAGTTTCTCCTGCAATGTACTTTCTTTGTTTTCTAACATATATGTAAGCGTGCCTCTCAATCTCTGAGCGAACGTCACATCCGACACTAAAATAGTAAATTGCGTTTCTTTGTTCGCTTGTGGAGGTAATTGGAATGGCAGCTTTATACCAAACTCGTCTCCAAGCTGAAAATATGAAAACGTAAGTATTCAGAGTAACACGAAATACTTGATTATAAAATAATATTATGTTCTAATGCCGTCTAATATTAACATACATTTCTCATTAATCTCAATGCGGGTGTATCTGGAACGTCGAAAACTAGTTCCTTCACAAGTTTCTGACTGTTATTTGTAATGAGTATTGACGCGACTAATTTGTTCGTTTCATCAGAGATCTGTTTCAATTCGTACGTTATAGAAAGCACTTTATTTTTAGCTAACTCTTCGTACGAAGTCACTGGCTGCACCAAACTTGTATTATCCTCCGAGTTCATAAAATTATATCTCAGATCTGGTAATATTTCTTTCGATGGTGTTGAGATTCCGCCTGTCTCCTCGTAGTCCGAGGACTTCTTCTCCTTTTTGCTTTTAGTTTTCTTCGATTTTCGATATTTCAAGTCGTCGTCAGCTTTTTTATGCTTCTCCTGGTTCTTCGATTTCTTGCGTTTAGCGTCTCTTCGCTGCGAATTCTCCTCGCCGAACACCTCTGTATATTCGCTAGTAACAGCAAGCTGAATCTTCTCCGGCGACATATTATTTTCCAACCACATATTAGTCAGCTCCAGCTGATTGTCATGTTGCTTCTCTCTAACTTCTTTAACTTTTTTTTTCGATTTCTTATGTCCCTAACAGATGGAATTGAACAGAAGAATGTAATTGCTCCAAATCGCAACTGATAATTAATTTCGAATACACATTTAACACGTTATATTACAATGCGTAAAATAGGAGGGGAAAAAGAAAAAGAAACAAAAAATTACCTTTTCCTTCTTCTTCCCTTTACTTTCAACGTTCTCTTGGACCAAATTATTTTCAACAACTCTATGCTCTAAAACCGGTAACCTTTCATCTTCCCTTAAAGGCATATCTAGATCGATATTTAAAGCTCTGTGTGGATCGTTCACATCCACTTGATCATAGTCGTCGCTATCACTTAGTTCTGCACCGGGTGGAAGTTCACCAATCCCAGTGTTCACCACTTGAATAGGGAAATCATCGTCTTGCTCATCTTCCGAAGCAGACTTCTTATCTAAAAGTGTTTGTACAAATATAGTAAATCATCAAGTACGTATCAGGAAACGTACATAGCATGTAATACAAGATTCTAACGTACTTTTCTTAGACTTCTTCTTCCTTTTGCCATGTCCTTTGTACCTCTTGTGATTGTTGGTGATTTTTAAAGAGACTGGAATATCTAACGCCACCACAGGAATGTTTTCAAACTCTTCGTAAATATTCGACGAGTTATGATATGACGTAGAATTCTTGAATGTGCCTTTTAGGTAATGTGGATTGTTTTCCTGTTCCAGTTTTCTGGCCTCACGACGCTTTTGAAGCTCTTCTGCGGATGGTTCGTTGAATTCTCGTTTAGAGTAAGAGTCGCCCATTTTCTCTGTCTTAACGAAAATATCATTCATATCTAAATCTTCGGAATCTGAGCTTTCAGATGGTGGATCATTAATCCATGAATCTAAATCCAAATCCTCAGGAATCGGCACCTAGGAAAGAACAAAATTAATTGATATGATTTTATAATGTATTTAATAAAAATATATACGCAGACATCCTGTACGTATAAATGCAGCAATTACTACCTTCCTTTGCGCTTTGGGCGCGACAGGATTGAGTTCACCTTCAAATGTTTCCATCAACTCCCGCGCCAAGCCAGGGTTTTCCTTCAGACATTCAAGTAAGACCAATGCGGAACTAGATCTTTCTTGGACCTCTAAGTCACCGCTACGTGCAAGAGCTGCTATGCTCTGATTCAGTTCATAAATCTGCAAAATACAATAATCTTTCGCGTAGTCTCACAATGTCATAATTAACATAATTGAAGAAAATCGAGAATTCATGACATACCTCATTCATGCTTTCAGTGTCTCCATCCTGTTCAGCCTTACATAATGTTGCTGTAGCGAGTTTTAGAATATTATGAACGTAAACAGCTTGAATATGTCCTGGTAAGCTAGAAGCTTGTGATCGCAGCATTGATTGTAACGTTACTAAAGGATCTTCTAGTTCACTATTAATTTAATATATCGTTACTTATACCTCGATTGGAAACTCAACATAAGCCAACGTAAGTATTTCTGTACAGTACCTGGAGAATTCCCCACAAATCCATGCAGCGGCGTATAAAACTTCAGACATTGTTGATCTTGGTTTGCCTGTTAGCAAAAGGTACGATTTCTTCAGCAGTAAGGCACATTGTTGAACTGCATATTTCCGTATAGCTTGTACACGAATGGCTACATCGAGTAATTGAGTCGCTACTAACGGGCCATGTTTGGTACCCTCCATTCGTGTAAGTTCAACCAATACAGATATGTACCTGTAAATATGGGTAAGTATTACAGAAATTGTGCAAATAAAGATACGAGATATTTATCTTCCGTATAATCGTTACTTTACCATTCAAAGCAAGTAACAAATTGATAATTATTCTGTGAACAGATCTGAATGATTTTTGAGAGCAATTCATCTCGATAAGCAGTGCCTTCGGCTTTATCCATATGCACCATTAATTTCTTAACTATTTCCATTAAATTCTTCTTCGAAACCATTCCGTATAGTAAATCCAAGGCACGCAGTCTTATACTTTCATCTTTGTCATCCAAACATTGCATTATTAGATCTTTGTGAGCTTGGACGCTTTTAGGATGAGTCTTTAGTATCTTGGACATTGCTAATAGTCCCAAATACTTCAGATTCTGATCGGTATCTTCTATCAGTATCCTCAGCTTTTGAACACATAACTGTATCGAATCAGAGTGATTCGGCATGCCAGACGAGATGGAAATTAATACAGCTATTACTGTATTTATACATTCATACAGCAGGGACATCGCAGATGTACTAAAAACCAGTAATATTACATGATTAATGCTCAAGTACACGCTTAACAAATCACAACTACCGCAATTAATTATTTAGAAAAAGGCGAAATACAGTAAAGTAGTGGCGCAATTTAAACTTCTGCACTCGTGTCTCTTACAGCCACAAAATACTAATGCAAACGGTTAGAGAAACTAAATATTAGAACGAAGTTTCCGCATAAATAGCAATAAAATAGGAAGCTACCTTACAAGCAGTAGTCAAACCTGAGAGCGCAATATTTCGGTATACTTATTAATAAAAATACATTAAATACCTGTGTATTAAATTTGTAAGGGGTTCTATTAATTTTTTGCCAAGCCTAGGTTCTAGAGGTGTCAATGCGCCAAACTGGAAATATAATCGCAATCTAAGAAATATGATGAGACTTAATATTTCTAAACATAGTTTACACAACATATAATGTAACTGCTCACGAATACTTATTAAAAGTAAGTACAGGCTACTAACGCACACTACGCTAAGATCTATGACTTCGCTATAGTTTAACGAGAGAAAATAATCAACTAATATGAAAACCTTGAAATCAGGTCAATTAGAGGTTGAGTAAGTCGCCGACCCATTTTCGGCTCAATCAGTGTTATAGTGGAGAACTGAGCACGTGAAACAAGACCAATATTACTTGGCTCATGTTAGAGAAATATGTATAAGTAAATATTCATCGATTATAATAGTGAGCCTACATTCCCATTAATCTGTTCCACTTTATTTCTATAGAATCAAAGAGCGACGTTCACTTACCAGTTTAATAATCTTTATTAGCATCCAATTATTGGTAGAAGTTGTCATGAGTTTGAAAAACACAGGCGCCAAACTTAAATAGTTCTTCGGATTCTTCCTCGCTAATTCACAGACTACGTTAACAGCGGCACTTTGCACGCCGCTATCTGGATCTTCCAATTTCTCTTTCAATCTAGGGAAAGCAGGCCGTAAAGCCTCTGGAAATCGCAAGAAAACTTTGTACATCATCAGCACAGCTTTCTTGCGCAGATATGGCTTTGTACATGTTAGTAGCGTCATTATGTCATTAACCAAGTCACGTGCAAGATCCGAGCTTATGAAGCAAGACAGACCGCTCAAAGCTAACCCAGCGTCATACTGGTTTTGGCTGTTTAGGTCTTTGCGGATCATATTGGTAGTTAACATCAAAAGCTGCAATAAATCACGTCTGTAAATAATCCTGCCAGAGCGTCAGAAATAATATAAGACCTTACACTGATCCAAAGTCTTCAGAAACCTGACAAATTCTCTTCGTATACCATACCAAAGTTTGTGAAATAATTAGACCATTTACAGTTCGTGCAATATTAGTTCTATATATTAAAGTAATAGAATATCCATTATAACACGACAACACTTATCACAAATGAAAGTTACATTAATTTCATAGATGTACGCTGTGAAAGATACATATCTTTTACATGCATCATTTAGTATGACACTTTAATCGTAAAGAAGTTCGTGATGTGAAATGAACTTTCACATTGACTTTTACGACTAATTATAATGGATCGCGCTTAACGTTTATCAGATTTCTTTGAGACCTAAATTATATCTCAGCGTCGAATAATGTCGTACTTCGGTATCTGCGTGGAAACTTTGGCTCGCTGCCAAATAACCAATCCGTTTGTACGTAAATTTTGCGGACGACATCACCTCGATTATGTTGAAACCAGCCCAGCTAATATCATATCCCAACATTTGAAGCTAGATAAACGTGAAGGAATTGTATTCGTAGTATCAGAAACGTAACTGCTTAGAAATTATACCCATCCGGCACTTACATATGTTAGCTTGGCTACGGCATTCGCTTTAACCGCAACATTGTCCTGTCTCAATTCTTGCTTAATTTCTTCTATGCACTGTGCAATGTACTTTGCCTACAATAGTATAAAAATGCTCGTTCGTTAGAAAAAAATTGGATTTAGTTCGTTAATTCCAGAGACTGAGGTTATGTCATCGTGAATAATGTTTGAAAGTAATGTGGAATATACAATCGTGAATTTACCTCATTTTCTTTGTTGTTCCTAATTCCGCGCACCAAATCCGTCAGATTTTTGTCGAACATACGTTCGAAATTTCCCTTTACTTTACGGAGAGCCATAATGGCATTTGAAAAATAAAATGGTACAATTTTCGATATTGCTTAAAAGGCTTCTTTCCTACATCCGCCCAATATTCCGACTTAATCGGATAACTCGCTGTGATCGCATTACCGTATGTTAGAAACCTTAAACTTCAATCACAGTCCTACATTTACATTTTTTGACAGATCGGCGGATAAGAAAGTACCTCAGCGATCAAGCCTAAGATTTATCACAAATAGACGAACCACTCAACATTCCGTATCATTGTCCGCAAAATTCTGCAAATACAAAATTCCCATGTTTTGTAAAATCGTAGATCTGCTAGTTACAAATCTGTCCATTTTGATTGGTTATCGCCGGTTATCACGCGCGAAAGATTCCCAGTTATATTTACTTTTTCACTAGCGTTAGGGAATTTAAATACACGTCAAGCCTGACAGGCTATTTGTGCGTTTACCTCTAGCGGGAAAAGTATTGTTTTACAGAAAGTTGTCAGCTTTTTCGAATCGTATAATTGAAACTTTCCAAATCTTCGTATTAACCGAGTCTAATTCCAAATTCTAAAGATATAATTTAAGATGTAGCAGTTATAACAATTACTTTTTTCTTTATTTGTAATATATAAAATAATTTAATACTTGCCATTTTCCTCAGTTACGCTCGACTCCTCGAGCTGTATAGAGGGAGGTGGTGTTATACGTCATTTCTTTTTATATTTGTTTCGTGATTATGAAGTATTTCAAACTACAGTGGGTACCTATGTACATTTCTTTTCTTTGAAAAGTCTACACTGCCGAGCACAATACATTCATGGGTGCGTTCCGATTCACCCATAATGCGCATAAAGTGCATAGGATATGTCACGTACCCTATGCACTTTATGCGCATTATGCGTGAATTGGAACGCGCCACAGAACAAAATAGTAAATTATGTTTGAATTTGACATTATTCGAATAATAATAAAATTTTAACAATTTCAATCATCCGATTAGAATAAGTATGACAATACTATAAACATTACGTATCCAACTAGGTATTAATGAATTGATAAAAAAAAGCCTTCCAGGATTTCGATTTCCCTAGCTTCGGTGAAAAAGTGAAAACGATCTTAAATATTCCTAGATAAAATATGTGGGTCAATTCTTTACCTGCTAAATCGGCGGGAAAACACGCCAACGCCAGGGAATAAAGTAGACTTTACGCAAAAATGCGTCACTACCAGGCAAGGCATTAAATGAAAACGACACCGTATTTGTGTCGAATTTAAAGTAATTTGAATTTAGAACAGCTCCGTGTATCAAGTTACATTTTGATAAGAATTATATCCTACGAATATAATCATTTTCCATAATAAAGGCGTTCCCGATAACGCGCGGATATCGTTACGCACTCGTCCACTGCGTTTTACATATCGCAGCTGATAAATTTATATTCGCGATATATACGACAAATTTTAAAAGTAAAATTCTTATATGCATTACAGTTAAATCGTTAAAATTTGTTATTGTAACTGAAAATGAAATGCGTGAATAGAATACTTTTCACTATAGGTACATGTAGTTCTCCGCCTCGTTCAGTGTACGTTTAACTTTTTACGTTGTGCGGTTGTATTCTATTACATGAAACAAACTATCGGTGCGAAGTACCCCGGAGCACCATTATCAAAGCGTACGTCTATATATACATGGCCTTTCTTTGTATTGACCCATCACACTCCGTTTCGCAAGTTCTTTATACACGTCTTGCTCCGTGAACTCGTTCAGATTGCTCTCAACTTTCGTAGTAGGCCTTAACGGATATGTAGAGAAGCCATTGAACAAAAGGGGCAGAGAAGTGTTGAATTTTTTTTTCATTGAACAGTGTGACAAGAACGAGATGCGTATAATCAACAATGGGACGTGTGACATTATCCCGTAGCGCACGGTAAAACTCCGCGAAGGCTGTGCGTTATAAAAATTTAAGGAACGGAGATTCCTCGCAGAAGCTTCACTCGAATTCGTCTGGGCATCACTGCTAAGACATTGTCTCAACATCGTGGCATGTTTTCGCGGTGCACAAAAGATCCGAAGGTTGAGAACCTCCGATTTTTGTACAGTAATCTTTTTTTTTATTTGCCTGTTTAAAAAATAAGCGTTTTTAGAGCAAAATGTTCGTAGCTCGTATGATGGATCTGAATTTGCCTCTGCGTATATGTTATTGCCGACTGTACGAACGTATCCGAGCACGTATTTTGCCACAAAGTTTCGGAACTTTATGAATTCGCTTCTAACATTTTTCTATTTTCTATTGGCAATAATATATCGGGCACGCTATTTTTAGCGATATGCGTAAAATAAGAGTTATCACTATGCACGACATATATTTAGGTTCGATCTTTATTATAAAACTTAATGTTTCTGTCATAAAGTGTATAATTTTCTTTCCGTGAGAAAGCGCATGGAATATTAACAAAGCATACTTAATTAGCAGAACCGTCATGTAACATGTTCTATATTCATTATTTACAGGAAGTATACAACGGATAGAGTATTTCTTACTTTCAATAAGCAATGACAGGATACTTTGATTTGCCACTTAATATGGAAAGAATATGCAGAATTTGCCTTACAGAGGGTACAAATTTATCTCCTATTTTTTGTACCGATCAAGAAGTAAGCGACTTTTCGAGTCTTCCACAAAAAATACAAGTATGCGGATCAATAGAAATTCATGAACAAGATGGATTACCTTCATTAATTTGTGATCTTTGCATTTATAAAGCGAGCGTTGCTCATGAATTTAGGCAACAGTGTCAACACTCTGATGCCAAATTACGACTGTACTATAATAAACCAACAAAGGTTACGATCGTGGTAAATATAATGCTTTGAACATCTTAGACGCTACCCAACAAATGTATATATACCCGGACATTTCAGGATACGTGCACGCAGACAGAATCAGAAACAAGAGCAGCTTTACCAAAAAAGCCAGTCAGCGACGAAGACTATTTTGTAAAAGAAGAGATGCAAGCGACGGTGAACTCTCAAGAGTTCGTGCAAAGTAATTCGTATCCGAGAGACGAGTCTAGCTTAAGCGCTAGTCAGATCGATATGCAGAGCGAAAAGCTTTTCATATGTTCCATTGGGTTCGAAGGAGCTAAGGAAATTGAGAAAGAACCTTGCGCCGTAGAGAATAATATTCATCAGACTTCTCTTACTCAAGGAAGTAGCAGCGATATCTCTGAGACTATAGAGATGCAAATTAAGCCCGAAGAAAGTCAAGCTATCGATCGAAATGCGGAAGATAATGAGAAGAAACAAGAAGAAGAGTATCTCAGCGAAACCATATTAACCGAAACTATCGTGGAAGAAGAAGAAAGAGTTCCACAGAAACGCACATCTGCTAGGAAACTAAAGTCAGTGCCTCATAAAACTTACAGCGAAGATGAAATCGATGATAATTATTACGATCCTAGTAGCGATAGTCAGGATTCCAGGGAATCGAAATTTAAATGTAAAATATGTTTAAAGCGTTATAGTACACAGAAAGGCTTAAAGAAGCATTCCCTTGTTCACGAAAAGAAGTATAAATGCGATGTCTGCTTGAAAATGTTTTACAAACAAGAGAACATGAAGAATCATAAAAAGATACACACGTCCAAACCTCTCGCTTGTAAATTGTGTCACGCTTGCTTTTCTAAGCCTCAAAGCTTTGCGCGCCATTTAAAGTCCCATACAGAGAAGCTGAACAATATGATCAAGCAGATTAACACGGACGAACAGAAGGATAACAAAGAGCTGAGGAAGGAAACTAAACCTGACGAAGATACAGATGACGAGAGCGGTACTGTAAATGAAGTGGACGAATTCGAAAATGCACCTGAATTGTACAAATGTGATATTTGTAGTCAGTACTGTTCTTCCTTAAAAAATCTAAAAAGACACGCTCTCGTGCACGGAGACAAAAAATATTCCTGTACTGTATGTAAGAAATGGTTCTTCAGACCGGACACATTAAAGAAACACGCGGAAAAGCATGGCCACGGATTGTTAGATAATTTAGTAGACGACAACAAGTTCTTTGACTCCGACGACGACTCTTTCCCGAATACCACGACTAATACTTCGCAGGAGAGTGAAAGTATTAAAAAGGAGGAAAGCGACGAAGACGGTTCTGGCGAATACAAATGTCAGCATTGTGATAAAATCATGGCTACGAAGAAAGGCCTTAGACGTCACGTAGCGATGCATAAGCCTAAAGCTGAACCAGTTACTTGCGAGATTTGTCGGAAAGTCTGCGCTAGTCAAGCCCGTCTCGTTCTCCATCAAAGAACACACAAGCCGAAAGAAAAGGTTCCAAGGGAATACTTGTGTCATATTTGTAGTAAAGTGTATCCGAGTAATTCTTCCCTCACATATCACATGAGAACTCATACCGGCGTTAAGCCGCACGTGTGTAAAACTTGCAACAGTGGGTTCACGACAACGACCAGTTTGGCGAACCACATTAGGATCCACACGGGCGACAAGCCATTCGTCTGCCACGTATGTAGCGCAGCGTTCGCTGTAAGCTCAGCTTTCAGGCGGCACTTAACTCGACATACGGGTGAAGCTAATTATCTTTGTAAGACGTGCGGTAAAGCATTCAAACGACTTAGTACTTTAAAAGAACATACTTACACTCATTCTGGGGAGAAACCATATGTATGTAAAACGTGCGGAGCTGCGTATAGTCACAGCGGAAGTTTATTCGCACATCAAAAGCGTTGTAGAGCTCAATATGGTGAAATGGTCGTAGATGACCATCACCATCAGGTGGCTCACCACATTCATGTGAATAATGTACAATCTGCAGTGCGGTCACTTGCTGTGATAGGACAAATGTTTTAAAAAGATACGATTCGTTGTATTCGAACCACTGATTTTACTTGTGCATCGTAATGAGTTACACATAGACTGCTGAAAGACTATAGAATGTGCTACGATTCTTATAGCGTATGATACAACATTATTGTAGAAATCGCGCACTTGTGTAAATATATGAGCAGCTCCTTTTTTTTACAGAGAAATAATTATTTAAATACTCGTAAATAACTAATCTATCCAGACTAGTGCTTTATTACAACAAAATTTATATCCTTATCTATATGCAATAATGATTGTATGAGTTGAATACGCATATGCAGATATGACAACTTGAATACATGGCTATGAATATTTTACCACATTATTACTCTAAATTCGAAAATTATGAATTAATTTAAATTTCTTCTCTCTTTTCAGTGAGAAATTTATACATTTCAATAATAATATATATTGGTAGTATTATTACTTTGCATATTGGCAATTATACTTTGTAACAAATAGTATACATATCGTATATTTCTATTATTATTTCATATGTATCCTTCGTGCTATACATCAATATGTACTACATTCATATCTGGGGCGAATTCCACTTACGCTCAAATCGCCCGCGCCCACGACCGTAGGATTTTTCCGTTTTTGTAATAAAATGAATATTATAAATTATATGTTCCTGTTTTCGAGTCGTAATTTTGCAGTTAAAAACTTGTATTTTCCGGTAACGGCTCTTTCACAGATTTCTCTTCCATATTTCAAGAGATTTTCATAAATTTTGGAATGTTAACCGCAGGCGCTGCGGGCGATTTGAGCGTAAGTGGAATTTCAAGATCATATATTGCAAGCTAATTGCAGTCAAATATTTTATTTTAGAAAATTGACTTAATTATAGAATCTTTTATGAACTGCATAGTATAAGCGTTATTTATTATTAGATTTTCCACAAAATCTTGTATTTTATTTTACATTAGTATCTGTGACATGAAACGTAATATAAAGCACTAGTTTAGGCATTTGATTAAAAATACAAAGTTTCATTGGAAAAAGAAGATAATACACAAAGTACACAGACAAATTTAAACCTATTTACATATTGCCCTTGCAAATATATTTTGTTCCGAATTATTACTAAAATAACTGTCCGTTTTTTATGTATGATTTCGCGAATTTTGATACGCAGAATGGGAAATGTACAAAAATCTACAAATGTCAGTTGCTATTAATACATTACAAGAAAGAGACTGATTCTTACTTATATAAGTGCATTAATGATGAGAGAAAATTTTATAAATCCTTTACTGAAGCTAATTAAATGAGAATATCAGTAGGTGTTCGTCATCGGAAATCGTCAATATTATAACTTTTTATATTGCTGATATAGGTATTATAGCGTAGCCTCCAATCTTCAATACAATCTGTGTTATATTTAATTTGTTAGAACATATTAGCTTTATATGCATTACGGATATTAGTTCTAAGTTAGTACATAACAATTTCGCAAAGTACTAAAACTGCTACTACATTCATTAAATGTAAGTATAATTTCATTACTGCTTACATATATATTACCGAATGTATGTTATGCAAGTCTTTCTGTATGTACTTTATTACATTTTCACGTGACAACTTATTAAGTATAAATCTGTACAATTTTTATTTTAAACTTATAGAAATATTTTACACTTTAATCTTTTTTGAAATTCATTTTACATACTTAAACATGTATAATCTTAAAATTTGTATTATGTAAATTATAAATAATGATTCATTGTGCCATTCAAATAACACAGATGAGATCATCATGGAAAAATTGACTGTTCATAAACTATGCATGCAATGCATTAAAATATCATTCATAAATTACCATTTCTGCTTTCACTTTTAACTACTAGCTTCACTAATCGGCTTCGCCCAAAATTTAGATTTTATAAAAAATTTTTTTTTTTTTTTGAAAATGGTCACATTCGTCTGGATTAGTCAGGCATAATGAGCTGAGGCATATTTCGTGATCCCAGAGTTTATTGTTCGAATGTTTTTAGGCAACACACAAACATATAGGAGTTTTCTGCTTTGTATATTAAGATTACATAAGAGCATACTAAATATACTAAAGCATAATACTTAAAGATATGATCTAAAAATCAGACATAAAACAACAATTTCATTGTAAAAAACAAACTCAACATTAAAATTTTAAGAATTGAGAGATAGAACTGAAAAAAGAAGATGGAAAATATATTAGTATTTAACTTTCTGTTGGTAAGTCTTATGACTGCACTCGTCGTTTTTTCTTGAGTAACCTGTAGCGACGCCAAATAGATGCTCGAGTTCGTTTTAAAACTTTAGCGAGATCTGAATATTTCCGCCTTTCATCAAGATTCGGATTATGTTCTAGGTGGTTTAGAATCATTTCGTCTTCGTCTGGCTGGAACCTTAATAATTTAAACAAAGTTAAATGTAAAAATAAATACCAATTGAACATTTTATCTATTATGAATCTATTGTTCTTTGAACTTCATCCAAAAATATTTAAAAATCCAGTTATAATACATACACTTTTGCATATGTAACAATGAAAATTACATGACCTATGATTAGAATCTATTTTAAATTATGTTTTTTTACTAATCAATATTTTGCGAATACATTAAATAAATAATCAGTATACCATCATCCTACATCAAGCTTTGCGCAACATTATAAAGTATTTCTTTATTTTTAAGAATTCAGTGCTACCTTCTTTGCAAACGCTCTGCATATAAATTCCTAAATCTGTGATACACACTGTACAGAGTCCTATTTGGTAAGCCATCGGCTATGAACTGTACGAACATGCGTCTTTGCTTTTTACTGCGAATGTAAGTGGTATTTTCTTCTCGTAAGACTAAAAATTGTTGAACCTTACTGGACTGCCACTTATGCAACTGTACAGAAATAATGAAATGCTTAAAGTTAACAGCAAACAAATTTTATTCAGCATTTATCATTAGTATGTGAAAAAACAGGTTTAATTAACAAACCTTACAGAAAGCCTTCCAATTATCATTAATTATTTTATCTTCCGTTGGATTAAAGGATCCTTTCTTAATAGGTACTAATTCTTCAAACCTTTCTACTTCGTCGCGCGTCGGAGGACGGGATCCAGCACGTGACTCAATTTCATGCTGTGGTAATACAGGATTTCTTAGCTTTATCTTGAATTGGCGCAAGGTCTATAACAAAACAGAACATTGTCATTTACCTTTATATCATTTACCTACTGTAATAATTAAGTTCTTTACTGTTGCGTCCTTTTCAGAAAGCTTATTCGCTTCGTCGATTTCTTGTGCGAGCAAGTAGACATCAAGTTCCATCTTATAAATTTCTTATTTCAATCGTGCAATAGCCTGAATTTTTAAGAAAGAAAAAATTAAGCTTCGAATGAAATTAATTAATTCGTTTTGTTTACGTTAGAGTCAAAGAGTTAATTCCGCGGATGTATTCAAATGGATTGATCGCGTGAACGTAGCTATAGATTATAGCTACGTTCATGCGTACAGAGAATTGTACTGAATATAATAATAACGGATAGACACCCCCAGTCCCACTTCAAAACCTATAAAGCAAATGTAGCGCGTAGATAACAATCCCCATAACCTAAAATAAATTTTTCTTTCAGGAAAAGTGGAAAGGGGGTGCGTTTTCATCATTTAGGGGTGTGTGATTATAGCCACCAATGCGACCGCACCACGACCCTCTGTACACAGTATAAATTAAAAGAAAGTATCCAATCAAAATTCAAATGAAGCATTTTTGTTTGTGCATACTTTCCCTAAGTCAGGGTGAAAATATTTATATCTACTAGTAAAAGTATAAATTTCATTTCACTTTAGCTAATCAAATCAGTGTGTGCACACGTTGACTAGTGAATGTATAAGTAAATTATATATACTTTCGCGGAATTAACGCTTTGACTGTGACATTTACAACACTATATATTTAAGAATTGTTCATTTCAATATAATAACAAGAATCATTGTTGCACAAATATTAAGTACCCTACTTCTTTTATTCTCATTATTACCTACTCGAAACCTAAGTAAACATGTAGTCATACAGTATATGTATTACATACCGTATTTACAGTAGAGATTATAAAATTTTAGGTTAGTCCTTGGACATATTCGATCCGCGTTACACACTGTTCACAGTGCGTGAGTGTGTGTGCATACTGTATCCACACCAGCTGATTTCAATTTTTTGTTGTTTCACTTTGTTTCACTTCAAACAGACACGTACGTACAGCTTGACATTCTTAGAGTAAAAGAAAATTTTAAATTTCTCACATGATCACAAATTTAATGTACTTCAACTACAATCTACTTAAAAATATCATTAAAGGCCAGTCATGATGTACTTTAAACACAGTTTTAAAGTGGCAAGTATTAAGTATTTGTATATAGTACATTAAACTATATCATAAATTATTTCTTCAAAGTGATAATGTTGATAGATTTAATTATTTTTAAATGAAACAATTCTAATTGTAATTCTAATTAAATCTAGTAGAACAAAGATGTTTTTCAATAGGAACTTGTATAGAATTTTATACAGTTCCTTGTAATTTGCTCGATTTTAAGCAAAAGTATAAATAATGCTACATCGATATTAATTTATGTTTATTTTACTTCCATTTTCCTCAGAAAACAGAATTCTGTATGCTAGTATTAAATTTCTGAAAATGCAATTGCAAATTATATGATTATATTGATAATACTAGTATCGGTTACACAATTTAACCCAAAGGTATATTAATTTACATTATATAATCGCTGCTTTCGTGCAGCATGGCTTCAGCTTCGAGTACAAGTGCTCGCAGTTTATTTGTTGAATCAAAAATGAGATTGGCCGATAGAGTACAAGTCAACGTGAACAACATTGCCTCTCTCGCTAGACAAATACAGAGGGGCTCGAAAAGCGGCGAAGTAACGTTTCATATAAATTTTATGTAAAATGTATATATCCAAGATGAATTTTTAATCAACCTGTACTTACAGATATTAATGCATAGCGCGCGGAATTTTGCACAGCAGGAGCACGGTCTAGAAGGTGCGGAAACTAATTTAAAGAAGCTTGCTCTTATAGCTGCTCATTTAGAATATCAAATGGAATCCATTAACAGAAGTTCCATGGTCTTGGAAGAAGTGACCGAACAAGTGCGAGCCATGCAAAGATAAACTGCAACTAATGAATATTACAGCTGTACTTGTATTTAACAACCATTTGTCCCATTCGTGTAAATAAGCTTCACATAAGTTATATATAATGTACTTTAATTTTAGAATTATCCACTATAGTTTTATAAAAAAATAATGTTAACATGTTTATGTGAAATAGTGATTTTTAAAATATATTATACATACGATGAATAATAAATTAATGTTGCGTTATATTACCATCATTATTTAGCTTCACTTATCACTAAGACTCATGATTCCTGTTCCACGTATCTTAGAGAAATGTTTATAATAATACATATGATATAATATAGTCTCTTATTTTAAACTTATAAACTCGAATGAAACCCGATTCGTACAATTTATATTGATTTTTTTTCATTGGTATATAAAGAATAATACATTATATTTTATGTTAAATTACTTCTTGTTTATTTTATGTACTTAATTTATAAATTTGAATTGAGAAACAATTTAATACAATCAAAAGAAATTGATTTAAACTTATACGCTTTCGAAAAGATGCAGTGTGCGAATACCTTTTTTCCATTTGCATAAAATCTCGTCATTTTTAATTGTACATTAGAATGCCTAAATTAATCATTTACAGCCACAATGCTATTAGACACTTGACCAAATTATAGTTCCATACATTTTTTACTACATACACAAGATATAATTTGCTAAATAATTAGTTTTTGTCATGAAAGAGACTTTTCAGAATGTATTAATATGATTTATCAAGGGTAAAGGATATCATAATGACCAGGACGATAGAGTAAATGAACCGCCGGAGCAGCACCTTCGGGGAAGTCGTGCGCGGTTACTTCGGTTCCCGCACCTCGATCCATGTAACGAACGCGTACTCCGGTTCCTAAAGCGGTACTCATTGCTATAATGTGAATATGATCCGATTCTTTATACATTGGTTCCACTTCCTGTAAAATAAATAATAGTAAACGGTAACGACGTAGCTGGTGCTTCTTCCTCGCAAAAGTTTTATTATACGAATAATTCCTATTAGGAAATAATGCTCGCGATACTTACTTGATGGCAGAATTCTGAAATAGTGCGTTCCCCTTCTATAA
The DNA here is from genome assembly GCF_050908995.1 of Andrena cerasifolii. Taxonomy (NCBI): domain Eukaryota; kingdom Metazoa; phylum Arthropoda; class Insecta; order Hymenoptera; family Andrenidae; genus Andrena; species Andrena cerasifolii. Next base: position 20,827,926 of record NC_135119.1, on the reverse strand, counting down.
AGTGCTGATAGAAATCAGCCTCGCGTTGTAATTGACCAGATGTAATTAATCTAAGGTATACGACGACATAGTCGGAGTAACCTTGTTCGTTGAAAAGTTTATGTAATTCAATGTAACTTGATTCTGCGTCCCCTCCTACTTTATCGATCACTTCCATAAACTGTAACGCGAAGATGATGAAGCTTGTCAGACAATGAATCCGTCGTTCCATTATTCGTAATTGCACATATTTACCGTATCATGAAAATCTTCGACTGTAAATTGGGGAAAACCTAATGCTACCAGACTGTCTTTACTCTTTAGCGCGAGTTCGCGAAACTTCTCATATTCGTCCTTATTTCCAATTAATTTTTCAAGATACGCATAGCTAAAGGCTCTAAAAAAACAATTTCCGTCCGGCCTAGTCCTTCTAATATACGAATACTTCTGAGCCAACACCTTGGCTTTCGAGAGATATATCTCATCTTCTGTGTATTCACGCTCCAAGCTCCTTATCGACTCTTTCTCTCCGACTAAAGCTATAGTTTCAGAGATCTGGAAAATGGAACAGGCTTATTCTACATTCGTATTCAAGAATTTTGAAATTGCATTTTTCGCAAAGCGCCAGAAATTTCATGCAGAAGTACAAGATCGCTTTTAATGCAACGTACGGCGAAAATTTTGTATAAATAATTCATCGAGCTAGACATTTATCGAAGAGGCAGAAAAAGGTAAGAATAAACATTGCTGACAATTATTAGAAACGATGAATTAGAATTCCTGATTTACTGTTGAAAAATAATTATCGATTGACAAGAAAACTTTCGATATATGAATTCGGGAAATGACAGAAAATGCATGTTAACCTCCTTTTCGATTCTCCTTTGTTGTTGAAGAATCAACTCATCTTGGTTGACATCTGTAATAAAATGAATATCATAAATTATATGTTCCGGTTTTCGCGTCGTAATTTATATTTAAAGACCTGTATTTTCCGATAATGGCTCTTTCACGGATTTCTCTTCCATATTTCAGGAGATTTTCATAAATTTTGAAACGACTGTCAAATTATCAGTCGTAAATAAAAGCCCGATGTCCATGTGGAAATTGAAAAGACATTTACCATCGTATTTAAACACTTTAGATTGGCAACTGTGTTTCTAGAAATGGAGTACATAGACGAATATACATCTACAGTATAGTATATTTTTAAACAATTCCCTTCAAATTTTTACGCCCTATATATTCGTGTTTCTTAAAAATGGCCCCCAAATAAAAAATTAACGCTCCTCTCTCCTTTAATTTATACAATGAAAATACCACATTTCCCCACTAGAAAACGCACGTCTGTTATTACTATGTTAGTTACTACAGCTGCCGCAATGTTGCAGAATATAAAATTATTTATCGCTTGTCATTAAAAAAACCAAGTTGCTAATATCGGGTTTACATCAAAGCTAACAATAGAATTATACAACAAATAAAAACTAAAGCTAGCTATATCTCAATGAATTTATACGCTTTCTAAATTGAGTACATGCGATAAGTCACCTATAAATAGAATTTGAAATACTTTTATCATCTTTAATAATACGAAGCACATTTGAAGAAGGAAATTTCAAAAAAAAAATTTCATTTGGAAATGAAAATTTGTATCTTATGTCGCTATACCCTAGCGTATACGTAATATTTCGAGTATTGTAAAATATAAAATTGAACGCAGGATTGTATTCTATAGGAGATCGATACAATTTTTTATCAGATAATGAAAAACTTGTTGACAAATAAATATAAATGTTTATATTCAGGTATGTACTTTTTGTATCGTAATTGCTAGTCGATAAGTTATCGAGTAATCGAATCGTATCGAGATCTGATCGATGAATCGCGGTAGTACGTACCACGGCTGAAACGATTGTGGCCGATCGAGATTCGATTGTGGAATAGCTTACCACGATTGGCTTTTTTCATCGCTAACATTTTACAGTATTTCATGGATATGGCGAGGGCACTGCCAAGGCACAAGTTCCCGTCTAGAACACTTCTAATTCATGTTGAAAAAGAGAGTTTATAGAAAAAGGTGGTAAAATTTTTTATTTTCCCTTTATTAACGATTTCCCTGTTACCATATAACTGCATTGAAAAAATACTTAGTTATCTAAATTATGAAGATTTAATATAGATTTCGTACACTTTAAGTTAACTGTGAATCGTATAATAATTTTGTCTGTATGTTTTATAAAGAGCATAAATATTTTTATAAGTAATATGTATATCTTTGAAATTTTGATATGAAGGATCAATAATAACACGATATATTTAGTGATTAGAAAACAATACAAGTTTATTAAAATATATTCTTTTACTTTGCGAAGTATTATTTTTTTATACCTTAAGTACATTAACATACTGTTGAATAATGTACTTTTATTTTTAATTCCTCCTGTCTCGAATTTTTCATGGAAGTCCTATATAGTTTTACATCCTTTCACAATGCAAACTGGCATTTTTACGATTGAATTTATAAATAATTACACAAGAACCGACGCCGCAAACAACTACCGTATAAGTACATCTATAACAAATGACGACAGGCCACGCTAGTACTAATAAATAAATTCATAATAAGTAATAACTAAAATTAGGTGCTCTTGAATGTGCCCGCTTCTAAAAATTCGATTCATAAGATCGATCTTTTAACCAAAAGAATCGAATCGGAATCGAACACCCCTATCAGTCAGTCGGAAATTCGGAATCAATGTAAACATGGCAAGTTTTGAAAACGAGGGAAGCGCGAGTGACAGGGAATTGAATGAAAGTGGTACCAGCACCGGGGGAGAAAATTCTCATGATTCTCAAGAAGAGATCGAGAACAGCATCCGTGTTGATGAAGAACAGAAAGAGAAATTGGTGAAGTTACCGTTAGGTAGGATAAGGACTATTATTAAGATGGATCCTGAAGTGAACATGGTTAACCAAGAAGCTGTTTTCCTAATCGCAAAATCCACGGTAATTGTAAATCATATTTCACTAGTGTATTAATGTAATATTTCTTCTACGCCGTAATAATGACTAGATATCGCGATGTATTATGTGCTTTCGATATTCTGAAGATCGTTTCTAAGTAGTCCATACTGTGCCCGGTTGGAAAGAAGTCGGTTGAAATGTCACAGGGGCAAGAGGGGTTCTTTGCTCGCATTGGCTCCCGCCGCCCATGTCCCGTTTGCTTACTTTGTATTTGTCAACGTTGTCGCGCCGGCTAATAGGGATATACTATTCGGACCCTAGAGTTTCTCGACCGACTTCTTTCCATCCGGGCACAGTACGTTTGTTTAAAATCAGTTGTATAGTGAAATGTATGCATTAGGCTTACGTATATGAAATGCTGTTTACATACTCTTTAGATCTCTTGGTACAATGGTACCTATCAAAGTAGAATAACGATGTTGGATTATGGGTAAGAATACAAAGAGTCACATAGAAACTACCTTGAACAATTTTTACGCTTTGTATCTGAATGAAAAAATGATGTCTCATATTCCCCAACTTAACATAATTATGTTGTAATAGACGAGAAATTATACAGTAATATATCTCAGATTTACGCTAACATTACTGCAATACTTTGTAGTTTAAATTTACGCAATTACACATAAATGTTTCGCGTATAGCAGCAGCCCATTAACTTTGCTTTTTATTGCAGGAACTTTTTATCGATGCTCTTGCTAAAGAATCCTATAAATACACTGCACAAACGAAAAAGAAGACGGTACAAAAACGAGATATAGAAAGCGCGATTGATAATATCGATGCGCTTGTGTTTTTAGAAGGGATGCTGAATTGAATTGATGATTTTTGTATCTTTGCAGCAAAGTTATATTTTTATATGTAAGAAAGAAGCAGCTTGTAACGAGTGTAAAATATATAAGAATTCCTTTTGTAAGGCACCTGGAATAAAACTTAGTACTTTTAAAGTGGAAGAATTAAAATAAGTATTATACATGCGGTACATGTAAGTGAGAACGATCTGTAATTAAATTTTAAAGCTTACCGTGATTGAATCGGCAGTTGAAAGCTTTTGAAATAAAAATACAAAAACTGCATGGAAATTACATAAAGTCACTTTATTATAAATTCTCAAGCACAAAGACACAGTTGTTAATTTGTTCAAGTAACAAAGACAAAGGTATTAGTCGAAGATATCTCATTACGTTCGAAATTAAATTTTAAAAGCTGTATATTTAATGTGTATTTTTATTGTAAAACTCATTCGATACACATTCGTGTAATTTCATCTGCATATACAAAGAATTGCAGAAATTTTATTATACAGATAAAGCGCATAAATAAAACTTTTTAATAACGTACACATTAACACAGTCCTACAAATATTTTAACGTTACTTTTGTTAATTGTATGTATATTATTAGTAGCGTATCTCGTATAATGCAGAATGAAATTTGTACATTATGATTAGCGTTTTAACTTTAAATAGTAATTAATAGTATTAATTATAGCATTTGCATGCGATTTAACAGGATAAATCCTCGAAATTTTCCTCGGTGAAGTCTCAATGAATATTCACGCGAAATAAGAGTATTTTAAACATTTCTATCTAGCACGTAACTTATGGATAACACAAAGAGAAAAAGAATCAGTCTTATTCTTATAGACGCCAATGAATTAACTTTTACGCTACCAATTACAAACATTTAGAGATCATAACTTACAGTAAATAATAATGATGCGAAACCGTACAAGGCCAGGAGACACGGACTGTTACTTTATAATGTTGTTAATATATACATCGATTACATGCAGGGGCTACTGTTTTAACTGCACTCGAAAAATCAACAGACATAAAGCATGTTATAAAAGTTCATATGATTTGTAATAGAAAATCTTGTATACTTGTATTGCATGGTTATTACATTCGTAAGTTTATTGAAAGTGGACACATTATTTAAAGCGATTTGAAATATACAGATTTTGAATTTCCTTCATTGCTTTTCGGTTTCATTAAAGTCAGGCGAAATCTTTAGTACAACTTATTTTCACTTTACTTTTGCATATTATATATATTAAAATACTACCGTAACATTAATATTTCTTGAGTATTATAGATTCGGGGTGAATTTAAAGGTCATTTATACTCTGACAAGCATTGACGTTGTTATTTCTGTAATACTTATCTTTTCATTAATTCAATTTTCAATCTGTGCTGCGAATGTGAAAATGAGTCATACCCTATATGGAATTTTCATTTTGTTCGGGTTAAGAATTAATCTCCATTTTCTTTGAAATTGCAATTTATAATACATTTTAACATTTCTAGTATGTTATAGTCTACTAGTACGAACCTTTATATTTTAAAACAAATTTAAGTTTTATATCTTAATATACTACGAAAACATAAGCTACTTTCATTAAAAATCAGTTCAAATTTTCATATAAAAATCAGCTTCAAACAAATCTGCCAATCCGAAACGAATGCTTTAGCTCGGATTTATGAAATAAATTTTGCTTCGCATCTATATAAAGTTCCTTACTCTAATGAAGAAAGTTCATTTTCTAAAAATAAACTTAATTCATTACAACGAAAATAAAAATCCAATTATCTTTAATGACAAAAATTATTGTATACATATTTCTTAAAACTCTATTATAATTTCAGTATTGTGCTAAAGTCACTGGATATCATGAATATCGTTTTTAAAGAAAAAAAATATGAAAATTCATTAGAGAAGTATGTATATTACTGTATAATCATACATAACGGATACTAAAAGATTAGGAAGTAACTTGCCATACTTCTTACTTCTTACGTTTGGCTTTACGTCGCTTAGAATCTCCCCTAAAGGAGTTCTGATCTCCTGGTGCATTTGAAGCTCCGGTCTTGCTGTGGTTGTACAGATTATTTAAAAAGTCTTCGAAATCTGCCTCGCTGCTCGATAAAAAAAAAGAAGAATTTGCGATGTTACGTGTGTATCAGAGACTGCAGCATCATTTGCGAATAGTTAATAAAAGCTTAGAGCAACAATACCTTGTGTTTGGGTCTATTTGTTGTCGCTTTTTACCATTGTTGGCTGTTTGCGACGGTGGTCGCTGACCCAAGACAATTCTGTATTGAACGCTATGTGTATTTGCTCTTAGATGTTTCAAATTACCAGCTTGACAAGCTGCCCAATCAGTGACATCGTATACTGCGCCTTCCATGCAAGCATAGTAATGCCAAAGGAAACCCATTAAACGAGACTCTGCCCAAATGTCCCCCTATTCGAAATTTCAATAATTTATTTAGAAGCATGATCCTTTGGTCCAGTTATAATAATAATTACCTCTTTCGCGCTGTGACGTATTTTACATTGAGCACAAAATCGCGCTGCGTAACAGGGGCGTTGCGTAGGAATTCTTTTGTGCCTCAACCCACAATTCGTACACCTTATTGTATTCGCTGCCTGCTCCATCTTTCTGTGAAGCTGAGAGAGTAAATCGCTCAATTCGCCCCACGCTGCTTCGACTTGCCGAGTCTGGTCAAATGCTTGCCTGCGTTCCTAACATATTGAAAGTATAACGTCATTATAAGCGGATCTACTTTTCACGAAGGATACTGTGAATAACTTTTATTCTATTTCACGAGCAAGCTTTTTTACGATGAATATAAAAAGTATGTAGTACCGGTTCACCAATTATATCAAATGCGTGTACAAGTATTTTAAACGCTTCCTCTGCACCAGGCTGATTATTTTTGTCCGGATGGACTAAGAAAGCTTGCCTCTTATAATACTTTTTAATATCGTCATCTGAACATGTCGGTGTTACACCAAGTATACTGTAAGGGTCCTTTCCTTTACAGGCTAGTAATCTCTTCATGGCTTCCTCGCCGGTACTAGGTAGCGCAATGTTGCTCTCGAGACCGCCGCGTATCCAATTACTATTTTCCTCCTTTTCTTCGCTTTTGGTTTTTATTTTACGCCAGAATGCGAACTTACTATTTCCAAACCAATTATCTAATTGTCTACCAACGGCATTTAAGATGCGAATTTTTGAAAATGTCATAGCTATGTAAACCCATGAGTATTTTAAATACAGTATGGTGTGATACCATCCGCATTTACCACTAAAACATAGACATACAAATACTGGGATGTATTTCTTATAACTTACAAATTTCGTTTTTTTTTTGGTTTCTTAAATGTTACTTACAGCTGAATAATGAGATTGGCACTCATACTAACTACGTCGGATACTAAGTGTAGCAACCAATGAAATATTTTTAATCCAATTTTACTCCAACGACTGGCATATTTATTTATATTTTTATACAAGTCTTTAACCGGAGATTCTCTATTCTCTCTTCTTCGATTTCTTTGAGCTTTCTTAATCTGCTGAGCTTTCTCAGCTTGGAAACGTTTAGAATTCTTCTCCTTGGTAACTTTCTTTTCTTCCTTATTCGTTTTAGTTATAATCTGTTGGTTTTTCTCCATCTTTTCGGGGGAAACAGTTTGGCTGGAAGTATTTATCGTGTTCAAATTGTTATTTATTTGTATAGGTCGTTTAGGAACATTTCCAATGGATTTAGAGTTACTATTTTGAACTTTCGAGTTATTAAGCGTCTCTCCTTTCTCCGGTTTCTTAACCGTCTTGGAAACTTTCTTCTTTTCAAATTGATTAGATCTATCGAAGGTATTTATTTCGTGAGATTCAGTTTGCGAACCAAGATTGTCTAGCGACACCCAACGCCTCGGGAGGTTCGAATTATTCTTCTCCAAAACCTTTCTCGGCGCTTGTATCTTCGGAGAATTATGATCATCGCTTCCGGATGAATTCTGCCTCTTTAACGCTGCAGATTTAGATTTGTTCTTGGAATTTTTATTGGATATCTTCTTACTTACGGATTCAGCTTTCGGTTTTACAGATTGAATTGTTAAAGGAGACGGAGGCGTCGGAGCAGACTTTGTCAAAACATCGGAATAAGAAGGACGCATAGGTTTAACTTCCGCTACTGCGCGAGGCTTCTTGTGTTGAGAATCTGTAGAATTTCTCGGTAACTCCTCAGATTCTCTGGCGTCTGCATTTAATTGTGGTACCGGGGTCACGTTTGGAGAGCCTCCGAAGGGGCTGTAAGTACCAGATTGATTAGGCACCCAATTACCAACTAAATTATCAATTAGCTGTTTGCCATTGAAATTCTGAGTTGGCAACTCGGTTGGTACTGTTATATGCCGATCATTGAAAAGACCATACTCTCGGTCCATTATATTTTGATTCCTGTAGGGTGTTATATTCGGAAGTTGACATTGCTCTGCCATGATTTGAGACGCGTTCCCATAAATCACATTTATGTAATTTCCTCCTCCGACGTCTATCGTACCAATCAGATCATTGTTTTCATTTATACCCAAGTGATTTACTGCTTGGGACGGAAAGTAAATCGAGTCCGTCCCTGTGTCGTAATTCGACATATCTTGCATATAAAGAGGGGCACCCATCGATGTCATCGGTGGTTGCATTCCAGATGGATTAGAATGCGGCGTTTGGTTAGTAATGTAATGCCTCGCTTGACTCGACGAATAATCTCCCCAATTAGGGGACGTAGCTTGTTGCGAATTTACGCCGAATTGAACATAATGACCATTGGAGCTTTCCAAGTCTGCGGTCATAGCTTCAATAATTTTATCTAAGGACATGCGCTTGAAACCAGGAGGCGATTGTTGTTGCTCTGCCATATTGTACATTTCTGTAAAGAGAAAGATATATTCATCTAAAACACGCGTCCATATTCTCGTAACAAAACATTTTTAACCCTTTCAGTGCTATGAACTTATATACTGTGCCATTACTGAGAAGATAGCAAGTAGAAGGAGTGGCGGATGCGATAACATCGACTCTGATCATATAGCATCGCGTTATATAGTTCCCAAGGTTGAACCACAACCGAAATATAGGATAGACCTAACGCCAGTGATGTCAGGTGTATTCTATACATCTGATCTAACGCCTTATGGGAATTCGTGTTATACAAACTGCAATACCGACTTGTGAGAATTCAGTGGTCCTGTCGCGAAACAACGCTGAGTTTGGGAACTATACCCTTCGAAGACGAGTACCTCTCTTACCCCTGTGGCGTTCCGCCAGACGTCTCAGTAACGCACAGTGCATCTCCATTAAATGTGATCGCATACATATTGATGCTTATACGTGCACGTGTCTGTATAAACTGAATCATTGCACGAATACCATCAACTTACATTCTTTTCGCGTGTACATACGTTCAACAAGAATTATCAGTGTTTGCGATAAATATGCTCTGCCCATGGCACATGTTCACCGCCGAAGCTCAGCGCACCAAAAGGGTTAGCCTATTGTGAAATAAAACGACAGTACTTTGCGGTAGAGACTTATTCTATCAGACATAAGTGTTTCTTAGAGCGACATAGATAATCAACAATGCGTTAGATACGAAATTTTCGTCTCCTTCTCTGAAAAGAATGTAAGACAGCAGAAGTTGTTTATGGGTCATGTATGGGGAGGAATATAAAAAGGTTCGCGCTTGGAGGAAGCAACGTCGATGTAAGAAGGTTTAATTTAAATTGCTGGCAATGTATGAATCGACTTCGTATAGGTAGTTTAGTAACCTAAAAACAAATGTTTCTCTGCGAGATCATAGCAGGTGTACGACGATGCAGCACTTACATTCATCGGCAAGTATATCACCGTTAAATATCAGTTTACATTGTAGTGAAAGCATACGGCTCCTTAATGTGTCGAAAAGGGGATTATCACACTCGAGTGATATATACAATTTTAAACTGCATACCATGCGGTTAATACAAAATCAGTCACTTGTATTTGCCCGTGGTCCGCACCATCAGATTCATAAACGGATCACATAAATAGTTTTCTTTCTGTATACAACATCCATGCATATATAACACTGTTGCGAAAAGTTCCTAGATAAACGGATATGTCCAAATGCTGGACCGTTATGGCTTCGATATATAGGATCTTGACGTAATTCTCTTTAGGAGACTTTCTATTCCTGTATTATATGCCCCTTCGATGTTTCGTCGAAAACAATTAAGCACGATAGTTCCTGATTTTTTTTTAAAACGATAAGAGTGTAGCGCCTTTTTACTAGAAACGCGTTCTTATTATTACTAGGCTCATCAGGGTGCTCGCGTTTGAATTTCAAAATTCGTTTGTGCATTTCCGCTGTTCTTTGTGTAATTTACTACTAATATGGTACGTATAATTACGCTGTGTACTTTCGTATTCACTGATTTTATTATTTTGAGGGACTTTTATTGAAATAATGATTTAACTGCAATATTTATTATATAATTATAACAACTATACTAATGGTATTTGATATTGTCAGTTCGTTGTATATAAGATAATCATATTGACGAATGAAATGATTTAATTTATATCGTTAGTTGTTTGTTTCTATTGTTCGAAGTAGTAATATAAGTAATTTGAAAGTAAAAGAGTACATAAGGAACCAGTGGCGTATTTAGTGTATACAGTGCCTAGGGCAATCGTAGAATTTGCGCCCCTCCTCTTCCCATGCATATCATTCCAATTCCATCTTTTCTGTTCTACTTCGTTGTTAAAAGTGTTCATCACACAAAACATTTTATTTAGAATTTAGATAATCCTTTTAAGGAAAATGGAGCTGAAGGGCGGAAGAGATGAAAGTTGGAGGCAAATGTAGCCGAAAGTGCAGCAAGTTTTTCGAAGCTGCTCTAAAGAGGCATGCGAAGCACACGAATAACAAGCGTAAACTACTAACATTAACCAGCCAAATAAATTTATTCAAGAAACACTATTTCTTTCGGCTTTTTTGCGCGCCCCCGGTATTGGCGCCCGGGGCTCGAGCCCTACTTGCCCCACCCTAGATACACCTCTGTAAGGAACAAACAGTGCCGGGCAAAAGTATTGGGACATCCTTTAAAACAGAATAACTTTTTTAAAATTGGTCCAAACGACTTGAGTCTTTTTCAGAAGCTAGAAGGATTTTACTAGGTGACGTGTTTCGTCGTTTTGAAAAAAAATACAACTGGTCGGAATAACTGTAATAAACCTAAAGATTTTACATATTTCGATGCCTATCGCTTGTTTCTGCATCAACCAATTTACAAACGCGATTTTCAAAATTTCATTACAGGCTTAGATAATAAAGTTGAAAAAGCGACCGTCACAATTTTCTTCGCTATTCCGACCAATTACATTTTCTTTTCAAACGACAAAACACGTCACCTACTTAGTAAACTAATCCTTCTAGCTTCTCAAAAAAACTCCAGTCGAAGTTTGGACCAATTTTAAAACAGTTATTCCGTTTTAAAGCGTGTTCCCACAGTGCATGCAATAAATAAATAGATTTAAATTATGTTTTATATATTATATCATATCAAAATTAATAAAAATCGTGGTAATATACAATTAATACAATAATTCTTAATCACAATTAGCGATAAACAGAATTAGCAATTACGAATGCTAAACTTATAATCATTAGTACAATGGAATACTTTATTGCCATTGTTGAGTTACAAGGTTCTTTCCCTTTCCTAGATTCGCAAGCACAAACTTCGATTACGTAACCATCCACCTGTAAAAATGTGTATATTATTTCAATCAAATTCGACAGTTTTTTAAAAGCAACAAGTCGTTAACAAATATTTGCAAAATGTTGACGAGTTTACACGCAACGTACTGCTTTCAGTCAGTAAAATACGCATTAGATAAAGTTATTTAATTACTCACACTTTGTTGATAACATCCCGATGTGATAGGTGTTGCTTGATCTTCTATTGCCTTTCCACAGAATAGAGTTGTATTAACAACTGCAATCAGTTTCAGCTTCTTACAATTTATTCCACGCCCATTGTCATTTGTGTAATGTATACTTACTATTTTTATTGAACACAAAAGTATATCTTAGACAGACATTGCCGGACGTCAAAGAACACATCATAGTTGTATTTTCATTTTCCCATAACTCATGCGGATCTGGTTCATCCTCTGAAATTTGTATAATTTTCAATACTTTTCCTAATTATCAAACAGGAATAATATATCGCGTAGACAAATGAATTCTAAGTGAACAATATTAATAACGCCTTCTTCTCAAACATATGTAAAGCTACATGTACAAACATTAAGGGGATCTTCCGGTCTAGAGCCCAAAAAATAGGTGATCTTTAGGAATTAATTAAAGGAAAACTACGATATATTTAATTTAATGGGACTTTTTGCATGGTATTAAGGATGTCCTAAATTATAGAAATATATTTTTTGTTTTATAACTAATCATTGCAGACGGCACTGGGGAGTCGTTAAAGTCAAGGCGTCAAAAAATTGATCCAAATCGGTATCTCCAAAAGTTATTATCCGATTCGACTGAAACTTTTTTATTTTTTAAGAATATACTTCTGGCTAGGGGGGAAACCAGACAAAAAATGCAAAATGACATTTTTAAGAAAATAACGGCACTTGAAGTTTGAATTCACTTTTCCCTTATATTTTTCACCCTTTCAACGGCTTTGAAAATTATAAATTTTTATATTATTTTCTGGTATCCCCCCTAGCCAGAAGTATATTCTTCAAAATAAAAAAAGTTTCAGTCGAATCGGATAATAATTTTTGGAAATACAGGTCCCACCATTTTGAGAACACTGTTTCGAGAAAAACGCGTTTAAAGTTTTACGTGGGCGCCGAGTGGCCAGTCGTTGCCCATGCATTTGCCGCTACTCAAATGCCTATAACTTCGGGAATTTTACGAATTTCAACAAATTCTTTTAAACACGTATTCCTAAAAGATTGAACATTCGAAAAATGAAAAAAAAAATATCGACTTTTAGACCGGAAGGTCCCCTTAATACTATTGTCTTATGATACATGTACATCTTACCTGTATATATTACAGGTTCAAAACAAGGAACTTTTGAATGTTCGTCTTTGTCTGGACACTCATACTTTTCAAGTTTATTATTAAACATTGGTGCTATCCAAGTGTACTGAAAGCAGTATTTCTTGTCCTCTAAAACTGCTGCATCTTAAATAATAAATGCATTTAATGACCCTTTCTTGAGTTTCGTATGGTTGAAATGTTTGAAATATAATTACCTAATGACAGAGATCCAACACAGATCATTAAAAATACAGAGAAATTCATTTTCTCCTTGTAAAAACAGTCTTGATCCCGATCAGTTCGCTCTAGAAATACAGCTTTATCTGATAAAAATTATCGCCATTAGGTATAGTTATCATTTATCTGATAGTGTACTAGATAGTACTGCACAAAGATCGCGCTCATTCGTCTATACATAAAGAATAAACCGTCGCCAACATCACAAGCGCGAATTTCCTTGCCGTTTTAGTTGCATCACAGAAAAAAAAACCTTCAAAATATTTGTGATTTATTCAAATGACTGACATATATTTACATTCGTAGAAGATATAAATGGTTGTTAGTAGTAACGTTACGAGGTAAGTAGAAATTAGACATTATAAAAAGTTTTTTAGTCTACTGGTAGAGATAAATATTCTTTATACACTTTGTTTTTAATTCTTAAATGCGTTTTCTTTGTTCGTTTATAAAAGTATCATTGGATAATTATCCAGGAAGTTTTATTAAAATTCATCATGCCTGGCTAACGCCTCTCCAAAATCAGTTGCTTGAGAGCCAACGAAAATATCATATTTATCTAATATTTCTTCCTTCGTAAGCTTTTGGTCTGCGTCTGTATCCGCTTCAAATATTAAGTGTCGAGATTCAGCCTCCGCATGATCAAAGTCGGCTGGAATAATCCAAGTCTTGACCTGAGGAAAAGTTAAAAATTGACTTGAATCTATCATCTCAATATAATTACGCAATTCTAGTTAACATAAAATTATATATTACCTCGTCGAAGTCCAGGACACCATCGCCATCCTTATCTCGATACATAGAAAATTGCTCTTTCTCATTTTTCACCCATTCCGGTTCACCTTCCCCTTCCACACCATCGTACATATCACCTAGAATGAAAAGTATCCCTTATTTCTTATAAAACTACCTTCTCCACAAACGTTTTAATCGATGTTTCTCTGTATTAAGTTTCAGATAAAACGGAGCATGTACCAATATACTCGGAGAGAGATATTTTGCCATTTCCATCTTTATCGATATCCTCCATAGTTTCTAACACTACGACGTCCTTCATGTGATTTGCTTCTTCCGCGTGAAGGAAGGCAGCAAACTCGTCCTTAGTAAGGGCATCATCGCCGTCCAGGTCAGCAGCCGTCCAGCGCCTACGATCTCTCTTAAGCATAGCTATGTACGAAAAGGTGCTGTCCTTGGATTTTTCCTGATTTTCTACCTCATGTTCATCCATGTCCCCATAAACCATTGCCATGTACTCTGTCCATGGAAGTTTCTCCTTCTCCTCTGGATTATGCGATCTCCATTGCCTTTCGATGTTGTATCTTATGTAACGTCGTTGCGTATACAATATCCAGTCTTTAAGTTCCTCTCCGGTGACGTATCCATCCTTATCTTTGTCTATCTTGTCCACTATAATGCCCAGTCTCCTTGTGCTCTCTTCAGGTGTTAGCTGATCAAAAGTTTTCGCTTCTTCGCCCAGAAAGGCTTCGTGATCGTAGGCTGGATTATGTTGAGAATTGACATAATGCTCTTCGTCGTTCGGTTCCTGGGATAAAACTTAGTTAGAGAAACTAGAATTGAACGCGTACAGGTAGACATGCATTATTGAAACTAACGACCTGCTTATAATATAACAATGCATATATTATCCATTTTAATAAACAGCCTGGGAATCAAAATATTCCACATTTCGTAAAACCACGGATGTATAAGATACGCAATTTTTCAATTAAATATAACGGAGGCAAGGTTATGTGTTGAAAATTTCCATTTCCATTTTAAGGATAGCCATTTCTTTCATTTTCAGAGATATTAAATGAGAGCCGACGACTTCCGAAAAGTTTAAAGTAATTGAAAACCGAGGACGAACCTTGTGGACGACTCGTGGCTTGTCTTCGTTGTCCGGCTTCGGGATCGCCGTCGCCAACACGGAAAAACCAATGAGAATTTGGAAAAGCATGAATTCTTGCATAACTCGCGTAAACACCAGAGGAGTAAAACAGCTGCCGGGAGCTGAGCAAACCGCTGAAAAATCCTAGCTTCGAACGCTGAAAAGCGTCAACGGGGATAACGTTGACGAGCGAATTCAGAGAAGCTATCGTTCGGCTTACAGGAACTTCCACATCAGCAAAGCTTAACGTCTTGCTTGACGCCGCATCCCCACCTCCCTCAGCTACATGCATATTCGTTTCAGAAACCATTTCTGATGCTGATGCTGGAACGCCTTTGCTCCATATCGCGAGCATCATGACCGAGTTTATACTCGTAGGATGTTGAATGGGCTGGACCGGCTGGACGTTATCAAATCAACCCGCTTACGATTACGTGAGACTGGCCCACGTGATTGCCGATAACGGAGTTATATACAGGGGACAACGGGTGGAATTTTCATGAGAAATCGTGAAATTCCATTCTGGAGAAATCATACGTTGTACGGTTAAGTTTTGAGGGAACTTTGGTTATATACTGTGGCGCGCATACTTTGATGCGAAGAGTATGAGAGAGCCCATAACGTAAATACTTGCGTGATAGAGAGAGGAAGGAAGAATGAGGAAGAATAAGGAAGATAGTGTAGATAAGAAGGGGAAGAAAGTGATTAAGCGCGAATGAAGGCAGGTGTGCGATGACAGAAATGCAATAAAAGTGCCGAATCAAGGATTAACCGCGATACAACACTCCACTGCTCATGAAACAACGTTATCTGGTTACATACATAAAACTTTAATTGTAATGAAATTTCTAACGAAAAACCAATGTAACTTTTTTAACCAATTGCAACGATGAGTGTGTATAATGACAGAGGAAATATGCATATCTTTATCTGATCAGTGACTGTAATTCCGATCGATAAAATTATGTTTATTCTTGTCGGTAACTTTTTAAATTAGAAGCTAACGGTTTACGTGTTCAGCATCTGGCTAACTAATTATGGTAGTTAATTAAGCCGTTCTCGTTCGAAAATGACACCACGTACATACGCCGCGTGTATACGTGAACCCTAAGTCTAATTTTAGACCCCACATCTGTCACGATATTTCAATTTCCTGTGGAAGATTACGACGCTAAGACTGAAAATTTCGTTTACCGGGTTTACCCAATGCGAAAGGAATTCTCTTGTTTTATTTTTTACCAAAGTGAACGGTTCAATCAGTTACTTCAACATTCTTTATTGAAGTATTTTGCAAGGTGTAACATATCTAATATATTGTTAATTGTGTATATGTAATAGGACAGTTTACCCCTTGCATTATAAACGAATTATTGTAGATTGTCTCAGTCAGTATGTACATTATGAGTCATCTACTAATATTATATTAATAATGAGAAGATCTATGCGTCTGAGATGAGAAACTTATTCACTATCATTTTCCTATCCCTTATATTAAATAGGGTAGATGTACCGTTTGTGGCCATTGCACTGTTTTTGTTTAATATACCGCCAGAAATATAAGGTTACACTTATTGCTTACACGGGAAAATATTATATTTTTTAAAAAGTGGCCAAAACTGGTAAAATACTTTAAAGTGGCCACAAATGGTGCATCTACCCTACCCTAATCTACACACGAGTTCCTAAAAATTAACTACAACTTAGATCATACATATTATCGGAAACATACACAATGCGAACCAAAAAACGTGATGCAGCCGGAAGCGAGGTGATGCTACTAAAGCATATTGTAGTATCCAAGGAACAATTTCTTTCTACAGAAATTCGCTCTGAAGGGTTAAAATCAGCCCTTAACGTTATCGTGGTTTTTCGTTTTTTCAATATAACTTTGTAACGGAGCGAGGTAAAACAAAACTTTAAATACGAGAATTGTTCAGTTTTTCACGCTCTATCACACCGCCAATAGAAAAATAAAGTTATATTAAAAACAACGAAAAAACGCGATAACTTTGAGGGCTGCTAAATTTCTATAACAAATAAAATTAAAAAATTAAAAAGATAAATAAATAATATTAAAAAATTAAAAAGGTAAATAAATAAAATTAAAAAAAAATGTTACTAGTTATTATTGACGGTTATTAGTTATTTAAAGAGATGAAGGAGTTTCAGTCAAAATAACACAGTAGTAAATGAGGAATAAGGATTTGTGACTCGATTTTGAGTAAAAGTGACCCAATTTCCGTGCAAGGGTTAATGAACTTTCTGGGTAATCATGAGCAACCTCGTGTTATTAAAATCCCAATCGCCCCCTTTCCGCCCCTTAATGCCGAATGCGCCCCTAGACAATTTAACCACTGGTTTAGTGCGCAGAGCGTTGCCGTAATACCAGAGCAGCATTCTGAAAAGGGCATGACAGAAAGTGACTGTTCGCTCTTCGCCGAAAGCTGCCTCTGCGACGATAATTTTTCTGTAATGTGAATGAGTCACTTGCTGCGTCTCTTTTATCTAGGACGTGCTTATCCAGTTATCTTATATTTGTCGGCGATAAAGAGAACACTAGGTGGAAGTTTCAGGTATCCGTCGGCGGATACGTTCATAACTACGGTGTCCACGTTTTCGTACTATCTCATTGAGGGACCGTCGCGAAAAAAGTTAATCGCACCACTGGCCACAGTTCTAGTTAACATACGTCGCGGTTGCAACGAAAATTGTTAAACGATGGGTGTGAAAACTGGTCCGCAGTTGGAGCAACGAATTCAGTGCATAAAGTTTATCATTTTCTGCTTGAACGCCATTATATGGGTGAGCGAGAATGATGAAAACAAGTGTGTTTGGTATACGATCGGTGACAGGACTTATTAACTATTAAACTATCGCTGCGATCATGTAAAAACTAATTAAAACCGCTGATTAAAATAACGCGGCAGTTAAAACCTAATTTACCGAAATATGTTACTCAAAAAGGGCACCTGTTTGTAAATGGACAACGAAGACACATTTTATTTTTTAAGCAGTGGTTTCATCAATTTCTATCCTCTTTGCAAGCTTTACAGGCTACACCTTTGAAGCGGATGCTGCCATTGCATCACCGTGTACGTACAATTATTGTCTTGCAAGGCGGTAATTGTATGTACACCGCGAATGATTCTTGGCGTCGCCAAGGGTGCATCATGTAAATGTGTCTGCGGAGGCAATTTAGATTGAAACGCTTCTTATTGCAACATACATCCTCGTTACATTCGAGTCGATGTGAGTCAGATCGCCGCTTACCAATCGTATCAGGGTTTATCAGCGTGACGAATACGAGGGCTGTGACTGCTGTAGGCTTAAAAATTAAAAATCAAAAGGCGCGATAAAGTACGCGGTATCGGCTTTCGTTACAATGCTGTAATTTCTGTTTATTAGATCGCCTGCAGAGTTGTGGCTCAATTAAAGGGAGTTAGAATTTAATTGGCTCGATATCGAGTTAAATTAATGGGGCATTTAAAAAAGAAAGCGGGGGTAGTATGTTAAAAGTAGCTTGCTTGAAATGGTTAACAATAAATAAATTCTTGATAGTTTATTTTCTATTTGAATGAAAGAAAAATAGCAGATGATCTAATACAGGCTAGCAATACTTGATGTGGCGCAACGTCCTTATTAAAGAGATACATAGGATTACGTTTCTGTGAAATCTGTTCTGAGAAATTCTATGCATTCTTTCCTAGCTACTTGGCAGCGCAATGTTTGGATTGTGCATGTGGCTGAGGCTGGATCCAGGCTTCCAAGAGTGGGTGGACTTCCTAGATATGGATGAATTCTACATCGGCATTTACATCTTACTTGCCGTTTCGATATTCATCATAATAATCACATTCGTCGGTTGTGGCGTCACTCTTATGGAGCACACCCTTGGTCTCTACATCGTAAGGCATAAACATTCGATTAAAATATTTATTGACTTAAAGAATGGATTTGAAAATTCCCGCAGGATTGATTTTTCTTAAAGAAAACGACGATGGAAAATTTTGTAGAATATCAGAGCCTGACTACCATACACTGTTTTAATGGTAGACGGAGATACTGGGAAATGATACAGAAATTTTTTCACGATTTAATCAGGTGAATCTGCATGTGATTGTAAAAATCATTTAAAAAATGCATCGATTCACCTGCATATACTTTTACCCATTTAGCAGAGCCATAAAGTCCTTTTCGCATAAATAAATTATGGGTTTCGAATACAAAACACCTTACGAGATGGGTAGATGTCCCTATTAATGCCATTTTATTCATTTTAATTAATAGAAACGAGAATAGTGTGCAGGAATAATAATAAGAACAAGCCCAACGTAATAATAATTTTTCTGTGCACTCTCCTTTATACGTTACGTTTTCATTAAGTAAAATAAATAAAGTGGCTGTAATAGGGACATCGGTAGTAATTAGGGCTGGGACTATTTGTCGAATTTTTCGGTATCCGAATATTCGAATACTTCAGTTGCTCCATTATTTGGCGAATATAATTCGAATATCCAAGTATTCGAATACTATTCAAATATCCAAGTATTCGAATACTATTCGAATATCCAAGTATTCGAATACTATTCGAATATCCAAGTATTCGAATACTATTCGAATAGTATTCGAATACTATTCAAATATCCAAGTATTCGAATACTATTCGAATATCCAAGTATTCGAATACTATTCGAATATCCAAGTATTCGAATACTATTCGAATATCCAAGTATTCGAATACTATTCGAATATTTAAGTATTCGAATATCCAAGTATTCGAATACTATTCGAATATTTAAGTATTCGAATACTGATGTATTCGAATAGTATGGTGTGAATTATAAACCAAGTTCTTTAGGTTCATTTGTCAGGGTGACATCTTGTAAGCTAATTTTGACCCACTTCACATTAAGGCTGGGACTATTCGAATATTAACATTCGAATACTCAAATATTAGAAGTTTATTCGTAGCAGTCGAATACTTGTAAAATATTCGAATAGTCCTAGCCCTAGTAGTAATTAGGATATAGATTAATAGAAAGTTGAAATTTAGACATATTTCATTTCCAAATATCTCACGAGGTATTCGCTTTCGGGTGCACCTCTCCGTAAAAACAAATACATCGTCTTCTACACGGAAAAGTAAATTAAAAAAAGAAGATATCGTCATAGGAACATAGATCCCATGAAACTGTTCAACATTTCCCTCTACCAATTTCCCCTGCCTTCATTTAGAGGCAAGCTACGGCATGCCCCAGTTTCTATTTAGAATCACCCCGCATAAAACCATGAGAGTGGACTGAATACGTGGCACGTTCAACAATTGCTTTTAATGTTCCCCCCAGTTCGCAGGCCTGCAAATGTTCTGCTACGTTCTCGGCTTGGTAGGAACCTGCATACTCCTCGACTATTCCACTTACGACAGTAAAATTCAGCCGCTTATACGTCGGTCCATGACCGCTCTTATCGAGAAGTACCACGACGAGCGGGCATCCTTTGTTCTACGATTAATCCAAGAGAGCGTAAGACGATATATTTCTTGATACTAGAAAGTCCACGCGTGCCTCAAGGGGCTACATACACCTAGAGTGAACTTCGACAATTTTTACTCATTGAAAATATTTTTTAATTTAAAAATCTTCACATACCATTTACATACTCCATAATACATAATCAATCTTCTTAGTTTTCGAATTAAATTTACACAGTTGTTACATTAAAGTATGTATTTTAAAATGCATCTGAAGATGTTTAAATTAAAAGACACTTTGAATGAAAAAGAATTGTTAAAGTGTACAATCGAGATGGATGTAGAATTTCTTCGCCTGAGCTCGTCTGGCGAATGTCGTCACAAGCAGCGTCGTATAAGCTCATCGAAAGATTTTAAAATAGATCGGCTGCTGCGGTGCCGATGGACCGATGGATTACTTGAAACTGAAGAAACCGCTGCCCAACGAATGTAGAAACACGGTTACTGGGAACGCCTTCTTCTACGGGTGCGTGGATGAGATCTCGTGGTTCCTGGAAGGCAGATCAGGATGGCTGGCTGGCCTGGCGTTAGCTTTGTGCTTGCTGCATGTAAGCCTCCCAAATTCCGTGTCCCTCTGAAAGACTGCGGACACCCTTTTAGATTCATTTTATAGAATAGAAATATTTTATTAACTTTCTTCAGTTTTCAAGTAAATTCGCTAGAATATTTCTCTACGACGACCCTCTGTTCAGCTGTTCAAGAAGAATAGTAGACTCTTCTACTAGACAGCAAGTAGTCACGATTATTTAAACTCCTACAAAAAATGAATTATTAATCTATTTTGGAAAATACACTTAAGCCTGATTCCACTGATGTGCAATAACAAAACACTATTTTTGAATCCAAGAGAGTTTCCGCAGTGTATCGTAAATATGTACTTTGCAGTAACTACTATCGTCGATCGAATAATTCGCCATCTAATAGTAGACCTACTTTGCAGATAGTGATAGCTGCCCTCACCACGACGCTCGTCCGAGCTATCAAGAAAGAAGAAGAGTCCGTCACGTTTAAACGCTAGTCTGCATCGTTCGTTTCCATCGTACGTAATACAAATCGATTCACATTTCACGCAGCTAAATCCGAGAACGCACTATCCATTCCGCAAGCCGAAATTTTCGCTGATATGGACTGGTGGCTGAAGCAGCAACACGTTCGAAAAAGACTAACAGGGTGTAAGAGCACTTTCCACTGTGACCCTTTATATTTTTTAATCTTAACGTATAGTATAGTCTAAGATAAATTTATAATATAACTTTACAAACCTCTTCCGTTCCGAAGAAGCATTTTTACCTTCCGTAGGAAGAAGTTTCATCGCTCGAGAAGCTTTCTACAGTATTTCTATAGTATGCCCTTTTAATTATCTTATTCTCATCTCTTTGGACTGTATTCGTTATAAGGTCGAGGAGATAATATGCTTGATACAGCGCAAGATTTTATAAGTAGCAATAGCATTTGTATGTATTATAAGAGTGATTTTAGAAACCGGAACAAATTGTAGTTCTTTCTAAAATTAAGCCTGAGAAAAATGATTTCTGGATTAATATACTTTTCTTCCTTCGAACTGAACAGTTTTTCTTCTTCACGCTTTTTCGTAAGTTCAAATACAACGAAGCAGTGGCGGATTTTAGGGGAAAGGCCCGGGTGGTAAACGCTCTGGAACACCCTGTATACATAACAGAATTAAAAGTGTTTGGATAGAATCGTAATTCTTTTTTGGAAGATGGGTCCCTGAGGGCCCTTCTGGGCGGGGCAACTGCCCATAGGTCGCTCGTTAAAATCCCCCACTGCGACGAGGATATTTATGTGTAGTTAGTTTCAAGCGTTTCACCCTGTACAACGGAAGGAATGGCGTGCGTTAATTTCACAATACTTTATTTACAAAATTTTCAATATACATACAGTACCGTGTAATGGTCCCTAATTTATTTACAATGATTTGCTCGTCGACCAATTACAATCGTCGTTAAGCACCACGCGATTAGAAGTAGCAACGTAAAACAGCTCTCTGCGAAATTCGACTGGGTCAATTGTTGGTTTCTTTCTAGTGTCTTTATACTACGCACGAATTAAACATACGAACACCTTCGAACACGTCAACACCATTGAACACCATTAAACGTAGAACGTAACGTAAAATGCAAAGCCATTATTGAGCTTCGAAGCACTCGCTGTGGAATGCAAATGAGCTTAATGTAGCTGCGCGAATGATTCTGTGCTTTCTTAATTAACACTAATTTAAATATGAAGACTTAATCGAATTATTGATCGAATAAAAATAACTGTGTGTTATGACGGTTTTGCGCCAAATTTAAAGTAAAGCCGATGTTTCAGGGAAACTTGTATTATAAGGAAGAAAAATGAAGAAACGATTATTTACAAAGATTTACATTAAATTTTGATATTAGAGAATAGCTTGAGAATGCCTTTGAATGCTTCACCTCGATATTACCTGTATTTAGCCAGTGATTAATGAAGAAATATAGATTGATTATCTGGAAAGTGCTAATTAAAATGATGTCAAAGAATGATGAAGAAATGAACTTAATGCTATCAAACTTTTTTGCATCCGATGTCACGACTCGAAGCTCGACTTCCTCTTCAGGTGATAAGGATATCAAGCATGAGGCTTTCGACATTCTTTTGAACATCGTGTCTAAAGGCATCGTTTTTAAATAAATATTTCTATCAAATGTAACCTTGAACAATCATTTCGTAGATCGTAATTGACACTTTGCAGTACGGATACTGGAATATCTAAAATCTTTTACGTGGGAGACTTGGGAATCACTGGAAGTGCATTCCAAGCCTTTATCACCATTTCGTTTGATTTGAATTACTCGTGCGTTATACTGCAGCACGCCTTATAAAGAACACTCAATTAAGTCCATTTACATTTTCGTTTTATAAGCACCCATCAGAATAATATTCATTTTCAGTACTTATACAGTAATTATTATGAATTCGTTAAAAATTAATCAGTCTTTGTAAGTGTACGTCTCCACTGAAAGAATACCTTAACGGCGCTAAAATTTCGCTTGAAAATATTCTATATGTATTTTTGCACAGCGTGTTTATTCTCGGTTTTATATTTATCGACTTTATCGTAAAGTATCTAAGTATCTTGGAAATAATTGAGGCTTTATCTCGGGTAGCGTGTCGCATCATAAAGCACGAACAAAGTAAACCTGTAAACATTCGAATAGTCGAACTATTCGAATAATTTAGAATAGTCGAACTATTCGAATAATTTCGAATAGTCGAACTATTCGAAAAATTTCGAATACTGGAACTATTCGAATAATTTCGAATAATTTCGAATAATTTCGAATAATTTCGAATAATTTCGAATAATTCGAATAATTTCAAATACGAATAATTCCAATATTCGAATAATTTCAAATTCGAATAATTCCAATATTCGAATCGTACGGAGTATTCGAATATTCGAATAATTCTGAGTATTCGAATAATTCAAAGTGTTCGAATTTTGGATTATCCCGAATACGAATCTAAATGATTGAAAAACAAATAATTGTAAAGGCCAATATGAAAATAATTTCAAATTCGATTACTGTGAATATTCGAATACTCCTAATTATTCGAATAGCGTCCGAGTATTATATTCGTAATATTCGAATTCTTAGAATATTCGAATTCTTAGAATATTCGAATTCATAGAATATTCGAATTCTTAGAATATTCGAATTCTTAGAATATTTGAATTCTTAGAATATACGAATTCTTAGAATATTCGAATATTTGTAACAGTCCTAGAATAAAGAGTTCTACCATATTGCTCACTTGGAAAATGAACACACGTTTTCTACGTACCGATTGGAGAAACGACGAGGAATACATATTTTTCACATGTCCTTCTTCTTGTTCCACCCTCTGCTACTCGAAAGTTACAGAGCATGGCTCGTATACCTTAAGTGTTAACCCTAAGTGCTAAGTTTTAAATACGTTAAATAATATTAAGCTAAAATGCCGAATCCGTGAATAGCAAAGAAGCTTATCGAGGCCTAATAGAGTTGAAACACATGTCGTAAATTGTACTTCAACGCTCAAACTTTTAAACACCAACTGTGAGTATTGCTCACTTCGTTAATCGATGCGAACGTTTTCTGCCCACCTTTCATAAATATTCGGCAAGTGCAAAAGTTCTCTCGGTTTTCGATATCAATTTTGTATTATAAAATGACGAAGGCATTCAAATCAACGTGCCGTTTGGTCGACGTACATTCGATGACAGAGTTATTAATGCAGCAGAAGTGGCGAAAAATATTTGTGCTATTGAAGAGGAAGTTCTCCTGGATGAAAAACAGGAATTGAAAGTTGCTTTGCAAAATTTAACAACGGTGATATGAACAGTGAGGAATTATCAAAACTGATCGACGTTAAACGGCACAAGGAATTTGCCAAAAATTTTGGAGTTAATGCAACGAACGAGTCGTAAAGATCTCATAAATGCAAAGTGTTCTACAAGTTGGATACCTACAAAATATTTCAACAGAAATCCTCATATACCCTTAACTTTGCAAAAACCTGATCCTTTCCTGGACCCTACAGTAATAACTAAATACGAAAAGAAAAGAAACTATTTCTAACTTCAACTTCTTTGCTGGCAACGTGGTCACTGATAGCCTCCCTTACAACAGAGCCCTTCTCCTTCAAGAACAAACAATTCTACAGCACATAAATTGCAAAAATGACCTAAAGAGAAGCTTACTGCATCTATCAATGGATCCATGCGTCTTAAATTGTCAACTCGTCGAATTTTTAAACTTTAAACGGAGAGCACTTCTGCACTTACCAAACCCTACAACATAAAGCTTGTCTCTTGGCACGCTTAGCGTGAGCTAAGAACACTCTATCCTACGAAAGGGAAAGGTGGGTAGGCGACGGGCGGTGGATAGTAACCAGGAAAAGCTGGGACGGTGGGTTGCACAGGTACGGTAGTTGTAACATAGGTCGTGACCTCGGTGGGCACCACCCTGCTCGAGTACAGCGTGGTGTAAGCCGTTTTCGCTCCAAAGGTCAGCTTCAGGATCCTAGAGTCGGAGACGGTTGCCAGGGTTTGCGTGACCAGAGGGGCGCTCGTCACAGTGAACTGTGGCTGTTGCGGGTACAGGGGTAATTGCGGTGGCAGTTGCGGCGGCAGTTGCGGCGGCAGTTGCGGTGGCAATTGCTGCGGTAATTGCGGCGGCAGAGCCGGCGCGATCGTGGACGTCCCGTATTCATAAGACGTGCGCGGCACGGTGCCCACTGGCCTGGATAGCGTCGAGTACAACGTGTTCCCGTTGTTCACCACGGGGATTACGTGAGACTCGTACAGAGTCTCAAGAACAACGACTGGTCGCGAGGTGGTGATCACCTGTTGCTGTTGCTGGCCGAAGTACTTCAACAGAGCCAGCTGGTCCGGAGTCAGCTGAGACTCGATGGAGCTGCCTGGCGTTTCTGGCCTCACCTTCGACGAGGATATGGACTTGAAAGGCTCCAGGTCGGAGTCCATGTCACCGTTCGGCGCGACCACTCTCTTCGGTATATCATCGTCGTCCCTGTCGTCGTCGCCAACATCCAACTCCAAGTGGAGCTCGCTCCCTGCTTCGTCGAGTTTCGAGTTGAATTCGTTGAGCGCTTTGCTGGGGATGAACTGGTAGATGTCCATCGGCGGTAGGGTCTTAGTAGCAGTGACTACCCGGGCGATGTTGTACGTTTGCACCAGGGTGAGCTTGGTGGTCGTGTTACCGCCGTACACGACTGGCAGTAAGTGAGTCTTCAGCAGCGTCTGAGTGGTGGAGAACGTCTCCGTCAAGGTCTCCAGAGGCGGGGTAGCTTGACCAGACTCTAGGGATATAGCTGGGAGAGTAGCCACAGCTGAGTCCAGCGGCAGCGTAGTTTCGTACGCTGCCGCGGTGTTTGCTAGAAGATTCTCGGTCAGCGGCTCTGTTGGCGATATCGTTGACGACGCGTCCGCCGTCGAGAACGACTTCTTTATCGTTGAAGTGACCGTCACGTACCGCGTGTTCCTCAAGGTTCCAACCTGTAATCAACAGCTACAGTTACACCATACGGCAACCAACTTAATAACCACACCGTAAACACTGTAGGATACTCTTACCTGGAAGGTGTACGGTGACTTGATGGTGGCGATCTCAAAATACGCATTGCCCATGTCAGCAGCCGTTGAGATCTCGACGTTGATCGTCTCCATGGGCAGGATCTGCTCGGAATGTTGTTGGTCTTGAACGCTGACGCTGGCTACGTCCTCGCTTTCGCTTGGATCCAGCTCGTCGTCGTTCGCAACCTCCTGGATCTTCCTTTGAGCATTCACCGCCTGGCCTGTGGTCGACTGGGTCGTTGTAGTGGACGTCGACACGGACGAAGAAGTAGTTTTGTTGTCGTCGATGTTCACCGGACCCTCGGCGGTGCTGGCATCCGGCGACGGACGCACCTCGTCATCGTCGATCTGCTTCCGAATGACGACTCTGGGTTTAGGGGTGGTCTTGTACGACCAACGACCCTGCGTTCTTGGCAGCTTCAACTTTGGCGCAGGGTTCGAGTTCACGGGCTGCTGCTCGATTTTGTTCTTAGCGATCTGCTTCGAGGGCAAACTTGGCGGGTTGCTTGGCCTGAAGCCGCTTCGGCGACGAGGTACAGGCGCCTCGGTTGTCGTTGCCGGGAGACTTCGATTTCTAATAGGATTAAAGTGGCGGGTGAGCCAATTTTTGGAATGATCTCAGTGGATTGATACGGAGGAACGATTGTTACGGTAGTTTGGGTCGATACTCACTTGTAGCTTGGTCTCGACGTGGTGCCACTTCGATTCTTACCCGGTTTCGCCTGCTGCACTTCGCCGCTGTCGTAATCCTCGCTAATTTTGTTGCGGAATTTCGGACGAGCTGAGTTAGGACTGGGATTCTTTCGTGTGCTTCGCACAGTGGAACCTGATAGTAGGGAAATAAAAATTACATTCTAGTGTACAGGGTGTTAAAAAGTGGTGGTCACTGCTTTCAGGGGTGAATCTACACCCCTGAATCTGTATTTTGTTTGCATTAACATATTCTGAAAGAAGAAACAGTCTAAATGGAACCATATGCTACAAACGCATCCTTTCTAAAAAAAAAAAAATTGATAAAGTTCTGCATGGATGAAATGATCCATTATTTCGTTTGATGAAACCATCTTTCAGGCTTTTGAGAAAACAGTGCGTTTGCGAAATATGGTTCCCTTCAACAATGCAAATAAAATTTAACATTAATTTTCAATGGAACAATTTTGCGGCAACACTTTTTTACAAATCTCCACGGATCCAGAGGCGTAGATCCACCCCTGAAAGCAGTGACCATCACTTTTTTAACACCCTTACTTACATTTTGCCATTGAACATTATCAATCAATTGGAAAGAAAAGTCACAGAAAATAGCTCCCAATTTCTTATAAAATCCACATTAGTTAATATTTATTAACTGTGTTTTCTACATTTTAGAACTAATTAGTATGAATGAAAATGTCTTACGCAAGGTAACTATAGTTCGCGAAGTTTTAGTCAGATCGAAGTAATTGAATGTTTCGTATTTTACCAGCTGGAGCACTAAATAGAACTTCGAGAGGTAACGATGACTCCTCCTGCTGGCTTGTCGGCGTGGGTTCCAGCTGCGGTTTCAGTTTCCCTTGCTGCGGTCCAATGGTTTTCAAAATACGTTGCGTACTCGACGGGCGAATCTTGCCCTCAGGAATCGGCGGTGTGCCAGCGAGGATCCTCGAGGAGCTTTGAAGCACCTGAGCGTACTTGCCATTTATGTAGGTACCAATCACGCTCGTTTCGTGAACGGTAGTTAGTCCATCCTTAACGATCGTGCCACCGAGCTTCGTGACGAGCCCGGTTGGATTCTCCTTCTCCCTTCGACCTGTCGGCCTGGGCTTCCCCTGAACCTTCGAGGAAGGCCTCAAATTAATCAGCTGCAAGAGTAACCACTTATTAATAGTAAAGTAATAATACAGGGAATTAGTCTACAAAGTAAGGAATGCTGTAATTTTCTCTAGACGTGGACGATGGCCGATAAAGAAAAGAATACGTGTCGAATATTTTCGACTATTCCGCAAATCTGCAGAGTCTCATCGAAATCGTTGTGTGACACTCAACGGGGGTGTAGGACTATTGAAATCTTGAAAAATCCATTTCTTTATTATTATTAATTCTGAAAGTGTCACGGTTTGTGAACATTTACAACGCTGTTTCGTGAAGAAATTTGAATAATTACGGTATTTATAGCGCTGAACGTAATTGAGTGCACGAGTAACGGCCTCGCAGAGCGGTATCGGCGTAGGGAACTACACTTTGAAGCCGTTTATCTCGAAACTGCATTTTCAAACACGGTGTACATCATAACTCTCGAACGAATCAATATTTTCACTTAAAATTTTAACTGAAGCTGTAGAATTCCATTTTCTATCGCGTGGAATTTCCGCATCAACATCGGATGATTGTAAAACATTTTATAACTGATTAAAGACGATTTTTCCCATAAAAATGTAGGGAAAAATTGATTCGTGTGTAACTTTTACAATTTTTGTTCAAATTCGCCCAGAAAAATTTCACGCGGTAACTATTAGTGTAGAAGTTACTCACCCCAAAGCATTTCGCTTTTAGATGATTGGCTCACCTGGGACTATGTACACCGATTACAGCTGCGCGCTACGCGGGATCATCTTTAGCTTCAAATAACTTGAATAATTTTCAACATTCTGACAATTTTTTTATTTTACATTACTCGTAAAAGCGTGCATAAAAAAACTGTGAAAAATGCCCGTATGGTGATTATTTGGTACCTAAGCAATCCAACCGGCAAGAAACCGTCGATTTCAGTCGTTCAATAGTCCTACACCCCCTTAAGCGATGTCCCTGTAAATATTTCGCAAGCATTTCTTTTAACTATTCAATTGGAATGCGATTTCAAAGTTTGAATTTTATATCATATAATCTCCTTATTTGCGAAATATGCGGCAAGAATTATATTCTCAGCCGAAATCAGCGATTACTTGATATCTCCTCCGCGTATGCAATTTACGATTACTCGAGTCGACCTCTGAACCTTCTTCCGCGAAATTTCACACTTCGCGGCGAATACGCCAGAATCTATTAATTCGCAGAACCGGGAACTAGACTTTCTGGTTCAGTCGCTTTATCTCGTATTTGCATACAGCAGAACAATCCGTGTCAATGTTAATTACATGCATCCAGAGGAAACTTGATAGGCGCGAAATTGCATCATGGATCAATGATTTGGAACGCATTGCTTTCCCATGGCGTTTACAGAAACAAGGCTAGAAGTTTATAAAGGGGTCCTTCCACTGTAACGCCTTAGGGAAGAGCCGTTTTTTGGAATTTTTTTTGGTCACAGAATGAATGGTTTCAATGGTTCTAATTTCGATATTGCAACTTTGGATGCCCACCATTTTCTTAATTCTTCATCAATCCAATTAAATCTAGTTCGGGACATGCCGATAACCATACTGATTACAAATCTTTTTGGTTTTTTTGTTTCGGACACATGGGTCCCTCAAAATCGACCTCGCGATCGAGGCGTCTTTTTTTTACAGCGCACATTACACCCACCTATTTTGGCGAAAGCAAGCGTTAAGAAAATATGAAAATAATTTTTCTGGAATTCTCAGAACACGTATTAATAAATAGAAAAACTTCAATTTAGTAAACACATTTGTTTGTAACAGAAAAAATTTCCAATCAGCGGTAATTTTTTAGGGCGTTACAGCGGATAGACCCATTGATAAGAATTGTTGCTTAATCAAGAAGAAGTGACTGCATCGTTGTAAGGGTGGACAGTTAGAGGAAGTCGATGAAATATTTCTTACCTTGTATGTCTCGTCGATTATTTCTGCGGGCTGCTTCGACAGGAAGTCATACTCAGGCTCTGCAAGATTGTTCTTTACACCGGGCGTTTCGTCCTTCGACTTTATTTGCACTTGCGAGGACACGACAGGACTCTTTGTCATCGATTGCACTTGAGTGGCCAATTCCTGAAGATTGCATGTTATTCGTATGAAAAATACACGGTTCTGATACACAGTCGACTGTTTCATATCTTCCATACGTTTCACTCGAATATTTCTAACATCCGTTTTTTATTTAAAATCACCCAGTTTCCTTCTAATCGTACATGTATCGGTCTATTTCTACAGCTTTCACATTCTCAGCACACCCAAATGTTTTAAGACATCCTTCTGACACAAGAAGATAAATTTTCTGATTTAAATACAGTCGCCAAACTTGAACTTTATATCCAAAAAAACCTGGCCTGCCACCAAAATGGGGACAAACTGCATTCAAAATGAATTTTCTCGGATTTAAAAAGAACGTTTACAATTTTATAAACAAAGCTACATGGCTCTGTAATACGTAGTAAGCTTCATTTTTTTTTAAAGATATCAATTTAAGACTGTTAGAAAATTTAGATTCTCCATTCTGAGATAGGACTGGTTATTAAAATTCCACCAAGTGTTACACAATGAAATTTATTGAAGATATTGGGTCACTTGCGATATCACGTTGAAGTAGCAATCTTTTACGTCAAGTTTACGTGATCGTTTGAAAGTAGAAATCTTGTACGTGTATATCTACGCGCGTGTGCTTACATATAGGCAGATATACGTTCAATAGACGACTAAAACCGGAAAAGTTTGCCTCGCGAAGGGGAAAGTACCTTGCTTCCTGCTTAAGAATATGAGTACTTTACCGAGCAGATCCTACGTACATTATTTATAGCACGTCACGCGTTACGCAAAACCGTGAAATTTGAATTTGATACTGAAAATGTTGACCAGAATGAAAAACCCGCCAGGAAGGATCAAACGACATAAAACGATAATTTTAGCTTTAAAGGAAATGAAAGGGCAGACAAAGAAACAAGAAAATGAATTTGCCTCTAATGTGCCCAAAGATTTGTCATCTCCATTGAAGATTAATAATTGATCTGCTTAAGTGTTTCCTAAGCAAGCTCAAGATAAATGGCACTTTACGGTCCCACATAATTATAGACTCCTGGGGAACACTCTTAGTTTCTCTCACCTGGCTTTTCGGGGCCCGTGGTCCATTATCGTCGGAGGAATTAATGGCGTTCTGCTCGATCACGGAATTCACGACGATCTTCGTGGCTTTAGCTTGTTTGTTCGTTTCCTCCCGTGTACTCGGCTTGAGCGTTTTGCTTGGTTGAATATCAAGAACCGCTTTTTCCTGCGTTTCGGTCGGTTTCGTCTGGATAATCGAGACGCTGCTTTTCGCTTCCTTTTCACCTTCTGAAAGACCGTAGTCGGCGATTAATCGAAGTCACATATGTAGCATCCTAAGACCTTGCATAGAAATTTCCAATCTTAAATGTAAATATGTCTATATCGCATTACAATTCTTCTTCTTCCGTATTTACAGCGCCTGCATGATAGAGAAAGTATAGTCTACATTACGAGTTCCAAGTTAAGGAGGTATTTATGCATTTCTTACTGTTTAGGGTGGTGGCGCACTCAGGATTTAATCTTGGTGGAGACGGGTTTAGGGCTGTAATGAATATTCGAATACCAGAGAATTCGAATACCAGAGAATTCGAATACCTGAGATTTCGAATACCTGAGAATTCGAATACCTGAGAATTCGAATACCTGAGAATTCGAATACTTGAGAATTCGAATACCAGAGAATTCGAATACCTGAGAATTCGAATATCAGGGAATTCGAATACCTGAGAATTCGAATACCTGAGAATTCGAATACAAGAGAATTCGAATACCAGAGAATTCGAATACCAGAGAAGTCGAATACCTGAGAATTCGAATACCAGAGAATTCGAATACCAGAGAATTCGAATACCAGAGAATTCGAATACCAGAGAATTCGAATACCAGAGAATTCGAATACCAAAGAATTCTAATACCAGAGAATTCGAATTTGAGATTCGAATATTCGAAGAAATTATTCGTATTCGAAATTATTCCAATAATTACAGCTCTGTAGTCGAGTTAAACGGATAAAAATATTTTTTATGCAAATTCAATAAAATTCATTAGGTGATTATAACAATTTATTTAAAGAATAAAATCCAGTTTTCTTCTCTTTTTACAAAGCCCCTTCTTTGTGGAGTCCCCCGTGGCGCTCCTCTGGGTGCGTTACTGGTTTAGGGTTTCAGAATTCATATTTCGATATAAATATAAATAATCGGTAACCAGAATTCACTGTTATATGAATAACTATTTTTATTTCTCTATAACTAATTGTGCTCCCCTTTTGATGTTACTACTAATTGCTTAATGGAAAGTACCCCAAGAGTCAAGAAACTCGAGAAAATTCCTCATATCTTACTCGAAGGACCAGCATTTCTCCCTAATCCATATTCCATGTACTCTGATAGTAGTCAAGGTTCGAATATATCGCCCAGCACACCAATCTAAAAATTAAAGGCCGCAGGACGACGCGAACAATAGGCATCCTTGTATCCACGACGGTAGACGAACAATAAGATGACAAACAGGATAAGGTATCAACTATGACTTCGTATGTACCAGGCAAGGTCTAACCGAAATTATTAGTGACTTTTGCCCAGGAATAACATCCTCTTTGGCTCAAGGTCCTCGTACAGTTCAAGGAATTTCGCAATCGAATTTTCGTGGACATTACCCTGGCTTCATTCGCGACTCCGACGGGGTCACATGATTATATAAAAAGGCACGTTGATTACAGGATTCAATTTTCTCTTTTACTAACGGCATATGTCATTTCATGCGTATTAATCTCTTATACTTTAACTGAACACCTTGCTTGCCTCGTATTTATGGTAATTGTAATTCGTTAGCCGCAATTACTGCGTATTGGGAACGGAATTATGTAAAAATCGAATTTTACTGTAATCGACAGCATTGGTTGGTAAGTGTGGTAAACAGGGACGAAGGACGTACAGCGAGTACTGTACGCATGTCGGTGAAAGAAAAACGTATGCGTGTGTGAAGGATACTCAGAACTTCGCAGTAGGAACTTTGCAGTCGTGTAATGCTTATTGAAAAAGATAAAACCAATTTTACGGGCTATAGTGTTTGTCTGGTTAAATTCGAACGCCATGCCCGATATTGCTTCGATTACTATTTCTGGAGGGAATTGAAAACGTATGGAACGTTCGGCAATAATTCATAATTTAAGTGAATTGCAATAGTAAATAGAGGATTTTTATAAAGAAGTAATGGAAAGACGTTTTTGAGACTGTGCAGGTCTTAATAAAAATGATGCAGCAAGCTGTGCACGCAGATGAGTGGCAACGTTTTGAATTTGAACACCTCTTTTAAGGTGGGAATCCTATTTTTGGGCTAAGGACATAGCAGAATTTGGGAATTTTCTTAAGAAACTAGCGATTCTATTCGTCCGGAATTTGCAGTTCTTTTTATTAATTTTTAATAATTAATATAGGAGTTATGCTCCAAATATTATACAAGATAAATGGAATATACGTATGCATAGGTATACTTTCACTTTGCAACTGGGAAACGACCAGGGGCGGATTTGAACATATAATAGGCTAACGCCTAGGGGGGCAAATTTGGAAGGGTGGTAAATTTTGGACGAAAGGAATTGAAAGAGTTTTAAACACAGAAGCTTGAGGCAACTTTAAAAACAATAAACTTTTTTTTTCGTGTAGCAAATTAGCAGTAACTGATATGCGAGTTGTCACAGTGAATTAATTTGAAATTCTCTGGACTCTTTGAAATTAAAATAGTTGATGATATTTCAAAGAAATTCACTCCAAATTCGCCCCTGGAAACGACTGGTTTACGAACCCATGTTTATTAATACTGTTCTGTTTATTACAGTACGTACCTAATACTACTGTAAAATTCGTAGCATGAATTTATGAACACCCAATGCGTAGTAGTAGTACATAAAATAACATGAACTGGAAACTTGTAAAACGATAAGGAAGAGAAGTAAATCTTACTTCACTATTCCTTAGTAGGTATATATATATTTTCTCCTCAGTAACATGAAAATCTTTTTTATGCGTCGATGATATTACGGTACAGTGGGTTTTATACGTAAGGAATTTTTTATCAGAGTAAAAATGCGAGATTATACCTGCCGGCGCGCTTTGTGGGCTGAATACCATCACCGTGTTCCCGATGGTAGTAGTGAAATCCAGGAATCCATAGACGGTTTGTGTAATAAAATCATCGTTTACAACCGCTGGTTTGATTACTGCAGCAGTCTCGGCCGGATGGCTCTTGTAAACTTGGGCCGAGCATTCTGTAACTAAAAGTGAAACCAAATATTCCATAACTACGCTGGTTTTCCCACGGCGAACAATTGACAGCTGGAAATGGCCCTTGCGAGACGTAACGACTTTATGCAATGCGTTGCGTTACGATGGGATCAAGTTCAATATGTATATTAGGGTGGTTCTTAATTTCGACTTTTCAATTTTCTTCGGGGCACCCTCCAGAATAGTTGCAAATAATTAAAAAAAATCCGTGTAAAGTTTGAGCTCGATCGGATGAAGGGAAAGGGTGCCCCTGGGCCTTTAAACATTTAAATCATTATTTAACAACTCGCGAAGTCGATTTTATATAATATACTCCAAGTTATTGATTAAATAAAAAAATATGTCAAACAAAAGTTGTAGATCCGGACAAGGAGCATCTATTATGTTCTATTACTTTTTCTCGTGCGACAAACAGTTTTCGATAAAATTCAAAATTTGAGGGAAAAAAGTTTTTTTTAGTTTTTCGGACTTTCATCGAAAACCGTTTGTCTCGCGAGAAAAAGTAATAGAACATAAAAAATGCTCCTTGTCCGGATCTACAACTTTTGTTTGACATATTTTTCTATTTAATCAATAACTTGGAGTATATTATATAAAATCGACTTCGCGAGCTGTTAAATAATGATTTAAATGTTTAAGGGCCCAGGGGCACCCTTTCTCGTTATCCGATCGAGCTCAAACTTTACACAGATTTTTTTTTAATTATTTGCAACTATTCTGCAGAGTGCGCTAAAGAAAATCTTGAAAAAATTGTTACCAAGAGTAAATAAGAGCCACCCTAATGTATATTCACGAATCCGAGTGAATTCCAATATGTACAAACATTTCACCTCGTGGGATTCGTGGGGTTGATAAATAGGATATCATAAAGATTATACTTGAAAGTACAGGTTCCATTTCTCAAAGTACTTATAGAGAGTTCGAACCTATAAAAATATTGTTTTTCGTTTTCCAAGTACTCGTGAACTGTTCGAAACTATTCAGTCAGATTCGAACCTACTTTCAACATACTTCATCCCAAGACTTTACGAAGTTTCTAACGTCACTCGCCAATCAATCATTTAAAGTAAACTCACGAGCGTTCAGGAGCAATGTTCGTCCCCGAAATCTCGAACCGGAATAATTTTTGCTTACGTAGTTGCATTGGCAATTGAGCAGATACGTCGCTCGTCTGCTCCTCGTCGAGATTTAAATTTCAATCGTTGTTAATTTCGGCCACGAAAGGCGTGTCAGAATTTTTTAAGCAACTCGATGCTGTAACGAAAGCGCGAGCACGCCGCTGCTTACGAATTAAAGTCCTTTACATTGCAGAACAGTACGTGCATACGCGTACGATCTGCCTAGTACGTGGCAAGTGTGGGAAAGAGTAGCCATTTGGTAATAAAGAAACGCCTCAGGCATTCGTACTGAAACCTTTTGATGAGCACGCTTTACACTGGATGGAGGCGTTACGAAAAATATATACAGGGTGCTCCAAAGACGTATTACCGGGGGCGGATTTGTATACGAACTAAGAGCGGCAAATTTTGGGCGGAAAAAAATTCAAAGAGTTGTTTTTACCTGTAACTTTTTATTTTCTAAATTGTAGTCTAAATTTAGTTTCTAAAAATCTCTGTCTATTTACTCTAACATCTTCAAACACAGAGGCTGGGGGAAATTTAAAAAAGGATTCACATTTTTGCATGTTGCAAATTAGCAATAGCTCGTATTCAATTAATTCTAAAATTGTGTCCACTCTTTTAAATTAATATCTTCGATGATATTTCACGAAAAGGGCGACTGACGATGGTTAGCCTAGGGGTGCCAAATCTCCAAATCAAAATAGAACAGTTTTTTACTGTTTGCAAAAGTATCGTGACATAGGCGATCATCATTTTGAATGTTTTTAACGTTTATTTAAATAAGATTCTTTATGCTCAGGGGTGCTTATTTGAAATTTGAATAACATTATTCTAGGTCGTTGACCTCCTCTTGATATCGATTGACGTCAGACGAAGAAGAAATTATAGCTAGTTTCGTGTCGAGATCTTCTCCCTTGTCGCATTTCAAGTGTATATACTTTAATTACACGTGTAATAAAAGGTGAAATGATTTTCGATAATCTGAGGCCTGGGTTACAATAACGATAACAAAATGAGGCGTTGAAATTGTGCGTGTGTTGTTCTTTATTAACATAAGTACTGAATGCTTCGATAGATACTAGATAGTCTGGGAAGACGAGAAGAGAAAAGGCCGATGATTGATTTCAGAAAGCGAGCTACACTATTAGCTAATCGCAAGTGACTAAGTACTTTTCCACGCAATTAGTATTTAAAGGGCCACGAATACTCACCGTATATTAAAGATATGGCAATAACGAAGTATTTCAACGTCATCGTGTTCAGTCTGATTTCATTCTTCGTCAACGCATGAATCTTCACTCTGAAACAAAATAAAACAACCAACATTAATCTTATACTAATTTGTAAAAATAGATCGGAATTTAGTGGTGAATTCAGAGTTTCTTTATAATCAACCCAAAAATCATAATTTTAATCATAATTCGTTGAATTTCCGAGTTGGGGAGCGTCCCTTTTTAGTTGGAGCTTCAAAGGGGATTTGCGCCTTGTTGAGCCGAAAAAATAGGTAATTCTTTGTGAATTTTTTTACAAAAACGGCTCGACAAATTAATTTGAGGTTTGGCAGGCTGTTTTATTGTATCTTGAACTATTGTTCTGAATTTTTGTGTGACAGTAGAAAAAAAAATATGGCAGGTACAAAAAGAGCATTGAAAAATAATCGTAAAAAATATGCATTATATACGACGCTACAGATGGATCATTAAAAAGGCTTTTTGAGAAAAAGTTTCTATTGTTTTGCAGTGATAACTCAAAAACGGAGGGTTCAATCGATTCAAAACAAATTCGAGGATCTTCACAAAATGTGTAGTTTCGGACCAGACCTAAATTAAAGTTAATGAAAACTCTTATTCTTTACGAAAATAAACTAAGACCTCACCTTTTGGGGCTTGGGGGATGGTAAAACCTCATCAATGAGATCTCAATGGGGTTTCAGTTTATTTTCATAAAGAATAAGAGTTTTCATTAACTTTAATTTAGGTCTGGTCCGAAACTACACATTTTGTGAAGATCCCCGAATTTGTTTTGAATCGATTGGAACCTCCGTTTCTGAGTTATCCCTGCAAAACAAACGAAACTTTTTCTAAAAAGCCTTTTTAATGATCCACCTGTAGCGTAATATATAATGCATATTTTTGACTACACAAACAATTTTTTTAATGCTCATGATGTTAATAAACTTCGTGCCAAAGAACAAGACTCAGTTTCAATTGGTTTCTTTGCAATTAATTGAAACAGAAATGCTTCATTTTAGACAGGAACGACTGCCAAGTACCCTTAAGCCCGCGAAGAGCTTCGTCGGCTTCAATTATTCCAAGTATTCTTAAGCACATATTCAATCTCAATCTTCAAATTTAAATCACGCTTGCTCGAGTGTCTGCAGCAAATTACAAATTGCAATTGCACAATCAATTGATGTGTAACTCATCGCGGCATTGTACTTTCCCTTTTCCTAAAACCAACGCCGCGCCGGGGGATTCGTTTTTCGAAGGACAGGACGTTCAGCTCGCGCTCGTGGCGTTCGTACGAAACTCAAAAGCTGTTTACATAATATACACGTGGTAATGAAAGAATGTGCGAAAGTCTCTGAACGCTATTTTCAGATGCCATAAACTTCACAGCCACCGGCATCAACATAATGGGTCCTGTGCAATAATTGTCCTAAACAAATATCCTGTACGTAATATGTCACGCGAGCCGTTCGATCGCGAGGGAATATTCAGGAGATGGGATTATAAACAATCGGGGAAAAGTGTCGGTTGCGTCAGGCGCGGGAATAGTGTTGGTACTGTAGGTGCAACTGCAAGCAGGTGGATGATATGTTATTACTGAAGCATCTGCAGGCATCTCGGCCTGATGACTCAGAACTCTTCATTAAGCGCTGCTACGTATTAATATTTAGACACGTTTGTACACAGAACGGACATTTCTTCATATTCATGTATTATTAATATTATTATGCGTTACACGATAATTCATGAACAGCAGATGGTATACTAACAATAAGAAATTTTGTACAAGATCCACGTAACAATTGAAACTTAAATAGATACAGATTTTAAACAGGTGGTTGCGATGCTACATACAGGAAAAAATCAAGAATAATTTTTTGAATTTTGAGAATTAAAATTTCATTTCAATCGAGAATTTTATTTTCGACTTATCTTTGCCCAAGAAATTACTGAGGAGTCGTAACGTGATCTGGATAATAAATACTTCCCAAATTGCACACATGCCAAATCTTTGGAAAAAGTTTTTTCCTAGCTTTTCGTTTGATCCGAGCTTTAAGTGGCGTGTGCATGTAATTAGGGTGAGTGTTTCGGGCACAATGCACCATTGCGGTATGCGATACAGCTTCGGAACGTATGAATGGCGTCCTCATGATGCACGATCTCATCACGCACACTTATAAAGTCGCGCGCCGTTAAGAAGCCAACGAAATTATTGCATAAGAGCTGGCAGCGTTGGTAATCGGTTAGCGTGAAACAATAGTAAAAGGCGATACCGTTCCAGCTTGGATGCCTAACGGGCATGACTGGAATTCGTGATTTCAGATCGATTCGTTGAACTTCAAGGAGCATGAATTACTTCCTCCCTTGGAAAGCTTACTTCTTTGACAAAACCTTGCACAGTTTTTTTTAAAAATGTACTAGCAAAGTGTTTGCAGAAGCTCTATGTAAAAGAATCACTATTTATCCATTAAACTTACTTTATGAATTGTAAATAGGTATGCAAAGCATCAGAAACAGAAGTTTGCTGCGAAAGAAAATTAAGAAATGTCGATGGGGATGATTAGCAAGCTTTAAAATAAACATAATTGTTTATGTAGCCATTTTGAAATATTCTCTATGATTTTCAGAGTAACTCATGGTGCTTGTTGGTTTAAAGAATCGGGATTTCGATAAGGTATACTTGCAAACTGGTATAAGGCAGAGTTGGGCATTAACTAAATAAAAAAATTATTTAAATAACGGATCGAATTAAAGTTACTTTAATTTTATTCGTTATTCAAGGATCGAATAAGCCGGGTTAGGTTTATTAAAGTTGAAGTTAAAGTTAAAGTTAAAGTTAAAGTTAAAGTTAAAGTTAAAGTTAAAGTTAAAGTTAAAGTTAAAGTTAAAGTTAAAGTTAAAGTTAAAGTTAAAGTTAAAGTTAAAGTTAAAGTTAAAGTTAAAGTTAAAGTTAAAGTTAAAGTTAAAGTTAAAGTTAAAGTTAAAGTTAAAGTTAAAGTTAAAGTTAAAGTTAAAGTTAAAGTTAAAGTTAAAGTTAAAGTTAAAGTCAGAGTTAAAGTTAAAGTTAAAGTTAAAGTTAAAGTTAAAGTTAAAGTTAAAGTTAAAGTTAAAGTTAAAGTTAAAGTCAGAGTTAAAGTTAAAGTTAAAGTTAAAGTTAAAGTTAAAGTTAAAGTCAGAGTTAAAGTTAAAGTTAAAGTTAAAGTTAAAGTTAAAGTTAAAGTTAAAGTTAAAGTTAAAGTTAAAGTTAAAGTTAAAGTTAAAGTTAAAGTTAAAGTTAAAGTTAAAGTTAAAGTTAAAGTTAAAGTTAAAGTTAAAGTTAAAGTTAAAGTTAAAGTTAAAGTTAAAGTTAAAGTTAAAGTTAAAGTTAAAGTTAAAGTTAAAGTCAGAGTTAAAGTTAAAGTTAAAGTTAAAGTTAAAGTTAAAGTTAAAGTTAAAGTTAAAGTTAAAGTTAAAGTCAGAGTTAAAGTTAAAGTTAAAGTTAAAGTTAAAGTTAAAGTTAAAGTCAGAGTTAAAGTTAAAGTTACAGTTAAAGTTAAAGTTAAAGTTAAAGTTAAAGTTAAAGTTAAAGTTAAAGTTAAAGTTAAAGTTAAAGTTAAAGTTAAAGTCAGAGTTAAAGTTAAAGTTAAAGTTGAGAACTTTATTCGACGTTGAAAAGTTCGACAAATAAAAAAATTAACCTTACTCGACACATGACGAATAATTTTTTACCTTTTATTCAGCATTCGAACTTGTTATTTAAAACAAAATTTTGCCCATCTCCGATATAAGGTCGATAAAACTAAACCAGTATTGGAAGAAGTATCGCGAGTTCATAACCCGTTCCTTTCACTCGTGTTCTCCCAAGATATTGCGGCAAGGTGTTCATATAATCTGCTCGCTCGCGGTGAAAAGCGCGAGCAATCCCAGATACGCGCGTTTCTATCGCGAAACGCTCCAATAAAACGGGAAAGGAAGCGCGATTCTTAACAAAGGATTATTCGTTACACACTTGCTAGTGGCTAGCCATATTCTTTTACATAATTTTCATGGCACACGCTTGCTTAATAAAATCAATTTTGAATAACGTATCTACAATATACGGGGTGTTCCTAGAATTTAGGCTTCTTACGAGAATCTTATAAAACCGAGATATTTTACCGCTTAATGAGTTTTACCTTTTTGTGACCATGCCTTTCTCATCATCTTAATGGTCCTTCTTTTTTAAACGCACTTTTTCTATCACACGGAACTATACATTCCTTTTTTTTATACGGTTGAATTAATAACCAATGAAGCTTAAATAACTGCCATTATAACGGCAGTTATACCTTTATTAACAGATAAAGAGAAACGAGTAGATACGTTTTCTTACCTGCAGGGGTTTAACAAAAGCGTGTCGCCATGTTCGCTACCTGTTCTGAGAATGCAGTGCTACAACCTGCTAGACACCAGAACTATTTCCAGCCAACATATTCTACTTTCTTTATTTCTTTTGCCCCTCACTTTTATTTAACACGATGCAAAAAGGCACAATTATATTCCTTCTATCTAGAAAAGAACTTTACTTAGCATCCCATTCCTGAGATGCTATCCAGGAAATGATAATTTCATGCAGAGACTCTGGAAACGTAAACTATACCAGAATTTATTCAATTTCCATTCAAATTCGATACAAACAGCGAAGTATACACTCTTCGACGTGGACTCGTCATAAAACAACCGTTCAGGGGATCTGAAGCTTCAACTCTTACGTAACAGTGGAGGTAATTTAGTCCAGAAAAAGAGTATTTACGCATCGTGCCTAGTGTTTGAAGTGAATACAGAGGTACAGACACTTTTTGCAATGGATTTCGTAGAAATCTATTAATTTCTTTCACTAACGCCCGTGCTCTGTTTACAAAATATGACGTATTTGGGAAACGGGTTAGCGGAAGAAACCGAAATTTCTACTCGCGGTAATTCAAGGACTGCCGAGTACCGAGTTGAGTCATACCGTAACTTCCATAGTAAGGAGTGGCCTCACAAATACGGCTCCATACCACTGTAATATCGCATACCCGAGTGGAACACGTCCGAAGAAACGTTAACCGAATGTTGCACATTCGGTGGCCAAGGATCGATGCTTTATTCGGTGCTCGACAGTTAAACGCATCACAGTGGGCATCCACCAAGCCATATTAATAAAAATCGATGCCATAAGTGTTATTAATATAACCAAGTTACTTGTGGTCGGGAAAGGGAGACTTAATTTGTTTACTGGCGATGGTCACCTACTTTTTACAAACGGTTCGAATTTCATTATTGTTCATCATTAGGAACAGTCGCATTGTGCATGAATTCTCGACAAATGAACGTTTCGTTACTTCTGGTTCTAAATTAATTTTCTTTTTAATTTCTGTATGCATCTTTGACAAATGAACGTTTCATTATTTCTGCACAACTTTTTGTGTCTTATCTTGGGTTAGCTATTGTTTTAGCTTCATCTAGTGGATTCAGG
Organism: Andrena cerasifolii; assembly: GCF_050908995.1. Classification (NCBI taxonomy): domain Eukaryota; kingdom Metazoa; phylum Arthropoda; class Insecta; order Hymenoptera; family Andrenidae; genus Andrena; species Andrena cerasifolii. The sequence goes on along the minus strand of NC_135119.1, from coordinate 20,785,238 downwards.
GGAGGATTTGCGATTTTCGGGAGGGGTGGGGGTCGCATAGGCGAATCCAAGATTTTCTGGAGGGGAGGGGGGCGTAGGTCTGACAAATAAACCAGGGACCTTTCTGATTTTTTCCTGCTAAATGAAAGAGTGTTTTTTTGGTATCAATTTATCATATTTTCCCTCATATTGCTAAGTTAAAATAAGTATTTTGCAAATTGAAATATGTATATCTGCCTTGAGAGGGAGGGAGTGGCTGTATCCGCCACTGAGTGGATTCTGTGATAGATCCAGTAGATTTAGTTTATGTAAGAGCTCTGTGACAATCCAAGCTCTTAGTGTTGATGTAACGTCTGTTTTATAAATTCAAAGACAAACTTGTTGCCAGAATTCTGACAATAATTTTATGAACCGTAACAGAACAAAGAGTCATTACACCTCAGAGTATGCGAGTAATTAATCAAGTGAGTTGAAACAGTAATTCCCTCGGATTTACGTGAAACAGAATTATCGACTCCTCGTTTGGATTTGCAAGTCGTCTTACTAATCTTTAATTTGACAACCCTGTCTTAAGATTAACTTCGTTAATGTATTCGCATTAGGGTTACGAGGTGCTGAGTATCTTTCCGCCAAAGATCGCGAGCGTTCAAACGTAGTCTGCCCGTGTTGGGAATTTTAAATAAGGAATTCTATTAATCACTGTAACGTGTAACGGTCCTCCTGTGTCCTTCGAAATCGTCCTCGAGTGGAATTACGCTCTAACCACTGCCTCGTCTAGCTTATTATGAGATAATACTGTTAAAGCAAATCGCACTTATGTAAAGAACCGTGTTGCCGCGAGCACGATATCGATGGTAATTATTAAGAAAAAATTTACACTTCGTTGTACGCATCTTTGAAAAGACAGATATATCCTCTATCCTGGAAATAACACTCTGGTCTCAAGAATACGTAGAATTTGTTCCAAGTATATTAAAAAATCGTTGAATATAACGCACTTTCCTACTAACACGAATTTTAGGGCGCTCCTTAGTGGAATTTAAAACTAAAACCACACACGTTGCGATGTCACATGTCTCTGTTAATTATTACTGAGTATTGAAACTATTTAGAGTGCTTTAAATTCATTTTACGTGGACAGTTCTTGGCGGCAAGAAAATAATCTTAACAGTCAACGGTTAGTAATTATTGTAATTTGCAGAGGTAAACCTAGATCACTTGATCACTCTAAGTAGTCTCACAGTTAGTGTTCCTGATTTCTCTATATTTTTTGTTTCTCGAGAAATCGGAAATGAGATCATAATTCTTGAGAATTCTCGAGAAATTGAAAACAATATTGCAAAAATTATATTTTTGGAATAATGTTGATAATATTCACCAAAAACATCCTGTCTAATTTATACAAAACTTGTGTAAATATCGTGTCTCACGTGAAACTTTAATCTCACAAGGCAATAATTTCATTCCCAATTTTGTTATTGTTTTAATTATTTTGTCATCAGTTTCGCGAAATTAGGCTCTCGCGAGATAAGTTTCACGATATATTTTCAAAAATATCATCCCTCGCGACTATTTCCATTATTTATTATTATTATTATTATTATTATTAACGGGAAACCCTTTAGTGTACAGAGATACAAAATTATTACCATTATTACATAGAAAGATAAAAATAAGAGAAAGAAATAAAAAATATATATATAAAATAATAACATAAAATAAAATAATAAAGATAAAAATGCCTAATCACGGAGCAAGAGAAAATTTACATTTAGTTGTTGCTGGGATTTTTGTCCCGCGATAGAAAAGTCTCGTGTAAAATCCCATCGTGGATTCGCCCCCTAAGGGTTGAAGAGGACGTGTCGCCTAATTAAGAAATCCTCTCTGAGGAGGATATAAGCTACCATATGTGCTATTGGATCGTTATAAAAGGGAGATGCTAGTATCATTCTTGCACACCGCGGTGCGTGGGAATTTCTATTCAAAACGATATTAAATTCCTCTGAAAACTTTCACTTTCACCGTGAAATCGAAGTGACCGAGCGGGCAACCGAAGTTCACGAGATTCCGCGAGCTTTGGAGAAGGTTTTCGACGTTGCAGACAGATGTACGTATCTATATCCCGTTTCGATTGCACCTATGTCCTGTATTTCCTCGTTTGGCGCAACGCTGGCAGAAGTATGCGTTTCGCAAAGGAAAAAGTGAGCGGACAGCCGTGTCTCGAGGCGTTCACATATCCCCCTAGAGCAATTTCAAGCTTGGATTTATGTCGCTCGATCACGTGAAACTTTCCGCATGAGCTGAACGAGAACCACATTAACGAGCGCTATCCGCAAACTTAACCCATTATCTGCCATTGCTCCAGTTTCGACGCACCGCTGCCTTCTTGTCGCGAACCTGCTCACTACACTGTCCTGCAATTAGTGTAGCATCCCTTGCAACTAATTAATTTCATCAAAAAGGAAGCCCAAGTCAATTAAATTTCACTCGAATAATAAAATCTGATAAACTTCGTTCTGGGGAACCAAAAATTTGCCATCCATTTTCGTGACAAAAGTACAAATTTTAAGTTTAGAAAATCATTTGCCATTTAAAAGCCAAATCTCTTAATAACGTGTTAAAATTACGTCTAGGAAATAATTTTTAAATCACGAAACAAGATTCTCGCTTTGTGACTGTATTGCGTTAGGTCGCTTGAAAAGTTCGTTTATTCAACCTCTTTATTAACAATTAATGTGCCGGTACTTTATATGTAACCGGTCGATTGACCGGCTAGGAAATAAATTGTCATAAAGTCAAATTAATGCAGAATTTTTCAACGGAGTTTAAAACCGGTCATTCGACCGGGCGTGGTACGTTTAGTGTTAAAAGTACAAATGTATTAATATTTTTTTAACAACGTACGTTACTTGGCTACATATGTATGACCTTTTGCTATTTTTCTGGTAAAAGTACAAGTAGGTGTGGTAAAAAAGAGTAAATAACACTGCTTAATAGTGAGCGAAAGAGCTTCTGCAGCCACCTAATAAATATGAAAGAAAATCTTGAGTTTGCATTAGGTACAATTCTCCGCTTTGGTATAAAATTTTATTCCGAGGTATCGCACACGCCGATTTTGACGAGCCTCCGCAGATTTGCAGAATAGTGAAAAATATTTGGCACGTAATTTTTGTTATCGGGAATCGTTCATGCTGAAGGGGTGAAAACAGCCCTTAAAGCTCGGAGTCGAAAACATATTTTCGGAAGTATCTCGAGAACTATTAGGCGTGGGACAAATTTTTCTTTTGAAGTGTCAGTTTTTTAAAGACGAATCCTGCTGAGATTTTAGAAAACTTCAGAAAATATGTTTTCAACCTCGAAGTTTAGCTCTTTCCACCCCTTTAACGCGAAGATTGCCGATAATAAAAAGATACTAAAAATGATAAAAATATTTTTCAGTATTCTGCAAATCTACAGAGTCTCATCAAAATCGGCGTGTGCGGGTTCGATATGTTCCCATATAAGGCGAATAAACAGATAACCATGAAGGTCTTTGGTCTCGCAAAGCTCAGGCGCTGGGAGTTCCGTATGGTAATGCGATAGGAAATTTCGCAGGTGTAATTGACGACTACGATGCGGGCTCGATAAAGCTTATATGGTAATCCCCGTTCAAGAGCAGCTAATCTGATGAGCTCGCGTAGTAATGCAAAACAAAATTCCTGCATCCCTGCCATCCGGTCGTTGCCATCTGCTTCAAGGGTAACCGGCTAAAAATGTATGATTTTCTGCGATGGTACGAGACAGCCCGGTCGTGATATCGAGGCGAGCTCTCGTTCGAATAAGCTATTCCTTAAAGGAGATAGTCGCATTTACATGGGCAACGAGGGTCCTCCGCGATAGAACTCATGAATACGGGGATTTTCGTTTGACACTTTTACTTGCTACGCCTCCAAGTCTTCCATTAGACGAGACGATGAGAGATAAGCTCTTTCGTGATTTAACATTTAACTGTTTAAATGTATTTGGGAGAAGAAATCAATTTTATAAAAAAGACGGTAGGTATGTTGTATACCAGTGTTTCTCAACCTATGGGGTTGCGATCTATATTTCATCGCGTTGAATTATTAATGGCTCACGAATTATTTATCTGTCAAATGCGGACGAAGAATGGAGCATCATCTTACGACGACTGGATGTACCTAAGTTTAAAAATGAGAATAGCGTTAACAGGGCGGATTTGTGTACAGGCTAAGTAGGCTAAAGCCTAGGGCGACAATTTTTTGGGAACCATAAATTTTTGGGAGCGATAAATGTTTGAGAGCGACAAATTCTGAGCGAAAGAAATTGGAAAATGTTTGAACACAGGGGCTTGAGGAAACTTTAAAAAGAAGTTACGTTTTCATGTAGCGAATTAGCAAAATGTGAGTAGCCATATTGAATGTCCTCCCTTTCTCCTGATGCCCTAAGCACGTGCTTATTTTGCATATTAGTTCACCCAGCACTGGAATTAAAGGATATAAAACAGCCAGCAGTGGAATCAGTCGATAGTCAGACAAAACGTTACATTTTGGATTTCGACTTACCTGGACTTCGTTCTCTCTAAATTTAAATACAAAGTGCGCGTTTCTGTTTAAATTGAAGATATTTCGTGGCCCGTAGATACTACGTCTTCTAATGCACGATACTTGTTCGATTACCATACAAGATTGTTAAGACAGTTTCACTGCTTAGCCAACTCTGTTCTATGATAATCGCGGTAGGTGTTCCCATGGAACTTATGGAAACGACGCGCGTATCCTTTTCCTGGCTAATTTAGAATCGCAAAAGACGCGGCGAGGAATTCTTCCACGTCCCCTTAAAAACCACGGCCATATATAATTGCCAGCCGTCCGTACGCGTGGTACTGTCACTTCCTCGAATATGTTAAAACCGGTCATCAATGGAGAACGGGATTTCTGGCCAAGATCCAAGATCATGGTCATTCGGCTGACCATCGACCGGTTCCAGCACCCGCTGTTATGCCTTTCTTAATCCTACTTTCGCACCACCGAATTTCGCTGACAATCATCCACGTGACTCCACTCTCCCTGTTCACTTTCTTCAACTCGCCCATCGCAATAACGAAACCCCACTATCGATTATTTAGCGAATTAAATTTTAGGAAATATATACTTTCGAAGGGGACAGTCTCGATTGTACGACACGTTCTTCTGAGACGGGGTGGATTGAAATTTATGGAAGCAGAGGGTGTACTTTTAATCGAAATCAGTTTTTTACGGAGGGAACGTTTATCAAGAAATGTGATAAGGAATAGTTTAAAATTTGATGGTTTTTTAAACTGTAGTTATAGATAGCGTTTCATATCGTGTAATTGGAAATTAATTCCTCGATTTAATTATGGACAGAGAGTGGAGTTGGGGTATTATTGTGCTACTGTGTCACTAATGACGAATATGATATGTAGCAACATCCACTTCATTAGGGTATTGTAATTTGTAGTCTCCATGTGACAGAATTTTTACGTAATCTCGTTAGGCAATCCTACTTCTATGGAGGAACAATAACAGGAGGATTCTGTGTAATCGAGCTCGCAAATCTGTCGAGTATGGGTGCACTTGACATAGAATCAGAATTGCTACCATCTTTGAAAACATGGTAATGGATTTTGACGTGTTTCAAATACTAATCCGTCCTCTAAACAGAATTTAATTTTGTGAATAAATTCGCAAAATAAATTCGAGAAATAGCACGGTTTAATTTCAGTGGTATCCTAAAAATACTAGGTTCCCTTTGAACCACAAGCAACTTAATTAAAAGTATACTAAAAAAAAAGTACTGCTACTCCTTTTATCATCATAAGTAAATCCAAGAATGCTTAAAGAATTTTAATTGTTAGTTTTAATATTCTTATGGTATAATAATATTCTCTGCAACGCGTGGTCCCAGGCACGTACCTTCGAAATAACATATCTACTGCTCCATAATCGTAATTCTCAATAAGAAATAAAATTAAAATGCACTTTAATACGCAACACTCCCAATTAATCATCCTCAAAGAAACTCTTAACAGATTGCGTTCGATTTTGCACACTTTTGATACAGCGATAATGGAAAGCATCGCCATTTGAAAGCTACTTACAGGCACGAGGAGTGGATGGTCAGTGAAAAGCGAAGGATTCGTGATTTACAGAATTATGGGCGGAGCAGTATGTCGCGATCAATTGAATGCAGCAGGCGCGTCAGCCACAATTCCGCGGAACTTCGTAATATTTATTACAGCCGTGGTTAAACGTCCTGCTATTGTGAGAATCCTTAGGAAAGTACTTTCCCATGCATGGTAACTTCTTCCACCGTCAAGAGGAAAGGTTAACAAGAGATGGCTGAGGCTGCTAGTTGCTGCAAGGTAGGTTACGATCGACTATTTAATCTAACGCACCCTTATGAACAGAACGAACACGCGTCTTGAGGAAACCGATCTACACTGAAAGCTGCCTGGAAGCTGCCTCTTATGCAACACATTTGCGTATTAGAATTTGAAAGCCCAGTCAGCTGGACCTCCCAAGAGGAGACCTGATACAGTGGAACCTCCATTGAATGAGGGAATTCATTAAGGGGAGGTTCCAGTGTAAAAGTCGATTTTTTTTATTTCATTTTTCGAATGTTCAACCTTTTGGGAATACTTGTTTAAAAGGATTTGTTGAAATTCGTAAAATGGGTAATACCCGGCCACTCGGCACTCACGTAAAACTTTAAACGCGTTTTTCTCGAAATAGTGTTCTCAAAACGGTGGGACCTGTATCTCCAAAAGTTATTATCCGATTCGACTGAAACTTTTTTTATTTTTGAAGAATATACTTCTGGCTAGGATGGAAACCAGAAAAAAATACAAAAATTGAAAAATTATAATTTTCAAAGGCGTTGAAAGACGAAAAATATAGGGGAAAAGGGATATCAAACTTCAAGTGTCGTTATTTTCTTAAAAAATGTCATTTTGCATTTTTTGTCTGGTTTCCCCCCTAGCCAGAAGTATATTCTTCAAAAATAAAAAAAGTTTCAGTCGAATCGGATAATAACTTTTGGGGATACAGGTCCCACCGATTTGGATGAATTTTTTGACGCCTTGACTTTAACGACTCCCCAGTGCCGTCTGTAATGATTAATTATAAAACAAAAAATATATTTCTATAATATAAGACATCCTTAATACAATGCAGAAAGTCCCATTAAATTATATATAGTAGTTTTCCTTTAATTAATTCCTAAAGATCACCTATTTTTTGGGGCTCTAGACCGAAACCTCCCCTTAATAGAGTGCTCACTGCTTTGATAATGATCGACAATAAGTATCAATAACAAAAATGAAAGACAATATTATAAAATGGTACCGTTTTTATACTTTGAGAGACTTTTAATACCACGTAGTAATCATAGATTTTCCGATACCATATTGTATGGATTAATATAAGTATCTATGCTGATACACCCTCCCTTTCTCTTTTCTAATTCTTGTTAAGCTCTCGCCTGATTCTAACTCGTAAATCATCTCGTGTTTCCATAGCTAGCATGGGACGTTTCCACTCTGACGCCATTCATGTATAATTAGCCTCGCAGTGAATTGTTAGGGTCAGAACTAGTATGGCCCCCCATAGAAGACTGTTTTAATGGAAGTGGTAATGTTCTACAAGAAGTGCCACTTGAATAATAGGATTTTCGAATAGTGGAGCACACGGATAACGGAGATTCGATTGATGCAGGCTCTACTTTACATTCTTTCTCTACGGTCGTTCTTTCTTCAAGTTCACGGTTGAATCTGGTACAAATATTTTGCCTGCCCGCAAGGTTAAGAATCATGGTCGGTCGAAATGCTTGCCACGTTTCCCTGGGATCGTATTTTTTTATTCCCGAGGACAAGTATTTTTATTTGAACAACTGGTATCGCGCGAGGACTTCTGGAATCTGGTCGTCGCACCGGAACAACCTGCGTCAGCAGATTGTAAGAAGAATTGCATTCCGTTGCAGTTTTTCTAAATTGAATGTGAAAATGTTAAGAATTTAGCAACTCGTGAATTAACATATACAAGTAATTATTTTAATAAGGTATAAAGTTTTAGGCAGCACTTAAACGTAATTATGTTAATATTGTTAATGGTGTTAGTAAAAATTAATTTTTAAGCTACCGAATTTCACTTGATTCAACGTATCGTTGATTATGCTAATCTTCTTTAACAAGATCGTAAAGCAACATATACATTCGCAATTGCCTGATTAATGTGACCAAGATACTGAATTTAAGATTGACTACTGTCGTCATTACCCATTCCTTTAATTCTTTCCTGCGATTCAGGTTAATTTCGGTAAAATCTGGCTCCAAGATTCAAACATTATTTAATTTACATGGAAACCTCCGGTTCCCCGTTTCTAAAAATTTAATCCCTCCACCTTCGTCGTGATCCGACCTTAGAAAAATTTTCCACTCCCAAAGTTCCACAATTTCAACTCTCTCTGCTAATTAACAAACCGTGCTTGTTACTTGTAAAACCGTGAATTTATAGCGTTGCAAAACCGAAGATTGCGTAGCGACAACGTAGATGCCATTTATGAGTTTTGAATTTAATTAGAAGCTGTCTCGCAAGATCGTAAAGTCGTATCGGGGGTGATAATTTAATTAAGAGGTTCATCGGAACCAGCAAGGAGCTGCGTTTCGTGAAATCTCCCTAGCAGGCACTGTAACCAAACGTGGACGCAGACTTCGGTGGTTGTAACAGCGATTCTCACATTAAGAAGCCAGCCGTGTTATCCTGCGAGCGATCGTTGTTCGAAAGTGGTTCCCAGGGAATGCGTTTGTTGCGAGAACAATTGCCGAGGATCTTCCAATTGTCAAGAGCCAGTTCACATCTGGCGATTAGATAACTCATTCTGAATTCCGTGCTTCTACGCATGCTGCTAGTATTCACGATCTTCATTCCAGCGACACAACGCTGCGGATTAACCAGTGTATCACTGGTTGCGAAGATCTCTCCCTGACGAACAAGTTTCATCAACTAGGGACCTTCCAGCGCTCGGATCCGATGTCGTCGAAGACCAGGATTGATTTTAATTATACTTATACGAAAGGAGCGAAAAGAAAGTCGATTTTCTAACCATTTTCTGCATCGAAACCCTGCCAGCGCCATATATGCAACGCATGGTTTATGTTTTATGTATTTTCCTTTACAATCTTCACCGTTCAAACATAACTTAACTCGCGCTCAGCCGTGTCCGCCGCGTACGTGAATATTTTTTAATCCTGTGCCGGCGTACAGGGGACGCGCATCGAAATTTTAAGTTCAAGCTTAGCGAGCTGCAAAATCTTTATGTTTAAGCATTTGCTTGAGTTTCTAAAAATTCACAGCGTGCCAATATTTTGTGTAGATCATATGTGAAGAGTCTGATAATCTTTGATTATGGGAGGAAACTTTGCATTGACACTATGGTATTACACTTGGAAATTGAAAGAGGCGAGCCCTCTCGCGTTCCTTGACATCTCCTACCGTTTAGTAGTTACTTAATTTACTGGTAATGTGGTATTTAGTAGATGATACAAGGGGGATTTAAACCCGAATTGGAGTTTAGATCGTTTGGGTTTCCCCCTCTCCAAAAGGGGAGACTCAAATTTGGATTTCCCCCGTCCCAAAAAAATTGGATTTCCACCTCCCCAAAACGAAAATTTGGATTCTTCACATCCCAGAACTCAAATTTGGATTTCCACCTCCCCAAAACTAAAATTTGGATTTTCCTCATCCCAAAACTCGAATTTGGATTTCCACCTCCCCCAAAACTAAAATTTGGATTTTCCTCATCCCAAAACTCAAATATGGATTTCCCTCATCCCAAAACTCAAATTTGGATTTCCACCTCCCCAAAACTCAAATATGGATTTTCCTCATCCCAAAACTCAAATATGGATTTTCCTCATCCCAAAACTCAAATATGGATTTCCCTCATCCTAAAACTCAAATTTCAATTTCCACCTCCCCAAAACTAAAATTTGGATTTTCCTCATCCTAAAACTCAAATTTGGGTTTTGATTCCCCCTTGTATCGTGTACTCTATTCAATTAATAATTAAAAAGCTCCGCGGTCCATAAGAAGCTGGTCGTAAATTTTTCAGGGCCCTATGCATAGATATTTATTATTATAAAATTTAGAAGTACAATATATATGCGTTTCTTTTTGGCACCGTACAATTTTGGAACTCAGCCCTGCAAAAGTTCACGCCGGCCCTTGGAAGAGCAATTTCCTGCAATTTCAATGTAAAACAGAATTATTTCTTACATTCCCACCCTTCGCAACCACCTTGATCGATCATGACGTGGGGAACCAGCAGACGGATAATGACAACTCTCGAAATGGCGTGGAACCTGTGTATGTTCTATACAACAGCGTCACGTGGAGCCTAGTTTTAGTATATTTAGCCTGGCAACGGGTGTATTTAACCCATAAAATTTTTTCCACCGTTTACGGAACCCAGGCGAGCGTTATTTTAATTACTTCCCGTTCGAGCGCGCACTTTTCGAGCGCCGAACGACCTGGATTCTTTTCCTCCGGTTTCTACCGAACACCGGACGAATCTCGATAGCGGAAGCTTGATTTCACCTCGGAGCTTCTCTCTTACGGCAAGTCGATTCTCCATTTTTAGTTTGTTACAACAGGTTGTCAGTGCAACGCCAAGTTTAACGCGATTCCGTTGCATCATAATCATAATAACTCGCCTGCGGTAAGCCTGAATACTTCCTAGGTCGATTTTATTCTTTCACCTTGCTTGCTCACTGGTCAGTGCTCTTTCCAATTTTTCCTTTTTTCAGATGAAGCGTATAATGAACTTTCAGCTGTGGCGATGCATATCAGTTTGCATGGGCACGAAGAAAGGTGAAACGCATCAATCTGTTGCGTTTACATTTTCGAAGGTGTGGCTGATGCATATGCAGAGGCTAAAGCGATAAAATTTCACTCTGAAATGTATCCGCTATGATATGACGAATGCTTTTCATGAATTATTTTGGCGATAATGTACAGTGGGTGGTCGAATTAATTATTAGAGCCACCTGCTTACATTGAAACAATTAATTTCTACATTTTTAAATAAAAGCCTAGTCACAGTGAATTTTTATTATTTTTTTTTTGTGAAGTTTTGATGTTTGCACTGCAGACAAAATTATCTGTCACATGGATACTTTTATTTCTGTACAAACACTGAAAAACATATTTTTTGTACAGTGGCTCTTATAATTTAAAAAATTGCCAACGAAAACCACAAAACACAACGAATCGCATGAGAAGTTCGGTATAGAATAGCTTAATCTGATCTGTTACTTCCGCTTTTCTTCCCCAGTTACAAATAAGAAAGAGAAAGTCGGGGCCCTTTCACTCTTCGGATCAGCAAAACATCATTTTTTAACTCTGTTCACATGTACACCACGTTCGATTCTCAATTATTTAAACGCCTCCACTAATATTAATCAAAAACGTGTTTCCCACATGCGAATTGAATTCACTGGCACTTGCTTAATTAAGACAAGCGGCTATAAGCGAGAGCAATGTTCACTGCCTTGCTCATTTCAGATAAACATTCCGGTTTCCCTCGCATTTTAATTAATTCCCAACACTACCGCGGCTCGAGTGTAGGCACTTACGAAATCTGAATCGCTGAAAGAACATTTTTGCGCACTTCCTTCGCACGTGTCATAATTATAATATCCCATGTTTATTTTCTAAGCCACCTTCAAGGTAAATGGGCTACAACTGATTAAGGAGTTAAATACCATTGACGGGTCGGAGGATAGGGCCATTTTTATGATATTTATATATATAAAGAAACGTCACATTTAAAAATCGAGACATGCACCGTGTTGTGGATAAATTAAGCTATATTCTCTTTAAATTTCTATTTCTACAACACGTGCATGTCTTTAAATAGAAATTTAAAGAAAATACAGCTTAATTTATCCACAACACGGTGCATGTCTCGATTTTCAAATGTGACGTTTCTTTATAGTGACTTAGGTGTGCAGTCCCTCAGCGTGGTCTTACCCAACACTACTACCTCTTGCAGGACTGTATTTAGAGAAGATCAGGACAAAACCGGGGCCCTAACAGAAAATAAAACAGAAATTGAAGATACGATTTATCATTATTAAATGACACCAATTAAGCTTTGCTACTGGCTATTAAAAATTTTCTCATATTAAATACAAATACATTTTAGTAAGGTTTATACACTGAATTAGAACAGTAGTGGAGAATTTATGAATCAATATAACAATTAATCAAAGCTTAATTGATGTCTTTTAATAATGATAAACCGTATCTTCAATTTCTGTTTTATTTTCTGTTAGGGCCCCGGTTTTGTCCTGGTCTCCTCTAAAAAGTGTCCGAATATTAATGCGAGCCACTGTAAGTCACTATATCTCGGATAGGCACTATACCTCCCATAGAGAAGTGGAGTTCTAAGCTCCTCGGAAACCAACCACTGAGGACCAGTCAGTGTCTCAACTGTCCCATTCCATCTGCCAGTAAAACACTTGTGTGGCATGACGGTCGAGAATTCCCCATTGATGACGTCACTGACAACATTGACAATGCCGAGTGAATTTCTGGGTGCTAAGGCCTCCGCGGTCTTCGCAACCTTCGCTTCGCGCAAACCGTCGCGCGGCCGAACGCTTCGCACCCTGTGATGCCAGATCGGGGACGGGTTCCCTCGAGAATTTCCCCCACCTCGCGCACACTACGCCGGAGCTGCGTGTTCGTGAGCTCGGCGCTTCGGAGTCCAACTCACGGACACGCAGCTCCGGCATAGTATGCGCGAGGTGGGGGAAATTCTCGAGGGAACCCGTCCCCGATCTGGCATCACAGTTCGCACCTCCCGAGCCGCGTGCTTTTCGATCCTGCCCACGAAAACGGCTATCGGCGGCTAGCGGGCTCGTAAAATTAGATAATATACGTCCCGATCGGCTCGAGCGTTCTGCGTCGATGCCGCTAAAATTGTGTTACATAAATTACGGCCCCCGCGCGCGCGCGCGCGCGCTGGGGCATTCGCGACGAGAGCAGTGAACGACGCGAACGTTCCCGCACGCAAAGTGCCGCACGCAAGTCCTTGTAAAATGTAAATGGTTCGTGGTCACGAGTAAACGTCAAACGCTGCACGTGTCCGTTCGCAAATATCCGCGCGGCGATACGGCGCACGTGACGGCGGCTTAGAAAGCAACGCGATCCGGAGGAATGTCAATTTGCCCGATCGATCACCAATGCCCTCGAATGGGAGGGGGCATGCCCACGGAGTAACGGGACCGTGTTTTCCATCGAAATGAAATATAGTTTCTCATTGTCACGCGTTATTGAATTTCTCGGCCGGTTTCTAACGCGCGAAAAAGTTCGAGGAGGAAGTCGGGCCTGCGCGGCAGCGGGTGTACCGCAGCGGTTGCGGTCGCGTCTGGGGGCACCGAAGTTCGGTGATCGGGGCGACCGAAAAATTGCGGAGGGTGGTTAAACCTGCTCTGCTCTTTTACCATTCTTCGCGTCGAAACGTGAATAAGATTGGTGTACTTACAGGGGAAATGAGTTTACTTTAACTTGAAGGATTAGGTATTATTTTGTGGTATTTGAATTGGTGGGACTGGAGGGAAATTCGAATTTAGGGGTGCCTGTAGATAATTGATTCCCAACCTGTGGGTCGCGGAGTGTTTTCTAGGGCCGCTAAGGTTATTTTTAATTGATGATTTTTAGTAGTTATTTGTTTTAATATGGCTACATTGACGTATTCTTTTAAGGGGACTAGGCAGTCGAAAAATCGATTTTTTGTGTTGAATTTTCCGGAAGTTTTCTATCTTTTCTGAATAAAATCCCGGAAGTTCTATCTTTTCATATTAAAATTCACAAAATCGTTGATTTGGCAGCTAAAAAGGTGAAGCGGTAACTTATACCGTCACCTTTGCCCGGAAACTTTAAACCCGTTTTTCTCGAATCTTTTCTCCTCCTCGTTTTGCCGTATTTGCGAATGAACGGAGGTTCAGATCGACTTGAAAAAATTGCGGGATGTGTAAAACATGTGCCATTCCACGCGGAACCTCTGATATAGTCCATAGAAATTCGAGATTTTGATAAAAATATTAAAAATCACCGGTTGGTTTTTAGCATCGCACAAACAAGAACAATTTTTTTCTCGGAAAAATCGCCGTTCTTCAGCCACCAATCCCATAATTCTGATTTAATCTTTGTGTTCTATAGGTTCCACTGGAAACTATGAATCCAGCAAACAAGAATCACACCTTTGACATCGGATTACGTCACATTTTAAGGCCGACATTAAGGCAAAACCACAGAAAAACGTTAAAATGTTTACCAGTCTCCAGCGCCATTTATAAAGCGCATATATATTTCATACCAATTATTTTCCAATCTGTATGGTCGTAATAAATATTGGGTAAAAGGATACATCTGTATTTGCTTTCATGCTTTTACAAATAAATAAAAGACAGAGTCCCTTTCTCGCGAAAAACGACTGCCTAGTCCCTCTAATGATGTAACACTGTTTTTACATAAATGAAAGGAAGGAAATATTTACCTTACCTTGTATCAGGGGGTGGGGTTGCAGGTTATTTAAATATAATAAAGTGGAATCGCGACTCAAAAAAGCTTGGGAAACACTGGTATAGATGGTTAGACCTGTACTTTTGCTGACTTTTAAACAATCTACTTTGCGCTCAATTAAAAGATAATTTGCCATGATGTATAATGAACGATTGCTATAACGAACAAGGTTCCAGAACGAATCCGTTCGTTGCAGGATACCCCACTGTACCAGCTAGCGATTTCAGAAACATTTCTGGGTAATCTATGTGCATTCGATTGAATAATTAATAAATATCCACACGAAGCCTGCTGAACATTGTTAAGACGCTCGTATTTCCCACTATTGAGAGGATCAGATTCGCGTTCGTATGACCTTTTTCATTCAAAATTACTGCTACACCCATTCCGTGCGTATAGAATTGCACGAAGAACTGATCGTGAGAGACTCGGAGGCAACATGAAAGTGAATTAATTGGAGATGCTTCTATCTATCCCATCATCTATCTATCCCCCATTCCTCCACCATTTACAGCGCCTCGCATCCTGTTTAACCATCCGCGCATTCGCGTTATCGTGAGAATCTCGGACCAAGTAAACGACCATAAATATTGCAAGGATCTTGGCGACTAATTCCACCTAAGACAACGCGACAATTTCACGGGACAAAGTGGTGTCGCGCTATCCACTTTTCGGGCGAACTCGTTGGCGAGAAATAAAATGTTTCGCAAGCGGAGCCCGCTAAAGGCGAACAGAAGCGGGGCTGGCTGGCTCGTTTCTGGCGAGCGGCGCAAAAGAAACGTTAATTGGCAAAAAAATATTCCATAATGTTAATTCCAACTGAGCCCGACACTCTCGGTTTCACTTGGCCGCGGCGCGCCGTAACGTAACGCAATGTAAACGATGGCCCAATTATAATAAGGAACGTAAGCACGTGCCGGCAGAACTATACAACCCGTTCGCGCAAATAGTGATGTACTTTCACTTGCTTTTCGTTGAGCACAGTAGGTAGATACGCATAAAGATAGGTGAGCGGTGGTTACGCCTTCCGCGGGCTGCGAGGCTCGCGCGGGGCCCGTGTTCTTGATTTTTGCGTATGGCAACGATAAGTGAATTAAAGGCTCCCCGAAACCTACGCGAATATCCGCTCTGCACCGCGGGTTAGATAAGGCAGCAGTTTTTTGTACGTGGCGGCTTATGGGCAGTGTTATCCGATCCGCGGCGGATCCGCTCCGCGCCGCGAAGTTCGCGTGGGTTTGGGGGAGCCTTTATTTGATCCGCGGCGCGGAGCGGATATTCGCATGGGTTTGGAGGAGCCTTAAGGGGTTACGCCTACCTGCAAGGTCTGAAAACGCAAGTATATTCGGAATTTTTTTTTCTTCAATTTGAAGACTTTTTTTTTTAATAAATGGTAGTATGTTCGAAAGTATATATTTTAAAGTTCTTGTAGTTTTTTTTTGGAATGCGATAACTAAATAAATAAGGGAATTATAAGCGATCTCCCGACAGCGCTTTTTTTTATTACGGTGATCACTATAGCTACGACCTGGTTCATCAGAAATAAAAAATTCCACCAAATTTAGTCAGTATATTAGATTAGCTTGTCCTTAATCGTGGGTTTTTCATTTCCGTTGGGTAGTTGTTATTTTACAGATGGAAAATGATGAAACATGAGCGCAATTCTGTGGTGAAAATCGATACTTTTGCTATGAGAAGTTGCCATTTTGTAGCAAATTAATATCTTGGGATAATAAACGATTAAGGACAAGATAATCCGATGTACTAACTAAATCCCCTCGAATTTTTTATTTCAGACGAACCAGGTCAGAATTAGAATGTTCACCGCAAACTACTGACAAAAAAAATCGCTGCCGAGAGATCGCTAATATTTTCTTTTATTTATGTATATTTTCCATCGCAAAAATTACCACAAGTAGTTTAACATGTACACTTTCGAATACACAAAGGTTTATTTAAAAAAAAGTCTCGGAGTGTTTTAAAAAAAATCCCGAAAATCCTTGTGTTTTCAGACCTTGCAGGTAGGCATAACCCCTTAATTATTTTCCTTTGACTTGGCGAAAAGCGCGCCGCGATTCGTTGGCTCGCTCGCGCTTGGAGCATGTCAGAGTTACTTTGCTTCCCCGCCGGGTTCAAGTGCCGTAGCTGTACCGAGCAACAGTGAGACCTCCAATGCGCATGCCCGAACGCAAAGTGGGAAAGCAATTCGAACCGTCGATCCCCCTTCACTCTAGTGAATTGCGATACTGGTCCCATCTACCCCATCAATGCTTATCGATACATAGTTTTACTTTTTCTTTAACCCTGCTTCGCTTTGAGACGAGGTACCGCGAGAAGGCTTACTCGAGAAACACTTCGTACAAGAAGCAACTGGCTACTATTGAAGCAGAAAATCTTATAAGAAAATGATTACGTTGAAGAAACTGTTGCGTCGCGTGTAAGCAGAATGAGCAACGCACAGGAACCCGTTGTTTTTGTAGCGCTGCAATGTTTATCCAACATTATAGTTTTCTACTTACAAATGCGAATTCTCGGGTGAATTACTCTTGGTATGCATACTTGCGATGGGAAAAATCACGGTATAACGTAAATCTCCAATAATACGTTCGTCGTGCATGAACAATTAACTTCGAATCGATGCTATCTCGATACCGTTATATAAAACTACTTTGTCGAACAATACACATCTGCTTTGCACCGTGCTCTAATCGATTTGTATTACGGCATCCCACTTCTTGTGAATAACATGTAAGGTGGAGTTGCAAGGTATGTAAATTCAGCTTAACGCCGTAATTACATTGTGTAACATTGCTTCGTATTAACTGCTAGAAGATTGTCAATGTTAAAGAAAAATCGTGACGGACTTTTCCTGTTGCATTATGAATTGCTACCATATATCTGTTTGAAATACAGTTTTGCAATTAAATTTGTGCGAAGTAGAATTCCAAGGATTACTTCTACGTGAAATTCTGTATAAAAAATAAATACTACTGTCAAAAAAATAGGGTTGGAATATTCACATTTCACACTCATTCTTCTAGACTTGCAGAGGGACACTGATTGATAGATACAAGCTTTTTAACAGAGTGACGATCAGTTATACAGTTCACGGGTATTATTTAAGTGGAGTAATAATTTTTCGAAAGAAGTATCTGCAGCAATAAAAATGTTATTGGTTATTATGAAACTGGTCGAAGTTACTTTTTTCCATCCCGCGATATTTAGACTTTTGCGTTTATATCTCGAGAACTGTTAGGCGTAGGACATTTTTTCTTAAAGACGAATCCAGCCCACTGCTCAGTTTTTACAAAATTTCAGAAAATATGTTTTCGACCCCCAACTTTAGGGGTGAAAAGTCATCCCTTCAACATGGGCGATTGCCGATGACAAAAATACGTGTCAAATATTTTTCTTTATTCTGCAAATCTGCAGAGTCCCATCAAAATCGACGTATGTGGGTTGGATAAGTTCCCTTGTTAGACCACTTTCATAATCACCGGTACAAATTAGTATAAGCTACTATTGTGAGCAGCGATATCGGAAATAAGCGTCATGTACGCGTGTAATTACAATTACAAATATCGTTAAATGTGCTTCCCACTTGAAAATGAAAAATCACTACATAATTATTACTAATGATTAATAAAACATGCTACAGTAGCACACCTACACCTTCTTTCTTTCTGATCCTAGTATATTTTCCCAATTTTCCTCGTTCTCATTGCCACATTCACTGAACAACTATACCTACAACATCACTTATTCGGAGCGAATAATTACGATCTCATATATTCTAATTAGAAGAGATTATTTCGGCGCACTGGTTCGATCTATTAAATAATTAAATAAAAGCTATTTTGCAATTTTCAGAATTTTTATCAAACTCCAACGTTTCGATCAGTGATTAGGACCGTTCTCAAGGAAAGTTAGATAAAAGGAAAGAATACTGCGCATGCTTTTATGCAAGAAAATTTTTCTTTTAAACAATCGTCACTTTCATTGCGGGGAACGTGCGACGCACGAGTCGGTTGAACGGTGAATTCAAATTATATGATCTCGTATATTGTTAAAGCAGAGCTTTTAATTAAACTAAAGCGATCAACTTGTTCGTTATTTTACTATCACTATTTAACACGAAACATAAACGAATACTTTTATTATAAAAAATTCTTGCTACACCGAAGAATTCAATGTCGCCTTTAATTCCAAACGAAACTTCTTACTTTCATTACAAACCCTACAACTTCCCCAGCCCTTTACGAGACATTGTTCACAATCGCACAGACACAGTCCTCAGAGCTTCCACGAAAAAAGAATCACCCTCGGATTCTCTAAATCTTTAAATGACTATTGTTGCAACTGTTGTTCCATCTCGAGAAATCCTACAATTTTATTTCTTATTTCTCGAGAATTTACAGTATTTCACGAGAAACTTAAGTCCAGGAAAATTATTAAAAATCTCATTTAATTTTCGAAATGAATTTTCAGTTAGTTCGGAATTGGGTATTACTAGTTAATCGCGAACGTATAAAAACATCTGCAATTTATAATAAATGGTAACATTAGAATCCACATGAATTATAATAGAAAATCTCAGTAGAGAAGATCGACAGTAATAACTGCTGAAGGTGTTCTTAAATTCCAATTAAAAAATTTAGAAAAATTGTATACTGAATTAAGTAACGAGTTTCTTGTTGCTATTAAAGAAGAAATATCGAAGAGCAGAGTTAGCACTACTGTATCGCTTACAAAACTTTGGCATAATCCACAATTCCTTCAAAAGGATTCAAGAGACGCATTTTTGAGAATTCTCCACGCAGAATTCTCGAGCAATATGATCTGTTTTTTTATTTCTCGCGAAACGAAAGATATCCGGAAACCAGGAACACTAATCGCAACGAAGGAAACTTATCCGTGCTCCTATAACTGAGGACCAACCTCTCCGAAAAGCGTACACTTCCCTCCCGCAGTAAACAGTCCAGGAAACCGATAATGTAAAAGCAACCAGAAGTAGTTTAGTCTGATCACTAGTCAGCCTTTCTTCGACGGACTGTGTCGCGGAGGGTTGTCGTGAAACTTTCGAGGGTGGCGCGTGAAGAATCAACTCCCAGTATAGCGCCTAGAATGGATATAAGAAGCTCATAAAAGCTGAGGGAGTCCCAAAGTTCACAGCTTTGAGGTTTGGCATTTTTGGGGAGTTAAGGTTCCCAGACCTATTGTTCCAAAACCGCAAAGCTGCGAACTTTGAAACTTTGGGACTCTCGCAGCTTTTAAGGCCCTTGTGTGCCTCTGTGTCCCTTCCAGGTTCTATGCAGGGAGAATAGTGTTATGCTAGGCTGCATGGCTCGCTCACCAAAGATGCGTCGACGACGACGGCGTTCAGCGACGTTGATTAGAGATGCTCAGTTCGAGGACTCGTTGGTGCCGCGATGCACGGCGCTCGACATTCCTTTCAGCTTGCCTTGGAGTAACTGGACGCCGAAGCGGTTTCCCTCTCTCGATTCGCACCGACTTCTTTACATTCTACACCAGCCTCGATCCATGGCTTTCACTTCATCCGTCGTGGAAATGGTGAGCCATGGATCGCGGCGGGACCCAGCGCGGCGACGTTGCTGGACCAGCGTCGTCGAGCAGCTCCGATAAAACGGGGCGGAACGCGAGGATTCCAAGGCGTTAGGATTTTACTTTCGTCGGGTCCGTATCACCCTCGATTACGGTAATGGCAATACGGTGGTATTGCATAGGAGGCGCGACGAGGTGGTGTTTTACAAAGGAAATTTAACAGGAGACATTTAAGGGGACAGAGATGTAAAGCGCGAAATTCAGCAAGCAAATGAAGAGTTTCTGTCGAAAACAGTTCCGTTTCAATTAATTACAAAGAAATAAATTGAAACTGTGGCTTGTTCTTTGACAGAATGATTATTTATTAACCCTTCGTTGACACTCTGGGTGTGAGCCACCCATAAGCTGATTTTCACGCTCTGTACCTTCTATATGTAAAATAAATGCCTTTTCTCCAAAGCCGACTTGCAAACTATTTTTTCTCTCAAAATATTATATCTGAACAACAACTCTGTAGATTTTTAGCTTCTAATATTGGAATTTGTAAAAGTTACGAATTTTTGAAGATTCTCTTCGTGTCTTCTCGACACATGGTAATCTAGATTTTTTTTACAAAAACTGTGATGAAAATTCAATAAAAAAACGATTGGAATACATTCTACAGACTTTGAAATTAACCCATGATTTTTTTCGTAACGATTGGATTCTTCGGATAAGAATGGCAGTCGTTCAAAAATTCTTCTGGGTGTGAGCCACCCGGGTATGTCAAAGTTGATCGAAAAAGAGGTGTGTCAACGAAGGGTTAACATCATAAGCTTTAAAAAGCAGGTCTGTTTAATAAAAAATATGCATTATATATGTAAGATGCTACAGATGAATCATTAAAGAGGCTTTTTAAAAAAAGTTGCTTTTTTGACCTGGCGACTTATGAGGAAAACTTGTTCGTACAACCTCATAGAGCTTTGAACGCGCTAGTTCGACTTTATTGGAACGAAACCCATAGAATCTCAAAAGTGGTCGGAGCGCATTTAAACTGCGTGAGCATATAGAGGACCAAATTCTACATAACTTTTTTCTTACAACATTTTTCCGTACGACGTCGGATAATGGAGATATAAGCGTTTGAATATTCTTCGCGACCTGCCCCTGGACGTAGGCAATCTACTAACTCTCGTGTATGTTGCCAAGTATCCCGACGTGTCTAACACGAATGAAAGACCACTTTTTACTTTCCGATTTTACCGACTTGTGTAATTAAGTGGAACATACATAGTTCAGGGAGTCACCGTTATTGGACATAGAGTGCGCGCCAGAACCATTGAATCTAGGGATACTAGAGGATTTGAAGGGTAGGGGGATCAAGTACTTTGTTCAGCGGTACATACCAATGGGTGCGTTTAGTAGAATCAACTGTTGAGTGGTCTCACTAGATTTTACTCTGAAGTTGCACGTTCATTGGTCGACGCGAGTAAAATCTAGTGAAATCACTCAACAGTTGACTCACTCACATTGGGTGCGTTCCTAACCCAGACCTAACAATTGTTATATCTTTCCTCCCTTCAATTGCTATAACAATACTTTCCTCCCTAAAGGCTGAAACAGACACGTCGAGTAATTTAGTCAAGTAGCGAGTAATTTAGTAATTTACCATTGTTTTACTAAACTACTTGACTAAATTTTAGTGTTCACATACGAAAAATTACTAAAGTACTCGCTACTCGACTAAATTACTCGACGTGTCTGAATCAGCCTTTATAGCAAATGCGTAAAAAGACCACTAATTTTGAAAGTCGTAGTTTAATTCCCTACCGCTAGTCGAGGACTAACCAGCCTTTTACCAAATTTCTATCTCGAATTAGGGTATACATATATATTCCCGTACGTCTATGGTATATACTCGGAATCAAATTAAAAACTTATTTAATACTTTTCATATTAATTTAAATATCGCCTACGAGACATTGGCAAGAAATTATGAAGGTTAAATATCGGGGAAATTAATAACAGTATTTATGCGATGGAAAAGTTCCAAGCAACTATTCCGTTGGGAAATTAAAATTCATTTCACTTCCTGCGTTAGGACTATATTTGATTCGAGTAGTTATAGCTGTTAAGATGGCGCCTGAATGAAGGACGCTCAATTAAGAGGGTGGAAGATCTTGTTAAACTTGTATTGTTAATAATATCACATACTTCTTTAGAAATGAGTAATCTTTCACCGTTCGGGGGTGGTAAAAACCCACCATGGGTCCGTAATGCAGGTAAATACTTTTCATTATTATTAATGTATGTCTTATTGTCGTCCCGTGTGCAAGACAACAACGTTGCCAAGTCTCTGTTATAATTTACACGAGTTAATGGATGTATTTATAAAATGATTTTTACCAACGCTTTCTACATTCTTAAAACATTCAAATATAATTCACCGTTTCTACTCTAAATTATGAAACGCGCGTAACATGTATGCTTTATCAGGCGAAGAAGACTACGAAAATTGCTACTGCTTTTATTTGCAATCGTTGTTGAGAGAAGTAAACTTTCATACCCCCTCGCTTACACGGAATATTTTATTTCTCGTTGCTCAAATTTTACACGCGAACTTGATGGAAAATTATCAAATAAACGCGGAGAGAATACATATATGTGTATTTTAACCCTTTTTGTAATTTTTTCATTTGAACAATTTTGTAAAGTGAAAATATGGTGAATACTCCGTATAAATAAATACGATCGAAGTATTCCAAAAATGTAGAGTATTTCGATGGCATAATTGATATTGTATATTATGCAATAGATCTGTAACATAATCTATATATTACTTCTACTTGGGTACATGTTGAAAGTTTGCCTTTGGACATGTACTTAGCACATGTTTTACTCTTATTTGCATATAGGGCAGGGAATTCAAAACATTCAACAACAAATGTTAGGTCAGGCAATGGGAACTATAGGTGGGCAACCTATGGTTCAGTACCAACAACAAACCCAACAAGTTTATCAACAAAGTTTGGGGTTACAGCAGGTCAGTTCGATGAAAACAAAGTATTATTGACGAAGCATAAAAATGCGGTGTAATGTGTCCTCAATATTTTAAATATATGCGTCCATATATGTTCAATTTATAGTTAGAAATGTAAGTTCGTTTCGTTTTATCTTGAGTATTGTTTACTTTTCGGATACAAACTTTTAAAAACAGACTGCAACTAGAACGGGCGTTGTTTATATTCAAGCAGGCTTAAAATGTAGAACGCAACGAATATCAATGTCTACGATATTAATAGTTAGCTGGTTAACTATTTATGTAAAAATAGTTTTAAGTTTTCAGGATGTTGATATTTATTGGCTAAATAGGAGGAATCGCATAGACGAGCTTGACTTCTCTAGTTATTAACTCCAAATTAGATTATCAAAAACTAACTTCTTCGATTTTGATAAATTACTTTTAAGAAGTTTCTACTAAACTATTTGCTAATATGTACTGAAGGGCATATGTTTTACAAAACAGCCGAATATAACGATGGCTTCAATGGCAACACTTGGATCAAATTTACCATCGGGTATAGCTGGACAGCTGTATCCACAGGTTGCCACTGTATCTTATCCGACGCCGAGAGCGTTAAACACAAATGCATTTCAACCTTCTGTAGCTGGAGTGCCGCAACAAGTACAACAAAATGTACCTTCGTCATCTACCAAGCAGAGAGTATTTACTGGCACAGTTACTCAAGTATATGATAACTTCGGCTTTGTAGACGAGGACGTATTCTTTCAAACAAAGTAACGAAACGCGCAATACGACTTACAGCGTTTACAACCCACCATGTTCGCCATGTGACGTTGTTTTTATTTTAGTGCATGCGTCAAGGGATCCAATCCAGTGGTGGGTGATCGCGTACTTGTAGAAGCATCGTACAATCCATCCATGCCATTTAAATGGAGCGCTACTAGAATACAAGTGCTCCCCATGGGCAATAATAATAACAACACCAACACGCAACAAAATAATCAAACTACCCGTCAGCAGCAGCAACAGCAACAGTCGCAACAGAGTCGCCCTTCCGGAACGTATAATGCTGTGCCTCCACCTGCAGAAAATGCTAATAATAGGTAAATAAGACAAATCTATGCTGTATTAATTACACTGATAATTACCAGTACTTCGCGCCCGCGCGCGAAGGTTAAACGATATTGTTTACGCGTAACGTGGCATTATTGTTAGATTCGCGAATACTGCAACGAGCGCAAATACAGCTAGTAATCGCAACAAAGTTGGAAGAGTAAGGGAGAGGTCTCCCCGGGAACGAAAGAACGAGGAGGACGAGATTGAAAGAAAGAGGCGTCGCGAGGAGAGAATTAGGGAACGCGAGAAGAAGGAAGAGCGTAGTCCATCTAGAACTAGAAGGAGTAAGTCTCCTAGACCACGGCGACGTACTAGAGTCGTGCCGCGTTACATGGTACAGATACCAAAAATAGCACTCGATTTGTAAGTACACGCTGGCTGCATCATGACACATTCGCGAGTACGAGATTTTATCGCCGCTCATTACTTCAGGCCTGAAGCAGACGTGCTCGAAATAAGAAGACGCTATCAAAATATGTATATTCCCAGCGACTTCTTTTCCACTAACTTCCGGTGGGTCGACGCGTTTCCGCCGCACATGCCGTTCGCTCTTAATAAGCCGTGTTCCTTCCACGTCATGCATAAAGATGTCGATCCTTGCATCGAGAATACAGCGGTGCTGGAGCCCTCGGACGCCGACTATCTTTTCTCCGCAAAGGTCTGCCACATTGTGTCCAGTGATCGGAGTTATCATTGATATATATTTACCGTGCAAAATGAATATCGTATAAATCGACGTGTTCGCGTTGCAGGTGATGCTGATATCCATGCCCGCCATGGAAGAAATATACAAACGATGTTGTGGCGTTTCCGAGGACAGAGATCCGGATCGCGATTATGTGCACCCCACGCGCTTGATAAATTTCTTGGTAGGCTTGCGAGGTAAAAATGAGACGATGGCCATTGGCGGGCCGTGGAGCCCTTCACTGGATGGTCCTAATCCTGAGAAGGATCCATCGGTTCTAATCAGGACAGCAGTGAGGACCTGCAAAGCGCTCACGGGGATAGATCTGTCCAGCTGCACTCAGTGGTACGGTTCCTCAGATATTGACATCGTATTATATTTTTTTTTTTTTGGATGCAATTTTGAAACACTTGGTAGAAAGAGCAACGTGATGCTATCTACTTTCTCCGGCCGTTATTATTTCATTATTCGCCGGGGTGCATTATCGAGTTGCCTCGGGCACAGAGAATGAAAAGAGTCGATGCGTAAATTCTCATCCCGTGGAAAAATCTCCGGCCCCGTCTTCTCCGCTCGATGTTCCATGTTGTATAAATGTATGATATGCACATTCTTCGGCGACGTCCGACTTACATTGTGTTAAACACATGGGCTAGACTGTTGTAGCGTTAAGAAACATCCGACAGGTGTGCCATCGGTGAGAGAGAAAAGTAACTTCTATATACGAGTACTGACTTGATAAACTAAGGTTGTAGCTCAATCTCTACAGAGGAGGTATGTATTTGTACTGTACACGACCGACCGATGGAGATTGCCGCACTGGATCCTGTATCGAGCACCCAGATGATGATTATACGAGCAGTCGCGGCAGACAGACCGTCGCTATTGTTCTATCATTCGTTGTGACCCCACTCAGTCGTGCTTTTATCAAATGGTCTACATTGTGCGCTGTGTGTGGCTTTGTATGCAGTGCGCGGGCTTTACGAGCAAACGAGCGAACGAACACTTAGCATATAAGGCAAAGCTAAGGCCGGGATTAACCTGAGTTGACGTTTGGGTATTGTTTTTCCTTGCGGCACAGGTACCGCTTCCTGGAACTCTACTACAGACGTGCAGAAACCACCCACAAGTCGGGGCGAGTGGTGCCCTCTCGCGTTGAAACCGTCATACTATTTCTCCCAGATGTTTGGAGCTGTGTACCTACCAGATTGGAATGGGACGGCCTGCAACTCAGCTATAAGAAGCAACTGGAGCGAAAATTGCTGCGTGCCGCCTCTAACCCCGACGATTCGGACGCTGCCAATGACACTGATGAGGCTGCCGTCGCTGATCAAAAGGCACTGCCAACATCATCCCATATTACTTTTACCTTTTTATTACATTATATAATCGTGCAACTGTTTTCCCATTACTAAACTGGATTTTCAATAGGCTCTACTTGCTCATTGATCTCGTATTCAAGTGTCTCCTTGTTCCTGGGTATTTGCCTGTTCATTTGTAAATCGGATAACGTACATGGATTCCTTTAGAGTCTCTTATTACAGTAAACTGTTGTATCTCAATAGCTTCATTTTTACTGTTACAGCGAGTAAAATCATTTCACTTTGGAAGATACTAATGTTACGAAGGACGTTAGGAATAAGACTTCAGCGATGTAATTATTTGTACATTCACGGTATACAATCGTTGTAGTGTCTCAAGGACCTAATGATTTCTTTCACGTCACTGCGGAACAGTATCGCGTATTTAATACGACGCAGAGATTATAAATGAGAAATATCGCGGCGCTTTGAAGATATTCAGACTGCTGGAGGAAAGAATCGCGCGATCGGTATAAAAGATCAATGAGTAACGTATTGCAAGTATTCCCTTAGCCACTGGCAGTCACATTGCATTAACAAGAGAAGCAAGCAAGCCTAGCTCGGAGAAGAGCGCAGCTGAGCCATTCCCTTTCCTGAAACCTTCACCGTCATTGATAAATCATTCAAAAGTTTCATTTGATAATCGTTATATACAACATTATTGATATTATCCATAACCTATCGACCACACAGACACCAGAGCCAGGACACTATGAGAATCTAGCAGTTACTTGAATCATACTTGAAGGTCATCGTGAATGAAGAACCGTGTATATCATTACAATGCGAGAGAGTGGTGGTAAAATAGAGAGTGATGAAAGAATGAAGAGGGAGTGGTTTCGTTTCGTTATAGGGGCTGCTTCTGTTTTGTAGTTTTCTACCCCGCCCTTTACTTCCGTAACGTAACGTGCGATTTCTTTTTTCCAGGATGACCCGGTACCGGAGAAAAAGGACCCCACTCATTACTCTGAGTTGGACGCCAAGTCTATGAATGTCAGTTCTTTCTCGCTGCAGTTATACTTACGAGCCCTTTCTTACCGTTTCTATGTATTCACGTATATTACTAATCTCGCACAGGTGAACGAACTGCGGCAGGAATTAGCTGCTCGCAATTTAAATTCCAAAGGTCTGAAGTCGCAGTTGCTCGCGAGACTGACCAAAACGATAGCGTCGGAGCAGGCCAAAGAAGAAGGGAGGCAGGATGACGTTGAAGAGAATGAGAAGGATGCTTCGCCGCCGCCGAAAGAGGAAGACGATAAAAAAACCAGAGACAATAAAGACGTAAGGCTTTCTATATATATTTCGGAAATCTATACAGCACTGTTTATATATTTGTTCCATCCTACCAAGTAAATTAAAACAAAAATTGATCTATGTAAAATAATTCACAGCACGACGAAGACAGGAAGAAGCTTTGCGAACGCGAACGAGCAACCCTAGAGAAACGGTACACTCTGCCAGAGTCGTCTCATATTATTGTCCATCCTTCGAGAATGGCTAAAAGCGGAAAGTTCGATTGTACCGTTATGTCTTTGAGCGTCCTTCTAGATTATAGACCAGAAGATACGAAGGTATAATCGCCACCTATCAACTTTTAATTGCACGGATAATCGCCGTTACGCACTTAAACGATGCTTCGCTTACTTTTAGGAGCATTCCTTCGAGGTGTCACTGTTCGCGGAGCTGTTTAACGAGATGCTAATGCGAGACTTTGGTTTCCGCATTTATCGAGCACTATGCAGCCTCCCTGAGAAACCTAAGGAGAAGGATGAGGATAAGAAGAAGGATAAGAAGGACGATAAGAGGGACGAAAAGAAAGACGACAAAAGGAAAGACGACGAGAAGAAATGCAGTAGGAAGGATGAAAGAAGAGACGAGAAGAAGAGAGAGGGAAGTAAGGATAAGAAGGACGAGAAAGATGCGAAAAGTAAAACGGACGATAGGGATCGAGAGAAAGAGAAGAATGATGACGACGACGACGACGAGGAAGATGAGTCCGATGTAATTATTATATCTTTACATAGAAGCAGTGCGCGTTTAATTTTCTACGAATATTTCGCTGTAATAAACTCGTTTTGCAGGACGATGACTCGATTAAAGACGGCAGGAAAGATAGAGAAAGGGACGGGAGGAAGAGGAAGACGAAACTGTACACGCACGATCCTTATCTTCTGCTCTCATTCGTTTATTTCGATCAGACCCATTGCGGTTATATATTCGACAAAGATATAGAAGAACTTATATACACTCTAGGACTGAACTTATCGAGAGCTCAAGTCCGTAAATTAGTGCAAAAGGTTGTAACAAGGGACTCCTTGCATTATCGTAAACTAACGGATAGATCGAAAGAAGACGATCCGAAGGAAGAGAAGAAGGATGACAAAGAAACTGATAAAGAGTATATTAAAGCCGAAATCGAGGAAGAGCTACTACGTTCGTTAGCACTTGGTACACTTTAAATCTTGTATAATCGAAGCATTACCATTACTTAGATACAAATATTAATACTTCACGATTGCCGTTCTGTTAGGGAACAAGAAACTGTTGCCCGTGTTCGTTGGAAGCGGACCGCTATCGAAGAGGGCGCGAAGGGAAGACACTGTTTCGGAACAATCCGACGAATCGTCCCAGCCAGAAGGTTTCGTCATGTTCAAAGGCTCTTTATTAGACGTAGAGAAACTTGTTAGCCAATTAAAGAGGTCGGAAAAGGCTCGGCTAGACACGGAGGAGCGTATGATGGAGTTACAGCACGAGCTGACGATAGTAAACGAGAAATCGACGAAGCAAACTAATAACATTAAAGCTCTTTCCGAAGACTTGAAGATGTATAAAGATAAATTGAGGAATACGGACGAGAAGCTGAAGAAAGTCTCGGTAAGTACAACTATCTCCCCTCCCTTCCACTAATAATCGCAATAGATCGACGAATACATCGCTGTTCTAATTTTCGCAGACCGAATGCAGTACGTACATCACCGCGGTGAAGAATATGTATCACATAGCCGCGAAGATGATGCAGTCAGACACGAAAAAGGTGGAAGTCGTGGAAATACAAGACGAGAAGGTTGGCGAAGTAAACGGCTCGGAGATCGAAAACAAATTTAAGACGGACACGAGATGGGGGGATAATAAAGTTACGGTGAAAAGGGACTTCCCGGACACGGACAAAGACAAGAAATGCGACAATAAGGCCATTAAAAAAGAGATCACGGAAACCGATAAGGAAAAGAAATAAAAGATATTACGCTCCTTATTTATTTGTAAAAGATGTGAACGCACCGATATAAAATTTTAACCGTATTAGTAAGAGAAGAGAGGGCGTGCTTAGTGGTGATAGCACAGAAGGCGGACGGGGGAGGTAACCCAACACCGTTTACCCATATGAAAGTAAATGACTTTGAAGACTCTGTTTTATAACTTTTTTCACTCAGTGACAATATGTGGTAAACCTGTTTCTGTGCGTATTACGTTAGAGAGAGAGCTCGCGCGTTAGTATAAATATAAGGCGACACCGAGGATAATTCAGATATTAGGACGTACCGTTTAATCGCAATTTTTCATATAAATCTGTCGTGTTTCGTGGGAATACGCGGGGATCTTTAAAAGTCTTTGGAACACCTACGTGACATCGATCTGCCATCAAGTGCCAGACATCGATAGACAGTGTATAATCTTAAATAATATCGGGTTAAGTTAACGTTGGAGCATTGTCGTCGTTTCGCCAGTGAGGATGCTTTTAAATTTCTACCGTAATTTTTTTTTTTAGGTAAATCCGATCGTTGACCGACCCATTGAAACTTGGTGTTCTTCTTTCTCTCTTTATTTCTCGTTCATTCGCAAATTGTGACTCACGATGAGAACGATAGTCGTCGTAATACAAAGAACTTTGCGTTTAGAATTACGGATGTTAGGCGTTGTTGCTTTTGTGCACGGATTATAAGAGGTTCCGCACTTATAATCCATAAGTGACCTTAGACTTTCATTTGTCGCGCGGTTACTTCTCTTATAGGAAGCAGCAATCGATTAACATGTTCGACAGTAGCGATGTGTTTGTGTTACGTTGTAAGTGTATTTATTGTTTTGTACACATGAGAGCAGTATAACGAAATAAAACTTTTACGCAATATGCATGTATAACACCAATCGTAAAGTGCACAGTGATGATTGATTTAAGGGAAATCGTGTTGGCATTGGTTTTCTCGGTCCGAGTACAAAGCGGCACCGTTTATCTGTCCTGTATTTGGTGTAACTGTTGTAAATACTTTTACGAGAACGGTACCTAAGAGTCACTTCAACACCAAAGTATCCGTAGACGATTTAGTTCCAAGTGAGTATATATCGAGTATGTATAATGTGCGGTAATGTGTTATTACAGAATTGTGAAAATAGCATTATGGTACGTACTAGCCCCTTTGTGTAGATAAGTATGATTTCCGTTAATACGACTTGACGTAAATTTTACACGAATTTATACAGGGTGCCCTGAAACCGGCGGTGCAACAAAAAGGGAGGTGATTCCTCGTGCGACAGGAAGTCAGAAGTGTATGATAGAATTCTTCCATACGAAGCTTCGTTTTCAAGAGGATCGGTGTTGAAGCTCCAATTTTCTGAAAAGTGAAGGCTCGTACGAAAAATTTCTATTCTAGATTTTCCACCTAATTTTGCTGGAAGAGTCACCGCCCTTTCGAGTTGCAGCGCTACTATGTCGATAGCACCCTGCATGTCAATGACGACCCGACGCAAACATAGTAGAAAGATGAGTGCTCATGATGTCCCATACTTTGAATACACCATTGCTCATTAAACGAATACGAAATGTCTCGAACACTCGTAAAAGAGATGGATGCACGAGAGAATGCGCTTTCCGAACATTGTCTTATGTGTTCCGTTATCAAACAGCACACAACGCCAAGGACACTCTATTTTGTCTATAACGATCTACGATATAGAAACGTTTCCGTAGGTTATTACTAGAAAATTGCAGTTCTGTCAAGAAAAGTCGTTAATATGCTTAGAATAAATTTATGAATGACGGAGCAACATGTACGTGAAATGTAATGAAAAACGAGAGTTGTAAAATTGCTACCTTGGCAAGTAGAATATTCGAAATATGAGGGTATACACGAAGAAAATAAATTTTAAAGACTCTGTGCGACTTTTGTTTATACCTTTCTATATATTTATTACACAAAAGTATGGATTATTGATTCTTTTTTTCTGTTTTTAAAATATTAACTATAACGGATGGATAATATTTATTCTAAATTTTGTATCATTCGAAAGACACGTAAAGAATTTTTTGATAAATTTTATTCGTACATAAATAAATGAGAAAAGGAAGAAAAATAAGAAAATCTTGATTCTGAAACTCTGCTTTTATGAATTTAGTAAAGTTATATTACTAATTATTCAGGAGCAATAATGACGAATTTACATGTTAAAAATTAGGTAACAGTAAGAACAATGTGATCAAACATAACTTCATTTATTGTTCTATCATATTTAGGGCCACAGAAGCAACGTATTTATACGTATAATGTACAAATTAAAAGAAGGTCCACTTATTGCTGGGCATAAATTATCCATGTTTCTATTTAATTACAAGTGAAAGCATTTATTTATATTTATTATCTTGTAAATGTTAAATAAGACCCTTATGCTACCTGCATTTTATCAAGATTTTACAGTGTTGCGTTGTATCTGCAGTATTTACAAGGGAACATATCGAAAGTGATAATCACCGATTTTGGTGGGACTGTCAGAAAGTACTTAGTTCTCACAAAAATATTTGACACGTATTTTTTTATCGGCTGACATTCATGTTGAAGGGGTGAAAACAGCCCACAAAGTTGAGGGTGAAAAACATATTTGGTCGAATATCTTGAAAACTACTAAAGCTAGGAAACCGGTGTAAATGGTAAAATTGTGTATTTTCTAATAAGGAATGCATCTGTACTAACAGATTCCAAAATTTCCTTTATTTAAACAATACATTAAAAAAATAGCAAAAATGCTATTTTCACGGTCGTCTTAGTATTATTTTTGTACAGTTGCATTCCTTATTAGAAAATAGACAATTTTGCTATTTACACCGTTCTCCTAGCTCTAGTAGTTTGCAAGATATTCGATCAAACACGTTGCTCACCTTAAAATTTGAGGACTGATTTAACCCCTTCAACATGAATGTCAGCCGATAAAAAAAATACGTGTCAGATATTTTTGTGTGAACTATTTTCTGCCAAAGTCACATCAAAATCAACGATCGTCACTTCGATATGTTCCTTTGTTAGTAATATTAAACATTCAAAGATGCTTATTACTAGAAGACTTTACAGTTTATAAATACAGTATTACCACGTGTTCAACGGACAGCGGTACTTACAACGATACTTCTCTCGTTATCTTGCATTCACTGCTTAAGTCGGATATATTTACGTTCGCTAATTTCTTGAAATCTAATTACATTCAGCTCACGGGATATAAACAAATTTTACGTACGCAGTATAATTCTTTCTTTGCTATCTCTAAAGTTATCGATATCTTTAAAATAATGTGACTGGCGTTTTTGCACATTTCAAAAGATCACGATTAGCAAGACAAAAAGAAATGTTAAAGAGATCAAAATTAATTGAATTTAGCAAGCCAACTGTTACAAGCGAACTTGTAGTTTTACGGAAACTCATTTACACCTTAATGAATTACTCGTTAGTAATTTATTAACCAACTAATTTTATAAGCATTACAAGAGTTTCAAAGAATTGCAAATTACTAAATTCTTGCTCGGGCAAAGATGGAGAAAACAGGATCCTGCTGAAAATTCGACCATAGATTGTTACATAGCGACGAAGCAAAAGTAAAGGTATTTACTACATGTAATACAAATGAAACATATATAATATGACACGTGTACCTGAAATATTTCAGATATGATATTATCATTATTTCAGATGTACTATACGTTGCATAACATTGATATGCATAAGTATACGTCTACCTTGCAAAAGCAGAATTAAACAGATACCTTTTTCGGTGCACCTGTTCTCAATGTTCAGATTAAATTTCATTATATAGGATTCAATCTTGGTAAAGGTAGAGTATATATGGAATACAAATTTTATACTTTTCCAGCAGGAAACTGCAAGTGCATAGTAAAAATCACGAAACATACAGAACCATTAAGAAAAGTTCGTAAAAGTGAGGGGACGAACAAACATGACCTTTGTTCAAATTGGAATGAGATAAAAAATAATATAAACTTACCGTAGAAATACTCTACTGTTTCATCGTAAAACAGATTTTGGAATACCGTTTAAGATACGTTAAGTTAAAGATAAGAAGTGAGGGAGGAAATTAGCAGGATTCGAGATGTTTTGAAGACTTGACACGGTCAAAGATTTCCAACTTTCGCACGTTACACTAAGAACCAAATTAATTTCAAACTCAATCTCAAACGAAGTTCAACGAAATCATCTCTGTTATTAGGACATGCGTACTTAATGTATTCGTTAGAACAACGTCTTAAACTGTTGTAATAGGGACATCAATAATCAGAATAATCAAAATATCCTTCCATCTGTTTTCGAAGTAGCATTGTTCCTTAGTATTCAGTCTGTCGTTCTAGTGTTCCAACTACTGTAATACACATTTGTACGTATCAGCCGGTGTATCATTACGAAGGTGAGACCCACTAACTCCAATATCGTTACATTTGCTCGTGTAAAAACTTGTTCTATCCTCTTAAATTCTTTTTATTATTATACCATTGTACAAATTAAAATAAGAATAAACAGAATATACATGACATATTTAGCATCCCCTGATATCGATCTACACTTGAATGTTTGCAAATGAATTTTCTCTCTATTCCATTTTATGCCGATCGTTCACAGCGTTACTTATTGTCTCGTTCTTTAAGGTACACACTTAAAACTATATTGTAGTTTCACACATTTTCCTTGGAAATCGATCAACGGACGTTACGGCGAGCTTCCGCGTTCGATAATTCAGGAGAATCTAAATATCGCGAACCAAGGGATTTTAATAGCACCAAGTATAATCTTACAAATCAGCAATGGAATAAATTATAAGTAACATAAATAATAAAGAGGTTTACGAAATCACCCTGATTTTAACAGCTACGATTTAACTGTTGAAATCAGGGGCAATTCAAAATCATTACACTTAACATCTGAAATTTGTACATCGAATAAAAAATAATACAATGAAATCAAATTCGCATGTTAAAAATTTGTAAATAACGATTAATGTTTGTGATATTGTATAGTGCGATATAAAAATTTCCACCTCTTGGGGAAATACGAATTTTGTATAGTGATTGCAAATCTGCTATTTTCAATCAAAAGAGGAATAATAAAGCTTCCACTGTTTCCGTCTTACATCTCTACATTAAGTACTATGCAAGTGCAAAAGCACACAATGCACATTGTAAAAGTACTACACTATAGTGTTGTATATTATAGTATAATTATATGCAGCGTTCATTTATTAGTAAAACCCACTTTGGAGTTGGATTGCAGGGTTAAAAAGGGGAGGAAAGTTTATATAAACCCGTAATTTTTTATCTTGTTTCCTTGTATGTTCTTAAACAATATTTACAGTGTATAAAGTGTTGGGTATAAACGGTTTAATGAAATCGAGTATACTAGAGGCCAGCTGGTCGAAAAGAAATACCTAAATACAAAATTGACTATAACTCAGAAACAGGACTAAATAGGTCACGTGTTTATATTATCTTTTTCGCCCTCTCTAATTTTCAATTCAACTTTAAAGTGGTCCCTGCCGATAAATGGACACGCTATATAGTATAACTATATTGATATTATACTATAGTGTACATATAGTGTAATTACAATAGTGTTGTACTATATTACAGATCATATAGTATGTTTTCTGCACACTTAACTATATTTAAGTGTACGTTCATTGCAATTTTCTACGATATAAATATAGAAAATAAAGTCTTCGAATTTCCAGATGCCTTCCTCAACTGAAAGAAATTGTTGCAAAGCGAGTGCCACGTATAATTGGAGATTCTTGGTAATATCACAAACATTATCCATGAAGTACTTCCCGAATGATAAATAAAACTGTACATCCGTGATGAATGTATACCTTTAAACAGGGTCGGCTGGAATTCGACGAATAATATACAATTACAAATGAATTTATACAACTTTCCCGATCTGTTACACGAACGAATTCAGCGATCCTGTTTGAACGTCGCGAAACGTTTGTGTGTTGCTCGATGTGCGAAGTGCGCGAACCAAATGCGATATAAACATCAAACGATAGGAACTTATGAATTGCCCTTAACTCTTCATACACCATTTGTACATTATGTCTGTTAGTCACGTGTACCAAACGTTAAACAATTTTTTTCCCTTTTTGGCTCATTGAATAACTGCAAGAAAAATATATGCACCTTTCATTCCGCGCTCGGGGTCATTTGGAATATCTGGAAATGTCTTTCATAATCCAACGTTAGCTCACGAAACGAATCGACCCTACTGTTGTTATCGAACCATGGCGAACGGCGTTCTCGGAATCGACATTTCTATTTCACTAAACGGAATCAAGACTGTCGAGCTGTCTGTGCAAGATTCCCCCCCCCCCAAAGAATAGCAAGAAATTAAATCACAAATCAACGAAATTTCTGAAATAATAATTACGTGTTGTGCGATCGGCCCGTGGAGGTTACGGCCCTCGCTGATCTTGATATGAGAGTCGGCGTTGCAAGTTTTCTAGCTGTTGGTATACACGACTTTGTGGGACTCCCCTCTCCCTTAGTCTCGCGCTGTTCCGTATCGTTCGATTCGCTGGCTTTCGAGTCCTTCGGTTTCACAGTTCTCCGGCTCAAAGGGCTCTCTACCGGTAATTTATCTGTATGCCCGTTTTGTCGATGCGAGGCTTCTTCTTGGCGAGATCTTACTGTACGCGGTGTACGATCGGTCGACTTACGAGGGCTTCTGTTACCATTAAGCTCTGTGAGCAATGTAGGGCGGTGTCGGTCCCAAGAGTCACTCCAACTGTAAAGAAAAAAATCACGGCTTTGCATTAGCCCTAATACTTAATTCGCTAGATTCATTGGGGTTCTAAGGATTCTTGCGGATCCCTATACTTTGAATTCTTATCAATAAGTATTTATAGCTGATTGTTATGCCTGAAATAGAATGCTCGAGTTCTATGAACAATGTGAGATATTGTCTTATAGTAAGAAATCCACAAGAATCTTTATAGCAGCTCAATATTTTGAGACTCGATTGTTCCATTCCCTCTACATTGGTGAAACACTTAATGGACTTTAAAAGACTTTTCTAAAAATAGATTTTTAGATGTTTTGCAGGGTAGGCGAGACTGGGAAGGCTTGATACAGTCTTATATTACCTGCGAAATAAACAATAGAGAACTTTATGTTACGGTATAGAATGCTCCCAACAGATTCCAACATGTAGTGATTATTGTAAATGAATCTGTTGAGCTGTGGTTGTTTTATTAGAGGAAGTGTGTTTTCCTGTTAAAAAAATGTTAAGTTTCTACCTGACAGGATTTTGTCCTCCAAAGTGTATCAATCCTCCCCAGTCTCCTCCATTTATCCCAATTTTCATTTCTTTAATTTTACAGGTGTTTCTATACAATGCAAAATGTGCGATATAGGCAAGGGCGGATTTGAAGATTTAGCACCCCTAGGCTAACAAGCGTTGCCCCCGCCCTTTCCGCGAAATATCCTCAAATATTTTAATTTAAAAGAGTCGAGATGATTTCAAAATTAATTCTATATGGTAACTCACATATAAGTCATTGCTAAATTGCTACATGAAAAAAGTGGATTGTTTTTAAAGCTGTCTGAAGCCTCTGTGTTTAAACCTTTTCCAATTTCCAACGCTCAAAATTTGTTGCTTTCCAAAATTTTCCACTCCCCAAAATTTGCCACTCCCCAAAATATGCCGCTCCCCTAAAAGTTGCCGCTTTCCAAAATTGGTCGCTTCCCAATATTTGCTGCCCTAGAATGCAGCCTACTTACAATTAGCCTATACCCAAATCCGCCCCTGAGTATAGGGATCATTGACAAGTTGAAATGTACACCAGGATTAATGAATTATTTTCAAGCTACATAGCAAATGGCGAATCGTGAACTTACCGCACATGGCTATCAACAGCAGCATGAAACATTGTTAATTGTGAATCGATTACAATCTCAAAATAATATTTCAGCAAAGAACTATTTAGTTTGTATTTTTCAACTGATTATACATTCATCTATTTGTACTACATGCTAGGAGATTGAATACGCCAAGAACGTTAGAATTTCACGAAGATATTCTTAAAGCAAAATTCGCATCTTATACATTATATTATTAGAGCCGTTAAAGTTGTACCTTTAAATATTCAAAAGTATCAGATTTCGTTAGTTCACATATTTTTACCAGGGCTTGCAATCGAATCAGGATTATTATTTACAGAAATTTTACGCCGATGAGATAAAGTATGTACACCTTACTTGTTGCTGATTTTATAAACGAGCGTTCAAATATTATGCTTTAAATGCACAAGCTTATTTAAATGTCGCTATCATTGCCGTTATTAATAATTCTTCTACTTTAAATCCTTATAGTAATTGGTAAATCATGAAAGATTAAATTCTATATACAAAATAGATGTAAAAATACAACATTTACAAATTTCTGCTGCTAACTGCAACTTGAAATTTCAGGAAAATTTATACATCACTCAACTAATAGTTAGAATTCTATATATTTTTGTGTTTATTATTGAATATTACGAGATTCGGTCACAAACCCTGAATATAATGCAAAACAGTATATCATTGAACTTGCTACATGGCAGAGGTGCCTCAATATGTGCAGGGTGTTAAAAAACTGGTGGTCACTGCGTTCAGAGATGAATTTACATTTATCTCTAAATCGGTGAACATTTGTAAAAAAAAACTTACCGCATAATTCTTTTTAACGTTGAAAATTAATGTTATTTTTTCTTACATTAACATATTCTGCTCGTCGAAAGGAGAAAAGGTTTAAAAGGAACAATATATAGCAAACACACCCATTGCTAAAAAAAATTGATAAAATTTTAGCATGAATGAAGTGATCACCATTTTTCACGTTTTTGAGAAAACGATGCATTTACGAAATATGGTTCCCTTCAACGAGCAGAATATTTTAATAAAAAAAAACTTAATATTAATTTTCCGCAAATAACTTAACATTAAGTTTTCATTTTACAAATGTCCACCGATCCAGAAGTGTAGATTCACCCGTGAAATCAGTGACCATCATTTTTTTAACACCCTGTACATACACTCATACGCAGTCGAAATGATTTAACGAATCAGCATGAAAGTAAAGTAAAAGCAAAAGATTGTACTATTTTTGCATGCAAAAGGAAGGAGAAGCATTAATATCGAATGATCAAACAAGTGATCTTGATGTAGAAAAGATGCACGAATATAAGGGCGTTTAAGGCAGAAAGGAGTAAGTATCCCAGTATTAAGTCACACAAACTGACGGACTCTACCTTCCCGATCCTGAAGCTGTCTCGCATGGAATCACCGGAGGAAGATAATGACCAGAGCAGCAAGAATAATATGTTAATTATGGCAAATCTCATGGTTTGAAACACGTGAAAGATATTTGTGATATTTGCGTGTACTGCGAATACACCTAAG
Source organism: Andrena cerasifolii (assembly GCF_050908995.1). NCBI lineage: Eukaryota > Metazoa > Arthropoda > Insecta > Hymenoptera > Andrenidae > Andrena > Andrena cerasifolii. Next base: position 20,746,231 of record NC_135119.1, on the reverse strand, counting down.
CCTAGAATTTCTCATATATTTAGCTATAAAATTTCTCAAAGGATTGCGATGACCACTATTATAAATTCCATAATTGCGTGTTACAGAAATCGTGCTACGTAAACTTATAATTTGTATTACCTATTGAAAACTCTTTTTAGCTAAAATGAATTGCATGAATATTTATAGTAATTAGCACACATGATCTTATACACCTCATATCTTTGCATTTTTACATCGTTATTAATGTGTTCTGATTAATTTGCATGTATTTAGTATTTGAAAATCACAACTGCTAGTAATCGTGAAACATTTAATTCTTTGTAATACTGCAAGCTTTGGTATAAATATTTGAATGTAAATTATGAATAGCTTTGTATGCCGTTTTATGTAGATTTATTAAAAGTGAAGCTATCGTTCTAATCTTATAGTCCGTGTTAACATTATCCGAGCTAAATATTATAAACAGTTGAATAAAGAGACTCTTTAGAGAAAAATCTTAGGAACCTAAATTATAACACTGAATTATTTTTTATCGCTGTAGTGCTACTAGTAGTAAAATGTTTCCTTCTATTTTAAGTTGAAGATACAAGCTTAGTTCGTACAAATTATTCTAAAAGCATCTCCTAAGACCTTTCTGAAAATTACTTCCCTTGCTTTCGTATACTGATAAAGACATAAGTACGTTCCAATTGAATTTACAAGCATGATCAAGAAAAAAAATCTCACCTAACTAGAGGCCCCATAACACCATCCTGTGGGAGTGTTTGCAGGAGTGAAGGTCCTGCCGACACTGGGCGTGTCTGTACCCATAATTAAACACATAATAAATAAACAACACAAGAATAAATAATACAACAAATAGTACGTTAACAGCAACATTAGAAAAATTAATATCCATAGAATAAGAATTATAACAGTTGTGAGAATTACAGTAATACAGAAATTGTTATGTTTAGGGGTGGGCTCGAACGTGATTTTTTACATTCGCGAATCCGAAACTTAAGGCTTCGAAACTCTCGAAAATTGAAGTGCTGATTTTGTTTTGTAAGTGAACTATCTTGTTTTAAGAACTGAAGTCGACAAAATTTTTGCATAAATCTCTATTAACCATAGTTAAACAAAATACAAACGCTGGCAGGAGGCACGCTGCGAACGATTCTTTATTCATTGATTTTCTCCTTTTTTTATCTAGGTTTCGAGAGTTTTGAATCACGAGAAAAGTGCAATGTTATTGAAACTCTACATTTTCTTAGGCTTCCAGGTTTCGACGTTTCGAGAAACTCATCCCTAGTTATGTTAATGGTACTTTTAACAAAACCAACGTAAAATATTGGAATAATAATAAACGTGTAATATAAAAGAACAAGTGCACGTGTGACCAAATATGTTTGAATATACCCAATTCTTCGTTTCATAAGGATTAAATGAAATATACAGTGTATTCATAGGTACAGTTTTGTCTTGAGAAGAACCCGCACCTCGGGACCGACTGGTCGCGAGCTCTTTTCAAGACGTGTTATGTATTAGGCTTGCCTTTGCTCTCTGCCGTGGCGAGTGAGAGGGACTGAGAACGAGCGAGAGGGCACGCGACAGTGAGGGCAAGCCACAAATTGCGGAAAAGACGGAATAGGTCTCTCTGGCACCTCGCACTCGCCGCGGCGACTACAAAAGAAGTAGCGAGGGTAGCGACGGCTCCTTTTCAAGATAGAAGACGCGGATTCTTTTCGAGACAGCACTGTACATACATGAACATGGTATCTACACGTACAGCAGGCCTGCCCCGTAAGGAGCTGGGACCCGGGTAACAACCGAGTGCTGAACTGTTACCTTGCTAACAGTTGCGCGGGTTTTGGGAGAATTGCAAGAGTGTGTGTGTGTGTCCATACGCGTGAGGTCCAGTCTTGCAGTTCTCCCAAAACCTGTGCTGTGTTAGCAACGTAACAGTTCAACGCTCTTCGGAGGTCTTTTGCTCCTTACCGAGCAGGCCTGATGTACAGGGTTATCCACTTAGATCACAACGCGCGCGCGAAAACAGATGCGTTGCATGGCCTTTTTCAGAGAATCGTCCCGACATTTGCGGTCAGGATCGAGGGAAACGACGCCAAAACCCTGAGCAAGGCGTTGGTACGTCCAAAATCCTATTTCTTATTTAGGAGAGCGAGTGATTTGGTCAATTTATCTATTCTCGCGCGTGCGTTCTAACTTAAGTGGATAACCCCCTATGTATGCATAAATGTAATGATTAAATTGAATTAGGTGATTGGTACCATCAGACTATAAGGTTGAAAGAACAGTGCAGATGAATATCCCAGATCGGTTTAGAGAAAATAGCTTGTAATACTTTATCACATATTATTATGTACACTGTGAATGGTAATTGGAAATCTTAAGGATAGCAAAATACTACACAACACCTATGCAAAATGGTACACTGTATTTAATGTGTGCTTAATCAATCTAATCGTGATAAAATAAATTGTACCGCTGCCTACGACGTTGAACTTTGGACAGTAAATAGTATGATTTATAATGAGATCGGGAACTATTTTCAGTCATGATCTATGAGATGTATGCAACTGAAGAATAAATATGTTGGATTCCTATTAGAACTAGAACATGTAACTATGTGTGCCCTACAAATGAAATTGTGGGGATCGGTAACGCTATAAAATATTGAGCTAAAGCAGATGGTAATTAATTTCAAGAACTCAGCCACTTGTGCAGTGGTTAATCATTACATATTAAGTCCCTGTAACGTTGCTATGTGTATTGTTTGGGACGAAGCGAAAACTAGTAATCATTTTGTGATCTCAAACATTTCTAGAACAAAAGTAAATACCAGTGAGATGCAGATAAATAGACTATAAGTTGTCGCTAAATTTTATGTGGAGCTGCGAACGGCAGTTATATTCAACTCGTACCTTCTCTGTCTGTGTAGCAGCGTTGCACGTATTTGTGGATGGAATATTATTGTGATTATTGCCTAAAGCACAAGTTTGGCCGTCACCGCCATTAGGTCCTTGAAGCTTGGATATTTGGAACTGTAAATAGAAAATTGTTCGGAGATTATCTATCTGTTATCGGCTAAGATCAATTATCAGTGAAATTTCGACTGTTTGTTTTTCTACGCGGATGCGTTAAAGCCGTCGTGTATTTTGGCGAATCGGAGAAATTAATAATAATTAACTGATTGACGCTGCGCTTCAGTCATCTACTGTTTATAAACTTTTCTCTTCGCCGCGCTTCGACAAAATGCGCGACGGTCTTTACACGTTCAATTCTTCTGACTCTTTACCTGTAATACTTGTATAGTCCGATCTCTATCCTCCACTTGGCCTTGAAGAAAGACTACCTGCCTACGTAGATCAGCCAATTCGTCCGCGATACTACTACCTCCGCTTCCAGGAGAGGTACTAACATCCGCGGTGCCTCCTTCGTTCAAGTTGTAGAAGAGACCATTCTAAAATTTGTACAACTTGTATAGATCGTGACATTTCATTGCATCGATATTATAACGTTTCTAACATTCGCGCGACACGATGACGTGGAATGTTGGTAGATTGAATTCGAGCGTCTTCAAATAAAAAACAAATCACTACGAGCATCTTGTGTAACTGATCAGAAAAACTATTTCTTATAAGACATTTTCCAGTATTTTCCCAGTTCGTTAAAAAGAATTGGAATAAAAAATAATCTAGAATAACTCGATTAAATTGTGTTAAAGTTACTTTAGAGCAATAGAAGAAAATTAAAGATTAGGAATAAAATAAAATACTGACCTTCATTGAATTGTCGAATGGGTTGAGAGTTTCTGCCTGCAGACATATTTGAACGAATTATACGATGATAAACTGGTATTTAAGAATATCAATTGTATCAACGATCAACTAAATAGTAATAATAATAAATGAATAGAATACAGAAAGACGATAACGTGAAAAGAATCTGTGCAATAAAAGAACATAAATAGAACGTACCCTCGTTAAACCGTTCTCTTCTGACTTGAAGGGAAAATCGTGGTTGATGATAATAATGGAAAAAATAAAAGAATGCGTGTTAATAGAGAAGCACACCAATACATGTATGATATAAACGAAATGGATGCATTAGACAAACTGAAGAGTATTCCATTATAAACAGTGTGTCTTCGTTTCACATAGGTATGATACACGCAACGTACCTCCTGAAGCACTCGTTTCAATTTCAGGAGCATCGTTTTTATGGAAACAATGTCCTGAAACATGTGTTGATACGTGTCGCGATCGACTCGAAGACTCCCTTCATCTCCAGAGTCGAGACTTGGTGATTGTACCTGAAATAAAATGCCATAAGAATTACATAAAGGGGCACCAATAGGGTGCCTGAATTCTTTCATTCTTTTCCTAGAAGAAGTTACAAGAATTAAGGTTGCTCAGTTGGGGGGTTACCGTGTAGTCCTCTGATTGCAAAAAAGAACAATTTCTTAAAGATACTAGGGCGGAGTGTAAAATTTAAATTCGAATTTTCAGTTGGCCTAGGTGCAGGATAGTTGCCTTTTGATTAACCAAACACAACTGTAAAAAAAAAATTTGGAAAAATATTCATGTCAGCAGGTTCCTTTTTCTTCTAAAAATGACTATATGATTAGCTCTATAGTATTGCTCCGCTCTAAATAAGATACTTTACGCTGGGATTGAACCTAATTTAAAGAGAAAAAATGAAAATTTGAAAAATTTAGAGCGTTTGAAAGAAAAAGTAACTTCGTCCCTCAGATAAGTTTATGTATATCGATGAAAAATGTATTATAAATAAAAACTAAAATTAAAATTTTAGGTTCAGTCCCAGCGTAAACTATCTAACTTTACGAAATTTTTCTTCTTTTTGCAATCAGATGACTGTGACACGTGCTACACGTCACGCGAACCAGTTACATCGTCGCCGAGGTTAATGAGATTCCACAATAATTAATAAATAATAAGAATAGTCGAAATTACAAAAAAAATCTGCAAGTTTAAAGTTACCTCCTTATATTCCCAAAGACTTTAATACAATATTAACAATAGTTTTTAAAACAAAAAATCGTAAACATCAGTTTCTTTTGGGCCTGTTACCAGGGTTGCCACCTCTCCGGTTTTCGCCCGGAGATTTCGGGTTTTGAAGCAAATCTCCGGGCTCCGGTTTTACAGGGAAAATCTCCGGGTTGTAGAAAGAAATGAGATAATAAAAAATTGTGATATTATACAATGGTATCAATTATATATACAATAAAAGTTATTAATTAAAAAAACAGACACTTTTAAATCCTGAATTGTTTGAGCTTAAAAGAATTGCACATTTGTTTTCCGGATATTCGAGAACAAGACTTTTTTGGTTTTTTCCATCTCCGGGTTTATATTCGAATTTCCGGGTGTGTAGCACTCCAGGATTTATATGGCGATAAGGTGGCAAGCCTGGCTGTTACACGAGAATCCTCCCTTCAGGGAAAATATTATTAGTGGAAACATCACTTATCTGAATTTACAAGGCCATAAGCCTTATTCTTTTCTATTTACACGAGTGTTAATGCTTAAATCTGAGAGAAATTAAAAACAAATTTAATAATACACTATACAAATTCAGATTGTGCTATCAGTTAAGCCTACGTACACTCCCCGAATTTCCTCCAAAACGAGATTATGCTGGAAAAAGAACTATTCACAAGAAATAGGAAGTCACTTACATTTCTCGATATTCTTAATGGGCTGGAAAATTGGCGATTACGTGGACTGTCTATGGAACGTGGAGAATCAGTCACTGATCTACTTCGCCATACCTTTGTCGTTTTGTCACACTCATTTCTGCAACAGGGGAGCGGAACGAATGCATTAGGACTTTTCGCGTGCACTATAGAGTACAGTTTAATTCTCCATTTACCCACTAGAGCGCTGGATTAGCCCCAAAAGCTGTGTCTGAACCTTTCTCAGTACAACAAGCAGTTAACTTCACAGAAATGTCACAATATCATTTTAGTATTACCACTCACATTATACGATACTCAAACTACTCTTAATTAATCCAGAAAACAATTATTAATTACACAATATTACGCTTGCAAATCAGAAGCAATATAAGACTGTAATAATTTCCTTCCTCCTGAACCTTACACCATATCACCCACTGCTTGCAACCACAGTTCCTTTGCACGTTCCCTAGACTATTTTGGAAGCTGCAAACATTTCTAAATGTGCTCTTCTCCGCCCCTCTCCTCATTCCCGTTGCGCGGTCATTAGCTCCTTTTTAAGACACCAAATCCTTCGTCACACTTCTTCGCTTTTATCATCGATAAAACAGAATGTTCCGTGGACGTGGTTATTTAAGGTTCCAAGGTAGGTAGTACCTTCCAGTGTAGGTGATGGAGCGTGGTATCGAAGTGGGGTTGGCGATATTAATCGGGTTGCTGATGGGTTTCCGTTGCCTCGGTATCGGCGATCCAGTCGTCGGCGTTGAACACTCCGACGACAATCCAGAATCGCGAGCCTCCTCGCCGTTCCAGGTTGCAGCCGTCGCCGGCTCGTTATCGCTCTCAACGTTCGTTATTCCACTCGCGACGCGGTACCTTCCGGATAAAACAGTTCGCCTCTTCGCGCCCCTTGACGCCTCGGACGTCGCCATCGGACTCGATTAACCGCATCAGATAATATCAAGCCGCCGCTCCTCCATCGACTTTACCCCGACTTCGAATAGACTCGGCAAATTCGTGCGCAACTTTTGAGACACTATATTTATGAAAAAAAAATGAAACTCCGTTGGAGGGGGCGAAGTGTAAAAAGATAAAGCTGCGGTACCAAAAAGTTGGACACGTAAAAACGGCAAGGTATTATTCCGTCGCATTTCTGTCTACGCCGTTTTATTTAAAACCTGTGCTTTTGTGGGACAGTTCGTGCTGTAATGTTTAAGTATTAAAAATTTTCTAACAAGCGAGATATCCGAGAGTCACGTGGAGACATCTGTTTCCTTTGAAACACGCGCTCAGTTAACCTATATAGAGGTCAATGATTTTCAAAGAGTTTCATATCGGCGTGTTACAAAGCAGTAATCTATAAAATGATACCGTAGTACAGGGTGATAAAAAGAAGTATGCGAGATTTTTTAGAAGGACGATTCTTCGCGTCGAAATAATGAGTATAATTAGTATGTTAATATGATAGAGCAGAGTGTAACTAATAAATTAAACGGTACTGTATATACTTTTTTTTTAAATATACTGCTTTCTTTTTTTTACATTCTGTATAATCGTTGCAGAAGAAAATGTGTTATCTACTCTGCGTGTGCGCTTTGCATAAAGCAGAATTTAATATTTGCAAAGTAATTGCAGGGAAGGTTTCATTAAAAATATTGTTCTTCGGATACTTGGAATTAACGTGAACGAATATAGGAATGCCAATAAATTAAACGAACTTTGTTAATTAAGAATAGTTAGCTATTCATTCGCACTCAGACTGCTCGAGTGGTCTGCACCTGCACAGAGATCGCTGAATGGGAAAAAGAAGTGTCTTTCAAATGAAATCTACACGCGTGGTACATTCGCAACGTTAGAATGAATTTCTGTACTCCTTAATTAAAACGCCACTGTATGGTACCGTCTGGTTCGCGCGATGAAGATCCTCTCAGACGAACTTGTTGAAGAAAAGGTATAAGTTCGTCGTATGTCGAAGAAGGATTTTAAAAAATTCTTAGCAGAACTGTAATCTATATACGATAGTGTAAATTTAGGGATTTATAATATTCAGAATTATTTAAATTGCAAATCTAGTTAAAAAGTAATAGAAACTTAATTTACTTAAAGTTACACGAAGAAAATTTATTTAACCAAACAATCATAATTTAGCAGATATGCCTATTTAAACATTTGCACTAAATTATTTTCCGTTGCATGTGTAAGTCAAAGAACTTTGTTATGCTGCTTTAACTGTGACCTTTGCAGCAGCAAATGCCATTACAAGGGCAATTCCATAGGTATACGTTCATGATCTTCCTGCCGCTCACTCGAGATTAGGATATATACTGTATAGGTCATTCCTACACGAAACATTTCACCGATCAAGTTAATACCTGACTTGCCAACATAACCAATGCGAATTTTACAATCAATCTCCTCGCACAATTACCCAAAAACTAAATCATCTACAACCAGCCTGCAATGCCTAAACTAACGAGGCACGTTACAGAACTCGAACGTCAAAAACATCGACCACACTCTGCTCACACGATCATTCCGCACGCGTATCGCGTTGCTCTTTCTCTACGCGTCCTCCCATAAAGCCCCCGGCAAATAAACATCGCGCATGCACTCGCAAACTCGCGATAAACATACTCTAAATCTTCCCAACAACAGTTACCGTCCGAGCTTCAATTCCCTTTGGCCACAGAAATCAAATAAATCCCCCAAGCATCCTCTCAGCGCTGCCAACAATCAACAGTTAAAATCTCCCACAGAAAAGAACCTATATACCATAACCCTCCCGCTTCATTCTGCCCGGCAGCGCAATCAACGGCGTCCTACATCCTCCCAGCGAAACCGGATCGAAGCGAAGGGTGTTTCGGGGCCTAGCGGGAGAAATGGGGTAAGCAAATCCGCGGAAGGATATCGGTGTCACGGAGGAGTAGCTGTCAACCGAGCGCGAAACGAATTGACTCGCGGCACGAACATACCGTCCCGTCGCCGATCTCAATAATTCATTCGGTCCCCGTTGTCGTTTGCGCAATGCGGCGTTCCCGGCGTGCGATTTCGGTGCACCGGCCGCGGAAACGTGGCGGCCTCCATTGGCGGGAAATCGGTAGGGGGGGGGGGGGAGGGGGGGACCGGTTCGGTGGGCGAACACGTGACAGCGCGAAGAGATCCGATCGGGGGCCAGCCGGTTTCGCACTCGCCACTGACAAAACCGCCACGCGCAACCGTCGCGGTCACCGCGCGATCTCTGGAATGATCTGCTCAGCTGCCGCGGCCGGCGGCAACATCGCGGCCCGACTCCGACATCACCGCTCGCGCATGCGCGTGACGGGCCACGCCGTTTCGTTCGATATCGCCCCGGCGAATTGCGCCACTAAGAACCGTAGAACATGCGACTCGGGGTTTGGGGTGCCGGCGCGGGCAAACGAAACGAATGAAAATCCCTCGAGTGCCACGGAAATTAACTCTTATTATCTATTAACCCGTTGGTAATCCAACTACGCCACTCAGGGTCGGGATGCGGAGACACCGATTTCACGTTGGTCACGAGACACGTGAACGTGTTTGGTGGACTAGGGGGGGGGGATAGTTTAGGTTTTTAAAGCGTTGAGTGGTGGGGGGTGGATACGATGAACTGTGTTTTTCTCTTGGAATCTCATTCTTTTAGGTAAGGGCGTCCATGGAACTACGTTATTTTATCTGTTGAGGATTATAGTTGCTGTGACGGAGGATTGAGCTACGTAGCATGATGTAGCCTTGGAATGACCTTCAATTCGAAGACTTGGAATTGAACGGTGAATATTTTATACGAACGCGAATAGGTGTAAGGCACTCTATAGATGTATTCGTGTGACTTTGCTCTTTGTCATTTTCTTTAGATAGGCGAGGTATTGTTGAAGTGGATCGTATTTAGTAGGACGCACCCTGTGTACTTATGTATGTAAATGTCATTGTTGCTTTAAGCTTTCGTTTAGAATTACAGCTACATCTGTTACCTTTAGTCAGTAATGTACACTGCGTAAAACAAATAGGATAAAGGTATCAGTAGTTGAGAACTTTTCAGAAAAACGTGAAAAATAAATTATTTAATTTTAACCTCTGCCACTAATTAGAGTACATTTTATATTGTATTAAACACCCAGAAAAATTATATATTTGTATACTATCTATTTAATATTCTTTTTTAGTTATATTAGAAGGGTTTTCTTATTGCAATAATAAATAGAGTTATGTAATTAATATAAATCAATTTTATATTAAATAATTTATATTAATGAAATTATATATAGTATACAATATATGTATAATTTATATACATATAAATAAAAAATTATTGCACTTCTAAAAACCTTATTTTTCACGTTTTTCTGAAAAGTTGTCAATTACTGATACATGGTCAACTACTGGTACCTTTACCCTATGTATTTATGAAGTGCCACTGTTAGTTTCCTCTATGGTGATATGCCACAAAAAAAATGCAAAATGCGGTGCGTTAATGGCATTGGGGATTCATGTCTATCCCCATCAGGGGAAATGGTTAATTTTCTATGCAAGATATCAAATTTCAGAGATGATACGCCATTGGAAGAGCGCGCCAGTTAATACGTCTGCAGAAGAGTTTTAAATCAATGTTAGCTTTTCCTCTGTCTACGGATTGTGGATTTCACATGGTAGATAAAGGCTGATACGATCCCGTTATCGCACTAAGCCAGATAAAGCTACAATGTTAAAACAAATATATATAAATAAACCGAAGAAAATGTTATGAGTGTAATATGACATAGTGGATTCGAAAGTCTTTGTACTTTATAGCAAATATTTTTTTATTTTGACGCAATACTTGGTATACGTAGTCTAATATACTGATGTCTGCGAAGAACAAATCTACAGGGTGTCCCAGTATCGATGGCACAACCGAGGAAGTGGTGATTTTAAATGAAAAAATAAGTCGAAAATATAGAATAATAATTTCTTTCATTTGAGTCTTTATGTCTTATTTTCGGTCATAAACCCACTCCAAGCAGGCAGAGTCAACATTACGTTGATATTCATTCTATCTGAAGGGTAAGGGGGAAAACAGGGAATCTCACAAAACAGTTTTATCGAGTAAATTAAGTTTTAATACTTTAGTCCACCAGTAAAGAAGCAAAGTTCAATGAATTTAGTTTTCTTATGCAATTTTCTTCTTAAATAATTTCTTGTTTTAAGAGTTAACATTTTCTGTTTTTAACCAACACCTATACCAAATCTTTAACGTTATCTTACGGGTGTATTTGGACATCATAACCCTTTGTGATTCGACAGTTCTGTAGTCCCGGTTACCATCAACAAAATGTGCCATAAATCGCAAAATCACGAAAAATGGACATTCCTCGTTTTCCCCTTACCCTTCATTTCTAAACGACATGTTAAGTATTCAAAGTCCATATTTCTTGAAAACTCTCTCTTAAAAACGAAGCCTCGAACGAAAGAAATATATTCTATATTTTTTACTTAGTTTGCACGTGGAATCACCCCCTCCTCGGTTGTACCATAAATACTGGGCCTAATATAAATGCTTATCCTCATTAAAAATGCCGTAGCCTGACATAAGTAATGATTAAATAAAAAAAAAGTAAAAATGAAGTGGTCATAAAATGGTTAAATAGCGATTATTTTCCGCTGAGTAGGCTCGAGTGTACTAAGTACCTACCCCTTACAACGCCCTCGGTAAGTCTCGAATGACTTCCGCCGCGACGGCCCGACAAGACGCAAAGTATTTGCAAGAACAGACAGAGATTTTTTCGTTTCGTTAAGAAACTGCTTGCCAATGGAGCAGACGATCAATACTTTAACTCTTCCGCTCTTTCGAGCCCCCAGCACATTCACCACGTCGCGTTCGGCGTCTAGCTCTAGCAATTCTCTTTTCGAGGCCAGACCGTGGTAGACGTTTCGCTCCCTCGGCCGCCACTTTACCGCCAACTTCGTGAATTTATGTCGTCTCGATTTTCGCTTCCTGCCGGGGCTGGATACCCTCCCCGCGTTAGACGCTTCGTAAGTCAGTAACCCCTAATTTGCATGAAATCGATTCGGAAGAATTCGGCGGTTAGCGATCCCGACCGTCCGCGAATTTCGTGTTTCACGTTGTCAGACATTCGTTCATTAAACTACGATTAATTACCACTTTACAGACCCCTTAAACTATATATACTTAAATAAAACAGAAAGGAAGCAATTAATACGGATTTAACCCTTAACTGGTATACTGTTTTTGGCAAACGTGGCTGGTATACTGGGGTCGTGGCAGACCCCAAATAAAAAAGGACACAGAAATTTGTAAAGTCGACACTAGAGCAACCACTATGAATATTTTCTTCTTAGGTAATGTAGAAAATAATAGAAGCGTAGAAAGTTAAACTATTATTCTAAAATTAATTAGAAATTCAGTTTACCAACTTAGACAACCGAAAATTGTTCATCGAACTTTGGGTGCTTGGGGTTACGAGTGACCCCAGGATACCAGTTAAGGGTTAAATAATTTATTATTCAAGTATATAATGGGTCGCCTCAACGACTCAAGGCGCAGGTTATTTCTGAGCTAGAGCGTAGAATACCATAGTGTTATTGTTATCTTTACCTCTGCGATTACAATTATTTTTCCTTTCTCTTTTTCTGAATCTGTGTATATATGTTTTTTGCCCGGTATACAGGCTAACTATAGCTGACTGTCTCTTAGTTATATGCTTCTTTGTATCTAAAGGGTACGTCCCGTTAAATTAATAAACAAATAAATAAATGAATATATTGTGGATTTATTTTTATTAAGTTAATTTTAAGTCGCTATGTCAATCATGTCACCGGTACAATTATATTCCCTCCGCGTCAATTATGATCCCGACACGGCGACGAGAACCATCCCACCGAAAGAGCACAGGCTGAGCGATGGGATAACGAATAATTAGCAATTAATGCCTGCGACGTGCTCGATCGATTTGCCGAGAATGCGGGCTCACAAGTCATTCCCTCCCCTATCTCCCGACTTCCTCCCTGCCAATGCCCTTTCCGGTGGCGCAGACTGCTGGAACCGCCGCCGCTGCCAGAAACTTTCGACTGCGAAGGATACGCTAGGAGCAACAAAAGCGGCCGGCATTTCCCTCCGCGGCTCGCATCAGTATGTTCGCGCGTTTCTGTTCCGCTAGCGACCGCTAATGCAAATTGAAAAAGGAGAGAAAAAATAGAGAACCACGCGCTTTCCAAAGTAACCTCCGTTCAACCATCCGCGGGGATGATTTCCCGCCGCTGAATGCACAGACGGAATAAAGGCTTTCCAATGCCCACAGAATTTCAGGGGTTTCAAACATCGCTTCGATCGTACTCCGGGTAATTTTGCAGTACCTATGCGTGGGTGTACGGAGTCTTCTCTATGATAATTCTGTGAAATGCTGCTGGTTTATTCTTGCGTCAAAATTGACTTTGGATTGCTAGGTATATGTGTAATAAAAACAGGGCTTGAGTAGGTTTCGAAAATAACTGTTTCAAACTGTTATATAAAGGTTCTGACTGAAAGAATTATGAAGAACCTTTATGTGGAATAACTGTTATAAAGAACCTAAATATCAGAGTATATAAGTATAAGTTACGATTTCTATATAGGTCTATAACTTTTATTTTTTAGGTTCTATAACTTTTATTTCTTAGGTTCTATAACTTTTATTTCTTAGGTTCTATAACTTTTATTTTTTAGGTTCTATATAAGTTACAAAGCGGTTATAGAACCGATTCTTGTAACAGTTGTACAGAATTTTACAGTAAATGAAATCACAACATATTACAATTATAGATTACTGTGTGTAACCAAATTGTTTAAAAATTATTATAAATAAGTAAGCAAATATATATTATGTACACATTTTCCATATGTATATGTATACACTCGGCGATATGCAAGGATCACTTGTATACATATGTACAAATATGTACATAATATATATTTGCTTACTTATTTATAATAATTTTTAAACAAGTTGGTTACACAGAGTAATCTGTAGGTAGTTGTATTATGTTGTGATTTCATTTACTGTAAAATTCTGTACAATCGTTACACGAATCGGTTCTATAACCGCTTTGTAACTTATATAGAACCGAAAAAATAAAAGTTATAGAACCTAAAAAATAAAAGTTATAGAGCTATATAGGAACCGTAACTTCAGAATAAAGGTTCTTCATAACTCTTTCAAGAACCGAAATCTTTATAATAACAGTTTCAAGCCCTGAATAAAAATAGCAACAAGGAAAATAAATACAGACAAGTGAAGTGCATTTTTCATTTCAAATCTCGATTAAAAGTTTGACCCTTCGTGGTCACACGGGGTTGTATCGCAACCTAGGATATGTATTTGCCAATACTGCTGTAAATTTTTAGACCTTAATAATGAACTCTAAAAATTTGGTGAATTTTAATAAAAAAAAATCGCTTTTATCTACAATTATTATTTCAAATACACATTTCAACGTATTAAAATTTACATTTCTAGAAAAGGATTATTAGAGCATGATTGTATAAGTATCACGAATGTACAATTATCACTGAAAAGTTAAGGGGTTCAAAATTACGAAAATGGTAACTCGAAAATGACCGATTTGTGATTGCAAGGCGTGACCACGGAGGGTTAATAACAAAATTCTTTTTCCTCGGAGAGAAGTAGTATAAGCGTGGCTTAATATTTTCTGTTGCAAGCATTAGACCGTCGCGAAGAACTCAAATTTGACCGCAACTGAAGAAAGCAAAGTGAAAGAGTCGTTTAAAAAGAAAAAGAGCACGGTAAAGACTGAATACAAGGAAAGAACTCGGTTAACTAGCAACGCTCTGATTAACGCCGGGACTGCACTGTTTAGCATAAATCGTCAGCGCCAGGATTACTCATAGTGCTTTCGGTATTTCGATTTCGCTCCGATCGATTCAGCAGTCCAGGGGAATCACATTCTCTCGTTAAAAAGCCTGGCGTTGTAAAACTCGCCAATAAGTTACACGGTTACGTGTTCGCGTCGAGCGTGGAAAAGTTAATCATAAACAAAAGAAACTGTAGAACACTGGTAAGCACATAGGGTGTTAAAAATTATTCCCCGTTACATACGAAAAAGGACCTAGATTAAGAAACTTTACACAAATTTCTGCAAAACGAAACACTGCAGGAAACGAATTACGAGGGCCTGATAATTACTTAAATATTTAATTAAATACCAAAATATAAACAGCCTGTTTGTGTTCTGTTTTTCATAACTTACACCGAACTCTGAAAGTTTGTACGAAAGGAAAAAAAATAACACAAATGCAAAGGCACGAACGGAAAAGCTCATCAACCCTGTACAAAATAAACTATCAGAATTCACGAAACATTCATAAATTCCATCCAAGTGGAGTTTCCAGTTCTAGCACCATTCTCAACGGGATACGCTACTTCATCCGCGATATAAAATCTGTCCGAGCACATTTATAGCATCCGAGGAACCGTTTCATTTTTAATTGGGCCGACGCTTTACAACTCCATGTAACTCTAAATAAATGCCCATTTTCCGGCGGCAGCCGACATAATTGTATGGAATGCTCGGCATCGAAACGTCCTGGAAATCTTTTACAGAGCCTTCAGCTCTTATTGTTAATAAAGCACGCGCCCGAGATCCGCGGGTGAGATAGTTCAGCACTGTTTACATTAACACAGCCGCGGGGATTTACGCGTTGCACCCGCGCACGCATCGTAATGGATCTTTCTCGCCGCGATTACGAGATACTGCCAGCTTTTTATCACTCGACCGGCGAACACCTCGTCGAGGCGGTGTGTCTTCGGTGCACGTATTAATCGAATACTCGGTTACCTTCATGCCGTTTCAGCGCTGCGCACGGTTATTTTCACCAGGGCCAGGTTATTTACCCGGGATATTTCAATGCGGAGCGCAACGGGGAACCGAAGGCAGCAGACACTTTGTGCACGTGAAACGCAGAAAGTGCACGCTGTCGTGCGCAATTAAAGAGCTTATCCCCGGAACGTTTTAAATTCACCCCTTTTTCCGCGCGGCTGCCGCGGAATTTTCTGTTAAGCCAGGCCAACTGCGGGCGTTTTTTAACGCTCGAAAATTTAAATGCTCGTATTATGGAGTCTCGTGGAAATTATGGTTTTACTCAGTTTCTCGATTGTTGGCCACGAGATAAGCTTGAATCGAGTAAGAGGGGCGCAGCTCCATTTTTTACAGTTTTTTTTTTGAGTTACAACCCTAGTAGCACAAAATATTGGTTAGATATATTTTTCAAATATTATACAAATATTTTTTTTGCCACACTTTTTAATATGACAAAAATGTTGATTACAAATATTATATACGCATACTGAAAATGTAAAATAAATGTTTTGGAAATATGAACTAAATATTCGTGGACTGTAAAAGAAATATTCAGAAAGTATAAAGCAAATATTCAGAAGATGTGAAATAAATATTCATGAAATAATAAATTAATATTTAAAAAATAAAAAGTAAATATTCAGAAAATGTGAAATAAATGTTTACTTTATATTTGAAAAAATATATTTTGTTCATAATATAAAATGAATATTTCCGGAATATTCGGGAAAAAATATTTTGTTTCTAATATTAAATAAATATTTTATTTATATTTTGACAAAAATATTGTTTTCTAATATAAAATGAATATTTCCAGTATATTTGGGGAAAAAAATATTTGCTTCTTAATCTAGAATAAATATTCTATGTATATTTAAATATTAGAAAGCTATTGAACCTCTTTTTAATATTGGATGTATGTGTATTCAATATTTTGCGCTACTAGGGAACTATCAATATTAATATTTTTGTTATAGAATATTTTTCACCAAGAATAGAAATGAAAACTTATCAACTCCATGATTACTACTTATTGCGTGAAAATATGTACTTTGCAATTAGCGTTATCTTTCTAATGTTAAGGGGACATTCTACTCTCTCGGCCGAGAAATCGGCCACTTTTCGGCGATGGTTTTTACAATGAAATAAACACTTAAATTTTTGGGAGTTTATTCTACCACTCTTGAAATACAAGAAATAATCTTTGTTGTTAGTTTATTTAATTTATTTACGTAAATATTTCGCAGTGAAGTTGGCGGCTCCAGAATTGCTGGCGGTTGAAATTTCGGACGACTGGATCATCGGAAATAAAAGAACCAAACATATTTCTAAATCACGGGAGTATGGTTATCTCGCTTTCCACGAAATTAGAATTTTGAACCAAAATTATTAAAACGGGAGTCGATCAAAGTTGAAAGCACCGAAAACAGCATTTCTTTTCTGTTTAATAGATATAAAATGTGGGAAGATATTAAAACATCTTAAGATATTTTTGGTTAGCGAGATAGCGGTACTCCTGCAAATTGAAAATATGTTTGGTTTTTTTGTTTCCGATGTTCCAGTCGTCCGGAATTTCAACCGCCAGCAATTCTGAAAGCGCCAACTTCACTGCGAAATATTTAAGTAAACAAGTAAAATAAACAAACACCAAAGATTTGTTCTCGTATTTCAAGGGTGGTAGAATATAACCCCAGAAATTCGTAAACGTTAAGTGTGTATTTCATTATAAAAACCATCACCGAAAAGTGGCGGATTTTTCTACCGAGAGAGTAGAATGTCTCCTTAAGTCCAAGCAATAATTTTCTAAATAATTTTTTCTAATTTACTCGAAGTTGGTAAAGATGGAGCTGCACCCCTCTTGCTAAAATATCTTCAATTATATTATTATAAACATCCAAGCACGGTGTGTTGAGCATTTGTCTTTTTAACAGCGCGTATACCACGTTTGTTATTTGTTGGGACACCGTTGACCAGTCAATTAGACCATGTCGAGTTACTTATCTCACGCGGAGGACTTTCTTTCGCTACTTTTAGCTTCCCGATGCACTGGTTTCAGTGAAATCATGAAAGATAATTTTCGTTCCTGCGTGTAGGTAAAATTCATGGCTGGAATAATTTAGTAATTAAAATAGCGCGATGTATAAAGGAAATGTGGCTTACGAAGTTCTCTGGGTGTATGAATAAATGTTTGAGAAGTTACGATAAAATAGAATTAATTAGGTGTTGGTGCTGATTATTATGTTCCAGTTTTCACATTTTTTATACGACTTTTGATTGCGCTTGTACAGTTGGTTTAGGGCTTGGAATTGTATAATTAGAAGCATAACTATCGGTAGGTATATGGAGGAAAAAGTAGAAATTCTTTTTATATCATTCTTCGATAAAAATTCGCCTACTTGCCGATGAAAGGAGAAGGTTTTAATACTTGTAAAGGAAGTGCAGTATATTTGAAATACCAGTTTGTTTAAGACGAATAAAAAATCACGGAAGCGGCTGGGAACAAACAAAACTGCATAATATCACAGGGAAACTAATAAACTTTAATATTTCAAACTCTCAGTAATAATAAAAAAGAGAAAGTAACTGAAACTTTGGCCTAAATGAAAAATGACAGTAGCTATCGATTTCGTTAAGGCGCAGGTAATTTGGAATACCGGTACTACAATTTACCTTCACTTTGTAAACTGAAAAAACCATGTAGATAATAAAATTATTCGCTTTTATGATTTAATCATGCTCAAAAATCACAGTACAGGAGCAATCTTAGGTAAATACCTATAAATGGACAGCGCTGGCCGAAACCGACGCGGTGGTAGCTGTTGCGCGTGAAACAAAAGCATCGCCAAGCTTTGGACTACTCCAAATTACCTTCACCTTCGGTATTCCGAATTAGCAACATGCCATTGAAACCTAAAATTTCATGTCGCGCTTTGTATTCTCGAAATTATCGCAAAACTGACACGGAACCATAGGAGGAACATGCAAATGAGTAGATTAAGCGCTTAACTCTAAAGTTTTGACATTTTTTAATCATGATTGGAACGATTGAATGCTTGCTGAAAAAGTTTTGCAGACTTTTACGGTTTTTTATTCTGCAGATTAAGTCGAAAATGTCAAAAAGGCGGTTCATCCACAAATGTCATTAGTTAACAGGTCATTAGCCCCTATTATCTACGGTGTTACAAATTAGATAGTGTTAGTAGTTTATTAGATACTTTGGTATTCTGAATTAACAACAGTATTCCAAATATGCTGCAATTTCCTCTCGCATTGCAACAGTTTTTCATCATTTTTCGGCGAGTCTCCACTGATTGTAACGCGAATAGAATTTTTACGTCGAAAGTCGTATCGATTTTAACAAACCTTAATGTGCGCTGATGCATATCACGGAACTATCTGACTCATGGCTGTTGCGATAAGTGATTCAAAGGTGGGCGCGAAAGAAATAACAATACAAGCAACTGCAATCAAGCTTCCCCGGGCGAAAAAGAATAATTTGTACATTGCTACGTCAAAGAAAATGCATTAAATTTAATTTATTAATGTTTTCGTTCCCAAAAATAGGATTTTGTTAATCTCATTCTCCGACTTAAACGTTCCTTTTGATCATTATTGAGTCAGGCTCGATAATACCACTTTCTTTCAATGGGACAATGTAATTTACTTTCTGCAACGTTAAAGGGAATTTCAAAGTATGTACATTTAATAACTGCCTGAATCTCCATTTCCATTTCTCTCTAGATAAAAAGGGGTACCCCCCTAGTAGCAGAAAATATTGAATACACATACATCCAATATTAAAACGAGGTTCAATCTCTTTTTAATATTTAAATATACATAGAATATTTATTCTAGATTAAGAAGCAAATATTTTTTTTCACAAATATACTGGAAATATTCATTTTATATTAGAAAAAAATATTTTTGTCTAAATTTAAATAAAATATTTATTTAATATTAGAAACAAATTTTTGCTCCCGAATGTTCGAGAAATATTCATTTTATATTGTGAAATTTTTTTTCAAATATAAAGTAAACATTTATTTCACATTTTCTGAATATTTATTTTACATTTCCTAAATATTTAGTTCATATTCCCTGAATATTTATTTCACATTTTCTGAATATTTACTTTACATTTCTTAAATATATATTTTACATTTCCTGAATATTTATTTTGGAATTCTGTATATTATTTTCACATTTCCAGAATATTTGCTTTATATTTTCCGAATATTTATTTCACATTTTCAGTATGTGTATATAATATTTGGAATCAACATTTTTTTCATATTAAAAAGTGTGGCTAAAAAAATATTTTTTAATATTAAAAAGTGTGGCTAAAAAAATATTTTTTTAATATTAAAAAGTGTGGCTAAAAAAATATTTTTTTAATATTAAAAAGTGTGGCTAAAAAAATATTTTTTTAATATTTGGAAAAAATATTTTTTAATATTTGGAAAAAATATTTAACCAATATTTGGTGCTACTAGGGCCGTTACTGAAACCGGAGGTGCTCCATTAATCGAATAGAATTTTATGCCGAATAAATATTTATCCGTCATTCTCGAATAACTTCACTCCATTCGAAATTTTTAGTTGAAGATTACTCGCGTCCCCGTTTGCGCGTGTTCGAGAAGAATAAAAATCGACGGCGCTAATTCAAGCAGCTTGAAGCATCAAATACACTATCTCATGAAATATTAAATTCTGCAGACCGAATTCACCGTCGGAAATGAAACAAGCAGCGCATACCATAGGATTGTTATTTAATTTGTGGTTCGCATAATACAGCCAGCTTTCGAGCCACTGGTTACCTCACACGTGCGGGTGATCCTCTAATTATTTTAAGCAGCGCGATTTCCTTGTGCAGCGAGAAAGCGCCGTTTGAACACGGTGACGTTCACACTTTCGCCCTCCGCAAACGCAGTCGAATTATTCGCAAAAAGCTTTCAGTAATTTAGAAAGAAAATGCTTATCGTCGCGTGGAGGTACGGCGAGTGATAATATTTTAGCATACAGTTGCTACGCGGAAGCTATAGTTGCCCTTCTGCCTCAAGATAATATCACTGTAACCTTGTCGGGTCACAAAATTGCGGACTACTTTGCGAGGACAGGAACAAGTAGAACTGGTCCCGCGGTTAAATGAAACTAATACGCGGTAACGCGATGGAACACGTGGAATCGTGCATTAAAGGTTCCAACGTCATTGCATTGCCTTTGAAAGCCATCGGTTTCCACTTGAAATTCGATAGCTAGAAACTCATGGAAAATTTACAGGAATAATGTATTTAAATCTTCGAGTATCGTCGCATTTGAATGCAATTCTGAGAAATGACGGAACCGATATCACCTGTATGCGAGACTAACGCTGCTTGGTATCGCGTGCAGGTATCAGGATACACTTGCAACGGTGCAGCACCCCTATTTATAATAAACGTCGTTTCACAGCCGCGATACGCATTACGCGAGCAATAAAAGTAATGCCATTTATGAAGCGAGCAGCGTACAATAGATAATTTCTACACGCTTGCATAATCGACTGCCGTAGAAACCCATTCGGGAACGCAACGCCAGGTGAACTTCCATAGAGGTGCTTCAAACCAGGTCTTAATCGGAATTATGAGATAAAATGTGGGACTTTAATTAAACCCAAAATTGAATATAAACTGTGAGAATAATACGCGCGTAAAATGGAATTTTAACGTAGAAATTAATGAGTCGTCCTATTAGTTCCCAGTAAGTAACATTCCCACGGAAATGGGAATATTTATTCGCGTATTTTATATATTTTGCGAGTAACATTTGTTATGTGAAAAAATAGGAAGCAAATATTTTGCGTTGCGAGTGTGAATTTTTTAATAAGCACGCAGTGTGTACGGTTCTAATTTCAAAATATATCCGAGTTTCATTAGATACGAATCGCAGACATTTCCTATCGCGATTACTGCTGCGAAATTGAGAAGAAATGGTGAAGTGCTGCTACAGTAAAATATTGGACGTTGCATCATATAACGGACGCACAGTCAGCTGCTGACTTCTGAATCATGCTGGTTGGTTTCCCTTATTATACGATGCAATCGCGAATTCATGATGGTCGATAACGAAATGATTTCTTGATGAAGTGTACCGTGTCGTTGCGTATAAAATGTGTGGTCGTAGCTTTCTAACTTACGTAGAGATTCCAGGAACGTCCAGTTTGAAAATTGCGGACAAGGAAGAGTGGAAGAAACGTGACGTTACGTCTACTTACCAAGTGTAAGCACCAAAATGTGAAAATATTTATGAGAGGAAGTGTAAAAAAGTAAATTTGTCGTACACTTGGAATTGTACGATGTAAATGTTATGTAACTTATTATGTGGAGAACTTGTCTACCGCAAATAATTTCTTGCTACACTGAAATGCGTCGTGCAAACTTTCTAAGCACATTCAATGCCTTGGATTTGTTTTAAAGAACCATACTCAAAGAAACTCGGTAAGAAACAGATACAGTAAAATATATTTAAAAAAGATGTCGACAATCGTTAATTTAGAAAAAGACTGTCAACAATCAGAAAAATTACAGACAGCTCTTAAGAAGCCTGCACTCGTTAGTAACATAGCTTTCCATTGTGATAAAACCCGACCACATGCAGTAATGGTGACTCAAAAAAGGATCACACGATTCGAATTGGAAAAAGTAACTAACAAGGGAAAGTTAGGCAACCCGAGAATTCAGAAAATTATGCAACTTTGTGTGCAAGTAGAATACTTGATCCGTAACACAAGCCTATTTTTTGTTGGTGTCATAGTGTGGTTTTAGGGGGTGAAATCACCCCTTGACAAAAATAAAGAATTTTCTTTTTTCGTGGAATATCTCGAGAAGGGTAAGAGATATCGAAAAGAAGTATCAACAAACGTTGCATCTCTTTTTCTGAATCTACAAAAGCGCGTAGAAATAATTTTCGAAAAGTCCATACTTTTCAAGTTACCATCACCACCAATCCTTAACTCAATAATTATTTCTACGCAGTGTTGTAGATGTAAAAGAACGACGCAACTGTTGTTAATACTTCTTTTCGACATCTCTCACCATTCTCGAGATAGGGTGGATGTACCAGTAAATGAACAGGTACCAGTGAATGGACATTCTAAATTAAAATGAGCAAAGTAAGTTATTAAAACAAGCAACTAATTAATTAGAGACTTCTATTAACTTCTTGCTTCATACCGAAACAATTTTTGCAGTACGTGGAATCAATCGCGCTGCAAACATTATTTTATAAAAGTGTTCATTCATTAGCCTTAAGTGTTCATTTATTGGTGCGTTTACCCTATCCCACGAGAAAGAAAATTCTGCATCTCCCTCAAGGCGTGATATCACCCTCTAAAATGGCACCAACAAAAAACAGCTCCGTGTTACGGTTGAACCACTCCACTTGCACATAAAGTTGCATAACTTTCTGAACCTCCAGGTTGCCTAACTTCCCTCGTAACTATCCACCCACCATATCCCTCTGTCTCAACACCATCAGATTACCACCGGTTTCACCCATCGCGAAATCCCTGAAATCTTACAAAACTGAATAGCCACCGTCAGCTGGCAGATACGATCTCCGAACACCACCGCCTAAAAATCTTCTACGCAACCAGCTGTATTAACCCTTAACTGGTATCTTGGGGTCGCTCGTGACCCCAGGCACGCAAAGTTCGCTGCAAAATTTTTGGTTGCCTAAGCTTGTAAACTGTTTTTCTAATTAATTTTATAATAATAGCTTAACTTTCTAGGTTTCTATTATTCTACACATTACCTAAGAACAAAATATTCATAGAGGTTGATTCAGGGTGGACTTTACAAATTTCTGTGTCCTTTTTTATTTGGGGTCTGCCACGACCCCAGTGTACCAGCCACGTTTCCCAAAAACAGTATACCAGTTAAGGGTTAACCGCCTAAAAAGTAGCAAACAACCCGCGCCAAGAATGCCCATTCCACAACACACCCCCCTGATTTATTCGCGTTGCGATGCCACAGGAGCTAAACTGGAAACACACGAGACCAACTATATCCTCTATTAATTTCAGATCACCACCACCATCATCAGGTGTTCCGCGCAAAGCGTGGCTAATACAAACACAATGCTCCGCGGTATGCCGCGATACAGTGATACACAGATATTTACGTAAACCGAGAAATGTAGATACTGTGACTATTTACCCATTCGTGGTGGAAAGATTCGGTCGTAGTGCGGCGTTGTTCTTCGTCACGGACGGCTCCTTCATAGCTCCCTCGGGTCCCTGGGAATTATTCTTTCCCTACGTACTACCAATCCCCGCCGGAGCGTCCCCCTTGTTTCCCAATCGTTGTCGCGCGCACACCAACGAGGGCCGCCGTAAACCGTTTTCCCTTCTTTTTCGCCCAGCCTGCCGTTTCGTCTTCGGGGCTATTATCTCCTCGCAGGAAGCCACTGACACTTTCTACAGTTTCTACCGACCGGCGTGTCCTTCCCGCGGCGGGCACCAAGCGTGTCCCTGGCTAATTCACGGATCTTGCCGAGCGAAGCATCGCGACGAATTACGGACGGCAACGTCACGAACGGTACCTCGCCTCGTCGTTCCTCCCTCGAGGCAGCCAGGTATAATTGTTCGTCCGTTGGCACTTTGAACCAGTGGCGGTAATTCCTGAGATGGTCTGCTTCGCCTCGCTTTCCTCTCGCTTTCTCACCGTTAGTGCCGCCTATTTACGATGCTCCCTTCCGTTCTGGCGATTTCCTCTTCCTCTTCGCCTCCGCGCCGCCTTTTCCTCCTTTTCCCCTGGCTTCTGCCTAGCCGTGGAACCCGAGCAGTGAACGCGGGCACCTTTTTTGCGCGACCAAGTCTAGGCTACGCGGAGCTGCTGTTTCGAACGGCTGTTGCGGATGTTTACCGCGTTGGGATATTGCACTTTACTTCGTAGCCGGGCGAAGTGTATCAGTCAGCCGTGAACAGTTTTCGAGGTGGCTGGTTTTAGTTTGCCCATCGTGCGTTGGACGAGTCGGTGCTTAGTTAGTGTGATTAAGGCTGTGAAAGTGATCGGTGCGATGTCAGTGGGGGATGTATTGTGTTGAGATTGGAAGACTGCTTTGGGGGGTACAGCGGAGACTCGATGATCCGAGTTCCTGATCATTCGAGCTGGCTTTTCGGGGTTGCTTAACTGAGGAGCTTGCGGCAAGAGGGGTGCAGCTCCGTGTTTACCAACTTCGAGGAAATTAGAAAAATGTGTTTATAAAATTATTGCTTTGAATTAACGTTGAAAAGAAGACGCTAATTGAGAGTATGTATTTTTTTTACAAAATAAGTAGTAGTTAGTGAGTTGATAAGTTTTTATTTCTATAATTCAAATATTAATATTTTAATAATAAAAAGTATTCTATAATTTAAATATTTGATAAAAATATTCTATAATTCAAATATTTGATAAAACTATTCTATAATTCAAATATTTGATAAAAATATTCTATAATTCAAATATTTGATAAAAATATTCTACAATTCAAATATTAATATTATTATTATATTAATATTATTATTAAAATATTAATATTTGTATTATAGAATATTTTTATCAATATATTATTATTAAAATATTAATATTTGAATTATAGAATATTTTTATCAATATATTATTATTAAAAATTAATATTTGAATTATAGAATATTTTTTCGCCAAAAATAGTAATAAAAACTCATCTACTCAGAATTATTCCTTATTTTCTGAGAATATATATTTTTCAATTAGTGTTATCTATTTAAAATCAAGTCAAAGCAATAATTTTATAAAGATTTTATTTGTAATTTACTCGATAATATTAATCATATTAAAATTAATATTTCTATTTTTATTCATGTGCAATAAATCACTCATTTGTTATCGGATTTGCATCAAACGTGCACCAAACGATGTAGATTTTTTTCTACGGATATTATACCTACGTTATAACTCAAAATGTCCAAAATAGAGCTGCACCCCTCTTGCTGCAACGTCCTCAATTGTTGGGATTATGGAGACTGCAATGTAAGAGCAACTGTTACTGTTGATTTTACTGTAAGATGAAGGTGTTATATGTATGATTTTCAAGGAAACATAGTTGTTGCGTTCGATTTTATAGTAGAATGCTGGAGTTATGGTTATGACAGTGAATGATTTATCGAATTATTGATCCACAGTGACGAGTGATAAATAATAATTGAAAGTCATGCCTGCTGAACATTACTACAGCTTGTCCTTGATAATTGTTCATTTTTGTACATATTACATACAGTATTATTAGAATCTTTTTAAAATGATAACATATCAGCGTTAATGCTCTCTATGATAATTTTTATATAAAATTTGTCGTATCTACATTACGCGTATCGTTCGTAAAGCATAATTCTCGCAATAAATAATCAAATACCGTTTTTCA
This sequence comes from Andrena cerasifolii, assembly GCF_050908995.1. Lineage (NCBI taxonomy): Eukaryota > Metazoa > Arthropoda > Insecta > Hymenoptera > Andrenidae > Andrena > Andrena cerasifolii. The sequence goes on along the minus strand of NC_135119.1, from coordinate 20,720,265 downwards.
CCAAAGACAGCGCAGGCTACGTAATTTTACGCAATTACGACTGAAATGGAAAAACTAGAACATAACATACTGTTCAACCGAAAATAAATACCTTATCAGTATTGTAACAATTAATTTAAATTTCTCCCTACCGTGTTCTGTATTAAAAGACGAGAAATGGAGTGGTTTTGAAATATTGTAAAATAATTACATTATATTATTTACTCTCCAACGTAATACACACTAGATATTTAAAAAAAAAACCTACTATAAAAAGTGCTCTTTCCAGCACATACTAATGATTTTGATACCTCATTTATGTATCCTATATGTATATTAACGTTAAATTATAAATTTGATTAAGTTGCTTTACTCAAAACGGAGATCGCACAAGTGTCTCATTAAATCTGTCTTTTAACAGCGAAGTTCCACAAAAAATATTCAACCAGTGTTTCCAAACCTTTTTTGAGTCGCGATCAGTGCCGTTATTTTCTTAAAAAATGTCATTTTTGCATTTTTTTCTGGTTTCCCCCCCCTAGCTAGAAGTATATTCTGCAAAATAAAAAAAGTTTCAGTCGAATCGGATAAAAACTTTTGGGGATACAGGTCCCACCGATTTGGATGAATTTTTTGACGCCTTGACTTTAACGACTCTCCAGTGCCGTCTGTAATGATTAATTATAAAACAAAAAATATATTTCTATAATTTAAGACATCCTTAATGCAATGCAACAAGTCCAATTAAATTATATATAGTAGTTTTCCTTTAATTAATTCCTAAAGATCACCTATTTTGGGGGCTCTAGACCGGAATCACCCCTTAACGTACTCTGGTCATCCGGCCGAAAAAATGAGCAATCTTTATGAATTTGTTACTCAATGAATAACAAATATAATCGTGCAAAACTTTTTACATAATATTCATCTACTCGTGCCCTTCTCAATTTATCGGCCAGATGATCAGAGTACCCCCTTAAGTGGCTATCTATACTAGACTGTCTTATGTTACTAGTAACCGGCTCCGAGCGGGTTACAATCCCTGCTACCAGCACTTGGTTGAAGTTTTAAAAAATTCATTAAACAGGTGAATTAAGAAGCGTTCAATTTTTATGCGTGGGTAGTAAGTAAGTCTTCTGATAACCACGCATTAATTAACACCTTTGTAATTGCGCGTTAAACAGCGAACACAGCCGAAGTGAGTGCCATTTTACAGAACCCATCAAGATTTTAAATGCAGCCTTTATTTGTGTCATACATAAATACATCTCATCGGTACAATTGCAACAGCTATTACGAGATTGAACGTCTCTTCGACCGAATAAAGTAATCTTCAAACATTAACGTTTCGTGGGGCGTTCATTAAAGACAAGTAACACGCGAATCATATAGAAAATCTGACTTTTCCGGGCAAGCATATGTACCTGGTACTCAATGTACGAATTACATTTAAACGGATCGACGTTATTCGGGAGAAATCCAGAAATACTCTGTGTATGATTTAATTTCAGCGCATTCTACGTTCGTCCAAATAAAACTTACGCATGCACGACTAACTTTGGGATAAAGGTTTGGATCGCGACTGACGTTCGCGTTAAGTCACGTTCCCACGTGTCGCAACGCGCGGCACAGAACGCTGTCATAAACCGCGAAGTAGGACATTTCTATCCCCCGAATGAAGTCACTTGGAATAAATCTGTTCAGTCTATTGCAATTTCTCTAGCAAAGGATGAAGATGGATTATTTTTCGCTTGATTCTTTCACTGAACAATTTTCACCCAGATAATAAACAGCTGGTGCTTTGTGCCACGCTTTGCACGCCGGGGAACGTGGTTCGACGAGTTTTAAAGCTAGGATTAAAGTTAGGTATAGAGCTAAGACTAACGCTATCGTCTGTTCAAATTAAATAGTATTAGCACCTTTGTGGCGGCGTTTCTACCAATAATACTTCTACGTATCCTCGTGTATCGTTCGAAATCAACACCAAGCGACATATTTACATAAAACCTCTCGCCATCTTAAGATATTAGCGAGGGAATCCGGTTAAATAATGGGCAGTCGAAATAATCCACTTGCTGCGCAGCAAACTAGTGCGAACGATGCTTTCTTTCTCGTGGCATTTGATTCAACTATTTTAATTTTAGGGTTTTTTTTCTGCACGCCACTGAAATTGCGATTACTCAGAATTTATAAGGCGATAACAGAGGTGTTCAATGCGTGAGTCAGTTGTGTGTTGAATCTTGGGAAAGTAGCACGTTCGTTCTCGTTTGAAATTCGCGAAGGACGAAGACAAGAATCGTATAATTTATCAGCGTATAAATATAATGGAAAACAACGTGAGAAATTATATCATTGCGCTGCAATTATAATTACTTCACTTGGTATATTATTCTTCTCTGGTTGAAAAGAAAAGGGGACATACTTTTTTATGTTCGAAATATAGCAGCCAATATTGACAGCAATAAGCAAATTGAATTTTATAATTGTAAAAAAAAAGATGGGCTATGTAATTTCGTTAGAAAAATAAATCTCTATAATAGGTAAACACGCATTAAGAGATTACAATTAAATTTTAAGATAACTCGCGTAGAAAAAGTAACAAAGAGGCAACGAAAGTAACGCGAATGCACTTCAGTCTCCATCGGTAACTTTGCGTCATAATACAGAGCACAGCTTCGAAAAAGAATTCAATCCAAAGGGAACTGAATCGATTTGTACAATTGTTCAAGGGATCATCACATCAGGCTGGCTATTCATTAAGGAAGATTATTCATCTTTACGCGGCCGAAGGCGTGGTTGGAAGAACTCGTGATTAAACATTACGGGCCTCTGCTTCAAGCCCCCTTTCCATTTTTCGAAGGCTACCTGAATTAAAAATAAAACTTGAACCGGCTGGAAATAAAACTCAACTTCAAACTTTGCACTCCGAGTGGGAAATACATGGAAGGAGCAGATAAATTCTAACTTTCCCTGGAATGATTAAAGACGCGTGTATCGCACTAGCAGCCGCACACATGGGGACCACAATAACCCATACATTTCAGACTAAAATAAGTGAAAGAATTAAATTAAAAAACTACGGAATTTAAAGACCGCAATCTTAGTAAATAAATTTCTCGCGGAGGATACTATAAAATTCACAGCTTACTATGATACTCGTGTTCATTCATTCCATAACGTATAGTGCATGTACGAGCTACAGTGACTTAGGTGTGAAGTCACTCAAAACTGGGGCCCCGAAGATTAACAGAAAATAAAACAGAAATTGAAGATACGGTTTATTGTTATTAAAAGACATCAATTAAGCTTTGCTAGTGGCTATTAAAAATTATCTCATTGTCAGCACATATCAAATGCAAATCCATTTTAGTAAGGTATACGTACTGCATTAGGACAGTAGTAATATAAATTATTTTATATTAATAACTTATTTGAAATTAAAATCACTGCGTGTCTTCAAGTAATTTTGGAGGTTTTACCCTTCAGGGCCCCGGGTTTGTCCTGATCTTCCCTAAACACAGTCCTGCAAGAGGTAGTAGGAGGGCACGTTTGGCGGCCCGTACCCAGCAGGGTGTCGGTTAAGACCTCGCTGAGTAACATCACACCTAACAAGGGACGATCCCGAACTCGAAAATTCAAAAAATTATGAAACTTTGTGAATATGTAGGGAATTTCCTCCTGATTACAACGCAGTTTTTGTTTGCTGCCGAAATTCACTCGCAGGGGGTGAAATTAACCCCTGAAAATTCGGCTATGTTCCGATTTTGTATTATAACATGAATGTAAGAGATAGAAAAAAAGTTTCAAGGCAAAAGTTATTTCTTTTAACTAGATCTATCATTTGGTAGACAAATTATTTTACAATTCACGAGTTATAACAGAAACTCGGAAAATAACAGGATTTTCAGTGGTCAATTACACCCCCTTAGAGTGAATTTAGGCAGCAAACAAACATTGCATTATAATCAGGAGGAATTTCCCTCCATATTCACAAAATTTCAGAATTTTTTGAATTTTCGGTTTCAGGGTGTTCCCTTGTAAGTCACTGTAGCTCGTATAGGCACTACACTAGCACCCAAATCGTCCCCATGTGTATGACCATTTTATAGTAGATACTACACGAGTTTTGTAAAAAAAAAAAACATTTCAAGCTTCAGGTTCGACTACAATGTTTCAGATACCAAAACTACTTCGTGGCCGATGAAGATGAATATAAGGGCTGGTCGACTGGTACGCGATGAACCGTGAATGCCTTGTATACTAACCCCCGTAGGTGCAAGTCCCTAGCATAGATTTTCAAGCTCCTTTCGACGTTGCTTAACTACGTCCTTTCACCCCTTTGTAACGCGACCCTGCCGCGGACACTCGCGCCAGAAGTATCAGGGCGCGGGCTACAAGGGCACGAGCAGCATGCATGATTCACGACTCGCGCGACGGCGTAATTGCGTGGCTGTTGTTCACAGAAGTCTGTTCGACAGGAGCTTGAGGCACTTAATCCCTTCGGATCTTGGCTAGTGAATGACTACCGTGGATGGGTAATGTATTATTAGGTCCGTAACTTGGCATCTATCATAACTGCGGTTAACCCGGCTATTGGGAGTTAGTCTGGACGATTACGTATATCGAAATGTACTCCAGGTGTCGTTCTTGCTACAAGTATTCATAGAAAACTATGGGTAGGAATATAGAGCTACTAGGACTTAAGCATACGTCTAAATGCATTCCCTGCGAGTCTGTGTAACGCGTTAAATTAATTATAGTATAAACTGGAGGTGTATGTTAATATACGTCCCCTCGAGATACGCTGTGCGAAATTGGGAAGGGGATTTCATCCCTCTGTTATCTAAGCGGGGGAATCTTTTTTGGAAGGAATGGCCCACGCTTCTTCATGCAAATTAGATGTTCGAAGGTCTCTGGAGCTATTGAGCGCCTGGTAGGACACCCTGAAGACAGCGAGTAGCTTCTGGGGTAATTTTAACACGTCCACTGTCTAAAACGTCAAGAGACTTTTCGTAGAAAATAAAACAATAATGTACAGCCTCTGGAATGTAATTAAATCCTTCAGTTTCAGACGCTTCGATCTGTTAACTAGGGAGGAAGAGTTAACGAATAAATACGGCATCATATTTAAAATTCGCTGTATGGAGAACTACGTGAACTCGTTTCTGTTCATTGCAGGTGGTTTCTGACTAGAAAATGATCCAGTTAACAGGCTAATCATACCAGTGATATTTGTCGTGTGTTCAGCGGACCTCTAGCATAGATCCGTAGACTGTAAACGTGTTAATACTCCAGTAAGGACATGTGCCAGTTTGAGATTACCTTCCCGCCACAGGGCAGCCACTAAATTGATTAAGAGCGAGGGACCAGCGGAGAACCATCCCCTGGGGACAGCAATCATCTACCAATATGCCACGCTGTTGAAATAAAACTAGCGAGCAACCTTCGGAAGTGCAATCAACGAACTCCATCTTGGAGAACTTGCTCCAGTGCACAGATCTGATGGAACTGGTCGGACCGACTTCAACAATTCGATAATAATATACACGAATATGATCAATAGCTAGCAGATGTGATCCTATTCCACTGCAAGTCGAGTCTATTCCTCCAATGCCCTAAGTCGCGAAACTGGCGATCTAAGATGGAAGAACTATGACCATTAGGAACAATTGGGGTTGAATACAGCAGTGTGTAAAGACGGTAATTAGAACTGAAAGGATTAGAGATGCACTGCCACATTTATCAGCACAAATATGTTTCGTTGCTTTTAATGACACTGGTGGTTGGCTACTGGTATTGACTGATGCCTTAGAAGTTGAAGACCCTAATGAAGGCGGAATTCAGGTTACAATCCCTTGCAATGAGGTCTTTCGCAGAATAAATATTTCTCTGTATATTATGCAATTATGAGCCTGGCGAGGAAGTGGAAGATTGTACAAAGCTCAGTTGTTGGATGGGCACGGTGAATCCCAACTGGAAGGGTTTCTTCCGAACTTTAACCTTGAAAAAAATTCGTTCCTCGAGAAATGGTAAAAGAGTGTTCCCCGATTAGCTAAAAATTGAAGCTTCAGTGTTCATTTGTCAGCTTTAAATATACGTAACGAGAGGATCCCATATTAACATATATTTCTAAGACGACTAGTTACTGCTACTGGAACTTACGTTATTCAGGATAAAAATAGAGGACAATTATATTACGTTCCAGGAATTCTTCTACTAATATATATATATATATATATATATAGAGCGTTATTATGTACACGTAATAAAATAAGGTTTAAAGAAAAATATCTCTAATGCAGAACGATAGGAATCCAAAGCGCCGCGCAGGCCGAGCACGCAATTCGTTATCAAATAAATTGTACAATTATATTCTATCACAATCATCTTCTAACCTATTACAAACGAGCCTTAAGGAGAGCTCTACGGTAACACCGATATACAATTAAAAAGAAATAACATTTGGCATTGCTTTGCACGCACTTAGTCGCAACGGAAGTGTCTCGCGATTAAGTCCGCGGAAAAGGGAACGGCGGTGAACCGAATCGCGTCGAAACGAAGGAAACAGAAAGAAGCAATCGTGCGGCAATACTCTCTCCGATCGTGCTGTTTTTTCTTTTCGTAAGTGTATAAACGAGAGGAGCAAGAGGCAAACCGAAGACCGGTGTCGGTCGTTACTCGTCCTCTTCTTTAAAACCGTCTCCGTTATTATTTTCCAAGGAACACCGCTAATGCTCGTTGCTCGCGGCCTAGCGACAATTAATTAGCATACACACCCGTACAGACAACGATAACATTGTGTAAATCGACTACACGATGACGCAACTACGTGTTCTCTATAATATATTGCCGATAAAGCGGCGCGATTACAATTGGATCAGCTAGGAGGCTAGAAAACGCATCGGATAAGGACAAGCCGTGCCGAAAGCGGCCCGGGCTCGGAACTTTGAACAAGGACGAAAGTTATCGGACGTGACGGAGACTCGTATGAAATTGGAAAAATAATCTCTATCATCCATGCTATTTGTCATCATTTATCATCGTCGCCACCTGCTTGTGCTAGCGCTCTGCTACCCAACGATTATAATAGTACATAGTACGCGTCTGGTGGATACATCTGGTTATTAGAAAAACTCTCTGCTTCATTGCTGATCGAGCTTAACTGGTATAATCCATGCATGGTATTAATCGACGCTCTTTAATAGTTTCCTCCTTTTTTTTGTTTCTTTTATCTCACTCCCTCTCGCGCGCGCACATACACACACTCTCTCCTCTCTCTGTCTCTCTCTGTTTTTTCATTTTCTTTTCTGTCTCTCTCTCTCCACTGACGAAAATGGTCATCTTGTGTGCCTGATCTCTGTCCCCTGCCCTAAGTGTACGTCCGTGTTCTCAACGCTATGCCGACTTAGTCGCTGCGATTAGCGTGGTTTCGCTAGTCGACAGAGAAGGGCCGGAGGGTTGTGGTCGCTAGTTAGGATATGTCAGCTGGTAGTAGTCCCCACCCGCGGAGTCCTCATCGGGGCTTTGCAATTGCTTCACTCGCTTTATTAGCGCGCTAGAACACAAAATACTATCGCTGAATTGACGTCCTTCGGTTTCTGTTTTTTTTTTTGTTTGTTTATTTATTTATTTATTTCGATTGGCATTCTCGAGCTTTATATGTTCTACGACTCTTTCTGGGGGTGTAGGGGGACAGCTGCACTCGTGCGCTACCGATTTTCGCTGCGCGCGTTCGTCGAACTCGTTCGTGGCGCGCTCGTTTAAGTAATATTGAAATTAACAAGATACTGCATCTCCTCTGTAAATTTAGCTTGAACGATCTTTATTTCGCCTGTGCAGAAGCATCGACATCGCGCTACGGTGGGCCATTTCGTTAACGGGGGGTTTGCGCCTTGTTGGACTGAAAAATAGGTAATTCTTTGTGAATTTTTTCTACAAAAACGGTTCGATAAATTAATTTGAGATTTGGCAGGCTGTTTTATTGTATCTTGAACTATTGTTCTGAATTTTTGTGTGACAGTGAAAAGAAAACATGGCAGATACAAAAAGAGCGTTGAAAAATAATCGGGTGGTCCTGGCGTTGACGAAAAGTACAGTAAGGTTCATCGGAAACGCAAAAGAGAAAAGAGATTCTTAATCTATATGAATGTGGCTATCGGTGGTAGTAGATTTATTGCCGTATCTCTAACCGTTCCTTTTTTATTAAAGAAGTTTTCCCGATTTTGCGGCAAAACCTGTTCCAGACTCGAATCAGGACGCTTCGCCTTCTTCAAAAGGCTGCCATTTTAACATTTTTTTATATTTACTAATAAATCTACTACCACCGATAGCCACATTCATATAGATTAAGAATCTCTTTTCTCTTTTGCGTTTCGGATGAACCTTACAGTACTTTTCGTCAACGCCAGGACCACCCGATTATTTTTCAACGCTTTTTTTATATCTGCCATGTATTTTATTCACTGTCACACAAAAATTCAGAACAATACTTCAAGATATAATAGAACAGCCTGTCAAACTTCAGATTAATTTGTCGAGCCGTTTTTGTAGAAAAAATTCACAAAGAATTACCTACTTTTCGGCCCAGCAAGGCGCAAACCCCGTTTAAGCGCGTCGCTGTAGTCGAGTTCTCTGTACTAAATCTGGAGAACGGGAGATTGGCTACGTGTAATCGCTGCGCGGGGAGGAAACGACTGTTTTGGATGATATTTTTTTGCCGCGAAATTGGGGTCGACCACAACGCATGGACGGTTTCTTGCAGGCTAAAGGGACAGCACGATTCCCCTAGCAGAAAGGAACTGAAAGAAGCGAATACACGGGACGAGATGTGACGAACGAAGTACGATGCGAGCGGAGGACTTGCGGAGAGATTACGCTAAAAGGACCGTGCGACGAAGCCCCGACGTTATTGTTAACTAAACGACCGGCTTTCCCAGCCACTGGCTTTGTGAATTTTCAGGATAGGCCTTCCTTTCGCAAGCTTCCTTTGACTACGTCCATTGTTTCGTGTGACGATTAAAGGGTAACGCCACGATGATAGGCCAAAAGTGGTACGACAACTTTGGAGGTGATTTGAAAAAAGTTTATGAACTTTATTAACAATGTAACATAAGGTTCTTATGATATGTGTAAAGAATGAGTAATTAAAAGAGAAAAAATGTTTTTTTCTCAGATTTTCCATTTGAGTCATTCCGCGGTGGAATTTTTCACGTCCATACCGTTGCAGCTAGAACAAAATGAGAATAAGTATGGTAATCTATACACTAAACACTACAGAAGTACCTAAGATTTCGAAAGAATATTGAGTTTTGAAGGAACAGCGAACATTTTAAGTTTCCCATCATCTTGAATTCTCTAGCAAAGAAAGAATTGCTTTCAAATGTTCGCCATTTCTTCAAAAATCAATATTTCTTCGAAATCTTGGGTACTTCTGTAGTATTTAGTGCGTGGATTACAAAACTTATTGTCTTTTTGTTTTAGGTCCAACGGTGTGGACGTGAAAAATTCCACCGCGGGATGGCTCAAATGGAAAATACGTATCAGCTGTGCAGCTGTGGCACCGCCATTTTTTGTTCGAAAAATCTGAAAAAAATGTTTTTTTGGTCTTCGTTATACGTGGCGTAAGAACCTCGTGTTGCATTTTTAATACAGGTCATTAATTTCTTTAAAATCACCTCCAAAGGTATCTTACCATTTTTGGCCTGCCGTCGCGGCGTTACCCCCTTAAACTCTAATGCGCAACTCTTAATTTCGATCTTGCCGCGGGGACTTCACGTGTCTCGAATTAAACAGCGCTTGGGTACTTTAAACGGAACTTAGACGCGATTAAAAAAGCTCGAAGCTCCGCTTGATGGGAAGTATTCTTAGATTTTCTGAGCGCCTCGCAGCTGACAGCGCGTGACAATTGACTTTCTTGACGAAATAAGGATCGAACCAACTACGAAAGCAACGAAAATCCGAGTCCAAGTAGCAACACGGTACACGTGGACAAGAGACACAGAATAACACTAGTCAAGTCACTTTAAATCAAGTACGACGAACCCTTAATCCCTATTTATATACAAACTCAAGGTAGTTAATTAATTAAAAGGACACAGCTTTGTGACCTGTTATTTTCACATAAACAGCACGAAACGTGTGCAAACAGACTAAATAATTTCACCGAGTGTTCGTAACAATAGTAATTAAGGGTTACTAAAATGAAAACGTAATTACAGAATTTCGAGAACGCAAGGCGCGGAGCATACAACGCGTAAGTACAGGGTGTTAAAAAAGTGATGGTCACTGCTTCCAGGGGTGAAGCTAGACCTTTGGATCGGTGGAGATTTATAATAAAAAAAAAATTGCCGCAAAATTGTTTGTATCATTGAAAATTACTTTTTTCTTTTAATTTTGAAAGGAACTAAAAAATGAATAAAGTTTTGGCATGTATAAAATCCATTCTTGTACTTCATGAAACCATTTTTCACGCTTTAGAGAAAACGGTTCCCCTCAACCAGCAGAATATATTAATGTAAACAAATTTAACACTAATTTTCGATGCGAGAAACAATTTCAAGACAAGTGTTTTCGACAAATCTCCACCGATTCAGAGGGGTAGATTCACCCTTGAAAGCAGCGACCATCACCTTTTTAACGCCCTGTACACTTTGTACACTAGCAACGTGGATTTCCGAATACCTATAAGATCAGTCCAAGCAATCAAGATATACAATTGATCATCCAAAATATTCCGATTACCATTCAATGCTTCGGAGCTCTACAGTCTGTAACGTTACGGGGAATTGTACCAAGGCAGAAACTCTCAATCACATAGAACTGGATGTCGGAACGTTACTGGTCTACGAGTTCAATTCGCTACGGTTCTATGATACATTACAAATCGGAGGAAACTACGAGACGACGGAAGAAGGAAACTGACGTACATCCGTCAAATTCTTGTCACGCAAAAACCAGGTGATTGCCCATGCAGCGTACACAATGAAAAGCGCAATTAAACGAATCACAACTTACAAGGGACACTACGTGAATTAATGCTAAATAAATAAGTCGAGTACGTGGCACAGGCTACGTGGGAAACGTTTACTCGTACGCATCGTGGTATCTGCTGATGCGGACGGAAAAAATGGCATATCGGATTTTATCGATATCAAATAACGTTACTCAATAAACAGCAGGCAATTTATAGTAATTAAAGTCGTATTGTTGTACAATTCGAGCTAACCTTTATCTCGTATCTGCGCTGAGTAAGACTTATTACAGGGAAAAATGGAGTTAATGTTTTTTCATTCTTTCACCGAGGCAATCGGCTTTTGTTGCCTTACGATTAATATATACAGGGTGAGTCTAGCAACGCCGGGTTGTACAAAGGCCCCAGAAAAAAAGCAGAAATGAAGAAGAGAGAAAATGGGAACGAAATTTTTTTATTTGATTAAAATTAAGAAAAAAGAATTTTAACATAATTTCTAATATAATAATCTAATATTATTAGTGGTATGGCGATAAGAAAGTCATATATTTAAATATGTTAATGTTTATTTGTTTATTTCTGTTATTTTATTATTGTATTCCCTTTATTACTGTTATTATTATCCTCTTTTCGTGTTTTCGTTCTGTGAAAAGATGTTACGCTTTTTTAGCGTTGTGAAATTGTTTAGGTCCCAGAATATTTCTTGCAAAATTTGCCTCCTCGATTATTTTCTACTTCACTTGGAACGGAGCAATGGCCCAGTTGCTAGAATCACCCTGTGCATGTAATATGTTTAACAAATTAATTAAAATTAAGTTGTAAAATTAACTAAAGTTCCCACTATTTATTGAGTATAGCTGTAAGGAGACTGCGGATGATTATGCATGGGATATTTCTGTTCAAGTTTCGTTCTTTTACCTATGTTCTAAAGGAATATGCATTTTCATAAGCATCCATAATCTACTTATAAGGTGAACAACGCAACGCTGGGCTCCATGTATTGTAACTCACTGTACACGATTCGTTGAACTTAATACAGGGGTGCCTGTGTAATTTAAGTAACATCTACGATAATTTTTACAAAACCCGACCTTCCAAGCCCGCATCGGATTAAGCGGAACTTGGATTATCCGGACTATGGAGGCTCCGCTGTATTAAACTCTTATCTGAATTATTACCGGGCGGCACTTCAGGTTACATTTGCTTACTTTTCCCCCACATAGTTACACGAATATTCTCCAAATACCATATCAAAGTTCGTGCTTAAATATATCCACCTACTAGATAAAAAATCTTTATCAAAAGTTTAAGTTCATACGTAGATTAGAGATGTTAATCTTTCGTAGACTCTTTCTTAGAACACCTCGTATTACCCGATAAAATGAAATCATTAAAACTAGAAGAACATAGCTATCAATGCCATTAAAACAGCAGGTGGTATTTAATATATACGGGAATGAATTTTAAGAACGCAATATGCAGTACATTCCGTGTCACGCGAAGAGGATATTCGTTTAAATTAATACAGACGCTGGCAATCTTCATTGCGTCACTGTCGTATTTAACCATTTGACGATGGATTACCAATGTCACGAGCAACAAACATAATAAGTGACATTACGCATGAAAAAACTAAAACAAGACTAGACTTATACTGCCCTCCTTAATTAGACTGTCCTATTTAGCGTTTCGAAACATCCGAGGAAACTGAAATTTCATCATTTTATAAATATAAATTAAATTATAATAAATTAAACTGCTTCTAGATCTCTACGAAACACATAAGGTTTTCTAACTTTATTCAAAAGGTAAAAGACGCGCAGAACTTCAAATATTTCAACATTTCTTGAAAATGGTAAAATGCTAAATAGGACATTTTAACTAAGGAGAGCAGTTTACCACACCTGCAGAGGACATAATGAAGGTGAAACATTCGATATGTGGTGTTGAAACAACTAGGCAAAAAATTAACTTACACTAGTTTTGCAGTAAGCTTTAGAGGGCCGGGCTGGCCACTACAGTGGCCACCTAAGAATTTGGATACTTTGCCGGCCATTTTGGTGGTATACATGTATGCATAAATTTTAAGTAAATAGAATTTACAATTTTAATGTAAAAATCCCGGCCCTCTAAAGGTTAAACGGCTGGATAATTCACACGATGATTAATCCGTATTCCGAATAACATTACTTTAGGAATGAAAACTGTTACTCGAGAATGCAGAACGCTAAACGATAGGATAAATTCAACTATTCCACGAATCTAACTCTTTTACTTCGTTTTATAGCTCTGTAACGCGACCCTTCTTGTAACACAATCCCTCACTGGTTAGGTCTCACTTTTAACGCGCGATGGACAGGTGGAATCAGTGAGAAGGTCATGACCGCGACGATAAAAAAAAAACGTTATGGTAAAGACTTTTGTCCGCTCGGGTCGACCTGGCTGAATTTTTTTGCGGGCCGTAACAAACCGGTAGAACCGAAAAGACTATCAACCATCGCGAGTATTATTTGTAAACACAGGCTCGAATAGAAATACTGTCTTTTGAAACAATACAGGCGTGTTTGATTATTTTTCTACCCCAGGTTAATAAAATTATATCGCGAATTATCAACTTATTTTTGCATTGGCGATTGCACTTTTCCCGTTTTTTTTACCAGGGGCGTCCGCAGACTTTTTTTCCAGAGGGGAGCAACTTCGGGATGATGGTAAAGAAAAATATACCCCACTTGCTTCTTTTAACCTATTTTATAGCGCCAATTTCATTAAAAATTTAAAACTGAAATTTAAAAATATTCCTTTTATTAGTATAAACTTAATAAAGATCAGTTTTGAAAAATAGGCGTTTTTTTCTTAAAAACCTGGGGGGCAACTGCCCCTTTTGCCCCCCCCCCCCCCGCGGACGCCCATGGTTTTTACTACGAACTTATCCCCACCCTGAGTTTTAACGCATTTTGCGCCAGCTCCGCCAGTCGCAGACCCTCGCGAGGAGTTGGCAAAATTTCACTTCGACACGCCAATATTATGTGCTTATGCTATCGCTAAAGTATGACACGCATTATCATCGAAATTTATATGGGTACCCCGGGCGAATAAAGGCACCCATAACTGGTGGTGCATTAGTTTCGCGTTGCTTGATCTGTAGCTTCGCAGTTAGCGAGACAATGTGCAGAAGTTTCGTAGAATGTTCTCGTAAAAATACTAGCTAAAGAAAATTGGTTGGGTAGACCGGGGCGAATCGGATCGCTTTGTGTTTGATGGTAAAACAATATTAGTCAGACATTAAAAAACAATTTTCTTAATATATATTCGTGAACAGTGCACCTTTAGCTTGAACGTTAATATATAAAAATTGAAAATAAACATAAAAATCTTTCATTTATAAACAAAAAACGAAAAAGAGAAATATCCGATTCGCCCCGAAACTTATGGCGAATCAGATTGCCCAGAAATCTCTGAAGAAACTGAAGTTTCATAACAAAATCTCTAGAATCATCTTAAACAAATCTAATTTAATGACAGTGAAGTCGAGTGACACTACACAGAACACAGATCGGAAGGATATTGCCGTTCTTTGCCGCCTCTATCAGCACAATTCTCGTGGCACCACTCTTCTCAGACAATCTTCTGAAAGTGGACGAACTCATTTTTCACCATAGTAAATACAACGCCATCTTCTAAAGACCATTTATTCATTTATTTTTTTCGTCATTTCTTTAGACTTAATTTTTATCACAGCTTCCTTTATTTTTTGGGGACACCATGATGTACAAAGCATCTGTATATAAACAATTATATTTATGATCATAAAAGTACTCAAATGAAAAAGAAGAGTGATCCGATTCGCCCCATATATAAGGATTTCAAATGTTGTAGATTACATAAACATATTACGATATAATAGTCTAAAATACACGAAATACTAAACTTGGACACCGTGCGAACCAATAACAATAAACACATTTGAATTTTCAAGCTTACTTTTCATTTTAAACACGAAATTGTAGGTTAGATTCGCACCAAAATTGTAACAGTCGCACGCGTCCATCTCACTGAAACCGTCTGCCAGCTGTAAACACTGACTTAAAACAATTGACGCGCTATTGCGGTTGGTGCGGGGGACAGGGACGATGTACTACGAACGATCGGAATACACATTTCTACCGCGATGTAAGAAATATGGACTAAGAGCGGTATTCTCAGTCGCTACTTATTCTTAAGCAAATGCTTAAGCATGCGACATCCTCTACTAACCTAGTAGCTAGTAAAGGATGCCGAATGCTTAAGCATTTGCTTAAGAATAAGTAACGACTGAAAATGTCGCCCTAAATTCTTATTTTGATCCGATTCGTCCTGGTCTGCCCTATTAGGGTTTATATACATGAAACAGCTCCACCTAGCAGAATTACGTGTAATCTATTTGTCACGTGTTCTATCTCGAATGGTTTAACAGTTGTACAAGAGAGACTCTAATAATGAATAAATTCCTCTATATACTTTACGAACTGACCAAATTAATTCGTTAAAATTGGCGACATTAACGCTGATAATATATTAGCAAGATATCTCTGCCGAAGTAAACTGGATGAATAAGCGGGGATTGTATTTGTAGCATAAAATTACCCATCAGTAGATTCGCTGACGTGACACTCTTTCGCTGGTAAAACTTCTTTGTTAGACATCAAACTATGCTTCGAACCGACCACTTCAAGCACAGCACAGACGCGAGTCTTTTATATCCACGCACTGTTGTATTATTAACTATTGTCCTCGCACTTTGTTCTTTGGTAAGGAGTTATTCGAAACTGATGGAAAAAGTGCGATAACCCGGTACGATTAAGGATCAGCAGTAACGGAATAATGCGAACGGTCGAAGCGTCCACGCGTTACTAACAAACGCGAGTTGCCGGCTGCGCCATGACGCTACCCTCAGCCAGCGAATGGGGGAAGGGTGGTCACTGGGTGGGGGGTTGAAAGTGAGTCGCGCGCAGCCGCTCGCTAAATTCAAACGCATACGATTTTATGCTGCTGCTTTTATCGTAATAGAATGCTTTTCAATGGAACTGTTAACACTTTTACGGTTAATGACGCGTTACTAATTATTTCTACTGTTTAAAAACGTACCGTCACCGACGCAGTGCTGTGTCTTCCTTTAAAAAATATTTGAATGTTTAAATCACTTTAATATTTGAATACAGAAAAACGCGAGAAATAACAACAGCTTTAATAGGAACCATAATTAAATTATACACAATCTATGTCTGGAAGAACATTCACTCTTGAATGCATTTGATATTTAATGCAGCCAAAAATTAATCAGAAATCATCTAAATGCGCTTGGGATGTAGAACCGAATGGAAGCAGAAGAATATCGAAACGATGAGAATATTATTTTAAGTCCGTGAGAATAACGAAGTAGTTAAATGAATTTAGCGATATTTTTAGTAACTTTGGGTATGTATGAGATAGTATATCGTTTTAACGGTACTATTTTTCGTTTGCTAAAGAATTTTCAATGCACATGTCGTAAAGGCGTGCGTAAGTAATTTCTATGGAGTTATTGATTTCGATACGAGCGTTCTGACGAGTGGATATCTCGCCCGAAGAGAAATCTGCGAGCCTGGAATGCAGTGGATGGACGAAACAGAGCTTTTAGACGTCATGGGACAATGTGTCGCGCGTATCTCGAAACCTGACACATTTCACAAATGCGCTCGCTAAAACGATTGCATTTAATCCGGTTGGCTAGCCGACTCGAAAAAAAAACCGACTCGATCTTCATTCTTCAGACATTTGTTATAAATAAATAATGTTTGCTAGATTCGCTGTCACCCTACTTTCCGGTGATTGTAAATTTTCATCCTTTCAGATAGACCCAAAAGTTATAAAACTTGCTACAATTATATTTCATATACAATCATATCGAACGCGTAAGCTCAAGAAGTCACAAACGTGCATAAATACGTGGACATGCATTATTTGTTTACAAAGTTGCGAAGTATCTTCACCAGTTGTGAATTATAGACGAAGAATTGATAGAGACGTAAGTTACGCTGCAGTGTCTTATAGCGTTATTTGCAAAGACGCGTGATTAATTGTTGCAAATTATTTTTAAGCAGAAATGGCCAAAATTTTTATTTAAATAAAATTTTGAAATAATGAGTAAAAGTTAACAGAATTAGAATAAAAGTTAATAAATACACCGGGGTGACTTCACTTTTGATACATGACGAATAATTTTTTTAACTTTTATTTAAATACAAATTTTACCCACCTCTGCTTTTAAGTATGGATCTGAAAATATTATTAGGTCGTCCCTATAGTCCCAAGAAATGTGGTTACAAGCTGCCGCAATTGTGAATGAAACCGGTACATAATGCTGTTTACAACCTTTTTTCTTTAAGTACACCTTACTTTTTTGGAAATTTTAAATCATACCAAACTTTGATAATACTGAATGTTGGAAACGCCCTCGCTATAAGTATTCATGCAAAAGATTTGTCGCTATTATGGAAAAGCGATTAGACATAGCAAATGTTAACAATGTGCGGTAATAATAATAATAATAGAAATTAACAGTTACGAGAAAGTGGCGAAACAAGATAAAATAATAAAATATATCATTCTGTGTGACATATAATTGTTATTTTTAATTACCTCACGTTTAAAGATGATTAAAACATTGTTACTTTAAAAATGAACATAATTCATTTCTACTGATTTTGCATACTAAGCAATATTATAATTTAATTTTGAAATTTTCATTTTTTATGAAGGTACGAAGGATCTGTTAGTAAACAGAGATTTTCTATACTTCATGTTTGGACTTTATAGAAGAGAAAATACATATTTCATACTATGTAATCTGTTTGTGAGCAGTAGTTGTATGATTACTGTTAGTAGTGATAATAGTAGAGTCAATAACTGTATATGTGCATGAAGATTCGTAACTAGAATTTTTACTAGAATTTGAAGTTAATTATAAATGTTACGAAAACTGTGTTGAATAATTCTTTACTATGTTTGTCAAGAGCAATTAATAACCGCAGCCTGCAACATTTATGTGTAGTATCATACAACTTACCTTATATATCCTAGAAATGAGAAAGAACCTTCTCTAACGATGCTACGATATCTCTTTTCAAGATCTACTTTTCAATAAGTATGGAATCTTCTCATGGACCAAATTATACGCATATAAACGTAACTAAACTCGTATTTACATTCCACGAAGATTGAATATATTATTTCCGTATTATTTACACGCATAAAAATTCCCAACATTCGGAGTTGCACAAGCCATAAGAATCAGTTGCTGCGAATTACAGTGAATTCTTCTTTCAAATATTACCGTTATTGCAAGTCCCGCCCTACTTTGCGTAATATGAAAGACTGGGTGGAAAAGTCTGCACTTTCGATCGCGTTTCGAAAGAATGCCGTCATGAGGTTTGAAATCTTATTCCTGATTATTTTCACCTTCGCGGAATAGAATGTGTTATTACTCCGATGAATATTCAATGAAATTGACTATCCAAGCATTGTACTGAACCTCTGAACCGAAATGAAACACGCCACTCGACGCGCCGAGACTTATTCTGTGTGGTAAGTGTGCATATTAAACGTGTAAAGTAACATAGAGCTAAGCAACATATAATTATATGGAGGAAAACACGACGAAGCGATTTCCAAGCTACGAAAGGAATTGTGCGCCTTCTCGAAGTAGGTACATCAACACCAATGGTGGCAAGGACACTGATCTATGTTCAAGAATTATCTCCAAGTGATTTTCAAAGCGGCGACATGTCTCTTATTACTTGTAAAAGGGCTTAAAAAATGATTAGTATATTCTGCTCTCGATGCACTCGTGTCTACCATAGAAGCATGCATTGTTTTAAACCATGATCAGTACCAAAGCGATTATGTTCCAACGGGACTATGAAAATTTTCAATACACACCCTATTTCGTTGGCCTGTTGGTTATTGTTATTGGTTGATCCACTGTTCACATTGTTATTAAGTGTATTGGAATTATTAGTTTGCTGCAACGTCTGGCACGTGCCCAGCAAAGAGGTCCATTGCCTCATCACTTCTTCACCTTGGGCTTCCAGCTCGGAGAGAATAGTGGCATCGTCCATATCTTGCAACGGCATGTTTGCCTCCACCCTGAAATGTACAACAATATTCAATGCATTGATTTTTCCGCATAACCAAACTAGGCATTAACAGAGGAATAACAAGGGTTGTACAGGGTGTACATAGTAACAGCCATATGGCAAAGAGAGTTGTAGACAAAGCTTTATCTGGATGAGTGAATTAATGTAACGGAGTAATTTTGAAGATATATTTTTTGCAAGAAATGAAATTCAATCTGTTAGGATTTGGTGGGAAATATGACGACAAATGTAACGACTACCGAGGGTTAAATTTGTTTTAAGAATTCTTTTATGGAAAAATATTTATCACTTTAATTTATTACTCGTTGGAAGCGGAGATATCGCCAGTGTCTCGAAAAACGCGAAACTATTACGTTGTACACTCTGTATACGAGGTATTTATAACGTCAGCGAATAAATTTGACTCGTAATAATCATTAAAATAAGTAAATAAGTGTTAGTAAACCAGTTTCTAGCTAAATTACAAGAAATTTCCAAATTCGATTTAAATTTGAAGATACTGTTCCAACAGTAACGATTCACGAAAACAAATCAATTAAATAAATGGGCAGGCACGTGAAACAAGTGGGGAAATAAAATACTAACCGATGTTGATCTTCGTAAGAGCTTGCTTCGCTCTGTTCGTAATCCAATATTAAATCATCAGAGGCAATTGATTCGCAGGGAGATAGTGTGTCGACACTGCCAGCTCGGCTTATTCTTTTGCCATGGTGGGGGCTGTTTATTGTGCTCTTTCCATGCCCCACGCCTGTAAGAATAAATTGTTCATAAATATAACGCACTATTTAAAAAATACAGGATAATCCTTTCAAACTCTCCGACGCGATCATTTCCAAAAACAAAGACATGTACTGAAACTGTTCATCATTTCGTAGGACAAGAAATATTCGGTGCGCAGATGGGCGTCTCATAAAGCCAATAACAAATTGAAAAGTATTCGAAAAGGACAGTCTCGTCGTCAAATTAAAGATCTAAACATCTGAACATCAAAAAAATATAACATACGATGTTTGAAAAGTAACCTTCGCCCAAAACAAAACGAAGTTGGCCCCAAGCAGCCTACATAAAAATCAAATCGAAGATTTCTCGTACGAACAGTTCTTGGATCCTAATAATAATTGTACATCGATTCTCGCGTTACTAATGATACATTCATTTCCCTATCCTTTCTTCTTGCAACCGTGACTCGACCTACGTGAACTTAGTACACCCGCTGGAAGTTCAGTCGTCTTTACCTGTCTTAGGACTGGACTCGACCAAAGTGTGGCTGTTCTCAGTAACGACTTGGCTGGCCATGGCGGATTGCGTCTCAGCGCCAGCCCTCGAGTTGTCGTCGAAAATGAGGCCAGGCTGATCAGCGATCTCGTCGTCGAAGAATTCTTTGCCCTCTGATAAGCTCAACGAATTCGAAGCGTTCGTCGGGGTGCCAGGGCTGTCGTCGTCAACGGTATTACCGGACTGCTCCATCAGCTGCTCCTTTTTCGGGGCTTTGGCGTCTGAGTGCGTAATACTGGCTGTAAGGCTGTCGAAGAGGCTATCGACAGGGGAGGTTTCATCGTCGATCAGGGTGGTGGCGGTGGCCGCAGCGGCCGCGAACGCTGGATCCTCGATGGTGAGAAGGACGGAGCGTAAAGCGGCTTTCGGCATCGGCCCGTTCTTGCCGGCGTTCGGCGCCGCTTGCATATGCTGGATAGAAGTGGAGCGCTGGCACTCGTCGCTGGAGCTCAACGAATACTCGTCGGCCATAGCCTCCCCGTGCCCGTATTCCGGGTCGTCCGAGCTCGGGGGACTGAAGTCCGACTTGATAGAAGGGATTTTCTCGGAATGTGATCTATCTTTGTAAACCTTCTCCTCGCCCAGCCCCTCGTCGTATCCCTCCGAGGAGGTGGTGGACATAGACGTCGTCGACTCGGTGTACCTATTGTCCTTGTTCACGATCCTCTGATACTGCGTCGCCCTTTCCCGCACCAGTCCGGTGCTAGCCGCCGTGAAGGTCTTCGGCAACGGTATGACCGATATCTCGGTGACGGTGCTGTCGTCGTCCCTGACGTCTCTCACATCGAAGCTTTTCCCGTTCACGACCATCCTCAGATTCCTGGGTCTGCCGGTACCGCGCTTCCTCGACAGCGAGCCGTCCGTATAGTCCACGCCCCTTAAATCGTTCTCGCCGGGACAACCCTGCTGGCTTCCGACTCCGGAATCCTCCGTGCCGGAGCCTTCCTTCGAGCTCGACGAGCCTTTCGACGCGGCGGAGACCTTTCTGCTCTGATTTGCGGCGGTTTTAGCGATCTTCGAGTTCGCGTCGGTCATCCTTACGGCGTACTGAGGCTGCGGCAGATGGCTGGTGTGCAGGGTATACCTGCCTACCGGCTCCGGTATCCCCGACGGTTTGCGATTCCCATCCGCGTGCATGTTGGCGGCGTTGTACGCGGTCACGCTGTGCACTGGCGACAGCTTGATCTTCGTCGCCGGTGCCACGTTGCAGACCTGCACCACCCTGTGCGGCTGCTTAGCGAAAGCGTCCTGCTGTTGCTGCTGCAACTTCTCCTGGTTGTAGTGGCTCACCGTGTGACTGTTGCAGATGTCCCCGACTTTGTTCGTGAATTTCGACTGCGCCTGCCTGTAGCCGAATCGGTTCGTTCGGACGGCGATGCCGCTTGACTCTTTCTTCGGCGGGGCCAGCCGAGGCGTCGACCGGCCGGACGACGAGTTGTGCATCGCGCTGCCGGTGTCGTCGTCCCGTCTACGGTTCTGCTCGGGGCCCGCCGACTTCGATCGCGGGTGCAGCGCGGTCGACTCGTTCGCGTAGCTCGTTATCGGCATCGGTATCCCGGAGGCCGGTCGTCGTCGGAAGCCAAAGGACATCGCCGTGCCGCGCGTGTGCGAGCTGCCGCGCTTCGACGCGCCCTTGTGGTCGTTCTGAAACATCACCAAAGAAAACCACTCGAGAGTAAGAACGCCTGGAATCCTAGGAATCTTTCGCCAGCGCCCCGGCTTCACGTTCTTGTCACTTTCCCGCATAGCGCCCCGGGATCGATAAAACGGACGCGCGGGTCTTTTACGCGGCCGTTTTACCATCGCCGTTATTTTTACCTTTCGCGGTGCCGCGAGGAAATACACTAATTGCAAAAGTAGCGCCCCGCCGGTCGGATAAAATCGTTGCAACCCAACGGCGTCAACTGTGCGTCTTTGTTTTTTATTATTGCAAAGGGGGTTGTCGCTGTTAACGCGGATGCACGTGTCCTGCCGTTTCGGTGTTGGGATGAGTGTGTCGGGAATAGTAAGCGCGAGAATGGTGAAACTGAGAATGCAATGCTGAAAGCTTGATCAATTTCATCAATTTCTACTTTAACTTTTATTTTATTGTGGTCACAGGCGCGAGAATAGTGGAATTTATTAATGGCAACGTATTCGGGTTCGGGATTATAGAGACAGCAAAGTGGAAAGGAAATTACATTTAAGTGCTTCGTTCATTGACGATTTACAGTGCCGGACAAACAGTTTTCTCGGTTTGTTTACTCTTACTGTCACCGAATACCTTTGTCACTCAGAATTTTGTTTATTAGTTCAAAATATATACTTTGCGGTAAAATTTGTTGAATTTGGTAACGTAATTTATTTACCATCCTGGCCTCCAGTAGCGCGCCCAGAAGGGGAGAGGGGCAAGGGGTCCTGGCACCCTGAACGAGCAAGGAGATTCATGTATCCACGACTGAAGTAATTCAAAAACTTTGTAAAAAGAAAAGAAAACTGGATTTTATTCTTTAAATAAAACTTTCTAATCGCCTAATGAATTTTATTGTGTTTGCATTAAAAATATTTTTATCCCTCCAACTGTGCTCCCCAAGATTAAATCCTGAGTGCGCGGAATTGAGAAAAGTTCTCAATACACGTCGCAAAAAGTCTTCTCGGTAATGCCGCGGAACTTCTACATGAATAAATTCGTGAGTTGGCATTATCTACTGAACACTTATCTCTGTTATTATACTCCGCGGTTTACCAGGTTATCAAGCAGTACATATTAACGTAATGAAAATTGTGTAACTACTTTTGTTATTAACTCATTTTCTGTCTTTCATGAAACCGTAGAGAGAAAGTTATTTTAAATGCGTTCTAAAGGTCGATAGATACTTGTCTGCTCTGTATGCCGCGTTACAACGGAGTATTGAGCATGTCTTTATTAAATAATAAAGTGAAAATATAACATAAACATTGAAGTACCCATGTTTCAATAAAAGCGCCCTTAGCAGTCGATCGACAGTTTCTAGCTTCGTAAATTTATTTCGTAATTCGTCATCTCATACCTACAATTGTTTCTCTTTGTTTATACGCGAAAGATAATTGATTAAACCCATATCGATATCTGATATAGATACCAATGTCATTGCAGCGTGATTCATAAATTGATGACTAATTGAGCCGTTTATTTTGAAAGTGACCTAAGTCCATTTAGATTTAAAAGTTTGTTCTATACAAACGTTTAATACTAACTTCAAGTTGTACACGTTTCTACAGGCAACAAAAAACAATTGACAAATGGACTTAGGCCACTTTCAAGATGAACCGCTCAATTACAAATTAAAGGACAAGCAACATCCGTGTGTTCAACTACGTGCAATATAAACGAACAATGATATCAGACGCATTCGTTTTGCTACAGCCTATCGGTGTATCGTAACACTCTGATCAGCCACTCAATAACATGTAACAGATAACACCGCCGAGAAGGTGGAAGTTCAGAAACGTGAAGTAATCCGATTCAAACTCCAGAAATAGAGCAACTGCGTCCCCAAATCGACGAACTTCTCTATGCCCATCGTACACTCGTTCTACGCGAGCGCGTGCCACCAAGGCGTGCGTAAAACCGGTGTTGTCGAGGAAAACAAAAGTTAACACCTAATTCTACCCACCCAAAAAAAAAACAATCCAAAAATCCTCGAACCTACGCAACGACACTATAATTACAATCCTCCCTGAATATTACAAATCCCACCACTAAACACCTGAATCCTCCATACATAAAAGTACCTTATGCATACTTGCGCAATACACCACACAATCGTTGCACTGTATTAAATGGCAACGCGATTAAAGCAGTTTCACCTGAATAAAACGATCTCCGCGCGTGGAATCTTCCTTCTAATCGGGACCCTGATAATACCTTTTCCTGACAACTAGCTCGATAGCTAGCTTCCCACATTGCGCGTCTTTGGCCGCCGTTGTTGCCATTTGTCTTATTGTTTTGCCGCACGGGCCCTCGCAACGTGTCGCGGCGGGTTGACACTAATCCCCGTCCGTAAATGCCGCAACGAGCAAGACCTACATTTCGCTCGGGTAGAGCGCGTGACAGTGGCCGCAGAGCCTATCGCACAGCCTTGCGGATCACTTTGGGACAGCCCGGAAAGGCCACTCGAATTCGGGCAGGAGAAACGCAACACCGCGATGACCGTGGAGGTGTCGTGCCCTGGAAGACCTACGGTGGAGGCGATCGCGGAAACACATAGAAGGATGCATCCCTTACCGCAGCACCGACTCCTTTCTCGTTCTCCAGGGGATCATCCTCGCACCTGGTGCCAGCAGACCGGTAATCCATGCCTCCGGTGGGGCCAGTGTCGGCCGGCTGTTTAAGAGCACCGTATTGCAATCGATCCCGGCGTCCAGGCCGCGAGAGAAGGTTACGGCTCGCTCTCTTCTAAATGCGCAACGGCGTCATCCTGCACCGCTCTGTGCGTGAATATTTTTAACCGAGGGAGGGCGCGGCGCCGAAAGTACCGGGGGCAGTTTTCTCGGCCCGAGCGAACCTTCCCCGTAATCTGTCACCTCCGTGGAGAGAAAGAAGGGACCCTGCACGTTCCCCGCTCGTAACGCGTTCGTCGCTAAAAGACACGCGCACCGAGAACCGTCGCCAGCTGCCCCCGCTTACCGCCCCCGGCCCCGCGCCAACAGCCCGATCAAGCTCTTTCCCCCTCGCGCCCTCTTCCTTTCTCCGGCTTTCTCCCTCTCGCTCCATCCGCCTCTTCACCCCCTTTCGCGAGCTCCTTGTCCCGCGCGCCCGGCAAAGCCTCCTATCCCTATCGGAGCGTCTCTGTCCGACCCGCTGGCCCGTCACAGAGGAGGCTCGCACGGCCAGCCAGAAGCGTGGAATCGATCGACGTGACTGCGCCGGCGTCGCGACGCCACCGCACACCCGCCGTCACGCTCGCGTCGACTGCGAACGACTGATCCCGCGAGTGCGCCCGCGCGCTCTCGACGCCTTCCTATATCTGCTCCGCCGCGGCTCCGGCCCCCTCCTGCCGGCCGCCGAGTACAGCGGGTTGCACAAAAAGCGGACCGCACGGAAAGTCCACATTCGTGCGACGGCGACGAGGGGATTTAGCCGCTTCATTGAATCCTAACGCTTACGGATCGCCGGCACAGTTCGAGCTGTCGGCGATCGGCCGACCCTCGCTGACTGATTTAATGTCCCGGCGCCTCGAAAGAGACCGCGAGGAGGGCCACGCCGATCGCGGACGCAGGGTTATGCAATTTTAGGAAACTATGAGTAATGTGCGACGCGCGCTGCTCGCCTTTCTTTTAATTAATAGAATTCGTTCGGACGCAATTCTCTTCCTTGTCGGCTTGATTTCTCTTCGTCGTTTCTAGGTCTGGCTTTCTGTGAAAACTTCCTCGGCTCTTGTGATGAGCGCATGGACAGGGCACTTTAGAGTGGAAGTTTTTTTGTCGGGAGATGAGGATGCTGTGGGGGATTATGAGATAAACAGTTTTTATTAGTATCGTTTTACTGTATCACGTCGTGCAAGGAAATTACAAGCCTTTGAATGTTAGGTGCCCCGGCGCCTGGCGATAGACAACCCGCGCCACCATCTGATACCCACGGATGCACGCTGCTCCGGCTATGAATACGATTTACAATGCTTGGAACAGTAATATGATGTTCAAGGGCACCCGTAGACATTTTTCCAAGGAGAGGGGATGGAGCAATTTTGAGGTGGCGGTAATAAAAAATATAATAATGAAAAAACAACCCTGGCGATCATAAACACGCGGTGCAAGTGCCCTCTTGCTTTTCCGAACCCGTTTTGAAGTGCTAACTTAATTAAAATTTTAAAACTGGAATTTAAAAATATTTATTTTTTTAGTGTAAACTTGATAAGATCAGTTTTTAAAAATAAGCGATTTTTCTCAAAAGCCAGGGAAGCAACTGCTATCGAAAGTGTCGTAGAATGAGTTAGAAAGGAATGGAGGTCGATCAACGTGAGGCACAAGTCGCTGCTGTGACAATAGTAGGCTGCCTATCGCCAGGTGCCGGGGCACCTAATTGTGAAGAGCCTGTAATTTTGTTACATGAAGTCATACAACAAAATGGTGTTAAGAAAAAATGCTGCTTTTATCGTCCTCTATATAGTTACAGATTTGTAGCACGGATTTTGGAGCACCCTGTGTCCACTTAATACAGGGTGTTCCAGACTTCGGTACATCTAAATAATAAAATAGGTTCATACAAACATGTCTTCTATTTAATTTTTGTTTTCTTTTCAGATAGCATTTTTTCAGAATTAGACTACAATACTGTGTGGAGGATACTGAGTTCTGTTTGTAAATAGTTGGGAGGTCCTGAGCGACACTACCTCCATCTAACAAAAAAATGATTGCGATACAAAATTCGCTATAACTCGAAAACAAAGTGAAATAGGACATGTATTTATATGAACTTGTTGTATTGTTTAAAAGTGCTAAAGTCACTCCTAAAATATGTCCCACTTATTCTGGAACACCCTGTATACACTATCCTTATATCAACACCAAACGATATACAGTAGCATACAATTACAATGACCCATGACTTGAATTCAAATACGCGTACTATCTGTCCATGTTGTAGATTTAAGCCTTGTTTGTATCACCGCGTGCCTATATCGTTGCACCAAAGAATCTTCTCTGACTTGCCGCTGCGTGAAAGCGCGCGCGCGAGAGAGGATGCAGCGAATGGAAAATTAAATATCACGCGTACTCTCTGTCACGCCTATCCGAATTAGTTTCTCTGCTAAAGGATCGAGGTTTCTAACGATTCAATAAAAATGCTCGGTTCATTGTAAATACTAGATAAGATTTTCATTCGCGAGATACGAAGTTAAATTGTGATTTTAGCTGCATATAGAGTGCGATCTTGTACAGTTATACAGAACGCACTGGAGTTGGCTAGAGGAAGTGTCATATCATCCGTATAAACAGTTACTCCGTAAGGCACGTGTCTCTCTTGTGGCGCATTAATTGTTTAAAAGGTTACTCTTAAGGGTTATTAGCTTTGACTTACAAGGGGAGGACACCATGTGGTAGACACCGATTTTGACGAGCCTTGGCACCATGGATCTATGTCGAAAATAAGTAAATAGGTGTCCGAGCGTTTCTGCCAATGTTATGGGCAATAATAATAGAGATATTTACATGGAAATTATTAAAAATTTCATAGTGGCCGTAGGGTTTTAGTGGGTAAAAATCCCACACTACCCTGTCCCCCCCCCCGGGGGATTCCCCTCTGAAGGAGTCGGGGTGCCTTTTGAAGATTTCCCCAAGAAAAAAATTATAAAAAAAATAATTTCTAAAAAAAAATTTATAAAAAAAATTTATAAAGTTTTTTTAACGTGGAGACATTAACTGGGTGTGCTCCAGACCAAACCGCGACCTACCTTAGGATAAAATGTAGTTGCAGCGCGATAATGGAAAAGACCCAAAAGTTACATAAATGAGTCTGACACCGATTTACTTTCTGCCACTCGAAACATTCTACCCAGCAGTTTCTGTTTACCTTATCAATCTTATCTATAACTAATCCGAAGATTTTATTTAATAAGCACGATTGTTCCACTCGCGATGCTTATATAACTCTGCTTCCTGATGCTATCTTATCAAGCGTCTTTGTTTCGGCATTTTATATTTTATTCTTTAAAGATACCAATCTATTACTTGCCCCCTATTTACCGCGCAAATCAAACACGCGAATTAATTACAGGAGTGCGTTGTGAAATCTGAAATTCGTGCGGCAGCAATGCAGGACGGACACAATACAGGCGCGAGGCTGAAATGTAGGAATCAAGCCCGGGTCTTATCACCGCCACGCCAGACTATAAAAGGAGGACGTAAAGAGCATGCACCAGAGAATCTCTCGCACAATATCCCTTTCAGACAGCGTGATAAGCTCTCTCCCGTGCTCTTCAGTCTTAAAACTGGAAGCCTGGAGTCTTCCGCTCTATACTAGGTGTATACTTCTCCGAGAACTACAGCACTGCTACTTCAATACTCCACCCTCGCGACCCTTCGCTCATTAATATTGCGCTTCACGCACGGACCTCGACCCTCGCTAGAAAATGCACTCGAGCGTCTACGTACGTATCTAGTAAACAGAGGACCAATCCAAGATACCAGACTACCTGACACATTCGCACTTTTCGTGACGGACAGGTGTGATACGATTGTCTAGCAGTCTAGGTGTACGATGCTTTTGTAGATATTTCAATTGGTTGCGAAACGAAATGACGATAATGAGGATTGTTAATAAATAACAACAGGGACTCGGTGTATCATACGGAATAAACTTCGCCGCCATTTGGGAAATTAACTGCGGTTTGCACGCTAGTCAGGTAGTTTTTAAGATTCTGATTAAGACTTCGAGGACTTGCAGATTCTTTACGGCTTTCAATAACGATTGACGTACATACCGCAGAGACGTGAGAAGACCCCAGTG
This sequence comes from Andrena cerasifolii, assembly GCF_050908995.1. Lineage (NCBI taxonomy): Eukaryota > Metazoa > Arthropoda > Insecta > Hymenoptera > Andrenidae > Andrena > Andrena cerasifolii. The sequence continues at coordinate 20,691,404 of NC_135119.1, read as the reverse complement.
CTGGAGTAGCCAATAAACAAAATAAGCACGTGGAATTTTCTGAATTTTAATATCTTTTACATGGGAATAATACTGTTAAGTGTTTATGTGCATGTGTGTGCGAACGAGTCAGAGAGAGAGAGAGAGAGAGAGAGAGAGAGAGAGAGAGAGAGAGTTGTTACTGATAATGTTAACAAGTGTATATTTGCAAAGTGAATACTTCATAAAAAAAATAATAAGAATTCAGTGTAACTAGGCTTTCATTTAAAAATTAATCGTTTTAATGTGAACTCGTCGATTTACGCAGGGGGCTTTAATAACTTGATCACCCGCTGTATGTGCATAGAATATACACAGATGTTTCCATAGTTCGGTATACAGGGCGATTCACCTACGTGCGCCACCTATTTAAATTACTTGTATACTCTTTGTTATGTGAAAGAATGTTTGAAAGAAAACTCGCATGGTATCAAGGCGGGCACGCAGTGTAATAATTAGTTTTTTGCTTCTTTTATCGAGATATGAAGGTCACCTTGACGTTTTTAATCGTAATGGGTAAATTTTGACCCTGCAATTGGAAAGAGTGTTGAGCGCTGAGTAAAAATGTATCAGAGTGCGTGGGTCCAGAACTAATAATTACCGAGATATTCGTTACATGATTGCTAATGTAAGTAATAATCAAAGTGTTGCCCATTACGATCGATGTAAGCGCATAGTGGATTAATAAGTTCAAGTGGCTAATATTACAGCGTGTGCCCTCGATGATACCATACAATTTTCGTTTGAATCGTTATTTTATGGAACACAATGTTTGCAAGTAATTTAGGTGGCACAGTTAAGTGAACCACCCTGTATAAAAGATATCTATAGTTCAATAGGTCGATCTTTTCAGTCGCTATGTAAAGTGTACGCTGCAGTTAACTCTGCCGTTGAACTTGATACATGTAAATGGAGTCTGTAGACAACGGTTACAATTAGCGTGACGTCGATCAGTCTTCTCTACATTAATGCAAAGGTGATGAGTCATCACACTTTGATAGGAGCCGTTCCCTACATCCACTTTTCAGTGATACTTGTCCCGAGGCCTCGTCGTTCTGCCCGCTTCACAACGTCAGCATCTTTAACCTGGCCTTATTCCGACGCTGCAACCTCTTTACTAAAATATGCCACAGTATACTGAACATAGCTATTTCTATTCACTCCCTTCGCAAATCTAATTTCTCAACGATTTTGTAGCGATTCATCAGGCAATGACTGATCTCCCAATAATAAATAAGAGGATCACTTATTGGGGTGGAATTTTAGTCTATCTTACTGTGCATAAATTAAGCTACAAAGTAGTTTGACTCCTTAAAAAACGAAACACTCTTTTGATGGGATTTTGAAAAGCAAAAACTTCCAGCGACGAAGTGCATCCACGATACTGTACACTTTATGAGGACCAAACAAGCGACGGAACAACGATAGTTATGAACAATTGTGTACAAAGATTCGTGGAAGACTAACAAGGGAAGATCCAGAACCCGAAAATTCAAAAAAATCTGAAACTGTGAATATGTGGGGGATTTCCTTCTAATTACAACGCAATTTTTCTTTGCTGCTCAAATTCACTCGAAGGGGGTGAAATTAAATTCCCCCCCTTGAAAATTCGGCAATTTTTCGATTTTGTGTTATAACTCGCGAATTGTAAGAGGTAGAAAAAAAGTTTCAAGACAAAAGTTACTTCTTTCAATTAGATCTAGCGTTTGGTGAACAAATTATTTTACAGTTCACGAGTTATAACACAAAATCGGTAAATAACCGGATTTTTTGACAAACAAAAATTGCGTTATCATCAGAAGGAAATTCTCTACATATTCACAAAGTTTCAGAATTTTTCGAATTTCCAGGTTCGGAATGTTCCCTTGTAAGTAAGATACATACTGCTTGTATGTACATCGTGTATAAAAAGTGATGGCCACTGCTTTCAGGAGTGAATCTACACCTAATTTTTTTTTTTACATCATATTCTGCTCGCTTAAAGGAAACTTTAAAAGTAATCACATGTCGTAAGCGCATCGTTTCCTAAAAAAAAAAATTATAAAGTTTTGGTATGGATGAAGTGATCGAAGTTAATGAAAACATTTTTCACGCTGTTTGAAGTTCTGAATTTGAAGGTAATTATTGTATTAAAAGATACTGTCCCTTACAAATATTATGGAAATGTGAAAAGCTGTTTTAGAGAAATTGATTTTTAGAGATGGTTTGTCGAAGCGCATTCGTTTTCACTTTCGATTATATGAATTACACGCTTCGCGTTAAGCACACTAACACGCGTGCACCGTTTGGCTCATTTAAAAGTAGCTTAACCCAGAAATTAATCCGCCCGGCATTTCAAGGGTCTTCTAATTTAATTAAAGCTTCAGCGCGGTAATAACGGTAGGATACCCGTTAACATCCTTTCCCTGAGATAATTAAAAATAATTCGGGCACTTGTATTTCAGAAAATTAACACTCGGCGACAAGTACCAGCTTTATGACCATTCCATGGGTTCGTTATGGATCATGAAGCATTAATTAAACGAACTTAAATGAACTTCAATAATATAGACATTCGGTGCACCTCTGAAAAAACAGAAGATGCCTTTTTACAGTTCAATCGAACAAAGCCCGAAGAGTTTTAAAGTATTTCAAAATATTTCCTTCATTCTAGCGAAATATATATTAACAATTGTTTTTTTGGAGAAGGAAAAAGGAAACCTATAGAAAATCTTAAAGTGTGAAACGCAATTTGTCTTCCTTTAATTGTAAGTATATATTCTAAACCTAAATAATTTAAAATCCCGGAAATCAAATTTCTGTGAGAAGTAAAATGAAAAATCATCCCACGATCAAAATCAACGAGTAGGTGTATCTATTATAAAACTAGGAATTGTACGATTCTCAAAGTGATAAAATACTTAAAAATTCATATTACATTGACTTTGTTTACAAGATCTTATTCGAAATTGCCGAATCCAGCAATTTCTCCATCAATTCTAATTAGGTGTCTGCATAAAAAGATAATGTTACCACTGTACCACTCAACATACATGTTATCCTTCTGCAATGCTCTGCCATCTAGCGTAAGATTCATGAACTACCTACCTTCACTACGAAGGTAGATCTTCATTGAAAGATTCAAGTTTCGAGACTTGCATTTTTCCAATAAAAAAAAGAAGTCGCCAAATTTACGTACAACACTCAAAACAGCCAGAAAAGCTTTGTTATTTTAAATTAGGAATTTATTGAATATATAATTTAATGACCCCTTCATTTCTGTCAATGTTACAGTCGATTTTGTCAAAAACCATGCCTCGTACGAAAAATTTTATTCCATGTACTCGACTTATTTTTTCATGCAGAATCACCCCCTCTCCGGTTGTAGCACAAGTTACCGAACACCCTCGTATATACCTATGAATCGATTACTACACATTCGTGTTAACCTTGGGGCACTTCTACGTTAGTGATAAAAAAAAACTACCGACGTTAATAACATTCAGAAAAACGGTACATTCCACGATAATGAAGTGGGACACTGGAATGTCTTCGATACGTCACAAAACTCACGTAACACGTGAACTCCTTCTGTTGTTCTACGCAGTGGCCATGGTTTACAGTTTCTTATGAATAATGCTTTTTATGCTAACACTTTGTTTACCAGAGAAGCAGAAGTAATAGAGTAATGGACATTTTCGTCGCATAGTCAATGATTTCTCAACTTTCGCGTCTTTCTACTACTTGTAGTAGGGCTGTTACGAATATTCGGATATTCGAATATTCGAATTCCAACAGAATTCGAATTTGAATTCAAAATTAAAATTTGAGAGTGATCGAACTTTGGATTGTACCGAGTAGAAATCTGAACATGAAATATTTTTTCACACTTTATCGTGAAGTTCTTTTCATATTGGAATTTACTATATTTAGTTGTCTTTCAAATGTTTAGATTCGTATTCGGTAGAATCCGAAATTCGAACTTTTTGAATTATTCGAACACTTTGAATTATTCGAGCACTCTGAATTATTCGAGCACTCTGAATTATTCGAACACTTTGAATTATTCGAGCACTCTGAATTATTCGAGCACTCTGAATTATTCGAACACTTTGAATTATTCGAACACTTTGAATTATTCGAACACTTTGAATTATTCGAACACTTTGAATTATTCGAACACTTTGAATTATTCGAACACTTTGAATTATTCGAACACTTTGAATTATTCGAACACTTTGAATTATTCGAACACTTTGAATTATTCGAACACTCTGAATTATTCGAACACTTTGAATTATTCGACAACTTTGAATTATTCGAGCACTTTGAATTATTCGAACACTTTGAATTATTCGAACACTTTGAATTATTCGAACACTTTGAATTATTCGAACACTCTGAATTATTCGAACACTTTGAATTATTCGAACACTTTGAAGTATTCGAATATTTACAGTTCTAACTTGTAGCAATTCTTTTACTAAGGATGTCTCTCACTTCATAATGAGACTTGAAGAAATAGCTCAACCACATTCAATAACAATTTTTGAACACCTTGCGTAGACTAAAATCGCATTCCTTCCTCGTAAATCCTTCGAATTAACTACTTGCAAACATTTCCTATGATGTTTGAGATCAGGAAATTTTGCCGACCGTAACAGAAGTGGTATGTATTCATCTAAAATACCCCAAACGCCACAACATGCACATCTCTCTCGCAAGGCACGATAATTAAATTGCCATAATTAAAATTCTATTCTGAACAACCGAAAACTAAACCCCCGTTTATCCAGCATGTATTTGTTCACCAATTAACGTTAACTCAAATTGCCAAAAGCCATCCAGCGGCTACGTCGAAACAGTCTATCCACACTTTCGATAGTGACGTGTTAATTCCGTTCGACATGCCATGTACGAGCAGCTGCTCAGAAAGAAACAAGTGAACGTGATGGCCAAGAGTGCCATAATTAATACAAAACCTGGGGCAAAACTGTGAGAAAGAAACGGAGAAACTTCTCCTTCTCCTCACATCGAGCATAGACAACGCCGATCCTCCTGGTTCGCGTTTTTCCACGGTGTTTCCGGTTAGCGGATACCCGCCGCGAAGCCAACTGGCATAACGGAGAACAATAGAAAGCGGATATAATGAAAGGAAAGAGCAAGAACTATAGCCGAGGGAATTAGCATTGGTGATGAACTGAACAATTAATTACTTTCACATATCACGCCTGCCCCATGCAAACAAGCCACCGTGGGAGAAACACATACATACATGAGATGGCCAGTCCTCTGTAATAATTAGTAATGTTTGATTGTAGGAACGTAACTCTTCTGCGCGTATACTTGTCTGCGTATTTCTTGTTTTTAGAAATATTTGAGAGAATACAAGGATACGAATGGATCTAAGATTCATCAATGAACTGATCGTGCCATTCCTTCAGATTCCACCACGCAACATATGAGACTAGCTAAAGAGTTCCTAATTTCTTTATTTACCCAAATTCCTTCTCTACTCACACCTCTAATTATGCAAGCTTGTCTATAGTGATAAACTGATTATCTCCCGTTCGACTATCTTTTAAATAATTATCCTCCCCTATTCTAAAAAGAAATTGTATTTTTGGCTCGGTTATCCGGAAAGTTTATACTGTGTATAGCTCAATTTAAAAAAAAAAACAGTGAGAATCTTGGGAGTTTGAGAATGATTGCCTTAAAGAGAGTGACCTCTGCGTTATCATATATTTCTCTTAAGACTGGGCAAAGCTCGTTTTTAGTATTTATGGGAATTTTGAATCTAGCACAAAGATTCAGGTACATACTTCCGAGTGCCTCATCTTTTACGCCAGCCCCGTCGCAGCTAAAGGGAGAGCATGGTACGTAGACCTTTGCTAAAGTATGCAAATTCCGTAATCTCACATGTGTGACGTGCCACAGGCAGTCAAGCCACGTAATTGTACATGTCCGGCCACGAGGAATCCACTAACATCGTTTCACAATCTCAATAGAACAACAGAACATTTCATATCCTTTCTATCCAACGTGTTGCTAAAGAAACGAGGCTGTAATAAAGTATAGATAGCCCTTGAGAGTGATGAAGCGAAAAGATACAATTTATCACAAACCACAAATATATATATATATATATTTATAATTTTCTAATAACCATATATATAATTTAACTTTTTAAAAAATCCCTCCTCGCTGGACTTAATTCGTGCATTCGATAATTTCGGTCGTGCGAAAGGAGCAAGTACAGTACTAGGTCATGTGCAGTATTTGCTCCGGACGAAATTAATTAAGTCGCTCTTAATTATTTAGTAATACACAATTTCCACGTTAAGGGGCTTCTTGAATGATTTTCGACCGTTTAAAATCGGGGGAAATACGTGAAAATTGGTTTGCTTCAAAATTTAATGAGATTATTTATTTCGCGTGTACAGGGTGCTGTGCTGAATAATGAGAGTTGCGCAGAGAGTTTGAAAGATCGTAACGCAAACGAAATACGAACTGATATCGGCGCAGCGGGCTTTTGCATAGCTTAATTAACGCGTAAGAAATAAGAGCACGAAAACAATGCGTATTAATTATTGAAAGTTCCCTGGAACGTGAATGGGTGTAACGTGTGATCAGTAAGCGTAAAATAACGGTAGAGCAGCCGCGGAAAGGAAGATCTTCCGTCATTCAGATTTTTGCCTGACATCGTGTGATACATTCGCGTATTTCGATTCGATTGATGAGTGTGCTAATGAAAAAAAAAATGGGACTCAGGTGACACACCACTTCCTGAAAGATTTGTTTTGCTCGACATATTTAGGGAATTTGAATTTTTAATAATTTTGTAAAGTGAATGGAATTCTATGCTACTTTGTATTTAAAGTGGAGAAAAGTCGTAAGTGCTCGCAGGAATTCATGAATAATTTTAAAAAATTGAGATTTCAAAACGTGAGCTCACAAGCAATCCAGATTTCCAAAATTTTATTCTGCACTTTCGACTTATTTTTACGTAAGGAATCATCCACTTCTCGACTACACTATTCTGCCCCACTATTAATAGTAATCGTTAACATAAATACATAAATAGTTAGTTACAATTACTACCTGCGTTACACCCCTATGCCTTTTCTAGTACAGGAGAACTTCTTCATCCTAAAAATCATCAGCAACACTTTTGTAAGAATTGGACAGTTCGAATCTCTTCTGTAAAGATCTCTTTCCTACTGTCTGAGGTGTATTTCCTAATTTTACTTCGCTGAATCTAGTGAAAATGAAAGATACACTGCCTCAGGTACGATTGAAACGATAGTAAGGACATTGAACTTCGTCAGCATGACCTTCAGCTCATATCTCATGGAATCAGCTGGCTTTTCCGCTATATGGAGTCAAAGATACCCGTGTACTATTACGGTGCAGTGACCAATATGCGGTATTAAATAGCAACTAATACTCGCGCGTTCACTTGTACTCGCTACTACAGTACCATGTTGCCATGGACTTTGCGCTACGACTGAATAAATTCAAGCAGCCACACAATCCGATAAACGTACGCTTATCTACTGAACATACGTGTACACCACCGTTTGTAATTATTAGAATTAAATCCACTAAATTCCGATTTTAATTCAGCTATTCTCTGAGCTAACAAATGAGTCTTCTGACACTTCCATGACGCGAGAACGTAAAATGCAGTAAATAATCAGAAGCTCTGTGTTCTTAATGAACAAATCAATTTTAATAATATACATATACATATAGCATCTTCTGCTTCATGTAATTTATATTAATTGAAACGATATTGTTGAGAAATTCCTTCCCCTTTGCGTAATTCTTTGGGCAACGAATCATTTAAATTTTTTGGGGGATAAATTTTTGCAATCCTGTAGATAATGTTTCTTACTGTTGTTTTAGTAGTCCTGAAAATTGTTCTTGTTTCGATTGGGAAGCAAGTTTACAAGAAAGAGCTAAACGGAGTAATGGTTATAAACTTATTTTGATAAAACGTGTTTTTCTGCATTAACCAAATTTCCTGTACCTACTTTCGGGTGCAAAGTATTTTACCTGACGAAAAACCTAAAGTGTGTTAATACCTTTTTGCACAGATTACCCAAGTAGAATGTAACTATAGATGTAACGTAAATTGAAACTAGTTTTTCAACGCGCAACGAACAAAAAGAGGCCAAGAAGCGATTCCAATGCAGGAAGTAACGCGAAAAATCAGCTACGTATATTGAAATCCTCCAAACAGTCGAGTGAAAGGAAGGAGAAGAACAAGAAAGTCAGTGATGTATGTTTTGCTGAGCCAGTGGCGCAACTTGCAGCAAGAAAACTGCCAAAAAAATTTCATTTCAGTTACATCATTTAATTTATTACTTTCGCAGAAGATCAGCGCCTGAAAAATGCACAATTAAAAGAATTTGGAGACCAGGTAATCTCCTGGATATGGAAATATGATCAACTTAGGAGGGTGAATAAAATATCAGGATTGAAAGAAAGTATTACGCATTTAATGTAACAATACCGCAACTAAATTTTCTAACGTGTTCCGAATATTAAAAAAAGGTTCAGAATTTAAGGAGTACCTAGTATTTAATAAATTGATCACAGAATGGTTAAACCAGCTATGTCTGAGATGAAAGAAAATTAATTTTTAGTTTTGTTAATGGTATATGGCCAGTTTGGCTCCAGGATAGAAATTTTGAAGTAGGTAATGGGCTAAATAATTGGGAAACTAAGGAATGGCGAGAGTTCTCCAAATTAATCCTGAATCATAATTCGTGCGATGTTTTACTGCCGTTTTTCACGACACCCACTGGTTCTGCGATCGAAATCTGCCGAGAGCACGTACCCGTTGTATACGTTCATTCTTTTTTATCTGGAGTACTCCCTCGCTTTCACCGATTCCCATTCATTCGCGTGCAATCTCAAACATGCGATGAAAGGATCGAAGATCTGCTGCTTTGTACGTATGGACAATTTACTTCAATCAACTGTTGGAAAGAATTTCGCCTTTTTTGCGAGTAGATCGAGTCGCGTTCTTATAAAATCGGATCTCTCTTCGATGTACAGGGTGTAACAATATCAAGCGACCAAACTGTGCTGATATTTCAAGTAGCAAAGTACACTGATTAGCAGTGATGATTTCGGCGCACTGGTTCGGTCTATTAAATAATTAAATAAAAGCTAGTTTGCAATTTTGAGAATTCTTATCAGATTCCAACGTTTCGGTCAGTGATTATGACGATTCTCAAGGAAAGTTAGATAAAGTTCAACCGACTTGTACGTCGCACGTTTCTAGCAATGAACGTGACAATTGTTTAAAAGAAAAATTTTCTTATATTAAAGCATACGCAGTATTTTTTCCTTTTATCTAACTTTCCTTCAGAATGGTGATAATCACTGATCGAAACGTTGGAATTTGATAAAAATTCTCAAAATTGCAAAGTAGCTTTTATTTAACGCTCGGGCGGGCGCGCCAATGAGAGGTACACAAGCAAGCGCGTGGTGAACTCAGTTCATCAGTTGAAAATAATCATTTTAGCCCCCTTGTATATTACACTTCAGAAACGGTTTCTCTGTTGACAGTGGTAACTTAAATTAAATGTGTGGGAAAATATTATGAATGTATCCAAAAATACAGTAAATGTATTTAAAACACACAAAAATAGTATATGTAAAACATTTTTAACATCAAAAATGAAAATCAACTGGCACAAGCATCATAGGGTTCTTGAAACACACCACGATCGCGTGGAGAAAATGTTTTTATTACCGAGACCTAACGAAGGAAATACGCAGATCGGTGAACAAAGTTCACAAAGCGCGCCCGCTCGAGGGTTAATTATTTAATAGACCGAACCAGTGCGCCGAAATCATCTCTTCTAATCAGAACAATTTTTACGGTCGAAATTCAAATTATATTATTCAGCAAAGTACACTGTCAAAGAAACTCTAATTTAACTAAAAGAATAATAATTTCATATGATTTTGCATTTCAAAGTCACAGCTGCTTTTGAGGCTTCCAACAATTTTGGCATAAATGGAAGATTGAATTTAGAATGCTGCGGATTTACAAGCCGAAATTTGAATACTTTATTGGAAAATCAATATTTCTTATCTTTTACCAAAATCGTTGACGGTTAACATTCTAGAGTCGATTTATACTCGTTAGGAGAGTAGGAAGACGAAGATAACGCGATGATTAGTGTGACTAATTATTATTCTGCAACTATAACAGGATAAATTATGTAAAACCAAGCTGCCTGGGAAGAAAAGTAGTCGGGCATTGTACCGTACGTCGAGTTCCTACACACCGAAAGCAACGAGAGCAAACTCGCAGCGCTCGTCGTCAGGAAATTGTTGAAGACCATCGTATATTTAAGTTCGCGAAAATAATGGAAGATGTGAGATATGAAGATACAAGAAATAGAGTAACGAGCGAAGCGCAATGATGCGAGCTCTGTTTTACTTCGCTGGAGCACCTAATTAATATCACTAGGATGCTTTCTATGAGATTTCCTCTGGACTCTGACAAACGACGAACTAACAATAACCAGTACACCGTACGCGATTGTTTCCTAACGGAATAGCGCGGCACTGTGTACGTAATTAGAGAAAAAACTAATCGAGGAACGGAAATAAAACGAAACTGTATTCTGCTCCATTACAAAAATTGAATGGTTCCTCGTTTTTACCCGACTGCGGCACGCAAAAGAGGGTATTCTGTTTATCAGGCTATGTTACGCTCTAGAGTCTGTACGGATACACCGATTTGGACAAATGAGGTGTCTTTAGAATTGTCTTGACGTTCCGAATGTTATAGGATATAAAAAAAATAAAAAAACATTAAAAAAATTAAATAAAAATTAAAAAAATTAAAAAATCCGACTGCTTAAAAAATATTAAAAAAATTAAATTAATAAAAAAAACATTAAACAAATTAAATTAATAAGAAAATTAAATTAAAAATTAATTTTTTTAATGTTTTTTAGCATTGGTTGTATTAAACAATTACATTTAAAAAAAACCCGACTGCTTAAAAAAACATTATAAAAATTAAATTAATAAGAAAATTAAATTAAAAATTAATTTTTTTAATGTTTTTTTAAGCAGTCGGGTTTTTTAAAATGTAATTATTTAATACAACCAATGCTTATTAACAATCGTCACTTGTACAGGCAGGCAATTTTGCGCTAATTGTAAACTTCACACGATAATATCTATATAGCATATAGCACAAACATTTATCTACCAGTTCTCGGTATCTTTTGGTAAATAGTTTGTGCTCGAAGTATAATTAAACAGTTTCACCCTCGAAGGGTTGACGCTTCTGGAGAAGTGCGTGGGAGACCATTACTGGGTCAGTTTAGACCCATGCGCGTCTTTCTTTCTTTCTGCATCACTTGGGAACGTGATACTCTTCTTGCAGAAATTAATATTTCGAACTCTAAAGATTGATTTTTATTATAAATTAAGAGCATCGAGAACATGGGTTAAAATAGACCGAAGCACAGTGGTCAGAGGATTAATTATTTGACGCCATTGTTTGTACCCCTCGCGGACTACACTGTGAAAGGGTTAATAGAGGATTCGTATCCTAATTATTTCATGCACGTTCGTGTAGTTATTCTGGAAATAATATAATTATTGTGTCATTTACCTTGGAGGGTTTGTCCATGATACGGTAAGTGAGCGAGTCGCGATGACCGGTTGCGATGACGGCGCCCGCCTTACGAGACACGCATTGCCCCATATAGATCTCCCAACCTCGTCCCAGCACAATCTGAGCATCGCCAAAAAAAATCATCGAATTATAACAGGCAGAAATTCAGCGTTGATCCAAAGTGCAGCACAACTCCATTCGCCTGAACATGTCGGAGAAGAGAATCGAGCGAATAACGAAGGTGTGCTCAAATAAAAGCGGACCCACACATTCGGGGAACGCCGAACCTTCGTTGTTCGGTATCGTTCGCAGATTCTCCCAACGATCTCTCGTTTCGATGACAGGGTCCGATTTTTCTGAGACCATATTCTAGGAAATCCGTTCGTTTCATTTAAAGTAATATCTTCAGGACTATCCACAGTATTAATTTTATCGGTGAAATTTGCAGTATTATGATCTAACCGTATTTTCTTTTTAAATTAATCATCTGCTTGTTGATTTATTATCTCGAATTAATAATAACTTGTCAGGCTTGTATGGAAACACTCGCACGCTCGATTCGAGTTCAATGAACTTTGCAATAGCGAGGATGCATAAGGATCCAGCAGCAAGTTCTGATAAATGGAATCCTACTGCAATATTGATGTATGTACATAGATTTAGTAGACAAACAGATTTGAGTGACGGGACAGTGTTCTAGGGAACCTTCCGTGTAACCCTCTACCACCTAAAGCCACGTTCCCACGTGTATACAGACCCGGCTGCTGGCGTGTGCAAAATTACGCCGCAAGAGAAAAAGCGCTAAGAGACCTAAAAAAATATGAGATCAATTTTTAACCAACCCAAATTTGTGTAAGCAGAACTAGGGCGATAATAAGTGAGATCATATTGTAGAGAGGCTCTCGTTTGATTTTCGTTTACTGTTCTTTTTATTCGCAATTAGATACTCGGCAAAATTATTTTTGGGAAGGCCCCGCATATTTCGCGCACATACGAGGAAAACACCACGCGCCGGGCCTGCGTGTGTATAAGCCTTTTGTCGCGGTATAGGCTTGAAGGATTTGAACAGAATCGATTTTCACTGAAAATGTTTTATGGGCATAGGTTCTACTTTTAATACGAAAAATTGTGGCAATTATTATTAATATTTGATATTCGCGTACCTATCAGTCGCAGCGACTGGTTGTCCACTTTGGTACCATTCTCAGGGGTTAAAAAAAAATGATTGCAAATAAATTAAAAATATTCAGTTTTTCTTTCGTATATATTGATAGACTTGTGAGAACGTATACAGTGGCGTGCAAAAGTATTCGGCCACCCTTTAAAATCGCATTTTCTTTAGAAGCTCGAAGGATTAGTTTGCTATGTAACGTGATTCGTCGTTTTAAAAAAAATGCACTTGATCGGAAGAGCAAAAAAAAATAGTAAAAGTAGTTTAAGTAAGTTATACATGCCTAAAATTTTATCAAAATCAGTTAACGTTGCTCTGAGCTATAAACGCTTAAATATCGCAGAATAAGGTCGAAAATCGCGATACTTAAGCGTTTATAGCTCAGAGCAACGTTAACCGATTTTGATAAAATTTTAGGCGTGTATATAACTTACTTAAACCTACAAACGGGTTATTTGAATTTTCATTACAGGCTCACAAAAAAGTTAAAAAACGACCTTTACTTTTTTTTTAGCAAACTCAAGTCGTTTGGATTAATTTAAAAAAATTTATGCGATTTTATAGGGTGGCCGAATACTTTTGCACGTCACTGTATATACGCCTTTCGTAGTCAAAGGGTTAAACAAGGTAATGTTATGAATACTAACTGAGGTATATACATAGAACAGTCTTTCTTATACGTTACCATTTTCCATATATAACACGGGAATACGTGCAGATGTACGCCTACAATGTTAGGGAATTTATGAATTCATTATCATGCTTTGAATTATGTCATTTCCACGTAATAGTATGACTCGAAGAATATCAGTGATTTGTAATATTACGCGTGCCCGTCTAGTGTTATTTCTACGATTGCAGTCGAAACTCGCGCGAAGGCAAATTGCTTCGTTCGAATTTCTCATGATACCCATTCGAAGTAATGTCACATAATTTACGCTTTCCCCCTGTATGCGATCTCGAAGCAGGTTAATGGCTCGAAACAGATATCGCGGGGCCATTGAGTACTTTCATTGCAACGAACGGAAATACCACAGAACTGAAGAGGACCCAATACCGTGTGTGGTGTATCGTCACCAGCTTTGGTAAAATGATATCTGGAGAAATGGTAACATTGGGCAAAGGCGAAATTGAAAATGATGAGTAAAAATAATATGGCTTACTTATACAGAGGGTCCCAGAATATGTGGGAAATATTTTAGGGGTGACTTCAGCACATCTAAATAATAAAAAAGTTTACCTATTTCACTTTGTTTTCGAGTTCGAATCGCAGTAATTCTTTCGTTAGATGGACGTAGCGTCGCACAATTCCTCCCAACTGTTTACAAACAGAACTCGGTATGTAGGTATCCTCTGCACAGTATTGTGGTCTAATTAAAAAAAAAACCGTATCGAAAAACAAACCCCCCAAAAACAAAAATAAAATAGGACGTAAGTTTATATGACTTTTTTATTATTTACATGTGCGTAAGTCACCCCTAAAATATTTCCCACTTATTTTGGGACACCCTGTGTAACAAACAAATAGCAGCTAAATAAAAGAATTTAAAAATCAGTTACAAAACTTTGAACTAAATTATATAAAACAGTTTACCTACTAACTACTTTATAGATTTGCTGAAAATACTAATTACAACAGAAATAATAGAAACACACACATGAAAGCAGCTCGAGTTTATCACCACTGCCAATGGAGCTAAAAAAATAAATATTTAGATACTCTCCGAGCCTACGGCAATTACAGTAATTTCGAAAAGTGAGTCGGACGCACAAACCAATATACCTCATAATTATTAAATGCATTCCAAAAATCAAAGAAAATCCTTAAAGTATAAAATTCTATAATACTAGGATGATGTAAACGAAGAGAATATTAGTGATCAACTGGGGGAATAGATCAAGCAAAGGAGATTTCGAGGATCAAATGATGGAATCAATGAAGAAAACGAGATTTTTCGCAATCGAATGAAGGAAGGCACAAAAGGAAGGGGATTTTTGGGAATCATGCATCGATGTTTAGAAAACTGGGCATCATCGTATGACATAACAATATCGTTTATGAAATGATATTACCGCAACGCGACCTGTAAATGATCGGAAAGGTACAGGTGAAAGGTAGAACCATAGCGTGGAATTTAACCTTAAATACTCAAATCAATGGTGAAAGGTGGCGGTGTGTCGTGATTCCCAGATGTAGGACGATAAATGGCACTGGCCCAATTCGCCACATTCGGAACATGCCGAGCGCACAGGCCGAATGTTTAGGAGGATACCGATTTCTTGCAGCTTGCAATATTTCTCCACCTTCGATTATTTCTGATCGCTCGGGCCGAACCGTTTCACTTCCGGGCAACTTAGCACGATATTCTCAAAAATGGCCAAGCTCCTTGCAGCGAAAATTTAAGGTACAATTTTTTAATTAAATCTACTTGGACTCGAATGAAATTTTCTCGCATGTATTATTCTCTACTCTTGCACTAATAATGTATTCGTTTTCAGTTCACTTTTTTACGTTTATTTAAATACAATCGGCGATAGATCGGGCAATTGTACCCAGCTTTTCCACGGAAATTATGAGATTTTCCATCTGACATTAAAATAGTTAATATTTGCGATTAGTAACAAGAAACTGTTGCGAGCAGATTCTGTGGCGAAGAATTGAGAGTTAACAGATTCATCGATTTTATTCCATAATAATTGGGAATTAAGACGAGACATAGGTGAGATAATTATAGAAACTTAGAAACACGATATTATCGTTCGTTAGCAGTGGACAGGACAAAGTTTGTTGAGCTGCGCTCATTAAAATCCTACCGCGAAAATTCACGGAAAACTAACGAAACGTTAATTCGATTATACCTAATGAACAGAAGGGAAGAGTCGGCTAACATTTAACGACACGTGTATCAAAATAATTATGAACCGAGATGGTCTTCAAGAATTAGAATTCACACTGGACAGAGTCCAACTTACAGAACTAGAACGAAACTAACAATGCAAAGCCTTAAAGTGTACTCTCTGGTTTCAACGGGTGTTTGCACAATGATAAAAATCGAAATACTAAAGCTCGTGGTACAATATGGTTTTAGAGGCAGATAGTTTATTAGTAACTGTGGGACTACGATTTAACTAGAATCGAATTGAAACTGACCTCGCGAGAATTGCGACTGTATTTACAGTGACATAACTTTTTTAGAATTGGTCCAAACAACTTGAGTTTTTTTGAGGAGCTAGAAGGATTAGTTTGCTAACTGACGCGTTTCGTCGTTTTGAAAAAAAATGTATTTGGTCGGAATAGCGAAAAGAATAGTAAAGGTCGATTTTTAAATTTTTTTTTGTGAGCTTGTAATGAAAATCGGTTAACGTTGCTCCGAGCTACAAACGTTTAAAGATCGCAGAATAAGATCGAAAATCGCTGATTTCGGGAATTTTCGCGATTCTCGACCTTATTCTGCGATCTTTAAACGTTTGTTTTTTTTTTAATTTTCATTACAACTCAAAAAAAAAGTTTAAAATTCGACCTTTACTATTTTTTTCACTATTCCCACCAAATACATTTTTTTTCAAAACGACCAAATACGTCATTTAGCAAACTGCTCCTTCTAGCTCCTCAAAAAAACTCACGTCGTTTGGACCAATTCTAAAAAAGTTATGCGATTTTAAAAAGTGTCCGAATATCAATGCGAGTCACTGTATATCGGATTGGAACTGAGGTAAAATAGGAAATTGCAGCGCTCTCTTGGGTATTTTCGAAGAGGAGTGAGGATACTCCAAACAATGGTTAAAAGAAATTGTGTTCAAACATGTGAATCGGGATCGGTGATTCAGGGCCTAGAATAACAAAGAGTTGGCGTGACGCAAGCTTCAAAGGACGAAAATATTTGACTTGAATGGAAATATTTAGCAGTGATGATAGGATTGGTACGTTTTATGACCTCTCGTGACTAGTTACCAATTGCAGCAAGTTTTTATCTTGTTTTCGTCACAATTTGGATAATTATATTTGGCTTTAGAAATTAACTGCGGGTTTTGCCACTTTGGACCCTCGTGAGGCTAGTACGCGAGGGAGAGTTTCAACTGTTTTTACGTATTATTATCTAAGACAAATATTGCGCTTAGGTGCTTTCATTAAATGCGTCGATAATAGCCAGCTGCAAAATAGTATCTTCACATTGTGCAATTAGCATAAGTCGAGGTACACGTGTATGCATATTGTAGGAGATCGACACAGGCATAATCTGAATACGTTATTTAACATCCTGATAAACATTTCATATTAAATGCAACGATAACTAACTGGTCCTTGTACTGTGCTTTGTATCATTAAAGATTCACGGTTATAACTCGCGTCGATTTACTTCTCTTCTGATCAGATACGTTAATAAACTTTAGGCTGCGGTAAAGGTGTGCATTATTAAACTTCTGTAACAATTCCATCCGATATTTTGGATTTTACTAACAAGAGTATTTCCTAATTAGACTGTAATTAAAATGTAATAAATTTCTCGAGACTTGTTCCTTTAAATTATTGTATACTATTCCTATTAATTTATAAGGTCAGCGATTAATAATATTAACAACAATCGAATATGATCGGCGTTACTTCTTGTACAACATTAAATAAACCCAAATATTATTCAGAATACAGAATACTGCATAAAATAACGAACAGCGTACAATCACGGCTTAGTAAACGATGATTTTGAAATTTATGTTATTCGCGACAGTTTTCTTTAAACGTATCATCTGTTCCTAGTTGACTCATGCTGACGATTCAATTAGAAAAAAAAGAGGAATCATTTGTTCGCAATATTCAGAAGGAATTTTAAAGGATCGAGGAAACAAGATAACAGTGAATCCGCACCGAGATATCTCGGATGGAGGACCCTACCCAGTTTCACATCCTGCAATCGATACTGACCGAAATATTGAGAACCTGATAGTTCGCCTGAGAGAAACTTGCATACATGTTACCACTCCACGATTTGTAAAGAGTATTGCATTTTTTCCGAAAAGAACAAGACAATAAAGTTCATCGAATCGAGTACTGTTTAAATCTTACGTAACGCCGAAAACCGGTATACGTTTGCACATGCACCCACACGCTCGCGCACCATACGTGCGATTTGTTAGACATTTCAATTCATTAATTTCTGTTAAAATTAAATTTAATGGTCGCTACGACCAAGTAGAGCATCGGTAAATTCTATTTAATATAAGAATCAATTCAATGAGATTAATCTATAGCCGTGAGAATTTTTCTTGGCAGAATAAAATTTCCATAACCAATCTGTGGTTACTTTGCCTACAGCTAAAAGGAGATTGAAGAGGAGATAGGAATGAAAGCCAGAAATTTTGTTAGTTCACCGGTGAAAAGATCAAAACCCTCGGTCAGGATGTGTTGCGCATGCACCTTAACCTTTCACAGACACCTCTTTGCCCAAAAGCGATCGGAAATCATATTGCAATACACTCGTATTTACTCACAGAAATAAAATTCCCTGCGGCCCTATGCCTGGCTTGTTCTCTAGCTGACTCAAAAGCACTGGAAAGAAGAAATCCTTTTTCATACAAAAAAAAATTGTCACAAATATTGTCAACACATCGTCCAAGATCACGACGCTCATTTTTTCCCTAATGATTCGCAGCGAGTTACTCGTACGTATGTGTACGTAATGCTCTGCACGTACGCAATGCGTACGAAGTAGCAAATAATTACGTTCATCATTTACATATGGAAGACACGTTCATCTTGTCGGCGTTTTTCATGAATTACGTCTCCACTACCGTATCCGCGACTCGATGATTAATTGTTGCGTCGACAACCAACGTTCCCCCGGATAAGTAAATGAAAATGATGATCGGAAGATTCGAAAATATATGCTCGTATATGAGACTAATCGCGGAATCGTGAAATAAATGTTCGGATGGTTTGGTTTAAAAGACACTCTTGGTAGATTCGTGGAACGTGAACCATAGCGCGCGAAGCATTATGGGCATTCTCTATCTCGATGGAATTTCATTGATCTTTCGTGTAAACATGAGGAGGAAAATGCAGCGAACGATCGGAATCTGAATGATTTTCTCGATAATAAGCTCACCTCTTCTCGCGGAGTTGAATCTCTCAGGTAGTTTGCGTGAAATCGTGGTATGCATCACAAAACTTAACACTGACACCTACGAATAACAACGTGCCGAGCGTGTGACGCGAGGATACGACTCGTATCCCCGATGCACAGTACGTAACAGACTACTACACCACCTGTCACTCAGCATATTCGATAGCACGAAACATGCGTCGTGATGTCATAGTCACCCCACCAAGCATCAGGCGCCAATGAGCATACAGTAGATAGACGCCCTCCTACCACATCCTTCGGGAGTACCATCTGCCGCGCAGCAACTAGTACTAGCTGTGTATGCAACGTGGCAACACCGCTCATACGAGGATCGGAAGTCTTATATTCAATAGTAGAGTTTTGTACTCAGCATTATAATTAACCTTATTTTTTATATAAAATTATACTAATATACCGTATCCTTTATTAATTATGTATAAGCAATACATAAATATCATAACTATAGTAAGTAGAAGTAATACAAAAGTTAGGTTAGGTTTTTATTTTCTCCTAGCTTACAGTTTCTTAAACAATAATATAGAAGTATTACTAAATTTTTAAACGTAGTATATATTTTGTGGACGCTCGGGATAGTTTGGTGTTGTGATGCATTATATTTGAAATATTTACAGAGATTTCAAGAAAATATAAGTGTGAAACAAAATAAAGCCATCTTTGAACCAAATTGAAGGATTTAAAAATTGATAAAGGTCTGTATAAGTTAATACAGACCTGAAATAGACAAAATTATTGGTATGAAGGAAAACAGGTTAAGTGAACTCGTGGAAAAGAGGTTAGCATAATAACCTATTGAATGGAACATTAATGCAGTTAATTATAAAATCGTTTTAGAGGACAGTATTATAATTGTGGAAAATTTCCTCACCAACCTAATATATCAAATTGATGTTTTAAGAAAAATGGAATTAAAAAAAATTATTGAAAATCTAATTCTTATTGAAAGTTTTTAATTTACAATTTTTCGAAGTGATGTCTGCACGCATTTCCAACAGACTATTATTTATGGTTTTCACATAATCGTTTAATAAAGTATTTGAATAAAATTGATAATAATTTAATCAAAATGCTGTGGTAAGCTTGACCACAAACACATGTATCTGAAACTGCTAAATAATGTATACCCGATTGAATACTAATATATGTTAATTTACAAAAAATATGTTTATGATTTTCAGATTGCAAAAGTTAAGATTCCAAATTACCATCATTTATTATATCTTCCATTATTGCATACATATGAATAAATGAAGTTATCACTTCTTCAGTGGTAACAGAAAAGCCCCCTCTTTGTAAGTGATCAAAATATACATCGCTTACAGTTTTACCTTTATCCTCCACAATTAATAATCAACATATATTGCAATTTAATTTTGTAGCAACAGAATGGGACTCATAACTGGATATGTAAATTTTAATGGAATCATCTACAACCAGCAGAATATTTTGTTGGTGTCCAATTTTTACGAGTAATAGCAACCATTTATTTTTTCTGCAATTCCTCATATTTGGGGCATAAAAATATAGAATTATAATTATTATGTGTTAAAGTACTATCATAATTTCCCTTGCAATTGGGGACACACCAACGCTATGGCATTATTAATGAATATGTGAAATTTATAAAAAAAAATATGTGTAAAACAAAATGTCCAAAAATGCTATAGGTTATATTAAATAAATGTGCTACACACAAAAACAAGTATCTGTAGAGTTAATATAAATAAATAAAACACCTGAATTATTGCTCCGTTTCTGATATTTAGAGGACTTCAGTACTACATTAATATAAATATTTGAAAGATAGACGGGAAACCGAAAGGCCGGTAGAGGGAGACTGTGTAGCCGGGAGGCCGGTGGGTAGTGGGAGGCTGATACGGTAAGTTAGGTTAAGTATATCGAAGCTGGGCTCTCGCGGTGTTGCCATTTTACCTTCAGCACGGCTATATAGTACTAGAGTCGGTTGTGATTCAAGTAATCGCTTGTTGCATTGAATCTTGCAATTATTATGAGGAAATGTAAAAAAACTTGGGAAGTGTAAATAAAATGGTACTTTATACTTGAAAAGATATATATAGCACAAATGTGGATTAAAGTATTAATTAAAAACTTAAATGGAACAGAACAATAGTAATCGGAGGCATTTATACAAGTTTCTGATTTTAAGAAAATAAAACTGCTATAATTAATGTACAATTAATTTCTATAAACTTTAGTTGAAATGTACAATATTATTCATAAATTTATTATACCCTACCTATGGTTACATTCTACACAAGAGTTGCAACAGTTTCATATTTTATTTTTCATTATCATATATTACAATCATAGTATTATTCACATTAAGTTATGGGCTATAATATGTATGTATAACAATGTGCAAATGTTTTTGCTGATGTACATGGCTTTATTGAAGGCTCTTTTGTATTAAGCCACATAACTACGTACAGGTAGAATTTTATTTGCGAGGGATTTAATTTCTAAATACTTTCCGTTTCTGGAGGACGCTCCGTCTTGTTTTGTCCTAATTGTGCCTGGCGTATAGTTCTTTGAATAATCCTTATTTCCTTCCTCATTTTGTACTCGTCGTAACAACAGTTAACTCCATAACATAATGTTATTACAGCATAGCAGCCTACCGCTATATGCGTGGACTTTTTTGGTTGACTTGTAAATAAAAATGCCACTAATCCACTTACAATGCCGCCACCAATACCATACAAGAAGGAATCTCTTTGACATTGTGTTTGAATAATTGGTACTCCAAATAATGTTACGCCTGTCTTTGGAGGTTCTTTTATGTCCACGCTATTCGTATTTGCCATAGTGTCCATGTTAACTCATAGGATCATTAACCAGGAGCGTATTCACGTAATCTTTGCAAGTATCATGTAGTAAGGTAACATATCACACATATCAACTATGCATGTACATGAACATGCTCACACATTACTCCACATTACTCCACAAACAACTCAATCATAAAATTACTAGACATCACTATGAGCGAATTCCACTTACGCCCAAATCGCCTGCGATTTTCATTAGGGTAGGTTTCGCTATACACGATTGGACGCATCGTCAAGAATTTCAAAGTCGATTTTCTCGAAAATGAAGCGCAATATCAAAAAATTTTATTTCTTTTTCTCGATTTATTTACTTGTTATAAGTAGAGTAGAAAGAGTAACTTTTTTTTATATCACGTTTCATTTTCGAGAAAATCAACTTTGAAATTCTTGACGTTGCGTCCAGTCGCGTATAGGAAAACCTACCTTAATGAAAATCACGGGCGATTTGGGCGTAAGTGGAATATTCTCCAATATGGAATATAGTCCAATATTTTCCACAAAAATTGCCAAATAAAAAATGAAGTTAATTGCTGATACTCTTCCCTACTTACGATATCCTTTTTCTTATCCAGACGTCTAAGACTGCGTAAAAAAATGCATTTTAAAAGCTACATAAGCATTTTTATTTGCAAAAGATACCATATGGTTACGAGTCAAGGATTTATTCTAATGTTGCTGATTCCTTTCCTAAAATATGAATGACTAAAGTTTAGGAAGTGCAATGATTATAACTAAAATATTAGAAACAACGTATTTATATTATATAGGGACATTTGTATTTTAAATGGTTGGTATTTCTACCTAACCGCTTCCTAATTCTTTTTCACGCGGTGCGGATATCGTCAAGGTACACGCGATTAAGAGTTCGGTTTTTGACTAAAAACAAGGTTGAAATGATTCAGAAAACAGTAAATGTTACACAGCAGGTTACTCGTAGCATAGCAATTTATTAGATGGATTAACTTTCTTTCCCGGATCGCGTCCACGGAATTTGATAAAAGTGGATTTCGTTTCATACCATCTACTTCGAGATATCTGACAGCATATTGTAATTCGCAAATATTGAATTTAAAGCTGTACTTCTGTGCACGCAATAAGCTCCAAATAAGATTTCTATTCTAGTTGAAATTATTAACAAACCGAAAAGTGGTGTTAAATTAGCAAAGTACATATAAACAATGTCTTAACCTCTCTACATGTTTCAGATGTTCACGGCAAACGCTAAAATAATAAAGAGTGGTGGAGCCGAGCCTGATGCGTTCGAGGCTAGCATTTCTCAAGCTCTTCTGGAGCTTGAAATGAATAGTGATTTAAAATCACAGTTAAGAGAACTGTACATCACTAAGGCACGTGAAATAGAAACCAATAACAAAAAGGTAACTTAACGCTTCCCTTCTTATCATTCAACTTCCACAATAATTCATTTTCCTTCATTTCTTTCATAAAAATACTGTTTAAGCTTTACAATACTTATTAACAAATGTTATTAACTGTGCAATATCTATATTAGAAACAAAGTAATAGGCAGTGCAAATAATTGCCTTTTTAAATAGAACAGACAGTTCTATTGTTTTATACTTTAGCGTCTTGTCTACTGTTATGTGTGAAATAGCAATCACATTTTGAAGCAGATATATTATGAACTTAGTGTAGAATAATATTTGTTTTGTTGCAGTGCATCATTATTTACGTACCTATGCCAAAACTGAAGGCTTTCCAAAAAATTCAGACGAGACTTGTTCGTGAATTGGAAAAGAAATTTTCTGGAAAGCATGTCATGTTTGTTGGAGAGCGTAAAATTTTACCCAAACCAACAAGGAAAACACGTACCAAGAACAAGCAAAAGAGGCCGAGAAGGTATGACTAAATAATTAAAAGAATGCTGATATCGCTCATATACTTATACAATATAAGGTGTTAGTTAACGACAAATATATAGCGAAAATCATCATTTTCAGCCGTACTTTGACTGCAGTGTATGATGCGCTGCTGGAAGACTTGGTGTATCCTGTAGAGATTGTTGGCAAACGCATCAGAATTAAACTCGATGGTACACAGCTCATCAAAGTACATTTGGATAAAAATGAACAAACGAACATCGAGCACAAGGTAAATTGCTTTTTATAATGTATATTCCTAGTCTTTATTTGCCATCTAGACCAGGGTTGACTAACTGGTGGCTCGCGAGCCACCGGGTGCACCTCCGCCTTGCTGCCACACTGAACGGCCCCCTCCATACCGACCAGACTCTGACAATCGCAGTCATTCCTCCTTCTTTCCTTCTCTTTTTGACTGCGATCGTCAGAGTCTGGGAGGTGTGGAGGGGGGCCGTTCAGCGTGGCAGCAAGGCCGGAGGTGCCCCCGGAGGCTCGCGAGCCATCAGTTAGTCAACCCTGATCTAGACAAATGAATGATTTAAATTTTTTATACTTCTGTTTCCATAATTGTTATGAAACATCTAATGTACCACTTTGATCGACAGGTCGACACCTTTGCTGCTGTGTATAAGAAATTAACAGGGCGGGATGTAACATTTGAATTCCCTGAAACCTATGTATAATTTGTTAAAAAAATAAAAATATTTGAAATACGATTTCCTGTTATTTTCTTCTTCCTGTTATTAAAATTTATTCATAATCTAGTAGCAACTTCTATTTCAAGATCATTTAAATAGTAAGTTAATTCTAAGTCATTTAAATAGAAAATTTTCTTCATTCTCATCGGCTCCGCTGTGAACACCCCTACAACTCGATAAGTCGAAACCCCTATTAGCGAATTCGGTACCTCGCACTGACTGTGCTGGTGCCAGAAAATGACTTGGATTGGTTGTTTCTGATAGAAAGGAAGATAGCTTTATAAGAATCAACCAATCCAAGTCATTGTTTGGCACCAGTGCAGAGTCAGTGAGAATTACCGAATTCGCTATATAATTCAAAAAGTTGAGATGAGTGCATAACGAGAATACATATGTATAATATCATCAGTACATACACTAATGAAAAAAGTACACCAAATGCAATACTACGCGTGTATGTGCATGCGCCTAAAGCCTAAAATTCGATAATTCCTAACAGAAATTTAATTATTAATTTTCACTTTTTTTATTCAATACATAAAAACCCGTTCAATTATTAGTGGTTTTAAAATCGCTAGTGTCGATACAGCAAGTGATTTATTCTTAATAAAATATTTAACAATTTCTTTTAAAGTCACCATTTTTCAAGTTTACATCCAAAAATTTTAATCTTTCTGCCCAATCCACAAACTGCGTCGATTTTACTTTTGCAATAACAAGGATTTAACTGAATCGTAAAGTTATCAGCATTCTATAATAAATTATTACTGTTAGAAGAAAAGATAAGCTTTTCGCGAATGAAATTCGAAGTGCCAAATATTCCTAAGAAAATGTTAACACTATAAATTGTTCCACTTAATTTTTTAGACATATAGCGAATTCGGTACCTCGCACTGACTCTGCACTGGTGCCAAAAAATGGCTTGGATTGGTTGATTCTTATAGGGCTATCTTCCTTTCTATCAGAAATAACCAATCCAAGTAATTGTCTGGCACCAGTGCAGAGTCAGTGCGAGGTACCGAATTCGCTATTATAATTTTCAAGTATCGAATATACTTAAAACGCGAAAGAACGTTTAGAACAAATTTCAATATTTACGTTATGATGTGAAGTGAGTAATATTATAAACGGTAGAAATCTCTCAAATCAGAAACTTTAAAGACATTGCCGGGGAAGGCGTTCGTGATATCTGGTGATATCGTATATTACGTTACCTGTCACAGTATTTCTTGTTATAAATAAAATTGGTAAGTTTTCTTTTCATTATTTTATAATGCGAGCGCGAACGGGTACATCGTGTAATGTATATTACCTAGTACAAATTATCGTCTATTACATAGACAATCTTCAACGTTAACCTATATAATTTTTATCTTTCCATCGATCCAAAAAATAATGTCACGACTTGTAGATTTTTCAAAAAACATCTTATTAAACATTTTAAATACACAATTGAGTGGAATTACCCTGTTCGATGTATATCACTTTAGTTTCTTAAACACCACGATAATAATGTGAATAGAAAATAACAATAAATCAGTGAAACCTGTAATGAAATGTACATTGCTGTGCATATTGTTAACACTTTTATCTTCTGCACGTTATCTAAACAGATAATGTTATTCTCAAGTGTTATATCAAATGAATAAATGTTATGTATAAGATTTGTAGTCGCTCAAGGAATCTGACTTGTTAATTGTACAAATACTTTCGCCTTGTTAGTTCAAGATGAGTTCTGGATTTATATCGGAAGCTGAGATTACAGAACAACGAAGGATACGACAGCAAGAATGGGAACGTGTGCGAACTGCGGATCAACCATTAGGTTAATATCATTTATTCTACTTTGCGGCAGTTTCCTCAGTATGGATGCAAACTTTGAGTCAAACCAGTGACTTAAATCTTACACAATCCCCTTGCAGAGACCAGCCATAGTTGCTCTTGACAAAATGATTTCTTTTTTTGTAACTCTTACCACACTGCTACAAAATGATATTATTTATGACTGCTTTGTATAACTATAGCTTTATATTGTACTTCTCACTTTATTAGTAGTAAATAGGTTTATTTTTTGCCTTTCCACCTTAGAATGGGGTTACATGTGTTATGTATGTAAGCGTGTCTGGGACTGTTAACTCAAGATTGTGCTTTCGTTTTGACTTCTTCCTTCATCATGTTCTTCTTTTCTTCTCCTTTTTTCCAGAAGCATACGCATCCACTCCGCTCCTTCTTCTTCTTCTTTAGTATTCCTCAGATCGTTGAATTTTCTCTTTTCAGCTCCTTACAGTCTTGTAGCATGTGACCCAGCGTGTCTCTAGCCCCAATACATAGTCTGCATACTGTCTCTTTTTCTTTCTTCAATTTTTCTGGAAATTATACCCTAAGTATTTGAACTCCTTTACTTCTTCCAGTCTGTGCCCCTGCCAGCCCCATTCTTCTCTCTTTTTCTTTCCTCTTCTTTTATGGGAAATCAGCACCTTTGATTTCTCTGTGTTCAGTTGCAACCCTTTCTTTTCAAGGTATTTTCCGAATCTTCGTATCATGTCCTTAAGATCCTTTGGTTCATTTGCTAGTAACGCTATATCGTCCGCATATGCTAGAGTCGAGATTTTTTCTTTTCCTATTCTAACTTCTCCAGCTTGGTTTTTCCTCATGCTTTCCTCCAAATATGCTACATATATTGTAAATAACGTTGGACTCAGTGGGCATCCCTGTCTTACCCCCCTTTTGTTACTTCTCACTTTATTAATTTATTTGCAAAATATTTGGATTTTTCGAAATGTACAGTGATAGAAATCTTTGCTATGATAAATTATTATTAGGTATATTTTCTTGATTTTGTAGAAGCTCCTGAAGAACCATATGATACGAGATCTTTATACGAAAGGCTACAAGAACAAAAAAATAAAAGAGATGCTGAGTACGAAGAAGCACACAAACTGAGTAAGATAATAATCCAAGAATACAGCTATTAAAAAGATGTTTTACACGTTTCTATACTTTTGATAACGAGTTCTTTTATTCCAGAAAATATGATAAAAGGTTTAGACGACGACGAAGTGGAATTTTTAGATTTAGTGGATAGAACTAAGTTAGAGGAAGAGCGTAAAAAGAATCTTGAAGAAGAGAAAGAAATGCGCGATTTTAAAGCGGCCGTTGCTTCGTTACAAGAAAAATCATTGAATGAGAAACTCAAGCAAGAATTAAAGAATCCTCAAATTGTAAATAAAAATGTTTCCTCTGGAAGGTAATGTATTAATTTGTTTAGAAGTCTCCAGTAATCACAACTGTTTTTAATAAATATTTCCGACCCTTCGTGATTCTTATTATTCTGAGTAATGAAGTAATAAATACGTACTTATAATTAATTGCTACTGCTAATAATTAAAAGAATTGTATTTTTCAGCAGTCGTACATCACAGTTAAAATTATTAGCTGGTGTTGTAGTGAAGCGCTCTGAAAAACAAAAACAAGGTAAGACAGTATTACATTTCGATTCTATAATATTTTAAACTATTGATTATGAAAATATTTTAACGCCAATTTGTGCCTCTAATTGCATGATTGACGAAAATAATAATAAAGAAATTAAAACCATATTTTAAGTAGTTAGAATTTGAAGTCAGTACGTTAGAAAGGTCTTTTCAATTTTAATAGGAGCAATAATTTTCAATTTTGTAGGAGATGTTACACGGGGTGTTAAGAGAAAATTGTCATCCGATGAAAGTACAGAGATACTGAAAAACGAAGACTGCCCAGTAAACGAGGAAAAAACGACTGAAATTATAGAGTGCGAGACCAATACGCTGAAAGAAGATTCATCAGAAAATAAAACTACAGTGGACAATATGGGAGGCATGAAGTGTATTGGGATTTTACCTGGTCTTGGCTCTTACGGAGATTCTAGTGATAGTGACTGTAGTTCGGATACGGATCAAGATCCAGAACCAAGTCATTCCAAATATGATCTTTTAGGTCGGAAAATAAAGATAGAGAAAGAAGAAATCTTAAAACAGAAAAGCTGAATGCAAAATATTTGTAAACGATCTTTTTATGAATAGGTAAATCACCATTTCTGTTTTACAATTCCCTGTAATTGTAAAATATAAATACACTTTTTGCAATTACTTTTCGAGCAGTTCACTTTTATTTCGCGTTCTAAACAATTGTGGGTAAGCTTCGAAAAATCTCTTATTAAGCTTTCTTCGGGAGAAACATTTTATATTGTACAATATTTTGTTTGTTTCTATATGCTACGATAAATGTGTGAATCCTTCATTGCGTACTGAAAGTATTTTAGTTTAGTTTCAGCTTTCGATTTTGCTTTTTAGGTATGATAGTTTTGAAAATAATTTGTTATTAGTTCATAATTATAGCTATGCGTACTTTTAAGATCGTGAAGATACGAATTTAATAACGATTGTTCGTACAATTGTAAAAACATTCAATCAATTATTATTGTATTTATCTAGTAAATATTTAGATTATCACCACCCTGTGAACATTTTTTGCAAGCATGCAGAAGTTTACGAACATTTTAAAAATGTATTGTGTGCAATTGCAATATCTTGAAATAATCATCTTCATAGTAATGATGATATAGAAAACTAATTTTCACTCTCACGATAATTTATTAGTAAGTTGTATAATATTGTAATATATGATATGAATTTGTCAGAATGAGCACATTTTATTTTATGCGCATAAAATTCTAATATTCATATTACTCTTTTTAAGGAAGTAATAATTATAATTCTCATAAGATTATTTAAAATTGTTCGCATTTTTTTTAAA
This sequence comes from Andrena cerasifolii, assembly GCF_050908995.1. Lineage (NCBI taxonomy): Eukaryota > Metazoa > Arthropoda > Insecta > Hymenoptera > Andrenidae > Andrena > Andrena cerasifolii. The sequence continues at coordinate 20,662,222 of NC_135119.1, read as the reverse complement.
AAAGAGAGGAAGACAAAGAACGATGTAGATAGTTTTATTCATTTTACAATTGTATGAAGATCAGATTATTCTTGTACTGAAACTTGCAAAATATTTAAATAAAATGGCTATAATTAATAATAGACAGAGTATTACGTAATAATGCTGCGCCTAAATAATGATATACACATGGCTGCATACTGATTTAATAATGCTATATATTTCAAATTCATAATATTTGTGTTTTGTACCAAACTCTGTTTGGTAAAAAAGACACAAAACAACACAAATCAAATTTTGTAGCGTGTATATTGTAGCTACGTGTCGAAATAACGTTTGTATTTTATATATATGTTGGTCTTTTAAGCGTTACCCTTTCTTTCTACATTTCAACATAGTATGATTACTGAAATATATTACAAAATAATTCAGCTGACTATATTAACAAATTAATAATGCAAGGAAATGTGTTGTTACTATTTATTATGAACAAATGAAATAAAACTAACACTGCCTAATACTGTTGCAGCAAAATAAGAAGCTATATTCGTACATCTTAAAGTAATTCAGTGTTACGTCAATAAAGAATTTAGCCATTCATCGTTTATATCTTCAGACACACTGTAATCATTACTTAAAAAGTCTTCTAGGACAGTATCTAGTATCGAAGTATCTGGTGTCGTATTCTCTTGATTTGGTAAGCTATTGGTCGTTACAGAGTCATTGATTTGAGTTGACGCGTGATCACTGGTTACATTTGTTACCGAAACCATTTCTTTACAGCCATTTTCACCATTTACCACTTTCTGCTCTTTACAGGCATTTTCAGTCGAACTTTCATTCTTAATATTACTTGTCGAATTATTTTCTACATCTTGCATTTTAGAACTCGACTTTAAGGAACTGATATCGTTACCGTTAGTATTAATGGAATTATTGGGCTCCAGTTTTTTCTTAATAGCGCTAAAACTGAATTTTGCATAATGTTTACCACTATTTACAGCTCGTTTTACCGAAGTACATTTCACTTCCGGAGTATTCGACTTTGGTGTACCGTTTTGGCAATTACTCTGTTTCATTCCAGATGTTACCGTCTCGGGAATTGTTGCGCATACAGGGATTTCAAATGATAATGTTATTGGTGGTAAACCATCTATTTTCATCTTAGTTACGCTTAAATTAGATTTCGTTCCAGCTGATTCATTATTAAGTTTACTACTTTCGCGTGGCTCCGAACTCGCCAAGTTTTCAGACTCCGATAAATAATTGGGAAGTAGCTTACTATCCGTCGGAAGCGGCAATTTGTCACCCGTCTCATCCGTAGGTTTATAATTAGTCACAGTCTTTTTCTCTAAATTTTGGTGAATGGAAGCTTGATTCGCTATTATAACGTTAGAGATGTCGATATTTGTTTTCTCGATGCTTGTTATTTTAGGAATTCCTCTTGCATTGTTCATATTTTGAATACTTTGTGTACAAAAACCTTCTTTGACATGTTTCTTTAATACGTCTACACGTTCGTCCTTAATTTTCGTAATCTTCGCATCTTGGTCGTTTAATTGCAAAGTGCTGTTACTCAAATTTGGACTATTAAAATTTTTACTTAAACTATCATTAATTACAGTAAACTGATCTTTGTCATTTCTCAGCAATAATGTATCCAATTCTTCATGAATAAAAGTATGCAAATCACTGATACAATCTTTGGCTTCTACCGCCTTTGAACTGTTACGTACACCATTGATGCTTTCTAAACGATTTGCATCTAAACTAGAACCAGTAGTACATTCTGTTGGTGCATCTATGGGAGCTGTTATAGGTGCATCACGCAATGCTGGCTTTGTCGGCGCTACAACAGTTTCTTTGAACTTTGGTGTCGTCTTATAATCGTCCCAATAGCAAGACCATATTTTCCCGACTACTCTCGGACAGAATATAAAATCTTCATAGCCAAAGGGCCATGTACACTAAAACGAAAAGTAAACGATCTAATCATTTGATATAAAACGAGTATAAGAATCGTAAAACATGAAAATATACATAATTCATTCAACGCAACGATGTAACTAGGAAAGATATAAATCCTTTTACAGGAATAACTTGAAAATGTAGAACAAAGACCTAAAAAAATAAGAGAAACATTCCAGCCCCTTCAGTTCCTCTTGCGAGAACTGTAGCGGTCTATGAAGCAATAAATCGAGGGAATGTTTAAAACAGATTACATCGAAAACTGAGGCTCGTGTGAAAGAAATTTATTCCGCATGTTCAACTTATTTTTGCATACGGAATCGCCTGCTTTTTCAATTTCTCCAGGTTTAAATGCATTCTATACCTAACCTATAAAGTTACTTCATTGTTACGTTAGGTTATGTCACTAAGTAACTCTGTTTACAAAAAGAGCGGGTACAAAGATGTATCGAACTATTAAGATCCTGGGAAACGGACATGTTTTAACGTACGAGGGAAGATAATTACCGTATACAAAAGTTTACCTTTTCTTCTTCGCATACCCATAGAGCTTCTTGCAAATTAATCTGCAACAATTTTACTTTCTTCTTCACGCCTTTTTTCAAGCACAACGGGCACAGGTCTTGCATCGTGCAAGAATTAATATATACAGGAATATTATCAGTGCACTGTTACTTGAAATATTCGAGGCATGAGTGGGTTTCGTTGTCTACATGTTTAAACCGGCTTTTCAGACAGTATTGATATAGTACTGTTTTGATTCTTCTCGAATTCAACACGTTCAACACGATTTAAATAAGACTGCAAGAGGGCGTGTTGGTTTCTCCAAGGCGCGTATACCTGCTGCTTACCTGTTACTGTTATCGGAAAAAATCCTGCACTAAATTTGACTAAATTTGACTGTTGAGAGGAAGTTGGAGTAAGTGTAAATAGACACGTATGTATCTGATATCGTGAGAAATAAGGTGAAGCTTATTATCGCGTACCTATATACAAATGTTATGAGAGAGGATTCTTTTAAAGAGTAAGAAAAGTTACGAATCGTCACGTTTTGCTATTCAAAATGCCAGGTGATCAAATACAGTACTCCGAAAAGTACAGCGACGATAAATACGAATATAGGTTTGTATGGAGTTACAGCTAATTTATATTAAACGTTAAGAAAATCATTAATATATAAATTCAGACTTATGGCTCGCTGCGTTGTAGTTTCATTTACAAAATAGTCGAATCTCTTCTTTCAACGCACTCCATTCTAAATGAAAGGAGAGTAACTGTAAGATGGTTACATCATTGAATCTAATGTAAGTTAATTATTTTTCAATGGATGTGAAATATTACGAATGTTCTCACATAAGAGTATGAGTAATTCATTGTTTTGTTGCTGAAAACAAAATTCTACTTAAGGATGACAAGAATTAACATTTCTTTAAAACCTTTGCTTGTTTTAAGGCATGTCATTCTGCCAGCTGATTTGGCGAGGCATGTTCCAAAGACTCATCTTATGTCGGAGACAGAATGGAGGAATTTGGGAGTTCAGCAAAGCCCTGGTTGGGTCCATTACATGATGCACGTACCAGGTATGTGTGTAAAAAATAACTTCGTTTATTTGAAATGAAATAGAAATTTTTATAAAAATATCACCTTTCTTATTGTAGTTACACAACGTTATTCGTTTCGTTTTTATAGTTTATCTTCTTTGTACTTTCTCGTGTAGTAAGACTAACTAATACTGAAATATATCTCGTACTTGCTTTTGCTGGTAAAACATTCAGCTTAAGATTAAGGGGTCATTCTGGTAATCACGCTGCAAAATTCGGCAACATTCAGGCTTTTTTTTCTCAGTGAATACAATGAACAACAATGTCAAACTTTTTTTCAATTATTAAGCTACTCGTAATGTATACGGAACAATTTTTTAAATACACTTTCAATTGTGTTTTTTCAATGTTATCCGGAGTTCAAAATCGCGCCTTTGAAAAGAAATACCTCCCTGGTGGGAGTGATTTAAGCTCACGGACTCATCTGAAACAAAAAAACCAAAATGATTCTTAATCATTATGAGTACTACTATCGCAGGTGCCAGAATTAGCCACGTAAGTAAAAATTTAACAAAATTGCGCGCATTCAAACTTTAAGTAAAAATGGAAAATTTCGAAACTTGATGTTTGAATGCGCGCAATCTTGTTAAATTTTTACTTACGTGGCTAATTCTAGCACCTGCGATAGCGGTACTCATAATGATTAAGAATCAGTTTGGTTTTTGTTGTTTCAGATGAGTCCGTGAGCGGAAGACTCCCGCCGTCTTTTGAAAGGCGCGATTTTGAACTCCAGATAACATTGAAAAAACACAATTAAAAGTGTATTTAAACAATTGTTCCGTATACATTATAAGTAGCTTAATAAATGAAAAAAAGTTTGACATTGTTATTCATTGTATTCACTGAGAAAAAACAACCTGAATGTTGCCGAATTTTACGGCGTGATTTCCAGAAAGACCCCTTAAAGTGTAAATGTACGATGTGGAATATTTCTAACACGTTTACTGTTTATCAATTCAATCTTTTTAACTAATTACAAGATAAAAATATATGATACAGTGTTCAATTGTGAAGAATTCTAGTTTATTTCTGAGAAATTCTTGCAAATATTGTCCAGTTCGCAGCGTATGCGGTAATGCGATTGTCGTGTGCGCCTAACACGGGAATTGTGTCTGCATACTTTCAGTTATTATATGTACCCACGTTAATAGACTGTTGCGTTCATTCAAAAGGACTTGTAATATTGGTAATTTCATTAATACAAACATAAGCAGGTATAGTCTACAAAAAAATCTAGTTAATTGAGACACCATCTACCGCACAAGTGGCTCGCAAATATTTCGAGCAACTAAAATATATAAACATGTATTATGTTTAAATTACGAAAGAAATTAGTACGAAACGGAAGTAATTGAAGTCTAAATTGAAATTGCAGCAACAGTAAAGTAAGAAAAGCAAAAAGTAGACAGGGTATGCCGTAGATATAACAGATGCTTTATATAATTGTGTAATTTGAAATGTGATTATTTATTTAAATGAGAAATGAATAAAATATAAATATATGTAAAAAATCAGTCTTAGCATCTCATAACAAAAATATTGAAATGATCTGTCTCGCTATTCTAAGTATTAAAAAAATATAAACTAACCCAGCACCTGTTAGCATATTAAAAGTATAATTCACTTGTATTTATGAAATTCTCTAAAGCAAGGGGTTAAACATAGTCCAGGCTTTGCTGGGCAATCTGGGCAATGATAAATTGTGTCCAGCCTAATATTCTTCTTATCGTTACATAATTTACATCTCCTCCTCATAATTCTGTTATTTATCCCCTTGGGAAGTAGCTCGGGGAGGTGTACTTTAAATTGCGGTGAGAATGATGGAATGTTTTGATCTGGTGGGGGCAATAACGTCGAAACAATTTCGAACTGAAAATCATGTAAATCTTTCTTAACAGCTCCGCTGTATTTATTATAAAGAAAATGAGCATTATTAAGCATTATATGCATTATGTGTATGCTCAGTTTCTTGTACCACGATAGAGTCTTATATGTTAAAGGGTAATACGACAGCATCTGATCCTGTTTATCAGCGTTTTGCATATGCCTGTTATATTCTACAATGAGTTTTGGTCTCTTCTTTTCTTCGCCCTGTTTATTTCTAATATTCAGAAGCTCACCTCCAAACTCGCTTGAAATTACATAAGTGTTCTTTCTGTCCTTCCACTTGCAGCAACAAACTCCGTGCTTGTTATACTTATATACAAATTCCCCTTTCTGTAATTTTTTCTGTATCACCTCTGGTGGGTTGCCTATCTTCTTCGGTTGCAGACTTCCTGTACAGTAGGTCTTGTTTACAAGGAGATCATTAAGTAACGATACGCTACTGTAATAAGTATCCAAAAAGATTGCGTAGCCCTGGCCTGTCTTTCCATCTAATAATTTATTAATTATTGTTCTGGCACGATCCTTATGCTCTACGACCTTATCGTTCGAAGTCCCGTACGTGTATAATTTATTAATTATACCAGACGGCTCTGATAGGGTATGCAATTTTATACCATATTTGTATTTCTTATTGGTAGTATGCTGTCTAGGATTTAATTGCCCTCCCCATAGAGTCACGCCTTCTATCAAAAGTTCTCTACAGGGACTATAAATTTTATCCATGTTTCCATTGAAATAATCGATCACAGTGTTTATATTATGCAAACTGTTGTCGGAGTGCTGTAACCGATTGAAATGAAGGCACCTCAAAAGCAACAGAAAGCGGTCGCGGCCCATAAACTTTCCAAAAGGCAGATTGAACAAATAATGCTTCCTCCAGCAATCGTTCATGCGATTTATTCTGACGAGCCCCATTAAAAATAGTATTCCCAGAAAGATTTTCATCTCATCCACGGTAGTGTCTTTCCAGTCAGAAATTCTCGCCCTTTCTCCGCAATCTTCTAAGAATACAATCTCAGCGTACGCATTGGTTTCTACAGTTAAGAGTTTAAAAAACGTTTGCGTGAAGAACAGGGAGAAATAAGAGAAAGGCGTTTGCTCTTGCACTAATTCCTTCAATCCAGGAGTTCCGACGAACTGTATAGAATTTCTCTGCGGAGCATCGTCCGACCATTCTTCAACTCCCAACGTAATTTCAGCAAGAAAATTAAATTCATCCTTGTCGGAATTGTCGTCTTCGTCGAGCGAATCGTCAGAAGCCAATGTACGTTCGTCGTCCGAAAAATTATAGTCTTCCGATTCTTCTTTGATTTCTTCTTGCGGAAGCACTTTATGTTCGCTGGATTTTCTCTTTCTCTTTATTGCGGGCTGAGAAGCGCAAGTAGAAGGTCGACCGTCGAAAGACATTTTCTGAAATTGTAATATCAAACGTTTATGGCTATGTAATTATAAAACGAAGAAAGCGAAATGTGTAGTAAGTAATCGTTCACTTTAAAGCGTAAATTGTTTAGTCAAGAATTAATTTGAAATATGGGAGAAAATTAAACTTGATATAGCTATGATGTAAACGAAGCGAAGTAAGGAATACGGGAAAAGAATTGGAATTACTTAGTTTATTTTAAAGATGCGGAAATAATATTTAAATGAAAGGAGATCAATACAGGTCTTGCTTACCAACAGAGATATTTGAATATTATAATGACTGAGAAACACTGTCGCTAAGTTCTTTCTTCCCTTGGAAAGATAATTGACATGAGCATTTAGTTAGAAATACATGTAAATATAAAATAAAAGCATGAAAGTAATAAGATACTTCACATGAGAAAGTAGCTAGTTTTGGCGAGGAAAACGAGTTGTTTAAAAATGAATGTAAAAATGAAACTGCAAGCAAAACATTTCTTTCTCAACTGAAACATCACTTTGGAACGTGTAACTACTATACAGGCTCTTTTCATGGCGGGCGGTGCTCCCTCTCTTCTATAGAAATTAAGGGGAGTGCTCAACGCCTCTCGGGCGTTACCCGCCCACGGTAATTGACTGCGATCCCTTTACGAGCGATTTTTACAGTAAACTTATAAAATGAATTTTTAAATATTTAACTATTTTTACAAGCTCAACATTATATGCAATCCTATTTAATGTTATAAATGAGAGTTTGGCGGCGAATACTGCACCGCAATAATTGTTTATCCAGATTTAATACGCTCGCGACAGCGCGACAATAATCATTACGATAAGATTATAAATATCGATAGGATAGATATTAATTATATTAAATTTAAATGATTTTTAGAGCCTCATGTCCTATTGTTCCGTAGACCAAGGACCGATGTTTCAACGACTACCAGAAGCGCGCCTTATCGAAGAGAGTATCAAAGTGTACATTGCGTTTGAAATACACGTTTAGCAATTTAAATGTTATCTAGCGCATTCTATGTGCTGCATATTGTAACATCAATTAGAATAATTGCAGCCTGAATGACGATATTGTAATCATTTGTACATTACGATCACGTTCTTGTTAGAATTATAGATATGATAGATACTTTCATACAAACTTTGAAATACAACATTTAAAAGCATCATTATATATACTATTACACAAACTATAAATTTTATAGTACTACTCCACTAAGGTCCGCTTTTTCTTGTGTTAAATACGAATCTGTAAAATGATTATTTTTTGCTTCTACAATTTTGCGGAATTTATAACAGTATAGTTGATCATTGTGCAGAACAAGAAATTATTTATGTCGATGGGATACACGATAGTTTAGATAATTATTTACCGCTTATATTAATATGTTTAATAGTATTAAGTAATTTTTGTTTATAATATATTTATGATCATGAACATGGAATAGAATTATACACGATTAAGAAGCTGGTGTTTTAACTACATCAAATAGGACATGTAGAATATCTTTTATAGTACAAGAAATTAGTGTGATTAGAATTTGATGATCATAAAATCAATTCACCGTTACAAACGCTCGAAAAATAAACTTACCTTTCACAGATAATTAGATACATTTAAAAAGACTCGCATAGCATTTGTGATGCGCGATACATAAAATTTCACGCAATTCGGAGAAATAGTTAACTGCGATCCTACTACAGAAAAATGTATGCTCCCATTTAAAAGTACAAAGGTTTTGCTTGACCCAACTTATGCCTCGATTGATATTATGCAACACTTGTTTGACTATAATAATATTTATATAAGTCAAGGTGGTAATTTCACATGCCTTGCTGTTTATAATACATTTCACACTGAGCATTGAGTAGTACAGTGTTTGCAGTATTGATAGAAAAAATTCAGCGTTACGTCATTGTTCCCACTACGCATTAAAATATAGTACAAACATAACATAATATTGCAAATACATATATTGCAATTAATTTGTAAAAAAAGCTATTATGATTATGTCAAGAAGGTGTAATAGAACATTACTGTACAATTTATAAGTTACATGAAACGTGTGAACAATCTAGAAATTCAAATTATAGATAATATTTCTAACAAACTAATTTTGATAAAAAAATGTAACAAAGTATGCCATTTACTGGTATATACTCTATCTATTGACCTTACAGGATTTGTCCTAGGAAACTGATATTTATATAACAAATTCATGCAAGTAAATTATACAACTGATACATAAAGCAATTTATTCTGTTACATTCTATGACATATGTATGAAGAAAATATGAATAAAATAATATAAATGTTCGACATAAGCTAAATCACTTGGCTGTGTTCAAAAACAGAATCTCACGCACAGATATCTCTTCTTTTCCCCTTTAAAATCTTGTAATTTCGTGAAAGTCTTATATTACGTAATTATAAAGTATATTATTCATTCCGTTAAGAGTGATATCTACATTGGACTTTCCCTGAAATAAAATGACGCGTAAGGTTTATACAATTTATTTTAAGTTATAATATTGAGTTCTTATTATTGCTAGCATGTCGATTTCTTTACTTATAAAACATTGAGACAGGACATGGAAGGGTAATAAATAAGAACAGTCTTTAATGTTATATAACGTTAATTCTATGTTTTCAATAATGCACTAATTAACCTGAAATGACATTAAAGAGGAGCTTTCTCGATGAGCTTGAACCAATGACCGCATTCACAGCGGCGCGTATGGCCGTGGTGTAACCACATCCAATTTACGTGCGAAGCATCCTGTTCGCAAACGCAACCGATCATGCGGCTTTTAAATGCACTGGGTACTAAATTCGGTTGGTCCTTTGTGCTGTCAGTTGATATTTTCAAGGCTTTCATGTTATACGGGTCCTACAAAGGAAAAGGTTACAGAAATTTGGATCTCAAAACCTTGTCTACTAGACCGCGACAGTTTTTACAAAGAATTTAAAACTTTTGAATGAACCATTAACAGCCCCCTTAATTTGTTATTTCTACAATAGAGAACAAAGATGTACTTTTTAAAGGTAAAATATTTATTATTCAAATAAATTTGCTTTTATACTTTAAAAGGAGATCTATTATCTTTTGATTCAATATTATAACCATTAACTACTATACAGCTATTTAACAATGAGATATGAATGAATATTTTCTACATATACGATTTTATGTTGCATTAATAATCGATGCATGTACCAATTCAATTTTTAAGTCATTTAATCTTGAAATCATTAACGAAATGAAATTGTTAATTTACGTAGTAGTTTAAGGCTACAGAAATGATAGAAAGTGAGTGTAGTTCCTGGAGAAAGCAAGAGTGTGATATAAAATAAATAGCTAGTGAATAGTTCGAATAGTTAGCAAGGCGATATTCGAAGGATATAATAATACGATATCTCGCATCATCTACCACCGGGAATGTAAAAAATAATATATCGTACGTGTGAAAAATGTGTCACGATCCTGGAAAATTTGAGGCGCAGAAACTTACGAAATTGCCAGCAGCCGCAGCGAGTAATTCTCGTTTCTCCAAACCGGTGGCATGATCCAACGGGTCAGCGAAAGCTGCAGCGAGAAATAATTATGAACAGCAGTTCCGTTTCTATTTAATCCGAAATTACAGAACGATATGGAAATAATAAATTGTATTATCACATTACGTAATGCGACAGCGCAAAATGTTTGAGCCCGACAATTCGCTTGGAATTAACAAGGAACGTATTGGTTATTTACTTTTTGCCTTTGAGTATTTAGTGACGCTACACGAGAATGTACGTCGACTTGTCTGTAAAGCAGCACGACCGCATAACCATGCCATTTTTCAGATTACACCTTTACTTCGCCGAACCTTCACAGTATTTCACGGCACATACAATTCCTACTAAAATCAGTGAAGAGTGTCAACCTGCATAACACTCTTCTATCGATTGGTGCTAAGGCAGATTTTTATGACGATCATGGCACACCTTGATGGCCTGGCGTCATGAGTACGCATGTGTGAATGGTTTCGCGCGGAAGTTTGATTAGGAGAATGAATAGATTTTGTTGATAGGGGGAGAGGAGATTATTGAGTACCCGCCTTTTTGAGTATTTTCAAATTCGCTTTATAGACTAAATATAAACTTAAATGTAATAAAATACTCTAATAATGTGTTGTACTACTATGCATCAACATCAACAACGCATATTTTGTTTATAAAGTGAATCTGACAATACCGAAAAAGACGGGTACTCAATAATCTTCTCTCTCCAGAGGTGTTCTACTTTAGGACCAATAGAGGGCGAATTTCACTTACGTAGGAATTTTCCGTTTTTGTATTAAAATGAATATTATAAATTATATGTTCCTGTTTTCGAGTCGTAATTTATACTTAAAAACCTGTATTTTCCGATAATGGCTCTTTCACAGATTTCTCTTCTATAATTCAAGAGATTTTCATAAATTTTGGAATGTTAACCACGGGCGTTGCGGGCGAATTGGGCGTAAGTGGAATTCGCCCAGAAACGAATAGAAACTCCACCATATCGTATAGTATCTTTTCATGTTTCATCTTTTATGTTGGGACGCGTGATGTGGCGTATTCAATATTCTATTGGAGGTTTTAAAAAACATGTTCGTCAATTATATTTTTAAATATAAAGTTAAGTAGAATTAAGTAAATACCTTCTCGCATATTTGCTATTAGAGGGAAAAGTGTCGTACGACTGAAGTTAAAGAGCTAATGTCTTCCTATTATTTAATTGATGGTTCATTTTTAAATTCTCGAAACTCGAATCCGAAACTTTGTGAGGCTTCGAAACTCTCGAAACTTGAAATGCTGATTTTGTTTTGTAAAGTGGAATATCTTGCTTTAAGAACCGAAGTCAACAAAATTTTTTATTTTAACAGAATTTCAACAAGAATATAACAATATTTTTTATTTGAACGATTCTTTATTTGGTTTTCTACTTTTTCTTATCTGGCTTTCGAAAGTTTCAAATCACAAACAAAAATGCAAAGTTTCGAATGGTTTCGAGTTCTCGAAACTCGAAATACGTATGGAAATATATGTTCAATAATTACCAGTTTCCACTCTAAACTATTCTTCTTCGTTTAAGGTCAATGCTTCGCAAAAGGCAATTCTACATTTCCACCATCTGATTGGTCGTCGCAGTTCAATGGAATGGTTAATGCAGAATAGGCGGTGCACTATTTGATGACGTAATTTTTATTCTAACTTTGTAGCGAATCATCTTTAGTTTGACATAAATCCGTACTCGTAACGGAATGTGCAGTTTCTATACCAAATTTAATTTACTAAAATTAAATAGTAAACTGTATCAATGATTAATAACAGTATCTTGTAACGTATACAATTATTAAGTACTTCTAAATAATCTCTAACGCATTAATGCTGAGTATTTCTAAATTCTTAAAAGAATAGACTAGCAATTGCTAATAAGAGTCGTGAGATTTAATTATAGCTCTTCCTTATCATTAAAAGAATGCCAGGGTAAGCACAAATTATTTCTCTTGCGAAACATACTGTTGTAGGATATCTCTTCCGTCGTCAAAAATAGATTCACAGGTATATAATTTTAAATCCGTTACTATGAGATATTTAAAATCTTAATTCGAACACATCTTTCATGTAAAAGTAATATATTCATGCGATCTCGAGTTCATTCCTAATTAAAAGAAACACAAGTAAAAGTAATAACGACCATAGTAAATCGAGAAATAAACCACTTAATTTCTTAAATAATTTCAAACTGCATGAAATATTCATTATAATAGATACTGAATTCTAAGTAATTACTTTTTAAAATAAAAAGAATATAAATAAAATTGTAAATAATATTTGTTTATAAGACTCGAGCGAGAAGTATCCCCAAAATTATAATATATATGTACAAGTAATTAAAAATTGAATTTAGTACATCAAATGTCAAAGAAATACTGAAATATTTCCTCGAATATTGTTTCTCAACTTTCACCAGATATTTTACATGCGCAATATGTTTGTTATATTTAAAGGTTATTAACAACATAAATTTTGCAACAGTGTCGTAGAGATGTCTCTGGATCACATGTTCTGTTCTCGGTGCAGAGAAGGTTTCGTACCTCACGAAAAGATTGTTAATTCCCATGGAGAATTATGGCATCCCCAATGTTTTGTGTAAGAATGTCCATTTGTTATTAACTTCTTTATAATTTAACGCTTCATTATTGGGTTCTGGAATACATTAGATGTGTCATAGATTATTCCATGTTTTTCATTGAAATAGATACATTTAAAAAAACATATTCATTTCATATCGCTCATTTGTTGCAACAACTACATAACTAAAAATTCACGATTTTTGGGGAAATGGGTTCAAAAGTTTTGTTAAACAAATTTTCAGTTGTGTCGCTGTTGCAGCAAATGAGCGATATGTAGTGTAATGATTATAGATTCTCTGGAATTAATAAAAATTGCGGCACACCCAACAGTAAACTGTTAAAGAAGTATTTGATGTTTTTTATTTGCAAAATCAGTGTAAACTATGATGTCTAGGATATAATAGTTTCAATGGTTATTCAGAAGTAATTTTTTTATAAACACTATTCAAACTGTTTAAACAATTATACCCGCATGTTTCGATAGATGTGCACAATGTTTTCGTCCATTCCCAGATGGGATATTTTATGAATTCGAAGGATATAAGTACTGCGAACATGATTTTCATGTTTTATTTGCTCCTTGCTGCGAGAAATGCGGTAAGCTGCTTCGTATTTCATAGAATACAATAAATTTTATAATTACTGCACCTGAATTATAATATTCAAATTTCTGTGTCTATAGGAGAATTTGTTATTGGTCGTGTAATAAAAGCGATGAACGCCAACTGGCATCCTGCGTGCTTCCGATGCGAAGAATGTAACGGTGAGCTGGCTGATGCAGGATTTATTAAATGCCAGGGTAGAGCATTATGCCATACATGTAATGCGCGTGTCAAAGCGGGAGCACTTGGAAAGTACATCTGTCATCAGTGCCAGTATGTGTTTTTATTCTATTTTTGTATAACAAAATTGTAACACCCTGCGAACAAACTTTGATTGTTACAAATTTGTATATCGTTCAACATGTTCTACGATAACTGATGTAATCTAATTTTTAGTGGAGTAATTGACGATAAGCCTCTACGTTTTCGTGGGGAGCTTTATCACCCCTACCATTTTAATTGTACAGCTTGCGGAGTGGAGCTTAATTCTGATGCGAGAGAAGTTAATTCTAGGCCAGGATACGCTGCCAATGAAATGGTATTTATTTCTTGTGTTACCAGAAAGTAAGAAGAAAGTAGTTTCACTTTTGAGTATAACTATCACTAATATTTTTAGAACGAGTTGTACTGTTTGCGATGCCATGACAAAATGGGAATCCCAATTTGCGGAGCATGTCGACGTCCAATAGAGGAACGCGTAGTAACCGCCCTAGGTAAACACTGGCATGTCGAGCACTTTGTGTGTGCAAAATGCGAGAAACCATTCTTAGGTCATCGACATTATGAGAAAAAGGGCTTAGCTTATTGCGAGACGCATTACCATCAACTGTTCGGAAATCTGTGCTTTGTATGTAATCAAGTAATCTCTGGCGATGGTATGTATATTGCGCGTTATTATTACTTATGTTTCAGTTGACGAAACTGAAAGAGACATGAACTATATCAAATTAATGTTACGTCTATATTAAATTTCTTTTCCAGTTTTTACGGCTTTGAACAAAGCATGGTGCGTTCATCATTTTGCGTGTGCGTTCTGCGATCAGAAAATGAATCAGAAAACTAAATTCTTTGAATTCGATCTGAGACCAGCATGCAAGAAATGTTACGACAAGTTTCCACAAGAATTGAAGAAACGTATGCGTCGGATGTACGACTTAAATCCTAAAAGAATACCCGCTTAAAAGTGCACTGTATCTGTGCTACTTCAAAGCAAAATAATTTTCAGTGCATTAATATAGGTAATTAGATTTTTATGAATATAACGTTATACTACTGCATTAATTCTGTTTTATATTAAATCATTGTATCAATGCCTTTTCAAAAGGAAAATTAATCTAAACGCCGCGTACGTAAGCGTATATACATATATATTTATTATACACAAGACTTTCAAAGTGCCTTATTATTACAAATTGATTTACAAACTTATATACATAGAAATGTATTTTGTACGCTAGTAGAATATTTATATATCAGAAAGCAGACAATAGTGCAACGTTAAATTGTAAATAATAGACTGAGCCTTACAAGGAAAACAAGATACAGTATTTCCTCGTTGAGGGCTCGCTGGTCGGGACCCGCGATGAGCCCGTATCGTGAACAGAGCTGTAATTCCGAGCGATCGTTTCTCGCTTCTTTCTAGCCGAAGGCAGTTGCCTAATTGTTCAGAGTAAACTCATAAATAATCTCAAATAAATGTATTATAATAAAGGGCGCAATTTGACAAGTTCGCCTAGGGCGCAAAAAAGACTTGAGCCGGGTCTGCGTCAAGATTTTGCGAAAGCGCTTGCGACCATCGCGCACGCAAAGGACGGAGTGTCAGGCGTCTGAAAGACGGAGCGAGACAAAATATCAACGCGTCGTCTGTCTCGTACCATCCTTGCTCGCTTTCAGTGCCTCCCACTCGCTCTCGCCTTCGCCAGACAATAGTGAGACAGAAGTGGTGGGGGATAGCGAAAGGTCCACAATGCGTACACCAAACCGAGCCCTCAACGAGACAATACTGTAACTGTTAATATATGGCATTTATTATTCTTTTACCGTAAGTACTGATTTTGAAACAGTTTTATCTTGAAAATTTTTTAACATGTTTTTATTGTTGCTACATATACCTATTGCTACACGCAGATATACTTTCAGTAACTGGAATTGTAATTTTATAAGAAGAGAGTTCTGAAACATTTCTATTGTGTGTGTAATAAAGAAGTTATATTTTATGTGTAATTAAATGCATATAATCTTGTTGTAACTGTTACAAAAAATATAGCATGACATAACATTAATACTTCTTGTTTTCAATAAATTGCCCTTTAATAGTCTGAATAAATCTTGAGTCTTTAATAAGTACACAAATTATTTTTCGCGTCTTCCTTTGATGACACCGCAATTAGATACAATTATCGTTTTCGTTGGTTTTCCTGTCTGTGTACCGCATTCTTCAATCTAAGAATGGCAGAGATCGTATTAATACCAGAAGTTATCGGAATGATTACTTTTTAGCCAACGCTTTTTTCAGAGAAAAATCGTGCAAGTATATAAAATAATATTTTCAAATAATTAGCAATTTCATATATGCAATTCTATAGCTGGCGAAACAAAGTATTCGCACCTTGTAAATATTTGAAAGACCAGAAACAACTTTTCCAAAGACTACGTGCTTTCCGTTCATTGTGTTTAAACGCCTAAAAGTAAGATTAAATTTCGAGTCGCTCGTGTTATCGTTGTTACACATAGACAAAATTCCAGGGCCAGCATGCCGTAAATTGAAATTCTCATTTTCGAATGAATCGCCGTATATGGAAGTTCCTCCGCTACCATTGAACTTTGTAACATCCCCGCCTTGACACCAATAACCCAAAACAATACGATGAAACGGTGTATTTCTGTCGAGTAATAAATATTTTTCAGTTTCATTAATATATTTCATTTTTTGCACGTTGCCTCGTATTATAAAGATTGGAAGATATCCGCTTTAAAATATTCGGTCCTATTATCATTAATTTTAGTATACAATTATAGTCGAATTTACTAAAGAAGGTGCCTTGGGACCGGGGCCAGAATTTGCGACGTTGCCGCTACTCCAGGCTCCCGATTGGTGTACTTAGCTGTGGGCCTAGAGTAATCGTTGTCCTTGTCGGGTGTATATTGCTATCCTCTTCCAGAGGGGACACCCAATGTCCTTCCCATAGATATTTGATAGAGTGTCGAATCTTATTGTCTATTGCGGCACGCGCCATGCAGAATGAATGGCGGACAAGTCGAGGAATACAGGCTCATAGGATTCTTACTCTATTTAGGGTCATTCCACAGCAAATTGATCACTTTTTACACTCGATGTCAGGGATTTTGTTCAAACTGAAATATTAGGAAGGGATTTCAGTCATCACTTTGCTGATTTTGAATTTGTTCAATTTTTGCCTATTTTCATGAAACCGGACTGTACTTGTGAATTTTTATCTCGGAAACTCTTTATCGTATTGAATTCATTCTTTTTTCATTTTAATCTAGAAAGTGCGGGCTATTCTAATACTCTTTTTTATATTGAAAAATTAATTTTGTAATTTTGAAAATTATAATCAAAGTTTTATTTTGCATATTTCACGTACGAAATATTCTGCTTTCGAGCATGGAATTTTGAAAATTAACGTCAGTACGAGCTGTTATTAACCGATGAAGAGTTTCATTAACCCACTCTTGGCCAATGAAATTCTTTTTATGATGATCAGGTTTAAACATACTATCACCTTCTTGAATTGTTGATTATTTGTGAAAAAGGTGTCATTGCTCGATGGAAACCAGGAGAAGTGGTGGGTTTCTTCCATCAGGAAAGGATAAGAATTGGTCGGGATCAAAGTCTCTAAAAATGTGATCGATTTGGCGTGGAGTGACTTGTAGATGAAGGAATCTGTTTTATCGAGCCAGTGAGAGAGACACAGTTGCGCTTGAAGATAGAAACAGACGTCCGATCTGCTACACAACGTGGCAACGTCGCACGAAGTACGGAACAGGCATTGGGTCTCTCCCGAGTCACGCGCGCCGGCCTATGGGCCGCCCAGACGCCTTCTTTAGTTAATTCGACTATAACATATCCTACTATGCATTGAATTTTAATGAAGATTCATATTCTCGAAATTCACTTACTTGTACGAAAACCCATTAGTTGTTCCACGACACAGTTCCACAAAATTTGCACACGTTTGTGGCACGACCTCGTCGTAGAGTTCGAACTGGATGATCCCCAGCTTCTGTCCGTCCCCTTGGATTTCCATATCGAAGAAGCATCTAGTTCTAGCAGACGGCTTCATCGTTCCCAACAATGCCAAATCGTTGACCATGCAATGATCTTGGTTTATCTGCGGCACAGTAAATTGAACCGTAGAGTCTTGGGGATATCTGTACACGGTGCAAAAGAATATCTGTTTCAGCTTCAGCAGATGAACCTACGCAGTTAGGTTGATAGACCCCCTTTCCATTTCTATGATATTTCAATGTTACTTTTCATATTTCCATGGCAATCGATATACATATAATCGCCATAGAGTAAATACTCTTTTCACTCATAAGTGGGTAGTTCAGACAAATGTATAACATACAAATTTTATACATTTTCCATTACGGAATGCTTTGGTAAATGAAATATTTGCCTTGCACCGTGCGCTGCTTTCATTTTCATCTCTTTCCAACTTTTTATAAGCTCCGCGGTAGGGTAATTACTGACACTTTTGCGAATTCTTTGTAGCAAAACTTTATTTGACCTTCTAATGATCCTATTTTCTATTTCTGGATCATTAAGATTTGTGCAATACTTGACGTTCGGCATCCAACAGTCGACACTTCCCTGTAATTTAAACGCAGCCGATTAATAACAATGATTGTAAATAAAATCTGGATAATCTGACTGTACTTTTAAGTAAAACGATTATGTTTTTATGGATGGCAACCCCCGTTTATGTGTTTAGATGTGACGAATACGTTATTTTTATGGGAAATGTGTTTTATACTCACTCCTAATCGAGTAATAAGGTTCATTCTCCTCAGCAGTATCATGTTTTCTTTGTCTATCTCTCGTACTCGACTCGCATCTACGGTTAATTTGCGCGCCTTATAATAATTGCCCACATTAAATCTGGGAGGGCTATTATCAACTTTAGCTACAGCCTGAGCAATTCTTCGTTTATAATTTTTATAAGCTTTTTCGTCCATAGCCTCCATAGTTTTCGTAATGGGGATGAACTCCCTTCAAATACTTTGAGGAATACGATTTCGCACTGTTTTTGATGACGCAAATTATTAGTACAATTGCTTAAATACTACAGCTCGATCGTAATATACAGCAGGCATTTCCATTCAACTTAAAAATATACAAACTGTAAAAAGAGGTTACAGTTTTTATATCAACATCCATTTAGCAAGCAATGTTATTATATGTGTTCATGAGATGCTTACTGGGAGATTGCCACTCGTATTTTGTATGTTAACCCAAATTCTTGTTTTATGTATAACAGGTACTTTTAATTTTATTTATTTTTACATGATTTTTTTGTTGATGCTGTCATCAACTCGCATCAACTGTAAAACATCGAAATCGGTCGTTGACGGTTGCGATTCGGTAAATGCTGGTTTATAGTGACTATAAAACATACATATGTATACCTACATCATTTTTAAAAAATTATTCTTCAAACCATCATTGCACCCTCAACAGTTCAGATTTGAATGATGGGCATGTATATTTTAAGAGTTAAATAAACCGTAAAAATTGGTCGTTTTCCGTAGTCGTTGCTGTAAGAAAGAGCAGGGGGGTGTACGCCATTTTTTTTTGTATTTGCTTTGCAGTTTCATCATGTGTTTCAAATCACAGATGAGGTCAGAATAGAAATTTCGATCCCTCAGTTTTACAATAGTGCTAACGAGTAACGAGCCGCGCCATTATTTCCGTATCACGTTCAATGTTAGCGGCTAAGCATGAAATAAGAGTGCAGCAATACAAATATGTACCTGCTATATAGTTTTTAATTAAGATTATAGGAAAGATTCACAGTTCTTTAAAAAATTACTGAGTTCAACATTGTTTATTAACGACGTCGAAAAATCGGTAATATCACAGACCAGGTATAGGATAGACATATCATGCACCCTCTTCAGGGCCGACCACCTTGACGTGGTGAGAGGGGTCTGGGGTAATGGCGATGTTCCACGCCGGGCGATACGGGGAGGGACTTGTCCCTCTTCTGTCGGCCGATGGGGGATGCTATTGCCCTAACTAAG
Source organism: Andrena cerasifolii (assembly GCF_050908995.1). Classification (NCBI taxonomy): domain Eukaryota; kingdom Metazoa; phylum Arthropoda; class Insecta; order Hymenoptera; family Andrenidae; genus Andrena; species Andrena cerasifolii. The sequence continues at coordinate 20,642,337 of NC_135119.1, read as the reverse complement.
GGTTGGCCACCCCCGTCCCCGGGGGCGCAGGGTCCGTCGTGCGTCACCAGTGTTTGATATAGGTCAAACTCCCCCAGGGAACTAATTTGTTAGAATAAATTTGTATCATAATAAGCTTATTATTTGGTTTATTTTCCTAAACTGATCAGGAATTGGGTTCTGATCAGGAACTGGGTTCTTGACAGCATCAGCATATATGTGAAATTTAAATGTATGCAAAATTTTAATAGTCTAATACATATTTATTCTTACAATTAATGACATCTAGTTCGTAATTTAATTCTCCTTTCCCGTGTCGCTCTGAGCCTTCTGTTTCTCTAATTGCGCTCTGAAATAAATAATTGCAATTTACAAGCTCATTACTTAAGCAAAATTATATATAATTATTTATCTATATAACGTCTATTTATTTTTCCTTCGAAAATAGCTATTACAATTAATAGAAATACGAGGCCAGGAAATATCCTCTTACTATACGCACTTGCGTACTACGTGTCAACAACATTTTTATTTAAAATATTACCTCAATTGCTGATTAAAGTCATCTTCTACGTCATCATCGTCCCAGTTGTCCTCCCAAACACTAATATCTTCGTTGTCCTCATCCACGGCAGTCCAATCTACCAAGTCATTCAACGAAATTGAGGTTAGGTTGCAAAACCTAGACGTTTACTATTTTATGACAGGTGCTTTCTAGTCTAACATATACCTTCCGCAGGGAACTCCTCGAACTCGTCGTCCTCCTCTAATAATCCCAAATCAACTTTCGTCTTATCGTTTTTAGTGTCCGTCATCTTTGGATTTAACACTCAACAAATACCACAAATACCATGAATTCTTGCAAATTCTTTCACGATGGAACGCGTTTGAATTTTATGGAGACTTTTACTCACTAGAGGTCGCTTGAATTCGCTACAGTTGGCTGCACTTGACTCCAGTGCACTCCAGTTGGCTGCACTTGACTGCATTCGGGGTAGTTAGTACTTGTGTGCGGCGTTTTCTTCTTAAAGTTTATAAATAATACTCATACATTTATTCTTATGCTTTTATTTGCTGTTTATTCTGTTAATTGCTCATTATTTTTCTGCGCAATAACAAGGTAATTTCTTTTACGTCAATTCGGCATAAAGTACAAACCAATTCAAATTTGCGGTTGGCTTATCAAGTAGGAAATTCTTTGATACCGGATACGTAATATAATCTATCTTTGCTGCGTTGTATAAAGGAATGAAACGGAATACATCGAGGAATTCGCATCGTGATGAAAAACCTAAGTCCTCGCGTAATGAAGATAGCGTTGCGGTTCTACGTGCAAGAACGGAAGAGGAGAGGCGACGGCGTAGACGCGAATGGATGATCGAACAAGAAAAATTGGACAGGCATAATAGACTGAAACGAAAACTAACTTTGGAGTATGAGATACGACGCGCTCGTAATATGGGCTTACCACTTCCCGAAGGAAGATGCAACAGACTCCGTAGGAGTAGGAGCGAATCTCCACCTAGTCGGCAAAGAAGAACTTCTGAGCATTATACACCCAAAGTTACTGTGCTTTCTAAAAAGTAAGTGTAGACTGTTTTTCATTATTAACTGTTGAAGTAGACGCAGTGCCCCACTCTGGAGGATTTCATAGACAAAGAACAATTTTAACATTTCATTGTCGGGTCGTGGAATTTCCTGTCTTATCTTCCGACGGATACATTTAAATTAACTATGTTTTTGGTTATATCCAGAAAAGTTCACTGATGAAGTGTTAACTTGTATTTGTATAAAATATCAAATTTAATTGATATAATGCTTCAATATAGTTTTATACTATAAATTCAATACAATATGCTTCAAGAAGTAATCAAAATGTTAAATTGCAGTACGTTTAAAGAACAAATCTATTAAATCATATACAAATAATATTATTCTACACTTTAGGTTTGAAACATCAAGTGGTACAACGCCCTTATTTAAAGGACCTGAAGGCGCAAAAATTAGTCCAACAGAACTTCGCAAAATCAAAGTAGATATTCATAGAAACATTCCTGGAAGAGCAGCTACCAATGCACTTAAGCGAGATATACCTAACAAGGAAGATGTGGCGCTTAGAAGAAGAACGGGTAACACGTTGTTCTTTTACCGCATTTTCTTAAGAATTTTCAGTCATTCAGTGAACGAGTACCACAAAGGAAAATAAGCTCAACTTGGAAGATGATTCTGGGGTTTTCTAGAAATCACGATCAACAACCTGAAGTTTGAGGACATTGTATGCTTTCTAATGTAAAAATGTCTATTCTCTTTCAGACATTACTCTTCACTTTTTAGAATCCATTCAGTTTCTGTTTAAACGTATTATCGAAGTGTAGATAAATATTTCCATGTTTTCACTTTACCAAGTGCTACATTTGAAGAATGGCATCCTTGTCACCGATTTGGACACTCATGAAGAATCCGGACATTACAGTCATACTGCGTCCCCTGTAACATTCAAGAATTTTCTCAACTTTAATCATCAAATTAATAACGTGTTTTTGATTCGTCCAGGATATAGCAAATTTGGAATACAACGTTGGATCAATGTATTGATCGCATAATGTGCAATATGTAAGCACAAATTTTTTTACTTTGACTGTTTTAAGATTGCTGTGCTTAAGGTATCTCTTGCTTGTTGCTGTATGTACAGTCTTTTTTTTTTAGGAGCTTGCACAAAGAATTATGCTGAAGCTATATTAACTGCTATAATGAATTAATATATTTTAGTACAAATTAATTTTTCCCCAAAAAACGTAGTTCAAACACGTTTTGTGCATTCTCCTTGTATCATGGTTTTGGGAATATGTGCATGTTCAAATATGTGGTTTTTTAAAATGCTTTATTTACTAAAAGCAGACCAACTGGAAGATTTTCGCGTCTTGGAAGATGTTTTAAATCTTGACATTCAACACCTGAAGAGGCATGGTGAAACATTAAACATTAGGCTCCAACACTGGAAGAAACGAAATCAGAAATTAAATATTAGAATTTTTCAAAATTTTTGCATAGTGGTATTTTTTATTCTCATTCATCTTTTATTTGATTGCATTAAATAACTACAATTTGAAAATAGGTACTTTCTAAATTTGAAAGTATGAGTACTCGTGGACTTAATTTAGTTGGTTTGAAAAGAATGCGTTCCAAAGCATTGTATATAGAGTGAATATCATAAAAGCTTGAAATTGCGATTCAACGAAGTTACTTAATCGTCCTGGAAAATATGAACCATCTCGGAAGACTTTATTGTTGTATCATGAATCCTCTATACACAAATTAAACTACTTTATTTGAATTATATTGAAAGGCGTATCGATATGTTTATATTTTTGTAATCAATTCGTTATAGACAATGAGTAACATTCCAGAATTTAGCTACATTTTTTTGAAAAATTATTTAATACGATTTGTATACTCTATGTGAAAAAGAAAAGGAAATGTTACATTATAAATTAAAAATTATCAGTTGCTACAGAATATTTGGAGTTAGAGTTTTATTAAAATAATGTCACCAAAATAATTAAATTTTAAAGAAATGAATTTTACTCCGTAATATATTTGGGGCTCAAGAAAGTTGTAAGCCATTTTTAATTATGTAAAGTACTCTGTATTTATGAGGATGAAAAATAAATTTGTACATACTTTTTTAGTATAGAAAATCATATAAATTAACAATTTATTTAACTAATTTCAAATTGACAATACGAAATGACTTGGCTTACAATTGTTCAGAGCGAGTTAGTTTATCTGAGTAGCGACGTTAATATCTTCAAGATCTGTCACAGCTGCTAGTATTGCTTAAGTGCTTTCCCGATTTTTACATACGATTGCTTTTCTATTATTAAATTTACTAAACTTAACTGTAGGAGAGGGATCCAGGCCGATATTTGATAGAGAAGAAATAAAGAGAGCAACAAGTGAAACAGAAGAAGTTGAGGAACATCGTACTGTCGTAACTCTGAATTTGGAAAATTCAGGTATGTTTATTATTTCAAATTGCTAAGATTTATTACAACTTCTGTTTCGCAAATATGGACATTTTAATTTTTAGAAAACACGTCTAAAGCCTTGAAAAGGCGTTCGGCGTCTTTGAGTCCTACAAGAACCCGAAATCACAGTCCTAGGCTCATGTCGTCCCGTCACCCCAGGTTCGTGTCTGAAGTGGCAGTAATACTTTGCAACAAAGCAAAGCTGTTACAATTAGTGTTAAGAAGTTGTTCCTTAAACCTTCATTTATTAGATAAGATTCTGTATAATATGGATATAAACATAAGTTAAACATAAGTGTGAACCATGTATAAAAACGTTCTATTTTAAATGTGTTAATGTATAATCTGAAATTGTTTAGGAAATTGAATTTTTTGCTAATTTGTTTATCCTCTTTCAGGTATGGCGATTCTAAGCATGGTGATAAAGAAAGTTACAGAAGTGATAGGTAAAAGCCATTATTACACTTACGTGTATCTGCCTTCATTAAATATCTTCCAATTGTATTTCACCAGACTATTACATTATTTACATAGGGAAAAAGATCATAGTAGAGGGCGGAAAGATGGTGACAGATCTTACCGAGACCATCGGGAGTGGTCCAGAGATCATTCTCGAGACAGGAGGAAAACAGATAAATACAAAGAAAGTCCACGGGAGAGAAGACAAAGAAATAGGCCTAGAGAACAAATGGTTCCCTTACAAGAGCATATTGAACAAATTCCTATTTCTATTTATTATGGAGTACGTACTTTATTTACATAAAAATTCGATAATTCAGCCATAATATAAAACTCATTCATTTCTTTGCTCAGAATTTTCAACCGAAGCCATTAATGGTTGGACCGTGGATCCCAAATCAAGGACCTCTTGGAGCAAATATACATCCTCCTATAATGAGACTTTTCAGAACATTGCTCCCACGATCAATAGCAATACCTCCAGATATGTATGGCTTCCGTCCACCTCTAAATCCTAGTAAGTGTGAATTATAAATGTACGATATACGTATCTAATGAAACATTAATCATTTGCAATTTATACAGGGTTTCCGCAAATGTTTTAGCGGAACGATCCATGACCGAAGGGTTAATGTGATTCTATTTGTTGGATTTATGTACTTGGTTTGGTTTAATAATATATCTTTATTACTCTGGAAATAAGAATATATATTTGAATGCTTATTAACACAAGTGTTGACTCTAAAGCGTTCGGTATAAAAATGGTTAGGTCAAGACCAGTATCACGCAAACACATTGCAGATACACGTTAGATGGCACAACGGCATTCATCCTCGTACATGCTCTAATCTGCACACAGGTGTCGAGATTAACACTCCCCCGTAATCGCTACATCTGCGGTTTGAACAATCCTAAACCTTCAATGAATTTCGCGTGCTTCCTCGCAGTTACAGGTTTGGTTAGGACATCGGAAATCATTTCATTCGTGCTAATGTAATACATGTAATTTTACCATTTTCGACTTTGTCGCTTCACGTACGAAATCATTTCGCACATCAATGTTTTATTATGCGGTATGGTATCTGTTCTTTCGATCACAGTATTATTGATTGGTTGTCATATACAATTTTATACGTAGTACTTTATCGGTTATTTCGTGTAGAGGACTTCGAAAACTTCGCTTCTTTTTGCAACATACTCAACCTCACTGGTCGAAAGTGCAACGGTAGATTATTTTTTACTTTCCCACGTTATTGGACCGCTGCCCAGCAGAAATGCATATCCCGTGTACGACTTCCTACCAAACTCATCATTAACAAAATCTGCATCAACGTAACTCGTAAATTCTAGATTTGACTTTTGGTAAGTTAAACGATAATTCGCAGTTGCCTTTAGATATTTTGAAACTCGTTTGGCTGCATTCCAATGGTCTTCACCATTACAGTTGGATCTACTCAGATAGCTTACTGTATATGATGTATCAGGCCCACTGCACGTTCCTTAATAATTTAAGCTACCTATCAATTCCTGGTATGGGCGATTGTCTGCTATAGTCGCGTTTTGTAATTTCATTCCAACTGCATACAGTGTATTTACTGGTTTACATTCGCATAATTTAAATCTACTTAAGATTTTACTCGTATCTCTAATGTCCGCGGTTCGCGTACGCTCGCAGGGAAGGTGTCCGAATGTTTTAATAAATGTGTACGACTTTGTCCAATAAAGAAAGTTATAACAAATCTGTATTGCTCCTTCTCACAATAGAAGAATAACAAGAAATGGTAGCAAAGTTGTTGGGTATCCAGTTGACGATTCAGCGACTAGTCTACGAATGCTCGTGGCTACAGGATTGGCTGCGGCGTGAATTGTGATGGGCACCATCGATTAAATTAAACTATCGGCTACTTACTATTTAGTTGCGAGACTGAAATTTTGCTTTAGTGGTTATTAGGGATGGGCGATACAAAGTGTGAGCACTGAGAAAGCGCTGTTTGTTTGTTTATACAGGGTGTCGAGACGCTACTGCGTCTCTAAATACACATTTCTTAATACATATACAGAGGAGCCCACGGATGAACAATTTTAATTTTGGTGATATAATGGTAATCGCGGACAGGCTGCGCCATGTTGCCAAAAGTCGTGATTGGTCAGGATTGTACTGGATTGCCGCCAGTCGCGTGCGTTGCGTAGTGTAGGTCTCGAGCTGTCTCGAACACTCCGAGCTGAACCGTTGCGGCGCACAGGTGCAATGGAGAACAAAGAATTGAAAGTGATTGTACCACGTGTTGTACCTAGAAGTTTACGGAGAATTCCAACATCTTCTAAACACCAAGAAGAGATACGTAATTATGAACAATTATAATTTCAAATTATCTCCTTCGCGGAAATCGGTATATGTAAGACATGCATTGAATGCTGCAGACGAGCGAGTTTTGACGTCGTCGTCAACGCGATACATTCACGAATGCGTCTCTACATCGCAGTCATCCGAAGCCTGTCTTGTTCAGGCCACGACGCAGTCCTCGGAAAGATTTAGTTTATAACACCCCCAAGTGTCGATTTTGCAGTGCCTAAGTTGACGACCGCTAAATGACCGTTTGGGAACTCGCTCCTCTGTCTTGGGCCTAAGGTTGTCCCGTAATTTCTATCCTATCTTGTTGAAAACTGTACCAATGGATTGGTGAAGTTTTCCCGACGGAAATAAGCCGAAACACGACATACATGGCACTAGTTTTAATAGTAATCAATTTGTATATACTTATAGTATGCTGAATAATGATCAGGGCAAGACGTACGAATTACGACATTATTGTTAAAACTAGCCCCATTTGCCGTATTTTGGCTCATTATTGGAACTATTTCCAAAAAGATGGAACGAAAATCATAAAAATTTGAAATTTTCATGATTGGATGATACTAAATACATCTCGTGACACGATATCGCCCGTTTAACGCTTTTGACGAATCTCGCGACCCAGTACCGGCCGTCCGATCATGTAAACAAAATATTTGCGCCGTATCGCTTGTCGTTTGAGACCTGTTTCTTTATAATGTACATCTTTCTGTACGTTCTTCAGTCGGGTATCGCATGTTGTGTAAGCCGTATGTTGATAAATATTGAAGTAGGATTTAAGGAAAATGGCACAGGTGACAAACGTTCTGACGGGCAAAATTTTTATTTGAATACAAATTTCGAATAATGAATAAAAGTTAAAAACATTATTCGTCATGTGTTTTATAAATATTACCCGGATTAACTTTATTCGACGCACGACGAATAATTTTTTTATTCGATGAATAAAGTTAATTCTTTTATTTGTCGAGCGTTTCAACTTCAGCGTCGAAGAAAGTTTTCAACTTTAACTTTATCTTTAACTTTATTCAGCGTCAAATAATTTTCTTACGCGCGTTCCAGCCGCTGAGAGCTGAAGCCTGGCGCGTCGCGTTAAGTGCAATCCCCATAAAAAAATTAAGAAAAGTAAAAAAAATTACGCCAAATACATGAGATCAAATAAATCACAAAAAATAGAAAATGATAATAATTGCAAAATAAAAAAAATATGTGAAATCAAAATGAGCTGCAAGTACATAAAGGTGCTTTCAGTCAAATACTTGGCGTGGCGAGGCAAAGTATTCTCAGATCATCAATACCCATACCTTCCCTCTCGCGGGCTTTCAGATAATTTGACAATTTAAAACTCTGACAATATATGAGTACACTTCCATTATTTTGCGTTTTTAAATAATCTTTATTCATCGACACCTTGACCTTGCCTGGCCACACCAAGTATTTGACTGAAAGCACTTTATGTACTTGCAGCTCATTTTGATTTCACATCTTTTTTGTAATTATTATTATCTTCTATTTTTTGTGATTTATTTGATTTCATGTACTTGGCGTAATTTTTTTACTTTTTTAAGTTTTTTTTATGGGGATACTGTTATACAATAGGTAAGCAAGTATATTTCAGTTATTTATATGTGTCATAAGCATTTTTTAATCCATGTATGTAAGATGATTAAACTTTGAGAAGGCTTATAAAGAAATGTTTAAAAGTGTTAGACGTCGGACTCTTGTTCCATGAAAGCTTACATAATCGTTGACAAGAGCATGTTAATTCCAAGTATGACTAGCTAAAAAGCCCGGTGTTAAGTTTTAAAATAAAAGCGACAGTATTATAGGCAGCAAAACAGTTGATAGCGTTATTAAAGTTAGCGAGAAAGGCAATCACGAGCCTCAGGCATCACTGCTGTCCAGCGGTCGCTGGCAGCTCTCCGAAGTCCGAACGCCGGGCCGGTGCATGGTTGTAATGGAATGCGTCCGTGAGGCGCTGTTTCCGTTTTACCTGTTCGCGTTGCAAGATTAAATGATGACCCTGTATATCTGTAGGAATAGATCGGGTTCGAAATGGTTTTAACGGGGTCTCATCATAGGAGGATGAGGAACTTGTCCTCGAATTGGGACCCACGGAATTGGGAACCATTAAAGGTCTCGGTTGAAAATTCTGAGCAAACAAATGAATGAGTTTTATATCATGGTTGAATTATCACATTCATATGTAAATAAAGTACCTACTCCATACTAAATAGAAACAGGAATTTGTTCAATATGCTCTTGTAAGGGAACCATTTGTTCTCTAGGCCTATCTCTTGTGCTTCTTTCCCGTGGACTTCCTCTGGATCTAAAACCTTTGCGGAAACCCTGTATAAGTTGCAAATGATTAACGTTTCATTATATATGTGGAAGTAGTAGTAGTAATCTTTACTTTGGCATTGCTGCCAAGAAAGGGACTCGGTTTTACATATCTAATAACTAAACAGTCATGCCTCTTCAGATTATCTCTCTCAAACTTCACCCACTCACATTGCACTCATCTTTGGTCTCGTGTACCCCCACTTACTGTACTATCTTTTTACATCTTATATATTTACATTTTTATTTATCTGCGTTTTGTACCTCCCTCCTTTTCCTTTCCAGTTCCCTACACCATTTCACCACTTCCTCTTTGACCTCTTCTGCGAATATTTCCCGTTCCTTCAGTGCTGTTCTATTAAGTTTTTCACATTCCAACATTAGGGGTCTTAATGTTCCTTTGTCCACCTTTCACAGCATACACTTCCTTGCGTCTTCTCTTTCCGAGTATCTATTATTGGTAATTATTTAGAAGTTTTCCGTCCTCACCGATTTCAATGATTTTTGGATATGTTGTCGGGGACACGATTCTGAACAACTTTTTTCTATACATGTTACCGCCGCTCAACCTTCGTTTCCGAGATATTTGTGAAAAACTTCTTTTGACTTATTCCGACGCAACGCATTCCACGCTCGCGGGCACGTAAAGCATGATAGCGAACCGATATGAGTCGGGGTGTTGACGGGCATCCGCAAGTTTCTGGTTCAAATCTCTAAACTCACATCAGTTCTCTATCATGCTTTACGCGCCCCTCGCACTAATCTAGCCCCAACCAATACTAATACCCGGGACAAGTTGGAAAGTGGAATGCGTTGCGTCGGAATAAATTAACAGAAGTATAGGAAAAAGTTCTTCAGAATCTTGATCTTGATAACATATCCAAAAATCATTGAAATCGGTGAGGACGGAAAACTTCTAAATAATTATCCTATTATTTTCTTCCAGATTTCCACACCTAGCCCTTGCCTTTAGTTTTTGCATCCCCTTCTTCTCCTCCCCTAGAGGAGAATAATCGTGAACATATACAGACAGAAGAACATCCGTTTAGAATACTGGCGGTTAATAGAATTTATGAAAAGAAAAGTGGTGCTAAGAAGCGAGTGGCATAATTTGTAACAATACTGATAGTGACAACAGTGAAAGTCTCAAAAACATTATTTGAATGAGAAGTCGAGCCGCAAAGCCTGGTTGCGCGTAGGTATGCCATCCGTCCGGGGTTCCCCGGATTTATCCTCTTTTTTTTAGGACGTCCGGGGGGATTTTCTGTAGTGATCTGGGTTTTCCAATGCTGCTCGCTCAAAAAGTCATAAATATTTTATTTTTATTTCTTGATTGCGGGTTACTGTAAGACAATTCGGCGCTGAGCGGAGAAGCCTGTCGATGAGTCATGGGTCCTGTTTACGGTGCAATGGCTGCGGCGCACGACCTTGACACCACGACGCCTTCGTCGGTCATAGATTGTTTTAAGGGCCGAGGGGGTTGGAAAAACCAACTGGCCCCGTGGGCCGTGACCTGCATGTATAGAGCTATACATACTAACCAAAAGTGACCAGCGTCCCGCATTGAAAAGTGTCGCGCACATGGACATAGGAATGCATGTAGGGACGGAGGGTATGGGCGTGTTTCAAATAGCTGCAGGCAATGGTGATTGGTGGTTCATACGGTGAGTGTATAGACTGCATAACCTGATTGGAGTATACGAATTCGAACAACTACGCATGCGCGCATTATGTGCATTGGCTGCCTATGGTTTGATTTTCTGTAGTTGCTGCTGTTGCGGGGCCGGCTGGGAATTCTGACTATATGAGGGAATTTCAATGTGGTCCGGTGTCCGTGGAACCCAAAAGGGGTCTGCTCGCGAATCGTGCGAAGTTGGTTGAACAAGACAATTTGTAACGAATAACTTTGAACGAAATAAAGATTATTGAACTGAACTAAATTTAATTGTTGAATATTAACCAGAACTATTAAGAAACGAACAAAGATATTTAAAGATTGATCAAAGGTTGGGCGTTATTATAACACGTCCGTGCTTTTACAACGTCGGTGATGAATTGCGAGGTGAAGACACAGGCTTCTTCGTACGTTCGTTCCTCTTTTTTTTTTTAAACGAACTTCACGCTCCAAGAGCTTGCGCTAAACGCCGCTAGAGCGAGAATCGCAACTCGCAACACTGCACGCATCATGCGCTAGAAGTTGGAGGATTCTAGGGAATTCTACGAATTAGGTTATGCAGTCTATTCACTCACTGCACGAACCACCAATCACCATTGCCTGCAGTCTATGCGCAGTATGCGTGAATTGAAACACACCCTAAGGCTAGCTTATGAAGGAGGTACGCGAAGCCTAATTGAGGGACGGGCTCCCACCCAGGACAACCCAGGGGTGCCTGAAGGTGATTGGTTGCATTGCTGCGCATGCTCTGTACCGCTAATTATTAAAAATTATTAATTTTACAGCTGCTTGAACGTAGAACACTAACGTACTAGAAACACGCAGTATGACTTTATCATCGCCCAATGCATTATATTAAAGGCTAGCACGCGACCTAGATGTCTACACAGTCAATACTCAATCACTTTACACGACTCTAAATACAAGTTAGCGCGCTTCCTTATCAACAAAAAAGGTGTTTGATAATTACTCGTGTAACCTCGGCCCTTAGAGCATATCGACATGCGATACAAAAAGTAGCGCGTTTCAGTTTTCTTACGAAAAGCAGCACGTTTCAGTTTGTCACGTAAAAAAGCACATTCCATCGTTTCTGACGAATATTAGCACGTTTGGTCTTCCGCCGCGAAAACTAGCATATTTTGAATTCTACTGCAGAAACTATCACGTTTCGGCGCGTGGTTAGTTTAAATTGTTGAAGTGCATTTTGCATCGAAGAATTCAACTTTTGAAAATATTGTTTAATAAATAATAACTCCATCTAATCTCCAAAAGAAAACACTTTAATGTTTAATAAGTTACTGACCTAGTACTAAATAAAAATCGCTTCGGAAGGTATTTACGTTGACCCGCTCGATGTTTCGTAACCATTCAAATGGTTTTCGTCGCTACAATCGGAACATGCTACTTTTCGTGACAATGAAGACAAACGTGATAGTTTTCGTAACAACGAAGACAAACGTGCTGTTCTTCGTAAGAAAATTGAAACGTGCTACGTTTTGTAACGCACGTCGATATAGACATGGAGGTCTCATTGAAAGCCCGAAACTGTCGCCAACATGTTGCAAGAGAGAGATGTATAGCTTCCTAACCGACCGTAATGCGTATGCGCCGATATCGTGCGAGAGAGACAGACATCGTACGAGCGTTTGTGATAACGATAATCATAGCTAGGGATGAATCGATACTGTTACTCATAACTTGTATCGAAAGAAAGTATCGATATCTACTCAGTATCGAATCAAAAGTATCGAGTATTTACTCGTATTTACTTCGAACGGTTCATCCCTAATCATAGCAACCGCGGATCGTTGCTGGCGATATCGGTGCATGCGCATTACGGTCGATTAGGAAGCTATACTTCTCTCCCTTGCACCAGTACGCACGATGCTTTCTCTCTCGCATGTATAAGTATATGCTCTAAGCCTCGGCCTCGCAGCATATCGCTTGATATCGCTAATAACGCTTGTCAAGTGCATTCAGTGCATTTCAGTGTGATTGGGCATACTGTAGGTACTGTTCGCAAACTTCCATTCGTGCCTGTCGACAGTAAGAAAGATCGTTGCGGAAAATGTTCGTCCCTTCGAAAGGACAACAATGATACGAATGATGATCGTTATTCGCGCGAAGATGTAATCTGTGCTTTTGTCTAATGAAGAAACGAAAATAAAATGGAATTTCATGCGAGAATAAGAGCGCGGAGAGTAAGTTAGTGAATTGTGAACGTAAATGCGTACGAAACCGATTGGGAATTTGTAAAACAATTTTACGATCCGAAATGCCGAGGTTCCATTCAGAAACAATATGTCAATAACAGAAGGGAAATTTTTTAAAAATACGAGGTATGTCTCATGATACGAAGATAGTAGAACTCCAGTGTTATCTGTTCGAGTGACGTTGAAACATGACATTTATTGAGTTTCTGTTTTAAACTGTAATATTATATTAATAAAGCGCAGCATTCATATTAATAACTTTAATTTTGATATATTACTCTCTCCAAATTTAAAATCAAGTGTTTTATTAATCATAGTATCGCATATCTTCTTAAATGAATGTGGTGGAATTGTTCGAAATTTCAAATCATTATAAGACTTGTATTTACAGATGAATAACAAAAGTATTTCTTTTATAGGTTCATATTATGATAGCACAAAATGTAATATTATTATTATCGTAATTTCATTATGTTGAAAATGGGGAAAGTTATACCAATGAGCTGGTTGAACCAGATATTGTTGATTTTAAGTATTTTAAGCGCACTGTTGTCTTTCATTGTACAAGAATGGGCAGGTCTTACGCCGCTACCGATCTATGTTACTATATTATGGGCTATTCTTATTATAATAATATCAGTGTGGCTCAGTTGCTTCTTACTTCAACTTGCGTTGAAAGCAAACAGCCCTCTGGATATAAAGTTTCTTAATGACTGGTTGTACCAAAAATTAGCGAGTAATCTGAGATTGCTCGATTCGGAGCAGGAAAGTAAATGCAACAGTAGATCCAAAGACAAAGTAGAAATAAATGAGAAAGCAAATTCCACGAAAGAATCCAGTGAAAAAGGAAGGGACCATGCTTCCGATATAAAGAAATCGCATAGGAAAAAAAGCGTACCTAACCAGCGAAGTATTCCTTCTAGGAGGAAAAAAATTGTGGGAATAAACGATATGGTGAAAGAGATAAGCTCGAAATGTATAGACATCTGGTACAAATCCATCAGTGGTGATAAATTATTCCCCAATGAAGCACAAGAATTATTAAAAAAATTATTGACCAAATTGTTCTTCAAAATCAGTTTAATGGACAAGGTGAAGCTCAGCCATAAGCTGGCTAATGTGTTCTTGTTGCATTTGAAAGAATATCACAGGTGCGAGTTCTTAGTTACGCTTTTATAAAGCGCTCAGTCGTGGAAAATAAGTGCATTTCATTATAGGGCATTACGTCGGGTAGAGAGGGGAGCAGCTACAAATATGGAGGAAGCTTTTAAGTATTTACATCCTGGTTCTCGTAATATGCCAGCCTTGGAGCACATGCTTCATCGAATGGTCACTATCTTGGCGCAGGAATTTCTGCAATGGGAATTAACGAGTTCGTTGCCGTGTAAGCTACTGCTGTCTATTTTAGCAAAGCGGTTATTATTAGTTATAGAAACAGTGAGCTCTCCAGACTGGCTGCTTCAAAATTTGTTGGATCTATTAGAACCGACGGCGACAGAGATTCCAGAAAAGCAAAGTACACAGGAAGAAAATGCATTATGCACAAAGGTGCGGTATAGGTTTATAGAATCTAGTTAATTCCACCATCGGTACATTATTATGAATTAACGAGGTGATTCTTCTAGAAAATTATATCTAACGCACTGAGCGACGGAATAGTATCTTCAACGGCAGCTGTGATTCCACGACCACTAACAAAGCCTAAACAAGACTTCTCCGCGAAAACGTCGACTCAGGATAAAAATATACCGTTAACTATAAACGATAAGAGACCCACTTTACGTTTAGAAAATTTAACCGTGGAACACAGAGGGCTTTGGGGTCAAAGTATGTCAGAGATCGATTCCGAAATAGATGAAGATAAAGTATCCCCTGTATATGAAGAGCCCACGGACTTTGCTACAACAATTGCTAGACTTAGGACCGTATTGCAACAGAAATCAACTGTGAGCACACCTCTGTGAGTAACAACATCGTTGGTTCTTGACGATTCGTAACGAACATATCCTTACGTTATGTTCTTTCAGACATCTGGAGGAGAAGTCTTACGTTGTGTACGAAGGTAGTCAATTTACAAATTTATTAATTCCTTGGACAGAGTTTCACACAGCCCCTGATGGATCACAGCAGTTGCTCTATTGCATTCAATTTGACGATGTGGAACAACGCGGGGTGGATTTATTTGAAACAACAACTGCTACCGTGAGAAGACAATATCGCGATTTTGCCCATTTACATGCTAGCCTGCAAGAGGTACAGTAAGCGACGAACGATTCGTTGCAATCCTCAATATTCTATTCTGTTTACTGATTATAATATATAATTTACAGATGCCGCAATTGGCGCCTATTATGGCAGGCTTAGTGTTACCGGAAGGTGGGCGTATTGAGCTAGAGAATTATTTAAAAACTCTAACTACACGTTTAGCCAGCGAATGCCCGCCGCAATTGCGACATTTTCTGCGCCCAAGCAGTAGCGCTGGTAAAAAGGCAGACGTAGTTGTCCCTCGATTAGACAGATTCTTGGCCAAAACTGTAACTGGTGTTTTCAATACCTTGAAAACAGTTGTTCCGGGTTTTGAGATCGAGCAAGAAGAAGAGAGTGTTCCATTACCTACACTAATGCCTTTAGCTGATATACCATGGAGGTTCGTCAAGGATATTAAATCGGTAATCACGCACGGATTTTCACATAAATTCTAATAATACATTCTACACTTATCGCGATCTATAAAATTCGTTTTATCATTGTAGGAAAGCTTAGCAATCGAACTCCGAAAACTAGTATCAGAGAGGACTGAATATTCTAGCGTAGACACAGCTTACGAAGCTGTTGATTCGATGGAAGGTAGCAATGACTCTGCGTTATTAGCTCTTTGGTGGGAAACTGTAAAGGGTACTTACGAAGGTATGTTTAGTGCGCTATAGAAACCTCTCTAGAGTACATATATATTTAAATTTATCTGTCTCTTTGTTTCGCAGAAGACGTAGATGAATTGGATTCTCATTTAATGTTAACATGCGTCGCGACAGACTTTATCTGCGAATTGTTAAGCGGTGTTGGCAGTAACAACACTTTGCAACAAGAAGCAGTCGTTAGATGGACGAAGTTACTATTTGGAAATGTCACCGAACCTGTATTACAAGTAATGATTTGCGATATCCCTGCATAGTCTCTTAAGACAATTACTACTTTAATATAAATTTTTAGGCCGCTGTTCTTCGGATTTTTGACTGCTTGGGTAACAAGTCGCTTCTTCGCAATGTACAAAACAAATATTCTAAGGAACCTCTAACGAAAGTGAAGGAAAGACTGTTGCAAGAATTGTTAGTTAAGATCCCAAGCGACGTAAAATTGATACTCGGTGAGGATGACATGTTAAACATTCTAAAATATTTACTTGGTTCTTACGAAATAAAGAAAATCAATATAGATTTAAATCTACATATATTACATGTTCTAGCATCGCAACTGCTAATTTCATGTAGGTCATCTCATGATAATGTATCTTTTTAGTAAGTTCATTTTTAAGAAATTCATTAAATACAAAAACAGTACAATACATACTTACAAAATAAAGTGTACGCTATTGAATCGGTTTACCGACATTGGGAGTCGTCGATTATTGAAATATATTTTAGTCGAGGAGGAATTGATGTGCCATACGTAGCGGGAATTGTTGACAATTGAGAATTTAGAACTACAAACTCTTTAAAACCAGACTGTGTACCTGATTATATATTTATAATAAGGATGCCAAGTATTTTTTTCATTAAGCCGATATAACTCTCTGGAGTTGTACGACGCGCGTTGGGCATATTAGGTACTACTATGAATTTAAACTGTACCTTCATATTTAATGTTTAAGTTTTGTACAAATGTTTATGAAAAACTATTATATTTCACGATCAATAAAAGTCTATCAGCATATGTGTGAAATTTAAATGTATGATAACTGGTCCCGCAGTTATATTAAGTACAGGTTAAAGTAAATGGCTATGCAGTACAGTTGGCTAGGAAAAAAAGGAAAGAAAAAATTTTATAAGTTGAAAGTAGCCAATGTGATAATTGGTAAATATACTTCGTTGATGATTATACTACATTGCGTTGGTAAGGTAGGGAATTCCATCGAAATGGTAAACAAAAATTTTTCAAGTCGCCAAAAATCCTTCTCACAAATATTATTTCTATGCAAAATGAAACTGTTTCCAAAATTTCAGCCAATTTGGAGCATGAGGGTTTTCGGAAGTTTAGCCCTCAACTTTATTCATCAAATTAATAACGTGTTTTTGATTCGTCCAGGATATAGCAAATTTAGAATACAACGTTGGATCACTGTATTGATCGCATAATGTGCAATATGTAAGCACAATTTTCTTTACTTTGACTGTTTTAAGATTGCTATGCTTAACGTATCTTTTGCTTGTTGCTTTATGTAGTCTTGTTGAATTATGCTTCAGCTATATTAACTGCTATAATGAATATAATATATTTTAGTACAAATTAATTTTTCCCCCAAAAACGTAGTTTTGGGAATGTGTGCATGTTCAAATAAGTGGTCTTTTTAGTTGCTTTATTTACTAAAAGCAGACCAACTGGAAGATTTGCGCGTCTTGGAAGATTTTTTAAATCTTGACCTTCAACACCTGAAGAGGCATGGTGAAACATTAAACATTAGGCTCCAACACTGGAAGAAACGAAATCAGATATTAAATCGTAGAATTTTTCAAGATTTTTATAATTCAGCTATAAAACTCATTCATTTCTTTGCTCAGAATTTTCAACCGAGACCATTAATGCTTGGATCCAGAGAAAGTCCACGGGAAAGAAGCACAAGAGATAGGCCTAGAAGTCAATTGGTTTCCTCACAAGCTTATGTTGACAAATTTCTGTTCCTGTTTATTATGGAGTAGGTGCTTTATTAACATAAAAATGCGATAATTCAGCTACAAAACTCATTCATTTCTTTGCTCAGAATTTTCAACCGAGACCATTAATGCTTGGATCCAGAGAAAGTCCACGGGAAAGAAGCACAAGAGATAGGCCTAGAAGTCGTCAATTGGTTTCCTTACAAGCGTATATTGAACAAATTACTGTTCCTGTTTATTATGGAGTAGGTACTTTATTTACATAAAAATGCAATAATAGATATAAAACTCATTCATTTCTTTGCTCAGAATTTTCAACCGAGATCATTAATGGTTGGACCGTGGGTGTCAATTCGAGGACCTCTTGGAAGGAATATACATCCTCCTATGATGAGACCTTTATGAACATTTCTATACGGGGTCATGATCTCGACCAGTTGGATGGCAACTGTGGAAACGGGAGTGACATGATGACGACTCCTAAGGATTTCCTCATATGGAGATTTCTAGCGAGTCCCCACGTATTTGGGGACTATATAAACCCTTTGGTTTCAACCCTTCTTGGTTCAAAACTACAGTCACGCGTAGAGTCACGTCGTGTGACGCTCGTGCAGAGTTGGTTATATCCAGTAAGATCGGGCTCTAGTCCCCTTCCGAATCAACAACAGTTAACTTTATAGAATCCACATGTTCGGTTAATACTCTATTTGGCATATTCAAATAGCCACTCTTACTTTAATTAATCACTTACATTTGTACCTACCATAATTGATTATTCAATATACGAATGGTGTTCACGAATAAATCGAGTAGATGCGGTAAACCCATCTTTTACCCAGCGATCCTTATAATATTAGTAGCACATACCCACCGATACAACTTTACCTTTCGAGTTGTATCAAACTTTAATTAAAAGTTGCGAGGCATCACTAACATTTCCCGCACCTCCCTGATTTCGCATCAGGTTCGTCCGCGCTCCTAGCTAACAAATTCATAAACCGTATTCCTTCGAAAATACCCTACTCGCCGGCCTCTCGCATTGCCGCAGCCCCGAGTCGTAACAATTGTATGGATTTAAAAATTGTAAAAAACATCTACGATGTACACACATGCAAGCCGTCGAGGATCGGGAAATTGAGGCCTGACGCTCCATAATTTTTATTCGAAAAATTAAACGAAACTTATACAGTGACCTCCGCTCGGATGTGAAGAACATGTGCCAAATTTGAACGAAATACGTGCAGCGGTGTAAATTTATATTACGAACAAACGTACAAACAGAAAGAAAAGGAGTCTTCTCTTTTCTTCTTCTCTTCTTTTCTCCTCTTCTCTTCTCTTCTCTTCTCTTCTTCTCCTTCTTTTTCTCTACATATATAAATGAAAACGTATATTTTCCTGTTCCCTGAAAACTCAGGAACTAATAGATCAATTTCGATGCGGCTTTCTTTAACGTGTAGGACAATTCTCTGGGAAGGTTTTGGGCTTTATATCGGAGCATGCGTAGAATGCAACCAATCAAATCCAGGTAGAGTAGGTGCTCTCCCCCCCTCAAATACGTATCACACCCCTCGCCTAAAATCGCAACTATTCCTTCGTCCCTATATTCCCATGTCACATGTTCCAACACCATCAAAGGAACAGCCAATATTATAACACACATTAACAAAACGTTGGCTATTCGAATGTATTGCCAACAGTGTGGCAGCGAATTTAGAAACTGTAGTAAAATTCAAATTATTACAAAAGGTATATGAAAAATTACGCATAGACAGTCAGATTAATATATTCGTACAAGAACTTCTTCTCTTCTATTAGAATCAATATCCGTGATTATGTTGGTAGAACAGGTGTTATGTTGGCACTCTGATTAGAATGTTTGTAAACATAACCACCGTTATAACTTATGCAATTACATAAATAGTATAGCTGAAAACAATAAAATTTTATTTCTTGGTTTGTGAATAGTAACACTCATCTAGAAACATCCAAGATCTTTCCATGAACGTGAAAGTTTAATAAAGTCTGAGTTACATTTCGATTAAAATATAAATAGTGGAGCAGACATATTTTATATAAATAACATTATTCTGTGTATATAGAGTATTCATTAGTTTTATACTGATGTCCAGTATTTATTAGGATTTTTTATATGCATCTGTGCTACTGAGTCACCTTTATCCTTTTATACAGTTTTACAAGATACAGAGAAAATAATACTCCATTTATGACAAGAAAATAGAGTACTTTAACAGAATGGATGTAAAAGAGAATAAGAATACAGAGGTAAGCATTTCTCAAGAGAGTACTTAGCAAAGTGTTTATTTAATTTCCTTCGTAATGTATTCTAAACACAATTGAGACATTCTCCATAGTTCTCACTCGAGTTTCCACCTATTTGGCCTGATGTAAAGACTGAATTAAAAGAATATATCGAGTGCATCGATAAGCTTCCAATATATCAACTCGACCATGCTCAATGTTACTGGCCAAGGAAACCCGATGTTTTATCCCTTTTGGACGTTGACTTAGCACCACTTGGCACTATGTTAAAATTCGACCGAGATCCTATTACTGGAGAGCTGAAAGAAATGCGCGAGGTTGCCCTGAAGACGACTGGAGAAACTGCTCGGAATTCAATGTCTATGACTCGTGCACCAGGACCCGCTTCTGATAACATTAGAGGTATTTAATATAAATCGCGTGGTGCCAGTGGGCATCAGTATTTTATAAGCAGCTAAGTTAATGTACAATAAGCTAAGGAACCGTGGAAATTTTGAATAGGAAATGTCAGTAATATTCCATTCTGGCCGGGTGGATTCGACGAGCCTGAAATGATAGAAGATCCGTCGATGGAGGACATTGATTTTGAAAATAATTTAAGGACCTTGGCGAAAGGATTCAGCGCTGGCGTAGAATTTAAAAGCGACAATTGCACGCCGAAAGAGGGTACGACGGAGGAGGGACAGCAATCGGAAGCCGAAAGAAATGAAATTGAAAGTATAGCGGATAAGATTAATTTAATGGCTATTGTGAATGAAGAGCGAAATGTACTTGACTTGTGGACAACGAAGAAGGAAACAAAGGAGGAGATTAAAGAGACTTTCTCCAGTCCCCAGGATACATTGTTTGATGAGATTGCTCCGTTATTAGAAGATATCCCTGTCTTGAAAATCTCAGAGAAACGCGCAGTGCCTGCTAAATCAGAGTGGGCGGAGCAGTTGGATGTGTCCGTTCCAATAACTGATTTTGAGAAACACGTTCCGGAGCTTGCAATGAACTTCCCTTACGAATTGGACACTTTCCAGAAACAAGCGATCCTTAAACTGGAGGAGAACTGCAACGTGTTTGTTGCCGCTCATACGTCAGCAGGAAAAACGACAGTAGCAGAATACGCGATTGCTTTGAGCCAAAAGCATATGACGAGGTAAGGCCTGATAATTCTGCTAGTCAGCTTCGGTATTAATTACAGCGACTGGATATCTTTCAGGGTGATTTATACGTCTCCTATAAAAGCCCTCTCGAATCAGAAATATCGGGACTTCAAAAGAAAGTTCGATAGCGTTGGATTATTAACAGGGGATATACAGATCAACTCAAACGCTTCGTGTCTGATCATGACCACCGAAATTTTACAGGCTATGCTATACTGTGCATCGGAAATCTTACGAGACTTAGAGTTTGTTATATTCGACGAGGTGCATTACATCAATAATGACGATGTGAGCAAGTCTTTGATCAACTCGTTTCTGCTAATTTTTTATTACAAGAGTAGCAATGATTTCTTTCGTCGCTCGATGCTTCGTTTTAGCGTGGTCATGTTTGGGAAGAAAGTGTCATCCTTTTACCACAAACAGTTAACATAGTAATGTTGTCCGCGACTGTGCCGAATCCGCTGACATTCGCAGACTGGGTTGGCCGCACTAAGAAAAAGAAAATGTACGTAATAAGCACTTTGCAGAGGCCTGTGCCACTCCAACATTATTTGTACACTGGAACCGATGGTAAAACCAGGGATAATAAATTTCTGGTGCTCGACAAAAGTGGTCAATTTCTCCAAGATGGGTATGACAAGCTATCCTTGATACGTAATCGTACAAACGCGCTCCTGGTACAGACATTTTTCATGCGTAATACCCAAACGTTATTTCAGCTGGTATAAAGCAATGAGTACGAAAGAGCCAACAAAAGATAGTACCAAGAACATCAAAGACGTTAAGAGAAAATCAATGCCACAGCACATGAGCCCCAAACAGGAGCAAGTGTTGTGGAGCGCTTTCATAAGTCACCTTAAGCGCAATGTAAAACTCAATCATCTCGCATTTAATGATTTGGTAATTACATACTCGTACGTACTAATGTTTCAATTTTCTTATTCCAGAATATGCTGCCGGTAGTTGTGTTCATGTTGTCACGTAAACGTTGCGACATGAGCGCCGTTATATTGAGAAACGTTGAGCTCACAACCGAGACTGAGAAGCATAGCATTAGAGTATTTTTCCAGAACAACATCAAACACTTAAAGGGCACCGATAGGCAGCTGCCACAAGTGCTGATGATGCAAGAGTTGTTACAGAACGGCATTGGCATTCATCACAGCGGTATATTACCCATTTTGAAGGAAATAGTGGAAATGCTTTTCCAAAGTGGAGTGGTGAAGGTCAGTATTTCAAGTAACGTGATAATACCCGAGCGTTTATTAAATCCTGTGTATTTTGCAGTTACTGTTCGCAACGGAAACGTTTGCGATGGGTGTGAATATGCCAACGCGTACTGTAGTTTTCGATTCGATTAAAAAGTACGACGGTACGAATTTTCGTATACTTCATCCTACCGAGTACATACAAATGGCTGGACGTGCCGGTCGTAGAGGCCACGATACGGCGGGCATGGTCCTGGTCATGTGTCGAAAGTCCGTGCCACATTTTAACGAGCTGAAAGCCATGATGTGCGGCCAAGCTCAGAACTTGGAATCTAAATTCAAAGTAACGTATTCCATGGTGTTAAATCTGAGGAGAGTAAACGAGTCAGTAACTGTGGAAGCTATGATGCGCAGATCGTTCAAAGAGTCGTCGGTAGCCTTGAAGCAAAGCAGTTACAAGCTTGAATTGCAAAAAGTGGAGGACGAACTGTCCAAATCACCACCTCTAACCGACATACACAAGAAGTTCTCCAGCTTCTATTGGGCAGCTAACGACTACTTAGAGTATCTTAAGTATTTAAAGCCTTACTTTTACGAGACACAGAAGAAAGCGGTGAAAAATTTGACACCCGGCAGGGTTCTACTTATATCGTACGAAACTCATTATAACAAATTGGCTTTACTGTTGGGCTCCGTTCAAAACAAAGGTTGTAGGCAATACAGGGTGCTGGTCCTTAAAAACTCGGAAACATCGAAGCCCGTTGAGGGCAAACCAACGGAAGCGTCTAAGTTTAAGAAATCGGAAAGGTGGTACGACATCATCGCTTTAACGAAGAAGGAAATATTTGTACCAGTCGGAGTTCCGTCCGCTGAAGTGTTAAGTATAAACACATGGAACATAACGGAGATCACTAATTGTCAGATTAAAGTGGACCCCAATCTGGTGCTAGCTAATTGGGAGAAGAGACAAATACCAAGATTCAGGTGAAAGGCATTAATTTAGATTTAGTTACCGGTCACTTTATACTGTACATAGCATTTGATCAAAAACTACTTTGCAGGGACGAGCCACCTGGTCAAACTTACCAAATCGCTGTGCAAGAATTGATGACGTTATCTCTGAACGCTAATCGCGATCCTGCTGTTTTACAACCATACACAGAGATGATATTGAACTATGACCTCGACATGAACGTGCAGCGTTTGCTTGACTTGAAGAAGGCTGTGTACGACATGAAATGCATGGAAATATCGAACTTCGAGGAACAATTTGAAATCGTGTTCGACCGAAACGAATTGGAGAATAAGAAGAAGATGCTCCAGCTTAAAATGAGCGATGAAGCGCTGAGCCTTTATCCCGAGTACACGAATGCCGTTGCCCTTCTCAAAGAGCTGGGATATATAGAGCACGACGAAAGAGGTTGGTACTGTAGGATATATTTCAATAAGGACCATTAGCGAGGATGAATGAACAACACGCGATACTTCTAATTAATATATTTCAGTTGCATTGAAAGGACGTGTCGCGTTACAAATGGGAAGCAACGAACTGCTGATCACCGAACTTATTTTAAAAAATGTATTGACCGTACTTCAGCCGGCAGAAATAGCAGCATTGTTGTCCGCTTTAATATTTCAGCAACGAACCAATGTGGAGCCAAACCTTTTGCCAGAATTGAAAAGGGTATAGCAGCTTCGCACACATTTAGAATTTACTTTTATGCAAGGTATTAATACGCCTGTATGTTTCAGGGGTGCGAAGTAGTGAAGGCAATACATGCTCAATTAGAAGCTTTAGAACAGCATTATCAATTGTCGACACTGCAGTCACTGAACTTCGGATTAGTGGAAGTAGTTTATGATTGGGCGGAGGCAAAATCATTCGCAGAGATTATGAAGAAAACGGACGTGCAAGAGGGGATTATAGTGCGATGTATTCAACAATTAAGCGAAACGTTAAGAGATGTTAAAAACGCAGCGGTGACTATAGGTGATCCCGTGTTAAAGGAGAAGATGGAAGAAGCGTCCACTGCTATCAAGCGGGACATCGTATTTGCTGCGTCCTTGTACACGCAGGATTAATTTATTGAACAACCTCTATGTACAATAATTTACTTCTGTCCGTAAGTTTTCCACGATATTTTCGATTCTGGTCGACGAATGATGTGTATATTTTTATAACTTATACGCCGTTTACGAAGCACATGTCCTTCGAGAAGTGTAAAATATTCCTTTTTATTGTGAATGTAAAGTACTGAGAGTTACTTTTATTTTGTAAATTATAATTTTTTATGCGTAGATATAGGATAAGAGTACAAACATACGGAATAAGATTGTTAAGAATAATGAACAATTCTTTTAATTTACGATGCTTATCGATACAAAGTATTACTCTATATTCTATCTTCTGATATTATAGCGGACGCTGGTCGGTATTATTAGTTTCCCTGACCTTTATTATTCTTTATAAACGCACGTCCACTGATCCTCGGTGTTTTCACGGCAAAGAGACTCTAATCTTCGCTACTAACGGCCAAAATACCTACCTTTATTTAATGACCAGCTAACATTGCAAATGACATCATCAAAGATGACTCAGATCTGATGAATAGGAGGCTGTGGAACCGCTGGAATACCTTTCCTAGACGAAAATTCGGTGACCGATAATGCAAAGGGGTCATTGTCCGGGAATGTTTAGTCGGACACAGCGAACTCTATTCCCCAAACTGAAATTGAACCTGAAAGGCCATCATTATGGTAATGCGAACAACATCTACAGAGTCGTAACAAATATAGTTATTTATGGTGACAGACTCGTTGAAGGTGATAACACTAAACGACCTTCAACACTGCTAGAAAGAGTAGGAGCTGTACCTCTAGCCATTGAAGGGAACTACTTTGAAGGTGATCATGTGGTTTTTGTAAACTGTTTCAAATACAAAGTTTTCAAGTAACGTGCTCGTAACGACTATTTTGGGAGACAGTACTGTACATACCGTAAATCATATGTGGCAGGTCTAGGACGTAAAAACGTTATCTTCACAGCTATATACAGTATATAAATGGAGCGGTAAGAAAAAAAATAATACCAACAACACGCGGTATTCCCAAGCGGTCACCCATCCAAGTACTAACCGCGCCCAATGTCGCTTAACTTCAGTGATCGGACGAGAACTGGTGTTTTACAGACATAGAATGGTCGTTGGTAAAACAAGAGTTTTATTTACCGAAGAAATGTGTATTTGCACACACCGCTGAATGTATGTACTTAACGACACCACTCTTTACCTCCCAAGACACGCTACGATAACCGACATTTCCATCGCTGATAATAATCTTAATTAAGAGAGAGAATGACTT
This sequence comes from Andrena cerasifolii, assembly GCF_050908995.1. Classification (NCBI taxonomy): domain Eukaryota; kingdom Metazoa; phylum Arthropoda; class Insecta; order Hymenoptera; family Andrenidae; genus Andrena; species Andrena cerasifolii. Next base: position 20,616,423 of record NC_135119.1, on the reverse strand, counting down.
CCAAAATTGGCGCGAAGAATCCAAATCCTCGCTAACTCACTAGACAGCGCTAGTCAACGTAATCGGCACATTCATTTTCCTATCTAAATATATACATACACATACCATAATAACATGCTCCTAAACATGAAACTTGTTTAATTAACCATGATATGGATACTGTTTCATCAGGTGAAATGTTACGCGTAAAAAATTTCATATCTGCATAAGCCATGTGATAACAATTTCATGTTATAAATTTTTTGAAGGATTTTCGAGGATCTTTTGAAAGACATGCTAGGAAGTCACTCGAACTTCGTTGCGTCACTTTCATCATGTAAGAATAGAAATCTCCTCTTATCCTATTTTTTTTTATCCTATCCACGTTACACCTTGCCCTTGATAGTTGGAAGTTCGATGTTTGTCGAAGAGGCGCAGAAATTAATCAGAACCCGTCGCCGATAAGCGCATAAGTATGCTTTTGCGTCACACCGGGGCGACACACTAGCAACGCGAATGGGGATAAAATAGCTATATACCTCCCGTCATTATCTTTTTTCTTAATCTCCGCGTTTATGCCGGGGGATCGTCCGAACGTTTTCGTAGTGATGAAGTGATTCGTAGTAATCGCACGAGCGTCGAGGAGGACGGCTGTCAAAGTAACAATGGGTTTGGAGGATTACAGGGAAGCGGTGGCGACATGCGCCTCGATTTGCACTATGGGACAAATGTTGGCTGGAACGTGAGTTGAGGCAATGCGAAGGATAACATCCTTTCTCTCTTAATCTGTCCGCGATATCTATGTCGAGGAAGTGCAACGCTTAATTGGCAATCGAAAGGAATACGGCTCCTCTGCACGTAATGAGAAAACTCGTGCAGAAATGCCCGTTTAATGCAGATGTATGCTCACTTCTCCACATACTTCAGAGATTTATCTGTCGGGACGTTGCGACTGTGTGAGACATTCGATAAATTGCAATCGATTAATTTTTAAATGTACGATATGTCGCGATAGAATTCACCGAGTACGTGCGATTAGCGCGTAAAGCTACGAATTATGATTTATGGAATAGATGCGTATCAGTGATAACTTTTATAAGAGAATGATAATGTCAAAGATTTTATTAAAACTTCCATAGTTATTCGAAGAAATTATGTAAGTGTCCTTTTAGATATTCAAATTCTGCGTGGCATATTGAAATGTGCAAATTAGGTTGCCTTGAAGTGGATACTTGTATTTAGAAACAATTTCAGCAACCTTAAGTGTTTTCAAATGTACAGAGTTTTATGTTTTCTCTTGCAAAATTAAGTACTTTATTCGTGTCTAGAAGCCTGTTATAAATTTCACTGTGTCATGTTGGATTTTAGGAACCAAACTTTTAAATAAATGGATTCAAGGAACATAGCATTGCCTTATATTAATTTCCTGATTGACTTCATCGCATATTTAATCTGCATAGAACTATCTGAACATTTACTAACGAGAAATAATGCCCTTGTGATAACACAATTCGTGGTTGTTCTTGCATGATTTTACCTTAAAATCCGACGCATTGCACAATGGTTAAATAGCAGTCGATGCACAAAATACTAAGGTAGAATGACTTATGAATATTTATTTCTGTTAAGTCATTCGACGAGACGTAGTACAAATTACGTTCATTATCCTTTATACGCCATGCACGAGTTTAATTTTAAGGTACATTTAATTTCTATTTTGCGAGCTGAGAAATGCAGATTACTATGCGCATGAATTTACATTCAACCTTTAACACTTTGCTGCTACCATTAAAGGTACCGCGAAGTAACAAGAAATAATACTTACTTGTGATTTATTTGTAGATTAATATGCAAGGACATTTATCGAAAAGGTTCATCAAAAGGTTTCGACCCAATGCCTTTTCTGGGTGGTATAGGAATGTGAGTGTAACTTGTTAATATGTAAAAAAAGTTACTACGTCAGAGATACTACGTTACTACAGATATACTGTTTTACCTTTGAACATTAAGGTTATCTATAAACGATAGTAGTAGTTTCTCTCTGGAGGAAAATTATGCCTTACGCACATTTTTGTTTACAAACATGAAAACGTTCATAAAGTGAAAAGTAGGCAAAAAGCGTTTAGTGAATAGACAATTTTTTTTTATAGGTGCATTTTGATGCTTCAGTATGCATGGATTTTGGGGGATCCGGCAATGATTAATATTAACGTTTTTGGAGTACTCACAAATACAGCATACATGGCAGTATATTATTATTACTCACACCATACGGTAGGAGGCTTTATTTATAAGATAACACGCATGAGATTTCTCCCTGATACTTTACTCTGATTTCCTTTGTCGCTTGCCCTAAATCATTTTGACTTAGCAAGTGCAGTATAATAGAAATTATGCCTCGTTACATGATAGATGAGTTGTGAGAAGTTTAAACAATGATTTAGAAGAAACTTTTAACGAGCAGATATAAAGTGTGCAGAAATATATGTGTAACTAATCGTGCCCAACATAAATTATATTATACCCTCATTAGCAGTTGATTGTGAAGGCTCCTGCAGACCAACGTGAATATTCGCGGCGGCAGTGGATCCGCCGCGGTTCAACAGTTTTTTATTATAAAGGCTCCCCCAAACCAACGCGAATTTTGCAGCGCGGAGCGGATATTCGCGTTGGTCTGGGGGAGCCTTTATACGTGGCTGTTTATCTGATCCGCGGCGGATCCGCTGCCGCCGCGAATATTCGCGTTGGTCTGTGGGAGCCTTAATATAGCACACAGATCAATTTATCAAATTATTTTATTCTCATGTCATTTCGATTTGTTCAGTTACCGCGTTCTATTTATAGAAATTTGAACGTATTTCTACAATGGGGCATAATTTCGTTATACGCGAATGAGTCATAGGAAAATGGGATGTAATCGATAGTTCCGGGAATCCTGTACGCACCGTAATTACGTAAAATTCGAAGTGCTCTCTGCTGCGATGTAATTTCGGAAGTATTTGTGATAGTATCGGTGTGCCCGAATAAAGCATTGTTCTACTTTAAGTGTTACGCATTTCTAGAAGGATACGCTTGCTTTAATAGGCAAGGTAGCGGCTTTCGTAATGGTCTTCCTCACGTATGCCCAAGTGGAAAATTCCGAGAAGATTGAATTCAGATTTGGCGTAGTTGTGACCGTACTATTGTTTCTATTAATAGCGTCCCCTCTCGTTCATCTCGTAAGTACACATTTTGATGATTCTACGCACGTTTCCTTAGTGATAAAAAAGTGGGAAGTAGGGGAGCTAACGACAAATACATTCAGGAAGACAATGATACCAGTTCCCTTAATTTATGCATATACTATTAGTTTATTTATTATCAATGGGCAGTGCCATCTTTTCGAGGCGAAATAGAATTACGTTGGAACCTGACTGAATGGTTAGTACGACGAACCGGAAACGGGAAGTAAAAGAGTGATTATGGACGAAAACCGGAAAGATGGCAGCCATATTGGGAAATTAGTAACGCGGTACTATTTGATCCTTGTACTTAAGTTCTGCGTTTATATTTTTAATACGTTCTCCTTATATGTACGATAACCATGATTGATGTGACTTTAATTGAAATAGTTCAGAAGAACGGTGTTCTTTCGACGTTGGTTCCTATTTTCTGTAAGAACCGACGAGAAATTTTACGATCGTTGCTCAAACCTCTTACGTTGCGGCAAGAAATTCTAAAAAGTCTGAAATTTTCTTTATTAAAATTTATTACCCACGGATCATGCTTCGCGATTATGACACTTTATTTAGAAGAACTTAAAAAGTGGGTTACGTGGGATCTTCCAGATATAACACTGAACTGTATATGATAGCCAAATCAGCTTCACGGTCTGTTGGTTATTGCGTTGATTTATCATCGACCGGGACGTTCTGCGTCTTTCATTGGCCATTTATATCTACCGAGACCAATTTCCAGCTGTTAATATCACTGGAAGAATTATCCAACTTGTGCCCCGCATTCAATTTAAAGAATTTGACACTACTTGACTTACGTAATTGTAGATATATGCGGCACGGCATGCGTCATAAAAGGGCCCACTACTATTCGAAACACAGATAAGAAACTCGGTCACCTTTTCTTAGCGGTTCAAGAAAGTCGCTTGCCGAAAATTAATTTATCTTGAATTGCATAACAAAGAAATCTCGTGACCAGTTTCTTAATTGTTAAAATCAGTTGTTACTGCTATATGTTTGTATTATCTACCGAACTTTCGGTATATACCGAGCTCGTGAGACTTAGCAACACTGATGCTACATAATTTCACATCTCTTTGTTTCTTTGTTCCTCAGGGAGAGATTATAAAGACGAAAAATACGGACATCCTTCCGTTCCCGCTGATATTTATGGGCACCATTGTCTCCTTTCAATGGTTGTTGTACGGCCTCATAATTAATAACGTGTTTGTGATAGTAAGTAGCGATATTCCATTATCGTTCCCTCAAATCTGGAATATATAGAATTTCTTATGGGAGTACGCATTACGCTAACCTTTGTGCTTCCACAGTTTCAGAACGTGGTAGGTTTTACCCTTTCTGTAATGCAACTGTCGTTATTCGTAATATTCCCATCGAAGTCGAAAGCGAAGGCGTCCATTCAAGAGAAGAAGGATTAAAGCCAGAATTGTGTAGCCATCTGCAAGCAATTCACATCGAATAACGAAGACGTTCCTACATGTATGTATGCAAGTTGGTACATCAGTGATTACAAATGGTGCAAATGCGAAGATTTACAATAGCGTACGTTGTCAGCCGCGAAATAGAATAATTGTTACTCCAATTGTAATTCGATTAAATAAGTTTCTTTTTAATTAGGGGTGTGATATCATTCGAACCCCCAAACCCATACCGCATGTCGTTGCTTAAGCTTGAGTAATAAATATTCACTTTCCATACCGTGAAAAATTAATTATACTGAAACTTTATTTATAACCTATTATTATAAAAGTAATTTAGAAAATAGATAACCATCTTTTACAATTATACGGAGGATTCGGAAGCCAATCAGTGTAAGTCCAACTTTCCCTGAAAATGAGTTACGCAATTCAAAAACTTATTTATTGTTAAAACTTTCAGTTGATAAAACAATAAATGGCGGAACTTATATTGACCACAGAATTACTAACAGTGTAAATCTCGATTTTAATGCTAACGGACTTGCACTCCTTGGTTTCTGATCCCTCCATATATTACTCTATTACTAATTCAGCTTAAATCATTACAAAGAATTTGAAGTAATTAAGAAACGCTAATCTTACACTTTCATTCATTTCCATTGATTATTCCCAGTGGCGGATTTAACGGGCGGCCGATGAGCAATTGCCGCGTGGGTCCCTGCCCATGCGGCCCACTCAGGGCCCCATCTTCAAAAAAAATTATGATTTTATCCAGACACTATACTTTTTCCTGTACTACTACCCTTAACCCGTTTTTTATCAACTAACTGCCTCTTCATTTTCCCGGAAAAATGGGCCTCTCGGAACGTTTGCCACCTGGGCCTTTTTCCTTGAATCCGCCACTGATTATTCCACAGACAATTAAGGCGCGCGAGCTACAGTAGAATCTCGATTATCCGAAACCCCCGCACATCCTGCCCTCCCCTATCTAACTCGGAAAATCGAGCTCCTATTACATCTCGATCTCTTCATTTACCAAGTTCACGCTTTCAGTACACAGAGGCGTCTGTTGTTGGAGAATTCATTATGCAGAACCGACGGGCGAGCCTCGGAATACAGCCTGGATTCTTCTCAATGATTGACGTGGTCGTGCGCGGATCGTCGGATGTCGGCTGTGCCGCGATCAAGAATAACCGAAGCGATTACCATTTCACTTTCTACAGCGCCGCGTTACGCTGCATGCAAATGCAAAGGCCTCCTGCCGGCGGCGGGCCCGCTCGCGGGCTCCCTTGCGATTTACGTCCGCGCCGGCTCGTTGGTAGTCGTTCTTGGTGTATCGGCCTATTATATGACCGGCGTACATCATCGCTTGACTTTCTGATCGAGTTTGCCGGCTAATAGCAGGAAACAGTGACCTTCTACGTAGACAGTAGCGTCTGGTATTGTGGCCAGTAACGTGTCCGATTGTCCAGCGGGCGATCGGCGGCTTATGGGTCTCCCGTCGATCGTTCATGAACACGAACAGTTCGAGGCGGAGAAGGGAAGGAACGGAAGGATTTCGTGTAGCCGCCGATTCAAGGGATATCCGCGGCAATCGTACTTTGCTCTTACTCTAATATGATTCCGTGCGAGGGTCCTCGTGTATACACGTGAACCTACGTGTTGTCGAGCTTCTTCGTGGATAGATGTATATGCTCGAGCAATTCTGATGAAGACTTTTTGTTAGTAATATGTAGACAGTTCTGTATGCAGTAAGACGAACGTTTTGTTTTAAGTGTGGTGGGTTCAAATACACGATGTAATTCGTAACTTTAGTGCCTCGGGCTCGCGTAATTCCGTGAGGTACTTTGGTACCTTAGTCACTGGATGGACGGTTTACAGTGAGGTGGGATATGAGGTAAGTGCGCCCTTTTATTAATTTATTTATCTTCGTCCAAATGATAGAGTTTTAGCTTCGTTTCTCGTTACCTATGCTCTTATGCTCGTTAAAATTAAAGTGGATATATTATTGCAATGAAATTCCTGTTACTGGAGCAGTGATTTTTGTTTGCTACGAGTCACGTATTTTATTAGTAATATCAAAAGGGGTAAGATTATTGCAGTTGGAATGAAGCATTGAGAGCAAAAACGGACCAACCCTTGTTGAAATAAAATTGATTTTTCCTGTTTTATATGATTAGTAGAGCCTATTGGAATACATTGTTGCTACTAACTCAATTTCGCAGAAAATGTGGGTCAGTCCGTTTTTGTTCTCAATGCCTCAAATTTGCTTAATATTAAATTCTCGAAACTCGCGTGTAACGCTACTCCAATCATTATTCATGATTATTTATTACACAGAATGTTTCACTCTGGAGAGACAGGCCGAAGCTCCTCTTATCCGAAGAAATTGAAAAGTCTGTTAATATTTTGCAATCCGAGGCATCGTCGTTGAAATATGAGCAGTTAAAATTTGAGGAAGCGTGTAACCTTCGGGACGCGCTGTTTAAATTACAGTTCGATCGCAAGTTGTAACGCTTGCAACTGTCACGTTGATATTAAAGTCGAGATTTGAACAATGCATCGCGCGCAAACGTTACAATTCACTCGTACATCAGCAAAATTGTTTTTAACGTGAAATTACATAAAACCAAACATTTCTTCGTCATGGTCAACAGTGGGAAAATTTTACATGCGTGCATATTAAGTTAAAAGTAAAAGTATGTGGGTTTTAGTTGGACCTGAAGCTTTGAAAATGTGTTGCAACACTTGTTATTCAGTCACTTGGGATTTAAAAAACGCGCGTCGGAAATCAGCTACTCCAGAATATTAATTGTTTATATCTGAAAAGCAGAAACTGAGATTGCAAAATAGCAAAGGGCTTTTTAATTTCATTTATTACAAGCATCAGTGTATTTCAATTTATCAAACAATTTCAACGCATCCTGCTTAAAACTACACCCATTTCAACCCTCACTAAAACAGTAAAAGTAAACGCAAAATAGAAGCGTGTCTTGAACTCTTCACTCCTCAGAAATGCTCACAGGGGAAGTTAGGCGGTTAAAAAAGATTCAGAAAAGTCTGCAACTTTGTGCGCATGTAGAGTAGTTCATGCGTAAGACAACCCTATTTTTGTTGATGCCATACTGCGGTCTTGGGGGATGACAAATCACCCCTTGAAAATACTTCGGAATTTTTCTTTGTCGCGGAATATCTCGAGAAGGGTAAGCGATATCGAAAAGAAGTTTCAATAAAACTTGCACCTTGTTTTTATATCAACAAAACTGCGTAAAAATAATTATCGAAAAATCTCTACTTTTCAAGTTACCCCCACCACCAATCTTTAATCCGATAATTACTTTTACGCAATTTTCTGAATATTCAGCTTGCCTAACTCCCCTTGCCAGACAGGCATAGTACCTCGCAGGTCCCTCGCCTAAAAGCGTCCAAGCAGTGCGATCGAAATTGTCGTCGTACTTTGTAAATTATAAAATTAATAGGGGGATGATTATTGCGAATCAGAATTTCAATGGCATAGACTCCTTCCAATGCTCCTTGACTTCGGTAAGGACGATTCTTTATAGGACTGTAACTAACTTACATAGGGGTATTTAGTATTTAGTATTTAGATTTGTGTTCTAAGTTCTTGTTTATCTTTTAGTTCAGTGTAGTTGGCTTTGTTAGCCGTGTATCCTTGGCTTTTTATTGTATAGACTCTTTAGTTAATTTCTCTGCTTTGTCTCTTGTGAACCATGGGTATTCCCCGTATAATTATTTAAATAAGTAAATAATTATTTAAATGAGTAAATAATTATTTAAATAAGTAAATAATTATTTAAATAAGTAAATAATTATTTAAATAAGTAAATAATTATTTTAATAAGTAAATAATTATTTAAATAAGTAAATAACTATTTAAAAAAGTAAATAAATATTTTAATAAGTAAATAATTATTTAAAACAGTAAATAAATATTTTAATAAGTAAATAATTATTTAAAAAAGTAAATAAATAAATAAATAAGTAAATAAATAAATAAATAAATAAGTAAATAAATAAATAAATAAAAATTCAAGTAGCCGCGTCCGAGGCGTTATTTACATCGCAAGAGCGACGCGAGGGGTTCACCAATTAAGGGTGAAACCTACTCGAACTCCGGAACGGGTTCGATCGCGCTAAGTCGCGTGTTGGTCGCGCATCCACGAAATTCATGTCCGCGCACGGCCCCCTTCGAGATTGATCCCGGAGTGTGCGCCCGAGTCGGCTCTGTTTGTATGTTCACACACAGGAAAATCGCTGCTCAACGTGAACGTGCTTCTGTTGTGTGGAGGTGGGCTCGTTATAACACCTGCTGCATCCCCTGAACCCCTCGTCGCGCCCAGCGTCACGTGGATCGGCTGATGGGTTCGTATCGCAGAGTACCTACTACCGAGATGAGTCGGGACGAGGGTACGATAACAGTTATCGTTCCTCGTGCGTGTAAATGTATTACCCGTGTCGCGACACGTACATATGCCTGGCAAATATCTCGATGATCCGCGCGTCGGCAATCATGCGCTTCTACACGTGCTCCCCTCATCGGCTCGCTGCGGGATGAGAGGGTGTCCTCGGCGAGGAAGGCGATCCTCTTCCCATCCGATCCACGGATAGGGAGACTTTGCGGGGAGCCTTTTTGGGGGCAAAGCGCACAATATTATGAACGTGATACCCCGAGGATCTAAGCGCGGGACTTGGAAAATTAATTCTTTGGGCTCGAGGGGCTGTTTTCTGCGCGGAAAAGTAGTCATGTCGCAGTCGTAGGCGAGGAGATTTCTGTGTAGTCGAGTGAATAATGTTGTAGGAATTGATGTAATAAATGTTGATTTTTTTTTATTAATTCTTATCGAAGCTGTGCGTAGATGAGGAAAGTTTGAAAGGAATTTGTACGCCGGTAGCATTTCGAGTTGAATTGTGATTTATAAGGCTTGCAGTAGCAGCACTTGGAGGGAGAAATTCTTTGGAATATTTTAGCTTAATGAATGAAACTGTATCGTGCTAATGGATAGAAGCATTCATAAGATTGCTCGATACAATTTCTTCAAAGCCACCCCCACCGCTTCGTTAAATCGATCGCTAAGAATTTTCGATTTAATGACCTTCTTAATGGCACTCGTTAAGGTCGTTATGAACGCAACAATCTTTGCGGTTGAGACGATTCTTTTATCCATCGGTTTATAAGTTGAATCACGGTTTCTCAGACCCGATAAATCGTAGCTGTAATACCGCAAACGCTTTTGGCGATTCTCTTGATTTTTTCGCGGAATCAACCTATTCCTTTAACAAGGCTTTTGATAAACTTATGTGAACTTATGTAGCCTCGTTGTGTGTGAGTTTATAGTGTGTGAACCATTTACCTACTTTAAGTATTGTATGCTTTTTTGTATGCGCTGTGTGTTGCTATTTCTTTTTTCTTTTTGTCTTTTTCTCTGTTTTTGCTCTTGTCCACTAATGGGACTTTATCCCGTATATAATAATAATAATAATAATAATAATAATAATAATAATAATAATAAGTCTTTGGAGAATGAATTCGAGAACGCGGTCAATTTTGCTTTGACCAATATTCATTAAACTATCAAAGTGAAGTCCACGCTTATACCATAGTTTAACTAGTAATTGCTTACTTAGCAGATTTTAATTTTAAATCAATTTTCTTTACGTCACCGTTTCAGCGACTTAATTAGTCGATTGTTATTTTGGAATATTCATTGGACGAGTCAAGTAAAATTCTAATGGCATTAGAGCTCGCGAAGCTTATTTGAAAATATGTGGGAGCATTTACTACGAGAGATCAATATTAGATGCCTCCTGTGTCGCTTCTGTGGTCAACGGGAACAACATAATTTTTCAATCGCCCTCCCGAAACCACTTCGTAAATTATAGACGCTGCGCGGAAAGTAGAGCGTTTCCCTTAGCGTCCACATGGCACACGCTCATCCAGAAACGGCAGCCCTCCCTCGTTGGACTTAATATCAATTTAGAGCACAATACCACGGAGTATTTCGATGCCGTGTAATTTGCTTGAACGTTCATTAAGTATACCGGGACAATTATAACCGTATCCAATAATGACGAGGCCGCACGAGTTGCTCGGACGGCTGCAACACGCGTCCTCTGAGGATCTTATTGGTAAGAAACCGCGCTGAACGTAAGCTTGGGAAAATGAGAAATCCAAAGACACGAAAACAGGAGGGAAGAATGAGAAATAGAACACTGTTGTGCAAGTACAGAATGAAGCAGTATAAAACCGCCACAGTGAACAGCTAACATTTGTTTTTCTTCTTTAATTGTGAAATGCATTCAATTTTTGGGATACTCAATATAGTGGAGCCTTTATGTTTTGGACACCTTTTAATTATATCGTTAAATCTAAATCAACAGTAGTTACCTTCATCGAGTATCACGCGTTATAATTTCCTTTTTCAACGATACACTAAGGGTGTATTTGTATATTTAAGAAGTAACGAAGATAGTCGATGAATTTTCATAGTAAAAATGAGTTTCCCTTCGATAGCTCTGGAAAATATGCACGAAGAACCCACAAAGATTAATTATCCGCTCGTTCTTCCCTCGTAATGTAGGCCACAACTACGACTGCGGATCTAAAGCTGTCGTAGGTATTGCACGGCGGAGACAGATGCCACAAGATTCTTTCAAACTTGTATTCATAGAAACTTTCATATGACAAAAGTTCCATTCTCAAATTAAATTTTCTAATACATTGCTCTAAAACATCTCCAAAATCGTTCAATTCCTAACATTATGCATTTGTATTACAAGCCTAATTTACCTCGTAAAGTATGCGGCGAAATTTCCACAAGTACCTGCATCATAATATTTTCATTCCTCTGTATCACAGCTTCAATATTACTGCCAACAGAGTTGACCATATTTTATCCCAGACAATAGAATTCCAGAATCTCCAACAATCACTAATCCTCCACCCCAACGATATAATATCCTCGCATAAAGTTTCCCCAAACGCAACGAAAGAAAAATCTCTTTGCAGAGCTTGAGAAAATATTCCCCTGCCCCTGTTAATCTAAAAATTCCCGCAAAGGAAATCCCACAAATTTCAAGAGCCACTGGAGCCATCAGAGCGTCACTTCCCTCTTAATCTCACAACAACATCACCACATCAATGCCCCTGAAAGGTTTTAAAACGAAATATTTCGTCAAGAATATGCTCCCACTTGCTTGCGGAACGGTATCGGACGTCACACGCGATCTTTAGTAGACGTGGATGTGTGAAGGATAAATATACTTCCGGACAGACTCGAGTTGTAACGAGTGTCTTTGTAATTTATTGAAATTCAGACTCCTATGCTTCCAGTCTGTTCGAGCTCTCCTTCGTATCTGCTGGTGCGTACCGTTCCACCGAAAAATACGCCGCTAGTCCAACAATCTCTTCTTCCCCCGTAACAAAATTCCTTCGCATAATGAACCATAACGATCCCGCACCCCTGCAAAAAAAAAAAGAAAAATTATTAGCGTTATCATCCCTGCGCTATCCCCGCCGTATAAACAACCCTGCCGAGAAAGGCAACGCTGAGCGTGCACATGTACGCGACCGAGTTCCAACGAGCGACATCGGTTTCCTCGGGACCGTGGTGCCGGATGTACCGTGGTTCCCCGGAAGTGGCGCGGCGAAGAAATCACTGGCACACCCGCGACTCTCGACGTCGCCTGCAGACGGCTTGACCGACGGACGGAGCGGCGAACAGGGGGAAGGGATGGATCACGGCAGGGCACGGGGGATGAGCAGGATAAGACGGAAAAAGGGGGAGATCCTGGCTGGCCCGACTATTCCGTACACGGCGCTGTCCCGCAGGACACGTGATTCGACGCTTTCACGAAATGTGTAACGCGCTGCTATAACGTTGCCTCCCTTTTACGCCTGACCACCTTTCAGGCGCGCCCGACATTTTTCCTTCCGCTACCGAGGATTCGGTTTTGCGCGCGCGAGCGCACCGGCGCGTTCTTCCCGGCCCGCAGCTCTTCCATAACGTGTGACGCAAGTGAAGTGGTATCGTCGATATCGCTCTGGTCGAACCGCACTGGCAACCATCCCTCAACCGGTAATTATCATCTTCCTTTCAATTCCGACGGATTCGTTCCGATTGCTGTCTGGTCCAGCGACGTGTCTGGACAGCCAGGCTCGTTCGCTGGCCCTCTTTATCGTTTCAGACGATTTGCAAGTTGCTTGTGCGATTCTTTAAAGGATCGGTGAAGATTTCGCGCGGATTCTGTGGCGAGATTTAAGTTGATGTTTATTGCGAATTTTCTTGGGGGCGGCTTGCGGTGTAGCTGCGTCGAAGAAATAAGGTGTTGGTTTTTTTAACTCGACGAAGGGAGCTCCGGTTTTCGTGGGGTTTTTAGTTTTGAGGAGGATTTTATGTGTGACTTGGTTGCTTTATTTTTTTGGAGGATTTTTGACTTTGTATGGTTCTTTTTTGTTCTAAGATGAGTAGTTTTGTGAAGATGAGGGAATTGTGGGGTGAAGGGCTTTGTTTTATTGAAATATGTTGGCGTTTGAAGTTAGTATTTTTAAAGATGGATATTTTATTTGTCTGTGTAATCTTGGCATTCGCCACTTATTTTATTATTTTAATTTGACCGTCTATAAGTTTGTATATTTCGCCTTTTAAGTTTATTAGTTAACGCGCACGAGTTACAGAAGCTCCTGTCGAATTTCCAAAGTAATTATGTAGACTTGCACGTTCCACCTACATTTTCTCGGGAAATTATATTTTTACTAGCGGCTCCGAACGATTTCGTGGCTCATGGAGCAGCGGAGAGAAAACATTGAAATAGCCAGTCGGCGAGGAAAACTCTTTCTGAAACCTTAGTAAAGACGGATGGATGTTGCCTCAGTTTTCGACTTCTTACCGTGGCAAACAAAATTTTCCTTGTTCGATAACATAAGGAGAAGAGAGAAAAGTCGGTTTCGCCGAGAGGGAATTGAGATTGTGAGCCACGACAACTGTGAGATGAATATTTATACACAAAGGGCAAACTCGTTGAAAGTAAATTCAGCAACAATTTCAAAGTTTAACTTCGCCATAAAATTGTAACGAATGTGAATGGATATTGTTAAATTGGCTCTCTAGGTTTATCACGAAAATCTAAAATGCGTTTGATACATCTTCCTAAGCTTGCATAAAAACTTTTTGTCTCGCAAAGTGTTTCAATTCTGTGAGTCTTTTAAAAAAATTCTGTATTTTATATGGTGACAACGTCATATAGAAACGAAAAATTATATTATTTTTAGTTAAGGAACCAGAAGCTTCATTAATCATAAATGCTCTTTTTTTTAAACACCACTTACTAGCAATTTTATTTCTTCTTAGTCGAAAGATTTTAACAGAGCATCGGCAATCCCGCGACGAAGTCATGAAATTTTGCTCGCGTTGTAGTTACGTTTTTGCATTACATACAGTAACGAATGCATGTCTGGAATACTTGTTCCTTTCAAGTATGCATACGTCGCAAATGTATTCCAATGACATCTCGACCGCGAGTAAACGATAGCGAAATAATTCCTTTTTACATCCTCAAACATACAATTGCCCAAACTTGCGAACTTAAATTTATTAATACCCATAATCTGCAGTTTGTCCAAGCTCGTCAAATCTATTAAAACGCACGAGTCATTTAAAAATTCCTAATAGGTTTAATTTAGCACTGCTGTTACTTGCTATTCAACAGAGATCCATTGCTAATTTAGTAATAATTACCTGAGAAATTAACAGGCTGAGTCTAGATTAGTTGAAGATAAAACTCGAATTTGTTAATTTCGATAACTGCAATTTAGTAATAATTACCTGAGAAATTAACAGGCTGAGTCTAGATTAGTTAAAAATAAAACTCGAATTTGTTAATTTCGATAACTGCAATTTAGTAATAATTACCTGAGAAATTAACAGGCTGAGTTTACATTAGTTCAAAATAAAACTCGAATTTGTTAATTTCGATAACTGCAATTTAGTAATAATTACGTGAGAAATTAACAGGCTGAGTCTAGATTAGTTCAAGATGAAACTCGAATTTGTTAATTTCGATAACTGCAATTTAGTAATAATTACCTGAGAAATTAACAGGCTGAGTTTACATTAGTTCAAGACAAAACTCGAATTTGTTAATTTCGATAACTGCAATTTAGTAATAATTACCTAAGAAATTAACAGGCTGAGTTTAGATTAGTTCAAAATAAAATTCGAATTTGTTAATTTCGATAACTGCAATTTAGTAATAATTACCTGAGAAATTAACAAGCTGAGTTTAGATTAGTTCAAGACAAAACTCGAATTTGTTAATTTCGATAACTGCAATTTAGTAATAATTACCTAATAAATTAGCAGGCTGAGTTTAGATTAGTTCAAGACAAAACTCGAATTTGTTAATTTCGATAACTGCAATTTAGTAATAATTACCTGAGAAATTAACAGGCTGAGTCTAGATTAGTTCAAGACAAAACTCGAATTTGTTAATTTCGATAACTGCAATTTAGTAATAATTATTTAAGAAATTAACAGGCTGAGTCTAGATTAGTTCAAGACAAAACTCGAATTTGTTAATTTCGATAACTACAATTTAGTAATAATTACCTGAGAAATTAACAAGCTGAGTCTAGATTAGTTAAAGATAAAACTCGAATTTGTTAATTTCGATAACTGCAATTTAGTAATAATTACCTGAGAAATTAACAGGCTGAGTTTACATTAGTTCAAGACAAAACTCGAATTTGTTAATTTCGATAACTGCAATTTAGTAATAATTACCTAAGAAATTAACAGGCTAAGTTTACACTAGTTCAAGACAAAACTCGAATTTGTTAACTTCGATAACTGCAACTTTATCGAATTTGGTGTGGATTAAAAACGCTCTTAAGCCATGATTAACAATTAAATAGTCCGAAGAAGCATCCAAAGAGGACGCTGCACTAAACAATTACATTGGCACTGCCATTGGAAAATTCATTTTTACAAATTCAAAAGGTGGTCCCAAATTGCCGCAAACGACAGCGGCTTGCTACAATATCTATTTTTTTAAACGGCCTTTGAAGGAGTAAGAGGCGCTACAGAAGATTTCCTCGCCCGTTTTGGGAAAGTTGCCGAAAGTATCGGGAAAAGAAGTTTCGTCGATCGTGGCCGAGGTTCACAACAGTGCTCGTTAGAGCAAAATCATTAATCGGGAGGGTGTTTATTTCAGGATATTTTTCTAGTGACTCCACGGTCGTCCGCTTCTAGTCGATCGTATAAATAGAAGTGGCAGATGCGCCCGCGAGATATGTGTGCTTCCGAATGCACCGATCGTTAGATATTTACTGTGAAAAAGAGTGAGAGGCCGTGTTAAAGCGTCGGTGCAAGTATCGCGAAATTGCCGTGGCAACCGGTCGCACTGCTTCCTTCCGGGAACACGTACGAAACGCGGGTTGCGACTGTTTCTCCATCGTCCTTTTATCCATCGGCGATCGGCTTGCGTTCGTGCTGGTGACACTGATCGTCAGGATCTCGGGATCGATTTCACTGAAGCCGCCCGCGGGTTGCGACTCGATTGGTAAGACTGAAGGCGTTTGCATACAGTACTGGAAACGTTTATCGCGTCGGTCTTATTTTCACAGCGATACGGTTGATAAAATGACACGAATCCACCTAATTTCAAGCCACATATCCTTGCAAATAAATAAATTCTGCAGCAATATTTGCCTAATAGTAATAATAAGAGCGGCATAAGATGATAACATGCTTATTCGGGTGACGAAATAAATAATATTTGCAGTAATGTATTATGCGTAAAATGAATTTCTGAATTTACCTAAATTTGTATCAATTTTTATAGAGTGTATGGGCAAGCTTTTTCTTTTATGTCATGAATGGTAATTATAATTGGAAGATTTTTGCTGTTTGGGTTTAAGGATAATGTGCCTCCTAGAGGTAGATAAGTTTAGTTTTTAAGTCAGGGTGAGGGTCCTCTTAGAGGAGTCCTCAATTGCAAGGTAACTTAGTTGTATTTTGTATGCTTGAATCGAGGAAGGATTTTGAGATGAATAAGGATCGATGGAAAGTTTGAGTTGCAAGCGTTATTGCTAGCTCAAAAGGTTCAAATTAGTGTATATCTTAATCGTTGTTGGATTTAGAAATTCGGAGGTGTAAGGATGGCAGATAGATTCGATGTAATTGAAGTCTCTTTCCTTTTATTTGTCTGGTGATTGTTAGATATATTTAAGGGGAATATTTTTTGTTTTGGAAGAAGTTAAAGCAGAGAGGTAACCATGGGATTTGTGTAAAAGTAATATAAAATACAGGGAATATTATTTCTCTGTCCATTTTACGAAGCTAATTTCAGCCAGTTTTCTGGTATATTATTCATTATCAGACCCCATAGTGGCACCCCCTATACGTTTTAGACCTGCGTAACACGCCAAACCACCATTTGTACTAATATAAGCCAATCATCTCGAATATGAACAACTAAAGGTCAAAGTAACCCCCCATCGATACAATTGCTGCGAAATATAAAAAATACACACCAGCATGCATTTCCAGCATTATCCGCATAACCATTTAAAGAAAAACGCTGATAATTCGAATCGTGATACTCTTAATAAATTCTGTCCTTAAGTGAAATATCAAAATTGGATAGTAATTTCATAAATCATTCTTTAAAAGTTACAACTCATACCTCACACTCGACGATAGTTTATAAATGATCGTATTGCTACTACTTAGAAACTACAAACATCCGACTGTCAGAAATTATTAAATAAATATGTACATAAACAATTAACTGGCGAATAATATAACAATCACCAGTTTCTTCCTCGTAGAAATAATTTCGTTCGTTTACGTGGAACTTATCGGACGACGCGTTTATAGCGGTTAGAGCTGTAAATATTCGAATAATTTATTCGAATAATTCTGAGTTTTCGAATAATTCAAGTTGTTCGAATTTCGGATTGTACCGAACACGAATTTAAACCTTTGAGAAACAAATAATTGTGAAGGTCAATGTGAAATGAATTTCACGATAATGTGTGCAAAAATATTTCATGTTCTGATTAGAACATGAAATTGCTCTTAATTACTGGAATACTCTTAATTATTCGAGTAACGTTCGAATATTCGGATACTCGAATACTCTTTATTATTCGAGTAACGTTCGAATATTCGGATACTCGAATACTCTTTATTATTCGAGTAACGTTCGAATATTCGGATACTCGAATACTCTTTATTATTCGAGTAACGTGCGAATATTCGGTTACTCTTAATTATTCGAATAATATTCGAATACTACTAATTATTCGAATAATATTCGAATACTACTAATTATTCGAATAATATTCGAATACTACTAATTATTCGAATAATATTCGAATATTACTAATTATTCGAATAATATTCGAATACTACTAATTATTCGAATAATATTCGAATACTACCCGAATACTCCTAATCATTCGAATTATTCGACTCTCAAATTATAATATCCGAACACTCGAATATCCGTCGCAGCCTTACTAGCGAGCCGTCGAGCGATCGACGAGGAAGAAAAGAAAAATCTTGGCCCCCACTAATAGTGACCCACTCGAAATTGCTTAATGTATGAGCCCGCGAAGGTGGACTCTCGCTTTTCATCCGTAGGCGAATATCTAGCCGCGTACATCCATATCGGCGGCGGTTCATACGTGAGCGAAATTGTGAACGGTCTAATAATAACCGGCGCACTCGCTTATATGGGCGGTTGATTTTAATTCAAGCAAAAACGTCAGCCAGACCTCGTCCTTTTGGTGTGCGGGGTCAGTGATCATCATAATGAAAAAACGCGAGGAGCATCCGAAAACGGTGGAATACGTCGGCGATATGTCGGCGGTAACGCTGCGCCGGGGAAAGATCGTTCCGCGGGAGGCTCCTTGATCTTGAGTTATTTTCGTCGGTTATGGTAAAAGACGGCTCGCATCGCCGACGAGACGGCTCGATACGGAATAAAGTTGCGGCTATTATCGCGAGCAATACCGGGGCTACGCCGAAGGGGAGGCCTCCCGAAAGTTCGGTATACGCAAGTACGTGCGCGCCAACGGTTAGACAACGCGAGTGGTCAGTTTCGGGAAGGATGACCGAAGGATAACATCTCGGGGGATGATAAGTCGTTGCCATTCTGCGCACACGTACGATTCTTTTTCGCGTGGATGCGCGATGAATATTATGGCATTGTTTACTGACTCACGTCGAGAAGCTTGGTTAATTTGGAAGCCCTGATAAGGACGATGTGAATCTAATTCGCAGAATAAAAACGCCACCATTCGATTCGTCTGTTGATAAAAGCTTGCCAACCAAGGATATACAGCAACCACTCTACGGACTTCGCATCGTCCTTATCAGAGCTTGCAAATTAACCAAGCTTCTCGACGTGAGTCAGTAAGTCAGAGTCTAGTTCTTAGTGAAGGGGGGACCTAAATTTTGTAGCTTGAAGATTGTAAGGTAATCGGCAACGAATCTATGTGCATTAGGGTGGGTGCTTAGTTGACCCCAAAAAATTATTTTTGCATTTCTTCACGGGGCATTCTGTCGATGTTATTCACCTTTATGAGTAAGTAATGTGGTATTAATTTTATTTTTTGAATTACATATTAGGGGTTGCTACCAGGCATTGAATCTTGTGCTTTTTCAGAATAAAAATGCAATTTTCTTTTTGACGTTGTCACGAACAAACTTTTGACATAATAAGAAGCAGAATCTGTAAAAATCTGCAGTACTGAGTAACCAAATTACCGTGAACGCTTGCGAACACCAGCGCAAGTGGAAACACCCTGTAATAGACAGACGCGCCAGCCATGTTCTCGCTCTGAATCTTCAAAGTCTTTCGTGTCTCAAAATTTATTTTTACATGAAACACTTGCGTCTTTTTCTTGCGCTGTAAATAAATATTATACCGGGTGTCCCGAAATTAGAAGGCAAGCCGAAATATGCTAATTTCTGATGCCATAAACAATTGAAAAGTCAGTTACCATTTCACAATCCGGGGGTTCGGTTCTGAGATAGAGGCGAGTGAAGTTGGGTGCTTCAACTTTCGGCGCGCGTTATTTGAATCGCAGCAGCCGTTGCATTCACACTCGAGCGTGTTATTTAACATATGCTACAAGGACGCGAATGAAAACTAGTTGTGTCTCACTACCGCGTAACTGGAAGGACCTCGAAGGATGTACCAGCAACGCGTCACGGGGAATGTCCTGCGAGAGTGCCTCTCGCTATCCCGGCTCGAATGGCACTGATTGCTCGAAGCAAACCTCGACAAGGGTATTCACAGTTCCCAGTTTTATCCCCAAATTCGCAGCACATGGAAAATTTGGGGTAGCTGGTTTTGAAAGGTGGGAGAGTCGCTGGAACTAGACAAAAGCGTATCACGGTGACTTGTGCGCAAGATTTGTAACAGAGTAAGGGTGAAAAGTGCCCTAGGGTTCGCTCTATTATCGAACATGCCTGTCATTAATTTCTATGATCCGTTTCGGTTTGATCCTTCGAGAAGGGATATATCAGGCATTGAGAACAGGGCCGGCGCGACAATGCTTGCGCATTTATGCAAGAAGATTTTTGGCACCCCCAATTTTTACACTCGGTTCCTACTTAATATATTCTGCCTTTACGGAGTTAAAAAAAAATAATTACACTTACATTTTGTTTATGTGAAAGTTGGATTTATTTATTATTAGGGGTGGGATATAGTTTCTTACAAAAAATTAATTCCTCCTATTTCATGCGATTAGTACAACTTGTTGGAATACATTACTGCTATTAACTCAATCCCGCAAAAAATGTGGGTTAGTCCGTTTTTGTTCTCAAGGCCTCGTGTTATGGAAAATGATAGCATTGTGTTTTGATAAATTTGGAAAGTATCGTATAATGTATATTGCACGATGCTTCTTGAGAAAATGATGAAGTGCCACTTAAATGAAATACAATTGGGACATTAACAAATCAGGTGTGAAAGAACGTGGCATTTGGCTTAAATTTTACTAACAGGGAAGGACACCATGTGGTAGACACCGATTTTGATGAGCCTTGGCACGATGGGTCTATGTAAAAAATAAGTAAATAGGTGTCCGAGCGTTTCTGCCAATGGGCCTTAATAATAAAAATATTTACATGTAAGTTATTAAAAATTTCATAGTGGCCGTGGGGTTTTAGTGGGTAAAAATCCCAAACTACCCTGCGCCCGCAAAAGATTCCCTTCTGGAGGCGTCGGGGTGCCTTTCGAAGATGTCTCCACGTTAAAAGAAACTTTATAAATATTTTTTTACAAATTTTTTTTTAACTTGGGAAAATCTTCAAAAGGCACCCCCATTCCTTCAGAGGGGAATCCCCGGGGGCGCCAGGGTAGTGTGGGATTTTTACCCACTAAAACCCCACGGCCACTATGAAATGTTTAATTATTTACATGTAAATATTTCTATTATTAAAGCCTATAGGCTTAAACACTCGGACACCTGTTCACTTATTTTCGACATAGATCCATCGTGCCAAGTCTCGTAAAAATCGGTGTCTACCACATGGTGTCCTCCCCTTGTGAGGTCAATCGAATTCACATTGTTCTTAATAATGCATCAGCGTCCCATTTGAGATCATTTTACTCAGGCGCAAGTGAAACTGTTTCCGAGTATCCAAGATTCTTTGCTGCAACCCACCCCCGTTTCTCTCTGCGCATAATGCACCAGGTATTCACAGAAGATCCAGCTAACGAATTTGAAATTTAAAACTCTTTTAAAAGTAAATCAAACGTGACGTTTTTTGCATCTGACAGGCGAATCAGTTTCTGTTTTAAATTCCATGAATTCCATTTGCGTGGGATTGCCAGGGCTGCGTAGCATTAAAATCGTAGCCTAATCGGGTGTGCTTGAACTATGGAAATTAATTTTGCGTCCTCGTGTTTGGACCAGTTTCTAACGCGATGCTTAGGGAGGCGTTAAAAGCCGCACAGACGAGGCATTAGACTGTAGTTATGTATTTCTTCCTTTCCTTTACTGCTCGACAGGATTTATCAACACTGTTTTCCCACGCCCTGCGTACCGAATTTAATCCCAACGAATTCGAGTGGATGATTGTTTCGTCTTTCACGCTAGGAAGCGAGTGAGAATTAGCAAAGATGTACGGCCTAATACTAGAGAACATGTCCGAGTACATACGACAGGTGTACGGGGAAGACAGATGGGAGGAGATTCGGCGGCAAGCATCCGTGGATCAACCCAGCTTCAGTGTTCATCAAGTCTACCCTGAGAATCTCATACCGAGACTAGCGAAGAAGGCAATTCAGGTAAGGACTGAAACGCAGCATCTTAAACACCTTCTTCGTTTCTGATGCCACACAAAAAGATGTCCCACGAAAAGCGTGTTCTGTTCGACGAGGCACCTTTTTTTTTTTAAAAAGCCTCATAGTCTCCCGATAATATACTTTCTTAGAATCTAAAAGCAGCTTCGGAATTTCTAATAATTTCCAACGGTGTAATCCCATAATAATTGTGAAAACTGTGCTCGATATAATTACGCATAATTGCAGGCAGGGGTGGATTTGGAGATTTCCGCGAAATATCAAATACTTTAATCTAAAAGAGTCGAGATAATTTTAAAACGACTTCGATAATTATGGCAACTCACGTATGAGTTATTGATATAATTTGCTACATGAAAATATAGTGAATTGTTTCTAAGGTCGCGCCAAGCCTCTGTTTAAACATTTGTCAATTTCTTTCGCTCAAAATTTGCGGCCCTCATAAATTTGCTGCCTGTATACACAAATTCGCCCCTGAGTGCAGGTAACATTCCCAAAAGTTATCTTATATCTAGATGAACTCACAATTAAGAGAATTGTTAATTTAACCACAGACAAATTCGACGTTTTCCATTGAATACAATAAGCCGGTAAAATCGCAATGAATCGGGTGTAAATAAATAACCCCTAGATGAAAGGGAGAGAAATTCTGAAACTAACGACAGAATTAACTTTTCGAATTGAATTTTGCGTTGAATGATAAATTTCTCGGGGAGCAGGGAAGAGTCTAAATTTCTCGAATTATGGTGAATGAAAGGAATACAGTCAGTTCGTGGTAATCGTAATTTTGTGGTTGCACGCCACGTGGAACAGACACGTTTGGACCTTGTTCGATCCGAATATATCTTTCGCTCGTATCGCAGGTACTTGGCATCACGGAAAAAGAATTTTTCGATCAGATGGGTGTACACTTCGTAGGATTCGTTGGCCAGTACGGTTACGATCGTGTGCTTTCAGTACTTGGACGGCACGTGAGAGATTTCCTAAATGGTTTGGACAACTTGCACGAATATCTCAAGTTCTCCTATCCGAGGATGAGAGCTCCTTCGTTTATTTGCGAAAACGAGACGCGGCAAGGTAAACGAACCTCGAGCAAAGGATATTTGCGCTGGCACGCAATATGCTTCCTCTTTCATAGTAATTTTCGTATTATTCTAATTCGAGCTTAATGGTAAACTCTTACAATTAAGGGGAAATGCCAGCCCCGAGGTCAACACTTCTCCATTATTTATTTTCGCATTTTTTTATAGCTCTAGATTAGTGCCGAAATGGATTCGGGCTGGTAAGTCAATTTACGTGTTCGCAATATCACTTTAAATATGAACTTGTTGATTTCCTGAAAATACCTTTTTGAAACCTGTGTGCGTGATTAGTCAAAAACTAAAGCACCTACAGTCTTGAAAATTTTACAACAGTTCAGCCACACATGGAGCTCTGGAATGAACCAAGGACAAGACTGTTGAAATTTTAGGTCTTGTTTTCGTTTCATATTTTATCAAAAAATTTGTGCTCGTTTTCCGTGATATGAAATCAAAGTATCTAAAGTGGGGTCAAATTAATTTTAATCCTCATGATAGTGGTTCATACCAGAACTACGGCCATGCTGAGTGTGGAGAAACAATTAGTTTTATCGCAGCACCCACCGTTCCAGCAGGAGAGTGCACACCACACCAGCGTGTCCTTTATTAGGCCTTCGATTGAAAGGCCTAGAAAAGCATAATTTTATTTTCGTTTTTCAAAAGCCATAAGCTTTAAAAATCTATCTTTCTTGAATAAAAAGAATCTATCATTGTTCTTCGTGCGCAGCTGCTAGTTTAGTTGTTACAGCTACATTTAACCGTCTCAGGGGTGGCATTTTCCCTTAAACCAAGCACAACAAATTGGAAATTAAACAGTGGATTCTACAAATATCATTGTACCGTGATTCTTAAAATTGTACTAAATCGATTAATACCCCAGTCAATACTTGTATTACCCAACTTAAGTTTACTGCATTGACGCAACACGTTCCTCGTTATTTTCTGATACACAAATTCTTTATAACTTCCCCTTACTGACTAACAGCAGAACCTCCAGTATCCGAGCACCCGTTGTTACTATTCCTTTCATGATTAAATATGTAGTAAACAGAAACATTCCACCCTTCTGCAACGATCAAAATAAATGCTATATAAACGACTGTAAGATGAAATTGCCATTGCAAGCGTTCACATCTTACATAATCTTCCCGCAAAAATATCAAGAATATACAACGTGGGAAATTGAACGATTTTCCATTTTTAGTATCCTTACTTGCATCACTTTTTCTGAAATGCAGAATAATAATCACGAAGAAAGCGAGTGTTTCATTATCCAAAAATGTCCTCATCCTCGTACGAACATGTCTCCTTATCAATTCGGATGGTGGAAGTTCTACTGTGTTACTTTTAGGACACAGTGGAGCTCTCGAAATTTCTAATCCACGTTTCGGAAGGATCTTGTACAGTTTGCCGTAGTAAAAGCAACACATATTCTGGCAGGGGTAGAAAGATTTCTAGCGATCCCCGCGCACGCACTGCCGATTTGTGTTTATCCTCAATTTCCCCTTTATTGCAGGCTTGACTCTCCATTACAGGAGCAAACGACGGGGATTCGTTTATTACACGATGGGCCAGATAAGAGAAGTCGCCCGTCATTTTTATCACAAGGAATTACAGATCGAGCTGGTGCGCGAGGAGGTCCTCTTCGACACCGTGCACGTCACCTTTCAGCTCACCTTTGATAACAGAGCTTTCACGCAAGCTTCGCTGGCAATGACCCGCGAAGAGAAACACCTGCCGATAGGAGCTTCCGTGCTGTTCGAAATATTCCCCTTCTGCATCGTCTTTGGGTACGTGCAACCCTTTGTCACTCGTGTACAGGGTGTTTATAAAAGGAGGGACATTTTCAGGATCTGCTTTGCTCAGAAAAATAATTTTAAAAAACTGGTGTACTTGTGTGTCGGATAATGCTTATTTTTGCAGTTATAAGCATCCTTATATTCCTTAAGAACACCCTGCATATCGATCGAAACCGTCGTATGACCAGACAAATTTATTTTCTGAATAAAAAAATCACCGTCAAGGACCCAGTTCCTGATCACTTAAGAGTAACTACCGCGGGTTTTTAAACGTGTAAGGGGAAAACTTAACCAAATTTAAAAGATTATTTGTTATTTCAGTAAATCTATGTTTTATTTTTAATTTCGTATTAAAAAAAGTGCACACATAGTAATAATTATTTTATAATTTAACTTTGAAAGTGAAAAATGCGAAGGGAGCAGTTCCTGATCACCTTCACACGTTTTACTATGAGCTATCGAATTTTGCGTATAAATTTCAAAATACTTCATAATTATTTAGTAATTTGTTAGAATAAATTTGTATCATAATAAGCTTATTATTTGGTTTGTTTTCCTAAACTGATCAGGAATTGGGTTCCGATCAGGAACTGGGTTCTTGACGGTATGTTGAGAATGTGGAGTTCATTTTCTTTAAAGAAATCTTAAGAAATTATTTCTTAAAGATTAGAAAGAAATTATATTAAGAAATTATATTTCTTAAAGAAATAAAGATTTAGGATGTCCAATAGTGTTCAGTTAGGAAAGTACGAAACGGAGCTGCATTATTTACGCAGCTCAAAGTGCACACGATAAACGTGTTTGCGTTTTTCTTTTTGTGTCCCAAAGTATGATCATATCTCTCACCTATATATCAAAACGTCTTGGTTACGTATGCCTCAGCGCTGGATTTTCCATTTATGTTGTATCGTTGACAAAATACTCTCATCTCATGTCCCGCCTTATCTCTATAATATTCTTCGCAATAATCTTTCTTACCATGGGCCTAATTCTCTTTCTACTCGACACCAAAGTCTCCTTTCCATACCGACACACTTGACATCTAAATTTCAATCATCCTTTGCTTATATTTCGGCTCATTACTATAATTCCCTCGCACCTGATATTCGAGGTTTAAATTCGTTTCCTGATTTTAAATGTAAAGCTCGGCGATATATATGGTTACATTATGCGTCACGATAACTTTCCAGTTTCTTAATGTTAGTTAGTTTTTTTTTTAGTCATTTAGTTAGTTATTTAGTTATGGTTAGGCTTCTAATAGTATTGTACTGCAGCCTCGCCATTTACTTCGCTTGTCTTTATGTATTATTTTCTTCTCTGGATGTGTCAAGTAATAAAGACGAATAATAATAATAATAATAATAATAAAGATAATAATAATAATAATAATAATAATAATAATAATAATAATAATAAATTATTGGAGGAGATTAACGTCTCACAAAAGCGACCTAACATTCCTGGAAGCCTGATAATTCTCATTATCACTTTGCATAACTTCTCTCGTCCTTTCGTCCTCGTTTCCAGGTCGGACATGATTGTGAGGAGCATCGGGAACTCGTTGATGGTGATACTGCCCGATCTCATTGGCAAGAAGATCACGCACTTCTTCGATCTCGTCAGACCGCTCATCGCGTTCAAGTTTCACTCTGTAAGTGTGAAAACACTTTAAACCCCGCAGTGGGTTTCATTGCTCGAACACATTTCTCCCGCCGCAGATCCTGAATCGAACGAACAACATTTTCGAGCTGGTAACGGTGGAACCAATTCTTACGGAACGCCCATCCGATCGGCATGGAAACGAAATTTTACTGAGCGAGGAGCTGGATTCTGTGGACGACAGGACGTTAAGACTGAAGGGTAAGCTTCTCCAATTATCCTCCGAGTTTTAACACTGTCTAAGCTTTCAAAAACTTCCTACAGTCTGACTACGGTATATTAACAGTGGCGGATTGGCCAGGGTGTCAGCTTGCCTTTAAACATCAGACAATATGATCAAAACGTTAATGACTTTTTAGTAGCTTGAAAATGTAATGGAAGATCCAATGTTATTACTGCGTGTGACTAAAATTCACGTTGTATTAATATTTAAAAAAAAATACTTTGTATTTACGAATATAATAAATAACTATGAAAAATATTATGCGAGGCCGGCGCATACGTTATATAGGCTCGGATCTTTACTGTTGTGACTATTAAATGATAGCCTTGTAGTTGTGGCTCCTTTGTTTCGTGGCAACCAATATTTTAGACCCAGCTCTCCACTGTGTATTAAGTTCCTAAGTAGACGAGTCCCTTAATAAGTAGAAAACTCCGCAGGTCAAATGATATACATGGATAACTGGAGGATGATGATGTACCTGGGTACACCTGTTATGCCAGACCTGAATGCACTGATCGCCACAGGCCTTTATATAAACGACCTTTCCATGCACGATTTCAGCAGGTATTGTGTACTTTGCTATATTTCTAAAATTACTTGAATTCTTGGTACTTCAGACGTAAAATAAGATAGTGGGAGGGGAGAGGATTGAAACAAGTATACTTTTCAGCTTGCATTTATTGCCTTATCGCGTAGAACAAGGGGCACTGCGAATCGTGAAACTTTGGGAATATGAAGTGCCAAAATTCACTCTGAAAGGGTGAAATTTTACCGACCCCTGAAAATCCGGCTATTTTCCGATTTTGTGTTACAACTCGCGTATCACTTTTACCAAATAGTAGTCCCAATTAAAAGAAATAACATTTGCCTGAGAACTATTTTTCTGTCTCTTACAGTTCGAGAATTATAGCTAACGCAAAATCGGAAAAGAGTCGGTGAAATAGCAAAAGTTTTCAGACAAAAGTTACTTCCTTTAATTAATTAGGATCATTTGGTAAAAATATTATCTAACAGTTCGCGAGCTAAAATAGTCGACCCTTTTCAGGGGTTATTTCACCCCCTTAGACTGTATTTGAACAGTCGTCAAAATTGCGTAACAAGTACCTGTATATCCTCTACATATCCCCAGTTTCATAATTTGTTGAATTTTTTGTTTGTTTTTTTTTGGGGGATTTGGGGAACCGCGCCTTCGATTTCACCACTACTGCACTGTATAAATTCTGCAGAAGCAAACTATCGCGTGTTATAGAGATCTGATGCTGGCTGGTACGCAGCAATCGGTGGAGCTGAAGCTAGCCTTGGATCAGGAGCAGTTGAAGAGCAAAAAGTTAGAGGAGTCGATGAGGAAGTTAGACGAAGAAATGAAGCGCACGGATGAGCTGCTCTATCAGATGATACCGAAACAAGTGGCGGATCGTTTGCGGAACGGGGAGAGCCCGATAGACACGTGCGAGGTAAAGGAAGCAGTTAATTCGCGCGCCTAGCGCATTTTCGGTAACGGCGCTTCTTGAAAGCTGACGAGGGAACTTCGGTTCGTACGTTCGGTCACCCGAATATGCCGATTTTTTTTGTTAAACATTACAGGTTCGTAGGGGATCTCGATAGAAGTGTCAGACATTTTTTCCCTGCTACTTCTTGGTTCATTTTCCTGGAAATTGGTTATTAAATGAAAGCCTTTTATATTTTATATTTTAGTTTTATTTCACGACTAGGAAAGAATGTCTTTCTAACACGGTATACCGAACAGAAGTGAGCTCTTCTCTAACAACGGACTGTTTTATCACAGTTGCCGGATGTTGAAAGAAAAAGACCTTATCTTTTACTATATTCAGGTTTCCCTGAATGTTGAATCACTTTTGCCTTTTAATAATTACAGCAATCCAACACATTTTTCTATTATAATCCAAGTGTTCGTTCAAACGCCGCGATTCAGTTTATTTTCTGGCTTATCCACTCAATATTCGAATGCCAGCGCTTCGAATTAACGCGTTTTACTTTGGTTGCATCAATTGTTCCAGATGTTCGACAGCGTTTCGATTCTATTCTCGGATGTGGTCACGTTCACCGAGATCTGCAGCAGGATCACGCCGATGGAGGTGGTGTCCATGCTGAACGCTATGTATTCCCTTTTCGACACGTTAACCGAAAGGAACCGGGTGTACAAGGTATTCTTAGGTAGTAAGAGTTACCATTTATTTGTCCCCCCGTCATTCTCTTGCTTTCAATAAAGAAAAAAAGAACAGCAGGCGAAGTTAATTGTAGAAGTTGTATCTCGAAGTTACCTATCACATTTTTAGTACATAGCCTGAAATGCAGGGTGGGTCGTCAGAAACAGGAATACCTCGGTACCGTTCCTAAATTCGTAGACAGAAATGGTGTAAAAAAATTTAATACCATATTAGTAATTTGACTCTGACTATAATCGAATTTTATCGCGGCAAAAGCGAAGGAGGAGCTGTTAGCTTGATAATTCTGAGGGGAGCATACGAAATTAATAATTTAATTCTAAATTATGTTCACCGAAATCGTCTTCCGAAACTGTTTACATGGTTTCATTGTAGACATTTTTCTGACACACTCTGCGTTTCAATAATTTTTTTTTTTAAGTAGAATACTAAAACGTTTCATTCGTTTCTTCGTGCGAATCCCTGTATGCGTGTCCTGTTCGTTTAGGTTGAGACAATCGGCGACGCCTATATGGTGGTGTCTGGCGCACCGGTGAAGGAAAACGATCACGCCGATCGTGTTTGCGATATGGCACTCGATATGGTCGAGGCTATAACAGATCTTAAAGATCGCTCTACAGGTAGGAGTGCAGGGAAATGTTCTGAACGTAAGTGTGGCTGTAGGGGAGACCGGGGCTAGTTGACTAACGAGGTTAGTTGACTAATTCCCTTTAATTGTTGTATTATGTTATAAATTATGCTGCGATTCGCGATATTCAAGCATATGAATGACCAGCTTGCCATTTAATCCGTCACCGCGACAAAAACTTGCGTGTTCTATCGGTGAGAATGAGAAACCTAAAAAGGTCGGCGGGAAGTAAACATTTCTGTTTCGACTATTTGTGAATTTTTCTCCACTAAGTATTGCTTGCTGTTTTTTCATGAATATTCTGTGGCAAAGTGATACATTGACTATAATTTAGGGTATTTTATTTTATCCGGTGCGTGGAGGTTTTGTACGTACGACCCTTAACATGTTGACAATGCCGGACGGGGTTACTTGACTAAGCATAGGAATAGGTACCACTAAAAATTGCAGTTTTTATCCTCAAGGTGCAGTCGAAGCAAAGAGTTTAGCTGCTCAAATCCGCTTCCCCCACCATAAATTCCTCCAAACTCACCCCTACCAGTTTTACACCCTATCCTCCCTTCAAAGTCTCAGGCCTTCCAAATAGACCATAACAAACAAGTAGAAAGTAATTACAGCATCTAACACCATGATACTTAATAAAAAAATAAACTGTGAAGGAGTGAAAAAAAATAACAAAAGTTTGTTGGTCGTAGAATATATATGTACGCCTTTCGTATACTATATTGATGGAATTGGCTGCGTATATATACGTCTTTCGCAGGCAAAGGGTTAAAACTGAAAAGTAAATGTACACTAACCCCATCATATTTGTCAACTAACCCCACAGCCGGGGTTTGTTGACTTATTCGTCTCACTACTCTAAATATAATAAAAAAGACAACCTAGACTCAATTAAAACAATTTTAAGAATTAAGCCTGTATACCTAATGAAATTTGTAAACTTTTGGTGTGCAACAAGTGAACAAAATACCAATTGTCTATTTATAAAAAATTAGAAATGCTAAAAATTAGTCAACTAGCCCCGGTCTCCCCTACTTCATTGTCGACCAACTGACTTCTTACGCGCGTTTTTACGTTTATAAAGTCTCAAGCATTAAAATCTCGCTGCATTACAGTCGAAACGAACCCAACTGGCTGTTCACGGTCACTGAAGGGTTATCCCCCACCATATCGTTTAGCTACCTCGTGCATTCTGTACAGGATATTCAAAAAGTGATGGTCACTGCTTTCTGAGATGAATCTGCAGCTCTGAATTTGCAGCTCAAAAAATACTTGCCACAAACTTGTTTATAATTATGAATCTACACCTCTGAATTTACAGCTCAAAAAATACTTGCCACGAACTTGAAAATTAATGTTAATTTTTTCCCCATCGACATAGGGGAAAGTGAAGAACCCCTATTTCGAACGCTGAAAGGAGATAAAGTCTAGAAGAACCCAGATGTTGCAAACCCATCGTTTCATAAAAAAAAAGAAGTGATAAAGTGTTGGCATGGACGAAGTGATCTATGTATTTGACCATTCTTCATGTTTTTGCAAAGAAAGCGCGTTTCCGACACATAGTTCCTTTAAGACACTTTCTCCTTTCAGCAAAATATATTGACGTAAAAAAAATTAACATTAATTTTCAACGTTATACACGATTTTGCGGCAATTTTTTTCTACAAATGTCCACCGATTCAGAGTTGTAAATTCACCCCTGAAAGCAGTGACCATCACTTTTTTAACGACCTGTACACTCGTTTCTTGCCACAAAACTGCAGGCAGTAAAACAAGAATCAGACCTAACGCGACTTACTAAAAAATAGCTTGAAACCACCAGTTTATATAGACTGGCATATATATGCTGTCTATAATAGCAAAAAGAAACTCCATAATTCTGATCCCTACAAGCTGGTGAAATTTCTATTTTATTCCACAGCTGTGGAATATTGTGTTAAAATCATGAAGCTTAATAAGTATGTTTGTAGCAGTCTCGCGTGCTCGAAGAAGTGTAAAATCATAAATTAGGGAAATTGTTTGGCTATTCTTGTAGGGGTAGTTTGCAAACGAATAGGCTAAGCTGTAATTCGTAAAGAAACAAGTTTTCTTTTATTAGGTCTCCACCTTCAAATACGAGTGGGGGTTCACAGCGGCGCCGTGGTGGCTGGCATTGTCGGCTTGAAAATGCCGCGATACTGCCTGTTCGGTGATTCAGTGAACACAGCGTCACGCATGGAGGCGACGAGTCAGGCGATGCAGATCCATATATCACAGTCCACGCGGGAACTGTTGTCGCCTTCGTATAAAGTCAAAGAACGAGGAGAAATAGAAGTGAAGGGTAAAGGTACGAAATGCTTGAATTGAAGTATGCGAATATGGGTGAATATAAGATTTCAAATCGCATAGGGGAGCTGTGCATTCGAAATTGTAATTCGAACGACAAATAAATAATTATATTATTTGAAATAATTATATTATTTGAAATAATTATATTATTTGAAATAATTATATTATTTGAAATAATTATATTATTTGAAATAATTATATTATTTGAAATAATTATATTATTTGAAATAATTATATTATTTGAAATAATTATATTATTTGAAATAATTATATTATTTGAAATAATTATATCATTTGAAATAATTATATTATTTGAAATAAGTAGCTTCCCAAACTATAATTTTCTCGCTTCACGGCGTAGATTCTCCGTCAAATCTTTAACAAAAGCACTGTACTGTACAACAGTATCAAATAAATACAAATATACGGCTCCACTTTGACTTATGCTACCTTTTGCCTCGCAAACTGCACGCAAATCTTCCAGGTACGATGAAGACCTACTGGCTAGAGAAGCGAGAGCACAGGTCGCTGACGACGAAGGGAATCACTATCCAAGAGCCACCACAGTGGCACACGAGGAACACAGAGAAAAGAGTCTCAGCAGGAACGCCTGTCGGCTTCACCGCAGCGACCATGTTCGAGAGCCAGAATTACTTGGACACGTCTTCCAGGCGTGGGTCTAAGTTGATATCTCCGACGCTCCCAGACTCGTCGTTCCTTCCCGAGGAAAGAAGAATCTACTCGCCCATCACGTTCCAGGATGTTGCCCGTCGGTCAGTCGCGAATTCGCCAACCAAGAATAGCGATACGAGAGGTAAGTGGAGGGCTCGTTAAGGGATCATGCTCAGTCAGGAGGCCGAAAAAAGGGTGGTCTTTGGAAATTTTTTTCTCAAAAGCTATAACATATTTCTCAAAAAATCTTTTTTCCTTTTAAGGATTGCATCTACTACCGTGCATCGTAATTTTTTCATTTAAAAATATTTAACAATAACTAAGTTACGGTTCATCACTCGAAGGTTCTCTTAAAAAAGGCTTCTGCGGTGACCACTGCTGCTCGAAAGTCGATCATCTAAAATAAAAAATTCAAAAGAATTTACTTAGTATATTATATTATCTAGTATTTGAACGAAGGATTTCTCGAAATACTGATTTGGGAAAAAATGGCTGATGTTTAAATTAAAAGTTTCAATTTTTATTATAAATCCTGCCTGATTTTCGTCAATTAAAAGAAAACTAAGTATCGCATTTAAAAATCCTTCGTTCAAATACTAGATAATATAATATAATAAGTAAATTCTTTTGAATTTTTTATTTTAGATGATCGACTTTCGAGCAGCAGTGGTCACCGCAGAAGCCTTTATTTTTAGAGAACCTTCGAGTGATGGACAATAACTTAGTTATTAATAAATATTTTTAAATAAAAAAATTACGATGCACAGTACTAGATGCAATCCTTAAAAGGAAAAAAGATTTTTTGAGAAATGTGTTATAGCTTTTGGGTAAAAAATTTCCAAAGACCACCCTTTTTTCGGCCTCCTGACTGAGCATGACCCCTTAAGAGAGCCTCGATATTAACTTTACCAGTCGACGATCGCCAGATGAAGTCATCCTCTGACCCTCTATTGGAGCCAGGATCACAGCTTCACAAAGGCTTAAGAGTCAGTTGGCAAAGCTAGTTCTAACGCCCCCTAAGATGTTTCCTCTAACAGTTTTAACCCCAGTCGCTGTGTGCCATTAATTCATACCGAACCAAGCGAAGCTTGCCGAGAGATAAAGGATCAAAGGCGTGTTTTAAAGGAACGATGTTTGTAGAATGCCGGTCGAACTCGATGGGGGCAGTGATCACTAGGGACACCGACATGTTCAGCTCTCTTCTAAGTGACACGGAGGAGCATTTCAGGCAGCACAGAGACAGCCTGTCGCCGCGCGCCGAGAATCAGTCGGCAGGGATACACACGAAGCCCGAGTTGAACGTTAACGCGAGCTCCAGCACGTCGTCCGAGGAGTCGCGTGAGGAGAGAGCGTCTCCGATAGACCTGGAGGTCTCGAAGCAGGATAAGGATGCCCTGTCGGAGAAGAGCAAGGAATACTACACGAAGTACCATGGCGACATCAGTAACTCGCAGTCGCTGACCCAGCAGGACCATTGCTGCCCCGGCTTTACAATGTCGAAGAGTGGAAAGATGCGCCACCAGAATAACGGCTGCAGCGTTTCCTAATAGACACCCTCGTGGGTTCACCGATCGATCTGCCTTCTCAGCGAGCCGACGCCGTCGCCGGCTGGCTTCGTTGAACACTGTTGAGCTCGTGTTCTCTACTCGAGAGCAGGCTATCTACTTTTGATTAGCTGAAGACTGATAACGACGCGTAGCACGATTATATCATTAGACCGATCTGAATGTCTGGAAGATAGAGCCTGCTTTATTAATGGTCACCAGTGGGCACAACGTTAGCATTGTGCTCTGTTAAATACAGGGCGATTCTGGAAGCTGGGATGGTTTGCAGCTCTTTTCTATGTAAAAGTAGAAATAATTGTTAGAGGAACAAGTTTCACTGTGCGCTAACTTTTTGTTTAAACAGAATCTTATATTTGTTTTCATATAAATTGAGCCTTCTCTTTGCTCTGCGTATAAAATTGATGACCGAATGCATTTAGATATCATCGAATTAATTCATTAAACAGTAGAACCCTTCCCTTTACTCACTTTGTATATCTGCAGATAGAAAAGCGCTGTAGCCTGGCTCATTTTCCAGAAACGCGCTGTATATCAAAGGGGAACAAGAAATAAAGCGTCTAGAGTAGAAGTAGATAGTATTGGTTGTTCAAGATCGTTGAGCGGCTACCCCCACTACTCCATCTCGCGTTCCTTTGCCCCGCCCCTTTGTCGCGCACGAGCCACGGTGGGGGAGACGACTTTGACAGCCAAAGCTCTCGGCATTGGTTGTTGTGCTATCCGTGTTTGGCATTTTCAAGTGGAACTGACGATTAACTGTAACATCTACCACCGTTGAAGGAAGTCGATGCTCTGTAATTTACGGAGATTGCATTCAGAAGTGTCTTAAGTGTAATATATTCGTCATTAGAGTATACTTGTTAGACAAGTTAATCTTAATGCATATATCAAAGCTAAAACAAGTCAGGTTTTTTTTTTAAAGGCGCGAGCAGTTGCCTGATCTCCGTGTGAACTGGAATTTCGATTTGTGAGAACAGTCTGTACTGTAAGGTAATTTGAGATTGATCAGAGGAAGGGTAAGGCGTCTAGAGAAAGGGGATATTTTGGTTCACGAAATAGACAATTAGGCAGCAGGATGAAGAGAAAATTTAGTTGCACTAACAGTTAGGGTTTTCCAAGTCGGTGTGCACGTAGGAGATTATTTTAACATATCGTCAGCATTGGAATTAGTCTTATCGCATCACTATTCATACTTAGTCTTATCATTCGTACTTAACTTTATTAATATATTGTACTACTACGCTCTATCTTTGAATGCTAATGAAGTTAGAACTATCTTCTGCGTGGGCGTACGATTTACGCCCAGAATTCTCAACCTTTAACTACTGTAACTCGCGAAATGAAATTTTCATAATTCTTCGCTTCTCAAAATACGACAAGAAACGTACTCCCGTCTCTCGGTGCGCTGGCGATCCGCCTGCGTTTTGCAAATACTCTTCGTGTCTTTTTCTTTTGCATTGACTTTGCGGGTTTCGAATTGTTACTTTGTGTTTTAATTTAATGCAAGAAAGATGTTGCAAGAAGTAATATATAATAAACATGTTAAATACTTTCAATATAAATGAGAAATGAATGCATTCCTTGAAGCATGCACTATCCTTCAGATGACACGGTAATCATTCTCGATTTATGTAAATTTTAATCCAATTTTGTGTACATTTTTGAGTCAATAAATATTTACTGAATTCTTCTTCAAGTTCTGTGGACTGCTGTTTATTTAACTTGTAATCTACAACGAAGTGCTTTCTTGATTCTTTATTAAGTAAACATTACTAAATTATACGAATATTATTATAGCAGAGAATCATGCGATGTATGAATAAATCAATAATGAAGCGACTTCGATTTGAGAGAAGTAGGAATTGAAGGTTTCGATGTCATACTTACAAGGGAGCATCCCGAACCCGGAAATTCGAAAAATTC
The DNA here is from genome assembly GCF_050908995.1 of Andrena cerasifolii. Classification (NCBI taxonomy): domain Eukaryota; kingdom Metazoa; phylum Arthropoda; class Insecta; order Hymenoptera; family Andrenidae; genus Andrena; species Andrena cerasifolii. Next base: position 20,580,385 of record NC_135119.1, on the reverse strand, counting down.
TGAAACTTTGTGAATATGTAGAGAATTTCCTCCTGATTCCAACGCAATTTTTGTTTGCTGCCCAAATTCACTCGAAGGGGGTGAAATTAACCCCCGAAAATTCGGCTATTTTTCGATTTTGCGTTACAACTCGCGAACTGTAAAATAATTTTTTCACTAAATGCTAGATTTAATTAAAAGCAGTAACTTTTATCTTGAAACTTTTTTTCTATCTCTTACAATTCGCGAGTTACAACACAAAATCGGAAAATAGCCGAATTTTCAAGGGTTGATATCACCCTCTTCGAGTGAATTTGGGCAGCAAACAAAAATTGCATTGCAATCAGGAGGAAATCCCCCACATATTCACAAAGTTTCAGAATTTTTTGAATTCCATGAAATATTAATAAATCGAGGACCATGTAAAAAGTGTGAGCCGATAGAAAAAATGGAACATCTAGTAAAAAAACACGACGAAATTGCAAAAGTTATCATATTAAATTTCGATTATATCATTTCACAAATTTTATTAATCAGCACTTATAGTTCCGAAATACCTTAAATGCATCTCTTCTTACATAAGAAATAAATTAATTCCTATCAATTACATGGGATACTAAATCAATCATTTTCACAGGCTACCTTAAAAGAACCAGAAGTTTTATTATTCCCTTATCGTCCAATACATTCAAGTCCATCATCACAGCCATTGCCACTATATTGATTCTTACAGTATTACGTGCACGTCGCAGAAAACACAATTTTCCCTTCATAAAGCTTAGCAAGCTTTGTATAAGGAATCAATCATTACCAACTAGTGGCAAAAACTGTACTTTTAAATGATTACGTCTACTTCTTAATAGGAACAAGTCCTCACAAGTCAGTTAAAGAAAAAAAAACAGAAATGGACACTTCTAGTCGCCACCAACGTTGCACTAATAGTCCCTTCTTCATTGCAGTCTACGATGTTTCACCACTTCCACAGAATTTTCGTATTTCCTCTTACTATTGATTTCGTATGCACAAATGATAGACCATTACTGACGGAGCAACGTTATTCCACAGTGTAGAGTTTCATGGGGATCTTGAAGCGACTTAATTACTGCCATTAATTTCCGTGCCGTCTACGTAGAACTCCTGTCACATCGTCATCCCCCTCTCAGAGCCCGTGTGAATGATTGAACGAGCCTATTATGTGTAGTCTTTTCGTGGTGAAATGTCTCCGAATCGGAATGTATAATGACACCGTAATCAGAACTGGCGCACACGCGATGTCGACATTTTCTGTGAAAAGTTCTGTAGCCAGTCATTCGAAGTGTGGCAATCGGAAAAGCAGGAAAGTAGTTAGGATGGACAGTGACCAGTACGAGTACTTGCGAAACAACAAGCGTTTCTTGTACACTGTCGTTCTGTGGCCATATCAAAATATGCTGGAAAAAATTGTGATTGGAATAGTTGTCATCCCATTGCTTTTTACGCAAATGAGCCTCCAGGTATCGGGACTCAGTGATGCGTGCGCCAAATAATTCGTGGCGCTTTTTTTAATAATTAGAACGTTAATTTAATAGTGGCAGAAGTGGATACCCCTACAACACACTTTGTTGCAGGAATGTCTCAGTTACGTTGCGGTGTAACATTTGGAACATTGCACGATAGATTCCCGAGACGTTACAAGTAAATTGCTAGGTCCGCCCCTGTCCAACATTGCAGGAGATATTTCTGCAACATTGTTTCGGAATTTTATAGCAACGGTCACGCAACGTTTCGAAGACTTTACAGCAATGGTCACGCAACGTTACGGAGATTTTGCAGCAATAGTTCCGTAACGTTTCGGAGATTTAACAGCAACGGTTCTGCAACATTCCTGCAACAAAGCGTGCTGTAGGGGTATTAATATTTCTACCTGACTCGAACTTCGATTTTTTTTCTTATTTGCGATTTGGTTGTTCTGTAGTTGTTTCACTTTTGGTTGTTAGCTTCTGCTTTTAGCCAGAATTATTAATTTATAAGAGTTCGAACAAATTAAATTTGTATATGTGGTAGTTTTGGAACTTTCTTTGATTATTGCTAGGTGAATCTCATTGTAAACAATTGTAGCAAATTTCTACGTAATGGCCATTTTCCTTTCGAATATCGCAATATGTTATTTCTGTTATAATAAATTATTTTTGAGTTCGCACAATGTAGGACGGAAGTAGTTTGCGCTATATTTAATGAAACTTAGTTTCCTTTCTCTTTAGTGGCTTTTTCGAAAGCATAAGTTTTGTTGATAATACGCGATGCATGGGTTATCAGGGCGGAGGACTGGCAGCTGCAATTCTCTTCGGTAATGTCGACGTGTTTATGGAAAATTTCTCTCCTTTCGTCATCAGCTGGATGTGCCTTGCTAAATTTATGAATTTTATGTACAACCGCAAGCAGGTAACTATATACCTCGCGCTTCTGATATTAATAGCATGGATGACTAGATCAGGTGAAATTAAATTACAAATACAGATGAGGGATCTTTTGAACATGATGCAAACAGATTGGAAGATTCATAAAAAATTCGCAACCGAGTACGACATCCTTTGCCAACATTACGGAGTAGCAAAGAAAATTACTTTCAACTATGCAGGTGAGTTCGTTTTACGCATTGAAAATATAGTTGAAAACACTTACAAGTGGCAGGAAGGGTGAATTTTCGATATTCATTTATTTCTACGAATACTATACTTCATTTGCCACGTTATTAAGTCACATTTTATACAATAATCATTTCAAAAAGTATTTCCGTATTGCTGGCCTATTCGAGTTGATTTAACGCAAAACAGATTTACTTAACAAACATTGATATGTGCAGCAGCGTTATTTGTGGAAGCAATGCTTTAATAATGTTACTTGGAACACCTCAGCAAGGAATTGAAACTTGGTATATTTCAGTAAGGTGCTGGAGCAGAGAGGACTTTGAAAATTTTCTAAACCCCTCATTATCTCACTAAAATATTCCAATTTTCTACTTAACTTTTTCAGAGACCTCTCTGCTTCAGCACCTTACTGAAATATACCAAGTTTCAATTCCTTAGTGAGGTATTCCAAGTTGCATCACTTTTCATACATTGTAGAAAAGAAAACATTGCGTCCCAAACTATTACCCGATTCACTCTTGAAAATACGTATCCAGAAAAATTGAAAAATTATTTTCTAAAGTTAGGGCCTTTTCATACGAGACTCTTTTGTCACATTTCCTGGCTCACGATTGATATCTCCAATATATCCTCTTACAATTAGGTCAAACCAGAAAAGTCAAAATCGGTGTAACCATATCGAAACTACCAGTGGCCACCCTCAGAACTATCTCCTGTGAAAAGGCCGTTATTAAAAATTGCCCTCTGATTTTTAATGTATGAATAACAGTTTCTCTATACGGATCAATGCTACCCTTCATGGTGGTGCCATCGGCACTGAACATAGCCGACGCTTTTGGAATATACAATCTGTCTGACGAACGACCATTGATGTTCCGTGTTGACAATTACCTAGATGTCGACAAGTACTACTATTTCCTGCTGGTACATTCGTACTTCGGTACGATGCTGTACATCATGGTCGTCGTGGCTGTGGACTCAATGATAGTCGCTTACATTCAACACGAGTGCGGACTTTGCGAGATTTTGGGGTAAATGTGATAATTGCAATTGGGGGTCGCATTTCTGCACAAATGATAATGATACACCGGCCGGCTCTGTCACGGATCAGTGTGGAAGCTTATTATTTCGCCCAATATAATATACAATATGCTTACGGAAGTATACAGGGTGTGCTGCTCAATTGCTACGTGTTGCACTTACTGTTTCGTTCAAGATTTGTGCATTCGTGTTTGTATAGCTCAGGGGTGCACAGGGAGCCGTTTTTAGCGCCTAGCTGCGAGCAACCCGCCTGTCCCGTTGCTAAGGTTAGAAACGGTGAGGCGAACTGCGGTAGTGTATATAGCTGGGTTCAAGTCATGCCAAATGCACGTACACTACTGCAGTTCGCCTCACCGATTCTAAACTTAGCAACGGGGCAGGCGGGTTGCTCGCAGCTAGGCGCTAAAACGGCTCCCTGTGCACCCCTGGTATAGCTTATAAAGTAGATTATCTGAGATTGCAATGGCAAATATCTTTAAAAAGGAAGTTTAAGAAAGGATGTTTTACTGGAGAATTAGATGTGATACAGACATTTACTTTCCTCCGGAGGCACAGCTTTCAAAACTTCAAGTTTATTAATGCTTCTTTTGAAATCCCTTCAAGTATGTTTGTTTCTTTTTATTGTTTCCCTGTGTTTTAAGCAGGATGGCGTTTCAAGCTTATTTTTGCTTATATTGCTCAACGAAATATAGTCCCATTTTTTTGTTATCCCTCCTCTCCTTCGGGTCCCAGCAGCAGCAGCACACCGGGAGAAAGGTGGTCTCCCATCTTTCCCCAGTACACCGCCCCGTGATGCTTAACTTCGGTGATCCAACGAGAACCGGTGTTTTCCATCACGGCTACGGCCGCTGGTATCCCTTCAAGTATTCGCATGTAATTGTGAAGCAGCCTATATAATTCTACTGTGCTTAGGGTGCGCTCTACCTTTAGTTACTACAAGCCGTTGCGATTCGAAAGTTATCGATGATGTTGATCAATGCGTCAACTGCGGCACGAAATATCCTTCAATTATTAAGTGTGTATAGACATTGTAGCAGCGAATTATAATTGTTTAGACAGCGGCTGAAAAGCATCGTGGAAGACGGTTCCAGGGACGTAGAGCTGCATCCAGACAAACGCGAAGACAGACCGTACCAAAATGTCAGAAACTGCGTGATATTGCATAAACATATAATTGAGTTAGTATTAATCTTAGTACGTTCCTTATTATTTCTATTTCTCTTCAGGTACCCGGGATTTTTTTTTTCTTTAAAACATCGAACATTTCTCATCCTCTTTTTCTTAACGTTGAAGATTCGCTAGGATAGTCGAGGAAGCGAACACGACGTCTTACTTCTTCCAATTAGGATTGAACATGATCGGTATAAGCTTCACTCAATACCAGGTCGGTGTGATCCCTTTCAGAGAAAAATCCTTGCATCTTATCGACGATTATGCACGCTGATCGTTTGTTTCTTTTACAATCAGGCTGTCATAAACTTAGACAACCCGGGCATGTCCCTCAGGTTTGGTGGATTCACGATTTGCTTGCTAAGCATCCTTTTCCTTGTAAGCTGGCCAGGGCAGCAGTTGCTGGACTACTCTGAACGAATCTCTGAATATGCGTAAGGATTTTAATCGTGTACTGTTCGTGGAAGTGGCTGACAGAAAAGCGACACTTTATGTCTGTGTATCCTTTAGATGTGATTAATGTTTTGTTTTGATTTAAAATAAGTGCAGACAAAAGGCGTTAGTAGAAAGTTGAGGCAATTTATATTTTGGCATTGTATTTTTAAAATGAAGAATTTATATATGTTCCTCCCAGATTGTCCCACAACTTTGGAACACCCTGTATAACAGAATCGATGACTGCGAAATGGGCACAATTTTTTCTACCATTTTATGTCCCTTCTAGCCACACAATTTCACCCGCAAACGCTTGTTTGTACCTCGATTAGCACCGAAAGGACTGAAAAGGGTTGATAAGTGGGACAGCCTGTACAAAGAATATTACAGGAGGAATTCGCCCACAAGAAATATAATTAACGTAGATTATGTAGCGTTGGTAGTGAAGTGTTAAAATGAAACTACTTGCTTGCAGGACAAGTGGCAGCTGGTATTGCACTTCTATCAATGCTAGAAGACTGCTGAGCATCATCTTGTTACAGAGTATAAAGCCTCTCCAGTTAACAGCTTTGAAAATTTATACCTTGAATATAGAGAACTTCAGCTCGGTAAGGCTTATTCTTTCTTTTCATGATTTTACATAATCACGCACCTATATTTATTATTATTGTGCAAAATAATATATCAAAATAATGAATATATCGCAAGGGGTGTCTTTCTTGTATTGAGCACTTTAAATATCTTGGTAACATTTGATAATAACAAGCAAAACTCGAGGAAAGAAATCGATTTCATTAATATACATATATTTCGAGATCGTGGGTGTTTCTTTAAATCGGATTACATGTGTCCATAAAAGTGTGTATTTGGTTTGAAAGGAGAAACTTACAGATTTAGAAATTATGGGAAATCTTTGGCTTTAAGAAATGTGTTTATTAACTATAATATTTCTACTTCCTACGGACAGACAGCTCCCTGCTCAGATATTTATTCGTATCATGAAAAAAACTGATATTTGAAGTAATCAAATAAGGCACCTTGCATATACAGCTATCATATTGAAATATTTAATGACTCCAGCGATTATTATATTTTGTAAAATTCTTTAAGGTCGTACGAACATCGTTTTCCTACTGTATGGTTCTGTGCTCCGTCCAATAATAATCGAGTAACTATGAACGTGTATTATTGCTTGTAATGGAGTGCGAAAATGGTAAAAACGAAGCCAAAAAACGAATACGAACGAAGTGCATCGCTAGACCAAATAAATCTGTATTTACGTCGAGAATAAAAACAGGATAACTTCTAATATATCTTGTCGTTACCATCTCTTATGGGTTACAGAAAAATTCATCAGTAATAATAGAAGTAAAAGGCAGGAAACGTTTACTAAAAAAAAAATCCTCGAAAGTACAGATGTACGTTTTTACGAAGGAATGTTCAGTTTCTGATGCAAATACCCTTTGCCCACTAATAAGGGACTATCCTTTACATTTAAACCTTACATTTGAGAATTCTAGTTGGGATTTACAGGATTCTTGCATCGATATGTACTTGCATGCTGTATGACTTCACAACGCTTCAGAATTTTTACTTTAAAGCTTTCTATTTTATAACATTCGATTCATTTTGAACATTCACAGCTCACGATTTCTGGCTTGAAAATTTTAATGCAAAAAAGACGTTGTAAGAAGTAATATATAAAGAACATGTTAAATATTTTCAATACGAATGAGAAATGTATGCATTCCTTGAGGCTTGCACTATCCTTCAAATAACACGGTAATCCATTTATGTAAATTGTAATCGAATTTCGTATACATTCTTGAGTTAATAAATATTTACTGAATTTTTATGGAAATAGTGTGGACTGCGATACAGCACCATTTTTTAACTTGTAATTTACAACTAGGTACTTATTTGATCGTCTATCGAGTAGACATTACGATGTAATAATAACTCTCGGTTAATCACTTGCAATTTTCAAGATTTTAAGATTCCATTCATCTCTTATGACAACAGCTGTATGTAGAATTAAAACGAATTCGATTTGAGAAATGTATGTTTGAAGCTTTTAATGTCGTACTTATTTAGTGTCTAGTAAATATTCCATGGAATATTAAGAAACGGAGGATCACGTGGAAAGTGTCAGCCGATATAAAAACAGCGAACATGCAAACGTAAGTTAATTAAATTTCTATTATTTTCACAAGTTTTATTAATCAGCACTTATAGTTCCGAAATAGCTTGTATGCATCACCTCCTTATATAAGAAATAAATAGAATCCTATTAATTACATGCGATGCGAAATCAATAATTGTCAATGCTTACCTACCTTAAGAAAACCTGAAGTTTTATTATTCCCTTATCGTCCAATACATTCAAGTCCTTCGTCACAGCCATTGCCACTATATTGATTCTTACAGTATTACGTGCACGTCGCAGAAAACACAATTTTCCCTTCATAAAGCTTAGCAAGCTTTGTATAAGGAATCAATCATTACCAACTAGTGGCAAAAACTGTACTTTTAAATTATTACGTCTACTTCTTAATAGGAACAAGTCCTCACAAGTCAGTTAAAGAAAAAAAAACAGAAATGGACACTTCTGGTCGCCACCAACGTTGCACTAATAGCCCCTTCTTCATTGCAGTCCACGATGTTTTACCACTTCCACAGAATTTTCGTATTTCCTCTTACTTTTGATTTCGTATGCACAAATGATAGACCATTACTGACGGAGCAACGTTATTCCACAGTGCAGAGTTACATGGGGACCTTGAAACGACTTAATTACTGCCATTAATTTCCGTATCCCCTATGTACAACCCCTGCCACATTTTCATCCCCTGTCAGAGGCCGTGTGAATGATTGAACGAGCCTATTATGTGTAGTCACTTCGTGGTGAATGTCTCCGAAAAGGAATGTATAATGACACCGTAATCAGAACTGGCGCACACGCGATGTCGACATTTTCTGTGAAAAGTTCTGTAGCCAGTCATTCGAAGAGTGGCAATCGAAAAAGCAGGATAGTAGTTAGGATGGACAGTGACCAGTACGAGTACTTGCGAAACAATAAACGTTTCTTGTACAGTATCGCTCTGTGGCCATATCAGCAAACGCTGGAAAAGATTCTGATCGGAATACTTGTCATCCCATCCCTTTTCCTGCAAATAAGCCTCGAGGTATCAGGGCTGAGTGATGCGTACGACAAACAATTCGTGGCAAATTCTTTAATTAATTCGCGCGTTAATTCGATAGTGATAAAAGTGATAGCTATTAATATTTCTACCTGACTCGAATTTCGAATTTTTTTCTCATTTGCGATTTGATTGTTCTGTAGGTAGTTGTTTCACTTTGGGTCGGTTAGCTTCTGCTTTCGGCCAGAATTATTAATTTATAAGAGTTCGAAGAAATTAAATTTGTATATGTGGTAGTTTTGGAAGTTTCTTTTATTACTGTTCAGTGAATCTCATTGTAAACAATTGTAGCAAATTTCTACATAATGGCCATTTTCCTTTCGAATATCGCAATATGTTATTTCTGTTATAATAAATTATTTTTGAGTTCGCACAATGTAGGACGGAAGTAGTTTTGTGCTGTATTTAATGAAACTTAGTTTTGTTTCTTTTCTCTTCAGTGGCTTTTTCGAAAGCATAAGTTTTGTTGATAATGCGTGATGTCATGGGTTTTCAGGGCGGAGGACTGGTAGCTGCAGTTCTCTTCGGTAATGTCGACGTGTTTATGGAAAATTTCTCTCCTTTCGTCATCAGCTGGATGTGCCTTGCTAAATATATGAATTTTATGTACAACCACAAGCAGGTAAAACTATATACCTCGCGCTTCTGATATTAATAGCATGGATAACTAGATCAGGTGAAATTAAATTACAAATATAGATGGGGAATCTTCTGAACATAATGCAAACAGATTGGAAGATTCATAAAAAAATCGCAAACGAGTACGACATCCTTTGTCGGCATTACGGAGTAGCAAAGAAAATTACTTTCAACTATGCAGGTGAGTTCGTTTTACACGTTAAAAATATAGTTGAAGACACTTATAATTAGCTGCAATGGTGAATTTTTTATATTCGTTTATTGATATTTCTATGAATACTATATTTCATTTTCCACATTATTAAGTCACATTTTATACAATAATCATTTAAAAAAGATCGTCTTATGAACGTATTCCATATTGCTAGCTTATTCGAGTTGCTTTAACGCGAAACAAATTTATTAAGCACAAACATTTATACGAGCAACTACGTTATTTTTGGAAGGAATGCTTTAATGAGGTTACTTGGAATACCCCACCAAGGAATTGAAACTTGGTATATTTCAGTAAGGTGCTGAAGCAGAGAGGACTTTGAAAATTTTCCCACTCTTAAAAATACGCGTCCAGAATAATTGAAAAATTATTTTCTAAACTTAGGGCCTTTTCATACGAGACTCTTTTGTCACATTTACTGGCTCACGATTGATATCTCCAATATATCCTCTTACAATTAGGTCAAACCAGAAAAGTCAAAATCGGTGTAACCATATCGAAATTACCAGTGGCCACCCTCAGAACTATCTCCAGTGAAAAGGCCATTATTAAAAATTGCCCTCTGATTTTTAATGTATGAATAACAGTTTCTCTATACGGATCAATGCTACCCTTCATGGTGGTGCCATCGGCACTGAACATAGCCGACGCTTTTGGAATATACAATCTGTCTGACGAACGACCATTGATGTTCCGTGTTGACAATTACCTAGATGTCGACAAGTACTACTATTTTCTGCTGATACATTCGTACTTTGGCACTGTGATGTTCATCACGGTCGTCGTGGCTGTGGACTCAATGATAGTCGCTTTCATTCAACACGAGTGCGGACTTTGCGAGATTTTGGGGTAAATGGGGTAATTGCAATTGGGGGTCGCATTTCTGCAGAAATAATAATGATACACCGGCCGGCTCTGTCACGGATCAGTATGAAAGCTTATTATTTTGTCCTATATAATATACAATATGCTTACGGAAGTATACAGGGTGTGCTGCTCAATTGCACTTACTGTTTCGTTCAAGATTTGTGCATCCGTGTTTGTATAGCTTATAAAGTAGATTATCTAAGATTGCAATGGCAAATATCTTTAAAAAAGAAGTTTAAGAAAGGATGTTTTACTGGAGAATTAGATGTGATACAGACATTTACTTTCCTCCGGAGGCACAGCTTTCAAAACTTCAAGTTTATTAATGTTTCTTTGGAAATCCCTTCAAGTATTCGCATGTAATTATGAATCAGCCTGTATAATTCTACTGTGCGTCGTAGTGTGTGCTCTACCTTTACTTACTACACGCCGTTGCGTTAAAAAATGATTGATGATGTTATTAAGGGGACTAGGCAGTCAGAAAATGGATTTTTTGTTGTCGTTGTATTTTTCGAAAGTGCCACCCTACCCGATTAAAATGCTGTTTGGTTTATGTTAAAATTCGCAAAATTAAGGTTTTTACAGCCGAAAAGATCGAGCGCGTCATAAACCGTTTCTGTGCGCACGCAGGTAAAATAATTTCTCTTTCGAAACTTTAAACGCGTTTTTCTTGGAATCATATTTCCTCTTCGTTTTGCAGTGATTGCGAAAAAACGGAGGTACAAGTCGATTTGAAAAAAATTCAGCATATGTGAAACATGTTTAGTTACGACCGGAACCTACGCGTAAGTCTGTGAAAACTTCTGTTTTGACAAAAAAAAAAAATAAACAAAATGGCTCTTTTTCCTGGCGAAAAATCAAGTTTCTTTAAAATTTGCCGTTTTACAGCCGCCATTTTTATAATTTTGATTTTTTCTTTCTTTTTCAATAGGATCAGGGCAGAATGGGAGTCAGGGCAAAGTATCAATTTCAGATGATATTTCACAGTTCAATTTCTTACGGCCAGAATCACTGCAAAATAACAGCGTCTCCGGAAAAAAACACCTATATATCAGGCAACTATAGCGCTGTCATACATATGTATATATTATTCAAATAATTTTTTTTTTACTCTTTATAGTATTAGCAAACATTACCCAAAAGTACTAGTCACAATTTGTATTCATCTCCTTGTAATTAATTCGCAAAAAATACTTGATTTTCGAGCGATCTGACTGCCTAGTCCCCTTAATGCGTCAACTGCGGCACAAAATATTCTGCAATTATTAGATACGCCTGTATAGACATTGTAGCAGCGAATTATAATTGTTTAGACAGCGGCTGAAAAACATAGTGGAAAATGATTCCATGGACATAGAGCTGCATCCAGACAAACGCGAAGACAGGCCGTACCAAAATGTCAGAAACTGCGTGATATTGCATAAACATATAATTGAGTTAGTATTAATCTTAATACGTTCCATATTATTTCTATTTCTCTTCAGGTACCCGGGATTTTTTTTTCTTTAAAACACCGTACATTTCTCATCCTCTTTTTCTTAACGTTGAAGATTCGCTAGGATAGTCGAGGAAGCGAACACGACGTCTTACTTCTTCCAATTAGGATTGAACATGATCGGTATAAGCTTCACTCAATACCAGGTCGGTGTGATCCCTTTCAGAGAAAAATCCTGGCATCTTATCGACGATTATGCACGCTGATCGTTTGTTTCTTTTACAATCAGGCTGTCACAAACTTAGACAACCCGAGCACGTCCCTCAGGTTTGGTGGGTTCACGATTTGCTTGCTAAGCATCCTTTTGCTTGTAAGCTGGCCAGGGCAGCAGTTGCTGGACTACACTGAACGGATCTCTGAATATGCGTAAGGATTTTAATCGTGTACTGTTCGTGGAAGTGGCTGACAGAAAAGCGACACTTTATGTCTGTGTATCCTTTAGAAGTGATTAATGTTTTGTTTTGTATTTAAAATAAGTGCAGACAAAAGGCGTTAGTAGAAAGTTGAGGCAATTTATATTTTGGCATTGTATTTTTAAAATGAAGAATTTATATATGTTCCTCCCAGATTGTCCCACAACTTTGGAACACCCTGTATAACAGAATCGATGACTGCGAAATGGGCACAATTTTTTCTACCATTTTATGTCCCTTCTAGCCACACAATTTCACCCGCAAACGCTTGTTTGTACCTCGATTAGCACCGAAAGGACTGAAAAGGGTTGATAAGTGGGACAGCCTGTACAATGAATATTACAGGAGGAATTCGCCCACAAGAAATATAATTAACGTAGAGTATGTAGCGTTGGTAGTGAAGTGTTAAAATGAAACTACTTGCTTGCAGGACAAGTGGCAGCTGGTATTGCACTTCTATCAATGCTAGAAGACTTCTGAGCATCATCTTGTTACAGAGTATAAAGCCTCTCCAGTTAACAGCTTTGAAAATTTATACCTTGAATATAGAGAACTTCAGCTCGGTAAGGCTTATTCTTTCTTTTCATGATTTTACATAACCACGCACCTGTATTTATTATTCTTGTGCAAAATAATATATCAAAATAATGAATATATCGCAAGGGGTGTCTTTCTTGTATTGAGCACTTTAAATATCTTGGTAACATTTGATAATAACAAGCAAAACTCGAGGAAAGAAATCGATTTCATTAATATACATATATTTCGAGATCGTGGGTGTTTCTTTAAATTGGATTACATGTGTCCATAAAAGTGTGTATTTGGCTTGAAAGGAGAAACTTACAGATTTAGAAATTATGGGAAATCTTTGGCTTTAAGAAATGTGTTTATTAACTATAATATTTCTACTTCCTACGGACAGACAGCTCCCTGCTCAGATATTTATTCGTATCATGAAAAAAAACGATATTTGAAGTAATCAAATAAGGCACCTTGCATACATATACAGCTATCATATTGAAATATTAAATGACTCCAGCGATTATTATATTTTGCAAAATTCTTTAAGGTCGTACGAACATCGTTTTCCTACTGTATGGTTCTGTGCTCCGTCCAATAATAATCGAGTAACTATGAACGTGTATTATTGCTTGTAATGGAGTGCGAAAATGGTAAAAACGAAGCCAAAAAAACGAATATGAACGAAGTGCATCGCTAGACCAAATAAATCTGTATTTACGTCGAGAATAAAAACAGGATAACTTCTAATATATCTTGTCGTTACCATCTCTTATGGGTTACAGAAAAATTCATCAGTAATAATAGAAGTAAAAGGCAGAAAACGTTTACTCAAAAAAAAAAAATTCTTCGAAAGTAGATGTACGTTTTTACGAAGGAATGTTCAGTTTCTGATGCAAATACCCTTTGCCCACTAATAAGGGACTATCCTTTACATTTAAACCTTACATTTGAGAATTCTAGTTGGGATTTACAGGATTCTTGCATCGATATGTACTTGCATGCTGTATGACTTCATAACGATTCAGAATTGTTACTTTAATGGTTTCTATTTTATAACATTCGATTAATTTTGAACATTCACAGCTCACGATTTCTGGCTTGAAAATTTTAATGCAAAAAAGACGTTGTAAGAAGTAATAAATATATAACGAACATGTTAAATATTTTCAATACGAATGAGAAATGTATGCATTCCTTGAGGCTTGCACTACCCTTCAAATAACACGGTAATCCATTTATGTAAATTGTAATCGAATTTCGTATACATTTTTCAGTTAATAAATATTTACTGCATTTTTATTGAAATTGTGTGGACTGCGATACAGCACCATTTTTTAACTTGTAATTTACAACTAGGTACTTATTTGATCGTCTATCGAGTAGACATTACGATGTAATAATAACTCTCGGTTAATCACTTGCAATTTTCAAGATTTTAAGATTCCATTCATCTCTTATGACAACAGCTGTATGTAGAATTAAAACGAATTCGATTTGAGAAATGTATGTTTGAAGCTTTTAATGTCGTACTTATTTAGTGTCTAGTAAATATTCCATGGAATATTAAGAAACGGAGGATCACGTGGAAAGTGTCAGCCGATATAAAAACAGCGAACATGCAAACGTAAGTTAATTAAATTTCTATTATTTTCACAAGTTTTATTAATCAGCACTTATAGTTCCGAAATAGCTTGTATGCATCACCTCCTTATATAAGAAATAAATTGATTCCTATCAATTACATGCGATGCGAAATCAATAATTGTCAATGCTTACCTACCTTAAGAAAACCTGAAGTTTTATTATTCCCTTATCGTCCAATACATTCAAGTCCTTCGTCACAGCCATTGCCACTATATTGATTCTTACAGTATTACGTGCACGTCGCAGAAAACACAATTTTCCCTTCATAAAGCTTAGCAAGCTTTGTATAAGCAATCAATCATTACCAACTAGTGGCAAAAACTGTACTTTTAAATTATTACGTCTACTTCTTAATAGGAACAAGTCCTCACAAGTCAGTTAAAGAAAAAAAACAGAAATGGACACTTCTAGTCGCCACCAACGTTGCACTAATAGCCCCTTCTTCATTGCAGTCCACGATGTTTTACCACTTCCACAGAATTTTCATATATCCTCTTACTATTGATTTCGTATGCACAAATGATAGACCATTACTGACGGAGCAACGTTATTCCACAGTGCAGAGTTACATGGGGACCTTGAAACGACTTAATTACTGCCATTAATTTCCGTATCCCCTATGTACAACCCCTGCCACATTTTCATCCCCTGTCAGAGGCCGTGTGAATGATTGAACGAGCCTATTATGTGTAGTCACTTCGTGGTGAATGTCTCCGAAAAGGAATGTATAATGACACCGTAATCAGAACTGGCGCACACGCGATGTCGACATTTTCTGTGAAAAGTTCTGTAGCCAGTCATTCGAAGAGTGGCAATCGAAAAAGCAGGATAGTAGTTAGGATGGACAGTGACCAGTACGAGTACTTGCGAAACAATAAGCGTTTCTTGTACAGTATCGCTTTGTGGCCATATCAGCAACCGCTGGAAAAGATTCTGATCGGAATACTTGTCATCCCATCCCTTTTCCTGCAAATAAGCCTCGAGGTATCAGGGCTGAGTGATGCGTACGACAAACAATTCGTGGCAAATTCTTTAATTAATTCGCGCGTTAATTCGATAGTGATAAAAGTGATAGCTATTAATATTTCTACCTGACTCGAATTTCGAATTTTTTTCTCATTTGCGATTTGATTGTTCTGTAGGTAGTTGTTTCACTTTGGGTCGGTTAGCTTCTGCTTTCGGCCAGAATTATTAATTTATAAGAGTTCGAAGAAATTAAATTTGTATATGTGGTGGTTTTGAAAGTTTCTTTGTTGAGTGAATCTCATTGTAAACAATTATAGCAACTTTCTACATAATGGCCAGTATCATCTCAAATATCACAATATAAATATCGTTTGTATTATAATAAATTACTTTTGAGGTCACAATGTAAGACGGAAGTAGTTTTGTGCTGTATTTAATGAAACTTAGTTTTGTTTCTTTTCTCTTCAGTGGCTTTTTCGAAAGCATAAGTTTTGTTGATAATGCGTGATGTCGTGGGTTTTCAGGGCGGAGGACTGGTAGCTGCAGTTCTCTTCGGTAATGTCGACGTGTTTATGGAAAATTTCTCTCCTTTCGTCATCAGCTGGATGTGCCTTGCTAAATATATGAATTTTATGTACAACCACAAGCAGGTAAAACTATATACCTCGCGCTTCTGATATTAATAGCATGGATAACTAGATCAGGTGAAATTAAATTACAAATATAGATTGGGAATCTTCTGACAATAATGCAAACAGATTGGAAGATTCATAAAAAAATCGCAAACGAGTACGACATCCTTTGTCGGCATTACGGAGTAGCAAAGAAAATTACTTTCAACTATGCAGGTTAGTTCGTTTTACACGTTAAAAATATAGTTGAAAACACTTACAAGTGGCAGGAAGGGTGAATTTTCGATATTCATTTATTTCTACGAATACTATACTTCATTTGCCACGTTATTAAGTCACATTTTATACAATAATCATTTCAAAAAGTATTTCCGTATTGCTGGCCTATTCGAGTTGATTTAACGCGAAACAAATTTATTAAGCATAAACATTTATACGAGCAACTACGTTATTTTTGGAAGGAATGCTTTAATGAGGTTACTTGGAATACCCCACCAAGGAATTGAGACTTGGTATATTTCAGTAAGGTGCTGAAGCAGAGAGGACTTTGAAAATTTTTCCACTCTTGAAAATACGCGTCCAGAATAATTGAAAAATTATTTTCTAAACTTAGGGCCTTTTCATACGAGACTCTTTTGTCACATTTACTGGCTCACGATTGATATGTCCAAAATATCCTCTTACAATTAGGTCAAACAAGAAAAATCAAAATCGGTGTAACCATATCGAAACTACCAGTGGCCACCCTCAGAACTATCTCCTGTGAAAAGGCCGTTATTAAAAATTGCCCTCTGATTTTTAATGTATGACTAACAGTTTTTCTATACGGATCAATGCTACCCTTCATGGTGGTGCCATCGGCACTGAACGTAGCCGACGCTTTAGGAATATACAATCTGTCTGACGAACGACCATTGATGTTCCGTGTTGACAATTACCTAGATGTCGACAAGTACTACTATTTTCTGCTGATACATTCGTACTTTGGCACTGTGATGTTCATCACGGTCGTCGTGGCTGTGGACTCAATGATAGTCGCTTTCATTCAACACGAGTGCGGACTTTGCGAGATTTTGGGGTAAATGGGGTAATTGCAATTGGGGGTCGCATTTCTGCAGAAATAATAATGATACACCGGCCGGCTCTGTCACGGATCAGTATGAAAGCTTATTATTTTGTCCTATATAATATACAATATGCTTACGGAAGTATACAGGGTGTGCTGCTCAATTGCACTTACTGTTTCGTTCAAGATTTGTGCATCCGTGTTTGCATAGCTTATAAAGTAGATTATCTAAGATTGCAATGGCAAATATCTTTAAAAAAGAAGTTTAAGAAAGTATGTTTTCTCCGGAGGCACAGTTTTTAAAACTTCAAGTTTATTAATGCTTCTTTGGAAATCCCTTCAAGTATTCGCATGTAATTATGAATCAGCCTGTGTAATTCTACTGTGCATCGTAGTGTGTGCTCTACCTTTACTTACTACACGCCGTTGCGTTCAAAAGTGATTGATGATGTTATTAAGGGGACTAGGCAGTCAGAAAATGAATTTTTTGTTGTTGTTGTATTTTTCGAAAGTGCCACCCTTCCCGATTAAAATGCCATTTGGTTTATGTTAAAATTCGCAAAATTAAGGTTTTTACAGCCGAAAAGATCGAGCGCGTCATAAACCGTTTCAGTGCGCACGCAGGTAGAATAATTTCTCTTTCGAAACTTTAAACGCGTTTTTCTCGGAATCATATTTCCTCTTCGTTTTGCAGTGATTGCAAAAAACGGAGGTACAAGTCGATTTGAAAAAAATTCAGCATATGTGAAACATGTTTAGTTACGACCCGAACCTACGCGTAAGTCTGTGAAAACTTCTGTTTTGACAAAAAAAAAAAATAATAAAATGGCTCTTTTTCCTGGCGAAAAATCAAGTTTCTTTAAAATTTGCCGTTTTACAGCCGCCATTTTTATAATTTTGATTTTTTCTTTCTTTTTTAATAGGTTCAGGGCAGAATGGGATTCAGGGCAAAGTATCAATTTCAGAGGATATTTCACAGTTAAATTTCTTACGGCCAGAATCACTGCAAAATAACAGCGGCTCCGGAAAAAAACACCTATATACCAGGCAACTATAGCGCTGTCATACATATGTATATATTATTCAAATAATTTTTTTTTTACTCTTTATAGTATTAGCAAACATTACCCAAAAGTACTAGTCACAATTTGTATTCATCTCCTTGTAATTAATTCGCAAAAAATACTTGATCTTCGAGCGATCTGACTGCCTAGTCCCCTTAATGCGTCAACTGCGGCACAAAATATTCTGCAATTATTAAATTCGCCTGTATAGACATTGTAGCAGCGAATTATAATTGTTTAGACAGCGGCTGAAAAACATAGTGGAAAATGATTCCATGGACATAGAGCTGCATCCAGACAAACGCGAAGACAGGCCGTACCAAAATGTCAGAAACTGCGTGATATTGCATAAACATATAATTGAGTTAGTATTAATCTTAATACGTTCCATATTATTTCTATTTCTCTTCAGGTACCCGGGATTTTTTTTTCTTTAAAACATCGAACATTTCTCATCCTCTTTTTCTTAACGTTGAAGATTCGCTAGGATAGTCGAGGAAGCGAACACGACGTCTTACTTCTTCCAATTAGGATTGAACATGATCGGTATAAGCTTCACTCAATACCAGGTCGGTGTGATCCCTTTCAGAGAAAAATCCTGGCACCTTATCGACGATTATGCACGCTCATCGTTTCTTACTTTTACAATCAGGCTGTCACAAACTTAGACAACCCGAGCACATCCCTCAGGTTTGGTGGGTTCACGATTAGCTTGCTAAGCAACCTTTTGCTTGTAAGCTGGCCAGGGCAGCAGTTGCTGGACTACACTGAACGGATCTCTGAATATGCGTAAGGATTTTAATCGTGTACTGTTCGTGGAAGTGGCTGACAGAAAAGCGGCACTTTCTCTCTGTGTATCCTTTAGAAGTGATTAATGTTTTATTTTATATTTAAAATAAGTGCAGACGAAAAGCGTTAGTAGAAAGAATGCAGCAATCCAGCATGATTATTATGACAATTTAGAATAACGTTCTCACATTTTATTTTCTTATATTTTGAAAATCAGGAATTTATGTATGTTCGTCCCAGATTGCCCCACAATTTTGGGACTCCCTGTATAACTGAATCGATGACTACGAAATGGGTACAATTTTTTCTACCATTTTATGTGTCCCTTCCAGCCGTATAATTTCTCTCACAAACGTTTGATAGTGAAGGGTTAAAACGAAACTACTTGCTTGCAGGGCAAGTGGCAGCTGGTATTACACTTCTGTCAATGCTAGAAGACTTCTGAGCATCATCATTTCAGAGAGTATAAAGCCTCTCAAGTTAACAGCTTTGAAAATCTACACTTTGAATATAGAGAACTTCAGCTCGGTAAGGTTTATTCTTTCTTTTCATGATTTCACATAACCACGCTCCTATATTTATTACTACTCTCCACAATAATATTATGGAGTAATGAATATATCGCAGGGGGTGTATTTCTTGTCTAGAGCATTTTAAATATGTGTGTAATTTTTTATAATAACGAGCAATACTCTAGGATTGAATTTGACTTTATTTACATACCTTTCGAGATCGTACATGTTTCTTTAAACCAGACTACATGTGTCAATAAGAGTGTCTATCTTGGTTGAAAGGAGAAACTCGCTGATTTATAAATCATGAGAAAGTTGGCTTTAAAAAATCTGTATATTAAATGTAGCATTTCTACTTGGTACTAATACACAGCTCCTTTCTCACATTTTTATTCGTATCATGAGAAAAAACAGACATTTGAAGTAATCAAATAAGGCACCTTGCATATACAGCTATCATATTGAAATATTAAATGACTCCAGCGATTATTATATTTTGTAAAATTCTTTAAGGTCGTACGAACATCGTTTTCCTACTGTATGGTTCTGTGCTCCGTCCAATAATAATCGAGTAACTATGAACGTTTATGATTGCTTGTAATCGAGTAATGAAATGGTAAAAACGAAGCCAAAATAAAATGAATACGAACAAAGTGCATCGCTAGACCAAATAAATCTGTATTTATGTTGAAAATAAAAACAGATCAACTTCTAATATATCTTGTCGTTACTATCTCTTATGCTTTACAGAAAAATTCATCATTAATAGTAAAACCAAAAGGAAGAGAAAACCTTTAATAAAAGAAGTCCTTTGAAAGTACAGGTGCACGTTTTTACCAAGGAATCTTCAGTTTCTGATGCAAATAATCTTTGCCCATTAATAAGGGACCACCCTCTGCATTTAAATCTTATATTTCAGAATTCAACTCTGGATTTGCAGAATTGTTGCATCGATATGCACTTGCATGGTTTATAATTGCGCAACGGGTCAGAATTGTTGTTTTAAGGCTTTCTATTTTATAAAATTCAATTAATTTTGTAACTTTCGCAGCTCACGATCTCTGGATTGAAAATGTATCGCCAAGTCTTTAACTAAAGTGAACAAAGGTACGATTTCAGTGTTCCACGGTCATCGTATCATACCGTACGCCTGCCGCACCATATGGTTCTCGGGGGTCGATTCCTTTCCGAGAGAAATAGATTGTCGACACTGAAAAACAGCAACACCGATCTATCACACACAGTCGGCACGTGCCCCACCTCCCACCTGGGCTTAATTGATTTTCGCTCGCGTGTCCGTTGAAGAAGTCATTCGAAGCTCGATAAAAACTTGTTAACACTCGTCACAGTGCACGATGTTGTTCATCAAGAGCCAATTTCCATCTCCGATGGTCGGAATGAATTTCAACGTCCAGGCATGGCGCAGAGGGGGCCAAGGTCTGATTAATCGCCCTCGCTTCTATTTGCGTCCGTCAAATTTGTCAATTCTTGGTAAGGTCAGTGAGGGTAAGCGGAAGCAGGGAAGCAATACATCAGGGAAAGAATTATGATCGCATTGATACATTTAACAGAAGTCTGATGATTTAAAATTATTAGGAGTACCAGAGATTGCCTCAGATTTTTTGCACAGCAATTAAGGGAAAATCTAATTGATTATGAAAGTGGGGTAAGTAAAAAAAACACCGCCAATTGAGAAATAGTGGTAAAGAATACATTGCCAAAAATGGTAAAGTTGTTGGTGGCAAAGTATTTGAAAGTAAAAATTCCTTTTGCTCGAAATTTTTTTTGAATTTATTAAGTTGTGAAGATCGAAAAACTGCGTTTGAATACTTTTGGAATTTGGGAGACGTTCAAGGGTTTAAAAACACATTTTCGTACAAGTTACTCATAAAATTTCAGAATGATAGATAAGTTTGACATTATAAGAAGATATATGTTGAGAAACATTTTGCTAAATAATGGAAAAATATTCTTTAACCCTACAGTGCACATGTAAATTGAATTGAGCCTCACAGGCCCATATCTCCAAATCTATGGATGCATGGATATTTTGAGGAAAAAAATATCTGTAGACTGCACTTAATCTGTCGCACTCGATCTTAATTAAGAAAAATATTTATAACAATGAAATACTGAACAAGTGTCTCTTTAACACTACAGTTCATCGTTATCTGAATCTTTTTCAATCTCATGTGAGAACTGGCTTTCACAAAGCTACCTAAGATATGGTATACTTTATTTAAAAGGTTCTTTTCTTATTGTTCACTTTAGCCGTTCACTCAACAGTCTAAATATCTCGAAACACAAAATACATGACTTTAACCACTTTCATAATCACCGGCAGAAATGCACCAACTGTGCTGACCTAAAAGCAATTCTTCAAATGGGAGAGGGTGAATAATTTTGGCATCCTTGGGGTTATACAATACAGTGCCATTTACCTAAATTACGTTAGTCCTAGACGCATCCCCTACCGTCGCTTATCAGACAAATCAAATATCAAAAACTGCTCGAAAACATATCGAAGCTTTCAAAACCTCTTGCAAGCGAGAATGAAAGATATTTCTCGCCCCTTTTCTATAACTCTCCATCCGAGACTTCTGCCCCAGACTTTTTCTCGTCCGAGACTTCCTGCCCCAGTATTCCCCCAACACGCGGCATCGACGTGTCTCTAGATCCCGCAATTTTGACGATATAAGTTCCATTAGCATCTCCACGTGGTATCGATACCAGGTAGGTTCAGGTCCGTCGACCGGCTTAATATAAATGTCCTCACCCGTCGCTGATTAGCGGGGCCCCAGGAAATTATCTTCTCCTCGGGTTAACGGACTTCGATCCTCGGAAGGACGGTGTCTTCACGTCCCAGCGCTCCCGAGACAGTTTTTTTTTTCTCCCCCTCGGTCGGCGCTGTTTATCCTGAAATCTCCTGCGCTCCGGCGGGGTAACACCTTGCGGCTCCTTTCGTCATGGCGTCCCAGTTGCTCGTTGGCGCAGGGCACGCGCCAGGGGCCCCTTCTTCTTGCGCAGGGGTAGATCCCGCTGCAAGATGGATATCTCTAATTGTCTTAAGGCGATTCACCCTGAGGCACGACCGTTGCGTTCTGCTAATTCCCCCCTCTCTGCCCCCCTCCCCGTTTCGTCGGCACGTCTTCTGCCAAACACTGGCATTAAGTTATCAAATGATTTGATTTTATGCATCGTCGATTACGATTTGAACCTCGCACGTGGTGATTTCGCGAGTAATACCGTTGACTAACTTGTCGATGTTTTTTACCCGCCGTTTGGAACGTGCGATCTGCAGGATTAAATAACAATATAATCCATTCGCGGTAGTGGTATTTTTTTTCACAACGGCACTGTAATCGCTTCTTTCAAATTTCTTTACACCATTTGAACTTTGAAGTGCCGTGAGTACCTACAATTTTATTGAGGAGTTGAAATGGTAAACTAATCTTCACGAGTTCATATTTCCTGAAGAAAAATACTAAATGAAATAAAGGTTTGTAATTTATATTTTTTACGGATTTTAGTTACTTTAATTTGTTTTATTTATTTGGTTTTGTGTAGATGGAGTATATTTTAGTTTGATTTTTTTGTAAGCCCTTAAATTTTAAAAAAATCTGGAAAATTGTGGAATAAGTATAAATATTTCTTTACTGTGTTAATTATATTGTTTTTTGTGTAGATAGAGTATATTTTAGTTTGATATATTTTTGTAAGTCCTTAAATTTTAAAAAATTCTGGAAAATTGTGGAATAAGTATAAATATTTATTTTCTGTGTTAATTATATTTTTTTTTGTGTAGATAGAGTATATTTTAGTTTGGTATATTTTTGTAAGTCCTTAAATTTAAAAAAATTCTGGAAAATTGTGGAATAAGTATAAATATTTCTTTACTGTGTTAATTATATTGTTTTTTGTGTAGATAGAGTATATTTTAGTTTGATATATTTTTGTAAGTCCTTAAATTTTAAAAAATTCTGGAAAATTGTGGAATAAGTATAAATATTTATTTTCTGTGTTAATTATATTTTTTTTTGTGTAGATAGAGTATATTTTAGTTTGGTATATTTTTGTAAGTCCTTAAATTTAAAAAAATTCTGGAAAATTGTGGAATAAGTATAAATATTTCTTTACTGTGTTAATTATATTGTTTTTTGTGTAGATAGAGTATATTTTAGTTTGATATATTTTTGTAAGTCCTTAAATTTTAAAAAATTCTGGAAAATTGTGGAATAAGTATAAATATTTATTTTCTGTGTTAATTATATTTTTTTTTGTGTAGATAGAGTATATTTTAGTTTGGTATATTTTTGTAAGTCCTTAAATTTAAAAAAATTCTGGAAAATTGTGGAATAAGTATAAATATTTCTTTACTGTGTTAATTATATATATTTTTTTTGTTAAAGTTCGAAATCCGTTTTAACCATTTTTGGGTGAATAATGGAATTGGAAAACTGTTTTTTGTAGAAACGCTAAATGCAAGGAACTTGCCACTTTACTTTTTGGCTTCTGCTGACTTTTATACAGGGATGTTCGAGGAAACAGATCTCAGATCTTAATTGATTCTCGAATTAGTTGTGGAATAACTGTTTCTGCATTAGCGCTGAAGAAAATTATTAAATGCGTCGCGGGCTCATCGATCTATGTACACGTAATATAAATATACCATTTCCTCGATTCGGATGCTACTCTTTTCCATTCAACGAGTAAGACACAGATATTATACGCAGTTATTATATTCCGTGCTTCCATTATAAAAGCATCTGTCGTTCCGCCGACGTGAACCAGCGAAACAGCGAAAGTCTGTCAGAGCGTTCCGTCTGAACGAGACAAAGGCCGGAAAATCGGAAATTGAGGATAAAATTTCAGCGTGAAACGCAACATCGGCGTTTCGATCAGCTTATCGCGTTTCTAATATTCTCGCGTGCCGCAGAATTATAAAAAAAAACCTCCCCAATCTTCCTCCTCCTCTAAGACTATCAATCTCGCATCGCTTCTCGACTTCCACTTCTTAAATTCTCCGTCTACACTCTTAACTTCTAAAATACACCGATACAAATTGTGTAAAAGTTAACAATATTTCTACCACTTTCCTTGTTCTCTTAATGAATCTTTTCTAAGGGTTCCATACTGGAAAATGCAGTTTCGAAAGATATAATTTCAAGAAGTAACCAGAATCAGAAACCGAAAGTAAACCATTGAAAGTGAAAAGAAAACAGAAGTTCCAGTCAGCAAGAATCGAAAGCACCTTCCATCAGAGAAGCTGCTTCTCCACTCGTTGAAATCCCCAGTCCCCGAATCCCCATCCCCAACAGTGCAAACTTTATTTCAGTATTAACGGCATTTACTAAATAAAAAATTATTTAAATAGCGGATCAAATAAAAGTTAGGTACTATAACTGTAGATTATTTAACAAATAAAGTGAATTTTTTTTATCTTTCGAACCCTGGTCAACTTTATTCGACAAATAACAAAAATTTGCTTAACTTTTATTCGTAATTCCGAGTTTCATATAAATAAACAATTTTCCCAACTCTGTTCTCTTCGGCCAAACATTCGCCAACAAACACCCCCAGTTCCAACAAACCGTCCCCGCTCATAGCCCTCATTCTCTCACCGATCTAACTCCGCGCAACCCGTTGCTAACCCTTTAAGCGACCCTGAGAAAATCCTCCCCCGATCCAGCACCCGTAAATCTTGGAGACGGGGTGGCGGGCATAAAGCCGCCGACGGATCTTAAAGCAACAGGTACCTCTTGCTCCGTTATCTAAATCAACAGGTATCGCTCCCCTTCAGGAAGCGTTCAGCTTCTGTGTACGCGGGCAGAGATAAGCGTCGACCGGAAGGGAGGAAGGAAAAAGCGAGCGCGGGCCGGCGAGTGGTGACGGCGGCGCGGCGGACGGGCACGTTCCCGGCAGGGTAAAGTGGTACCGCCGAAGAAGAAGAGAGGGTAGGTACAGAAGGAGCCAGAATGGGCCACCAGGTGCACCTATAGAATGGACATAAAACGAAGTGGGAACCATATGTTGATGTGCTGAAGGACGCTGCGGCACGCGCCACACTCAAACTCGAGCCTCTACACCGCGAGGATCGCTGACTCCTCTCTATTGTTACTTGCAACCTAATGACATGATCCTGGTGCACGGCGGACTCTCCGCGAAGCGGTCCTAGGCGGTCCTAACACGGTTTCCCATTCAAGGATCTCCATAGAACCGCGGCGAACAGCGGGAGGACATTGACCACCATCGGGTGACGTCCAATCCGTGGTGTTAAATGTCAACTGTGCGGCTGGTTAATACGTGCTTCGGCGGTTCGTCGTTGAAAGTGCAAGATCGAAGACTTCGTTGTGCGCTGTTTTATGGTATTCTTTGAAGGGACTGGAATTTGTGAAACGAAAGTTGCAACGTGTCGTTCTGCTGTATTAGGAAAATTGTGTTATATATATATTCGACAAGGAGATCGAAGCCTATGATTATTTTGTAGCATTCTTTTTATATAAAGGTCAATCGTTTGATTTTATTTTTGGAGAATCGTATCAGCTTTCTTTGGAGACGCAGTGTTTTTGCCATTTTCAAGCTTCATAACTCGGAGCACCATCGAAGTTAGCAAGGGAATTGTGAGGAATTTTGAGAAGCGCTCAACGAGGAAGAATTTAATATCGGGCAGCTGGAAGTGGCGCGAAGAATTGAATTATTGATGAAGTTCAACCCCCGAGGAAGGTTGAAGTAGTTGAACGATGGCTCTTCTGAGGAACCACCACGACTATCCAGTGTCCACTGACATGGTAACGACCAATTATCCGGGCACAACGAGGGCGTACGATTCCCTCTACCCTTCGCCGTACAACTCGCCGAATTACGACTCCGTGAAGTGCCATTACGGGGAGAATTACGCGGCGAAAGTTGAGCTTACCCCGCGGAAAGAAGTGGAGGCGGTTAATTACGAGGAAGAGGTAGTTTTAAAGTACTCAAGAACTCCGGACTCGTACGAAAGAAGCTCTTTCGGTGTTCTGACACCTGTGACGCCGCAAAGGTAAGATTGTCTTCTTCGTTTCCAGTCGCGTGACCTCGCTGGTCGCCCTCGTTTCCATGTCGCACGTGAAATCGATTCACTGAATGCAATTTCGTCACTGCTTGCGTGAAATTTCGGCTAAGATATCCTGCGCGTGGAATTTCAGGGGTGTATTTTTGTTAATGCTGAGTGTTAAAATTCGATTCCGCCAGGTATGAGCCGCAACACGCGATAAGTCACGCAGCTTCGCCGAGGTCGATGCTGCACGAGGACAACTCTGTGGATTATCACCCTCCAGCCTACTGCTACGAGACCCCTCCTCAGGAGCAGAAATTTCAAGCCCTCGAGAGCAGCGAACCGATGCAGATGATCGTTCAGCCCCGAAGGAGCTCTTGGGAACCTGTCACGCCCGCGCAAGTGAGTAACGGGGTGGAAAAATCCACTCTGCCTTTTATACATTGCAGAGTGCTTTTGCCAGATTCTACTAGAAATACTAGACCATTTCTAATGATCCAAACCAAATAGCCGAATACGTGAATACATATAATATTCGAAAGCTGTTCGCCATGTGAGAAACTATGACAGGCCATCGAAACTTTCGTCTATGCAGAGGGGTGCAACTGAGTTTTTTACCATTTTGAAATTACGGCATATGTAAAAAGAATTTTGCATCGTTTGGTGCACGCCTGATGCAAATCCGATAACAAATAACGATTAATTGCAAACTTCAAACCTGCGCCCATTTTTGTGCAATATTTTATGGTTTGGGCAGCTTTAGATTTGACAAATTCGCGAAAAATAGAAATAAAAACAACTTAAAAAGAGGATTAATGTAGCCACGACTGAAGTAATTCAAGAGCTTTGTAGAAAGCAAAGAAAACTGGATTTTACTATTAAAATAAATTTTTATAATCACCTAATGAATTTTATTGAATTTGCATTAACAATATTTTTATCCGTTCAACTCGGCACCCCCAAGATTAAATCCTGAGCGCGCCACTGAGCAACCCATTGAAATAATTTGAGAAGTGCCTTACCGACTCCTTTTAGAAACAGTTGTCGCCCACCAGCAGCCCCCGAAGAGGACGCCGACGGTCCAGGGACATACCGCCGTCGCCGAGCGTGCTGAAGCGTCGGCGCTTAGCCGCGAACGCGCGCGAGAGGCGTCGCATGAACGGACTAAACGACGCCTTCGACAAGCTGCGCGAGGTGGTGCCCAGCCTTGGCGCGGATCACAAGCTGAGCAAATTCGAAACGCTGCAAATGGCGCAAACGTACATCGCGGCGTTGTGCGATCTTCTTCAGAGACACGACGGAAAATGGCAATGATAGGGCGGAACGAAGGTAGGGTAACGAGCGCGTTAACATGTATTTTGCATAGGCTGAGTTTGAAAGGAAACTAGCGAAGTGTGTTTAAAAATTCTGCCGAGTTTTGGATTGTAATCAGGGAGTATGTGTGTGTATGGGGGGTGTAATAGGGGGTTTGACGAGGGAAATTATTTAAATCTGTCGTATGGTACTGTGGATACAGAAGGGCAGGGAATTTCTAAAATAATGGGTCTGAAGGAAAAAGGGGGAAGGTCTTCTGTGTACTGTGAAAGAATTCGAAAAGTTGTTCAGGATATTCTGCAGAATTTTAAGGATTTTCTTTTTGCAATTAAAGAAATATTGTAGGAAATTGAATGTGGCTGAAAAGGGGGAAGTAACCGCCTTGACTGTGGTAAGTGGTGCTTTTAGGCCTGTCATAGTTAGTTAGTAATAAGTGAAGGAATGAGAGTATTAATTATTTGTGAATTCGTGTGCATTTTTTACGACTTTTGACAATCGTTCGAGACAGTTGTGAACAGCTAATGACTCAAGTAACTTATTTTTAGTCAATAGACCGTGATAAATAGTCCTGTTACGATAGCACGGAAATTACGATAAAAAAGGGCATCGAAGATATTAATTCAAATATGACACCTATCACGTTGTATATATTTATCTGATAAGGTTTCGCTAGTAAATACGGGAATGTAATGAAAATCAGTGATTTTGAAGGACCTACGCAAACATAGTTCTGCTTCAACGATATCCCCACTGCCGTTATAGTAATTGCACGTGTAAGTATAGTTTTTAAAAACTTGTGATAAGTGTATTGTAATCCAGAAATGCAAATTAATTGTAACGTATACGAGTAGAAAGAGCAGCAATCATAATGCAAGTGCAGTAAAGTTGAATTTGCCTAATATGATCGATAGTGGTTTATCCTAATATATGTAACATAATTAGTTGTAATAGCTATCAGGCATCGAGTAACAGATCTCAGAATACCAATCGCTATTGCGCACTGAAACTCAGTTTCCTACCCTCCCTATCCGATAATTGCGTTTATTATTTAATTTTCTACAAGTTTATGTTGCGTGCGCGCGCGCGTGTGTGTCGACAATGAATTAATTTACGTGTGAATTTGTAGTTTTTATTATTAAACATTGTAAATTATCAAAGACGGCTAAACATCCAAAGATGAAAGGAACAGTAGATAATGTTAGATTAAGGGGGTACTCTAGCGTAACTGCCCACTTTTCAACGCCATCTTCGAGAATTTATTTAACAGAAACTATAAGTTTATACTGTCTGGCGTTTTGCCTGCGTATTAAGCTATGTTTGAAGTAATACTCTGATTTTTTTGGACTTTTTTATCGCATATGTACTTCATCAAAAAAATTATTTTCCGTCGGGGGATGGTGTAGGGACGAGATTCTATCTTGTAAAAAATCAATTTTACAGAACGAAAAGAATTGAATTTTTAGTAGAAGTCGAAATTTGTTTGCAAAATGCTGTCATTCTGCAAATTCTTAGCTTTAGGATGCCACCGTGGTTCCAGCCACAGCGACAACCATTATAAACAAAATGAACCATAGTTTCTCCATTTCAAATCGTACCATCGCGCGACGGGAAAGAACTTTATTAAACTATATCTATGTATATATGCGATAAAAAAGCTCAAAAAAATTCCGAGTATTACTTCAGACATACCTTAATATGCAGGCAAAACGCCAGACAGTATAACCTTATAGTTTTTCTTAAATAAATTCCCGAAGATGGCGTTGAAAAATGGGCAGTTACACTAGAGTATCTACCGGGTAAGTCCACCCTCTTAAGTTTGTGTAGTGAATTACTATTAAACAAGTCGAATTACTGTACTCTGTACGTTCATATCGCGGCACTGTTATATTTCAATGTAAGTAAGACAATAATTTATTTAATGTACATGTACTGAATAATTAATCAGAGGCACGCGGGGAAAACAAAAGTAATATAAAACATTTGGTGCCATTATGATTGTAATTTCTCAGAATGTATTATGATAAGTATTATGATAAGCTGTTTTAAATAGGTGTTTAAATAAACGATTGTAGATAATTTTATTTGTCCCGTAGCTAGTCAAGAATATTAACAGAGGAGTTAAGTAAGTTTAAGACAGCATTCTTTTGAGCCGTCCATCGATAGAACCCGGCGTAAAGCCAAAGAACGATTTTGTATCGAAAACAAGGCCTAAGCGATAACTATAAGTAGGTTAAAAGTCTTTTAATACTTTTAGTCACACAAAAAAAACCGGTGTCTTAAACAATTCACGCGGCTTTGTAAAATATTGTAAATAAAGCATGGTACACATGTTCGAATATAAAATTCACTGTTTTCTCCCCACCCCCTTCAGCATAAAAGTACTTTCTTCGACGTTCAACTAAAAACTCAATTTTTACGAATTATCTCTCTTCAGTTTTGCTGCAAGTTCTAAGTTTACGATTTTGAAATTAATTATCAAAATTAATTATTCAACACATATTTCCGTAGTTAATCAATCTAAGTACTTGCATTCACGTTTTATGGCACACCGAAGTTGTCGTTACCAACTATCAACATACAGCAAATGAAGGATAAGTTCGCTGAGGAAAATTAAAAATTCCCCAAAATATGCAGCTGGTTAAAAGAGAGACGATGTTCGAAAGGGTGCTGGTGAAGGTTCCTGAACTTCAAATAGTTTCAGCAGGAAAACAAACGGCCCCACAGCATTCATATGGTGGAAAGGTATGACAGTGATCGCGGTAACCCTTTTCCATTCGCCAAATTGGCAGGATCGGCAGAGAAATGTCGGCTCGGAGGAGCGTGGGCGGACAGCGGCACGTGCCTCACAATAGAGCTCGTTAGCGGTTTCGCATGAGTCTCTTGCTCCGCTTTTTCACCGAACGGTGATCCACCTTTCCGCCGTAAATAAGGATTCCCTCCAATCCCAGATGTCCGATAATTAGCGATCATTAATTACACGAGCGGACGTGTGCCGCGGCCGATATTCTTGATAAAAATTACCCCAGAAGATCCCTTGCCCCGATACGTTCAGTTCCTGCAGGCATTCCCGTGGATTTCTTATTCCGAATGCAAAGCACTTTTATTCCCTCGTCGACGAAACTACGCGCCGCGTATTATTACCTACCGATGTTTGCGAAAGCGTTGGATGTCGTCGACTTTAAGGGATGTTTTCGTATTTAATTCTATTTAGAACACAAAGGTTCGTCACTTTTACGACTGACAAAGCTTCTGGGCAGGGTGACGAATAAATTTTTGCGTTGCTCGTGACAAACATAGGGCATTTTATTAACCGAATATAATATTTGCAATATTGTGTCATAAAAATAGAAACTTGAAATAACGTTTCTGTTCTAGGATTAACCCTTCGTGGCACTATGGGGTGTATCGCAACTCAGACAATTTTTTGTTCTTGACAATATTTCTGTAAATTTGTAGACCTAATATTAGGCGAATTCCACTTGCGCTCAAAGCGCCCGCAACCCCCTAGATGTCCATTACATATCGCAGCTGCGGCGAGCGATTTGAAAATGTAGTGAATTTTAACAAAAGAACTCGCTTTTTTCCGCAACTATTTTTTCAACTACAAATTTCATCATATTAAAATTTGCATTTCTAGAAAAAGACTATTAGAGAGTTAATGGTCTTAGCCTACTTATTGTTAGTATTAGGAATCTAAGTATTTGTCTAAAAATTATAAAATTCCTTTAGTTATACCCTCCTGTCTCATTTTTAATAGTGTAATTGAAGCTCCGTCGAAATTGCAATTGGTTGCTTGAGTACTAAAATTGGGAATGATACCAAGAAATACCTAAACGAGTCCACGAGGATTACTGTTTTGTAGTTTGGACCATGCTGGCGTGAAAGATCGCCAGCGGCACGAATTTTACCTGAAACGGATATTGGATACAATTTCGAAAACGACCACTTTTGGTCACGCCCAAAATATCGGAGCCAGTACTCGGTCAAATCTGTCTCACGAGATTCCCTGCCCTTTTCTCTTCGCTCAATCTCGATGGCTTGTAACAAAGAATTGTGTCAGTCCACGAATTTACCATTGTATTCCATTGTCACATCTCACTCCTCCCGCTGATTCGATTGCACGGAACGTTCGCGCGTTTGTTCGACTGACACCGAATCGAATGCCGACGAAGTCTTTATTGAAACGTGAAGAAGAATTTGTGTCCAATTGTTTCTGCATTAGGAATAAAGGAAATGCCATTATTATCGTCTATAAGAACATAATCGTCCACATAATGTGTACGTTGCAATAACTTATAGATTACAATAATATTACAACAGTTTTTTTAATAAATAATTGGCTAGAATTTGTTTTGACACTCATCCATATTAGCACTGGAGAATAAACTAGAGTAAGTATTGCAACACTCATATTTGCACGATCACGGTTGCGAGATTGTATAAAAAATTGCTATGAGTACTATGTAATCTGAAGATAATGAAAGAGATAAGATTGACGTGAGAAAAGATCGTGATTACAGATATGAATGCGATAAGTGACTCACAGCTATTTCAAAGTAACTTCCGTTAATTCACGAGTGAGTGGCGTTTTGTTAAGTTTTTATAAAATATCAATTTATAAGACACACAGGCAGTGGCGCGGTATTTGAGTATTCGAATGTTACGAATAAACTTGGAATATTTGAGTATTCGAATGTTACGAATAAACTTCGAATATTTGAGTATTTGAATGTTACGAATAAACTTCGAATATTTGAGTATTCGAATGTTACGAATAAACTTCGAATATTTGAGTATTCGAATGTTACGAATAAACTTCGAATATTTGAGTATTCGAATCTTACGAATGAACTTCGAATATTTGAGTATTCGAATGTTACGAATAAACTTCGAATATTTGAGTATTCGAATCTTACGAATGAACTTCGAATATTTGAGTATTCGAATGTTACGAATAAACTTCGAATATTTGAGTATTCGAATGTTACGAATAAACTTCGAATATTTGAGTATTCGAATGTTACGAATAAACCTCGAATATTTGAGTATTCGAGTGTTATTATTCGAATACTACTCGAATAGTATGGTGTGAAGTGGGTCAAAATTAGCTCACAAGATTTCATCCTGACAAATGAACCTAAAGAACTTGATTTATAATTCACACCATACTATTCGAATACTTAAATATTCGAATACTTAAATATTCGAATACTTAAATATTCGAATAGTATTCGAATACTTGGATATTCGAATTATATTCGCCAAATAATTGAGCAACTGAAGTATTCGAATATTCGAATACCGAAAAATTCGAGAAATAGTCCCAGCCCTACTGCACAGAGGCACTAGTGAACTAATTTTAATTACTATATTATTCAGTAAAAACGAAGAGGTACTTATACAGAACGTTTCAGAATGTTAGTTAGGTTCACTTCTTAGACACTGACTTTTAAGATGTTCAATTTTCTAGCTTTTATACCAGCAATTCGCAATTACACTTGCAATTTTAACAACTTCACGTTGCTATTTACATTTCCAAAGAAACTCAATTGTACCATAAAATTTTAAGAAACATTCTTTTCTGTATAATTAAAAGACTGAATATCCCAGGACTGACTCCATTACCTATTTCAATTATTCTGTTTCACATTTCAAATTATATCTGCGATTGCATTTCTAAAACACCCCCACTACCAATTTTCCTAATAAGAGAATTATTAGAAAGTCAAGCCTCACTTAACGAATTACAGTGTTGTAATTAGGTGTAACGCTGGAATAATGGAAGAGAACTCTGGCAGACGTAAGAGCTGCGACGAAAGGGCGGTTTCAGGGTTAAACTCGTCTACGGCCAATAATTCTCCAACAGAAATTACATCCTCATTACTGGGACGCGGTGTTCGATAACGAAGCGTAGCTGCGGGCCCCAAGGGTCTGGTCCCAAAGGAAGGACAATTCGTTCCAGGGTAGGAGAGAGAGCGCGTCGGAGCGAAAATTTTGTGACACCTTCGCTACCCTTATGGTGTCAAAGGCAGCACCCCTCGACAGGATTACGATTCCAGCCACCTGACTCCGTGTCGAAAGATTCTGCCACCGCTCCTCGGAACGACCGCAGAACTCGTTAACCCCTTTCCTGATTAAAACGCTCGTTGACCATAGAGAAGGGATTTCTTACGAGGAACTATGTCGGCCGCGACGCCTCGGTGAAACAGCGCCGCCAAAATTCGTCTCGCGAACTCCCATGGCGCCGTGTTTCGTGGGACTAGGAAGGATAAGAGTGCCGAGAAATATCTTGTGAAAGAATTTCGACATTGTGAACGCAAAAGGGTGAGTTAAACTTTTGGTTCTTTACTTGAGGGATTGAAGTTCTATTCTGACGATCTTCCTATTTTCTTGTCACAAGTAGAATACAAAGGACGCAGAATTTTGCGAGAGCAAAGTCATCGAAAGGGCAAAGCTATAGAAAGAGCGTTAAAAATTAAATTGCAAAAGGGTAGGGTGAACTTCGCGTCTTTCCGAGTTTCACCTTTTTGAGATTTCCATAGCGAGAGGCCACTAAAAACGGCAGAACACCACAGCCTTTTGGCACTGAGGCCCTTCTTGCATCCAACAATACGTACAATTGTTTAACGGAGTGATGTAACTCACTTTATCAGCATAGTTTCTATTCTTTTGCCAGTTTTCGGCCAATAAAATGATATAGACTACCTATAATTTTTTCAAATTTCCAATTAGACCATGTTATAGCTCGCGAAATACCCAGCATTCTCCATACTGAACATTTTTTTCTATCTCCGTTAGTTTCCGAAAAATTTACGTAAGCAAACTTTCCAATTTTATGACACCTTTCACCCCCTGGACACGATTATCAGCTGATAGAAAGAGGCAGGTATTGAATAGTGTTTAACACTCTACTTATATACCAAATTTCATGAAAATTGGAGACATCATCACGATCATGTGATCCGCGAAGGTGGCGCCATATGAGCCTCCTAAATGTCTATCAGAAATCCAGATCTACTAAAGTTGAAAACTGTCCTACTAGAATAATCCTAGTCGTTACATACGGCACGTTAATAATTAGGTATAATTTAAGAAAACCCCAAGCATACCTTTTTAGGTTATTTCCACTAGCTCGGCCTGTTGTCACTATTCTTATTGCGTGTATCAACGAGAATTTCGTTTCTTTCTGCTCAGCTATCTACATCTACTATTACGCTCCCCTCTTAAGTCTCTCGTGCGATGCCAGGCCTCTCACACCGCGACGGTCGGTGAAATTGCGGCTCGATTAGCGTGATCATATGCAATAATACGTACTATTCGGTTACATTATGCTGATGGGCGCATTCAATGAGCGCGTATGCGCTAGGAAAGAAAGGGATCGGGAGCCGAAATTACGGGATACGGGTAGGTTCTCGGTTATGTGCGGCGAATGGTTGCCAGTTGGATTTTAGAAAAAGGCGCTAAGCCAAAACCGCATCTTAGCAAAACGCAAAGAGTCCACGAGGCCCCCCTTTCAACGTGGCGTATATTCTCTCTTCCATTACGTCCTCGCCTTTCTTTCACGCTTTCCTCGTCATCGCTCGGGCCGGCCCTCTCGTGTAATCATACTTCTCCGATGCGCAGCGTCAGTTGCGCCAAAATAAGAAGCTAGAAAGAGTAGGGCAATGATGTTCGCGTGCCGACCATTGAAACCGATGCCCGCGGGCAGCTGATTTCTATGATTCGCAAACCGCCGTTCTCTTCGCTCCTTTTGGGCAAGCGTCTTTCTGATGAATCAACCCTTTAGTAGTCCCGTGGGTTATAATTGCCATGTATTATTGTCTCTATTAATGGCTGCGAGAATCTTTTAGCTAACAACTAAAACGACATAAATCAGTTCAAGTGGCCAAGATTGCCATTCGTGGGACTATTTACGCCATTAAATATCTCCTCATCTACATTTGTACGCTTATTTAAACAAAAAGACGCTTATAAATTTCTATTAAAAAAGAATTATTTCTATTCGATAATAATAATTTCACTTCTTTTTTAATAATAATAATAATTTCACTTCTGTTTTAATAATAATAATTTCACTTTTTTAATAATAATAATAATAATTTCACTTCTTTTTTAATAATAATAATTTCACTTTTTTTTAATAATAATAATAATTTCACTTCTTTTTTAATAATAATAATTTCACTTCTTTTTTAATAATAATAATAATTTCACTTCTTTTTTAATAATAATAATAATTTCCCCTTTTCTTAAATAATAATAATAATTTCACTTGTTTTTTAATAATAATAATTTCACCTTTTTTTAATAATAATAATAATAATTTCACTTCTTTTTTAATAATAATAATTTCACCTTTTTTTAATAATAATAATTTCACCTTTTTTTAATAATAATAATAATTTCACTTCTTTTTTAATAATAATAATAATTCTATTAGATTTCTATTAGTATAGAACAGAATAGAAATAATACCAACGTGATAAATAAAATTTAGTATTAAACTGACTTGTATCTAGAATAAACGACATCGACGAGGATACGTTTTTATTAGAACAATTATCATCGAATCATGTACCATCCAATTTCGCCAGACTGTCGAACCATATGTCTCATTGTTCATAAATTGTTGCCTCGATATCGGCTTCTTCGGGCTGTAATTGCTTACCGCGTGTCGCTGGATACGTACCTTCGTATTATCGACACGGCACGCGCCTTGTCCGAAATATGGCGAACAGATGACCGCGATGGACACCCCGAGAACTGTAGGTGCATTCACGTAGGCTGCATCTCGGCTGGAATCGTAACCGGGTATCACTGGCGGACGATGAATAAGCTTCGTGCAGCAAGTGTTCTGGACACGATCGGGCAAGATTGACGGAGGAACGGTGCGCGACAGCTTGCTCCTGACGTTTTATTCCCTTTGTGGCTTTTCTTTGATTTTTCGTGCACCCAAGTCGCTAGCCTTTTGCTACACGAGCCTTCTGTAGATACTACTATCGAGCACTCTGCCGCGTCATTTTAACCCTTTGCCTTTTACGGGGCTTTTAATTGTATGCGCCAGAGTCGACGCAACTGAGGGGTGGAAATACGTTGATAAAAGGGAGAATTAAACCTCGATATGGTACTACTTCAAATGACCCTATTATCTATTCTCAATAATTCCTTTAACTACGTGCCTTAGAGGACTATAACTTCAGTTACATGGAACTAGAGTTACTAGAGTATACACAATGATTTCAGAAGAATGTTTAAAATAGGAAAGTAAGGGGTTCTGGCACCCCCAGAAAGAAAAAGGACAAAGGAGATTAATATAACCACGACTGAGTAACTTTTAAAAAGAAAAGAAACTGGATGTTATTCTTTAAATAAATTTTCATAATCACTTAATGACTTTTATTGAGTTTGCATTAAAAATATTGGTAGTTATTTAGACGTTTTCTGTCCACACCGATTTCAATGATTTTTGGATACGTTGTTGGGGACACGATTCTGAACAACTTTTTCCTATACATGTTACCGCCGCTCGACCTTCGTTTCCGAGATATTCGCGAAAAACTGCTGCTACTACACAATGTATTCTGCCGTGTACCCACGCGTCCGTGGCAGCGTACGCGCCAGCATGGGACAAAACAAATGACAAAACTGACCTTCGTTTCCGAGATATTTGCGAAAAACTTCGTTTGACTTATTCCGACGCAACGCATTCCACTTTCCACAACGCATCCGCAAGTTTCTGGTTCAAATCTCTAAACTCACATCAGTTCGCTATCACGTTTTACGCGCCCCCTGCACTAACCTAATTGGAAAGTGGAATGCGTTGCGTCGGAATGAATCAACAGAAGTATTTCGCAAAATCTCGGAAACGAAGGTCGTGCGGCGGTAACATGTATAGGAAAAAGTTCTTCAGAATCTTGATCTTGCTAACATATCGAAAAATCATTGAAATCGGTGAGGACGGAAGACTTCTAAATAATTACCAAAATATTTTTATCCCATCAACTCGCCTGCCCCTAGGATTAAATCCTGACTGCGCTAGTGCTGGATTTTGATAGTACATACCCAAGGGTTTCGGGTTCAGTAAGTTAACAATTAGAAAACGTCGCGAGGCAACAAGCTGACTAGTTACAAAAACGATTTTTAACCATCGACTTGTGACAGCGCTCTGCCAGGCAATTAGAGGGTAATTAATCCCCTGCACCTCGTTTATGGTAGCCGACCACCGACTACGGTCACGCTTTGTCGGTCAGGATGTAACCGATGCAACAGATGACACTGGCTTCTCGATGGCACCACCCAGCCTATCACTACGCCAGGGATACCGCATTTATTCTCCGCCCCGTAGACTCGTGCCATGTGGCAGCGGTCCCCCTCGTCCACGTGGAGCCATCTTCCGACACGTCATCGGTACAGTTAATTTACGATCGCGCCGCTTCGCCCCGAACGGACGAGTCCTCTGACTCTGCCAAACCGAGAGACGATCGAGCGATTTACAAATATTACAGCTGTCCCAATTTCAATCCACCATCCACCGAAAACAAGCCCCACAACGGAGGCGACCTTCCGCGAACATTCCGCACTGTGAGACGGTTCGGAGCGCGGAACAAACGCGTGATCTCGTCGAGGTTAAGTCCCGTGTACCCCGAGCCAAGTACCTACCGTACACCGAGGGGCATCGACGCAAGTCTTTATCCTGGCTCTGTCCGGCAGCACGTCGCAACAATGTCGTCGAGAGTAGTATTCGCGGCTGCGCTCGCGACGATTTCTCGAGGTTCGACAGGAAACGTCCATTAGCCTGGCGGGCAGAAGAGGATTTATGGCACAGTGGCCGTCTCCTCTACTTTTTTCCTGGCCCTCCCTCTGCCCTGTTCCCGTTTATCCGACAATTGCCGTGGTATCAGCGAGAGGCAGAGGCGGCAAGGTTTTTCGCAACGAGGCTCCCGAATCGTCAGGTAATTTTACAGCGAAGCCGGCATCGCCACCCGTCATAAAAGACGATCGCCCAAAAATCCTCCAGGTTAGGCTGGGCTAAGTGAAGTACCGTGTACGACCACGCGCCGCGATCGCTGCTGCTATCTGTCGATCTTTGACGAGGTACAAGCGTGGCGAAGCAGTACCAGCGGGTGGAGTCGCGTGATGTAGATTGATCGGCTGGAAACGGTCTTCTGTGTAAATGCCAACGGTGCTGCTTCGAGGAAAAGCAGCAGTAAGGCAGTGACTAATTTCGAAGATTGACAGTGAGGAATTGCGTGGCTTATTTTTTGCCATTAAACTCCGCCGATCGTATTGGGGAAGGATGATCTGGTAAAACTATGGCGTGGAATAATATAGTGCTCGAGATGGGGGACCATTCGACAAGGAGACGATCTTTGTTGCGATGATAACGATGTCTCTCTAGTTCTTACGCGCCACGGATTAAATTTAGAAAGAACATAAATCGGAAAAGGAATCGGCAAGAATTCTAGATCCCCCCATTTCACCGTCGACACACAATTTAGGTTATAGAAACTCTTCGCTCCACGGGTAACCTCGCGTCACTCCGCCCGTTTCTGCTCTTTAATCTTTTCGGTAATTATACAGAAGAGAGCACACCTCGCCGATTTTGATGATTTTGAAATATGATGCATCATTATTCTGAGCATCGTTACTCATAAAAATATTTTGGTATTTATTCCGAATCAGCTACGTTGATCCCCCATCCGAGGTATCGGTATAAATAGGTTTGGGGGTAGATTCGGTGGGCGGGAGCTAGGTGTACGTAGGTCAAGCTGATGTGTAAAACAAATATTTAACAATCATTTTTTATTAACATCTCGGAAACTAATGTATACCCGAAGTTAAAATTTTATGTTTGGGGTCTGCACTACATACTAGGGTTGGGACTGTTTGTCGAATTTTTCGGTATTCGAATATTTGAATACTTCAGGTGCTCAATTATTTGGCGAATATAATTCGAATAGCCAAGTATTCGAATGCTATTCGAATATCCAAGTATTCGAATACTATTCGAATATCCAAGGATTCGAATACTATTCGAATATCCAAGTATTCGAATACTATTCAAATATTTAAGTATTTGATTACTATTCGAATATTTAAGTATTCGAATACTGATGTATTCGAATAGTATGGTGTGAATTATAAATCAAGTTCTTTAGGGCCGGTATTCATAGTCGCTACATATTCTTAAGCAAATGCTTAAGCAATCGGCATCCTTTACTAGCCACTGAGTTATGTAGGGGAGAGTTGCCAATATCGCACTGATCACTTATATCCTCATCAATGTCTAAATAATTAATGAATATAAACGACGTACATATTCAATAAATTATGTCGTCCTGAAGAAGAGCTTAAACATCTAATAGTAGGTGCCAAAAACATCAAGCTACAATCTTAATATATAAAGCAGAAAGTGTTTGTGTTTGTCTGTCGGCCAAAAACTTTGGAACGGTAACCACTGCGGTCACGAAATGTGCCCTAGCTCATTATGCGTAGCTAATCCAGATGAATGTGACTATTTTCACAAAAAAATAAATAAATTTTTTTTTTAAAAATCAGAATCTATATTCGGGCGAAGCCGAGTAGTAAAGCTAGCATCCAATATTAACTTGCGTTCAAATTAGTACCAAATAAGAAGTATAACGTAAAATATATCGAAGCTATTTTTGCGTGTATCTCTGAAACAAAGGTCGAGCGGCTGTAACATGTGTAGGAGAAAGTTCTTCAGAACCATGCCCTCCGACAACATGTCTCAAGGCCATCAAAATCGACGAAGTATGCCTTCTACTATTTATATAAATACCATTTTTCAGTACAGCTGACACCAGCGCGCGTGAAAGCTATGTAAACTCACCCTTTTCACATCTATCCACCAAAGGGTCACGCCGAGAAATCGTAGCCGCCCGGGGCCAGTCTCCGCCCTAGGGGAGAGCCGTTCAGCGTCCCGCGGAGCGCGTCACGTTTGCTAATTCAGCAACCGATACCTGTCCTGCGACTCCACGTAGAGCTTGTCGCCGGACCGGGAAGTCGAGATGTCGTTATTTTGTTATAAATAATAATGGGGGTAGGGAGCAGGAAGAAGAGGGACAGGGCAGGCATTATTCCCGGCCCCGCGGCCGCCCGCAAGGGGTAACAGAGGGTAAACAGGCGAACTGGCGGCCAGCTAGAAATTATCCTGTACGAATACGAAGAGCAGTCGAGGCAAATCACCGAGGCGTGACCGAAGAGGGGGGCAGGCTGGCGCAATTGCGGGGCCACGTGCCGGTCGCGTGGCGTGGACCCAGCGATCGGGACCCGATGCGACGGACGGACGGGCACGTCGGGGCGCAACGCCACGCACAATGTCGAGTAATGTCCTATTCCGGTGTGTCATGTGCGAGAAGATAGCCGAGGCCAGCAGAGCACGACGGCACGCGACCGGGACCATCTTCGACGCTTC
This sequence comes from Andrena cerasifolii, assembly GCF_050908995.1. Classification (NCBI taxonomy): domain Eukaryota; kingdom Metazoa; phylum Arthropoda; class Insecta; order Hymenoptera; family Andrenidae; genus Andrena; species Andrena cerasifolii. The sequence goes on along the minus strand of NC_135119.1, from coordinate 20,539,328 downwards.
CCTCCGTGCCGCTCCCCCTTTCCCTCTCTCCCGCGTGGAAGGAGTAATCTACGATTAAAGTAACTGGAGTCCGGTGAATGTTGCGTTTGGCGGGAAACGTGGCATCGCATGGTAGCTTTGATCCTGCGGAGATGCGTTTTTGGGATTTTCTGTGGGTTTCTCGTGCTGGTGGTTGTGAAGTAGGGGCCAGAGGAGTCTATTGGGAAATACTGTGAGAGCGCCATCTACTAAAGTAGGCTCTGTAATTGGGTCAATCGCGTTACAGAACTGGTGTCACACAAGTGCTGAAACAGTGCAATTAATGTTTTTGTCATTAAATTATAACTGGTGTAAATAAAAAACTCCCAAAATTGAGATTTCTCTTATTTATAATAAGTTCCTTTTCATCTGAGGCTTTGCTTTCGAGATAATCGACGTTGCATATTCCCCGAGTACCTACGTGTGCACTTAACACGTGCACTTCACGTGTCGTTTGCAAATAGCACGAATATCAATCGTGTAATGTTGATTCCTTATCAATATTATGCGCTATTATCTATTTCTGTCTGCTTAGAGTGGGTTTATAAATGGAAATAAGACATAAAGCTAAAAAAATAAATCCTCAAATGAAAAAAAATTATTCTATATTTTCGACTCATTTTTCCTGCAGAATTACCCTCTCCTCGGTTGTGCCATCAATGTTGGGACACCCTGTATAAGAGCTCAAACTATCGCTGGCAACGTACTTAGGTGCGGAAGACAAATCCTCGTCGAATAAGCCGCATCGTCAACCAGAGTTAAATGCCGTACCTTTATTAGGTACTTTTGAATAAAGGCACGTTTGATGGCAAAGGCTTAACACATGAAACATCGTGACCAGACGAAATTACGTATTCGTTGTTCTACGTTTAGAATTTATTGCTGGTAACGGGACGATGATGACCGTGTGATTATCGTAAGTATCGTCCTCTGTCTCTTTCCCTACACATGCCCCGTCTTCCGCGTTTTCATCGCTATCAACCTATCGCTACGAGCCGTGTGATTTACATGTTTTTTCCACCCGCCATAGTATTTTCAACGAGCCCCTGTGTCAAACGATATACAACTGCGATTAGAAATACGACCTTTCTTCTCATTATAACTGCATAAAATTCGTGACAGAGCGTAGCAGGCTTATAGTTATTGATCAAAGTTTCGGTTACTTAAATAGTTGAGTTCGATGAATTTCGATTCAAATTTTTTAATTCATCCCCAGGTAACAGAATCTTGGCAAGAATATTTTTATGGTATCTTTCAATTTTAATTCATAATTTTTCAAGAGAATAAACGAATTGTGTGTGCTCGATAGATATAGCGATAGTTATATAGGTATTCTGGACTTATGTGTTTCTAGTGACTGCTAACACTCGAGTAACACTCGGGGCTGGATATTACTATAATCCAATAATAAATCAAAATTAATGGAATGGCGACAGGAAAGCTGAGCACAAAGGCAGATGAATATATTCCTGAAGCTTCCTAACGGTAGACACGATCGTAAGACTGATTACAAAACAGAGATTAATGTGAAATCAGCTAGGCTGCACAATAATCCTGGAAAACTGTCGGACCATTATAACACACGCGTGATTACAAAACACAAGTGGACGAGCGTCGATTACATTATAACGGTGTCATCTCTTTTACACATACAAATGCTCATCATATTTCTATTCCTAGTGAATATAATAATGTCTGCAGTCGGTGGCGGATTTAAGAAAAAAGGCCCAGGTGGCAAGCGTTCTGGGACAGTCTGTATACATAATAGAATTGCAAATAAATTTACGCGCGTGCTGTATGAAAATTATGGGAAACAAAAAAAAATATTGTATTTGGATAAAATCATAAATTGTTTTTGGAACATGGGATCCTGGGGGAGGGGGATATTGCCCGTTAAATCCGCCACTGTCTATTGTTAACTATATTCTTAAAATTCAGGTTCAAATACTTTCTAAACAGAAATGTATAGGTATAGTGCTCAACACTATTTTTTGCTGAATATATGATTATGTATATATTAATTGAAATATAAATGCCCAAGAAAACGCATATACAATAAGGGTGTTTCCGAGCCGAGCCGAGTACCCCTAAAAACCGAGTAGCTCGAATTTTTTTGGGGCGGCTCGAATATATTTGGAGTAGATCGAAATTTTTGAGCAGACCGACTGTGTCGAGTAGCTTGAAGCTTGAAACTTGGACGTTTCGGGCAATACGAATGTTTCGAATATTTTAGGTTATGAAGAAAAAAGTAAGGAGGAAAGAAAGATAACATAAAGAGAAGTGTATGAATACTTTCATAAATACAGAAAAAAAAGAGAAAAAAAGAAAGATTTGAATTTACTTATTTTCAAAAGTTACAGAATATTTTCATTTACAGCTTATATTTTAATTATTCACATTACTTATTGAGAACCATTATTTACATTCCTGTAGATAAACGTAACCTAAAATATTCGAAACACAGGGGTGAGCGGGGACAAAAGTAGTCCCAAATACTTGTGGACTTGTGGACTCGCCGCGCGACTTGATTCCCAGCATTTTGATTTATAACTATCACCCAGTCGTTGCGTACTCGTGGGTAACGACCCGTGGAAACGCCAAGGAGAGGATGTCGCCGATGGAAATACCCGACTACGTGCGTGCATTCCAATGAGCCTGATGTATTTCGACCGTTACAGACGGAACGGCTGCCCTCGGTGGAAGCTAATCTACCAAATCTCCCGCCAAAACAGTGCATCCCCGCTGGAGCGTGACGTCTCAGCTTACATAAACGACTCCCTAACACCGGGGCATCATAACTTCCCCCTTAAGTGCGTCACTAGTCGAACCGATTTTTTCATTACTTTGATTGAAATCCTGCAAATTAATATACCTGTACAAAACAGTTTGGATACCATTTTTTAGCGGGCATTCAGTGTCAAAATTAAAGTCCTTAGCAGCACCTTGGGAGGAGATCCTCGAGCGTTCCTCCCAATTTCAGATTGAGATCTTTAGAGGTACTTAAGGGGAGGTTCCGGTCTAAAAGTCGATTTTTTTTATTTCATTTTTAGAATGTTCGATCTTTTAGGAATGCGCGTTTAAAAGGATTTGTTGAAATTCGTAAAATTCCCGAAGTTATAGGCATTTGAGTAGCGGCAAATGCATGGGTAACCCCCGGCTACTCGGCACTCACGTAAAACTTTAAAGGCGGTTTTCTCGAAACAGTGTTCTCAAAACGGTGGGACCTGTATCTCCAAAAGTTATTATCCGATTCGACTGAAACTTTTTTTACTTTGAAGAATATACTTCTGGTTAGGAGGGAAACTAGAAAAGAAATACAAAAATTGAAAATTTGTAATTTTCAAAGGCGTTGAAAGGACGAAAAATATAGGGGGAAAGTGATTTCAAACTTCAAGTGTCGTTATTTTCTTAAAAAATGTCATTTTTGGATTTGTTTCTGCCCCCCCCCCCCAGCCAGAAGTATATTCTTCAAAATAAGAAAAGTTTCAGTCGAATCGGATAATAACTTTTTGGAGCTACAGGTCCCACCGATTTGGATGAATTTTTTGACGCCTTGACTTTAACGACTCCCCAGTGCCGTCTGCAATGATTAATTATAAAACAAAAAATATATTTCTGTAGCTTAAGACATCCTTAATACAATGCAAAAAGTTCCATTAAATTCTATACAGTAGTTTTCCTTTAATTAATTCCTAAAGATCACCTATTTTTTTAGCTCTAGACCGGAAGGTCCCCTTAACAAATTTGGAGGCCCCCTTATATGGGGCGATCACTTCAACGCAATGTATATATCACCTCATTTGCTGCAACAACGACATAACTGAAAATTCGCGATTTTTGAAAAAACGGGTTAAAAAGTTTTGTTACACAACAACCATGGTGAGCGATGTACCTTTAGTTCAATCTCGATCATCACTCGATCGTCAGTTTTCTCCTGCTTTCTCTCTCTTTCGTTAAGCTTCTTCTCTATCTCGCTATCTCTCTTTCGCTAGCTCTGATCCGCGACCGCCACTGCTTCTCACCTTTCCACTGTTTCCTTTCTTTCCTTCCTCTCGGACATACATGCACGTAAACACTTAGTAATATCATTACTACCTCAAAAACTTTAAAATTCAGCAAATTTGTATGGTACTCCCCTCTATCCTAATGCCCTAAGCACGTGCTTATTTTGTTTATTGGCTAATCCAGCACTGGTTCCTCCCAGGTTTCAGTAACCATTAGCGTAGAGATAAGGCGCACATATCGAATTTAATAGTCTGCACTAAACACCGTATAGCATTGACTTCAGTATCTTAAAAAAGTTCAAAAACAGATGCAATTTTGTAATAAAAAGAAAAGCGAATAGAGTAATTTGAGGCCTTGGTCTGTCAATGAAGGTCCTCTAAAGATATATGTACATTTAAAAGTGTGCAAATTCCTATAGTTGTTAATACAGTAAAATGTGCATGCTGCCTGCCACAAAAATCATTGCTATTGATCAGAGGCTTGTTGCGGACGTAGCAACGTACAGCCCGGAGTCGTTCTTATTCATCAAAGAGAAGGAATCGCTCTAATTAATCCGTCTGCCATCTTCACACGTCGCTGGGCACACCTTGCCTGTAATTATGCTACTTGTACGAACTTTAAATTACCCTCGAGCCGACACACGCCCTGCATTATACACCACTTATCTACGCACGCGTGTCTGGCACACTTATGCATGCGTGACGATGATTAAATTAACGGCTGGCTGATTGATAAACGTGGTCGTCGATTGGCTCGTACTAGAACTGACCAGGCTTATTATTTCCTCGTGTGTGAATATCAAACACTTCAATGATATACTTGTAATTTTACAGGCCTAATCAGGAGAACGTTCGACCTATTTTATGCTTCAAGTGTTTTACTAGCCCTTGTGTTTATTCTAAAATGGCATTGTCACATATATTTCAATTTTTAGCGTTATCAATTTTAACAGTTTATTTTTTCGCCATTTTAATTACTGGTTAAGTATAATGCATTGCAACTGAGGTAATATGTATTGATTTTTTAATTTTCGCTCATTTAGTCCCACTTAATATTTTTTCATTATAGTTACCTACTCTTTTTTCGGGATATTTATTTAATGCGGTTCCTTGATATGAAGATTTACAATTTATAGGACTGTAAGCGTTGAGGTGTTGGTGGTGAATCATTGGGAGACCATCGAAGCAAGTAAGCTCAGTTAGTAATTACCGCTTCGAGCAATTTCCACAGAGATTGTAGCATTTATCAACATCACGGCCAATCACTCCCCCATCACAAAACGTCAACCCAATCACGCCTCGAAAAACGTTAGGAGCATTAATGAAATATCGATAAATCTCCTCATTTGTTACAGGAAACGCCGAAGCCCAGTCAATTTGTATTAGGAACGTTTCACCTTTTCGAAGCAATCACTCCTCGTAAAGCGTTCGGCGGTTCTTTTACCATCTATAAGGGAATCAGCAATTCGCATTGGCGGTTATTCAATATTCACTGAAGCTTTTATTCCACACATTTATGCGAAAGTAGGAAACTTATATTTTCTTGAAAAAAGAACCCTAAAATTGACCTACTTTTTGGAGTGATTTGAAGGGAGGATACATGTATTCTGGTTTAACAAATTTAAAGTCTAGGTTTGGGTTAGGTCTGGGTTAGGTCTGGGTTAAGTTAAGTTTCCTTCAATTTTCCTCTTATTGTTAGTAAAATAAAAGAAATACATAAAAATTACAGCTTGCTTTCTCTTCTATATTCACCCTAATTCCAATCCCTTAAATAATGCCAATTAAAATAATAATTCTAACTTCCATATTTTAATAATAATAATAATAATATTTATTTTACGGGACAAGCCCATTACAACAAGTATGTGCAGTACAGTAATTTGCACAGACAATATAGGAACAAACACCGTGTTCGAATCAGCAAAAAACAAGTAAAAATATATTTAGAAGGAGTATAAAGAGTTCGGCGTGCCGATCAGACGTAGGTCTGGGTTACTCTAAATAATGCCATCAAGAACCAAGGCTTTCTGAACGTTCTGCTTAAAACTAGAGAGGGAATCGGCAAAAAAATCAATGTTTCCACGATACCTGTTCGCGAGATCGCATATTCTCTGCAGGGGATCCGTATTTTACCTTAAAATATCTGTTAAAAAACACACGACCCTTCGGAACATTGATTTAACTGTTAAACCCGAACCTTTACAACAGACTTAAATTATCAGTATCAAAATTTACCTTAACACAGAAATCAAACGATTTAAAAGTCGAAAGTTCAGTAAACAACATTTATCGACAGAAGCGAGCAGTTCCATTGGATCCGCGGTGCCCACAGTTATTCCGCTCGCCCGGTTAGAAGGCAAGTACTTGGAGCGCGCGCCACCAGATCCGAGCTATGTTTCTGTCTCTCACACGTCAAAGGCAACGAGCAAAACGAAGACATCAGAGATCGAGGGATGAGGTCAGGCGAACGGTATAATGGGGATAATCCTTCGGTGGCCTTGAGCGAGCAGTCGATTTTATCCCAACTGCGGCCGCGGAGGTGACGTAGCAAAGTGTCAGGCGCTTGCAGTCACTTCCTTGGTGGCAATGTGCTGACGCACCCGGTCGCCCGTTATCCGCGAGCAGGATAACATTGTTGGTCCCCATGATTCCCCGATTAATGCAACTGCCGGCTGTTCCTCTCGCAGCCTTCCCCCCGGCGTCACCGCCGGCCATCAGGACACCGCGCTCGGCGACGATACCCTGACGATCGCGGAGCTTCCGTTCGAAACGGCCAGCGTAACGCCGTCTAATACGCAATCACGTTACGATTCGACGCGGAAAATCCCGCGGTATCACGCGGATACTGGCTGTCCGGGCTAAACGCGAGCCACTGGCTCGCGGTAAAGCGAGGATTTCACGGGAATGAAAGCGGGGTAAATGCTCCGGGCGAATTAAGAATTTCTGCGAGTCCTCGCTTTAAACGCAGGGAGAAGCGTGACAGAGTTCCCCGCGCTTTCCTCGCGTCATTCCCCCCCGGTGGTAACTGTTCCTGCGTCGCGGGACAATTAAGCGAACGCGGTCGTCGCGATCCTCCGCTTTGTGCCCAGTGAAACGCAGCCGATGGAGCAGAATTCTCTGCGAAAGATTGATCGTGTCAGACGAGCGGATATCTCCTCTCGCGCGAGTCGAAGCCAGTCGAGGAAAGCGAGCCCGGTGTACAGTTTACTCGGGGGGCTAATTAATCAGCAAAAAGGGGCATCGGTATTCACTTAGCGGACTCTGCTGGCCCCCATGGGAAAAGCGACGAGAGGTAGGCGAAACCAAAGTTCAAACGTTCAACGAACGACTTTCCCTGACGCCATGTCCGATTCGAACGCGGCTCCGCGGCTGGATGTAAATGATCCTCGAAACGTCGAGGCGGAAAAGCGACTCGCGATGGCGATAAGAGCTTGTAAAAAGAAAAGAAAACTGGATTTTAGTCTGTAAATAAATTTTTATAGTCGCCTAATGAATTTTATTGAATTTGCGTTAAATACATTTTTCGTGAAAAATATTTGCACCCGTTCAACTCGGCTCCCCTGAGATTAAATCCTGAGCGTGACACTGCCTGTAACAGAACATCGTGGAGAAGAAAATTAAGTAGGATGATGGTATGTTATAGAAGATTATAATAATTGGTGATAATTTGGAAAGGAATAAATTTGGAAAGTTTAAATGCTTCTAGAACACTTTTTATGTATGAAGGCGAACGAAAAATGGAATTATTATTTTCGAGGACTATTTTTTAAAAAAATTTTTGTTTAGTTTTCAGTTTTTTTAAAAATCCTTTACACAGATTTTTTTTTTAAATTATTTAGAACTATTCTGGAGGGTGCCCGAAGAAAATTCAAAAGTCGAAAATAAGAGCCACCCTAGTAAGGAGCCAATAAATGTCCGTTCTAACAATTTCTGTATGTCTAAATTTTCATTACAAAATTTTTTAATGTGTCTTTTTATCTCCTCGCTTCGAAGAATTAAAAAGTAACAGAAAAAGAATTGGCGGGTATTTATATCCAGGTTCCCTACAAATCTGCAGTTTTTCAAAAATAGGAATTTTCGGGTTACCGAAGTTTCCTTGTGAGTCGACGATTTATGTATTTCACAACTTCTGTCTAACGGACCATCACCTAACTAAACGCATCTCTGTCGCATTGATTCGTAATGGGGATGGCGATAGCTTGAGTCATACTACTAATCTACGTTCACTGTTATTAATAATTGATGTAGTCGCATTTAACGAGGGTCTTATAGACTTTTGTTCTGCATAATCGATCACTTCTGAGGTAAAGAAGTGTTTAACAAAATTTCCAACTTGGTAAATATTGAAAGTTGTGCTATGGGAACCGTTTTGGAGCGAGGTGATAATTTAAAAGTTAAACCTTTCACTTAAAACTTGTCACTGACTTTCATCTATTTTTTCCAAATGACGATAACATGTTTCCTGCTTTCGACGCTGTTCCATTAAAAGCGAATGTTTAAAAAGTGCCGAAATCGTTGAAGACGTCGCGATTATTTGCATAGGCCGGTGCGTGGATAAATAGATGCGAACAAATGAAATAAAGGGATGCGAGGGATTTGCATGCACCGGTTACCACTCATGACTTTTTGCCAGCGAGATACCCTTAACACACTGCGCGGCGAGGCACCTGCCCCATTCTCCTCCGCTCACGAAGTAGAACACGAGGGGGCTACTTAGAAGTAACAAGGATTTAAATTAACGACCCTGATCCTTGGTACTAAATCACCCATTCATAATACTATTCGTTATCAGAGTAAATTATGAAAAATGTACACGTATATCAGGTTGGTAATTGAAAATTCGTATGAAATTCAAAATTCCTTTTAAAATAAAATTTCCTCTGTTCACGATGGGGATACAATAACGATTTCTAACGTTGGCTTGCGACTCGAGAAATATCACAGAAACTCCAAAAAATGAAATAAACGAACCAGTTAAAAAGCAAAAAATATTTTCATTCAAACTTCATATGCATCTACCTAATAAATAAATTGTCAGCTTAAAATTGAAGCTAAAAAAATGGAAGAATGTGGACTTTATGTTTTTTTTTCATCTGTTTTGTTCCTAATGTTTATTGGCAAGGTCAGTACCGCGGACAGCGCTGCCTCGCGGTGACTTTTTTGAAAAGTGGGATGATTAATCGAATGTGGTTGAATATAGTAGGGAAAGAAATGAGGGTGAAATTAGCGGAAGTTTTAAATGTTTGAAATTAGTTAAAGGACAAATTCTGTACCAAATTGACTGGACGGCCAGGCAGCACGCAAAAACCTGCGTAACATTACCTCAACTTTAACTTTATATATATCTACATTATTTTTTGTAATAATCGCCCCGGGTGTTTCTCTTAAAACGTGGCCAATTATACGATGATTCTTATTTTCATCAATTTCCTCTCGAACTTCACTTACATGAAAACTTTGTAATAATTTTAGGTCTTTTGTTAAACTTTTTTGTCGAAATACACTGGTATTTACTGCTTAAAATTCAGCTTTAATTATTCCGACCATTATTTTACTGTATTTTAATGTTATTGTAACCACGTACAACCCGTTAAACAATAAATTACAAAACGCATATTTCACGTTTGAATCTTAAACAGTTGCCGCTCGTATACTCCCAAAATTGAAAAAAAAAATCCGAGAGCCGGCGCGAGCGCTCCGCGCCGGAGATACTTACGTAGCCTATAGTCATGACTGTAACTATGATAAGTTTTCGGATAATTTTATAAAGTGCTCGAACAGTTCTGCTACTCTGATATCGCGAACCTTGCTAGCGGAGATATGTAGATCCTCGACGAGCCTCTAGAAGTCGAGAATACTCGGCTAACGATTTTCCAACTCCCATGGAGCTTCGTCATGCTTGCAAACTATCCTCCACGCGGCTATCGCGCAGGGATGATGCTAGTGTGTGGGTCGCGAACGTGTGAAATTATTTTTCTACATATGTATGCGTATATACTTTGTTGCATGTATACCCTCTCGGAGGAGACACCGGTGAAGCTACTTCTGGTGGAGCTGGTTCCTTTATGGTTCGCCATTAATTTATCACCCGCTGCAACTTTACTGGCTAATGAAAATTTTCAGATGTAACGAATGCGACGATTATACGACTTTAAATCACTTTCTAGTGGAAATTTTTTTAAAATAATCTCGAAGTGGTTGCATGCCTCGGACCGAAACGTTGGACTGATGGATACTAACAAGGGTACCCTCGATAATAGTTAATTAAATTTTGCTCACGTGTGTCAGCTGGGTGGTGCGCAGAGAAGATCAACAAATTGTATTTCGATTTATAAACTACCCCTTTCCTATTGCCAAAATGTCTTAAAAAACGAACAAAGTATATGGCAAAGTTTTCAGTCGATTGATTAATTTATACATTATCGGACTTTATATCTAAAAAGTCTGTAATATATGTGCAGAAATTTGAGTTTAGAAACCGCCCTCATCGATGCGATTGAGGAAAGTATGATTAAATTCTGCATTCAGTAAATGAAGAGTCCTTGTAAAAAACACTGTAACTGGCAAAAACTAAAGTCTATACTATAGTATTACCATTGACAAGTAGAACATTTCGCGATCAATTTTTTTTTTTAATTATTGCACTCAGCATTTTCTACAAGGACTCTTGAAATATTTGCCAGTATATACTTGTCCAGAAACTTCCCAGAAGCCAGAAGCTTTGCAGAGAAGTAGCCTCTAACACTGCATGCATACACCCCCAAAAAAATTCATAGTTCATAAGCAATGATTCAATAATTCAGCTAAGCATGGCACAGTTCCAAACAGTTATCTGTACCTTATAATTATCTATGCGAAGAAACGGAAGTCTACCGTCCAGTGAGGCCGTCACCTCTAACTACTCAGCGGTTAATAGTCACTTAACAGTTTCGAGGAGCAGGATAGCACAGGTTCCACTTGGTATCTGAAGCATTCCTGGACGCAGCAGCGAAAAGGTTAACTGCCTTCCCGTATGAATAATTCTTTTTGCAACTCTTTCGTGTTGGAAACGCAGAGATAGCAGCAATACAGACACTAGCTTCAGGATTGTCCTTGCTGGCAAATAAGTAATTAACGCCATTACAAGCACGGGCTGTGTCCAGGCGACGGTAATTACAAATAAACAACGCGGGCAAGAGATACGCGTTACGGCGCCACGAAGCGCAAAGCTAATTGTAAATCATGTGCTTAGCGAGCGCGCGCGGCTCGAGGCGCTTGATAAATTGATGAAATACTGGCGAATCGACGAAAAATAGGGTGAATCAAGGAATCGCCGTTTTGTAATTTCTAATTTTTCTAATTCATAATTTTTTAAGTTGGTAGCCTCAGAATCGATTCAAGTTTAAATTTAATTATTCACCTGCTTTTGCGACGCTCACCCTTGTGCAATGTTTGTAATAATATTAATTAATAACTTTGTAACAGCACTTGTTGAATTAGCACATTTTCTTTCGAATTACCTCTGTAGCATTAAATAAAAAGCGTTACAATTTTCAAAATCGATAATGACACTTCCCTTGTTTCTCTGCTTTTTTTAATCGAGTTTTTTTTTAATTTCCCAAGTGAAACGCCCGATATGTAATTTCGAAGTTAGAAAGGGGACGATGGTGACCACAATAATTTACATTTCTGTTATTCTGTTAACAGCACTTCTTGCAGCTAATTTCCCCGCGTTATATGAAAGTCCGAGGCTTCGAAATGATCGTGTCTTCGCCGGCGATGCTATCTCCAACCTGGCATCCTTATTTTAATGATCTCTCGCGAAAGTGCAGTAGCGAGGACATCCGCTATCTCTGCTTCGTTCCGAACGCGTCGAAAAATGAGCGCGAAGAAAACGATCCGTATGGAACTTGGAATTTTACTGGCGAGTCAACGCGTTATTACCGTTGTTAATTACGTTATAGCTACTTAAAACGATCGAAGAGTAACTGTACAGTGAGTCCGCAGAGGATTCTTGTCGTTGATGGCGACGAAACGGTAAACTACCAATAACGCGGCGTTGAAAACTATTTTACTTTTTCTTGCAAAAAGCTGCACTGCATTCGGTACAAATTTATTCGGTACAAATTTCGAGAACAGAGAAATTCCTTACCATTTTGCAAACGATGCGCTTCGACGAACTTTCTGCCCATTCGCCGAGATTTTTTTTGTTTTTGGACTTTCGGAATTTTGGGCGCATAGCAAAACGTTGGGTTAATTATGATAATACTCACACCAGTGACGCATTCAGGATTTAATCCTGGGGGCAGCCGAGTTGAAAGGATAAAAATATTTTTAATGCGAATTCATTAGAGCGTTAATTTGTTTGTGACATTCCCTGTTTTCCTCCTGACGTTTTAATTACATATAATCAGAATATGATACAGCTAATCCATAGCAAAGTTTACCTACATACAAAATACAGATCACACTGTGGGTTTGTATAATCTTCAGGGTGTTTCTTAGGGCTGTAAGAACTACCCTCGAGACGCCCTGTAAACGAGGATAATTAAATTTCGTTGCTAAAGAAACCGCGACCGTTTCTGCGGCTCGTGGAAACGGCTTTCCCTTCTACTCCAATTTTTCCATCGGCTGGGAGAGAACGAAACAAAAGGAAGGCCTAAGTGGTTCATTTGCGGTTGCGGCGGAGTGTCAGATATGGTGTGAGCTAATCAGATGTAAATCCCCAAGTGGCCGACGCCCACGGTTGCCTACTTTTCCTACGATTAATGAGCCGTTACCGAAAGAAGGCAAAAATTGCCAGGACCTGGCAGGATTTTGCGCCAAAGGCCACGGCTGCGGACGCTCGAAAACGCCCGGGTACCTACCCTGTAATTAGGACACCTCGGTGTGATTCTGATTAGGGGCTTCGCTTTGCCATAAATCTCTGCCCGTTATGGGGGTCATGTTTGAATGAACCCTCGAGAAATCGGTACCTTAAATCATTTAGAAAATCAAACGTTCCCCCTGCAGAAGGCACGAGAGATCTGTTAACTCCTGTCTTCGATTCTTCTGCCTGCAATATTACCCGCAGCTTTTGTCTCGAAGCTTCGAGGGAAGATTCAGACAATCTGCTGAAACTACACTTTGCTTATGCATAAAATTGATGAATTAATAATATATGGGCTACTGTAGAAAGTGTCATTTATGTGAGCTCTCAATCTTAATTTATGTCATTGTATAGTATGTATTTCTTATTTGTACACTTTATAGTTTATAACGTTCATTATCTGTCTGTACCAAAGTTACAGTTAGTGTATTCATATATTTATTACCATGCAATAAATGCGCGCCAGAAAATTATTTGGCGTCGAATAAAGTTAAAGTTAAAGTTAAAGTTAAAGTTAAAGTTAAAGTTAAAGTTAAAGTTAAAGTTAAAGTTAAAGTTAAAGTTAAAGTTAAAGTTAAAGTTAAAGTTAAAGTTAAAGTTAAAGTTAAAGTTAAAGTTAAAGTTAAAGTTAAAGTTAAAGTTAAAGTTAAAGTTAAAGTTAAAGTTAAAGTTAAAGTTAAAGTTAAAGTTAAAGTTAAAGTTAAAGTTAAAGTTAAAGTTAAAGTTAAAGTTAAAGTTAAAGTTAAAGTTAAAGTTAAAGTTAAAGTTAAAGTTAAAGTTAAAGTTAAAGTTAAAGTTAAAGTTAAAGTTAAAGTTAAAGTTAAAGTTAAAGTTAAAGTTAAAGTTAAAGTTAAAGTTAAAGTTAAAGTTAAAGTTAAAGTTAAAGTTAAAGTTAAAGTTAAAGTTAAAGTTAAAGTTAAAGTTAAAGTTAAAGTTAAAGTTAAAGTTAAAGTTAAAGTTAAAGTTCAACTTAAACTTAAACTTAAACTTAAACTTAAACTTAAAGTTAAAGTCGAAAAATTTATTCGACGCTGAAATTGAAACGGGGAGCAAAAAATTGTTCTCTCAGATTAACTGTAAGTTCTTACGTCGGAGTAATCCCGTAGTGCATATCTAATGTCTCGCATAATACTTACACTAGATGCACGTGCGTTTTACACGGCTCAAAAAAAAAAAATATACATGTGTATTTTTTCATTTTCCGAAAGAAGTTATGTTGCCGAGAAACAAACCCCTACTACTAATTCACGCCACAGCATGCAATCGTTTTTTGGTAAAATTACAGTTGCATTGCGACGGTTTTCGAAGGGGCTCAGTGGACTCTTAATACCCGAATGATCCACTTATCTATTAACAAAATCCTACTACGTATTCCCACTACAAACGCGTAATAATCTCGCCATAATAACAACAATGTTAAAACACCGATATCTCGCGAAGCAAAGTCTTGGATAAACGGTACCCACGAGCTCCACGCGATCTCCAGATTTGATTTTCTCATAAACAAAGCTTCAGACGTCAAACTCTTATTATAGACACCCGACTGATTTTTTTCCAAGAAATCACGCCTAACTGCTGTGTCGGGAATTCCTCGGCAGCTTGCATAATGATCACCAGCAAAGAGCTGGTACTTAGCAGAATTTGCGGGGCGCTAGGAGCACCAGTGCATAAGAGGAAGAGCTACTGTGCCCGCTATTATTGGCTGGAAAAAATAGTCGCGTATCTTTCCTACTTGCGATTAGTGCACCGACGACGTCGTACTCTTAAATAACATTTCAGGCGCGCTAATATCGGGATAAACACTGGCGACACTTATCCCCTGGCTGGAACGCGTTTAGGCCGCTCGAACATTGTCAGGACCAACGTAGGCAGGTGGTAATACGGCGGAGCAGGCACGAACACACGTGCGCGGGAGGTACAAGCACACGTGCGTAGAAGGTAGGTACACATCAGTCGACCGCGAATCATTACGCTGTAAATCATCAGCGGTCGCCCGAACCGTAAGTGGATGCAACGTGGCATGGCCAAAGTGATAATCAATTTGTGCCCTTCATCGGGCGCAATAAATTTATTATCGCTCGCCCCCATTATCCGTCATCCAGCCGACCCACGGATCGCTCCCCCCCGGCACCTACCGAAGATCTATCGTAGATCAATAAACCGCGAATACGCGCGCAACCGTGAAAAATTAAGCGCACGGGGGTCGTACGTTCCTTTTCGTTTGCGCAGCCCGCCGAGATTCTATGGCCAGCTGATTGCGCCTGCACACATGCCCATTCAACACTGTATTGCGACAATACGGTTCCTCGAGATCCCGCAGCTTCCAGTACGTCTTTAAGTGATTTTGTGGGAGGCACGTATGTTTAGCTTGGACGTCTATCGCGTTGTTAATGTAGCTTGCGTTCAATCGTAGGTACATATGTCTAACTAGCACGTGGAATCTTAATTATTCCAACGGATCTTCCTGACTAACCGAATTATTCTGCTGTCAATGTTACATTCCTAACAGGGCAACATTGCTAACTCGAAAATTCTGATCTTAGCGAAACTTTGCGTGCATGCGGAGAAATTAAGGACCTTACGGCAAGAGGGGTGCAATTCACTTTTTTTTAATACAGTTTTTGAGTTATGGCGCGTAATGTACTACGTAAAAAAATCCGATGCGAATTCGATAACAAACGAGCGATTTATTGCAAATTTTGTGCGATATTTTTGTTTCGGGCAGTTCGAGATTTGAAAAATTCGACTAAAATAGAAATGAAAAGTTATCAACTCAATGACTACTACGTATTGTGTGAAAATATGTATTTCTGAATTATTGTTCTCTTGTTAATGTTAGTCAAAGCATTAATTTTATAAATATTTCTTCTAATTTACTCCAAGTTGGTAAATATGGAGCTGCACCCCTCTCGCTGCAAGATCCTCAATTCACTGTGAAGAGGTGAAATCAGGTGAAATCAGTCCTTAAAGTTAGCGCGTTTTTTTTTGTTTCCTTTTTATATAACTTCGTAACGGTGCGAAATAGAAGAAAACATTAAACATTAAAAATTGGTATGTTCTTTTGTGTTTTTTAAGCGAAGGTTGCAAGCTCGTGGACCACTTTCAATACAGGGGAAACCTTTTGACAATATTCGTGATGGCCATGAGTGAAACTTGGTTAAGATGTTTTAATGGGTATAAATAGCGAAGTGATTATGTGACGATATAATTGCTAAGGACTGAACGTCGCAACATCCACTTGCACAGAGGAGAAGGTGTAGCTGGGGCATAATGCTGGTTCGATTGATGCCAGGATCGATAGATCGATCGATGGTCACGCTTGAAGCCGGGAAAGTTCCTGGTGAGGTTCATTCGACGCAAATTACTCGCATTCATTATCGTTGACCAATTTGGCGCGCCATAATATCGACAATTCTTGGGAAAATCATCTCTCGATCGTAAAGCTGCTACGGCGATGCTTGTGCTCTTCACTGAACTGTGAGACCTGATCCGATGTTAAACTGCAATCAGTAATTAAGAAGAACAACAGATTTGTCATTTTGCATGCCCTGCGTTACGTTACACTTACCTAAGCGGTGAAATTTGTAGGTAAAGAGAGTAGGGACACCTGTAAAATATCTATAAGACAGAGCAAATAATGCTATTGCCATATAAGGTACAAGGGAAATTAATTTGGAATATAAATTATCGAAAATCTTGATTTTTTTTATTTCAAATTTAAATAGCCGCCATTTTGTTTTAAATTAATATTTCGGAAATTCCCTCCGTTAATAGGAAGATACATTAAGATGCTAACGAAATCTGTTTTGTTTTTTGATTTTAGATAATCTGGTTTCGAATGGCAGTGCTCGCCGCGAAACCAAATTTTTAAAAATGCTTCTTGGATATCGGTTGTTACTTTATTATAAACTTAAATATTTTTCTGCGAAAAAATTACCAAACGTTCTTTAAATGTTGCTCTTTTAAGCGCAAAAGGTTTTGTAAAGATATACGCTTCCGCTTCTTCAAAAAAAGTTCACAAATATTCGCCTCTCTTCGGCTGCCTGACTAGGTATAACCCCTTAACCCCTTAACCACTTGGCGAAGCTACCCCATTAACTGCCACCCTTTGTTTTCCCGCAATTTTTATATAATTCCATAGATTTTAGTTGTACTTTAAAGGATTTAATACAAATTATATGTTAAGTAACAATTGGACGATGGAAGGTGCTAGCTTCCCGATCGTTTCAATTTCAACCGTTTAAAGAATTCCGAAAATGGATAGGAATGCTAATGACCCGTGCGTGAAGCGGGCACCGACGACAGTACCCTTTCAGAAATGAAAAGTGCGCTCGCGGGGCGTAAACCCGCCGGTGTTCACGTGTTTCCGCGCGCTCCTTTTTCGTTGTGGGCCGGGCAGCGCCGAATCGGCTCATTTGTTGCGTATTAGCAGAGGATAATGAGCTTCTTAAGGCTGCCGCCTTTTGCGAACGGCCAAGTGACTTCGACTTTCCGAAAAAGAGAAGGGAAAACAAATGAGATACGCCTACAGGGCCCCGAGCCAGAGTTTCGTGGGATCGAGGATTTCTAAAATCACGGGTTCACGGGTTCGCTACGAACCGAACATTAATCGATTTCGTTCTATCGTCGCTAGGTCGGGTTCCATCGACGCTAAGCTTATTTGCAATATATACAGGACACGAACAAACGAAATAAATATAACGTTCACTGCTACGTGTACCGCAGTATACTAGTGAATACTTCTAACAGGAATTTTTATTTATACTTTCATTACAAGTATTCACTTGTCTTTCTCCTTCTTCTATTTATATTAAAAATATTCACTACTATTCAGTGATCAAATAATATTTTCATGAAAATAAAATTTCCTTGGGAATGGCTATAGCTTGGTGGAATGATGCTGTATTGCATGTAGTACAGCTAGAGTGGAGTATTTGAAATATCAATTAATACATTGACAGTATTCTGATTCACAGTGATTATCTAAATATTTTACACTGGAATACATCCCACAGTATTGTTTGCAGGTATCAAAGGAGAGTGTCTTTGAAAGTGAATAGCTTTATAAGTTAGAATCCCTAATCCAGTACTTTAGGATATATGTCTCCTTGAATTTAGAAATACTGAATTAAGCGTATTGAAGAAACGTTTTTTGGTCCCGTGCAATGAAAATAGAGTAGGGGAGAGCGGGGACAAACGTTACACTTTTACATTTGGTCTAGCCTACAATTATCTTTTTAATAAAAGTTTTAGTAGAAAAGTTTTAATAGAACTTTTCAATAAAAGTTTTTATTTTATAGATTAAAAATGAGTGTTTTTTTTTCAACGAAACTCGATCATTCCACTTTAACATCCACCATTTTTTCCCAGATTAATATTCTATAAAACGGAACGATTAAAGACTAAATAAACTATTGTACTACCTAAATCTTCTTCGTTTTTTTTTATTTTAGATAGCCCAGTTCCGAATAATGTTGGTCACCGCGAAACGTATTTCTGAAAACAGCTCCCGGGAAATCAGTTGTAATTTTTCAATAAATAAATATTTTTACACCAAAACATAGTATAATAATCTGTTAAAGTGTCCCTCATCTGAATAAAGAAACCTTTGCCTAAAACTATGCATGTACTTTCAGAAATAAATTCCCAAAGAATCGTTCTTTTTCTGACCTTACTGACTGCGGTAACCCCTTAAACATACTAGAAGTCTACAACAATCATTTCAGCAATCCAGTATTTATCCCTGTCTTCTTCATTTCCGTCTGCAGGAGACGGAACATTTCAAAAGTTTGCACACGTGAATTGTAATCTTCCGCTGATACACTACTTTAGACAGCCTTTAGACAGCAACCAACGTTACTATCTTCCACGCGTAGCATCTATTTCTATCGTGCCAACAGCTGCATTTGCCACCACAAAAATAAATGTAACAGATTCTGTACAACTCGCGATAAACAAATATTTCCATATCACCCATGAACTTTCTATAATTAATATTACAAACTAATCAGACGAATCCTGCCGTATCAATGAAATTCGATTTACGTTGTCATTCCGATCACTCTTTTCACAAGCATGTGTGTGCGTTGTGGACCGTAGCAGGTGTTTATAAACTCCTGTCGCGATTCTAAATGGTATAACAAACACAAGGACCAACGTAGTTATTTACGGCGGTAAAAATAATCGCGTTCAACGAGATTTGTCAATAAAGGTGTTTTCGCGTGGCTCCTGCGTACCAGGCACTCAGACCTGGGACGAACGTATCCTCGCAACGTGTAGGTTCGAGAGGTGTTGCTCCAGGTACAGCTTTTTTTAGGTTGTTGTTATTTTTATATCTAGTTACGCAATGTTTCCCTCGCCGGCTTGTTATTCGCCCCGCTGTTCGTTTTACCCGTAAACGTGTTTCCCAAAACGTCAGCAGATTGAACGTGTTCCGTTGAACGGTTATTACAATCCACTCGAGCGTCTGCGTTACCAAATAGGGTAATTAAGGGGTCATGCTCAGTCAGGAGGCCGAAAAAAGGGTGGTCTTTGGGAATTTTTTACTCAGAACCTACAACACATTTCTCAAAAAATCTTTTTTCCTTTTAAGGATTCCATCTAGTACCGTGCACTGTAATTTTTTTATTTAAAAATATTTATCAATAACTAAGTTACGGTTCATCACTCGAAGGTTCTCTAAAAAAAAGGCTTCTGCGGTGACCACTGCTGCTCGAAAGTCGATCATCTAAAATAAAAAATTCAAAAGAATTTACTTAGTATATTATATTGTCTAGTCTTTGAACGAAGGATTTTTCGAAATATTGATTTGGGAAAAAATGGCTGATGTTTAAAGTAAGAGTTTCAATTTTTATCATAAACCCTGCCTGATTTTCGTCAATTAAAAGAAAACTAAGTATCGGATACAAAAATCCTTCGTTCAAATAAAAGTGTCTGCTAGTTGATTAATTTTAGGGTGACTTTCTAGCGTGGAGTACAAGTTCCAGAGGTTCGACGAATTAACGTGTCCAAGAATTTGGCACCATCGCTAGAAAGAGGACACGCGTTGAGGACAACCCTCGTAAAGCAGTTAAATTTGTCCGCACTTTCCAGCCCCTCCGCAGTTAAAGTGTCATAAACCATGGTGGAGAAGATAAAGAAGTAAAATGAGTCGCAAAAGAAGTTGGCGCCATGGCACATCATTTTTGGGGACCCGTTGTAGCGTAACGATACATGCAGTTCTAATAATATTTTCTACTTCTAATTCATAATTAATTCTAACTGATAATCCTTACAGCGGTAACTAAAGAATAAGTATATATTCTCAATTTTCCAACCACATGACTGTCTTGCATTGCTAATAAATACACTAAAAATGAAATTACAACCGGGTGTCATTTCTTAAATAAAAACACCCCCAGTTTATTTCAAAATATTGGATAAAAATTCATTTGTTTATGGCGAACGTACAATAACAATTGCTGACTCTGGTTTCCTACTCGAGAAATGTCACAGAAATTAAAAAAAATAAAATAAGTAAAATACTTAAAAAACAAAAACTATTTTCAATCAAACTTCCCTCCGCGAAACGGCAGTTTCATATGCACCACCTTAATGATTAAAAACGAATTGCTGAGTTTGCCTCCTATTGCAAACGTTAGATCTCCTTCTTCCATGCAAGTACAAATAATTAATTACGATAATTTAATTTATTTCATCCAATGCGAAACCTTTTTCAAACGACCTAACCAGTCTTCCCTCTGTAGCGTGTTAAAGAGTAACTAATATGACAAATGATATTCAAAATGCAAAGTATAATGCGAGAAATACCTTGAAAAGCGTTCCTAGCTGAAAATGCAGCCAGGCTCGAAAGCTCTAAGGGGTGGTTAAATGTGGAGCTGCGGCCTAGACGCGGTGTCTCGAATGTCAAGAGCGCGGCGCCTCGTCCCGTGGCCGTGCGTGCCACTTGATAGAGCGCCTTTCTTTTCTGCCCATCGTCTTTTCGACTCTACCTTCGCGGAGCCCCCAGCAAAGAGACGAAGGAAGACGAGGGGCGTGCCCGGTCGCGCGGCTTCTACAAAGAGATGCCCACTTCCCTGTGGACCCCTTCCACTCCTCGGGGATCCCTTCCACGTGGGTACCGGGAGCCCTCTCCCCCACCATCGGGCCCCAAGAAAACTGGGCAGCATGGTCCAGACCACGAGATCGCCAGGTAAAGCCAGTTTACGCAACGCTTCCGTACGGCAAGCATACACGGTCATCCAGAGGATCCCGAGAGTCCTTGCGATTCCTTCGACCAGTCAGACGTCGGGGAAACATGACGGGCTTGTGACAGAACCGGCGAGCTTGTCCGAGGATGTTCTAAGCTTCACGGCGCAACGGTGTTCACGACCAGGGAACGAATGCTCGCACCGCGAGGATTTCAGCCGGCCCCGTCAGAGTAACCATTTGTCCTGCCATCGCCGCGATGACAGCCGATTGAGGAGGTGCCTCGATCGAACGGTCCCACCGCGGCATGCCCTAGACGTTGTACCCGAGGTCGTTACGGTAGAGCACGAACGAGCCAGAGACACTGTTCCGCGAGAATGACTACTTACGCCAGCTTCCAGCAATACGACTTGCTAGACTCCGAGGGCTACGGGTCAGCGAGTAGCCCGGAATCGAACCCGCGGGGCTGGGCGCACCAGGAGATCTACCCTCAGCCGCCGAGGTCCAGGGGTAGCAGCTGCGGGAGCGTCAGCTCTGTGGACTATCAGAACCGCGAGTACCAGGAGATCGGCGCGGCTAATTGCAACTTCCACGTGACCACCGCCGGCTTCAATTTCACCGAGTTCTACGAGGGCTACTACCAGGAGGGCGGCCGGAGCGACCACCAGGTCGGCCACCCGAGCAACGCGAGGACAGTGAAGGAGCACGGGAAGGTGGTGTTCAGGATGAACGACTGTATCGACAGCATTTACGAGAGTGCGCCCAGTCGGACGGAGTTCTCCAGCGAGAGCCTGGGGCCCAAGCAGAGCGCGGACGCCTCCGGTAAAGCGGAGCACAGCTCGGCAAGCGTGTTCGGCAATCCCAGATGCGACTTCGGCCAGAATCAGGAGAGCATCTTCGCCGCGAAGAGCTACGGTGCGCCGAAAGGTGATGGCTTTCTGCCTAGGAATAACGGCAATCCGTACGGGCCGAGGAGCGACATCCTTTATCTGGGTGCCGCGTACAGCGTGCAGAGGAACGAGGGGTACGCGCAGAGCGGGCAGGGCGGCAAGTGCGAGCCGTCGAGGTATCACCAGAAAAACGAGGCGCACCACATCGCGTCGCTGGAGTACGGGGGCCAGAAGGCGAAGGAGGCTATGCAGAAGATAAAAAATGGCACGCCGGGCATCGAGGTGCTGAGGAAGAGGCGGCTGGCGGCGAACGCGCGCGAGAGGAGGAGGATGAACAGCCTGAACGACGCGTTCGACAGACTCAGGGACGTCGTGCCCAGCCTCGGCAACGACAGGAAGCTCAGCAAGTTCGAGACCCTGCAAATGGCGCAGACGTACATCGCCGCGCTGTACGAGCTCCTCCAAAGAGAGTGAGCCGCGCCCGCGCTGAAGTTGGGCATCGCTAACGACCCTCTATCGCTGAGGAGCTCCCTTTCCCCGGGAGGGGCAGAGCACTGAGGACCACAAGTATCCTCCTCCCGAGCTGGAATACTCGAATCAAGTACAAAAAAAAGCAGAAGACAGATTCAAAGCCGCGATTCACACGCGCGGCCACTTTGCCGGCGAGCCAAGGTGTGCCACCTCGCCGTATTCAGAAGCTATCAGTGCGCTGATAGACGATCGTTCCTCGGACCAGGGCCGAGCACTCTTCAGTCGCGAAGAGACGGACGTGGATGGTCTTCCCCGCGACGCTCCAAGACGGTGCACTGTTGTGGCGCTGGAAGAGGAACAGCATCCTGAGAAGCGGACTGGAAGCAGCGATCCGGCGCCAGCGGCCGAAACTTCACCATGTGATCCACGATGCTAATCGAATGAGAAGTAAGTGGCATCTAGGGAAAAGCTCGGGCGTCGTTAATGCACGAACGTTTCCAAGTAATCCGACTGCTCCGAGTTGAAATCTTCACTAATTCGATTAGGTACCTTGCGATGGGAAGCTAGTGAGACACCTTTTCTCTAACTATTTTTTTTTAGAGTAGACTCCGACCACGCTCGCAATTTCACGGGGCAGGCTCAGGAAAGAATCCCGGCTTCGATCCTGGCGGATAGTTTAATTAGCAATAATTGCGGGAAAGGCTGTCGGTGCGCGATACGCGGGATCGCTAATGCTTTTTCCTCGTGCGGCCTTGTTGCCGGATTCCGAAGCATTCTTTTTGCCGATCGACCCGCGATAACGTCGGCGATACGGGCGAGAGGTACGAGCCTGACGTACTCAGCAGCCTAGGGGATGCAATTGGTACCGAGGGGCGGGGTGGCAGGGAGGTTGTGAGATATGTTCAGCGATCCGACCGCAGGGACAAGGCTCCCTGGTCGCGATCGGCATTGTTACGCGACGTGGCGGAGGCGTGCTCGCCTCGAGTTTAATTGTAAATAGCCCGGCGTCCATTGTCTTGTTGTTTAACTGCAGGCTCTGTGTAAATATCTGATTAAACCGCGACTAAGTTATTGCAGCGAGGCTGTATAGGTGATCGTGTAAATATATAAACGTAGACAGGGATCTCTCGATCGCGCCGATCGAATTCACCGCGAACCGCCGGGATCGTCGCGTCCTCTCTACCTGACAGCACCGTACTGAATTGTAACGCGCGTCGCAGCCGCGAACGCCGCGCGTCCGTTCCAACGCTTCTGATTACCTCTGTACAAAGAATTACTGTTCCCGTGGAAAAAATTGTCGGTCGATCCGAGCCCGAGCTTAACCGTCGCACGGAACAGGCAGAGTAGCGAGCACTCGTTTCTGTTTCTAGCGGAACAGTACGCAGGCAAACCAAAGAACCCGTAGACGTTAAGGAAGACACTGTGCTGCGCTCACATCTCTTTTTCTTCGACAATAAATAAAGACACGTTTTACTCCTGACACGAACAAATGAACGAAATTGCTCTGCAGAACCCTCGACAATCGTATCCCACCACCTACCACCCTCCCCCGAGCCTTGCCGTTTCGTATCTAAGCCCCGACAAAGGGAGAGCGCTCCTTCGCCAAGGGATGCGGGACGGGGGTTTCGTATGCGCGACATGGTTAATTTGGAATCTCATTCGGACGCGATTCAGCGGCAATGTTCCTCCCGCAATTAGGCGTATGCAAAAATCGCGGGACAAATGGCGGCGGTCGGCCACCTCCACTTAGCAGTCAATCACAATTAAATACAATTTTGCGCGGGCTACGGGACCCGGTAATGGCGCAAAAAGAGAGCAAATTGAAATCTCCTAGCTGACAGAATGATAGATGGTGCCGGCCGGACGCGAAAAGAGCGAGGAAGCGGGAGAAAGAGGGGGCGACAGGGTAAGGGCGGGAGGGAAGGAAGAGAGTTTATACCTTCCTTCTCCCTGCGATGCGAGAAAGCTGCTCTTCTTCGTTCCTGGGACGAGGATCGCGAGGACGTGCGGGAACACAAAAGTGAGGCTGCGGCTGACGCGTCCCTACCACCGGCAGGCCCGATTTCTCTAGCTAATATCACTAATCCTATTCAGCCAGAGAAAATGGCGATCTGATCTTTAGGCACGACGGCGATACGGAGAGCGTTCATCAAGAGAGATTCTGAGACCCTCATCTGCAGACACGAACGGAGTGAAGGCTGGCTATACCTGTAGAGGAGTCCTTGTAGAAAACACTGTAAGTGCTAAAATTAAAAATAAAATTGCAGTGTTTTCTATACGGGCTCTTCAACTCTTGGAGTTCATTATTATTGTTTTCTCTCCATAAATTTTGTTAATTTCGAATCACATAGAATGGTCATTGGAAATTGGGGAGTTGAAATGGTGAATGATGGAAGCTCCAGAAGAGAAAATTTTCGGTACGTATTTTCTTTTCAATCACAGTGACTTTGTTTAAGATCGCAACTCTG
Organism: Andrena cerasifolii; assembly: GCF_050908995.1. Classification (NCBI taxonomy): domain Eukaryota; kingdom Metazoa; phylum Arthropoda; class Insecta; order Hymenoptera; family Andrenidae; genus Andrena; species Andrena cerasifolii. Next base: position 20,514,442 of record NC_135119.1, on the reverse strand, counting down.
TCTTGCCACAGCCGCCCTAGAAACTAAAATAAATTATTCTAGCACTCGCGCCACTTACCATCGTATTTGACAACGATTTATTTTCTTCGCCATTAAAAACATAATTTTTTATTTCTATGGCGCTTACGTGACATTATTTTGAACAAAACACTTTGCTGCATATTTGGTGCTCCTTGTCTGCTTCCCTTGCTACCCTGCAACTAGCTGCATCTTCGCAATCAAATCTAATCACACATGACACTTTATCTGCCAAACGAAGCGTTAAATTTCCATAACAATTGTCATACAGATTTTCACCACCATTCGATTAACATTACAAATAAAAGAAAATCTTTGAAGATTGGAGAAATGAATCTTTATGCAATAGTAAAACCTCCTGCAAAATTTTAGAAAAAATTGATTCAATAGTTTTTAAATTATTTAACTTTCAATTTAACAGGTATTCTTATGGGAAACGGAATATTCAGGAATATAAGCACAAAATTAAGAGCGAAATAAAAGTCAAAGTTTTTTAAATCTTTTATTATAGTTTATTTCATTTCTAGCAGTTGTATTTCACGTAGATTCCAACAAACAAGTTTATGATAAAAGATCAAATATTCAATAAATTCAACTGAATTTGCGATAAAAATACATGATTGCCATTTCTGACTGGTTTTCATCACAAGAAAAAGCCTTATTAATATCTTAGAAATTGATTAATTTTTAGCTAAGATCGTCACTGAAATTCACCCTTAACCCTCGGTTGTCACACCTACTTTTTCGAACGTCGTTGTCACAGTGAGTCAATTTGACCCCGCAAAATTTCAATCAGTTGTTATTTAAAAACTATTTGTTAAATTGTCTCAAAAATCCTGAGATAAAGTTTGAACATTGTAGAATATATGCCCATCGTTGAAAGTTGACATTTAAAGTGTCATCATGCTTAAAAAAAAAATTTGATGCAATAAGAGTTCCGACAATAAAAATTTTTCTTAAAAAATTGCAGGGTCAATTTGAGCCAGTGTGACAACCGAGGGTTGAAAAATTTTCCGATAATGACTCTTTCACAAATTTCGCCCAAGGTATTTTCCTCATTCCCTTCTACGTTTTAATCCAAACACGTGCCCATGATTTCCTCGTGCAACTACAGTATTGTAATTTCCTCGTCTGACGACAGTTCATTATACTTAATTCCACACGACCATACACACCAACCCCCATTAACACCCTTACCAAACATATATTGAACTCCGCAATTATATACAACACAGTAACCCAAGAGAAGCACTTCTTGCCAATTTCATTGTCAATGAAAAGCCTACTTCCCCCGAGACATCCGATCCTCGCTTCAGAGGCTCGAGCACCGAGCGTGTTAATTCCCTGGCAAACCATGCCAAGACCATCAACTCGAACCTGCATCAGAAGCAACAAGGAAGTTACAAACGAAGAATATTACACCTCCTAATATCCTCACTCTCGTCCAACGAATCCGGCAAATAAGCCGCGGCATGGACAATTAGGCGCGGCAGGGGCGATTAATTCGTTTCAGGTTTAATTAGTCCCGAGGCGGTCGAGACAGAATCGACGTGATTGTTGGCGAGTCGAATCCGCTCCTAGCCAGCTTCCTCAATTAAGCCGATAGAAATTCACGCGACTTCGCTGGTCGATTAAAGGGAAAGGGCTAATTATTCATCGGCTCGTTCGCGGGAACCCCGGCAGGCGTGACTCGCGGGGATGCTCGAGGGGGTGGTGGCGGGCAGCGTTGCAGCAATATCAAAGGTGGAAGCTGCGTATCCGCGTGTGTGGCCATCCCCTGTCCCCTCGACCCGCCTGTGTGCACAAACAATGCACGCAGGAGGCGCTAATCAGTCGACGCGCAACGTCTTCATTTGTGAGGCCAGTGCATCAGCCCGCGTTTCGCCGCGCCGCGCCGCGCCGCCGCTATTTGTCTTCCGTCCGAGATTTTGCACGGCTGAGTAATGAGAGGATACTCGATACGCTTCAGGTCCTCGGCGATAGTTAAGCGTTGGCTCGGTGAAAGAAAGGGAAAAGAAACCACGCGCCACCGCACGGAGTAGCAGAGAGAAATGGGATGGGGCTGAAGACCCGGTGGAAGAACAGAACGATTCCCGACTATGTAGCAAAGCGACTCCGGGTGGACAGTTTGTTATTCGCCGCGGAAAAAGCGAATCCGTTCCGGGTGCCTGTTCTTTGCTCGCGCGAATGTAGCACAAAGGCGCGCTAACGATCAGAAGTTGGGATACACGTATTAAGGTTGATTCGGGGCTATCCGTCTAGCTGGCGGCCGGCAGCCGTTCCGGAGCGTTCTTCTGTGTGCTCCGCTTGATGATGTTTTCACACTGCCGAGCCATTGATCCGTTAAATGTCTCCGCGGCGAGATTAAAACGCCGAGCGCGGAAACCGTCCGGCCGGGCTTGTGAACGATGCTCACTGAACGCCTGAGTGTTGCTCGCCGTATGCCGCGTGCACCGGGTCAACGCGAGTACTACACTTACAAGGAACAGTATTCAATTGATGATGGAATCACGCAGATTTCTTTGTATAGATCGAAAGTACATGTCACAAAGGTCACAAAAATTTAAATTAAAGACGCTCCCAACAGCTGGTCTGACCTTGAAAAATCAACAAAGGTGGAACAGGGGAAAACAGAAAAATTAGGGAAATGGAATGACAAATCTGTCTATTATTAATCTATTATCATTCATTTACTATAATGTATTTTCATATAATAGAGATAATTAAATTTGAACACACGGATTTGTCATTCTCTTTCCCTCATTTTTCTTCTTTCCCCGGTTCCAACTTTGTCGACTATTCAAGGTCGGACCAGCTTTCGGGAGCATTTTTAGTTTACATTTTTGGGACCTTTGTGACATATACTTTGGATCTATATAAAACAATCTGCGCCATTCCATCATCAATTGAATAGTGTTCCTTGTTAGGGCTGCCACCTTTTTCACAGGTGAACGACGTAAATTTGCTGTGGTGGAGTATAGGTACAAGAAAGTACGTTCGAAAACACTAAAAGTAGATTTTAATCTTATTAGTCTTTATTTATTCAAAAAATATTTTCTACTGCTTTTAGCACTGCAGAGCAACTTTTTATCATTTCAAATAACTCAGTGGCGTTATTGCACTCAATATTCGTATTAGGATATATAAATAATTCGTCCTTTATTGAATTGGTCAGAATATGAAATTTAGTACTTTCTGTTAAATTTCGATCGCAGCTGCGTTCGTAAAGGCATATATTTAATTGAAAAATAGTTATCATAGAAAAATGGGTTTTTCATGTATGCAAAGGTTGAGGAGCCTTCGACATTTCATGAAATTCAAATCAGTAATTAATTCAGTCGATAGAATGTAGATGTTTGATTAATATGACGTTGAAGGGTGTTTATGCTGTTCCTTTTTCTTCGCGAGTATGGTATGGAGTGAAGCAATTGAATTGAATGCCTCGCGGTATAGAATAGTGGAAGGGGAAAACAGGGAATGTGACAAAACAGCTTTATCGAGAAAATTAAGTGTTTTGTTCCAGTGCAGGGTGTGTTATCTTACTGGGGCATTTGAACTTTACAACCCTTTGTGATTCGACAATTCTTTAGTCCCAGTTGCCACCAACAAAATATGCCATAAATCGCAAAGTCACGAAAAACGGACGTTCCCCGTTTTTTTTTCAATTTTCACCCTTCAATTGTGGTATTTTTAACATTTAGAAAGAATATCGAGAATTCTCCAGGTAGAATAGTAGAACGCCTTTCTTCAACGATCGAAGCCGAAAACTGTGATTTTGCACCGGAAATTTGCCTAAAAGATTGCCCCCATTTTTCGAATTAACTCTCGGCGTTTCTATTCATTTTCATACTTTAAACGATGCAACAGTTCGCCTCTCGCGTGCTCGTTCTTGCAGCGCTCGTCGCGATATTATCATAACTCGCTTCTAATTTGCAGACGAGCGAACGGGAAAGTTGAAAAAGAAACGATGGAGGGGTCACTTTCGAGTGGCGTCTTTCAAATTATGGTGTTTCCAATAATTTCGGGTAGAAATTCAAGGAGTCATCGAACCACCCGTCACAATAAGAGATACCCACTATTTTTTCGCTCGTAGAGGAGGCTCTTTCTCCACCACGAAATCGCCTGTTCATTAAAGGATGCGAATTTTTAGTGAATTAACGTCAACACTGCCGCCGAGTACCTTTATAAATATAGCGTGGGTTTTGTGTGCAAGTATGCTGTTGGATAATAAATTTCGTTTAAGAGGAGATCGCTCGCAGATAGGCGAACCACCGATAATGTTCCTCTGTCGAGACCAAATGTATTTAAGAGTGTGCAATGTTGAATAAAAATCCTTTGAAACGATTAAAAAATCTCAGTTTATTTTACACCCTGTCGCTATTTGCGTTTGTACGAAATATCTCCCTTCACAAATAATTTCAATAACGATATTTCCAGAAGTTTAATAACGAAATTTATGACTAAGTAATATTTAAAGTTTAAAGAAGAAGCGACCCTGCAAATTACATCGAGTTGAATAAAAGGATACTTATTATTTATTATACTCTAACAATTACAGTGCATATAATTTTCTGATCTTCCCACGAGAATGTTCTGTAATTTTTTTAGCCCTCCCCAGTGGATATTCTGCAATTGCAAATCCACGAAACAAACTCTGGTTTCATTTTAAGTTATTCCTTATTTAATACGAACATTTTCATTTAATATCTTTGGAATTGTCTTTCTCACTGATAATTCAGATTTAAAAGAATTATAAGAAATCACTTTTTTTCTCCGCTTCGTTTTAATAACACGTCACGAGAATCGGTTAAAAATCTTTTGCAAATTTACTGTCTGCAGGAGCTGCGCTTCTTCTAAACATTCCCTTTCGCGAATGATTTTTACGTCTTCCTTCTCCTCATCCAGCAACATATCCCTTTCGCTCGTTTCCCTTTCAACTAACTGCGTACGCCTGCACGAGAGAGAATTATGCAGATTTCGTGGTTGCGTTTGAACTGGATGATCGGAAACACTCGTAAGTATACTACCGGACCTCGGAGATTATCAAAATCGATCGAGTCTGCCCGCCGTAATTTCTAACGTCCAGGGCGAAGGAGTCGATCGACGGAGGACGATCGATGTGCATAAGGATGCATATTCGACTTCGAAGACGTCCAGCCAGAACCGCCTAAACTATTCCTCGAGGCCATGGTTTTCTTCTAGGAAGCCTAGGACCTATAGAACTGCGCCAACGATTTCTAGCACACGATCGAATATACGGAGCTGTTTCAAACTGCCGCTCCGACTAACCACTGATTGAATAATTGAGTCGTTTAATGCAAAAGTGCCGCGAGTCAATTGTTTGTCCATTTATTTTAATACCGCATCCCGAAGGTTCATTCGAAACAGAATGTTTTGTGCAGGAGTGGTACAAGTCTAGCTTTTTTTTACCCACATCACTTTTGCATTAAGGGGTTACGCCACCCTGAGCTGCTCGAAACAGCACTAAAATAGACGAATTTTTTTTACTGATACCATGAGGTTGAAAATTATTTATTTTCTTCTTATGGGTAGAGCATGTATTAGTGCATATATTGTATAAATACTGTACAAAAATATTAAAAAATGACCGAGTTATTTGTTCTCCCGCGAAGATCGTCCGCCGTTTCACGCGTGACTAACCTAACAAATTATAACGAACACGTTCGTCTGAAATCAAAAACCCGATGATTTTCGTGTTCCTTAATAAAATACCTACGATGTAGCACAGGGATTTGAGAAAAAAAAATTTATTGCACAAATGAGAGCAAAGAGAAAAAAAATATACGTTTTTCACATGAAAGAACGAATTAAAACCATTAATTAAATACGAATGGGGTATAGGATGGAAAAAATTGATATGCTACATCGTAGATAATACCATTAAGAATATGCGTGCCAAGTTTGAACTCAATCGGACAAATAGTTTTGGAGATATTTGATAGGTCATCTTTGAAAATGTAGTTTCGAGAAACACGCAAAGGAAGAAAAGTAGAATGGTAGCTACCTGCTGCGGAATATCTACATCCGCGCCTCGTTAAAAGCCTATAACTCGGCTATTTTCGGGAATTTTTGCGTCTACAATGACTTAAATTATTCTTAAAACTTCACGTAATAAGAAAGTGCAAAGAAAACGAAATCGTGTTTTCAAAACTTTCAGGGTGGCGTAACCCCTTAACGGGTTATGCCTACCTGCAAGGTCTGAAAACACAAGTATTTTCAATATTTTATTTTTTTAAAACTTAAAGCCTTGTTCGATTAAACAGTTCACCCTTATTAATTATCCAGTAAAAACCACTCTAATTCCTCATTCTAACCATTTCAGTTTCATTCCGAAGTCCTCCCGCTCAACTGCGTCTACATCACCCCCTCTGCTTCCAATCCCAAACTTGCGAACTCCAAGTTCACGTCCGAGGACGCTCCCACCTGATTCCTACGGACAGGAGTCCGCCAAGGACGTGCAACAATCGCGGTAGGTGCTTCGGTCGCGTACCACTTCATAGACTCGATATTGCCCATCCCCCTTCCGCGGAGTTCAGCGAGGTAGGTACTGCAAGTGTCGCCGGATAATCGAGTTCCTTGCACCGTCCGCGGCAGCCAGGAGTCCCCGCCGCTTAGGACGAAAGCGTGCTGGCGTCGCTTAACTCCCGATTTCCATTCGAAGGTGAGTAGCGTATGCGCGGCTACAGGTAATTGGTATCTTACGCGGCCGTTGGGGGAATAAATCGATCGTAGCGAATGTTGTTGGGTTTGATAGAATGCCGGATAGCGGCTCGCACAAAGCGACCTTCGTCTGGTCGAGTGAACCTGCTACCAGCCAGACAAATTGATACCAGGCAACGCACTCACTCTCCCTATCTTTTCCGCCTGTACACCGGGGTACCTTACGTGCCTGCAGTAGGTACGGGCGCATAACTCGCAGACCTCGATATGCCGCCATTGGGAACGATCAGGGGGACGGGCAACCGTCCAGCTTATGCACCTCTTACATCCCCGTATTAACTCCGAGTAATGTATTTTACTCCTCTATTCTATCGACGGCCCCTCGCGACGCCACTTACGAGCAGCTTTCCCCATCGCCGATGGTATCGTTCCACCGGCGTCGTCTTCGGTGTTGGCGATCGCGTTAAACCCTTTCCGCACGGGACACTAACGCGGGCCCCGGGCCCCGGATTCCTGTCGCGCTCACGCCGCAGATATCGCGCTGGTTTAACCCGTTCGACCGTTAGACGCGAGATGGGTCGAATGGTCACTTTGGAGTCCTTGGACCCGTATTAAATTTACCTATTCTACTGTGTAACCTATTTTAAACGACGTCTCTTTTCTTAGAGCAGTGGAAAAATGATTTTTGCGATTTCGAAAGTTTTCTATGATACTATTGCACTTCGTAAGGGTATGCTCGGGTTCAAAAAGATCCTGGTGCCGCTGGTCGAGGGTTAAGAACGTGGAGGAAAATGGAAAAGTGTGAATAGGTTTGAACAGGTCTCGTGGGAACAGGGCTTAAGTGTTTCTTCTTAGGGATGCGAAGTTTACTTTATGGTTAACGTTACTGTTTTGAAGCGAAAGTTTGAGATGATGAGTTTCGGGGGACGGATTCTGGTAGCTGATCGACTGATGCGTGAAAAAGTATTCTACTCTGTGTTATGATAATCTGTGGATGGTATTAAGTTCTGAAATTTAGAAGCAGATAGTGGGGACTTTAGATTCCTTTAACACTTTCAGATAAAGGGGGGAAAATTGTAGTTACTTGTAAAACATTATTTTTTTTACAAATTATGATATAAACAGAAATATTTTAGAACATAATAAAGTATACATTTTTTTAACCGGAATTTGAAATTTTATTACACTGTCAAGGTTCTTATAAATTTTGGAGAATCTAATTTCCTGTGAAACTTTTCCCTAGCATTACACTATCTATGACACTTTTAATTAGAATTTGGTATAGCTTATATCAGGTGTTTGCAATTTTCTGACGACTTAGGGTCTCTTGGCACTTTGGATATATTAATTAATGCAGAAACAGTGCTAGTTAAAGGTAGATAAAGCAGATTGTAAATATTTGAGCAAATATTAAATACCAGCCTTCAGAAGAGTGAAGACACTCTTCTGGTGTGAAAAGGATTTTACATACACCGTGACTCCCGTCGAGTGTTTCAACCGGTGACGATTTCAAGCCGCGATAATAAAGTTAATACGCGCGGTGCTCACACAATGGGATAAACAGCAATTACCACGATTACTATTATTACAGCAATTATGAAGATTGCTTGAAGTAAGCTCGCCAAGCGAGAATGAGGATCAATTACGCCTCGAGTACCAGAAGCTTTGGATGGTTGCACCAATATCGGAAATTAAACGCACGTCTACTGTATTTAATTTCTCAATATTGAGAATCATCATTTTTGGCTACTACAGCGGATATTATGCATTCCTTATTCAAAAAGTCAATAGACACTTGAACGTAATTAAATTTACAAACGATTTATAAAATATATCGACACACACATTATTTTCTTCACCTTGGTCAGAAAAAAAATAATATTGGCATCGACTTCCATCAAATGAAACATTAAAATACCTACACACTTAACTGTCTCAATTAAACGTAATATGCCCCAAGCTTATTTCTCAGATAGTGTCAACGAATATTGCATTTGATGGAAAACCATTTTCTATGAGTACCCATTAGCACCTGATTACATCGTCCTGCTTTAAATATGTCCTTAAAGAAGGTCCTCATACTTGTTAGACCGAAGCCATTTTGAATCCATTGGAATCCATTCGAGTTAATTAACTATAGATATCTGACTCTATATGTAACCTCGCATAAAATAAAATGAGACAAATGTGCATGATTATTTTATTTTTAAATTGCTTGCGGATAATTATTATGTGGAGAATTTCGCATCATAAATATTTTGTTTAGTATATCGCCAGAAATATAAGGTTACATTTATTGCTTACCCGGAAAAATATTATATTTTTTAAGAAGGGGCCAAAACTGGTACAATATCTTAAGGGGAGGTTCCTGTCTAAAAATCGATTTTTTTTTTCATTTTTCGAATGTTCAACCTTTTAGGAATATATGTTTAAAAGGATATTTTGAAATTCGTAAAATTTCCAAAGTTATAGGCATTTATAGGCACTTTAAACGCGTTTTTCTCGAAACAGTGTTCTCAAAACGGTGGGACCTGTATCTCCAAAAGTTATTATCCGATTCGACTGAAACTTTTTTTATTTTGAAGAATATACTTCTAGCTAGGGGGGTACAAAAAATACAAAAAATTGAAAATTTATAATTTTCAAAGGCGTTGAAAAGATGAAAACTATAGGGAAAAAGTGATTTCAAACTTCAAGTGTCGTTATTTTCTAAAAAAATGTCATTTTTGATTTGTTTCTGCCCCCCCCCTAGCCAGAAGTATATTCTTCAAAATAAAAAAAGTTTCAATCTAATCGGATAATAACTTTTGAAGATACAGGTCCCACCGATTTGGATGAATTTTTTGACGCCTCGACTTTAACGACTCCCCAGTGCGGTCTGCCATGATTAATTATAAAACAAAAAATATATTTCTATAACTTAAAACATCCTTAACACAATGCAAAAAGGTGCATTAAATTATATACAGTAGTTTTCCTTTAATTAATTCCTAAAGATCACCTATTTTGATGGGCTCTAGAGCGGAACCTCCCCTTAAAGTGGCCACAAATGGTGCATCTACCCTACCATTTCTAAAACTGAAGTTTTGCCAATATTGTCCTCCTTTCATTTTCGAGTCCACATTCGCATTCCCAAGCCTCCTGGGTTAATTTTACACGAATCGTTCGGAAGCTTCCGGAATGCTTGCCCGATGGAAAGATTTTCACGTAACTTGGTTTAAACGTCCCGTACCTTCGTCGTGCTGGACAGTAGGACAGGTCCGGGTTTCTTAATGTCTACATGACTTTGCTATTTCCTCGATCTCGCTAGCTACGTGTCACCTCCGATATTACGTGCTTGCGTTCAGCCGCAGGAACATGTCAATGATCGCTTATAACTTTAAAGCGATTCAACGCCTTAACTTTATTTCACTGGCTGGCATGGGCGCGGAAATGACCGACGCAAAGAGAGAATCTCCGCATGTGCACAGTATGCCTGACAGATTCTCCAATAGATTTTGTTTTGGAAGTAGTAGTAGCCGAATTTTATTAATTATGTATAGAAGTTATTAGTGTTGTTTAGATTCAGCAGTTGCCAGGGGTGAGTTTGTACATAGACTAAGTAGGCTGCAACCCAGGACGGCAAATTTTCGACGAAAGAAATTCAAAAACGTTTAAACACAGAGGCTTGAGGCAACTTTAAAAACAATTCATTTCTTCTTTTTCATATTGCAATTTGGCGATAACTCATATGTGAGTTTGCATATTGAATTAATTTTAAAATTGTCTCAACTCTTTTAAATTAAAATATTTGACGATATTTCACAGAAAGGGCGGTGGATGCTAGTTAGCCTAGGGGTGCCAAATCTCCAAATCCGCCTATAGCAGTTGCTGAGTTAATTAACTATGGAAGTTATTAGGGTGTGTCAATTTTATGGGTAAATTTTAAATTTTTGAAAAATTTAGAATGACTAGTGACAAAGTAATGCTGCTTTTAATCCTGAATCTGAAACTATCTTCAGAGATTGATTTGAGTGAGGTTTAGCTACTTCAAATCACAGTTGAGAAAAGTGAAAATTAAGTAAGATTTAACTACAAACTACATATTCATATACTGCTTAAAGCGAGCCTTGCTTACATAAAAGCATGAAAATGAAAATAAAATTATGTGGAAATTAGTGTTTATTACATTCACATGAAAATGTATGGAAATGTGTATTTATTTCAAAACGAAAATATATGTTACTTTAGCAACAGATCTAGCCATATGTCATTTACGTAGTAAATTTAATGCTACTTAACAAAGTCCACCAAAGAAGCGACATCTTGTTTGCTTCTGTTGCGGTTCATAAGCTCAACTATTACATTATTTTTTTAATAATTTTAATAATTTTCGTATTTTCCTACAATTTCAAATGAAATTCCAACTAGGTAAATAATGTATTACACAAAATGCAAAGGTAGTGGTTAATTTTAAACCTGAAATTGTACCGTTTTCTCACTAGTCGTTTTTAAAATTAAAACATTAAAAAATTGACACACCCTAGTAGTTAAACTACTACTAAAGAAATGGTAACAGTATCTGTACTTGCTGCAGTACTCGTAAAGAGCAAATCGAATAAGTGTACCCATCGTCCTTACACTAAAGATAAGGGAACTTTAAATAATATAATCATTAAACACTGAGAGTAAACACAAGAATAGTCACAACTATACCCTTCTTTACAGTTCAAGCAGTTAAAGAAACTTCACTTGACACCTTCTCCAAACAGAGGTACCCCAAGATTAATGATAGAAATAATACATTTCGATTAGTATCGATGCCTAAGAACAATACCTATACGAACGCCGATATCAAAAGTTCATCGAGAGAACCTTAGAAAGAAGAAAAAAAAATGAGTTGCTCGCGAAAGCCAAAATGTCCATTTAATGGCACCCAGCACGCATAAATCTTTCGCAATTAAAAAGTTCCAACTGTAATATCTGGAGCAACACCATATTCCAAGCAAAATCCACAATCTCGTCGTTATTAATAGCGGTTGAGAACTTATCGCGGCCGACAGTTAGGCGGCAGACAGTGACGTCGAGTTACCAAAACGGCCAATTGCGGGTAGAATTCCGAGGAGGCGCGAGACCCAGCAAACATTGATGTCCGCGCGCTCGTGGCGAACGACGCATCGGTGATTCGTGCATTCCTTCTGGGATTAATCGATTTAACGGTTCGACGGGCCGAGCAGTGTCCACGGTGCTATAATTTGATGGAGTGGCGTTCAGCGCGCGTCTCTTTCGCGCGTCATCCACGTCCGATTCATTGACCGTGCGTTTTCGCACTGTCACCACGTAACCGTTGCCGTGATGCACGCTGTTCAAGCCGCCGGCAGACAAAGCGGAGAAGGACGTGGAAAGGTGAGAAAGAATCGGAGAAACGGGTAGAAAGAGGCGAGCCAGGAAGGGGGAAGGGCAATACGCAGCCACACGATCATTAATTCAAGTTTGCTCGCAGATATTCTCCGGCCTCGAACACGGAAGCCATCTTCGTCTATGTGTTCCATCCTTCCACCCTGTCCTCTCGCCTGGCCCTTTATCCATCATTTCCTGGTGGAAAATGATGGATAAAGTAAGCAAGGCGAGAAGCAACGCGCACCACACCGACGATGGATGCGATTTTTTAGACGAACGTTGCTTTTCAGTCGAGGAAAAATATTTTAAGGGAATCCATGACTCCGGGAGGGATGAAACGGTCGAGTGTGAAGTTTCGGATTTGATTATATAGCTGCGGTGAAATTGGAAGGTGTGTTGCTTTTCAGTTGAGGAAAAATGTTTTAAGGGAATCCATGACTCCGGGAGGGATGAAACGGTCAAGTGTGAAGTTTCGGATTTAATTATATAGCTTCGGTGAAATTGGAAGGTGTTTGTGCTGTTTCTGGGATCGACCTTGGACGTGATACCACGCGAGATTAGTTTTATTATTTGCTTGATTTTGGATAATTTGGCTCGGAGTGATTTAACGGGGGGAGGGGGGGGGGGGCAACCTAGAGCGGTCAAAACAACATGCTTTTTGGGATTTTTTTTGTGGAAGAACCGATAAAGTTTTATTATTAAATGTTAGTCTATTGGAAAGAGCACACCTTACGGATATTTCAGTATTTTTTGTGGTAAAAAGTAGTGAAAGGTTTGTGAGTTATAGGTGATGCCAGGGATGTCCTTTTTTAGGCGCTCTGCGGTGACAACCGTAGCTCGGTGCAGGATCATCCAAAATTGGAAATTCGATTTTTTTAGGTGATATATGAAATTATCTAGGCGCTAGCGGGCCCGATTTTGGAAAAATTATTTTCAGACAAAATGGCGGCTGTGCAAAGTTGAAGCATCGATATTTGGCCAAACTTCGCTCGTTTTTCGAGAGTAAAAAAATCTAGGCAAAAAAAAAGAAAAAGCTTTGGAAAGCGCTTAGATTTCTCACCCTAAAATAAGCCTGCAAAACCTCAAGTAAATCGGTTCATTAATTTTTTAGTTATGTGTGTCAGCGACTTTGAAAACATGATTTTGGGGAAACCGCTTTTAAAGTTTTGGGTCTGAGCGCTACACCGAGGAACACCTACCTATTTACACGCGTATAACTGAATTTTGGTCGGATTCACTTGACACTTTCGGGGAATATTTTCAAGATGTTGTATTTCAAGGAAATATAAAAATCGAAAATTCGATTTTTCGAAAATTCCTAGGTACGTCTCCTCCCTTAAGGGTGATTATAATGCAATTTTTTTTTAATTAATTGTTTTCGATGTTTATAGGTTTTTAATTGAGACGAACTTAGCGGGCACAGCGAAATATTTTTCTCGCGATTTAGAGGATAAATGAGAAGCACCCTTTTCGCGTATTCCTGAACGAACCTGTAATGGGCAACTCCGGAGATGAGCAACACGAAGCCGGTCGCTACGGTATCTTAAGGAATCGTCGTTGAAACGGACGTCCTAAGTGCAGTGGTTGGTCGAGAGGTGTATATTAGTTCTTACTGCGATGTCGCCTCTTCGTTTATGCCAAGGGCCTGAACTATTATGGCGCTGGGGTAGTACTTTTATGGAGTCGACTTCAGCAACGTTTCAACACATCAGTCGCATTCCAGCGTAATTAAATACAATTTACATGCGTATGAATATGGATGATCCTGGCAATGCTTGTTAAATTTGCGATGAAATTGATTTGTGAATCAGTTCGCCTCCGGTTAGCATAAACAACGGTATAACATATTCAAAATTAAAATTTTAAGGTGTGAGAAGCATTAAGTAATCGCCGAACTAGGCAAGGAATGCGTGAAATCGCTACCAGCCGAATAAGCGGCGATCTATTCCGACGACACAAATTATTTATTAAGATAAAGGGGAAGATAAATTCTTAATTACATGTCAGTATGTACCTCGAGAACTAAACTGGAAATACCAAAGAAGAACATAAACTTCAGATTTGGGTGAAATCAAATTTTTTTTAATTTTTTAATTAACAAATTTTATAGGATATTTGTCTAGAATTTTTTCGTGAAATTACACAATTGCTCGAGAAATGAGAAATCAGAAGTTTTCCTTTTCTCGACAAATCCTCGAGGAGAAATCCTAGATAGGCACAGTGCAGTTCGTTATAGCCCGCAGTTAGAAAGCTTACAATACACTTGCTACAATTTTTACAGTATCACAACACTAATCCCGCTGCGCTAAAACTCCAAGTCCCATGGTACCATTATAATCTCTTTACGCGGTAAATAACAGTGCCTACCACAGATCGTCCCGACTTCCTACGGTCCGCGAGATAGCTTTATACGGAGCTCAGAATTATCCTCCTCAGCGTATAAATCAAAATACAGCCACTGAGGAATGCAGCCGCAGAAGGAGCAACGTCTCGGCGGACAGAGAAGGCCCACGAGGCCGCCACGGCGACGATAAGAGGCCAACAAAGTATCGTTCAACACCATCGAGCTGGCTAACTGATAATAACAGCTTCCACCGGCGCGATGGGCCGCCTCGAAATCGGTATCACTGACCAATCACCGTCAACCGCGCCGATAACGACGGGACCACGGTCCCGCGTATCGCGCCGTGGAATCGAAATCCTGTCGGGCCCCTATAAATAGTCGCGGGCCAGAGACGTGTACGGCCGTAATAACAGATCGGGGGCCATGGATTTGCCCGTCGATCCGTATCATCTATCGCCAATATACGGCCGCTCTCGATCGCGTCGATAATTAAATAGCCGACGTGTCGGGCCCCGCACCGTCCACGCGCCTTCCCTTATCTTCATCCTCGCCTCTATCCGTCCACGGCCGTTCACCACCGAGAAAGACATCACGCGCAAATCGTTCCCCCCATTTCACGCTTTGAGCAGCAAAGCACGCCAGTTCGAACAGGCTGATCGTCAAGTTCCTCGTGTGTTTTCCCTTGGAGACCAAAGTTCGCACGGAGTTAATCCTCTAAGGATATCCTTTCAATCAAATTCAGGTCTCAATCGGAGCTCGGTTAGGTTAAAGATCAATTAATCGGTATAACGCAGCCGTAACTACTGTCATTTATATTGGTAATAGACATCTATTCTGTATAAGCTTCCACGGGACAAGTCCACAACTTTGGAGTACCTAGAGCAGATTTTACTGTCTTACCTCCAGGTGTTCGAAGTGGTTAGCTGACCACTCCCAGGGGGAACTTGGAAAAACTCCCTTCCTCTTCCCGACGACAGGGGTAGAAGGCAGAGTTGGGCAAAATGTAATCTAATTACAAATTGCAAATTACGATTAAACTGTAATTGTGTAATTAATCACACATTATTTTCTGTAATCGTTGATTTAGATAGTTGACAAAACCAAGTGGTCAACTATCTAAATCAACGATTACAGAAAATAATGTGTGATTAATTACGCAATTACAGTTTAATCGTAATTTGCAATTTGTAATTAGATTACATTTCGCCCAACTCTGGTAGAAGGGATGAATGATTGTTAATAGACAGATAGTGTCGGTTTAGAAAGGTTCAACTGACGCGCCGAGAGTCTCCTCTATCTTCATATAAACCAGGCAAGATGGAGTGAGCATCTTTCCTCCCTAGGAAACCACCGTGCAGGCCACAGGGTGGGCGGAAAGCATAGTGGGTTCCGAAAGACCACGTCTTGGCTCGATGGGATCACGGTAAAGAATTTTGCTATTGGGTAGGCCGAAACGGTCACGAATTATAAATACGGTTCGCAACCGCTCTTTGCACCCCAAATTGGTAATAGACAGATAGATGGGTCAAGTTAGGAGTAGGAAAATAAGCAAAAGCAATATTTATTTAACCCTTTTTTGTCCAAATAAAATTTCATCTCCGCCATGCTTCTTCGCAGTTTCAAGCAAGATTGCTGAATCTATCGGAGGAAAAGCACGTTGGTGGGAAAGCATCGATATCCATCCTGGAGTGATTGATATCTCCAGCGTCTGGGCGAGCGAGTGGAGGGCACGGTCGGAGGATCAGAGGATTCGGTCGGGGCTCTGCCCGTAGGTCGACATCGTCAGCCACACCTGCCGTATCGACGCCGAAGATCCCGGCGACGAGCAGAGCTCTAGACGTCCTGCTCGCATCAGATTCTAAAATGCCCCCGAAGCAGAGCGGACACGCCTAGTTAAGCCTCGTGATGAATGCGCGAGAAAGAGCGCGAAAAAGCCTCCTCGCGCCGAAGATCGGTGGCAGATCCCGAAACTGATTCGCCGGCGTTACGCGGGCACCGTCCAACGATCCCCCTCGCTCGCACCTTTGCCGCCTCCGGGAATGCAAATTATTATTCGTCTCTAGTAGGGAGAGGCCTCTGGTCTACTGGAACCTCGTGACTTATCATGCTTAATTACACGGTCTACCATTGAATTATCGCTGTTTTGCAACATTAAAAGGCCCCCCTTTCTGCTCCCAATTAATGGCGCGAGGCTCGATCCGATTTCGTTCTCTTCGGGGGCCATTTCATTCGCTACCCTATCGGGTTCACTTTTAATAGCGCCTTCTACTTCGAGGATCAGCATACACGTCTGTGTTATACGATAATATACGACGGGATACGGAGCGACGCGTTTGTGCCGGAGATAATACGTCTCGCCTTGGTTCGTCGAACCGGTGCGTAGCGTGGAGCACGTACGCGAAATTGTTTATGCGACCACTACGGTGGATGGAACCCTTTACCAATAGGGAGCGCGCCACCCTTTGTCCGGTAAATACAAATATGCAGTTGTCGCGAAATTGACGCTGCTACCTTATTGTACGCCGCTTTGTAAAAGGAGCGTAGCTTGACTCGAATGAAAATGTTTAAACGCCCGCGGCCATCTGTTGCCTTGCATTGACATCTGTCGCCTACTTTCGTAGTGCGTGGATCGTCCTGTACGCTGAGAAATCTTCGGGTCGAATGGAATTGCACAGCTTGTCGCGTGATTAAAAATCGTTTGTAATTCGGGGAAACAAGAGGGTAATCCTACTGCCTGCGGTCACTTGTCAATTCTACCCCCTGTCACTGTCGCTATAATCCCGTCCAAGCTATTTTATTAACAACCCCGACGCGCCGTTTCTCTCATTACGTCCACATCTCCTCGGCTGGTTTTCTTTTTTTTTTGTTCGCTAGTCGCGCGGTGTTATAGCCAGTGGCGCGGAAAGGGTTGAAGGGAAGCCGGGGCCAGTTGGGACAGTGGAGAAAGGGCTGGATGCATGGAAGATACATAGCGCGATGCCTTCAGCCAACGCCGACCAATTTCTCTTGCGCGATCCCGCGCCTCTTTCTCTCGTTAGCGTATCGCTATCATTCTTTTATCCACGGTGTGCATTTAAACGCCGCCGCCGGTCCCGTTGCGCTGATTTCACTAACGAACCCAGCGATTTATATCATCGGCCGAGCCGTGTCCGCGGTAGGCGGACTCAAACTCACCGAGGGTTCATTGTTAAGCGGCACCCGGCAGCCACGGCGGATCCTTATCGTTTGCATTCACGATCTTGGCGCCCGTGGGTGCTGTCGAAAGCTTCGGTAGAATTGGACGCGAGCAGCCTTGCTCCGAAACCCCATTGTGCGCTTCAGCGTCGACTTGGTCTGGGTTAGGTAGGTGTTGCGATAGGTAGTGATGATGATGTTGTAGTTGGTTACTTTGAGGGGTGGTTTTACCCCCTGAATATGCAAACGGGGCAAAATAAAGAGACACCTGCTTCTTATTTTTCGGTCCTCCAAAACATATCCAAAGACTAAAGCAATCGGAGACGGACACCTAAAATCCTCCCCTTGCGAACTGACAAGGGAGAATCCTGAATCCGAAAATTCAAAAAATTCCGAAACTCTGTGAATATGTAGGGGATTTCCTTATAATTACAACGCAATTTTTCTTTGCTACCCAAATTCACTCGAAGGGGTGAAATTAAATTCCCCCCCTGCAAATTCGGCTATTTTCCGATTTTGTGTTATAACTCGAGAACTGTAAGAGACAGAAGAAAAGTCTCGAGACAAAAGTTACTTCATTTAATTAGATCTATCATTTGGTAAAACAATTATTTTACAGTTCAAGAGTTATAACACAAAATCGAAATATAACCGGATTCTCGAGGGTTAATTACACCCTCTGAGAGTGAATTTGGCCAGCAAACAAGAATTGCGTTGTAATCGGGAGGAAATTCCTTACTTATTCACGAAGTTTCAGAATTTTTTAATTCCGGGTTCCGGATGTTCCCTTGTGAGGGTTGTTAGGGTTGGGAGTTTCTGATACTTGCACATATTTCAAATAGGTTCGAAGACTTGCAATCTGTGAATTGAGAGTCCTAAAGTAACCACCACCCCTGTTAGACTAGACTGAATTTAAGAGTCCTTGTAGAAAACACAGTGCCAAAATTAAAATAAGAAAAAATTTTATCGGAAAATGTTCTACTTGCCGATGGTAATACTACACTGCATTCCACTTTAGAGCGGACCCATTCCGCCCAGGAATAATATACTGTTGATTGCTAGGAAACCGGCAGGGAAAGTGCGACGACCAATCGCAAAAGTTCTACGACCAATCGCGTGTGTCAGATGCGTGGGAGCTGCGCAGATCGGTAGGGGCGTAGGTCCGCTCTTACATGGAATGGAGTGTATAGTATAGAATTTGATTTTTGGCACTTACAGTGTTTTTAACAAGGACTCTTCAATTGTCTGTCGACCAACTGGGGATTCTGTTAGCTTGAGAGGGGGAGGGGATAAATTAACCCTTGTAACACTTTATGGAGGAATACCGATACCTCTGCTCACCACGTAACCAAGCGTCCTAGGTACCGCTTAAGTGACTTAAGTGAGGCCCAGACACTTAAGCCATGGTTGGGCCTTCGCAAGCTGACATAACTGATTTGAATTGAGCTTCCTGCCAATTTCAACACTTCGTGCGCTACTCCCGTCCTGAGGGCAAACCTCAGGCCCCGGGTGAGTACTTAACAGACGAAGCACATGTATAACAATTAAATTATTGCGTGAATATACAAGCCTAATTACAGAACAAATTGAATAAAATATTACGAAATATATCACACTAGTTGAACTGAGCTGCACGTAACGTCAGCCACTTGTTGGAATAAAATTCACTCAATGAAAATTATGGATCACGTAGGTTAGAACGTTATTAAGCACGACCAGTTTACGGTTAAATGACGTTAGAGAAAGTGAACAGCTCTGAACAGAAAACCTGTGCCTGTTCCTTCCTTATGACTAACTTTGCACAGCTTTTTTCCAAACGAATGCTTTAATAGGTAATATTAATTATACGGCCACAGTCTAGGAGATACGCTGAGAAAAACGTGAACGTAGAATGCATTCACAGCTGATTACTTTCTCCGCGATAAATCACAAGAGCGAGAAAATCTTCCAGCGGACTTCCTCCGATTCTTGCATTCGAGCTGCCTTAAGGCGGAATCACACGTTCGGCGCCCGACGAATATTCGGTAGTCGACAAACTGGTTGCCAAAGTGTTCGCGTATATGGAGATATACTCTGTGGAGACACTATGCGTCACTGAGCTCTATACTAACTGGAGTGTGAAGGGTGGGATGGGAATGAAGACAAGCGGGGTATAGTGCGTGCCAATCAACTTACCCCATGCAAATCCTACAGTCCGTTGCACTTGTTTTTATTTGGGAATTCCCGGTTAGTAAATAAATAATAACAAAGTACATACACACATAGGTTCACCGCTTATCTTCTATTTCCCTCGAACCGCTGCACAGTGGGACGAACTCCACTTTTCTGTGTCAAAATCGGGAACTTTTGTTCGGAATAAGATAGGGTAGGTGGGGGTATTACTGCGGACTTTTAAGGTAGGTTAACTTTAAAACCCTCGACACGGCGTTCGAATGAATGAAAGTTCCTCCTTCTTTTTTTAAAAGAAAGGTGGAACCTTAATAATTCCATAAAAAAATATGAGGGCGGGGTGATAAGCACAGTTAATTAAAAACACAGAGATTTGTCGATCAATGTCATTGCAGGTGTTACTGCGGACATGCATGCATTACTGCGTGTTAATTACTAATGAAATACCAGTTACTGCGCATGTATTACTGCGGTCCGACGTCAAGCGAAACATAAACTTAGTACAAATATCACGTCAATGAATACGGTCGGAAGAAAGGTTAGATTGCGCTGTCGTCGGTCCGCAGTAATACATGCACATGCCGTAAAGTACTGCACCTAATACTGCGTTGAGAAATAAAAATTAAAACTAAAATACAGGTGACTGATTTACTGTTTTTCTGAAAAAAATAACTCTTACTCTATCGAGTAATAAAGCTGCATTACATGTATTACTGTTAATAACAAAAATATAAATGTGTTTCAAGTAGGTGTTCATGACCGCCATATCGGGAATCGACCGAAGTTTCGCCTTGACGAATTTCAAACTACGATAAAAGAATTAATAATAAATTTGCTGTACATATTTATTAATAATTATCTGTAATAGAGTTTAAAATAATTTTATCAGAAATTTTCAAGAGATTATGTACTTTCCAACCTTAAATATGATCTGTTTTAGAATATCCGCAGTAATCGGGGCATCCGCGGTAATACCCCCACCTACCCTAGAGGGGTGAATCTTTTCGGAGGTTAAAGCTAAGATGTTGCAGAATAAGGGGAAAATAATGAAAAATTTATCATAAAATTGGGACTGTTCTTCTTATTATTATAGCGCGTTCTTTATACGTTACGTTTATTTTAAGTGAAATAAATACAGTGGCAGTAATAGGGACACCGACAGTAAATGAAACATCTACCCTACACGGATATCCATAAACAAAACTACACGGGTATCCGTGAACAGAACTACACGAGTATCCATGTATTAAAAATTACACGGATTGAAGTTCGGATACGTTCACTACACGCGAAATAGGGACCTCTAAAATTTTTCTTTTGGAGTCTGTATCGAAACAAAATAACCCACTGCGTTACCCGCGGTGTGTCCAATTAAATAATTTCCACTGTCGAGCATGCACTGGTGTACCCTCAAGTCACCGTCACTCCCGAAGAACATCCACGTGGCTGTGAAGGCGGCAATGGGTCAGCGTGCTCGGAGAAAGACTGTTCTCCTCCAGACGTTCGATTTTCCGTCGCCTCGATCGGATCGCGTAGACTTTTGCGGCGCGGTGACTGTTTTACGCTGGCTGCGGGGCTGAGGAATGTCGCGTCGCGCGGCGTTTCGATTCCATGAAGACATATCCGCGCGCGCGCGCGCTCGAACGAACGAGCGCCAAGGCTCGGCGATACGTCAGCGCGCACCCACACTCGTTGCGCGCCACGGCGATTTCTCATTGTAGGTGGAGGAGGCACGGCACGAGTTATTGACTCGTTTGATCCTGGGTTACGCCCCGACCTACCTTAACTCTGACTTACTATCTTGCCACGAGAGCCCACGATCGGGGGCGTTCGCGGACACCGTAACGATCCTTTCCATTTCTTCGGGGTAACTCGAGGGGGAGGTCGACAATCCTGTTGCCAATTTCAAGTTTCTTGTTTCAGTTCGCCGGCTAACGCGGACAGACCGGCGCACCTGGCCCTTGTAGCTATTACTCGACTTGCTGCGGATACAGGGGACTTACAGGGGATAGGGTTGGACACTTCGAGTGACGTCGGCGCGTTTTCACGCTGAGGGAATTTTATCCTGCGCCTGAGGCGTCTGCCAAAACCTTGTGTTACTCCAAGGTGTCGTCCTTAAATTGCGTTAGGCAAAAGCCTTTTTAGGGAGGGTTGCGAATTTCTCATGTTTTATTTCTTACGTAATATCTTTCAACCTAATTTTCAATGAGCACAAATTTTATCATTAGAAATGTTTATCATTGTCCCAGAAAAGTAATTTTAGTATAAATTATATGTATAAACCTTCAAATGAATTTTAATAACAGAAAAAATGCTGTATAAAAATAGTACGTAAGGGCGGGGAGAAGGGGTTGGAATATGAAATCTTAAGAGTTCTTATACTGGAGAACGGAGGGAGTAAGAAATCGCTAAAATTACCCTTACGCAATTTAAGGGCGGCTCCCAAGCATGAATGTAACGATAAAAAATAGACAACATTTAGGAAGAGATCCTGAAGCATTTTCTACGATCTTACAAAATTATCGAAGTTGAAAGTAGAAAGTGTATGCACCCCAAGGGAAGTCGTTCCAAGGAATCCCCTCCTCTGCGAGATTCCTATTCCGAAGATAGAATGAATTTTATAGGTGAAGTCCAGAGTTTTGTAAAAAAAGGGACGTTGTCTCCAGTTTACTGTGTTCCACAGAATGTGTTCCGCAGTGGCAGGCTGCATCGGGATAACAGGAGGATGCTTTGACGCCACTGCTAACGCTATAATGGTCTACGATAGCCCCGGTATTGCCCCGGTGGAGGATCCAGTTATTTTCTGTGCCGGCAGCCGGAGATATTATTTTTCGCTGCTGGGCCGTTTCGAGGACGCCTCGTACGGCTGCATAACGCGAAGAAGCGTGGCTGCGTGAGGCACGAGACAATAATAATTCATCGCTCCGGGGCCCGCAGCACGCAGCCCATGCTCGCGATTCTAATCCTTGGGCAATTTGCACAGAGCACCGTAAAATAAGAGGCGCACGAGCACGGCCATAGAGCCTCCCGTCTCTGCCCCCTTTGCTTTCGGGATCAACGAAACGATTCGTAGAAGAAGATTCGCAGCGCGGGCTACGAAAAAACGACCCCGCTCCCTCGTCTTCCCTCGGATGTGTCCCTGGACAGTGACGCTGTTCGTAAAGGTCCTTTCACGTCCACCTGTTCGTGACGCGACGAGGGGCGAAGTGTCGACGCGATTCTCCCGTATCGGAGTAATCGAATCGTGGAAGGAGAATGAAATAGGATAACCGTGGATGGAAACGGAGTGACAACGGACGTAAGGTATTTCAATTTTGTAGGAAAGTTTACCTCGGAGTGTAAAATACATGGTATTTTAAATTTCCTTCTGCAACTCGTGAATAATTATTGGAACTGGCAGAACAGAATACTCTGTGGTCTAGAAATTTCTTATCGATATTCTAATCTTGGATTTGCAAATGATTTTCTACGCGGATTATTTCTCTTTTATTCTCATTGTCAGTGTTTAATCGTTCGATACATTAATGTTAATGCTTATACATATTACATAGTATTATATATAATGTATAAACCCCCCCCCCCCATAAATATGACTCATGTATGAAAGAAGCTAATTCCCTTTAATTCACGAAAAAAGTTCTCACGCAAAGATTGTGAAATCATCTTTGCTAATTCCAATCTTTGCTAATTCCAATTGTACTCTCGTTCTCCGTTCGAGCACTGATTCCTCTGTCACTTTTTATACTTGACATTCCTTTATTGGCCACAAATCAATTCAGTGCTCAGATTTTCAGCTTCGGTTTTAAGGAATTAGCGGGCGAGGCCTGTAGTTGACACAAAAACTTTTATAAGAGGGACATTCTCTGTTAAAAATGTCGTATGAAAATCGTTTTACGATGGAAAATAATAAAAACTTGGTAGAGACTAATTTAAACGAATGAAAGTCGGTAATAGATTAACAGCACATTCGCCAACCTGCACTAGTGATATGAAACATTTCGTTTTAAGTCGACTTCATAGTTTTTTCTTATACAACGCCCGCTAGTTTCATAATTTTTGGAATTTCCGGATTGAGGATCTTCCCTTGTAAGTATATCATAATCACGAAGGGATTATGTAGTCCACGAGTTCTTGACCCTGATCAGAACAGAATGAATGAATGCTGCTGTATCATCAAGGGCAATTCTACCCGGTGTGCTGACAAGTTCGGGAGAGTTGCAGGAGAAGAACTAAAGTCTAAACGCACCCTTTCGCTAGGGGAGGGAGAGGATTCCTCGGAGCCGAGTTAATCGTCGCCGCGGACCATCGTATTCCAGGGGAATTCCTAGAGCGGTCAAAAGCCCAGAAATCGGGCTGAGACGTCCCCCTGGTACCATCCTTAATAAATGGCCCTGAGCTATCACGAAAATGGTCGAAAGGGTTCCGCGGGCGAGGACCTTCGAACCCGCGCCACTCCCTCGAACCCGTCGCGGACGCCGCCTTTAACTGGCGCCTCCTCGGCTCGTCTACGCGCTCCGGGGGGATTTCGCTCGACGGAAAAAAAGAAGGGCGAAGCGAAGGGGGGTGTATCGACGATGCGATTCGTAGGGGAAACAGCGGCTGGCTCGCAAAGTGTCGTTCCACCGAGCCGAGATGGCGATTTAATTGACGGTGCTGTGCACACCGAAGGATAAACCAGTGTAACAACTTAATGGGGGTCCCTCCCACCCACGAGAGCTGCTGCCTCGCGGGCAAACGTCGCGAGAAGCGTGCCCGCGGATCGGCTTTGATCTTAACCCTTTATTTGGCGAAACGAACGAAACCGGAGAATTAATTTCAGGCCTGGTGATCTTCTGTGCTGCGTGAGCTGACGCTCGATGGCCCCGGAGATGGATACATCGGGGAAAGCCTGTCGATGTACTGGCTCTGTTTTGGATGGTGTTTAAGCCGGAACACCACTGTGACGGCCGGAAAAGTGAGCCGTTTTAAAGAATTTTTTTCAGGAGTAATTTACAGTTTTCATAGAAAATTTGTATTACCTATCTTTAGTACAATGTCTTAAGAGACTATAAAAAAAATAATAAGTAGAGAAACAAGCATAAATTTTAATATATTAATTAATCTTCTACACCCTCCACCCGCGCTGGTCGAATGTGTAACTAGGAAACCGCAGGTCCGAAATCAAATTTCATTTTTTTTTTTATAAACTATATGAGTGTAGTTTCCGCTGCACGTGACGATTTCTTAAACAAATTATTTTAGTAGAAATGGTGCGCTTTAAAAGAAAAGTTTCGAAAATCCGCGAATAAGATGGATATTCAAATTTATGCGTGTTTCTCTAATTATTATTTTATTTTATAGTCTCCTAAGACATTGTACTAAAAGTAGGTAATACAAATTTTATATGAAAACTGCATATTACTCCTGAAAAAAAATCTTAAATAACTGGCTTACTTTTCCGGCCGTTACAGTGATGTTCCCCCTTAAGGGGACTAGGTTTTTGAAAAATCGATTTTTTATTGCACTTTCCGAAAGTACTATCTTTTCTCAATAAAATCGCATTCAAAGACACAAAATTCGACCATTGACACTACTCCCCTATCTCTAATAGTTCCCGAGATATTCCACAAAAATGATTTTTCAACCCTAACTTTGAAAGCAGTTTTCACCCCCCAAATATGAAAACGTGGAAAAATAAAAAAACACGTATTTCTTATTTTTCGGTCCTCTATAACATATCCAAAAATCAAAATGATCGGAGGCGAACACCTATAATACTCTCCTTGTCTTACGCGTAAGTTATTACTACCCTCGCGTTTTCCACCTCAATTGGAAGCTGAGATTAAGTACAATACGTATTATTTATATTCTTAAAACAGTAACAGGGGCGACTTTATATGTAGGTTAAGCAAGCTGAAGCTTGAAATTGCCTTAACTCTCTTAAATTTAAATATTTGATAATAATTCACAAAAAGGGCGGCAGACGCTTGTTAGTCATTTCAGCCTGAAACTCACTAGCCCAGCTAAGGCAAAACGCGCTTCATTCTTTCATTACCTCCTTCCAAATACCTGCACTGCTACAAATTTAAGGGAATTCTGAAATGGCCCCCTTTCGATGCTTGAGATTCCTTTTGCTAAACCCCAACGGAGCCGTCTCTTCTCCTCCGTCCCCCCCTGGTTAAACCACAGGAAATTGCGAAGTTAACACGAAGCTGTTGCTCCGAGGCGTTCATTCTGCTTACGAAGATGCGACTGCGCGCGGGCTCGCAAAAAGGTGCGTCGAACAGTTGAACAATTCTCCAGCGGCGAGGCGTCACGGTGATGAAAAATAATGGGATTCATTCTTCCTTAGGCGGGATAAAATGAAGCAACATCGCCGCCGCGTTCGCCGCGGCGACGGTTCGAGCGTAATCTCGTAGCGCCGCAAAATAGGAAGTACATATGTACGTGCGTTAATTCGTATTATCCACGCGTCTACATCTCGGGAGCATGGCCGCTGACGTACCTCGGGTACGCTATCGGGCCGAGGAATAACTCACTCGGTACTTTCTATTCTTGCGCGGCTGATATTTAACGCGCGCGGGGAGTTTCGAAATTGAAATTAGCCGCGCGGGCACAATCGATCGATCAATCTGAGATACACCTCTGCGGGCCGGGGACTTGTGTAATTACAAGATGCGCCCGGTAACGCGTGTAACTCACGACTGTTCGATGCAAGGCCCCGTCCGTTTAGCCTTCTGACAGGCCCGGCCGTATCGCGAAATCGATCAATTACATCACGACCCGATGCAGGGGGACCTTAATCAAGTTACGCTACCGCGCGATGTGTATTTATTGTCTCCCGTTGGCGCGTCAACCACCGAAGTGATTTGTTTCAAAATTTCTGACCCGCGCAAATGGCAGACGGACTTGGTCGCAATATTTATCGCGATGAGCGCGACGTTTTCACCCGGCGCGCGTTGCGCAACTACGTTTCTGCCGTTAAGGATGCGGAGGCATTGGTGGTGTTCCGTAGAGGAATAGAATTTTTGTTCTGAACTCTTTTCAGCTGGAAAGAAAGTTTCGTAACTCCCATGTGATCGAGGTTGTACAAAGGTGACGAACGGATAATTAATTAGAACGATAAATTACGCAAGTAGCAGGTTTAGTAGGGGTAGGTGGGGTAAAACGGAACGCTTAACTTTGGAGGGTGATAACTTAAAATCGGGAGGAGGAAAAGACACGAGACTTCAATAGGAGTCTTCAGTGGACCTTAGACTATAAGAAAATCGAAGTCATTGTTAAGGAAAATCTTTGGGAACGACGGAAAATGAAATTTAACGGAGGTATTGACATCTTCGCCTCGCTGAAATGGTGGGGTAAGACGGAACCCACTCGAAGACCGTGTAAACGTGCAAAATCTTTATTTTTATGATTTAAAATGTATTTATTTATGTTAAAAGCTATAAATATATGTTTTAGGTATAACTGTTGCAAATAAAATATAACAAAAATATATATTATACATATAAGAGAAAATATTTTATTAGATAACATGGAAATTACGGAAAATAATCAAATATAAATATAATATCGTAAAAGAAGGATAGATTAATACGGTTCGTTTATTATTTTATGAACAAAAATCACGTACAAATGTATCATCTTCCTTTTCAGCGCTGGTGCAGGACTCATGGGCCCACTCTTTACGTGCAGTCATTTAGTAAACATTTAATATTTACACTTCAGCTTGTGGTAAAGAACTTTTTGTATACGTCAAAATGTAGCGTAAGGACTATAGAATCCAACGACGTACTTGCCGTTATTAATTGTCCAAATCCAAGTACCGAAAAGTGGTCGAAAGTCCAACGCAATATTGAAACGTCGATACCGGAAAATTTTCCCACTCTCTTAATGGAAAAATAACGCGTGCAGGGGTCTATGGTCTATCACAAAATGCTACGAGGACCCTTTGGTTCCATGTCACGCGATACCAACTCATTCGCAGCTCTTATCTAACAGAAACATTGGTGTTCCGTTTTACCCCACTTTCCCCTACTCGCAATTAAAACTTTCATTGACCTAGCCATTAGAGGAATTTTCAATTTTACTAATTTACCTGTGAAATATTCAAAGTCGAATCTAATTTTCACTCGGATTTAATTAAAGTAAAAGCTGGAGAGTTTAGTTAATGTGATTACGGTAATTGTAAATTTAATTCTTATTACAGTTTGCTTGGGGGCAACTTTCAAGTAGTATATTACTGACATAATAGTTGGAGTAATAAGAAATTTCGGTGGCGACGCGTTTACGTAACAGATGAAACGAGATTGAACAGTCCGCGGCGCGATGTTCGCTAGGAGCCCGGCGCAAAGTGAGGAGAGAGCAAAGTTAATTGCCGGCGTGGATGCGTGCATGGCAAACGAGGGCCAGACTAAAATCTCTGAACCGGCCACTGACCTTCCCCACGAGCTCTCAGCAGATCTGTCGCGATTCCGCGCGCAGGAGATACGAGTACGCGCGATGAAGGTCGTGTGAATGCTTAAGCGTGATCCTCTTCATCGTCAGAGGAAGAGAGAGGCCGCTGGGGAAGAGGCGAAGACAGCCGCGTGTACGAGTAGTAGGGGGTTAACTAGCATCGATCTCAGGATGGAGAACTAGAAGCGGCAATTAACTCAAGTTCCACTATCTTCCCTGATTCTTCCTTCTCAGCTCTCTGCTTTTATTTCCAACTCCACGGGGCACGGGCTGATTCGCGTGTCGCCATTGATTATCTGGCCGATGGCGTCATCGGGGCTTGTATAATTTTATGCTTCCCATGTGCCTGCGCAGAGGGTTGTAAGTAATGTGGAATATTTTCACAAAATAACGAAGAAACGCCGGTAGAAGAGCGAAAGCTCTATACCAGCGTTCCCAATTGGTATTCCGCAGGGTTTGTCGGTGTTTAAAAAAAAAAACGGGATTAAAACCGTTTTTTTTTTTATTTACTTTGTAAAATTCGAAAACCGGTTTTTAAATTTAAAAAAAACAGAAGCTAAAAGGTTTTAGATAGGTACTACTTAGATCTAAATCATTGATCGTTTAGAATACGCGAGACAAAGTTTCTGAGCGTTGATAAGAAGTTAGGGAAGAAATCAATATTGTCACAGTGTAAATGTATCCATTTGCGAGCACACATTTTATTGATAAAGTTGTATCTTCCGTAGACACCTAGTTAGGGGGCCAGGTGAGCCTCCCCCCCCCCAAAAAAAATGCGGATTGGTCCCTCCCTAGAAATTATCGAAATACCTAAGTCAAAAACATTCGCCTGTTAAATGATCAAAAATTGTTTATTCAGTTTACCGTTTGTTTCAGTGGTAAATGAATATGTAGGTAAGTGACTGTTATAAAATGTGTATGTATATGTATACAGATTTTCTCTACCTATAAAAAAAGAGAGCGAGAGAGAGAGAGAGAGTGAGGGGGAAGAGAGGGGAAGAAGATGGAACCTGGTCCCCCCAGACAAAAATCCTAGTTACACCAATGATAAAGAATATATAAAAACAATTTAAGAAGTACTAAAAAGTAAAAAATAATTATTTTCTTGTACTAGAATTACGATGGTAATATGTCACTATAAATAAAATCGTGGGGCAGGATATTTCATCGCTCGTTTCGACGCTTGATTCTGTATTAAATTGAATCGCGTCCTGTTATGAAATATCCTGCCCCACGATTTTATTTAAATCGAGACATCACCATCGCAATTGTGGTAAAAGAAAATAATTATTTTTTACCCTTCAGTGAATTTTTGACCAATTTAAATAAAATCGTTTAACTCAAACTTTTATTTGTACTATTTTTTATTTACTTTTCAGTGTTTGCGTTTTGCAACAACAACAAAAAATTGAGAAATTCAACTATTTGTATGTGACGGATCATTTCTTAATAAATTGTGTATTTACGGAAATCGCGATGCCACTGGGAAATGCATCGACTTTTTGTCGTTTCCGAGAAGAAGACGAGAGGCTGATTTCAGGTCTATTGACTTGGCGGAGGTGGGTTAAAATTGAGTTTCAAAATTTCAACCAAACCGCAAACAAACAAACGGAGATAGGCGCGAAGCTAACTAAATTCGTTTAAAAACCTTAATTCGATTACTTTTTAAACTTTTTCGATTTTCCAATTTGGCGCAAATTTCAAAGAATTTCTGAATGGTCTACATTTATCTCTCCAACAACCTCTCGAGTTTTTTTTCCAGGGGAATGTACGAAGGACGGCTAAGGCCCTCCTCGTCTTCAAGCTTCTCATCTTCGTTACGAAATTTATTGATTTATATTACTTTCCTAAAACGATATGTTTCAGGAAATATGGTGGCTGACAAGTGCCCGGCTAGGGTTCGTGCTCATCGTTACGTTCGCCGCGGATCAGTCTCAACGAGAGCTGGTTGGACAATCAGTTCAGAGGCAACACCGTTCGAATCAAGACCGCGAGGAACAACAGGTTCTATCCCCCACGATAATGAACATTCCTCGTCTTCCTGCCGTCTCCTCTCCTTTATCTGGACCCCTTCACCGATTCCCGAGTTGACTTATTCCCGCTCATTGTCGCCATTCCAAGCCGGCCGTCCCGAGGGAAAGAGAGAACGAGAATGCGGCGAGGAGCGGGCGACGCTGAAGAGGAACGCTTTCGCGAGAGAGCGGGTTCGACCTAGGAATTTATCACCGCTACCGACAGCCATTAATATGGCATTGTGCGCCCGCGGACACCGGCAGTGGCTCGTCCATCTTTTCGTGACGCGTTAACGACTGACCTCTGCCGCGAAGGACAGCTCCCGAAGGTATGTAACCCGCGTCGCCAACTTGCGCTCCAGATCCAACCGAGTCGCGCGAGAGATTAGAGCCGCCGACGTAACAAGCGGTTCACGGTGAACCTTGGTATGATCGGTACGCCACGTTTGCGTCACTTTCTCCTTATCCAGGTGTATTTCCTATTCTGCCAGTCGCAGCTTTCCCACGTCACGCGCTTCTGTAATCAGCGAGCCCGTCCAGCTATCTCCGCTGAATAAATGGTACCCATACTTTTTCCATCGGTAAACAAAGTTGTTAGATTTCTATGTCATTTTTCACTTACAAGGAACACTATTCAATTGATGATGGAGTGGCGCAGATTTTTTTATATAGATCGAAAGTATATGTCACAAAAGTCACAAAAATGTAAACTAAAGATGCTCCCGAAAGCTGGTCTGACCTTGAAAAATCGACAAAGGTGGAACCGGGGAAAGAAAAAAAATGAGGGAAAGAGAATGAGAAATCCGTGTGTTCAAATTTAATTGTCTCTATTATATAAAAATACATTATAGTAAATTAATGATAATAGATTAATGATAGATTGTAATTAGAAAGAAATAATAATGATAAATGATAATAGGTACTAAGGAAATCACAACAGTGGGTAATATTAACCATTATATTCATGATAATCTTGTCGACAAGAAGGTTTAAAAAAGTGATTGAAGCAATAATAAATTTCACAGTAACTGCAACGAGCGAACACTGTTTCTTTCATACCTTGATCAACGAGACAGTCTAAACATGTCACTGACATCATTAGTATTATCATTTATTATCATTAATTTTTTCTAATTATTATCTATCATTAATGAATTATCAATCATTTACTGTAATATATTTTCATATAATAGAGATATTTAAATTTGAACACACAGATTTGTCATTCTCTTTCCCTCAATTTTCTTTTCCCCCTGCTCCATCTTTGTTGATTTTTCAAGGTCAGACTAGCCGTTGGGAGCATCTTTAATTTACATTTTTGTGACCTTCGTGGCAAATACTTGCGATCCATATAAAGAAATCTGCGTGATTCCATTATCAATTGAATAGTGCTCCTTGTTAGGAATCCAATATTGTGGGTAAGTTAAGAGTTTCTTTTTGTGCTCGAGGGTAGTTGTGTGAGGAAATTAGTGGATGTGCTGTTCGTTAATTAGATTGAATATAGAAGTTTCCTTTATTAGTAACTTCTGTTTTACTTGATGAAAAAAATGAGGCTCGTTTTAGTGAATTAACGAGAACGGACGAACGACCTCGACGGTGTTAGAGAAATCCTTTGATAGGACTGCTGGAATTGATTACTCGGGCTGCGAGCGTTAGCTAAAAATTATTAGAAATAAATGTAAACGATACTGGCCAGTATGAGGGAAATAATTCATTGGATCGCTGTTTCCCTGCTGAGTTCAGCGAGCAATTAATCTGAGCACAACGAGGACTGTCAATAATATTGGCGATGTATGCTAACCGATGAATATGCAAACTTGTGAGATTTTTCAAAACGCTCATCAATAATTTCGGATTACTCGACGATCCCCTGGTAACGGTATCTCCTTGCCAATGTCGCAAATAGAACGGACGAGAAAATAAATTTCTTCGGGGTGATATTTTGCAGAAGCAATTTATTTCTTCGGAACTTAAATTTTTCTTAGCTAAAGGCATGTTTCTGCAATATGTATATGAAATATATGAACCACTATAAATATAAATTTCCAAAATTAAATTGCAAATTAGATGTTTCAACAACTCAGCAGAGATGTATGGTAAAATGTTTACCACATAGCAGTTACATATTACTTGTCTCACTACAAAATTATCTTGCTTTTTTAATCCTACGAATTCCTGTTTCCTCGAGCAAATCATTTACCAATCTCGTTCCATTTAAAGCACAAACATCTATATCTCTCAGTGGAGATGTTTCGTAATCCGATTAAGGAATCTGTGGATTTCGAGTTCGCTCGTTTGCGCGCTACTATTCGCCTTAAATGCCTCCGCGCGGAAAGAAATACGAATGAGGATTTCTCTAACAATCACTGTAATTACAGCGGCGAGCTGTCATTCAATCCAAGTTTGATTATCCGTCGAAGATAATTGACGACACTAATTTACGATGGTCCCTTAACAGCAGCGACGCTCAAAGTGATCCGAGTAAGTCTCTTTAAACTATTTTTTTTAAAAAACTATTTTTACCTCAGCTATTCGTGTGGCACCCCGAGCAAACACAGTTGCTCACAAATTACCACGACGTAACAGTTATAAATGCTATTATCAGTAAATTATAAATTCAAAATGGTAAATAGGAGCTGATTGGATCTAGCTCACCGCGAACAGAAATAAAGTGTGCGTTGCGAATAATTATTCTGTTTGCACGTTTCTAGTACATCTGTCCTGTTAGTTAATGGCCAATTAGCTGTGATGCATCATCGCATCGACTGATGTCCTTCACGCATTCTAATATATATTTCCAGCTTTACTGCTTGGCTTCGCCCGAAATTTAGATTCTGATATTATAAAAAAAAATTTAATTTTTTTTTGTGAAAATGGTCACATTCATCTGAATTAGTCCGGAATTAGGGCAGAATGAGCTGAGGCACATTTCGTGATCCCAGAATTTATCGCTCGAAAGTTTTTAGGCGACAGACAAACACGCAAACATATAGAAGCTTTCTGCTTTATATATTAAGATTAACAGTTCCCATTTCTTTGAAGTGTTTTTTCACAAAAAGTTTCTAGTTACCATGATTGTTCTGTGACTATTTCACTTGCCGAACGAGAGCCTAGATCAACCACTTTCTGCTACTGCCTCTGAATGCAAGGTCGACTGCTACTCCCATGTATAATAGCAGCAACCTTATGGTATTTCAGTTTCACTCAACGTCAACCTATCAGGAACCTACTTGCAGATTTCTATCACGCTTACTTTACAAATGATTGGTCATCTGAAGACAAGACTGAAGCATACTAATTAGGTGACATACCCTCCGCAAAATCCCCACCTCTGCGCATACTTATTACAACTTAAAAGCAACTAAACCATTACAAATAAATAAAAGTAAATAAAATAAAACTTCCCCATACCCACCAAATAACTACCATTTCCAAATCCCACGAAACCTACCCACGCACATTTCCTTTTACCATTTTCCCCTCCGTCACTAATATTCCCGGCAACTCAACTGGCGCCCGTAACGCAGTAACAATCACTACGATTATCTCCCACTACATTGCCGGTCTATTATGCCCAAACATCTCATAACACTGTCATTACAACTTCAATCTGTCCTCAGTTGCCAGAAAAGTAGCGCCGGTCGGTAACAAAGGAATCTATCAAGTGCAAAGAGTGAGTGTGAAAAAAAAATAGTCAGACAGGGCCCGACAAGGAGCAGCGGGCAGGTCGCCGAACTATAATTCCCAGTACAGTTCTCTTTGCGGTACCAATCGGTAGCAGTGGCTCGTCGCTTTCAGCTCGGGGCCCGGCGTGGGTCTTAGCGCGAGGGAAGGCTCTCGGGGGGCCGGTCGAACCGCGCGGGGCCTGTCGAACGATCATTAATCATTCCGCGCGCGGCGACTGTGACGTACCGATGTTTTCACCTTGGCAATGATCCAGGAAACGAGCGGGCCCGACCTGCGCGGATCCGCGTGGCTCGATTCAAAGACGTTTCTATTCAGGGTGCCGCACGTGGTCCCGTGGCGTATCGCCGGCAAATCCGCGGGATGAGTTCATAAGTTAAGCATTTCCGCATAGATCTTGACGCGCGCGTGCATCCGCGCGCATACACGGTGCCCGGTTGGAACACGTTCCCACGTTGAAACTGCCCGGGCTACGTGGAAATAATCCTTGATCCCGATAAGTCCCCGATCTCGCGGTTGTTACGACGGGACTCGGTTACACGTTCGCTCGCGGAGGTTGGCCACGGGTGGACGTCGCCCGGTAGATGGCGTTCACGCGGACCCACGCGGATCGACGATAAATATTCGTGGAACACCCTGTGTGTATTCGGCCACACATACGTGAGAGCTCCTTCCATTAAACGGCACTCGCGCCGGGCAATAGGGCTGAGGATAATGCGAGATTTATCGGGATATCTCGCGCCGGGGCCAGTAAATTAGTAATTGTCGGATTTCGCGTAGACCTCACCCCTGCCGCGCCGTGTGGTCAACGTACAGTGCGCTATGTTTGTGCTACTCGTGAATCGACATTGATTAAATCCTGGACGCGCTGTGCCACTCATTTGCGACGGAAGTAGAGGAATGGAAATAACTTATCTAGTAGGGGTAAGTGGGGCATAACCGGGTGCCTAATGTAGTTTTCCTGCTAGCATAAAGTCAGGCGGCAAAATAAACTTTGGACACCGCTAGAAATCTTAATTGGACCTCACAGAATCAGAAAATGAGAGTTCCTGTTTGAAAAAAATTATTTGGCTCACAGGAAAACAAGTTTTCTCGGAAGTATGCAAATACCCGGTTTTAATATGATATAATTATGAAACCATTATTACTATTATTTTAGAAACCATAAAGAAAGATATTTCAACAAATGTTAGTTTGTACATAAATTTATTTTAACTTATCTAGTGCACAAAAATCACAAATAAAGGTCTCGCCACCCTCCTCAATATTTGTGCAAATCTCACGAGCCAATCTCATACACATATAATCAAGATTATTATTGGATTTTTTAAAGGTTAGAAATCAACTTCTATAACATATTTACGCCATACATAGAAAGTATGGGTACCCGGTTTTGCCCCAAATGAGGTGATTTACTGAACATTAAATATTTACACTTCAACATGCGATAAAGAGCCGGGTAAAACGTCAAAATACTGTGTAAAGACTACAGAATACAATGCAGTACTTACCGTAATAGATTCTTTAAATCCAAGTGGTATAAAAAAGGCAATTCACCAAAGCAACACTGGAACTTTTCAACTCGAGATTTTTAAACTTCTCTGGATGAAGAACTACGACGGTCTTTGCGCTGCGATTGATCTCGTACCGTCGCGAGGTCCACCCGAATGTAACACCATAAGTTGGGTGCACATCGCAGCTCTTGTCTTAGAAAAACAATGATACCCCGTCTGACCCGCGTGCCCGGTTTCACCCCACTTTC
Source organism: Andrena cerasifolii (assembly GCF_050908995.1). Taxonomy (NCBI): domain Eukaryota; kingdom Metazoa; phylum Arthropoda; class Insecta; order Hymenoptera; family Andrenidae; genus Andrena; species Andrena cerasifolii. The sequence continues at coordinate 20,478,783 of NC_135119.1, read as the reverse complement.
CCCTATTTACTTTTTATCGTCATTCGCTTCTTAAACTATCTTGCAACCACCGCAAGACTCCTACTTCTGCTGGTAACAGTACACAATTCGAGGAACACAAGCAGCGAAAGCAATAAAGGTGTCAATATTGATTCCATGAAGGGTCTTTTTTACCAGGCTCTTAACGCTTTCGGGGACACGAGTTTAAAGGGAAGGCGGTGTTACTTGATTAAATATTCACGCGCGTAACACGGAAGTCCGAAATGACCGTGGCCGATTGGTGGCGGTTTAACAAGTTACACGGCAACGGACACGTTCGTGTCCCGAATTTTACCCCTGGCTCGTTCCCGGCTGCACAATGCGATACCGGCGAGCGGAATAATATTTTCGAATTGGCTCGTTACCGAAACCGTGAATTACTACCGGGCGCGTTCTCTCTCTCGCGCCACGGAGGCCACATTAACGTGCTTTTTGCTCGAGAGCTTCGTAAATAATGACGGCTCACAGAGCGCCGCATACGCATTAAAGCCGCTCGAGTTATCCGGCATACGTACTTCAATTCGTCCATACAATTCGAAACCGAGCCGCCCTTTTATATTTAAATATCCCGTCGGCGCTAATAAGTTTATTATTCGAGCGTGACTGTCGATCGAGATATTTCACGTCTTCTAATTAAATACGATACAAATTTAAGGAGGGGATCCGTGTGCAGAGGAATTCCGTGGAGCGCGCAGTTACACGCAGAGGCATGGGCCTACCACTACTATGCCGCTTGGCAGTAGGGGAGACCCGAAAAATGTTTGAAGTCGAATAAAATTTTTCCCTTTCAATAAAAATGTGTGAAAATAGATTTATAATATAATTTGAACATTACTATTGATAAACGACGAATATCAATACTTAAAATAAACTTAAAGTATATTAAAATTCAACTTGAAAAGAAAATGCAAAATCAACCCCATGTATGGGGTAAAGTGAGCTACTCTCTGGGGTGAAGTGAGCAGAAATAAAATACGTGTTTTAATGAAGGATATAATTATAAAATCAACTTTATTAGAACTTTTAAACTATTTAAAATATTTTTTTAAAATATATTTTATTAACACAAGCTGAATGTTAATAATTTGTACTTTGTACTTTGTGTTACTAACCTAAACTCATTTTCTTCTGAAAATCTGTTTTTAAAGGAACTTTGAATTTTTGGCAGACAGATTTCACATAACAATAACGATGTTTTAATTTCCACAATAAATCCACGCTATCAAGTCGGACGAGTGTGGACGCTCACGGATATGATTTTGATCGAGACCGGACCGTGACCGAACCGATAGTGTGGAACGGGCCTTAAACGTCGCATTGTGTTTGTTTAGGTGTACGCGCGCCACTGTGGCAGGTCCCACCGTCCGGGTAGATACCACTAAGCGGCAGAGGTAGTGGCGAGCCCTTGCCTCTACGCGCAACTACGCAATCGAATCGTTGCGAAATCTTTAACAATTTTTCCTCGCCAAACAGCTCGATACGACATATGGCTTCTTTCAAACTTTTCCCCTTCCAAGCGCGCAGAATACGTCGAAGTAAGAAAAATTCTAACGCCAATTTTCAACGCTATAAACAATATCGCGGACGATTTTTTTTAAGAAATGTCCACCGATCCGGAAGTGTAGGGTCGCCGCTGAAAGCCGCGACAAATATACTTTTTACATTGTATGCACACGGGCGGCGTAAGCCAGTACCGGAAGGATGTTGGTTGCGTAAGCGGAAGTGCGTGCACAGCTCTTTGTTTCTTCGGATCCTATTGAGAGATGCACCTGACAACAACTGGTCGGTACAATGATACCACTGGAAGTAGAGTGAAAGGATAAAGGATACGAGAAATTACAAGTCTCGAAGATCCGGAATTACGTCATTGTAACCATACCATACCCTAACCGCGGATAAGCGACGCAGAGGCAATGATCGCCTATCCAGGACCAAGGGAAATAAACAAAGCAGGTGCAGAAGGTACTTTTTAATTGCTCGCGAGAACTGTAAACGGATGAGTCGTTGCCGTGAAACGTTGTGGGAATCTTGGGAACGTTACGAAACGGATTAAAGAGGGCCTTTGTTAGCCTGCCAACCCTAAGAGTATTATTATAGCAGCTGGTAAAGGAATTAAGAAGTCCAAGTGTGTCACTCAAAATAAATTAGACGTTGAGGTGCTTCCACTAAGATGACCAATATTTTCAAAGCTATTTTTCTTATACCAGCATCCCCCGTCTCGGCTTCGCCCGAGATATTAGCGTGATTGATTCATGTTTATTAGAATTAATATCTTTTAAGGAAATTGAGTATTTTGAAGAAAAAAAGAAGCTGAATTTCTTCGTAATATTTCGAAAAAGATAACATTCTCTCCAAATTTGGGGGATTTATTTTCCCTCCAGCGGAACACATACCAGACGTTTCTTCGTTCCATTAAACCTTTGAAGTCCTTACTTGACCTTGGCATTTAAATTGGTTGTCTATTCGAGCGGGATATTCAAATCGACTAAATGCACCTTACCGCAATTTGCTGATTACTGCCGAAATTTTGACGGCCTCTTGGGTGCCCGGGAAGCTTCATGCTGAATTTGAACCTTTAGGTCGGGAAGTTGGAAAAAACGCATCTGTACAGCTTGTGCTAAGAAACGAACAGGTACCTTAAGCGTCTTATTATATAGGACACGGACGACCCGGGGAGTACTTTATCATTTAGCCGCTCGATGAGCCTGGTTGGGAGGGAGATCCCCCGGAAGAAAGCGAAAATGCCGAAAGCCGGGGACGATCGAAATTCATGGCTTCCCTCGCGCTGGTCATTGTGATCGTGGATTGTCAGAAGCGCCGGCTAACAACCAATCAAAGAAATCACCCTCCAGAGACGCCGGCCCATCAATATTCACCCGATGCAATTGCATACTCATCGGAGCACGCGGGGCCCCCAGTGAGTGCCAAGCGTGCACGTCACGAGGCACGCAATGCGAACCGAGTTATGAACACGTGAAAATTATAACAGACCCCCAATACGCTTATACAGCGTGTTTCACGGGAAGGATTGCAAATTGCTGGAGCTCGTGGTGCTCACCCACCCAAACGGGCCGAAGAAGCTGTAACAAACACGTATCTTGAATTTGAATCTTATAGGGGTGGCGAGGGTGGCACTTATCACTCACAGTAAATCACTATTCACTGAAAATATCTGATACTACAGGTTTGGCTTCTTCAGGGGAGGTTCTGGTCTGAAAATCGATTTTTTTTATTTCATTTTTCGAGCGTTCAACCTTTTAGGAATACGTGTTTAAAAGGATTTTTTTTATTTCATTTTTCGAGCGTTCAACCTTTTAGGAATACGTGTTTAAAAGGATTTGTTGAAATTCGTAAAATTCCAGAAGTTACAGGCATTTGGGTAACGGCAAATGCATGCCACTCGGCACTCACGTAAAACTTTAAACGCGTTTTTCTCGAAACAGTGTTCTCAAAATCGGTGGAACCTGTATCTCCAAAAGTTATTACCCGATTCGACTGAAACTTCTTTTATTTTGAAGAATATACTTCTGGCGCGTGGATAGACCAGTCAAATTTAAAACAATTGAAAATTTATGATTTTTAAAGACGTTGAAAGGACGAAAAGTATAGGGAGAAAGTAATTGCAAACTTCAAGTGTCGTTATTTTCTCAAAAAATGTAATTTTTGTATTTTTTTCTAGTCTAGTCCACTAGCGAGTTTCGTGCCCTTTAATAATCTGGCAATGTTTTTTTTATTTCAGACAAATAGTTTAGGTGCTACAGGTTCCATCAGTTTGTGTGAAATTTTGGACGCCTCGAATTTAACGACTCCCCAGTGTCGTCTGCAATGATTAATTATAAAACAAACAATATATTTCTATAGCTTAAGACGTCCTTAATACAATGCAAAAGGTCCCATTAAATTATACCTAGTAGTTTTCCTTTAATTAATTCCTGAAGATCACCTATTTTTATGGGCTCCAGACCGGAACAGCCCCTTAAATAAGCAAACACTTTGCGTTTGCATTTTCTTTACAATAAAGAGCTAGAGTCTGCGTTTAAATAAGAGGAAGCTATATAAAGCTGCCGCTGTAGAAATAAAACACATTTTCTACGTTTTAATATTTTTAATTGGGGTCAAATATTTAATAACCCTTTCTTTGAAACACCCTGTATGCAATACTCTCTCTCGTTTCTCAGCGTCCTTTCTCCCTCTCTCCGTCTTTCTCCTACCTTCCATCCGTCCGTCGTTTCTTTTCCCAGCATCCCATGGACCAGTAAAGAACCACCGAATAAAGGACGCGTGAGTCTTTAAAGGGGGCGCACTTGCTTCCGCAAAAATCGAGCATTCCAAGCTGGCGGGGTATCGGGGATTTGTTGTTGTCTTCCGTATGGCGGGTCCGGTGTGTCGCAGCGCGTATCTCAAACTACAGGGTACCGTGTGTACGGAAGCAACGAGAAGAAAGAGCGTGATTACATGCCGTACTGGATCGACCGTACTGCCCCGCAGCTTCCCGCTCCAAGTTAGTTGGAACAGAAAAAGTAAGGTGGGGCGAGATCCCCAGTGGACACCACGATCAATTTAGGGAAGAATGGGAGATTGTACTTCGAAGACGTCGAGGTGTGCTTCGGGAGGAGGAAAATCGACAGTGGGGTTGTACAGTGTAATTTGAAAAGGGGCAGTGGGGTATGGGAACGTGTGGTGCAAGAAAATTGATATCAGCGATTTCGACGAAACTGACGTATGATATGTCTAGTTGACGTGAAATTAAGGAGGGTTTAAGTCATCATTTTGCTGGACTCGAATTTGATTAAAAATTACAGACCATTGAAGATTCTAATTTTTGCCTACTTTCGCGAAAGTGGGTTCTACGAATGAATTTTTATCTCTGTAACTACCAACCGTACGAATTTCGTCCTTTTCTTATTCCAATTTAGAAGAATTAGCCTTTCTGGATAATCCGCATAGATGTTCGGTTAACTTTAACGAGACGTATTAAGACCATATTTGAAATTTCAAATTAATCAATTAAATAGAAGAATTAGTCTTTCTGGATAATCCACATAGATGTTTGGTTAACTTTAACGAGACCTGTTAAGACCATATTTGAAATTTCAAAGAAGAATTAGTCTTTCTCGATAATCCACATAGATGTTTGGTTAACTTTAACGAGACCTATTAAGACCACATTTGAAATTTCAAAAAAGGTCTCGTTAAAGTTAACCAAACATCTATGTGGATTATCCAGAAAGGCTAATTCTCCTATTTAATTAATTAATTAAATAGGTCATTTTTCCTATCGATAAGGCCAAATGGAGTATTCATCTCCAAAGGAGCTCATCTTCCTCCAACTTCCGTCCTTAAACGAATAAAATTTCACTTATGATCCGCACTCTCTCTCTCTCTCTTAAACGAGACCGTTGCCGTACGAAAAGAAAGGTGGGACGCCTGGAAACGGCGGAGTCGAATTGTTACATCCACTGGAGGAGGAAGTCGTAATCGAATTTCTCACCGTAATGGAGTCCTTCCGAGATCGCGTTGCGCCCTGTTCCGGTGTACGATATGGAGAAGCTGCTCGAAAGCATCTGGCACGCAACATCCTGCGGAATATACGAGTCATCGCGTGGCCTACAATCAAAATGAATGAAGTGGCCGTGGAGGGAGATCAAAGGAAAGGGGAGCGTGCATCGGCTCCGATAAAGATGCTCCACGTGGAAACTGTAAGAAGTCGATCAGTGGGTCTCGCCGCTGAAGCCGCGTGGTAGGTGCTCGCAAACATCAAAGGATACACGCTTCGCCGGCTGGAGATTTAGCATTGTTTAACGGGCCACGTCCAAACGGGCGCCTAAAGCTACCCTAAAAGCCCGTGTAATGCGTCTACCTAAACCACCCACGTGGAAACAGAACGGCGAGCCGCCCAATAAAAGCGCGATCACTCGAGGTGAAAGAACCGTCCACGTTTTCACGCGATTCCTACCCCATGGTCTAGATATAATAGATCTATGCCGATAATTTCTGGCTTTTAGAAGGGAACGATTGTTCGATTCCGCCCCCTTCTAACCCTTATACGACCAGAGAGAATCTGGTGAGAACCAGACGTTCGAAATTCGAAGGAACTTGTGCTATCGAGGTCCGTACAATCAGAGTTGCACATTATCAGAATAAACTTCCATTGAAATCATTCAATTTTATTCGAGCAAAAATTTATTCCTTATTCGCGAATTATTCGAATACAAATTTAGTCGATTAAAAATTTACTCGGATAATGCCCAACGCTGTAATTATATCATGGTCGCCGATAGAAGGTTTAGAAATGAAGGAGATTGAAGTAATTTTAGTAGTAGAGAATAATTGCACTAATCGTGTCGGTATCTTTATCTGTTCAGGGGAATCTTCTGGGTAAATGAATTAAGTTGAACTAAGGAGATAGCGATTTCTTGGAAAATCCTGGGGTGTTTGTTACCCTTCACCTTTCAAACTTTCTTTTCCACCAGTTCTGTAGCTCACTTGGAGCTTCTAGAGGGAATTCTTTTTTTATTTATTTTTGTTGAGGTCCTTTCGATTTGAAAATTATGGATGATCCTCCGTGTAATATAGGAGAGTGTATTAAGAAGCTGGAGAGTTGTTTATGATGGCTGGCGAGACAACCATTAAATCCAGCGATATTTCGAGAATAGAATTAGCAACTGCCGTTTGTCAAACGCTAAGCATTGGTATGATATATAGTGTCCTCCTCGTATGGTTTATGTGCTTTGAAAAAATGTTGTGATAGGTACAAATGAGATTATTATGCGCACTTAAAAGAGGCTGTTTGTTGGGTTTAGATTTCACGATGTTATCTTCTGCGCTTAATTCGGTCCTACGTTTTTTAGGATCTTCCACGCGTATTAACGTTTTCGTACGATTTCTAAAATCAGAGGTAGGACGCTTAATGATTTATGCGAATCGTAACGGGACAGTCAAATCCAGTACAGATTTATGTTCCACGCATGCACATACTTATTAGATACATTTATTTGGTTCATGGCGAAGCCGTCTTTCTCTCTAAATCAAATCGTTTCGTTCGATTTTCTGAATTTTTGTAAAACTCATATGGCGACGAATATTTTGTTTGATCTTTCGTTTCATTTCAATTTTCGTAATAGAAGAAACAAGTAATTGCCTTCAAATTTATTTTGACGTACTGGATTTCATGTTGGTCTTTAAGATTTCGAAAGAACCACAGTGTTTGATCAATTTTTGAAACTTAGAATGTTATACTAGTTTCATCAACAGAAACAGCTGTGAATTCGTTGCGGAATAAGAAACTGCAAAATATAAAGGTAGGTCCTTCTCTATTGCACAGACGAAAGGTTCGTGTAGCAAAAGAGTTCGGAGTTTTATTGAATGTACCGAATGAAATACGAGCCTGGCACGCCTCTCCATTTTCAGTTTTCTTCGGCTATGCCGCGCAATTAGCGATCAACCATGTAATTACGATAACGCTGTAACAGTTAATTGTTTAAAAGATTTAGGAGGCAAGACAAGATCTACATTTCAGTCGGGATTTCTTGCTTGAGACAATTTGAATGGAACTATACCATTTTTGAAATTCTACTTACATATGTAATACAAGTGACATTAAATTATAGTGACAGAAAATTTATTGAAAACCCTAGAAGGAAAAGTTTAACAAAATAATCTTGCGGAAAAAATTGTGGAAAAGAAAACGACAGTTATAATAGTAAGAAATGTAAGCAATATACACTTGTTGACGAAACTTAGAAAACAAAATAGTTTTGTTTGAATTTTACTAAATAAAATATTATATTTTATATATAATATATTTTATATATAATATTATATTTTATATATAATATTATATTTTATATATAATATTATAGTTTATATATAATATTATATTTTATATATAATATTATAGTTTATATATAATATTAGTCAATTTTGTGTCATGCATTTAAAATTTTCAAAGTGACTTCTATCACATCTCAAAGCATGAAATTAAAATAGAAAAATTATTCTTAGAAGAATATTTTACACATACTCAACACTTTCAGATGCGATGGAAATTACTTTGAAAATTTTAAATGCACGATACAAAATTGACTTTTAATACCTAATGGCAAAGTTCGGCGAAAGTGTTCAACAGAAATTGCGAAATTGTTTTCAGGTTGAAATAACATTCCGATTCTGAATTTTTCTTCATACATTCTGAGAATAGCAGGTACTTACATATTTCTAAAATTTGTATCCCAACAAACATATCGCAGAATTTTTCTAACCGTTACGTTCCGCAATGTTTGTCGATAATTGAATTACTACATATTTGTAACACGCTCCTGGAAATTGAAACAAACGATCCACCGACCCATTGACTCCCCTTTGTGGCTCGTACCCGCTCAACGGGGTGCGTTCTTGTGGGAAATACAAGGGAAATCTGTACCGACCACCCATCGCGGCCGTGGCGTGAAGGCGAATTAAGTTACAATGCACCTATGAGATCTGGAAATTTTGAAATAATGGCCGCGCCAGAACACTGGTCCAGATCTCCTGACCCAGCAGGTATCGACTTACGACCGTAAAGAAGTTCTTTTCATTAAAGAAATGTTCTTCTCCTCTCCCTCCCCAGCTTTGACCCGTGCTACGACCCCAAAAACTTTTGCCTCGCACGTGCACCACATCTCTATCCAATTTGTGTCTTCGAGATGATAACCCAATCCATGTTTCTCCAGTCAATAATTCTGCTTAACCCTGATAAGGCGTTCAGTTCGCTTATATTCAGTTGAATAAATCTATGTAAAAATATCTTGAACAATTGTCCTCGAATTTCACTTAAAAATCTCTACGCTCTTTTGTCTAACCCAATCTATTTAACATAATATCGAATTCCTTATTCTCAAAGTTAGAACAGTCCTTAAAGAAATGAAAATGTGAGTGGGTCAAGGACTGACGGTAGTCTTCTATGAGAAACATGTGGAAATGATTACGTACAGAACATTCTTTGATGCCTCCAAAACTAAGAGAGCTACTGCATGTTCTTTAATATAAATAATTATTACTAATATACTTATATCTATTATTACACGAAATTATTCAGTAGCTTCGTACCAATAGCCCACTTACAGTGACTCGCATTAATATTCGGACACTTTTTAAAATCGCATAACTTTTTTAGAATTGGTCCAAACAACTTGAGTTTTTTTTAGAAGCTAGAAGGATTAGTTTGCTAAATGACATATTTGGTCGTTTTGAAAAAAAATGTATTTGGTCGGAATAGCGAAAAGAATAGTAAAAGTTGATTTTTAAACTTTTTTTTGTGAGCTTGTAATGAAAATTCAAAAAACACGTTTTTAGATTGCAGTAAGTTGTATACGTACCTAAAATTCCATCAAAATCGGTTAACGTTGCTCCGAGCTACAAACGTTTAAAGATCGCAGAATAAGGTCGAGAATCGTAAAAATTCCCGAAATCAGCGATTCTCGACCTTATTCTGCGATCTTTAAACGTTTGTAGCTCGGAGCAACCGTAACCGATTTTGATGAAATTTTAGGCACGTATACAACTTACTGCAATCTACAAACGTTTTTTGTTTTAATTTTCATTACATGCTCACAAAAAAAAGTTTAAAAATCGACCTTTACTATTCTTTGGCTATTCCAACCAAATACATTTTTTTCAAAACGACGAAACGCGCCAGTTAGCAGACTAATCCTTCTAGCTTCGCAAAGAAACTCAAGATGTTTGGTAATTTTTTTAATTTTTATTTAATTTTTTTTAATGTTTTTTTATTTTTTTTATATCCTATAACATTCGGAACGTCAAGACAATTCTAAAGACACCTCATTTGTCCAAATCGGTGTATCCGTACAGACTCTAGAGCGTAACATAGCCTGATAAACACAATACCCTCCTTTGCGTGCCGCAGTCGGGTAAAAAGTAGCTACTCTGATTCATGTTTGCAGAGATAGTCAGCCAAGCAAAGGGTCGGTACATTGCATAGGGAAGACGAGGAACCCGCAGAAAGAAATTGCGCGAGCGAGGCGACACTTTGTTCCTCAGCTTTAAGACCGGTCTTTTACGCGAGAGATAGTTTGTAACGTGATTGCCGCCGCGGGTGCCGTAACGCTTGACGAGCCATCGACAAGTATGCATCGATTGCCCGTACCAAGTTGACAGTTAAGGGAACTTTTAATTTACAACTTATTAAAATTTCTTCCCTTGTTTCGCCGCTTCCGCGACAAAGTCGCTAACTACACGGCCGTTTCGCCTGCGAAGCCATCCCGTCCTTGATCCCCGCGACACGTGATTTATGGAGACGCATCGGCAACGACACGACGTACGCGTATCCAGAGAAAAATCTGTCAATAAACCTGGCAACGGTACTTTTCCTTCGCGCGCGATGCGACACCAAAGTATCGCTTGAGCGCGGCGAGAAAGTCGCAGGTAAGGACACTGGACAGAAATGCAAAACTTTGGATTCCTCAGGCAATAGAAACTTCGGGTTGCGGCTGGAAATTTCTTAGCGTGATTTTGGGCAGCAAAAAAAATTGCGTTGTAATCGGGAGAAAATTCTCTACATATCCACAAAGTTTCAGAATTTTTTGAATTTTCGGGTTCGGGATCTTCCCTTGTTAGTTTTCGAGAAAATCAAAATGAAACAGTAGGTATGGCACAACTGACGATCAAGTGAATCCTTGGGCAGAAATAAGTGGAATTTGTAGAGCAGCTTCTTTCGAATAAAGCTCTGTTTTCAAGAGAAAAGAGTTTGAAAATCAATCTGTTCCACTTTTGAATTGATTCTTTTTTCAGATCAGATCCCATTATTTGAAGAGAGTTATTCTACAATTTCGACTTATTTGTGCACGAGGATTCATTCTATTTTACAGTTTTACCCATTTTGCCGATGAATTCTGTTCCTTTCAAGTCGGGTGCACGATAGCGATTTTTGAAAATCGATTTTCTCGATACTTTTCTATTCCACACCTTTGAAATATTTTTGCGTAAGGAATCGCCTGTCCCCTTGAAACACACTTTCCACCGCGTCCTGAGAAAGGAATATAAATTATAAGCGGTAATAGAAATAGTTCCTCTAGGAAAAATTACATCCTGAAAATTTATATTCTATAGATTGGGGGAGTGCAGGATAGACAAGTACCTACAGGTTAAATTCTCTAAATTTTCTTTCAACAACCACTGTATGGCGAATTTCGAAAACGATAAGCTCCAACGAACTCACGCACAGGGGAGTCTCACACAATCTCAACAGCACCCTGCACAATCATCCCCAAGTACGTCTTCAGTTGTCATCTCTAGTAGCATCCCCATTTCTCTTTTCCCACCCTCTGAGAACGATCTTTCCCATACAATTCGACACTCTCCGTTGGACTCTCGAGCTAGGTGGTCCAGCTAAGACCAATTTCAGGGAAAGCACAATGCACGGTGGCTCCGCGTTCGAGTCAACGAGCGATCGCGGCACAATCACATTAATTTCGACATGGGGGGGCGTCCCTCCCCCAGGACCAGTGGAAGTAGGAAGTTGCTCGTGTCGAATCGCCGACAATTCTGCCGATATACTTGCCGTCAGTATATCTGAGCACCGCGCGGCTACCGAATGACATCGGCGGCCTCCCTGTTCCGAAAGAGCAAAAAAAAGGCCCAGGGTGAAAGATGTCTAAACGAGACGCCTGGAAGCTTTCCAGCGAGTCATCCTAATCACGATCACCGAGCATCCAGTCAATCTGACTTCGTGACTGTGCGCGAATCGGGAACGAAAAGACACCGGAGGGAAATCGTTCCGACCTCTTTGAAATCGAAGCGGAAGTTCGCTTCTGGGCGTTGTTGATTTGCTACGCGGTTGTACAATGGAACTCGTGCGACTGGAATCGATAGAGACGGGATCTAATCGGTGGCTGATTGACACCCATGCATTTCTTCCCGATTGCAGGAATAAGGATTTAATTTACGTAAATTAAAGGGAGTAATTACTTTGGTAGGGGGGAGTTGAATAAACATTCTGATTTTGGATGTGAGCCTTGGAAAGGCGTAAGTCCGATCGGAGTAAAGATTTTACAAAAGTAAAGATGTAAAATAGAATGGTTCGTAATCGATATTGAGATTAAATGGATTATTGTTATTATTATTATTTTATTTGATATCAACGGGTCAATACCGTTTATTATATAGCTTTGACGGAGGGGAGATTTGAAATACGGAAAAAGAAATAACAGAAAGTAAAATAAATCAAGTTAAGCGGAGGGATGAGAATACTTAGGGAATGGTACATTCACTTCAGATGAAGTGGTTAATGGTTAGTTTCTGTACAATGCCAAATGAAGAGTGCAAAGAGGGTAGAGTAGGTTAGTGTATGATTATAGGTTTTGTTGTTAGGTTTGTAAGACTGCTAGAATAATCAAATAAGAGAGGGGTGAGGATAGGTAAAAGGTAAAAGGTAAAAGTAAATGTAAACGTAAACGTAAACGTAAACGTAAACGTAAACGTGAAATGTGAAATGTGAAATGTGAAATGTGAAATGTGAAATGTGAAATGTGAAATGTGAAATGTGAAATGTGAAATGTGAAATGTGAAATGTGAAATGTGAAATGTGAAATGTGAAATGTGAAATGTGAAATGTGAAATGTGAAATGTGAAATGTGAAATGTGAAATGTGAAATGTGAAATGTGAAATGTGAAATGTGAAATGTGAAATGTGAAATGTGAAATGTGAAATGTGAAATGTGAAATGTGAAATGTGAAATGTGAAATGTGAAATGTGAAATGTGAAATGTGAAATGTGAAATGTGAAATGTGAAATGTGAAATGTGAAATGTGAAATGTGAAATGTGAAATGTGAAATGTGAAATGTGAAATGTGAAATGTGAAATGTGAAATGTGAAATGTGAAATGTGAAATGTGAAATGTGAAATGTGAAATGTGAAATGTGAAATGTGAACTGTGAACTGTGAACTGTGAACTGTGAACTGTGAACTGTGAACTGTGAAGTGTGAAGTGTGAAGTGTGAAGTGTGAAGTGTGAAGTGTGAAGTGTGAAGTGTGAAATGTGAAATGTGAAATGTGAAATGTGAAATGTGAAATGTGAAACGTGAAACGTGGAATGTGGAATGTGGAATGTGGAATGTGGAATGTGGAATGTGGAATGTGGAATGTGAATGTGAATGTAAACGTAAATGTAGATGTAAGCGGAAGCCATCCAAAGCCGAAAGGCAGGGATTATAAATAAATAAATAAATAAATAAATAGTTTCTGTACAACTTCTTTAAGAAAACCAACTCCAACCCTGAATTACCAAAGGATACCTATTTTTGCAAAGTGATTTCCCTTAATTCAACATAATTATCAAGTAAAGATAACATATGAACATTATGTATTCCCTCGTTTGGTCTGAACGTAGAATGAAAAGGTTTAAGAACTTACTACTCTTCCTCCAGATACACTTGCTGTACAATTTATTCCACGAACCTACCTCACACTTGGTATATTTACCTCCCGAGAGTGAAAGCAATCTCAATTTAGAATATCAAGAGCATTCGACCTGCTGTTTTCCCAAGAAGAAGAGTCGTAAAAAAAGGAACTAGAGGGTAGAAGTGGGTGGAACCGAGACCCAATTAAAATGTGTGCTTCCTTCCTGCACGACGTGTAATTATACAGCGAGCATTTCCCGAGACGATAGAAGGTTGGATCGGTTAGAAGCAGCCCCGTGAAGGCCCAATGTTTAGTGATTGACAAATAACAATTAGACACCTGTTACGCGGATCACCCTTCGCCTTTTTTTGCCACAGCTTTCCCGATAGAGGGACTTCCGATCAAGTCCCTTTACATCGATTCAACCAGCTCCTCCCACGCTTCCCTCTTCCTCCTTCTTTCACCTCGTGCTTCCTTCCAGAGGATTAACTCCTGTTCCCAGATCGCTTTCCCTCGAGCATCTTTTTTTCCTACCAATCATCGCGGCGATAGAGTCGTTACAGTTTCCACACTTCACAAAAGGAGAGGAAGGGTGTCCGAGATTTCACACGGGATTTTTCTAATCGACGGGGGCTAAACGCGGGGGACCAAGAAATCTTTCACACGAACAATCATCGCTTAAAAAAAGAGAAGATATTGCAGCAGAGGATACCCATTGTATCGCGCTTATACAAATATAGATCCACATGAAAATTTTTAAGTTAAACTACCTGCTATTATTTACTTAATCGACTACGCAAGGTGATTCGTAATCAGTACCTACTCCATTATTTGATCGAAAGGATGCAGAAACACCTGCCATTCTCTCTAAACCATACTTCCTGAACAGGCAAACATTATGGTGACCTAAAAATTTCTTAAACTATGTAGAAGAGCATGAAAACACAATGCTGCTCTCACAAGGAGACTATCCAGGTGTCCAGCACCGATGTTTTCCCTTAAAATATATTATTAAGCACACCAATTTTATTTTTGCCCAAAACATTGCTACAATAACTACTTCAATTGAACATAGCTCTCCATCGCTAAATAAGATATTGCATAACAATTATGAACTTTGACTACGAATAGGAGCATCACCATCCCCACTCACGTTTACTAACACTTATCAGCCTACCTTAACAATTACTGCACCCACGCAACACAGATTTCTAAAGATCCCACATTTTCTCCACCTAGCGCGGAATTTTCAATAAATCGCCGACCGAGTGAAATCTGACTAGAGTACTAGATCACGGACTAAGGTCCTACGGTGGCGAGGGGCTGTGTCCACCGTGTGTCATAAAAGTATAGAACAGAAGGGCCGCCGCGCACCGTGGCTCGAGCTCGCGTAAAAATTGCCACGAGATATACGACGCAGTTACCGGGATTGGAGCTAATTACCACCCAGAAGCGACGTCCGTATCCCCCGTAATAGTGAATCAGCGTTGTATGACCTCCTATTGGCGACCATAGAACGCGACCTCGGCGTCGACCTCGCCGATTTATTTGCTCGTAACGAGGTAAAAAGACCACGGGGGATAAAGGCAGATAACGCGGCCACAGGCTTTTACAATCCGCGCCAAGGTAATATTCATCGTCGTTCATATATCTTTCATCATCGGTGTCGTCGTTCTCGTCGTCAACGTCGTCCCCGTCGTCGATGGTAATCACGCTTCCCGTTTTCGTCGAGCCGCCGCCGTTGTCCGGCCGACACGCCGCTTCCACACAGACAAAAGGGTACGAGGGAACGGCAATCTTCGCCGGGGTTAGCTTCCCTATTTGTCAACCACTGACACGCCGCTTTTTGCCCCTCGAATAATTACCCTGTATTAGAGTAACTGTATTGCACGGGTTGCGATATTAACGACGCAATATTGATTCGCATCTGGCGCCTCGATGCGAAATTAGGTGTTTTATGCGTATCAGCCAGCAGCCTCGCTTATACGCGTTCGATCGATCCCTCGCTGGCTCTTATAACGGTACGACGCCACACCATGGGAGGCTTTAATGATGGATCTAGTAGTTCATGTGATTGGAACAACTAAATTCCTAAAATTCCAGAACCTCGCTGAAAATTCGCTAAAGACCTCACCTGCAATCGCTAAGCCTGAAATGGAACTATAGTTTGGTACTTTTAATAACTATACACTGCAATAGTTATTCCACGGGTTGGTAATCTTTTGCAAAATAATGATCACAAAATTATGGGACTCATACTATGTTTAATGTTATGTCTTTGTCATTTTGAGGGTTGGTAGGTTTTCGAATATTTACCCTGGCCCCATTTTTCAACCCCTAATCTCTACTTCCTTCTTCCCAAATTCTACCGCGCGTTTTTCACCCCCTCTTCTTAACGACCCTGAAGAAAACTTCAACGCAATCTTCATTGCTCCTCGCTGTCTAAAAACAGTAAGGTGAATGTCCCAATTTCTGCTGATGTCTCCATTTCTGATCATTTCGTATTTTTCTTATTATTATATGCGTCACGTTTGTACTACAGTTGCAAGAAAATAATTCTGAATTATTTAAACATTACATACATCGCTATTTTTCATGAGCAGAAATACAGACATTTAGAGGATCATATATTTAATTACAAATCACTAATAGTTAAACATCTCGAGATATCATTCTTAAATAGTTTCTGAGTTGGTTGATTTATTATTAAAGAATTAATCAATTACTCTGCAAATTTTCATCACAAACAATTTTTCCACACCTTCTTTACGACGAGTAACCTCTTAAATCAGCAGAAATCGGGACATTCACCTTATTCCTCCCTCGCCCCTTACCAAAAGTACACGACCTTCGTTAGCGCGCCGTAAATTCCCCCTGCCACCCCAGCAGCGGCAAGTGCCAGTGACGCGTACGATATTGAATACGTCGAGCGAGTCAAAGGACTTCATTGGACCGTGATCAACTGTAAAACGCAACTCCGCTGCAACTGGTTTAATGACAAAAATACCATCTGCGTGCGACTCGATGACAGACAGAGGACCGTTACACGAAAAACGTTGCAGCCGTGGCGCGCCGCGGCGGGGTGCGAGGCATTTAAGCGCGCTAATGCAATTCAATCAATGTTGCGTTTTATCCGCGGCGGCCGCGAGCTGCACCGCGGCGGACGGGGCGATGCGATCTGCCGCAACAGGGAACACGTCAGCGAGACGCTAGCGAGTTCGGTGAGAAACACCGAAGAAACAAGGCCCCCACCCAGCCGCCGCCACCCCTCCGACCAATTACGCCGAGTAACTATCATATCGGCAGGAATGATCTTCGTCCCGTACGAGGTGCAAGATAACGAGAGATATCTTTTGATCCCATACGCGTTATGACGTGTGGATACACGCGCGATTCTGCGGTACATGCACGTCGGATAGTATCTTTAACTGTTTCGGTACCGGTATCCGAGGTAACTCTTCTGGAGTGACTGATGCGATTATCTTCAGAGAACAAAGTCCGAGGACGGGTTCGAAAGGATGGGGATGATGTCTGCTTGTGAAGAAATACGTCTCTCGAAATCCGTTTGCGCAATAAAGGGCACTTCTTAAAGTTTAAAGGGTCATTCCACGCGAAGTCGGACACTTTTCGGAGTAACATTTCGGATTTTGGTGCAACTTGGATATTTTGTCGTCTTTAGGGGTATATAAACATATCTCGAAGGATTTTTCGCAATGTCAAAAATTGTGGATGTTACAGCTCTTTGAAATATAGTGTTTACTATTTTTCCAAAAATTATAACTGTTGAACTAATAAACTGATAAAAATCACCTTTTGGGTGCTTACAGTGCAGATATAAGAGTGCCTAATAAAAATTATTTCACTTAATAAAAACGAATATTTGACCATTTATTTAGTAATTGTTCTAAACAAATGCAATTAAATGAGTAATTATAAATGGAATTACTTATAAATAAGTAATTATTGTCACATTGCTTGTGCCGAGTCTGGCCGAGTTTTCTCACAAATAATGTTATTTGTGATGGATTGAGATGATTTTGAATAGAGAACGTTGCCAATGGCGCACCCAAAGGAGGGCCAAGGGTCCGTGCCACCCCCAAAGGAGGGCCAAGGGTCCGTACCACCCCAAAAGAAGGGTGTAAAATGAAAAGAAACCTAGATTTTATTCATCGTATAAATTTTTTATAATCTCCTAATGAATTTTATTGAATTTGCATTAAAAATATTTTTACCCGTTCAACTCGGCCTCTCAAGATTAAATCCCGAGCGCGCCACTGAACGTTGCAATAACTTTGATAAATCGGAGAAGTTTACTGCTACGTTTATCTGCCAGCCGCCACTCGAATAAAATATATTATATCTTATACTTCAATACGTGATGATTAGATTCCCCAAGGCACAGCCACTTCTACAAGAGAAGTTAAACGCATGATGGAACTGGAAGACCGTAATCCTTCTTTAGATTTCATTAAACCGCTTCGAAAGTCAGAATAATCATATATTTAAGATCAAACAACCGCGAGATCGAAACGGGACTTCCTTTTGTGGCAGTAACAACCTGCCCGTTAATTGCACAATTAAATCTGTGCTGTCATCCGAAATGATCGATCGAAACCCACGCCAGTGTTGTCCTGCCTATACAATGCCGGTTCAGCTTGTAAATCCCGAGATTTAAACGAAATTTATAGGCACCTGTAATAGTGCTGCCCCTATAGTGTCAATTTTCGCACGTGCACCAACGCTCGCAGCACCGTTTAATGGCCATAACAAATTTACTGCCAGGTTCACTTCGCGTCCTCTGTATGTAGTATATTCTTTTGGAACTCCACTCGGCGGGACGATTCCGGGAAGTGACTGTGACTCGCGTTACTCTACGCTCATTGATAACAAGAGAAAAACAAATGCAAGAGGGTGTTTGGAATTGGCGTTACTATAGTGTGTACATAAATAATTTCAGTAGGGGAGAGGCTTGCAGGTTGCCACCCCTTAATTTTTGTTTATCATAACTCGTCATAAAATTAACGTATCGTTGATTTATGGTATAAGTTGGAAAGAGGAAGTATAGAGCTACAATCCTGAGCTAGAAATCATGTAAACTCTCGAAAAAGAAAAATTATACTGCAAATTCTCGAAATAATCCAAAATTGACACCTTGAAATTTTGGCTTGCAGGTTGCCACCCCTGGAAAAATTGCTGGAAGTGTAAAAAGAACTCAAGTAAAAATCTGATTCAGAAAACTTTTCAAAATCAGCAACGCTTCAAAATCCTTAATGCCGCGTTCAGATTTTCTTGACCTGCGTGCTGCCATACTAGAAATGTATCAAAAATGTAAAAAATAAAATATGACTAAAATGCAATAAAAACACTTCACTTCAAGCTCAATGACAGTAGTAAGCATCGCATAATCGTGAAAAATGATATTTGAGTGTAAACAAGCGGGAAAGAGAGAGGTGGCAACCTGCAAGCCAAAAAAGGTGGCAACTTGCATTCCGACGCATTTTTGGAAAATATGAGAAAAAATTGTCAGTTCGTGATATGTTTGGAAATTTGTTTGGCATATGTAAATTAGATAGAAAAAAACAACAACAACACAGTAGTGACGCCTCTTATTTTATCTCCACTTTGCTGTAAACCTCTCCCCTAATATGTTTTACGTGACACATCGGCACCATTGGTCTGTTCTGAAAAATCCCTTCACTCCAAGTCACATGGACTGTGTTCTTTCTCGTTAAACTATAACAGTTCTGGTACCATTCGTATTTTACATCACTCTGTCGCAATAAAGCACAAAATGGGAATGCCAGGTAGAAAGTAACAGAAATTTATTACAGGGGTCAAGATAGTTGCCAGAAAATAGACTAATTAGAAACTAGCAATGGTAGAAATATTTCAGAATGCAGAGATACAATGTTTAATATTTTTATTTAGAAAATTAATTTTAAATACTATGATTTTCATAGAAAAGTAGGGGAAGATTTGCTACTTTCCATTTTAATTGAAAAGGGAGGGACATGATTCACAAAGTACAGGGAATATTCACGCGTGATGATTGATAACGAAAATAGAAAACAAATGGTTGTAAAACTTCCACGGTAATTGTCCGCGCGAAAAAGAAGTACAGACGTCCGTCAAGTTGCACGTTTCTTAGGGGGAGTTCCAGAATACGCGAAATTAGATTCGCGAAGAAACGGGAGACATTAAATTCCGAAATTTACGACGTCACCACATAAACGCATTCAATTATATGGAAGTACTCGCTACGCATTAATATGGGTGTAATATTTTATACGGCCGTAATTACTCGTAACTGTCTTCGGGGATATTTCCCTAGACATATAACTGAAGCACGTAATCAAAAAACAAAGAAGCTTGTGGGTAACGTGTGCGCACCACCGTGGCGTTACTGGTGACGTTGCTTTGCATTTACAGTTACGCGAATTAATGATCAGAATGGAGATGTAAAGGACGATGGCAGGTAAAATGACATTTTGAAAAATCACTATGAAATTAATCTCCTCCCTGCACGCTAATCAAATTCTTTTTACCTATATTTTTACAGAGTACGGTATGAAATATTAACTCAAACCTGTAATATTAAGTAATGAGTGGTGACTCATAAAAATACTCATAAACGAAAGTTCATGGTGCCATGACATATATACAGTGTCTTGTAGCGGAATTTGCAAAGAGGGGATTTCTATTGGGAAAGTGATTCAAAGTAATTGACATTGAAAATATGTAAAGTATAGAACACATTGCAAAGTTAATTATAGAAATACAATATTTTTGATGACGAATTTTTTATCGCAGCAGTATACAAATATGATGTACTTGTATCGCAGGATTTAGTAAATCGAAATGTAATGAAATAGGTACTTATAGGTACTTATGAATACACTCTACACCCTTTTAAACTCAATTTCCTCCTAATGGAAGGAAGTAAATTATTCTACATTTTCTACTCCCTTTTTCAGATCACGATTTTCCAAATAAATTGTGCCATGGAACCCTTCCAAACTCACTAAAATTTTCCGGAACCTCCAACCTCAAATATATATATTTTTTTTTGTAAGTTTACGATGGGATGTGACGTCGAAATAAATCGTTTATAAATAATACAAAAAGAATCGGGATTTTATTGCAAGGTAACTTTCCGCAGAACCCCGGGGTAAATATAACATTATTTTTCTTTCAGTACTGTGAGAGAGCACGAACAACAAAAAAGCCTAACCCAAACCTAAGCCAGACCCCAGGGTAAATATAACATTATTTTTCTTTCAGTACTGTGAGAGAGCACAAACAACAAAAAAAACCTTATACTCAAATTGTCTCCTATCTCGCACCATTGCAAAATTACATTCAAAAGGCTCAAAGCCGCGACAACATTAGGGGCTGAATTCACCCCTTCAGAGTAGGTATCCTTCCTCAGATAAAAAACGCTCCATACTTCGATATGCCCTACATTCACAGGAGGTTCCATTAAAATCATAATTTTCGATTTAGGAACGTTTCCTCGCGAGTCACCGCTCGATAGACACTGTTCGTCGTCCTCTCTCTTTAAAAATTCGTGCGTGCCGAAAATTACCGGCACCACTTTCCGTAACCGCCGGTGAAAAACTGCTGCAACGTAAAAACCGCTGTGGACACGGGAACAAGGTCGGAGCTACCGAATGTCTGTATAGTAGTAGTCGGTTTAGCCAGGTTGCAGGTGCTGACTGGCAATGGGTGCCGACTATTCGCCAAGTAGCCGCGGGAATTGTGGAAATATGAGGGACGGTAGCATTAAAGGAGATCGGCTATCGTCGAGATTGCCCGAGACGGTCGCTAGATGATCGTTACTCGATGTGGCTGGCTTCGAGTATCCTCGCGAACGGGCAGCCCAAAGAGAGGACAGAAGAAGGAAGAGCCAAAGAGGTGGTGGTAGCCCCTCGCTCGGTTTTTCAAGCGAGCAGGGAGGGCAAGAGAATCTGATTGCGCGGGATTCCCGCTTTGAAGTGGCACCGCCGATGTTCTCGGCCATCTCCACTCGTTACCACTACGGAATCGGCACTCTTTCCGCGATATATTTCCTTCGGATCCGTTCACCGGGTCAACCTGCCGGCCGTCGTCTTCACTTTGTCGGAACAGGCGTATTGGGCCCGAATTCAGGGCAGACTCGGTGGTGTCGCTCTAACCGCAATGTTATTGCTAAACGAATGCTAATGAGAGTTCTGAACGAGGTACTTAACTCGAGGATCTGAGGTAAAACGTTTAATATGGAGAGTAAGGGGGGGGGGGGGAAACTAGGAATGTACATTTTTCGAGATTTTGCGATTTATAGCGTATTTTGTTGGTGGCAACTGGAACTAAAGGACTGTTGAATCATAAAGGGTTGTAAAGTTCAAATGCCCACGTAAGGTAACGTTAAAGATTTGGTATACTGGTTAACAAACTGGAAATGTCCACTCTGCACTGGGAAAGAATACGGAATGTCCTCACTCTTTGCCTAACTATAAGCTTCTGTCGTCAATGTGAAACAAGAAATGATTTAAGACGGAAATTATATAAGAAAAGTATATTCGTTGTACCTACCTTGTTTCTTTAAGGGGTTTTGCCTAGTCAGCTTTCGAAAAAGAACGCGATTTTCGGGAATTTTTTGTGGATTATCTACTGTATATTTTTTTACAACTCTCAGTAAGTTTTTTGTGGATTATCTACTGTATATTTTTTTACAACTCTCAGTAAGTTTTTTGTGGATTATCTACTGTATATTTTTTTACAACTCTCAGTAATTTTTTTGTGGATTATCTACTGTATATTTTTTTACAACTCTCAGTAAGTTTTTTGTGGATTATCTACTGTATATTTTTTTTTACAACTCTCAGTAATTTTGTTATAGAAAAACATTAAAAAATGAACGAATAACAGCCATTCTCGCGGAAGCTGTTTTGAAAAAGGCGCTGTGCCGTGAGCAAGTTTTCTTTGAGCCGGATCGGCTGAAATTAAAAATTCAAAAACATTCTGTTAATATGTGGTTGAATTCAGTAGATGAAGGAAGGGTCTTTCAAAGAGTTGGTTTTTGACAAATTGGCGGCCGTTTGACGCAAAACCACTCTATTCCGATGTCTGAATCGTTCGTTTTTCGTTAATTAAAAATGCAGTTTTTGTTAAAATAAAAAATCCTTTCTTCGTCTACTAGTCTTTGGTATATATAAGAAGTCTGCAAAAGTTTAGGCCAATCGATACAGTGGTTTCCGAAATATCTTGCTCACCGATATCAACACAGCTTTCGCGAGAATGGCTGTTATTCGTTCATTTTTTAATGTTTTTCTATATAAAAATTTACTGAAAGTTTCTGCATATATGTACTTTTAAAATACGCGAATAGTTGTAATACAATATACAGTAGATATTCCACAAAAAATTCTTGAAAATCGCGTTCGTTTTCGAAAGCTGACTAGGCATAACCCCTTAAGGGTGGACGTTTTGTGACGTTTCCTGTTTTTCCCCTTACCCTTCATATGTGTTTGGAGTTTGTATACTCGGCCAAAAAATATTAGTCCAACAAGGGAACTTCGGTAGGCCGAGAATTTTTTTTTTTAAACTTACAGGTTTGTAGCGGGCCTCAATACAAATATCAGGCAATTTTTCATTTTTGCTACTCTTTAGTTCTTCAGGCTGAAAACACCCCTTAAAGGTTAATGTGTGCTTTCCTACTGTCCTGTGTATCTTACAAATTATAGTAGACATAGAAAAGTTGGAATAACAATTTAATGGTTGTTTTATATATACTACAGATTTTAAACCATTTGATTGCATAGTTTTACAGAGCATGAGAAACCATTAAACTTTAATTGTAACAATTTGTTTACCACTAGTGTACTATCAGAGTAGATCCAAGGTAGGAAGTGATCTTATTAAACCTAGTAAAATCTTTTGCCCCTCCTATGAAAGTTCTATGTATCTTGAAATGCATCATAATTTTTAGAAACTACTTATTTTTAAATGAGTCTGCAACCATTCTCATTTTATTTTTACTAAAGTGAACGAACTTTTTTAGAAAAGACGAGACACCTATAATTATAAAATAATGTTAGAACAGATGTAAGGCTGTTTCTAAATATTTTTTTTTCGAGAAACCTTTTAATTATCCCCGATTACCCCTATGGTGCCTACGTTATGGAAACACGCGTTTGATGACTGTGGAAAACGAGAGCAATCTGCACGTTAAAGCGAACACAAGTTAGATAATGGCGCTTATTATAAGACGCTTCCGAGCAGGCCTTTTACATCGGGGCATATTGAAAGGAAATTTTAATGTTTTTTTTTTAAAGAATCGCGGGAGATGGTCGGGGAGCAGCGTTAAACCGATCCTAAGGGGTACAAAGTGCCGAAATCTTAATTACCCAGCGGACAGCCACTTTTCAATTTCTCACCTTGCAGCAGGGGACGACAAAAAGTCAGTGGCTATCTGCCTTGGAATATGGCGCGACGCAAGCCTGACACGGTTTATAACTCGTGCTGCTTCTTATGTTCACCTCGACGAAACACTACTTGTTTTCCATCCTTTTGCTTCATCTACTCTTCTCCTACCTGCTTTTTAAACTCTTCCACCTACAGTGACTTCTTATAATAATTACGCGCGACTCGCACTGTGTCACAAAATAATTTCAACAAATTTGAACGTTTTTCCAGATTACCTTGTGCAGAGATATCAACGTTGCCTCCATGTTTCTTCAAAAGAACTCTAAGCAGTAAAGGCTTTTTCACGCGAAATAAGATATACCATGGGTCACTGTTGATATCAGTTAACAAAGATAGCCCTGGTTTAGAAAAAGTAGAAGGAGATGGAATAAACACGAATTCGTCCAAAATACCAATCATGAATAGTGTTCCTTCTCGAGAATTTCTCGAGAAATTTTATAATTGCTAATTTCTTATTTCTCGGAAAATACTATAATTTCTCGAGAAACTTAAGTCTAGGAAAAAAAATTATAAATCGCATTTATTTTCGTAAATGAATGTATTACTTGTTAATCGCGAACGTGTATATATATATAACCACATCTACAATTTATAATACATCTTATTAATAACATTAGAACCTACATGAATTCCAATAGAAAATCACAGTACAGAAGATTCGATATTAATAACTGCTGAAGGTGCTCTTAAATTCTTATTTAAAAATTTAGAAAAATTGTATACTGAATTAAGTATCTAATGAGTTTCTTGTGGCTATTAAATAAGAAATATAGAAAAGAGGAGATAAGACTATTGTATCCCGTATAAAATTGTTGCATGATCCAGAATTTCTTCCAAAATTGTCCACAGACGCATTTTTTCATTTAACAGCCAAGATAACTATATATAAAACGTCAAAATATAACAGTAACAGATTTTGTCACAAAAAAGAAATAGATTCGCTGACGCTACATTAGACGCATTGTGCTATTTGAAAATAAATTTTAAAACCAAAAAGTAATGTTTCGCTTTGTACAAATTTTGTATTAAATAAATAAATTTACGCATTATATTTAATATCCATTTTTTCATTTACACAAGTTTTGTATAAATTAGACAGTAATAATCTTAGAATAAATTTAGTTAAAGTTTTTTGTGTTTTTGATAAATATTATCAACATTATTCCAAAAATATAATTTTTGCAATATTTTTTCAATTTCTCGAGAATTCTCGAGAATTCTCAATAAATATGATCTCATTTCTGATTTCTCGAGAAACAAAAAATATCGAGAAATCAGTAACACTAATCATGAACCACAAATTGTTCCGCATGAAATCGTCCTAACTCACAAAATCATAGACACCTACACATAGATGCATAGATCCTTAAAGTCCAGCTCTACACGTGATAACCTAAATATTTTTCACTATTTTCACTTCCACAGCAAAATATGTAAATACATATTTCCCTCCCGAAATCGCCCCATTTCTTTCTATCAAAACACTGTTCACCTACTTCTTGCGACGATGCCCCTGAACCCGAGTCCGGTTCACGAAGAATACCCCTTTTCAAGCATCTACTACTCCGGCTACCACTGACCAAAGTATCAACCGAGTCGCTTAAACGCCACGAAAGTGTTTACGAATATACAAGACGCCAAGCGTCCGCTGCAAATGCCTCCCCGGAATCAAGTCCCATCGCAGCGAGCCCCGCGAAGGCAGAAGAAAGGCCCGCAACTCGGGAACAGGGTCAGATCTTTATTTTTGCGGCGTTGTATTCACCTGCGAGAGGCGCGCTCGCGGTTTACGGTACACCCTGTACACTAATCCGATTTAATTCCTTAAATGTAACACACTTGTAACGGCAACGGTCGTACAGGGATACCCAGTGGTGTATAGGTGTACGCACCGCCGTACCGTGGAATCCGCGAGTGGCGCTGACTGGCCGCGGCAAGAAGATAATGCGCCCCCCGAACATTTCGGATTCCAGCCGCACCAAAGAATAAGATTCTCTTTGCGACTCCCTATCCCACTACCTACCCCCTTCTCCGTCCCTCCGTTTTTCTCTCTGTCACACGTGCTCCTTCCTCCGCCGCCCTCCCGCCCGTCCTGCTCCTCTCTCTATCCGCGGCCTTTGGGTTCCTTGACTTGGCGGATAATTATGTTCCCGGCCCTTATTCCTCGACTTCGAACCTCTCCATAAACGTATCGAACTCTTCTCTCGATTCAGCTTCTGGGACCCCCCCTTCCTCCCTCGATTCTCTTCTACTCCCTCGTCGTCAGTTTTCTCCGATCTCTCTGCAGCCCCCCGTCCCCCCTACCCCGCTTCAACCTTTCTCTCCCCTCGTGTCCCCTCCCTTCCTTTTATTCTCAACCCTTTTTCGCTCCTTCCCGCTGCTCTCTTTAACCTCGATCGGTCTCTTTGTCTCGTGAACCAAGTTCGCCAGCCCTCCGTCTTTCTCCGTTCTTCGCCGCCTCTCACGCCTTCTCCTCCCTATCCCTCCCTCTCCAACGTTCACCGTCGTCTCGGTCCTTTTGCCGGCCAGTACGTGTCGTTGTCGCTCATTCGTGGACGTGACACTTCGTCTTCCGTCCGATTACGGATCCGCAGCCACGAGGCTCCGATCCAGGATCCACCGGTACCGCCGATCCTTTCGTTTCTTCTCGATCCGCCTGCCCGCGCGGGAGACTCGCTGCGCCGTCCTTAGGACCCGTCCATATCGCCACTTCTCCATAGGGCACTTGAAACCTCAGAGGGTGACCGGTGGTTATTTAATGAATTATTGTTGAGCCTGGTGTCAGGGACCTCGATGAGAGTGAAACATGGGGTAAACTACCCTGGGTAATTCAGGGGAAATTACGGGGGGTTTAAGTCATCGTTTTGCTGTCTTCGAATTTGTTTAAAAAACATAGGCAGTTTAAGCTTGCAACTTTTGCATGCTATTGAAGGGACAAGCTTCTATAGAGGAGCTTGTAATTTATCGTGCGATCTGTTACGTATAGTGCAACCTTTCCAATAATTTGTCGGTTTTCAAATTTTCATCTACCTTCTTGCGGTAATTTAGGTTGCGGTGTGTAATTTGAATTCGTACCTTCTATAAAATCGCAGTCATTGCGGGCAATTTTGCGTTCACTTTTTTTCTAATTTACAGACACCACCCACCAACACGAACATTTATAATCTCTTTCTGAAATCGATGCAGTCTCGCAACTCATCGTCTGCAGGCGCGTGGATTCAATAAAATTCAAATGCTGATGGTTCGCGAGTCATAACACTTTAGAAAGTATAGAGTAACGTTAATGTAACTCATACGCAGATGCAAGCGATAGCAGTTAAATAACACTGGTTAAATATATAATGATGCTTTACAGCGTTCTACAATGTAACGCAGGCACACGTTTACAAAGACGATAGAATTAATCGATACGATAAATATTCATCATGTATTTGAACACACTTCGCTTCTCATCTTGCTAAAACCAAGCAGAATATTCCAGATTCTGAAGAATAAAAAACTGAAGCTCTAAAATAAATTTGCATTTGTATATAATTCCCTCAATTTCAAATATAATTTCAAAAAACAAATTTTTCAGGAGAGAGAAATTTAAAACTTCCCTTTAAATTTTCCCTTCAAATTATTTATGAAATTTAATTTCTGTTGATTGCTAAATATGCTTAAGTATACAATAACTCAAATGCATAAAAAAATTTCTATTTTTTTTTGCATTAGTATAGTCCAAATTCATGAAAAAGAGAATTATATTTGTAGAAAAGCTTTAGAGAAAACTGAAAGTGCCATTCACTTAAATTTGCAAGCACTGTAAATCTCTTACATCGTTTTCTACAAGAAGTGGCGTTGGACGTACCAGCGGTACCATTTTTTAGCACTATTAGTATCTTATATACAAAGGGAAATTTCATTAAAATTCTATAGGTAATATAGTATTACCATTTTGAGGAGAACATTTCCCAATAGAATTTTTATTCTAACTTTGTAAATTTTAGTGTTTTCTACAATGGCTCTTCAATTATGTTTCGTCCAAATCAGGGATCGTAACCCGCTCGGAGCCGGTTACTAGTAACATAAGACAGTCTAGTCCAGACAGCCACTTAAGGGGTACTCTGCTCATCCGGCCGAAAAAATTGAGCAGGACACAAGTAGATGAATATCATGTAAAAACCTTTGCACGATTATATTTGTTATTCATTGAGTAAAAAATTCATAAAGATTGCTGATTTCTTCGGCCGAATGACCAGAGCTAGTTGACCCTTAACTGGTATACTGTTTTTGGCAAACGTGGCTGGTATACTGGGGTCGTGGCAGACCCCAAATAAAAAAGGACACAGAAATTTGTAAAGTCGACCCTGAATCAACCTCTATGAATATTTTGTTCTTAGGTAATGTGTAAAATAATAGAAACCTAGAAAGTTAAACTATTATTATAAAATTAATTAGAAAAACAGTTTACAAGCTTAGGCAACCAAAAATTTTGCAGCGAACTCATGTGCGACCCCAAGATACCAGTTAAGGGTTAAGTGACTGTCTGAACCAGACTGTCTTATGTTACTAGTAATCCGCTCCGGGCGAGTTACGATCCCTGGTCCAAATACGAAATTCTCCAAGTGTGTCCTACTATCATCGAGCTTCCTACTATCATCACTGCTTCACAACTTGCCGCAAGCTTACACCAATTACCGTAGAGGAGGATTACGGGCCTGGCGTTTGTAAACGAATGATTTAAGGGATTCGCCAGAAGCGTGCCACGGAATAACGTAAACGCGCGGGGATCGTTTCGTTAAACGCCTGGAAATGAAGCTGCTGGGACTGGCGTTACAGTTCCGACTTTTACCTGTACTTCCGCCGGGGAAAACGACCACTGCTGGCGAACAGTCCGCGGTTCCACAATGGCGAAACGACTGGCAATAAACGTCCTGTTTCGAAATCGGCTCCTGAGAATTCAGCCGGCGCGGGGACGGGGCACGGATTTCCAGGTCTTCCAGCACGAACGGGAGAAACCGAGGGGGCAATTACATCGGCGAACAATTACAGGTTGGCACGTCCTCCCGGTGCCATCCCGGCTTTTTCTATCCCCGAGATTCCGAGTTGAAGAACGTCCGCGGGCCTTTTCGAGGGAGGCGAAGAGGGGCCGAGGGACGAAGACATTTTTATTACGATTCAACATTTGAGCCCATAACGATGTAACGAGCGATGTGCAAAAATTTCTATTGAGACCAGTTATGGAGGACAAACCAGGGAAGGCCGCGAAGATTCACCCAGGGATACTTAACCACTTTGGCTTATGAAGCTTGGGAACCTCGTTTAAGAATAATTTCTTTGAGAATGTAACGTAAAGGATATAGAGGCCTGCGAAGGTAATCGATTATATTAAATTTATGAGTGTACCCTTAGATTAAGGGGTCTCTCCACTGTGACGCCCTGACAAAGTACCGCTGTTTGGAACTGTGTTTACCAAATTGAAGTTTTTTTCTATTTATTAATACGTGCTTTGAGAATACAAAATTCTTTTCTTTCATATTTTTTTTACTGCTTGCTTGCGCCAAAATAAGTGGGTGTAATATGCACTGTAAAATAAAAGGCGCCTCCACTGCGTGGTCGATTTTGGGAGAACCGTGCGTCTGAGGCCAAGAAACCAAAAAGTTTTGTAATCAGTATGACTTTCGCTCCTGATATGTGGAGTATATTGATAAACAATACAATATCCTTTTGCTGTTAAAATAACCCTTAAAGATTGGGCTTATTTTCGTTTTTCTTCCATTCTTCCTAAAGGGTGGAAAGTACAAAAGAAATTGTAAAGATTCGTTGAGGAAGAATCAGCATAGTGGACATCTCAAAATTTTCCTTAGTTATTAGTTATTGTAATTTTTATGTAAAAAAAATTCCACTTAAATAGAAGCTTGAAGCAACGGAGGTGAAACATGTTTGGTCTTCTCAAGCACCGAATTGTGCATCCCTCTTTCTCGTAAAGCACTATATTCGTAACACTCGCGCGAGTAATATGCCACATCTCGTCGTACATCGGAAATTAATTTACACGCACGGCTACAGCGTATCCGCGCTCCGATCGACTGCCTTTAATTACCCCCGTGATCATCCGTGCACGATCGTTAACCACGGGTAATCCTTCGCGCGATCGATCGATCGGCGCAAATCGCCACGTACAGCCATCAAGTTCGTACAAAGTTCGCATTTCACGAATCAATATCCATCAGTACCGCGATCATCGTGATAATCACCGCAATCTAACCGAGCGTGCCTCTATGAAACTCTAAAATACAGGTGTCTGCTGTAAAATCCTCGAGCTTTTAATTATTCGGTCACGGAATGACTTAACATCCACTTTACGTTCCACTGAACCCTTGCCAGTCGATTTCGTGATAAACTGTTGGCTATTAGCAACATCATATATACACACATGCATGTACTATAAGCTATATTGCGATACGCTCTTTTCAAGGATAATTTGTACAATTTAATTGGTATCCAAATGTTACATTTTTGCAAGTATTTTGTTAATATATGTGTCTTTTAGAAATAGTTTTTCATAATCACCAGGATATAATACAAATACTCGCATTAAACGTGAATAATTTAATAATAATTAAATCATTAAAGAATTAAACAGAAACTTTAATAATTATTATTATTATTAAATAAAAATAGTAATAATAATAATATTAATCATTTAAAATTAAATCATTAAAGAATTAAATAGAAACTTTAATAATTATTATTATTATTAAATAATAATAATAATATTAATAATTTAATAATTAAATCATTAAAGAATTAAATAGAAACTTTAATAATTATTAATTTTAATAATTTAATAATTTAATTTTGTACCCCGAACCTAAAAATATCGAACTTCGAAATAGAGACGAAGCGTTTCGAATTTCTGGCGCTAGTGGCGGATTCAGAAGCCTTTCTTGGAGGGGGGCGAAACATGTAAAGGTACCTAAGTACATTTTTTAACCTTCTTTTACAAGATTTAAAATTTGCATATAAATAATGAAATTCGCATTAATTACTTATACAGAATAGTGCACAGTGTCATAATATTTTTCTATTTTATTACTCTTGGGAGGTGGGATCGCCCCTACCGCCCCCCCCCCCCCTCTGGATCCAGCCTTGTACAGCGCTCCGTTCAAAATTTGATCGCCTGATAAAGCAGGCGTGCGTGCCAGGCATTTCGCATTGCCGGTACGGTCGCATACTGGAGCCCGTGGGGCCGTTCGCGTGCTAGCTCGCAGATACCGACGACTTATCGATTTATCGCCGTGTCCACGTGGATCGAGCGTTAGAATTAGGGGTTAGGTTAAGCTAGGTCTGGGTCGGGGTCGAGGGGTTACGTGTCTGGTCGATGCGCCGCGATGATTGGCGGAATGTGCCGTTTTACGAGGCATCGAGGACGCGTATCCTACGTGGAGGCGAAAAAGGCAGAAAACGACGGCCACGGCCGAGAGGAGGCGGGGAGGGGGTGGGAGGGGGGGAGGGAGGGTGGCAGGCAGGCGAGGACAAGACGGACGGAGAAAAAGGAAGCGGAGAAAAATACGGTGCTGGAAGCGCGCGCCGTTGCAGTTATAATTTGATGCAACACGGCTATAAAGGGGATTACGCGCATAGATGACTGTAATTTTCGTGGAAAATGACGGAGAACCATTTTACCGCTCTTCGGGACGACACGTCGATGTCCTTCTTTCTACTCCTCTCTGTCTCTCCCTCTCTCTCTCTCTCCCTCTCTCTCTCTCTTTATTTCTCTACCAGGGGTTCGTTAAGACGAAACTCCAGTGCTACGAAATCCTTCGACCACTCGAGCCATTTCAACCGGAGAATCGTGTCGCGATTAATTGAACGGGTTCTCTACGAATCCCCTGAACTTCCACGAAAATCCCTGCGGACTTGATTCCGCGATAGCAACATCCGAGAATTTATAACAGACATTTGCTAATTTAGAATCTACCCCCGAGCCCAATATTTAAAATTCAACCAGCAAGATCGTACAACTCTCGCTACCTGCCAAGGCTGCTCTACACGCGTTCATTTCTGTCACTTATACAATTTCAGCTCCCAGAGAGAGCACGGTATCACATGACCACCACTGTACAAAACCAAACAAATCCGCGCGAGTGTTTGCTAGAGCTCGCATGAAAGGGTTAATGGACCAATTCACGGGCCGGGCGCTTAATAATTCTTCTTATCGAAACGCGATACTGCTGCTCGAGGAAAGTACATAATACGCCACGGTCAATATTAGTTTTAACCCTGTCGGGCGGCAGAAAAGGAGAAAAATGTATCATGTTTCGCCCGAAATGGTACGGCACGGCGGAGCCGGGCGTCTCTTGCAATTAGTGATATATCGTGCGCGCGGAGTGTTATCATAGCATTATAGACAATCATTATCCATCCCCATCATTGGAAGCGTGAGTGAAAGGGGTGGGCCGGCGAGCCACGGGGAGGCACGAGGGTAAAGGAGGGAGCGCGAGACGGTTCCGTGGATCGAACGGTCCCGTGCACCTTATTTTAAGGTCAGCCGTAAACGAGCATAAGGTCGACGACAGGGGGGGGGGAGGGGGTTGTGGGGGCGTGGCGGGCATAAACAAACCTCATGCCATATTTCGCAACAACAAATCAACTCGACACCTCGTGGCCCTCGGTATAATCAGCTAATTCGCGGTAACAACTTAATTCGGGCCTCCGTGGCCTCGATTAAACAAACCGTAACTACTTAATTCGCTTAACGAGCGGTGTTGCGCGGTAGGGCGAGCGCACCGCTGTTTACGGAGGTGCGAACTTCACGCGTACCGGTTTACGTACCCCCATTGGCCAGTGTTTTTCAACCTTGCTCGCCTACGAGGTACCTGCAACGGATGCAACCGGTCATACTCGCGCGCGGGGCCCCGCCTGAGACGGCTGGCCCATTGTACAGGCTCTCCCGTAACTGGCGGTCAGAGTTGTGCAGAATTACAATTGAATTACTCCATTAATTGTAATGACAACATAATTCAATTACATCGTAATCAAATTACATTGTAATTCGTAAGGCAGATCTCGCATTCATTTGAAATACATCGCAATTCGTAATTGCAATGTATTTGCAATTGTAATCGCGTAGTGCAATGTAATTGAATTATAATTGCGAATTAAGGGGTAACCAAATTGAGAGGTAATAAGAGGAAGAAATATGTAGGTAAAGGTTTCGGGCAGAAAAAAATTATTATGAGTGCTGAATAGGGTATTATTCGTAAATTTATAATATGTAAAGAGAAATGAACTCCTTTGTTACATTTTTTCCACTTTTTTTCTCACTTCTTCAAAGTTTTGAGCTGTAATTTAATTACATTGTATTTCAATTACATTGTATTTCAATTACATTGTAATTTAATTACATTGTATTTCAATTACATTGTAATTCTGTTACATTGTGTTTCAATTACATTGTATTTCAATTACATTGTAATTCAGTTACATTGTATTTCAATTACATTGTATTTCAATTACATTGTATTTCAATTACATTGTATTTCAATTACATTGTAATTCAATTACACGCACAATTACAGTACTTAGGGATTGAATTAATTGAAAAGTTTGAATTATGTAATAGAGTTACAAAGTAATTGAAATACTATGTAATTGAAATACAATGTAATTAAATTACATAATTAAATTACAGTGTAATTCAACTGGCACAACTGTGCTGGCGGTAGAGCTAGCCCCTGACTTATGTTATTTCTCACCTACGACGCTGCTGTTCGGGAGGCGATAGGCATTTGTGTACTGTACATACCTGCGTGAGTATAACAGGTGTGAGTACAGTAGGCACTGGAAACGTTTATTGCAGTGCTCCCAAATCCGCGACTTATGAAATAATATTCATGACTCCATGATTGATAAAGTAGTTGGTACCCGATTTATTTCAACCAAGAGATCGGGCACTGTATGCCTACTTAGATAAAAGTTGCGCGAAAGTAGGGGAGAGCGGGGTGAAAGGAAACTATTTAACCGAGGACTACGATTCCGCAAAAACTTACATATCAGAATCTTACATAGTTGTTTGTACGTCTTCATACTTAACGTTGAATGAATTGATAGTGGGATAGATATAGCGAATTCTTTCAGGCCCGTGTGCTCTGTTTGAGCTAGATCTGTTTTCCACTTAACCCTTTCACGGCGTAATAAAATGCTAAGAAAGAGCTAAAAACTATTCTCTTTCTAAAATGACTCATTTGCGAAAATTTGAAATTTACGATTTTCGCATTTGCGAAAATGAATGAAAGAAAACGTAAAGAGAGCGTTCATGTATCGACCCCAAAGAACTAAGCTGAATGGGGAACTCTCAGTAATTGGATCGGCGTGATTGAGATCGAATGGAATGATAGAGTAGATTTGAATGGGGGAAGATTTTTAACACACCCTACTGAGTTATTAATGTTGATAAACGAGGAAAGAATAAGAGAAATGGAATCGGACCAGGAGACTATTTAGGCCTAAGCAATTTCAGGGTGATTTGATGACAGTTCTGCGAAGTCATAAGGCAGTGCAACGGCATGGTTGAGAACCACGAAGTTACAGAACCGATCGAAGCCGATGGATTCGTCCGGTCATTACACGGCAATGATCATTACCACGCGGCCATGTGTTCCTCGAACTTATCGGGTTCACCGAAATTCGTCTGCCTCCACGCCGCCGCAATTTTTCTAGACGCGTCTCGCACGCGCCCGCCTTCTATGAAATCATACCCGTCTTCTACTTACATTCTCTTAACCCTTTCGCTGGGCATTCAAATCTCCGGCCGATTCTTGAAAAGTGTCAATTTTACATCAATAAAATAATTTTTCCATTTTCAAGTTTTTCAGTTTCTTTTTCGGAGAACATTGCTGAGTATCACAGTACTAGAGAATACATTTTTTTTATTGCGTGGGCTATAGTCGAACACCGCAGCGAAAGGGGTTAAGGTGGGTATCCACGATGAGATTTTACATGCGACTTTTTCATCACGGGACAAAAATTTCAGCATCGACTATAAATGTAGGTGAATAATGGGGATATCATGAAACTTGTCTCGTCAGAGTCTAGTTTTGTATTAGTCCACCTAATACCATAAAACTTGTAACGAGCCTGCGAGGGTTGGTGAATTGAAACTTAGATGCAGGATATGCGAAATGTTTTGGAGAATCTATTCTTCCCTGCGAAGCATATAAACATCTTTGTTCCCTTCCTTGAACCCGCTCGTGCCCCGTTGGTGGCTGGGGGATCTTTACGAATGGCTTGAAGAATATACACAGCCTTGTAAACTCCCCTTACGAGAGTTCACCTCGTGAAATATGGCTGTGTGAACCCGGACGTGTTTCCTCTAACTTTTACATGCGCCAATTCCGGCTCGGGGCATTCCAAACCACCCAGCAAACCGTGCGAGACAGTAAAAGCATTTTTTTCCACCAGAGAAAAAGGAATCTAAGGTGAATGTCCCAATTTCTGCTCATTTAAGAGGTTACGGAAAGAGGAAAGAGGGTGTAAAAAATTTGTTTGTGATGAAAATTTGCAGAGTAATCGATTAATTCTTTAATAATAAATCAACCAGTCGAAAACTATTTAAGAAAGATATTTCAAGATGTTTAACTACTAGTAATTTGTAATTAAATACAATGCTTTAAAATAAATAAGTTACATCTTTTATGGAGATGTTTCATAACACAACAGTAAAGCATAAAATAATGATAAACAAAAAATAAAGTGCCTTCGAATAGAAATAGAGGTTACAGCATATATTGAATTGTGAGATTATGTTGCTAAAATTTTGGTGAGTAGAAATTCAAACACGACGGTGATTCAGTTGATCCTAAACCTAATCACCTGTTTTCTACTTAAAATAAAATTAAAAATAGTACAAAATCTGCATCCAGAGCACAATACGGTATCTGTTTCTGTTAATAAATAAGAACTATTTTCTGCCCAATTATCGAATACCAATAGTGACCCTGTTCCTTAACACAACCAGCTAAAACACTGTCGAAAAATCATGTGTCTCTCATTTTAAAAGTTTTTTCGCTGCTTATGCTGATTAGCCCCACTTTGATTAGCCCCAAGCTTGTGCAACACTCGCGTAAATGTTTAAATAATTTAAAATTATTTTGCTGTAACTACAGCACAAACGTGACGCTCATAATAATAAGAAAAATACGAAACGAGCAGAAATGGGGACATGAGCAGGAATTGGGGCATTCACCTTACCGTTGACCGCTCTGCAGGATTCCATTTTTCACTGATTAATCAGCAGCGCATTATGCTCGACTCCGCGCGATAATTTTTAATAAGCCCGTTCGACTTGGAGCCGCGATTGCGGGCTGGAAAGCGCCAGTCATCTCGGGAATGCAATCAACTGGAATAAATCGTTACCGCGTGGATCGCGCTCCACGAATTAATTGTTACGAGGGTAATCGACCGGCGAACGAAACAAATTTCAATGGGACCCGAGAGCGACTAGCTTCTAATTAGGTGTCGGGGAGAAAAAAAAAATGAAATGCAACGAAGTTGTTGAGGTCCAAGGCCAATGACCCACGACGATATCCGCGGAGATCGCTGGGCATTAATTAACTGTACGGTAGGAATAAAGCGGTAACAGTACCTGTGCCGGGGAATGATTCATATTTCCAGCGTCGTAACTCCACCCCAGTGTGCGCCTCCTAATTTACGCGTAGTCCCGGCCACGTTAAACAAAAATAAGTATGTTGTTATTAATGACAATCGTTAAACGATCCACTAACGCTCGTAACTACGGGATCGCGCGTTATGCTTTAATTCTAGCTGAAATTATGAAAGGAGAGCCGTCCTACCATCGTCGGATTGCAACGATCCTAACAATTTAAGAAATTTTTACCATTATAACAAATCAATGTAATATCAATTTTTAACCACCAACTTCCCTATTCTGTTCACAAATGATTCACAACTGCATTGATATCTACATTTCTAATGATATAAAAAATGATAAAAATCAAGCCTCCTATTTTTGTTATGGCCATTTTTTATTCCCTTTATATTTAGGTAAAGTAGAATTAAGGGGTTGTGCCTAGTCAGCTTTCGAAAAAGAACGCGATTTTCGGGAATTTTTTGTGGATTATCTGCTGTATATTTTTTTTACAACTATTCGCTTATTTTAAAAGTACATGTATGTAGCAACTCTCAGTAATTTTGTTATAAAAAAACATTGAGAAATGAACGAATAACAGCCATTCCCGCGGAAGCTGTTTTGAAGTTTTCTTTGAGCCGGATCAGCTAAAATTAAAAATTCAAAAACATTCTGTTAATATATGGTTGAATTCAGTAGATGAACGAAAGGATTTTCAAAAAGTTGGTTTTTGACAAAATGGCGGCCGTTTGACGTAAAACCACTCTTTTCCGATGTATGATTTGCTCGTTTTTCGTTAATTAAAAATGCAGTTTTTGTTAAAATAAAAAATCCTTCGTTCGTCTACTAGTCTTTGGTATATATAAGAAGTCTGCAAAAGTTTAGGCCAATCGATACAGTGGTTTCCGAAATATCTTGCTCACCGATACCAACACAGCTTTCGCGAGAATGGCTGTTATTCGATCATTTTTCAATATTTTCTCAATAAAAAAAAATTACTGAAAGTTGCTGCATATATGTACTTTTAAAATAAGCGAAAAGTTGTAATAAAATATACAGTAGATATTCCACAAAAAATTCTTGAAAATCCCCTTAAGTACCCAAAACGAAGATGAGCTTCGTAATTTCCTTTTTACGAGTCTAGTGCCATAGATCTCGGAAAGAGAATTTGGAAAAGACCTAAGCGGCCACGGGACGAAAAGTACCTATTTTTAATCGAACGGTTCGCCAAGGTGATACTTCACAGGAACTTAATTTTTTCGCGTCGTGTATATTCGCAAGGGGTAATAAGTATGAGCCAGACTAGTCGAGCGTATAGATCATACTTCGAGCACGGAGGTGGAGCAAATAATACCTATGCTGGCCGTGGAAGCATTGTTCTGATGACTTATGGTAGGCAGCTACACATCGGGAAACTTCGCAATAATATACGCGCTGCGACTTACAAGGGAATATCCCGAAGCCGAAACTTCAAAAAATTCTGAAACTTTGTTAATACGTAGGGGATTTCCTCCTGATTACAGCGCAATTTTTGTTTGCTGCCCAAATTCACTCGAGGGGGGTGAAATTAACCCCTGCAAATTCGGCTGTTTTCTGATTCTCTGTTATAACTCGCGAACTGTAAGTGATAGAAAAAAAGTTTCAAAGCAAAAGTTACTTTATTTAATTAGATCTAGCGTTTGGTAAAAAAATATTTTACAGTTCATAAGTTATCGCGCAAAATTGGAAATTAACCGAATTTTCGGGAGCCAATTACACCCCGTTAGAGTGAATTTGGGCAGTAAACAAAAATTGCGTCGTAATCAGGAGGAAATTCCCTACATATTCACAAGGGTTCATATAACGTATAACTGCAAAATTCTCAATCGTGCTTCCGCCGTACCTTAAATGTCCAGGTACTGGGACATTTACCTTAAATAAATGAACGACAGGCCGAAGGGGGGAGCGTGGCTTCAAATGTAAATAATGAATTAAACGCGCGGTATCTCTTTCGCGATGAATTTTGTCCGAAGAATTATGTCCGCGTGCAAGACGGGCTTACCGAATAATACGTTCAGCTAAAAGCCTCGAAGCCCATGCCGCGGAGGCAGCAGAAAAATCGCAAATAAATGTGCGCGGCGTGCGACGATAAGGGGAGTGAATGGCGCGTGTTTCTCCTAATAGCAAATCTTGTTTCATGCCCGTCGGAACCGGGGAAGGGCTCGCCCCTGCTACGTGGCTACCCACCACCGCTGGGGATATAATTTATTACACAGTATACGTATCACTTCATCCGAGGGGATCAAAACGGTGGCTCCAGCGGGCAGCTAAATAAAACACAGTAAAAGCTAATAAAAGGTCTTAGCTGCAGGACAGCTTTTGCGCGTCAAGTTTTAACTCGCGACTACAAACGTATAGGTGCCTTCAAATATTTAGTAATAAAGTCGAAAAAGTTCTTTTACTGTATGCTCTATTCAGTTTCTTATTTTTTAATTCGGGAGAACCGCGGTATTTTTTTAACGTTCTGGCTTGAGGGTATCCTGAAGTATTGAGTGCTGTTATTAGTAATGGAAGGGCAAGGTACAGGAAAATCTATTTTCCCGTGACTTTACTTCTTTTATGAATGCAACTGGGCAGCGCGTGTATGTGCATTGTCCGGTTAGTTCAAGTAGCGAGAAGTTCAAAGACGGAAGTCAGGATTGCCGTATATTAATCGCATGTACCTGCCATCGCGGGTAGGGTAGCGCTTTACGACTATAAACGACACACTTTACATCATGTCCAAATAACGAAGAGCCGTCGTGCTTTAAGAAACTCGCAACAGAGTGTATGCATGTCGGGGCATGAATCAAAGAGAGGACAAACATCATTAAGGCGATCTTAGAGCGAAATAACTATGCCTAACGCATGATAGTGTGGTGCTAATAAACGTTAAGCAGTGTAGATAAAAGTATGTATGTTACGACTATTTAAAGTTGCTATTAAATAATTAATTTTCTCAGCTGCCAATTGTATTGTTTTTCATTTCTCAAATTATTTTGTGCAACTCTGAAGAGCAGAAAGTTGTGTTGATTGCACAGTAACGATTAAGGTTGCCAACTTGTT
The DNA here is from genome assembly GCF_050908995.1 of Andrena cerasifolii. Classification (NCBI taxonomy): domain Eukaryota; kingdom Metazoa; phylum Arthropoda; class Insecta; order Hymenoptera; family Andrenidae; genus Andrena; species Andrena cerasifolii. The sequence goes on along the minus strand of NC_135119.1, from coordinate 20,439,189 downwards.
TTCAGGGAAATATAGTAGGTTCTTTACGGCCAAATGTGATGGAAAATATAGTATCTACATTGTGAAGGAATATAGTACTTTTCAGAGGAAAATGGTACAAAATAAACCTGCATTTAGAGAAGATCTTATTTCTTAAATATATATCTTTTGTGCACTTTGTATTATTAGGAGGTCTTAGCACTATGACGCCCTGATATAGTACAGCTGTTTGGAATTTTTCAAATCATTGAAATTCATTAATCATTAATGAATAGAAAAAAAACTTCAATTTAGTAAACACATTCTTTTTGTGACAAAAAAAATGTTCCAAACAGCGGTACTTTATCAGGACGTCACAGTGGAAGGACGCCTTAATAACTGACGATCTTAGAGCGAAATAGTTATGCGTAACTGATAATGTGGTGCTAGTAAAAGTTAAGCGGGTTAAGCAGGTTTTGCTCCACTTTGCCCTGCATACTGCATTTCTAATCACGGAGGGGAATACACTGCTCGGACAACACAACGCTCGAATCAACATTCGCTACAGTAGGGCAGGCTCTACCGTACACCACTACAATATAATCGCTCTACGCGCTCCCCCGAGATTCTAACACGAGAGCGCCCAGCACAGTTGGCATATAGTTTAGAAGTCCTTATTTCACGTGTATTTAAATACGCGTGAATTTAGATACACGTGAATTTAGATACACGTGTTTTGACTTTTGATTCGTCAGATTTTTAATATCTATGGATATCCCAGAAATCTGAGGGATTGTGAAATTAATAAAAAAAATTAATGTATTTGAATATATTTACTAGAGTAATATGCGGAAAATATGGTTTTACGAATTTTCAGATTGTAACTAATAATACAATTACAAAATTAACAAGATTTATTTAATCGATTACCTATTTTGATGCAAAAAATTTAGGCGTTACTGATAATAAGCGAGTTTCTTTTTAGACACGTTTAGTTCGTTTTTGTACGTCTATTAATTAATTAACTTTATTCGTCAAATAATCTAAAGTTAAATAACTTTTACTGGACCCGTTATTTAAGTTATTTTTTATTAAAAGATACACGGATTGAGGTACGGATACGTTTAGTACACGTGTATTTAAATACACGTGTCTCTAAATTCACGCGTATTTAAATACACGTGTATCTAAATTCACGCGTATTTAAATACACGTGAAGTTGTGCACGGGTATCCGTGTACTAAAAGATACACGGATTGAGGTACGGATACGTTTAGTACACGTGTCTTTTTACTACACGTACTATACCGTGGCCTCTATTATAGTTGGCCAGATCCCGACAAAATCTGAGGCTGCAGTCCCACGGACCTCTGATTGAATCAAGAGCGGCCCTCCACGCCTGGGTCCCTTCAATCAATCGGGAACGGACGGCCTGTTTACAGAACTTACCAGGAACAGAGAATGCGTGTCCCTCCGGCGACGTCTATCGTGATGAGCCGCCAAATAAAATGCAGCGAGGCCGAAGGGGGCCCAATTCGCGGCGAGTTTGTATATAGCGGATCATCCGAAAAACCACCGTGACGGTGGCCTTGCACACACGGGACACGAAACCGCATCCAAGGCGCGTGACGAGTGACAGAGAGGGAGCCGGGGGGGGTAGGGGGATGAGCCGTGGAAGGAGAAACGGAAGAAAACGGGCACGCGAGACGGAGACGGCGATGAAGAAGAAGACCGGGGCTCCCTCGCACACCTTCTTAAATCCTGTGCAATCACCTTTCGCGGCGAAGACGGGGTGTCGAGAAGGACCAGCTCCTATATTATTATCTTCTAATGCCGGACGGCATTGTGTCAGCGGGGAGACAGTGGCGTTCCGATGAAAGCGAGAGACGCTCGTCTGTCGAAAAATCGAAAGAAACGTGTCCAGCGGGGTGCCGCGGGCGAGGGAGGGGAAGATAGAAACGCGGCACGGCGATCTCGACGGCCTTTTCAGCGGTGCACACAACGTTCGTCTCCTCTATTCAACGGTTCGGTCTATCTGCGGCACCGCACGCTCCATTCTTCTCGCCCCTCGCGAGCCACCCCCCTGTTTCCGCGCGACTCGCCGTCACGCAACTTCGCGCGGTGCCGAGAAATTGAGACGCTCGGCGTCGTAGGCGAATTGGCTGAGTTAGATATTCAGCTGTGCCAATTGCTTGTAGCGTTTGCGTCGTGAGAGAGGATTGCGCCGTCGTCGGCGGCGAGATGCAAATTAATGCCGGGATGGGTCGCTGAGTTCGGCTGATTCTTTCATGCGGTACGTCCGGAGAGGACCTGCGCGCGTCACCTTGGGCGGTTGGAGCGATTCGTGGGGTTCGTTATAAATGGAGGTGTAATGGACACAAGGATAAACTGAAGGATAAGTAAGAGTTATTCAATGTTCGACTGTTTTCAGCTGAACTCTGTGACTGGGTGTGAGACTGCTGGCTTTCGAGGTAGTAATGGGCGTGACTGAGGATATGTAGTTGGTTTTTAAGGGTTTCGGAAAGTAAGATGAAAGCAGGGATGACACAGTGTTTACAATTACGTAGCGCTTGAGTAGTTGATGTGATGCATGTTTGCTGAGAAAGTCGCAGCCGAACAATAACATAAAAAATCTCTACATATATATATAAAGTTTTTATGTTATATATATGTAGAGTTTTTTTATATTATTGTTCGGCTGCGACTTTCTCTGCAAACAGTATAATTTAATATAACAAATGTGCTGATGCTAATTGGATACTGTTCATGCGTTGTACTGACAAGTGAAAAAAAAAATACAAATTAAGTTCTTTTAAATTTTTAAGTACATATATACATAATTATTATGGTAGTATTTTTAACCTTTAGATGTGTTCCCCCAACTTAATATATATATAAATACAAATTAAATTCTTTTAAATTTTTAAGTACATATATACATAATTATTATGGTAGGTAGTATTTTTAACCTTTAGATGTGTTGATATTAAGTTGGGGGAACACATCTAAAGGTTCAAAATACCACCATAATAATTATGTATATATGTACTTAAAAATTTAAAAGAATTTAATTTGTATTTTTTTTTTCACTTGTCAGTACAACGCATGAACAGTATCCAATTAGCATCAGCACATTTGTTATATTAATTTATACTGTTTGTGCGTTGTACTGATAAGAGCAAAGACACTTAGTCGGACCTACGCCGGTATGTTTCCCAACGCTCTGCTCTTGTTAGTTAAGTGCTAAAGAGAAATGCTCTTATTTCTCAGTCAGAAATGAAGTTATAACTTAATTCACTATAAAAGTAAACAGCTGGAGCCTGGAAGACTTAAAAACTGTTATTAACTGAAATTATAAAAATTTGGACTTTCACCACCATAATTCTCAGTCCTCCAACTATGCGCGTACCATCGGAAAAGAATAAGGGAGTAGAAGGATGGTAATTGACTCGACATTCAGGTCTACCAGTACACACGCATGTATTCTGAAATAAAATTAGAGGATGCGCAAAGACATACCCTTGAAGGCGGTCTTACTTCCAGGTGACAACGTGTTTGGTCTCCCGTGCAAGTGCGGTATAATCACTATGCGTAGGTATAATCAAGGTGCGCACTGCAAAAGAGCAAGAACCCCGCGAATGGCTCTAACCGCTCAGGGTTATTCGCGCAGTTCTCTCCGGACGTAACAGCTGAGCCTACTAGGTACTTACGCTGTCGCGGCGTTCATACGACCCGTTTAGGAACACTACTTCTATAAGGTATGGTAAATGACTTATTTTAGGGTTACCATGCGCCCCAGTTTTCAACCCTTGTCCGGGGGGTCCCGGTTTTCTTATTTCTTCATTTCTGACGGAATTCTATGAAATTAAAAATAATATGATTCGACTCCCAAATAGATTGTTGTCGTACAGTACGGGAGAAATTGAGTTACGAATGTAAAATAAAATAGAAATACTACTTAAAAACGTATTTTGGGCATATTCCTGTCCCCAACAATAAAAGTTTTCAGTAAACCAATTGAAATTTCTTTAGAGTTCAGAAGCAAATTGCCTAACCTTTCAAGAACAACAAAAGTTGCAGCAATCTCTATGAAAAATCCTGCTGTATAAATACTTTCCCTAATACTATACTCCCCCAAATACTTTCCCTAATACTATACTCCCCCGAATAGTTTCCCTAATACTAAGTTCCCCTAATACCTACTATACTACCCTAAATCTAGCCCCCTAATATATTTCTCGCCCACGTCACTGAGCACGGTACGGAAACCTCAATTCCTAACTAATTAGCGAAGAATTGAACGTTGGACGGTGCGAATTAACCGTCTCAATGATCAAGAAATACAAAAGCTGCTAGCGAGGAATTCCAGCTTGACAAAGTTGCCTTTAGAACGCAGATTCCCTTGCCTCGCCGTAATTCTATTTCAATTATAGCCGAGTGTCTCGAACGTGATCAATAAGGGGGCATCAATCTCAATCCAAAGACAGTACGAAGAAAGCCACTGTCAGTGCTTTGATTCCCCTTTGATTGCTTGTACTCCCGTGCAAATCACCACGACAATGCGCAATACAGTTACTGACACGTACAAATTATTTCGCGTCGACCCGCGGTATGATCAGTCTCGTTACAATATTGTGAGTAACAAAGATGTATGCCCGCACAATGCCGGCGGTGATCAGTATTGTTGCGATTTCCATTACCTTCGTTGTTACTTGCAACGCGACGCGCGGATAAATAAACCGACATTCGTCTGCGAGGGCCCCGCCTATCAGGGCTGCTTTTTATTCATCTAACTAAAGTCAGTTTTTGCGGCTAACGAACTCGTTAGTAGGTGAGTTGCTGCGTACTTGGCCTGGTGCTATCACGCAAAACATTTGGAGTGCCTTGGTTGCTAAAGAGAAATTATGCGACATACCGCGAACGAAGTTTATCGAATTGCGATTTGAAATTGAAACTGAACGACGACTTTAGGTCACTTTAACGGGTTAGACCACCTTAGCCAGGTGAAGAAATATCGCATCTTTGGGAATTTATTTCTAAGTGACAAAAACACTTTTATATGTATTAATATATACGATTTTTTTCTCCAAATATCAAAAATTCCGAAAGCTTTAAATGCGTTTTTCTCGAAACCACGTTTTCCGAAACGGTGTACGCTGTAATTTGAGTAAAACTCTATGGATTTTTATACAATTTTGCACTGATGTTCTTGAATGTATTCTCTATTGTCCGACCGTCTATTTGTTCGATATTTTAATTTTTATCAGACTTATGCGTAAATATAGTCCATTTTCTTGCACAGGAAAATGAACTTTTTGCTTCAAAGTGTAGCTATTTTGTTATTTTTCAACCAATTGAAAAAATTGACGGTCTGGCGATAGAGAATACAGTTAAGAACATCTGTGCAAAATTTTATAAAAATCCATAGAGTTTTATTCAAATTACACTGTACATAAATTCACCCCTGCATGCAGAAATTATTTCCTAAAGGGTTGGTCAGACAGAAAATCCCTTTGGCAACGAATATTACACTCTTGTGCCTTTTGCCTCTTGTGTAGAATAAGTATGTACTTTATTAATAATTATGTAGGTATGTATTTGTTTTAGTAATAATATGTCAGACTGTTGATGTAAACAAAGCTCATTTAAAAACTAATTTTCAGAAGAAAATGTGTATACAAAGTACAAAGTTACAAAGTACAAATTATTGACGTTAAACTTGTACTAATGAGATATATTTTTTAAAAAATAGTTTAAAAGTTCTAATAAAGTTAATTTTATAATTATATCCTTCATTAAAACTCGTATTTTATTTCAGCTCACTTTCCCCCACATACATCGTTTTTTCTTTTCAAGTTGAATTTAAATATACTCTAAATTTCTTCTAAGTATTACTATTCGCCACGTATCAATAGTAATGTTTAAATGATGTTATAAATCCATTTCCACACATTTTTATCGAAAGGGAAAAATTTTATTCGCCTTCAAACTTTTTTCGGCTCACTTTACCCCGGTCTGCCCTACAACCATTCCATCTAATAAAATCTTACTTGCTCAATAAAGCTTGTCGCCAGAAATCGAGTTTAAAGATACAGAGGCCGCAAATAGAACAGAAGGTAGGTAGCCTCTAAAGAAGTACACACAACCTCTTTCCTCAAACTCGCATCCTCCCCGATTACCAAAAGTACTTCCGAGAGGAACGAAACGTATCGTGGGGACCGAACGGGGCCTCGATTCCTGTTAACAGCCGCGAGACGGTCGTCCGATCGCAACGTGACCGAGGATCGAGGCCCGCGATATGCAAAAGCCACGGCTCCCGTGCAATTAACAACGCACACGGGCGGAGCCGTTCTTCGGGGACCGCGTCTATCGGCAGGATGCATATATTCATCGTACGGCGGGGCGAGTGCGTTGAAAAGGGTGGTAGAATCCGCAACGGACCGGAGGAGGCACCGAGCCCCGGCAAAACGAAATGTTCGGCCGTGGAAGAAGAAGCCGGCGGGTATAATGGATATCTTTATTATCAGAAGGAGAGGCGAAGCCGTTCCCGACGACGACGTTCCGCTGTACCAAGCCAGCACAACTTCGGTCCAATTGGTCCGCCCCTCCCTCCCCCGACATAAATATTGATGAAAACGATACATTTATACGCGAACGACAAGTCCGTCCGCGGATAAAAAGCCGGGAGATTTATCGGGACGCGGCCTCGCGACGACAGCCATTTCTGCGCCGATCATACATCAAGCGGAGCCTCCGGGGCCAATTCCGCTCGTCCGGTCGATCTCCTCCATGTGATTCCTGTTTCCAGGCCGATCCGGGTCCGATTCGTTAAAAGAGTGTCGTTTCGGGCAGATTTCTTAAACGCCAGCCCCCGCCGGACGCTCCTCTGTCTCCAACCCTCTGTTGGATTGTTGGCAACAATTGCGTCGGCAAGAAAACAAATATAAATCTGGTTACTTGCGACAACCGCTGACGAAAGCAGTAAGCTAACTGTCAGCGGACCCATGGGTCTGTGAGTGTTTGTCTATACCTGACTGACAGGGTAATAGACAGAACGCAGGCCTGTTCCTTTATCTCAAGTGGCAACGGACTTTTCATATTGTAAGGTGTTAAAGTATTTTGTCAGGATGTTTACGGTGAGCACTTCAAGATTTTTATTAAAGATTGGGTCGTCGCGAGACACGCAGCAGAATATTGAACAGAAATTGCGGATAACCCGTACGCCTTGAAATAATCGGTGATTGGAATACGTTTGTATACTAAAGGGTCTTTACCCGTGGAAATAAATAATAATAATAATTTCTTGCAACATTGAAATACCAGTTTCACTTTTTATATTCTTCTGCCTTCATGCTCCCAAAATTACTATTCTGCATGCGATATTTACAGAAATCCTACAAAAATTGTGATAGATTGCTTTCGCCCGAGGCGAGTACATTTTTAAATGACGCCTAAATTACCGATTTTATGCTACATAGGTAAACTGTTAATAGCAAATACAAATATTATTCCGGGGATAACGAAAACGTTGCGTGCAAGTAATCGATCGAAATGGTAATTACCGAATGCGATGCGAGAAAGACGGATGTCAGTAAGTAATTACGTCGTACGTTAAGGGGAGGTTCCGGTCTAAAAGTCGATTTTTTTTTTATTTCATCTTTCGAATGTTCAACCTTTTAGGAATGCGTGTTTAAAAGGATTTGTTGAAATTCGTAAAATTTCCGAAGTTATAGGCATTTGAGTAGCATCAAATGCATGGGTAACACCCGGCCACTCGGCACTCACGTAAAACTTTAAACGCGTTTTTCTCGAAACAGTCTTCTCAAAACGGTGGGACCTGTATCTCCAAAAGTTATGATCCGATTCGACTGAAACTTTTTTTACTTTGAAGAATATACTTCTGGCTATAAGGGAAATCAGAAAAAAATTACAAAATTGAAAAATTATAAATTTTAAAGGCGTTGAAAGGACGAAAAATATAGTGAAAAAGTGATTTCAAACTTCAAGTGTCGTTATTTTCTAAGAAATGTCATTTTTGCATTTTTTCTGGTTTCTCTCTTAGCCAGAAGTATATTCTTCAAAATAAAAAAAGTTTCAGTCGAATCGGATAATAACTTTTGGAGATACAGGTCCCACCGATTTGGATGAATTTTTTGACGCCTTGACTTTAACGACTCCCCAGTGCCGTCTGTAATGATTAATTATAAAACAAAAAATATATTTCTATAATTTAAGACATCCTTAATACAATGCAAAAAGTCCCATTAAATTATATACAGTAGTTTTCCTTTAATTAATTCCTAAAGATCACCTATTTTGGGGGGCTCTAGACCGGAACCTCCCCTTAAGTCCGATTTAGTCGACGGGGAAGTTACGAAAATGAGAACGAAACGAGCTGTCGATTGTGCTTAGGAGGACTTCTTTTGCTTGGCTCTCGAGGTGTTTTGCAAACATCATTAGAACCGGTTCCCATGAGCGCGTGGCGTCGAACCAAACGCGACAAGGAATTATTTGAGACTTTTGATCTTGCTAGTTTAATAGGGAGACGTGCACAAAAAGAGAAAAAGGAACAGAGCAAGCAATGTCAGCCACCGTTCCCACGTTCAGTTTCATTTCTGATCACGTGGGACAGACAGGCGTGACATTTTGAAATCTGTACAGGTCGTTGAAAATTAAAAAAAAAACTAAATCTAAGAAACTAACATATAGCGCTAATAAAACACTATAAATAAAATTGAAAGCCCTAGAAATAAATAATTCCATACAAAACAGCTTTATCGAGAAAATTAAGTTTTAATACTTTAGTCCATCAGTAAAGGAACAAGGTTTAATAAATTTAATTTTCTTATATAATTTTTTAATTAAATAATTTCTTGCTTCACCTTGACGGCGGAAGCTTATAGTTAGGCAAAAAGTGGAGGACATCCCCGTATTTTGTTTCAGTGGAGAGTGGACGTTTCTTGTTTTTAACAAGTATCCAAGTCTTTAACGTTATCTTACGGGGGCATTTGAGCTTAATAACCCTTCGTGATTCGACAGTTGGGTAGTACCAGTTGTTACCAACAAAACATGCTATAAATCGCAAAATCACCAAAAATGCGCATTCCCTGTTCCTTCCCCTTACCCTTCATGTTCCCTTTCTTCACAGGGCATAGATAATAACTGTTGGAATGTTTCGATTAAATTGAGAATTAACGCAAGAAGACATTCGAAGGGACGACTACTTAAAGCAAAAGCAAATCGAAGGGAAACGAAGAATTGTCAACGACTGAATTAACGAAAACGGTGAGAGTATTAATACATCGCTAATGCGTGTGTAGATAAAGTTTCGAGCTGTCGACGCGCTATGTCGTGTAGAGATATCATTGATGCCGATTACGATGCAACCGATCGCCTCACCGAGAATGTTTTCTTACGTCGGGATCCCTGGACGGGCAGGGCCCAGGCCCCTTTATTGGATTTAGTCCCCTAATGATTTTGTCAAGCCGGGATGGAAAAGAACCTGCCAACATTCCGCCGTGACTCGTTCTGCATTCGAATTTGGCGCTGCAACCACGCACGGCTAACCGGCGGGGATCCCCCTCGTAAATTACGCTCCGGCGATCTTAACCCATCATCTAACACGATTACACGCGAGAAATAGCTAATGGCCGGATGATTCTTTTACCATATTTTCATTTCGATCGTGAATCACAATTTTCGATCCACCGCTGTGTCATTACGAATTTCTTGCTACAGTTCTCGTCCATCCTGCCCCTGTGCCCTGCGGGTTGCAGTTTCTCACGCGGCGCGTGATCGGGGATTAATCAGTATCGACGCAGGCTTACATTAACTCTGTTTTGTGATGTTAATGTACGCTGATCTTGAATCGCATCAATTCTGTTTGCCAATCGATATTATTTTCGCATATTGCGCGAGGTGCTTTGCAATTCAAGCTTTAGGAAAAACTCTGCAATAATGCTAGTAGTGGAGTTCCCTGTATTTGTAATAATTTAGCACTAACAAGGAAACTGGTCAATTAAAAAAAGAAGGGATATAATTGGAATGAAAGTACAGTTGAAAACCGTCGCGAGCTCACCCAAGAAAATCTAAGGAAATTTTGCTACATCCTCGCCTGCAGGCTCCAAAATTCTTTCTCCTTCGCATCGCTGCCCATCGCGATCCCTCTTAATCAAACTAAATCTTGCCAAACTGTGGCATACGCAATCACCATAATTGCGCAAGTGACAAACCTGAAAATATGAAACACATTCAATCACTGCTCAATCGTTTGCATAACCCTTCGAGTACATACAACCCTACATTATCGACATTTTTACGCAATCAGGATGACTAACCCTGTTAACCGGCACATTTCTCAGTTGAAAGTGCTTCCCAGGTTAGTAGTGTCTTAATGTTAATTCTTATACAATTTGTAGAATGGTAAAGCTAAAGACAGAAGGATTCACCGATAAATAATTAAACAATTTACTCAAAAAATATTATTAGTACATAATAATTAGTACAAATATCAGTAACAGATGAATTTTTATTTTAATTTACTAACCATATATATGTGTTAACAATGGCAAACAAAAATATGAAGAAACATCAGCAGATACGTGCTGCCTCTGTAGTGGTAATAAGGAACAAATGAGACACATTTTTGCGAAATTCAGTAAGGAGCAGTAATGCATTCCAATAGGCTGTACCAATCGTGTAAAATCAGAAAAAATAATATTTATCAAATTAAAACCATATTGTATAACAAAATCACTTATTGCATTGAAACTTTGTGTTGACATCTGTGTGCGACACTTATTAAAATTAAATGGAAAATTAATTATGTCTTCATTAGGAAGCATCTCGAATAGTATCAGAGGCAAAAAATTATGACTGCACTGGCAACAACGCCTACAAAACAAAATACTGTTCAAATCCTATTTTTTAAATCATCTATTTCTCCGTTTACCGAGTTAGTCCGTTGTTGCAGTGAATGCCTCAAATGATATTAGTGACGAGTTAACTCGTCTTCCCCAGTAGAGAAGCATTTTCGAACGACGAGTTAACTCGTCGCCGCCGGATCGCCTCTAAGACTCACCCGACGCATTTAAAAACGAGCCACTAAACGTACGTTATCAGAGAGATACTCGACTCGAGGCTAGCAGAAAGCTTAACGACCAACAGTGGCCATCTAGAGGCTCTTATTGATACAATAAGATCGCACAAGAGCAGTAGAACAGCCATAGGCAAGGAGTAAAAAAATCCCGCGCACGTCAGATCACCGAAGATTAATTGAGCCCCGAGAAAATCGAGCTTCTTGCCGGATACACAAAACACGAGCTCCCAATTATTTCCGTAAATGCCGGCGCGGCATCGGGGGAAGGGTATTGGCCTGCTCCTCTCGCTATTACGCGAAACTAATAAATCTTTCTCGCGGTCGATACGTATACGTAACGTTTCTTACGCGGCCAATCTTCAGTCGGTTCCAGGAACGGGGCCCTCGATCATACACCATTAATTATCCACACAATGCATGGAGGATTAGGTTTTTCTGCAACGCGGACCCCCGAAAACCGCGCGCGCGCGCGCCTGCTGCGGCTATCCACGTCACCGGACGTCAACTCTAAATGGAAATGTCTTAATTATCAGAGCACGTAGTGCCCGACAAAAACCATCTACGAGCCCTGCAACGTCCCGCCGCACCGCGGCGCTGTACGTCCGCCATGGTCAACGTAGGATTCTCATACCCTCGGAGGGAGGGGCAGTGGCGCGGGAGGAGGGGGCATTCGAATGCTATGTAAGCGACGCGCGTACCCCTTTTACCACCAAAAGCGATGACATTTATTGGCGGGCCGCAAAGAAACGCTTGGAACAATACGCCACGTTACAATTGTGCCTGCGTATGTACATCCGGCGAGGAATTTAATCGGAAATATCGTTCACGAATGTTTTCGCGCCCCTTGGTACTGATGAGAAATTTAATATTTGATCAAGGTTTCAGATTTTCGGGCCATTGGATCGATCCCATGAAAAGTTGAGAATAGTACTTATTTTACATATTGTATATTCCCACATTTTCTATTGAGTTTTTTTTTAATTAGCGCTGTCTCAGGCGAATGTTTGTGAATGTATTTTATTGTTAAAATCACAGAGCCCTGAATAATAAAATTAATTTCTTAAATTAACATTTTTGAAAATGAGAACTTTAATCTTGAACAATTCTAATAAATTCGAAAAACATATATGTACTCTCCAAATCAGTATACTGTCGTTTGCTTTTGGAAGAATTATCCTTTAAATATAATTAATTTTTTCTAACACTACATTGACATCACTTTCTATTCGTCTAAACAATTTCTCCACGATACCAAAAGCCTGTTGCAACACGAAATTCGAAAGAAATCTGCTGTAACTGAAACGTTCCTAAATGTGCGCACGTCTTTTCAAACTTAACGCGCCGAAATTGCTCGCCCGCGCATGCGCGTTGCCGCTGACATCTTTTTTTTCAAATCATTTTTGCTGATTGGTCCGCTGGTTTTCAACGACCGTGACGAAAAACATTGACCAGTTTTTCAGAGCCATGGGAATCAGCCAATGGTCGTTTGCACTTTTTGCGCAAGTGCAGTAAGCGCAGTCGATGCGCGAATAAACCTAATGTCGAACGACGTGGATGGACGAGCGGCAAATAGCTTGACGTGCGAATTAATTTCGTATAGAGTCAAGAAGTCCAGCTCATGGATATCGACTCAACCTGTCCGCTATATTCTATTAACATGTGACGCACAAGAAAAGGATAACGGCTGAGAGTCTGCGGTCCGCAGCAAGCATGAACGTATTCTAAACACTCAAAGTATCATTCCCTAATCAGCTGTCATAAGCAGACGATACCACAGGTGAAATTTATTTTTCGACTGCCACTTTGCCCGTATAAATCGCCACCAAATCATCTTAACGCTTTCATCGAAATAAAACTATAATTCCACTATTTCGTCCTGACGAAAAATTTTACTTATCCGCAGCTAGTCTTTTCCCTAATTAATATGTATACTCTTTCCAATAGTAATCGTGTTATTTGCATGCCACAATAGTTCGTTCAACTATCGTAGAGTTAGCCAATATTGAAATGAACTTCTATTAAATTAAGCATACCGAATAAAGATTCATTCTAATTAATTTCTCTTAAGTTCACGAAAGAGCGAACAGAAACGATCTCTTGGAAAAATAAACGAGTAATCGTGTCTTATTATAATGTATCGTGATAGGAATGAAAGTAAGGATGTATTTGTTAGTAACTAATAAAAATGTATCTCTTGTACCGAATAAAAGTTATCTATCTCTGAAGCATCGCAATGTGAATCCTGCAGTCTATTTTAATAATTTAGCTTTAGAATTCCGCTGCAATGAACCAACTGTAATTCACTTTCAACTTGTCTGCTTTTTTTGGAAATTTCAGTATCCACTGCTGTTTATTGGATAATAAGGTCATGGAATTAATTGAAACCAGTGTACAAATAAGAGATTGTTCCATAGACTTTATACCCGTATACATTAAGCAAGAAGGTGGCGAACGTCAGACAGATTTCAACGATGTGGAAATAATTAATGCAGCTCAACACTTCTGCTCCATTGAAATTAAAGGGAATAAAGGATACAGCGCGGCGACCGACAAGAAGGAGTCGAGTAAGGATTATACACAGAGCTCGAACTGTTTGAACAATTTGGACTGTACATTAAACGCTGCGCAAGAAAATGAAGCCTGCACCATCAGCAGCGTTTTGAGCGGTTCGATGTATTTGCAGAATCTAGACTACGAGAACATAAATATAGAAATACAGAAGCCGACAAATGAAATTTCTGAAGTTTTTATTGACCAGAATGAGCAGATAGGAACCGCTAATTATAGTATCTCCACGGTTACTATACCGGGTGAGCTGTTAGGGCTGAATCTTAATATAAAAAAGGAGGACGAATTAGATCAAGAAACGGTCTATACCACAGAGTGGTTGTGCAATGTCGATAACGAAGTTGATCTTCCGACCAACGTGTCCAGAGACTCTAACGAGAGAGAAGTAGAAGTTCCCGCTGACATTGAAGCTACGATAACACCACTAACGAAACAAAGGGACCAAACAGTAGAGGTTGTCGATAGCTTAAAAGCTAAGGAAACTAAGTCCGAGAGATCTAAGAGGCAATTGAAGATCAAATCATTGCAGGATTACAAGGAGAAACTGCGGAGGAAAGCAGAGTGCATGAGGGAGAAGAGAAAAAAGTTGTACGAGCAAGAGAGCGAAGAACAACGACAACAGAGACTGGCGAAAGAGGCGGCGAAGAGGCGGGAAATGAGAATGTATTACGAAACGCCGGAGCAAAGAAGGAAACGGTTGGACGCGGAGGCAGCGAGGAAAAGGGAATATAGAATGTACAATGAAACGCCTGACGACAGAAGGAAAAGATTAGATCGCGAAGCAGAGAGGAGGAGGATGAAGAGGCTCTCGTTATATGCCAGCGAAACTCCTGAACAGAGGAGGGAGAGGCTGAACAGAGAATCTGCGAAACGAAGGGAAGCTCGACTTAATCAGTACGCTAAGGAAACTCAGGAGGAAAGGAAAGAGCGACTAAGGAGAGACGCTTTGAGAGTCAGAGAAATGAGATTTACTAGATCCGCTATTGAAACTGAAGAGGAGCGCAGGCAAAGGTTAGTAAAGGATGCTCTTCGGAAGAGGGAGGTAAGAATGCATGGAGGCCACTCGGTGAGCAATAACTTCACGGAGCTTCAAACCGTTCGAAATTTTGAAGAATTAAACAATGTGCAGATAAAGGAGAATCCTGATAATCAATTGGGCGGTCATTATTTGAGCAACTGGATGATGTGGTTCCAGAACTCGTTAGCTCAACCAGTTAATGTTGGAGAGCCATTAGTCAAGCCTCAGACAGAAACTAATGGATAAATGATTTCCTTCGACGTGTCTCGATATTGTACATATAGTTTAGGAGCATTCACGTAATAAGACAGAATACCCCTATACAGTGATCGAATATGTGTTCCATACATGCTTTTGATACACGTGAAACAGAAAATGAAAATGGAGGTACCGCGACTGCTGCATCAACGTACTGTTAACTGTATAAGACTTACATTCACGATACTTCTTGTCTACTGTACAATTTAATTTACAGTTGACTCCCGTATAACGCGGTTAATACGTTACGCGCTATATGAATTCGCGTTATAGGAAATCGTGCTGTACGGGAATTTTTCTCGTATAACGCGCATAATCTAAAGTACCATGTTTCAAATGATTATTACTATGCCAACTTTTATTTTTTATGTTTTATCAAATAGGACAGTATTTTAAAAATAAATGGCATATATACGAAGTTGATTAAAAAAAAACATATTATTAATGTATGTTAAAAAAAACTATTATTTCATTGAAATTTTATAGAAATGTAATTATAGAAATTTATGTAGGTTTTTTAAACATTTTTAAATTGAAAAATACTTTTACAATCTTGATTATTAGGTAATTCCTGTGTTTTATTATTTGTCGCGTTGTACGAAAAATCACGTTAGGGTATGTTTATGTTGGAGCTGTGATAAACGATCAGAGTGACCATAATCGCGAGATGATTATATAGATGACCAACGATAAAAGCGTCGAGAAAGAAATATTTCATTTTCTTCGCTATTATCGCAGCTCCAACATAAACATACCCTTATACTAAAACAGTAGTCGCAATATCTTTGGCGCGTTATAGGAATTCGCGTTGTAAGAACGCGCGTGTTACGGGAGTCTACTGTATATTGTATGTATATATACTTTTTTTGTCAAGTATAATTGTGTTAGCATATATGTTGGCAAGAGAGTAGAAACTTGTTATTTAGTATATTTATTAATATAGTAGAAAATTTAACGACTAATAGATGATGCAAATCCTTGGAAATACGTAAAGCTTTTGCTATCTTAAAGGATGTACAAATTATAGTGAAGTTATTGTAATGTTATTATATTATTATTTAATGTGGATGAAAGAAGGTTGTTAAAGTGTTAATATTGTAAAGAAGAATTAAAATTGTACGTTTGTGAGATAAGAGAATAATTCTTAACAGTGCCTTTCTGTTCACTGTTCTATAAAAGCAATTTGTAATGTGATCCAAGCAATTTATACATATGTATATCGTTTAGGTACGAGTGAATGATTCCAATGAAAATTTAACTGTCTCTAGAAATTCGTATACATTGTATACTGTAATTTTTTCTACAAGTTCCTTTGTATTAAATAATACAAGAAAACGTTATATGATTCTATAAAATTTATCAACTACCCCATTCTCTTTCCTTATTTTATAGTCTTCTATATGTATAGCATTCTCGAATATCAACGGAAAACAGTAATCTGAAATATTAACATTTCAAAAACAACTACATTAACCCAGTCAACCACGTCTGTTTCGCAAATTTTGCTCAACGCATGCGTACAAATGTATGTAATGTTTTATACAGGATTTGTTATATTCGATGATGAAAGCAGACTGACAGCACCGAACAGATCTTGCTGCCTTAACCTGCGAACAATACTTGGACCGCTTAACTACTTAATACATATGTTCCGATTTTAATTACTGTCCCATTACATGATGAACCATCAACAATTTGGATGTTTCCTAGGAAAATTAAATGAAAAAACAACACAATAATTTTTTCTTATGGTATGCTACATAAAGTTGCTGACAAAGAAGTTAGAGAAGGAAATTGAGGAGAAGAGCATAGTTCCGGATAACCAGGCTAGTTTTAGGAGGGGAAGGTGTGTGATAGGGGAAGAGAGGGGAAGAATATTTTAACGTAAAGGAAATGTATTGTCACAGCGACATTAAAACGGAAATAAATTTCCCAAAAATGTTAACAGAACGCTCGATTTCTTATTCGAACAAGCTTTCCTAATATTCGCGAATTATCGTTCGCAAAGTTCAAGAGTAACTAAGAATTTAAATACTACTTCGAATTAAACCACAATCTGAATACTTTAGATCGTCCACGCACTTCGAAATATTTTAGAAAACTAACAAAATGTTACAAATACATATTTAACTGCTTGAACTCACCGCCCTTTCAAACTTGTGCTCACTGCGCATCTTAACGTTCATGGGCTCTCCATTAGCCAGTCGCAATTATTCTTTAAGTTTTCACGTTGTCGGTAAGGACAGTAAGCACGGACCACGTGCTCGGATATATTGAATAGTCAACATCGATCAACATCACTCGCAATACCTGTATTAAAAACAGACTGTAAACATTTAACGAACGTTCTGTTATGAAAATGTCACGATATGAAACACTTTTCTAAGGCATATTTTACATATGTGATATAAATAAAAGGATCGAGTAATTTTGAATATAAGAATTCTTCCTTGACGTCCTTTTGTGGTACAACGTTTTACCGAATAAATCGGAAAGATGGGTTTAACTAAACAATACTTAAAATACGCGCCAGCTGGCAATTTAAATATAATTGCTAGTCCTAATTGTAATATCGTCTTTGTAACGTTACAAGGACAACAAGGCAGATTTGTAGCAGTTGGCGCATGTGAGCATGTTATCATATGGGATTTACGTCTTGGAGAAAAGGTGAAGTATAAAGTATTTTATACCCTTTTACGAAAATTACGTGTACTATTATAATTCTGTATTGCTTCAGGCTCAAGTATTATCCGGAGATAAAGTGAATGTAACATGCTTGGCTGCATCCCCTAATAGACACCATATAGGGGTCGGTTATGCAGATGGTACTGTGAAAACATTTAACTTACAGACTGGAGAAAATATGAGCATATTCGTAGGCCATCGGTCCGAGATTACAACTTTAGCGTACGATAAGGAAGGGCATAAATTAGCTTCTGGTTCGAAGGTAAGATGCCTTGTTACCAAGAATGTATATCGACCCACTTCTGACACCAATGTCGCTGCGTCTCCTCATTAGCCATTGTTATTTATTATTACGCAGTATTCACAGTAACAACTTTATGCAATGCAATATTAATATCAGAGAGAAGTCTTAGCGCTTCTGTTGGTCTTTTCCGACTGTCTTCTAAGTTTGAATGCGAGCGCTAGCACGGTGCTCCCAATAGTATATAACAATTAACTCGTATTCTTACTTAAGAGAAACACCAGACATGGCTCGCACCGATTTCAATGAAACTTGGTGGGGTGACAGTCTATAATTCAGGGTTGACTAACTGGTGGCTCGTGAGCTACCGGGGGCACCTCCGCCTTGCTGCCACGCTGAACGGCGCCCTCCATACCTCCTAGACTCTGACGATCGCAGTCAAAAAGAGAAGGAAAGAAGGAGGAATCTTCTGCGATCGTCAGAGTCTGGTCGGTATGAAGGGGAGCTGTTCAGCGTGGCAGCCAGGCGGAGGTGCCCCCGGTGGCTCACGAGCCACCAGTTAGTCAACCCTGGTCTATATCTACAACACAGTGCGATTGTAATTTCAGTCGTAGATATTCAGCCAATTATGAGGAAATTAGTTTAAATCTTAAACTCTCCCGAATTTTAAATGCTTCCTGCTACTCTTACGCAATTACTATTTTACTTATGTTGATATAGTAAATTGGATGATTTATACAAAACACTTTGAAGTTTCGTTTACGCCGTTTACAAGCTGCGACCATCCTATGCAATTGTAATGAGTAAATGTTGATTTTTCTAGGATACAGATATCATCGTTTGGGATGTAGTAGCAGAAACAGGTATATGTCGATTGAGCGGGCATAAAGGTGTAATAACTAAACTAACATTTATGAAAGATCACAATATCGTCATCAGCGCTAGTAAAGACACTTTCGTAAAATTTTGGGATCTGGACACGGAACATAACTTCCGAACCCTTGTTGGTCATGGAACAGAGGTAAACATCAGTACAAGTGTAGTTAGGTCCATACAATATTTTCAGATGCTTTGTTAATATCGTTGATTCTATTAATCAAGGTTTGGGGCCTTACGTTAGCTAAAAATGATCAGTATTTAATAACTGGGTGCAATGATAACGCGTTGCGCGTGTGGAAAATATTTTTCACTGACGACAAGACTACAGACTTCGAAATCAATTTGCAAGATTTAGCGATCACCGACGAGACTGAAGTCAGCGATATGGTATACTCCGATTAACTTATACTCCCATACGCGATACACTTACTATTTTTATGTATAATAAAATTGTTACGTTTTAATAGAAATATCCATTAAGGTGCGAGAAAACTGGCAGTATATTGAGAAGCGGTCGCGGACGAGTTGTATCTCTGGAAATTGATACGACGCATACTGTCATCGGATGCCATGGCGTAGATAATACCGTGGAATTATTCGAATTGTTACCCGACGCCAAAGTAAAAGATAACGTGGTCAAGCGATTAAAGAAGGAAAGGAAAAAAGCTGAAAAGTACGCGTACATATTCTTGTAATGTATCTATGATTATTTAGGTATTTTTTAACATTGCGTATGCACTTTGAGAATAGAAGCGGAGGCAGCGTAGAACCAAATTTCTCAGGTGTACCGACGATAAAAGATGAAATTGTTCGTTTACCTGTTATCAAAGTGTCTGGCAAAGCCAAAGGATTAGTTATGGTGATGGGTAGGGAAGGCGAGCTCAGAGTAAGTCGTGGCAAACAGTTTCGCTCTGCTACTATAATCCAACTAAAGATCCTCTGTTCAACTAATTTCTCTATTATCGTTTCAGATATCCGTTGAAATAAATAACAATTCTATAGACCTGTACTCTCTGTTCACGCAAGAAAAGGATGCCGAAGTAAAGCATTTAAGGTCTATAACAAATCATGGTCATCGTACGGATGTCCGTGCCATTTGCTTTAGTTCTGACAATCTGGCTTTTGCAACGGCGAGTGGAGATTCTGTAAAATTGTGGAACAGGTATAAAATAATGTTTATTAGAAAATCTTGACAACATCCTATATTATCTTCTCCATTTCAGACCAACTCTAGCATGCCTGCGCACCGTGGAATGTGGTTACGCTTTAACAGCAACATTTGTACCAGGAGATAGGCATTTAATAGTAGGTCTAAAAGATGGAAGAATGTTAGTTATTGATATTGCATCGGGCGATATCTTAGAAGAAGTACCTGCGCATTCAAAGGAACTTTGGAGCATTGCACTGTTTCCCGATAAGGTAGCTTTTAGGAAAGCTTTTATTCGTTGGTTTCAATGTTATTTACATGTTAAGCTGGGTTTACATTAGTCCAGTGATCCAGTCTAGCACTGGATTGGAACTGGAATAATGTAAACAGTGTGTTCATTCTAGTACAGCGCTTTCGTTCCAGCAGGTTTCGACTGGATCGAAAGTCTACTTCTCGATCCAGTGTTTACCCCCTCCAGCGAGAACACATTTCAGCGTTACTGGAATCGCCTAGACGGCTCATAAGACTAGAGACATCGACAATAATGTAGGCATCGACCAATTTCCAGTCGAACCACTCGCTTGATCCAGCGACTGGACTAATGTAAACCCAGCTTTAGATTGGATTATCTCATAATCATTTTATCTTAATATGTAAAGCAGAAAGCTTGTATATGTTTGAGTGTTTGTCTGTCGCCTAAAAACTTTTGAACGATAATCTCTGGGATCACGATATGTGCTTCGGCTCATTATGCCTGACTAATTCAGATGAATGTGACCATCTTCCCAAAAAAAAAAAAAAAATTATATAAAATCAGAAATTAAATTTCGGGCGCAGTCGAGTAGTAAAGCTAGTAATGTATAAATTCATGATTGTCTTTCATATCTTTATAGAAAGGAGTAGCAAGTGGCGGCGGAGATCAAACAGTAAAGTTTTGGACATTTGAACTCATTGAAGATCCTGACAGAGAGATAAAGGCAAAAGTTCTATCTGTTTTACATTCGAGGACTTTAAAATTAGAAGACAGTGTGCTATGCGTGAGGATAAGTCCTAACAATAGATTCGTCGCAGTTGCACTGCTCGACTCGACTGTGAAAATCTTCTTCCTTGACACGTTCAAGGTTACTATTTTACGCATATAATTCTAGTCCTAGTTGACTATGTGATCAATACCAATAATAATTTGTATAATCCCTTTTAGTTCTTCGTTTCACTCTACGGGCATAAATTACCAGTTTTGTGTATGGACATATCCAGCGACTCGACACTCATCGCCACTGGTTCCGCTGATAGGAATATCAAAATTTGGGGTTTAGATTTCGGAGACTGTCACAAGTCGATGTTTGCCCACGATGACTCTGTAACGGGGCTCTCCTTTGTTCATGGAACTCACTACCTATTCACTTGCGGGAAAGATGGGAAAGTGAAAGAATGGGATGCTGATATTTTTCAAAAAATCATGACGTTACAAGTAGTTATTTCTCGCGACATAGTACTCCAGAAATTTATAACGAAAGATTACAGACAATTTATCCATGCAGGGACATTCGGGAGAAGCGTGGAATTGCGTTGTTTCGCCGAATGGTATTTACGTCGCATCTTGTGGATCCGATAAAGTAATCAGATTATACGAACGAACCACAGAGCCGTTAGTTCTGCAAGACGAAGAAGAAGAAGAAAGGGAACGTCAGGAAAACGAGTTGGCTACTGGCGAGACTACGGTCGTTCCAGGACAAAAGCCACAGTCTTTACCATCGAGAAAGACTGTATCCAGCGAGAAAGGGGTAACTATCGGGAAATTAATCCATGCCATCGTATATTCTTCAATTTGTACAATTTCTAGGCCGAATTGATACTAGAATGCTTGGAGATATCTAAAGAGTACGGTGAACAATTGTCAAATGCAGCGTTATCGAACGCAACGGCTGCTGTTCCTTTACAAATGCAAGCTTACAATTGCACAACCGTAGACGAGTACTTTTTAGAAACAGTAAAGCGAATCAGAGCAAGGTAGAAAAAGTTTGCATATCGAATGGATATATAATAGAGATAAATTATTACAAGAAAAATCATTTTTAGCGATTTAGAAGAGACTTTATTATTGTTGCCATACTCGGCTGCTTGTGAGATTCTTAAAATGCTTCCCAAATTACTGGAATCGGAGTACAACACGGAGTCACTTGCGAGATTAGCATTGTGTTTGGTACACGCTCACCATGGTCCGATTGTAGCTACTCAAGAGCTTTTACCTGTATTAGAATCAGTGAGCACGCTTGCCATCCAAAAAGTTTCTGCACTAAGAGTAAATAAAGTTCTTTATATTTTAATTACCAAGCTTAATCGTGTGAAAGGCGCGGAATAATTGAAAACTGATTATTTAAGGACCTAGTTGGATTCAATCTGCATGGAATGATGTATATGCAACGTGTTCTCGAAGAGAAGGAAGGAATCCAAGTTTTCACGGATGCAACCAAAAGCAGTAAGCACAGGAACAGAGTCAGGAAAAATAAGGAGAAAGCGCTGAAAAGAGCAATTATGTCTTTATAAAATTTTTTGACTTAACGATGAAATAAATATTTTGTACATAGTTAAAATTAATAAATATAAAAATAATTTTATTTAAGTAAAAAAGTGTTGTTATTTACAAAATCCTGGTGGAAAACAAAAGTATTTTAGTAAATAGTAGCACAGTTTTTAGTACATAAATTACATGTTATTCAAATAATGAAATTTTGATTCTTGTACATCGTAATATTGAGATGTATTACAATATTTTGATACATATGTAACTCTCTTATTTTGACAACTTCAGTGACTCGTACACTTTGTTGCATCTAATTTGCATACATATATCTGTCATAAACGATGTTACATGAGCTTCTTTATCTCTCTGTTTGCCACTTTCATACACGGTGACAAGAGTCATTCTAGGATCAGTATTATACATGGCATACACACATGGGTCCTGGAAACAGATTACTTAGGATTATCGTATACAGTTTGTCACAAGAAAAAGATCGTTTAGTAACATACTTTTACATTTTTGCTATAAACAATTTTGTCCATAGCGAGAAGTTCCCCATGCCGTTCTTTGATTCGTTTCTGTATGTTATCCAAATGAATTGACGGGGTTTGTACAAATGTCTAAAGGGAATGTAATATTAAGATTATCTTAGAAAACGAAGTTTTCTATTATACGTACTACGTCAAACCAGAGTGGAGCATAAATTTTTATTCGAATAATTTCGAATAAGATTTGCGAATAAAACAAAGTTAGGTGAAAATAACGAATAAATTTTATTTGAATAATATGCCGAGCGAAAACCTTATTCCGAATAAAAATTTATTCGTTTTATTCGCAAATCTTAATTCGAATAATGCCCAACTCTGCGTGAAATTCGTCTGTAAGATTCACGTAAGTTTTATAATTTGCACGAACTTACGCTGGGCGAACTGACAACAACAGGGAAATCTTCAGAAGTATTCGGTTCTCTGCGAGGATGTCTGTAACCTGGCCCCGAGTCTTCTACGCCTCTGGGGTCAAATATTATCAAAATTGCTAGGACGTCGTGCTTACGTTGGAAACTTTGTATTCTGAAACAAAAGCATATATTAATTCTTGCCGACCAATGATTTACACAAATCGAACAATTTAAACATGTCTTACTTATGATAGTAATCCACATTTTGCTTGCTCATCATACTTCTCATTTCTCCGGGACTAGCCTGCTGACTCAAAGTAGTGTGGAAATATAAAGAGCATTTGGCTAATATGCTACTCCGTAGTTTCACTAGCCATTGATACAATGCTGGTTGTTGATTCGCTTTCAAGAAAGTAGCACTGAAGCCCAATTTCCATGACTGAGAACCATACGTACATGGAACTTAAAGAGTCATTCTACTTTGATCGGCCGAAAAATGAAACTATTTGTAGATTTTTTCTCAGTAAATACAACATATAATGAAATAAATCTTTTTGGTATTTATTAAGCTACTCTCAATATTATAGAAGAAAAAAAATTAAAAAGATTTTTTTAAATTTTAAGATTTTTTTTTTTGTATAATATAAGAGTAGCTTAATAAATACCAAAAAGATTTATTTCATTACATGTTGCACTTGCTGAGAAAAATATCTTTAAAAATAGCTTAATTTTTCGGTGGTTTCCATACAGTAGATTCTGGTTAATTAGAAGTTTACCGACCTCTTTACTTTGCAATGTCCTCTCCCAAGCTGACATTCGTGCCTGCGCGCCATAGAGAGACGTTAACGTCGATAAGAATCTCCAATGTTGCAGTTCAACTTGCGCTTTCGTTAATTGAACTAATATTTCATACTCTAAACTGATCGAAATATATCTCAATTTCAGAAAGAGTATTGTAATCAGAATTTCTATTTTGTAATTCTTAAAATTCCGTTGCCGTTTTCACTTACGTTAAACTAGTCTTAACAGGAGCCAATGCTAAATGGGAACAAGATAAGGAGTGAGTTTCTACTATTCCTTCTATGCATTGCAATAATTCCTGGTATTTCATAGCTTTACTACTCGCGCTCATGTTGTACATTTTCTCGTAGCTGCAAAAAGGAATGTGATTATGCGACATGTTAAACGACGTATCAAGGCAGTGAGACATATGTACTAACAAATCTATCAACTGAATCTTTGCCGTAATATATTGGCACAGTTGATTAGAAACTTCGGCAACTGTTGCTCCAATGGTATTGGTTCCCTTAGTCATTTCCTCTACCCTTTTCAGATCAGACTTTAAAGATTCGTACACTGTTCTCAAGGAATTCTATAAGGGTTGAAGACAGATCTTAAATGCATGATAAAAATTACTGTGCAGCGACGAGAAGATGATCTCAGAATCGCACAGGGGCAAGGGGATTCTTCTTATATTCGTCAACATTGTCACCTCGGTCAACAGCTGATAGATTACAGCATAGATCAATAGAACAATACGTGTGGCTTACCTCTACGATTGTGTTATAAAATGTGGGTTAATGGGGATATACCAATCGAACATCTCGGCGATGCACAGTATGTATTCTTATTTTAATCGAAGCATTAATATAGTTACATCCTTCCTGAGGAACCCCTTATTTTTAGTGTGTAGAAAACCCAGATCTGCGTACGAGTGTTCCGCTACTGCTATTTGCGGTAAATGCATAAGTAGCATTCCCCATGGGCCCATCTGCGTTTGACGACACGATCCACGCTCCTTTTCCTAAATATTATTATGGATACAACATTGAGACTAGCACTATATTAAGAACTGCGTGCTCGTCTATTAATGTTATATTTGCAAAGTTCTGTGCTAAAATCAACTTCCTGACGGCAGATGTACAACCAAAGCTGAATGCGATTAAGACAGTCGATGCCGTTTGCCACAAATTATACAGTAGAAATTAAAAACTACATAACTTTTGCATAGATTACCGGGGAATTCGAGAAAAATGAACAACAGTTGCTAGTAAATACTTACAACCAATTCCTTTGCTTTGTCGGTACACAATTGAGCGACCTGAACGAAAAAGGTATTAAGAAACTCTTCTTCGTGATCCATTTTCTACAATGTTAGTACGATCACGACAGAATCGCGTTTTTATTTCGGTCATTAATATCCAGGTTACGCTTGTCAGAGATGGTCTGGAATTCCTAAATAAATCCTACTCGTAGTGGAGGGGGAACACCAACAGGAGTGGCGTTAATGTGTATGTGAAAATTTTGTGACGTCGCCAGTAGAGCACTAAAGAGGTGAGTACAGTGTTCCCTGTGGTGAATACTGATGAGTACCGAGTATGCGCATCCGCCATATTGGGTCTTCTGGAGAAAGAAGATTATTGAGTTCCCGCCTTTTTGAGTATTGTCAAATTCGCTTTGTAAACCAAATATAAACTTAAATGTAATAAAATACTCTAATAATGTGTCGTGCTACTATGCAACAATATCAACAACGCATATTTGGTTTATAAAATGAATCTGACAATTTCCCAAAAAGGCGGGTATTCAATAATCTTCTCTCTTCAGAGGACCCAATATGGCGGATGCGCATACTCACCTCTTTAGTGCTCTAATGCAATCAGCAATGCAGTGCAGTGCCGGGAGCGACGAGTCTCTGTGGGAATCAACCAATCAGAATCGGATGACATATAACCTCAACTCGTTGCGCCCGGCACTACACTACACTGCACGGTGTGTAGTTGCGCCTAGTGATCCTCTAGGCAGTAATCGGAACAACGTGTATCGTCGCTGATTGGTTGCCGCGACTTGGAGCAAAAGCGGAAGTAGACAGAGAAAGAAACTGTAAAAAAGAAAGAGACAGAAATACTGACAGAGAGAGAGAGAGAAATACTGATAGAAAGAGATAGATGAACGTTTAGGTTATGTTATTTCCGGTTTTGCTCCAAAATGGCTACGGTTATACTGATCACTCCCTAAAGGATCACTATTGTGCTAGAAAACGGAACGGAACGGTGAGGAGTTGCGCTAGAAACGGCATTGCATGTTTGTTCTTGAAGATGGCGCGTAGGCGCTTCCGTATTGGTCCCCCATAGTCGATATTTCGTATACATCGATGAACATCACCCATCCCTATGTCCATGACGTGGACCTGCGCAGAGATCACTACATGGACCTGCGGACACGGTCCATCGCGGTTTCGCGGTCCATGCAGTGATGGATCCATGAACGGAAGTGGACGGAAGATAACATGAGCTTTTGCACTTCAGTATTGGTAGTGCGGTCAAGTATGGTGCATGTTTGGATATGTACATGTTGATAAACGAACGGTTTTGGAAAAACGCAGAATGGGTTTCAAACAATTTACACATAAGCTCCAATACTTCTTGTACATATATATATTAAAGTCTCTCCTGTCTACGGTGTCGGCTGAAATTGAGCCCCGGTACGACGACAAATATCAAATTATAATGACGTCGGCGGTAAGTGTTTAATGCTATTTGTCCTTTATCAGATGGCAAGTGTTTCTAATAGTAACGACGTTCGTAACGAATTTTAGAAACCCGAAGACGCGATGGGATCGCAAATCAAGGATAACCTTGGCTTCTTACATGCTTTTATAGCTTCGTTATCTGTTATTATTGTCTCTGAGCTGGGCGACAAAACTTTCTTCATTGCTGCTATTATGGCAATGAAACATCCACGACTCACTGTCTTTGTAGCGGCAATTAGCGCATTAGCCCTTATGACTGTTCTTTCAGGTACTGTCATGCGTAAATGTTCCAACATATAAGCGATAACTTTAATCGCTGTGTCAATACGCAGAGCTATCCGTTAAACTCGACGCGTTCCAGTTTGTCGCAAACTGTTTTTTACACTTAGCATTGGGGTCACAGATTTCGCGCGAATCTTTTTATCCAATTAATCCGCGCTAAATGCGATAATGTATTAACGGGTGGAAATTTTTGTAACAGTATTGAGTTTGAAGTTTTGAGAAGAAGTTATAATGTATTTGCACTTGATTCGCAGTCATTTTTGGATACGCCGCAACTATAATCCCCCGGGCTTACACGTATTATATTTCTACGCTGCTTTTTGCTTTATTCGGTTTGAAAATGCTACGAGACGGTTACTATATGTCTCCGACGGAAGGACAGGATGAGTTTGAAGTAGTAAAGACAGACTTGAAGAAAAGAGAAGACGAGGTGCGTAGAAATTAAACTGCTTTCAGAGGATTCTCGATGTAGATCTTATAAAACTAGTGTTTAGAAACTATACCTTCAATATTTTTGCAGGAATTAAATAATCTTTAAATATGATCGCTTTCAGTATGAAAAGGAAACAGGAAGCACGCTAGTGCACGATCCAGAAACTGGCATCATGAGAAAAACGAAAATCAGTGCGCTCATGCTTCTCTCCAGAATATTTCTTCAAGCATTCACGCTGACATTCCTCGCGGAATGGGGTGATCGTTCGCAGCTTACGACTATTATACTCGCTGCAAGAGAGGCGAGTAATAATAACATATGGTAATGAAAAGGGGTTCAATTTCAGGGGAAATATTCAAAACGGAAGTATATTGCTTTCAGGATGTTTATGGAGTTGTATTAGGTGGCATATTAGGACATTCGTTCTGTACAGGATTAGCAGTATTAAGTGGTAGAATGATATCTCAAAAGATTTCAGTAAGAACAGGTAAATATGTTGAAATATATTAAAGTATTATACAGGGTGTTTATAAAGGCGAGAATTTCGGGTCGGTGTTTTACGGAATATAAAAATGCTTATAACTGCAAAACTAAGCATTACCGGACATATGCGTATATAAAAAATGTCCGACAATTTTACAAGCACCCTGTATATGAAATTGATTAAATATAGTCATTGCTAAAATGGCAAGGTGTCAGAATAAAACATTTGGTAAAACTTTTTATTTTCAGTGACTATAATTGGTGGATTAGTGTTCTTACTGTTTGCACTAACAGCACTTTTTGTCAGTCCCCTGGAAGATGTTTAGGTACCAAAAAGAATTTTTATATTTGTGTGTTTATCATGCAATGTTTATATCACTGTGAAAGAACGTGCCTACATATTTCCCGCGCGCAATAGTTATTTTTGTAAAAGGAAAATACAACTACTGTCAGATAGCAAAATTCAGAATGCAGCAAGCCTTAACGTCTTGATAGAATTGTTTATATACATACAGTTCACGGATGTAATTTATGTACTCGAATTGTCTTTTAGATTATACTTTGAGGTATTAGTATTATTGTACGAGTGTAAATACAGGTGAAGCTTTCAGTAAAGAAATCATTTATATTCACTGAAAAACAAATTTACGTAAATAAAATTGTTCTTTTATTTTTTATACAATGTGGTATATATATTCACGAGTTTACCGTTCTAATTTTAAATCGCGAAATTGCAAGTTACGGTTACTAGGATTATTTCTCCATATATTTGTCTATTAATAATTCATCTTATTAGTTGTTACATTCGTATAGGTGATAGTTAATTTAAAAAAGTACGAGCTATTTTTTAAAACATTTTACATTCCATAACTATAGTTTTAGGTGTGCGGAAATCCCTTTTTTGCTTTTCAACAATCATTTAAATA
The DNA here is from genome assembly GCF_050908995.1 of Andrena cerasifolii. Taxonomy (NCBI): domain Eukaryota; kingdom Metazoa; phylum Arthropoda; class Insecta; order Hymenoptera; family Andrenidae; genus Andrena; species Andrena cerasifolii. The sequence continues at coordinate 20,410,259 of NC_135119.1, read as the reverse complement.
GATTATAATAAGTTTCAGTCCGCGAAATAACTTGTTTCCATAGTTTAGAACAATAAAGATATTAATATCACTTTTCGATCAGTCATTAATGATTAAAGTCACAGAGCTATAAAATTTATTCTCGTGGATTTTAAAAAATACTTACATATTTAATGATTTCCGCTTTAAAATCATGTCTGTGTAAATAATTGTTACTGTAAGATATAAAATATTTATTTAACTGTAACAACATTCCATACATGTATTATATTGTAAATATAATGATGGACTTTCAATTAGTTCTTTACATTGTTACCTGTAAAATAGATGTATTAATGTTTGTAACATGTTGACAAAATTGTTTTTAATAAAGTTATTGAAAATAAATATCTGCGACATATCTTTTTAAGAGAATCGTCGAACGCAGCAGGTGTTAACCAATGTTATGTTAAATAATGAACGAAAGTATTGATCAGCAGTTCGTAACGTGTAGAAATAGCAAATAGTATTACTGTAAGACACATTTTATTGAATACTTCAATGATAGAATATATACACAATCTATTTACACTACGTAAGATTTTCCAGAAATACTTGAAGACATTCATATTAAATTATTATTATCATACCTTCCTAATACTATACCACTTTATCACGGAAAAGAAAATTAACGTATTAAATCTATGTTCGTATACTGGGATTATATAAATACGGAGAAACATGGTTTTCTTAGTACGATTCAATTTTAATTAATTAAATAACAAAAGTAACTGTAATGCTTCTTTTATAAATACATAATCGACGGAAACACGAGTTTATAATATACATTAAAAAGCGGGCGATTTATTTTAAAAGAAATAACGAACTATAAATTTGTTGCATAATCAGTCTAGAGAGAGAGCATAATACTTAGCTTTTTACAGCTTTAATTGCCGTTCCTTCGAGTACCAATAAATATGAGTAGAATAATACGTTCGTAGTTACGTGGATAAGTATTTTAACGCAAACTTTATACATGGTGTGGCAAAGAACACGACACGAATAGGCGCAGGGCGATTCCTTGCTAAAAGATAAATCGGAACACTGGGATAAATTCTTTTCATACCACAAATTTGCGAATAACTGCTTTATATTACATTAACAAATAAGTTTCTGAAAATGACGTTTCATTATTAAACACACAGTTGTATCTTTCTTACAAAAGGACTTAAAAAATGACCTTAAGAATTTGTCGTTTGAAATTAAACTCGTTTCTCTCAAAAACAAAACTTTCTAGTAAAACTGTTTATGGCAAACTTCATATTTACTTCTTTTTTTTACAAAGGCTCACTCCGTGTTTGCTCGTGCCGAGTACTTTTGCCATATCCTGCATATAATTAGCAGTAACAGTGTAATCTGTACGTAACTATTGAGAATCGAACATAAATGCTACCGTTAATGTCGCACTGAACAGCATAACATTACGTACATTAGGTACGATCATTACCCCTCACGAATCTATGTGCTATTTACTTAATATCGTGTCGTATGTATTATTGGTTCTTGCTCCAGTTACTTAAGCATTGCATCCCTGTAAAATATAATTCACCCGTTTCTCTGAATGATGTATAACATATCTACAATCGATTAGTTTCTCAATGAGAAATTAAATGCAATAAAAATTGCATTTATAATTAGAAGAAGTATGCAACTCGTTTCAACCTGTTGGATAGCGAATATGTTTCGCTATAAACGACGCATTATAATGTGCGTTGGACGTCTACAAGCGTTTTGCGAGTACGATTAATGGTCTACCATGACCAAATCTCGACACCAAAACGATCAAATCGAGTTCAATTTCTATACTTTTATGCTAGGGGTAGGTACGAACCTAATTTTTAAATTTCTCAAAAGTTGAATTCGAAACTTTGAAACTTTGTAAGGCTTTGAAACTCTCGAAACTTGGTAAGGCTTCGAAACTCTCGAAATTTTGTCAGGCTTCGAAACTCTCGAAATTTTGTAAGGCTTCGAAACTCTCGAAACTTGAAGTGCTGATTCTGTTTTGTAAGTGGAACATCTTGCTGTAAGAACTGAAGTCAGTAAAATTTTTGCATAAATCTCTATTAAGTATAGTTAAACAAAATATAAACAAATTCTCGAGGTACGCTGCGAACGATTCTTTATTCATTGATTTTATATTTTTTCTTATCTCGGTTTCAGGAGTTTCGAGTCACGAACAAACTACAGAGTTCCGAATTTTCGACGCTTCGAGAAACTCATCCCTACTTTCTACCGTCTTTTATAAGTACTAACACACGTAATTATATATTTCTCCCCTGTTTTATTAATGCGTATATAGCTGTACTCTTACCTAATTAATACCATAAAGAGCAATTCATGTTGGGCTCGGGTGATTGGTAGTTCTACTTTGCGCTTCAGTCGCTCGAAGTTTTTCGAGTCTATGCAATGGATCCATCAGGCTCTTCTCCTCGGTGCCAGCGGGTTCAGCTGCTTCTGTAAGGCGTAATTCGTGTAAAATCAACGAAAAACTGATTTCCGATGCACCGTACCAACTACACACCCGTTGAATATTGATTATTACTCTGTGATATAAGATTTTGAGTTTTCCGTGCTTGATCGATATCCCTTAATCCCTGCTCTATAAAGTCTTGGAAGAATTGGTGAGACTTTACCAAGAATGGTTGCACGTCCGCCTCCGGGTATTGCAGTTTAAAATCATACAGTTGCATTAAACCCTGTACAAAGAGAATAATATTGATCGCCATGTACAAATCTAGATGTCGGTGATAAAACATTCATTGCTTCGCATACTTCTTGGGTGTGCTCTTTAGACCCAATTTTCTTAAATATTTCCGACAATTGTTGGTGAGTGAACTTTGATAAATGTTCTTGAGTTTTGCCACTGTTGCTCGATTTCATTGTTGTGCTTGGGTTCGTATTAATTTCGTCCCGTTTAAAGGCCTGTTAAATTTGAATTACGATAAATCAGAATTTCTTTCCACTCCTTCGATACACTTACTAATAGTACAAGCATTGAACCAACTAACCGCAATTAGCCTCATCAGATAAGAATGTAATTCCGATTCGTTTGTGTTATTTATCCGTGTTAAATGGCTGAGTATCGTGCTGCCTTTCACGCGAGTCATACTGTGAAGAACTGTCTTAATCGTTCGCAATGGAATGTCGGATTTTCGTTTCTTCCACCACACGCTCGGGTAATCCTACGAGGTGCAAGTTCGTGAATATTGTATTTGTTAAAAATAATGCTGAATACTGTATAGAATAACAAGCATACTTTAAGAAACCGATGAACCTCTAAAAGAATAGCATCATAATCCAAATCCGCCGCCCAATTGTGAATTATTCTTACTATTTTCCACAAACATTTCATGACTAATTCTTCGTACTTAGAAGGTGCTGATTCGGCACAATCGTGGAGTAGCTTTATTAAAGCGCTAAAAATTACAATAATAGAAGTAAAAGCTAATAATTTTAAATGCAATTGGAACTGGCAATATTAAAAATCTACGAAAGATAACAAGTTTCAGGGCTTTACCATATAGTAGCAGTGTGATTCGAGTTGTCTATTATTTTGCAGACAATGTTATTAATCACACGGTAGTACACATCTGCTTGATACATATGACCTAATTTGTTCTCAGCTAGCAAACTAATCATCTGATCCACAAGGTCTTTTAAGTGTATTAAAGGGACGTTCTTCCCAAGGATCCCAGTGTCATAGAACTGTAAATAAATTCGCAATGATTGCGATTTATAGACCGCTACATTGCAAGAGTTTTCATATAATTATTCTTACCGCTAGAATAACCATGAATGTGGTCCTAAACCCTTTATGCACATCTATCGTCCCCCCTTGTTGTAAAGGATACGTTTGTAGAAGTTTCAATTGCATATTTATAGAACCGATAAACTTATCTTCTTTAGATTGCAGACTCAGTACTTGATGAGATTTTATCAGCTGCAAAACAATTTTAGATTGCATACATACACACGTAGGAAATGATTTAAGTTTGAAAGAAGGAATATTATAGGCACTCACGTTTTCTATATTATTCATCGATTGCATTGCGACAGCCAGGTCCAAACTAGACATCGCAAGGATTTTACGTTCCAGACTATCTTCTTTAGAAGCGTTAGGCGAAGTTAATTGTTGCGTCAGTGACGCAGATTTTGATACTAACATTTTCGGAGGTGTAATTGGGATCACCCTAAAAAATATATCATTTTATTAAAATAATTTGCCGTACTTATAATTGCAAGGGTTAGTTTTGCACAGTAGCTTTAATAAAAGTCCGGGAGAATGGAATTTAACACTTATTTTGTGTTATCGTTTAATTTCGACTCCTTATCGATTGATTTGCGCTTCTTTTCGGTAATAATATTAAGAGATTATGATTCTCGTCTGATTTACTTAATTAGCGAATGCGTGAATGGTTACTATGCAGATTACTTACGGCACTTTGGGTAAATTTATCAAATTCATTGTTTCATGCAAGTCGTCTATATCGATCTCTGCAAGTACCGGGTTGCTATATTTCACAGGCGCGTTCAATTCGATTCTTCGCAAGAAGTCCATATCAAGTCCGAATGGACCTGGTACTTTTGGCTGTGTCGATGTTCGAGAATTTCTAAAAAGTCACAATACACATCGAGTTATCATTTGAAAGTGGTCAGGTGAAAATGAATATTAAGATATTCATAAAATGCACCATACATTATCAAATTACATTACTGTTAAATTACCGTGCCGCCCCTATTTCAATGTCACCAAATTCAAATCGCAAACCACTAAAAGCTATGTACCTATTATTCTCATGGACTTCAGTGGTTAGACGAACAAGAAACGAGAGAAGATACGGAAAGGAAATGAAGTACAGAGAAGGACAGACGAAATGATATGATCAATATAACTATGGATATGTCCCACGTGCCCACCACCATACCGCACACTGAAAACATATAAGAAGCACAAACGTTTCAGTATCATCTTCAGGATCGTTCTCAGACGAGCCGACAATTTCTGGTGGTGTTTCTGAAGGATGTTCATTAGACACTTCATTAGACACTTGCATTTGGTCGGATGTGCTATCTGCTGTTACATTTGGCCTAGAGAATCATTAAAAAGCAAATTCGTGCGGATATGAGTTAACTTCAAAAGAAATAAAAATAAAATATAAAAAAAAAATATCACTATCATGTTTAATCGTAGTGATCAATGATGAGACCAAATTCAACATATATTTATAACAGAATTAAATATTTGATGTAGTTCCAAAGTACGTCGTACTATTCAGCTGAATGTGAAACTTGGAATGAGTACACGGTAGGTAAGAAAATAAATTTCGGAAATAAACTTCTCATGTAAAGTTTGAACATTATTTTCTGAAGCATTAATATAGAATTGGAACGTGGTATTTGGTCTCACCATTAATATCAGAAGCCATATAGTTAATTATATTCACGTAAATGGCGTGTGAAGGTATTATGTAGCGCGAGAATTGCAATTTTATATACAAGTGCAATGAAAGATCTTCAAATTTAAATGCAAAAAAAAATAGATAAAAACACGTCGCACGTACAGTTCATTTGTTAGTTGTGGCGGTGGTGGTTGCTGTGGCTCGGGTATTTCTTCGTTTTCTTCCTCGGATTCTGCTTTCACGTCCTCGCTGGAAGGAATTGGGGTTGGATTCGAAGGCGTTGCAAGTTTATTTGTCGAGGCTGACTTTGTTGGTCGGTTTTTAGCGGCTCTCTTAATACGTTCGTCTAATAACGACTGATCTTTCTCGGATATCTAAATTACAACGAATGAATTGATAAAACAGTTGTCGACACTTTGAGCGGAGCACAACTATTAGGAAATTATTACCTGTCCAATAAGCTTGTATACTCGTTCCCCTTGAAGGAAATACGCTTGAACGATACAATTCAAAGCAGCATTTCGAACGGAATTATCACGGTCTGCTATTTGCTTAGCAATTTCCTTCAATGCTACAGATGGCGACGGTTGACAAACGGACAGCCCATAATTCTCAATTAGTGACCCTAATTGGTCCAGGCATTCTAAAAAATAAAGAGGAATTCAGTACGCCGAACGCATTTACTATATTCTTTCTCCATTACGTTGCATATACCTGTTCTTTGTCGAGCGTTCTTAGATTTCAAACCCTCCATTACGTACGAAAATAATTTGCTTACTGGGTACACCAACGCTATTTGTTTAAACAATGCGCGAACTCCGTTGCGCACTGCGTCTTTCGGATCGCCGATCTGGACAGGGATTTATTAAACATTTAAACACACGTTGGTCGAAATGTATGTTACAAAAGGCACTGATAAGTGACTCACTTTAATAATAAGGTATGGAATAAACGACGCTGCTTCGTTCTCCAACATGTGATATTGATCCTCTATCAGCAAATTAAATACCATTCGCAAGTACTCTAAACCTTTCAATAATACTGAGGGGTTGGTGTCAAAGAATCTGAGCGTCAACCACTTGAGAATAAGATCTAAATTAGACACTAATGCTTTACGGTTGTCGGGCAGATCCTAGAACATTTACGAAAGATATCAAACTATGCGTAGGAGAAGTAGAAACATTTATAGCGTAATATCCTCGGGTATCTACCTCGGTTAATGCCTCGATAGCTTTGAGGTGGTATCTGAAGTCAGAATGTAACATGTTCGCCGCTAATGTTTTGTTCACATTAGCAGCACCCATAAGTTCCTTCAAAAGCTCGGTGAATTCTTCTCTGGGTGTCGTGAAGTTCCATTTCAGGACCTTCAACTTCTGCTCATCGATCACCCTCTGATGCTTCAGATTATTCGTTGCCAGCAAAGGGCCCGTATCCACATCGTCGTCTTTTTTACGAGCGCTGCCGGGTTTCGATGACCCTTGGTTTTGCTTAGGCTTCACTACCGCTTTAGCTGCTTTCAAAGCACCGCCACTTTTAACAGCTTTCTGATTGCTCTCATCCGGCGCCTGTCTTTTCGGCAGAGGCTTAACAGGCAGGCTCGGCCGGGACTTATCTAACGCGGCGAGCACCACTGTCCTTGATCCAGGCTTCAATTTCTCCGTGTTCCTAGCCATCGCTTCGTAAGAAAGGTGAATCATAAATCCCAAAACCGCTTCCTGAGCATTCTTCCGAACGTCAGAGTTACGGTCCTCTAAATTACTGTACAAATATGGAAGACATACGAGGAGCTCCTCCTTCGGTACTTGTTTTACAGGGATCAACGGCACTTTCTGCGCTAACCAATTCCACATCTCGGCTCTGAGTACCGGCGACCCGGACTTCAAAGCGTCCCCTATTATCTCTCCGTCGAAAAATTCTTTGTAGCCGCACTGATCTCCCCATATGTTTATGCAGGAGATCGCCGCTGTCCTGATCCAGTTTTTACTGTCGCCCAAGCATTGTATGAAACCAGGAAAAAGGACTCGAATGTGCTGCTTCGCTGGTGGGCCCATGGCCAGGGCTAACGCCTGGCATATGCCTAGAGTTGTCTGTGCTATCTTGCTATTGCTATCAACCAGCCGTAAAGCTAATCCTTGTGGCAAGTCGCCGATAGATCCTTTTATGAATTTCGCCTCGGAGATGATACCGCTTACCTTCTGTAAACCTTCGTTTCGTACCTGGCGATAAAGCAAATTTGTTCCTGTATTTTTTTAACGATATACAGACGTTTTACGTTTCATCAACGTGCCAGATAATATGATATTTACCTTCCAGTTCTTATCGGATAGCTCATTAAGAAGACTCTCTGAAATTTGATTACTGATATCAACGCGCGGAATAAGATTGTTAATTTCAACTTCGCTGTTGCTATTGGATTTTTTATCGACTTCAACGTCATCGTCGTCGTCGTCGCTCGCCTTATCCTTCTTGGTTTTCGATCCACGGATCGGTGCTGGAGGACTTTCACCATTATGCTAACGTATTATAAGCACACACATTAATTTAACTCATACAATGGATTGCTTGATTAGGATTGCATATTGGTGGACAGTTTACCTTTTCACATTCGAGTTCGATCTGTTGACGCAAAGCTGGTTTCTCGTTCTCAAAGAACATGAGCAGCGGTTTGCCCATGAATATGTATAATGTGCCTAACAGAGTAATGGCTCCTGTACGAACACCGGGGTTTGTTGCTGCCACTGCTTTCTTTATGTTCGTCATTAAAAATGTCACATTGATACTGAAACACACGTGTAATATAAACACTACCTTCGCGTATTTACTCGAAAATTTCGCCGCCAAGCGCATTTGTTACTTACACGCAACCGAATTCTACGAGAGCCCTACACAGCAACGCTAATGTTTCCTGTTGAACTTTGGGATTCTTTTGATTGAAGGCGAACGTGACTATTTCATCTGCCACATATTCCAAACTTGTTGCCTCTGCTATTGTCAGAAGAGTGTCGGCAGCTACTGCGCTATTCTTCGCGTCTCCTAGTTTCTCCGTTATATCGACGAGGCAATATTCGCAAACAGTACTGCGATGGAAATGGTTCGTTAAATTACACGAATCGTTCGCCCTATAATAACAATAAATATGCATCTTACGTTGAAAACGGAAAGCTTTCCGCCAAAAATTTTACTATTTCTAGTCGCAGCTTGAGAACTTGGAAATTTGTATCCTTGAAGCCTGGCTTTTTTGCTAAAGTTCGTACAATAACTTGTGTAGGTACCTCAGACGAATCCATTTGTTTTATGAACTAAAAGGATATAATTTCACTATGCATTAAACATTCTCCACTAGAATACAGTTTGCTCAATATTAGAATTGAGAGAATTATAGAAATATTTGAATTACCTCTAGAAGTTGTTCAACTGCAGATAAACGGACTTTCCAATTGCTGTCGACAAGGCCCGAGAGAATCTCCCCTGATAAGATTTGTGCAGCCATTTCTTCTATTTCTTCGGGACAGTAATTCTTCTCTATTTGAGTTTTTGTAGCAGATGGCTTCTTTGAAGCAGCTGTAACGAACAATAAGAATTATTACAATGGCATGTATTTCAAGTACAATGCAGTCTTGTTAGTATATTGAATTTTGATATTTACTCAAATTTGTCAAGGATGATGCAGCAGGTTTTTTAATCTGCGATCTCTTGGCTGTACTAGTATTAGGCCTCTTCAGAGCTTTCGCTTCTGATTCTTTAGCTTTCGTTGTCGATTCAATTTTACTCGGAGCTGTGTTCGGTCTTTCTGCCACTTTTGGCGCACTAGGAACTTTAACATATATCACAGCTTTTTCGGCACATTCCTTTATCTAATAAGGAGAAGTACAGGCAAATCAATAAATTCTGTTTAACAAATATAATTTCCTTTATATACGATTAATTAAAAGTACAAATTGGATATCATAACGTACCTTTGTCATTTTCAAATTATCTATATCCGTAAGGAACGGCATCATAGACTTTTCACCAATTAATTTCATCGCAGTCCCAAGAGCCTCTGCAGCAGTATCTCGAACAGTTGGATCTGAAATCAAAGGTTTTCTTCAATTTATTCTTTGTAATTTATAAATTAAGAACAAGACTGACATAAAGAATATCCATTTCGGAACGTACCTGGCTCGTTTAAAGTTTTTAAAAGCACACCCGTATATGCTTTTAATAATTTTTTGTTCAAACTTGGTGGTGGTGTACGGGCAAAACACCTTGACAAATAAGCAGCTGTTTCTGCTTTAACCGCTGGATTTTTGTTCTCAAATGCGGAAAGAATGTCCTCCAATATAACATCAATGGAAACCTAATACGAACCAAAAATATAGTTTTAATTAAATATGTATCTGAAATTCATGGTCAGTTGTAGTTTACTTGTATCATAAAAAAGTGATAAGACAAACGTAGCTCATGCATAATATTTATACACGTTGTTTCTACTTACGCAAAGGAAAATTGCATCGGCAGCTTCTCTGAGCGTTTGTACCACAGTTTGTTTCTTCTCACGAAACTTTTCCAAGATCGACGAAAGGCAAGCTGTCGCGTAAGGTTGGAATCGCTTTTTAAGACCTATAGCGAGGCCTGTTAGGCATTTTCCAGCCAACGTAACAACCAGTACATTGGTATCTTTAGATATAACCTGTGTATAAGACACATTTAAAGGATAAATGAAGTAATAATCGCAAGTTCTGCGAGGATACAAGTAATATATACCCTTTTCAAAGCTCTTACTACATCTCCATAATCACCGTTATCTAACTTAGGATTCTTTACAAGAGCCTCCACAGCTTCCAAAGCTTCTTTTCGCTCTTGCCATTTCTTAGCTTCAATTTTCTCATAAAAGTCTTTTGGAAGTTTAGAAAGAATATCGACGGGTTCTAACAATTCGTAAGGATTAATTTCTGGGACAAAGCCACCATCTGCGTCATCCGTACCATCTTAATCAAAAGATATTTTACATTAGAAGAAGAATGGATAAATTCTAAATTATATACGTAATTTCGAATTTATTTACCTTCGCTGTTTTCACTTACAGAATCCGCAATACATATTGATTTTGGTTTTTGAGATTTCAAGAAACGAATCGGTACCACCTTCTCTTCTTTTAAATTATTGAACTCTACCTCCAGTTCTGTCATCTGTACTGGTTTCAATGTGTTTAATTGTAGTTTTAAAGGTGCACCTACCCACCTAAAGGTTTCAAACAAAGTTATGCAAACTGAATGCTCATATTATCGCAGATGGTTTTGAAATATTATTAAAAGAATTTACCTATAAATTTCAACGACCATAAATTTCCCTTCGTCTCTAACTGTCTTGTCTCTATCCTCGAGAAAACCAGGAATCTTTTTTAACAAAGGCTTTATATTAATTACTTTCGGTCCAAATTGCCTGTAGTATTAAAAAATTGATTAATTAACACAATTACCCAATCAGTATGAAATTACTTTAAATATATAACTACCTTAAAGCCAACGTTAAAGTAGAAATGCACGCGGCAACAATTTTTGGATTTTTCGCTTCCGTCCCCTTCAACAATTCTCCCTGAACAGCTTCGTGTTTTTCAATTTCTATGTACATCAGTGTTATTTGTACCGCCAACTCTTTTGTTTTAGCTTTAGGCGCAGCTATACATTTGGTGACTATGCTGCCCATAACTTCGCCAACGGTCCTGTTAAATGGTACATACATATCAATGAATTCCGTCGCTAGAGTAATAATGTTACACGATATACAAAGTGACAAATGAATTCTTATGTATGATACTTACTTCCCTGCCACCGCAGCATTTTCAACGAAAGCTAATGTCGCTTCCAATCCTTTCTCTTGCGCGACAGCATTGCTATCTGCTACAAACTTTTTAATAAATCCCAGAAACTTGTTCCACTCGGGAGACTTTTCGTCGTCGATACATTGGAATGTGTTCACGCATTCTTTATAACCATGCAACCGTGCTCTCCATAACTACAAAGCATTAGTACATCAAAGAAACGTTTCAACATACAGACTCCACCCCGAGATAAATATACAAGTGAGAAGGGAGCGATTCTTTGCGCAAACTCTGTTAAAATGTAGATAGAAAGGTGCATTATAAAATACATTACCTTATGTACACATCGTTCTTCTAATGGTAGTTTAATATATTCCGTATCTTGTTCCATACCTCAAAACCTACAAAGATCATTGAATTTAACACCACAGGTCAATATTGTAGAAACTATAGGATAACTAGGATCTATGAAATTCGGAGACGCTTCGTGATTACTTGTTAATTTCATTTCTATTTGCAACTTTCGCACATATTCTTTCAATTGGCTAACTAATAGCGAATTCGGTACCTCGCACTGACTCTGCACTGGTGCCAGAAAATGACTTGTTTTGGTTGTTTCTGCTGGAAACGAAGATAGCTCTATAAGAATCATCCAATCCAAGTCATTTTTTGGCACCAGTGCAGTCAGTGCGAATTACCTAATTCGCTATAAAAGAACCACAATCAATTCCAATATTGTCGGCGGAACAGACATGAGGTACACTAAAGAATTATGTAAAGTGATACTCTCAAAAGAACAAACTGGCAGATGCTCTTTCGCTGATCACTATAGACTCCTAGACCCAAAACACTTAGCCACCATGGTGTACTTGGAACCTTAAAGTACCATTGCCCGGAAACTTTTCCACTAACTATACATTAGTTAACTATCAATTAGCATTATTTCTGCTGTTTATTTCAAATAAATTTAGCCCCGGTCTGGCTTTAATTCTTACAAACGATACATATTAAATGTTCGTTACATTAGAGATCTCTGATATTAAAAATAATTATGGTAAAGGTACCAGTAGTTGACCATGTACTGTGCCCCGATGGAAAGAAGGTGGTCAAGAAACTCTAGGGGCCGAATAGTATATTCCTATTGGCCGGTGCGACAACGTTGACGAATACAAAGTAAGCAAACGGGATATGGGCAGCGGGAGCCAATGCGAGCGAAGAACCCCTCTTGCCCCTGTGACATTTCAGCCTTCTTCTTTCCATCGGGCCACAGTATCAAAAGTTAGGAACTTTTCAGAAAAACGTGAAAAATAAGGTTTTTAGAAGTGGCGAACTGTGGGTATTAGGAGCCGCGGCGCGCTGTTGAAAAGAGATAGTTGCACTTCTAAAAACCTTATTTTTCACGTTTCTCTGATAAGTTTTCAACTACTGATACATGGTCAACTACTGGTACCTTTACCCTATCTCAAAATGCACGCGTTATTTGTTTCCCACGTTAAGCTGTTTCGATAAATTATGCAATACGAGATAAGTTCAAAAGTAAATGACTGTGTATCGCTTTTAACTGCGAAAATAAAGGAACGAACTGGTATAGTTGTTCCATCACGTGCTAAATATATCTTTTAGTTAATAGTCAATATTGTACACCGATTGAAAGTTGAAACTATTGTTACTGCTTTTACCAGCACCTTCACAATTCTTCGCTACTATTTGAAATTGAATATTGAAGCTCGTGAGCAACACAGGGCGCAAGAAATGAGAACTAAGTAATGCCTACGATCCTTATGAGTAACGCATTACATAAAACGTTAGAAATCGTCTCTGTATCGGAAATGAAATTGGAATCACGCAAACGTGTCGTCTTCGTGGGGAAATTACAATTATAACCCAGAAGTATCATTTGTTGTAAATAAATTCGTTATGTTTGGATGTATTTCGCCAGCAATGGTTGAAATATTTCGTGCGTATTGAAGGAAATATTAATTCGTTGTTGTGGACCATTTGGGATTAAGGCGAACAGGACAATGCGACTGGTCCTGTCCGATGACAAGAGCAAATCTCGGACACAGGAATAACATAAGTCGAAAGGATTCGTCATTAAAAGATCCGAACCTACCTTACAAAACGAAGAGATATGAGAATAACTTCTGACAGGACAATGAACGTTCTTCGAGAAATCGTCAACTCAATTCATTAATATTGTTCACGAGACCGATCTGTAACGCCTGCGTTGATCGTTCAGCGGCCGTTGCTTTTCAAATACGAGTCCTCGTTGCAACCGTCAAGTCTGCATGGGTTTGCATGCAAACAAAACGACAACTCTATCTTTCGAAACTATGAATTCCCGAACCCGGTCAATGTTGCAGTTCACCAGTTGCGTCGACAGATGGTGCTGAGAGCGAATTTCTTTTGTTCTTCGAAGCTTATGCCAGCTTATGCCTTGTTCTCTGATTTAGAAATTTTCCCATCTTGTTCTTCTATCTTGTGATTTTCACTATTCCACCCCGACTTTATTATATTATTATGATTCGTTGCAAATATTTATATACATATGTGCAAATCTAGTTCTTAATATTGATTCGTTAAAAGAATAAAAGAGCTTCGTAACGTATAATTCGAATGTAAGGTAGCAGAGAAATAAGTTAGTAGTTAGAACAAGTAGACATTTCTTTTTAATCGCTCGAAGTATTTAAATGGTTTTTAATCTCTTATTCGAATTTAGCGGAGTACACGAAACTTTTGAGTAGCTGAAAAATTTGAATACCTCGACGGAAATCGAGTAGATATTAAGCTACGTGAAAGCATTCGATTAGAACTGCTTAAACGTAGGTAGGACTCAAACATTTCAAATTACTTGAAATACCTATCGAATTATTAGCATCTCTAAATTTACTTATATATGTGCGATAATAATTTATAGACTTGTTATTAATAGAACATTGACTGTATGAAAGTAATAAAACTTTCGTCACCTTGATCCACTTATTATCAATAATCAGTTGGAGTACACTTCTATGTAGATGAAATAAAACAAAATTGTTCCAACACTGTTGTATTTCTTTCCATAATTCTGTCATTTATCATTTCTTTAATATAATGAATTTAATTTAAGCTGAGTATACTTGAGAATACTGACAAACATTGAGTTTCAAATGTGGTATATTAGAAATGAAGAGTGCACAGGAATTCTACACTTAAACTCCCGTATTCTATAGTGAATTCTTTATAGCCTTATCATTCATTTATAAAATTAATATAACATTGCTATACACTGCTTCTTATTAATATTTAACATTTAATTAACATTAATACTTTGGTACGGGAATAAAAAAAAAATGACAGTACATTATATAGCATGATATTAATTTTACATATTTTTATTTATATATATATATATATTTTATATATAAATTGTATATGTTCAGAGTAACTTATTCGCAATGTACTGTACCTGCAAAAGAAATAAAAGTAACCGCGAACTTAAAAGCAGTGTGTACTGAAAGAATTTCAAATTAAATATATGAATACAGATTACCACTTAGCTGTAATAATTGACATAGTGTAATGACAGCGTAAGTACAGATTTATTATTAGATATCCATGATAAAGTATGCAGAACTAACTACTTATACGTTGAGTATTTCAAACACCTTGTTACTCGATTACAACTAAATGCAACAATAAATTTCTCTTATATATTTCGTTCACTAGTTTATTACAATGGAATTATAAAATAAATGAATGTTATCCGTTACATTTACGAACGTATTTATGCACACTAAATCATAAGCTGTGGCTATAAAACAACGAATCGTTTTTTTTTTTACTATAGATATACAAATCAGAGAATTTATATTAAGAATAACAATTGTCGATTTATCGTTAAGAATACTATATGTCAATGGTACATTTACAAACTACGGTTGATGCTTATAAAATAATAGAAAACTGCTTGAACCTATGGGATACATATAAAAGAGTACAGTAATATCCTTTAGCGCTGAAGTATTTAACCTGTGTAATACAAAATAAATTAACACATCAGTGCTTCCGGTTTCAGGCTAACTGCTAACTCCTAAATGTGATTAGCACCAGCACAAATGCGTAAGATGCAGAATGTTATGTTGCACATATCGTAAGAGAGCAGCTGTGAAAAATGATACCTCATGTCGTAAACAAATGGACACCGTATATACTTACTTTTATATAAATATCGTAATATCGTGCCTATAGTACTTTGTATCTAGTACTGCTTTTTCAGAATCAAACATTTCGAGCATATATATAGATATATAATATGTATGTATATATATGTATATATATACTTGTACGTGCTTAAAAATAGGTTCGGAGCAGTACCAGAAACATATTCACAATATTTTTTGAAAAGTTTATTTATCCTAAGAGATATACAAAACAAACATTTCTTTTATAACTGTTATAATTCCCCTATAATAATACAGAAAATTCTGTCGTAATTTTCAATATCGGTTTCCTTTTTTTTTCATTATTATTATTATTATTAATTATCTCCACCGAATGGATACCTTTGTATCAGTACAATTCATTTTTTAACCAGCTATACGTTAAAATTATGCACATCTGCAAATCAGTATTAAAATATTACAATTTCATATTTTACAGTATTTCATCCTCTAGCTCCCTCTAAAACAGGTTGGTTGGTTTTTCTTTTGCTTATAATAATCATACAATTATCGAGGGTGTTACATGAAAATGTGCAGGGGGGATGAAAAAGCTTTGTTTCGTTTTACGTCGAGAAGTAGCGGTTACCTGCTGAGCCAAATAAGGTGCAAGTCAGTCTGACTGTAACGAAGCCTCTTGTATATTCGTTTTGCATACCAATTTGTTGGCCACGAAATTCACATCTGCATTACCTAGCCTTGCTTTTTCTTATTTTTTGGTATGCCTCTCCTTACACAGTTGGCTCTAATCTCAATGATTAAAATCTGTACATACTAGGATCTAGGAATGTTAATATTACAAGAAACCACAATAATTTATTATAATACAGCCTGCTGTACACCAGATGACTCGAGGCAGTACAAGACACGCCCTTATCTTACTTTCTTAAACGATGAACGGAATCACATGATTCTGAAACGATTTAACGTATCTCCTTTTTTTTATTGGAAAACAAAAAATGAATATGAGAGGGAGGATGACGATGGTAAGGGCAGGGACTACTTCAATTAGCTAAAACTCAAAGTAAAGTTCGTCTATTTTGGTTTTCTCTTCAACCACTGTTAATGATTTTGATAATAATAGAAATCCATTAGTTTCATGTCATAAAAAAAAAGAAAAGATTGAGATTATAATAATATTATTAAGGCAAACGTAAGAGCGATTTTTCTTTACCGATTTTGTCAAACGAAACACGGTCGGTTCCGACTTTTCGGAATTTCCAATACGGCTAAAAAAAATCATTCGCTTTATATGTACGTTACAAGGACTTTATAATACCACTGCTCCATGGCTGGGTTGTCGTCCAAACATCTTTTTTTTTTCTTTCTTTCTTTTTTTGATTTCGAAAAGTTGCGAATTAGACATTCGTCTCGATATTCCAATCACTTATAAGCTATAAGGCTCGATCTCCTGGTTTAGAATACACATTTGTGTTAGTGGAAACTATCACATGTTGACGCAGATGTAGAATCGAAGTTGCATTAAAAATATACTTATCCTCTAATACTTACAACTATACGACACATACTTAAATCAATTACATTCATACAAAGCAGCAGCCCCATGCCCCCACCTGCGCGACAGATTTGATTTAAAGAAATGTTCTGTACAAGGATATACAATAAGTCTCTCCTTAACACTGGCAACGAATGAACTGAACTGATAAAAATATCAAACTATGCTGAGTGATACCGCCCAACTATGGAGCCGCCGTATCCGGTTTTTACGATTCGTCGGCTACGTTAACTGCTCAACGTAGCCTGGAGACAATGTCAACAATGATTGTGAGCCCCTGCGCCTTCCACCTGATAGAATATGTGGGCAACGTATCTTTTTTTCCTTTTCCATTCTGTTTATCCTACGCCATTTTACATGTTACTATCAATATGTTAAAATACAAATGTCACTCATACGATCTTCTCTCGCGCCTGTCATACATACAATTTTAAAATAATTATCATAATCGCGGGTAATTTAATTATTATTGTAAATAATCGGGGACTGGTGATTAGTAGTTGTTTCTTTTTTTTTCCTAGTGGTGTAAGTACGCTCACGCTAAGGTCAATGGTACGTACAATAGGTGAGGTATGCTTTCAGGATCAAGGACACGGGGTGATAGATGAAATTCTGTCGTGTATCCGCTATTCATCGTCTTCTTTATACTCTTCTTCACTGTCGCTTTTTACAGTATTCACTGGAGTCACTACTACAGGTGAACCGTCTTTCATTTTCTTCTTATACGCAGTCATTTCCTGCATAGCACACGTCATGGCAATTAACATAGGTAGATAAACATATTTCGTAATATGGATGCAAATTGATATTTCAAAGCCCCCATAAGAACCGTAAGGTGTAATCTATACGCGAACGTACCCTTTCATATCGAGCCTTGTCCTGTTCTGCCATAGCCTCATATTTCGATTTGGTTTCAGGATCTGCGTCTGACCATTTTTTACCCAGTTCCTTGGCAATGTCGCCTACACCAAATTCGGGATTCAGCATTTTCACCTTTCCACGCTCGTCATTGCAGAACCAGAAGAAGGCGGACCTAAAGAGTCAAAGGATATATTATTCTCTTGCGAATTTAGAGGAAAGGGGTATCGGTGACTGCCTGCTAAGGATTGCTTCAAATTATTAGTCACGTGTTATGGAGTACAATAATCATTTACTTACAGAGATCTCTTGGGAGCATTGTGATCTTTGATGTGTTTACGCTTTTTGCCCCTGCCTTTACTCTCGCCCTTTGGTGGTGTATAATTCTGCATCTCCGCGTCGTATCTCTTTTTATCTTTCTCTGCCATCTCGTGGAAACGTTTCTTTTCCTTGTCTGACATAGTCTACAATCACAAAGCGTCCGCGGGGTTAAGCTTACTGAAATCATTATTCGCTTTAATTGGTTAACGCAAGGGGAGAATGAAATTGTGAAAGTATTTCCAATTGTATTTTGTTACCATTCTCGGCGAACCACGACTTCTCACAGGATTGGTATAGTCGGGTACATATTTGGGATGGGTGGAGGAGTAATAGATTTGCAATAAACGGCGAGGGGGGGTTGGTTTTCATATACGGCGAGCCAAGGCGGATGGAGAGGGTGAGTCTCGGGGTTCTGGAGGATTGGTCGATAAGCGCAAGGGTGAAGCGTAGACGCAAACGATGTACGTCCACGCAATCTAAAAACTGATGAAAATTCGTCTTATTTTCTCCGATGCTTTGGAGTCATTAAACATTTCGTTAACAAAAAAAAGGGTGTATAAAGATTTAGAAGAATCGACTACTTAGAAAAGTGTTGTAGAAAATAGAATAAAAAGTCTTTCACATTTTCAAGTACGAGGTAAATATAAAGAGGCCCCATCTGATTACGTTAAATGCAATCACATTCATTTCTCTTTTAATAATTCCACTGAAATATACAGGGCATGGCGTTACAACAGCCAGTCCATAAGATGTCTGAGACACCTGTGATAAAATGATAAAAAAAAAGGTATAAACAGGGCTTTATCTGTTTTGACGAGGTATAAATTAAAGCAACAAAGATTTCGAAAACACTTTTACAACGAAGAATAAAAAGTATCTGGAGTTTTCTTAATGGAACCATGTGGTTTTCTTTTTACAATGCTGTGGGGGGTATCAGAGCAATTCAAGAAATTCAAGGTTTACTTAAAACTGTACTCTGTGCAAGTGGCGCGAGTCATTCTGTTATTTTTAATTTTGATAAAGAATATGAACGTAAATGCTGCTTAAAAAGCTATTTGAATTATACCTATTCAATTTTTCTTTGTGCTTTCTGAATCTGTATCTATTTATTACTTATTTGAGGATCTTAAAAGAAACACAGTTACATGTAGAATACTAAATCCAAATACTTTGGCACTCATTGCTCAGGAATCATGATAGTTTACTGAAACAAGTAGAATCAGGTGCCGCAGAAGTATTCCCCAAACATTTACTCGTATACTATTTTCCAGTAATCATTAAGCTGGCTTTGGTTCTGTCATACAAAAATTGCGTTCTCCAAATTATCGTTATTTTGATCTACGATTCGTGCGAAAAAGAAGTAAATTGTTATTTATGTTTCCTTTTGTTATGTCGTCACAAGTGTCTCGGAGATCGAGCAGCCTGTTACCATGTAAGCCCTGCGACGTTCTGGAAGGGAGGCACATCCCACAAAGGGACAGGCTAAAATTTCTGCAGCTGCCAAGACTAACATTTCGCCACGATAACGGAAGGTCAACGTCTTTAATCCTTCTGAAGACCATGTGGCCTGGCGTGCAAAAGAAAAGTGAGCAGAAAGTGTCTCCTCCCTTTCCGAGGGGTAAGGATGGCCAGATGTTGAGGCAACACCTGTTCATAATGACGTTGTTTCACATATCCCGAGTTCTTCCATCAGAAAGTGTGTCTAACTTTTACGTCCGGCTTCCAGTTCATTATACAGAGTCGCTTCAATTAAAATTCGTGCATCGGTGTGCTTTCGTGCGTCTTGCTTCTCATTTTAACAAACTATTGAAGCAACAGATAAATTCTCTTGTACTACAGGTATTTATCTTATTGTTAGTTTGTAAAATCAAGCATGATTCGCTTTTCACTTGAAACATTTAATTCCAAAGTACGTACGATTTTCATGGCAGAAAAAACATGAGACGAGTCTTGAGATTATTGTTCATGAAAAATATGGGGAATATTCAATTTGTAAAATATATGTGCTTCTGTATAAAATATAAAACGTTGTTTATTGCACTGTACTTACTCCACTGAAAATGTAAATTGTTAGAGACACGGTATAAAATAGAATACAGAAAATCAGTCTCTTTGGCTTCGTGAAAAATAAAAGTTGAACTGCCAAGAGAATTCTTGAAATACAAATGACCCTAGTGTACAGTTTGCGTTCAGGGGACATTTAGAATTTAGTGCATACTGCAAAATGAGTGAGCCCCAACTTTTCAACTAATTTCTTTCATTTAACAGCTAATAAAAAAATAATTCCAGATCTCCTGCACAAATGCCACTTCACTGTTCGTTGCAAACAGATATTCCTTCTACAGACACACCCTGCGTATTCCAAAGCACAAACAAAGAACTAGCCAACGACAGCGAAAGAATTCTAAATTGAAAGGTAAAATCAGCAAAGTTGCTTTTGTAATAATAATTAGAAGCTGGGACTAAAAATCCCTGAATTTTGCCGTGGCAAGTGTCGCCGTGGCGATTGTCCGGTGGAATTCATTCGCATTTTGCAGGAAACAAGCGGCAAGGAATCGCGTAAACAATGCGAGGAATTGAAGGATGCCTGTTCTGGCATGTCGTTAGCCTTTGACGCGCAGTTTATTATACGCGTGTATAAGGGGCAGAATTCTATGGGACGAGTTTTAAACCGGTCGCCGATTCTAATCCTACTCGTGACAGGATTACAGGTAGTCGGTGCAGGTATACGATAACCGTTAATCCTAAATATTCCTGATCTGTTCACATTAAACTAGTTCCCTGACTAGAATTCTGTTTAAAACTCGCCTGATCAGGGACGGGACGTGATTTAGATATCGGCGATATTATTACGAACAACACTGCAGACATCGTGGAAACACGGGGCATGGAAACTACATCGATCGATCAAACGCGAGTGCAACGTATCAGATTCAGTCCACAAACTATACATTCAGCAATTAATATTATTTCATCACATTGGGGCTGGTTATATGGAACATTATACTAACAAAGATCTTTGCAATAATTGAACAAGCACTAGCCACCGATTTATCATTTGTTTTTATAAATTTTCTACATTAAATTGCAGGAACATAGGTGCAGAAGGGCACCTACTCGAAATATTGTATATTGTACTCTATTCCTTGCTGCATATGTACGTTAAAGGATCAAAATTATTTCTTCGGCGTTCCTTTTGGTATGTGAGAAGATACGAGCAAGTGATGCTAAAAAGAAATGAAGCTGTAGCAACCTCCAGATAAGGTTGGTTAACTGTAAATTACCACTTAAATTGGTTACACTTTTACTCCAGCGAACAACGCCTGGGACCATTACAGTATCCCCCGAAACATGGCCAACGAACTAATTACGGGAAAAATATATTCATAGGAGCGCAGTGAGGTGTTCCATTAGACCAGCCATTAGAAATATGTTAATTCGAAGCTGACCTTTGAAATTCATTGGTGCTTACGTTTAGGAAGAAGGCCGCGTACGCGCCGCACGCTTTCACTAATTTTTCTTTACCACGTTCGCGCGTCTTCGCCGTGCCTCTACGACCGCGCGTATATTCGAGGATTTTAATGCGATATTGGCTACCCGAAGCAATCTGTATTAAATTGATACGTACGCGCCGCTCCTAAATGGAGAAACAAAGCTGCCGGGGCGCGTTACGTGTACAGGGGAGACTCTATCGATCAATGCGCGCAGTGGCATAAAACAAGAAATCTGTAAATAAAGTTGCTTTTTGTTTCGGCTCTTCGGGTTACTCAATTATTCTTCTGTTTCATTAAACGGTTCTTTTCATGTCCCGCGTGAAGTGTGATCGATTCTCTTGAACGTTTCGCTCACGAAGAGCTGGAAGAAACTGTAATAAAATGTCTTTCCAAGTTTCTGGAAGGTTTGAAATGTAAAATCAATATAAGGCGTCGTGTTATAAATGGATCTTGCTTCCGGGGGTGGTTGTCTTTCTTTTCTATTATAATATTAGCGAAGCTGTTACTTAGGGGTCCTTCTTAAATTACGTAAGGCTTTTTTGGGAGGAGGGGTCACAAATTACGTTTCTGTGTTTTAATGTCTTACGTAATATTTTTTAAACGTAATTTTTAATAAGGGTAGCCTAAAAACGAGGTTTCAGCATAGACACCAAACCCTTATAAAATACTCTTAATAAATCTTTAAAGGAAATTTAATAACTGAAAAAATGTAGTGTAAAAGATATTACGTAAGAAAGGGGGGAGGAGGTTGGAATACAGAATTTTAGAATTCTTATACTGGTGAAGGCAAGGAATCGTCAAAATTATCCTTACGTAATTTAAGAAGGAGCCCTTATTTCAATACACTGTTACGCGATAGATATTCACTTTGGATTTGATGCTGTATAATTATAAGCACGTTGTTTTCTTATATTTGTGGCATAAAATTGTATGCAATTTCTTGTGCACTGCTGGAGATCGTTGAGGAAGCGAGTCTCTTCTGAATATTTCAGGATATTGAACTAAATATAGGGAAGCCACATTTAACATAATGATATTTTTAACGAATCTTCAAGCGAGATAACTTGTTGAAGCTACTGATTTCATATTGAATATCTTACCAAGTGTTCTGGGAACTGTATATAGGATATTAATTCGATGGAGAAAATGGGCGTGTTAACTAATTTAGGAGTGTGCATCAATTATATCCGGCATCATGGAAATGTTACTGTGAGACTAATTAGTATTCCACTCTGGATCTTCCTGAAGTGCCTCGTACCATAAAATTGATATAATATTTCCACCGAGGGATTTTGAACAATCTACAGCCGTGAACATCGTAATAATCTGCACGATCCTGAAGGACACTCACAGCGAAGCAGTAAACAATCATCCTCGCTATTTTATTAGTACCTAATTTTATTCAAATCCACTGCACCTTCAAATCAAACCACCCGCTGCTCGTGCCCCTGAACAGAGCTCTTCCTGTACCTCGAAACTCACAAAAAGTATGGTTAATCAGTTTAATTTCAGCGAGGCTCAAATATCGAGGGCCATAAGTGAGTCACGTGGCACAGAACGTGTTAATCAAAGTGTACCAAACGTGAATAACACAGCCACTTGTTCAGAGGACAGTTTACGTAATGCTAGACGACACGGTGCAATTCGTATAAAATATGACTGAAAATTTTGATTATTCTGATAATAGTTGAATCCGCATCAATAACCCACGAATATTCTAAAAAGAATACCATGTGGTCCCATTTAAAAGATTTGAGACAAACTTATTCTACTTAAACAAAAAAGGAGCGTTGCCAAAGCTTTTCTTATTCCAAGTTACTGGTTACGCGAAACCGATAATGTGTTTGCAATGCTTCTATTACATTACTGCAAGTCTCTTAAAAACCTTGCTGACTATTGTACGCAAACTATGTTCCATTAAAAATCCTCTAATTACCGAATCACAGATTCTCCAGACAAATGAGACTGGGATACCCTAAGTGCCATTTAGAACGTGACTTTTGTAGCTCACAACTGGTATTTAAAACAGACTAATACGGTTTCTATTTTCCCCTATCTCTTTTAAACCAATACTATCTCTGTCAAGAGGATGCATCCAAGGCACCAAGCACTTGCGACGTCTCGTGTCAAATGGCCTTAACGCAGTAGATATTGTACAACCACCTCGTTCGATTCTGACTGCTCTAACACAAATGCCCAATAGAGGATTTAGAGCATCAAACACTTGGCATCGATTTCACGAGTTCCGCCACAATTTATAGCGAATATTCTTTAAGCCCATTCACGAAATATCGTAGAGCAGCTAAACATCTCGAGTTGGATTGCTCGCCATTCGCTGTAGCCGTAGGAATATCTTAGTGTGCGATATAATTCCTTAAATTTGTAGTACTATTGGCCTCGAGTGGTGCTGCATCGCCAGTACGTTACTCTTATTGATCTTCTCGACGGGTAGGATAGAAATGATAGATGTGAGTTAGTGGCCACGACGGTAGACCCAGTTGTACGAGGTGAACAGAAAAGTGTGATTATCATTGAAACCAGGGCGACGTTAAAGACCCATGGGTATGGAGAACGGTGCCTTACCTTCCACCTCATTGCACATTTTTTAGAGAACTCCCGGAAAACAATCTTCTCCTCGGGGTGTTTCTTTTTGTGTTCCTGGCGGCATGTCTGCACGAAGAACGCGTACGCGGTCATCCGTCCCCTTGGCTTCGAGTCCTTTCCTCTCGGCATATTGTCTCGCTGCTGTAAGCTCTGAGCGTTATTTTGCTGAAGATTATTCTGTTGCTGCGACAGCTGCTGTAACTGGTGCTGTAATTGAAGAAACAAACGAGGCAAGTTATTAACGTGGCCACAATTTTCCAATAAACGCCGAACAACCTCGTTCTAAGAATATTCTCGAACGAACGATTGCTCGTCTACGATTGCCGAAAACACCATTGGGAATTATTTCAGACGATTTCAAAGTACCAGCTGAATTTTTCAGGGTACGATCGAAGTACCAAAATTGAGGAGATTGTACAGTTTAACGCACGTGATCTTATTTTGAACTCTGGCAATTTTGTAAGTACAATTGAAAGTATCGACTCCTCGACTTATTTGAAGTATAGTTATTCGAATTATTCGAATACCTCGAGCAGCTAAAAAAATTGAATTTTGAATGCTTGGAGGGGCTCGAAAATTCGAACGTGTTCCAATAAGCTGGAGAGTTCGACCCACCCAGCATTCGAAAGCATCTAACAAACGTATTTAAAGGAATCGATAGCTTACAATCTATTTTAAGCGTTAATTGAATAATCGAATAACTGTCGTCGAATTACATATTTATCCAACTACATGTTGCAGTAATTATATTCCAGTAATAGAGCTAAGTGACTTATTCGAGAAGCTCTTTGAGAATAAATAGACTCGATTTTGAAAATACTTCTTTTGGGACCAGTGATATTTAGCTTATTAACTGTGTGATTTGTCGACAAGTAATATGTCCAGTGCGTCTAAAAACGTTTGAATTTGCTATAAAAGAATATAATAAAATATTCACTGCCTTCGTACGAGTGAATTTATTAAATTTTCAGGCGAATTAGATCGTCTTGCTCAAACAATTATACAGAAATTTGCGCAGGAACCAGTCAACAAGTAAAATTGCTGTTAAACATTATCGGTAGTGATATCGATAAAGGATCTTGCCGAACAGGTATCCGATTTTCTAACAAATGGCCCGTGTAGAGATGTATGTGCTCAATTGATATTAGTCTAATGAATTACAGCTGTGTAATACGTGCGATATGTTGATGGTGGTTTTTCTATTTTCAAGAAAAACTGTTGAAAATCAAAGTGCCTATTTGTAACAGCATTGCCCCCCAATGTGCGAAGCGTTGTTTTACATGCTAAAATAACATTGCGTGCAGCCATTTTATAAATCGGCATGTAACTGTATACTACAAGTGCGTGTAGAAAATAGGTGGATCAAATTTTACATATACCCTGTAACAATCGTCTGAATTTATACTGAAATTTTTGTGTTCTATGTAAATTTTTTAAAGGAACTCGTGGGTATGAAATCTGCGATCTTTAAGCTTTAGATGAGAAATGATTGTTTGTAAAAAGTGGCGAATTTTCAACCATAGTCTGTCAATTAATATGCAAAATATGCAATAATTGGAGGTATTGAAGCAGCACTGCCCTCGTGTTAATTAAGACGCAAATAATTATCGCGAAAAAGAGATGTTTTATCGACATTATTTAGCCACGTAACAAGCGCAGCGCAAGAAAGTTATAATTACTATCGTACCTGTAATACACAGCTTAGAATGCAGGCAGTGTGAGTTTAACGATTAAATTTTCATGTATTTGTTAAACTATAAGCTTACTAAGCTCGCTAACAACGCGGTCGAGCGCAATTAATCTGTGGAAGGAGTTACTTTTTTTTATATTCTTCAATTATTCGAAATACAGTAAGATGCTCGTGAAGTGTCTAGCACCACGCAATGCAAGTAAGTGTATTTTTAAAGATAGTTGTTTGGAGAAAATTTAAAAAAGAAGTAACTGTTACCACAAATCATACTAACTCAATAGTGGCTGTTGCTTTCGCTTTTATCGAAATATAAATAACGAAAAGTACGGCATAGAAATAGTTTCCATATGGTATTAGAAATGAAATTCTATGAATTCCATTAGAAGTACATAATGGAAGGAGAGATCTAACTTTGGAACGAACATTTTAATACTTAATGTTTAGTACTCAATAATTTACAGCGGTTAATAGCCATTTTTCTATTACAAAAAGATCGTGACATTAAAACGGGAAATTTCGTAACTAAAGCTCCGGACAATAACCGTGAAGAAGTTGAAGTTTTAACAGCATCGTTAGTATCAGCTATCAACAGTGATATGCAGGGTACCTCGAGATAATTGCTGCATAAAATAGTTTGCTAAACGGTAGGAAGGAAACGTAAGTTTCGTTGGCAAACAAGGAAACGTTAGAAAACTTTCCTCGATTATTTTAAAATGTAACATGTGATAATACGATAGGAGACATTGGTTTTAAAGCTTCTAAGACAGTCTGCATATTAGCCTGTGATTATTTAAGCAAGGTCGTTTCGAAGTCGACTTCAAATAATCCTCGCGTCAAAATATGCGTCGTTGTATCTAGAGCGCGTGTGACTTTTGTAAAATGACAAGACCTATTCCAATCGATAAGAGAAAAGGTGAAATATTTCTGATCAAATCCCCCGTTGAATATCTTATCGTTTGTACTTTCATAATGCAGAAGAAAACAGTAGAAGAATCTTTTCTTTTATTCTGTTAAATTGTACGCAGAGAAGGGGCACAAGACTACTTTCTTCTGTTTCCTAACATGCTCCGGTATTTAGCAATTACTTTCATGCTTCTGCTATTTCGAAGCACATCCGTTTAATAACATTGTCGAAAAGCATGGAAAATCGACTTGGCTAGACGACAGATCCAGTGTTCTACGCGCAGATAAAATTACTTTTAGATTGCATGTTACTACTTGCGGCTGGCAAACATTTACCCCCACGATTAAACACAGATTGAATGCCTGTGTATGTTTAACGCGGAGTTCAGCTCGACTGATCGAATGTGCGCGTAATATAAATTAAAAAAGCAGCGTATTGAAGAGGTTCAATTGGATACGAGTTCCTCGTTAAAACAAAGAAAATAAATGCTTGTATTTTAAGGTGGATTGTCCGGGGACTAATTAGAGGGAAAGAGAAACGCAGCTACTAGACAAATGAGTGTAAAATCAAATTAAATAAGATGAAATGGACATATACTGTAATTAATAATAATTAGTAGCAATTAATCAAACATTAAGCTCAATCTTTCAGAATTCTTCATCCTCTACCTCGCAGTATTTAAACGATATTTGGATAAGTGTTTCTATAAAATTGTAAGTAAAATGTTTCACGTAAATTCGAGAGAATTTTGGGTAGAACATAGTATCATAAATTTCGTTGCGAAATTGATTGATACTTGTATTAGAATCTCATAGCGATTACTCTAGTTTCAATACCACTGACGTCACCAATGTCCTCAGAATCACCAGGGTTCTTTCACTGGTTCATTTTAATAGTTTAGATCAGTCATAACTCCAAATCACTTTGTATAGAAAAACACTAAAGGCAGCAAAGACGGGCAAAAAATTCCCTGTTATAGTGTTTGAAAAGTGAAAGTGAAATTCTACATGCCTCCCTTATTCTGTGGGGTAACGTGTTTGAAAAGATCTATGTATATATCAACGAATTTACAACACAGTAGGATTTGAAGGGGCTACTGATGAAGCTCCATTGAAATGTAACAAATGTGGCTACACTTTTTCACGTGTGATGCTAATTGAGATACCATTGATTAAAGTACACGCGGCGCACATATGCTTGAAATAAAAGTCTGACTTTTTGGCTCTCACTGATTCCCCGACACAATTACTCCACCACAATGTTTTTTGTGGCAAGCACAATTTGTATAAAAAAATCTTTCAGCATGGAAGTTAGTCGAAATGAAAGGAATTAATAACAGGAGTGTACGTGCAGCAATTAAAATTGTAAAAATGGGGTATACTATGTACAAAACACCTATGTTTAGGTAATATTGTTCGTACAGGGTTGTACGTTGGCAGTGTAGCCGCCATCTTCAGCAATTTCTATATTAATAAATTTTAGCTGAATATTTTAGTTTCGTAAAATTATCCTAAACAAATTCACGGAGAGCTGGGCACCGAAGCTATTTGCAAGTAGAACAAGCAAAGCATGATCTGCACTGGGATCTGCTGAATCTTTTAAGTCGTTCTTTCCGAGAACTTGACGGGTCCATTTGCAAGAATTTCTTAAGCACTTTCCAATAATGCGTGAATTATTCAATCACCACCTGCAACCTCAATTATTCCATTTGAATATTCTATTTCTGGACGACCGTAGTTATTAATAATTCGGGAATGTTTAAACACGACTACATATTCTATCGCCGTTATCTTCCTCGGGACTGAATGAAAATTTACTGCTACATTAAAGTTCCAGCAGGAATAACGCTAACGTATAATTTTTCTCCAAACAAGACGGTAAATTATTCAGCACTGCAAAAAGGAGCGAACTCCGCTGAATTAGAAGTTTCAAAGCCGCGAAAAGATTGCAACGGAAACACGAAGACGAGTAAACGTTTAGAAGATTAACTGTTACGATAATCTTTTAATGTGCCTAGGGGTATACGAGAAACACTTGCCGGATTTACTTTGAAAGCTCCCTAAAAGAAGAGAGGAAATCGCCAACGGTACTACAGGAGAGAGATGAAAGAAATATCGCGGCAATTCTTCAAACCTTAATTAAATAGTGATTTACTGTTTGTACCGTTATGGAAGTTACGATTCGAGAACAGATGAGTCAGGGAATAATTTCGATACAACTCGCAGCAATAAATATTCGAATTTTTCGAAAAAAGAAAAAAACAGCTGCAAGTTGAATATCCAATATGGAAGATCCGAAGCTGTGTATGTGTACGCGTGTTGCTGGAGAGAGAAAGAGGATCTACTATGTTAAGTCTCCTCCTTCCAATTACCTCTATCTCCGTAATCTTTAAATTTTCGGACCACTCTCC
Source organism: Andrena cerasifolii (assembly GCF_050908995.1). Taxonomy (NCBI): domain Eukaryota; kingdom Metazoa; phylum Arthropoda; class Insecta; order Hymenoptera; family Andrenidae; genus Andrena; species Andrena cerasifolii. Next base: position 20,381,043 of record NC_135119.1, on the reverse strand, counting down.
GACTTTCTCTCCATCTGATAGATGCGTACGCTTCAATCTGAACTTTCATTCGAGGCTCGCTCTTAACATTGCTCCAAATACATTCTTAATACACCTGAAGAAATACAGCAGCTTTATTACAGTACGTCGAGAAACGTGGAAATTCTGAAGGAGCCGTATTTTTTTAAAGAAACAAAAGACTCCTATTCGACCTGAAATTCTTAAAATATTTCACCCGCAAATTTATTGAAAAACGGCGAACAGAGAAACGAGGGAACTGTTTGTGAAAATGGAAAAAGTTGCCGAATAACTTATGAGCACGTAATGATGAGCAAATAAGTATCCAAAGATCAATCCACTCTGTTTTCTTTGTAGTGAAAAATTTACAGATTTCCAAGGAATGTTAGGAATAATTTACTTCGTGAAGTAAAATAGCCATAGCGAACATCGATTTTAGAATTAATAGATATTTAGATATCAAAATTATTGATTAAATGCTTGTCTCCATCTGCCTTATCATCGATATTGATTGATTTCCGAGGTTTTTTTAAATAAGGCTACATTTCTACAAGTCCTTTTTTTTATATATATATCATCCTTGTGCATCGTAGTTGAGCAGTGACTTGTTGACATCCTCTTACGAGCTCGAACTTGTCACCAACCGTGCTTCGAAGGCGAGAATGCTTTTATCGAGAATTCTATTCTATTCGCCCGATATTTCAGCTGGCGAAGACGCAAATGTGGAAAAGTATTATTAATGGAAGTTAGCGGGGTATCTGTATGTGCGCGCGTAATTAGCATCCGTGTATGTTTTCAATTCCTGGATCTTAAATAATTCATAGGCCAACAATTAATTTTCCCGTTAAAAGATACCCCAGTGAAGGTACTTAATGCTAAATTGTATCAGTAAATAATGCGATTCTCTCCTTCAATTAAGCTAGAATTGTAAATTATTGGATCGTTTGAATTAAATCACGAAATTGATTCTGAGTTATTAAACCGAAACTTCACGTGAAAAACCATTGCGAGGGATATAAACGAGAGTGCGATTTTAAAAAACTTTGAAAACCATAAATTTAATATCGGGACTGGCTTAAAGATTCTTATATAGCGCGTTGAAATGATCGAATTTTCTTTCGGTAAGATGGAAAAGCGAATTTTCAACCACCTAATCTGAAAAACATTGGGAAATGAACTTTGATATGAAATTAATTACAGACGACTAAAACGCAAGCAAGAAGAGTCAGGAAATTAGTTTGCAGATTTTCAAAGTGCCCTGGAAATTAATCTTTTTTTCCTGTGCGAGAAAAATAACTGCTGATCCGAAGTTCTGTTAAAAACAATCTATAGAGGAAGCTCAAACGAATAAAAAGGTACGAATTGAAGTGTAGAATATCCAGGGAATATAATTCCTTTTTTAATCTACGAAAAGGAAAACTGTTTTCCTCTTTTCGGAGCAGAAAGGGCGACTATTGATCGGAATTATGAACGACTATAGAACGAAGAATGAATATTCAGAGCTTCGTGCACTCTCTGAGAAACAGAATTCCTCTTTCAGTTTACAGGTTCTGTATTGCACAGAGGTTTATCAATTAATATTTTTTTTCAATTACAAACGAGTTTCACCAGCTTACTGTGTCGTAAGTGTTCTCGATGTTATATCATTTATAACATATTATATCATTATTCCATTTTTAACCGACTTCGTTGCTATCAGAATATCTTGGTACGATTTTAAAGAATAATTATGATAGTGCGTTGTGTGCAAGATTGTGCAGCAATTTCTTGCTTAGTTTCACAACGTGTTTTCGTATGGATATTATGAATTGTTTATTTATTAATTTAGCTGGTCTTTATATCTGCGACTGTACGACTTCAAATTTGTAGAATCACACGAAAGCAACGTGATTTCACAAATAATTCTGAATATTTAATATACTGCAGATCAACAGTTACAAATATAAAAAGAAGCCAAATTAAATAACAATTCATGCTAATACGAAGACGTTGCTAAATTACAACGATTAGTTGGAAATAATTTAGAAACAATTCACTGTAGCAATATTATTCTTCGACATACTATCTAGAAGCATGTTATAGAGCACATAATAATTGAAAAATACTACTGTCCATTATGACAAAGTCCAAACAGATAAACAATTAGCGATATTATACTGCACCTAACAGTTTTACGAATAACAAGTAAATTAAGGTTGCGCACAAAACGACAATCTTACTGGAAAAATAGAGAAACTGTTTCACATTTTTGTCCTTTGCTCATTGAACGAGCCACGGCTAACCGAAATTTCTGCTTCTAATATAGAGCGTCTAAAAATAAAGTTCAAAACAGAAATGGAGTAACTTATTCCAGAGATCCTGAAACCTCCGACGAAAAGAGAAAATAATAATAAAATTCTTCTATCTTTGTATATTGATAAGCTGAGGATCGAAGCACTCGTTTGGAATTTATTATCGTCTAAAAGAAACTCGATGGAATGTATGGCCATGCCGTCGAGAGCTTCTCCGAAAACTAGAATTTTTCTCGCCTGTCGGAGCAGAGAAATTTCCCTTCCATTTCGCGTCCAAAGGATGACGGGTCAATCGGAATTTCTATTTCTAATCGCGATACGACTGAAAAACACCGTCAATCGGAGGGATCGGGGAGAAAAAAAAAAGAAGGGAACCGGCGCGGCAAGAGCCGCTGTACGAACGTGCCATACGAAGAAGGCCGCACGAAACCCGGAATCAATAGCGGACAACGGTCGGTGGGGCAAGAGACGCGAGTCAGGATGAAACGCAGACGGTGGTGCGAAAGCGGGCACACAGCAGAATCGCTTGTTATTAAGATTTTCCCGGCATCCAGAGGCTGATTAATTCCCGAACAAACTCGGTTCTAGCTAAAAATCCTGTGCGCCGAGAGCGCAGCACAGAAAAGGCAAATGAGAATTTTTTTTTTAAATAAAAATGTTAACATAGAATCGATAAGAAATTACTAACCGCGAATAAAGATTCAGGGTCTGAAGCGTTACAATTCAAATATTCATGCTCGGTTTGTATCGGTTACGCGAGCTGTAGTAATGCACCCTGAAATAACCTTTTCCTTTCACAACAGTAATGTTTGGAAATAGTATTGTATAAGCCAATGTGTAACCATAGCAATGATAACCGTGTGGGCTTCCACAAACGAAGTGGAAACAACAGCGACAGTTTGGTATTTGTAAGAATCAGAGTGGATAGAGATGAATGGAAATCTAGATGATAATCGATGAGAAATTTACCCTCAGACGCGTGTTACCGTGATTACTGTAATCAGAGCCGTAGCGTTACTTCCTTATTCTCGTTTTACGGAGAGGAAGAAACGTCGATTGGCTCGCCTAGCTGGCCGAGAATCGATTAGTAAAAGAAAACACCACGAAACCCGGATGCACGCTGCCATCGGCGATCTACGTATGCTATCAAGCCTGATGGTGAGATTACCAATGCTAAAAGATAAAAAAAAAATAATGGAGAACTCGGTCAAGTGCTAGAAGAACAATCCACAGCTACCAATAAAACAAATAGTTGAATATCGGAAACAAATAAATATATAGTATCTAGAGATCGGTTAATAAGGACCGCTGAGGTCGAACCAGGGGCTGGTTCTCCAGGGTGCGCGATAGAAGAATCCCGCGTAACTAGGAAGCAGCGAAAATATATGTGTGTACAGAGGATGAGAAGGGCGAAAAAAAAAATATATAAGTCAGAAGCAGGCGACTGACGTGAAAAGAGGAAGCATATGAAAAATAAAAGAAAGGGGGTCGATCGTGGTCGCAACATACCGGGGACATAACGGGGGGCGTGGACGTTTGTGTGGTAATGGGCGAGAGGTGCTGCTGCTGTTGGCCCTGCAATTGCTGATGCAGGTTGTTCTGTCCGGCGTCCATGACTCCACCTGGGTACCACCACTGTACGCCAGGCGGTGGTGCAGAAGGTGTACCGGGTACACCTCCGCCGGTGCCCGTTCCTAATCTATAATCATAGCCTCCCCTCATGCAGGAGCCGACCGGCGTAGACGTCGAGACGGGATTCGACTGCGTGCCCGTGGTGGCTGGATTCTGAAAGCTGGAGGCCATCTTGTAGGAGAAAAGCTGCTGGGTAGCGGCCGCGGTACTCCTCACGATATCCTGATGATGCTGCTGTTGCTGTTGCGCCGCTTGCTGCTGCTGCGATAACTGTTGTTGTTGGTTCATCAGGTGCTGATGGAGATTCTGTTGTTGTTGCTGCTGCTGTTGCTGCTGCTCGGCCGAGACGGCGTTTAAACCTGAAGGCCACCAGGCGGTACCACCGGAGGCATCCTCGCGGCTTCCTGGGCTCGGTGTGCCCCAGCCACCGGCTACGCGGTGGTGTTCCGACATATCGAACACGCGGACGGTCTGTCACTTTTCGGCCTCGTTTACCGAACCGTCCCACCACCTCCAACACAACAACGGCGACGGCGACGGAGGACGATGACGATGGATGACGACGGCGATGGCGAAGATGGCCACGAAAAGAAGAAGGATGCACGAAGAAATTACACACGACTCACGCACTCACACACCACACACACGACGCTCTTCTGTCTCCCTCATACAGAGACAGAACATACAGGCCGCACACGCTGCGCGCGCGCGCACGCACGCACGCACTCGCTCGCTCGCTCGTTCGCTCGCACTCAACTCTCTCTCTCTTACGAGAAGGAGTGTACACATCTGCACGTATACGCACACAACGAGCCCTCACATTCGTACGAAGTCTTGTTCGTCGTCGTGGCCGCCGTGTATCGCGCGACACGCACCGCACGCGCTAACGTGCTCCCTCACTGGTCGTCGTCGCACCACGTTTCTCTTGTCCAGCCGGCGCACTACACGATCACTAGTACTGTTCGTAGCACAGGCGGCTTCATACACGCTTTTTCCACGATGGTATAGGAGGAAGGTCCTCGTGAATACGTACGTTATACTTGGGATGCGGTCTACTCGACGCTACGCTCAACCGTTCGTTAGCTCCGTGAGTAGGTACGGCGGGCAGAGGGGGACGGGCGGGTGGGTAGGGGAGGGCGCTCTCTCTCCCCTTCTAGCTCTTTCTTTTTCCCTCTGTCTCCCCACCATCGACAGCCACGGTGCGTCTCTCCGTCTCTCTTTTTCTCCCTCTTTCTCTTGCCGCCGTCTCTCCTCTCTCCGTTCTCTTTTCTCCCTCCTTCTCGCTGCCTCTGTCTTTCTCTCTTTCTCTCTCCCTCCCTCGCTATCTCTCTCTCTTGCTCTCTGTCTCTCTCTCTCTTTCGTCTTCCCTTCCCTTAAGTACTCGTGGAACCTTTCGTTCGAGGAGCACAGCGTTTCTTCTCGGTGGTACTGATGCAAGTATTAGTCATAAGTGTATGTATCCTCATTCATTTGCGCGTCGTACGCCGTCGATTCCCTTGCACGCCGGGATATACATGTAGTTATAACGCCGTGTTCTTCTTCGGGAACGTGACGTCTCCTCTTCTACTTGCTTGTATACACACGCTGCTAATTACGCACTCTATGCGACACCACGCGCGCGTACAGACGCGATGTTTCTTTTACGTGTATATATGCACACCGACGCTCCCTGCTGCACAGTGGTAGTGGAACGCGTAATAGCTTTTTCACATGGAGAAGCTTACGCGCGGATTGCTTCTCTCGCCACCGACTCTACACGCGATGCCGCACACACAGAGGGCGAACCTGGCGAGGACGGGCTGGCTGGACGCTTGTATATTCTCTCTTTCTCTTTCTCCAACTCGATCCCCTTCCACTCGACCCGAAGTCTCGCTCGCTACTTGTCTGTTTGTCTCTTTCTCCGCGTCCCTCCCTCCTTGTCCCACTCGCACGAGCTTAGCCTTCCTTCCAGCGGACGCCGGCGAACTCGTGCAGCGTTGCCAAGCCACGCTTTCACCCGCCCGCTCACAAAGGAAAACCCGAGCACGCCAACCAATCGAACTACATTACGGGCATAGTGGGGATGGCGGGAGACTACCACTAGCCGCGTCGAGGCAACGTTGCTTTCTCTCTTCCGTTCGTAGAGAATTCGAGAGCCATGGCTCGTAGTCCCTGGTAAGGTAGAGGGGCGAACGACTGCAAGCCCTTCTCTACCCTTGAAACTCGAGGTCAACTTTTAGGCAGAGAAAGAGAGCGAAAGGGAGAGGAAGATACACACCAACTCTGACTTGTCGCCGTGCGCTCTTTCTTCTCGCGCCTTTTTTTTTTTTACCCTTCTTAGTTTCGTTACACTGCTACGGCCACTGGAATTTGCTCCACATTGGCACTTCCTGCTTTTCGCGCACCCTTTTTCCTGCGTGTCAAGTCGGCTTTACCGACCGAAGAACCTCTTACTCCGGTATGGCTTGTCAGTCGATACGGAAGAACTTTTAAATTCGTTAAGGAACCAAGTCGCTGCGGAATTCTTAATAATTCCGTTTCGATTCGACAAAATTATACTCTGGACCCGTATGCATGCCAATTAAGGTTATAAAATATGTATATAGACACGTGCATATGCAACGTCACATTATTTACGCATCCGCGTTGTTTGGTAATCCGACTTTTAATCACGCATCTCTAAATACACTTACTAAATCTCGGAATTTTGTAAATTTTTCATTGCAAACTAAGTGAATACCTTTTGCGCTGGATTTTTAAAATATACATCCTCATCGGCATATTTACAATTCATACTGCAATTTGCTCCATAATCCATATGCATATTAATCACTTTGAATAAATTAAAATAAGCATTAGTCCCCTTATAACCATTTTAGAGATATCAAGTTTACTTCAACGAGTCTGATTTTACCATATTATGGTACGGCAACAATTAATCTACAGATCATTTAAGCAATCATATTTCTCACTCCATATTCTCAAACATTCTTATAATACTGCGTCATAACGCGCAATATAAGCGATCGTGAATAAAAAAAAATTTCCTATGCATACTTCATAAAAGTCTCTAATGTCAGAGCAGAGATGAAATCCATTAATACGAAAGCATATCGTGGGAACAATCACCGCGTGCTGCCGTGTCGTACGTCAAACGGGGCACAACTGGTCTAACGCGTAGGAAGGAACGCGAAATCCCGCGAAAACCTTTCGCAATTCAGACTTTTTCGAATCACGCACAGTCAAAGACAAAATGAAAATGTATATCATAGGATTTGTACATCGGGCATCCTTTCTTCCCACTCAACCCCCAATCAAGAGGCGGGTAACCCGGCGAATAGAGGGAGGGAGAGAGAGAGAGAGAGAGACAGAGTAAGAGGGAGAGAGAGAGAGAGAGACAGGGCCAAGAGAGTGAGAGAGGAGAAGAGAACCGGGTCCGGGTCAATAAGACGCGTGAGCGAGTGAAACAGAGATGGAACGAGCGAGAGAGAAACGGAGGGAGAGAGGGAGCGAGCTAGCGAGGGAGAGAAGGAGAGAGGCACAGCGGCCGCGCATTCCCAGGGCTAGGCAACGTAACGAACGAACGAACGAACCAACGAATGCAAGAAGGGGCACACCATGGTGAACAAGGGAAATGGTGGAATGGCAAGAAAAAGAGGCATCGATGACGAAAGGAGGGAGGAAGAGAGAGAGATAGAGAGGGAAAAAGAAACATACGACGAAAGAGAAAAGGCACACAGCAGGCAACGAGAGAGAGCTCTGGCTTCAAATTCTCCGGCGGCTCGTGTTGGTACCGCGATGCTCGCTCGAGCGAAGCGAGCCGATTCCCACCGAAACGAACCGATCTCCCGCGAAACACGCGATTCCGAAAGACTGTCAGTGTGAGAACTAACTGAATGATTCGATGATAGGACGTCGAGATTAGAACCATGATATTAATGATTTTTATTCAGAGGGAAACCTATCTCTTACGCAACCCCTCCGTGAACTTTAGGTATCAAAAATTTTCTTCGGATTAAGTTCGGGCACGTTTTCTGAGAAACGATATAGAAGTTGTAGAACGCGTAGAATCGCAATGGTCGCGCAGCTTGCGTCTTTCGAAACGGACTATCTCTTCGTAAATGCAAAAGAGATAGAGTTTATTTGTACCACGAAGCATGGGAAATATGATGGTAAATTTACGTTTCGCGTATAGAAACGAAATAAAACGTATCAGAATTTGATTGCTGAGTTAGCGTCAATATTAGAATGCTGGTACTGGTTACACTGCTCGATAAGGGCATTATTAATCCCGTTTGGAATATTACCGTATTTTGAAATTGCTAGTAATTGCTTGTACATTGACAAACGTTATGAAAATTCGTTAGATTCTCAACTTAAGGTACCTATAGATGAAGGAAGAATTACTACTTAGATCACAAAACACAGTATGGTTATTATCGACATTCAACATCCATTAGAGAAATAAATAATTTGTATGAAACGACTAAAAATAAAGTGCAGCAAAATCAACCGGCAGGACCTCCCTTTTTATATTTTCTGTGTATTATCTTTAACTCGTTCCTCGTGTATTTCTTAACCTCAGAACCGTGCACTGGGGTCATTTTGGTTCAAGCGACTTCTTTCCCCTTTTTAAGCCTTAGAACAGCGAATCAGTTATGTTGTTTTCACTGTAGGAAAAATATGTAATGCCCGCCGGATAATTCATACTCTCCGCCGTGCCTTTAGTTACTGTCTTTCTAAGATACTCCCAAAGATTTCTTGGTACCATTAATAATCTCAGCTTACACAGGCCTCGGTTAAAAAATGCCAGCAGTCTGATTTTGTATTGCTACAGTAAATATTGAACACCTGCAAAAAATGCACAAACAATATACACCGAACTTACAATTCGCTTTTACAGCACAGTCAATGTATTACAGCCTCAGAGTTAATTCATAGTGATAAATAGCTGTTCGCAACAATTAGAGATCTGTTATTTGAACTGTTCTGAATAAGATATGCACAGTCTCGTTTCTCAGGCGGTTTGTTTCTCAAAGGCAAGCTCGTTTCCGTTTCATTGGCCGGTTCCTTGCGAGTTCGATCGAACATGTCGCTACTCGAAAATATGCGTCGATACAAAATTTAAACGCACAGCGTAAGAAAAGGAACGTGATGTATCTACCATGGACCAATGCCAAACGGTTTACATATGTACATGCATACTTCGTACGCCATACGTGCAAGAGCGTTATATTTGCGTTTATCCGATGCACCTGTACAAAGAGGCGCAACACGGAACATTTGATATTTTTCTTTTGCGCAAAAACACGTTTTTCGTTATACACGAACGAATCCACGTACAGCTGCCCATAGTGCCTATGTATAGCAACCAGCCCTTTTTTTCTTCTTGACGTCGAATAAATGGTAATTGCGAGATACATGTATGTATAGCGTCGAACGTGCCTGTCGGTATTACGCAAGATCACTTTCAATTTTATTATTCCTATATTTGAAACTGCTCTCCGCGTTGCGTTTATAATTTCAGGGAAACGTCGTTTTTCTGCGACGAAAGGTTTCAAAGAGCTAACCAGTAAAAAATGTTCGTCATCCTTGCGAGATAGAAATACTCCCTGCGCGGTAGTCGTTGGCTCTTGGAAGGCACAAATAGCAAAAGCACCGATATACGGTTAACAGCGAAATATTTAATAGCTTTACAGTAATCTTTTATAGTATCTGTCAGAATCGTGAAATTTGTGGCTAGACAAAGCTAACGCCGCGAAAGTAATTCGTAAAACAGTTACGCAATAATAATGCGCTATGCTGAAGCTGAAGTTAATTTCTTTACTTTTAGATGCTTATCCTCGAGGGATAGTCGTATGTAATATTAGACGGCACGGAATGTTTCGCTAGCAGCGGCGTTCTGATGTGATTTTTATACAGCGAATAAAGAAACGCTTTTTCGAGCATTTTTGCGAAACCGTAAAGTTATACAAGCAGCGTATAGGAATTCCAAAAATTTATTCCGAATTAAATTATACATTCACGATAATGTGCTATTTAAAGTTTTACGTTGCGCTGGCCAACTGAATTCATCGGGAATGTGAAATAATTACTGAGCGAGATAATTAATTTTTAACACCGAAACTGTATATTGTTTGAGCTGTAACGTAAACTAGATTTTCAGCTTTTTTACGGTTCAACAAATTATGGTATGTAAAGTGTACAGGAAAGTGCTGAGAATATTGGTTTGTATCGTTGATTTTTCAACACATTGTAATAATCGTCCTAGGCAGAAAATTTTCTCAGTAATTCGCGTTGAAAGATTTTCATCTTTAAATTAGATTGCAGTGGGTTAAATAAATGCGGGGTCCTATTGTAACCCGAGTTCCACTAACATAAATCTGCGCGGGTACGCGTTTAATGTATTGTCAGCTAGATAACGAAATTTGTCCATACACTGGCAAGATAACACGTAAAATATCGTATTTTATCAAAGTTTCCCTAAATTAATGAAAGCCATATTTTTTCCATTTCTAATGAAACGAGAGCTTCTCAGATATACAAACGTCTCGTCGTCAATGAAATTTGAATTCAAGATTATCCTATTCCATTGCAAATATTAATTCAACTCCACTGAAAATATTAACACTTGTACAAAAATCAACAAAAGAAACACAAAAACGAATTTCCTCGCGACTACAAATCCTCGATAAAACTAAAAAGAAAAATTACATACACGCCGTTGTAATTTGTAGGAAAGACTTAAAGATACAACTCAACCTGTTTTCACAAATTCGCCTGCATTTCGAACGCGAAAACAATTTTTAGAACACAAATGACCCCACTACTGTCTGATATTCTCTCGCCCCTTTCATCTCACCCTCTGAATCTTTTTTAATTATCTGATTTCGTGCTCCTATACTTGACCCCACACGTTTTCAATATCATTATTAAATAAATAATAGTAACTATTAAATACAAACGCGTATACTGCCAAGTTCGTATTAAAATCTAACCAGAAGTAAGTTCCTAGTATCGCGAAGAGATTTGAACAAGAGATTGTCCGTTTAACAAGCACATGCCCCGTTCGAGTAATAGAATAGTGAACCAGTAGAACATTTTGATAATGGCGGTGCGGCTAATGAAAATCCTACGCTATTTTAAATCTCCGCCGCTGTTTAAATATCCATACCGAAAAGTAATCCGACGTGAAAATGTAACGGTAATTCAACGTCGAAATCCCTTATTCCAGCGACCATCGGCGTATTTTGGGCGGGGAGAATTACACAGGCGAATTATATTTCGGGGCCATTCACCAACCTGGCAAACGTTTCGACGTCGTAAAGGTAGGTTCGATTAGCTCCGGCAATTACCGTAAACATTCTTCTAGCTTCGCCCACGTACCTGGGCAGGGATACTATAATACCGATATTGCCCAAATAAAAACCGGCCGGCCAGGTAAATAGGGAAATGGGAAAGTCGCCGTGCAAAAGGGATTGCAGACAATTACTTATATTGCCGCCTATACGGGGTTCGTTGGTATTAAAAGCCGACGTCGGACATAAAACATGTACCCAGGATATTCGCACGTGCTTCCTGAATATTTCAATGCTATCGAAAGTTATTTTTACGGAACGAATTAAGCGTGTAATTTTATCTTTCGCGCGGGCTTGCTAGACAGACGTGCATCACGTGTGAATGAATGAACAGAATGTAGAATAGAATTAGCACCGCATTAATTTGCATCACAATAGACAAATCGACGGGGACATTTTATTATTTATGTAGCGACATGTAAGTACTATTGTATTCGCTAGGAACTTGGTGGTACATGCCTGATGGCAACAGTAATTTTTAATTTGTCAGATAAATTCTGCGGGAGACATTGAGATTTTATAATTTCATACTTTTGAACTTCATATATTGTGAACGTTGGATTTGGTCATTTTAAAGTATAGCAGAACTATGTAAATCTTGTTTTTAGTATCAGCATCACTGTCTCTTAAATAGAATTACCTATAATTAGTGGCATAAGATAAACCATCGAAAATAGATACTTCTATTCACCAAATTTGCCGTACTTTTATTGATACTTTGATTTTTATTCATGGATAACAAGTTTCCAAACCGGAGTTTCATTTGTTGTATCAGTAATTATATCTAACTTCGATTTTTGTAATAAGTAAAGGTTTCCTATGGTTATTTAACAGAGTTTGAGAAACGTCATGAAGTTGTACGAAAATTACAATATTTCAAAGGCACGTGCATCAATCAAGAAATATCAGGAACTCTTATGTAGGTCAATGGTCCACGGAAATATGAAAGTATGTCTTACACCAGTAAAATAATCGCGATGCCATCAAGAAAGGCTCTTTCAAAGAAACCGATCTTTTACGGTTAAATCGCGCGAAGTCTAAATCGCTTTAAAATAAATAATATTCCTCTAACATTTATCAAATTATTCACGAAGCAATGCACAAAAGAAAGTCGTTCAAATCACAGTTATGCTATAAGTATTACAATTGCAGCACGCGGCTATGCAATAATTAAAAGAAACAAGCCTGAAACGAAATGTTAAATCTTTCCAGCTTTGTCATTTAAAGGTACGTACTCCATATGGGCATAGAACATTAAATTGTAAATTAAGTATCCACGTGTAAGTATGTCTGTGCTTCATTGCACAAAACAGTGGAAATATCGCAGTGTACGAGTACGATTAAAAAATGTTCCTTGAACGTAAAGGCGTTCGGGGAAGGAATATAATATTCCGTTACAGCCTCTACCTGAGGCACAGGTATCCAAAAATCTGAAAGACGACGCACTCTATTGTGTTCGAAGGGAAGGCTTAACCTCTCCCGAGGTAAGGATTTAGTTTCCGTCAGTGGGCCACATACCGTTTCCTTCCACGTTTACGACGCTAATTGTTTCAATATTTTATCGGAACTACGGCGAAAAGTTATTCGGGCTCGTGAAGAAACCGTATGCTTATGTACCCTTTAGTGGCTGAAGAAACGTAGAGTTCTGCAAATTGCATAAATTCTCTTTGTTCCATTCAAACGCGAGATAAAAAGTAAACGAGGGGGTCTTATGAACTACAGTTCTCCCTTTTTAATAAAACCCTGCTCTGATATATTCGCGTAGTTTTAAATTATGCGGGGTAATTTAATTATTGTACCTGTATAAAAGATTGGATCCAACTTCCTTTATGCCTGTAATATTATACATGTATAAAATTCTTAATGCACTGTCGCCACGATTGCTTAGTTGTTTCTGATAATTTGTCAGAAGAGAGTTGTAAATAAAAAAACGTTCATTTTCAAGGAGGAATAAACTGTGAGTCTAACAATTTTAAAATGTCTTTTCTTGCCAGAAAAAAATTCAAATCATTCTGTCCTCTTTTTATGCAGCTTTTATTCCTCAGCGTTTCGGGGGAGATCAAAACAGAGATGATGTAAAACGTTCGTTTTTATTGATATTTGCCTCGAGTAACACATTCCAACTGTGTGGGAACATGATTTTCGTGATTATTTACTACAGATATGAAATATATTCGCATTATTACGATCGCGTGTAAGTTTGTACACCGATTTCACATGTGCCTGAAGAATTACGAAAATACGCCTCTGTAAAGTATTCGAAATATGCCTCTGAAGTCAGATAATAATAAAAAATCAACTTTGTGCATTATCATTTCGTTTCTCCTGACCTCGTCCACCAGGCTAGGGTAAAAAAAAACGATTCGGTAAAATGATTTTGGGTCTCTGGTCGCAAGAAAAGCAATTTAATATAAATGTTTGCAACTTATTCCGTGTTGAATATAGGTAAACTTTTGTTTAGAACTTCTGTTTTAACAAATCATCGGAACCAATCGGAATCAAAATTCGTTCGAACTGAAACGAACTCGTAGCACGGCAAATTCAATCTGCCGACAGTATCAATTTTGTTAAACGAAATTGTTATTCGCTCCTGCTGCTTTTACAAGCTTTCAAATGTACGAAAGCATTTTCTTTTGCTTCTATTTCTAGAAGATTTTGTATACAATTCGATCATCTAATTTTGGTACACCCGATATATATATATATATATATCAAGTGTACCAGAATTAAGTGATCGAATTGTATATATATATATATATTATGATCGGCTTAAGTACACGCTTGCAATCATGTCTTGAAGTATTGGAGATACAAAAAAGTTGTCGATGCTGAAGTGGTTTAATTTCAAGAGAGAAATATAATATCGGGCTTGAATTTTTTGCGAGATTATTACTTGTGAAGATTTCAATGCCATTATTTTCATTGTAACCCCATAAGTTTATAATTATCCTTGTATTATGTGTTTCAAGATACACTTATTGAAGAAAACGAATTGTATATTTACCAATCGCTTAGTGGAGCACCTTCAACGCAATTTAAATTGTTGCAGATAATCATTTTGAAAGTATATTAATATATTTAATAAAATGCTGCAAAGTGTATATAAGCTAACAACACTGTATTATAAACAGAGCTTAGATTTATCGGGATTGAGACTAGTACCACTGTGTAAACGGGATATTTGCGTTGAAGTATTTCAGCTGATTATTTCATTACCCCAAATACGTAATTATTGCTTTAAAAAGTAATTTCCCCGAACAAAATAAAATAATTTTATTTTAAAAACGTAGTAATAGCGACGTAGAATAATAATGTCACAGCGAAAAGTTCAAAAAATTCTAAAATGTTAACATTATATTTCCCTTTCTAAATTAAATTTTATCTCAACTATTTCTTGTATCTACGTATACTTTAAAAAAATATACTGATCTGTACGTGCTTAAACGGGGCATACAGTATATAAAATAATTTTACGCACAATTTACATAACTTCAGCAGAGCCAGCATATTAATAGCAGCCACGTGTAAGTTTTACAACATATATATATAAACAGTAGTTAAACGTTGATACTCGATAATCGATTATTAATACACGTAACATGTCGTACAGGGAACTGCTTTTATATCGCTCTGAGGTCGTATAAAAGTGGTAGTAAAATAATAGAAATAGTATGCAAAAAAAGTGCATGCTCGATAGAGTCAGTTGTTAATAATATATAATAATATGCTTTGTGCTTTTTGTCACTTCGTGGTTTGTCGTTGAAACAGGACATAAAAATTCGACTGGTGTATCGAATAAATGTGTTTTTCATCCTGCTGTACCTTACAGGAAAACAATATTATATCCACGGACTATAATTAAACACCCTAATTAAAAGTATGAAAGACAATTATAATTTCCAAGCACGAATGTCGAAGAAAAACCTTAATCGGGAAAACATCGGGCAAATATTAAAATACTAATTAATTCTAATGGTAATATCGAGACAATGAAAAACTTAATGTTAGGCTTCGAATCCTTTTGCGACTATTTCTATAAATTATTAAAATTTGTACAAGGTAAACATTTTGAATAAAGTAATATAATATGTAAAATTCGGTAGAGACACCGTTTTGTACGTTATTTGTCTCTATTATCTGGCACTTAGAACGCAGAATACAATATACTGTACACTTGCTTTAGGTTTGTAGGAAATTATGAGTATACTGCTCCCGTGATTGCTATTAAAATTTGTACTGCATCACTAATACCGACATAATTGACTTTAACATCGAATACATTAGCATCCTGTATACAGTTCATTTATGTGAATTCCCTTTTATCATTAGGAGTTCAAATGGAGCACCCCCCCTTCACAAATGATGCTTTTTAAAGTTATATCGTAAGAAATGTGTTTAGCAATTTATCCACGTAATTTATTCAGCGTAAAAAATTGCTTTACCACGGAAGTAATAACGTTTACATGGAAAACGTGAAATTTGTTGTTATTTGAAACCGGGCAAATGCCGGCTCTATTTATGCCGTGGTACATAATGTATGTGCAATCTTTTCACAATTAGTTTTTGCATTGTCCCGATATATCGATCCATTAGCATTCTTAATGCGTATTCAATATTAAATGGATCTCCCTACGATATAAAATTTCCATGCATTCGTGTATGGACGTTGGTACACATTTTCGTAATACGTAAATCTGCTACCACACTTTCGTGTACATATACATATGCATATCTACACAACGCATCGATTTGCCACGATTTCGTAATGCATATTGCGTTAAAGCAATAAATTCGATATTTGTACATCCTGGAAAAAAGTATCTGTTGCAAATTAGATTCTATATTTGTTTAGAATAAATACATCAATGGAATATTGGAGTTATTTACTTATAGCGTAGAAATACTTGGTTAGCTTCCATGGAGCAGAATCTGAATTGGAGCAACGACATAACCTATGTACTAACTGTGCGACTAAAATGTATCGGAGCACTTTATTTACCAAAACGATCGCGCTTCGTGAATAACGAGAGTCTTATCTGTGATCCATCATCGATCTTGAAACGTAAAAGCAGTGGTTAAAGTACTTTTCGATTAGTACACTATAACTGTCGATGCACGTCACATCTAGCTTTCTGTGACGAAAGCAGACGGCTCAGAAATGTAATTCGATAAATGGAAAGAATTTGTAGGTTAGCTGAAAAATATTTCGGAGCATCTCGTATCTAGAATCCAGCTATCACGTATAAATTTAATCATTTTTTAACAAATTGAACGCAAATATGTAGTAGAACGTTCAAGTTTTATGCAAGCATTAAATTCTCAAATTTGATCAATATAAAAACCATAGAGTAAAACTCGAATCACTTGTGCAAATGTGTCAGTAATTTTTAATACGTAATTGCAAATGGAACGTATTGCACTGGACTCGCAGAAACAGTAATATTCTCATTTCAGATATTATGAACACGTTAAATATAGACAATAGCGTCCGTGTACAGTTGCTACTGTACGACAAAGAAAAGAATTGTGTATATTCTCTTTCCTGCAAAGAAAAAAAAAACGTGGCCGCGATAACGTGTTATGAGTACAAGTAAAAGAAACGAATAAGTATATATAAAATATCACGTATACATCTCTACAGGGCTACATATAACCTCATATTACGCACACACAACAAGCATGGTGACGTTTGCGTATTACAAACATGTCTACCGTACATTGATTATATTCCCACCATTTTATGTGTAATCAACTTCGTATATTTCCAATGTAATGGGCGAGCGTAGTATGTATAATAAAAAATATAAACGGGAGGCCACGTCGAAAAATTTCAGAGACCAACGGGAGGATTGCATCGTAAATGTACAAACGCAGCAATACTCGATGAAGGAAAGAAAAAAAATGGTAGGTATCGTTTTGGCGCCTTGCACACAGCGTACATCCCGTCGCCGATATGGCGCACACAGCAAAAACAGACGCTTACGCGTAAACATGCTGTACATGGTGCTCCTACTTTCCCCCCTCCCATTTAACACCCACCAGCTCAATTACTAAAAACAACGTAAATCAACGTATGCTAACCGCGGTGGATACGTCGTAAAAGAGAGAACCAAAAATAAAAGGGAAGAAATATTTCCAAGCCAAACGGAGCATAAATAATGTCCAACTGTCGGTTACGTGCATACCAGAGCTCCGAATGCCTGGAGAATTGTAGGCGAGCGGGAAATCGAACGCATCGCGATATATCGTGAATTACGCCATAGATAACGAACTGATGACTAAAAGTCCCTCCTATTTATCACAGGTTTTCTAACTGCGCGACGCTCACCGCCGTAATCTACACGTCAAGTGGCAAATTATTCGTTATAAAACCATGACGGGCGCTATAGTGCAAGATCCCATATATGCCAATGCATGGCGCAAGTAGCCAAACAGAGGCCGATCGTACGCGGGCTATATAGCCTTGACGGTTGATTTATGACGAAACACCCGTAATACAAACCACACCGACGTTTCACGCTCCAAATTTAGAGTATCTGTGTTTTCACAGTAGTGAAAACTGTCACGCGATATTTCTTCACGTAATCAGCACATAACGATAACAAGGCACACCAGAACATTCTTGCTAAACACATCTCCGGGCAGCCATTTGCTATGACGGTTGTGTAGAAATAAAAGGTATATGCACGATACGCAGCACAGTAGCACTTCATCGAATATTTGCTCGTATCACGATTATCATACGGCGGTGGTAGCCCATTGATCAATTGTTAGTCGCTGAAATCTGTCAACGCTTGGAAAGAAAAATATTTGGATTTTTCTTACCTGGACGGTCCTCTACAGCTAAAAGGATTCTCAGCTTCGAATATCGCGACCCCACGCCACTTGTGCGGCATATGAAAGTGCATGGAGAAAATCTCTATTACCATTGGCTTATTTCAGATAAGCCGCAAAAAGTAAGCCAATCAGCGTCAACCTTTTATGTTTTGAAGCGTTTCTTTTTACCCCCCCAATAAAATGTCTGCTGGTGGAAAGGGCGGGAAAAATTGTGCGTGGAAAATCGTTTACGGCGTATCGTTGATTCTCTGTTAAATAATGTACAGTTTATCTAACCGGACAAACGTATGTTTTAGCAATGAAGCTCGCCCTCTGTTTTCAACACGAACGGCGATCCCTTTTCCTAGATAAATCATTTATATGATTAAGGTTATGGTTTATTATTATTATAGATGGCGTTAGGTGCCGCAAGCTGAATGTTAAGGCGCAAATTACAGTACCGCCAACGTGACGCAACCATTACCCGAAATATTTCCTGTCAATAAAGCAAATAAATATATTCCGTTGTAGAAATTCATAGAATTGTTGAAGAATTTTAACATAATCAACGCTGCCTTTTTATTCAATTATGTAATCTATGATATGCGTATTTAATTTGTAAGATAATTCGTGTTTGAATATGTCTTTTGACTAAAAGATAATTAGTAACTTACAGAATGGTGTATTATATTCACATTTGTTAAATTGAAAGTACTTAAAAGTTTCGTAAATATATTGATACAAATTTCATGAATAAATTTGTCGATTGGTATGCTACAATAACAATAACTTCTAATACATATAATTTATATAAAATAGTCAATCTAATAACTAAATTACATTACACATTCGGTAAATATATTTTATGCTGAATATATGTATTCAAAAACTTAATTAATATGTACTAATTTTTCGTAACCTACAATTATCATAATCCTCGAAATAGTAAGTTAATAATTTTATTCGTTCGTCCACCCACACATGTTTTAAATTATCAAATTTCTAATTCTTATACGATAGAACAACATCTCCTATTGGTCTCGCATATGTATTAAACACACAACATACGAATAAGAAGAAACTAGAAGCCTTACGGAGTCTTATGATTACAAATGATTAATATTAATTATTCTACTTACAATTTATTCATAACTGCACAATTATACATACAACTTATTAATACGAATCATATACTCGAATAATCGTACTCCTTCTGTTTACGTTCGGCTAAAAAATAAGGTAAGTAAAAACTTAATATACCTATAATAAAGAAGAAAAAATGAAAACTCTACTGAAAGAATATAACGCAATACAACAAATTTGATAAATTATAAAGAACGGTCTCGGTATAAAACTATTTAATCATCTTTGGATAATAATAGCTATGGTTGGTGGGACTGAATGTCCCTACTACGCAGGAATTTCTCAAAGTTGGACCGTGTCGCGTATTGCGTATGTGCGCATACATATGTACACTTATATACTTCGGCGCAGCATCGTGTGAATCGATGTAGTTGTGTAAATAACAAAACGCGGTGATGTCGGGTGAGGTGTTATGCCAGAGAGCTTCGAAGAAATCTGTAAAAACAGAAGCGTATTGCCAGGAAATAGAGTCGAACGTTCGCATTCTGCCGAGATCCATGAGATAGCTGCTACCACGGACGCGTAAAGATAATTCGTTACATTAAATTGTTCGGGAGAAAGAAAGTGAAACGTTATACGGCACCGTTTAGCGTCGAAGTGTTCGTAATACGCAAACTCTGCTATTTAAATTATCGATTCGTGTGCTTGAATCTTCGCATTAAACAACGGATTAAACGCCGCGCTGTAAAAGCCCTTTTTGCCCGGCGAGGAGCAGTGATGAGTTCCGTTGATTAACTGGTGAATAACAAATGAAACCCGACGGGAAATTATGAACGCGAAAAGCAGACATCGCCGAGTGCATTTTACACTGGGACACGCCGTTTTTTGACGCAAACAGATACGTCGTGACATTTCGAGGTTGTTAAAGTTCTACCATACTCTTCATATCAATTTAGTTGATGTTAAGAATAAAAAAAAAATGAATGGATTCAGTACCGGTGAAGAAGATTCCAGAGGAGCTGCTGATCAAATTTGTTGCCTTCTAGATGAGGGTGAACGATGTACTCGGCCAGCTGGCAACGCTTCTTACAGCAAACGTATTCAAAAAACCGTAACTCAGCGGCGATTGAAACTTAATCTCGATCAAGTGGTAAGATTAATAACCGTAAACGGTCACGCTAAATATTATTCACTGGCTCCATTGTGTGTTTATCCTGCAGTCGTCCGATCTGTCATGTGATTTCAAATATCGCGCACTGCAGATAAAAACTCGAATCATTATTTATGTAGACTGCAATGGAACTTTGGTATTCATAGCGATCAGATTATCATGGATGATTAAAGTCAGTGAGTAATGAACAAGGTCGTTGAAGTACAAGACGTGTATTCGTTGAGTTTTGGCAATATGTATAATTGTATGTATAATTGACTATCATTAGTGTCTCGTTACAACGACGATGTTTCTCAACACCCTGTATGGCCTATAAAAGTTACAACAAAAATATAGGTTATCATCTTCACACTTATATGTTTTATAAGGAATTTGAAGATTTGTTGGATGTCCATGTTACTGAACGCAGAAACTTATGCTTATACTAAAGTGACCAGATATTTTCTGTTCCAATGCGGGACAAGCTTGTGATCAAAATTTGCAGAGCAATTGATTAATTCTTTAATAATAAATCAACCAATTCAAAACCTATTTAAGAAAGATATTTCAAGATGTTTAACTATTAATAATTTGTAATTATATATATAATGCTCTAAATGTCCGTATTTCTGCTCACGAAAAATAGCGATGTATGTATTACCCTAAGCTCGTGCAACACTCGCGTAAATGTTTAAATAATTTAGAATTATTTTGTTGCAACTATGGTACAAACGTAACGTATATAATAATAAGAAAAATATGAAATGAGTAGAAATGGAGACATGAGCAGAAATGGGGACATTCACCTTACGTTGATCTTTGTAAATATTGAAAACAGATTAGTTAAAATAATATAACAGTTCTACATGCGCTTCAGTTTTTATCGTTTGCAATCCTATTGGACATTCTCCAAGCACATTAGCTAGCCAGATTGCCACACGTGCCCCTTAATTTCTATTTACAGGGTAATACTATCGATTTTTCTAAAAAAGATGCATCGTACAAACATTTCCATTCTATTTTTATCCTAATTTTTTTACAACGAATTGTCTCCTATTTGGCTGCGTATGAACTCCACCTTGCTCTGTCTGCGCATCGTTTTTGTGTTCTCTTTTCTTTCTAATAATCCATGAATAGTCGAACTTTCAAAGAAACTTTCTGAATACCAAGGTTTGAATATGTATGATTAAATGGGTATGTCTCACATCATGCTATATCTGATTTCTCAATAGGCACGTCATATATACATTTGTGATTATCATAAACAAGTAATACAATGTGCAAGATCCAAGCAACAGCAGCAACGCAGGCGCAAGGATTCGGAAGAAGATTCCGGAGAGACAGACAATGATCTCCCAGAGGTCGATCTTTTCCAACTACAAGTCGGTACATTAAGGCGGTACAAGAGGCATTATAAAGTTTCTACGCGTCCAGGTTTAAATAAAGCTCAGTTAGCGGATGTACGTGTAATTGCATTTTTTTTTACTTTTAATAACGTTCAGCTCGAACTAAAACAATATATAGATTTCACGAATACATGAATATACTATTTATGATTGTGTTTATTGTTTGTTTCAGACTCTAATGAAGCATTTTAAAACCATCCCCGTAGTCGAAAAGGAAGCATTAAGTTTCTTTATTTACACGGTAAAAACTAATGCGAATAAATTGGATCAGAAGAATGGTTTAAGTAACGATACTACATAGTCTAGGTTTTACTTCACGAGTTTTGTTATTGTAATATTTTACTAGTGATATCAAAAGCAACTGAATGGATTTTTACTTGTTAATAGGCATAGGTATTTTATAAGATCTATGTATAAAACACACTTAAAAATATATGAATGACACTACATTTTAAAGCATCGTTTACTTACCCCGTATCTTAATCTATAATTTCATAAAGAGGATAATCAAATCCTTTCACACAATTGCGTTCTCGTTTTTGATGGTATTATTTATTAATTTACAATTCATTGCATTATATCTTTTGAGTCGAGCATTTCAGTGGTTTCTTCTTCGCTATCTCCGCTTAGTTCTAAAATGGGAAGAGTTCAGCAATGTTCCATATTTTCCACATTAAACGAATAAAATAAATGAAAACCGATTATGATAAATACCTATATTTTCTATCACTTTCTTCTCTTTCCTTACTTCAGCTGTAATCTCAATGTCAGTTTTTCCTTCTTCTTCTGAGGATTCTGATACATTCCATGTATTAGGTCCACCGTCACCAACCGATACACTCTGTAGAAATAATTTGCAAAATGTAACTCTAAATTGTATCTACCTCATTTCGTTTTTAACCTGCCGGCGGGCGCGCCTAAAAGTTTTACACGAGCGGTCGCGTCGTGTAATCCGTACACAGGGGTCCGTTTTGGCTGAAAAACCGTTTTACTGTGATGTATTGTACCCAGCACCCCTATGTATTTTTCCAGCAGACATTTTTGCATCATGCTACGTACTTGTCAGGTTGAAATTCAGTTTGGAAGTGTCTCTGATTGAATAAAAACGAAAGTATGCCGCGTGGATGGCACCACCTATTCTCATGAAATTTGAGGGGTGGTTTCACCCCCTGAACATGCAAACAGGTCAAAATAAGAAGACACCTGTTTCTTATTTTCTGTCCTTTAAAACATATGCAAAAATCAAAGCAATCGGAGGCGGACACTTTGGAAACTTGTGAATACACGGGCGCGCTCGCCGGCGGGTTAATTAAACGGATACTTACTGTATCCATTATTAATTCGGCAGAACCTTCTCCAGATTTTATAATTCTGCACTTGGTACTTTCATCCTCTTCCTTGCAAACATCTGCACAAGTTTTACAAACGGGTGATAAATGTTAAATAACGTGAGCTAATAAATATTAAAACCTGATAATTTCTACACAATATTTACAATCGGATTCCATTTCTTCCAGTTTGCCCCATTTGCGTAGCTTAATACTGATACAGTCGCTGTTCATTGTAGTCAATTTTTTCATTGTTATACATTCTTTAAAACGAATTGTACTGCGGTTATCTTTTTTATACCTGCGGGTGTGTACAAAAACTTTCAGAATTATGCAATTCAGACGCGCATACTTAAAACGATTAGAAAACAATTAACTGGTATATATTTCACCTTGCTTCTACGTCACGGGCTACTGCTTCCTTAATTTGTTGTATCAATTCAGCAGCGTAGTTCGCTGCGTAACTAGACACTGCCGATATTACGTCCTGCACTGTCATGGTTTTCATCAAATAATTAAAATGCAAGCTACAAACTTCTCTATAGGAATTTATACCGAACGTGAGTTGAGCTACGCCGACTCTTTCTTCTAGGTATGTGGGATCCAGAATGGTGTTTCCACTAAAGAGATAACATGTTATTAGGAAATTGCTGCTTCCCTAGTTTCACAATTTCCAAACACTGACCTTTCGTATGTTATAAAAGACACGCAAACCGGATAATGATACAACGTTAAGGGCAAAGGATCTTTCTCGGAAAAAGGATGAATAATAATATCTTCGCCAGTGGAAGTTACATCTGGCCTATGAAAATGTGAAAGAGCTGCTAGTGTGGCAATGGACGCACAGTCGATTAAATTTCCATCGTGATTAATAATATTAACGTCAACTCTTAAATTCCATACCTGCATAAAATTTTTACTATATTCAAAAATATATAACTTGTTCAATTCTACGCAAAGTTTTTCACATTTGTGATTTGTAGGAATATCTATAGATCAGTGACGGATTTAACAGGGCGGCTGATGAGCAGTTGCCGCCTAGGCCCCTGCACAGAAGGCTTTTGCAGGGCCTCATGACCAAAAACAAAAATTATGATTAGGTGTAGGTATCCAAACACTATATTTTTTTCTCGTACTACTGCACTTGGCCCGTTTTTAGTAAACTACCTGTTCATTTCCCCTCAAAAATGGGCCCCTCAGAATGTTTGCCACGTGGGCCTTTTTTCTTAAATCCGCCACAGCTATAGACCCTCTTTGCCTATTTGCATTCTAACAATTACAAGAGTCGTAACATTTCCAATACTTAGGTAATTGCTGACCTGTTTATCAGCTACGATACACAGAGATTCCAAATCTATACACTTTGAATCTTTGAAACATTTTTCCAATTGCCTACTAATCAATATCGAGGACTCGGACTGTCTACCGCCGTCAAAATGTTGCGCAGCCATAGGATTAAGCTCGACATTTATATGCAGTATTCCTTCGTTGGGACGAGAGGTCTTAGGTTGTTGAATATCACACGTTACTTGCGCAACAGCCCTATAATATAATTACCATTTCGGTAAATTACTAATTTAAGTAAAATTAGTAAATTCGTAAGTTCGAGAATACCTTGTTTGGCCCAACAAGACCATGCAATTACCCCAATTCGATCCGAAATAAATTTTTACAGGTCGTGCTTCCAATAAGTTCCTGCCATCCAGTCGCTAAAAAATGTTTAATAGTTTGAGTATATCCAAGCATATACGCTCGTTTAAATATACAAATAAGGCAACAATAAAATCCTACCGTTCCTCTTTCCACTGCTTTATTTACGAAATTTCTTTCGCAATTTGACAATAATGATTCCTTCATGATTTTGTATATTTATGTATACTGTAAACACGTGGGTAATCAAGAGATAAAAATGTTTGAAGTAAGTATAACCTTCTATTCAGGCGACAGTGTAACTAGCCTATATTACGTTACACTGATATCTATGACTAGTAATTTGTAATTGTATAAATCAGTTGTTCCTTCATTTATAATTTAAACGTGGAATAATTAGTATTGTGTATTGTTCCTGAACGATTTCTGATATCGATAGTTGACAAGAAAATATCAATTCTTTAATCGATATTTTATGTACTGCAGAATCGATCACATTACGCTACATAGAATAATCTAAATTTTTTAAGTGTTTCGGATTAATACATACTAATATTAAAACATGTTAAAAATTTATTGACAAGCGTCTTGCTAAAAAATGCTCATTTACATGTAACCAAATAAAGGTATAAGACTAGATTTACATGTAACAGATTTATTGTTTCCGAAAGAAGCATAACATCGAAGTAACAAATACGTTCGACAAGTTTCTCACATCGTTCTCAATTATTACGAACGCGAGTAAACTCAATTATCCTGTATTGTATACATCCAATTTATCACTTTATTATCGTATTTGCAATTTTATTTCAATCAATAGGCTTCCGTCCGATATCAAACCCTCGACCTGTGAATTTCCCTTAATATTATCTTCATTTGGCAAACATTTTTCCAGAATCTCAACAATCTTACCGTCATCTTAACAATAGGACTCATAGAAACAGAACAAAGTGCTTAATAACTAAACGAGCATTTTTGAACATCATAAAAATAAAGTCCATTTTAAAAACACATCAAGCCAATTCGCGTGTGCGCGCGCGCGCCCGCGAGTCCATTCATGCACGTATATGCAAGCCTACACAAGTGGCCGTGTACCCGGTCATATCTGCTTCAATCAGCTTGGTTTATACGATCTGTTTTTTAACGCCGAGTCCTGTCGTCGATAATCCGTGCTCTATGCCTCGATATCTAACGAGCATCACGAGCATCGTAACCAGTGAATAGCCGGAATTTCAAGATACCTGGAGTGAAGCGTCTAGCAAAACATTCAATTGCCCGCGTTTAAGTATCAGTGCGTGTCCCGTGTGTAATGCAGATCACGGTAGTGTGATATGTACAGATAGATGCGTATAGATACAACCAGATACGACCGATCTGCGGAGTCAATGCTTAATAAATTACGTTTCGCGTTGCTCGCAGCCGTTTTCCATCAACTCGCATTTGCAACGTTTGCGATCACTGCTGGTAAGACTTTATTACCGTCCGCTGCATATTAGATTTAGTTTCATCCGGTTCGCCACTCTTCGAGTCCTCCGAGCGGTGCATCTAGAGATAGCTTTTACATTGTGTTGTTGTGTAGCGCCGATTGCCTTTGTACGTCATCTGTAGGTAAATATCTGTTACATTCGCCCCTTACTTTCATTACTCTCGTATCTCTGTTATATTCGCACGCTTCAACTATTTCTCTCTTCTTTATTCCTACTAATTCGTCTGGCTTTAATATATTTCCCTTCGATATCCCTCTTTTCGGGAAAGTATGCGACACGGTCAGCATACCTTTTTTTCCCCCAACTTGTATCGTAACGAAGGAGTTGGTTGTTTTCCCGATGCTTTTCGTTTCGGTTTCGCGAAACTATTATCATTGAGCGCATGTATGTTTAAAAGCCACTACTATCGTACGCGACGCGTAAATGAAATTGCGCTTGATAGGATTTAGAACAGTGATATTTGTGTGTGTGCTTGCGGTGTGGAAAAATGTTGTAAAGGATTATTTGATTAATTCGATGAATTCGGTATAAGTTGCTATATAGGTGATATTAATAAATAGATACAGATAAAAGGCTGTTATATTTTTCTAATGGTAATTCTATGACATTGATAGCTGATGTAGGAAAGAATAGGAGAAAGTATGCTACACATTTCTGTTTATAATGTAAGCAAATTATTCTTGTGTTAGAAAATCTTCAGTTCCCTAATTTTTCTTCTACAGAACGTGTGGAAATTATTCATAATGTTTTATTGAGGTCATGACAAGAGACTTTTGTATATTTTATATAAACCTTTGTGGTGAGTTTCGTTTCATATTCCATGGCTGTTATAGAATTAGACACAACTTACAAATCATATATAAAAAATGTGGAACTGATATAGATGAACCAGAAAATTAATGATTTCGCATGAAAAAATAAACTGAAAGAGTGTCGATGAAGTATGTATGCATTTGTTACAAATTCTCTTATAAATTATATTTATGCTCCTATCTTCTTCTGCAGTCGCTAATTAAACATATATGCAATAAGGTGTTTGCTTTTGAATAATTTTATTTTCATGGAACGAGAATCGCTGGAACTTTTCTTTATTCTGTCCCGTGCGCAGAGGCACAGTTGTCGTACGAGTAGTATAAAAATTGTATTTGGATAATAACGATGTTGATAGAACGATAAAGACCGCGAGTTCGTATCAATAAAAGGAAGCTAATAATTCTGATACAGAAGACGTCGATGTTAGCGATATTCGTAAATATAAACACCGGCGGAGGTAGTTCTTCGAGGTCTGTTGACTCGCGCTGCCAAGTGCGAGTGCACTTAAAAAATATCTGAAGCCGTTTACCTCAAGAACGAAGCCTCGTATAATAAAACTTTATTCTACATTCGGAATTTCTTTTTTCATGTAGTCATCAATTTCTTGGTTTTGCCGTCAGTTACGATAGATTATACGCTTATAGATTTATGTTTTAAATACTCGAGAATGTTGCCTCTTTATTAAATTCTGTTTATTTGCGAAATATCGCGACGGAGTAGAATAATCCCCAAGATTTGGCGAGTGTCTAATAAAACAAAACCAATAAATATGTTATGTATAGATTTCTACAAGTTCGAAAAGATTATTGTTACCTTGAGCAAAGAGTTATAGACACAAGCTTTTTATAACCATGGAATCGTCTGACAGGAAGAATGTTTATCTTACAAAGACTGGTGATAATTCTTTAAATTCTGGAATGAGAGACACAATGATTGTCGGTCAAACAAATATGACGCCAGGTAAAATCTTAGTATGCTTCAATAGATTTACGCGAAAGATGCGCCAAGTCGCATTATTCGATACAACTGACATATAAAAGTACGATACCGGTAAATGTAAATAGAGGAGAGTTGTATTAATTTGTGGATCCATAAACAACCGATCGCTTCACTTATAGAGTGTGGCGGAGAGTCGGTGATGAAGCCTGGAAACGTGTCCAACGTTTCGAACAATCAAGCAAAATGGTCGAACATGCAAAGCAAAAATTTTATTATAAACGCAGTACCGGTGAAGAACGAGGTAAGCTCGCGTCGAGAGACTCGAACAAGAGTTTATATAGCGGCGAGGTAGACGTTGACAGGATTATATTGTATTCCTAGATCGTACATCTCGAGGACGGAGCACATTGCAATAAGAAAATGCATTATTACGACAGACATTACGTGGGCCACGAAGAGACGGAGAAGCCGACGCGTAGGGGAACAAAAAGATACAGGGACAAAGATGCGCCTAAAAGAGCATTGTACGTGTTTGCGTTTTAAATCGGCGTTCGATGTTTTGCTCACAAGTGTTGTTTCAGGTCTGCATTCTTCTATTTCTGCCAAGAATTACGCGGGAAGATGAGGGAACTACATCCAGAAATGGGGGTGGGTGATATCGCCAAAGAGTTGGGTAAACTGTGGATGAGTACAGATCTTCAAACGAAATCAAAGTATATGGCAATAGCAGAAGAAGACAGAGCCAGATATGAAAGAGTAAGTATGACGTTAAGTGACCGAGCAAATGTTCTGATTTTCATGAAAAAAAAAATTCAAGTTCACCACATTTAATAATTCAATCATTTAGGAAATAATTGCGTACAACAAAAGAGTAAAAAACTATGATCCGGAGGAAGTTGGACCTGTATAAGTTTTTGAATGAAATATGGAAGAAAGGACAGTATACTTTTGTCCAAAACCAAGCACTCGCCAATTGAAAACATATAACAATTTTACTAATAGTTTAGTATTGTCAGTCGTTGTATATATTATGTACACTGTTGACATTAACGGAAAAAGAAAATTACACTCGATACAAGATCTGGCCACAATCGTTGCGAATAACAATTTGGAAACAACTATCTTTGCACGTTAATTTTGTAATTGGGATACTATTTTTTTTGTGAATAAGGTGTGCTAATATATTTACAAACGATACCTAATACAAGTAATTAATATTAATATCAATAGTAATAATAATGAAACTGATGCAGATGATAATAATAATATTATTATTATGGATAATAATGATAATCTATATTGCTATTAAATATATTATACAACTGAAGCACAATAGCGAGTAAAAGTCAAGCAGAGTGAGCTTTGTACAGTGCACTTGTCTTGTCTAATTACGCATTATTCATGTTTATAATGATGAAACTAGGTATCAGGGACTATTAATATATAAAACCCTGTATAGAATACACATAATCCATGTATTTTGTTCTTTTTCCAATAAAGGTAAAATCATTTAAAGCATTATAATTTTCGTCTCCTTGTCCCCTCTTAATTTCTTTTCTGACTTTAATATTGTTGCGAGCACCCTATATAGAGCTGTTCGGGTACTCGAATAAAGCGAGCCGAGCCAGGGCCGACCGGGCCGGGCCGGGTACCCGTAAAATCCGGGCGGTCC
Organism: Andrena cerasifolii; assembly: GCF_050908995.1. Lineage (NCBI taxonomy): Eukaryota > Metazoa > Arthropoda > Insecta > Hymenoptera > Andrenidae > Andrena > Andrena cerasifolii. The sequence continues at coordinate 20,351,442 of NC_135119.1, read as the reverse complement.
GAAAAATCCGGATACCTCGAATCTTTTCGAGCGGCTTGAAAAATCCAGGTAGTCCGAAACGGTTTGGAACACCTGGATTTTTAAGCCGCCCGAAAAGATTCGAGCTACCTGGATTTTACGGGTACTACCCGGCTCGGCTCGGAAACGGAGTACTGGCTCTGTCCGAATTTCAAGCCGCCCGAATATTCGAGCACTCGAACAGCTCTACCCTATGGACAAGAGTTTAAGGCCTACTGGTGCTCGCGACAACGATAAGAAGACGACGAAGAAGGCGATCGGATCAATTGCCTGTCAAGCAGTCACTCGAATACCAGACGCCATCAAATGCAGAAGGGCTGAGACCATAATTATCTTTATAGATTTACTGTACTTTGTATTCAATACAGTTCTTTGTGTTCCCCTGTTCTATTTGTGTCCTTCATTTTCCTTCGGATGTGTTACGATGCCCGCCGAGAGAACTCTCCGTTGCAACAATATTTATAAATATGTTCAAGTACAATGGTTATTAATAGACATTTTCCTTTTTAGTCAATTTATTTCATCTCTTCTGTAAAATTACACACCAATTTCCTTGATCGTAATATACCTCTTTTATTACACAGGCAGCCACTTGCGAGCACAACTGTGGTAATTCATTTTCTTCGAAAACATGATAGTATCTAAGGAAGTCTCCTCCTCCCTTCTTTTTCCATGGAACAAGCATATCCGTAAATGTAAACTTTGTACGATTTTCGTGGACCGGTAACGTTACGCCATACTCCGTCAATTTTTGCGTACACAAAGTTTTGTTTTCCTTTTTACTTGTGTTATATTTTAAATAAGCCGTCTGAGTAGAATTCTTCTCTTGTTCCTTCGCCCATACATAAATTAAGCACCTTCCATTTGGCCTAAGAACTCGTACTAACTCAGAAATTGCTCGTTTCCTTCTTTCGCGAGTCGAAAGATGATGAATTACCGCTATACTTATTGCTGCGTCTAAACTATTATCTCTGTACGGCAGGTATAAACAGTCCGATAGGAATACTTCAAATCCTTTCTCACGGCATATTTTCATCAATTTCTCACTTCGATCACATCCCACCTACGATATTACATTTCTTTGTTACGGATTTCTCTTACACAGCAGGAACACTAGGGTGGCTCTTATTTACTTTTGGTAAATTTTTTCCCAATATTTTATTTGGGGCATCCTCCAGAATACTTCCAAATAATTAAAAAAAAATCGTGTAAAGTTTGAGCTCGATCGGATAATGGGAAAGGGTGCCCCTGGTCCCTTAAACATTTAAATCATTATTTAACAGCTCGCTAAGTCTATTTTATATAATATCCTTCAAGTTATTGATTAAATAAAAATATGTGTCAAACAAAAGTTGTAGATCCGGACAAGGAGCATCTTTTATGTTGTATTACTTTTTCTTCTGCGCCAAACGGTTTTTGAAAAAAGTCCGAAAAACTAAAAAAAACTTTTTTTCCTCAAATTTTAAAAGTTTAAATTTTAAATGCTTCTAGAACACTTTTTATATATAACATAAAAGATGCTTCTTGCCTGGATCTACCACTTTTGCTTGACACATTTTTTGGTTTAATCAATAACTTGGAGGATATTATATAAAATCGACTTCGCGAGCCGTTAAATAATGATTTAAATGATTAAGGACCCAGAGGCACCCTTTCCCGTTATCCGATTGAGCTCAAACTTTACACGGATTTTTTTTTAATTATTTGGAACTATTCTGGAGAGTGCCCTGGAGAAAATTCAAAAGTCGAAAGTAAGAGCCACCCTAAGGAACACAAAGCAGACAAGCAGTGCGTACCTTAAATACTTGTTTCTCTTCATGAAGGTATTTGCCGTTCCCACAACCAACGTCTAATAGGATATCGCCTGGACTTAAGGACTGGAGAAAGATTACCACATTGGGCCACTGTCTGTGTCTGGTTTCATCAAAGTGGTTTGAAATCTTTTCGTAAACCTACGCACAAAATTTATTCGATAATTTCCTGCGAATAAAGTGAAATTAAATATAGAACATGCTTTATACCACGTACTTCGTGCACATAAGAGTTTTCTATTCCTGTGGCTGTCTTGTCATCGATGAGAGTAGCGGCGTAATTTCGCTTCGTATCGCAATACTCTGGAAAAGTGCAAAAGCAATTACCTCTGCGCACTTTTCGAAATGTGAACGACACCCTCGTTCCTCGTCCCTGTGTTGTAATTCCATTGGTAGTTTCTACTATGTCGCTATGTCTGGGGCAAATTCCATGCGACCACGCGTATCGAGCCTCCCCTGACATAATTAATAACGAACGCGGAGGTAAAAGAACAGTGGCTCTGTCATTCTCACGTTTAAAATCCATGATACAAGCCGAACCCAACGACAGAGACAGTATACTATCTTCGAACACACTGTGCGTGTCGATATGTGGAGGGATCCCTTAAATCATAAAATATAATTATTTCATCCACATTTCTACAAAATCACTGCTTCGAAAAGTGAATATCTCAGACTATACCTTGACCAGGTAGGTAATGATTAATCGTTAATTGATCGTACTCGTATGGCACATTGTGATGCTTTTTTAACAGTGTTTGTAAAAATCGATAGTCTTCGGGAATAGGTGCGATCGGTTCATCGGGGTCCACTTTGTTCGAATTGTATTTAAATTCATATCCGAAATGTTTAACTTTCCTATGTTTCAAGTCGGACGATCCTGATCACAGATTTATATTTAATAATCCGTAATATTTCTCTCAAAGATTATGAGGCCTACAGTACCTTCGTTGTTCCAGTTAATCGTATTCAACAAAAACTTTTCTTCTTCTGCGGTTACTATATCTTCTATCAATTTAAGGCCGGGAGGTAAACTGGATGATAACTGCTGGTGATCTAACTGGGGAACTGAAATTACATTATGATAAATCTTTTCTGGTATTTGAATTTATCTAGAAATGTAATAAAATAGTGTAAAGGTACCAGTAGTTGACCATGCATCAGTAGTTGACTATTCAGAAAAACGTGAAAAATAAGGTTTTTAGAATTACAACTAGGGTAAACCAACCAGTGAATGACCGAATTGTTGAATCTATGGATCCAGTAAATGACCGCATACTTTTAATAAGAATAATTGTACTTATTAATGTTTGCTTAATACGCGTAACTAAAAATACGGGATATTAAAAGTGCAACTACACTCCATTTATAAACATATAATAATTTTTAAATTTATAATTGACATTTCTTTGCCTAATGGCCATTCACTGGTATGCGGTCAATTACTGGTTGGTTTACCCTATCTCTTTTCAGCAGCGAGCCGTGGCTCCTAATACCCACAGTTTGCCATTTCTAAAAACCTTATTTTTCACGTTTTTCTGAAAAGTTGTCAGCTACTGATACATGGTCAGCTACTGGTACCTTTACCCTATGTGTTTTAAGTTGAAATTAAATTGTATACCTGATTCTGTAAACGATGCGTACAACGGCACGCTTCCTTCGTTAACTTTATGCCCATGAATTGTATCGTACATAGTTATAGCGTCTTCAACTGAGTGAAACTCAATAAAACAATACGATTTATTTGGCAGCATTATTATATTGTATTCACTGACCAGTGGGTCTATAATATTCTGTAAGGCTACTCTTTGAAAGCCAGTTACTAGACCAGCGTTACAAATCATCACGTACTATGAAAAAATTATGAAATAAAATATATAATTTTTGTTATATTTTCTGCATGGTACTAGGACCTCCTATAAAGTATTTAATTATTTTACTTAAATATTAACCTTTGTAGGATTATCACAACATTTAATGTTCATGTCCCTAATGAGCCTATGGTAGGCTCGCTTCTGTTTACGATGACTCTTTTTAGATAACTTTTCACCCATTATGTTCAGCATCAGAGGATCGTCTGCAGATTGGTTGATGTTCTAAAGAGTTACAAATATGTGTTCATACTGTAAAGGAAACATCTGTACCTTTTAGCTTTCTACACAGCTCGAATTGTGCGTAATTATGATCTGCACAAGATGGAAACACAACAGAGAAATTTAGAACGAAGGAAATTTAGAATCGACTTATGTATAATTATATATTTCTGTACAATGCGTATATCTTGTCACTTTACACGTGAAATCCAGAAACTGTAACCCCTACACGTAGTTTTAGAAATTGCATTAGAAATCGATAAATTTACTTACTTTAAAACAATAGACTTGGGAATAAATAAATACGCAAATTTAAATATTTCAGTAAGTTTTTAGTATGAACAAGATGTTTAAATAAGTCAACGATGACATAAAAGAGGTTACTTTTTTAAGCGGTTAAATTCAATTAACGTGCTACAACGTGAATTTATGTAGGTAAGTATATCTATTTATCTGAAATCAGCTCCAAATGATGGAACTTCACAAGTATCTTGAACGATGTATATATTCGATAGAATCTTTCATTCCTGTTGCATTGTCGTTGAAATTAGCTTAGCTTTAAATACAAACTGTATATGCCTGTTCATCCTAATTATAAAATACTTTTCATATTTCAGACTCAGACATCTACTGTAAATAGTCTTTAAAGATTCGTTATCAAATTTTCGTCTCTAGGTTCTGAATTTATTTACATTCGAATTAGGGATTCAGGCTTTCGAATAACTGCTTGATTCAGATTACTACTACGCGAAATTGTAATTCCGTACATGCAATTAAAATGTTGACATGCTAGAATCTATTACCGACATTCACGCCTCCGTTGGTTGCAGCTCCATCGTACAGAGGTCGATATCATACATTGCCCGAAAAGAGGCGTCCATCCCATGATGCCAGAGCCACAGACCAGGTATCTTAGAGCGTAGCATATATGCTCTAAGCCAGGTATACGATAGACCTATCACCATAGACTAGGTACAGGATAGATCTATCACGCAATATAATTTTGCGTCACACAGTCGGGGGGGCTCGCGAGCTCCCTTACCATTTTCGTGTCACACCCAACGTTATCGATTCAGTCTAAAATAAGATTACAATGCTACGAGTGGTAGGAATTAAAAATAAATCTTATCGAAATCAGTTAACATCTAAAACGGTCTGAATGTTACGACTAATTTTAAGAAACATGTTGCATAATTCCGTTTAATAATAGATTTTTATTGAAACACAATCTGTACTTATTTCTATAAAGAGTGTAGCAAGGTAAGTACGAGTAAACGGCCCCCGTGACAAATTTGGTTGTTATTGTTTGCTAAATATTCTTTATCAGCTGAAACACCATTCCGTAACATTTCAGATATCTACCCTCTCGTTTAAGGATAATATGAGGGAAAAGGTCTGGGTTACTAAAGACCGGTCATTCGACCGGTCGCGGTAGGAATAGGTATACGTGAAGTGTCGGTAGGAATAGTGTTAAAGACTTGTAGAAAATATGACGATATATATAAATCCCGGGCGGCACCAACTAATTGTAAGTAGCACATTATACGCGGCTGCTAACTGTTGGTGACGCGCGAGATTTATATATATCGCCATATTTTCTAAAATTATTTACTAATCAGTGTGAAAATTGGTGAAAATCTTCCTTGTATAGTAAGGAAAAACTTTGTCGCTGCAAGTTATACGTACCTCAAAATTGCCTCGATACTTTTTAACGGCGAACGTTGAAAAACATGATTTATGTCCAGTATTACTTTTTAAATAAGTATTATTACATTTTTTAACATAAGGGTTTTGTGTATACATTTTAAGGCTTCGCTAGAGTTTTCTGAGTTTTATGTTTCAAGTCTCATAACGATCCCTTAATATTTACTCGAGTTATCGCAATTTATGTTTAAAGAAATAATGATTTTGGACGATGAAAAATTTTGTCTTTATAATTTTTAGCTCGAATAGTAACGATTCAATAAACAAACTGTAAATAGAAAAAATGTGTGTCGTGACGAGCTTTGCAACACTATATTTTTTAAAATACAGTTTAACAACATTTAATTTTCCAATATTTCTTAGAGTTTGGACAATTATTTTCCCATTTTCGAGCGCTAAGTAGTCCCCTTATTGCATCCGAGCCCTCAATTGATTTACGAAGTACGTAAACGTGTTTACTGACGTGAAGTAAACACGTTTTCATTATTTCCTTCAATAGTTGATTTATTTATTTCAATGCTGTGACTTTCTTATGTTCAATGCCGGTAATATGTATGAATAAATGAATATTATGATTCATATTAAACGGTGGCATGAAAGTAGGCGTTGTCTTTCGATACGTTTTACTTATTTCACAGTAAAAGTGAAGCAAAACAAAGCGGTATTGGAGGCACGGCATTTATCGCTACATCGTCATTGCCAGTTGCGTTGAATGAATAAATTTCCATCGGTCGCTCTCTATGGTTTCTTCTCTTCCAGTAAGCCAGCTACTGATAATTGGCGGAGCGAAATTATCAGACGGAAAAATACTCCGTGTTATACCAAAAAATGGATTCCTGGCAATTAATCTCGAACGAACTGCCTTGCGGGATCTTCCCCTTCATGCCAAAAGCCAATGAATGTTCTGTTCGGTCATCGCACTCACGGCGATATGATTGGAAATTCCCAAGCAAAAATAAAATAAAAGGATTAATTCAACTAAAGAGTTGAAGAGAGTCCTTTTTTTTTAAAGTTTTTTCGAATTTTGCGGTGAATAATAAAAGATAAGTGCATTGTACATGTACGTATTACATGAATCCTAATTTGGGATAGTTTTATTAATTGATGAGGTCTTTTGTATTCGTCCAATTAAAAAGGGGAAAAGGTAGTGTGCAAAATCTTGAAATTGTTTAGGTTTCAGGGACAAATAAACGTATGTATAAATATCCCAGTTACAAATCACTTTGATTCACTATTTCAAATTGAAAGTTCACTCTTTTACTCAATTTTATTTCATAGAAATTACTGAGGCAGTAGGTATTAGGAGCATTAATTATACAAAACTAGCTTTGCTACTCGGCTTCGTCCGAAATTTAGATTCTTATTAAAAAAAAAAAAATATTTTCACTAATTTTTTGTGAAAATAGTCTCATTCATCTGGATTAGCAAGGCTTAATGAGCTGCGACACATTTCGTGACCCCAGAGTTTATCGTTCGAAAGTTTTTAGGCAACAGACAAACGCACAAACATTTTTTGCTTTATATATTAAGATTTCTTCTATTTCTTTAGTCAAACATATCGGGAAAGCCTGTTTGAAAAATTCTTCTCGCCATCTTATTCCGCACCCGTGAAAGATACATTTTCCATTTACTGAATAAATTAAGTCGTCCCAGCTTGTTTCCTCTCCTTTGTTCTTACGATTACCGCAATGCCGACTGCACACGTGTGGTATCCGTGCAGGAATATTCAATATTCGCTGTGAAATAAGCAAACTATGGTTAAAATATTCATATTTCCATGTAAACAGGGCCGCATTTTCCAGAAGGCGCACTAGACTCAAGCTGGGGCCTTTTTCTCACAAGAGAACACCGCGAACCCGGACTCACCGATTGGAACGCAACTTTGTGGGTTTTTAGAATGATTCAAAACAAGAACAACGGTGTCTTTCATTTGGGCCCTATCGTCCTTTAAGGGGGTGAAAACTAACCTCAAAGTCAAATTGGCACTTCCACTTTTTCGCGTATAACTCTCAAAGTACAACAGACAGAAAAAAATGTTTCAAACAAAAGTTTAATGGCGCAATAAGCGCTACAAACTTCCATTAACAAAATTTTGAAAAGAGTTAAAAAAAAATATATAACTGACGAAAAAAACTCTTTCCAAAATTTTGTTCATGGAAGTTTGTAGCGCTTATTGCGCCATTAAACTTTTGTTTGAAACATTTTTTTCTGTCTGTTGTACTTCGAGAGTTATACGCGAAAAAGTGGAAGTGCCAATTTGACTTTGAGGTTAGTTTTCACCCCCTTAAAGCGCGATAGGGCCCAAATGAAAGACACCATTGTTCTTGTTTTGAATCACTCTAAAAACCAACAAAGTTGCGTTCCAATCGGTGAGTCCGGGTTCGCGGTGTTCCCTTGTCAGTAGCCCTCACCCTCAACAATATAAAAAAAAACAGCCTAAGTAATTATAGTTGCAAAATAAAATACTTCTTTTTAAATATTAAATTCACAATATAAAATCCAGAGGCATCTGAAAAATCTGTGGGTCCTCCATTTGAAATACATCGTTCCTTCCTTATTTTTATAAAACTAACAGGAACACCTGTATTGCATAAAATTCATATACACGAACGTACCACCAAGGAGGCAAGAAACTATTGGAGTAATAGCTATTTTCTTCCCTGTAGGTACGCATCTACCCAGGGCCGGCGTGAGGATGGTTGCCGCCCTTATGCAAGAAAATGCTTGACACCCCCAAATTGTTGCAACTGTCTTCTATTTAATATGTTTTGTCTTCACGAGGTACAATAAAAATAAGAATCACATTTTGTTTATGTGGGAGTTGGATTCCTGTATTATTAAGCGTGCGATATAGTTTCTTAGCACCCCTTTCGGCTGGCACCCTTACGCGGCGCAGAACTTGCGTAATGGGTTCCGCTGGCCCTGCATCTACATATTCCACGCAACTTATCCTTTTGAGCTCTCATAATGATCCACCTGGGAACTCCAAAGGTTTATACTTTTGGGTCCCCGCACGTGAACATTCGGTATTCATACAGAACAGCGAATTTTGCTCCTACTCGTTCCTAGTCGATAAATTCGCACGCGTCGAAGCGCAGGACTATTTTCCTTATTATTAGTAGATATCGTCGTCGAAGAACCGGCACGTGGAAATAAAATTGGACAAACAACCGTGCCCACATATTCGGCTACCGAAATCGATGACGATTAGCGAACGCTCGTTAACTCACGCGTGGAATGGGCTCGAGCCAAGCTCAGCAACCCAACAAATTTCTGTCTCCATGGTTCCTCTAATGTTCGTGTTTATCTCGGCGCTTCTTTCGTATAGATTGGCTCAACGAGACTATTAAGAGAAGGCCCTCAAGCCCTTCTCATTAAAGGTTACCGGGACCAAAGTGGAGCATTAGAATAGCCCAGCTCGTCTCTGTTAATAGTAGACTTTTCATCCCGCAATGATGAGGCGGGGACTTTTTGAGTCAGGGTTCACCGCGCGTACAGCATCGATTATCTGTCGCCAGATAAGGAGCAGATAGAAACTTATCAATGACGGGCCGTGGATGAGAAGCAGGGTGAAAGTTACGTTATCATTGGATATGTATATTGCAGAATTACACGAGGAGAAGCTGCGCGTAGAATATAAAGTTCAAAGTACAGTTCCTTCGTAGAACTTAACGGGCGTACTTCTTTGCTGTCTAACGAATGTTCAGGAAAGGAGAGCGAGCGTCGATTCGGTCTAAACAATTTCACGGAGATTACAGCGTCGTTTAAACAGTGGCAATTCGAGCGTTATTCCATTAACCGGCGTCCTACACGCCGGCCAGGAGGATTTCAAAACTTACGGGGCCCATTAAACTTTCGTCACGATGATTCAGATGGTCACACGAATTTCCGTCCTTGACGTAGAGAAATTACGTGGCCCGGGATGATTGAAACAAATTGACCCTAGAACGCTTTTTCGCGTTCACGATGCGCTTGAGAGCAGCGATGGGCAAGCAATTATTTGGAATGAAAATTTTTGTACGAAATTTTTATCGCAAATAATTTTTTGCTCATCGCTGCTTGAGAGTCAGAAGAAAATGTTGGGATGTGGTTGCTGTGGCGGAGTGTGCTCTTCTGCGAATTCTGTACAAATACGACGGGAACTCGGTTATCCGAATTAGTCGGGGGCAATAAGTTTGGATAATCGAACATCTGTGGTTTAAAGCGAAGCGAGTTTTTTACTACTTAGGGTTTGTTGGATGCAACACGGTACGAAGCCCTATTAATAAATAATTTAACGACCTTCGTTTCCATTTCGTAGCATACCTATTTCAGATATACTTTCTTCCTGTGATTTGTGTTAAGGTCTGGCTTTAAGGGTATTAAGTAGGCAGTCGTTCCTGTCTGAAATGAAGCATTTCTGTTAGAATTAATTACAAAGAAACAAATTGAAACTGAGACTTGTGCTTTGGCATGAAGTTTATTAACATCATAAGCTTTAATAAAATTTGTTTGTTTAGTTAGAAATATGCATAATATAGGACGCTACAGAATGGATCATTAAAGTGGCTTTTTAAAAAAAGTTTGTTTTGTTTTGCGGTGAAAATTCAAAAACGGAGGTTCCAATCGATTCAAAACAAATTCGAGCATCTTCGCAAAATGTGTAGTTTCGGACCAGACTTAAATTGAAGTTAATGGAAACTCTTATTCTTTATGAAAATAAACTAGGACCTCATCTTTTGGGGTTTGGGGGATGGTAAAACCTCATCAATGGGGTCTCAATGGGGTTCAAATTTAGTTACTTTTCATGAAGAATAAGACTATTCATTAACTTTAATTTAGGACCGGTCCGAAATTACACATTTTGTGAAGATGCTCGAATTTGTTTTGAATCCATTGGAAACTTTTTTTAAAAAGCCTATTTAATGATCCACCTGTAGCGTCATATATAATGCATATTTTTTACTAAACAAACATGTTTTTTAAAGCTTACGGTGTTAATAAACTTCATGCCAAAGAACAAGTTTATATTTACAGAAATATTAAAAATTATTAAAAATTATTAAAAATTTCATAGTGGCCGTGGGGTTTTAATGGGTAAAAATCCCACACTACCCTGGCGCCCCCGGGGGGTTTCCCCTCAGAAGGAGTCGGGGTGCCTTTTGAAGATTTCCCCAAGTTAAAAAAAAAATTTATAAAAAAAAATTATAAAATTTTTTTTAACGTGGAGACATCTTCAAAAGGCATCCCGACGTCTCCAGAAGGGAACTCCCCGCGGGTGCCAGGGTAGTGCGGGATTTTTACCCACTAAAACCCTAAATTTTTAATAATTTCTATGTAAATATCTCTATAATTAAGGCCTATTGGCTGAAACGCTCGGACACCTATTTACTTATTTTCGACATAGATCCATCGTGCCAAGGCTCATCAAAATCGGTGTCTACCACCTGATGTCCTCCCCTTGTTAATTAACGCCCAACTCCGGCGTCAGGCATTGTACCTACGTGTTTTTGGTGCCATCGCTACCCTCGCGTAAGATCTACTGAAAAAGCTGGAAACGTGTATTTTTTATCAACTGTCTACGACCGCGTCGTGGTCGAGGGAATCATTACGTTTGAAATCCATTAGACGCAATAGAGTAATGGCGAGGATGGATGCAACAGCGGCTCGTAAATAGGAAAGGCGGCGGGATTTATGAATGCAACGTAGGTAGTTGTTCAATCTGTTATCATCGCCCGCATCCACGATCCCATCGATAAATTACATAGAGTGGAACTGCTAATCGACTCGTTTCTTCGATTAATGCAACGTAGCGAGCGAACTTGTAACAATCAAGCCACTTGCGCGGCGGTGCACGAGGAAATTATTCCAAACGTTTTGCACTCTTGTTCTTCGCGCACGTGTATACGTAGTTTTAGGAGTGTCGACTTAATTGGGGTTAATGGAGGCACATCTGCATCGCAATAATGCTCGTGCTTCAAACGCTGGCGCGATGGACGTTAATGCATACATTTTCGTGTTTGTAGCGACTATTCGGCGGATATCTATAACTTCCCGCGACCCTAACGATAGCCCGAGGAGGTGTGGATACCCCTTTGTGGCGTTTCTCAATGGTTTGGTTAATCTGCAGTTCAGAAACTACATCCGCGGTTGCAAGTGAAAACGCCACGTGTCGCGATTTCAAAAAATTTCAGCTTCGGCATTCATTCGTCTGCGGAACGTAGGGATTCGTGTATTCGTCAGAAGGATTGCGTGAGATCAAATTTGTATGTTCAAAAAAATAATGCAATTTAACCGAAGTCTCGATATGCAATTGATACGCATTTGGCAAAACAACGTGAGTCCACAAAATTTGGAGAATACGAAGATTACTCGCATCTTTCTTTTGTTACATCGCTTTTTATTTTCTATTTTTGTGTGTCTTACATTTGTTGTCTTTTACTATCTCAGGAACCTAAGTAGGAAGCGAAAGGAGAACAAAAGGGCAGGAAAAAGTGGGAGAACGCGAGTCGCGCGAGGTAAATGTAAGATGAAAAAAATATAAATGTTTACTAGTTCCAGAATTTTTAGACGTTGGTTAGACACGGTTTTCCCAGTTCTTTAGAAATATTGGGACTTTCGATTCTGTGAATATTTTCAAACTGCAAAAATGCGGGCAACAACTTTTATACTAGTTCTGATTTGATTAGTAGAAATAAAGTTTTTTTTTAGACAGATATTGTAAAGTTTTTGTTAGTATTCTGTTGGATTGAAAAATACAAATTGGATGGCCCTATTGAATTGATTCACACCCACTTTATACGGATTCATTGAACTTGTTCCATTTTTATCTAACAAAATACCAACGAAAATGTCTCTCACTCGTGAAAATAAAAATCAGATTTATCACGAAAATTGAAGAAAAAAGTCCCTTTTCTTCGACAACTTAACATAAACACGATAAACGTAATGTATAATTTAATCTATACGCTATAAATTTATTTACTAACAAACGCAATTATACGATTAACAGGAAAGCTGCAATCAAAATATTAATTAATGAAAGGCGCAAAGATAAACGCTAATAATCACGGTGGCTTCGCGAAAGGGGACCAAAGACTGGGTAAGTGCACATCCCACTGCATCGTCCTACAAAAAAACTTTCCGCCACGTTGAAAAGTCAGGTGCGTGTAAAAACAAAGAACGCCACCGTCCTTGACAATTCCCCGAGCAGCATCAATCAGAAATACCCACATCCACCTGATTACACCCTTACACGTCCAATAATGGGTCCATTCACCTCGCATACCTGGCGAACTTGAACACCCTGAAGCCAGCGACCTTGAGAGAAAACTCTTTTCCCCCCGCGGAGCCTTAAAAAGAAGAGCCCGAAACCTGCGGAGAGGCTTCCCCTCACTTTTCCGTGACTTCCAACTCCGCGGAGCCATTCATCTACCCGTCACGTATCAGGTTCCAGGCGCCGCATCCTCTGCACCCAACAACCGCCAATCAGCCAAAATAAAATACCCGCGAATATGGTCGTTTCTCCGAGCTAACTACCCCGCGGTGGCCAGTCCCGGGACACACCTAGCGGCCCGCGCTCGTCGCCGAGGAAAAGAATCCGCGATTCACCATCGAGGTAGCCGACCGTCTATGGGGTCGGTAACTCCGCGGCGGCAAAAAGCCTCCGGCAGGCCAGGCTAAATCCGTAGCCTCTTCGGGGGCCAGCAGCCCCCGGTGCAGCTTTACGGAGTCTAGTTCGATTAAAAATGTGTAACAGGTCGCGCGGAATGACCATCGCCACCTGCCGCCTCGTCCCTGGTCCTCCGGCCAGGAACGAGAGGAACGCCAGCAGCGGACGCGTCGCGGGGGCTGCACGTATGTGCATACACGTCTGTGCAGTCGGGCCACGAAGTCGAGGAGCCGCGGCGAGCTGGCCAGTCAGTTCCACACGAGCAACACGCGCGAGCAACACGCTTTTCATCGCATTTCAGTCGATCGCCGTAGCTCGCGCACGACGCATGGCCGACACGGTAGCACTCCATTCTTAGAGGTCTCGCAGGCATAGTCTCCTTCGATTCGGGAAACGATCCGTCGATAGCTACACAGGTCCGCTGCACAGCCACCCACTGACCGCCCTCGGCCGATCCCACCTGCTATAGAATTCCTCCCTGTCCTTTCCCCGAAGGCGATCGTCCACCTGCGCTAGCAAAGCCTGTTTCCCAACACCGATCCTGGGGGATTGGCTGTCGGCTCGGATAGGCTTCGTTCCAACCCTTCGCGCAACTTTGCTGGGCTGCTGGAGCACTCGAGGGGTTGACGCTTCTGGGAGAACAAGGGGGAGAGGGCTCGCAGCAGTTCGCTGGGCTTTTGGAGCTCTGGGGTGGAGGTGCACCGCGAGCCACGTTGTTTTCAACATCGAACTAGATCGATAGCACGGGGTGCGACGGGACAGTGGATCGGAGGAGTCGCGCGTGAACGCGGGAAAGTCGCGGGGACACCTGACTTGGCGCGGTGTGGAGGAAAGGTAAGGGTTTTGTATTCGTATCATCAATGGGGTGGGTTCTTTTAAATAGCTGTATTAATTATGAAGTGTGCCGAAGAAAAGCGAAATGGGAAGCGAATTACAGAATCTTGACAGTGTAGATAGTTTGTCGTGTGTTGAAATAAAACAGTGCTAAGAATTGCGGGAAATTACCACTCGGGGGGGTAGGTGTTATTACGAGGTTGGACGCTTTTAGTTTCGTGGAACTTTGGGGGCCAAATCTCGACGTGCGACGCTTTACTTTGGAAGGTGCAGATTTAGGCTACTTTTTCTAGCGTTCTACTGCATTTTGTTAGATCCCTCTGTCGATTGTTTTTAATTTGCTACGCAGAGCTGCAGGTCTGAATCTGTGTTTTGTCTTCTTTCCGTTTTGATGGAGTCCCTTCGCGACGGAGGGAATCTAAAATAAGACTGAGGGTTTGTGTTATGTGGTGCAGTCCTAACTTTTTCGAGAAATAAATAATTTGTCGTGCCTGACAAAGGGTTTTCCACCACTCTCAACCCCTGAAGGCTTGGATAAAGTAGAGAGAAAAACAGTAGAAATGTTTCTTTATTAAAGCCTCCATCACAAACACAATTTTGACTTCCACTCAGCAGAGCAAAAATATGACTCGTTATATTTTAAATTAACGGAACACAAATTGTTTAGAATCCATGTCTAACGTTACTCAGATACATTTAAATAAATTGCTTGCTCGTGGTTGCCACCAGTCCGACACGAGGCACATCCATCTATTTTCGAAATACGTGCTTCGGTCTCGCTTACTTTCTCGCATTCTTCTCGCAATAAGATAGTGACATTCGTAATGTTTTGTCCAAGAATAAGTTCCCGTTTCGTCGGAGATTGCACCCCGGGGAAAAGGGTCAGCTGTTATCAAACACGAATTTCAACCTATTAGGCAATCATTAATTACTCGTTCGAAATCCATTTAATGCCTGCTGAATGTTGCGGGCTGGAAAGATAACGAGATCAGCGTAACGTTATCCCTTATCTGACATTTATGTCGTTATGTCTTACACGCGGACGAGAAACGTGTGTTGGATTACGTTGAGCAACAGTGTTAAGATCAGAGACCTGTTGTTCGCATTAAAAATACTAATTCATTGCAAAATGCCGCGTTAATTGCATCGCAGCATCCTCTTCGCATTTGTACGCAGTAATTTAGCCATTTGCATGATATTTCTCAGAGAACTGGAAACGAAGAAAATAAAGCTGTTGCAAAGTGCATTAAGTGCACGATAGCAGTGCTATTGTTTGAGATTTCCACTCGTTGCGTGGGTGTTTTGTTGCAATAATTAGTAAAGAAGTTTCGGTTTTTAAAAAGTACAAAAATTCGATTTGCATAATAGGTATCGAAGTGTTACGAAGCAGTGAATCGTCGGCAGATATTCCCACTAAAATTATGCTTTGATAATTATAAGCCGCGGTGTAAATGTTTCTTTGAACGCTGCCGTTAATCCAAATTCTCGTCCTAATTTTCTCGTTTCATTACCTATTTGTTCGTGGCTCAACGTTATCACTGGAATGATCCACCAACCCCAGTACCAAGATCACTCAAAGATTAAGGCAAGGTTCAGTGCGAATAGGGATCTCGTTGGAAAATATTTGACACGCTGTCTTCTTAATTGCTCCGACAATCCATTGTTAAAATCGTGCCCTTAAAGTGGACTAAATTGAAAGAGGAGGGAAAGATCTTGGAGAAGCGTCTCTCAGTCCTAATTTCTTCTTTGAAATATTCCTACATTTAAAAGTATTCTTTGATCGTATTACAATTTTTCGTTAAGTACAATTGCACGCAGGCTTCGATCATTTGTTTCCCTTCTTACGCTTCCCCAGAATTCATTTTGCAAAAGCATCTTTCTCCCCTTCAAATTTAAAATTGGTTTGATTCTTTCTTGGAAATTTTAATGCTTTTGCGTTGAGTACAACTGCATACACACTTCGATGATTTATTTACCCCTTCGAGCTTTCTTTTGCACCCCCGGTGTTTGCTGCACAAAAGCATTTCTGTTGCATTCGAGAGCCGCGTCTCCGACGACAGCGAGCGTAACGCTTAACATCCCGTAAAATGCCTGTCTGTATACCCGAAATCGTCGGGGAACTATTGCATGAATCATTCCACACACGTGCCGGTTTGAAAGGTATTTCGACGCCCACTCATCCTGACACGCGTTCGTCGTGTGTTGGAACAGAAACCTTGGTTTCTGTGCACATTGCGCGCGAATCAACGACTGTCTTGCCAATTTTCCACGCGGCCCAAGTTTCACGATTTCTTTCTCCCGCGGGAGACGTTCCTCCCTAGAGATTCAGGGATTTATTAGTCTTCGGCATCCGCGGGATTAAGACAGCAACGCGAGAGAAAAAGAAAATAGGCATCTAATTTTTTAAAAGGAATTCCATAAGTGGTGAAAGAAAATTCTGTTACCATTGTAAATGTTAATTAAATCTCGACTCGAAGTGGCCTCGATTTTAAATCAATCAACGCGCTCAATCAATCGGCAAAGAGCAGCAAATCTCTGGCCTGTGTTTCGTTCCTTTCTGCATTTAGAACGCACGGTATCTCAATATCGAGCCGCTGTTCGTTTTCCTGCAATTTTCCACGCTTTCTCTCAATTTTCATACCTCGTTCTAACGTGCCTATTATCCGACTGTAATTAAAATAATAGTCGGGAATTAACTTGTTATCGATCGGGTCTGGTGACGGTTTCATAAGAATTTCTCCTCGAATGCGACAATGCAGCCTGCGCAGTTCAGAAGCTGGTTGTTCGGGTGATTTTTTTTAGCCAGAAAGGCGTTCCGGTGCGTTAACAGAAGAACGGGCCAAAAAATATGCGCAGTTGATCCGACTGCAGCGACTGTGGCCAAATTCAACCGCGGACGAAGTTCAATGCCGCGTGGACTTTCTCGAGAAGAGTAGCTTCCTCCTTCCTCGATTTTCATCGAACCTTTTTCTTGAGATTCTTTCGCTCGGAAGAAAGTGCTCCTTCGCAGCTTTCTGAGTTGCGCAATAAATGCCTGTCGGGGGGTAATAAGTTACGCAAAAAAAATATTCCGCTGTTATTGCAAATCTTATCTGAATCCAGTTTAAGCTCGGATAAAAACGACAGGGCCAAAGCGATAAAGATTGTCGAATTTGCGTAAAATAATATTTGATTAATCACCAGGTTGGAATTTTATCGAAGTAACGTGGAAACGCGATGGGTCGATAATGGCGATATTATTGTTAGGAATGTGATGTGCTTTTTAATTTGACTTTAATATCTTCTTAATGGGTAGCTCGAAGTAGGTAAAATGTGATTTAGTAGTTCAGGAGGACGACTGCGATGTGAGAAATGACAGAAATAATGTGCATTTAATATAATAATGTTTTTAGCAAATTTTCTGCAGTGAAGATGTGAAATAGAAAAAGGGTGTAGGCATTTTGGAAAGAAAGTGGCTGCTTTCGTAAAATTCTCTTTGTGGAAGGAATAATTTGTGTTGCTAAAAATTAGGAAGCAACGAGAGTATGTTATTAATGTTTCTAAAATTCGAAGTCTTTTAGGGATGATGAATATTTTCCAAGTTTAAAAGATAGAATGTCCGGAGAGGAATATAATGACAAGTGAAGTGATAGAATATAATTGGGAATTGTTTGTGGTAAAATGGAGTGGGAATAAAATAGCTGAAATTCTTTACATCGGCAAACTTTTTATGGACTTTCTTAATATATTACAGAATATTCTAATTGGAGTAATAGAAATCGAGGCACTGATAGCATACGTCAAAAGTGCTCCATTCTTGCTGGAATCAATTGAACCCGGCGGCCGGCGTAGGTACTTTACAACGTGTTGTCGGCACTTTTGCTTTTATCAATGTCTCACGCTAACGACTTACACGTGGTTACATTCATCGCGTTGCAAATACGACACATGATGGCTATAGGATGCTTCATAGAAGAAACTGAATAGAAAGGCACTTGTTAAATGAACAAATTCAAAATAGTCGCGTTGAAAAAGTTAAATTAGTCGTTTCGCTTAACGCAAAGCCACGGCATTCACCTATTTTCTGACAGTGTTACATTTTTAGGGTGCTTCTAAGAATTTACTATATTCCGTGATTTTGAAAAGTAGATAATATATTTATTTCCTTTTATTTCTGATATTACAATGGGCTCCGCTTTCAGGGGTAAATTTACATATTTACATAGGTGGAGCTTTATAAAAGAAATCTTGCCGCAAAATTGTTTATAATTGTGTTTTTTACACCAACGTGTTCTGCTCAATGAGAAAAATTGTTAAAATTTATCTACACAAAAATTAGAATGTGTAGAGGCACTCGACAATCAGTGGCTTCCGTAACATAACTAGGGTAAAGGTACCAGTAGTTGACCATGTATCAGTAGTTGACAACTTTTCAGAAAAACGTGAAAAATAATGTTATCCATGCATTTGCCGCTACTCAAATGCCTGTAACTTCTCGAATTTTACGATTTTCAACAAATCCTTTTAAAAACGCATTCCCAAAAGTTTGAACATTCGAAAAATGAAATAAAAAAAATCGACTTTTAGACCGGAACCTCCCCTTCAGTTGCAATATTGTTATTTCATCGCTTTTTGTTGTTTCCTTTGCTATTTCTGTACTTTTACGTTGCTACATCATTATAACATACCAAAGAGGTATTACCCGTAACAAATAAATAAACGTGTATTATTCCAATATGTTTCAAGCTTCTCTGCGCAATAAAAATTTAACAGAACCGATAAACATTAATCAACAGGTCGAAGGTCCCCTTTCTAATGAAAATTCATTAGAATCAAGTATAACTCAGCATTTTAAAATCCATTAAAATTCCCCTTAAGTTTCAGACTAGCAAATTAATAGAAGTGAAAGGAAAGCAGTAGCTTCAAGGAAGGAAAAGATTGAACAATTCAAAATCCAATCAGCAAGAACATTAATCCAACGTTAGTATACAATTTATCTCGCAGAATCAATCAGACGTGTAATTTGTAATCATTTGGAACAGCAGACATCGAAATTGCACGAAACGATGCTGCCTATCTCTAAATGCTCGTGCGCCATTCAAATATGCAAACTAGCACAAGGTGTATCACGACATCGCGTTTATCGATAACGTACCGCAACCAGAAGCTATTATCATTCTCCTGCAAAATTTGCTATCGTTTTGCGGCTCTACGACTTTATTCTACTTACACCAGCAAGCCTGAATTAGTTCGCAACTAACGCGAAACATGGACCAGCACTAGACAACATTTCTATCCCCAAACAATCTCTATTTATCACAGGTTCTTCCCTTATTGCAAGAACTGCAACAAAGCCGACTCGTCCTCGACACAAAACTCCGTAGCCTCGGGAACCAAAGCAGGGTCGCGCGAAATAAACTGTTCCTCGCTTGCGAGGGACAGATTTGAGGAGGTCTCAGAATTATAGGAACTGGATGGAAAACAAGGGGTTAAAGATTTCGATACTATCGGTTCCCCTTCCTCCATAAATATTCACGTGTGTATACGTAATTCGTATCCGGCGCGAACAGGCTACGCGAACTTGATGGATGCGTGGCGTGTGGCGATTAAAGTACGAAGACCGTTTCGATTAGAGGCCATAATCCAGACAAGCGGCGAGTCGGCTCCCATTATCAGTGGATGATTCCCGCGAGTGTTTGTTTTGTCTGAGACTTGCTATTAGACTCTTTTGCGGACAATTATTTTATCAACCCGCGGAGAATACTTTCTCGCGCCGCGAATGCTGGCGCAACCCTTCAACTCGTCCGGCAAAGTGCCTGAATTTTTTCCCCTTCTCAAATCTTAGAGGAAGAAAGTTGATTAGAGTTAGAATGATATTTTTAATGTTGATATCTATTTTTCGTGGAGGGGTTTTTGTAAAGTTAATTTACAGGAAATAAGTCTTAAATAAAATACTTTATAATTTTCAGGGAAGTCAAACTTTGCGAAAGGTGCGTTTCAATTTCCTTTGCATTAATGGGGCAGTTATAAAATTCCAAAAGCGTTTTTCACCTTCCTTAGAAATCTCCTGTTAATAAGTTTACACGGAACGTTCGTCTGGTATTTGATACTACTATACTTCGACTATCCTAATCTGCTATTCTTGAGTATCGAGTTCCATTCTCTTCACGTTTTCTGTCAAGTTGATCCCAGAGAGTCTTAGTTGGGTGTTCGTATATCTTACCGTGAACTATTTCTTTATTTTTTAATGCGCGGCTTTTGCTCTTGAACTTCTAAGAAGGCTGTTTAAACTGGGGAAATATTCTTAGATCGCCTTGCTAATCGTGAGATATAGGTAAGCAGGTATTGACAAGGCACGCGGAGCAGTGACATTTATGTATTTCGTTTCTCCGGGTGAATTGGGAATTTCGAGGATCGCACAGCTCCTGGAGTGTTTCAATGGAGACGTCCGGTGAAGTTCTCGCCTTATCTTGATGGGTTTATGAGAGGAGTAGGCTTACGGAGGTAGGTAAGCGAGCAAGTGGATTAATTGCGTAGCTTAATCGCGGTTTTACTTCTTTGTAGTGAATCTATTAAGGATTGAGATAAACGAAAGTGCAGTGCGTTTTATTGCTCGAACGATAAAAGGCTGAATTTCTGATATCGACCGTAAAGAGGTGCAATAATGTCCATAATCTCTCGAACGTTAATGAGTCTCCACTTTTTATAATTATTTTTTTTCCCTCGACAGACAGCTCAGTATTTAGTATTTCCAGCTGGTAAAAATAGAAAATTAAATGTCTACTCAAGGTTGCTATTTTAGTGTTCGTATACACTGTCGCAAGTTTTTACCGGGGCAATTTATTTATTCTTAATTAATGTTTGCAATCCTGAGACTACTATTATCGGCTATTTGTCTATTTGATAAGGGTATCAAGTTGTAATTCCAGATGTAATATTCTTATACAAGCTATGACTACATTCATGTGGAGTCACGTGACGATTCGTAACGCCACGTGGCGTTCATTGCTATTTTTTCAGTTAATTTATTGTTGATAAACGTGCTATTATGTAAGTCAGCAATAAGAACCGACAGCTACGTTTTGCATTAGGAGTATGAAATTCTTTCGAACATATGAAATTGATATCTTACACCAGCTGTGTAGCTGCTCCAAAAGTTGCGGCTTAGTTTAAATTAATGTAGGTAAGTATCTAATTTGCTTAAGTGTTTGGACGTGCATGCTTTTGTTGCAGTTAAGTAGTACGCATCGACCTTTGCATTCGCAATGAATCACCACGTGTTTGTAAAGTATATTTCCACGATGTTCAGGGAAAAAAAGATAGAGGCAACAAGTAGAGGGCGTTTAATTACCCACGTTGCTCGCTGTATTATCTATGATGGCATCAAGTTCTTTGACACATTCCTCCGGCATAACTAGCCTATCAAAAGCATTTTGTAATTCTAGAGAGCTGTTGTTTCGCCCAGTGAGAATATGATTGTCCAAACAGTACATTCTTGGGAGAATTTATTAACATTCAGATTCAAATCAGATTTTAGAGGAAATCTTCAAGCCACAAGTATTTTAGTACATTTCAATAAAAAGTCTTTCATTTCATATCGACGCGCGTGACGAAAAGTACCCAGCACGTTTCATTTTTCCTGCGAAAAACAGCGCGTTTCAGTTTGCCACGTAAGGAAGCGCATTCCATCGTTTCTGAGGAATATTAGCACGTTTAGTCTTCCCCCACGAAAACTAACATACCTATTTGATTGCTTCGCTACGGAGAATAACATTTCCTACTTTGCGGCGAAAACTAACACATTATCCTGTTTCGCCAGGAAGAATAGCACGTTTTGGATTGTACTGCAGAAACTATTTAGTATCGCGTTTCGGCGCGTGGTCAGTTTAAATGGTGCAAGTGCATTTTGCATCGAAGAATTCAACTTTTGAAAATATTGTTTAACAAATAATAACTCCATCTAATCTCCAGAAGGTAACACATATGGAAATTTTAATCTACATAATTTAAGTACAGTATTTTAATGCTTAATAAATTATGTAGATTGTACTGAATTAAAATTCGCTTCGGTATTTAAGCTGACACTCGATGTTTCGTAGCCAAGCATCCAAATCTGCTGCTTTTCAAACGGAACATGCTGCTTTTGGTGGCAAACCGTTCAAACGTGCTAGTTTTCGCAGCGAAAACCGAAACGCGATAGTTTTCGTGACGACGAAGACAAACGTGCTGTTTTTCATAAACAAATTGGAACGAGCTACGTCGATATATAATATATCTACTATTATTAGCTGGAATAGCGTCTAATGTCCCTTGAGATAATTAATTATTTCTCCCTCCCTTGCAGACATAAAATCGGATCCACACACAAATCCCTCCTCTTCCTACACATATGTCGTTCTTCAGCAATTTCCACGCGAAACATACGCCCTCCACCCGCTCCGAAAAAAATAGTCAACCAAGCAGAAAGTTGTCAACTTTCCCGGATGACCTTTTCGCCAAAAAAAAAATAAAAAGAACCTAAACCCCGTTCGTTAATATGTCGAGATCAGATCGTACTGCTTCGCGCCAATTATGCGCGCCGCAAAACGTAACCGAACCACGGATTAAACTCCCCTTTTTCACATTTTCCTCTCCCGTAGTGCCACCGCGGATCCGCGGGCAAGGCTCGTTTCTCTGCTTTCCTCGGCTGTTTTGCGCTCAGAATCGACATTACGCAGCGTCTATAAAAAATGACAAATTGGCGGCTGGCGTTGCACGGTCGACGCCGCTTCGGATCCTCGACTGGCTCCAGCCTAATCATAATTAGTATCCTTGGTGCGCGATATAACGGTAATTACCGGCGATAATAGCGAGCGGCGCGGCTCTGCTCTGGAAGCAGTTGCGCGGCGCAGGTATTGAAACGCGCGCGATTTCCTTTGCTCGCCAGCCGAGTTTCGCCCGCTTTTTTCCCACCTGCTTTTCCTCTCCCCCTGGCCGCGGGCGGGTCGACAGCATCGTGGTTCTGTCCTTCCAACGCGCGAGGCATTGTCTCGACCGCGGTTCTCGGCCACGCTGGGATCGCAATCGAAGAGGGACACGCGAACCTTCGAATGCATAATCGTTCACTCTGCACCTTGGCGATCCTTAACGTTCGAGTACGCTTGCGCGGTGATTCATGGCTCTCCTACGAGGCGGGAATAACGTCGTCGCGGGCCGATCTGTGGCTCCCATCGTCGGCGGTCACGTTCGTTTGCGGGATTAAGGGGTATTTGCTGGTTTGAGGTTTTAAAAAATCATTTTTATTGTACGTATTTATTGTATGTATATTTAAAACTGTGAAATTTTAACCGAACTTTCTCGAGATGTTATAAAGTCAATTTATATACAGGGTGTTCGCGGGAAGACTGGACAGCTGGATATCTCCTAAAGTATTGGAGATAAAAAATTTAAAAAAATATGTAATTGAATGGTTCGAGGGGGCTAATTTATTAGCCGCGACGAATTTTTTTTTTGAGTATTATTTTAAAAGATACGATGGTCAAGTTCGGTTTTTCAAATGGAACTATTTTTTTTGAAGACCTGAGTTGATAGTGCGTTCCAAGACAAATTCAATAAGCTTTAATGTATGCACTTTATTTCCACTGGTTTTTAAGATATTGCGCTTGCAAAATTACTGATTTTCACTGGAAGAAAACCCTCTGAAATAGCAAGGACCGGGGTCGGTCTTACAGGCGCCGCGGGTGGCATAATAAGTATATAAATTTTTATATATAAAATAAGTTTTGCATAATAAGTATATAAATTTTTATATATAAAATAAGTTTTGCATATTTATATATAAATTGTCAGTAAGACATCTTGAGAAAGTTGAGATAAAATTTCACAACATGTACTGTAAACGCGATTTTCTCGAAACACTGTTTCGCAAACTGGCGTGCACGATTAAAAGAAAACTACTTAGACGTCATTTTGTCTAAAAATTTTTTGCGTTATTTTTTTATAACTTCAAGCTAGTGGACCCCCAAAAATTCTTAATACTAATGGTTTTTATTTTTGTTTTTAATTGAAGAAAATAGGGGCGGTATTCTCAGTCGCTACTTATTCTTAAGCATGCGGCATCCTCTACTAACCCAGTAGCTAGTAATGGATGCCGAATGCTTAAGCATTTGCTTAAGAATAAGTAGCGCTGAGAATACCGTCCTAGGTGTATTAAAACACACGCCAGTTTGGGTTTTTAAATTTTTTTTAATATGATCAGAGGGGCCCAATAGTTTTAGACCTAAACTTAAAAAAAAAAATTTGATTTTTCAAATGTTTCGATTTTCGATTTTTGAGGAGGCTACTCTTACACCCTCTATAAAAACAATTATAATTTATTATAGGAAATTATAGTGTAAATATAGATTAATGAAATGTAAAAAGTTTCATCAAGTTATCTTGTACAGCTGTTTAGAAAAACATCCTAAAAGTAGAAGCGGTAAAAATGTAGGTAATACATGGTGGAATTTAGTATCAAACTTATAAATTGTTTTTAAATCACCCATTTAATTACTAGTATACTAGGGGAAGGGGCGTACCTATATTAGAGATTTTTTAATTATTTATTTTTATTTAAACAGAAGTCCCTTGATAAATACAATATACAACATTATATACACGGAGCAATGAAGCACAGATTAGAAAATTACACACATCATTACGCAATATGGTGGCAGTATAAAACGCAATAGAGATAAAACACATCAGAGATCTTTAAAAAAGGCTTTCTCCGTAAAAAAAGTTACTCACTGTCAAACGTTATAGTTTAAAATAATTATCTATAATTAAATATAAAGGGCGATAACAATCATTTTTGCCCAGAGCGGCAGCGGCGGAAGAGCTAAATAGATCGGGCGCTGCTTATCAGTTTGTGACAAAAGAATGAATGGAAAATGAAAACTGCGGTAGCAGTAATGCCTACGTAAGGTTATAGGAAACTGCAAATCTGGTAGGGATGAGACAGTAGTTTTGGTTCCTCGTTGCCAGTCGAAGAGATATTACATCGGTTGCTCACATTCAGTGGCGGATTTAAGGAAAAAGGCCCAGGTGGCAAACGTCCTGAGGGGCCCATTTTTCAGGGAAAATGAAGGGGTAGTTTACTAAAAACCAGCTAAGTGTAGTAGTATACAAAAATATATAGTGTTTGGATAAAATCATAATTATTTTTTTTTTAAAATGGGACCTTGGGGGTGGCTTTTTGGGCAGGGGCCCAGACGGCAACTGCTAATCGGCCGCCTGTTAAATCCGCCACTGTTTACATCGATTAATATCTAGCGATTTAATATGCTTAGCTCAGTTTTATGATTACAGTTTAAGTTAATTTCTCCAGCAATCTTTTTCAAGAAAAATGAACACAATTGGGTGACTGTTAGTGTTGAAAGTACTCTTTAAATTCAATTGCAATTGATTCCTCTGGGAAGTGAGCAAAAATTTAAGACAGTCGAAGATGACCTAAGTATTTAATGGTTATAATAATTTACTGTTTTCCTCATTTATTCCTGGATGGGTAATGGGAATTGGCAATATATCCTTCGACTGGCAGGCTGAGGCCAACTCGACAAATGTGTGACATTGCTTACCCAGATGCTTACATAGCTCTTGCGATTCTATAAACCGCAATATTCGCGCAACAGATTGCTCGCGGCAACGTACGCGAAGGTGTTACAAGTTCGCGCGATTTCTGGAACATTCGAAATTATGATTAATCCAATTTCTCAAATAATCAGAAAATTGACGGATTATCCACCGTTCATATGTTACAGATAGCACATTAACGAAATTACACGTGAACCTATCGCAAAGTAACGAAATAGCTGCGCAACCAGACAGTGATATGAAGAATACGCAAACCAACAATTATGGTATGTCAACTTATTGTCTATTTAATATTAATTTTCGATAACAGTGAAACCTTTTCAATACAACACAATCGATAGAGAATGGCAGACGTTAGGAGAGTAGGTAAACTTAAAAATTTTAGGAAACGAGATACAGATACATTGCCAATTTAAATGTTAACTACTCTATAATATTCAGCGATTGAAATAATTAGCCAGGTTAACACTCCACACCTCGACAACACAGACAAATATTAAAGATATCAGTGAAATGATTTGCAGCTAACAAAGAATCCTCAAGATCACAAATACACAAGTACGATCCCCACCCCTCGCTTACTGAACTCTCCCCGAAATATCGAGGAATCGTCCCAAAAAGATTACCCCGACAAATTCACTAAATCCTTCCATTTACCTTTCTCTGAAATCTATTTTTACGAAGGACTCCTCGGTCGAGGAATACTCGCGCGAGAAGTAGGTTGCTTTTGCAATTTCATTAGGCCCCCTCCAGGGACTCCTTGACCTCGCCGACAAAATTGATTTGCGCGCGCGACAACGCCCCAATGAACGAGACAAACGTCGTGCACATCTCGCACGAGAACGAACGACTGCTTTGTTGTACCTACGTCGCGGGCGAATCTACGCTCAGACGAGGAAAGATGTTTTGCCGAGAAAACCTCGCGACACGTTTCGTGCCGCCCAAGATGGCTGGGCGAAGAAGTTGCACGCTCCAGAATGAAGGCTGGCTTCTACTGTCTCGAGGTTACCGTACATTTCACGGCTCGCATGAACTGTCGATCAATTTTTTTCCTCGAAACTGGTTCCCTCGTCACTTGCTATACTTAAACGTAATAAAGGGTGAAACGGTACGAACGCTTACCGAAGAATCCTGCTTCCAATTTTCCCGGGGAAGGCTTTCGAGGCGAGGCGCTGCGGCGGCTATTATATCGCTGTGACTCGCAGGAAACGAAAATTTCGTATCATTATCTTAATAAACTAACGTCGTTCCCGCGAGTTAAAAATCGACGGCCGAGCGGTGTTATTGGAGATCTCTCGATGTCAGGGGTTAGTATTACGTTTTCAGGAATTACAGTGGGTCGCTGCGAAGGTTCCTGAGGTTTTCTCCGCGTAACATCTCGTTACGGAATGGCTTTTAATAGGAGACTGTTATTGGAGGTATTAAACACTTCGTTGCCAAATGCATTCTATGCGTAGAATGTTAATAATCGTTATAAGTTAAGGGGAGGTTCCGGTCTGAAAGTCGATTTTTTTTTATTTCATTTTTCGAATGTTCAACCTTTTAGGAATGCGTGTTTAAAAGGATTTGTTGAAATTCGTAAAATTCGCCACTCGGCACTCACGTAAAACTTTAAACGCGTTTTTCTCGAAACAGTCTTCTCAAAACGGTGGGATCTGTATCTCCAGAAGTTATTATCCGATTCGACTGAAACTTTTTTTAATTTGAAGAATATACTTCTAGCTAGGATGGAAACCAGAAAAAAATACAAAAATTGAAGATTTATAATTTTCAAAGGCGTTGAAAGGATGAAAAATATAAGGAAAAAGTGATTTCAAAAGTCAAGTGTCGTTATTTTTTTAAAAAATGTCAATTTTTAATTTTGTCTGGTTCCCTCACCTAGCCAGAAGTATATTCTTCAAAATAAAAGAAGTTTCAGTCGAATCGGATAATAACTTTTGGGGATACAGGTCCCACCGATTTGGATGAATTTTTTGACGCCATGACTTTAACGACTCCCCAGTGCCGTCTGCAATGATTAATTATAAAACAAAAAATATATTTCTGTACCTTAAGACATCCTTAATACGATGCAAAAAGTCCCATTAAATTATATATAGTAGTTTTCCTTTAATTAATTCCTAAAGATCACCTATTTTTGGGGGCTCTAGACCGGAACCTCCCCTTAATTGGAGAGTATTTCAGGTGTCACTGTATGTTTTGGTGTGAGAGGGTAAATTTGGGATGAATGCTTTAATGGCGTGGTGCGAATTGGAGTATTTTAGTGTATTATAATCTCTGCAAATCTCAAATGGGTTACCTACACTGCGTTCCATATAAGAGCGTACCAACGCCCCTACCGATTCGCGACCGATCTGCGCAGCTCCCACGGATCTGACACACGCGATTGGTCGTAGCACTTTCCCTGCCGGTTTACTACCAATCAACAGTGTATCCCTGCGCGAAACGAGTATGCTCTAATGTGGAACGCAGTGTAAGTTGTGAATATTTCACTTTATTTTTTTAATGTTTTCCTGATGCAATTTGGAAAATCTGATGCGTTCATCTGTGACACATATGTGACGTAATTAAGTCCGAGGTAGATAAATTTTAGGAAGTTAAATTGAAAATCGCTGCCTAAGCTATATAGTTACTCTAAGCTCGAGTCATGGATTCAGAAGATAATTACTGACGTATCTTAATATATAAAGCAAAAAATGTTTGTGTGTTTGTCTGTTGCCTAAAAATTTTCGAACGATAAACTCTGGGGTCACGAAATGTGCCCCAGCTCATTATGTCTAGCTAATTTAGAGGAATGTGACTATTTTCACAAAAAATAAATAAATAAAAAAAAAATTTATAAGGTCAGAATCTAAATTTCGGGCGAAGCCGAGTAGTAAGCTAGTTTTACATATTCTAAATAATGGCATTGGGCCGCGTCTTGCTTAAAGGCCACAAAGTCGATGGCACCACGACGGAGAAGTAGAGGAGAGAAAGAAAATGTGAAGCACACCAAGGCTGCGACGTCCACAAAAGAAATGAGGTCCAGAAATTTTTTATTTCGCCATTGGAAGCCACGCATTTATTTCAGACGAGCTCCTTTCTCATTCTGTGCGCTCATTGTCAATTCGTGTTCCATCAACCCAGATACTACAGCCAAGCTGATTCACTTTGGAACGAGCGTGAGAACTCGTCTTATCACAAATTAAATGTGGCTCGTTAAAGTGGTATCTTGGATTTGATCGATCACTTCCTGTGGGTACTTGTGTTTTCTATAAAAATGCGTGCGCTAACGATTTATTAAAACATTTATCCGAGTTTCATTTTTATCTCAGTAGCATCGTGGAATATCTTCTATCACAGAGTTTTGAATTTATCCTTTATGATTAAGGGAAGCAATTATTCAGTATTTCTCCTTGCAAGTTTCTCAATTAACCACGACGCGAAAAAATTATCAAAAACTACAGATAAACTAGTCATTATGGATTATAAAGAGTAAATGTTATTCTGCACAAATTTCTAAATCTCAAAATAATTAATCTAAAACATTCTCCAAGGAACCTTCTCCAAATTCTTTCGAAATTACTGATTGGAAAATTTATGCTACACTGGCAGTTATTCTTATTCCACAATTTGTTCTTCAATTTTTAAATCACAGGAGCGAATGAAGCGTCGTTCGGAAAAGTTTCCCGAGTACCTATTAAATATAATCTTTCAGTGTTTTTTTATTGAAATTCTTGTGAGTCGTAACGATTGGTAAGGATTCTATGAACCTGGTGTATCGAACTTATCGGAAGATTTTAAAGAATTCATTTTCCGTCGGAAATCCCTGTATCGTTAATTAGTTCCTTCTCGGGGACGATATAAACCATATCTCTTCTGTTCAACGGTAATGATGCGCACAAGTACAGCGATATATCCGATAAATAATTTCATCAGAAGACAAACTGGTATTTTTCTCCGTCGATTGCTCATCTTCCTTCCACTGTTCCCACCGTACAACGTCTTCTCTGACGCAGTACACTTGCAGAAATCGTTCCACGAATTTGTAAATCGTGATTTACGCGTGTATCTTATTTGCGCGGATAAGAATCTCCGTCTATCCTGCTTGCGTCATGTAATCTTGTAATTACAAACGCGATTTGCGCGCGACTGTCGTCAAAGGAATAGGGAATCGAACGCGGGGAGATAGAGAATTTACGAAATTCACATTTTTATTGCGTGCTCAGTGCACAATATAAATAGTTTGCAGCGGTTTCGCGAGTTTTATACGCTCGATATCTACACCGTTGGCGGATTATATTTCTCCACGCTATTACGCGTTGGAACTACAATTACTTGTGCAGTGAAATGAATATTCAGGCCTGATAGATCGTTGAGGCGCGCAATTCCTTGCCGTTTGCTCTTGCAATTATTTCCTCCTTGTCTCGAAAGTCGACGTTCGAGGAAAATACGCGGGGAAATCCTGGATTTACCGGGGCGTGCGAATCTAAGTAGGAGCGGAATCGGAGGTGATTAAAGCAGTTAATTCTCCATCGACTTGGGAAAATTCTTTGTTCTCGCGTCTGAGGTCTGCTTGTTTAGTTTCTGCAGGGTGATTCATCGGCAACGTGCATTTTACACCTTGTCTGCTGTTACTGGTCATTAATACGTAACTGAAAGCATGGGTAATGAGTCCGTTTACTATTTCCATTGCAGGTATCCAATTGTTTTAAACACCCTGCGTCGTTTACTCTAAGGTTGCTACGAGAACCTGTCAAGACTGTCAAGGAATCGTGCTCTGAACGGTATCGTCTTAATTACTCGACTCTACGAGCCACTCGTCAGGGAGCTTTACTCAATTTTGCCCGGGCAAAGTTCGCCCAAGTTGAGTTCAATCGGTTTAATTTACACAGCAGACGGACAATAAACGCTAGCTCGTGTGACGTTAAGCATATCGATATCAGGGAATTTCGTAACCAGAGATTATTCATCGTTTGGCGGAAACTGCTAGTCAGTGTGAAGTTATTTAACAGCGACGGGAATGTTGCACGCAGAAATGCCTTTTATAAAAGTGTGCTGTGATGGAGAGACAAGAAAAATAAGGATTTTATAAAACTGAAGACTCTGTGGCAAAGAATATAACAATTTATTAGTAAACAGAATAAAATGGCTATGATTCTTATTAATAATAATGTTTTATGGAAAGAAGATACGCTTTTAACGAAAGCGATTCTACATGAGAAAATATTATTACTATTATTGTTACTATTTATTCCACGGGTAAGGACCCTTTGGTTTACAAGATACAATTAATAAAGTTAAAGAGGAAACAGTGGGAAAGGAAGGAAAAGAAAAGTCAGTGCAAAAATAAACAAATAAATAAAATAAGAAAATAATAGAACTAATGAACTAATAAAATTAAAATTAACGGACGTGTACAGAGACATTACTGCGAGCCAAAGCCCGCAAACGATATGTCGAGACAGTAGGGTAATATTTTTTTACACGATGCTTAATTTCTGAATAAATCGATGTTGAAGATTCATCGAGTTTATGCCTACACTTACATCTGAGTTAACAGGTACCATTGCAAAATGCCTGAATGTCTGTTCGCGTCTATGATGTTAGATAACGAAGGATGAAAAACGAAACAAAAGTATCTGTTACTCAAGAATAATTGTTTTCGTATTTTCCTTTTTAAGCCATGGCATTGGTAGTCTGTAAAAATACCAAAGCAACGAGGGCTATACAGGGTGATTCTCTCGGTGCGGCTGATCAAAGAGATGCCGTCTGGTACCCCGTGACGGTGCCTCCTCTAATTTTATGAATTTCAACCCTCGAAGGGGTTGGAGTACGTACCTATTAAGAAGTGCGAAATTTCCCGTTTCCGCTTTTCTCATCAGATCTCTGCGAAAACTGTGCCAATCGATTCCTTATGTTTCGCCGA
Organism: Andrena cerasifolii; assembly: GCF_050908995.1. Classification (NCBI taxonomy): domain Eukaryota; kingdom Metazoa; phylum Arthropoda; class Insecta; order Hymenoptera; family Andrenidae; genus Andrena; species Andrena cerasifolii. Next base: position 20,319,831 of record NC_135119.1, on the reverse strand, counting down.
TGAAACTAACACCAAGAACGATGCAATTCGGAGCATAATGAAGGAAATTACATGAAAAATTGATTTGCATGATTTCAAGTTAACTTCGTTGAAAATAGTCCGATTTGCATGATATTTGGTATGATTTTAATCGGGAGAACGCCAGGAAGCCATTGGTGTCACTTCCATATCGATACGATAAAGAATAAAGAATTTCTTAATACGCTAAAATGAATATTTCACATTTTCACCCTGGACTGTGAGGCGCCGACCTCAATTTGCTGCGGTCGGCCGAAGATTCATACCTGTTTCAGGAATAAAATAATTCATTGGCACCGTTTTCGCAGAGATCTGATGAGAAATGCAGGAACGGGACATTTCGCACTTTTTGATAGATACTCCAACCCATTCGAAAACCCGGTCGAAATCCATAAAATTAGGAGAGGCACCACGGGGGGTTGACCTCGCCACATCTCTTTGATCAGCCGCACCAAGAGAATCACCCTGTACGTAGAGTCTTTAGCGAGATCTGTTTAAGCATAGTCCAGTGCACGTGTGCTCGATGGATCTTCAACATCAGTCTATTCGGAAATAAAGCCTTGTGTGACAAAACGTTACTCCATAGCTTCGACTTACTGTTTCAAGCAGAATTACCTCCATTGGGTTTGCACCACCGGTTCAGAGACACACCGTATAATAACGTACGTTATAAAAGGATCCAAGACTCGACCTGTTATGACAAATTTCGACATAATAAGTCCTCTGAAACACCTTGTTATTGTGTTTCAAGCATCGATTATCCTCCTCGATTTCTTTTGCCCTGAAATGTAGACGTTTCAGTGGTAACTGTTGACACGAGGCTGGCTGGAAGATTTTTGGGTCAGAAGGAACGATAATCTGGGAAGTCCAAGTGAAAAGCAACTACATATTTAGACACCTTACCCATGCCTCTCAAAGCAGATGGCATATAATCAAGACTACTCCTTTGGGTGGCGTCAGCGTATTTTCACGTCGATATTTTTTGGAAAATATTCCAAATATTATTCAAGAGCCTCCAAATGTTTGCTTCGAAAACAACTGCTTGGAATAGCCTGGCTGGCTTAAAGGGGCTTTTTCAAAATCCTGCGCCGCTGAAAGTGCCAATACGATAATATCTTAGGTACTATAGGTACCGTAGATCTCCATTTATCCGAACGAATTTTATCCCAATACCTATCTGATTCACCAAATATCTTGCTAAGCTATTATCATCTTGGGTTCTCTAACTCGGTAAATCTTATTTGCAACAATCCGAACGTTTTTAGCGATTGTCTAGACTTTCTTACGGGATCAACCTATTCCTTTAACAAGGAACTTGAAAAACTTCTGTAACTGCGCTGCGTATGAGTTTGCGGTGTTTGAACCGTCTTACGGACCTTAAGTACTATTATTTTCTCTTCGCTTTTCTCTTGTACACCAATGGCACTTTATTCCGCAAATATTAAAGAAATATTAAGTATTATACGGACTCGTATCGTTGCACAGTAAAACATCCGATCAGTAAAACATAGATCCAGTTCTCTGAACAGCCATGTCCCCCGACATGTTCGGATAAACGGAGACCTACTGTACTACATACCGAACTATAGGCTCTGCAAGTCTTAAACTATCGTTGCACAAAGCCTCGCGACGGTGCGCGTCGACTAAGACTACAAGCTACTTCATCCAATTCATTAACATCTTTGTGGCGCGCTGTACCAGCGAGCGCTAAATAATAATTATCATTTCCTTCTGGTTTCCCATGCCCACGAGCGTTTTCTGTATTCATGACCGTGGACGGCGCGCGTAAATGACGTATCCCGTTTTTGCGCGATACTGTTGACACGCGAAACGTGTGCAAACGAGCGTATCAAGGCACCGGCTGTTTGATAAGCGCATGCGGGATCGACCAATCGGGCGTCTTCTTCCGGCGCACACCCACTTGTTGCGTAAGGAAACGACGTCCACGTCGCCGTCGTCGACAGTCCTTGTCGTGGACGAACGTAAATGAACGGTAATCGGTACGGAGCAAACAGTTTAATTACAAATGCCATATATTTCTCTCTGTAACTGCTGTCTCATTAAGCCACCACCTGAGCTAATCGCTGCCACTTTTAAGTCGACGAAATTCTGATAACCCCTGGCTCCCCCGAGTGGATGAAATTCGACGAATTTCGAAACGCAAGCGAAATTAGTGGAGACGAGAGAAGATCACGATTTCGTGTGCAATTTTTAATCGTGGGTTAATTGTTTATCATGACAGTTAGGCTTCCTCGCTAAAGTGTGGTTTTTTTTTATTTCTTCGAGGTGGTATTAATTTTCTGAGAATTTGGGTGTGGTTTTTTTCTTGTAGAATCTATAGCATGAAAGAGCTAAGATTCTTTATGCGCATAAATTTTGAAAATTCTTATGGCGCGTGATAGAGAGATATTTTATTGTTAGGTAGCTCGTATCTAGTTAGTATTTTTGCAATTGATTTTGAGTGAGCCACGACATTTGGGCGTTTAACGATAGGAGTTGTATAGTTGGATATTGTAAAAACACTTGTGGAATTTTTTGAACACTTGATGGTAAATTATTGGGTTCGATGTTTGAAATAAGGTGAATGTCCCAATTTCTGCTGATTTAAGAGGTAACTCGTCATAAAGAAGGTGTAAAAAATTTGTTTGTGATGAAAATTTGCAGAGTAATTGATTAGTTTTTTAATAATAAATCAACCAATTGAAAAACTATTTAAGAAAGATATTTCAAGATGTTCAACTATTAGTAATTTGTAATTAAATATATAATGCTCTAAATGTCCGCATTTCTGCTCATGAAAAATAGAGATGTATGCATTGCCCCAAGCTCGTGCAACATTCGCTTAGATGTTTAAATAGTTTAGAATTATTTTGCTGCAACTATAGTACAAACGTAACGCATATAATAATAGAAAAATACGAAATGAGCAGAAATTGGGACATTCACCTTATATTGTTCGGGTTTTAGTTGTTCTTTTAATATATTAAGTAGTTTCTTGTTGGCTAGGAATATAAGTTGAATGAAAGTAATGGAACTTTCTTTCATCGCGTTAATGGGTATACCTAAAAAAGAACGATTTATATTCCTCGATTATACATCAGAATATTTCTGGTGATTGATATCCCATGGGCTGATAACCGGTTCCTCCAATGTGCAATATTTTTGCAAACGGGAAAAATTAGTTTTCTAATTTTACAATGTACTACGATCTACTTAGGTCCAAAGCATATTAATATATAATTGCAAATATTTTCAAGGCAGTAGTCCACATGTTCCCAAAGGCTCTGCCATCGCTTTCATGATGAATTTCACTTTTATAATGTCTATATGTAAACAGGTGTTCCTAAAAATAAATCAACAAGCATATTACTGATGAATGTTGCAGTTGTGATACATAATTTTAGGAGCAAATGTGGTCATAAAAGAGTTACACAGTTGGCGGTAGTCTGCGTTAATGAAATTAACGTTTTTATAAAGTTAATAGGGTAAACCAATCAGTGAATGACAGAATTGTTGAATCTATGGACCTTTGAGATTAATACTTAAATATATTTATGTATAACAACAAAACAACTGTTGAAATTGCATTTAAATTTAATTTTCTTGAAACTTCTATAAAAATAATTACTTATTCTTATCGTGATTAAAAAAAAAACAATTATAAAATGCAAAACGTGTAGAAACCCAGTAAATGACCGCATACTTTTAATAAGAATAATTGTACTTATTAATATTTGCTTAATACGCGTAACTAAATATATAGTATATTAAAAGTGCAACTACACTCCATTTATAAACATATAATAATGTTTTAATTTATAATTGACATTTCTTTGCCTAATGGTGATTCACTGGTATGCGGCCAATTAGTGGTTGGTTTACCCTATTAATATTAAATAAGCTTCACGTCATATGTTAATTATTTGTGGTCCACAATATAGATTAATAAATTACTCCACCTGGATTAATAAAATACGGAAATCAATAGAAATATAGTATTTATGTGTTGATAAAATATTTTATTTCTGTCGGTGTTTTCATAATACCTACTTATTCATTAGATGCCAATTACTGTTCCCAACTAGCTGCCTGTTCCTTGCAGCAGTGCGCGATTTAATTAAGCTCGAATCTCTGAAGATGCGCACATGACATACGAATAAGTTGAACATTGTGGTTACGTAATAATTCAGGTTGATCGTGAATTAAACAGATTCGATTAAATTGCGTCGTTCTCCGCGCGTCAATTATTACGCGTCTGATTAAACTTGTACGCGTAATAGCGAGTATTATATAACACGTAATCACAACATCTACGTTCGCAGAGGAAACACGAGACCGCCATGTGTGGTGGTGCACATGCATTGATAGGAAAAACTGTCCATACATATGGGCTTCTTGACTTCAGTCGATAAGAACTTTTAATTTTTATAAATAAAGCCGAAAGATCAGCTTGAACTTTAATAAAGTTGAAAGAAACTTAAATGAATGTTCGAGCGACAAGGAATATGTAACAAGAACTCTACTGTTTACTTAGAAGAGGCTTAATTACTCGGAGATATTTAATGTAATATCATGAAATAATATTTTTAGTTATGTAATTTAGTTAATAATAATTTTAGAAGCAATACTTTTCTGCCGAAACAGGGAATGTAGAACACTTCAGGTTTATAATAAACTTTACGAAAAACTTCCACGGAATTTCCATCAAATAATGTGCGCTGTAGTTTTTGATTTCAAGCGCGTTCGCCATAAAATTTTCTTTCTCCTTGGATCGTACAGTAGCGAGTCTATTAATCATTCAACCACCGATAGGTTGTTAATAAATAATTGCAAACCAGTATGCCCAATTTCTATGCTCATCTTATTATCGATCATTGATTCACAGCTTTCGATACGATGGTGTTGTTGAGATACAGATTGAAATGTCTGACAATTTTGCATTTATTAATTTGAAACAGTGCACTCACAAAACACACTGTGCATATCGAGAACTGATTAATAATTGAGCAGCGTTGCCTGACCCGCCGCTCGGAAGAAGTTCAGAGGAAAGGTTAAAGTCGTTGAAGCGACAATTAATCGCAATCTTCTTCCCTCTTAATTGTTAGATTGAGTTAGCCTTCGCAATCATTATTGTTTGAGATGTATATTTACCGTCAAAGAATCTCTATTCTTATTTACCATGCTTGATGGCGTTTGTTAAATTGCTGGTACGCCTTCATTGATCTTAATTGTATGTCTATGCAATGCTACAACAGTTCAAGACTAATAGTCATAGGTACTTCATCAATACTACTTACAATTAGTGAATTTTAAAACCAGCAGTAGTGTTGTATGATTGCTTCTACCGAATTTGAGGATTAATAGTAATGCGCCCTGATTACATTTGTGGAATTGGAAATGTGGTAATAGTGCTTTACAATTATTTTCACTTAAGGGTACTAGGCAGTCGAAAAATCGAGTTTTTATTGCATTTTCCGAAAGTACTATCTTTTCTCAATAAGTTGCCGCTTGACGTTTTTAGCTGCCAAATCTGCAATTTTGCCAATTTTACTATAAACCAAGCGGCATTGTGTTCAGAAAAGATAGTACTTTCGGAAAATGCAATAAAAAATCGATTTTTCGACTGCCTAGTCCACTTAAGGTGAAAATTATTAGTAGTACTTTACTATTATACTTCGACTGTGTTTGGAAACTAGTATTTGCGCTTTATATTTAATTCTGTTGAAATATAACTAATTTGAAAACTAGTACCAGTACAATGAGGAAATTATCACTTAAGTTAAAAAAATGAGCCTAAGTAGTAACACTGTTTAAAAAAAATATATTTCAACCGAATTGTAAAAATTAACTTTTCCGTGTTTAATCTCAACTTTCTACGCATTTTGCTACCTCCCATTAACATGCTAAAATTGATGCGAGATTGCGTATTAGGTACCTAATTCATGTCACGTTCGTTCACCTCGAAATACATTTAATAACATCCCTGATTTTGCAGCTTTAAAATATCCATCACCACTCACAGAACACGACATACCACTTTATTACCTTTTATTTCGTCCTTTCGAAAATTCTCGTTTATTAAAGTCACATTGCAGCTCGATAAATCAAGCATCAATTTCCTTAAATGACTACATCCCTGATTTTGCAGCTTTAAAATATCCATCACCACTCACAGAACACGACATACCACTTTATTACCTTTTATTTCGTCCTTTCCAAAATTCTCGTTTATTAAAGTCACATTGCAGCTCGATAAATCAAGCATCAATTTCCTTAATTGACTACAATTTTGATAAGCCAATATCTCTTTGCGTTTTAATTTCTGACGAATGCGCATTGGCACACCCGCTCATTAAACTTTGTCAAATTAAACGTTGTCACTGTGACAAATTACAACATAGCATGTAAATAATAGTTCCAGGGACGCCCATTATTCTCGCAAGCAATAGCCCCCAGGATAATTCACTATCACCTTACCCATACACAAGTGAATGCCTTGACTAGGCGAGGACAGATATTCGCATTTATATTTTTAGCGCCTATTTAAATTCCATTCAGTGCATGTTTCCTTCGCGCACAATCGCGACTTAATTCGGTCAAGTGGCACGTTGGCAGCGACGTCTCCAGAAAAGAACAATGCCTATCCATTGGGCGGAGGAGTTTTCAAAAATTTTCAATCACTGCCATGGACAAAAGGACAAAGCGAGACAATTGTTGCGAAAAGTGACTCGTTTCCTTTTCCCGTTCTCCGGGGATACAACCGCGCTGGAAGAAATTGGATGCGACAGATTAACTTTCTGGAATAACTTTCGTGCTATAAGCAGTGTTCGCGGGCAAAGCGCATCAAACGACGCTATGATAATAGCATTTGCAGCAGGGAGTTTTTATCGCTTGCTTTAGCACGGTCTCTGCGTTAAGCAAGTCTTTTCAGTGTAGCGTCTGAATTGATAGCTGGCTCATGGAATATGGATAATCATGAGCTTAACAGTGCGATGTGGAATAAAAGCGCAAATCATCGCAAGTTAATCCTCGAGAGAGTGTGGAACGAAATCATGCAGGATGTGCAATCAAGTAACGTCGCATTCAACGCTTAAGTTCACGATGTGGGAGGCACAAATATAAATTCTGCTGTTATTTTTAATTTCTTATCTTTATTGTGTAACTGAGGTAGTAAAGTGTTTATGCGTCTTCGCCGATCGGTTTCTGGTGGAACGGGGTCGAATAGAGTACCGATTTATTGTTTTGTTCCATCTCCAATGGGAATGCTCAAATAGGCGTGGAATATTATTTAGAAAAATGTGTACGCACATTGTAGTGTTTTTCTATGTAACTTATGCAGTATATGTGGAAAAATTGTAAATTAGATTCTAGGAAAATCTACGAGCATTGATTAATCGCAAGCCAATGTATTCATTACTGAAGAAAAAAATCCCCGTGTCTAATACATTGTAACAAGCTACGCATAATTTGCATCGCAAATTTCAGATATTTAAATTGGAAAACAAAAATTGTTATTCGAAAATATAGTCACAAACAAGCACTTGCAATTAGTCTCGATCGTATCTACTAGTTGCAAAACGTCTCGGTAAAAAAAAATCAGTATTTGCTTGTATTAGCACGGTAGTTGATAACACGTTTCTGTCTTTTTGTTACTAATGCTCCATTTTCTCATTTACATGAAATACATTTAAATCCACCCACAGCTGATACCACGTGCATTATTTCTGTCGCGTTACGATGATCGTTAAAACGTAAAAATGTTCTTGGAAATTCGGAATTACATCTGGAAGATTTTGAAAATCGACTTCGCTGAAAATTTTAGCAATCTTATTCTCCTTTTTTCTTATTATTATTAACGCGACATTACATTTTCGTGTCACAACCGTTTATAATACTAATTCCCAACCGTTAAGACGAAATCAAAATAACATAAATATTAAATCGATAAATTATAAATAAAGCTTCGCGTACCAAATCTTCAGTTTCTAAAGATTCAGCGAAGCTCAAGATACATAAACTAAATATGTCAATGGCAATTTTTACCGTTCACATAGATAAAACCAAATAAACTTTGGTACTAAATCACCAAACGCTATTCCAACTTATATTATTCCATCCATCGCCTCCAATCCAATAACCTCCCCTCCCAATTATGTAATAAATATTGCTCCCCATCGGTCGAGGGTTAGCAAAGAATCGGGGAAATCAGGGCTGGGGAAAATAGTATTTTCAAATAGCTAAATAGAAATAATTATCTTTATTTATTCGAGTGATACAAAATGTGCCAAATAAACTTTTCTCTGAAATAGTAGTTACATAAAGAAATAGTATTAGATTTAAGCATTAAGCGAGGTAGTATTTTCGAACAGTATTTATTTATGGAAAAATTTCAGATTTTAGTATTTTGTCTGAAACTGTTTGAAATTTCCCCCCGCCCTGGAATAGGCTAAAGCTGAGAAGTTGCGCGCGAGTTCGTAGAGAAAGTATAATGTACCCGAAACACGTCGAGTCCCCATGAATGTAAGTATCTAATTGCATGGAGTCTCTTATTGTTCAGCGGAAGTGAATGGCAAGCAAGCATTGAATGGGAAAGAAGATGTCGACAATGGCGAGGAGGTGGATGCCGTGCAGGAAGCTATCGGGGATCTTGGCAGATGGCAAATATACGTCTGCCTGGCGATCTCCCTGGTCAAGTTCCCGATCGCTTGGCACCAGCTCGCCATCGTCTTCATGGCGCCACATCAGAACTACAGCTGCACCGCGCCGGCCCGCGCGGAGTCGCCCGATCAGTGTATGGTCAATGTCAATGGTACACTGGCGGAGTGCACCGAGTGGGAGTACGACAGGAGCACGTTCACGGAGACGATAATATCGCAGGTAAATTTTTCAACCCCCCTTCGATCTCTGTGTCTGTGGAAGGCCCGTGCGGAAGCGGCGGTAATCGTTGACTTGAATTACAGTGACGCAGTAAAATAGATTATTCTTAGAATGATTTTGTCGCTTGATAATTTTTTCGTAAATTACCGATGCACACGAGTAGCACGCGGACTTTACGCTTAACGATCATAATAACAGAACGAAACGACCATGGGGACATTATGCGAAACGATTTAAACGTTTGACCAACTGTCGTTGGGTAAGTGCAAGCGTTCGGTTAGTATCATTCATTAATCACTATTTCTATCCTTATTAGTAAGTTACCTACTGTGGAGATAGAGGTAAACGAAGACGCGAAACAAGGGAGCAATCCTAATTCCCTCCGCCCCGTCTCACAGTGCGGCACTTGATTGGGGATTTCGGACGAAAATATAAGGACACGTACGATGTGGTGATAATTCACAGTTTTATATTAAAAGTTGTTCTAAGTTCGCCGAGTTTTATTACATAAATACAGTAATTATATTGAAAATTATATTGAACTATTATAATCAAATAGAAAAGGCGATATTAGTATTATCAAGACACTAAAAAATATTATATATATAAAATATATATGAAATATAAATAAATAATACAGGTTTATATAGATAATAAATAAAAAAGCACATAATTTTATTGATTTTATTTTCAAGACAATTTAAAAAAATAAATAACTTTCAGTGCAGCAGTTTGTAGCAGATAAAAATGATATGGCAATGTGGTACAATAGTTTTTGGATACAGAACAATATAAATTACAGAATGGTTTGAACCCTTTTTATGACACCCCGTTTTTAAAAAAAAAAAATTATTTGGAAATTATAATTATGTATACTTTTGTTCAAATTATTTATGTTTAAGATATAACAAACACTATTTAAAAAAAAACATAAACAAGAACGAATAATACACGAGGACGCTAATTTTTAGATTAAAACAAACATATGATAATTATTGATACTGTTTTGGTTTTTTGGGATAGTAGATTTTACATTCGTATTCCTTAATCACGGACTTACTGTTTTGTAGGATAGTCAGAATTGAATATCGATTATTTCGATCTTTGTCCATTACGTGCCGCACTGTGCGTCTCTGGTAAAAATGTGCGAAATAAATGTTGTATAGTTGAAGTAGTACTGACTTCATTAAAAAACGATTGTTATTCGATATCGAGCATTATCGGCGGTGTAATCTTGAACCGCCCTCGCAGGATGATTAAACATGATATCTAATTTATTGAATTGTAAAAATCCTCCCTTACTATAAAAATAGTTGCATGGATATGGCAAGCGAGTTTTCTCTGAATTGCACGCATGATGGCTATCGTAACGCAGTTAAAGTTTCCTTTATTTTTTGTTGAACGGTTACAATTGTTTAGTGGCAGAAGAGACTCGTGTAAACCGATTTAAATGAATTCTTGTTTACAATTATGTTATTTCAGTGGAACTTAGTGTGCAGTCGAACACATTACGCCAATATCCAGCAATCTATTTTGATGTTCGGCGTGCTTTTGGGCAATATTATATTTGGCAATCTAGCAGATAGGTACAGACAACATTGATTACTTTATGCAGAAACGTTCAGTGCTTGATAAATTAAATAGAGTATCGTGGACGTGGGAATATTACATGCAACTAAAGTGTACGAATTGTTGCATCGTTAGGTATGGTAGAAAGATGCCATTGTTGGTATCCGTAGCTCTTCAGCTGGCTTCCGGTATCGGATGCGCCGTCGTGCCGTGGTTCCCGGCATTATTGTTAATGAAATTACTCAGCGCCTTGGCTACTGGAGGCACGATGGTTACTAGTTACGTTATTTGTAAGTAACAATTACTTATTAATATTAGCTTGACGCATAAATTCTTTCGCTCGCTGTTAAGTAATGTCAGACGTACGGAAATACCTTTTTTAAGGGGGTATACCCGTTTGCACCCTCGGAAAATGTGTACATTTTGTGGATTTTTTTACATGTCAACGGCTCGATGAAGATTTCCCGTTTTTTTACTATCTTTACATAGTATTATGAACTACTTAAAAAAAAAGTTTCAGTTAAAAAACTATTGTTTTTCGGAAGTTATGCACACATATCCGAAAGTCTCTCGAATTTTGATAGTAAAAAGATAGTAAAAAAACGGGAAATCTTCATCGAGCCGTTGACATGTAAAAAAATCCACAAAATGTACGCATTTTCCGAGGGTTCAAACGGGTATACCCCCTTAATTACACCTACTTGTACTTTACAACCGCTACCAGAAAAGCGGCAAAAGTTCATAGACAGTCGAGGAAAATACTATGATTAAAAAAACGTAGTATATTCTTAATTTTGCTGAGGATTTTGGTTCACTAAAGCGATCGAACTTTTGCAGCGAGCTACAAAATACACAGGTAGACGTTTAAGCTTTTGACTGAAAAATCAATTAGAATATTTTAAAATGTTTTACCATATATAGTTATTAAAAACTATAAAACGTGTCTTAAAACGTTGAAAGTTATTCAAAATTTTTATAAGATGATACTGCAAGTGAAACTTTCGAAACTTAATATTGAATACAATTATTAGAAGCTTGAAAATCTTTCGATAGTGATAACTGGTCCCAAGCTTCAATAGCACTGTTCAATGATTTTATATTTCTAGGTATGGAAATAGTCGGTACGCAATGGCGGGCGGCTATTACAGTACTTTACCAAATCCCATTTAGCTTGGGCCATATGTCACTGGCCGGACTCGCATTTCTCTTCCGCCATTGGCAGCATCTTCAACTCGCAATCACGCTACCTTCTATAATCCTGCTGGGCTACTGGTGGATCGTACCTGAATCTCCTAGGTGGTTGCTAGCATTCGGAAAGCAAACGGCAGCTTGCAAAATCTTGCAAAAGGCGGCTAACGTAAATAGGATACAAAATAAGGACATTCCAGAGCTGGTTAGGCAACACTGTTTGCATCAGGTAAAGTATTTATTTCTTGAGGGGTCATTCTGGTTAGACGGTTTGAAAAAATCGATTTTTTTTAACATTCTTCGAAAGTGCATATCCTCAAGAATGTACTGTTAAGTTTTCATTGAAAAAATCCAATTATTTTAGCTTCTACATAGGCATTTTGTAGGGAGCGCAGAGGCTGAGCCTCTACAGATGAATACTTTGAACGCGTTTTTCTCGAAACGTCAATTTTTCACATGGTGCAGGTAAAATCTGAAAATCTATCGAACCGATTGCTTTGTAAATTGAACTGCTTATTCTACACACCTATGCCTCTCGCTGGTACTACAACCAAGTATTTCTGTTCAGTGTAACCTACTTTAAAAATCGAAAATAGCACAGAAAACACAGCCGAAATAAATTGATTCTTGTATTTTGCCCGCCATTCTGTTAATTTTAGGGATAAATAATTTATTCTAGTTCGGGCTGTAGCGACAGTCATACTGATCAAGAATCTGTTTGTATTTTTGGATTCAGTTAAGTCCAACTGCTGAATTCACCTGCACGAGCGAGGCATGAATTTTTAAACACGTCATCAAAATCGCCTGCAAAACCATTTTAAAAGCAACAATTTTATTACTTTTATATTTTTTATTTATTGTAGAAGTGTAGTTTAATCAATAGAAAAAAGTTTTACACGACTACTGTAATTCCTGTCTTCGCAATAAATTCCTGAAAATCGCTGAATTTATCGGCGCGCTAACCAGAATGACCCCTTAAAACCAGTAAGGTGCGAGGAACCGCAGCTATATAACAAAAGCGTAATATCGTGAAACATAATTAAAGTATGTCGTAAGAAGTAACCGACCACTCAAATAGCAATTTACTTGTATTGTTAAGGTAGGCTCTCATTACGCCTCGCCTCGGCTCATTTTATTCTTTCTATGCTCTTCTTATACACTTTTACAATTTGACTGACACTGCGCCTTGCCTCGCCGAGCCGCGGATTCTTCCTCGAGAATATTTTGAGGAAGTGAGGCGAGGCGAGCCGAGGCGAGGCGCAGTGTGAGTGGATGCAATGCCACCGCTTTCGGTGACCGCTGAAAGAGGAAGGAAGAGGTTCTCTGAGCAACTGATCAAACACATGAACCGAGGCGACGCGAGCCTAGATGCGATTGCGAGAAGAAGTTGCGCCGAGGCGAGGCGTAGCGAGAGCCTACCTTTAGATTTACTGCAAAGTTCTAACGCTGAAGCAGCCACGCCGCATTCATCAATAATCGATGCACTCTTCCACAGAATTCCAAGCGGTCGGAATCGGACCATAAGGCGTCGTTCCTAGATCTGTTTCGCACCCCTAACATGAGGATCAAGTCGTTGTCGATCTTCTTCAACTGGGTGGTCTGCGGGATGGGATTGTTCGGGATGTCGCAGTACATAGGACAAGTCGGTGGCAATATCTTCGTCAATTTCACCGTCTCCGGGGCCATACAGATACCAGGGAACTTCGTTGCTTGGTGGGCCATGAACAGGCTCGGCAGGAAGATCACGTTGATCTGCAGCAACACGATCACTGGCGTCGCTGCCCTCCTACTTATCGTAATTTCAAATGGTAAGGATCCCCGACTGTGCCAGGCTGGAGTTACTCACAGATGCCACCATGCTTCTTGCGCTGATTACCACTTTACGTTCTTGCAGATCTCGCGTGGCTTCGGTTAATTCTAGTCTGTTTGGCCATCGTCGGCATGTCGGTCTCCTTCACCACGGTTTACCTGTTCTCTGGTGAACTGTTCCCCACGGTTGTTAGGAACATAGGTGTGGGCACCAGCAGCATGTGTGCCAGAATTGGATCCATCACGGCGCCTTTCGTGGTGTCCTTGGTAAGTTCAGAGGGAACGGTATGATGTTGGAAGGTATTAGGTACAGTGGCTCGCATTAATATTAGGACACTTTTTAAAATCGCATAACTTTTTTAGAATTGGTCCAAACGACTTGAGTTTTTTTTAGAAGCTAGAAGGATTAGTTTGCTAACTGACGCGTTTCGTCGTTTTGAGAAAAAATGTATTTGGTTGGAATAGCGAAAAAAATAGTAAAGGTCGACAAAAAAAAGTTTAAAAATCGACCTTTACTATTCTTTTCGCTATTCCAACCAAATTTTTTTTTTCAAAACGACGAAACGCGTCAGTTAGCAAACTAATCCTTCTAGCTTCTCAAAAAAACTCAAGTTGTTTGGACCAATTCTAAAAAAGTTATGCGATTTTAAAAAGTGTCCGAATATTAATGCGAGCCACTGTAGTTTGAAGCACAAGTAGTTGGCGCAACTTTGTCAAATAGGATAAGTGATAGAGAGAGATTCGAATTAGGAGAGGAAGTAGGAAGAGCAGGACTAGGAAGCCTAGATCACGGTTCGATGCCGATGAGAAGTTTAGGGATACAACAATACAAAGATCCTTTTCGTTTATAAACTTTTAGGTATGAATATTTCGCATAATGTTGTCTCAGATTTATTATTATCTAAAACACACGAGCTTCGCAGCTTTCTCGTGAGGAATCGTTTTGACATTTTAAAATCAGTCAATGATTTTCTTAATGGATTCTAATTTTCTAACTGCGGATCTCTGGATGGATCAATGACTGTGACAGCCAGTTATATTTTTCAAGTCCCTCATTTGTTATATTTATGTACCTATTTAGATAGTGGAATAAGTAGTAATTATGTTACAACTTCGCGGCAGAGTGTATGAAGTTATATGTAACTAATAGTTAAGGGTTATATGGGAATGAAACTTACTAATATAATAAATGCGAAAGTGTGTTTGAAAGACCAGGAATAACACACAAGGTACTTTTTATCTGGATTTTTTTAACCGATCTGGACCAAATTTTGCATAATTATTCTCTAGAACCCTGCGGAAAATATGGACTACCGTGAAATCTAGATATCCCACCCCTTCCCCCTTATTTCACCCCCTTGACACTCTGTGACAATCGAAGCTTTACCGGGCAACGCCGCGGGTGGTTTAAGCTAGTATTAGATAAATTTAAAGTTAATTTTCAATAATAGAAGCTCAGTATGTAATTTTAGTCAATCTATAGAGGCATACAATTACATGTATAAGTGCTTCTTCGTATATGGTAGATACCTATGTTTGAACATTTTTTGTTATTAATATTTTAATGTCTCATTAAAGGATCATATTCAACCGTGGCTGCCACCGGTCTTTTTTGGAGTCCTGCCACTTGTCGGTGCCATGCTTTGCTTTCTGTTGCCAGAAACTGTTGGATGCACACTTCCGGAGACTCTTCAAGATGGCGAGGATTTTGGAAAGTGAGTAAAATTTTCGCAGATATTTGCACTTAATTGCCACGGCCCTTGTCCTTTGTACCTCTCGTATAAAATCATTTTTATCGAGACTAAGGAAAGCTTTTATATTTGTTGCAGGAAATCTCACAAAATAAAGAAGAATCCGAAGGACATCGAAGCAGAGGCGGCGCTATAAATGACGACTGCAACCATTTCTAGATAAAGGAGTGTTTGCTGAGAATTTTCTTTTTAAAAGCTACGAACGAAAATACTGAAATGAAATTTAGAAACAATCGAATTTCCATAGAGTAATTAGGTGTACATATAAGTGATACTGAGATCATTCCGCGTTCTTATTTATTACATTGCATCTACGATTTTAATGACATTCAACGAATCGTTGTTTCTCTTTGTGTTTTTTTTTTTTTTTTAAAAAATGAGTATTTTAGTCATTCACGATTGACAAATTTGATCAGTATGTATATCTATTGTTCACGCATGAAGGAGGCATTCTTAGATAGAAGGAATACCCTGAGAGATTTTAATTCGCTTAGAAGAATATTTTTGATACGGATGATTTCAAAGAATTGAAGAATGTTACCTACTGCCAAATGACAATTTTATTGTAATGGAAGTGCCTTGTAACGTTTGCATGCGAACACACAAATAGATCGTATATTTTATAAAACAGAAATTTTATTTTTCACTATTCCTGCTGTGTATTAAATCGGGGTACATTGATTTTTAATTTTAATTAAACCCTCGACCCAATTGTTTTTACCTGTTTCGATCCCGAATTAACCACACTGTTGTTTTCCCACAAATAATTTTGAACAGCGAAGTGGAATAGAAATTTTAAAAAAAGGTATCCGGTATTTAATAAGACAGACATGTTTATTATTAAAGTTTCTTACTCTCCACTAACTTATTTCACGAATTTGTATATTTGGGCGATGGGTGGCAGTAGACGGCAAAAAATATACTAGATTGCACGTTTCCACAAAGTGTTTTTCGTTTCCTATAAAATATAAATACGTAAAAAGTAATCTAGAAAACTTAAAGAATATCTATTAATGATAGAATCGATATCAAATGTTTATTGATTTTCATTAGATGTGCAAACATAGGAACGTAAAATTTCGATCAACAATACAGGACATGCTGTTTATGAAGAGAAACTAGCATTTACAAAAGCGAAGGTAATTATTAATAAGATAAAAATTATCTGCGTGATTTTCTACACGAGAACACTTTCCAGGAAATCATTTATGGTTGAATATATTTTACTGGCGATAACGGTATCTACTTAGAAATTCCGATAATCTTGCAGCTTGCATCTAACAATCGTTGTATAATCGAGTGAAAAGTTACAATCACTAAGTTCCTGGAACTGACAATGCTTTTGCGTTCGTAAAAACAATTAGTGACACAGGTAACAAGTAGGATATTGGTTATTACCTTCCAGCGAGACAATGATGGATACCACTACGTAAATGTATATTTTTCAAGTGGTTTCCTCATTGTAAACAAGATTTACAATAAAGATTTTTACAAGTTTTTTTTTAATTACACCGAGGGCTTGGATTTTAGAATATTTGTGAGTCAACAAGAAAAATTGAGCTTAAAATTCTGGTGGTAATACGATAATTTTTTTTTTTTAGCAAGTCTGAAAATACGTGGTATGAATAATAAAATTTTAAAAGTTGCAATATTCTTGTTTAAGATATTGTTTTTTTTTTGCTCAAATTATAGTTCGAAATATACCTACTTACCACATAATCTACAGATTGTTGATATATTACAACTGTTCGCAATTTTTGCGAATGAAGCAGAACAAATGTTAAATTCGTTGAAGATTTATTTCGATAAAATATAGTCCATGATTCTCTTAATGGCGATATGTACTAATTTGAATATCTGAGGTTACCCTCGTTCAAAACTCAAGGCCAACGTCGTTACCCCTGGCTCCATTAACGAAGAGAGCTACGTTTTTATTTATTTTCTGGCTGACACTGGTGATTAAATGCAAACAGTACTTGTTCCGCTTCTTGTCACGGTAGGACCAGATGAGGTACGGAAGCCGATTCTGCTTTGCACTTGGTTTGGTTGCCTTGATTCCATGGAGGAGACCCTTTTAAGTGGTTCGTTCGACTATGTCGTGTCCGACAAGAACATTAAAGTCAAGGGAAGAGAAGTAATCAGCAGAATGTGGGAAGGTTGTAAACACTTCTGAAAAATTACTACCTTCATTTAGTTCCATTTATTTTACTTCTTTAGCATTTTTCAAAGTATAATTTAAACCACAATATTTGTATTTATAGAACTAAATTACTATTTAATTTGTTGCCATTCAATAATTCGCGTAATTTGCGAAAATGTTCCGGATAAAAATTCAAGAAAATTTAAACCATGCTTGTACATATAAAATAGTACAAAAACTACCATATTGCATGGTAAAAGTAGCTTTATTAAACTTTTATCCCTCTCTATTTACAAGGATGAAAATTCGATGGCACAATGCAGCATATGCATGTACCTATATCAAAATGTCACCTGTATCTCCAGAGGCACTGAAATTAATTACGTTCGCATAAACATGTTCATTATGATTACGAGTTGTTGTTGAAAATTACGTGTTCATTCACGACGAAGCGTTGCGTGTGCAAAATGTTATGCTTGAAATGCGCTATTGAATGCATTTCCGTTTACCGGATGGAGCTCTTTAAACCGCATATTACCTATGTAGTGATGTTTCAACTGTTTCAGCACATCGAGGGTTCAACACTTTACATAACGCTAACCCTGAAGCGCAGGTAAATTCTTTTACTCCCCTTCTTATCAAGTGTACTATATTTAAAAAATTCGTTTCCCGAAAGAATATAATTTATATTCAAACATTGAAATTTTAGAATTGTATATATATCGTCCAATTGTATGTCCAACATAGAAATTATTATGCAAATTTTTCTCAATTATTTCATTTCGAACCTGAGCATTTTCGTGCATCGTCGTTCAATTTTTAATTTTACAAAAGTACTAAATTACCGTTTCGTACCGCCCACTCAAGGCTGTGATGATATTCGCGTAAGGAAAAGACGGCTCAATGATTGAGCGCGCTTTCAATCAACAGCGTATTGTTAAAATCCTGCAGTTTACGATAAATGTAAGTGTCATCGTAGATTTCAGTTTTAGTGGTAGGGAGAATTATGTAAAACAGCGGAACGAAACAGGGACTTCTACTTTCGACGACCGTTTTAATTGTATCTACCTCGTGGGCAGACGTTTGGAGATTTCACTGTGCATATAGTATTATACCACCATGAACTATAGCGACACTCTGGCTTGGACTGTTTCAGCGGAAGGCCAATTCGTTCCTCGAGTACGAGCAACGAATACTACTACTGTCTCTGCGGATACATTACCATTAACCAGCCTCAGTTCTTGACTCTTCCTCGATCACTACGGTGGGCTCACTCAGTCGAACACACGAAGCCGAATTTTCAAGCCAAGGTGAGTCGGTGTAGCGAAATAATAAGTGGCATCAAAGTACCACCGAATTTAATAGCGAAGTAACAGCAAGCAGATGTCTGAATACAGTGTCATTAATAATATCAAACAGAATTTCTTGACCTCAGCTTAAATGGGATAACAAAAATCGTGAACTGGTATCCTTGATTACGGTTGTTTTCTGCCATCAATCTTTGTTTAATGGCACCCTAACGCGAAACCATGCAGTAGTATTCTAATCATAGTTGGCCAGTTACCTTATTTTCGTTTTCTTTCTGCTTTATTACGAAGTGGAGTAATTAAAGGAATTATTACTTTTTATTACTTTGTTCTTGGAGTTGTAATAAAATCGAGGTGGTGTTTTTTTATTCTTCCATTGGTGTCGTCTTTCGTGGTTCTTATCGATATTTCATGACACTGTAGCGATCAAAATATGGCACATTACTTATTACTACAGACTTTCTTATTTTTTCTTGTTGGTTGGTTCTTTATGTTCTAAGGGATACAGAATAAAAATTAAAAGAATAATATCTATATTTGTTTGTGAATATATTTATTCGTAATATCGACTTTGACATATGTTATAACATTTCGCAGACAGAAAATAGAATTCTGTTTTTTTTAAGAGATTTTTTAAGGGAATATTTTGCTTAATCAATGTACTAATTAATATTCTTTGATTAAAAGTAGAAATATCAACTATAAGAATATTGTTAAGAGTAAAAATATTTGCAAGGGAAATTATTTAAAAAATGTAAATAACGATTTGATGAGTATTTTAATGTGTTCAATCGAGCCTGCGAACGTTTGCCACAGAGTACAGTACAGTTACGTCCTCAGGGCATCAGACAGAATCTTTCGCAACACGTTTAAAAGTATTGATGGCTACTTAAAAGTAAAACAGGAATGGCACACTTAAAATGCCCTCGCTTACGTTATTGTGTTTATCGTGCGTTTTATTTTAGCGTATGTAGTGGTACACTCAATTATTTACTTATTTTATTCTCCAAGGGGTTCGGCTTTCTTGACATAATATTTATAATTTGAAAGGTACTCTTTGTCAGACTAATTAAATATTCTGAACGTTCTCTGCCCTTATACGTAAATATATCTTACTTAAAACAATAATAAGGTACAATTAAAACTATCTGAAGATGTGTACTGCTTCACATTTATTTATATTAATAATCAGTTAAGAAAATAAACAATTTTCATTGGATTATATAAAGTGCTTCGTATTGAAAAAATTATTGAAAAAATTTCGATTCATTAACATCCACCTCACAAATTTTATTTAAAAAATTATAGATTGGAATTTAAAAGAAACATCGTAGAAGGGAACTTAATCTAATGCATGATTATTAATATGTTTATGAATTATTGATGGGATCATCCGAACCGCTTCTGATGTAATTGTATTGCAGCGGTAGATGTTAGAATATTCAAATTAAAAATGTATGGAGATTGTGAAAACACTTGCACGAAAGAGAAAGTAGAGTATGTCAAAACCTGAAATACGTATATGGCTGTATCATTTTAATTCTTAAACGAATATACCATTGACAATACGTTGCGTAGTAAAATATATAGCATGCGGGGGATTGAAAAGGATCGATGCAACCACTGAAATTTTTCAAAGAAAAGTCTTTTAATGAATACAAATAAATCAAATAATTTTTTGTAATAATCGAATAAAACTTAATATTCGTGGACTTTCAGGAATATTTTTAGCACAAATATCTTTATTTGCTGCTCGAAATATTGTTCCAGTATTAACATGGCCATTTTTCCAGCGATGTGGTGGCTCTTACTGATCGCGTTTGCCTGCTTGGCAAACAGCCACGAATTTGAAACAGTTTACTCTTGGGACGTCGTCGACTTCAACTTTCCAAATCAGAGTTACCGCGATGAGTTATGTTCTAGTGGAAATTACATTCCAGAAAATAATATGCCTCTTGGCCTGCATATTTGGGAGGATAAAGTATTTATCACTGTGCCACGATGGAAGAACGGCGTGGCGTCGAATCTGAATTATGTCTCAAAGGATGACAAATCGAGTACGTAGGCGGAAATCGCAAAGTTTGACTCTAATTTAAATGATTTCTAAGATTCCCATATGACACAATAGCAACCCCTATATTCGTCAAGATTGGATACCTAAAGTCAATTTAAAGAACAAAGAATCGTGACTTAAAAGCACATTTATGGAAACTTTATTGCGATGTAAAATATAAACATATGAATATCGAAATCATACAGATTTAATATGCACACATTATAAGTGAAATATTTGGAGGAGTAAACAATTTTCATGATATGCTACTACTATGATATACGTACAACTAGTAATACAGTTAAATATAATACTACCATTAGTAGAAACAATATTACAAGTTCCTCAACAATCATTTTTTAAAGATGTTTGTTAATCTATATAAGTTAACTAAGTTAACTAAAAATTTTGCTATAAAAAAATAGATTTGGAAAGTCCTTTACCGTTTTGGGATCCGAGGCTTCGTTCTCGAGATATTAACAGTTGAATATTAGCGGTGGAACTTCCGGACCGCGCGGTTTAAAGCCGAAACAGCTGAGCGCGCGGTAGTGTGCGATGAGTCACTACTCCGCGCTCAGCTGTTTCGGCTTTAAACCGCGCGGCCCGGAAGTTCCACCGCTAATATTCAACTGTTAATATCTCGAGAACGAAGCCTCGGATTCCAAAACGGTAAAGGACTTTTCGATGTCTTCTTGCATCAGGATACTGCATGTTCGGGATTGTTCCTCATTTTTCGGACACTCTGTGTAGGGGTACTAGTGTTAAGTTAGTGTAGTGTGAAATCAGGATGATATTAAAATACAATATTTGATCGTTTCGTCAATCGTACGATTAATGAATATCGTTTTCACACAGACTCCCCGAAATTGACTCCTTATCCTAGCTGGGAAACTAACAAAGCTTACGCAGATGGTATTGTGAGTATTTTCCGTGTTAGATCCGATGCTTGTGGTCGACTTTGGGGCGTCGATACTGGTATCGATGATATTCTAGGCAATACCACTGTCGTGCAACCAATAAGAATCATTGTGATCGATCTGAAAACCGATCAGGTAACGTAAGAAATTTTCTTGTCTAATTAATACCTTTTTATTTGCCCTGAATTTTATTCCATTTCCCTTGTTCCATCAAGGCTCCAACTAATAAATACGTAGTTAGAAACTAAGTCGCATTGTGCTCAATTTTCTCATCTATTTAACGGTACACCTACATGTCTATTGTTTATTATTTTATCGCTGCAGATACTTAGAGTTTACACTCTGAAAGATTCAGATGCCACTGATAATTCCTTCTTCGCTGACTTAGTCGTTGATGTCGATCCGAATAATTGCGATGATGCATACCTTTATACATCGGATTTGGGCGGATACGGTATGGTGGTTTATAGTTGGGCTAAGAACGATTCATGGCGAATCACGCACAATTTCTTCCACTTTGACCCGCTTCATGGTAAGATGTTTTACTTTCAAGAGATCCTCATTTCATATCATTGATAGCTACAAGTAAAACGTAAAAAGAGAACATGTGAGAATGATACACTTTTATAATACACAGTGTAATTATTTATTACTATTAAGTTATACAAAATGCTTTGAAATTTTTATTTTTTTTTTAACATTCGACGAGACACATATTCCAAAGTTCTTTTCTCCTTTCTGTGTGTACCTTCTACAATCTGCGCATACATCTATTCCATTTACTTGCTCGTTTTATTATAAATACAGTTTGAGACATCAGAAAATGTCATCTGAAATTATACACTTCCAATGGCTCCAGCTGCAAATATTTAAAACGAAATGTGCTTTACTTAGAATAGCTTAGCATCGTTCATAATTTAATTCAGAATTTCGTGAATTTTCGTATAATGTAATTTCAATTTAAAGTTTATATTTTTAATATCCTTGCCTCGTGGACGTTTCTCTCTAAGTCGTCAGGACTTCAAGTCTTCATAAATAGTGCAGTACTTGAGGAGAGCATGTCAAGATATCCAAAAGCATCGATCGTACAAAAGATAAAATTTTACAAGATTCACCTCGTTCGAAAAAAAGTTTCTCTTTAATTTCACGTGACAATTTTCAGTGAAGTCGATTATTATTTACTACTGAAGAAATTCATGGGAATTCATTTTTAGGCAATTACAACATCAGTGGTCGCAACTTCCAATGGACTGACGGTGTTTTCGGAATGTCGTTGTCGGCACCAAGAACCGATGGATACAAAACTTTGTATTTCCACTCGATGTCAGGCATCACTGAATTTTCAGTGTCTACAGAGGTTTTGCAGGACTCCACATTGAAGAAGGCCAGCGATTATTATGCGTTCCATGTCGAGGGGGTCAAGGGCCCCCAGACACAGGGACCATCGTCTCTGATCGATGAGATGACTGGTATCGATTATTTCACTCAAGTTAACAAGAATGGAATAGCTTGTTGGGACACCAGTGAAGATTTGAATCCAGATACTTTCAGTAAGTAGATGCTAATAAATTAATCGAGCCTCCTTGCTCTTAGAATTTACTTGCGGTAATCAGAATTAGGAACAGCTTTTAAAAGAACCTTTTTCATTCGCTCTTACGTTTCGAACTTCATCCATTTATATTTCAGCAGTATAAAATATTGACAAAGGCGATAATTATTCATTTGCACCTACATTTTGAATAATAATAATAATCCTTCATTACACCAGTGGAGTTGGAAGTTATTCTCAATATTACATCGTCGAAATTCATCAAATATCAATTTCGTGTGTTCCATTTATATAAAATGATTCAAGATCGTCGATCGGAAAAGTTTTTCTCCACAATTACCAAGTAGTGTTGCGAGATTCGAAGAATATTCATTTGCACATACATATTTCCATATTCCTGTGCTCCACCCTTTCGCATTTTATTAATGTGAAATAATTGAATATCTGCCGCCTTATCATCCAGGTGTCATCATAAATTCACATCTGTTTTTACCGCTTCTTTACATTCTAAATTCAAGTTTCTTTGTATTCATCGTTCATTCTTTCAAAGATACTTTGCATAACACTGATCAATTGTGATGTAACGGTGTTCTAAGAAATCTTGCGGGCATCCAGCACAGAATACAATACTTCGCCATATTAACGTCCAATTGTCGCTTCTTTTTTCCAGAACTTGTAGCTCAAGACAACACGACCATGGTATTTCCCAACGACCTGTCCATCGACCGATCGACCAATAAGTTATACGTGTTGTCCGACAATTTACCACAATTTTTATTCTCCCGGTACGACCTGAAACAGTGCAACTACTTCCTCATGGCGGCAAATCTTGATTCGCTGACGGCTCTCTGCAAGAAAAATGCTTGACACTGTGGAAGCCCGTCTCTCGTGGTTTAATAACTTTACGTTGTCCTTCGAAACTCCATCCGGACTTGGAAATAATTGTTTCTTATAGCAGGTTAATAATTAAATATATTACGGGTTTCACACATCGGGTTTAAATTACATTTATTCATTGCATTAATTCTTTCCTTCCATCCCTTCTATTTATATTATTATTGTCCTATTATAAGGTTGCTACTTTATTGCTGTGTTTTCTGAATAACTCGAGAATATTAGTCTTCACCAGGATTCCCACTATTCACCTTTATTTATACATAGCGATTATACAAAAGAATGCCCCGAATTGTTTACAATTTATAAACAAAAGGCCTCGCAAACTGTCGTCGCTGTAATTAACGGTAATTTTATTCAGGCTACAGTTATGTACGTCTAATCTCCTTTATCTCCATGTCGAGCTCAGTCCTTTGCGTAAAACCACACTCCCTGTTGCATGCACAGTTTGTCTTGTATTTACAAGTAGGTTTAAAGTAAAATGCATCGTGAGAATTTTTCCATCGCGTCGAGGTATCCTATTTTTTTTTTAACCAGAATTATTTTATGGAAATTAGGAGAAATAGATGATAATCAGAACGCAACTGTCCTAGAAAGTTGTATGCACGGTACAATTTTATGGATAATGGAAAGAGGGGGTATTTTGACTTATAAATAAAATCGTTCCTCCGTTCCTTGGTCCCGATTATACACTTATCACGCACATATAAAAAATGTAATGGAATACAATACATCTTTGGAGGCTCCTTGATCACAGGATGGCACACGTTTTCGACTGGAATCAAGACACGGTACATTTATTAAGGAAAATTGACTGCTGCTTTGTGTGTGTAGAATA
Source organism: Andrena cerasifolii (assembly GCF_050908995.1). Lineage (NCBI taxonomy): Eukaryota > Metazoa > Arthropoda > Insecta > Hymenoptera > Andrenidae > Andrena > Andrena cerasifolii. Next base: position 20,294,921 of record NC_135119.1, on the reverse strand, counting down.
ATACCGGCGAAAAGTTTGGAACCACTTGCTGATCGTCCTTAAAATCACGTCGTATAAGAAATATTTTTCTAATTCCGAAGTTAACGCTTTTAGTGGCGATTGCAGTGTCTTTGACACCCAAACATTTTAATATCATATCGTGTCGTAGAGTGCTTCCAAAATTGTCGACGGTACCGTCAAGGATCCAGTTCCTGATCACTTAAGAGTAACTACAGCGGGTTTTTAAACGTGTAAAGGGAAAATTTAACAAAATTTAAAAGATTTTTTGTTATTTCAGCAAATCTATGTTTTATCTTTAATTTGGCATTTAAAAAAAGTGCACACGTAATAATAATTATTTTATAATTTAACTTTGAAAGTGAAAAATGCAAAGCAGTTTCTGATCACATTCGCACGTTTTACTATGAGCTATCAAATTTTGCGTATAAATTTCAAAATACTTCATAATTATTTAGTAATTTTTTGGAATAAATTTGTATCATAATAAGCTTATTATTTTGGATTATTTTCCTAAACTGATCAGGAATTGGGTTCTGATCAGGAACTCGGTCCTCGACGGTAGTGTACAAGAAGTCGCGAAATAACGAGTCAAATCGAAATATGCAAAATATTCGCGTTAATATCAATCGGAAAGTACGAAATCGTTCTACAATTTGAAGCTTCATTTTTAAATATCAGCTATTCGAAGTTTAAGAATTCATGTCTCAGCGCACGTTATGTAAATCAAATTGTAAGCTGATAGAACTAAATCTGGAATATTATTTCAAACTGTAGAATAAATCGCAAATGTAGGGCAAGCATATGAGAAGCATAGGAAAATTAGTTAAATTATAGAAAATATAGAAATTAAATTTACTGTTCTCGCGTATAAGTGCGCGTGTCGTTATTAGGCATTTAAATAGCGCACGCAGTAAGGGGTGGTCCTTAAATTACGTAAGGCTTTTGGGGGGGGGGAGGGAATCACGAATTTCTTACATTTTCTTACAGAGATGAGAGGGGAGTCAGGTAGCGTCTTACGTAATATTTTTCAACCTAATTTTCAATAAATACAAATTCTATCATTAATGTTCCAGAAAAGTAGTTTCAGTTTAAATTTCACGAAACCGAGTTAAATGAATTATATAAACCTTCAACAGAATTTTAATAACTGAAAAAATTAAGTGTAGAAAGTATTACGTAAGGAGGGAGTTGCAATATTAAATCTTACGAATTCTTTTCCTTGGGGAGGGAGGGAGTACGAAATCGCTAAAATTACCCTTACGTAATTTAAGGACGACCCCTAAGCGGGTCTCCTGAATTCCAATCGCGTTTACAGTGGCAACGAAACCACGGATTACAAAACGGTAAGAGACCTCTATCTTTCTTTTGGTATAAAGAATCTACATGTTTCATTTTGAACAATAACTTTGAGTCAGCCTGTACGATAAACGTGAACCGTAATTTGTGTACCTTAGGTTTATGATTTACACTACTAGTTGCCTTTGTACCATTCTCCACAGCCTGCTGCCTTTTGCCTTTAAACATCTTCGACATTTTCCCTGCGAAATGAAAACAGTAACAGGTCACCATGCTTTATAACAGAAGCAAATTCTCAGTATTTATATATGTCGTGGTAATAAATTTATTAATCTACGAAGATCGTAGTTATGGTGCGCGAATATTTCAACGATAGTAACGTCCTGAGTTTCTGCAGAATAAATTATAATGGTATTGACCGTTCTGTTTACCATTTAATTTCTCTTACCAGTTCTTGGCGCTGGTGACTGCACCACATCAGCGTCATCGTGGGCATTTTCGTTATTCACATGCTGTTCAATGACTTTATCCTTATCATTTTCCCTGTCAATTTCTATCGCCTCCTTCATATCGACTTTAGACCTCGTCGACCTAGAACTTACGCTTTTCGTCGAGGATTTCGTTGACACTGACCCTTGTTTCTGAATCGATTCATTGCTGTCAGCCGCTTCTAGTTTCCCAGGCATAGTTTTCATCTCTGCGATACTCGCGTCAACATTTTCATCTTCCTTTTCTATGGATTGTGCCCTCTCTGTTGGCGAATTGTTACCGCTTCCTGGTTTCAGCCTCGGTGGTTTTGGCGGAGGTGTGGAGCCGGATGGGGACGTTTGTTTCTCTGGACTAGCCTCTTCCTTCGCGCTCTCATTGGCCATGATTTCTTTGTTCATTGCTTTTGCTCTATCCTCCTCATCATCGTTCTCTTTGTTATCCATTGTATCATTCTCTTCATTCGTCTGTTCTTTAGGCTCTGTATTATTATTTGCCTCATCTTTGGCCATTTCGTTATTATGCTCCTTATCGTCCTGTTCACCATTCGTCACTTCAGGCTTGTTTACTTCTTGGACATTGTTTTCTGCATCCACTTTCATGCTTGGCTTTTCATTGTCATCTTCCTCTTCCTTGTTACCATTCATTACGTTGGATCCTTGGGGCTGGTCTGCAGATAATGGCACCTCTTCTGAAGTCGCTTCCGATGGCACTTCATTCGACTCGACGGTCGATGATATTTTCTTCGGAGTAACTTTGGGAGATCCCCCGGGACTGTCGGGTTTCTTTATATTGTTCATGGAATCGGTGACATTATTGGTGACAGTGTCTTGTTTACTCGTCGCGTTTTCTATCGTTGCTTCTATCGTTGACGAAGGAGCCGTTGCAGTGGTCATTTCTGCAGATTCATGTTCTCCGTTCAATTGTTGGATCTCCTTTGCGTGCACTTTCTCTTCGCGAACGTCACTTTGCAGCTTATTTACAGGCAGCTTTAATGGCGGCAGGGAATTTATTTTCTGACTGTTCTCCTGGAATAAGCAAAGATTCGTGTTTTCTTCTCGAAGGAAACGTGATTTCGTGTGTGGGATTTTTTATCATCGTAAGAATACGAACTTTGCCTATGTTTTTGTGATAGTTACCACAGAATGATAATTTTAACATATCTAGAAAAGGATATAAGTACCGTTTGCGTTGTTTCCATTTCCCTTTTGTATCTCTGAGCGACCAGAATCGTATGACAGCCACCACACGCAACCTTGAACGTTAAAATCATCGATAATTATTTAAATAAATATCGAAACCAGGAATCGTCTGTTACTTAATTAAAAGCGTTACGCGAACGCGTCGGTCATGTAATTACGTTTGAGACAAAGAGTCCCTTGTATCGTGGAGCGAAAGTCAATTCGTGAACGTTGTTCTCGTTTTCTTCTAATCCCAATTTCCCATGTCTTCCGTCACCGCACGTGAAGAGCTTCCCGGATTCTGCCACGAAAATATGGCTAATTATATTTTGGAAGTTTCATTGTTTTCTAAACATTTTATGAGACGATTCTTTGTCTAATACAGAGAAGGTGTTTTCTTTTCAAATATTTGTTTGGAAAATATTTAAGTTATATAAAAGATAATGACTGAAAGATAATTATTTTTCGATTCTAATTTTTTCCAGAAGATTAGGAGAAATTTGCGGGCAAATTTTAATTACCAGTGACAATGGCAGTGTGACTTTCTCCGCAAGCAATTTGAGTAACCCTTTCATCCTGTAACGCGCCACGTGGAAGAAGTTTTGGTGTGTGAAGCTCTGCAACATTCGTTCCCAGTCCTAGTTGCCCACTCGAATTACTTCCGGTGCAATATAAATTTCCGTTTTCTGTAAATTAGAGCAGGGTATCGTGAAGATTGTATCTGTTATGTGGACAATCCATTCGGAAGTAATTTTCCCACTAAAAGGACGAAAGTAAATAAAGATCTAATTACTTGTTTTTTTTTGTTCATTTTTTAAAAAGAAATTTATAGAAAAGAGACACGATTCGTCTTTACAGAAACTACGATTGCACATATTACAAAATGACAGGGATCGTAAAATTTTATTCAACAATTCGCGAAGAGCGTTTTATATATTCTAATAAATTAGCATTTCATTTTACGTTTGGTTGCATTAGATTAATTACTTTCACTATTCACATTGAAATTAGAAGTGGTGTTTGTTTTGGCGAGTGCCTATTTTTAAAATAAATGCATAGTTGCAAGTAAAAACTACGGATTGAAAATATTTTGAGAAATTACGATTTAAGTTGCACGAGTAGGTGTCAAAAAAAATTATTCACTGCTTACCAGCCAATATGATAGTGTGATGACCACCACACGCTACGTGCACGGCAGGACTAGGTAACTGCATCTGTTTCGGTGCAGCCTGAGTAGAAAAATTGACATCGATTCCCAATTTTCCACTTTCCGACTCGCCGCAGACGTAAACCAGGCCGCTTTCTGGAAGCACAATTTGAGAGCCGGAAGTTGTAACGCGGTGTCACATTTTTCCTAAGTAGTTTATGAAATTTTATGATCGAAAGCTGAAAGTGTTAATGACGAACAAGCTAAGTTTCAAGCAAACTATGTAGAGACACAGAATTCTTTGAACTCAATATCGTGCACTAAAATTTGAAGAGAAACGGTATATACGAAATACAACAAATTCTACTTTGTTACTGGAAAAATTAGTGTCCAATTGTGACATAATCTTTGCATCTTCATTTTAGAATCGGAAATGACTAAACACGTCCTTTTCGATAAAAGAGAAGCCACACAATACATCTTACAAGGGGAGAGGACACCATGTGGTAGACACTGATTTTGATGAGCCTTGGCACGATGGATCTATGTCGAAAACAAGTAAATAGGTGACCGAGCGTTTCTGCCAATAAACTAGAGATTAATACTAGAGATAATTACATGTAAATTATTAAAAATTTCATAGTGGCCGTGGGGTTTTAGTGGGTGAAATTCCCAAACTACCCTGGCGCCCGCGGGGAATTCCCTTCTGGAGGAGTTGGGGTACCTTTTGAAGATGTCTCCGCGTTAAAAAAAAATTATATATTTTGTTTTATAAATCATTTTTTTATATATTTTTTTTTAACTTGGGGAAATCTTCAAAAGGCACCCCGACTCCTTCAGAGGGGAATCCCCCTGGGGCGCCAGGGTAGTGTGGGATTTTTACCTTCTAAAACCCCACGGCCACTATGAAATTTTTAATAATTTCCATGCTAATATCTCTATGGTGTCCTCCCCTTGTTAGAGTAATTGGTCACATTTTGTTAATTATTGTGTTTTAAATAATCACAACGCAGGCGACAAAGAGTAGCAACGAGATATAAGTGTGTCGTTGAAGGAGTCATACTTTTAATCAGCGAATTACCTGTTAGAAACGTAGAATGGTAGTAGCCTGTGCTAATTTGTTTTACAGGTTCCGGGATGTGCACTTTCGTCGGTTTATTCACCAAGCCAGACACGTCAGGTAGTCCCAGCTGACCCTCGAGATTGCTGCCCCATGCAAACACACGACCATCGCTGGTGAGGGCAAGCGAGTGATGGGAACCAGCTGCGATTTGAACTATCTTGGACCCAGCCCGTCCGGAATCGTACACCAGCACTGGGGAACTGGAGCTGTCGCCTATGGCGGAAGTCCCTCGGCCTAGTTGTCCTTCCTGGTCACTGCCGCAGGCGAAAATCTTCTGTGACCCTGAAACAACATTACTTCAGCGTCATCGAGACTCGAAGGTACGATTGAACAGATTGCAGTCGTTTTTTTTCACAGAGATTGGCTTCCGATGATTCGAAAGAATTATCTAAATATCTAAATCGACGAAGGATTAACAGTCGCGCAGGCCATTACTTGGTCACAGCTGCGCTGTAGAAGTGTACTTTAAATTTTTATGGAAAAAATACCACCATGGAGCTTGGAAAAAATAGATTATCATTAAGTCTAAGCAGAAGTTGTGCTTAAAATTGAAATTAGTATCCACTGCGTACGATTAGTAATTAATATTAATGACTGCCGTACCTCTTACGGCAATTAGTGGTATTTGTAATATTAGGGTGATTTCTATTTATATTGAGATATTAAAAATACCACTCCGTGCATGGAAACATGGAAATGAAATGTAACGATTCCAGCAACGAGTACTTGTTCAACTATGTTAGCACCAGTTTTTGAACGAAATGAGAAGTATATAAGTTTTTTTTTAAAGTCTTTCAAGGTAAGACTTACGAATTCTAGTACAAGGAGTTTAAGAATTGCAGAGATTTCCAATCTGATATCGACGTAATTACTGACTTAAGCCGAGATTAAACCTCGCATAGGAGCATTGAAATTGGATGAGCATTAGAGTAATTAGCCATGGAAACTAAGGGTGTCACGGAATGTGGTGTAAGCGCGGCAGAATGACAGATAGAGATCTTTCGAATGAAAAATGTGGTCGTGACATGCTTCGTTTTTTAAAACTTAGCTGATGATTTTCTTTCCTATTAATAATATTATCCGATCACAAATCTTATCGGAAGGTAGGCTTTGCAAATGCATGGTCGTATGGAACGTGTTAGCAGTCAAGACAAAAGCTTTTTTTTTAAAGAGGAATAAGAATAAATATACATAGTTACTCATAAACATAATCGTTCATTTTACCTAACCAATAGTCTGGGTAACTTTTCTTGGATACTAATTTATATACTCCTTTAATTCTAACGAAATTAATTTTACTTCAGAAATCTAACAAATATTTCATCAATATTTTATTATCAGAAGAAGAGTTTAGAAATTATTAGTCAGTTATCTGACATTAAAAATAATACCGTTTTAAATCACAGTGATTTAAAATCTATGCTTAACACTTTTTACCTTTATTCGTGATATAGTTAATTTTTTATATTTTCCTTTTCGTCGTAAAAGTAATGTACGCGTAAAAATTTACTTTGCGTAATTTAGACAACTTAACGTAACACGATCCCGTGCAAGGGCGAGTCAATTAATTTTCAAGTGTACAATAGCTGCCTTTGTAGTTGAAAGGAAAAGCACCGTTGGGCAGCTATTTTTAAATTGAAAGTTGAATGACTGGCGCGATAGAAGAGCTTGCAACATGCAATGTCACGCATGTAATTATACGGAGTTCCTGTATTTAGAAACCTTTTGGCATCCATACTGTGAACGTGAATAAAGGATGTCTTACCTGTGCAAATTAGAGTGTGCGCTCGACCACATGCAACGTGTGTGACCCTTTCTGGCTTCAGAACTGAAAACCATGAGTAGGTATATATTAAAAATTCAGCTTTTAATATTTATGGAAATGTATGAAGTTATGTTAGAAATGTAAGAATTTAGGAACTTAACGTAACTAGGAATTTCGTAAATTTAGAGAATTTAAAGTAACTAGGAAGTTCTTAAATTTAGAGAATTTAAAGTGACTAGGAATTTCTGAAATTTAGAGAATTTAAAGTGACTAGGAATTTCTTAAATTTAGAGAATTTAAAGTGACTAGGAATTTCTTAAATTTAGAGAATTTAAAGTGACTAGGAATTTCTGAAATTTAGAGAATTTAAAGTGACTAGGAAGTTCTTAAATTTAGAGAATTTAAAGTGACTAGGAAGTTCTTAAATTTAGAGAATTTAAAGTGACTAGGAATTTCTGAAATTTAGAGAATTTAAAGTAACTAGGAATTTCTTAAATTTAGAGAATTTAAAGTGACTAGGAATTTCTGAAATTTAGGAGGTTTAAACAATTTTGGAATTTCCAGGATTTACGATTTTTTAGAGAATTGAATTCACTGTATGCAGAAATTTTAAGAAGCTACACGTTTCTTATTAAAAATTCGGAATACGTCATTAACAGTACCAATGACAATTAAACTTGTCATACTTGTTGGAAAAGAATTTTAGAATACTTCTGGTAGAAGGAATACAAACTTTTCACGCAAGATGGTTTGCTAATGTGATTCTTATGGCCAAGACCCAATTGACCCCAATCGTTGCTTCCGAAAACGAAGAGTCTACCAGTTTCTGAAAGCAAACACAAATTTGTAATTTCAAACTTCTTACTTAAAGATAGAAGGTCCATTTAATTTCATGGCATTTCTGCCGCATTTGTGACACATATTTGTTACATCCGATACACGTACCTATAAATGCACGAATTTACATATTACTCCAAGATGCATAAAATTATTTTAATACATCTAAGGCGAGGAATAGCAACTGTTTTATTTTTTAATATCTGGAACCTTCTTGTTTTTCTCTAGCACCTACCCTAGTAGCACAATATATAGGTTAAATATTTTTTCCAAATATTAAAAAAAAATTTTTTTGGCCACACTTTTTAATATCACAAAAATGTTGATTCCAAATATTATATACACATACTGAAAATGTGCTAAAATGTTCTAATATTAAATAAATATCTTCTTATATTTGGACAAAAATATTGTTTTCATAATATAAAATGAATATTTCCCGAATATTCGGAAAAAAATATTTTGTTTCTAATATTAAATAAATATTTTATTTATATTTGGATAAAAAAAAATTTCTAATATAAAATGGATATTTCCAGTATATTTGGAAAAAAATAATTGCTTCTTAATCTAGAATAAATATTGCATGTATATTTAAATATGAAAAAGCGATTCGACCTCTTTTTAATATTGGACGTTGGTATGTATATTCAATATTTTGTACTACTAGGGTATCAGCCGATAAATACTTATAAGAATGAAGGAATACTACAGGCACAATACAGGAGAAGTGATATATAGTTATTACTTAATCCGTTCCACAGTAATTTAAATATCCACTTAATTAGCCTGAAAAATGAAACTTTGTAAACAACTTAAGTACAGTAGATTCTTTATCTCTCCACGCTTTCCGACTACTAAAACTTTAGATGCCGTACAATAATATATTATCTGGCGCAATATTTCATTCGAGGAGAAAGCTCACGTGTTCAGATAATTCCGCGATTCACTGGAACTGTTGATAATAAAAGTATATACAGTCTAGTTGTATAGGTATCTTACGTGCACGAGCATTGCGTGGCCATATCGATTTACTGGACAGTGGCTGTCCCTATGTAAGCACAGGTCGACTGTAACTTCTTCGCGAGGCATGATACAGAAGCTGCAAATCATGGGAATGCGTTACCACCCCCGCGATTATTACGCAGAAATCGACGGATCAACGTTTCACCCCGTGAAATATTTATGTAACAATGGCGATCGCCGATTTTGAATGGTCCTTTGAATTAGATTCTGAATCCTATTAATTTCGAATTCGACTTTAATACAGATTTGGGAAAAAGGAGCTTCGATAGAGAAAAATTTAATAGAAATGCGTTAATAGGAAATAAATCAGTGGTTCTATTGATCAGTACAAGTATGTACTTTCAGGGTACACAAAGTGAAATATAGTAGGTACAGCATTGTGTTGCTTGTGTTCATTGTAAACATTCTGTTAATAACAATTAATATTTGCAATATCCATAATTACTACAAACCGTAATAATACGGTGACGTAGGTGAAATACGTGATTGGAGCGTACTAGCATGCAAGAAGTTAAAAAGAGTCTGTAAACTCTGTTCCAGGGTAAAAATAAGCCTGGACTTTAATAACCCTTATCAGGCCCATATTAATTCGTTAAACGCAACAGACGGAGTGTCAAGGGCCTGCGAAATTTCCTTGCTTTGCGAAATGTTTCAGATATAAAGAAATAATATAACTTATTTTTAATTCTGAAATAACAAACAAAATTTTAAAGCGTAATATTTTGTTAGAAATATTTATTCCCTGTTCAATGTGTCTAAGGGCTACTGGGGTCCTAATGGAACTCTGACAGGCATTATAAATATTTTAAAAAACAAGATATGAATTGCAAAGTGGTAGAAATCTCGTTTCTCTTAACGAACTCAGGGATTAGTTCGCAAGTATTGGTTAGAAGAAGAAATAATAAAGAGGATTTAACGTGGTCACGTGTTTCCGTATTATCGAAACGATTACCAGCATTCACGTGTCCGCCTATTGATTTCCTTTAGAATCAGGACCACGCATTCGAATTGATAAGGTAGCGCATTAGACATTCATTTAACACACGACACACAGGCAGTCCACAAAAGTTTTCGCGGGTGTGTGTACTAGTACGTGGAAAAGAAATTGAGTCATGTCGCCGGTATTAAGTGTAGGGGTGGGTTATAAATTATTCTAGCAGCAAGGAAGAAAGTATTGTTTTGACACGAGTGGAAAGTAACGTGCTCGGAACGCTTCACTTTGTAAAGTTGATGGAATTATAGTGGTTTTGTACGCACAGTGATTTTCGATGGAATTTTTTGTTTACATAAGTCATAGTGGGACAGCAGAATATCGAATTATGTGAAACGTTTCGAGTTGATTCCTTCGATATTCGGTGGAAGTCATTTTCCAGAAGGAACGACTTCATCTTGGGGTTTTGATTTATTTTGTGGTAAAGACAGTAAAGAAGGATCACCTTTACACATAAAGCGATACTTTAGGGAAATTCAGGTACTTACGACAAATCACGGCAGAATGTTCGTCACCGCATGTGATGGCGATGACCGAGTCCTTGCGTATGAAAAAGTGCGACGCTATATTGTCTGCAAATCGGCTGCGACCGATTGTAAACACAGCGCCAGTTTCTGAAAAATTGTACAAAAAAATTTCGATTAGATTTCAACGCTTCTAACTAATCATAATTCAGTATTATTAATTTCCATTTGTGTGTTCAACATCCGTACCTACCTCGAAACAAAGTTATTGTACAGATCATAATTTGCATATAGTTACACGATAGATATTACAGTTACAAATAAAATTACAGACATTAATACAAAATTAATTGACAATTTACAAGTAGGGATTATTATTATTTTTATTATTGCACGGGTATAGTAGCCTTTAGTTTACAATGATAAAAAGAAGAAAAATTATTATGAAAACAAAATATTTAATAACTAAAATAAAGGTGCATTACTGTCTCTAAATTAATTTCCAAATCACATTGCCAAAACTTCTCACAGGGGTTTGCATATTGCACCTTAAGGTCTTCTCACACGAGACATTTTCTTGGATCACGACTAATGTTTCAGGTACATTCGCACAATTTCTATTCCCTTCTAGTTGTCTTACATCAGCACTGTCTCTCGCAAATATCTTAGTCGCGAGCCAGAGAAGTGTCTCGCGTGAAAACGTTTAATTTCGTTGAAAACAATGGCAGGACTGCCTCACGCTTACCCTTGCCACTCGCAATCTCGATAGACTTAATTTTACTTGCCAAATTTAAAATTTGCATATCTGCCATCTAGCAGTTTGCAATGGTCGTTAATGAGAGTACAGGGACACGTTAAATCTCCAATGATTTATTTAAGGAGGTTAAGGCGATAACACGGTATCACTGGGCGAATCGCTTTCTTTCGTGTCCAGCACGAAATGCCCGTCGCGCAAAAACCGTGAGTCGAGGAGAAATCCAGATAAATTTTCCTAATGTTAGAATCGTCACGTCATCCACGCGAAGTTCCATCGAAATCAGTTACTGTGAACGAGAAATTTCCAAGCTTCGTACCGTGTCCATTTGAAATTGAAATACCCAGAGCTAGGGGTGGCTCTCGCCTAATCAGGCTGCAGATAAATGAGTCGTTAACGAAAAACTCGAATACAAAGACACGTTTGGTGGATGGAAATCTATCGAATTCGGGATTGGTGGTGGAGGTAATTTGAAAAATATGAATTTTTCGATGATTACTTTCACGCAATTTTGTAGATATATAAAAATAATGCAATTTTTGTTTAAACTCCCTTTCGATATCTCGGACCGTTCTTGAGATATTCCACGAAAAATGAAACTCTGCATTTTTTCAAGGGGTGATTTCACTCCCTAAAGCCGCACTATGGCATCAACAAAAATAGGTTTGTGTGTTGTACTCTACTTGCACACGATGTTGCATAATTTTCTGAATTCCCAGGTTGCCTAACTTCCCTTGTTGCTGCATCTTTCAGTAGCGAAGATGTTTCATTGCAAAAAAGTCGTGTTAACCCCGCGGGAGGCGCACCCCATATTGTAACACAAGTTGTCGCTACCGGGGCAAAAATACCCAAAATTGAAACGTAAAAAACCACGGTTTCAGAATTTTTTTTTAACTTTGTAATTTTTGTGCTAAAGTACAGTGTTTTAAGAATCAAACAAAATTGATGAAATATCTTAAAATCTTTATTAAAGTTCTTTAAAAAATTGTAATATAAAACAGTCTTCATATTTTCGCAACTAGCGCCTCTGTGGTAAAGTTCACCCCGTAGCGCCTCCCGCCGAGTTAAGAATAATGAAAAGTGTGCTCCGTGTTGCTATAGTTAACAACGGTAAGGAAACATTGTGGAAGTTAGAAATCATTTAATTTCATTTTGGGAAGAAGCTAAATCGTACAGAGGATTTGAAAAAAAAGTATAAGAATGATAAGAAGGCATCAGAACAGAGGAACTACAAGAAGAATCTGCCACTTCCAACGTTTCTCGGATATGACATGTACAAAGCCAATATCAGGTGCACGATATCAAAGAAATCTAATTATGACTGTTTTATTACAACAGAAGATTAGAAGCGAAATGATTTGAAACCTTTTGCGCTGCGATTACATTAATACAGCGATGAAAAATATTGGATGAACGGCAGGCACCGTGAGTGCTTACAAAATAATGATGGGCTTTCGCGTTTAATGTCCAATGAAAGTCGCAATTTCCATCGGGCTGACGCGAACAGCATTACGCAGCAGCTATAATTTCCATAAAAAATTCCATTACCTTCTTTTACGAAAATGAACTTCGAAATTAATTTTTGTAATCCCTCCAGACGCGCAACGGGGTGATGATTACACGGACGCGCGTTTAAATTGAAATGCGTCAGGAGAAATTTGGCATGGAGGGGAGCGAAGGTAACAGCTTTGGAGGTAAGGGTGTCGTGCTTCATTCACAATTGTATCCCCCTGCGATATGTATACAGCGATTGTGGCTACGTAGCCTCGATGCGAATGAATTTTTAAGGCCGACCTCGGTGGTCGTGACTGTCCTAAATGAAAGGGGCTGGGGAATCTGTGATTGTCACGGGGTGGGGTGGCAAATCCGCTTGACCGTTGAAATTATCGTATCAGCACCTCGAAGACTGGCCGTTCGACCAGACGGGGTAGTTTTAGTTTCTAATTTCTAAAGGTCAATGATGCAGGGGCTGGTGTAAATCCTCCGCAGCGCTAACGTTTATGTTCTTGTTATCAAAAGTTCAAACGTCATCCCTTTGCATAATTCATCGCGCATTCATCTTTCGGCTAGAACGTGCTCTTTATTTGCGTTGACTTTAATTGCCAATTACGCTATCAGGCAGTGCTTTCGCGGTCTCTGCTTGGGGAAAATTTACGCGTGCGGAACGGACTTTTAACGAGGAGCTCAACATGTTCCCGTAGGGGTAAATAGAGCTAGCTTGTTGGAGCGATGAGTGGTGAATAGGAATAAGCAGTAGGGACTTATTCCGGATCAATGAATGAATTTTTGTTTAGTGATTTAGTCAATCCTGCTCGATTTAGATTACTTTGTAGATAAATAATCATTTAAATATTGTTCTCAATGTAATATTCGTGCGAATGGCAGTAAATAAGAGGGGGGCTAATAAAATTTTATTGAAGTTATGGGACGTGACGCAATCAGGTTCAATGGAAGTAGTATTAAATCCTATGAGAATACCTTGAATGATAAACGATGTACTTGTAAATATGATTGAACCTGATTTCAGCCCCTCCACTTTTTTTCATTTCTCAAGCATTCATAGATATTATAGATATGTATATACTAATACCGGTGATCAGATTGAAATATCATTTTAGAGAGACCCAATGCTCCAAAATTTGAAGTATTATTAAAGTGCATCTGCAAATCTTACATATATATATACTCATTGCAAAATTCTAATCTGAATAAATGTCACCAAATGCTTTCCAAACACAAGAAATCAAGTATTTGTTTATATAAATACTTCCGCTAATTATTGAATTCATAACTTGTCGCATTTCTTATAAAAAAAAGTTCAATGTATTGTCTTCTGAAAAGCATTCAATTTTTTATTTTGAAGAAGCTTATGACAGAATGGTTAAAGAAAATAACTCCAATTTGGTCCGAATTCCACCTCACACGAGTATAATAGCAAAAGGAATGGGAATAAAGCAGCGGAAGGAGTGATGAATCTTCTGACCCAATCTGGCACTACAATTTATTCATGTGTAGGTATTTAAGTGGCAACCGGGAACGGCACGCTTCCAGTGCCATTTTACACGTTACGGATGCACGTGATAACTCAGTATTTTGACTGTATGTAAAAAAGTGTCGCGATGCAATGTCGAGCTGTGTGTACAGTGGAGAATGACTGAAGTTATTACTCCCTGGTCCCTCGATGTAGAACGTGTCCTTATTTTGAGACGCGACATGCGAGATGGTAAATTCACAGTGCCGATACCATCGATGCGCTCATTTTCTACCCGCTGGTACTGCGTCGGGTCGTTAACCCGTGAATAGCATGGTTTCGTTAGTCATGAAAACGTATTACATTCAATGCATATGGCAGTGAATCAGATCAATTACAATATTTAATTCACCGTCGCGTAGAGCAAGAATAATCGAGTACTGTTTTTCCGTCAATCATACTAGAATATGACGCATTAACGTTAAAGGGCCATCGCCTGAAATATGGTATTTGGCTTGGTCCAGAAGAAAGAACAGTTTAACAAAAAAGAAAATCTATGCGGAGATAACTTGCTCCTGTACATTTCCCTCCTTTCTACAAATCTTTCATGGATACACATGATTAATAGTATATTCAAGATAAACAGAAAAGAAAATCAAAGGATTTACAAAAGTAATCTCGGAATTTCATAAAATATATAAGAAAGTGCATTTCGGGTAATTTGAATGTTGAAGATATAGTCAAATTTGCTTCTCTGTGCTGTGCATAAAAGTGTGGTAATAAAAAGTGATACCAATTCATAAATAATACGTTTTCTAATGCGAAAAGAGTAGAAAATGTAAAAGAAACGTGCAGTTTCTTGGCAATTGTAATTGTATTGTATTACATGTTTAATATATATTTTTAAATCCATCAATCCCTTCTCCTTTGAAGCAATTCTTTCAGTTGCTCTCGCATCATTAGGTGCGATTTTGCGAGAACGATTTTTCTCCTATAAACAGTGTAACCCACATTTCCGTAAAAAAATGCAACGGGGAATGTAATTACAGATAATTCCACTTTTCCAACGTATGCGGAACAGTTACGCATGGCACTATTACGTTGGTTTTATGTATACTAATGCAGTGAATGCGTACAAAAGTTACTTTATTTTCCAATTGTAAATAATATATTACAGAAACCATACAACCAATAATTTCACCGATGAAAAACACTAAGTAGATTGAATGCGTGCGATTTCTATCACCTGTAGGCAGATATGGTGATCATAAGTAATTGAAGAGAAAGCTCCGCGTTTCGATGCTCCTAACGCTAATTAATTTTCACGATACATATTTTCACTGATACAGAACAAAGGTCAATATATCGACACATTATTAATTGCAAGTTCACCGAACTTACCCACTAAACCACTCGTTAAATGCTCTGTGAAATTAATGGAACAGTAGCCAGAAGTTTGTAATAACTTAAAAACAGTTGAGTTCGGAATATACATAGGGTAAACCAACCAGTGAATGACCGAATTGTTGAATCTATGGACCCTTTAGATTAATACTTGAATATATTTATGTATAACAACAAAACAACGGTTGAAATTGCATTTAAATTTATTTTTCTTGAAATTTCTATAAACATAATCACTTATTCTTGTCGTAATTTAAAAAAAGAAACAATTATAAAATGCAAAACGTGTAGAATCCCAGTAAATGACCGCATACTTTTAATAAGAATAATTGTACTTATTAATGTTTGCTTAATACGCGTAACTAAAAATATAGGATATTAAAAGTGCAACTACACTCCATTTATAAACGTATAATAATGTTTAAATTTACAATTGACATTTCATTGCCTAATGGTCATTCACTGGTACGCGGTCAATTACTGGTTGCTTTACCCTGTATAATTAAATTAATATCAAACATCGATTAAATCCACCTTAATGCCGTAACATGTACCGGTTCGAAAATTTCAAGGAACATAACCATAGCTTTGCAATAGGGCGTAGCGATACTATATAGGCGAAAATTTCAATTTTAATTTTCAGTTGGCCTAAATGCGGGATAATTGTCTTTTGATTAACCAAACACAACTTTAAAAAAAAATTGGAAAATATTCATGTCTGCAGGTTCCTTTTTCTCCTAAAAATGATCATATGATTACATGATCATTTTTAGGAGAAAAAGGAACCTGCAGACATGAATATTTTCATATGATTACATGATCATTTTTAGGAGAAAAAAGAACCTGCAGACGTGAACATTTCCCCAAAATTTTCGTACAGTTGTGTTTGGTTAATCAAAGGCCAACTATCCCGCACCCAGGCCAACTAAAAATTCAAATTTAAAATTTCGCCTATATAGTATGATTATATAATCATTTTTAGGAGAAAAAAAACCTGCAAACACGAATATTTTTCCAAATTTTTTTTTTTACAGTTGTGTTTGTTTAATCAAAAGACAACTATCCCGCACCCAGGCCAACTAAAAATTCAAATTTAAATTTTCCGCTCCGCCCTACTTTGCAAGTATCCGTTTCAAAGAGAGCACCAGCTCAGCCCATTTGACCATGCTAATAAGAGATCAGGGACACGGAAAGAAAGTTGCGCGATCGAATGAATTATTTGTCCTCGCAGTTGCGTCTTTCCTAAAGCAGGCTGTTCAAGGTGCATCGCATATGCGTTGCCGGAGTGCCGGGCCGCCGGCGTCGTGCGAGAAGAATAACAGCACTGGTTCGAGAGAAGTGGCTCGAGGGGTGCTATCATTTCGCGAATGAAGCCGTCGCTTGTACGGAAATCGGAGCGGGTGCGTGAAATTGTGCGTGTTGCGTGCAGTTTCATAGAACGTTTACCAGGTATGGTCTCTAGATCCGACAGGCCCATGCTTGCACGTTGCGCCGCGATACTTGCAGCTGACTAACTGCCGGTCAGGCATGGCCTATCATGGTGGCGACTTGGACTCAACGTTGCCTGGCAACTGGAAATCAATTTCCAATGGCAACCAGGCTGAACGTGGCTTGTCCCAGCGATAAGAATGGGAACGATCGTTCGAGCGTGTTCCGCGTGAAAATTAAAAACGATACACTATTGCCTGCGTCCAGTGTGCCCCTTCGCGCGCCATGACTTATGGGTGCCATCCAATATTCAACGGCTCTGTTGGTGCACTCACGTCTGACCATGAATGTCTTCTTTCCCCTTTAGGACATCGGTGCTGCCACCGTGGCCATTTACTTCTTATCGCACGGTGCTGGAGCCTGTTTCTAGTTTTGCTTGATGATAAGGCGAGGTTGAAGCGATGAGGTTTGCTCTCACGCTATAATTCCGGGGTTGGAGTTTGGTCGCACGGACGGAGGGTGCCCAAAGTGCGAAGGGATGAATGCTTGATATGTACGTCGATATGGAGGGTCTTCTTGTCGCCGCACGCTTATTTGTACGGCTCCCATATTTTTCTATTCCACTGATTATGGAAATATTGTAATAGAGGGAGTGAGTTTGTGAGTTTGAACGCGAGAAGTTGCTGGGATTTGTTTGCTAGAAATCACCCGATAGGGGTTTTACAGAATTTAAGGGAGGTCGCTGCAGAATATTCGTTCACAGGATACGTTTTAAGTAGAATGTGTGTGGATTCGCAGGGCAGTGGATTTAAAAATAAGATTGTATGACGGTATGAGAATAATTGTTGCATGCTTCGAAGAAGGAGGGTGTGTTTAAATAAATATAGAATTTTGCATAAAATGAGGTGCTCCGTTTGCTGCAACCACGTAGTGGGAACTAGGGCAAACTATATTTCTCGGTTTATTATTACTAATTATACTATAAATGATAATATAACACGAATATTAATTATATAGCGAATAGTATGAGCAAATGTCTGCAGGCTTTGTTGTAAGGTTTATCGTAACGGGTTCTTTCATCTAATAATACCAACAATCACTTGTATTTTCGTTACATTTTAAAAATTAATTTTTCTACGTATCATTTATTATAATACTGCCCCGGTAGCAGAATAGAAATTCACAATTGTGAATTCAAAAATATATCGATTTTCCCACGCTTTACTGGCGCGAAAGTTGAATGGTAGTTCTGGAAAGTTTCCCAGAGCGCAGTAGTGTCGCAAACGTGTATTAAAGCGTGTTGCTGTCAGATTCGTGAAACCCAATGTTTGTTTCGTAGCGTAGGAATTACAGTTTTGATAGTGTAATTAAGTGTTAACCGAGGTAACAATAGTGTGAAGCACCGACAAAGTTTTAAGCGGTACGTTCTTTAGTAATGCTGATTTTTCAGTACAATATATGTACCTAACCTATAAAGTAAGCGTTCGTGTACTCCAAAATAATGTCATGCATCGAGGAAAGCCGTGACGAAGTAACCGGTGCAACTAATATAATTCCATTTTATATAAAATATGATATTTAGATATTCTAATTACAAGTAAATTATTTTTTTTAGTACATTGAACTTAACCTCAACGATTCTATGACTGATTGAGATTACATATTTTAATTTGTAATTTCTCGCTTACGTAAAGTACGATGGATATTAAATATCCGATTGTTTGTACTACAACCCATTTGTTTAAACATTCCCGTTATTTTGCAAGCTATAATGTAATTCGTAATAATACTGAAAGGTTAGGAAATAGTTACTGTATGATAACAGTATAGTCAGGGCCGTTCCTGGGTTTTGGCCACCCAGGAGCAAAAACAATATTGCCGCCCTTATTAATTTACTATTTTTTAATTAAGAATTTGATAAGCAGTGTTTACTTTTATATCTATATATACATAATTTTAAATAGTTATCGTGCAAAAGAGTTTCGATTATTAGTACACGGCCTACGGCCGCCCTTAAGTTTGGCCGCCCAGGTGCGGGGGCACCTTCTGCACTCCCGCCAGGAACGGCCCTGAGTATACTTTGAATATTATTGGCTATTTAAAAATTCTGCATTGTTAAGTAACAAGTGGTTTTCGCTTGTTTGTACTATCTATCTGTTGCACTGACAAGTGGCAGAAATACATGTAATTAGCTAGAGTCCAAGCTTCAGCTGCCACTTTAAATAAAACTTCTTCGTAATTGTGTGTTAAACAGGTGCTGCATAAAGTTTATTATAGCATTCCTCAAATGAAGTATCGTTAACAATCAAGATGGCTGATTGTCAAGAGCCAGAGAAAGCAGAAGACCCTATGAAACAGTATGAATTCGATGGACAGTCCTATATATACAAGGATCCAACAAGCAACGTAACATATAGATTTGATCAAGAAAAGAACGAGTGGGTAGTGAAGGAAACGGAAGAAGCGAAAGCAGATGATTCTGGCACTAAAGAGACTCAGGCTCGAGAAGGAACGTTTGGCTTCGAAAATGATACCCATACGTACACGGATCCCAATGATGGCAGCGTTTACTTTTGGGACAAAGAGAAGAGCGCTTGGTTTCCAAAGGTGAGGTGTCTCTAGGGAACAAAATCCCGGCCAATATTTACTATACCGGGATTGCGAGATTATTTAAAGTCTATCTCGGGATTCCGGGACTAATCCCGGGATTGAGTAATAGAAAATTTCACTAATTAAAATGATTTATTATGTGCTAAAATTCTAAAACTTTATTTAAAGTAAACAAACTTGCATTCTATCATTAGTCTGAAACATAAGCTAAAATCATTTTTCATAATAAAACAGTAGAACAATGAAGAATAATAACGACTGAATAAGTAGATAATATTAGTAAACCATTATGAAGATTATTGGAAATGCGAACGAAGAAACTGCAAAGCACCTAAAGTACGTACATATCTACAATGTTTCGACTTTACGTGTTCAGACAAGTTGCGATTTGCAACTCGCGTGAATTCGAAATAGCGGAATGTGAGAATATCATTGTAAAAATAAATATGGTGCAGTTAGTTGTATGCGACTTAAAATTATTATTTAAATAAATCATTATTATTATTATTGTCATTATTATTATGGAATGACTATGTTTATTTTTATATTTTTCAGGTGTTCATAAAGTAATTCACATTTTTAAAAATTCCCAAAATTCTCGGGATTAGTTCTATCAAATCCCGGGATTTTTAGAATCCAAAAAACAGCCGGGATCGCTGGATCCCGGGATTGTATTCCCTAGGTGTGTTAGTAGAGATGTATCGACTAGGATTTTGGCAGACTAGACGATTAATCGGCCCCCAAGAAGCCGACTAGTCGATTAATCTGCCCCAAGAAGCCGACTAGTCGCCAACTACAAAAGTGGCCGACTAGTCGATACATCTCTAGTCCTTACCCTAGTAGCATTTCTAGTTGGCCCACAGTATCCCCAAGTTGGGAATTAGTTGGCCATGAAAATGCCAACAATAAATGCTACTAGGGTAGTATTACAAACAGAGAGAACTCTATGATTTCGTCGTAATCTATCAGTTTCCCACAGATATGAAACCAAAATCTGGAATATTCGCAAATATTCGTGTTTCAGGTTGACGATGACTTTATGGCGAGATATCAGATGAGTTATGGGTTCTCGGATCCAAATGCAGCCGATACGACAGAAGTAGAGGAACCTCAGCAGTCGGCGAAAGTCGACAAGGAGAAAAGGAGGCTGGAAGCTAAAAGAAAAGCACAGGAGCCACCGTCTTGGTTCGAAGTGGACGAAGCACACAATACTGCTATTTATGTGTCCAGCCTACCATTGGACATCACTATGGAGGAGCTTACGGAACTCTTCAATAAATGTGGCCTCATAGCGCGGGACGAGAAGGGAAAGAACAGGATCAAGTTGTACAGGGACTCCAATGGGCAGCCAAAGGGCGACGCACTCTGTATCTACATAAAAGTGAGTGATAATTAACTTGAAACTTTTATTTTACAAATATTATATCGAATCTTGAAATATATGGTGCATGACCTGATTTCGTAAGTTTCATCGGAGGAGTTATTGAAACAAATGATATATTTCGAGAGAGAAGTGTTGAAACTATAATATAATAGAAAGTTTATTTTAATGGAAAGTTAAAGGCTTCAGAAAAATATTTACGGAGCTATATAGCTTTCGTTGCTGTATATTAGAGCATTGTATTTTGCAGCGCTGATTTCACGTACACTTTTTATTGATACCATGTACATTACGTTAGATACAGAAAGTAGGCGTCGACGATTTTTGCGTCGACGTATTTACAAACGAAATGATGCAAAAGTAGCTCATAAATTATTACGAACGATAGATTAATTTGTCGTAATCGGAGTTGCCGATTGGCGTTTGCCAGCGCAGTATAATGAGTAATAGTAGATATGTGGAGCCTCCATATTTTTTCCCGTTTGTTAGGATATTACACATATATGTATCAGCAGTTTTTACATGTATTCGAATACGATTTTGTATTTATGCAGATATTTAAGCACATCGGGCAATATTTCAGAAATATTTGGCTTACAATTAAAATATAGCCTTGCGAACTTAAATCCTGAAACGTTGTAGGAGTAAAAAAGTTTTATTCTATCATACTTATCTATACAATATAGATAAATTAAAACATAAAAAATAAAAATCTTTGAATATCTGTCGGCACATGGATAATACTTACTAAATGATATTTTGGGGAACATCGAATGTAATCTCTGATTTTCGGAGAAATATTTATATATATGCGGTCACATTGTTCAGTGATAGCCACATCTACCACAGGATGATAATTTCTTTTTAAGATGACGTGGAAATTTAAGTATAGTCAAGATACAGTTACTAGTGATCAAGCAGTTCGATTACTCGTGATATATTATTTACTACAATGATTATACTGTCACTCTAAACGTGTATTCAACGCGAGAAGTAAAGTACTTTTTCGTGGTAAGAAATCAAAGGCATTTGAAGAGGATTTATTCCCTAAGTAGACTTTTCCACGAGAGAAAAGTAACTTAATGAACTCGAATAATTGATCAACAAAAATGTCTAAATTTGCGAAGGCTTCATTTTGAGTCTATAGTATATCTTGAATTCTGTTTGGCAGGAATCGTTGTTTTTATCATAAATGCCTGGAAACATCGTACTATTATACACTTGAGAAGAATAGTTTCGAAAATGAAGTCGTAAATTCGATCCCCCACGTTTCATGCATATTAATTAAATAAGATAAAGTAGAAGAATGAGTGGTCGATGAAATCTGAACGCTTTATATACGATACATCAACGTTACAGTTATTAATCTACCGATTCCAGGTAATGCCGCTAACTAGACACTATCCTCGAGAATCTAACTCCTATCCAGAGGAAAAAGAGGAACATGAGAGACTGTTTCGCCGATATTAAGTGAATAAATTACTTCAGTCTGTGCTCGGTTTTCAATAACATCTAAAACGGTATCCGTAGTGTTGGCAACGTTTATACTATTCACAAGAACGAAACTCTTAAAAATTAACTCTTCACTTGGCGAATTAGGAGGTCATTGGAGAAATCCGTGATCGTACAACCTGACGATTTAAATAATATAAATAGCATTCGACAACTTTCCGTATCTCTAGAAAAATGTGAAAGGAGGAGGAAACGTGTGCAAGAGGTTCTAGGATGTTAGTATCGATGGTTCAAGTATCAAGTAAAGAGTTGAAATACCGTTGCACCGCGAGCAACGTTTGTTCATGGCTTTAGGATTACTTCCTCGCTCGCCAAGTCGTTCATCTTGCCCGGAAATTGAGAAAGAGCCCCGCTGATGCCCGTTAGACTTTGTGGACCATTGCTAGGACCGTCACCAAAAAACGCTCGGTATTCCCGCCCTCGTGGCAGGATCTGGGCTACCCTTGGCGCAGGAGCATTCGGTTGAGTTCTGTTAGCGCGATGCCGCATTCGGTTCCTCGTTGGCTCCACTCTATTGCTGGACAAAGATTTCAGTAACATTAGCTACACACTTTTGCCTGTGTCAGGAGGGTGGAAAGATTGTTGGGTGTTTGAGATCCAAACTAGGTTTGCCGTCACTTTCACTTTCTGCTGACGACTCAATTCTGATGTTATTTTAAAAACTATACGACTGAAATAAGGTTAAAACACAATGTCGCTTGAATAACTAAGAGCAATGCAGAATGAGAGATCTCTTACTAAATCTTCCACTGTATAAATTAATAGATTTCAGCACTTCCTCGCGTTTGAAGGCGCCACGCTCTACTTCCAGTCATAAAATCCCGTAGTGATTGTAACGTGAATTCGTTATGCAAAGTAATTCATTGAAATGGTACTTATTTCAATTGAAAGTGCAGGCAGTTCTTTCGTCACTATTCTGGTATAAGTGAAAGTATAGCTTTGGTTAAATTTTCAATTGATACCGTATAAGTTACAGCATTGCACGGTTGGATAGAATGGAAGAATTTGCATTTTAAAATTTAAATTTTAAATATTAAATTTTGAATTTCAGATGGAACTTATTTTTGCCAGGTCTCGCAACATTTCACGAGCGTATTTCCGTACATGAGGATATAAGAAATCTTACTTGGACGGTGGCCTTGAACCCAGCTTCACGCCATGCAGCCAGTAGTTGTCCGCATTCTGTTCCGCCCAATTTCTTCTCCGTGTCGGTCGCGGTTTATTCTGTTTGTTCGGCTTCTGCAGCTCCTTTGAATACTTCTTGCCTTTCTTCCGCGGCTTTAATCTTTGGTTTTGCGGCGCGTAGGGGTCCGTGGTCTTCTTGCGTCTTCTGGCTATATTTCAAATAAATCGCAAATCTTGTCAAGTTCCAATAGCTTCTTCAACAAGTTGTAATATCTTGATCATCTTCCCACGAAACTTAATATTTAACACAGAATGGTAGTTTAATGGCACTCGAATTTTAAAATCGAGCATCAGTTTTTTCGAGAACGGATGCACGGGAATTTGATACTTTACCTATACGCCCAGCTGGCACTTCGCATATGTAATACTTCCGGTCCACGCAGCTTCGTGGACTCCATTTGTATTTCAAGGTAGGGTCGATCGTGACGCAGTGCCACGCATATTGTTGCTTGGTCTGATCGGATTGAGGCTTGCCGAAATTTTGGAAAACCATTTCCTCGCCGGTTACACCCCATTCCCAAGCCATATTTTTCCAGTTGAATATCCCACCGATCCATCTCTCCAATTTAGCTGAAATGATATTTAAATCCTACTTAGTTGTCTGCTAGTGACCAGTGTGGACACATCATTCCTCCATATGGAGTTTTATTTTATGTTCCGAATATTTTCAAATATTTCATCTGAATTTGCAATCATTGCCCCTCATAGCGAGGCTCTATATTCGAAGAACGAACTTGCGTACGACTTTTGTATTGAGTTGTATCCTACTTACTGAATTGATCGTTCATCAAGTACTTCCTCAGCATCCTATCTTTCCCGTTTCTATCGAGAACCGCCAGGGTGGCGTTTCTGTCTTTGCAATGAAAATGAGCATCCCTCCAGGTTGCCATTCCTGCGCTTAAATAATAGCAATATCCTTTCAATCGGAAGAACCCTATGGGGCAGGCGAAACGTTTTACGCGTTCATTCTGCCGGTGGATTACTGGCTGACCCGCAACCGTTGGATTAATACTGACATTGTACGGTTGTATTATGGCGGCTGATATGCCTGGAAAATTATTCAAAATTTTCGGGTATTAAACCTTTGGAGGTGTGAATGTGTTGGAGAGGGATTGTGTAATGCGAAGATGTCGAAAAATCGGTTGCAAAAGTCGGTCAATAGGCAGATTATGAGACATTCGCTGTTTGTACTCTTCGTTCTTGCATTCCTCATTACTCTGGCTATATAGGAGATATTTAAATAGAAAACAAAAAAATTACTACCCCCTTACGCAACGATGTGCCATATGTGTGTTGTACCTTGATTTTCATATTATTTTTTAATTTTCACTGACAAGGGAAGATCCCGAATCCGAAAATTTAAAAAATTCTGAAACTTTGTCGATGTGTAGGGGATTTCCTCCTGATTACAACGCAATTTTGTTTGCTGCCCAAATTCACTCGAAGGGGGTGAAATTAACCCCTGAAAATTCGGCTATTTTCCGATTTTCTGTTGTAACTCCCGATCTGTAAGAGATAGAAGAAAAGTTTCAAGACAAAAGTTACTTCTTTTAATTAGATCTATCATTTGGTATAAAATTTTTTTTTGGTGCACGAGTTATTACACAAAATTGGAAAATAACCGGATTTTCAGGGGTCAATTACACCCCATTAGAGTGAATTTGGGCAGCAAACAAAAATTGCGTCGTAATCAGGAGGAAATTCCCTACGTATTCACAAAGGTTCAGAATTTTTTGAATTTCCGGGTTCGGGATGTTCCCTTGTGAGTAGGTATTTGAGGAAACATTGCTGTAGGTAGAGCAGTAGTGCTACATAAATAAGGAAGCTTACATTTGCGATAGTTACACAAATTTCGGCCTGCAAAAGCTTGAAATCGTTACTAATTATTTCTGAAGTTTTGTTTTCACTTTCCAAAGTTTACAGTGTCAAAATACTGAGTAGCTAAGTATTACCGACATGGAAAAAAAGTAATATTTTTATGTACTTGTCTTTAGCATTGAGAGAGTGCTTTATACTTTATAATCGTTCGTATCTAGGTATTAGCTTCATAGAAAGTAGGTACACAAATGTTTTATCACCAGAAGCAATCCACGCAGTAAGGGATTAAAGCTTAAAAAAGAAAGATGACTATATAGTATTTTCATATGGCTGCTCGGCTGTTTCCAAACTAAGTCGTATTTTTTTTTAAGTCAAACAAACGGCTGCCCCAATGCCCGAGTACGTACGCGGTTTAGTTCGACGAATCGAGTTTTTCTTTGAATTGACTTTCCGGTTGGTTCTTTTCAAAAGCTGAAGTGGTCCATGGAGTTGAATCGGAATTTAAAGGACTTCGTTAGCTGGGTACGAGAGTCGATGAAGGGTCTTTTGGCCAGACCACGATAAATCAAAGAGTGGCACAGGCATTGGCGGTGCACAATATTTCTCGCGAGCTCCTACAAAACTGGCAGCCTTTACTTTGAACGTATAGTTACTTATTATGGAGTCAGTACATATAGATAACATTTCACTGCACCTTAAGTGGTTCTTCTGTCAGTAAGTCTGGCACGGCAAATTTCTGGTTCTGATATATGTATGTAGGTACTGTTTGAGTTAGCTTTTCAGCCTGTATGTATATGTAAATGTAGTTTTATCGAAATTTAAGATAACAGATATCATTTCAGTTCTAGTGTTAGTACTGGCATTAGAATCATTTAGGAAATAGGTACTAGTAAATTTCAGTTGTCAGGCACAGAAGCTACTTTTTCTGTAGGAGTATAATTACTCACAAAAGTATCCACCCTCTATATATATATACATAGATTTTTCAGAACGTATACATTACTATTTTTAACGAAGTTGGCATTAAATTCTGCAAATTAATTTTATATGTAATGTCGTTGATTGTGGCCCAAATTATTTCGGGTTTGGTATCATTTTCATCTAGAAAACACAAGGAATCGATTGGTGTCACTTCCGTGAAGATCTGATGAGAAATGTGGAATTTGACATTTTTCCCTCTTTGACTAGTGCCATTCTTGCCTTCCCCGTCCCCTATTCTCTAGCGTTGATGGCCATAAAACTTAATAAAGCGTAAAATCGGAGGTGTGAAATTCGCCTACCATCTCGGATAAAAGATGTTCTCTGGAACCCGAAATTATCAACTTATTCAGGCAATACTGTATTCGAGAAGCGCATCCCTCACCCTTATGTCGCTTATTCATTACATTTATTCGGCGCTCAGCTCGAATGAATAAATTCTTATCCGAATAAATGTGGCTCGAATAACGATACAGATTTATTCTCGACGAATAATCTTTCGTTAAATAAAATTAATCGTAATTCGCGAATTAACCTTGAGGATTTATCCGCAGTTCTTTATTCTTTATTCGAAATGAAATTTCAATGTTAAAATAAGAACTACCAATTCCCATTCACGTTAATATAAACCTTCATTAATATATTCTAGATCAGTGTCTTCGATTAAAAAATTAATTAAAGAAGGCACACAAAAGTATTCGCCCAAAGCCAGTGTTTATTTCACATAAATTAATTAAAAAGAGATTAGATCTTTCAATCTATTATCCATAAATTTGCCCAGTTTATGAAAAGCTCGCGTTTAATTCATCTTTCTGTCAAAATCTGTTTCACGGTGCTGATTAAAATTAGATTCACCAAGGTGTAGATAACTAACGCGAATTAGAATTGGTAATTCTGATTTTAACATTGATGAAATATGTTAAATACTGTATACATATGCGGGGAGTGGATACTTTTTGCGGGCAACTACATATATACATATATATCTTCTTTGCGGAAGGAAACGCAGCTGATGAGCATTAAACTAACATTTCACAGTTACTTATACGATTTCAACTTCGTTGAAATAATTGATATTTCCAGTGGCAGCCGTGGTGAATGCAGTCAGGTATCAGCGACAGCAAATTTATTACGTCATGCACCGCTGGTAATATGCATTCAAGCTATGTAGTTCAGTGTTACGGTCGCTCTCTTGCGTGCAATAATTTCTTTCATCTTACGCCTCTCCTTTTATGGAGACAATCGGAGGAAATCGAATAAAATATCGAATCGAATACTAGGCGAGCCTCCGCGGCGATCGTTACAAGTCGGTTCATTTGTATTACTCGTCCTTGAACGCTAGTTCAAAGATTATGCAACGATGCCCGTGTTTTACGGATGAACAGTTGCATTATGTAGACGGAATATATTTTGCAATCGTTGTACTTGAAGAAAACTGTCGATCGGCTTGTAAAACCGAGAATCGTGATACCGGCTGTGTCAGTAATTATTTTTACGCAACTGTGTTTCTGATGAAATATTCGTTTTTTAGTAAGTTATGTTGCTTAGGTATTAGGTGTTAGTTATGTTCCTTATATTCCCGTTTCTTTTAACTCGTTACATAGTTGCATGCATTTTTTTTTGAAGTTACGAAACGAAGTAGAAGGCAGTGTATTTTTAATAATACGCGAATGCCTGCTGGTTATTTTCTTTAGGCAAATATATTTTACGTTTATTATCATAACGGTGGTTGAAATTTAGGAAACTGTTTAGAAGGAATGGCTTGTTTGCCCGAGATTTTGGTAGTGGTGTCTAATAATCGTGTGAAAGTGTATATTTTTCCTACACGCGGCGCCCGCAGCTAAGAAGGTTAATAGTCTCTGGTATTTATTAATAGTTGCACGGCAATCTATCTTAACAGAAATGCATGGTCCCTACTTTACTGTACCGCTGGTGCAACCAACTGCAACTAAACAAGATATTACACAGATATGTGGCACGCAAGGCGTATCATTACAGAAAATTGATTTTATCCTTCGTAAAGAATGCTCTTTTAAATCGAACTTAGTAAGTGGTAACTGTAATCATTTTTTCTAAACAATATTAAAGTGGCAACAGGTGTCTGAGAATTCATAAAAATACAGTCCGCAGGTGATAAAATCTGTAGTCCAATAAATTAGTTTTCAAGATTTCAATTAAAAACATAAATGTCCACTTTCAGGATACCCTCAAAATTAAGGGAAGCAGGAGTTTTCTCACGAAACAAGTAAATTTAGCAACTTCTTCACTTGACATATTAAAATTTATCAAAATGAAAAACAGTGCAATCATTGCTGAAACTTTTCCTTCAAATCAGGAGAAAATTTGGCGATACAAATTTACTAAAAAAATTGCCAAGTGAAGCTGAAGATATTAATGGCAATTGCCCGAGCACCAGTCATTAAATGGCCAGGCAGCAGTAAAAACTGATCGCAATAAGAATCATAACGACAACGATGATAACAGTGAAATAAGAGGATGGTCGTTACTTCCTGAAAGTGGATCACGGATAGCGTTGGAAGGGTTTTTTTTTTACGGTATTCGCTCTCGAGTGTTAAGGCGAATTAAACTTCCGCGTATCGCCGAGTGTTCCTAACCCAGTTCAATGCGTTTGATGTTGTCCGTTCGTTCCGTGGACTGTGAATGACATCATCCGAGAAAGTTATGTGGTGCATCGGCTGTAACCGTACCGCGTTCACGTATGGTAATTGCTATGGTGGAAACTTGAAGTGCCATTTGCACGGTGCATCCTCCCCTTTCGTTTATCAGCAGAGGAAGAACCTAGGGGAATACTGGCGCGCTGATGTAGGTCGCCAATTGTTTCGGCTATTCTCAGGGAACCTAAACCCCGTCTGAGTAGGTTCTGTGGCAGTATTTGCTGTCATTCGTTTAAAAGTTATTTAGCAAAACTCTAATGAAAGCTTTTCTTAGAAGAGGTCTGGGTTAGGTATCTACAGCTTTTCGGTGTGTCAGTATTTTCGCAAGGCAAAATGGTCACTTGAATTTGGAATATTATTGCACCACCGCAGTGTCACTGATACAGTTCGTGTAAAATATTTTTCTAAGGTCAAAGTTACCTCGTGCAGCTGGAAAATTCAATATTTGCCATTGTTTAACCTTAGGATGTACAGAGCGATTGCCTTAGCGTCTGCTGTTTCAAGTCACTCGGGACTTAAGAAGCACAAGGTGCTTTCTATATGCAAGTGTAGCTAAATTGATGATGCGATGATTGCTACTGTAGTTTAAAAGTCCCTTATCTATATTCGCAGTCTAAAATTACGAGCGCGTTGGTGCATTATTCTTAAAGCAAGCACTG
The DNA here is from genome assembly GCF_050908995.1 of Andrena cerasifolii. NCBI lineage: Eukaryota > Metazoa > Arthropoda > Insecta > Hymenoptera > Andrenidae > Andrena > Andrena cerasifolii. The sequence continues at coordinate 20,265,230 of NC_135119.1, read as the reverse complement.
CTACACCTTGACAAGGTTAGTCCTCTGTTACCCTTATCATACACGTTCATTTATGCATGCGTCTCGAGATTTCCATCGTTGACTCATTTAAATTCACGATGAATCGTTCCAGAAAAACGGTTGATCACGATAATTCCGTGGAGTCATCCCTCCCAACGCATTCCTGTTTGGAACCAAAGCCATTCCTTGCGTATCAAACGTTACGAAAAAAAAACGCGAGTGCTGCAGAGATTTGCATTCACTGGAAAGCATTCAGTGGACGTTTATGGTGGTCATAAATGACGCAACCGCAGGAACGTGAGCTTCATTTTCTCGCGGATTCATTCGCGATCGCGCCGAACGCGCTACCGTCCATACCATGGTGCGCAGGCCGCGCACATTCAATGTAAATTCGCGTTACAGCTGGCACCATGCACGAATGGTCTTCTGGTTCGAGGCATATTATGACAAATAAGCGGCTGATGTAATAAAAGTTAACGCTCGCATGTGACTGCCGATCCTTTCGTTCCTTTCGACGTCGAATTCTCATTTATACGCTCGCGAATTTACACACGATTTGCTCGTAAATCGATGATTCTTCACCGTCACTGTGCGCCGTCCCTAGGGCTGGGGCTTGTTTTATGGCCGATCATTCCGCCAAGCGTGTCCTCAAGACGGGACCTGGCGATCCCGGGGTACCTGAGCTGGCTCACCAGTGCTGAAGCTGTGCAAGAGGCTCGACTTGGAGCTTTCTGCGAACGCGACAGCCCCACCCAGGCTTAATGGAGAGTGAGGGTGTTGGGAATCGGGGTTAGACCAGGGGAAATCCTCTGTCTACTCCGCGGAGGTGTGTAAAGGTTGATACCTGTCGTGTCCCGAGTCAGATCGAAGTTTGGGGAACGTGGATGGCAATCATGAGCTGCCACTAATTCGCTTGGTAATTGGGGTTGGAATATTGTAGGCGCTGGTTATGCTCTCAAAATAGGCAGCAAGTTGGACTGTTAGAAAGCATGGAGTTCTTGCAACCCTGGTACCAAGCAGGGAGGTGCAGTTAGTATATTAACACTGGCTCAAGGTTTGATAAAATATCGTTTCGAGCCGGTAGGCACTTCCGAGCGATTGCTACTACCGAGAGAGATTTACTTAACGCGCCGTGAACATATATTCGGGAACACACGGGGAATACTGTCACTGTTTTCTAGAAAATATGATCCGAATGTGGTTCAAGTGAATGTGGTTTAAGTCTGTATTAAACCTTTTTTGAAATTCGTTCAGTAACAGATATTTACTAGATCGGGAAGTACGAATTGAGTGTTTGAAATAGAAATTGAGCATTTTGTTAAATACTGTACCTCATAAAGAACTATTACATGGAATTTATCCGCTTATTAGGATTTTTTTAAATGATACCTGTTGAATATTAATCGTCAATTGTTTAATCTGTTCTCCATTCGCTTTGCCCGTGAACCTGCGCGTGGAAAGAGAGTAATGAATTTTGTAGGAACGCGGGACAAATGGAATTGAAGTGATTCGAGTGGAGCTTGAAGTTTTCATTGGTTTAAAAATGACCAGCCATGTAGGATTGAAATAAAATTGGAGGTAATGTGTCAGCGTTTATGGGGGAATGGAAGGAAATTTCCCTTAATATTGCATTGGTGCTTTAGTAATTTCAAATATTCTATATGGTTGGAGGATAATCAAGATTCGAAGGGTTGTATAGATAAACGATGAAGGGAAACATATTTCACATCGGAAATATCTCGATTCTCTGTGTCGCTACTTTATAAATGCAAATTGCTAGAAACGCCAGGGCACCGATACAATATTTTCAAATAATATTGCACGTTTCTCTTATCCGCGATTTATCGTCGAAGAATTTTAGGTCGCTGACATTCGAATCCTCCGTTTAAAATAAAATTCCTCCGCTTCGTATTCAGACATCACAGTGGTACTATATTTATTCTATATCCATCCTATTTTTTAAAGCGATGTACCTACATTTTGCTTTTACGCTGATTGCAGTATCCTTTCCCCAAAATCGATTCCAAATAAAATAATACGTTACTTTTGTACCACTGTGGTCATATTTAAGAGACGAAAACATATTTAAAGCAGATATGAACTTTCTTTCCAAAACTCTGTCTCGTATGAATCTCATAGAATTTAGAACACATTGCGCGTTATCCATATAATTAATACTCCATTCCGAGCGTACACGAATACAATTTATTACGAAGATGAAGGATTTATTGGGGAAAGTGAATATTAATCGCCAAATCAGCCACGAAACAGGTGATTCGAAGTGTTTCCCAGTGGCGTGTCCAATCTTTTCGCAAAGCACTGGGGAAATTCAGTTCAATAGTTCAACCTGTCACATCCCTCTGCCAAGAGTACCAAAGTAACACTGCCTTGGTCGGGTTCTGCCATGTTCGTATAATTATCACGCCATAAATCTGTTCTCCGTCTATTGTCGATATTCAATTATCAGCGAATGCCTACGATGGTTGATTTTCAAATCAGCTTCAGTTTAAACGGCTGACACATATCGACGTTACGCGTTTCTGGGAACGTGTAATTCGCCGGTGTGTAGGCTGGTGGGTGAACTTTGATAATTGAGTTACAGCAGTCCCGAAGGCGTCGTTAATTAGCGTTCAAATATTATAGCCACCCGTTATTTTTAGGTCCCCCGTCGCTGTACGTGTGCCGTGAATAATTCACGCACATCCATGCGCATGCCGCGCTCGTGAATAATGCGAGCGCTGTATCTTCCCACGATTTTTACTTTCATTCATCCGCTCGGGAAAGAACCGTAGGATACATATAGCACAAGGCTGAATTCTGCACTTTCTACGCGTAATTGTTCCACGATCGCAGACCTGCGGAGAATTTTGTCACAACCTCTGCGCAATTATTACCCCGATGGAAGTTTTTCGCGGTTGCCATTTTTGGCGCGCGGTCAGCGAAGGTACTGCATAAGTTACGTTTACATCAAAACGGGGGTAGGTACTGTGAAAGGTTTCCGACGGTACTTGTTCCTGCTAAAATAATTGAGAAATAAATCCACGAAAGGGTCGTTTTTAGGAATCTAGTTTTAAGGATACTGTAATAAGTTTTAGGGGCTTGTCGTTCGCGGCATGACGCGTATAATTTTATCGATCAAAATTTCTTTCCGGTTACGCTACTTTTGCCCCGCGATCCAATACCATCCTGTCTGGCCTTCTGCGTACAGATTCGTGCACCCCTCTAACGAAAATAGATGGCCGATCTATTCACTTCGGACTTCTAGGTATTCAATAGCATACGTGGCCTTATTTTTTATTGGGCCTATGTCAGGTTATATAATCGAATATTTTAGATCCACGTGTCAACGAATCAAAATTCTTCCCATTCTTTTGGACGTTGAAATAAACGGGCTTTACTGCGGCAGTGGTTGAAAGACAAAGTGCACACGCAAATAGACGAGCCTTGGCTCTGCAATTTATTGCGTTAAAAGTTACTGGACGGAAGCAAATGAATGTTACGGAGTAGGCAAAAGTGAATAATTTTTTTTATAAATTCCCCCCAACAATCATATTTATTAGCGCATCGTTAAACAAATGCAGTGGGAATAATTTTTCTACTCTTTACTTGACTGTATACTACATTTATAATGCTCATTTACCACTTAGTAGATTTGAGTCTACTACACTCAATATGTTACATAAAAACTGTTTTCCATCGAGTTCGCAAAGTGTACTGATAAGCAAAACTTAATCATCAGCATGCGAATTCTTCTGAGTACCTGATTCGTTACATTCAATCATGATATCATTGCTTCCTCTGTATTATCTCGCAGCACTCCGACTACTTTGCAGCACAGTGATAAGGATCTCGAGCCGCGTTATCAAAACCTCTGGTTTCTCTTAAGACTATTATTAGTCACGATTATTTTTACCGTAGTAATTAACATAGCGCGTTACCGTCGATAACCGCATGCCGTGCATATATATCGTTTGGCATTCCACGATTTGAATATTGTATCTGGTGAAACATAAGTTCTGTCGTCGATAAATTGTCAAAAAATGTTAAAATTGTGCCATCTCTGGCGAGTAGTTTTTCGTTAAATATTCAATGGGGAATCAACAATTTCCCCTCCGAACCTGGAAACAGTATCGAATGAAAAAGCTGGGAAACTATTTCGTTCCCAAACTTTTATTTTTCATCCACGGTGAAAGAATGATACGACATTGCGAGTCGAAATGCATTTGTCACAGCAGTTTAAATGGTCCCTGTTCTCACGTGCCAACGAAATTCTCCGAGGAAATAATTCTCGTGACAAATGATTAGATCTTGCGAATTGTGAAAGGGGTTGTTGGTCTGAAAACGGGGTGGATGCAAGAAATTTTCATCGAGTTGTTATCCTTTAATTTACTATTGTGTTTAAAGGTTTTCGAAGGGACTTCTCTCTGATTTATATCAATACCGTGGAATGTTGCTTTTAAATTCCGTCATATTTGTTCTTGACCTTGTTATTCTGGTTAAATATCCATTCATCTTTTTCGGGTGTTAAAAGTAGAACAGATATTTAATATATCTCGTTAGATTGCAATGGGACTAGCAAATACTGTTAATTGTTAGCTCTATTCATTTAACTGTTCCATATTCGAGATGGCAGAAACTTTTCTCACAACACCTCTTCCCCTACAATTTGATAATTAGCCCCCTTTCTCGTACCAGCCTGTTCAGACCTCCGTTGAAAAGACTCCGTTTCAAAGGACCTTGCCGCATTACACGTCGCAAATACACCTTACGGTGAAATTAATTTCCCGAAGAAAATGAAGCACGCTTCTACCAACTTTTCTGTGGCCTTTCACTGACGGCGGAACTCGATCACTTCAATCTAAACCTCAGCCAACAGTGCAATAGAAAAAAAATCCCCAAAAATTCCAAAGACACAGAATTAATTCCCCGATTCGTCGATCTATTTATCCACGCGATGGTTCACAGTTTTCCACTCGATTTCCCAATTACCCGCGACACGAGCGCCGGATTAAAATTACCCGCGCCTTCGACAGTGTACCGGTTGCTTTACCTGTCGCGCAAAGGACCAGAATCAAGCACGGAAGTCGCATGGTCTCCAACTTGGTCTCGATTTACTCGCCGAAGTCGTGAGTGCACAGACACAGAGGTGCGAACAGAATCGTCCTCATCCTCGTTCACGAGTCACACTTTGGTCCTCGCATCAAGACCCTAATTCGTTCCAGAGGAGTCGAACCACCTGTATGAAACGCCACCGATCGTCGATCACGATCACTCGCCGATGAATTTAACTGCGCGCTGGATCGATCGCGATCTGTTCGCTGGGTGTCCGGATGAGCGCTGGGCGCAGATTCCCAACGGATGGGCGCGAGCCAGAAGTTTCCACGGTGGAGGCTCGCGGGCGACTGAAGCTGCCGCTTCCATTCCGCCCGTCGTCGCCAAGGTACGTGGAGGCGAGCTTTCGATCCAGACTCTCGCGCTTCCCCCGTGTGCCGCATACTTTCTCGATCTCCCGGCATTTTTCACGGCCCTCCTGGCCAGCTGCGCGTCCCTACGTTCCGTTTCGTTTCGTTTGTCAAACGCCCTGGGAATCTTGACACTCGACGACGGGATTGTCGTGAATTTCGTCGCGGGTCCCCTCGACCCCGTCCGCAATTGGATCACGGGCCTCGACACTTCCCGGCAAAGCCCGAGATTTTGTGCCTTTATGCGGGAAACTGGGGTCGCTTTCGTGTGGAGGGTCTTCGGGTAATATCTGCTTCTACGACTGTGACCGTTCTTTCGGTGCTGCTTTTGTGATTGGGTGTTTTATGTCGTATTGATTGCCATTGGTGGTTGCTCGCAAGATGGTGTGCTTAGGTTAGATGGTGTGATTTGATTTTTACATTCATTTGCTGTTTTGGGGCGAGGTTGATGTGTTAGAGATGTTCGTGGTGGATTTGAAATTATTATTTCATATTTAGGCGTGATTACAGTTGGCTACTTTGGTGGGTGCTTGAGAAATTGAGGCGAGCAAATGTAATGTGTTTCTTAACCCGGCGGGAGGCGCACCCCATATTGCAACACAGGTTGTCGCTACCGGGTCAAAAATACCCTAAATTGAAACGTAAATAACCACGGTTTCAGAATATTTCTTTTAACTTTGTAATTTTTGTGTTAAAGTACAGTGTTTTAAGAATCGAGAAAAATTTATGAAATATCTTAATATCTTTATTACAGTTGTTTAAAAAATTGAAACAAACACTCTGTCTTCATATTTTCGCAACTAGCGCCTATGTGGTAAATTTTACCCAGTAGCGCCTCCCGCCGAGTTAATAGTCATAGGTGTGTAGTAGTAATATTGCACTTTTTGTGGAGATGTGGAGCTTTAATTTTAGCGAGTATTGCCTGGTTATTTTTGTTAAGATTGTTGAATAGATCCGCCTTGGAAAGGTGAGTCTTTGTGCGAAAATTGACGATGCACCTGTTTCTTTTACTGGCACAAGGGCACTTTCAGTATTATAACTTGTGGCAAGAATATATTTCAGAAGAGAAATTAACATTACAAAAGTAGAAAGATGATGCAAATTAGGGCAGAGCACCAGTGAACTTTTAAATTCCAGCGCGAAGCATAGGTCATTTGAAATCCAGATTCTGAACAAAATAGTACAGTATTTCTGACAAATAGAGCTTTTCTTCGTGGAAAAGAAACGAATGTCTTAATTTTCTAGGTGACGTGAAATTCGATATTTAACTTCCAAGCATTTAAGTCTAGCTTTAGAACCGTATTCTAATTTCACATGTGTAAATAATTACAACAAAAAAAAAAATGGAAGAATTGTTTTATCTCTTATTTAACAATTCAGGGCACCTCTGTATCCCTGAGCTAGTTTTTTTAAGTATGCAAGGGCAATTCAATTATTGTCAGAGAAGTAATAGCTTCAATTATGGTTTTAATATTCGAAATTAATTCTTTCTTTCATAACAAATGACTCGAAAAATTCCAAGCGCTTGAATCACAATAGGTATCGTTTAAAAGAATGTGGCAGAGTTTCGTTTAGCAGAATCCCTAATTCCACAGAGGCTATCTATTTGTTTTCTTACTCCGTTTTTATAGAATAAATGTGTTCAGGAAATATTTCCACTATAAATTGGGATCTAGAGTGTTTCGAGCTTAATGCCAGCTCAGTATAATAAATCTATTGCGTAAGAGCGTTCAGAAACACGTGTAATGGATCGTGTTGTAGAAGTTTCAGTCAGGAAACAACGAAAATTATTTAAGTCTTCGCCTAGCGTTTCTCTGGCCTCGCAAACATGCCCGCTACGAAGAAAAATTATTTCCATTAGGGAGCGGTGTCTAAAATTTCTACCGAAGGAACTCTGACAGAATATCGGCCAATGTACGGTTTTACGTCGCTAAAGCAACAAATTCGTAATTGCTTGGCATAGACATTATCGCGTTTTAATTGCGTAAAAGCATTTAATTACTCGCAAATTGCAGCAGTGTATACTCTGTTTCTGCAATTCTTTTGGGGTGAAGCATTGGACCGTAAAAAGCGTGCAAATTGATCAATTTCATTTTTAATTTCCTCGATTTGCAGAGCGAAATACTTGCTGAGTAACGAGTAATACCACACTATGTTCGTTTTTGAGCAAAATTTAGGTAAACATTCAATTCCGTTTAACTGATGCTAAATTAGCATATTGCGAAACTACAAATTCGAAGTGTGTACGGAATATTCAATTTATTATTTTCCCTCCGCTTAACTTTTGTCATATGACATTTATTATTAAAAAATCAGAGAAGAACTACAACTTTTTCAAAGATACCTAAAAACATAGCCCAAATTCCAGAAGAAACGAATCGCTAGTTTCTTTAAAAAAACCTAAATTTTGCTGTGGTTTTAGCTAAAAAAAATAGGATTCCCCTTAAGGGAGCCTTCCGGTCTAGAGCTCAAAAAATAGATGATCTTTACGAATTAATTACAGGAAAACTACTATATATAATTTAATGGGACTTTTTGCATTGCATTAAGGATGTCTTATGTTATAGAAATATATTTTTTGTTTTATAATTAATCATTGCAGAAGGCACTGGGGAGTCGTTAAAGTCAAGGCGTCAAAAAATTGGTCCAAATCGGTGGGACCTGTATCTCCAAAAGTTATTATCCGATTCGACTGAAACTTTTTTATTTTGAAGAATATACTTCTGGCTAGGTGGGGAACCAGACAAAAATAAAAAATGACATTTCTTAGAAAATAACGACACTTGAAGTTTGAAATCACTTTTACACTATATTTTTCGTCCTTTCAACGCCTTTAAAATTTATAATTTTTCAATTTTTGTAATTTTTTCTGATATCCCCCCTAGCCAGAAGTATATTCTTCAAAATAAAAAAAGTTTCAGTGGAATCGGATAATAACTTTTGGAAATACAGGTCACGCCGTTTTCAGAACACTCTTTCGAGAAAAACGCGTTTAAAGTTTTACGTGGACGCCGAGTGGCCCATGCATTTGCCGCTACTCAAATGCTTATAACTGCGGGAGTTTTACGAATTTCAACAAATCCTTTTAAACACGCATTCCTAAAAGGTTGAACTTTCGAAAAATGAAGTAAAAAAAATCGACTGTTAGACCGGAAGGTCCCCTTAAGTCTATAGAGTGATTCGTCATCGAAGAGAACGATGCGATTGCTGTACACATTTGAAAAGCTCTCACGAAGAAGAATCGAACGATGCCACTTGTATCCCAAGAAATCAGACCAGAATACCATAAAAAATTGGCTTAGAATTCATATTTTCCATCTCCTCGATGAAGGAAGCGATATCAATCTTTTCACTAGTGACGTTAGTCCCTCGCTATTGCGTTCCCGTAAAGAATGGCAAAGGAACAGCAATCGCGGCACGCTCTTTGGTTACAAATCACTCCACACTTTCGACGTTGCTCTTCGTTAACTTTCGTCCCGCGTATTTTTCTGGAATTCGTGAACAGTGAAAAAGATAACTGTACAGAAGATTTCATGGCTACGTTTGAGTACAAAAGACACTGTCTTCGGCCGTCAATGGTGGACAGTTGTTCAAGTATTCCTGCCGCAAGATCGACTGCAATAAAACGGTTTCCAAGTCTTCGTGGCCCTTCTAATATGAAGGGTAAGGGGGGAAACAGGGAATGTCACAAAACAGCTTTATCGAGAAAATTAAGTTTTAATACTTTAGTCCGCCAGTGAAGAAGCAAGGTTCAACGAATTTAAATAATAATACATAACTTCTTGTTTTACCTTGACGACAGAAGCTTAAAGCTTATGCTTAGGCAAAGATGCTTGATCCAGCGCAGAGTGAACACTTCCTGTTTTTAACCAGTGCCTATACCAAATATTTAACGTTACCCTGCGGGGGTATTTGAACTTTATAATCCTTTGTGATTCGAAAGCTCTGTAGTTCCAGTTGCCACCAACAAAATATGTTATAAATCGCAGAATCACGGAAAATGGACATTCCATGTCTTTCCCCTTAGCCTTCATATCGAGTTTGCATCGCCAGAAGTAATGTAATTTTAGCATGAAAATGAGGAGGGTAATTCAGTTCGGGGAGAGATGGATCTGCATGGGATGGGAATATACCGAGCAGTATCGCTGCTGACGATTTTTCACTTGCGCTTTTCAGGTGAATCGTAGACTCGAGATGAAACGCGAGGGCACGAAGAATCCGCGTAGCGTCAGAAATCGGGTTAGCCTGGATGTAGATGAGTACCATCGCCGAATCATTAATATTCCCGCGAAGTAACCGAATAGAACGGCAACAGCCGACAAAGTGTCCGTGTTTTCGACTTGCTCCTAATTGGAACGAGAAACAGCTCCTTCCGAGCTCTCTCGGGTTTTGTTTCTCCGAATGTATCGCTGGAAATTTGTCACGCCGCGTATGTTCAGCAGACGCCACTTTCCCATGTAGAATGCGTTGGTACCTGTAATTAGTGTACTGTCTTGCCTGAAGAGAGATGAAAGAATGGATTACCGTGGTTTTTAGGGGCTACGCGAAGAGTGAGGCTTTTAGTTACGTGTTCTGTAACACGTGAGAAATTAGGCCAGTGTTTCCCAGGGTTTTTTCAGTCGCGACCCCTTTTATAATATCCAAATAACCTGCAACCCCCCATCCTCATATAAGGCAAGGTAAATGTAATAAGGTAAAGAAAGCACATTAAAAATAGGTATTTCAGAATATAATTCTAACTTAATAACATTTAAAAAAAAAACCCAAAAATCGTGACAGCCCCGCAGAAAACACTTCGCGACCCAAGGGTTGGGAATCACTGAATTAGGCGGTCTCTTTTATATTTTCTGGGTCGTTGTTGCAGAATGTTTTCAGTTAATGTGTTTCTTGGTGTTTTTGTTGGTGTTGATATTATTACAGAAGAAATCCACTCTACTCTTGGTAATTCGTGCTGAAATGTTCTAGTGAAGTACTTTTTTTTTAATCATACGCAACACTCAGCTTTGCTCTCGTTATTTGGAATTATAAAAACTTCAGAGCCAAATTGTTTTTTTATGCCATCTATTCTGTATGAAATTTATATTTTATAGAATAACATAGGCAGTAGGATGCGGAAGGTTAACTTTCAAACTCGAACTACTTCATTTCGATTTTAACTAACAAGGGGATCTATGTCGAAAATAAGTGAATAGGTGTCCGAGCGTTTCAGCCAATGGGCATTAATAATAGAGATATTTACATGTAAATTAATGAAAATTTCGTAGTGGCCGTGGGGTTTTAGTGAGTAAAAATCCCACACTACCCTGGCACCCGCGGGGGATTCCCTTCTGGAGGCGTCGGGGTGCCTTTTGAAGATGTCTCCACGTTAAAGAAAACTTTATAATTTTTTTTTATAAATTCTTTTCTAATTTGGGGAAATCTTCAGAAGGCACCACGACTCCTTCAGAGGGGAATCCCCCGGGGGGGCCAGAGCAATGTGGGATATTTACCTATTAAAACCCCACGGCCACTATGAAATTTTTAATAATTTCCATGTAAATATTCCTCCGACGATATTAGCCTTGCTATTTCGACAAAGTCGTTATCAAGCCATAATTCGTAATACCTATTCTGTTTAGCTTAGTGTTTCACAGATTAACAGCATTTGCAACTCCGTCGATGGTAACTAAATCAGTCAAACTTGTGCAACAGTGACAACGTTTATTCGCGAACGAATCGATTTCAAACGATGGTACATAAACAGTCCCCTCATTAACACCTTATCTGCAACTCGTTTTGGAGCAAATTTACGCCCGCTGATCGCATTTTGTAAATGCACAAATTATTCGCTGATTTTTGGCCACCTTTGCGATAAAATTACATTTTGCAAATAGGAAAGAAATCTTCCAATGGTAGTTTCGTCAGTGATAAATGTGAAATAATTAATTCCCATGCTTGCACACTATAATATTAGGTCGATCAAAAAATACTGTCAAAGTTTTCGGTCGAAAATTAGCCAATTATCTCTTATAACTTATTTACCCGCAGAATAAACTTTCTATGTGTCTTAACAATTACTAGAAGACGAGGGAATAAATTAGTTCGAATATTAACAAACTATCTGTTTATTAAAAAATTTGGCAAATATTCATATTTGACTGAATAGTGGACTCACGTGTGCTCGTGACAGCGGCGGATAACGTCAATGATAGAAAGTATAATACCGATTCCATGCTGTCTACACAGTTGCGAATAGTTGAAACATTACATCAGCCAGCCAGCCAGCGATCAGAATTGAATGAGAAAGAAGTTGAACTAACTCGGTCTGGCATTTACCATCAGTCAAGGATGCGTGAATTTGTAATTGTATACGGCGAGGCAGAACGACGCCAATTATTCTAAGTAAATTGCAGCGATACGCGGGTTGCATAATTTCGGGAAGGTGGGAAGTTTGCGCGACGTTTAAGCGGTTCGAGAGCATTTTAATTGCTATAACGAGAGAGAGCCACACGAATTGGTGCTTGCCGTTGAGCAGCTTCGAAGAATCTTTCCATTTTTTTTTTGGAATTTTTAAGGAATCTTAAGGTTCCCTGAGTTCGATGACATGGAATCGCGAAATAAACGGTAGGAAGATGAATATAAAAGGAACGGCAGCGAGAAGAGTGAGAAGGTGTCGTGCCCGTGGGAAACTAATCTTAAATTTAATTAGCTTTTTCAAAGAAATTGCTGTGGACAAATGCAGGCAGCTGCATCTGTTTAGATTTAATTTGTGGACCCGTCGTGTTTATTTCTTTTCACAGAATTTACACAACACGTGAACTCTCAATTCTGAATTCGCCAGGAAAGATTCTGTGTATCGGTATGAATCAGGAATGTGGAGTACAATTATTCGCTTCGATCTGCCATTTTTCAGATAAAAGATTTTAACGCGTATGCACGAGTGCAACCGAACGAATCTTATCGCACCGGAAATTACAGATTTTTTAAACAGATTAAACTTTCGAAACTTCCTAACATTGCACGTAATAACTACTTAATATAGATAGCATTCACTTATCTCACATAAGACTGCACTCACAGTACATACTTAATATACAGTAAGAAATCTTCCAACCTCACTTTATATCTCTATGCAAGATTGATAAATAAGGATATCTTCATTACTACTAAAAGCTGTTTGTCAGAGAATCCATATATGCGCGAATCAATTTTTTTCCTGCGATTACATAATTCTGTCTACTGTTTTTAATGAGAATATGAATTCTCGAGACCGGTTAGCGACGAGTTAAGGCGGATTCACACGTATCAGTTCCGTGATGGGTCAGTGGCATCAGCGTCAGTGGTAAAAAATATCATTTCCCTGTTTTGGAGTGGAGCAGTTTACACTGGCCGTGTCAATTCCTGACACTGGTGGAACTGATATGTGTGAATCCGCTTTTAGGCGCTGGCATCGAAGGTGGGCAGTTAATGGTAGGGACATAATTAATTGCTGTCGAAAGGGGAATAGTCGATTTAATAGCTAAGACAGGTAGTCTTACAACTGGAATGTGGCTGATTGACTGAATTTGTAGACACGTAGGTATAGACACTCATTATAATTTTTTTATCTCACTTTTTTTTTTAATGTATTTTCGGAAGCCATTTGCACACGGCGGAAAAATTCCCCGTTAACTTTTGCAAGTATGATAGCTGTCGTTGTTCGAGACGACACGGTTGCAATTCGGAATTTCCGTGTAAGAAGATGCTAGAATGTGGCCTTTCCGGTAAACCACGTCTTCGTGCCTCCCTCCTGGCAACAGCTGAGCAAATATTATTATCTTTATCTTTATTCCCTCGTCCTTGAACTCGAATACCCACTCTATAAGTGCTGGGTATGTATTTTGCATTAATAAAAAGTGCTAAAAATAGATGTGCATACAGAGGGGTGGAATAACGCGCATTCTTTCGTCGTTTGGATTTTCCTTACGACAGTTCAAGTGCTTACTCTCAAAACGCTTTAAATCTAGCAAACACGAAGTTGAGAGAATCGTTTGTTTTTTTTTAAATATTTTAGGCACATGCATTTTGCATGAATCAGTGTGCTTTATTACAAAAATGTAAGATGTACAGTAATAATGCAAATGAGTCGATAATCAAATTGTGGATGTTAGACAGTTTGATTATTATAGATGGAGATAAGACGCAAGGAAATCAATTTTTGCACGTCGAAGTGGGCAAAATTGTTATCACATCAATATTTCAAACATACCTTTGAATTTTATGAAAAAAACGTAGATAATATTATAAATAAGATGCATCGATTTGTTATCGCTCTGTGTTTGGAAAACGTATCGTGACGTATAATAAACACACCGCGGCACGAACTTATGGCATGATCTAAAATCTAATAGAAGTGGTATATCAGGGGAATTGATTTTTGCAGCTTTTACGCTGTAGTGGTTAATGGAATTTGTCTTTACGATTATCATTATTTGATATGGAAGATGCTAGAACATAAATTACATTAGCTTTTAACCTTTATTGATGCGTGATACGAACAAGTCTAGTTTCATTTATAAGGTTGGCACGTGACACTAATGGGCAATAATGTAGCCACACGTTCGTGTGGTTAAATTGATTTGTGATTTAAGGTAGCCACACAAACGCTAATTTCGTTCTAGAGTTTTAACATTCACAGCATTCTTAAACATTTCATAATATCTTCCTGCTAAAAGAATGTACACATTTTTCTTTAACGCGTTTTTCAACCTGAACAAAATTCTTAAGCGTAATCTTTACGTAACTGTAACAAATTTGGTATACCATCAAAATACATAGAATACATTTCGAAAATAAAGTTCTATTGAACCTACAACACACTCACACAAATAACCGTACATTTTTAAATAAGTTTCTCGACGTAGAAAATTTTTTAACAGGAAAAGAGATAAATAAAAACAGAGCAGAAAATAAACGATACACGCTGAAAAAATATTATAATTATGAAGCTTTCCCGCGTGCAATTTTCATTTTTTAAAAACAGAAAGTACCAGGGATATGTGTTTGTACCGGAAAATAGAAGTAGAAAATTTTGAATGAAACGAACATCTGTCATATGATCCCATCGAAGCTGATGCTTGAAAATAACCTTTCCATTCGTAATATACTCGAAATAGCCAGTGCTGCATCACAATTTTTCCTATAAATATTCGACAACTTCCAATATCGATTGATCGTCAATTTCATGAAGATCGATCGCAACTAAACGTAGAACATTTGTCCCGGGCAGCGAATATCCGAAAATCAATGGCGTTCCTCGTTCCAGGCTATTTCGAACGTGCAAGATATTTCAGTCTTTCGAATATTTCCAGCGGGCATTCTCGAGATTCATGAAGCGTGCCTTTCGCAGGTGTCGTTAATCATCGTTTGCATTCTAGCGAAATACTCTCCTTCGCGCGCGTTTTTCATTTCCAACTCTGGATGGGGTCCAGAGGAACAGAGAGGCTCCGTAGTTAATTCGTATTTACTGTCACGTAGCCCCGTGTATTCTTATTATGCACACGCAATCGTCTATGAAGCATTCTTGCTTCGTTTCACTCGTGATCGAGTATGTGTTCTGTCTTAATTAAACCGTTTCATCCCGCTTGATTTTCGCTGGATGCGTCGCCGGCTCACTCAGCTGCCGAGCTTGCCCCGTCGATTCCTTTTCTCGTTTTGCGCGCTTGTAGTTCACGCCTTAACAAGCACCATTTTTCTCTTAATTACATAAATTGCAGAGCCTCGTACACGGGCAACGTGACTTCGACTTTATGGACCCGTGCACACGCTGCGTCGGGAATTAAACGCGCCACGATTCGATACATCGTATTTATGGCTGCGACGGGTTCTAGGTTGATAAGTAAATGGTAAACGGGATAGATGATAATAAGGAAATTGATAAATGAGCCTCCCTCGAGGAACATAAACGAAAACTACCGCTCTTCTGAATTTCGACGCGGGAACAGAAATGTCACTTCCTCGCAAATTACTGTCCTAATTGGACTTTCAACATCGTGTCAGCGAGAGGTACTTCGACAAACTCTGTCTCGAAGATTATTAGTACCTCCGCTTTATACTTTAGCGTATTTATTATTCTGTACATACTAGGTTTCTTTTAGAAATATTCCAATGACTATTTTTTTCATTATAACCTTGCAGCGGATATAGCTTGAATTATTAAAGATATTGCGGTAGATAGAATGTAGAATATCCTACTAAGATGCAAGAGTAAGGGGATTTTAAATATTTCAGTAAGGTGTTAGAATATAGAGAACTAACGAAATTTTATATTAGACATCTTACTAAAATATTCTGCGACCCTCTTATTTTATCTTAAGAAAATATTCCACCTTTCGTCTATTCTTATAACTCAGCAAAAAAATTTCTAAGTTCAACCCGTTCAGATACCTCAATGTCAGACTAGACGGAACCTTTAATATTTCAGTAAAATGTTGAAATAGATAGAACTCTGAAAATTGTCAAAGTTCTATCTGTTCCACTACTTTACTGAAATGTTCCAAGTTCTCCTCATCTTCCTATCTTAACTCTATATTCATGGGTAGGGAAAGTAGGAGGCGAACAACACGCCAAAGTGTCATATTTTTATTTTATATAGAATAATGATTCATATTAAAATATATTTATTGAAATATTTTATATTACAATCTTTCTGAGATAATGTTAAAATATTCCAAGCTCTATACATTCTTAGTTAATTTTTCAGAGTTCCATTCGGTCGTACGTCTTTCGAAAATATTTAAAGTTCGCAGCTATTAGCATGGTTATTACCCATTATCAGGTCTCCTGACGAGGAGGTAGCTGCCAGAGGAGGTCTCCAGAGAGATAGAAGGAATCAAAGTTCTATCGATCTTCCTTTACAGAAACCTTAGACTACTTAGCCAAAGAGATAGCTGGAATGAAAGTTCTAGCGACCTCTACAGTTTAGACTTAGACGCTAAGGAACTGACAAGTATTCACCCCGTTAGAATAAATTCAGCAAAAATAATCTCACACAAAGTAGGCTAATTCCTCGACACTAGATTTTGAAAGCTAGTCCAGGAGGTCCACGAGGACCAGATAGACCAATGAGATCGGATAGATCAGGTAGATTAGATTGATCAGAGAAATTCGATTGACCAGATAAATCAGATAGATGAAAATGACTAGACTGTCTAGACTCTAGAGTCTAAAGAGACCAGAAAGGGAGGAATTCAAAGGAAAGAGTTCAAAATACTTACCTCAGCGAATACAAAGAAAAAAACCTTCAAACAATAACCCAATAAATCTATTATCACAATATCTAATTAATCTACTAGTTACTTCCTATCAAAGCCGATGAAATTTCATTCAAAATCAACATAAAATATAACAGTTTCTAATAACCTGTCAACCCTGTGTCTGCAGCAATATCACATAAAATTAAGTAAAACTCCACTTCACCCAAACCAATAGAAATCTCATCTTCCTGTTTAATGCTAGGAGATCCCTAATTAATAGCCCTCAGCGCACGCCCTCTTTCACCCACAAACGCGTTCCACCTAGCCTCCTACCATTATCCATTATCGCAAGCAATATTCCCAAACAAATTTGAAACGAATACCTGAAGACTCGAGATGAGAGATTCCGAAACCCCTTATCCAACACGTCCGGTGATGTCGACGAGCATGCTTACGATCGTTGCCGCTAATACGAAACGATGTCGAGCAGCGAGATAAAATCCGATCGCGAGCCACCCTCCAGAAAGCCCACCCGCCAGGGACGTCGATTTTCCGCGATGACTTCGTTAGTCACGGAATTGTCCTCCTGAAGCGTAATTCCTCGAAAGCGACGTCCGATCACGTCTGGCCTGGAAGAGACGGGGAACGGCTCGACGAGACGTCCCGTATTCCGTCGCTCGCCGAGGCGATATCAATTGAACGTCGAACGTCCGGCAGATGCGGCTGTCAGATAAACGTCCGTCTATGTAATTGGCACCGGGCCATTCCACGGCTGGCCATCGCGGCGGTATTTTCGAAGTGGGTTTACACCTAAGTTTAGTTTCCTGTGGTCGAGATGGCGGTTCTATTTCGTCGGGTTTTAGTGGTTCCACCGCGATGGAAATAAAGTTCTGGCGGTTCTTCCAACTCGCAACAATCGACTTGGGTCGAGAGGCTACTATTACGAGGGTTTGTGAAGTGTCGGGGACGTTGATCATCTTCATATACGTTTGGACACTTTGTGGTGCCTTATTTATGATATCGTAGTTCGCAGAGATGTAACGGGCACTTAGTTACAGATACACTCGAGTGTCGTGTAAAATGATATTTCTCAGGGTGCAAACTGCCAAACAAGTGTTTTTGGTCACTTATTTTAGGGCACTTGTTAAAGTAATGATGTTCGAGTAGTTAAGTAAATACGAATTTACTTAATAGAGCATTACGAATGTACAATTATTGCTGAAAAGTTGAAAGATTCAAAAATACGAAAATGGTAACACAAAAATGACTTTGGGGTGCACTGAACCCCATGTGACCAATTTGTGATTGTGAGAAGGTGTGACCACGGAGGGTTAAATGTTTCCTTAGGCTAATCTGATTTTAGTAATTAAAAAGTTGTGGGCTCTATTTGTTTTGTCGATGTACCTAAAATGCGAAGCTGTCGATGACATGCGTGCGTGTAACATTAGCTTGTCATTAGACAGTACGCTTATATACAATACTCGATGACATGTGCATGTAACACTAGCTTGTCATTAGACAATAAACACATGGATGCTAAAAATACATGGCACGTGGTAGCGAACGTGTAGCACGCAGATAATTTCATAACATTTTGTATTCATCGATTAAGAGTCATAATGTGATAAATTAGTCATTTGTTAAGTCTTCAGGATCGAATGGCACCTATTATATTTTTTTACAGAACGGCAACAGCTGCACAAATACATCGCGTTTCTGTGGAAAATCAAATTTGCTTGACGATTATTTCTTCAAAAGCATCACTGATGATGACGTTTCGTGTCTACTTCCTTTTACTGCTTCACTAACCTCGATCCTTTTCCTCTTATTTTAGTTCTGCTCCTGACGTTGAAAATTTTGTTTTAGCTGTTGCAAAGTGTTCCAGCGTACATACAGTACGTTTACTCGACTTTCCTGGAGGCATTGCTTCAGCCACAGCTTCTTTCACCATCATTTTCTATAATGAAGTTCGTATCGTTAAAAATTATGACAGTGACGTATTTGCAAGTAATAATCGTCGCACTTTCTTGTTACTGAATTTTTCTGTTCAAATTGTTGATTTTTAACGAGACAGTATCGGAGGATCGATAACCCTTAGTGGTTTTCAAATCGTTTGAACATAAATAATATCTGTATTCACCTCTGTGTGACTTCTATGCACAGTTGAGATAACATTTTTCTTCAGAAATTGATTAATCATGAAGTATATTCATATTTTGCAATCTTGTTTCCGTTAATAGCTCGGCAATATTTGTAAACTTTTACTTCATCTACGATCAAAGTTTATCGTCAAACATAAGCCAGTAATCACATTTTACAAAATACATATTTAGAAGATTGCCTACGTAAACTAGTTAATACTTTGAAAAATACTTGTACTGTACAAATTGAAACTTGAGAAAAATTGTTTATATTGTATTTGCTGAATTTTCGACATTTTGTTTATTCCTCTGAAAATTAAATATCAGGTGCATCCTCTATTTCTTCTAAGCACCATATCAAATTTGAATTTTTCACAAAAATTCTTTTACCAGCCATGGATATTTGTGTACCTATACAATACAATTTCTTGCTTCTCCACTTTTCTTCAGAAAACGCCTAGTTATGTAAGCTGTATTTATACCAGCAGAATTTATTTCGAAAACGTTGCTTAAGAAGAGTTCTATGGGATTTTCAATGCACCTTAACAACTGCTATTTGCAGAATACAGGGGAGGGCTATTAGAGTGAAGTTGAAAGGGCCCATCTTATTATTTTCGACGTCGCGGAAGAGAAAAAAAAGATCGCCCTTTAACAAGCCCGTCAACGCTCTCCTGGTAACTAGCCGAGAAGCATTCGAGTATTGAAGTTCTGAAGAGCGTTTTCGACGCGTTCGTTTAATCCTCGAGGGCCGTTGCGTTCGATCGTTTAACTCGATGGACCCGTTTTTCAAAATTAAATGATCCCTGCTAAATGTAAAATCCGTGGCCCTTTGATGGCACGTTTTCACGTTCCACTTCAACGCGTATGGGTGCGCTTTGTCGCAGCAGGATGACGTAGAGCGAAAGAACGTCGTCGAAACTGGATTAGCGCAATTTCGTGACCTGTATAGGAAGCCAATTCATTTTACCGAAGTTGAAACGCGCGAGGCGTTGCACAGAGATGTCAAATACTCAGACAATCTGTGTGAGATATGTAATAGGTAATAACGACAACAATACGATATCATATAGTCATGAGAATTTACGAGCTAAGGAATGAAAAGGAATATAAAGTCTAAACAGGTAATTATCCAGAATATTTTCTTCTAAAATTTTAACCAGATGATTTTAATCGAGATTCTCAGATTTCATGTTTTCAAATCATTTTCAAAGCAGTCACGCGAAGGCGCGACATGTGTAGTCATTTATGAATGCTAGATTATGCGATGAAGGATTTAATAAAAGCTCCGTACTAATAATTCTTCAAGTCGCCAGTAATCGTATGCTCGCACCTAGGTAACTATATTCAGCGAAGTTCGTTTGTTGATTGATTTTCTTCTTGCGCGTAATACTTCGAAGTTCATTAACGACGGTATTGTTATACCTTTTAAGCTGGCGTTATTATAACGGTGCTATTATAACTTTATAACTCGCGACCCTTATTACAACCCGGCAGTAATTTCTGGGGGTGAAGCAATTTGTGAAGTCGTCTTTAGGGTTTCCTTCTGCGGAAATGGCGTAACATTTGTCTCGAATGGTGACGCAAGGTTACTTTAGAAATTTTACAGGAACCACTGGGGGAATTTTGAATTTTTTAAATGCATTACATTGATTATTTTCGAATAATCTTCGAATAAAATGAAGTTATTCGAATATAAAGAACAAATTTTTATTTGAATAATGCCCAGCTGGTTACACTCGACTAGAAAGCTCGCGGATACTTTTGTTCGCGAATGGAACACTGAAATTGGTAGACCTTGTGCGTGAAAACAGGTATTTTCCTTCTCATTCTTCATACGTTCAATTTTTAATGGCACCCTGTCGAAAATAAATCTTAAATCGATGGGTTCGAAATTAAATTTCTGTTATTCACTATATGCGTCGTTCGGAACAGCCTGAGATATAAAACCGTGCAGTTGGGCAATGATTAATAGTATCATGGGAATCCTGAAGTAAATTATGGGCGTTAAAATTACTACCAGCTGGTTCTGCACATTGAGCAAATTCGTATTACATGTGATGCATTATTGAAATATAAAAATTTGTTTCGTGCAAGTCCCTTGATAAATCGCGTTAGTGAATTATGAATTCAGAGGAAACGAGGTCGAGCGATATTTGGGTTAATGACGTAAAATGGAAAGAGATTTCTGAGAAAATAGTGTAGCACAGTGCGCCATTCAAAGTTTCCGCGTTAGTTTAAATGAAACGCGCAATTTCGATCCCTTTTTGGAATTGAATAACAGTACCAGGACTTGCTTCATTCATTTCGCCATATCTCTGGTGTTAAGCTATCTTTATGGAGTTCTCTAAGTGCCCCTCAAAGCTTTTCATGCTCACTGAGTGCAATATGATGGAGCAGCTTGATAGTGTATGACGTTATGGTTCAAAGGGCCTTAAGGGGGGACCCCACCCTGAAGCCACTAACAAAAGACAAAGTTAGGGATTTTTTTGTTCGTATAAATAAAAATGCAGGGCTTGGATTTTTTATACAGTTTTAAAGCAATCTTTATTTTGCTAGAATTTTTTTTTTTCAATGAAAAATTGTACAAAATGGCGGTGAAAAAAATGGCTTCCCGGAGCACTGCAAAAATACTGGCCCACACTCCCGGGAATGTCTGGATCATCTGAGATGGAAATACAAAAAAGATATATAAACAGGAATATATTATCTTTGACCTAGCATAGGATTTTCGCAAAAATCGAATTATTTTGGAAATTATAGCAGTTTGAAGAATTTAATTTAATTTTTTACATAAAAATTTGCACTGAAATGCTTGTAAAAAATGGAATAATTGAAATGTTAAAAAAATCCTACGCTAGGTCATAGATAGTATACTCCTGTTTGCATATCTTTTTTGTATTTCCTTCTCAGATGATTCAGTCATTCCCGGGAGTGTGGAACAGTGTTTTTGCAGTGCTCCGGGAAGCAATTTTGTACAATTTTTCATAAAAAAAATTTCTCGCAAAATAAAGGTTGCTTTAAAACTGTATAAAAAATCCAAGCCCTATATTTTTATTAATACGAACAAAAAAGGGGGTATTCTACTGTGATTTTTTTAATGGGCTTAATGAAAGATTTTTATGCTGAACTTTTTACTGTAAATTTATTATACCTTAAACTATAAATAAAAAACGTGTTAGTTGAAAATATGAAATAAAGATGGCGCCACAGCTCATGAAAGCCGGCCACCTCGAAACAAATTGCTCGATTTGTTGCGATGATTCCGGTCGTTCTGTTTATCTAAAACAAAAAACCAAAGAGATTCTTAAATTATTCCTGCACGACTATCGCTGGTGGCAGATTTGGTTTGAAATGTCAAAAAATTTTAACCTGTCGGCAATTTCAGAATTATCAAATTTTGCGACTTTTCTTCGTCTTTTTGGAGCTATAAAATTAAAAAAAAAAAATAGAAAACCAAAATACTTTGGCCTAATTCTGCCAGGGACGATATCAACACATCTGCCGAAGATGCGTGCACAAGATGGGGCCAATCGGTCAAGTAGAATTTGAGGTATCGTGGCAAGCATTTTCTAAAACACCGTCTTGAGAAAGACGCGTTTAAAGTTTTGCAAACAGTTCTAGTAAAGAAAATTCTACTTACAACTAATCTGCCACGCCTGGTCCGTAGAGAACACCTTCCTCTTCCTCAAAGAAGCCTTGCTGTGCCAATTTTTCCTCTCCGCGACCGTCACAGTAGAACACACCCTTAAGCTTCCATCGACATTCTGTAATTCCGCAACAGTGACTCACGCGTGCAAGAATCCACGAGGAACGCTCCTCCCCAAAATGCTCTCTGCGCACAGTTACACCGAAACGTCTCCAAGAAAGCCGGGTCTCACACGCTGCAGCGTAAATAAATTTAAGGGCGCTTCTCTGGTTGAACCACGCGAGGCGCAAAGAATACGCAATTTCTTTCGTGGTGGCTGTCCGTCAGATTAAGGCGGATTCACACGTAATCAGTTCGGCGACGATTCAGTGAGATGGCAGAAAATATCGTTTCTCTGTTTTGGAATGGAGCAGTTCACACTTGGACGTGTCCGTTGCTGACACTGACACAAAGGGGCCATTGTCACAGACGGCACCGAACCGTCGCGGGACTGATGTGTGTGAATCCGCCTTTATTCAGATGCGTAGCTGCATTACGCCGTGGATATCGCACAGTCGGTTCTTTTGACTCTCTCGTTGCATTCCTTTTTTCGCTTAACGGGTTTGAACCGGGGCCGCTATGAATCCAGGGCGAACGAGCGGCCCGTCCCGCGATTTCACACGAGAGTTCTGCTGAAATTTTTATCAGCTCACGGCGAGATTTCAACGTTATTTTACGCGATCGAAGATAAGCGAAGTGTCTTGTAGCCTGCCCGTCCGACTGACGTGCAAAGGTTCCCGCTCGGTCCGTGTTTTCCAGCGCTTTTTTCGAACCAGTTTCAGCGGTCAGCGCTTGGACGCTTTCTAGACATTCCTTCGGGTAGCTCGAGCTTTTGGATTAATACTAAGATATTCATTTTCTTAATTTTTCTTATTTCAATATTCTGCCGTAGGAATCTTTTATTATATACGTACTTTCTATTGAAATATTCTATGGCTGTTAAAAGGAGGTTCAAATAAGATATTGTAGTGTGGAATTGATGGCGATAATAATGGCGTCAAAGAGGATGTATGTAGTAGTGGTATTTGTAATAATGGAATAGGAGATTTTAGAATTTTTTTACGCAGATTAGTGGGATTAATTCTTCGTTGACACTCTGGGTGTGAGCCACCCATAAGCTGATATCAACGCTCTGTACTTTCTATATGCAAAATAAATAGTTTTTTCCAAAGCCCACTTACACACTATTTTCTCTCTCTAAGTATTATATCCGAACAACATCTCTGTAGATTTTAAGCTTCTAATATTGAAATTTGTAGCAGTTACAATTTTTTAAAGATTTTCTTTGTTTTTTCTCGACATGTGTTAATCTAGAATTTTTTTTACAAAAACGGTAATAAAATTTCAATCAAAAATCTATTGGAATACATTCTAGAGACTTCGAAATTGACCCATGATTTTTTTCACAAAAATTGGATTTCTTAGAGGAGAATGGCAGTCGTTCAAAAATTGCTCTGGGTGTGAGCCACCCAAGTATGTCAAAGTTGATCGAAAAAGGAGGTGCGTCAACGAAGGGTTGAAAAGGTTAGTTAAGGTTTGTGTTAGATGGTTTGAGGCACAGGAGAGTAACTCTTCTCTATTAATATGACGAATAAGTGCCAAATGATTATGGGGGCCTTGAATTTTTCGTTAATTTTTAAAAAGTATAATTTTTAAGAAAATCATTTCTTTATGTAAATCTCTTTATTTCAGATATGAATGTTTGTCATGAATCGATGCTACTGAGCATAATTATTAGTTCAGATAGTGGAGGTTTTTAGTATTTGTGTATTAGTTGAATATCTTTTGGAAATCGATAAATTTGTTGGCTTTATAGAGCCCCGACAATTATGGAGAAAGTGTGAAGCTTAGTCTGAGTTCTTTGAAACTCCCTCATATACGATCACTTAAGTCGTTTAAGATCAGAGTAGAACGAATGTTAGATAATAGTTTTCAATTTTTCATTACGCAGAGTGCTCTTGAGTATTTCTGAATGTTTTGCGCTTGAAATTCCAGGGGATTAATGGAACCCGTGAATTTTTTACATTTTCCTTTATCTATCATCGGAAATTTTCACAAAAATGGTAGATATTATTTAGAGAAATGTAATCAGAGTAGCTAGTTATGTTACCAGAATACATTTCTGTAATACTCCACTCGTCTCGTCCCATGAAATGTTTAATCCGACTATTTTGGAGCAGGTATTCTAAATCATTTATGAGCAACGTCTGGGATATGTATTAACATTTTATACAGGAAATCTCGCGCAGTTTCCAAAAGCAGATCCATTTTAAAATTCAGTGACGAATGCATATTAAATCGGTAAAATTGGACTTCGTAGAGGAAAATGTAGATGAGAGTTTTTCTAGAAAGCTGCCAGCTAGCTTATGGCAAACGAAAGCTGGCATTCTATCGGAATATCCTTTTGAAATCAAACTTTATTAATATCCCCTGGCTCCCTAGCTTTGCAAAGATAATGATAACGTGTAGTTTCGCGGGAGGATTATCTTCAACTAATAACTAATGGAGTATTTGCATTTTGGGCTACTCTATCAGCCGTGGCAGGGAATTAGTACTCCAAATCCGTAGCTTGGTAACTGCATAATTAAGTTCGAAGTTAAAGTCGCCGTAATACAACCCATCACTGTATACCCAGTTGGGAACGCACAGTGGCGTGTTAATGACTAGGCCATCAAACTTTCACGACTTGACACTTCTGCTGTCATTACCTTTATTTCACTTATCTCTACTTGGGGTATATCCTAGACTTTATCACATACTACGATCAGGTTTGCAATTGGAACGACGTCGTTGGAAATTAGATAACACAGTAATAATTAAAAGGGTAGCGCCACTATCGTGGATACTATACGGAGGGCGACCAGGTTGTCGAACACTGTGCTAAAAAAACGAGATTTGTGAAAGCCTGAAATTACAGTCCTGAATTAGTAGGATCTAATGCCAACTGCTGTCACTGCAAAATATTCTTTATTAATGTCTCTAGAACTATGGGACGCAGTTTGGACTGTCATGAGGTATTTTGATCTTTAAATTGTAGAACCCAGAACCTTTTGCTTCCTGCTGAACTGCTTAAAAAGTCTCCGAGACTTGCTGGAAAGTTCACCTCTCGATGTTGCTTTTGATGAATTAGAGGTTGGTGTCAAATTCAGGAATTTGTGGTCGTCGGTGTTGGGTTTCGCGAAGTTGCGTGATACGAAATTTTCGAAATTCGAGGGCCTTGGCATCGAATTTTACGAATTCCGGATCGTTGGTGTGAAATTCTATCAGTTTGGGGTTGTTCCTGTCGATTTTTACAAATTTGGGGTCCACAGTGCGGAATTTTACGAATTCGAGGCGCTTGGTGTTCTCTAATTTTCGTCGTTGATGTTAAATTCTCGAGATTCGATTTTTTTAAGCACCCAATAAACGATCGGTGGTCACATAATCCACTTAATACCCACGATCAATTAAGAATGAAATCGCTAGCTGTCCGTGGACCGCAAAGCAGCTCGTGGGAAAGAAAAACCGCTGCGTGGTTAATCGGCAGCGAGCAACAGTCGAGCAAACAGTCGCGGCTGGGAAGAATTAAATGATAGTTGAATCCAAGCGACAAACACGATCCCTCGAGCATCGTTGCCGGATACCCGACCGGATGCGTTCTTCTTTGCTGCCGGGGTCGATTCTCTGGCAGTTTTCCGCGAAAGGAAACACGATCGCCGCGTTGAAACGGTCGATGCCGGTCAGTCCAGGTAGAACTGGAATTCACGTATCAATAATTTACTGGCGTGTTGCACAGACGTCGTCGGATCGCGCAGTTAACAACCGCGGCGGAATTTCTCCGCGAATTAATGGCTGCCAGGAAAAATGTTAACCAGATGCGCAGGTGTCAAGGTGCAAGATCGACGCGACGTTAACCAGTTCCGACATCGGCCTAATCGTTTCAGTAATATTTGCAGCTGGTTACGATAGAAACTTAGCCTGTCTATGGAAGAAGTACGATGGGAATACACTTCTGCGGGTACGTCGTCAGTAAATGGGTATAATTATAATCCTGTTTGGCGGGCGGCAAGAAGTAATAAAAATTTGAAAGCCAGATGCAGCGTGTTTCTTGTAACAACGTATGGCGCGCGCTTAATTAATACTTTTTACCGAATTTATTTGCGGTATTAATTTAAGTTTAAATGATGACTGGGTTCGTGAAAGATAATTGTTTTTAGAGGTTCCGAGAGGAATTTGAATTTCAGTTGAATTTTATTTAGCTCTTTTGACGTGTGGAGGTAGGAAGATCGTGGTAGCTTGAAAATTTAACTGGGGAAATGCTCATTTCCCTGGATGTTAGTAGTGTAGTAAATATTCTGGTAATTATTTAGAAGTTTTCCGCCCTCGCCGATTTCAATGATTTTTGGATATGTTATCAAGATCAAGATTCTGAGCAACTTTTTCCTATACATGTTACCGCCGCACGACCTTCGTTTCCGAGATA
Organism: Andrena cerasifolii; assembly: GCF_050908995.1. Classification (NCBI taxonomy): domain Eukaryota; kingdom Metazoa; phylum Arthropoda; class Insecta; order Hymenoptera; family Andrenidae; genus Andrena; species Andrena cerasifolii. The sequence goes on along the minus strand of NC_135119.1, from coordinate 20,238,267 downwards.
TTTGCGAAAAACTGCTTTTGACTTATTCCGACGCAACGAATTTCAATTTCCAACTTGTCCCGGGTATTGGTATTGGTTGGGGCTAGATTAGTGCGGGGAGATCGTAAAGCGTGATAGCGAACTGATGTGAGTTTAGATATTTGAACCAGAAACTTGCGGATGCCCGTCAACACCCCGACTCACATCGGCTCGCTATCACGCTTTACGCGCCCGCGAGCGTCGGAATAAGTCAAAAGAAGTTTTTTGCAAATATCTCGGGAACGAAGGTCAGCGTCGTCATTTCTTTTGTCCCATGCTGGCGTATACGCTGCCACGGACGCGTAGGTACCTGGCAGAATACATTTTGTAGTAGCAGCAGTTTTTCGCGAATATCTCGGAAACGAAGGTCGAGCGGCGGTAAGATGTATAGGAAAAAATTGTTCAGAATCGTGTCCCCGACAACATATTCAAAAATCATTGAAATCGGTGAGGACGGAAAACCTCTAAATAATTACCAATATTCTTATGATATTTCTTTGAAATTTTCTAAGAGCGTATAAAAATGTGGGTTTGCTGTTAATGGTAGTAGGTGGATATCATTCTGTTTTTGCAATCCCGTAATTTTATGAATAACTGTGAAAAATTTTCATACTTGTGAATATCATTTATTTTATATCTTCGTGGAGAAATGTTATTGAAAATTTTTGCTTGCTGGGGATTAAACTACTGTAATAGTAGCATACATTATTACGTATCGGATTGACGGATATACTTTGCCTGCGAGGAGACGATAATTCAAAAACAACCACTTGAAACTGGTCGCTATTGTAATGTCACTTTAATTATGTAATTTTTTCAATTTTGATTCTCTTCGTATTGTGTGTACATTAAGTTTCCCTTGAAGTCATCACCAATTGTCTACATAAACAAAGGTATTCCTTTATGAATACGACGCTTTATTATTCTCTTTTAAGCCTTGGTGCACGTATTCTATTGTTACTCTTTCCATTGTCAAATTAATTCTGATGTAATTGAAAAGCAAGTGAGCTTCGCTGTGGTCCGTTCCAGTAACAAGCTCTCTTGCCACTTCTGCTTTCAAAGAAACTATAATACTTTAGTTGTCAATTTGAGTATAATATAGATTCAGTTACTTCAAAGTATTGGAAATAGAGCAACCTGCATTGAAAACGCTGCTTTGCTGTCGTACGCTTCCCCTCGAACAGCGACCTCTGGATCGCTCTATACTTGCCTGACATTGCGACACGCGCGGATTGTGCGCTCCGACGTTTTTGACTTGTATTAATATTCTATTCAATTATATTCCTTGAGCTTACTAGTGTATTGTTCTCATCTACCGACCTGCTAACTCTAACACAAAGGGCTTTTATCAAATTTATAACATATAACTTAGAATTCATACTTAAAAATAAAAACACCAAATTTCTCATTTTTGCGAAAAAAGTTGAAGCTTTAACATTAAAAATGCAAAACACAGTAGTATTAAAAAATCTTAAGCTAATCAATTATTTTCCGTACAGTATAATCTCAGAAACAGTGGTTGATTAATTTTCAAATCTACTTGTTTCAAAACCAGAGCACCATATCAAAAGAATTAATTTTGTAATTGAATGACACTAGTCCTTCCACACAGCTTGTCGAACAATATTCCATTATATTCCGTTGCGTTATGAGCTTCGCATGTTTTGCATACATTTTCAGAAGAACTGAATTCGTTTGGTTGTCTCTGTCCAACCCTCTTTGATTTTCTGTTTCACTGAAGCCTAAACCGAGCGAATTTAATCTTGTAAATAGAGGACAGATAGATATTTTCTGTATATAGACTCTATTATATGCCGTTGTGATGGTGCCGGAAGGAAGAAAGAATTTATGGGAATTCGATATATCAACTGACCCCACGAACCTCATAACTGGTCGTGTAACCTGTCTTTTCGGTAATTTAATCTTCCCTGTAAATTACGACGTTCCCGTGGCACGATATTAATTCTCGTTCGACGGTCGTGTAATCAGCGACTTCATCCTGATAAGTATAATCGGCCTTGCTCTTCTATAACACATCGCTGGGATTATCAACGCAAGATGGTTCTACGAGATCAGTTGAAAGCTGTTATAGCGTGGCAATGCGACAGGTTCTGATTAGTATTCTGAAATATTTAAATCCACCGACGTGAAAATAATCATGGCTAAAATGGTCTTGTTTTTTCACGAAGCTTATTATCAATTTTAATATTTCGAACTACAAAAACCCAGTGCTGATGAGGTTCACAGAATTTCGCGAATTTGCAATTTAATATTTTCTTGTTCATTATGGTTGGAAAAATTACGTGGCCACACAACTTTTCATCGTGTCCGTAGCAAATTTAGGCATGAGGGAGGACTGAAAAAATTTCCTCCTGTGATTTGCCTTGATGTTACATCGAAACACTCAAACGCTGCGATTGCACCGTTTACATTCTAATAATTAGGACGAAAATCCACAGGGTCAAAATTTTTGGTACTCCTATATCGTCCGCATTTTATAGACGGACTAGATCACGACATTCGAGATTAACTGCGAGTTATTCGATGAATCTTTAATGTTGAATTACATAGAGAAGGTAAAAGAAAAAATGTGTGGCATTTATCGTTCGGTTGGGCACGTGTCCTAAAATACATTGCTCGAGTGAGGTGAATCAGAGTAGTTCCACTCGAGCTGCTTTTCAATGAGATACGCCAGCAGAAGCGGACCAGAACACTCGACTGATCAGATGGTCCCTCTTTAACAAACTAATCGATCTGGATACATAATTGCTAATGGGTATCTTATCGCGACTGCGCTACCATGTATGCAGATAACGACTGGACGTCGCACAATGTAATTTAAATGAATCTAGATCGTTGTTATGTCATTCTGTAATGGTTCAGGGGATTGCGCGAGCATGTTTTCCATTTAAACGATAATAATTACGTTGCGCTGCTTTCTTTCTGGACCTTCGTGATCACCACACAAAACTGGGTACCTACATACCTACGATACTTTTTGCACTGGATTATTACAAGGATTCTGATAACTGCAACATCTGGGGTAGATTTTTCATTTGTCGAATTGAAAATAATATGGGCCACTCTTCGATAGATCGAAAGTTAGGGTTTTTTGAAAATGGAGTGCAAAAGATCTATTTTATAATATATGATTATAGTTTATTGCAACATTTCCTTGGTTTTAATATAGCGAGAGGTATTGGGACCTGGTCTACATTGCTGTAGATAGCTTCTCGGTTAGGTATTTCATTATTTTCCTAGTGGGATATTGATGCTATTATATTTGCTTTATGTCATTTCCACGTGATTGAATTAATATTTTTCGATCCGGGAACGCATGGGCGAGGCTCTATTGGTCATCGATCTTCGTTTTATTACTTAAGTTACATAAGTGATACATCTGAGAAATTTAACATCACCGTAAAACGATCGTTAATAATTTATTCTACGCGCAGTTAAGCGACCATTATCTATAGATGAACGTAGTAAATGGTAATTTTAGTTATTTGCTCGTTGTGGTTCGCGACATATCAGTGGAAAAGGTCCTAATTTCTAGCAACTTATTCCACCAAATGTTAAATGGCTCAAAATCAACAATAGGTTAACACAAGAGATTGCAATGTTTTTCCAAATTTGATTATCTCGATCAATGGAGATATCGATCTTTTTCCCATTTCCTATCAGGACGAGCATGTTCACTCAAAACTTTCAAACCACTCATGAACTGTAATTAGTTCCACATTTAAAATGGGATCCTCCTTCGTAAATAGGAATCCATCGATCGATTCGATTTTCCAGCGTGCATCCTCGGTCGCTGGAATGCCACCGAATGAATCATCCGTGGAATTGCAGGCCTAACGTGTGCCGAAGGTGAATTGCGTAGGCGTAGCAGCGCACGAGCGAATGCTTCAATGATAACACGATCTCCTCATTTAGATAAATTAATCTAACTAGTACCTTGTGCTCGTCTAGCGAGCTTCGTTCCTCCCCTTTATCGATACATCCGCTGAGCATGGAGCTGTAATCATCTTTCGCCGATAGTCGTGTCTCTGAAGCGCAACGACGCGCATGATACGTCGCGATACCTGTTCCACGAGGATGCAATTAAAATAATAGTGGCAACGTGGCCCCAATTTCGCGGATGTAACGTAGCACCATAACGAAGAGAAGCATTTCATACAGAATTTTACGGGACCCGCAAATGTCAGTTTTATATCGTTTAAAATCTTGTTTTATTGTAATTTTCTGAGAAACGAAAAAGGACACACCAGCCATTTAGTGCACATTTCATTATATCGAAGGATTTCGTAAATGTATGGAGCCGCATTTCGGTATGTTGCAAACGTATGACATCAACGAAAATTGGTAAATGAATGAATTTTTATACACGACTTATTGATTGTAAACTGCGAAGCTGAATCCGTTATCCGCGAGTGCTCTTCAGGTATTGAGTATTCGTGGAACAGAAGCATAGGCGGTGCATGCCAAGCTTTGTAGCCTCGACTTCGTTTTATGATGCAGGTCTGAAAAACTAAACTTCTGTAAGAGGAAATCGTTAAGGACGGTTATTTAAAACCGATAAAGGGGAAAGAGTATCGTGGTCAATATTAGAGATTAATAATGAAGTTGGAATTTCGACCGTAAAATTTTTTTTAAAAAATTAAAACATGATTTCGGCGCACAGTTTCGGTGAATTAAAAGAATAAAAGCTAATTTGCAAATATAAGAAGTATCATCTTCCGACGTTTCGGTCAATATTTAGACCTTTATCAAGGAAAGTTTGAATAACTAAATACTCCGTATGCTTATATGTAACATGCTTGATAAAAGCGAGCGACGTGCGAGTCGGTTGAACAATGACTGAGGCAAACAGTACACAGAAAGCAAGAACGTCCAGAGATTAATGTATTATCCGCTTTTCTTGTTATATGAAGCATTTTACGAGACTTTTGCAGCATATTGCTTTCTGTTCAGCTTTCGATGTAATAAATTTATGTATAGTGTGTAACGGCTTTATTTATTAGCTTAAATAAGGTAAGAATGTGAATATTATCGAAACATGAAAATACATATTGCGCGATGAAATTGATGTTGATTCATCCTGTACCTCATACTTCAGCCGCCTTTGACACGGTAAGAATGCGGCATATTGATTTTACATAGCGTCCTGCGACGCAATTAACCGTCGATAGTTGAATCAATGCTGACTCCCATGCAGTTCTCCAGATTATTAAAAATTTTGCATAATTGATTGTGGCGCATTATGCGCCGAAGTGAATAACTGCGTGGCATCCTACTAATTATTCAAATCGTTTCTGCATTCGGAATACTCGTTATTGTCGACTGGATAACGGTTGAAAAAATGTTCCGATAAACATTTTTTACGGGACTTTTCATTCAAGAATTTCATTCAAGAATTGAATATGAATCTTCATTAAGGAAAATATATTGTACTTTAATTTTACACGAATCGTTCGAAGGCTCCCTTGAAGATTAATATTAAATGTTAATTCTAATTAGAGAGAAAATTTCAGTGATTACAAAGTTGTCCTTTAGAAACCACACTACCACATGGTAAAAGAAAACTTGATACACAAAACAGAATAAACGAAATTTTATGTACCGAACTTTTTTTTTCGGAATATCTCGTTTACGTCCTCCAAGTGAAGTTACTGTAGTACCGCATTATATTAACGCTATCAGAAACACGTGATAGAAAATGTGAACGCTATCGTCGTCTATTATCGACGTTAGTAAACCGTTCACCGCACGAAGTTGTGTAATTTTCGTAAATCACGTTCTAACGTACAGAAGATTCTGTACGTCCGATTCGGTAATTGGATAATGGCGGCGAGGATGCGGAAACACGCTTCTGCGGCCTCATGCACCTGCGAACATATGTTTAAGGACGTTTTGTTTCTTTTGTAAATACCCATTTAAGGCAGCTGCATGTACGCATTGACACTGACCCTGTAATTATTGTTACACCGGCCATCTCGAAGAAATGATAGTGATTACCACTGATCATTGGTAGTTGTTCGGGCAGCACAGTATTGGATTGTTGAAGACAATATCGTTCTTTAAACACGAGGATAAAAAGATGAGATTTAACTCCCTTTCTCTTTTATATATAATACATAGTGCACACAAGTTTGTATCTTTATAAAAAATTCCCAATAGCACACTTGTATGCGTGTGTGTGTATTTATAATATATAATATTAATTCACTAGTTAACAAGAATAATTTTTCAAATACCTAAGTAGATAGAAGAAGCTTCGCAAGAATCTGTTACAGTAAACACTATGCATTTAAAATATTTATCTACGTTTCAGAATAAAGTAAATCATAGGTAATTCTTAAACTATTATCGATAAAAGAAATCGTTACCAATTTTCTTTGAGTTACGTGGAGCGTCCTAAAAGGATTATGTACAAAACAAATATTTCTCAGTTATAAAATGAAAAATCGTTAATTTCGTTCCTGCGAAATTTTACTTTTCATTTGTATAATTGCATTAATGGTCAAGGTATTGTATCTGCTATCGTTTCAATACCTGATAATCAATGCTGAGAAATAGACGCAGCAGTAAGTTACGTAATTCGCAAGAAGTACCGTGCAGGATAACAATTAATTGCACATGACGTAAATGACGGTGGAATAATGTGTTTCTCAGGGAGCATTGGTTTCGGTCGAATAGATCGTTAGGAACGCGTAATAAATTTCTCATAAGCACTTGGTGTTGTATTCTTGATAAGTTACAATCATTGCCGCGTGGTATTTCGAAATATAAATAAAATTTTCAAAAGATCAGTGATATAAACTAGGGTTTATACAAACCTCGATTTTTGAAAAAATCGGTTTTCGAATTCCAGTATTCCAAAAACCGGTTAAAAAAGTATTTATACTGATTTTAAAATTATCAGTTTTTTATAATTATGGAATTACAAAAAATATGACAAAATAAAATATACTATCTATCTATACAAAACCAAATATATAACTAAAAAAAAACAACTAAAATCCGTACAATTTTTTAGTTCAATTAAAATGTATGGAACCAAGTCTGATAAAATATAACAAAATAAAATATACTCCATAACAAAACCAAATAAAAAAACTAAAATAACTAAAATCCGTACAAAATATAAATTATAAATCATTATTTCATTTAGGATGTTTCTGCAGGAATTATGAACTCGTGCAGATTAGTTTTACAGTAAACTTTTAACACGATATACTTATGGTAAATTTAAAAATCGGTTTTCGAATTTTACAAATTGATCCCCTTCCCAACGGGTTTTAAATCCCGTTTTTAAAAATCGACAAACCCTAATACAAAAACATCGGCAACCTTTTGCCCTAACATCAAATTAATTGTTCCAATTTAACGTTCGATATTTGTAAATAATATCTTACCAGCCGTTGATACCTCTAATTAAAGCATCGGTATGCAGTATAGTGTTCAAAATATGATTCAATTTATACACCAATGCGTTCTACATTGATATTCGTAGCCAATACGCGAGTAAATTCGAACATTTGGGAATTAATATTCCTAGCTCGCATAGCAACATATTCTATCATTAGTTCAATATTTACAATTTATTATATGCAAGTAGAAAATAATTTCCCTAGTTACTCCTAGAAATTGGCAACGGGTTTGCATGCTGTCTTCTTTCTAGTTTTATTTGCAATGTAATTTCGCCTTTTACGTAAATTCTAGCGAAAGGAGGTAATAAAGACGGTTCGCTTAATGATATCCAAAACAACCAGATATGAATAGAAAATGCTACACCACTTGTGCTCGCGTGCACACTGGCAGTGAGGAACCTTTAATGTGCATCGGTGACAGATTTGGATGCTCGCCAGCTTCTTAACGATGATAGACATTCGCTAACTGCATCTGCCAACAGAGATGTCACGTTCAGTTAAAACAGTACTGAATACCGAAGATTTCGTACACTGACTTCGTATTAATTGATTTCGTGATTGATGGTATTTCGGGGCCTCATCGCGTGGCATCAGCTAGTCACGTGTACTGGGTGTACACGAAGTACTTGTCACCTCTTTCACAGAAGAATCTATGCAACTGAACCGACGAATTAAAAAGATTAACGTAAAAGTTTATCTTGATTGTGGAATTCGATGCCCCAAATTTTTTTATTTTCACATATTTTGTTCGACAACATTTTTTAACTTTCATACATATAGAAACGATTTATTTTAGATATGTGGTGCCTGTTGAGCTATTCTTTCAATATGTATTCTCTAATCAAGTAAAATATATATATATAAATAATAAATATTTATCTAAAATTCCATATTCGAAAGTAGTGTTTTGACAAGTCCATTGAATGAATACGTGAAATTTATTTTCGGGAGCTGTGATTATTACCATTTCCACGCTTTTCATATACTAACATATAATCAATGTTCATTACACACGATGCAAATAATGTGTCAGTGTAAATCTTACAATTAGAGTTGATAGAACTGGTTGCAAGAGATAAAAAGTGTTTTAATAATCATATGTCCTGAACCTCGTACCTTGAAAGACGTCTAAATAGTTAATTGTATTGTAATTTATATAAATCGTTGTAGGTCACGCGATACGTATTTCCTGGCAAGGATTCAAAATTTATATATGAATTGAAAATGATAAATTGATTTTCGAACACCTTCGAAAGTGGTTGGAGTTTCTTTCCTTTTCTTACAACTAATTTTAGTACAAGCCTAAGTTGGCTGGTATTTCTCATAGTGCTTGAATACGTTAAATAGAACTAGGTATCTGTCTCTGTAACAATTAATTAACAACGACGTACTAATACAACCTGTTATTCCCTTCATCAATTCAGATGATTGACATTCAGGTTCACAGGATTGATATTGGCTTGCGTTAATTAAACCCGCGCATAATTGAACGAGCATCGGCACCAGCGTAGCGAGGAATCTTGTTAAAAATTTTCTCGCTGGCAATTTTTACATTCGGTTATTTATCACGCCCGTGCCACGACCTTTTGCGAGTAAAAACGCTATGTGATTAATAACCGACTCGTCGTTACTCACCGTTACGCATGCTCATAAATAATAATTAACCTATTGAAACGCTTAAATTTTTGACCGATTAAAGATTGATCAACTTTAAAATTACATTACCTCCTGTTTATTCATTGCGAAATAAAGGTCTTAATAATTGCACCGATATTAAGCGTGGATGGTGGAAATTAACTATGGAAATTATAAGGAATCCAAGGGGCTCTGAATGAATAATTATTAATCATTTTTTCTGTCATAGGTATTTTTTGTTTAATTTAGATTTTTAAATTCTCCAGTATTCGAAAAAATCTATGTCTGTTAGGTACTTCTGTTTCCACTATTTTTATTATATTTACTTATAATTCTATTTAGAACTTGTTGCCTGCACTTGCGCTACTTTTATTACTTCCACTACTTTCATTACCTCCAATAATACCTGTAATTTTCCTATTATTATCACCTCTAGTTTTACCTCTACTATTACTGTTACCTCTACATACACTTCTACTGTTTCTATTATCTCTGCTTGCCCTTTTACTACTTCTGTTCTCCCAATCGCACCCCACTGAAATCGAACGACACGATTTCCTCGTATGTCTGGATGTAACGCAGCTGCAGTTGCGGCTTCGGTTCCCGTTGCAAGTCCCTCGTTATTAGTAATACCAGGAACAGTGCGTGCTGTAAGAAGTCCACGCTCAACGGATACGCTTCATGCGAGCTTTTCTTTCCGGTAATGCATGTGAACAGAGGTTTCACTGTGTGTGAACGTGCTTAATAAGTGTCACGTTGCCTGCAAATCTCCCGACAAGCAATGTCTGCCCCAAATACTGCACCAGCGGGCTCTGACACATGCACCACGTGTTAACCTTGATTACACTTCTTACTGCATTCGCTAATTACCCAAATCGGTGCATCTGACTGCCCTGTGACGTGTTTCGACACTCATCTCCTCCTTCGTATATTTTTTTCCCTTCCTTTTTCTGCTGTATACATAATTTAGACCATCTGTGATGTAACAAGTGTGTTTGTCCTCTTTTATATGACGATCGAGAAAGCTTAAGTGGGAACTCCAAAATTGTTATTTAAAATAATGCTATGCCTTTAGAACGTATATTGTGAATCATATATTGGGTAGATTTCATGTTACTCTGTCCTGCTTGCGTATGTGTGAAATTAAATGTGGAATTAAAAAAATATTGAGGAAGAGACAGAAAGAGTTAATGAAGAAGCAAAGGGGATAGTTAGAGCAATTTCAGATCGCTGCTTCACGATTAATTGATCCTCGATCTACTTTAAATAGATCAAGGCTAGCTATTAATAAAGACCAGCATTCGCTTGAAATTAATCGTATCGAGCTACCAGAAATCTTTCTTCGGGGAAATTCGACCCATGTTCCCTTGATCTATATACCTTGTCTTCGAAAAATTCTCCAAGGTTTATCATATTGAAGACAAATTGCGTACGTTGCTAATTACTAGAAGTAGAGTGGCAGAAAATGCTGCCATGTTTTCATTATAACCATTAGTGCATATAACAATTTCAAATCGAACAAACATCCTATTAAGAATAATTTTTTAAAGCCTGAAAACTTTTCTCACGCAATCTACATATTCTAAACAATTTTATTGCACAGTTTAATAGACCTACACAAAACCATTCAATTTCCATTGTAAAGATTATTTTATATCTACCACAGCTCTCAAGATGTAGGCACACATTAACCTTTAAGGGGCGTTTCTACCCTGAAGAATCAGAAAGTAGCAGGCAAAAGTTGTCTAATATTTCTATTGAGGTCCCCTACAAACCTGCAAAGTCGAAATTCTCGGGTTACCGAAGTCCACTTGTCTCATTTTCCCTGGCAAGGACAGAAGAAGCAGGGGGGATGGCGCTCACCTTAATTCGAGACAAGACCGTGCGTATTTCTAAAATACTCCGCATACCTTCCCCTCGGAAAGTTCTCCATCCCAGCCACACCAGAAGCGAGAAATTGGCACTAGACGTTCTCTCGAAATTACGTAGGAACAGTTCTTCGATTCGGCATACGAAAAGTTCCTTCAATGAGAAAATTGCACGTGTATGAATTATCGCGCCACGAACACGTTGCAAAACAGAGCGCCAATGCATCAGGCTGTAAATATCCGGCCGACGGTGTCCCAGGAAGAAATAAATAAAGTTTCATTTTAACGGGGAGGATCCATTGATAATCGCCTGCACGAAGGTCACTCAACCCCCGGTGGCCATAATTTACTTTACCAGACGAGCTAAAATTGCACGCTCTTGTGCATACACAGAGAAGACGGTAAACTTCAGCTGGGCGGGTTTACACTGCACCACCGCGACACGTACAGCGCGAGGAGATCAGGCGATCCTCACTGTTCTGTTTGGAATGGCCCGTAACTTACACGAGTCTGCTATTTTCTCCACAGTCGTCGCAAGCGTAAGAATCGAGTTTTGCCATTATTATAGTTTCCATTACGCCTCTCGTTCGAGCCCATCCCGCGTCTCGGGTTCTTTTACCCTCGTCTTTGTTTAGAGAAGCAAACGGTTCCGCGAAGCATGGAGTCCAGTCGCTGCTTCCAGTAGACGAAGTCCTCTCGATCGTGATTTAGGAATTTTACTAGAAACTGCATTTCTGCAATGTCTGAGAATAGTATTGTCCCTTAGAGCTCTATTTCCAGTCTGCATATTTGCATAACTTCTGGAATCTCAGTATTGAATTATTAGTTCTTCCTTACTTGATTGTTTTCTATGTAAGGTGGGCTTATCTCTGTTTTGGAATATCGGGACTAAAGTTCTCGAGGTGTTCCACGAAAAAGAAAATTCTGAACTGTTTTTAAGGGGCGATTTCACCCTCAAGACTCCACTACGTCACCAACAAGAAATAGGTCTGTCTTACGCATGAACTACTCTACTTGCGCGCACAGTGGCATAATTTTCTGAATTTCCGGGCTGCCTAACTTCCCTTGTCGGTAAACATAGGTTTGTATCTCGATCCTCTCAGAGTAAACAGTTCTTTTGTGTTTCGGTAATCCAAATTCCTGCAATTTCAGTCCCTTTTTTTACTGGAGTACTAAATATAGATATCTTTAAATTCTTTGGATTCCCACTCCCTCAAATATTTCCATAAAACCGGCGATGGGCCGTTTTTAATTTCACGAAATTATATCGCGTGCAATTCTTCGCATTCTTAACGAGGCAATGGTAATTAAACGCGCTGAAAAATTCATCCCACGTACACCTGACCGTATTAATTAAATTGGAAAATGAATTGCTCTTTCCGCGATACTTTATTATTTTTACACAGGCACCGAACGAAAAATTCGCTTTATCTCGCGCGGAAATTTCGGGCTGCTAATCGTCGTTTTGCTCTGTCGGGTATAAACATTAAGTTTAATTAACAGGGGAAAAGTGAACGGGGAAATGGCGAAATGGGGCATCGTCGGTTTTCACTAGTTACTTCTTTGCCATTATCGTCACTCTGTATCCACCAGCTGATCGCGTGCATGCGTCAGGGAGTGCATCTGATTTAACGCGATGCAGCAATTGCCGTAACGCAAGTGACCGCGGAAGGTTGCACTGGGTGGTCCGATTACGAGATCTAGGTCTAACAGTAAGATCTTTGGGATTGCACGCGCGGCCTCCGGTTGCGTCACGCGCGGGGAATCGCTCGAGCTTTAAGGGGGGAACCTTGTGTAAAATGAAATTTTTGAACATTTTTTTTTTTTTGTTTAAATCGATAGGAAATTTCCTCAGGAATACGGTAGAAAAGTTAGAAAGTGATCAGAGATGTTCTTGTACGTTATTTTCAAAATAAAGTGAACGGTTGTATTGGGCGGAGCGGCTCAGGTAGTCGGCCTTCGTCGGGCGCTCGGCCTTTCTGTCCCTTCTAACTGTGTTAAAACCTATACTAATGTACACCAGTTGTTAGACCCACCATAGCACTGCCTTTTTCGGCGTCTATACGTGTACATTTGTGTGTATAACGGTTTTGAAAAAGATGCCCCTTCGGCGAGGGGTCCTCGCTCATTGTCAGTTCAGCAGCGTCTCTTGAGTGAAATCGGTCGTTTACAGAGCCTTATACGAATATATACGAATAAATTGAAAATGAGTCGAAAGCTGCAAGATAATAATCCAAATTATCGTCCGAATCGTCCCAGACGGCGAAAAGCTCCTAAAAAATTCGAATTTAAGAGTGCTGAGATAGAAAGTGAAAAGACGAGCGGAGGCGAAGGAACGAGCTCTTCTGCTAAGAAAATAAAAGCTACGTCGGCAGATGTAATTATTAATTTTACACATTGTTACCGAATTATAGAATTCATAAGTGTTTTTAGTGCAATATCAGATATTTCTGTGTGCAAAACGTGTAAACAAAAACAAACATATGGAGAAACAGGCAGCCGTGGATTAGGTTTTAAAATCGCCGTTACATGTGCGTGTGGAACTGTTTTAATCAATTCGGGACCATTTCTAAATAATAGTTTCGAAATTAACCGCAGAATTGTGTTTGTGATGCGTTTACTAGGCGTGGCACGTAAAGGAATAAATATATTTTGCGGCATGATGGATTTAGGCTGTGAATTGAGTGTAAGTGCTTATGACGGCATTATACAGCATATACATACCGCAGCGCAAAAAATGTATAATGACACGTGTCACAAAGCTGTTGAACAAGAAAAACAATTGAATGAAAAAAAGGAACAACCCTTGACAAGACTCAAAGTATCTGGAGACGGCTCTTGGAAAAAGCGAGGATTTTCTTCACACTACGGTGTAACGACGCTCATCGGTTATAACACGGGGAAAGTCATCGATTTATTGGTGAAAAGTAGCTACTGCCAAATATGTACGTTTTATAAAAACGATAAAAAGAATCCCGAATATTTAGAGCACAAAGAAGATGGGCATTGTGCAGTAAATCACAGTGGGTCTTCGGGTAAGATGGAAGTAGATGCTGTAGTTGAAATGTTTCTTCGCTCTGAAGAATTACACGGAGTACGCTACAGTAATTATATAGGAGACGGTGACGCTAAGACGTTCAAGGCTATACTCGATATTGAACCGTATGGTCATAATTTCAAAATTAAAAAGAACGAGTGCATTGGACATGTGGAAAAGAGGATGGGCAGTCGGTTGCGCAATGTAAAAAAGAGTGCAAAATTAGGAGGAAAAGGAAAACTGACAGACGTGTTAATAAAAAAATTAACAAAATACTACGGTCTCGCTATTAGGCGTAACAGTGATTCTGTGATTGAGATGAGAAAGGCGATAATGGCAACATTTCATCACCTATCTTCGACAAATAAAAAACCGCAGCACGACGATTGTCCCCCCGGCGCCGATTCGTGGTGTAAGTGGCGCGTCGCACAAGCCTCGGGGCAAGAATTTGATCATCCACCTCCATTACACGAAGATGTACAAAAACATATTCGCCCAATTTATGAAGACTTGTCACGGGATGATTTGTTAGAGAGATGTTTAGGTGGACATACGCAAAATGCTAACGAGAGCTTTAACGCTATCGTTTGGCGTTTAGCACCTAAACATCTCAACTGCGGTATTAAAATTGTTGAAATAGCTGCTTTTTTGGCTGCCGGCCTGTTTAACGAAGGATTTTCGTTTGTCCTTCAAACAATGCAACAACTTAGCATAGTAATTGGACAGCAGAGCAAAAGGTTTGCCGAAAATGAGGACAAACGCCGTATTCAACAGCAGGAGCGCCGCAGCCTTCCTTGGGCCAAAGAGGCTTGTGCTTCTCGAAAAGAAGAAAAAACGGCTGAGTTACAAGTTTTTGAAGAAGAGGAAGATCTATTTTATGGCCCTGGAATCGCAGATTAACAAAAAACTGCGGTAAGTCAAAATGAATTACGATTTTTCTGTTACTCAAATTTTAAACGCATTTTTCTCGAAACGCAAAATTTCGCATGCCGTGCAACGTAGCTCAAAAACTAATTACTCGATTTTTATGAAACTTGGCATATATATTCTATAAATAATTGGCCTCAGCATGACGAGCTCCGATTTCTTTATTTTTTATGTAAAATATTGTTATTAACAATTGTTCATAACCGAAAATCCGTTTCTTTCTTCAAAACTTCGCCATTTTTGCAATTTTGAAAATTTTAATAAAAGAAAAATGTCATGCTGAGCGTTTTTGCATAAAGTAACTATTCCATTTTGATTTTTTTGTTTCAGATCATTTTTGTGCATTGTACACTGCACGGCGAATTTACAGGATGCCATTTTCAAGCCGCCATTGCACCATTATTATTAACAATTAAAATTTATAAAAAATATATTTTTTTACATTATAACGTTAATAAATGGTATTTCAAATTTTAAATCAATCTGCGCATTACATTTTCCAAAAAAAAATTCTTGAAAAACAGACCATTTACATAAGGTTCCCCCCTTAAAACGCCATCCGTCTTTTAATTTCGCACCCGCCCGGAAGCGCGGCACTTCTCAGCTCCCTGAAGTCAAATATTTGCGTTGGAACGGAGTATTTTCCACTTGGCCAACGGTTCGTTAAGAAGATGCGATTTCTAGCTGGGGCGCACGGATTCGCACTAATTTTGTAAGCTCCAATCTGACAGATTTCGCGACAGACGAGGCGAAGGGGTTACGGGGTATGATCTGGAATAAGTTCTTAAGTAAAGAAGTTATGATTATGTGGCGAGGTATACGCTATCAAAATTTTGTAAGTGAATTTGAAGAAAGTATTTGTTTAATTACATGCATGGCAGTTTGAATTTTGACAGTTCTTGTGTGCTTTGGTAGTTGAAATTTTCAAGTGGAATGAGAAAATTGTTTGGTTGTTAAGTATCAGGGCGACGAAGACAGTAAGGGATATTGAATAGGGTATTAGGGGTATTGATGTAGAGCAATTGAAGAGGATAAAGGAAACTTGACAGGCATTAAGCGAATCTTTATTTGAGATTGTCAAATAAAACATAAATTAAAGATCGTGTAGGACATATTTAATACGATCTTGATCTCCACCGGTTTATTACTCTGATTTATCACGAATCTAAAAATTTAACAGTTAAAATTTACTTGTTATTTAAAAATTATGCAGCTCATGTTTACTTATTGTTAGTCCTTCTTCATCACCTTCCTGCAACTTAAAAATAATAAGTTTTTATAAAATACAAATGCTAAATAAATGTAAATATATAAAAACTTGTATAAAATACAAATGTACCTAAGAGAAGATTTATGTAAGTTTCTGTTGCAAAGATAAGTTTGTCTGTGGAGATTATAACTTGTAACAAGCCAGAAACATTTTTAAATTGTGCATTCATTGTTTTCATCTCACATCGAATTTTTTTCTCACCGTGACTAGGTTGTCACTTATTTTTGTCATCAATGGTATCGATAATGGTGAAGCTTTCTGCGAAACGACGCTACTTTCAGCAATAGTAGCCCAGTTCCAATTGGGCGTGCAGCAACCGCAGAAACGGGTCAACTCACGAGGCTAGTTCTGTTCGGGTTTTCTATGTTTATGATAACAAATAAAAATAGTATAGGGGGTCGATAGCCAGGCATCTGCTGGCCGATCGTTAACCTATAAATGTCGAGCTCGCTAATCCTGACGCAATAATAGCGATCAAATGGCAGGGTGTCCTATAAATTTAGAAATGTCTCTCATGGCTCCAATACGAGCAACGCCGAATCCTGTTTTATTTTCAATTGTTTTCATGCTTCATTCCGAATTGTATTTTGCGGATAAAACACCATTGTGTTCATAGAGACAATAGAATAAATGTTGAAGTTTTGTTTAAGAGAAAAGATATATGTCAGAAATTCGATATTAAAAATTTTACTCCTGAGAATAATGTATAATTTAGGGTGTTTTCATTTATTTCGCAGATTGGCTTTTCGCAGATTTCGCGTTTCGAAAGGGTAGTCGAATTGAATTGACGATTTTTTAAATCTATCTAGCATCTTTCACATATCTTAAATTATTATACTTGTGGCGATTAAGTAGAAAAAAGTACGTAAGAAAATACTTTTTACCCTTGAAAATATATTGAACAGCTAGTAAAAGTATAAACATCATAACTCCGTTCAGATCTACGCATTGCTTCTAAATTATAATCCACGAATTATAGATTAAAACTTGTTGGTCATAAATTATATTACCAATCTTCTAACTTGCTATTTCCCTCTGATTCACTTTAATTTCAATTCTCGACGTAGCTCGTACCGTATCGAATTTGAGCCACGGGCAGCTCGTTGAGCAACGAATGCCTGTCTTTATTGGCCTGTCGAACCTGAAATATAACTTATTTCCAGTTAAACACGGTATGTAGACCGCTGTCGATACTAGGTAGTTCAATTTATAAAGGAAAATTCTAAATCGATGCACTGCTCGTATCACAATTCTGCAGGCAGGATAAATAAAATAAACCAACCTTTAGACTTCGAAAAATGAGCCCACATATCAAAACTGATAATATATCATATGCTTAAAATCATTTCCATTTTTTGAAATCTACGATTCGTGTAGTGTGCGTCTTTTAACATGAAACACTTTTGTGTTTCATGTTTTCTTTCACAAATTTTCTGTCTTTTTTAAATCAGCGCTACCTCTGCCAAGAGAATATATCCGAAATACTTAAATCCCTGAACAAGTACCTAAACCAATACCTAATCTAGATGGATGTTAGGTACATTCATTCGAGATAATTAACACATTTAGATTATCGAGATTATTAACACGCCTCACTTATTACTCTACATAATTTCTAATGACAATAATATAAATCAGAAGTTTAGAAATCTAAAGGTTTATTTATTTAAGCGGTCTAAAGAAAAATTACAAGCTTCAGACGGTGGTTTGTTGATAACCCCCATGGAAATCAACAGTGGGCCGGTTTTCACGCCGAGGGATTTGCATCCAGTGCATAATTTTTACGTTTCCAAGTGGATATTTTCTAGAAAGCATTGAACGTATTATCCGAGACTCCGAGAACATTTAGTTTGAAAACAAGCCGAGCTCGAAGTTTGCTTTGTACGTTTGTAGAAAACTTTGTATAGAAACATCTCGTTGGAATCGGTCCACAAAGTCTCACAGCCAGTCTCTCAAAGCATGACGTTCTCAGGTCAACTGTCTTGTCCCGCGAATCGCCGTATTGTCGTCATTTGCGTAATTACAGAAACTTCAATGTTTGACTAGTGGCGTCATAACTAAGAAACATCGTTTAACCACAAATACAGAGGTTAAAATAGGACGAGCTGTGCAAGAAGCTGGCTTAAAATATTTGCTGACCAAGTATGGGCACAAATGTCCTTTTCCCATGTAGTAAGTCAAACAATTTTCATTGGGAGCATAAAAGCGCGTTCACAAGTATTCCTGGAGACTTGAAGAACGCATAGTGAAAGTACCGTTCAAAGAGTAGTATCGTTATAACTAATTTTACAAATAAATTCACACCTTTTGCACGTTAAAATTTCTTTCCTTTACGAATTTCTGTGTGAAATCTGAACCCTAATAGAGAGGAGATCCAGCTGCATATGAGGCAAAGTGCAACTTGTAATGGTTAATATTAATTCGTATTTGTACATCTTAATTCTATTTTGGAAGATTTTTCAAGAGTTACAATTACTTTATAAACGTATTATAATGGTACTTGAGCTACAAATATTTTTTTAATGCTCCTGTTCTCAGACTTCTTTTGCTCGTGATCATCTGATGATCACCAAGTGTTATTGGGATTTAATTACTTAAAAGATAGTTAGAGGTAATTTATCAAAATGATGGATCACTTATTGAAATGACTTTAATTCCAAGTAATATATCGAATACTCGTGCAATACTTAATGGTTTCAATTCATTCAACAAGTTAGACGTTTGTTAAATAATAATGCAATTATAAAACTCATTTACTCTCAAATTATTCAGAAATGCTGCCTCTGTATTTTGAACAGTTCCTGCTTTATATTTTGAAAAGGAAAAATATGGAATAATCTTCTAGGAATCCATACGCATGATATTAAAATCGTTCGTTTGACTTTTAATTAAATTCAAATTGAAAATAGTCGATCGTCGCTGCGTTTCAATAAATTTAATCGACATGTAAAATTTAGCAAGGGCATGTAATTTGAATTCCTACAGATTATGGTCAGAGGATAACCTAATTGCTGGCGGTATTTGTAATTAAAATGTTTGTGCAGTTAATTTCCAATGTTGCGTGCCTGCCCAAACACCGTTACTGATACCGAAAAATCATTTCATATTCCATGAGGAATAAATCAGGGGATAGGAGAGAGAATAATTCTATTCACAGTTTCGTAGTTTCCAAAAGCACCATCGATTTCCTGTAAACTCTGTTCCTCGATGTATCGCGTTCCCTAAAAGGGATGAAATAAATTGCACGTACAATGCCTGCTACGATGTTCTACAACAGGCCGTGATGTTAACTTGACGTATTACTGCACGGAAACATAACGCGTTCGGCGTAATTTGCATACAATAGAATACGGTTTTGAGCAGGGAAGCACAGTAGGTACATATCACGATATAATGGAGATTTATTTGAATTCAATGGAGATCGAATAGATTCTGTCGATATTATTGATATCATATTCCAAGGGTACCTACTCAATGTATTCATTTCACAGACATGGATTAATTTGATGGTAATCTCGCGTGGCCAGTTCCTCTTCTAATTAAACCAGTTGCGGTACAAAATCCCATCTGGTACTGTTTTTTTAACTTTCAATGAGTCCTGTTTGCATAACAATATCGCGCAGAAACTACGATGTAGAGAAGGTAATTCGACTGTTGTTAGGAAAATTGGAATTCTGCCTACCTACAATTATTATATTCTACACGACATTGTTATTCTTTTGATTTCTCAAAACTGGCCTACCTTAATAACAATATTCGATAGAGGAGATTTAAATTTAGTTATAATCAAAACAAATATAAATTAGTATTTTTTAATCGTTTCATTTTTTGAGAAATTTCTTTGAAATTTAATGATAACTAGCTTCCATTTAAATATATATTTTTTTAAATAACTTTTATTTTGAGTCTCTGGTACTCGAATCCACTATTAATCGGGGTACTCGAATCCACGTGTCAACCTACTCAAATTCTTTGATCCGTACTATGAAATCTTTGTCAAGTTCCCAGCTCCCCCTAATCCACCCAAGTTTCCTCAGTCCGCCCCTAATAACTCAGATCACTCGAATACTTCCTTCGCCACAGGAACGCTTCAGCCGAGAGACGTCAGGCTTCCTCCGTGAAACTATACAAACCTCTAGGGCCAACGCAAATAAACTGACACGCTGGTCGCACGCGACATGCCATTTCTGCTTACGGACCGGTGGAGGATCCCCTAAAAATAGTGGCACGCCAGTTTCGCACCTTGTCTGCGGTGTGACTGCATAGTCCCAGCGCCCCGATAAAACGAAGGCGCAGACATCGTCTCGTGGGCGGTCAGACGATACACGGGGAGTCGTTTTATGCCCACTTGGCCGTGGTGGAAACGGAACGGCGAGATAGGTGGGAAACAAAAAGCCGAATACACCCCATAGAAAACGAAGGGGGCCAGGCATCCTGTCCGTTGATGGGCGCGTGGGCTCATTCAGCGTGGCGCGATCCCCCCATTTTTACCTGTCGACGGTCACCGATATTATACTCCTGCGATCGTACGTCACAGCGTGGGTGGAAATATGACGATAAACCGGTGGGTGGGTCAGGCTCGAACTGCGTATTGTTATTCCACAGCCTCGTCTTATTCCTCTTCGGTAGCCAGGGATATTTGAGGTCACGTAATTCGGGGAGCTGTTTTCGAGCAGCTGCATTCCGAAACGGAGCAGACTGCTCAGTTTTTTAAGCAGCCATAAATTATTTTTTTTCTAAACATGTACATCCCACAGTGAATAAGTAGGGTAAAGTAGCCGACTATGACGACCTCTCCTAATATGAGACTCCAGATTATCTCCGCTACAGAACTCTGGAATGTCATAGCGATGCTGTTTCTTTACTAACTAACCGTGTATTAGTTGTTTTGTCCGCACAGTGGCATTGTAATCAATTGAGCGTCTTGAGCAAGCACATATTTCTGAAATACGTTGCAGAAAGTTTTTCGAGTGGTTCGATTAAATTATAAATACCTCTAAAGTGGTAAGTGTGTAATGATTTTCATAAATACTGTTGTATAGTGCTTGCAATGGAGTTTAAGGCTTACTAGTTGTGTATCATAAATGGTGAAGACTTAACTTCGAAGCTACTTAGTAGTTATCATGTTATTGTTTCAAAATATGAGACCCGTGAAAGTTCTACGAAGACTGCGATAGGGAAGAAATAGATTTCACATGCCGAGTTTATAAAAAAAGAAAGAAAAAATAAGTTTCAGGAAAAAACAAACTGGGTCTCATATTAGGAACCCATTTTTTATCTGCGTATTTGAATGACTTTCGTTTTTATTTTATTATGAAGAAACCGAATTATTGTTATAGTACTTTCCAGTAGGTTGCTAAAGAATACATATTCAACTTTTAAAACGTGTAGTAGAATTTTAATGAAAGTGTTCTCAGTCAAGAGTTATTATGTATTTAAGAAATGGGTCTCATATTCGGCGATTGTATTTTACCCTACGTTGAAAGGGAGGGAACAATTGCTCTAACAGGTGACAAGAGAAAAACACCCATGCAGAAAAAAAACAACCGAGAGCAAAATAGCTCTAGAGAAATTCTATAAAATGAGTCAGTAGAACTTGTAAATGTGCAAATTCCTTGAAACTCTCTTGTTTATTGAGAGGAATCTCTTTTCTAAAGTCATTATATTCTCCCTTTGGCAAAAATGGATAAACGAATCGTAACAGAAACAAACAGCAACTGCGTGATTGATTTATAGATTAGTAATTTTTTATTTGCAGGTTGTTTTTTTCTTGTATTATTTATTTTTTTATCATTTGGAGACAGTATCGTGCGTGGAAGGAAAGTGGTTGGAAGTTGTATTGAAAGTTACCTTTTTAATCGTGAGGAGTAAGTGTGAAGGAATTGTTCGGCTGGAAATGGTTGGAATGATGAATATTCAAAATGGGGAGAAGTGACGGAAAAAGAGGATTAAGAATGTTACATTTCTGACAGTAATATTCGTGTATGTTGTGAAGTATTCGTGGTAGACGGAGAAAAACGATTGATTCGCAGAAATATTTGTTTTATTTAAAATGTGTGAAGTCGAGAATTCAGAGGAACTGAGGAAGATCTAATGAAATTATTGAATTCTTGTATATGTAGTTTGTGATTTATGAGTACAGCTGGATATCAAACACTCGAATTACGACAATTTTATATTCAGAGCTTTTATCACCCATGCTCGTACTCACCTTCTTTTTTTAGTATCATACGTACTCGAAGCCAACGATTTGCATTAATGACATCAATACGATCGATCTACTCCCTGTCCATTTATCTTCGTTGTATGATCGAATTCAATAAGTGTTCAATTGTTCCATGGAATTACTTGATCAGGATCAGAAAGCGCATTCCAAGCGTTGCTTCCTAGGAATCGAAGGTCACTAAAAGCCAGTACAATACTGTGAACTAATAACATGATTGCATACGCTGCAATAAGAATATATAATAACGATTGTATAATATATAATTCTACTATAATATAATTGTTATAAAAATATCGAACTATGCAATCCGAAATTGCAACATCTCCCAACTTTAACAGGACAAATTGCTTTTAATTTTGAAATTCGTTGCCTTACCACTATCATAATTCACCATTCACTACCAACCCTTTGCAAATTCGCTATTTTTCTAATTCCTATAAATTTTAACGGCTGTATTAGCCAGTCATAGCGTTGCAGAAATATTTAACACACAATTTTCCATTTTGCTTTTCTTTTTGCAGATATAGTTAACATGCTATACTTACGGTTATGGTTTCTTCGAATTTTAAAATCCACGTACATGACACTTGTATCAAAATTAGCTTCGAATGAATCACACGAAGGAAGCCTGAATTCTTCCCACCCATGGGTTTCACAAGGCTTTACGAGCAAGTCGGTAGAATATTTTTTAGGTCATCGTTACAAGAGATACTCGCTGGGTATTGTTACGTCATCGTCCATGTCGGCGCCACTAAATCTGCATATTTACCCATTGAACGACATTGCTTGTTTACGAACTGTGTCTGCATAATCTTCTTGGTCCTCGGGAGTTTTACATCGCTGATAGGCAAAGTAACCACCAGCGCACCAGCTAGAAAGTTAGGAATTAAAGTTAGAAGGTGAATATGGAATAATGGTAATACTGATCAAAGTATCCACGATGTCAACCATACCTTCTTCGCAGCTGATGTATCCCTGTTTAAACTATTATTATTATATAGTGAAGGGAGTTCTGCAGCTATTATTACTCATTAAAATAGTTTCCATTGGCAAATCTAACGGTTCGGAATCTGGCGGGTATTGTATCAGCAGAAGTGAAATATTCTCAACAGCATAAAGCAAATAGTCGGTCGAAATCACTGGTTTCTGAGGGGCAGTTATTTTTATAAGGACATATTGGGTTTGAGTACTCAAGTTGCTGAATATCCACGTTCGCATAGTTCTGCATTTTCATTTAAAATATACACAGTGGCTCGGTAACTATTGGCATTGGAATATGTTTGAGATTGCGGACGTCAAAGGAAAAGTTTTGGCTAACAAGAGTTACAGACTCGAGAAGGAACTATCTTATAAGTTATAAGATAGCGTAATCTCCTTTTGTACGCAAAGGCCCTTTGAGATATGAAGATACCTATTACCATATTTTGCAAATGAGGGAGGTTCTCTTTAAAGCTAAAATAATCAGGAAGCCAGTAGGACGAGTAAAAAATAAAGAAGATCATATTCTACTTTTCATCGGGTTCTAATATCTGCTTATTAAAATTGACAGTAAATACAGTTGCGTTGACAGAATGTGTACGTATTCTCGCTAATAGATACTGCATAACACTGACTTTTTCGCTATTTCTTTATGTACTTTCAGAAATTCGGTTCTGCGCATTCTGGATGATTAAGTTGCAATATTGTTATTTCCTCGCTTTTTGTTGGTTCCTTTGCTATTTCTGTACTTTTACGTTGCTATAATATTATAATATACCAAAGGATTATTACCCATAACAAATAAATAAACGTGTATTATTCCAATATGTTCCAAGCTTCTCTGCGCAATAAAAATTTACCAGAACTGATAAACATTAATCAACAGGTCCGAAGGCCCCCTTTCTAATAAAAATTCATTAGAATCAAGTATAACTCAGCATTTTAAAATGCATTAAAATTCGTAAGTAATTAATATCGCAAAACATAAATATTGTGACTGAGAGATTCTAGATTTTTGCATGAAATTGTACCTGCGTACCTACGACCCAGAATTTCACTTTTGTGTAAAAGATACTTATCAGCAGCCGAGTCTGGCGTGCCCGTTTGATGTACACGGTTTGTCCTCGTTTTAATAAACTAATGCCAGCGACGCTATCTATATCTTATTCGTGGCACGTCGCTCGTATGACTCTTTCCGCGATGAGCAGGGACTCGCCAAAAAACCATGGAAATCGTGCTCGCCGGGATACCGAGGAACTGTGCCTTGCACAGAAACCGCTTGGTCGTCAATTGTGAAAGTTCTGTTGTTTGTCCGTACACGTTGTAGAAACGCAAGGGAATACGAGAGATGCATCAGAAGTCAGTTAACGTTTCGCCGTTTTACGACTTTCATGACCGTGGGGTACCTTTTACCTGATTCATCAAATTGTCACTCAGACAAAGTATTTCAAATGTTTTTCTGAGTAATTGACACCTTATCAGCTGGTCACGAAATATTCCATATTCCATATTTCCATATATTTTTTTCTTCATTTTTTTTTATTTATTTATTTATTTTTTACTAATCAGATCTATCGTGTTACTCGAGATAATTGCCCCAGCTGTCCTCTGACGTGTATTTCCAGCAAATCCTGAACAAACCGAGGACAATATTTTCGCCGCGACGATAAGTTCCTTGCAACTGACGAA
This sequence comes from Andrena cerasifolii, assembly GCF_050908995.1. Lineage (NCBI taxonomy): Eukaryota > Metazoa > Arthropoda > Insecta > Hymenoptera > Andrenidae > Andrena > Andrena cerasifolii. Next base: position 20,213,186 of record NC_135119.1, on the reverse strand, counting down.
GGAACCGCGTGACAAGTATCTGCAAGTAAAGTGTCTAGTTATTTTCCACTTGACTTAAAAATACGAAAAAAAAGCCGCAGTGAACGTAAGACCATGAATCTTTCATTTAGACCTATATACAGCTGTTTTAAACTAAAGCGCAATTTATATTAAGCAATCTTAAATTAAGCAGAGGAACTACATATGTTTGTTGCATCCAGTACAGATTTATTTGGAAATTCTAAAATGCATAAACGATCCGTGTTATACACCTGGGAATTAGTCGAAGCTATTCAAGCATTCAGTAACATTGCTTAGAGACGCGTGCAGGGTTGCCCATAGAAACTGTTTCAATTAAACATCTGCCATTGGGTACGTACTATTTCGGCTAACATCATAGAAACCCAATAGAAGGAAACTAGACTCTACATCCTACATTCAACAGAAATAGAGAAACACCCTATTAATCCTACTTTACAATCCGAGTTCTTCCACGTAGCATATTCTTCGCCCATGGAATTTCATGGTTGACGAAACTGTTAACGTACCACAAACAAATGAGCATCCAAGTGGTACTCAAGCCACATTCTCCCCATGAATAGATTAAGCCTGCATCTTACCCAAGGATTACCACCCCGCCTCGGGTTTAGGGCGATATTTTCATCCATCACGGCTCGTCCGTTCCGTTCTGTCCCATATTTTGCTACCCAGGAAATAGCTCGAAGATCAACGCTGAAACTTTCCACGGTTTCGACGTGAGATATCGAAGGCGAACGAACACGAACCTCATCAGGCAGCTCGATATCTTGCCCGCGGAGCGTACTGGCAGGCAAGGGGATAACCGTTGGCTGATTTATTCGCGACACAGGGCTTGTGCAACAGCAGGTGGCAGGCTAATATGCATCCTGCGAGATCAAGCCCGTGATCTGACATGGTCATCTCTTTGCCAGTCCTGTCGTAAACGATATGAAGTCATGGTTAAAAGCGCCACGACGCCATGGCGGCTCAGCCGTGCAGGTTCGAAATAAATCTGACAGAACTACCGGCTCTGTCTGCTCGAACATATTAACCGGCGTTTAACTATTTCTAGTGCGTGCCTGTCGCGTATTTTTGCACGCCTCGGATCATGCCTGATGGCTGTTTCAATGCGCTGTAACTGGATTCCCTGTTGCCGGCAATTACGGACGTGATATACGGCGATGTTTCTGTTCGGGGCGATGATCTGGTTTAGCAAATTGAGAACCTTCTGGTTTAGAAATGGGCAAGCGAGGCAGTTTCGCAGATACCATTTTTTGAGGGATCAAATTGAGCATTGATTTCTTCGGATTTTTATTTCCTGATGAATCAGTTGCTTCTTCTCTTGAGTATCTTGTTTGGTGGTAGGAGTACAGTTTAACGAAAATACGTTAAACGCTTCTGCAAAAGAGAAAGTAATGTATTTTTTTTAGAGATGATTTTTTGAATGATGAAATTTATGAAACGATGTCTTCTTTCAGGTTTTGCTTAGTTTGTAACGTAGTTTTGTTCCTTCTGTGTTTTACTGCCACTGGCATTTAGTTACTACGGTACACGAGGTGTTTCTTATAGAGGAGGCGATTTAGTTCCACGAAATGATTAAGCGGATTAAGCTTTTTACGCGGCTGGAGAGTCCGGTTTGGATTTAAAGTAGGAACTTTCAAGTAACTTTGTACTTTAAGTAATTTTTTAAACGAGTCTTCTGCTTCTTTTCGTGCTATTTCTTCCGCGTGGCTCTTGTGTCTCGGTGAGCTGACCAAACTTTACGTTCGTTTGTGTAACAACTTCGGCAGCTTCGTTACTTTAATAACTAAAGTGTATCAAATGTTTAACGATAGCGCGTGCTAACTCGGAAGCTCCGCCATCCCGCTCTACGCTTTGATTTCGATGCATCAAAGTGGTAAATCGGCGTCAGTTTATTTAAGCGCGGCAAGGACGAATTAATTAATATCGTCGGGCGTAAACTGCTGGCAAACTAGGCTTTACCGAACGCTTCGCTTTGACTGCTAAGTGATTTGCATGGAGCTCGATTAGTTAGCGAAAAAACGCAGCGTGGTGTGAATTTTACTGATAGGAAAGCTGTAATAATAAATAGAAAGAAATCGATATCTGGTGTAATATATTCGTACTGCTGCGTCAATCAGTATGACAAATGTGAGACGTTAAATGCATCAAGAGGTCATGATAAAGTTAAGAAGTTAATATTTATAGAACGTCGATTGAATGAATAAATATTTAGAGTGATTGATTAACTGTGTTAAGTAAAACAGCTATTTCAAGAGAACTCCATCAAGTTCTTCATACCGGATTGGTATGACGCAGAATCGGTGTCATCATAGATTTATAAATTTTAATTATGCAATCGAATTTGTTATACTTGGAACAGTATAAGTTTAAAAGCAGAAAATTTGCGATCTTAATAGTATCGAAGCAAAGTTGCTTCATTATTGCATCACAGCTCACTGCTCGATTAATAATTTAGTAGCGTGACTGTACTTAATATCGTTAGTCGCTATATTTCGAAAAGTAAGCACTAAAATTTATCGGTTATGCACTGAATTAGTACCTAACCATATGTCGGAAGACATACTGTAATTGCAGCGTCATGTGATCAATAATTACAGAAAGAGAAGTATTTTAGTGAATCTTAATAGTGTAAAAATTTATTGGACTTCCACGATTTTACATCACATTCGGAGAAGGTAAGTCTAATAATTCTGTGAATGCTAGAATATCTACTAGAAATATCTAATTAATGATGTACTTAAGGAATGAAATCTATTCAAATAATTTTCGCAAATATTTAATGAAATTACATTAATGAAAATAGCGTTTTTCTTTTAACAGAATGCGTGTTCTCAATACCGCCTACCGGAGAACAATGGTTTCGATGCAATGTTTGTTACAGGTGGGGTCATGAAATGTGCGGAGCAGCCGAAATAAACTTTATTTGTTCAATATGTACATCCGAACGTAAATAATAAAATGTTTTAAAAATTCTATTTCTATATGTTTGTAATAAAAATAAAATCAAAGATGGATAACAAACATTTGTACAGCAAGAAATAATAAAAGCACATGTGAAAATGACTTTAAAAGCTCATATATACATGAATTAATCAATATTTATTGAGTAGGCGATATTAGGTACACTTTTTCAGGACCCGATTTTTGCATGTCTTACGTTTTTTGAGTCCTAATTAAAAATTTGTAGGTTTCAACGATTCTAACTTATGCTACATGAAAGATGAATAATTTCTATTTACTTTGAAACGAACTGCATGCAAAAGTTTCAATTATTATTCAATTGACAGCGATTTAACTTTTGCCTGGCGATATTAGGTACAGTCACCGTAGAAAAATAATGAATATAAACAATAAATATGTTCACCTTCAGGCATATTATTGTGTACCTTTCGTATTTTTTCAAATATCAGTTTGTATCTAATTTTATATAAATTTGAATATAAATTTCATATAAATATGAATATAAATTTCATATAATTATGAATATAAATTTCATGTAGATATGAATATAAATTTTATATAGATATGAATATGAATTTCATGTGCATATAAATATGAAATTAAACGTGAAATATGATGAGAAAATATTTGGTATTTTGAAAATGCCGAGATATTGGTAACTTCGTATTTGGTCAGCTTTTAGGAATCTTAGCGGATAGCATTATTTTTTTTTTATTACAACTGCACTGTACAGTTGTTCTCCTAGTATAAAATTCAAGAACACGTCCATCACTCTCATTGTCTACACGTTCTTTTGTAGCTGTCATTTTCACGTTTAACCGGCGTTTCGTTGCTTTTTTCCCAGGTCGAGTCAGTGGAGTTGGCGTTAAAGATCTTGGATAAGTCGCAGATCAGAGGGAAAACGTTGTCTGTTCAGAGAGCAAAGTTTCAAATGAAGGGTGACGCGTACGACCCAGCCTTAAAACCGAAACGGAAAAAGAAGGATAAGGACCGGCAGAAAAAGTGGCAGGAAAAGTAAGTTGCATTCATAAATTATCTTATTCGTAGAATCTCTTTCTTCTGTCACGCGTTACTGGTCCTTAACAAATTCTAAGTACCGTAACGGCATAACTAAATCGCTCTCTTTCTTTAAAAATTGTATCATCTACCTTAATTATATCAAACGACTGGTAAATCATAAAACAGAGAAAATGAAACTTAAAGTCATGACAAAAGATAGTATAATATCTTTTAATGGCTGTTCTTCTACATGTATGGATTTTAAAAAAGGATCATTTCTTAATTCCATAAATTCGTCATTCATCAACTTACAGAAATTTGCATAAATACATTAGCACCTACGGAAACTTTAGAAAAACTCATCTTTCTCATACGAACAAATGGCCTCGGCCAAATTTTCATTCAAATTAAAAATTAGTTTCCCAGTCTAAATTGTTCATATTATAACTTTCATATGTCCCGTATTAGATCGAGGATGTTTCTTTTGTACATAAGACTGCCTAAATCCACTAACGCAGATCGAAACACTTTTCAATCGATCAGAAACTGCTAAAGGAACTATTCCCAGTGTCATTTTGTAGAATAATCCTCCACGAGTGTGTGCTAAAAAGCTTTTTGCTAAAGCATAATCGCGACTCCATTTCCCTGGCCACGGTTAATTTCATATGCTCTCCATTTTCGTTTCGTTCTTTACGTACCCTCTTCATCCCCTGAAAACATGAAGGAGAGTGCACCCAGTCGTTTCACAGTCGCGAACAAAGGCGCGATCAAAGAAAAACCTTGTCAGCTTTTTCATCGTCTAGGTCCGGAGGAATCCGTGAAAAGAGCAAATTCTCACGCTCGACACGCCTCGTGAAATCGCGCCTTAGAGCATTTTCATCGTTTCTTTTCATTCATGCTTGTTCATTCATCTTTCCTCGCTGGTAGCCGTGCAAGACTGCGTGTCATATGTTTCCGTCCACGCCCCAGGGAATCGAGACGTACACTTCATTTGTGGGTTCTAGTTTTACTATTAGACCTCTGGTTACGTTCAGAGACTGAGCAAATACAATTTGGTGCTCTTTGAGGTTTGGTTTACCCTTTGGAGCCACATTACCTCATAATCGGGGCCAAACATTACTTAATAGACTTTACTACCTTTCCAAAAGATTTTTCTTCCATCTCTAATGAAAATTACCAACTATGCAGAATTTTAAAGGAAACGTTCCCTTGAATACCATCGTCACGTTTAAGTTTTGAAACTTTCTCGGAGAGAGAAAAGTTTCTTACGAGTTTACGGAGAGGGGTATGATAACAGAAGGATCATTTTTACCAAGATTATTTTCTGTGAGTTTCGGAGGTTTCACTTAGAAAAGCAGTGATTATATTTCAAGCGTGGAAATGATGATGAAACAACTGGTATTTTTTATTAACCATTAAAAAATTAATCGGATCAACTATTATTGAGATTCGATAATCGAAGGGTTCTTGAAAGCGGTGTCTCGCGTAATAGAGGCACAGTGTGTCTCGCAATGCGCGTAAGCTTGGCGCGAGGCACTACCGTGTCTCTTGACTATTGTAAGTCCGGGATAGTTCGACCAGTTTTTGGGAAAGAAATTGTAGCATCGTTGTTTTTCACATTTTTGTCGTTTTGTAGAAATTAAATCTTTTATTTAAATCGAATAACTTTTATTTCCTCCACCTTTGCCTGAATTCAAACGTACCAGAGGTATTCAAATATACACATATACTTTCGCGTGCCCCAATCTCTATAAAAATATAAAGGCACATAAAATAAGCAAAGATCCTATAGGTATCTATAAAATGAAGGCTGCATCTCAGTTTGATAAATGCAACCAGCCATTTGCTAAAAAATCGAAATCAAACAGTTTCACAACGAATTACACGGTGCACTGTTTTACTGTTAATAAAATCGACTTTTTGTTGCCTTTCTTATCCTCATACAGGAGTTCTGCATAAAAATTCGCGTTCTACTTTTATTTTTTTAAATAGACACACCCTGGACGTTTAAAAAACCTTCGGATATTCCCAGCTAGTGCTTCTGTCAGGCAAATAATCCAACCTTTCCTAGTATAACAAATCCAAGGAATCGATTCTAGGGATCGGTTTGCACGTTCTTAAACTATCTGTATATCCATGCAATAACGAATTCAGGTGATGCAAACATAATCAGTGCTTAAAGCCAGTTGGTATCGTCGTTCCGTCTTCGTTGGGAAATCGATGGATTTCGAGTGGTGTCGTGGCCGAACGTGGGATATTCGCGGGCTCGTACCGGATGCCACGAAGCCTCTGGACCATGCTCGACGCGGGCCAGACTGCTTGGCGTTGGCGGGTCCCTGTAAAAGCAGCTGCACGACTCGATTACTCACGTCGGGACGCTGCAGCTTGAACATATAACGCGTCTTGGCGCATCAGACCGCCGCACTTTCTTGCACGCGTCCACTTTCCTCTCGCTTACGAGCAAAAAGGCCCGGGTTTCTCCTTCCCCACCTCGCCAGACGCACGTGATACGTTGTCTTGCACTGGTCCAGGTTCTTTTCTTCCATCCCTACTTGAAGATCGCTCGCGATCTTTCGAGCGTATGGGCAGCGACTAGGTTTATCTAGTTCTAAGTAGTATAAGTCCGGCATTGGTCAGACAGTCAGGTGTAGTGGACTCTGGCTCGCTGTTTGCGCGTCTAGCGGAGATTTTTTATCGATTAAAAGGGAGGATAAGTAGAAATGAAGAGGGACATCGATTTTGTTGGTTTTGGTACGAAATGGTAGGTACATGGTTGATAGTGGAGGCTTGGAAACTCCAGTTGAATAATAGAGTTCTGATGTTTAGGGATTGGTGATTGAGGGGACTTCACTCGTGGCTGGGTTGTGATTCGTGACTGGGGTTTGAAGTAAATTCTCTTGGCAGAGATAGGTCAGGTTTAAAGAGGATAGAAAATGCGTAATTAGATCCAAAATATCAGTTGCGGGCAACAGAAGTGAATTGTGTCAAAAGGTCCAATGCAAGCTCATTCTTCTGCAAGGTTTCAGTAGATGCAGTCTTTATTCTGTTTTAAATCGCTTGAAATATTACTCAAAGTTATACTAATAAAAGTGACGATATATGTTGAAATTTTTTAAAAGTCTGAATACATTAGAAGCTTCTTAGAGCCTTGGCATTCGAAATTTCTGTAAATGTCTATTAACGTTGATCAACGTTTTGGTATAAATTCTGAATGCGTATAACACTCGTCACAATTGTCAGGAAGATATTTATAGACACTGATTTGAGAAGCCACCATCTCTGGGTGATAAAATAACAGTATTTTCTAGAGAAGTATTGGCTAAAACATATTGGTTTTTATGCTAATTTCTTGATAACTCGTTTAAAATATAATGTGATACCAAAAACATCTGCCTCGCGCATTCTTTTTTAAAAATTTATTCGAGAGAAACGGGAGACACTTTTATGAGGGTGTGTTGATTTTTGTCGCTGAAAAATTAGCGGTGTTTTATGCCCGCTTTGCAAGACGTGATAATGTTTTGAATTTTTTGGGAGATAACGTACGAATTCATCGAGGTCTGCTCTGGCGAGGAAAAAATGGAACAGAATAGGTGTTCTCATCGTTAGCGATGCTTGATGGGGCAGATGTCTATGAAATTGATTGTCCGCTTCGAAACAATGAACAGGCAGAATCGTATGAACTTGTCAAAAAGGCTTTAATTTGATTACTGCGATTGTTTATTTTCGGTGTACGAGCAAAACCATTGGGGATTTCGACAAATATTCCGAAATAATCGTCAAGGTCGCGTTGACCTACATATTAATAAAACAAAGGAACCTTGCACGAATTTTCAATCCTTTGGCTTTTATATTTGATTGCAAACATTCACCACCATTCATTAAATATTACTCTACCTCTCTATGCGTTATACCTAAATGAGTAATAAAGAAACACGACTCCAAATTTATAAGAATTTCTTTACTGATTTTGGCAGCGAAATAAAGAACTCCTTTGTTAGTACTACTTCTTATACTTAGTGACAATAAAATGGCAGTATTGATAGAGTAAACTAAAATATATAACGAATCTAAAAAACAGATTCTTTAAATTTCTGAAGGAGTTATAATTCTGATATTAATAAAGAACACTTGGATAATTGGAATACCGTCCAGAATCTTCGTCGATTTTCAGTGGACAGAATATCGAACGGTAATCCCAAGTATTTCAATCTAAATTCACCGTGTTGCATATTCATGTCGAGTTGCATTCCTACTCCAGCCAGATATACATATACACCATAACGTATCTCTAGAACACGCGCGGAAACGTTAGAGGCACAGTCTTTATCTGTTCGCGATATTCGCGACTGGTCGATGCAGGACTGTATTTCCTTCGTTACACTCTCCAGTCTTGCGAATGCATTTCAGCTGTCCACCGTTCTAGAAATCGTTCAAAGGCGTCCTTACGTAACAGGACAGCATACATTAACGGTAGAAACCAAATTGAGATCTCTCCTACATTTTCGAGTTCCATTTAAGAGGTAACGCCCAGGATGATAGGCCAAAAATGGTAGGATAACTTTAGAGGTGTTTTTAATGAAATTCATGAACTTTCCTATAATAGGGTAAAGTGGCCGAATATGAGACCCATTTCTTAAAAATATCATAACGACTGACTAAGAACAGTTTTATTAAAATTCGATACACGTTTTAAAAGTAGAATATGAATTCTTTAGCAACCTACGCAAAAGAAGTATGACAAAGATTCGGTTTCTTCATAATAAAATAAAAACCATAGTCATTCAAATACGCAGATAAAAAAATGGGTTCATAATATGAGACACAGTTTGTTTTTCCCTGAAACTTACTTTTTCTTTCTTTTTTTATAAACTCGGCACGTGAAATCTATTTCTTCACTACCGTAGTCTTCGTGGGCCCATCTAAAATAAAAAATTCAAAAGAATTTACTTTTTATATTATATTATCTAGTATTTGAACGAAGGATTTTTCGAAATATTGATTTGGGAAAAAATGGCTGATGTTTAAAGTAAAAGTTTCAACTTTTATCATAAATCGTGCCTGATTTTGGTCAATTAAAAGAAAACTAAGCATGGGATAAAAAAATCCTTCGTTCAAATACTAGAAAATATAATATAATAAGTAAATTCTTTTGAATTTTTTATATTAGATGATCGACTTTCGAGCAGCAGTAGTCACCGCAGAATCCTTTATTTTAGAGAACCTTCGAGTGATGGACAATAACTTAGTTATTGATAAATATTTTTAAATAAAAAAAATACGATGCACGGTACTAGATGCGACCCTTAAAAGGAAAAAAGATTTTTTCAGAAATGTGTTATAGCTTTGGAGTAAAAAATTTCCAAAGACCACCCTTTCTTCGGCCTCCTGACTGAGCATCACCCCTTAACCCATTGTTCACCTAGCACATCTGGAGAATAAAGACCTCTGCAAAACAAGCATTCTGTATCATAATTTTCTTTCTTAATCACTTTCATCATTCAGAACAATTTCTTCTTCACTCTCATCAGTTGAACTTTCACGGGTCTCATATTCGGAAACAATAACATGATAACTATTAAGTAGCTTCGAAGTTAAGTCTTCATCATTTAATGATATACTAGTAAGCCTTAAACTCCATTGCAAGCACTATACAACACTATTTGTGAAAATAATTACACACTTTACAGGTATTTGTAATTTAATCGAACCACTTGAAAAACTTTCTGCAACGTATTTCAGAAATATGTGCTTGCTCAAGGCGCTTAATTGATTACAATGCCACTGTGCGGACAAAACAACAAATAAACGGTTAGTTAATAAAGAAGCAGCATCGCTATGACATTCAAGAGTTCTGTAGCGGATATAAGCCGGGGGTCTCGCTTTAAGGCAGGTCGTCATATTCGGCTACTTTACCCCATATTCTTACCTTTAATGAAGACTTTGATTCAATAAAGCGGACGAACTTTTGCACCGACCTAATATTCTATATTTCGATCGCGATTCCTTAATATAGCATTGGATATAGGTGAAGTCGTTCAGCCAAATTGAGGAATGAAAGAGAGCAATTGTAATTGCTAGGTACTGCAGTACTGACCCCGTGTCCGCTGCACAAGGTATTTAAACAGCCTCCATCGTGTAGCTCCGAGTTCACCGCAGCGTAGACCAGGGCAAGGCGTATCGCCTCGGAATCCACGGGTACACGGTGAACACGTTTCTTATCCGTGCATGGTGTCTGTGATCATCGGTTACTCGAACGTTTGCCGTCTTCATCGGCGCGCACGGGTGTCTGTCGTAGGACGAGAGCCCAGAGTTCGATGGCCTGGACTTCGTGAAAACCAGTTATTTGCGAACGAACCAAGGAACAGGGCCCACCTCGACTGTTCTCCGCCCGGAAGTCTTCGTTCTAACGGTCTTTTCGCATACACGAATCGGAGCCGCTATCTCGTTTCCTATCCAGACGATTTCCTTCTATTCTGGCCTGAATGTCGATCGGCTTCCCCTGTCGCGACCCCCTTGGTGGTTCCCACGCTTTCAGCATACACGCTCCCTCCACTGAGCTGTATTCGCTTACACGAGGATTTCCTGATCACCTCCCCCCGGCCGTGCGTGCAATTTGGATCGAGACCGCGTTTTACGTGGCGAACGTGACAGCCGGGCTGGAAGCAACCGAGTTCTTTCGGCGCTCCGGACCTCGGTATGACGCCGTGCTTATTTTCGAACGCGAGTCATTTGCTCGCCTTGAATGAACGAAATGCGTGTAATTGCGCCGGGGAAAGCCATTGAGAAACCCCCTCCGTGATTTAAATGTCAATTCGACAGGCGACATGCTGGTGATGTCATCGGGGTAATTTGGCTGTTGCAGCAATATTTACTTCGTGGGGGGAATTAATTGAATAAGGCCAAGAAAGAGGGATTGCATAATGTAATCGAATGTAATAAAAGTACAGCGCGATATTTTTTTTTAAAAATCGGATATGAATTTTTATTGTAATTTCTTTTGCTTTTAAATCCTATTATTATTGGTTTCGTGAATTTATGTAAAGTTTCCCAGCATTTCAAATTGCCATGCATATTTAAATTTCATATTTAGTTTATACAACGCATTCTGCATTGATAATCATGCAGACTCTGCGAATTGTAACCACAATTCCTCTTGTTATTAATAAATTTTGCGTCAGACATTAACGAAGTAACGCTCGATTGAAACTTTATTTCGCTTCAAAATTGAATTAAAAATATGGTATGCCGGTCCTGCGCGAAGAATAAATTTGTGATAGGAGTGTGAGTCACGGTTACCTGAGATCCCATTGTCATCTCATTTGCAAATTAAGGAGATAACATTCCACGCAATCTTCTCTCATCACAAACATTTACTCTTCACGGTATTTCACAACGTAATGTACTTTCATTGCGAATAAACGTAACTTGTACTACACGCAGGTGTGCCCTTTTTTATTCTTGCAATTTTTGAAACAGAACTCTTCTCGTTATGTAATTTCAGGCCTCTGGAGCTACAGCAAGCGAATAGGGAATTTATGCAAATTCCTTTCAAAAGTAATATACTGGTGTAGCTAGTAAAGGCAAATTTGTTTTCACATCAACAGGTTGCATAAATTACAATTTAAACTTATATGGAGTCTGATTAATGCATTCTGTGGAAACATTGATGACCAAACACAGTATTTCGTGTTCGCATCGTCCGGATTATTAACGAGCATTATTCTCTCACAAAAGTAGCTTGTTTTTTTCTTAACTAAACGAATTGTCAGGGAATGATTAAACTCTGGCATTCTACTTTCAGATGTGGTTAAGGGAAACGAAGGACAGCAGTACATACAGTGGTTTCTCTATAACTTAAGTGTTCATATGGTGTAGTTTATCTTACCTTAGGTCCGGTACTAGATAATCTAATATTCTAACTAAATTTAGTCGATTTTTTTATTTCTGACGAACCAGGTGAAAGCTACTTTTTGATATTTAAATATACATACAATATTTATTCCAGATTAAGGAGCAAATATTTTTTTCAAATATACTGGAAATATTCATTTTATATTATGAAAAAAATATTCCACGAATATTTAGTTCATATTTTCTAAACATTTATTTCACATTTTCAGTATGTGTATATAATATTTGGAATCAACATTTTTTTCATATTAAAAAGTGTGGCTAAAAAAATATTTCTTTAATATTTGGAAAAAATATTTCTTTAATATTTGGAAAAAATATTTCTTTAATATTTGGAAAAAATATTTCTTTAATATTTGGAAAAAATATTTCTTTAATATTTGGAAAAAATATTTCTTTAATATTTGGAAAAAATATTTCTTTAATATTTGGAAAAAATATTTCTTTAATATTTGGAAAAAATATTTCTTTAATATTTGGAAAAAATATTTCTTTAATATTTGGAAAAAATAATTCTTTAATATTTGGAAAAAATATTTCTTTAATATTTGGGAAAAATATTTCTTTAATATTTGGAAAAAATATTTCTTTAATATTTGGAAAAAATATTTCTTTAATATTTGGAAAAAATATTTCTTTAATATTTGGAAAAAATATTTAACCAGTATTTTGTGCTGCTAGGGACAGTACAAAATTCCCGCGCTCAGGCAGATCCCATCACATTTCGAATTTTCGTTGTCGATAAGCACACAAGTGCCCTGTGAATAAATCCTTCGTCCAATAAATAATCGGGGAAAGAAGCGATGGAGAAATAGCTCCCACATATGGTAACTCGTCAGCCTAACGCCGTAAATCTATCCCGAAGAATGTCCTCCGCAACGACAGAGATTTATTGCGTGTACGCTGTACACGTTACGCGGTGTGTTCCACGCGTGTCCATTTATCAGCATAATCTGGTACGGCACAAAATTATCGCATTTAATAACCCCGGCCGCACGAGCAGGCCAAATAAACCGCGCACCGGTGACACCTTATCGATTTATCTTTCGCGTCTACGGCAAGTAACAGCGGCTCGAACTTTATTGAGTGCAGCAGCGTGGCTCGCTATTGATATCATTGTCGATTTCACACCCGGTTAATTATGGCAGAAATCACTGAATATTAATGGAGCCCCGACACGAGAGGCCGTTCTAATCGACGACGATGCCGTGTCGTCGAGTTAATTGATATTGTCTGTACCGGCCTCTGATCGGCTTAATTGACTGCGCCGGAGAGGGTTAAACACGTAATTAATTGTCAGTGTCAATGCCGTAATTTTCTGGGCCGGTAGTACCTGTGAAATGCTATGTTCGATCGAATGTAATACTTGATTTACCGATATGTACAGTGGGGTTACTGTGTATATACAACCTCTGTTCGCGACGGAGGCGTGGGCGGACGATTCTTGCGGTAGAATTGGTGATTGATGAGCGTTGGAGCGTTCGTCTGATGTACCAGAGTGTATGTATTTTATTTCGGGTTTAGTCTGCGGTGACGGGCGAAGGAAAGCTTGGTAGGTGCATCGTGACGAAAATAATGTGTATTATGATTCATAGGGAGGGGCTTGCAATTTGTATATATGTCGCGCAGATACGGGGGATGCCGCGGAAGTGACTGGGGGTGGTAATATTACAAATTGTAGTATTAAAGATAGATATATGTATACTCACATGGAAGGATATATTTTTAAACTTTCTTTTAGATTCATTTTACATATTCCACTGCTTGTAAAACTTCAACCCCCAGTTTCTTTTACCACCACTTTGCAAAGCCTCAGAGCTACCGAGGTACGAGTGTTCAATTCAGAGGGTTGTAAAAGAAGGAAGATTCACGTAATTATAATCATTCGACGCACTAAGGGCATGATATGTAAAATACTTGGAGTCGAAAAATGATTTGTTAAGAAGACAGATATACAGAAACAAAAGCATTATTACAAAACACACCTTTTGTTATTAAATTTGTATGGAATAATGCTATCAAGGGCAGCAGCAAAAATATAGAAGTCTAGAGTTACTGTGAACTCACATTAAATATTAATACTTCCGAATATTATTTAATACGCAACTCTTATTTCTTTCAAAAAATAAGTTCCCTTAAAAAAGAATGTCCTTAAAATAAAAAAAGTCAAACCCCCACCAACTGCTATCTCACATTGCTTGTAAATATTTTTGAAATAAAACAATGTTAACAAATAGTTTTAAAAGTAAAAACAATGATCCATATACTACGAAGATTTAATCGAAAAAAATATCGAATACACGGGTATCTGCGATTAAGACGTGCAGATAAGTTTAGCGTTGCTCCTGGATACAGAACGATAGTAGAACTCGTGTTTTCCCCGGCTGCAAAAAGGTTAAACGCTCCAGTTGCAATGCGATGTTGAACAAATGTGTTAAGGCGTCCCATAATGTCAGAGCTCGTTGAAAGTCTACCACACACGACGCCGCGAAATGTTACGGCTCATTAATTCGCCCAGCAAACTGAGCTGTGCAGTTACGAGGGGATGAAGTCAGATCTATGCCCGTGGTACAGGCTGAGAAAGAGATTGATCCATCATCGTTTTATTCGCGCTTGTGATCTGTACTTCTTGGATTCACTGCGAGACCAATTATTGTTACAATAGAGACGAATTTGTAACCTGACACGTGCCACTTCAATAAATTCTGCTCCACAGCCTGCAGTATTTAATGCTTCAAAAAATCGATCACAAGTACTGTTAATTAGACATTGGAATCTTTATTTACAACTTTGAATCTGTAGTCAAGCTTCAGATAAGCTTTGGCGATAAATCTTTAACAGAGTCGTGTTTAGAAGCAAAAGTTGGAATTAACTTGTAGCCAGGCAAAGCAGAATATTAGAAAACTATGGAGTACTATGAATAATAAACACTGCTTAGTAAAAGTCATTAAATAAATTTTCCAATTTTTAGATCGTTACTTTTCTCTTTCGGAGTTTGTCATTTATTCAGCACAGCCCTTTGGTGATTTAAGGAACGTCTTATGCATAAAAATGTGATATAGGTAACTGAAGTTTAGCACAGATTGTTAGTGTTCACGCACATGCACCGTAACATCGTTGCACGTCAGTGTAATCTCTTGTTCACACCTCCTGGTTTACAAAAGGCCACACGTACCGTGTACACATGAATCACCCCGCGTAATATTCATTGGATTAGCATGCAGGTCATCTTGTTTCATCCATGCAAACACACTGTCCTTTTGAAAATTTCTGTCTCTACTTTAAATATAAATTTCCTTTCCTCCTACGTTGCTTCATCGCAGTATTCTAAAGGCGCGATAACTTAATACTGGCGATCGAGCCACGCATAAATCACAGAAACAGATATGGAAATAAATAAAATGGAAATAATTTGGAAACGTGTATTTTTACAGTAGACACTTGTCTACTTTATTCTTCATTCGTGTATGTATTCCAAATGGTTTGTGTTGGTAAATAAAAAAAAGAATTTGGCACTTACAGTGTTTTCTACAAGTACTCCTCAGTTATTGATAAAAATATTTGTTGGCTCAATTTTAAATGGTATATAGTTCAGAATTAGGTATATTTGTAATTTGAAGAAATTTAAGAAGCAGTCACTAAGGAGTTAAATTAGACACAAAGGGAGAATATGGAACCTCTCGTATTTCTATGATTCTGATCGCTTTATAAAATAAATTTAACACTATGTTTACCTTCTGCCACAGGTTATTCGATTGGAGGCCAGAACGTATGCTGGGCGAGCCGCAGAAGCACGAGAAAGTGGTGATTATAAAAAATCTGTTCTCCCCGGAGGATTTTGACAAAGAAGTCGCGTTGCTGCTGGAATATCAGCAGGATATTCGTTCTGAGTGCCTAAAATGCGGTGACGTCCGGAAAGTGGTCATGTACGATGTAAGTACTATTTATTTATTTATTTATTTAAAACTAAAATAAAAATAGTTGGTGGTTTCCTATATTCATTTCTAAATACTTTATTTAAATTTTTTACTGTCTAGTATCGTCATATATTACTTTTTATGGTACCATTAATAAATACATTAACTTCGTTCGCGATATTAATGCAATTTCTTTTAAACTTTTCATTTTCCCATCGAGCCGAATATCCAAAAGCAGAAAACAGATTTTGAATTCGAATTCCAAGTTTTAATAAAAATTTCTGCTCCCCTAGATGTGTAGATGCATCTGTAAAAGTCGCGAGCATATTAAGTATTCCCTTGTCCCCTGTCTTATTAGCTTCTTATTAGTTACTCGACATATTGGGTGATCGATTGCCACAGTAATTGATCCTAATGCAATACAATACCAAAGACCCGCTGCGAACTGAAACAAGAATACAGTCACTGTAGTAACAAAGCACTGCAGCGAATTTTATAAAAATTTACGAACGGACCATGAAATTATCTTAAAAAAATAAAACAACATTCTCCTTTCACGATACGTAATTTTTAATACAAAAT
Source organism: Andrena cerasifolii (assembly GCF_050908995.1). NCBI lineage: Eukaryota > Metazoa > Arthropoda > Insecta > Hymenoptera > Andrenidae > Andrena > Andrena cerasifolii. The sequence goes on along the minus strand of NC_135119.1, from coordinate 20,196,795 downwards.
TATGAAAAGCAGTTGCATTTTGCAATTCTCTAGACCTCACTATTCGACATCTATTTCATATCATCTCCACACACCCTGTGTACTTCACTATTCCCATCCAAATTCGTTATTCATAATTTTGAACCTAAAAGCATCAGTTTTTCTAATAAAACTTCGTTAATGTATCAAAACACCGAAGATCCCTAGCTTTATGCAAACTTAAGTAATCACGTATCCACTGAACATTTTCGCCGAAGAAAAATAAAGGAATAAGTAGTGCAAAGAAGAATGCTAATTTTAATAGTTCCACTGAATTTCGCGTTATGGGTGGACCTATCTTGGGCACAAGGGTCCGCTAGAAACAATCAGGGAGATCGATCCCGCTGACGGAAGAGTCGAGCACAATGGGTCCGACGAGCAGCAAGATACGCCAGATCCACAAAGACGTTGCCGTGAAGGTCCTCCATGGCCGACGCAAATAAACTTTCGAAAGGGGATGACCTAACCCCATAAATTCGCAACGAGACACTCCCAGTCGCCGCGTCTCAACCGTGAATCCATTCAATGTCAAAGTGAATTCCATCGTCTTCCCCAGCCTACGGTCTGCCGCGCAGTTCTGGGTAACATTAACGCGCGCGCGCGCGCTGGAAGCATGGTGCCGAGATCAAAAGCGGCGCGTAAAAGGAAATTTTGTGGCGGCCAATTTACCCGTAAACGTCGTGTCCCCCGTATTTTCCTGGCAGTTTTGTAACGCGGCAAAAAAGCCGGTCGATGAAAAAATGATCAAAAGACCGTTGATGCGCGGCCGGAATTTACGAACAGCTGAGAACCGTTTTATGGCTGACACTGTTTGCCCTCACTTCGGGGAATATCGCGTCGCCCTATTTTTCTCCCCGGTGCCCTTAAATTTGCCTGCTACCTCTTGTTCCGCTTTTTGCTCTCCTTCCGTTCTATTTCTTGTTCACGTGGTCGGAGAAAAGTGAATAAGTGCAAAACACTTTCTGGCGTTATTTAATTGGCGTTTGACAGTTTTTTTAAAAGAATGCATTCCAGTTGAAGGGAATATAGGATACACTCTCTTTTCTGTAATTATAAAACGTGAAATCGCAGAGGGGTGCACGAATGAGATTCAAGGGCTTTCGTTCAGAAGGTTACAGGTGATGTTGAGTTACATCTTTGAGAAAACCAATTGTTTTTCATTTTGAAGAAACGGTGGTGTTTGTGATATATATCGCGCAGTAAATCAAGGATAAGGTGGAGGACGAATGGATTGATCTAACGAGCCCACAGCGTGGCAAAGGAACGGAAGAGTGTCATGTCGTACACGGGGTCAGACGGTGAAATTAATGTCCGAACCGAGGGTCCATAAATTGCGGTTTAAGTCGCGACGAGGAAAGTATTATGGGGAACTGTGGGGGCGACGCAAACAGCTTTAAGTCGTAAAAACGGGCGCACTCAGATTCGCTGTGCAACAAAGCGCGCGTAATGGAAGTGGAAAGACGACGAACATTCGTTGCTGCATTACGCAAGCTATTGTTGCACTGGCGCATGCGTTTTACCGGTTTCGTTTCACGATTGAAATAAGGCATGAGAAGAAAAAAATTGTGCTTTGTTAAGGGAACGATTGTACGAAAGTCTGATATGGATATGCAAGAAGCTGCGACGTAAGGGGAGCAAGATTTTTTGGCAAATAAAAAAAGCGACGTCTTCTCTCCTTTATACGAAGTTTGAACAGAAACCGGTTGCCAAAAAAGTACCTATGCATAAATTCTTAAAATAGTGGAGCTAAAAAAATGAAAAGGTTCTTCAAATATAGTTCTGAATGTGACACAATTCTCAAACGCGTTCAAAAATATTACGTGAAACTGGAAAGCAAAACCGAAGACTACGATCCAGAAACAAAGAGATAAAATTCACGTGCAAAAGCAACTTGAATTTTTGCTTCTTGTTCCGCTTCGTTAATTCTGCCCGGTGCAAAGTTAAAATACTATTGCGAGTGATAGATTTCACTGAACAACGGGGAGGGGAGTATTTTTCTGTCCAGGATTTTTTTTTTATTAATTCGTTATATTGAAATAGTTGAAGGTTTTTAATTAAATTCCATATCGGTGTCGGTTGCAAAAAATTGAAGCGCAAATTCCTTTTCATGCTTGCAGAGACATCCTGAAGGCGTTGCACAGGTGACATTCCGTGAACCTGCCGAAGCTCAGGCATGTGTTCAGCTACTGAACGGCCGCTGGTTCAGCCAGAGGAAGATTTCTGCTGAAATCTGGGATGGGAAGACCAAGTACAAGTGAGTTTATCTGTTGCTTTCCTTTTTGTCGACTCGTTTACCGACGTCGGCTGTTAACCGTGCGTCGGCTTCTACTAGCGTGGTTCTCTTCAGCTACTCAGCTTCTTTTCATCCGCCACGAGTCTGACTTACCGACGCAGACGTTGAAGGGCATTGCCTAGGGATATTATCCAGGAATAAAACCTTTTATGCTAGGGAAATTTTGTTACGACTGTGCGAACAAGTCTTTTTTTATACTTTTTCTTTTTTTTCATTTTATTTTGTTTCTTTGAGATAAGTAGGTATGTATCGTGTGTATGGCAATGTTAAGAGATTTTTTTAAATAATATGAGGAATTTTTTTCCATATCACTGGATCTTCAGAATACTTTGCAGAACATCGCGGCTGGATTTTGAATATCTGATGTAGTTTTGAATTTAATTTTTTAGCGACGGAAAATGTGTTTCGCTTACTGCAATGGCAGTGAGTAGTTCGTTCGATGCAAGTGTTTCTTTTAATATCGTTTAACTTTCACAGGAAGATAGCTAATCTTTGGCTCCAAAGTTTTTTTAATTATTAGTCATCATGATGGAAATTAGGTTTCAGATTTTTATTTGGCATTCTCCAAATGTACGTTATATGTTGATTTTCTGAAGTTAAAGTTATGTTGAGCGTATGTGTGCTGTGAGTGAAGTATTCATCAAGAATATCGTTTACTTTTTTAACTAATTTTTTCTATTTGCTAAGAATGAATCAATTTATAAATTATGAAGAAACTGAAAGACTAGGTGACGTATAATTTAATCCTAATTTATTGTATTTTATGTACAAATTTGGTAATCTGTCACGGTAAGAAGTTAACTATCATATAATTTACATACTCCTATTTTAATTATTCTTCCTCAGCCATTTCGACTCTTGAGTCACTATATACTTCCTAGAAGAACCTCCATTGAAATAGAAATTATTAAACTTTCGTTTTCTAATCTATTATTTTCACTTTAGAATAATTAAGAATCATTCTATCAACACTACAAATTGACGCGCATGGATCCGTCGAAGCATAGCTACTGCTTCTTCACATTCACGTTGTCAAATACTGATGAGTCATATTGTGTATTTTAATATCTCGTAATGATAATTTCCAGTTTTGTTTTAGGAACAAAATAAAAGTTTTCAAAATTTAATTTAACAGTTAGACCTTGATCGTCTTACACTTCTAACTAGTTTCTAGAAGGCGATCATAGACAGTCGATCCATGTGTACCACTTCAGGGTTAAGATTAAATATATGCGTTGCTGATTGAGAGGCTGAGGAGGTGTTCGCAGTCATCATGGAATCAATCCGTTTCATAGGGTTTCAGAAACGGACGCAGAGATTGAGGCCCGAATAGCGAAGTGGGACGAGTATCTCGACGGCGAGGAGGAAGAAAAGAAAGGGAGGTCAGGGAAGAATGAGAAAAGGAGGGCGCAGAAACCAGGGGAGGAAAATTCCAAGATTTTGGACAAGGTGAAACCATCCAAATCAACGGAAAACTGGAAAAAGATGGGAACGTCTGAAAAAAAGGGACGCTCAGGCAACGTGCAAGTGCAGGAAACAATAGAAGAAACTGAATCCTCATCAAATTCCGACTCGGATGAGGCAACTGAATAAAAAGATCAAAATAGCTAGAATCCCATGTCAGAGTTTTATTGCAGTGTAACGACAGAAGCGGAAATTCGAGAGAACGTTTTAAACGAAATTTACATAACTAGGAGTAACGTTGACGATCACGGTTAAAAGTATTTTTGCCAGATTACAAAGTAACCACTTGTAAGTCTCGTTGTTGATCAAGATATGGTACTAGTTGCGACGTCACGAATTGCTCGAATAAAAATAAAAGAAAACGAACAGCTCCTATAACCTGTTGTTCAATCATTCCCCATTCTTTTCAGCCTTGCTTCCCGTTTCGTCACTTGTTTCTGAACTTTCTGGGCTTAAGATTTTGTAAGTCCAAAGTGTATCATACAGAAGTTATTCTTATAAAGTAATTATAAGAGGCATGAGTTCTCAAAATTATTATTGTTAAGTAGATTTAAAAATCGAAATTATTGAAAAACTTTTACCTTGATAAACGTCCTATCAGTTCTGGCACCCTCGCCGAAATATTCCAAGTTCTACTTACCCTCCTATCTTAACACTGTATTCGTATTCTAGGGTAGGAATAATCGAACTCCACTTGATAATTTCACATGTCTTTATTACATATAAAAGTTACAAACACTTCGAGTTACATTTATTCTTACATTATACTAAAGTATTGCAAGTTAAATAATTCTTATATCTAACTAGAATATTTGACAATCGCAGCCATCGCCTGGGTTTTCACCGATTACCGGGTCTCATCGCGAGGAGGTTGCTGCGTTTCGAGACCCGTAGAGAGATAGATGGAATCAAAGTTCCATCGATCTCCCTGTACATGAAAAGCCTAGCCTACTCAACCAAAGAAATAGATTGAAATAAAGTTCCATCGATCTCTCCAGTTTAGAACTAGAGAACTGCCAAGCAATCACTCGATTGAAAGAAATCCAGCAAGGAAGGAAAGACTGAAGTAAGCACGAAAGGAGTATTCGATGGCGCAGTTCCTACCACCGTAATGTCCGAGTAGAAACGGAAAAGCGCTCGGCGTCTCCCAGACGATTCTTCTTGCATCGAGCAACTCGTCAGGAGCAACACCAGGTGTGACCTGACTCAAGCCGACTAACGCGGAGTACCAAAAGGCACACCCCCTACGCCCGAAACTTTTCCCTTTCGACAAGAACACCAGGGATTGAAACTGATCCACCCATACCGATTCCATGCTCAGTCACTTGCTTCCACAAACGGAAGCAGCGGTGACGACCTCCTCATCGCGGATGAAGAGCCAATAAACGAACAACAAAGCTAATGATTTAGTGACTACTTGGCAATTTCAGATGGGGCGTTCAATACTTCATACACGTTGCACGGAATACGTGTTTAAAACGATCTTTAAATTGTTACTCTAACAGAATCATTTGTAAATCGCGGGTTTCGAATGACCTAGTTTTACATGTGTTGAATTCTAAATCCTACCACCCGTAGCGTTACAATCTGTTTCGAGACTTCATCGGTAACATTGCACGTGACACGAAAATGGTAAGGGTGCTCGCGAGCTCCCCGAGCGTGTGACACAAAATTACATTGCGTGATAGGTCTATCCTATACCTAGTCTGTGGTGATAGGTCTATCCTATACCTAGTCTGTGGTGATAGGTCTATCCTATACCTGGTCTGTGGTGATAGTTCTATCCTATACCTCGTCTAGTTTACCGTTCTCTTGCCTTCCTGGCTTCCAGTTTTACCCGCGTTCAATTCTAATTCCTACCACAGGTAGCGTTACAATCTGTTTCGAGACTTTCCCGGTAACGTTGCATGTGACACTAAAATGGTAATAGATCCTGGGACCCCACCTACCCAGGAAAGAAAAATGCATTGGATGTTCCATCTACTCTATACCTCGTTTGTGACCTTACAGAACTTCCAAGACGGTAAGTTATTTATTACTATCCACAAATATTATAGAATAGCCTATTTAACAAATACCTTCAAATTTTCATAATATTTCAAAACTCCATACACCTACCCATATTACCTTTATCAAAAATATGTCCCACAAGTTTCATCAACGATATATCAGTTCTTTCAAAACTGGTTGTCTCTTATAACCTTCGCGGTATTGCAAAGTGTTTATTCACACAATCACGATATTCCTAATATGCAAGTTAACGTACTTTGTTTTTGCAGCATTGTCTTTTTGTTACGGTTCAATAAACTCCAGCATTTACGTATCATTTCAATTAAACCCCCTCCCCCCTAAACCTCCACTACTCACCCCACTTCCCCCCCTCACCCACCGGCACATTAATTCAATCGACAGTAAGTTTTGGTATGACGAAAGTATAATTTTCGGTCAATCGTGGCGTCAGCCTCACCTAAGCGAGGAATTCCTTCCGTTTGAAGGGTTTTCATCGTAGATCCGAACCGGTCGTGCGGTTCCCATCGTTGACCGTAGCTCGTCCTTTGGTCGTTTTCGCGGCTCGGCAGAGAAGAAGGAGCCGACGGAATCGCGTTTTTTGATAGATCAGCAACAGCCTCTCACGAGCCAAGTCCCACGAACGGGCTCGGCACACGGATCGCCCGGAATGTCGAAATAGCAAATTAGGGAATTCCAGGATATCTGCTGTCTCTCTTCCATTTCTTTCTCCCATCCGTTCCTGCGCTTTGCCCTCCCCGTCGCGAGGATGCGTCCTGTGCCGCTGCCGCGAACCCTCTTCGACAAACTTAATCTGGTAATGATCTATTGTTCCTCCTGGCTCTAGAAATCTTCACACCTCGCCTCGGTATAGCGCCGGTTCGTTTTCGACGAACACAAAAATATTTGAATCCCCAAGGAACATAATTTTTTTCGAGCAGTTCTCATCGGAGAGAAGAGGAATTCCTTCCCGTTCAGGAGACATTCCTCTTGAGGAACTGAGAGGGGTGGCCTGTGGCAACGGAGTAGTGAATTGAGAAGTCGAAGATTTTTCTCTTCTTCAGGTTTCATTGGAAGTTTGTCTCTTAGGCGTATTTAGGCCCAGATGTTTAGGCGGAATTTAGTAGCGTGAGAAATATAATTGGCAAAACGAATTTAAAGGATTCGGTAAAGGTTCTGCAGGTTTCAGAGCGCATCGAAGTTCGAAATTTATCGAACACGAGCTTGTGATGTTGGGAACTGAAATTTCTCATTTATTTCTTCATACAGTTTAGAACGTTAGTGTGTGAGACTTCTTTAACATGCTCAAGGTAACAGAAGAGTCTACGCACAAAGAAATATTTACTTTCTCACTAGGGAAATATAAATAATATAGAAAGTGTACAGAATGTTCGTATTATACGTGACCAGCGTTTTTCTTGGAAGTAACTGGTGCAATAGGCGAAGAAGAAAAAAAGTTTCGTCATTTTTCATAAGAAATCCAATGGCTCGAATGAATTTTAACAAGTTTTAATACATTCCTAAATGTGAACATGACCTTCATTCTTTCCCAATGGCAAGTTATACATTTTTCATGTCATATGAAAGTGACTATAGAGATGAGTTTACCTTCCATTGATGGTCAGACTATCAGTCACCCGCGAGAAGAAAAATGTGTCGCCGTACAATCGATTGTGCATGAAATATTAATGCATTTTATAGAGAAATATGCGACCGGTATGTCATTCTTCTTGGACGTACAGGTGACCTTCGCTCACACGGTTTACGCATCGGAGAAAATTGCGACCAAGCATGCAGTAATTACTTCAAAGATCCATATTTAACACAATACCCGCATAACTGCACTTCAAGATAAATCCCCAGGCCATATTGTTGAATTTGTAATAGCTCGACGCGACACCTGCAGCATCACAGTCAGTCAATAAATACTTCAGCCTTTTTCATCAGTGAATAATTCTTCGCGGTATTAAGTGAAAGAATTATGTCGATATCGTTTTAATTGAATATAACGGGGGAGATTCTGTTATTCTATTTCACAACGGAATTATTTAAGTATTAATGGAATAATATACGGTTGCGCTTTACCCGCAAATCAGAAACGAAAGTTAAAAAACAAACAGGTTACTTATTATAATAATATGCAGTATATGATTATTACTTCATTTACACTAAAACTTATTACCAGTACTTTCATTAACACCACTGCGACATTTTTTATAATACAAAATAAAAGTTCGAACGTATCGAGTTAATGCAAACGTTGACTAAAAAATGCATGCTAATTTTACATACAGCTCAAGTTCCAAGCCAATCGGTAAATCAGTTTTCCAGTAGCGTCATTCTCAGTACGACATAGGTATTTAATTATTTACCAAAGCCGCGTACTTCCCCAATTCTTTAAATTTCGACGTAAGACTTTCAAAACATCGTCCAGAAACCTCGCTCTTGAAACAACCTCCTTTCATTTCCGACCCGACAGTGGGGCGATAATTCTCTCGAACAAGATTGAAGGAGTCAGGAACTTCGCCTTCCTTCTCATCGCCGACCTTTTCGGTTTCGCTATGAGAACTGTGCACCCCCTTAAAACGTTAGAAACCAGCACTGTATCAAAAAGGGCTGAGCCTCGCTTCGAGGGTTGCCGGTAACTCTACACAGATCAGATTATACGCGAAAACGGTGCGAGCAAACAGCATTGGTGGGGAAGTGGGACACTTGACCGTGGTGAATCGCGTCGTAGATGGCGCTTAATCTCGCGTGTAACACGGCAGGTCCGTGCGGGGCGCCCCGTAGCGTCAGCCAAATCCAATAAACCCCCGATAAGTGTGACACGATGCGTGGTATTCTTTTTTTCCTTCAGTCGCAGTTTCGATCCGGCCTCAGGGGGAGGGGGGGGGGGGCGCCAACCCCGAACGATCCTCCACGTACCAGGCGACCCGGTTCGCCGATCAAACGTTCTCTCCTCTGCGCGAAACAGTCATCCTGCACGTGGCCACTCGAACAATGCGGGAGGTGCACCCCGCTGCTAATAGTCGGGCATTAAATTTGTCCGGCGATATTGCTGAACGGGGTCGTCTCCCCCTTCGACTCGGTCTGAATGGGACGAGACGTCTGAAATATGCTTCCTCGCGCTTCACCCCCTAGCGGGGGTTACGTACACCCGGGCGAATAATGGACAGCGACGGGGACAGAAGTAGACGGAGAGGGATAGCGGATGGGTCTCTTGGGCGGGGGTTGCACGGTTTCTGGAGTTAGCCCTTTGGAAAGTCCTTTTAGAGGTGGATGCGCCTCGAGTGTGGCGTTTGCGGCTGTGCGACGAGCTTTGTAATAACTGGCGTAATTTTGTAGCTTGGTGGAGATGTGGTTCGATGAATTTTCTGCGGGGCTTGAATTATTAATAATGCTTTTGTTCGATTGGGCATGCAGGGTGAATGGTGGGGATTAAGAGTGTTCGCGCGGAAAGCAAGGGATGGAGTGTTGAATGAATGGAGAATTATCCTATGTCTCTTTTAAGATTGTATTTTAGGCTAGGATAAAGAGTGACCCAAGAAATAGCCCCTTTTTGGGTCCCACGATTTTGGAACTGAATTTTGTGCCAAATGATAGCTTATGCTGAGACATCAATCATGACAATTTTCAAGTTGAGGTGACTATTAGTTTTTATGTCACTCCGATAATTTAAACAATTATTTCCAGGGGTTTTGCTGACTGCTAATAACGAACTTGAACTTAGATTTTCAAAATTCACGAAAAAAATATCAAGAAATATAAATGTCTGTGTAGTAGGTGCGTTTTTAATATATCGTCCACAATGTTGAATTGGCCATTTGATTTTTTTTTCGTGTATTTTGAAAATCTAAGTTCAGTGACCCCAGAATTTACCGTTCGAATGTTTTTAGGCGACAGACAAACACAAACACTTTCTGGTTTATATGTATATTAAGATTCCCGTGGTATAGTGTAATCTGTGTAATACACAATATTATTAATGTTAAGGTATTTTTGTTCGACATATTTGATAGTGTAGGATATAGAGAAGCAAAATGGTAGAGATGTAATTACTATACTTGTAACTATAATAATATACAACCAAATCATGTTTCTCATTACGTAAGCAGACTAGAGCATAGGCAGAGGCTTTTATTATTACTACATAGAATATTCTTAGAACCCAATACCAGGTTATGTTTTTAAATAAATGAAAACTGAATGTAGGTCTTCCTCAAACCCTCATCGTTCAACGAAGCATAAACTATCAAACACACTTTACTAACCACAGTCTCGTGCGGATCGTTACAGCACAAAAATTCATATTCTCTAAACCTGAAAATTAATGGCCAGGTCTCAAAACCGTCATTCGAAGAAAGTCAACGACTATGTGAAATCACGAAACTCGCAAGAGGCATCATGATCATCAACCAGAACGGCCACGATCTCCATTCCCATCCGTGGCCAATTGAGATCAGTCACGGAACTCGATCTGTCACCGGAAGTGCCATGCTCCAGCCAGATTTTCCCGGTCAGACGCGAGAAAATTCCCGAGTGGAAGCCTTGGCCGTTCGTCTCTCCTTCGAGGCTCTGGCGGCGCGGCAAATTAAGCTTCCCAAAACACCGCGAAACTGTTAATTAAGACTCATTATGCGCGCGGCCGTCCGGGTTTGGGGTTGGAAGCGGCGAAAGGGTGGCGAACCGAGCTACCTACAGACAGAGAAAGGGAGAGGGAGCGACAGGGGGCCAGAAAGTGGAGAGATAGAGAGAGGAAGCGAGAGAGGGAATGAGAGAGAATTGGCGAAGAGGGAAGAAGTAGCCAGAGGAGATGGGAACGGAGTAGCTTGGTCGAGGCAGACCTGCAGGAGGGAGAGCAGGTCTGCGATAAACGCGCGGAAGAGGAGGTTGGCGAAGGTGGCGGTGGGAGGGAGGGAGGGGGATGGTTTAACCCGAGTAGGAACTTCTTAATACCGCGACTGCAGTCGGGTTCATTGTGGGATCAATACAGAGAGGACTGGGCGTAGGAGTGGCAAACGTCCTCTCATTGGACGTGCTGTTCCCGCGCGGTGATTGGCCGGCCGTGGTACTACCAGGAGGCGGTTCCTTTCGCGCTAGCCCCTCTTTTGGGGTGAACGAAAAGGGGGAGGCAGGCCCTGACCCCTCGCTAGGAAGGAGAGAACACGCGGCAAGCGAAAAAGACGGAGCGCCGCCGCGCGACCAGTTGGAAAAAGACGGCGGACCGGTCTACGGTGAGGGTGACACGAGGCCGGGGGGTTCAGTCTGTGTTTGCCCATCAGAGACACATCACCAGCCACGATACGGTCCGGTTACGTCTCGTTGCCGCGAGGGTAGCTCCCTGGAACCAGGTGTACACCGCCACGCTAGCTCTGATCGGCCTCTGGACACGTCGAGCCCTTGAACTTGGCTGTGCCCCCTGGATGCCACGATCGCGGGGGGATTTGGTCGGTGACGAGGATTGGCAGGCGGTGCCCCGACATCTCGCTCGAACGAGGACCGGAGATTTTTGGTGGTTTCAGGCGTAGGAAAGGTGTCCGAGGCTATCCTGGCCCGGTGTCTGCAGTGGTGACGCAGGTTTTAATTTGGTGTCTCGAGTTTTGGGGCTCGTTGTCGTAGAAGTTCAGTGATCTGTGGTTGGACTGTATCAAGGATTGTTTGTTTTGCGGAAGGAGGATTTGGATCGACAGTGATTATAGGAGAAAGCTATTTCGAGGAACTCGAGTGAATGTTTGGTAGTCCGAGGAACAACATCGAACGAGAGCCTAGTGAGAGCCTTCGTTTCTTGCTAGGGAGCAGCGTGTTTGGTCGAACAATTGATCGCAAGAAACTCGACTTCAGCTGTAGCTAATCCAAGCCCGTGTTGTGTTGTCATTTCCACCGCAGAAGGACTCGTAAACGTCTACGCTTCTCGGCGGAATCAGTGTTACACGTGACCGCCAGTTAGCCAGCTACACCATCAACCGCCCAATTACTCAGTGATCTCAAAAGTGTGCTCAGAAACCGTTGGTGAATCCCGCGTCCGCTATCAAGCCTGCTTCAAGCATCAAAGTGAATGACAACAACCGTGTTAACCATCAGCAAACCAAGCTCCAGCGGACGCTATAACAAACCGTGCCCCTGAGTCGTGCAAAAACCTCCAACAAACGATGTTGACAATGCGTCGAAAACTAGCGTAACGTAATCTAGAACATTCTGTGCGCGCAGATCTTCAAACGTCATCATCCCCGACGCAGCAGTGCCCACTACAAACGCGGGACGAAAGTTGACTATCGCTTGACTAGGTGTTTATGGGCGAATGGTACACAGTGAGGATGCTCTGCTCAGCGTGACGCGAGGTTTTTGAGATCGACGTAGCCGAGAGGCCTAAGTAGTGTTCGACGATCGCCCAAAGGACCGATCCAGCAAAGGGGCGAGTCAAGGTGAGACTAGAGGGGTAGGAGGCGAGTGGACAGAGTGGAAACAAGGGATAGTGTACGAACGGGTGGTGCGACGTTCGGGTACGCAAGTCGGCAGGCCGGCTCTGGGGTGCCGGGCCCGGGCGGGGTGATGAGCTGTTCCGAGGTGATGTATCAATATTATCCTTACCTCTATCAGAGGCCACCGCCGCCGCCGCACCCGACCCACTCTCATACGGCCCCGCACACCCATGCCCATGCGAATCCGCATGAGGCGCCTTTTCAATCCTTCTCAGCGGCCACGGCGACGCATCAGTACGAGAGGGTGAGTGCAAATTACTCTTCTTCTTACTTTGCGGGCGAGAGTGTTCCTTTGGTTTATCCAGAGCGGTGCGTTGTTCTCGCCGGGACGGGTGCTTCTTTGGCGAGTACAATGGGATGTGTAGCTCTCGCGAGTGGGGTGCTTATTGGCGTATACAGAGGGATATGGAGTACTCGCGAGCTGAGATAAAATTTGGCGTGTACAGAGGAATGTGTGCCTCTCGCAAGCTGAGATCAAATTTGGCGTGTACAGAGGGATGTGTACCTCGCGAAAGCTGAGACAAAATTTGGCGTATACAGAGGGATATGTAGTCGTCGCGAGTTGGGATAGTTGTTGGTGCATCCAGAGAGTTGGGATAGTCTTTGGTGCATCCAGAGAGATCGCGATGGTGGATATTTTTCGGCGTACACAGAGGAATGCATCGTTCTCTTGAAGGGGGAGTTTCTTTGCGCATCCAAGAGGATATGTAATTCTCGCGAGCAAAGATGTTCTTTGACACATCCAAAGTGATGCAGGGTATAGTGCAAGCAAAATTGAAAGAGTTGGACAACAGAAAAGTGAGAAAGCTATTTGGTGGGGTTGCGCGGACTTTAAACGACCGCTCTTCTCCTTCCTCGTAGCTTTTCCATGCATCCCAGTTCTTGCAAGGGGTATCTATGCATATAATCCTCGCGACAAGTGTTCTTTTTGGCACATGTAGAGAGAAGTATAGCTCCTTCAAGAAAAAAGGGACTAGCCACCTAAAAGTGAAACTTTGTCCTATTCCACGGAGTTCCGACCAGTTGAGGGGATAGTTGCCATAAACCATTGAGTGGCTCGTAGCAAGAGCCAAGTCACAAATTTCTTTTTTGCTGCTCTTACTGCTCCAATTTTGCTCACCATACTCTACATAGAGTTCTGTAACGGTGATAATACTGCTGGAAATGGGAGAGAGTACGAGGCTCTGCTGTTTTACTGTGTACACTAAAAATAGGTCTCTTTCTACTTTATTCAATTATATAGGGTGACCACTTGTTGGTACTGTGAATATGAGTGATTGTTAAAGAGAGATAAGTCGAAAGTACATGATAAAATGTTCGTAAACAAGGCTCTGCGCCTGGGAAACAGGAATTTGAAACTTCGTCAAGCTGACTTCGGAGATCCAAAAGTCTTCTTCATTTCTCTTTTTAAATTTCCTTGATGTCGGGTTAATACGGATTTATTTGAGATTATTTGTGCTCCACAATGAACTGTCTGGATTTCATTATAAATCATTGATGTAAAAACAGTTGATAATGGTACCTACATTGGTGTTTATATAACTATACTCTGTGAAATAAGTCCGTAGAAAAATGTACCATAGTAATTCTTAGCGCAGTACCTACACAACGTCTCGATGAACATTCGAAGTTTTCTTTTACAAAAACAAACACTTGTTTCATAGTCTCAACTTACTTCCCCATAAAAAATTACTTTCTTCTGAGTTGTATCGTCAATTACAGACCCGCCTGAACACATTTAAATCTTAAAATAACGTATCATAATACTCAACGCGTCGTGCCTGTGATATCTGTCAAGCCGGACTCCGTAAATTGATATTATCCGTCGGGAAAGATCGCCAACTGTTTTCCATCGCTACTCGAATTATACGTGTTGTATAAAAAAATTACTGATACACAACATGCAAGCAACACTGTCATAACATAACTCTGAAATAGTACATTCAACTAAAAACATTTACAATGCCATACTCTAGATATTTATGCCCAAAGTAACTTCCTACCTGTTACCCTTTTCCAAATCGTACTTTCTTACCGCAATATGTTGTCGATTAAAGAATCGATGCAATCCTTCACATCACAAATACAAGTGGATCTCAATTTCTCCATTATCTATGCATTATTCTCGTTACAACGAAACATAGACTCGACACTTTCGACATCTATCAAGACTTCAACAGTTTGAAATACTCCAACAGTATCCGAGATCTTGAAGATGTACCAAAACTTTACAAATTTGAGTCACCCTAGTAGTACTAGTAGTCTTCCAACTCGAGACCTTCGAGGAATATCAAGATTTGAAAATTTTAACCACTCCAGTAATATTCAAACCTAAGACCTTCTAGGCGTATCAAGATTTGGAAATTTTAATCACTCCAGTAATATGCAAACCTACGAGTTTCTAGGCATATCAAGGTTTTAATATTTTAATTACTCTAGTAGTACATATTCAGACTTAAGACCCTCCAGACATACGAAGCCTTCGAAAGTTTGTAATACTCTAAGCCACCAAACAAGCCACTCACTGAATAAACTGAAAATTTGTAGTGCAAAGCGGTGGAACGGCGAGAGCGGACGTGCGCGATCGTCGGGGATTTAGACGTCAACGGCTCGTCAGGATCCCGTTCCTGACACATTATTCATAACCTTACGTGCTGTCATACGGGACGTGTATCGCGCGGCTTGTCTCGTCCCGAGATTACAAGCTGGTCGCGTTTGAGCGCGCGCCGCCTCTAAAAGGACCACGACGGCCACCGTGCTGACTGACTCGACGAACCCGACATCAGACTTGAAATTCGACGGTTTTCGGGGATAACGAGATACAGTAGAACTCCATTTATCCGAGCATGCCGGGGGGGAACAAAACGTTTGGATGCTGTGCGCTCGTCATTTTGCTCTATCAATGATTCCTCGTTTGGATAATGCGAGCTGACTCTGAACGGAACCTGTTCGCGAAATTGGGGTCGAGAATATCGATTCGATTCGTGTAAATTGATGTTTCAAAGCGATTAAATTAGTAGCTGAGATTTCGGGGGAAAGAGTTGGAAGTTTGGGCAGTCGTCGTTTGTTTTGGTGATGTATTGTTTGAGTCGGTAGCATTTCGGTCATCATCTTTACCAACTTCGAGTAAATTAGAAAAAACTGTTTATAAAATTATTGTTTTGACTTAACATTGAAAAAAGAACAGTAGTTGAAAAATATATATTTTCACACAATAAGTAGTAGTTGTTGCTGCAATGTCCTCAATTGTGAAAATTCTTTTGTGATTTAAGCTTGGATTTGCGTAAGTAGGGTGGTGGTTTAAGTAATGAAGATTTAGTAGCAGGTTTGATACATAAATTGAGTAAAAGCTTGCACAGATGAGTGAAGTTTTCTGGGGATATTTGACAGCTTTTTGAAGACCCTGTTTTTTGTTACCATTGGTTGGATGTTAAAAAGAGTATTGGAAGTGGAAGAGAAACGTGGCATGAGAGATTTTGAGGTTGGTAGCCAGGCATTGATTCTTATCGATTATGCCTATCTGAATTAATTTCATATTGCAGTACACACGTTTGAAAATATATCATTTCTTATAAAGAATGATTACTCCATCTGATTGTCTTTTTTGGGGGAAAACTGTTGATCGCTGTTTTTAAAATTGTACACGTTGAAGTATTTTTAATTGGCATTTCATTATTGGCAGAGTTGCCTTCGTTTTGAAAGTAGGTTTTTACAGTATTTTCCTACATAAGGGCCAAAGGTAGTCTTGAGAATATCGTACCTGATACAAAAAATAATATACCGCAATTCGTACAGGTAGGTACTCTTAGCAGGATATTATATTATACAATAAGCTGAATGTCTCAATTTCTGCTCATGTCCCCATTTCTGCTCATTTCGTATTTTTCTAATTATTATATGCGTTACGTTTGTACTATAGTTGCAAGAAAATAATTCTAAATTATTTAAACACGACCTTGGGGCAATACATACATCGCTATTTTTAAGGGGAGAAATACGAACATTTAGAGCATTATATATTTAATTACAAATTACTAATAGTTAAAGATCTTGAAATATCTGTCTTAAATAGTATTTGAATTGGCTGATTCATTATTAAAGAATTAATCAATTACTCTGCAAATTTTCATCACAAACAAATTTTGTACACCTTCTTTATGATGTGTTACCTCTTAAATCAGCATAAATTGGGACATTCACCTTAAGTATAATAAACCATATGGAATAGAATTAGAAATAATAATAAGTAAACTTCTAGAAAGTAGGTACCACTGAAGACTGCAGGCAAAATAATGAAATATTTTACATATTAATATAGTTATATCTTTGTGCATAATTGTTATGTACCTACATAAAATCTTTAAGGAAAAAACAAATACTGTCGATGCTTTCCAGAAAATATGGAAGAATGGAAACGTCCACAGGATGGAAATCCCTCGGCGTGGAAACACGCCGACGCCAGTCAAAGTGCTAATCTCCCTAGATAACTCCCACTCACCCAAGAAACTATACTTTTACTTTATTCTACAACGTCAACTGATCGATCACTCAATACATGCATCAAATCAGTCGTCCCAAGAAACACGTGCCAATAGAATCTTAAAAAACGAGAATTTTTGGAACAAGCTTGTAAACACCGCCCGTAGACGAGGGTAAGTTTCCCAAGAATGTTGTCGCTGAGGCATTCTTTCATCGGTGGCCGTTCAGCAAAAGTGTTCTCATTACACGATGTTTACAAACAGTAGGATGGAGGCCCCGAGGTGTTTTACTTTACAGACAGTCCCTGAATTCCCGCTTTTGGCCGCGCGTCCTGAAATAGTTCCGCAGACAAGGGACCGAACGAGAGTTTCTGCGAGTTTCACCTCGGGTATCCTCTCCACATCATTTTAATATGTCTGCTGGCAGGTCAGCCGTGCTTTCTGCCCTCCCGTGAACTCATCCGTACACCATGGGGTGTCGAGTACCGTTTTTCTCGTTACTTGTACCCCGGCTACTTTCTTATTCTTTCCTTTTTCGTCACCGTCTTCGCTTCCCGCGTTTACCTTCGCAGTTTGCGGAACACTCGTGCCGTCTTTCGCGAGATTATTTTCGATGTCTTTGTCAAGATTCCGAAGCGTATCGAATTCTGTTAAGGCGTTTATCCTTTCTCTACGTTTTATGAATTTTAATCATTCATTCGAAGGTGGCTTCCGAGTAGGAATTCGAAAGCAGTAGATTCCCTGAATTTCCACTTCACTACAGATCCCATGCAATTTTCAACAGACCAAGTTTCTTCGATTTTATTGAAAAAGAAATCTACCCAACAAAGGAATTTTCTGAACTTCCACTGATCGACGCACGAAAGTCTGATAGACCCTTAAATTGGAACACTTGATAATTAAAAAAAAGTAGCGATTGTGCTAAATTTTTCATACTTCCAATCTCTTCTTTTGCCTATTCATTCGGGCATGAATTTAAAGGAAGCACATAGTCAGCTAATTCAATCTCTGTTCCCGCAAAAATTTTAAAATCCCTGAAAAGGACGAGATAGTGCACCGCAGTAGCCTACGAATTCATTCCACTCATCATTTGCTTAAACACTCCACACGTAATAGGCCTGTCGTCCCACGGAGCTGTTAATTTCTTCACAGATATCTCTTCCATCCGAGACAATAGGAATCCTCGCAGAGAATCGCAATAGGAGACCCTGCTATGTCTCTCATTCCACTGCACACTATTACCGCCTGGCCTTCAGCAAGCGCATTCGTACTTCCCTCTATTGACCACCTGACGAAAGTCGCGGAAACGTGAACGCGTAACGCGAGTGAAACTGAACGCGCAGGCACTCGTCGGAGGTGAACCGCGCACCGTCGAAGCCGATAGCTCGATGCAGCGATAAATAATAAGCAACTGCCATCGTTACTTACTTAGCCGACATTGAGAGGAATGTCGGGACGACGATGAGGTATATCACGCTGCTTACCTACTTAAACTGTTTATCATGCGGTAAATTATACGAGCTGGGAATATGCTAATGAGAGTCCCGGAGATCTAACTGCATCTAAACGACGTAGATCGCTGATACGGTGAGGACTAGTGAAGAGAAATTTCTGAACGCCGCCGCTGGGGCCCGACAGTAGTGGTAGTTGGACGTCCTCCAGAAAGAAGAGGCGCACCGCGTCCCGGCGACCGAGGGCACAAATCACTTTCGGTACTGCGCGCGCGGGCGCGTGAGAAAGCACCCTCCCTTGGGCGAGCATTCTTAATCCGTTTAGCGTTGGCCGCGCTATAATGTCGGTGGAGTTGTAAACATAGCGTGGGATGAAAAGGATGATAGAGTATCGGGGGTAACTTTTAGACGCCGTCACCGTCACGCGTCGCGAAACAAATTGAGTCTTGACCTGGATCAGAGTTTGCACGCAGGTTTCCTTGTAGTGGACACTTGGATTTTAGTTGACCAGCTGAAATGTTCGCTGGGTCTTGAGAAACAAATGTGGAAGAGAGGTGAATCTTGAAATGCTTTCTGTGCAGTGCATGTGTCGATTTGGACGCCGCTCGTCGCAGTTACCTGGCCTAATTATCCTGTATTAAATCTAGGTGGAGGTTCTAGATTTGGTGTACTTCTAACCTGTACTTAAATCTAGGTAGAAGTTCTAGATTTGGTGTACTTCTTAACCTGTACTTAAATCTAGGTGGAGGTTCTAGATTTGGTGTACTTCTTAACCTGTACTAAAATCTAGGTGGAGGTTCTAGATTTGGTGTACTTTTTAACCTGTACTAAAATCTAGGTGGAGGTTCTAGATTTGGTTGTTGATTCTAAGGAATGCGATGTATCCTGTCCTCTTCGAAAGACATAACGTCAGATTTCTAAAAGAGGCTTCATTGTGCGAGCTGAACACTGCGTCTCGAATGTTGTTGTTAATATTGAAAGTACAAATAACTGCTGCAGGGAGATATAAATGGCGCGTGTGTTTTACCTCGTGTACAACATTGAGAATATTTTTAGTATTTATTCACAGTACCTGCACCTATGCATGATTACGCTTTCGTTTTATATACATGTATAATGCGTATAGAAGAATTAGAAAATAGTGCACAAGTTTTACTATCAAATGGTGGATGATTCTAAACTCCTTCAGCATCTTCCCTGAAATTCTCTCCTCTCTGCATGAAAGCCATAAACTTATTAATTCCTCTAATCTCATTTTATTATTATACGGAAGTGGCGCACTCAGGATTTAATCTTGGAGGAGCCGAGTTGAAGGGATGGAAATATGTTAAACGCAAATTCAGTAAAATTCATTAGGTGATTACAAAATTTTATTTAAAGAATAAAATCCAGTTTTCTTTTCTTTTTACAAAGCCTCTTTTTAGGGGGTGTCGGGACCCCTTGACCCCTCCTCTGGGTGCGTCACTGCGGAAGGGTCCTTTCATACACAAAAGTTTACAAATAATAATTTAGTAGTAGAATAGTCAAGAGATAAGTAAGAAGTTATTCAGATTCTGTAGTAGTGATTATGACTCTTCGTGGTTGCAGGCTGAAGGGAGTAAGTGGAATTCCAAAAAAGTTGAGTGTGCTAAATAACAAAGATACTGGCTAATTGTAAGTTGCAAGTTGCAATAATAATATCTATCCACACAAAATTCTATCCATATTAACTACGTGACCCCCAATCCTGACCCCGCTACTCTGCTACACATGTCTCATGCTGCCACGTGTAACGATCACCCAACAACAGTAACAAAAAAAAAATTCTCTGCGAGATACCCACCGTCGAGGTTCAACTTGATTTTCGTGTCATCGACCCTGATCGATGCACACCCTGACAAAGTCACCTGTTCAGACAAGAAGAAGAACACCCCAAGGAGAGGAAATCGGTAAAATCATGTCGAGCTAGTCGCCCAGTGAGAAGAAGAAGAGATCGTCCCGGGGCCCTACGTAATAAAGCACGTACGCAGCTTCGTGGCGGCGTGAGAAAACGGCTCGGGCATTTTTAACGCGCTGGTGTAACCGTCGGGGCGTATAGAGGCAGTGCGTACACGGCAGAGAGGGAAGGTGGCCGCGGCAGGAAAAGAAAAACGAGGGAAGCAGGACGACGACGACGACGACGACGAGAGGGAAGAAGGAAAAGAAAGAGAGAAACGCGTTCGCGCGAGCGCGAGCGTATATTAGCCAAGCACGGCGAAAAACGCGAGGCTATTAATTCAGAGCCGGTGGACACCGGTCAGCGCCGGCAAAGGAACAAAATGAGCGCCCTTGGGTCAGGCCCTAAATAAAAGGAAGGAAGGAACGTTTAAATAAAAGTAAACTCGTGTCGCCGTGCTGCCCCGTCCGCCGCCGCGTCCTCAACTTCCCCGGCGAAAGGGGAGAGGCGTTTTGGGGGAAGAAAAGTTGCCCGTAGTTGAAGATCGCAGAACCCTCGCGAAACCTGTCCGTGCATCGAGATCTCGACCTTGCCAGCGCCCGCGATTCCCGCGAGCTTTAACGCTTCGCCTCCGTTATCTGACGATCGTCGAGAATGCGACCGACGGACGCGCGAGAGGGAACGGAGACGAGAGGCGTTTTTCGCCTCCTCCGGCCTAACGGTGCTTCAGACGCGATCTCTGCCTCGGGACGGAAGATTCTGGATAACCAGACTGCGTCGAATCGCGCGGGGTTGCTTTTCCTCGTGCGGTTCCTGGCGACGAGGAACTTCTGCTCTTGTTTCGTTCATAGGGTAGGGGGTAGCTCTGACGCGCTCTTATTGCTATGCAGTAACATTGATCGTGGCTGAACGCTTCATTCGTGGCACATGTGCAGTGATGGGTGGACGCATATCTGTGAAGATGGCACCTCTTTTTGGGGTATTGCTAGCTTTCGATTGAATATGAAGGGTGGTGATGTATTTAAAGATGAAAAAACTGTATATTACTGTAGGATTCTTTTGTAATAAGCTAACTCACAGGGATCGCAGATAAAGAATAAGTTTATTAATATGATGGAAAAAAAAATAGAATAAAGAAAAGTATGCACAATAGTTCATGCTTCGGAGGCTTCCGATCGACGACTGCCTACGCCACCGTCGACGCCGATCGCCCCTTGTCGCCGTTACGATCTTTTTTCTTTCAGCATTCGGGCTTCTCGCGACTCATTCATCCCAATCGCTCGATCCTTCATTACTGTATATTATTATCTACAGCAGAATTTGGATGCTTCCAAATTCCCAACAGTGTTTTTCTCTGAAAATTATTTCATTTCGAGTGATCGTTAATGTTCACAATTTTCCTTCGGTACTTCCCTACTTCACTTCGCATCTAAATTCCCTATTTCAGCGTTTTTTGGGGGGGATTAATAAAATCATAGTTCTAACTTCACTTTTCCGCTCCAGTCACATCGCCTGATTCCTCCAAATTAAAGCCTCGTTTCGCCTCGGCACAATTTTATCGCCGCGATGCCCTTAATCAGCCCTATTAATATTTGCGTAGCAAGCCTCGCGGCAGCGTAAATCAGTGGCGACACGCGATTAAAATCCCACTCGGGGGCGCGTTATTTTTCACGCGCGTGTCCCCCCGGCCGCGCCGTTTAAATCGCCGCGGGAGAAATACGAGGGACGGAAGCCCGTCGATAGATCATCGTGGGGTAATGGCACCGCGGACTCCCGCGTTATTCGATCTTAATCATTTTTATCGCGTGATGGGACTCCCGCGCCTTCCACGACCACCTCGGGGACCCTGGTCCGCCTGCTCAGGTGGTTGCCCGCTTAACGCTTCGCCGTTCGTTATCTTACCATCGCCAGCGACGAGAACGCTAAATGCCGATAGCAGCGGGGCTCCTGGGGTTCGCTCGCGTCGGCGAACACCGAGATCCGCATGTAAAACAACCGATTCGTAATATTTAGCGGGGACGGATCGTTAATTCTTCGCGTCCGCGCGGCGCGCGAACCTGCGCGGGAACAAAGGCCACGCGGTAGGATTTGATTTAACGTTCTGGTCGGCGGTACCGCCGAGCTTCACCTGGGCGACTCGATGAATCGAACGTAGATAACAGGGTTTTTCTTCTGACCATGTTATTGGCCGCGAAATATCAACTACTTTTCGCATTCAACCCTTCTCTTTGTCTCTAGTTCACGAAAAATTGTGCTAAATAGGCTTTCCAAGCTCAAATTCCAAGGTACTTTGCACTCTTTGAATATGAATGTTAGAGAGTTGTCAGTTGAGGGTTCCTTGTGAGAGGAAGGTTTCTAGATTTAATTGTAGTACTCGTTAGTAGGGGAAACCGGGGTAAAATGAGCTTCCTCAATTTGTTCTTTAAAAATAGAATATATTTACAAATTTTTGCGATTTAATAAATGTATGTAATATAATAATGATAATTATGCACATTCAGATATCAAAAATGTAAATTTATTTAAATACTTAGAAATTAATTTTTAGAGACTTTCGACTGGTTTTCTATTCAATTTAGCTTTTTGGATAAATGAGTCATAAATGTGTTATTTTAACTCAAATTTTTTTCTACGTGTTTAAAACAACCTTGTAAACATACATGTACACGCGCTTAAGAAAACATTATTCCCAACATTATTAAATAACTAATTTTCGTCCGAGTACATATTCGGGGGTAAAGTGACCGGGGTAAACTGATTGTGAGCTGCAAAGAACAGACGAGCAAGTGATGTGCGCAATATCCTAACCTGTCAGCTGACTAGAAAACCACGCGGCGTGGTTGAACAGAAACTAACCTCAAGAAAATGAAAAATCTGCCACAGTTTTTGACAACCACGGTGCAAAAAAGCCACAACCTGCCATGTTACACGCGTCATCCCAGCGCAAGCGGTTATTAACTACCTATATCCTTAATTAAAGTTCTTACTTTATTTCAGCTCACTTTATCCCATACATGCTGTAATGTTTAAACTATATTATAAATCTGTTTCCCCACATTTTTATTGAAAGGAAAAAATTTTATTCTACTTCAAACTTTTTTAGGCTCACTGTACCCTGGTCTCCCCTACTCAGGTAGTACTCATTAAACTCAGTAAAGTAAGTTTACTAAGCATGCGCCTGAAAATCAACCCTTTCAGAGTTGCAAAGCTTCCTTCTTTATTAATCGCAAATCTGTGGACACTTTCGACTTCCGCGAAATCACTCAATCGTACTCAAAGGACATCAATTAATCCAGAACTGAGAAGAAGTACCTAATTCCAGAACATAAACACATTCCCATGATCCCTTCAAAACTTCGAACGTATCCTCGCGCTCCCAGGAAACGTTGAAAGTGGACAAAAATTGACAGACTCCCAGGAACACATCCAAAATTCCTCGCTAATGGATCTGCGCTAATTAGGACCCTTTCATCGATGAACAATAACGACGTCGCGCGTTGCTCTTTGCGACGTTTCAAGTGGACCGCGTCGAACCACAAAAATGGCAGCTCGGCGTCGATACTGGCCCCCGTACCTGAAGAAACGGCGTCCCGGTAACGACAGCGCTAATGAAGGATAGCTAGGTTCTTGCCTCTGCTCGGGAGCGGAGGGATCTGCACCTGTCTTCTCTCTTTGTACACGAGGTCTCGCGTCCCGATCAAACGGGCCCCAGCGTAACCTCCACCCTCGATTTCTTGTTGACTAATTTCTTGCCGGCCCTTCCACACGCTCGCAGGAATTTATATGCGCGAAACGCCCACGTGAAACGCCAATAAACGCCCGCGAGCCTTTGGGGGACATCGTTCCGTCTTAACGGACCAGACTCCAAGCGTGTCCCCCTTTTATGACTTTATTGCGCGAACGCCCGACCAGATTTTATATGAACTGTTGTCCTCGTTAGGAATGCTAGTCAAGGACCGTGTCGTTGTTGGGTCTGGCAGATTTTATTGGGCCTCGTTTAGCGTCTGGGTTAGCGCGTCGTGTGTGACCAGCGCCCGGCTGATGACCGTAGTTTCCATCGTGGTTCTGAGCAGGAGGCCTCAAAATGCGTGGTGCGATTCGAAAGTGGGCGATATTTCGTGAATAAAATATGATGGGGTAAAGATGTGGAATAATTTTTTTCGGAAAATTATATCTTTCCCAGATGGGAGTTTTGGAGAGTATGTAGTGTATGTATTATATATGTATGTGTGTTTGGCTGATAAATACCTCAAAATTTTCAACTGTGAGTAGTGTTCCTTCTCAAGAATTCTTTCTCGAGAAATTTTAAGATTTGCTTATTTCTGATTTCTCGAGAAATACTGTCAAGGAAATCGCGAAAGTATAAACACATCTACAATTTACAATAAGTCTTATTAGTAGCATTAGAACCTATATGAATTACAACAGAAAATCTCAGTAGAGAAGATTCGACATTATTTACTGGTGAAGGTGCTCTTAAATTCTTATTTAACAATTTAGAAAAATTGTATACCTACTGAATTAAGTAATGAGTTTCTTGTGGCTGTGAAAGAAAAAATATCGAAAAGAAGAGACAAAATTATTGTATCCCTTACAAAATTTTTGCACATGTAATCCAGAATCTCTTCAAAAAGATTCAACAGACGCGTTTTTGTCATTTAATATCTAAGACAGCTATGTATAAAACGGCAAAACAAATTCTAAGTAGCTAGACTTTTTGGAAAATATAACAGTAACAGGAAATACTGAAAAACTTACGGATCCTCAAAATGAAGAATTACCATTAAGAAAACAATTAGAGTTAGCAATCGCAGAGAGCCTCCAAGAATTTAGTATCAACCAAGAAAAATATAAATTCCGGACTTTAACATAGAAATTTCATATTTTTCAGTCCGCTGGAAGAGGAACAATCAATTTACCATAACTTTTGCGTGTGCTACATATGATGAACCCAACATCCAATCAAAACGAAAGATATTTTTCCACAGCTACAAATTTTATCACAAGAAAAAGAAAAGAAATAGAATGTTTCGCTTTGCACAAATTTTGTATTAAATAAAAATCAATTATATTTAATATCTGTCTTATCATTTATACAAGTTTTGTGCGAATTGGACAAAAATGAATAATTAGTTAAAGTTTTCTTGTGTTTGATAAATCAACATTATTCCAAAAATATAAATTTTGTAATATTCGTTTTCAATTTCTCGAGAATTCTCGAGAATTCTCAAGAAGTATGATCTAATTTCTTATTTTTCGAGAAAGAGAAAAGATCGAGAACTCAGGAACACTAACTGTGAGCAAGCTCAAGTCTGCAAAGTGTGCGCATGCGTTTACTGATTTTAACGTACCCACTCTGAGAAATTACAATCCCGCGTTTGATAAAATCGATCTTTTTACCAGGCAGTCGTGGGAAACTCGTGTACACTTACGTTCTTCTGTGGAAACGAAGAGAAAGAAAGCATGTTGTAAACATTGCTCGATACATGTACCGATATAGAAGAAACGGAAGGGGATTTTTGACATTAATCTCAGTCACCCTAAAAACACATAAGAAATCACAAGCTTTGACGCGTTAAAGAGCGCGGCATTACTTCCGGTTCCCCCGTTCAGATTCATTAATCAAACGGAGTCTGGAGAAGCTGGCAATGTATTTTTAGAGGAATCCTCCTGGTGTAAAATTTAATGAGCGATCGAATGAGTATCATTTCCCATATAATTGGGCAGCTCGAAACTGGCGAGGACTGTGCGTATATGCGCGATTGACCGTGCCTTTAATAATTAACGGGCGACAGTTAATTGCTGGTAGAACTGGCGGTGTACGCTCAAGATGGTGGCCAGCTGATTAGAATTTATCGAAGAAGCGAACCGTAAAGATGTATCTCTCTGGGAGATCTGCTCTCTTGACTAGTAAAATTTAAGGGAACTTGGTAATTAATACAAACAGCAACCTTGCCCTCTCCATTTAATAATTTAGTAAGCATATTACAGTTTATTAATTTCTGACCGTACGCGCATTGTACTGTAATGACGATACTGTAGAACGATTAGCGAGAAAGTTACTATGTATCACTTAAGAATTATTAGTTAAATTAATAGTCGGAATAGGATTCGAGTTAAATGAATGTTTGTAATATTATTATGCTTTACCTGTGCTTAAATGCACGTTAACTTACAAGAAAATTAGTTTGCAAATTTTTGGAAACTCAAACTCATTCAGTTGAAAATGTGAATGTGAGTTACTAAGGTTGTTATTTTGCCCAGCATTCTCAGCTTAAAACTCAATACTTTAGTTGCTTGAAATTTCAAGTACGGCCACAGCAAACGTACCCTAAAATTTAATAAATCATTGTCGAATTATTCCTACACGATTAAGGGTAAAAGCCACAGTTTCCTTCTGACTTTCACAAAGTTCCTGGAATGCTTCTTATCTACTTTCAATTTCACACTCCAACAACCGCAAAAAGGGGACAAGTCTAACGTACTCCCAGAAGCATCGCCCTAAAAAAGAACTCCACTCGTTCCTCTCATTAACGCAAAACCAAAGACGAACGCCCCGCTGCCATAACACTTGATCTCCACTCCCTGCTCCATAAACCTAATAACCCTGTCACTTCTAACCAAAAACGTCCCCTCATCTAAAATCACATATCCTGAACCTACGAAATTAAATCAACCCCTTATGCCGACAACACACGTCACAAATTGATGGTAAGGGATGAAATTTGCTGGGCTTGACTTCAACGTAACATTATTGCTTGTAAAACAACATGCCGAAGTTCGAACCAGTTCGAACGACGAATGCAGAGAGGAGAAGGGAAATCACGCATAATGACAACAGCTTAAAGCATCTTGGGCGCTGAATTCAATTCTGGTATCATGCTCCAACACATACAACGCACTGCACTATTTGCTTGCCCCCTATAACCTCAAGTTGCAAGGATTCACGAGTGGACTCGTCACCATCCAGCAGGTCAACCGAACGACCGAGTGCAATCGCTATCTGTCCAGCAATCGTTGCCCCGATACTGCAATAAGACGAAAAGAAGATGCAGGGCAGCTGCTGACAGAGCTGGGTAGATCGCGTCACGGTGTGCGCAGCACGGCTGCACGATCGGGCCCCACCGAAGAGGTGGGGCCGTAAAAGCGCATTTTTCTCGGGTATCTGGCCGATTAATGAACCGATGTCGTCGCGGGGACCACCCCGAAGGGAACACGTACGGTACGTGCAGCACCCCTCGCGATAGACCGACGAGAGGAGCAGTCGTCCTGACTATAATACCTAAACTATAACCAGCTCCCGTCCGTCCTTCTAGCAGCAGGTCTCAAACGGGCCGCGCCTTTACCTGACCAAGTTTTACGATCGTCGCGCCGAGGTGGCGATGTGTCCTCCCGTTATCGTCCAGGCGGGATCTGGCCAGGCTAAAGCAGCCTTTTGCCACGGCCGTTTTCGTTATTTCTTTTTCCCTTCCGCCTGGTCTTGTTGCTCCCGTTGTCCTCCTCGCTTCTTCCTCCGCGGAGGAACAGCCGCGTCTCGGAGTCTGTGGGAAACAGAGAGGTCCTCTGGGCCCGTCTCGACTGCTCCAACAGGCGACGACCTCGTTTGCCAATTTCATCCCGATCCCCCAGCCGCTCGACGATCTATCTGGGACACTGGGGCGTTTGTCGATCCCTGGCACCGGCGATTCGGCTCGATTTGTCGGTTTTGGGACCGACACGGTGGAAATGAGATCTCTGCGGACGTCGGGGTGAGGGGTGGGTGATGATGGATCCGCTTTGGGCGCATGGTGATTGATTCGGTTCGGGAATCGATGCTTGAAGGACTTTAGCAACATTGGTGGAGGGAAGGTTGATAGGTGTGGGTTAAGAAAATTGGTAGAATTTGAATGCGAGGGGTCGTATGTATAGGGCATCTATTTTTGTCAACTTAACTGTGAGGAATCGTTAGAGCGTTGGTATTAAATAGTGGTTAATCGTTCATTTGAATGCCACTGCAGATACATGTACCTGAGCGTAGGTGTAGCCTGGTTGGTGTTGGTTAGCTATTCAGAGTGGTGTATGTGTGAAGATGAATTTTGTGTTGGACGAACAGGTGTGAGCGTACATTAGTTCAACGTAATCCATAAGGTGGAATGATATCGATTGCCTAACGATAATTCATTGCAGTAGGAAGGTTTAAATTGCGCATCTACCTTATCTTTTGGATAGCATTTGAAGTATTTTTAGTATTTCAAAATTATGCTCTTTTTTGCATGTACTATCATAGTATACTCGACTTGTCTTACATCGGCATATATTATTTAATTTAGAACGACAGTTACTGTATATCACTAAAAATACACCTTAACAGTCAAACCTAATTGAAGGAACTTCAAATTGTGTACCACTGCGTAACACTATGCAAGAATTATTACAAAATAAATTTTACCGTCAAACGACTGATGATATTAAAGTGTATCCTCCCTACGATTAAGACACACGTTATCGCATAAAATTAA
Source organism: Andrena cerasifolii (assembly GCF_050908995.1). Lineage (NCBI taxonomy): Eukaryota > Metazoa > Arthropoda > Insecta > Hymenoptera > Andrenidae > Andrena > Andrena cerasifolii. Next base: position 20,168,192 of record NC_135119.1, on the reverse strand, counting down.
TTCTTGCCAACCCTGCGTTTCTTTAGTAATTAGTTCAATATTCCAGAAATCCTATAGACTTCACTGACATCATTCCCCAAGCTCCCATTCAGATTTCAACTCCTTTGATCGCTGAAACGGCGTGTTTCGCGGCCGGAGTTTCACACAGGAAGCCTGCAATTTAAAAGTTGCGCATACTCCTTGATATTTCTCTATATTCTAACCATTTTTTGCCCCAGTTCCTCCTATTCTTTTGATCGCCCAGATTAGTGTGGTAATTCGCGGAGGGAACGCGCGTGTTCCTCGCCGTCGGCTTTTCATTTTCTTTGTAACGTGGCTTCCACGCTGGTCCCTCTCCGCCTTTATTCCACCTTCTGCCTTCTTGATTGTCGGATAAATCGCTGCGTTGAACGGGTGGATACGCGCGGAGAAAACACGTACTTTAATGTACCGCTGAGTTTCAGTTTTATTTATAACACCGTTTCTTTTGCCATTTCTCGTGTGTTCCCTTCCTCTTGGCCGTTTTTTACAATAAAAAAAAAAAGGAACGAATGTAAACGTGGGAGGGGGACGATCACGTGGCGCGTCTGAGGTCGCGCGGCTCTGCGGAGGAAGAAGTTCCACCGACGACCTCGTCTTCTTCGGTCCCATAATTCACTTCTTCACGAAAACATTGAAATTTAAAATAGATTAAGCGTCGCGAGAGAAATTGGGAGTTATCGAGTTCCCTGGGAATCAAAACTCGAGTGCGTGAGATCACGGTTGCTTGATTTGTTGGGTGTCTCCTCATCAGCGGCACTAGGCAGGTTCTTTTACAAATCTCTTAAGTTTGATTTGAATATTCGAGAAACAATTATTACGTATGTTTTAACCACAGATTAGGAATTCGTTGTGTATGTTGCTGACTCTATCATGAATGTCAAATTCGCTTAGGCAGGTTCACTACTGTTTGGATTATAAGTTAGATTGAGTAGCTTTAATTAGATGGCTGTCAATAGACGTTTAACTAGCAGATAGTAAACAGCAATTTATACTGAGATTATGCAAAGTTCCATTCCACTCGTAACAGCTATTATTATCGTTTACTGTCATACTATGCGAATCTTCCTGAATATCGCCGTGCTGTTCTTGATGACTATCGAAATTTTGTTATGTTAGATTTAATTGAAAATTAAAGATTAGGTAATTATTTTGAACTAAATTATATTAAGATTTAATTGGAGTTTTGAAAATTAAATAATTTTATCTTAAATTTAGAAAATTAAAGATTAGGTAATTATTTTGATGTAAATTATATTAAGATTTAATTGGAAATTTGAAAATTAAATCATTTCATGTTAAATTTAAAATTAAATAATTTTATCTTAAATTTAGAAAATTAAAGATTAGGTAATTATTTTGATGTAAATTATATTAAGATTTAATTGGAAATTTGAAAATTAAATCGTTTCATGTTAAATTTAAAATTAAATAATTTTATTTTAAATTTAAAATTAAATAATTTTATTTTAAATTTAGTAAATTAAAGATTAGGTAATTATTTTGACGTAAATTATATTAAGATTTAATTGGAGTTTTGAAAATTAAAAATTTAATCTTGAATTTAGAAAATAAAAGATTAGGTAACTATTTTGACGTAAATTATATTAAGATTTAATTGGAGTTTTGAAAATTAAAAATTTAATCTTAAATTTAGAAAATTAAAGATTAGGTAATTATTTTCATGTAAATTATATTAAGATTTAATTAGAGATTTAAAAATTAAATAAGTTTCTGTTAAATTTAACCAAATTTTTCTTTCCCTTGCAATAAACAAGACTTTAGAACAAAAAGTAATAACCCCAAATTTACTCACCTAAATAATCTCCGTATGGAGTTCTAAGTTTCCCCACAACAGTATCTTTGCTTCAACACCCGACTTCCTCCACTGGAGCAAACGATGCATTTCTTCTTGCCCCGTGGGCAACCGACACATTATTCCCACTCTGTGTACATCCATTCTCTATCTATCAAAGCCAGCTTCCGCGAAGGTCGAATTCCTTCACTTTGTTACACTCCGCAACGAAACCAGCACATAACATCAATCCAACCACCGATACACCCAGCAGCCATACCATAATCATGCCCGAGGGGGACGTATTCGCACACCCAAAGAGTGGTGAATAACCGTGGAAATAATTCATGATGGACACGAAGTGACCGGGGGAGCAGTCCTCCTTCCTCCATCTCGCGGCTGTCTCATTCAGCAGGGCGAACGCGGTTTCGATTTCAGCTGCTGGCTTCATTCAGACTCGTTCCTAGCATCGTTAAGTAACACGTATCGGGCAACTTTTACCATTCGCCCCGTGGTACCCGGCATTCCTCTCGTTCCTCCGTGTCGAACGTCGCTGGGGCTCGGCGGGGGAAAAAAGAAGCGGCGGACGAGGGAAAAAAAAAAAAGAAGAGAGCAGCGGGTTCCACGGAAACGCGGACGATATGAGGGTCGGTGGTTCGCGACGAAGGGAGGGCTACCACGTGACAGGGAGCGAGGGCCCCTGCCTCGGTGCGCGAGAGGAGAGCTCACGAAACGGCGAAATCCCGTGGCTAGAAAGTGCGCGCACCGTACACGCGGCGTTTTAGCGTATAAATTATAACGGCAGTCGTGGTTTTTGCGGCGTCACATGTTCGGACTTTTTTTTTCCACGCCGGCTTTCCTAGCTTCCTACATAAATTAAACGGCGGAGAAGCTTTTCTACCCGCGGGTAGGCAGACGCGGAGGTTCAGGGCTTTAAAAGCCTCTGCTCTCTCTGGCCAGAGGGAGACGGGCGGAGGGACAGGGAGGGAGGGAGGGTTGCGCGTAAAATTATGTAGCGCGCATGCGCTCACGTGCTCGTCGATATTACACACCCGGTCCACCATGTGTGCGCGGCTCTGGTACAAAGCGGACAGAGAGCGTAATTACGCTTAATATGCAGGTATTGCCTGGCGCGGCAGCCGAGAAAAGTTCCTTAATGAATTCGCGGTAACGGCCGCGCTGAAATTTCATAGTTGCCGCGCTGCACGACCTGTCCCGTGCGTAAAATCGCGCCGCCGGCGCACGGGGTCCTCCGTTGGGCCCGCAGGGAACGACGGTTATTGCCAGGCCGCGTGATCCCGCGAGGAGTGCTGCTCTCACTGTGCTTTCATTTTAATTTGTGCCCGAAGGTTTTATTGCTGGACGCGGGGCGTTCATTTTTGTATACCGTGGGCGTGCGAGGTGGACTTTGTAGAGGAAGGTCGAAGAGGTTCTGGGAGTGGCGTTAAGGTGGATGTTTGGAGTGTTTGAGAAGGGGGGTGTTAAAGGTTAGGGTTTGGGAAATTTGAGGGTGTCAGAGTAACGTTTGGGGAATTATATACTGGGTGTTCGGAAATAGGAAATAGCGCTAAGTTTTGAATAATATTTTGGAAGAGTATGTAGCGACATTAACTGTTAATTTGTTGCAAATTGCAGTATCAGATGTTGAGTAACAAGCAGTGTGGTTAGAAAAATTGATACCTGGAAAGACTAAGTGTTCGGGAAGAGAATTGTGAAGGATAAGGCTCGCAAAGTAGGTACACTGGACGATTAAGGGTAATAATTTGAAAGTATAGTAGATGTTCGAGTATAATGATATTTAGGATCGATGCTTGAGAGTTGTCAAGCGGACCAACCTCTTCACGATGCTCCTCTAAGTTTGGTCAGAGTGATTCACGTCTGGCTTTTTCTTCCTCTCGCGATTCCATTGAAAGGGGAATAATTGAGGGATGAGGCACCGGGGCGACTCATTTAGATCAGTGAGCAATCTGTCAGAGGTTTAATTAACCACGATGAACCACTTTTAATCTCTCAGAACCTCATCCATATTAGTAATAAATCGATGCGCGGAAACAATTTTTACAACCATGAGCTCACGCTCTATTTCCATCCAGATTAGTCACAACACGTGCCATTTTTACACCTTCGTCGTTCGATTCCTCTTATCTTCCAATCTACGTTTTGGGATTAACCCTTAACTGGTATACTGTTTTTGGCAAACGTTTTTGAACAAAAAATATTTCGTTCTTAGGTAATGTATAAAATAATAGAAACCTAGAAAGTTAAACTATTATTATAAAATTAATTAGAAAAACAGTTTACAAGCTTAGACAACCAAAAATTTTGCAGCGAACTTTGCGTGCCTGGGGTCATGAGCGACCCCAAGATACCAGTTAAGGGTTAATTAACAAATGTTAAAAAAAAAACATTCCACGATCGTGGACAGTAGCTATTTGCATTCTCGATCATCCAACCGATCATCGCGAACAAGCCTCAGCGTGTACCCACCCACAATCTCGGAATGTTAATTACCCGACAGCGTCTTATTGAAAGGATCATTTTGCAATCTGGTTTTTCCAGCGAAAGTGGGACGACGCGGAACGGAATGATTGATTTTCGCGTAAATCGACGCGCTGCCGGTGCTTTTAAAACGGTCTCGGCTCTGGATCTGGGACCGAGCTGCTCGCCGAGGCATTCCAGACGCGTCGTATTAGCAAAGATCGATTACGGCTAGTAATTTGTTGTTCTCGCTTCGTCGGAATAAATTTCTACGGACTAGTTTCTCGGAGCCCGCGCTGCGTTTCCTATAAGGCGCACCACCGCGCGAAACTCTGTTGCGCAATCGATTGGGGAACGCGCTGGAAAACCGCGGTCGGATCCGCGAGCAGGTTTCTTCTTTTGTCTTTCTTTCATTCCCACCTTCTGCTGCTCCTTCTTCGTCGCCCTCCCCCTACCCCCCACCCACCCGCCCTAGTGCCACTGCTCCCCTTAATGAAAAGTGGTTTCTTGGGATGCGCGTAGCTGACGGACGTGTGCGCGACTTGGAGACTGAAATCCGTGAGAGCTGAACTCTCCCTTGGACCACCTATCGAGAGGCGGGCGCGCGAGTCGCTCGAGCGTGGATTACGATTTCGACTGTCGGGGAACAGGTCGACGCCGCTAACGGGTCGGGCGCGCTTAAAGCGTGTATACTGGTTTTAATCGCGATTTAACAAGAGTAGAGTTTCTGCGATTCCTGTAATTTCCCCCGGGCTGGAATTCGTTCCCGCTGGAAGGCTCCCAGCCAGGCACCGCCGGTGCTTGGTACCATGGCGCGTTAATTATGGGTGTATTAAAATTGTTTACCCTCCGGGTGTGTAATTGACTCATTAATAGATAGAGGCAATTGACGTGGAACGCGAAATAGTGTAATAGGGGTAGGACGGGAGAATTTGTGTCGCGCGACGATTGGGAAAGTGGAGGTGCGCTGTAGACAGACGGGTTTGCTAGCAATTGGGAAATAGCGAGGACGACGCCTAGGCTTTGGTGCAAACACTTCCGCAAGGAAATTATGAGTTTTCATATTATTCTGAATATTTGTAAAACCGTAAAAGATATTGAAAAAAAGTTCAATTCAAAGTTTTAATTACGATATTCTACAATATATAAATTTTTAAAAAAATAATGTTTTTCGATAATTCTTTATCCCCACTTTATAGAACATGAAAAGCCATAGAACTTTGACTTTAGCTTCTTTTTGATATCTTTTATAGTTTCGTAGATATTCACGATAATCTGAAAATTCACAATTTTTCGAATCGGTGTTTTCACCCTTAGGACCGTTTTATTGCTGAATTAAAAAATAGTTGTGTTGTTAGCATCACTCGAGCTACATTTCTCCAAAGTTGCAGATTTTTTTGAATTTTCGAGTTGTCGAACTTGCTTTTTAGTGAAAAGTGCAAACATATTGTTTCATCATTAATATTTTGCGCCAGGTAGTGTAGAATAATGATTCATTTAATTTAATATTAACTACAGGTACAGGTATAATTTCGTTGTTTTTATTGTATTAGAGAAATCTAAACTAAGTATTCCCCCACTCAGTGACAAAAAGTACAAATGGAGTTCTCCAAGAAAAAATTCATAGGAAAATTATAAGCCTTGTCCTCTACGAAACCATGCATATTTCCAAATTTCTAATTACAAAACATCCGCAATTTCAGAGGATGTAAAAATAATGGCAGCGGTCAGTAGTGTCAATACAAGCTTTACTATTACAGCCATGTACGCAATAATACATTTTCCTTTTAGTTTCCTTTGGTGGAAACTTAACTCTCGATGAGTCTTCCATTTTTTCTTGTTAAATATCCAACGTATCAAAAGGATTTAATGACAATTATATTACATGCGACACCTAACCTATATAACTGCTTTTAATTTTCGCCACCAGATTGCGCAGCGGCAACGAGAAGTAAATCTGAAATAGGAAACTGTTTAACAAAGCAACAGAATATTAGTTCCCATAGGGTAAATGTCCCAATTACTACCAGCGTCCCTATTACTGCCACTTCATTTATTTTACTTAATAAACAAAAACCGTATAAAGAATGGTGTAAAAAAGAATTTATCATAAAATTGTGACTATTCTTCTTATTATTATAGTACATTCTTTATACGTCTATTCTTTATACCTTACGCTTTTTTGTTTTAAATAAATAAAGTGGCAGTAATAGGGACACTGACAGTAAATGGGACATCTACCCTATACAGATATCTTTCTAACACACTATAGCAGCTGTCGAATATTTTGACCATTTTATGCGTAACTTCGCTACTTCTTTCACACTGATATTTCTAAAATTCTCATTTTTATTAATGCTAACACTGGTCTTTCGAGCCGTATTCCCGAAGCGCGTTCGTGCAACGCACACCGCGCTCTACGCCACTGCGCAGCCGTGACCATAAAACGCGGCGAAAGAAGCGGTACATTTAAACGCTGCGTCGTATCGGGAGTTCCCATAGGCACGCACGATGCGCTACGTCTTTACTTAACCCCTTGACCACGCGATCAACAGCATTTTTCCGAGGCAGCCAAGCATAGGAAGTCCCTGTTCTTGCCGCGGCCTCTGAGGCGGCAGCTGACTCAGCTTCCGACGTTGAAACGTTCAGCGAGCCTCGCGGCGCTTTCGTGCCGACGTCGCCGCGGTGCACGTGCCCGGCCGACGGAAAAACGAATTAATTACGACGAATTCGCGGGAATCCGCGTGCCGCGCAACATGCGCGGTTTACGCCGTCCGCCGCGCGGCTTCTCATCCCCGTGGGGCGTGTCCGCGCAACTGGGCCCGGGCAGTTTCAATTATTTTTTATCTGCCGCCCGTCGATGCGGGAGCAAAGGAGTCGACAGTAAAGATCGAGGTCCCTCCGCCGAACGACGTCGCCGTCGATGCGTATTTCAGCGTTTAACGCAGTTCTCGGGCGAGTAACTGTAATTGGAAAAGATTCTCGCGGAATTAAGGGCTCCCGAACGAAATGCCGGATACTCGCCGAGTAGGTGCATCGGCTCGCGGGCTTTAGTGGAATTTTTTCGGGCTACCTGGCTGAGTTAGTTCGCGGCCGTCGTGGATAATGGGAGGAATTAATTGAAATTGAAAAGCGGAGCATGACTTAGCAGAGCATGCGGCTTTTAAGCTCTTCGGCTCGCGATCCTCGGGAGATTCTTTAAGGGGTCGTGCTCAGTCAGGAGGCCGAAAAAAGGGTGGTCTTTGGAAATTTTTTACTCAAAAGCTATAACACATTTCTCAAAAAATCTTTTTTCCTTTTAAGGGATGCATCTAGTAGCGTGCATCGTAATTTTTTTATTTAAAAATATTTATCAATAACTAAGTTATTGTCCATCACTCGAAGGTTCTCTAAAAAAAGGCTTCTGCGGTGACCACTGCTGCTCAAAAGTCGATCATCTAAAAAATTCAAAAGAATTTACTTATTATATTATATTATCTAGTATTTGAGCGAAGGATTTTTTTATCCGATGCTTAGTTTTCTTTTAATTGAAAATCAGACACGATTTATGATAACAATTTTAAACTTTTACTTTAAACATCAGCCATTTTTTCCCAAATCAATATTTCGAAAAATCCTTCGTTCAAATAGTAGATAATATAATATAATAAGTAAATTCTTTTGAATTTTTTATTTTAGATGATCGACTTTCGAGCCGCAGTGGTCACCGCAGAATCCTTTTTTTTTAGAGAACCTTCGAGTGATGGACAATAACTTAGTTATTGATAAATATTTTTAAATAACAAAAATACGACGCACGGAACTAGATGCAATCATTAAAAGGAAAAAAGATTTTTTGAGAAATGTGTTATAGCTTTGGAGTAAAAAATTTCCAAAGACCACCCTTTTTTCGGCCTCCTGACTGAGCATGACCCCTTAAAGTCCTTGCATGGTGGTTTTGGTGTTGATGTAGCGCAAAGGTGCTGGAAGTGGTAGCCGATGATTTATTTCGCTATGGGGAGGTTTTACGTAGGGATTGAAGTAATCGAAGGGATTACTGCTATTAGCATAACAAGTTGGGAGAAATATACGTTCAGAATTACTGTATAGTTGTACCGTATAAATTATTAACTCTTCGGAAGAACTGCTGTTTACTGTATGTCGTCAGCAGTTGAAGAAATACCTGGACTTACAAAAATTCTCACAAATTTGAATTCTAAATCTGAAGTTAAAATCAATCTCTTAATCTCTCTCGCGATAACTCAACAAAATCACGAACTCATGCATACCTACTAAGGCTAACAGACAATGTGTTTTAAACTAATATTCCAATATTAATCATCATTTCCTTACACTCTCCAGTAGCGTAGGATTACTTTAACCTCCCTTCCATTTAATTAATCTAGGTTCCTCAAGCAGTATCTTCGTAGAAGCAAATTGGAGTGAATATTCACAGCATCTCCATCTCTGGTTTCTCTAAAAATAATCGTTTTCCGCAAAACATTGCGTCAGACTTCGATCCTAACACTATTCGGCCGCCGTTCGATCCTCAGCAGCGTGTTGCTGCCTCGAAATCATCCCAGCGGCCTTTGGGGAATCGGATCAGGTTTTACCTCGCTCGTCCGATCGGTTTTTGCTTGATGAGCAACGGATTGTCCACACGGTGTCTTTGCCTGGCACCCGATGCGCACGGCTGCCACTTTGTGCCCGCCACACAACCGTTGATCACGGCCGGGTCACGTATGAATTTTTTCGCGGGAACCGGTAAAGCGGGTTCACCTCGATTTCGCGAACGTTTCGGTGAAAGTCTCGTTGCTCACTTTTTCGCGACCGTCGTGTGTGATCGTTAACGAGACGACACTGGGATTCTTTCAGCAGACACGATTATCTCGCGTCATAGAGATAGGGGGGTGAACTGACGAAGGGATTTGCAATGCACTGTGTTTGTGTTGTTCTGTGTTTTCTGAAGGAAAAATTGGCGGGTGTAAACAAAATCTTTTGGTCACTTCAGAGACGTCGGATGTTATTGTGTTGCGGCGGGTAGTACGGGGTGTCACAGTGTTGATGGTACAACCGAGGAGGGGGTGATTCTACATGGAGAAATAAGTCGCAAATATAGGATAAATTTTTTTTTCATTTGAGGATTTGTTTTCGAGAAAATCGATTTGGAATATTCTTCGAGTAGCTATGTATGCACTTAACACGTGCACTTAACGATTCCTTATCAATATTATGTGCTATTATCTATCCATGTCTGCTTAGAGTGGGTTTATAAATGGAAACAACATATAAAGCCTCAAAAAATAAAGCTTCACGTGAAAAAAATTTATTCTATATTTTCGACTTATTTTTTCATTGAGAATCACTCCCTCCTCGTTTGTACCATCAATACTGGGACATCTCAGATGTAAGGGGTAAACGATTCTAGTATTTTTTCTAGTTTCTATTTGTAGTGTTTGAGGTCGATTAGTTTGGTTTGTAGGGAGTAATATGGGAACAGTAGAAGAACAGTAATAAAACTGTATTTCTCATGTAAGTGGGCCTACTTTTATGCAGGAATTGCAATATAGATAAGCAGAGTTTGGATGTGATACTGGGAAAAATGATTTAAATTTCGATCTGCTTGATACTTGAAAGACGACTGTAGTTTTATTCATTAACTATTCGAGGAGTGAGAAAAGCTGAGTTCATGTTTTAATATACCTACCTATTGCAATATTTCGTTCATGTTCAATTAGCAGTTTATTATTAACCCAAGCCATTTAAAAATTGAAGATTTATTACCCAAATTTTATTTTAGCCCTCTCTAGTATTCTCTATTATTTTCTTATCACACTTATTGGCGCATTATCAGTTCACACAGCTTCTTATACGCGAAGCAATAAAACGAGTGTATTAACGTAGTGAATATGCTTTATCGATTCTTATGCCTTTTAGCTAGAAAAAATTCGATTAATTAACCGGACTATCCCATTGCAATATGCGACGGTCGGTTGATCACCTGTTCCTTTTTCTGGCTCTCTACCGATCATCCTTCAAGCGGATACGTATCTCTAATTAAACGACTTTAATTAAATGGAAAGTGTTTTTGACTTCTTGGCTTCTGTTTTAAATTTATTCTCGCTGGCTTCCAATAATACGCACAACGAAGAAAATCATCGTGCACTTCTCATTGTATCGCTTTATGTAACCTTGAGTTTATTAGGCCGTGCACATTTGATCGGCAGCACCTGCAGCTCTGTAAATTTCTTTTATTATGCGATGGACGTTCATTTAAGTTCAACTGGCATACCGCTCCTGGCAAATCAATTATGTGTAATTAATGATACCTAGATCCATGAATCATTATGTCATACTTAATTTTCAAGATAATATCTTTATTTAGAGTAAGGAAAAGTATTGGAAAATATTCATAGTCCAAGGAAAAAAATATACTTGTAATTCAATATTAATTCAATCTCTATTTACTTCCATTCAAATATAAATTTTCGAAGTAAGCTAAGATAAACTTGCAAGAGTGATTAATAACAAAAATACCATAATTTCACTGAAATTTCTTAGAACAGGGTAGTGGTACCAACAAGACGAGCAGGAATCTATCATTAAACTTATTCAGTCTTAAATTCTCTTCGACTACCACTCTACATTACGATTACTATTTAAAATGAAAGCTGAAATTAAGAATAGAAGCAGAAGAGGTCGCTCGATGAAAAGTATATAGTCTGGCACGTCAGAGAATTCGCTGCGATTCTTCTGGGCGTGCCGTGCGCAAACTGCCCGCGACATCTTTATTCGTCCACTATGTCCAAGGAACTGTCTACACGTCTATTTGCAACAATCTAGTGCCACAAATCACAATTAACCTTATGCGTCCTCGCTCGGATTCGAATTCTTCCTTACTCCAACGCGGGGTATATTTAAACACAATTACGGGGCCGCGGGCTGTCTCTATCCACCCAAATCGTGAGCTTCTATCAAGAAAGATTAACGGCCTCGGGTACTGGGAAGCTGAGGGGCACGTGATCCGAGCTGGGACGCTGGTAAAAGTTAATGGGTTCTTGTAAACAGTACGTCACGGCCACGATTCCATCGATGCTTTAGCGATCTATCTATCAGGTCTATGGGAAAGTTCTGTCGTCCTCCTCGCTCGCTCTTCACGGCGTTGCGACGTGAATAAATAATGGGATTAACGGACGCTGCAATGTTCATTGTCATGAACGAATGTCTGCTGATTTTTAGGCAGTTCGTCGGATGGTATTTACATAAATAACTGTGTTTTTTTTCAGCAAACATATTTGAAGATTGTGCTTGGGACTTCTCAAGTATCTGTTGAATTTGGTAGGCTATATAGAATCTCTGTAATGATTGGATTAGGTGGTAATCTGACAGTGTCAGCAGAGGAAAATGTGGTGTATATTTAAGTACTCCGTAAATTAAATTAAGGAGCTTCTTTGAGTCACGGCTGCTGCAGGTGATCTGTTTAAGCGTGTAATTGATTTATTTTTAAGAGCAATGCTTGATTTGTCCAATTCTTGATAATACCTTTCAATATTAACTAAGCTTTCTCTAGTTTATCGCACACAAAGGACAGCTTTCGGTGAAGGGAGGCTGGAAGAAGCCTGATTCAGTCCATTAAATTCTTGAATCAGTTCATGAAGATGCCAAGGGTTATACTTTAAACCAAGTTTCAGGCGTTTAAATTGATCCAGGAGTGTTGTACTTGATAGTAGTAGGTAGTACTAGATCTCCCAAAGCCTGGGGTTTGTCCTCAGTCGAGCTTAGCAACTTTGGGAAGCCTGAGCTAACTCCGCAGCTCTGAGATCCTGCAAGACACTCAACTGGGACCAACCCTATAAGTTGCGGAATTCCCAGACATCTTAAAATTTCGTCAGTACATACTATATGGATAGGAATGGAAAACACGGCCAGTCGAACTCTCAGCAATTACTTCAATGATAATGGTACCTATCATTAAAAAGTTAAAAACACTTAGCGCTTCGCAACCTCCAAGCAGACGACTTCCAGTCCACGCATCTTATCTAACACTTTAATCGCACACTGTTAAAGTGAACACCGTACACAAATTAACTCTCCAAGGTCCAGCTAAAAAGGACAACAAATGAGGCACGGAATAGTGAATAAGTCGACCCAAAGCTAGCCAAGAAATCAATACAAGATTATCATTAGCTAAATCCCTCTCGATAACAATAGATTTCCACGAACTCGTCGAGCAAAGTCTCCACTTAACGAAGCCATCGATCTTCATCCTCCCATAGACGACAGGAAGTCGTCAACTGTATAGCATCGATGCCTCGAGTGGCCGCGCTAATGGAACCGAACCGATCAGGAACGGAAGGCGAACAGAAACGGAAGTCTCCCGGGATCTGTCGACGATATATAAACGATCGCAAGATTTCCAGGGCCTCCGTCGGTTTTTGCTGCTCGTAACTACTGCAAGTTTGTCGACGGACGTGTCCATCTGTCCATACGAATCTACAATTCAATGACTGTGCCTGGCGAAGGAACGCGTCCGTGGTTTGTCACGAAGGACAGTTAGACGGCGTATAAAGAGCCCTACGCGGCGGTTTCATCACCGCCACTTCCTTCTTCATCCTCTTCTTCTGGCTCTTCGTTTTCGCCCGGCCCTTCCTTCCTTCCTTCCCTCACCTCTACGCGGCGCTGCTGCTTGCGTAACCCAAATATTATTCCATTGGCCGACCGGCTGGATGGACGTGCCCGCGGAATTTCACCCTCGGACAAACGCTCGTCCATCTGGTCGGCGATTTGCAATTCCGAGCGAGCCGTTCTCTCGATATCCGAGAATTTTTTTCGCCCCCACTTTCCGCTGCTTCCCTCGCGCCACCACTTGAACCTGACGGCGAGGCCTCGGTGGCACCGTCCTGGCCAAATTTTGGCTACCTGGATAGTAATTCGTGGTTGATAGAATTGCCATTCAGCTTCGTTATCAAACCTTTAGCTACGAAGGATGGGTACAGACGGTGGGAGCGCTATTGTCGATTGTATTTTGTGGTTCTTCTATTTTTATTCTCACTGTATAGCAATTTAACACCGAGGAACGATGAAACATCAATTTCCACTTTAATCTACGTGTTGATAGTTTTATTTAATATAACGTTCTTTCATCACATAAATTATGAGACGTAACAAGAGCATACCCGGTTTCGAAAGGGGAAGAAAATGCTGAGGGATGATGATCGTCTAAATGGAATTGTGAAAGCAGTCGGACGCCGGTGCCAAGAGATCTTGCCGCGGATCGGCACCTGAGATCCTTGTGACGCGAGGGAACAATGCGAGTCGTCGAGGGGCTCCTCGTCCATTGTAGACGGAGGAAGGCTCCCGGAAGTGTGGCGAGATCGAATCGATAGCGAGTAACCTGTTGCCCAGCGGAGGACAAAAGAGAATCGTTCAGCTCCGAGAGGGGGGAAAAAGTAGAGTCAGTGGGTATCAGGATCAGGAAGCTGAGGGAACCTCGATCAACCTTCGCCGCTTGAGAGCACGATCTAGGACGATCTCAATGCTATAGATCGCTCCAATGCCGAGCACCACTGGGTGCCAGCCTTGAATGGGGAATCACGATGAAAAATGCACTAGTAACTGAAGGATGCGGTGCTTTTGTGCTAATTTCGCAGTTCTCAGAGGAAAGACGTTTAATCTTTGCTAAAACTGTTTGTTGCGTTTTTGCGCCTCATGGAACAAGTTTAAGCGATGACAAATTCATTATAGATTTGAAGGACGAAGATTCTGATGGGGGTCCAAAAAGGATGGAAGCATCAACCTTGGTCTGATTTAGGTGTTATTGTTGAAGTGTTTAGATTTTTTGACTTAATTAAAAACGAGGCATCCGCGCAGTTTTTAGCGATCAAACTCTCACAGCCTATTAGTAGGAGGAGCTAGCAATGCTCGCGGATGTCTCGAAACGATGGCAGGAAAGCGCGGAGAGGCAAATCGCTGACAATGCTTGATTAATTAGCCAAAACAGCATGGCGACAAATTTTTGGCCTGGCACGCGATGAATCGGTCGCTCGCCAAATTCCTCTCGTGTTTCCGCTGCCGTTCGCTCCCGAAATTTACTGACGGCGCGATATGAGCCAGAAAATCGTTAGCGAAAGAACGATGGTCCTTGCTGTCGGCGATTGTATTGGCTAAAAATCTCTATTACGCGAGCGTGTACAAAAGAATTCCATGCAATGGGGACGTAACGTACAATGGGCGTTGCGAAAAATGCTGGTATTGTGGAAATTCGATGAATTTGAGGGATCGTGAGTTCCATTTTGTTGTTACGCATTCTCCTTTAGCTGTATTTCGTTAATTTAACACGATACGGGGGGATATTCTAACGTGTCGATGCGCAAAAAATTGTAAAACAATATGCCTAAATTAGAAAATGCTTAATTATTCAAATATTTGAGTTTGGAATTTCATAAAGGGAGATCGTGATGCGAATGAGCTCTTTTAAATGGAATCGAGCTTAAGTTCCAGGCACCGAGGAGTATTGGGAAACCTAGAATTTCGACACGCCAACTAGTGGCAGAAAATTGAACTACTGAGAGTAGGTCGAAATCCGTCGCAGTCCATATGATTATCAGTGTTTATATAGATATGTTGTGAAAAACGAGGGTTTTTAATTTTTTTTTTAACACTATGTTTTTACTGATTCGATTAATAAATACTTATTCGGAATGTTTGGTGGGATCCGGACCTACTTTCAGTAGTTTGCAAACTTACCACCACAGCGCTGAAATCTAAGCCACGTCTCCACTAGGTTTCCCAATAAGCATATTCTAGAATCTAGCGAATGAACCACTAATAATCAACCATTTTAATATAAAACTATTTTCAAACATGAAAATTTGTACACGTCGCGTGCTTTGCTTGGAGTTAAGTAAAACTTGCTAAATATTATAATATAAGCAGGTTTCGTAATATTGGCACAGCTTGGGTTATACACATGGTAGTTCCAGTAAGGACCTAATTCTGGAAAATTAGTGCTTTGGACTTTTCTTAATAAAAATATAATATCTTTCAAATATAACACCTTCGTGATTTCTGATTATAATCATACTGGGATACACGCATTAAAATTAAAGTAAAATTGACGAACGTACTAGATCACGTAGGGTTGAATTAATGATTACTAATTTTATGAACGAAATCAATCGTGTCGTGCTCCCGTTGTATCCTAATTAATTAGAAATCGTTCCACGGATACCTATCTTGAATCTGATCTGAGATCGACACTGAGTCGGGATCTCTTTGAGACGTCAGCTGTGCCAGACGTCAGGACCAGTTTCGCTGGACGTGCCTTTGCCTACCAGTCCAAATAATATACCTCTGTGAAGCACGTGTCACTGTGTGACACCGGGCAGGTGGTTAACGAAGTTAATAAAATTAAGCTGATCGCTTCTTCTTCTTTCTCCGACTCTGAAACTGAAAGTGTTCCTGGCTGTTTCTTGAAAAAGCTTCAGTTTGCTGTGCTTCAAAAGTTCCTGAAGGGATAAATTCCTTTTATTATCCTTGTACAATTAGCAATACAATCTATAATTGTAAGTTTCTGAAGTGGTAGTGAATTGGTCAATGCCACTGAGGTAACCCATAGGTGTTTTATATTATACGAATTTATATCTTCACAAATTACATATGGCAGGAGCTGATAAAGTATTGCAAACAGTATCTTCATATTAAGTAACTGTTGCATAAATTTAAATGGAAGGGAAGGGCCCAATTAGCCAAACATGTTACATGATCCGCAAATTCTTATCTATTGATTGTAATGTATTTTAGTTTCTTTATACCATTCGATAGGTACTTCTACATTCTACCGCGGATTTCCGTTCCTTTCAAATTAACGAAAGAGTAGTTACGTGCTGAATCATGCGGAATATCGTTATAAGAAATTACGACATACTATATAGATTCCAACATGATAACGTTCAAAGGATATGAATTTACTTCGAATACCTATTCCCAACGATTTCCTTTAAATCCTGCTCATTACTAACTTATCATAAGAAAACGAATCCCCTTTCTCTCCCCTTCGATTCAGTTCCCTTCAACCACCATCGACGAAGACACAACACCGAAACGATATAATTAAGCACACAGATAAAAATCTGCAAAATTGCAGCAAAGTATCGTAAGGAATTTCATAATGTGACGATCAAATCTCCACCTCTCCCCTCGCAAACAATATAAATGGAATTCTGAAATTACACCTAACCCAGCTACCTAACGAACTCGTACCTACGAACAGTTATCCAATTTGTCATAATTCCCGCGAGATAGAACCGCTTTTCAAAGAAGGAGCTCTGACGCCATTTCAGAAGAACCAACGCGTCCCGTTTCTTTTTTTAACCTAACTCAGACCTAACCAGCTGATAACTACAAACAGTTACACATTCCCTTCCCCTTTCGACCCACTTCATCAGTTCCCTTCGATTCTCGCGAGCGCGGCCCCAAAAGGAGCCGGTGCCGCAAAAACCATTCCGCCCGAGAGATTCCACGAGACGATCATATACGTCGGCCCGCATAGACCGCGCCACCCTTAATTCCACGCCGCGATGAGAGCGAAAAAGCCGCGGCGGCGCGTATAACGAGGACGTCGAAACAATCTACCCGCGCAAAAAGAGAAGAAAAGAAGAAGAGCAACGCGTTGAGGGGAGGTGGCGAGGGGGAGGGGCCCGAGGGGGAGGGGGAGCCAATTAATTGCGCGCGAGAGATGCACTTCACGGCCGGGAGGATTATTTACGACTCAGCTCGGTTTCCATGGCCGTTTTCCGCGGTCGCGGCCCGATCGTCCACCGGCCGACTAAACGCGACTAATTCCTCATCGATATCGAAAGAACGAAGCCCCGGGTATGCGCGGTAAGTGGCGAATTAATAAACGCCGTGCCGAGCCGCAGCAGGCCTCGAACTCGGACTTCTGCGGTAGCACACGATAAGCCTCCATTACTGAAATACCGGCTGTTTAACCCTGCGGAACTCACGGTCCCAGCAATTCCTTGGGACTCCCTCTGCTTACCCCCCTCCCCAAACCGTCTACGCTCCCCCACCGCCGCCGCTTCAGGCCCCCCCGCTCCCCTCCTTTGCACGCCGCACGGTCCCCGGCGTATCCCTCGTATCCGCGGTTTTATCTATTTCTCTTGTAAACGAACGAAGCGTCTCCTCCGCGGCGGTAGCCTCGGGCTACCTGGCATCCGATTAATTAATGGCACCGCGGAAAAGTTGGGAAAGTTATTAACCCTTCGCTCGGTATCTACCCGCGACTACCAGATTGCGACGCGTTCGCGAACCAGCCGGGCATTCTTTTTCCTGCCTTTTCCATGATTTATTCCTGGCTACGCTCCGCGGCTACGCGGCCTGGTCCCGAGGAATTCGCCGCAAAAATACTTGCCGCGAGTTTTTTCCCCCCGCCGCGTAACCCTTTCCGAGGCTTCTTTTCCCGCTCGCGCCGCGCCGCAGTCCCTTTATCTTCCACGCGGATTGGACACCGCGCGTCTAGCATCGCCGCGGTTCCTGCTTCCTGCGCGGAATTCTTGCCAGGGGTCTGATTCTTCTTCCATTGGACGTTTTCTCGGTTTCGCGACGGGGCTCGACGCGTCGGTTGGGCAATTTCTGTTTGGATCTTGTTTCTGACTGCTGGAGGATCGAGGTATCTTTTCGGGGATGGTGCATATTGTTTCGTTTCTATTAATCCTTCGTGGTTGTATGTCCAGAGTGGCTGAATAGACATTTTTAACCGACTTCAAAAAGGAGGAGGTTATATATTCGATACGTTTGTATTTTTTTTTATGTTTGTCCCCGCATAACTCCTCAGCATATGCACCGATTTTGATGATTTTTTTTTTCGAAAGAGAGCGTAGCCCCACCGAGAGGTGGTCCCATCCTGCACTGCATCAACATTGCCTCAATATTTTGCCAGTTCTGGTTAATAACAAAGACTATTGTCACCTAATTATTATTATTTTATGTACGTACGCGCATATCTCCTCAGAATGTTGTGTCAACATATATAAAACTAAAAAGTTAAAAATAAAAAAATTAAAAAAAAAATTAAAACCGACTTGAAAATAATAAAAATACACTAAAAAGTAAGAAAAAAATTTTTCCCTTAATTAATCTACGACTCTCATATTTTTTAAGTCGGCGTCTCATCATTTGCACTGTGTAAATCTGGTGTCGACTTAAAAAATATGAGATTCGTAGATTAAATTAGGGAAAAATTTATTTTTTACTCTTTAGTGCATTTTTATTATTTTGAAGCCGGTTTTAATTTTTTTTAATTTTTTTTATCGTAGGAAGCATTGCGTCGAGAATGGACAACGATTATATTCCAGTGAGCACTATTTGTAGAATGGACAAGTATGTTAGTCCAGTGCAGAGTTTTAGAACAGAAAATTATTCGACGTCGAATAAAATTAAAATTAAAGTTAAAGTTGCAGTTAAAGTAAAGGTTGAAAAATTTATTCGACGCCGAAGTTGAAACGCTCGACGAATAAAAAAATTAGCTTCATTCCTCGAATAAATTCTCGTCGAATAAAAAATCAACTTTAATCGTCGAATAATTTTTTTTAACTTTTATTCGATATCCGAAATTTTGATTTAAATAGAAATTTTGCCCATCTATGCTCCACTGAGTATCTACTATATCCAAAGCTTTTAAACATCGTGTTTATGTTCTACGAACATCACTACGCTTTTATTCTCCTGAAATATCTTGTAATTTCAATGTTTTTAGTACTTTGAAAGGTGCCATTTTTCACAAATATACGCTGTTTTAAATATTGAAGCTCTCTATATAAATCTAAATCGAGTACAAATGGTCTGAAAGCATTCACAGAGGCCGGAAATGATCATTAATGAAATAATTGCATCGACTTCTTAAATACAGTTCAGGAAGAAACCAAGTTCCTGATATCGAACATTTATCATATTGTTTCTGCCGCGCAGACTACACTTAATTAAGCACTGTCCTCCCATAAACGAAACTTGAAAGATTGTTCATCATGGGACTCCATGAACGAATATACCCCACTGCGTTAAAATTCTTTTCATACGTTCCACGCCCACAATGAACTCACGTACAGTTCCATCACTGTCAGCTGAAACGTTAACCTGAAACTTTTACTCTCTGCGCATAATTGCCAATAAAGTAAGGAAAATGTGTCGTTTTAAAAACTGGGAAAAATTAACATTATTTAATTCGAACAGTTGACAGTTACAATGACAGCATAAACAATCTTTGTAAACGGGAAACGTACAAGAGACTGTGTGAAGCTGTTTGCATAACAAGTGAAAGGCTACATGTACATTGGACAATTTATTTCTCCTCGACCATTTAGCACATATTATAAATTCATTAATTAATTCGTGGGTAATGATATGATACTAATATTATAGTGTCTTAGTTGTCCAGTGAGATACTGAGAAATGGCGAACTCTGCTGAAAAATTTCCTTCATTCCTATATGTAGATATAGCACACACTTTTTTCTAGATCTTCATACTCAACCACCCCATTACCCCTCAGCAACTGCAACTTCTGGTACCCCATGTTCTAAATCCTCAAGTTCAACAATCACATCCTCCTATCTGAGCCAATTTAAATAGCACCTCCAAATTCCAACCCTCCAATTTTATCAACAGGGAAACGTTCCCAACCCGAAAATTCTGCTATTAATGAAACTCCGCGTGAATGATTTTTTTTGCGGCAATTCACTTCGACGGGGTGAAATCAGGTCTTAAAGTCATCGCTGTTTTTTTTTAATATAACTTTATAACGGTGCGAAACAGAGCAAAATTTTAATTATGAGAACCGTTCAGCCATGCTCTATTACACTATCCTCCAAAAACTAAATTCATTAAAAATACGAGAAAACGCGAAAACTTTGGGGGATGATTCCAAAGTTCCCCCACAGAAAGAAACAATTGCTCCTTTCAAGCTTCATTGAAATCAGAATTGTAGGTTTGGGAACGTTTCCTTGCAAGTCAACATTAAGCAGAGATGGGAAAAACTTTTATTTAAATAAAATTTTGTATAAAGTATAAAAGTTAAAAAAATCGTCATTCTTTCGTTAACCCGAGTTAAGTTTATTCCACACATGACGAATAATTTTTTTTTAACTTTCATTCGTTATTCGAAATTTTATTTAAACAAAAATTTTGCCCATCTCTGACATTAACAACCCCAACATCACCACAGCAGACTGCATCCAGCTTCTCATTTCATCCCTGCTAAACAACGCTCCGCAATCGGACGATCAATATCGTCTCAAAACGATCCACCCCCTGGAAGCAAATTTTTACCCCGTAGCTCCTAGAATGCCGCCCCTGGTTACGCCATTGACTCTCCCTGTGGCGGTTGCATCGGCATGCACACGCGTGCAAGCACGGCTGACTGCAGCGTGTAGGCTGTCCGGCAGGTATGATTTGTCGCATCGCCGACCAGCTGCTGCCCTCGTGTTCTCCCTGACTTTCCGAAGAAACCCATTTAGCCTCGCAAAAATATGTCTATCGGAGAGGCCAGGGTCCGTTGCTCGCGCGCCGCGCAACGCGCGCACGTTCCCTTCCCTGCCGGCACAGCAGAAGGATGATCCGCATTTTATGCGCGTCCCGCGTTTTTACCGCCCCCTGATATATGCGCGCACGTAATGGATTGATAGGGGATCCATTGGTCCCGACGGAATCGCGTCCGCGGTTATGGAAATTCGACAGGCGAGGTCGATCGTCACGGATGCATCGCGTTTCGTTCGTCTCAACGTGGACGCATCTTCTTTCTGGCCTTCTTTTAGGTGGAGATTTGGTGACTGATCGCGGGGGCCCCCGCCGATCATGCTGGGAGGGAGCTGAGTTTTTGGGAAATGGAAAGGTCGTGGTGTTTGAGGTGGAGCTGGAGCGAATAATCGAATAATCTAAGTATTCGAATATCCGAGAATTCGAGTAATTTCTTCGAATATTCGAATATTGAAAAACTTTGGGAAACAAATAATTGTAAAGGCTAATATGAAAAGAATTTCACGATACAGTGTGAAAAATTATTTCATGTTCATATTACTATTCGGTATAATCCGAATATTCGAATAATTCCTAATTATTCGAATGTTCGAAGAAATTATTGGAATATTCGAATATTCCTAATTATTCGAATATTCGAAGATATTATTGGAATACTCGAATACTCCTAATTATTTGAATATTCGAAGATATTATTGGAATATTCGAATACTCGTAATTATCCGAGTATTTGAATACTCCTGATTATTCGAATATTCGAAGAAATTATTCGTATTCGAATATTTACAATTCTAAGTACTTTGAGGGATTGGAGAACGAGTTGATTGAGTTCTCAGAGTGGATGATGGGTCTTTCGAACGAGGTTCCAGGATGTGTTTTGTTTCTTGTATTTAGAGGAATAGTGTTTAAATTATAAAAAATAAAACCGTTTAAAAAACTATTCGACCGAGCCACATGTTTGTATAATTGTGGCTTTTTTATGTACATGTAACTTCTTCAGGTGTTTTTGATAATTAACCCCTCCAGCCATTTTGTCTAATGCATCTACAAAGTAGAATTCTTAAGGAAACGAAACTACTTAGCACATTTCAATACCTCTACTAAGTAACAGAATCACTTTTCGAAGCAGGATCATATCATTTTAAACGAACCAGCTTATTCTATTCTACCAAGCATTTCCAGAACTAAGATTCTTAAATTCCCTAAAAACGAAAAACGATGGAACAAATACTCTATCGTTTTCCCAAAGCATTTATTCTTCTGCTGAAACTGACAGTTTGTACTCCACTTGTGCTGAGCTAGGTCAAGCATTTCCCCTGGCAAATTGACTGCGTGTGAAATAGTCAGTCAGCGTATTTACAATCGGAGTGAGAGAAGAAAGTTTTGGAAATGAAGTTTCCTCGAAGTGCACCAAGAATAACGGCATTCCCGATCGTCGTTTTCATCGATGCCCGTCCGGTTTAACCCAGACTCATCGCTCCCGCGGTGACAGCTGATCCTCCGAAAGTGATTTATGCCGACATGACTACTTACCGGTTAACTTATGGTGTTTACCAATTCAATTAGAGGTACAACCGGCCGCTCTCTTAGGACGAGATACATTTGTTTCAGCATTAATTTACCGAAACGCCCCGCTGTCATAACAAAACTATAATAAACCGTCGGCTGGTTGGCGGAGCGCCAGGGGACGCGACTGGTTTTTGGGCTCCATAAAATCCATCGAAACGTTTCGCCTCTGTGTCATTGTTTTCGTCGGCCACAATCGGGTTACACTCCTTCAAATCCCGATGCCCCGATAAATCTGTACGCGGATAATGCAGCTTGTTAATTCTCATGCGGCTGAATTTTGTTTCCACGTTTGGCACCTGTTTTACAGAACTGCAGCTGGAATTTTCAACGCAGACTTGCGGGGTTAGCCATGAGGGTTGGCAGGGGAATTATAAAAAACGATTGTAAACGATGGTTGCTTAAGTAAGTCATGGTAGCATGTACTTACAAGCGATGGTTCGTTGTGTTATTTAGAGGAAACAACTGTGCAATGGAGTGCTGTCGATGAGGATGACGAGGAGAGTGGTGCGGGTAAAGGATAAATTTTTAAAGGTGTTTTAGAACATAGCATTGTGCTTGCCGGTTACTTAATTGTAGAAAGGGACAGCCCAAGGGCAGCTACTTGTAGAATGTAGATTTGGTAGAATAGGAAAAGGAAAACGAAAAGAGAGGCAACTGTTGTTTTACATTTACTGATATATATATATATATATATATATATATATATATATATATATATATATATATATATATATATATATATATATTTACACATTCCCATTGTGTTTTCTCTGATAGTAACTGCATCTCCATATCGCCAGTTTTAACTAGAAGTGCATATACACTTTTCTAACCACTCACTTCTGAAATTGTTAGTCTTTCAGGGTGTGGCGCTTAAAAAATAGTTTTTTTTCGGTCGCGGATTGTGAAGGAAGTAAGAATTCAATCAATTTGCGGCAAGGCACTTTATTTTAGCATAGTAAGGTGAGTGTCCCAATTTCTGCTCATTTAAGGGGTTACTCGTCGGAAAGAGGGTGTAAAAAATTTGTTTGTGATCAAAATTTGCAGAGTAATTGATTAGCCCCAAGCTCGTGCAACACTCGCGTAAATGTTCAAATAACTTAGAATTATTTTGTTGTAACTATAGTACAAACGTGACGCTTACAATAATAAGAGTAATACGAAATGAGCAGAAATGGGGACATGAGCAGAAATTGAGACATTCACCTTATGAATCAATAAGTAATATCTCATTCAAAAAGCACGTTTCCACTTTTCGTCTCTTCCTCATTACTATGAAATCCCCTTTTCTCTCTCCTAAAAACAGAATATTGCAAGAATATACCCTACATAGATTTTATGCGTGATTAATCGCTTAAAAACAGTAGCACAAAGTAGCGCAATATCTGTTTCCTACCGCACACGTCTCTATCCGGCATATTTGGCTCTATCGTTACCCAATTCGAGGGAAACAGAATTGGCGTGCGACGGTTCGTCGGATTTAGAGCAAGAGCGCCACGCCGTTATTTTTCCAGCTCGAGCCGCGCTTCTCGAGCTGGGTATGCCGTGAAAAAACGAACGAAAGCGCACAAAAGCACGCGGCGATTTCGGCTCGGCGCTAAAGCACAATGCCTGCGAATTCTTCGGGCCACGACGCCGACGAACCACGCTCAGCGTCTCTATATTTACGTGCGCTAAAGTCACTGGCCCGCTCGCTTGACTGATTCACCATTCAGCCACGGTTAAATTCGATTGCATCGGTCGCATTGTCACTTGCGATTTAATCCTCCGAACTATGCAAAAACTGTAGCTACTCAACTGGCTCTATTCTCCACAGAAATCGATACGCGAGATACGTGTTTTCAGAGGTTTTTGGAGAGTAGATGAATCTGAAAGTGAGATGGATTCATATAAAACTTGGATTTTGAGTTCAGGTGCCTTCTTTGCTAGTTTGATCGTAGTTAATGCTAGTTAAGTTGTTCTTGGGTTAATCTGTTATTTCTCTTGACCATAGCCTGCAATAAAAACATTTAAATTTTGCGAAAAATACCAACTGAGAGTCCCTTTGTCTCATTTACAGTACTCCTTACTATGTCATTAACGGAGTTATTCCTCACGATCTAAGAATGCTGATGACGACGAGATTACTGTGCCTATAAAATAATTAGAGTCCTCGCTTGTCAACGTTATTCGACTTTATAGACTATTCGTGCAAACTGGAAAAGCCGTTAAACCTTACCTTACCATTACTATATAGGTACTTCGTCAGGTACATATATCCCGCCAAAAAATTGCAATTCCGAATCCTCATTCATTCATCCACGCGAATGGTAACCCCTTCTCTATATAAGCACCACTAAAAGACCACCGCTTAGAGCTCATAACTCTCATCGTACAATTCAAAATAGAAACTATGAAAATTTATTTTGGCATCCTACACCCCCTTAACTTTAATTCCACCCCTTCAATTCTTACTCGTAAATGACATTTTACACGCGTATTACAAGATTATAACTTCCTCCCAAATACACGAATTGATTATATCTAGGATTCATTTTCTCATTTCAATAATATCATTCTGATTCTAACTCCAGAGTTAACTCACGCCCAACGTCTTAACGACCCTTCCTGAAACGCCCAGTACACCCCGCAATACATTAATCTCTAAATAAACTGAGCTAAACAAATTCCACTTAAAATTAGCCGATCCCACTGATCTCTAATCGCGAAGGGGTGCTATCCACCGTAATACGGATGTTGGCCGCCGCGCCGCGCGCTGTTCCCTGAACGAGTCGAGCCCGCTCCCCCGCCGACCAACCAAACGGCGCGTTTTTCGCGCGTGCGCGTTCCAGCGGTCAAATAGATTCGTTTGAAAAAGCGACCGGAGTGGCCGTGTAACGGGCACGGCGTAAGATGGAAAACGGATCTCCGCGCCGATCGCCTTATTTTTCTTGCCCCGGCGCGCACACGGCGCAGAAAGTATAAGTTATAGCGACGAGAGTGAACTCCCTGTAAAATATATACAGCGGCCGGCGGACATTAAGAGAGTCATTTGTAAGCGGTTGTAACCGCGCGCCGAGTGCTTTACGATACCGAGCTGTATTTTATGCCAGCTACAGACCGCGAGAGAGAGAGAGAGAGAGAGGGAAAGAGAGAATGAGATGAATAGGAGAACGGAGAGAGAGAGAGAGAAAGATCCACGACTGTCCGCGGTAACGCGAGCTCATATAATGAGACTAGCTTTTATAGAGCGGCTCGTTTTTCTCGGGTTTCCCGTGCACGCGGCCCGAAAGTCACGTCGATCCCGATCGAGAGCGGAAAGCGGACAGTCGATGAGCCGCAAGAACCCGTCCCGCTTTGCGACAGAAGCGTAAGTATGTATCGGTTTCCAGACATTGTGGAGAATCTACGACCGCGGGAGAAAGTTTCACCCCGCGGTCGGTGGCGAGCTTTCGCGGAAATACTGCCGGCTCTTCCACCTTCTGCCGCTTTTTCTGCACGCCGCCTTCGTTCTCTTGTTCCTCGCGGTGGTCCTTTCAACCCTGTTGCTCCGGTCTTTGATTGGCCTGGCCTCAAGTGAGCTTCGGGTGTTCGAATGATGAATTAAGGGCGTTTTTATATTCTCGTGGGTCAGGACAGTTATATGGCGTACATTCAGTTGGCAGAGGTACTGCTAGAGGAAAAAGGATGGAAGGATAGTGAGTTACAGAAGCGTCTTCTGTCAGAAGGCTTTAATGAGTAAAATCTCTTGGTGCCTTTTGGCACATTTCCATCCTGGATCCTGAGAATTTTTCTCAGCACGATTTTTCTGTGTAAGAATAAGGAAAATAGTTTAGAATTTAATAGACGAAGGTGGGAATGCGACAGAAGTACCTGTTTAAAAATTTGAAAAGATTTTTTTACAATACTATTATCTTGTCAGGAAACAATTTTATTCTGATTTTAATGAAACTTTGTGTGAATGTAAAACATATTGGGGTATCCAGGATGCAATTTTTTCTTCGGAAATTCACTTTGAAGCGTGAAGTTGGCTGTCACTTTTTATCGCCGTCACAGTTATAGCTATTTATTCACAATTACATCGGGGAATGAACAATAAAAGAAATTTTTTTCAGCATCTTAAAATATGTATATCATCCAAAATTAATACCAAAAAGACTGAAAACCTTATGTGTTACAGTTTTCTTTAAAAAAAGTCCTAAATTTTTTAAGGGATTACACGAGAACCTACCCTTAAAACATCATCCATTGTAATCACAAGTAACACGAAATACGTGACACTGTAGTCGAAATTACGTATGCAAACGTCTAATTTTAATTCACAAATTTTTATTAACCTAAACAGACAAAATGAAATCGCAAATTGAAAAAAGGGAGAAGAACGAAGGGAAAGGGAGAAGAGAGAAGGGAGGGGGCGAATATTTGATAAAAGGGGCAAGATGCATCGTATTCAATGGGATTTAGCGTAAGTATCTCTTATCTCATCCGTAGCCAGGAAGATCACTTTCATCGGTCACCCAGCGAACTGTCGTCCCCGTCATATATAATTCTTTTCTACATGACAGCCGGTAGTTTGGATACAACTCATTAACTCTAGCCGCGGAGAACGCAATATGTTAATGTCACCGATGACAACTAGTCGTTTAATCACTTAACGCCTCTTTTGAATGCCGGGAATCGCAGCCCGCGAACTTGGAGTGATTCATCGGCTGCAACGGCATCTCTTCTAATCTCGAATCCCGAAATTCCTTATAAATCCTCGTCAGTTGGCCGTTTCGCAATTCACTTTTGCATCGGTTAATGAGGAAGCACGCGACGACGGTGTTGATTTGTGCCGTTCGCCTGGCCCCGACATAGTGAATCGTTTTTTTTATCAGTCTCCGTGCTGTTACATTACTTACGAGTCTCTCCTTTCATTTTGCAAAACGGGAATCTGCATTAAAGCTTCGTGAAATTACACGACAGTGAAATTCTTTACTTTTGATAGCTGCTCCAATTACATTCTTGCGTGGCGAAAAGTAAGTAACAGATATTGAAAGCTCTCTGCACTTTCGAATCTTTTGGATAGAGCGAGTTATCAGCTATTTCAAAAGTCGAGTAAATTCATACATAACTCGCAAATTACAGTGTTAAAGTAAAATATGTAACAAGCGACACTGCGACTTACATATGAATTAATCATAAGCAATATACTATACACGTATCCAGTATAATAAAACACAATTAACATTAACTAATATAAACACCAGTAGACACGAAATATTATATTGCAGGAGGTAGCAAAGAAAGCAATGCAAGAATGGCACAGAAAAATTAAACGAATTTCTATGTAACTCACACGCGGAAAAGTTACAAGACTATTGAACCAAGAACATTCATATTATCCCACAACAATTCAGAATTCAATTCAGAAGGAACTAATCAAAAACTCAGATTGGTCACCGACAAATGATACATCATTTTCTACAAATAATATAATTTACATTCTACGTGTAACGGGGGAGTGAAATTTAATATTGATGGGAGAGACGTAGCGTCAGATAAGAAAGCAAAGGGAGAAACGATAAAAGGGAAGAGGAGGTGGTCAGTTACAGCGGAAGAGGTCCTCGCGCGCGAGGATCGTCCTTCGGAACACGGAGAAAGCTCAGCGCGTATAGATGGCATAGATAGCAGGATATAAATGAGTCTTCGAGAGGTCCGAGGGCAAATATAGACGAGCGTGTTAGCGAAAGGTACTGGCCCGATATGGGCCCGAATGGCACCGGTATGGAAATGCGATCGGCTTTTAAACGTCGAACCGCGCTCAGCTATGTTAATTCCGTACGTGTTACTCGAGGTGTAGCTTCTGTTTATCTTCGAATCTATCCAATGTACCTTAACGAACGAGGAGGACCACCTACGTCAACGCCAGTCGTGGCAGGTTCACTGAAATTCTATTGTTTTGCCGCTGAAACGAATATTTAAATAATACTGCAAATACTTATTCTTCCGAGGAAGCAATAAGTGTTTGCTTCAAATCAGTTTCAAGTACCGGATATATTTTACTCTTACTATAGCTGCATTGGAATTGGAACCATCGAAAGTGCTAATTACAATCGTGTACGAAGTGAGTCCTCCGGAAATTACTTGAGTACTGCCGGTGACTGATAAGAAACCGGAATTTCTGCTTCAACGGAATCTAGGTATAATCACGTGTACCGCAGTAATAATGTGCAAAGTGGCGATGGTTGTGTTGCACAAGGTATCTGTTTTAATGTATTATGGATTGCGAGACTGTGCTGGAAAATATTAACATGTCGAATTGGAGATGGAAGGAATATCCTTGTGGATTCTTGTTATTCACGAATTAGACTAAATATTTAGGAATTAAAGTGTGATATGTTACTAAGATTCATCAAAAACTGTTTTATTTTGATTTGTAATAATTGGGCTTCTTTACTTGCAAAGAGTTTCTTTTAGTATAGGACTAAGTAGTAACTCTAGTTTCATCTTACAGTTTCATGATTTACCAAAATATCATACACTTTTAAGGGGGTATTCTACCCAAAAATTCGATTTTTTTTTTGATTTTCTAATAGTTTAGGGTTTCGAAAATATGTCCATAAAATATTAGCTATGACTGCCAGCAGAGAAGAGAGAGCTGCCCAACATGATTTTTTTTAAACTGAGGAACGTCCAGTTTTTGATGATACGACCTACACCTCGGCGTGTAACTTGTACAAATTTCAATATAATGCATCCCAAAAATTTGTGTTGATAGTTCAAACACTGCTAAATATGTGTGCAAAAACCCTGCCCTGTAGGCGCGATAGGTTTTCCAGAATTAATTTCCAAATATCATCTTCAAAAACGAGTGTCTAGACTAGAATACCCCCTTAATGCACAAAATTAGGTATTCAAAAATTTCATACACTCCAACTTCCATAGAAAAATGAATTATAAATCCAGAAGTAAGAACATATTTACTAATACAATTCCCATACCTAAGGCAATATGTACTTAATAACATTCATTGCATTCACCTTGAGCAATTCACTTTTGGTCCAAAATTATGTACGTGTGTTCACAAGTTGATTTCACTACCTGGACACTGCATCTTTCCCCCACAGGCTCGCAGTCATAAAACGCAAACTTACTATGCCCTGCTCGGCCACTCGTGGCAGAATCCATTTGAATTGCAAAGAATTAAATTCGCCATGGAAATGAAAAGGGGAATAAAAAAACCCCTGCGCTACCAATTACCTATGTGTACGATCCCAGCTAGACCAAGTGAAATGTTAGTCGCGTGACTCTTACACGTTCATGCATGAGTTCTGGCTGAGGGAATCTCTGTGCATATCAATCCTAGAAATGAGACACGTGCGAAATTTTTCAAATTCCCGTCCTCAACTATCACACACTATTATGAGTATTTAACTACTTTTCCCAGGTTCAAATGAATGGTCGAATGAACTTTTGCAGTCCCTAAATTTAATGCACATCTGTTTTTCAGTTTGTCATACATACTTCAAATTATTAATGTATAGCTCATGATAATTTGATGTGTAATACATAAAAATAGCACTGTTTAAAATTAGAGTAACATTTCGGCAACGTGAAGTAAATTTTTAAATACTATTCAAATTTCAATTTGGAGTCGCCCGCGACCTTATACTGTCACATACGCTGTAAAAGTGTCACATTGTCGTTTTAGAGTTAAAAACCTTACGTACTAGGAAATATTAAAGTACTGGCAAGAGCATTGAGTGCAGTGTGCACAGAACAACGTTAACCCTTCGTTGACACTCTGGGTGTGAGCCACCCATAAGCTGATTTTGACGCTCTGTACCTTCTATATGTAAAATAAATACCTTTCTTCCAAAGCCGACTTACAAACTATTTTTTCTCTCAAAATATTATATCTGAACAACAACTCTGTAGATTTTTAGCTTCTAATATTAGAATTTGTAAAAGTTACAATTTTTTAAAGATTTTCTTCGTGTTTTCTCGACACATGGTAATCTAGATTTTTTTTACAAAAACTGTGATGAAATCTCAATAAAAAAACTATTGGAATACATTCTACAGACCTTAAAATTAACCCATGATTTTTTTCATAACGATTGTATTCTTCAGATAAGAATGGCAGTCGTTGAAAAATTGTTCCGGGTGTGAGCCACCCAGGTGTGTCAAAGTCGTTCGAAAAACGAGGTGTGTGAACAAAGGGTTAAAACTCAATTAAGGGAAGATCCGCGCAAAGCGTATCAAGCTTCAAGGAAGTGCATTATCGGGGAGCAGCGGGCTCGCGTTGATTAAACGGCGCAGCCAATGAGCCGATCGATCGAAAGGGGAACTTTGTAGGCTAAGATTCGAGATCCCAGGGCGGTGGGGGAGGGAGCGAGTGGAAGGCGAGAAGCCTGTATGAACTTAATTTGATAGAAGCCGCGGCGTCTGCATAAAACGAGCTAATACAGAGAGCGTTCCCTCGAGCAGACATTTTGCACGGCTCTCTAGTTTCCGGGGTTAATAGAGACACACCTCCGTGCGTGCCACGGTGGAAGCACACGCGTGCTGCTCTCGAGCCACCTGCGCCCCTGGATCACAATTAAGGGCTCGCGCGTGTGATCATCGTCTCAATTGAGATCGTCACCTGTCGAATGGCTGTACCGAATCCGAGGCAAGTGTGTCGCAAAGTTCGCGCGCCGTCTTTGCTGCCGGAATTGAAATTCGACGACTGTCTGTGGCAGAAGCGTCGTTCGCTCCGTTCTATTAGGAGAGGAGGTTGACGATCGAGGGTCATAAGCAGGAGAAACACAAACTCAATAGCAGGAGACACAAATTGAAAAATGCCCTTTCACCTGAAACGCTTCCCTAGCTCACAGCTGTCGTTACAAACATAATTCACACATTCTACTTATGCTCTTCAAACCAGCATCATCTCTACCAAATAAATACCAGCGACGAGCCAGACCACTTTGCCCACGTGAAAAGAGTCTTAGCGACATAAAACAGGCAAGAGTCGCGGGAACATCCTCGATAACACCCTCGTTTACCACGTCATCGTCTCCTCCCTCGTGCGACCGAAAATCATCGTCATGGTTGCCAGGTTTCGCGTGGAAATCGAAGCAAAAAGGAGACGGCGCAGCAGCGCGTCTTCGCTGTCGTCGTGGCTCAGGATCAAAGGGGTGGCGCGTGAAAAAGCGGGATTTCGGAGCGTCAGTGTCAGCATCTGTTTTTCATTCAGCTTGGCTATCCACGGATTCTTCGCGTTTTCGCCTTTCGCTCGGTGGAATCGCGTCGGTGAACGTGGTTCCTGAACGGCTCGTCGGGAATGTCCTCTCATTAATAAGAGGGCGAACACGACGCGACGCGTCCACGGGCGCGTTATCGGCGGGCCAGGCAGATGCATCCACTTCGCTCTTCTGCCTGCCGAAGCTGGTCAGAGCTCGAAACTTCCGCGGAATGCGCGGACATCGCATACTTTCATCAATTTCGCGCGTCTCGAGGTGCCGCGCGCAGCTATTTCATTGACGACTCGAGCGCGGACGCGGTTCGCGCGACCGTCGTCGCCGCGGTCGCTGTCGAACACGTGGTGATAACGATGGCACAGATGCGAATGAAGAGAAATCAAATGTATTGAATTTTTATTTATACGAAATTTGGATATTTGGGGTAGGGTGCCTGGTGAATTTTGGGGGTTCGTTGAGTGCCAGGGCAGGTTGCTAAGAATTATGTATTACTGCTTAGCTTTACTTACTGGCTTCGCTCGGAATTTAGGTTTTGATTTTTTTTATTCTTTTATTATCTTTTTTATGAAAGTAGTCATATTCATTTGGATTAGCCAGGCATAATGGGCTGAGGTACCGTAAACTGGGGGAACATTGGCATGTTTTTGGAACATTTTGCTACATAATATAAAAATTAACATTTTTACATTTGCTTTAAGTATAATATTATAACATTGCATCTTTTGTGAATGCACTACAAGTGTCAAAATGCATAAAATTTGTGTCCTTACCCTTCTTTAATACGTGTTAAATACCTGCCGATGTTACCCCGTAACCGGGTAACATTGGCACATCATATATAAATAGCACTAAAAAGTTGAAGTTTGACTACATCTGAACATACATTAACACTTAAATTTGTTTCTTTTTAGGTTCAATGTACTTTATTTCTTATTTTTCTTATTTTATTATTTTTTTTAATTTTTAATTAATATTTTTAAATTTGTTTTAGGTATCCTATTATAGTATTGCATCGTTTGTGATGGTAATACAAGTGTGAAAATGTATAAAATTTGTTTCCTTTTCCTTTTTAATAGATGTTAAGTAGATGCCAATGTTACCCCGTGCTGCCAATGCTCCCCCAGTTTACGGTACATGTCGTGACCCCAGAGTTTACCGTACCAAAGTGTTTAGGTGACAGAAAAACACAAACATAGAAACTTTCTGCTTTGTGTATTAAGGCGTTGCCAAAACTTCCATATTGAACTATTGTAATATAGGAGTCATAAAACTTTATTTTATAATAAAATGACGAAGAAGTGACAATGTATCTAAGAGAATTTCAGAAGAATAAAGACTGTCAAGTTGCAAACGTATTTAGAATATAAGAAGGTGCAACATAGGTGCTAAATTGCGAAATACATGAGTTTTTCACATCACGAAGAACTTCGACCGCGAAATAATGCCTGCGAAGCTTTGCGGCTGCGGGATAAAGGAGGCAGAAGGAGGCAAATCATGGACCTCTGGTGGAAAGTTCATGATAAGGCCGCGTAAACGTGCGGGCAGCTAATTTTTAAACAAAGCCCTAATTTCGCAACTTCATAACATGGCTGTATACTGGTTATTACTTGGCGGGATAATAAATGATTATTACGTCGGAGGGAGGATGGCGGAGGCGGAGTCGAAGCGGGGTGGAGGAAGAATCCTTTGATGTCTTCTCGCTCGACCTGCTTCAAGCGGAGCGACAAATTCTTCGATATTCAAGCGATGAAAAGGCTTCTCCTTGGGGGGCTAACAAGGAGACCATACGATGGGTCCCCCTCGGATTTTGATGAAATTTTAAGGGATGAACCTCGAGGGATATTTTTCTAAATAAAACAACAAAATAATTTGCAAGGACGTTAGCGGTTTTGAAAACGAGACCTCCTGCTTATGACCGCAGCGGACGCTGCACAGTGGCTGCAAATGCGATTCTAGCTAAGCGAAATTATTCCTGTTATTATTTCTTCATGTACTTATATAGGGGAGACCGGGGCAGGTTGTAACACGGGGTGTGAATTGTAACATAAGTAAAATCTATTGAACGACAAATCTGGCAACCCACAGCATGCGAGAGCTGCTCCACGATATTAGCACCATCGGTTTTAGTGACACAAACGAGCGTTATGTATTCATCTTGTGGTTATAGCCCAGAATTTTAGTATTTAGAGCACGTAAGTAAATTATTATTATTATTGTTATTATTAAATGACTTTATTGCACCATTACAATTAAACTTACAATGGAGAGTAGGCGAGGTTCAGAATTAACTGTTGCTCTACAACCTAATCTAAAAAGTTGTTGGGAGATAAAAGAAAAGGAAAGAAAACAAATAGACTAACATTAAATACAATAAAATAAAATAACTAGGAACAAGATAAGAATAAGAAAAAGCCATTTACATAGGGAACCGTGAGAGGATGAAAGAACGAGCACTCAGCGTATATGAAGGAAACGATGACAGAGAACGTATATTAGACGGAATGAGGTTGTAATAATAGTTGTCTTAGCACTTTTATTTCAATTAACCGTCATTATAAACCGTTTGAATTTCTGCTTCTTTGTCGCAAACGAATCAGTACACATTGGTTTATTATAATGTGCACGCATTTTAGTAATTTGATGTTTAGCTTCTCGTTTGCTGAGATAAAACGATTCAAGCTCGGGGTAAATTGTAACGCGTTACTACTCACTCCGCTCTAAATGGTGATAAAGCAAGCTATTTGCTGGCACATTAGAAAATGATGCTCTAGATGAACAACAGAACAATCGACAATCCAAAAAGTAGAAAAAAAAGTATAAAAGTAAAGAAAGCGAAGAAGAAGATTTTGATAAAATCAGATGAATAAGCAATGATTGTTTAACTCGTGTGTATCAAATGTTTAATAATGATCTGTGTTTTCATTTATATTTTTTTAGAAATGTTTATTTGTGTTCATATTTGTATTTAAATAAGTAAAACAGATGTGTCGCAATTTACCCCGGACTGGGGCACATTGTAACAAAGGTTCAGATTTGTTTAAGATGAAGCTAGATCTCTAAGTGTCCAAGATTTTGTCACGTACTTTTGCGTAATCTATTCACCACATACGCAAGTAGTGAATCGCGCAAATTATTTCCTGATTGAGAAAAACACTTTCGAGAAAAAACTGTGAAAACTTTTTTTTGTTACAAAATCTGCCCCGGTCTCCCCTACCTACACTTCAAAAGTATTTGCATATTTATTATTTTTAATGTTACTTCTACTTAGTTACGATTATTTTCTTCTCGTTTTGTGTGTGTGTGTTAAAATACAGGGGTTCTCGACAAAATATTTCCAGATCACAACTGGTTAACTATCACTCAAAAATGCTCTCCTTTGTGCAATATTACATCACGAGCCGAATAAATACCATCGTTTAACCAATCCTCTCGAACCGAAACAATGCTCCCAGAGGCCCACGGTCCGAGAATTTAATAAGCACCGATAACAGAATCACATATTTGAAAATCGCGTGTGAAGCGTGTTGCACGCAACCCGCTTCATATTTCATTCCGCAGAGAGGTTGATAAGAGACTCTATATCAAGGTTAAATAGCGTGTAAATGGTAGCATTATATAATCTTAGTGTACCTACAGATAATCATAGCACAAAGGAAAGGGGAATGAAAGAGCGCAGCATTCGGTTGAAATTTCTCTTAAAATATTCCCCTTCGCGTCAATTGCAATGGCACATGGAGATATGGAATAATCGAGAGAGCGAGAAAGCGAGAGAGAAAAAAAAACAATAAGAAACAGAAGAACAAGGGAAGTCGAATTTAATCACTTCCTCGTACCATCTCGGCGATCCGATCTCCTTGTCCGCGGCGCAAAAGCCTGCCCCGTTCGCGGAAACGGGCGAAAGAAACGAAAGAAGACGTCACCGGCCAACGAAACACCGCGGGGCGAAGGGGCGGGGGGTGGTGGGGAGGAGATCGAATCGAAGGGATCGAGATAATTCCATTTCAGTACATCACGCAACAGGACGGTGCAACGGTGAATCGGAAACGGAGAATCCGCATCGGCGATCGCGATCGTCGGGCGTGCACGGTCACAGCTTACTTGTTCCCTCGCAAATATGCCGGCGGAGCGTTCCTCTCGGCTTGATGAGTGCGCAAAGAGGATAACGAGGGTCGTAAACCTCTCCAGGGGTCTCTCCGTATGCGATTTCCGATTCGCTTCCACGATCGACTAAACGACGCGACCGACGTCTTATTTGCGCTTTCGCATCCTTCTTGCAGCGTCTTACTTCCTCCTCTTCCTCCGCCTCCTCTCTTCTTCACCGTCGTCCTTTCCCTCCGCAGGCTTTTTTCTTTTTTGTTTTTGCCCCTTTCGCCCGACACGGGACATTTGTCCACGGCTGCACAATGGTTCCCCGCGATTTCCGCGATAGCTGGCAGCTTTACGGTCATCTTGGCCGAGAGAAAATATATGCTAATTCGTCGGGAGGGTTTGATTTCTAACGTGCCCGGCGCGGCCCGAGGAAACGTGGACTGCGGCGTGCCACTCGTCATGGGTACGCGAGCAAGTATCTTCATTAGCCTGTGTCGTAAATAACTTCCGTTCTCCACGCCTTCGGGGTATTTTCGAATGAAATGTTGCACGGCGGAGCCTGAACCTGTGGCCGTTATTATCGGCAACGCGATTGTCTCGCATCCACCGGGGGTGCTGCTGCATCCACGTTCTACGCTGAAATCGGTATTCAGCTGGGGAAGTTTTCGGGGTTCAATTGTAGCTAGTTTTTGATAATTAATTTGTAGACTCTGAGAAAGGTGATTTCTGGGTTTGTGGGGAGGTATTCGAGCTTCTAAAAATCGTTTTCTGTCCCGCTATTGGCAGTAATTAATATCGCTTAGTCTTCTTAAATTGTTGCTTTCTGCAGGGCCGGCGGAACGCACTAAGCAGCCTGTGCGAGGCACAGGGGCGCTTGATGCCAAGGGCGCCGATGACAGGGGCACCTCGGACGGAAAGCGAGATTTTTTTTTATTTTTACTGAGTAAGCGGTTCCTTCGAGAACCCAAGATATATTGTATTTATATTAACCCGGAATATTTATTAACATCCTAAATCACATCAGTGGTGTTCTGTGTTTTTTTCGGGGAAAAAGGTGATTTTTTAAAATTTTATTAAACGGGTCTTTTAAGAAGCCGAGGTATGTATATTGTGTAGGAGAAATTTCTGTGGGTGCCACGCTTTTGTCGCAATAATTCTAAGGGCGCCAAGCACCCTAGCGCCGGTCCTGGATTTTTAAAGGATAGATTGGAACTTAATAATCTTTAGGCCACAAATTATCACATATTGTTTCCATATTCCTTGGTCCTTTTAGTGCTTAATACATCTAATATCTACATTATGCTAATAATAATTTTACCACTAACCTTTTTCATACCACTGTTTACATAAGAACTTTTAAGAGTTTCCTAATCATCGTATTTATCCCGACGTTTGTGCACATCGCATAAGACGACAGTATGTCGCTTGTATCGTCTAACAAGTTCCCTCGTTTCCTCTTACTATCAAGCCTTTTACTAAACGCTGATTACAGACGCTTCGATTACTTATTTGCTTAATTGCAAAGCATTTGTCCCGCGGCTTCTCCATTACGATTGCACCAAGAGTCAGTTGCGTAATAGTTGCGAAATCGCGTCGAAGGAAATTTTCTGATCGTCGTCGATTACATTATTACTCGCCATTAGTATACTTGAAAGAAAAAAGTTCAGTCACGTTTGCAAGTATCCAAATAAGTTCTCCGCCTGCGTGTCAGTTATAAATGTCGCGAGTGGTAAAGGTGTCATGTTATGAAAGATTTTACATCAGAAGGCTTTTACTGCAAAACGAAAATCATTATACTCGCGAGAACCGAGGGAAAATGGCATTGACCAACAATTTTGTGAGTTACGCGCGTAAACCAAACTTTGCCCAAATTTTATCAAAACCATACCGACAGGTCCACCTTCATAGCTATTTTTAAATCGTATATCGCAATTAGAAGCCTCTCTTGTAAATCTTGTAATATGCACAAGTTCAATTCATATAAATTAGAAAACATTTCCCCCTCCTATTTTGAACACTGCAGATATCAAAATTGTATCGCGACCCATTTTCTTATTGAAAATAGCTTCTCAATTTATCCAACGAAATTCTTTTGGCGAAACATATTAATATTACAAAAGACGCGCACAAATGCAACTGTTGACCAAAATCTGCTCCTCACAAAGCAGTTTACGAGCCATCCAAAATAATAATTGCCGAGTTAGAGAATGATTCTCTACAACGGCGGTGGACGTCGAGCAGAATCCGCTCGATTCCACCCCGAAGCGGGTGGGGTTCTGCTCGCGACGCGGAGCGCGCTTCCGGCCCACTCGAATTCACATCGTCTCGCTGCTCATTTACGACAGGTTTACTGCCCCGCCAGAGGAAATAATTTCATCAAAAAGTCGCGTCGAGCGTGGAAGAAAGCCGCGCGCGGCCATGCTTCTCTGCTCCGCGCAGGCGTAATTGCCTGGCATAATTGCAGCCCCCTTTTGTTTCTTCAATTACGCGGAGTTTAGGCGGCAGAAACGGGAGAAGCACGGCGAGGGTCAGGAATTTTTATGAAATGGTTTCTGTCGCCTCGTCATTCACGTCTCTTCCCACTGGAAACAGAGGGTTTCTAGCATTTTCTACGGTTTGATACGCTGCTTTTCTTCATTGAAATCTTTAATCTTCTGCTCCAGGTACAGGTGCTTCTAAGTACTTTTCATTTTACATTTTATTCCAGAGGAATATGTGTAATTTGGAGATTGTAATCAATGTGCAGTGTGTATTTGTTTACTGCAGTTGCTATTTTAGCAGAAGTGCTTATTAGTTACTTCGTTTTCTGTTTTGTTTGTTAGTGGGGAGGATTTTATTTCCTTTGGTAAAGAAATTGTCTGATCGTATAAACTGAGAATGTCTGTAGAATTTTTTTAGAGTTCTCTGGTAGATTTAGAAGAAGGAAGTACTAAAATTCGATACGAACTAAAAGGAATAACGTTATTTGAGGACCTTGCAGCAAGAGGGGTGTAGCTCCATCTTTACCAACTTCGAGTAAATTAGAAAAAATAGTTTATAAAATTATTGCTTTGACTTATCATTAAAAAGAGAACACTAATTGACAAATACATATTTTTACACAATATGTAGTAGATAGTTATTGAGTTGATAAGTTTTTATTTCTATTTTTGGCGAGAATATATTCTTTAATAAAAATATTAATATTTCTAGTTTTATTTATTTGCAATAAACCGCTCATTTGTTATCGGATTTGCTTGAAACGTTCACCAAAGAATATAGAATTTTTTCAAGTATATTACACGTCTTAATTCAAAAACTGTCAAAACTGGAGTTCCACCCCTCTTGCTGCAAGCTCGTCAATTGGAAACACTGCTTTTTTGGAAATTACGATCTCCATTGATTTCGAAATTTTTGTCCCACTTCTCCTCGTGATGTATTAGTTCACTTGACATTGATAGAAGGGAGAGCATTAAATGGAATCGATTGAATAATTTTCCGCAAATCGAGCCATTTTATTTCCCCTTTCACCCACTCCGACAAACGTTTTAATGAATATTACGAGAAAATACAATATTTTTATCGTAAATGCAATCTACTCTACCGTTTTCGAAAAATTTAAACCCTCTCCGCCGTCAGAATGCTTCCTTTTTCGCTTAGAAACATCGTATCCCTCGCAATGTATCAACGTCAACGTAGGATTTATCGAGTCCTGCGTGCCATTTGCAAATTATTATCACCATTGCGAAATCTCCCCTGAACGGAACAGTCATTGCGTAGGTGCGATGACGAATTACAACTTGCTAATCGCTGGTAAAATCTGCGTATCCCATACATCCGAGCGAGTGTACATTTGCGAGCGTAGCCGCGCATTGTGGAATTTTCTGCAACGGTGAATTCGCAATTTTGCACCTGTGTGGAATTACTGTGGCAAGAATAACGAGTGTACATGCAAACTGGCAGAATAAAAGCGTGCAGAAAATTCGTCCAAGTGCATACCTCGTATCGTATAAGGAAAGCTTTCAAAGATGCAAGGTACTGAACGCTATATAGTTTGCAGTAACGTAGTAATTTATTTCTTATTTTTCATTTAAAAAATAAAAAATATATACAATGTGTGTTAAACAATATTTGAGATATTCTGGAATAGAATTTTGAAAAAAAAAAATATTCGCTGCGGACAGGATTCGAACCTGTGCGGGTAGCACCCAATGGATTTCAAGTCCATCTCCTTAACCGCTCGGACACCGCAGCTACGAACATTGGGTTGCTAGATTCGGTACTAAACCTTGGAGCAAGCGATAAATACTTTTTGATTAATATTGCATTGCAAATACAAGATGAATTAGCACAGCTATGGTATAAATACTGAAATACAGGGATTTCCTCAAATTGCCTATATCTAATAAAAGATAATACCGTTAACAACCAAACGTATCGCAACAGACTGGAAGCCACCAATCATAGGTTATGTACAATTTAAAACTTTGGCGCCAATACTCATAATATTTTCTTTACATAAGTTATAGACAGGGGCGGATTAAGATTTTTGTGGCCCGGGGCTATCAAACTGTGCAACTTTTTTTGTCATAAAACAAAATAAATACGTAAATTTTCAATAATTGAAATTTATTCTAAATCAAATTAAATATTATTTAATCACAACGAAAACTAATGATTTACAAATAAATAATATTCAAAGACAAACATCGAAAAGATATTTTAAAATAAACTTTTAGTGCGATTTTTAGTTATTTAAAAACCACTTAACAAAATTTCATTCAATTATTTTTTCATATAAATGGAAGTAGCCCCTCCTTGATCCGGCCTTGCTTACAGAGCAATTATAATGCAATTTTAAAAATAATTACGAAAATAAAATAAACCTATATAAAGACAGTAACCACTGGAAAATTCCTTTTCAACAATTTCTTCTTTAAACTGATTTCTTCTACCAGAATTTAGTTCCAACATACAACATTCAATTACCTTTCTCTATTATCCAAAACTAGACCTAAATAAGAAGGATAAAAGACATACCAACACATTTAAAGTGAGAAAATATCAGTTAATAAATTTGAATGTACAATATAATTTAAATAAAAGCATTAACAACAAACGACCCCGTTCACAGCCACTTTCCCTGACTAGCTGCGCCCAAAGGATCACAAAATCGCGCGACGTCTGTGACGTATTAATTAAGTATCGGTTAATAGAGTCGGACGAGTTTCTTCCACGATGGCACCAGCGGCAGTTAGGTAAGAATTTCAATTAAGCCAAGGAAACGATCGAACTAAGACAATTACAAGGGAACAGGGTCGCATTTCCGGGTTTTAACGAATGGACTGGAGATTAATTAAACTCGGTTCTCTCGTTTTCTTTTCGCCGGGGGGGCCGAGGAAAGCGGCACATCGGGGCCGCATTAACGATAATTGAGCCATCCCGTGGTTATTTAATTACGATCGTTAAGCAGAACGATAATCAGACATCATACGCGGCCCCTCGCCTTAAAAAGAGCTGTATAATCGCCGGTGCGCGCGGTACGTTGTCTTCGACTTGCGCCGCTTGTAAATCAACCGTTCCCAACAGTGATAAGAAAGGATCCGCCGGTATGCCGATACGCGATTAATTAAGCCGTTAATTAACTGACAACCGGCGAATAATGCTCCGCGGTACGTTGCGCGCTCGCGATCTCGCGTTTCCCTTCTCAACGTGTCCGCTTCCATGTAATACACGGTGTTTAACGACAGCCGGCGATGACAGCCGCTGGTCAAAAACGGCGGGAGCCTTCGCGGCGTGTGAAAGTCATGGTACGCGCGGATTAAAATAATTGAAGGCCCGGATTAACCCGAGGGACTTCGTTGTCTAATTTACTAATTTCTTTACTGAATTTAGATCACTGTGAAAATATGTGGCACGCTCTAAAACTGGGCGATTCGTTGACCAAAAGTAAGTCGGAAATGTGGGGTGAAATTTCTTTACGCTATATAGTCTCCATTTTCGAGAAAATCGATTTGCACGGAGTCTGCGCGCTCGACTGTGTGTCAGACTTGTTGAGCTCCCATATACTCCTGTGCAGAGCGCGCAATGTTATAGGGCCAGGTTCTTCCATAGTAATCTTGCAAGGGAAGGACACCATGTGGTAGACACCGATTTTGATGAGCCTTGGCACGATGGATGCATGTAGAAAATAAGGAATTAGGTGTCCGAGCGTTTCAGACAATGGGCTTTAATAATAGATATATTTACATGGAAATTATTAAAAATTTCATAGTGGCCGTGGGGTTTTAGTGGGTGAAATTCCCAAACTACCCTGGCGCACGCGGGAGATTCCCTTCTGGAGGCGTCTAGGTGCCTTTTGAAGATGTCTCCGCGTTAAAAAAAACTTTATAAATTTTTTTTAAGTTGGGGAAATCTTCAAAAGGCACCCCGACTCCTTCAGAGGGGAATCCCCTAGGATAGCGTGGAATTTTTACCCATTAACCCTTAACTGGTATCCTGGGTCGCACATGACCCCAAGCACTCAAAGTTCGCTGCAAAATTTTTGGTTGGCTAAGTTTGTCAACTGAATTTCTAATTAATTTTATAGTTAATAGTTTAACTTTCTACGTTCCTATTATTTTATACATTACCTAAGAACAAAATATTCATAGAGGATGATCTAGTGTCGACTTTACAAATTTCTGTGTCCTTTTTTATTTGGGATCTGCCACGACCCCAGTATACCAGTCACGTTTGCCAAAAACAGTATACCAGTTAAGGGTTAAAACCCCACGGCTATTATGAAATTTTTAATAATTTCCATGTAAATATCTCTATTATTAAGGCCCATTGGCAGAAACGCTCGGCCACGTATTTACTTATTTTCGACATAGATCCATCGCGCTAAGGCTCATCAAAATCGGTGTCTACCACACGGTGTCCTCCCCTAGTTAGTTAACATTTAATTTCCCTGATTCGGTTAATTGTCAAGTTTTTATTCAGTGAAATGGATGAATACAGGTGATACTTGTGCACGCGATCTAGGCTTGTCTTGTATAGTTTCGCGATTGCCAGGCCCGAGAGGTGAAAGGACCCATCCTTCTCCTCGAGCAGGAATAATGGATACTGGTTTTGTTTCACGCGGCATCCGGGAACCCGTCCCCGTGTTTCGTGTATTCCCCGGGGAATAGCGGACGAAATATCAAAGGTTTTCGCGGATCATTTTTCATTCCCACAATCGCTCGTCTCATCTCGAGCAGCTCGTGACACTGCACTAGCTGACAGTGACGAATCGACAGTTGTTGAGTCAACCCTTGAGACACTGGCCCCGACCGGTGTGTGCGTCTCTCTGTCCCACGCGTTTCGTGACTAATGAAAACGTAGTGTGCCTTCGAATATCCTTGTTCGAATCGAACCGTCCAGCCAGGTTGTCATATCGCCGCGGCGTGAGAAATTCTCGATGGCTATCGACGACTTCCACGCGGTAGAGGAAACTGGGACTTAGACGCATTCGTTCTGTGATAAGTTTTCTAAACGGTGTCAGGCAGTTAGTTCGATGCGAAGAATGGGACTTCTGATTAAAATGATGGTAGTGTTTGTTAGATTCTGATTAGAGTGTATGCTGGAACAATTCTTATAAGTTGGAGAATTATTAGATAAGTGTTCGATAAGTCAGTGTTTAGCGATAAGTTTTTCGCTGGTTGCTTCTATGGTACTAATTGCGAAACGTTAATATTGCGAAGTGGGTGTCGTGTTAGATATTTTGGTGCAGATTTATTTAAATTTTTAATATAATGTGATGATGGAAACATTCGAAAACTGAAGGCAGAAAAACTTCGAGATTTAAATTAGGATTTAATTCTTGAGCAGATGACAATAAGCAATTGAAGAATCCTTATAGAAAACACTACAGGTGCCAAAATTAAAAAGAAAATTTTAGCAGAAAATGTTCTACGTGCCGATGGTAATACTATAGTGTAGAATTTGATTTTTGGCACTTGCAGTGTTTTCTACAAGGACTCTTCAATTATTTTCCATGATATTCTGTAATTAAAACGAAGTATGCCTTCTCTAATTGAGTAGTACTAACAAAAGTCCAAAATTGTAATATTTGATGTTTAAATTTATCTAGATGATGAATAATACGAATTTACTGCAAATAAAACACTGAATTACCGCGAAGGTTATCCTATTCTCGTTCAGATAAATATTTCAGTGGCGCTGTAGCATTTCATTTATCTTTCGTCTTCGTGTTCACGAAATTGTAGAGGAATTTTCAGCAAAGATATTAACACCTATGCCGGTCTTGGAATTTAGGGAGACCAGATGCGCGTTACAACAGCCTGAACGCTTACATAAATAACAAATACGTTCTACCAGCGCTGGTTTTATCGTTCAACGTCATATCTTGCGCCGATAAAAACAGGAATGTCACGTCGATTCATTATTCATCAGTTCCTGAAAGTGTTACATTGCATAACGTCTTCATACAATTACGTCTCCCTTTCGTACCCTTAATTCATTTTTATTTCAACTTAACATTTAAACACATTACCCTCGCAATTCTACTGTTCCATATTTTGTACTGTTGATTGCGTTCGACAAATTCATTTACGCCACTATTTAAACTGATAATTTAATACAAGTCGGTGCCACTTTGTTCTCAAGCTTCTTACTTCTTTTTCCA
This sequence comes from Andrena cerasifolii, assembly GCF_050908995.1. Taxonomy (NCBI): domain Eukaryota; kingdom Metazoa; phylum Arthropoda; class Insecta; order Hymenoptera; family Andrenidae; genus Andrena; species Andrena cerasifolii. The sequence goes on along the minus strand of NC_135119.1, from coordinate 20,123,882 downwards.
AGTAGGTATTTATTAAATACAAGAGAAAGTCAGCAAGCAGAATCCCTACTCACATTTCAATATAATTAATTTAATATTACTTACGCAACTGATTGAAACAAATATCGAATATACTTTGCAACATAATCGAGGCACTTGTCTGAATGATAAAAATCTGCGAAATAAATTGGAAAATCTCTGTTACTGACTGTCCCTAATAGAAAAGCTTGTTATTCCCTCGAAATAAGGGATCCAAAAAATGGACCCACTTCCTAGACAGCGTTATCACGATTTACCAAACACTTTTGTGCGCGTGTCATTATTTGATCAACGATTTTGCATCGCATGGTACACGTCCACGGCAGTTGGAGAATTTAATTGCAACCATGGATGCAACTTTCCTCGCGGATACGCTACCCGTCCGATCGGGAACCGTCGCACGCCGAGCAAGATTCGTAATTATGGGAGGGCATTAATGTAATTACGACTGGTCGCGATCGTGCATTCGACGATTACGAAGTGCGCTTAAATGGCGACACGGGAAGTTTCATTCGGGGCAAAAAACCGTGGCCCTTCACCTGTCTCATGAACGAGCCGAGTCACTTTCGCGTACCATACTGGTTCTGCACCTTGAGCATTGAAAAATGCAGCGCGCCCGAGAAATCGGGAAACAGGGGATTATAAATTTTACCCCTCGAGTGTTTCGCGAGCCTAAATAGTTGATATACTTCGAGGTGGTGGGCCTGAACTATGTATAATGGCGAAGTGAGCTCGTTTGATGGAAATCACAGTTTCAACGCAGTTTCCTTCCATTTTTAATTAAGCAGAAGGGGGAATTTAAAATTGTATTAATTCTTCGCCCAGAATTTTGTAACTAGCGTTGAAAGCGAACTCTTTGCTTGGTTTGGTTTCAAAGTTAATAATTGACACGGAAACACACCGGTCTCAAACTGTCTAGTGCACAGGATGCAAATATCTCGGTATGGAAGAGTCATTAAATAAATAAATTTACACTGGGGAGTCATTAAAGTCGAGGCGCCAAAAAATTCATCCAAATCGGTGAGACCTATATCTCCAAAAGTTATTATCCGATTCGATTGAAACTTTTTTATTTTGAAGAATATACTTCTGGCTAGGTGGGGAACCAGAAAAAATTAAAAAAATGACATTTCTTAGAAAGTAACGACACTTGAAGTTTGAAATCACTTTTACACTATATTTTTCGTCATTTCAACGCCTTTAAAATTTATAATTTTTCAATTTTTGTAATTTTTTCTGGTTTCCCCCCTAGCTAAAAGTATATTCTTCAAAATAAAAAAGGTTTCAGTCGAATCGGATAATAACTTTTGGAGATACAGGTCCCACCGATTTTGAGAACACTGATTCGAGAAAAACGCATTTAAAGTTTCTGAGCAAAGGCGATGCTATAGGTTGTCGCTTGAAGTTTTTAGCTGCCAAATCTACGATTTTGCAAATTTTACTATAAACCAAGCGGCATTTTATTCCGAAAGGATATTACTTTCGGAAAATGCAATAAAAAAATCGATTTTTCGACTGCCTAGTCCCCTTAAGACGATCTTAGTCTTAAGCGACGACTGTGAATACCGCCCTAAGTCAGTGTTTCCCAACGTGGGCGCTGAGGAGATCTAGGGGGCGCTGCTGCTTCTAGAGGCAGTATGGGGCGTTGAAGATCAAGCAGGCGATGAGAATGCGCTTGAAAAATTTGGCCGCCTAAACGTTTTATAAACAAACACTTACATTTTACTAAATAGCTTTGAAATTTCAGATTCTACTCATTTCATTTTGTTTATGTCCAATCTAACTTCTTAATATCCAACAATTCCATGCACAGTAACACTTGAAAATTGCGACAATAGAAACAGTTTCCCCGAAGGCGTGGCTGAACAAACAAAATTTTGAAACGGAGGTCGTGAGCCTAAGAAGTTTAGGAAACTTTTCCCTAGAAGGTTACTCCAATCTTGCATCTGTTTCCCAAAAATCTAAACAGTGCGCCACCGTATCCATCTTCCCAATCTCGCGTCCAGCACCGACCAATCCACGAGTCCATAAAAGACAGAGCGACGCTTCAATTTCAATGATACTACCCCCCAGCGCGGTAAGCATCCCCCGCTCTCGGAAGCTTGCCCCGCCGTGCCCCGTGGCACCGAGCGTTCCTCGAAGCGGGAGACGAGAAATTAAAAAGCGAAAAAAAAAAAGAAAATAGCGGCAGAAAGTGCAATCTCGACGGAATCCCTCTTCGCTCAGCCGTATCCAATATAGACGTTCCCTCGGCGGAAGAAGAAGCGACCGCGCCTTCCGCGGAGCGGATTTTCGAGTGATCGTCGCGCCGCAAGGTGGAATGCACCTGCTACGCGCGAACGATCTTGGTTCAAAGGTTAAGTAGAAAATGTCGTAGCCTGGCATGCGGATAGGAGCGGGCGGGGGTGGCGGCGGGGGGCGAGGCTACCGCGGCAGAAGCTAAGCGCATATTAAGGAGGCTCGTAAAATTATAAGCATTCCTAAGAATCTGGTAATACGTCGACGCGTTGCCCGCGACGCTGGGCTTTTCAATGCTGGCCGGGGCCTGGCCTCGGCGCGCGCTGCTCGCGGCTGTGTGGGTGTAATTTATATTAACGGATACGCCAGGCCGACGGCGGCACTTTGAAGGCCCGTAATACCGCGGCTGTCGCGGGAAACGTGGTGAGAATACTCTCATCATTCGAAAGGACTGGCGAGAGGCAGCGGTCGCGGCGGACGGACCTGTCGGATCGACGGCGCAGCGGTGTATCGCGAATGCAGCTATTCGCCCATTAGAATTGAATTGAACGAGCTTTTCCTCGAGGGCCAGTTTCCAGCGAGTCGAGAGCGCCCGCCGTCGAGACGCCTCTCACCTCGCTTTTTTCCCTCATCCTGAATGTCTGCGCGCTCTCCATGGCCGCGTCACGCGCGCATTTTTCGAGATCGCCGCTGAGTTGGGGCTGAATTTCATCGGGCGACTTCGCTGGACGTCGTTCGGGATTGATTTGTGGAGGTTTAGTGGGAGAGAAGTTTGAGAGACTGGTGAATAAGGTGAGAAGGGGGATTTATTTTACGAGGTTGAAGAGGACAACTTGTGAGGACACTTGCCTCTTTTATGCAGGTGTGATGTAGGCAAATAGGTTTGATAGTGATGTAAGTAAAAAGAGCTGATACAGGTAGTTGGTCACTACAAATGGTTGCAAGCTTTATTCTGGAGGCTGTGTATTTAGCTTCCGAGTACCTTGCTAAGTGTGCTTTCAGAACTGTCATCTTAAGGAGGAACACCACTGTGACCGCCGGAAAAGTAAGCCATTTTTATGAATTTTTTTCAGGAATAATATACAATTTTCATAGAAAAATTTTATTACCTACCTTTAGTACGCTGTCTTAAGAGACTATACAAAAAAATAAATAGGAAAACATCCATAAATTTTGATATATTAATTAATCTTCTAGATCCCTCCACGCGAGCTGGTCAAAAGTGTAACTATGGAACAGCAGGTCCGAAATCAAATTTAATTTTTTTTTTATAAACTATATGAGTGTAGTTTCCGTTTTACGTACCGATTTCTTAAACAAATTATTTTTGTAAAAATGGTGCGCTTTACAAGAAAAGTTTCAGAAATCCTCGAATAAGATGGACAGTTTTTCGAGCGTATTTCAAAACATTTGCTTTCAATCAAAGAATCCGTACGTACAACGGAAACTACACTCATATAGTTTATAACAAAAAAATGAAATTTGATTTCGGACCTGCTGTTCCATAGTTACACCTTCGACCAGCTCGCGTGTGGGGGTCTAGAAGATTAATTAATATATTAAAACTTATGGATGTTTTTCTACTTATTTTTTTTTCTATAGTCCCTTAAGACAGCGTACTAAAGGTAGGTAATACAATATTTCTATGAAAATTGTAAATTATGCCTGAAAAAAAAATCTTAAAAATGGCTTACTTTTCCCCCTTAAATGGGATAACTACAACAGCTCTAGAGCACAGAATTTTAGTCGTCCACCTAAAGATCTGCCTTCGCCACTCATACGAAAGGAAGTAAAGTCCTGAACTGTGCCAGCAAGTCGCAGCAACAGAGCGAGAAATTAGGTCACCATAAACCGCGCTCGCTAAGAAAAACTTCCTTCCACCTTCTACCCGTGTTAGACCTTCGAGAACCGGAACAGAAAAATGCAAAACCCCGTTGAATCGGAACTGGTGACTCACATCTCGGCACAGATTTTTCCTTAGTGGCATTGGGAATGAAATAAGGAAGCTCCTTCAACGTCAATCTTCCCCCGTTCGCCTCCACCTTGCTTCCCCGTTGGAAAATCTTCCAGCAAGCGGATCGCGATTCATGTCCGCGGAAATTAATTGCCGCTCGTCACAGCCGCATTGACGAAGTGCTGGCGACTAGAACCGCTTCCCAGAACCGCGGAAGCCACGCGACGGTTCTTCGAGTAAACTGGTTTATTGTTATTTACGATCACCGACCGGACGCCATTAATCGCCACAGGCGACTATTGTAGCAGCTGTCCAGTTCTGTTTCGTGTGCCTGGAAAGACCGAGACGGTGCAACCTGCCAGCCAGACCCGTCATTTTCCGAGGCGAATTTGTTAAATAGGATTTATGCGTCCATTGTAACCGCCTAGGTAAGTTTCCCGCCCGCCCATTCAATTCGACGCGATATTTAAACGTCCCCAAATACGTGTTCCGATTTTCCCAATAAGCCAACCACTAAGGGGGCGGTGGAAAGGGATTGCAATCAGATTTTATGCTGTTTAATTTAGGCTGTCACTATATTCCAATATAATGATTTTAATCGCAAGAGATTCGTAACTTAATTTTTAGCCGTTGAAGATAATTTTGGTTCTTTTCAACGAAGTTGAGTAATTATAAAAAGTAATTTTATAAAAAAATTCAATAACCTAATTTAAAAGAATTCACTTCATTGAATCCTACAAATTACGAATTCTCCTATACTCACGAAGTGTATTTTCGATTATGGAGTATCATTAAGTTATCGACTGCCTGAGCTACGCTTTGGTCACTGCTAACGATTACTGACGCAATGTATCAAGTACTCCGCACTACGGAACTGGAAAATTTATTATTAAATGCGGATGAAAGACGAAGTGGTTTGGGGACTTATTTTAAGCACTTTGAGGAATAATCCAGTATTAAGTAATAATCCTAGCGACGCGAGGTGTACGATTATATCTCCCTGGCAACATAGATTCGCGCGTCAAGATCAAACGGGAGGTTAGAATCAGAAGAACACGTTAATCACGTTTAACATCAAACACGAGGAAGGAGCTAGGGAACAGTGCTATCCTTGACGGTAATTCCTCACACTGGATGACCCGTCGGATTACAGCGAACTGCACCAAAATCGGACCGCAAGCAGCTGTCCTTTTCATTCAACTACGCTCAGCTTTGTGCTAGATTTACGAGGGAAATTTCTGCTATTAACATCACGGCCAGTTTACTCTGCAAAGTTGATCCTGCCTTGCTACAATGCAGATGGTGTTTAATCGTGATACATATTTGGTTGCATCTAATCACGTTTCACTCTTCGACTGTTTTTAATAAATATACCTTGGTGTATATACGCTCCAGGGGTCTTAAACTTGTGTTGCAGGGTGAGTAAAAGTATGCTGTGTGAAATCACACTTGGAATTCTAAGTGTTGAATATTCTACTATTATTTTATTCAGTCCTCTAATTGGTTAATGTTTTCTTGCTTATACTACTGTGCGCAGTTAGTTTAGGTGGACGTTTTAGGATAGGTAGAAAAATATTTGCAGTTCTGTTCAGAAATTTATTCATTTGCAGCACTATTCGTTTTCGTTGAGGCCCAGATAGCGACTAGTAATAGCGACTAACTAACTGCCATAATGACGAAACTTCGAAATACATAGAACAGATATTATTACCTAATCCTCAACAACCCGGAGGTGCCTCCAGCTAGTGTTCCTGATTTCTCGATATTTTTTGTTTCTCGAGAAATCAGAAATGAGATCATATTTCTTGAGAATTCTCGAGAATTCTCGAGAAATTGAAAAAAAATATTGCAAAAATGATATTTTTGGAATAATGTTGATAATTTTTTATCAAAAACACAAGAAAGCTTTAACTAAATGATTATTCCTGTCTAATTTATACAACACTTGTGTAAATGAAAAAGTAGGTATTAAATATAATTGGTAAATTTATTTATTTAATACAAAATTTGTACAAAGCAAAACTATTTTTCAGCGAATCTATTTTTTATAGAAAAAACTGTTATTGTTATATTTTGACGTTTTAGAAATATCTATATTGGCTGTTAAATGAAAAAATGTGTCTTTTGACCCTTTCGGAAGGAATTCTGGATCATGCAAAAATTTTATACGGGGTACAATAGTCTTATTTCCTCTTTTCAATATTTCTTCTTTAATAGCCACAAGAAACTCATTAGGTACTTAATACAGTATACAATTTTTCTAAATTTTTAAATAAGAATTTAAGAGCACCTTCAGCAGTTAATAATATCGAATCTTGTGTACAGTGATTTTCTATTGGAATTCATATAGGTTCTAATGTTATTAATAAGATGTATTATAAATTGTAGATGTGTTTATACGTTCGCGATTAACTAGTAATACATTCATTTACGAAAATAAATGAGATTTATAATATTTTTCCTAGACTTAAGTTTCTCGAGAAATTATAGTATTTCTCGAGAAATAAGAAATAAGCAGTTGTAAAGTTCCTCGAGAAATTCTCGAGAAAGCATTCTCGAGAAGGAAGGAACACTACCTCCAGCATAGTTTCTGCACATCGGTCCCTCACTCCATCAATTTTCGATCTATAATCCTCAGAAAACTGCTCTACTCTCAAAAGTATCTCTTACCACAACTCGATCAGCCCCGCGCCATTCCCCCATATCACTTCCACCATCAATACCGAACCAAACCGTGAAAGCTCACGAACAACCCGTCCACCTTCTCCAAAAAGTGCCAACATAACCTGCTCACTCTGAAAACAGCGAAGCGCCCGCAGCGCCATCGAAAAGTGGTCCTGCGGCGCCCAGGAAAAACGACGCGCAAGAAGGAAAAGTAACACGTCACGCGGACGCGATACAGCATGGTGGCAGGACGGATGGTCGAGGAATTGTTGGGATGTGCGACAATTATCGGCATGGCATTGCCATATCTCACGCATGCCAGGCCAGATCGCGTCGGCTGTGTTGGGCCGTGCACGCACGTTTCTGTACCGTCCCCGTGTGAACTCGTGTCACAGGCCCGGGAGCAAGGTGTGCTGCAACGTTACATTCCTTGCCGCTGTTCCGTTTTTAGTCTAGGAACGCCATTCTTTGCGACACGCGCTAAAGGGGGCTACGGCTCCGTGCCACTGCGTTCACCGGCCACCTCTGTTTTCTGAGGATCGCATTCCGATCGCCGATGCCTGTTGGCTCCGCCGATGTCGAGATTAATCCTTGGACCGATACATCCTCGATACCCGACCAGCATCCTGCGCTGTCTTCTTCCCCTCATTTTTTTGTAATTTTTCGAGAAGCCCTTTTTCGGGTCTGGCTCGCTCAAGGACTCTGCTACTATATAGTGATTCTTCTCCCGTTGTTTCATAGTAGAGAAGATGCTTCTGTAAGGTATGCTGCGAACTGTCTATGATGCGATTGGCACATAGGTGGCGCCACGTTACTTTGGGCATTTGTGGAGTTCGGAAAAGAGATCTTGGGTTCGAGTCCCATCGCCCGGGACTATTTTTTTTCCGCCTACAACTTACATATCGAGTGGGCTTTTGGATTTGTTTTGGAAGTACGGTAATGGATGCTTGAAAGAGTATTTAGTGGAATCGGGGAAAATTGGGGTGGAGGTTGGTTGAGGTATCTAATGAGGTGTTAGCTCGTATAGGAGCTTCTTCTGACAGATTGCAGGTATTGTATGGTAATGAGGAAGAGTAGGTATCTGCCCTTAAAATCGCCAAGTTTCTTGAGTTACGTCTTAAATTCAAAGAAGGAGACTTTGCTGTAGGGGGTTCGTTTTTGATTGGGTTTGCCGAAATGGCGAAATTTGAACTGATGTGATCAATTAGATTCGTGTGGTGCAATGAAGACTGCTGCGTTAGCAAGTAGCCAGGAGAACTAGTCCCTTTATAGATCTTTATTATTTTGGAAAGCTTACAATACAATACATTACTGTCCGATGCTACTGTTAGATGCTTTTGTGGAAGGTTACCCACGCACATGGCAATCAGCGAAGACAAAAGGGTAACAAGATAAAAGACACACACCCAGCGCAGAGGCCGCATGCGCCTAAAATTCGGCCATGGTAGACCGCGCAACTTAAACGACCCAAAAATGATTTATAAACGATATTACTGTAATTATGTAAATAAATTCGTGCAACACGTGCAAACCTCTACCTTCAAATTCTCCTTTACACACCAATCAGACTTTGACTCTCAAAGCCTAATCATCCTTGAGGATCCCTAAAACTTCAACCCCTCAAGTAAGAAGATCATCATCGATCGAGAAAAATTTGGAACATCACCCTCCATTGATCAAGCAAATCGGCTTCTTCTCCCTCCTTTCCCTTCACATCTCGACCATCTTTTCCCCCAATTTAATTACCTCCAAGTAACTAAATCGTCGCCAATCGAGCAAATGGAACTGTACCTTCGCAGTAAAACCAGTACGCTCGTTCGTGACTTCCAATGGTCAGTTGCTCAAGTCGCTGGAGCGGTTTCCAGAACTCAATGTAATAAGAGTCCTCGCTGCATTCAGACGAACCAGCGCGTCCTCAATATACTTGCATCGGGACTAATGCAATACCGCGTAGCGATAAAGAAAAAAAAAAAAATAGGAAAAACGAAGCGGGGATTACCAAGAGCCGGCGATGTGGGATAGAGAGGTCTCGAAGCTATGCGGGGGAAACTTGGTCCGTGGCGGATAGACGGTCGCGTTATAGTCACCCGTTCAATATTAATCGAATCACGGCCAGCGGTGCAAGGGATCGCATTCTCGCGGGCAATCTGGTCGGGCCACGTAACGAATGACAGGTATTTAAGTGTCGCGCGGACCCGGTGGAATTATTTTCGAAAGGGGATCGCGCACAGCGATCGTTTCTTCAGATGCGTCACGATCGTTGGCAATCAATCGACCTGCTTCTATCTGGTACATACATGCGCTCGTCCCGTTCGCGCGCGAGATAATCGTTCGACCTTATTTTCATGCCGTCGCCGCAATCGCGTGGATCGTTTGCCTCGAAGACGGCTGGCTACACTTTTTCTCCGGTTTAGAGGCGAAGAGATTTACACAGGGATTGAATGTGTGGTTGGTAAGTGTGAGCTTGGAGGTGCTTTTTGGGACAGAAACTTGTGGGAGGATAGAATACAATTCGTGATTGTCGCGGTAGATTAAAGAGGAACACCACTGTGACGGCCGAAGAGTAAGCTATTTTTGAGAATTATTTTTCAGGAATAATATACAGTTTTCATAGAAAATTGTATTACCTATCTTTAGTGCGCTGTCTTAAGAGGCTGTACAAAAAAAAATAATTAGGAAAACATCCATAAATTTTAATATATTAATTAATCATCTAGACCCCCCCACGCGAGCTGCTCGAAGGTGTAACTATGGGACAGCAGGTCCGAAATCAAATTTAATTTTTTTTATATAGAGCAGAGAGTTGCTGCTTATATGTACTTTTAAAATAAGCGAATAGTTGTAAAAAAATATGCAGTAGTTATTCCACAAAAAATTCCCGAATCTCGCGTTCTTTTTCGAAAGCTGACTAGGCATAACCCCTTAACACGAATGCATCAATGTCGCCAAGGAGAAAGCTTGCGCAGGAGGAAAAGGATTAGCAAGAAGACACGCGTGCTTGTACAAAGTTCCGCGGCTACTGGCTAATTTTTACGGAGGGGTTAAAATGGCTCGTACACGGCGGGCACAAAGATAAAGGAATCACGGTGAAACGGCGAGTCGGGCGAACCATGAAGAAAACCACGCGCGTCGACCCGCGGAGGACATTCGTCGAATTCCTAGAGTAGTTCGGCCACTGTTTGATGCAATGAAATGTCAGACAGGTATTCATATATCGCGCACAAGTCATAAGGAAATGAAAGGTTTCGCGTATCACCGTGTAATTGTCGTCTCTGCGTTCTATCGACGGATAAGGAAACAATTAAGTGAGTTGTAAAACGCTGGTACGATGACTATGTACATACCTACTTTGGATTCAAAAATCAAGAATCCTTATAGAAAACACTGTAAGTGCCAAAAATCAAATTCTATACTATAGTATTACCAGTGGCATGTAAAACATTTTGTGATAAAAAGTTTTTTTTTCATTTTGGCACTTACAGTGTTTTCTACAAGGGCTCTTCAATTGTAGAATTTTATAAAAAATTCAGAGTTGAATCGTTTGAATGGGGTTTATTCTTGTTTTTTTTTCGTGCAACTGAATTAATAGAATTGAGCTTCTATATAATAAATACAATACTATACAGTTCTGTATGTCAAGGTGCAGTGTTTTGGACGTTTAAAAATGTATTCCTTAAAGTAACTTTAAACTACTCATAATTTGATGAGTGAATTTTTGGAAAAATAAATATATGGAAATGTAGAGGCAGTGCTTTTAACGAGTGATTAATCTTGAATGTGCTTTATCAATTATATGTATAATCCCAATGTTGAAGTCTTAAGTCCCACGTCTGTATTGTCATAAATGATTTATTGGCTGTTGTTTGAAAAATTTTCAATCGTTGTGAAGTCAGTGTTTATACGAACTTGTTAAATTGAATATTTCGAAGTGGAATTCTGATGGTTTTTTCCCCATTGTATAAGGTGCTTGTTGTGGGCGGAGTTCCTTTTATTTGAATGTCCCAATGGCCCAAGACCGGGTGCCGAGATTAGTCAAGCTAAATAACAGGATCTATTTCAGAGCGAGAAAATCCGATGGTCACGCTGTCAGACCCTCGAGGAATCAGGTCTAAATTACCAGGACGAATTGGAAATTTCGAACTGGTGTCCTAAGATAGTACAAAGATACTTCGAAGTGTCCGAAATAGAAGAATTGCTTTTCACCGTGAAAATGCGCCGGAAAGTGTCCTTCATTGTTGAGAAATTGATTAACCATGAAGTATATATCCTGTTCCTAAGAAGGCAGAGAAACGACATTCGAGGACTAAAAACAGATTCCCCCGCAATGGTTAAAGTTAGATTTATATTTAAAGTAGTACGCGTTAACATGATTAGTTTATACACGATTTGTTAAAATTAATACTGTCAGCCATAAAATAAGAATCAAAAGATGACTTTAAACTTCATAATTCGTGCCTTTCAAAACGAAAGAATAGAAACTTCCTAAAATACAAACAACTTACTCCATATTCAATACGATTGTGGGAAACCTAGAAAGATATATCTTTCAGCTCACAAATTATGCTCTCACAATTAGAATAAACAATGCTAAAAACGCCCACATGTTTCCACGAGAAACAAATTGCAAAAAGTATCTTTTATAATACAAAAAAAAATCACATCAGTCACCTAAGTCTCTGACACGAACTCTTCCAGAATCCGCACACCGCTTATAAACCCTTACTTTATAAAAATCGACCTAACTCACCCCAAGAAACCATTCCCAACCTCGGACAAATCTCCCAATCCAGAACACTCTGTCCCAGCGTAATCCACGCGTCGCGTCGTCATCGTTCAAACGGCCCAGCCGCCGGCGTCAGCTGGCCAGCAAACAGAGAAGCAAGTCCCCGATAAAGTGCATTAAGTTATGCATCTCAGGTTATAGCTGGCCAGCGCGTTACGCAGCGCGGATGTAAAGAGCGGCTTTTTATTGGACAACTATTGGCCGGCGCGAACTTTCAATGAGCCGAGGGACCGTGCACGTTCGTGTAGTAATACCTTGGCAAACGGTCCGACGGGCCGGTGGCTGCGGGCCAGCGGGAGCATAACCTTTGGCGAGGCGCTGCGGTAGGTAGCCCAAGTTATTGGTGACCGTATCGGATCGGGCCTGATAACAGGACACTAAAGGCCTCGTCTCGCCGGTATCTCTCGGGGCCTCCATGGCTTTTAACGCGCCTATTCCGCGCCCCTCCGCTGCCCAGTGGCCTGGATAGCGCCTAGCTTCTGCGCGGGCCCCCGCGGGGCCCTGAGTCCCCGCGTTGCCGCGCCACTGCGCCCTGATCCCTCGTGTCCCGGGATACGTTTTCATTTATATCGCGATGCGGTAATATTACTCAGGGATACCTGGCTGGTGCGGTGCGCACGGCGGAGGGACATTAAATGGAGGGATACCGGCACAATTCTTTTTTGGCTGATCGAACGAGCCCTTATCGGAGTGGGCTCCCTCGTTTGTCCACGTCCGACGGCCGCGATTGCGTCCGATGGATGAAGCGAGCGAGGGGGTGGCGATGGGAAGGAAGGTTCGATGGAGGTATTGGAAATTTTATTTTATGGAGTTTGTGGGGTTGGTCTTGTGTTTTGGAGGTGTGGGGTTTTGGAAGGCTTAAGAGGCCCTCTAGGGTTGATTATAATATTCTACATGCTTCAGTTATGTGATGAAGTTAGGCCCGGCTCGAGCGTTTTTGCGCCCTAGGGAACTTGCCAAATTGCGCACTTTATTTGAAGGGAGCAAAACCGGACTAACCCACATTGAATTTTTTTTCCTGTTTCATATGATTAGTAGAGCCTATTGAAATACATTATTGCGAATAACTCAAGTTCGCAAAAACAGTGGGTTAGTCAGTCTTTGTTCTCAATTCCTCATTTTCGATGTCCTTACTCTGACTTTTTATTCGTAGGTTAAAACATTTATCCTACAACTTGCAATATTTCATTCGAAACTTTATTTTAAAAAATGCCAACAATGAGAGGACCATTTTGCGCCTATTGTGAACTTTACGTCCTAAACAGCTGCAAATTTTTTGTCGATTTGGGCTTGGATGAAATAGTGATATTGTACGTACTACAAATTTTTATACTATTAGATAACTCTGTATTCCTGAGTTTCAGTAATACTTATATATTCAACATCTATGCACAAAAAATATTTAACTATTAAAATATTTAACTATTAATATTAAAATATTTAACTATTAATATTAAAATATTCAATTATTAATATTAAAGTATTCAACTATTAATATTAAAATATTTAACTATTAATATTAAAATATTTAACTATTAATATTAAAATATTTAACTATTAATATTCAAATATTTAACTATTAATATTCAAATATTTAACTATTAATATTAAAATATTTAACTATTAATATTAAAATATTTAACTATTAATATTAAAATATTTAACTATTAATATTAAAATATTTAACTATTAATATTAAAATATTTAACTATTATTGATGAAGATATTCACTTTGAAATATTGGCAAATAACTCAGAGAAATTTCCATGCGAGTCATAAAACACTCCTGGAACTACCGCATGTCGCTAATGAAACCTATAAAACCTAGTTAGGTAATCAAGAAATCCCGGACATCAAAGAGTATCCAGGAACGTGTCTCTCTTTAGACCCAATATTAAGATCGCGAAGCATTTTCCAACTTCTAAATCCAATCGCCACGAGTCATCCTTCCCGTCGAGACGGTTCCCACGAAACCTGCCTCGAAACTCGAGGAAAGGTCTCTCGGAGACGTTCGTACGACTTTAATCCCTTCTGTTTGTCGCCTTCCACACAGGGCTGGTCGATTAATTAAACCTAGCCCCGCGGTAGGCGAGAATATGATAAAAATGATGGGTTATGAAAAGCGCGAGCCGGCGCGGCGATCCTCGACGCCCTTTGGAATCTCGCTCTATTTAACAGCTTTACGATTATGTTACCGTGAAATTCATAGCGCCGGTTTACACGCGCAATTTACGCTACTGGGAAAATAAGAGAGCGGGGAGGGCGCGCGGAATGCCGCATGGGCCGCGTTGAAGTCCAACGATTCTTGGTTGACGCGTGGAATCGCGCGTCCAACTTGGCCGCCACGTGTCCCCTGGTGAAGGCACGTTAGTTGTCGGTGCTATTATCGCTCTCGCTAATATCAATGCCGACGAAAAACGGCCGGATAGCAGTCGTTCCAGCTTGACAGATCGAGATATTCGCTTGATACCGCGGCCGGCTCGCGTGGGAGTGTTAATGCATCGGGCTTTGGCCGGATTCTTGAGATGTCGCGACTCCGTTTGTGCTCGTTTCGGTGGTTGATGGTATAGGGCGAGACGCAGAGTTATCGCCACGGGGAGAAATTTGAGGGAGAAGTTTGAAATCAGAGGGGAAGACGAATCGGTCGGGCGATCTTTATGCTGTGCCGGATTTTCGGAATTATGATGTTACGATAGGTGTTATGTTGGAATGTTAGTTGGGCCAGGTAGAGTTGGTAAAAGAGGATTTAGTGGCGTAGGTAGGAGCAGATAGGAATTGACAAGGCTATTGCAAATAATATGTTAATGAAATATCGTTAATATTTTTTACTTGGCATAATGTGTTAACAGAAAAATATCACACAAAGTTTTTTGCAAGAAATAAATATCAGTAGACAATTTCTGGTGGTAGCTCTTTACTTTATGGCGTTCAAGAATGAACATCAACACTTGAATCACTGTATATAAGGATTTATAACACCAAGAACTCCCCAAAGCATTAAATAATCAATTCATTCCAAGGGCGTCCATGCACTTTTTCCAGGGGTAGGGAGGCAACTTTGGAGTGACGGTAAAGAAAAATGTAGTAATAAAAAAACAACCCTAGCGATGAGGGTGGAGTGGAGTAGCCCTCTTGTTTTTTTTATCCCACTTTGTAGCGCTAATTTAATTAAAAATTTAAACTCTAAATTTTAAAATATTCCCTTTTTTAGTATAAACTTCATGAAGATCAATTTTTAAAAACACCCTATCTTTTCTCGAAAGGAAACATCTCACTCATAACCTCACAGATTACAACTCTCAGTTCTTCCCAGTACCGTAAACCTCGACACACCGAAGCTTTCCAGCCCTCAGCTCGGACTCGGCAGATTCGACTTGCAAATGTCGACGGTCCACTCGCGCATCAGGCGGCGGCGCGCAGCGCGCTCTCTGGTGTCCCCAAAGTGGCTGGGAACGGGCGAAAGGGGGCGGGGGCCGATCTCGTTGTAATTTGTCGGGCGAACGAGGGATCGCTCCATCGTCCACCTGGCTGGTTTGCTAATGAACTAAGCTTAACTAAAGGGAACTCGTTCACCGGCGCCTTATCAATAGTCGTAATCCAGCGCCGCGGCGGAGATCTGCAGGCCGAGAAGCAAGGAGTCGGACTCCTCTCATCTTCGTGGAAGATAGGAGAATCGTGTCGACGAATGGCCGTGTCCGGCAAACAAATTGCAAGATACCCCGTGGTAGCTTGTTACCGAGCCCCCTCCCCCTCCCCCAACCCCCTCCATCGGCCCATCGTTTCGCTCCTTTTTTCGCGGTCGACGCTCCTCTTCATCCCTTTTTCGTCGCCGTTCGCCATTCTTTCTCGTATCGCCACTTGTTTCCGTTCTCCAGCGGCTACTCCGCCTTTTGTCGAACAGATTGACGGAGTTCCACTACGGTTCGCCTCTGAATTGATGTGGGAATCGGTTCTCCCGACGTCCGGTCGTCCGTTTCGCTCTGGAGCGATGAGGGTTGTCCGGTTTTACAACGGTTTTCGGCAGCCGCCATGGTGTCGTCCAACGTGACAGAGAAGTTTTAGCGAGTTTGATGGCTCGCGAGGAGATTGGACCGTGTCGGACGTCCGTTGGACGGGTGGTTTGCGGGTCTTCAACGTTGCATAAGTTTTGATGTCGCTGATAATGTTACGTTTAGGAGGGAGTAATAGCAATGTCTTTATTACATAAATAACAATAGGCACGGAGCAACATGTAGGTAAGTAGATCGATGGATTGGTGCACAAATATTGTTTGTCCACTTTTAGGGTTTTCGAGAAAAACAGGTTTAAACGCATTTATATTGTACGTCTAAATTTTATAATAATAAATATCTATGCATATGGCCCCGCGAAATTTGCGACGAGCTTTTCGTAGATCGCCGGGCCTTTTAAAGAAGTTTTATAATAATAAATATGTATGCATAGAGCCGTGCAAAATTCACGATTAGCTAATCGTTGGCCTTTCAAAGCGTGAGGCCGGGTTCCGTGGAACGCGTGCTGCATTGTTTGTGAAAATTGGAAAATGAAAAACTATTTGTACACACAAAGTACTTTAAACTAGATCAGCTGTGCCTGATTCTTTCTAATCCATCCTCTGAGCTACCAATACGACTAATCCTGTCCTCCGCATGTAAAAACCAGACACGACAGAAAGCTTCCCAAATACTTCCATTAATGAGCAACGCTCGTGACGAACACAGAATTCTGATGATGGCGAAAGCCGACTAGCGTTCCTCCATTCGCGGGGAGCATAAATCCGAATCAACGTCGCGGATCATCGTGGTATTAAGTATTTTCGGTGGGGTGGTTGGGAGGGGAGGCAGGGAGCGCGATACGAAGATTCAGAGATCTATAAGACAAAAGGGAAACAAATAAAGACGCGGCCTTAGGTTCGCGAAGTGACTCGACACCGGTGGAGGATCTGAAGGGGGGATGAAACGGTGGGGAGGGGCGGAGGGGAACGGGAGGAACAGGCACTCGCGCTTTGGAATGCTTTGAAAGACCGCGAGCAGCTCTTGGCTAGAGCTGCTCGTTGGTCGCGAGATGTCGAGGACGTGGACCGTTTCGAAGGAAGCCAGCACGCCTCCGGGCGAAAGAGAAAAAGCAAAGGAGGAAGAAGGCGGCCGTCGTGGACAGGCTTGCTTCGATTAATTACCACATTGTCGTACGGCCAACGCTAGATGCTACAGCGTGGTAATCTATGGAAGACTCGCCGATTTAATCCGCCGATACTTTTGCTCGCCTCTTTTCATCCTCTTTCGCGAACACGAGTGCGAATTATTGTTCGGTTTAATTGAACCGATGTAACTGGCCTTCGCGGAAGGGGCGGCTGGAGGGGAGGAGGGGAATGGCGGAATACCTTCTGCACGGGGGGTTCGTGTTTCCTTGGGGCCTTTGGGGAAATATTCAGCGAATCGGGGATTTATCGTAAGTGGAGTAATGTGTTTGAAGGATTTCATTGTACTGCTCTTCTTTTTGTATTAAAAGTGGGAAATTTGGACGATCCGGGGTCTTGGCACGGATTTGTAGTGGTTGAACGGCATTGTAAGTGGAAACTGCATTTTTTAGAACATTGCTGTTGCTGGAGGTACTGGTACTGGTTACGATCTAATGGTAGCGATTCCCAGGGCTTGAATAGGTTTCGAAAATAACTGTTTCAAACTGTTATTGTATAAAGGTTCTGACTGAAAGAGTTATGAAGAACCTTTATTCGGAATAACCGTTATAAAGAACCTAAATATCAGACTATATAAATATAAGTTACGGTTCCTATATAGCTCTATAACTTTTATTTTTTAGGTTCTATAACTTTTATTTTTTAGGTTCTATAACTTTTATTCTCAGTAACTTATACTTATATAGTCTGATATTTAGGTTCTTTATAACAGTTATTCAGAATATCGGGTGTTCCTAACTGTTTCAGTCAGAGCCTATGTAGCTTGAAACAGTTTGAAACAGTTATTATTCGAAACCCTTTCAACCCCTGGACATTACTTCCATAGCCCAAGTTTCACCTACCTTAAACATGGTGCCTCGAAAGCAAACATCAACCACTTTTACACAACATTACGTTTAATATATAAAACTCGTTACACTTCAAACCTGATCCATATTCAAATCAGCTGACCCTCAAAAACCTACCACCTACCACCATCTCAAACACCCATACGCTTTCCTTAGATCTCCCTTTACACATCGCAATACTCAAACACTCGTTCCCAACAAAATCGAGTTCCCAAATACTCCAACCTTCAGTCATCACCACACCCCGCAAACCCGCCCCACCTAACCCAGACCATCCCTCTCCCTGTCTCCACAAACTTACTCCTCTCACCCTGGGCTATTCAGGTTCCCGCCAAAATCGGTTTCGCGGGCGTTGCCGCCAAAAAGACACCGTGGTGACGGAAGTCGGCGAAGCGGTGGGCGAGGAACGAAGGGAGCGACCAGCAGCGGGTCTCTCGCTGACGGGGATGCTCAAGTTCATGATCAATTGCACGTTCCTCGAATGTCGGCGGTCATCATTCGGCATCGCTCGCCCCGCGAAACCCACGGTTCTCGCTCTTTGCCGGATCAGGCCTGGTGATCTACTACCCCGTGGAATGCTGGGGCCCCGGTTTATTATAGTAGATAATGATAACATCTCGGAAGGCGTAGCAGCGCGCTGTATATTCGCGCAGCAGCCGCGCGCGAGTGGCTTTCCTTTCGTCCCACACGTCCACTGCCAGCCGCCATCAGTCACTGCATACATCACCGTCGGGCTTATTTTCGTGCGTTGCTACCCACTGCTGATGTATGGACGTAATTGGTTAGGCGGGGTACGCGGTCGGCTCGATATACACGCCAAAAGGTTGCTTGTCAACGGCGGGCGGTGGTGGCCGCGGAGACGACAAACTGATTAGGGAGGCGAGAAACACGACCGGAACACCGCGGCTACTTTGTTGGACGGGTTGGATATCGCTTGTTTTGGCGAACGATGCTTTTCCGGGCGATCTAACGGCTTCCCTTTGTTTTATTTCGAGTCTGCTCCCCGAGTGCAGACGATTGCAAGGAGGTTTAAGAAATTTGTCACAGAGTATAGTTTACAGTTCAACGTCGCCGTCAAACTATTGCGGTGCACTCGTTTGAGACGATCTAGTCCTCTTGCTGTCAAAGACAGCTAAAGGATGCCCCCTTGCGTTTCGTTGTCTAAGGATCAATTCTAAGGTTCGAGTCTAAGGACTATTGACTACCTCGTCGATAAACACTCTTCCACGATAACCCTTTCTCCCGCCAAATTGCCAGGAAAGAGTTGCATTATTCCCGCGTGGCTCCCATGTGTCCGCATCTGTGTGTCACCCGTGGAAGATGCGACGTTGCAGAAGAGCGTGTGTCGCCACCTCAGCGATTGTTTATCTGCCTGGTTTAACCGCTCAACCTCGACCTAGTCCTGACCTAACACAGATCTAAATCAGACATAAACAGCCTCGTATCTTGCAATCCGAGATTGTAGGTCTTCCTCCGGATGGCGGATACCCCGCCTTTTGCTCTGCTGTTCGATGTTTCCTACATGATGCTGGGCGCTGTAACTTGGGAGTATATAAATGGAGGGAGTGTAGGAAGGTCGTAAAAGGAATGGGGGATAAAGATAATAAGGGTGTTGGAGGTCAAGAATTCTGGTATGCATTCTACACTATAATACAATTTTTGGGAATCAGGACCACAGTTTAGGTACACCAAGGTATAATAAACGTTTTAGGCTTGTACGACCCTGTCGGAGGTGGCGCAAAACATATTTGGCGGCTTGTGATCTCAAGGGTATCGCTTTACACACCACTTGAGTGTGTCCCAAATACCTGACACTGTAGTTCTCTCGCTAATAGGTGCGGGGTAGGTTAGAGTTTAGAGTAACGTTACCTGTAGATCTTGTTCTTTCCGAGCAAGTCAGAAGTCAGGAGTAATTAACCCTACAATCGGGACGTGATCGATATATGAAACCACTAATAACGTCTGTAAGCTTAATGTAATTATACATACGAATAATAATTCCTCAGACAGTTAATTTAGTGTACAAGATGGTAAGTTAGAAAACACTGAATTTTCTTGTAACTCAAAGGAGTTCCGCAAAGTTATTTCTCCAAAAATCTCAATTATGCCCTGTCTTCTTAATAGAATATATGTAAAGTCCTTTAGAAGCATCGGGACCGAGAAATGGACCGTGAACGTTCCTCAGGTCGATCTGCCAAGGTTAAGCTTAATCTTAACTTCATGCACGCCCATCTGTTGACCAGTTTCACTCGCAGAGTGATGGCTACCGCGACGCATACGCAACCGCAATTGCGTATATCGTGCCACCGAATGATGAGCTTCGGGCACACGTTCGCGTTACATTACACGATCACGCGCATATCTCCCCAAGCGACCCCAATCGTTCATTAGCGAGTCTGAAAGTCCAATTCATTTTATAAATTGTCTAGTTTCTGCGGGGGAGAGACGTTGCCACGCGTTAGGCCTTACCAACTGGCACTTCACTGACTTCCACTCCTACTTATTGAATTCTTCTGACACTTTTACGAAAATATCACTGCTGATAACCAAATAATAAGCATTCCAAGATGATTTTCTTGACGATGAATCAATATTTTAGATTTAATTGCTTTGATTTAGTGACTTCAAAAGCAAACGTAGCTATGAACATACGTTTCAGGTAAATTCTGAGTGAGTGGTAGCTTTACGTATAAATCGTAATATAAGGGCATTTCTTTAGAAAACTTTCGTCGTATTTTTTTATAACTAATTCCTTCCGTGGAAGATATTGGCCACGAGATAAGCTGGTATAAAAGGTATCTCAAGATAACCTGAACAGTGGCGCACACAAGGGTGGTTGCAAGGGGCACAGGCATCCCCAAAAGGAGCTTTGTAAAAAGTGAAGAATACTGGATTTTGTGTTTTAAATAAATTGTTATAATCACTTAATGAATTTAATTGAACTTCCCATAAACTGAAGCTGAATATACCTAAATACACTCTATCTGGAACTCAATAGTTCCAGTAGAAGTAAATGCAAACCTTAGAATCCATAACCATTTTCCCTCTAAAATTCTACCAATTCAACCAACCGCCTTTTTTACAACCTAGGTATTTAGAAACATAAGTCGATAGAACATTCCTAATCGTAGTGGCCGCTAAACACTCCCTCAGTGCAAACACTTGATCCCAAAAATGGAATAAAAGCGATGACCTTCTATCGCGAAGGAATTTGAGTCCCACCTTCGCGAGGACCAATGGTACTGGTCTCTGGATTCAGCAGCATTCAGCTTATAATTCATGCGTGCCCATCAGACAGATTTATGCGCGATAGTTGGCACAACAATAATGGCTACCGGCACTGTGCACGCAACTACGATCGCGCATCCTTTATCATCGCGTCGAGCAGGCATGCGCCGCGCGCGCACACCAGCGCGCGGTTTCTTGGATCATTACGATCGTGTTCGGTGCGATCTCGAGGATCGATGTACCGGCAGTGCCTGGCCCATGGCGTTAGATAGGATTCTAGGCATAATGAATATCGCCTGGATCCCGCGCTCGTCTCCCCGATTTATCTTGCTACTAATACACGCGCGTCAAAGGAAGCGGAATTAATTCACGGCCCTGGATTTCGCTTATTCTGAAAACAGAATCCTCATACGCAGGATGCGAATTGATAGAGAAGATGGTGCCAATGTGGTTTTATTATTTTTATCTAAGGCGCATTTATCAAGGTCGGTTAAGTAGATATCGTTGGGAACAATGGTGAACAATATGCAATTTATTTCGTTGTCCGGTGTAAATATTCTATTTTCGTTAATATTGCAGAATTTTCTACTTTAAAGTGTTTAAGGAAAATATTAAGGACAGTATTAAGGATTAAGTCAGTAGATTTGTGACTATAGACCGTGTCGCCATTACTAAGTCGCTTATTACTTAGAACTCTCCTGTCAGGATCAAACAAACGATGCTAAATAGTTTTAATTTACAAATCAGATGGGTAGACCCTCGGAAATGGCTTTAAAATTCCTAATAGCGAACACGGGAACAAAAACAACGTAAAATAATATCTGTTAAAAAAAACCCAGTGGCACGACTGATAGTCCTGCAGATCAAGGCAGATCAAATGTATCTCTCACTTGTCATTACATTTATAGACAGACAGAACTATAACACCCGCTGACAAATAGTACCTAAAGGTGTCGTCTATTACATAAGCTCCTATGACCTCGGACAATAATACACCCACCTAAACCTTCCACACTGCCTGAAGCTTCGACTGTGTCTTATTACTCTCAGTCAAGACAGAAAGAACGCAGACAATCGTTTCTATCCGCCAATCTCTGCACCCCATCATCGGAAGTCTGACAGTGGAGACATCTGCCGCGCGAGAAATATCTGCTATGGTCGTTAAAACGCGCTAGTAATTCTCTCAGCTGGCCATCATCGCTAGCCGCACGAGTGCTGCGCGAGGATCGTCTAGCACAGCCTCTGTCAGCCCGTCTATACCAAGCGCCGTTCACTTTCGATCGCCCGTCAATCTGCCGACCTTCGACTCCCGACGCGACCAGGCATCGATAGCCACCGGGCAACATGGGCGCTTGGTAAAATTATGTAGCCGCTGGCATAGTCGGCCGATTTCCTGCAAGTGCGTCGCATAATCGCGAGGCGGATTATACGCGCGGAATGAGTCGGCGCCGAGGCAGGCGGCTAGACCGCCTCGTTCAGCTTTCGAGCTGGTGCACCTCGCTAACGGTTTCACCTAGGTGGCACGCAGTCTTTGCCAGACCCGTCTCAGTGGAATTGATCGAGGCATGATAAGAACGTTGAGCTTGAATCGCAATTGACATCAATTGTCTGCGCTCGCGGGTGTCTCGGCGTGTTCCGCGAAGCCCTCCGCGTCTGGGTGTCTGCGACTGAAGGAGGGAGAGAAGGAGGGCTTTTAAAGGAATTAAACAGGGTTCAGGAGCTGTGTAATTTAGAAGCTGGAATTTGAAAAGCTTTGTTTGCCTTGGGAGTAGGAAGATGGTTGCTTAGGATAGGTGCAGTAGCAGTTTCGCAACGGGTTCGAGTCCCAGGAGAGTGTGCATCGGTGATCGATGGGGAGGATGAGTTTTATTTTCGTTGGCACAGGGATCGTGAGATGTAGCTGACCTGGAAATGGCGACACACAGAGATAGAGATTTGTCTATCACTGTGCTAGAAGTGGTACTGATAATTGAGGCGCATGGAACTCAAGTAGAATTGGGCTGATGGTGGTCACGAATCAGACATAGGACTTTACAGATTTTAGGATAGGGACTGAGGGTAGTTTATCAAGTAGAACGTTCAGGAACTGATGCAAAGCTCGGAATCCTGCACTGTTCGAGTCACTTCTGTATGAACAGTCCGCGCATCTTCAGGCACCCTAGAAACTATGGGATTAAACTGACAAGTGTTAACTAGCTGACCAACCTCCATTAAACCATTTCATGCACTTCATAGGATCATCTGCGGAGATCTCTCTCCGATGATCCTCCACCGTCGTCGAAAGTAGCGCAGGCACACTAACGACCTTACCACCCCGAAAAGGACCGCAACTAGAGGCCAGCTCGCTGGGAACGACAACAACAGTCATCTAAATCCACTCGCGGTGAGGAATGTCTCAATCGAGCTCGGACTCGAGGCGTCCCCGGGGCCCCGATGCCATCTTTCGATCCGCCCTGGCCGAATAGTTGGCTTGCTCGCGAGCACGATCGTATCGCGACGCGGCCGAAAAGATTCGAGGAGAATGCCATGACCCAGAGTGGCATTTGCATCCCGAGGATCTAATGAATAGCGTGCATTACGTCCTATTTGGTCTCGTTGCGAGCAGTGGTGACGATGCCAGTGTGCATAGCATAGCTCTCGCGCTATTTGCAGTCTGACCGACGGAGAAGGAGGGGTGGTAGGGCTGGGCGCACAATGGACGCCGACGCCTGGCGTCGGTATGTGCTCAATGGAGGCTAACCCCTCTTCTAAGGACGCCTCGCTCTGTACGATTTACCTACTAAACGTCAACCCAGACGACGCGCTCGCCCTGCAGGGCGGGATTCGCGGGGTTGACGAGTCAGGCAGACAGGGCGGAAGGCGAGAGGGGGTGGGAGGGGGACGAGCGGGTGGGAAAATCCTTGGAATTATCCGATGCCAGTCGAATATCGAAGCGTTTAATCGACAGGCATTTCGTTGTTGGCGGTCCTGCTGAGCCTGCGATATTTTGGCGCGACCTCGACCCGACGTCGATATCATCCCTGCCGGTGTTAGCCGCGAGTCGGGGCAGTGGTTGGCGCATGCAATTGTCGGTCTTCATTGAATGGTCGAATGGAATGATCAGGGAAATAGGGTGAAATAGGTTGGAGAGCTGCGGTTCACTATGGTGGTTGAACCTTCAACAAGAAGGCTCATCGAGGTTAATATCGATGCGGTTTTTTGGCTTTAATTGGATTTTTGGTGGGATATGTTTGCCGAGGATTTGGATGATTTTGTTATTGGTGGAATTTCGAATGGCTTTTTATCGGTTTTGCGTTAGTGCTTGTGAAGGAAGGTCGTTGAAACAAGGCTGAATGAGTCAGGTGGACCTATAGTTTAACTCGGGCAACTGTATTTTCTGTAAGGGGTGCATTTTATTCTGGTGCGAAGTGTTTAGTGATATGCCACTTTTTAATTCAGTGGAATATTCTCGTTTCGCAAAGAAATTTATACAGACAGAGTTTCTGCCGTTTTCTTATTTAGATAATATGCACGATAGAAAGATAAACTCGAAGAGACGTTAACAATGAAGAAAAAAAGTCATTATTGATGATGTTCAACAAGAAATTGAATGATTACAATAGAGCTGAAATCATAATAGAATACGAACGTTACATTTGGAATCTATGGATGTTTTTATTGGTTAAAGTATTCTTATTTTTATTCATTAGCAATTCGCGAATAACGTACGAATAAACGCTATCTGGTTGCAAAGTAGCTTTTTCAATTATGGTCAGTAGGCATTATTTATTTGAAAATAGGCCGTAGTCGATGATAATTTACCGCTACACGTTGCATAAACGCAGGAGGTCAGAATGCACGCACCGCACCTTGAAAATTATTACTTACTCGAACTTTGATAATTGCAAATATCACAACCGCCTGATAATTATTGCGTGCATTGTACAAGCCGCGGCAGAAGCGTGTGAAAATCGTTAAGTGAAGGGACATTGCGAAATTTATCAGAATCCGCAAAAGCAACACCTCGTATTCCGCTCAAACCGTGGCTGTCTTAATCACCGCGTCTTGTAAACATTGTATCATTAATAAAGTTTATCTCGCGTTCATTTATTAAGAGAAGCGTCTGTCACTCGACGGTGGACATAAGTCACGGAACACTTAAAAGAAACATATTGTAAATAATTACATATGTCGATAACTTAGCTTCGAAATACTATACAGAATTCTTTGAGCATGAAGAAATTCTGTCTCTGAGAAATTCTGCCAGCGTGTTCTTTTAATTCCTACTCTCACAGATTGTTTAAGAGTGAAGTCATAAATGTTAAGGTTCCTCCGTTTATATCTGCTACGTATTCTTAATTCGAATTATCCACGAAAGAATACATGGAAAAGTAACGGAAGCAATATTCTTTTAACAGTTGAACGTTCACCAAAGATCGTTAGAGGCGGCGGGTCTTGAAATCTGCGGCGCTGGCGGAAGTGTTCCTCAAGGGCAGCCCAGCAGCGCCGGTTCCGTCGGCTCAGCACCCAGTCCAGCATCACCAAGGCCAACCCCCCAACCACGGCCAACACCTCAACCACGGCCACCCCTTGCCACGACCACTTCACAGCCGTCGAGAACGTTAGACGACGACAGATCGACGGACGGTGAGTTGGAACAAGAATCTCACGAAATCTCCACTTCCTATCGCTCCTGCAGAGTAAAATAAACGCAATAAGATCTTGAGCTTCGGAAATTAAATGTGCGAACACTTGCATCTATCACATTGTTGATAATAATTATTTCCGAAAATGTAATATGTAATAAACTAGGCCTGCATACATGTAAGTTCAGTCTGAAGGATATTTTGTGATTCATTGCGAAATTTTAGTTCTTCGTAATGAATGGAATTGTGCAAATTAGAAAATCGACAAATTAAAACGTTATTTTTTAGATGGGGAAAGGAATGTATGTAGGTATTAAGTTGTCAGTGCCAGTCTGTTTCTGGTTGTTCTACTTATGGGTGCAGGAGATTCAGTAGGTATGCGATCAGACGCAGCGGATGAGAGACTGTGAAACGAAGTAGATTGTGTTATTCGTCTGACTCGCGCAATTTTTTTCAGACGCTCCCTTTTATGTAACAAATTTAGTGAAATCTGAATTGTCAGTGTTGGTATTTACAAACAATTATGCAAAGTATATTACGTTTCAAGTGTAACAGTAGCTTACTTGCATTCGCCTTTGAAATGTGATACTTGTGATGTATTTATGAAATATTTTCATAATAATCTCTCGTTTAAAGCGTTGTGCATAATGGAAACACAATTACATTCACTGATAAAATATAATATTCCTTCACTGATCATAAAATATCCTCATACTTACACAATGGTGTCTGAAAGAATACTGAGAAATTGATGCAACTATTTGATTTCGTTAAAATCCAGCATGACAGAAACACTGAATTGTGATAAACTTGGACCTGCTCATTTTGTCATAGCCGTAGGTACTGGCACCGCCGCGGAGGATTCGGACGATGGTGAGAGCAGAGCGCAATACGTGAACGCAAATTGCGTGGTCTTCACTCACTACCGAGGGGACGCAGCATCTGAAGTGGAAGAACACTTTCAAAGGGCACTAGCACACGATAAATTGAAGGGTGAGTTGCTTTACTCAAACCCATGATACTGGTTTTGAAAGAGAACTATAAGTCCAGTAATTCAAATGTATCATAAACTTATAAAATTAACGTTTCAAATGAACAGTGTCAGTTTTATGACGGAGGGTGGGAGAAGGGAGGGGTAAATTGAAACTATATCTTTGTGCATGATTAGCTGTACTAAGAAATATATTAAAGTCCAGACTTTTATAATACTCGTCAGTGTTGAGGAATGTTAACATAGACGATGGTTGGGAAAACAAACAGATTAATTAATTTTCCTCAAAATTAGACGAGTCCCCAAGAAAGGGAAATGAGAGTAGGTCGAAGAAGACTCGAGGGATATAGTAGTGGGGCTTAAACAAACGAGAACACGATTGGGTAAAAAGAGACCCGAAGAACGTAGCAGGGTTAAGGAACAAATGTTCACGGAAACGAATTATCACTTGACGCTGGAGGCAAAGGACACCGACAGGCCTCTCGATCCGCGAAGAATGAAAGCCCGGGCTTTCGGTTCGTTCCAATTACGATCCCGTTTCGATGCCTCATCGAAGCACGCGCGTCGAAGATTGGACAGCGCCGGCCTGTGTACCGGGACTAATGCATCAAAGGCGCGGTGATTTAAGCGCGTCCACCGCGGATGCAACGCCGTTGCCAGCGGGGACCGATAATAAAGTGCGCCATTAGCCCGCGACAACGCTAACAAGCCACGTAACAATTGTACCGTCGTCGTACTTGGAGACCTAAAACCCTCGCTGTCGGCCAGCGTGGAAGGAGACGAAGAAGAAGGAGCGGAGGCTGCGCGAGAGACAGGGCGAGCGAAGGCGAGAATACGAAAGGCTGTAGGAGGAGTTGGGTGAGAGAAAAAAATAGGGAACGAAAGCGAGGGGATGGGACGAGGATGAAGTAAAAGGGGAAAGGGGTGAAAGAAGAGGGATCCTCAGACATGGTGGGTGAAGAAATGGTAGAGATTTCTGGGGTTGAAGGTGAAGAGATGGAAGAGGTGTAGTTAGGTGAAAGACGAGCGAACGGATGACAGAGTAACGTGATGCCGGAAGTGGAGCTCGATATGACGGAAGAGGGACGGGCAGGGTGGTTGAATCTTTCTCGGAAGGGTTAAAAAGGAAGATAAAATGAAGAAAAGCGACAAAGATAGATACGCGGTAACAAAAGTGTTTGAAGATATATAAGTAAGAAATGTTCAAACGTGGAAGAGGCGATAGAAAGTAGTAACGCAAAAAGAGCGACTGCTGTTAAAATACATATACGTAAATAGAAGATTCCGATGAAGAATAAAAACTGGAATATTTGTGAAGCAAGGCAGGCTACAGTTATCAATACAAAAAGAAAACGAAAAAGAATCACGATGAAGAACGAACCAACGCGGCGTGACCACCCCTTATAAAGGCAAGTGGAGCTATGCAAAGAGACTACAAACCGAAGTACCATGCTAAAAAACAAACCCAGAAAATAATATCTCTGGCATAAGAAGAGGGAGCATTCATAACCTCCAAAAAAGGAATCGAATGAAGGCGATAGGCCGGGACGGAAGGAATCATCCCGCTGGAGGGCCGCGCTCCTCGTACCCGAAAGAAACGGCCCGCTAACGAGAAAGGGCAGAAGGGGGTAGGGGGTTGTCAGGCACGAGCGGGTTTGGCAAGCGATCGGCGTTGCCAGCCCCGTCTATATCGGTATCGTTTAAGGCCGCATTTATCTCTCGCGGCAGTGCTCAGGATCAGTTCACTAGCCTGCTTAGAATTCAAGACAACACGACCTAATTGTTATGTGCCGTGCGCGTCTCTCCCTCTCTCCCTCCCTCCCCCTCGCTCCGCTGCCCCCCTGGTTCCTCTGCGTCACCTCTTCATCCCTCCCCGCGGCCGTTTCATCGCGACCACGCTTTCACGGCATAGGAAAGGTAAATTAAGAGCTTCTATGCTCCACGGGCTACGAGGTGCATGCTGACTCAGGGAGGAGAGCAGAGACGGAAACGAAGGGCGAGGAGGAAACGAGGAGGGGGGCAGGAGACAGTTTTAGCCGCGGTATGCCGTACGTACAAGGAGTGAACGCCTCTGAAACGGTGAACATGTTCACCGCTAGAACAAAGACGCACCCTCCGTGAGGATCGAGGGTGAAAGGCGCCTATAAGAAGGGCGGGGGATTGTTTGAGTCCGCGGCACGGTGCGTGTTTGTGGTCGAGCTGGGACGCTTCATCTGGGCGTGTTTCGCTGCGCTACGTTGGCTACTTGGTCCGAATAGTTTCCTGATAAGGGACAATCTACTTGAGGATTTCTTAATTCAATTTGGTCAAGTGAGTGGTGAGGAACCTCTGCAAAGAAAGGAAAATATTGTGTTGTTGTTATTATTATTATTATTATTATTAATTATATTTATTAATCACCGTCGTATCATTATTTTATGCATTACTGTTGTGTTATGAAACATCTCCATAAGTGATGTAACTTATTTTAACCTGAAAAGGCAACTACGAGCAGAAATACGGTCATTTAAAGCATTATATTTAATTACAAATTACTAGTAGTTAAACATTTTGAAATATCTTTCTTAAATAGCTTCCGACTGGTTGATTTATTATTAAAGAATTAATCAATTAATCCGCAAATTTTCATCACAGACAATTTTTTTTACACCTTCTTTCCGACGAGTAACCTCTTAAATGCGCAGAAATTGGGACATCCACCTTATAACTAAAATTAACGCGGAGTAACACGACCAAGACAGAGAGAATGACTACTTTTTACAGGTTACGCGTGTCAATATTCCTGCGTTCTAGGAATGATGGTTACACTTGCAGAAGCTTTTCGAACCAGGTAGCAAACGCATTAGAAGAAGCCCATAGAAATATATCGATATTCAGATGAAATGGATACTAAATGTAATTACAGCGGTGGATCAAAGGACCCCCGAGTTCCTCGCGAATATCCTCCTACAGCCATCCGGAGTATACATTGTATTAAAGAAGGAACTCCAACGACGGCGATTGCGCGACAAAGATTGAGCTTCCGAATCGAGCAGCAGGGCGATAGCAGAACCCAAGAGAAGCACGACAACGACGGAAAGAGCCTCGTAGCCGCTATCGTCGCGGGCACGCTTATCAAGCAGGAACTGGACAGTGAATATAATTTCAACGGTTAGATCAAAGAACTGCTGCGCGCCTAGATAGACGATACGCGGGGCCCTTAATCACGCTACTCTCCATCCGGAGTTATCAATTACCCGTGTCCCGGGTAACCAGGCTAAAGACGTTATTAGCCTCCTTCGCTCGGCTGCCGATAATATATTTCACCGGCTAATGAGTTAAAAGAAGCCCCCGGTGGCTCGCGCGGTAGGACAAAGAGGCGATGTGACCGCGGACACAAATATCCGCCCGCGCGGCGGAAAGAACGTCAGAGATTAAGCGGGGGGGTTCTCATGTCGCGTTTCGTACCGCTCGAAATCGCAATTTCGCCTGGAAATTGGTAGCGCGTTACCCTCCGTCCCCGCTTTCCGTCGGGGCATCACTTCTTGCGACGGAGAAATTGCATCTGGGACGCTTCTGCCTCGGCTACCGGCCGGTACCGGGTGCCAAGGGACGAGGGATCAAGGGGAATGATACGAGGAACGATAAAACGCTTTGCCCTCGAATGCTCGCCGATACGAACGATCACCCTGGCTTCTTGAAGACACCGCCTTCAGAGAGCCTATACCCACCTGGACGATGGCTTTGAGGACTTTCTTGTACCTATTGGATACGTTCTGGATACTATTGAATCCCTCAGGGATTCGGTACTGCTTGATGCATACCTACTTGGAAAATTGGTGTAAAGTTCTATTGACACATGCGTGAGGTATCCTACTGTACATGTTACTGGGTGGTGGACGTAGCTTTTCTGCAGAGGGTGTAGAACTTAACGAGCTACGATTAGATGTTTACAGTCTTCATGCCAAGTCCGCGTAAAGCCTCTGTCACCTTGGTTCGTCACTATTTGATTAGAGATCACTACGAGGCACGAGCATCGTATAGGTATTACACAATCTAATGTATACAGTCGTCCTATCTTCCCTCTAACTTTGTATCCTTCCAAGCTACCCTTCGTAAGGAAGGTAAGGAAGCAGTGCAAGAGAAAAATGACCCCCGTCATTTGGCTGCTCGAAAAAGGAAGACGTCGCGAGACGGGTGCGACGCTCAGTCTCCGGAGCTGAAAAATCGCGCGCGTTTATCAGCGCGCATAGTTCCGTTCAAAGGGTTAATTCGGAACGCCCGCCGAGGCTGGGGGAGGGCGGAGGAGGGGACTTATAGTGGTGGGCGCTCGTCGCTCTGGTGAGAATACAACGTCAGAACGGCGGTAACGTTGAGTTCGGGAAATTGAGCGCGTCGTTCCACTCGGTGGCGTCAAATTAACGCCCCGTTCGCCGTGCGACGCGGCGCAACAGAGACGCAATTACTTGGCACGGCCCTTACACGACGTCTTGGCGTCTTCAAAGGCGCTGCCGCGGGATCACTCGCGATACCATCTTCGGCCTATGATCGTGCTTTTTCACTGCGCTCGCCCCGATGCGCGAATCCCGCGGATGAAAATTGCCGTGTAATCTATGACACCGCGCACTTTAATGCGCCCCTTAATTGAGAATCTTGCTCCGCGCGCAAGTTATCGTTTCGCGTTCAATGAATTTTCCGCTGCCCCATCGCGGTTCTAATTGGTGATGGATGATGGAGTTACTAGACGTGAAGAAACGTGGTTCTAGATAATAGCTTTATTTAGTGTATCCATTCGAGTGCAGTAGCTGGAAGAAAGCTACCAAAAAGAGGTCAGTTTATGAAAGTGGTATGAAAGTTAACGTTTTTCTATGCCCTTTCTTGTTTCCACAAAACTTTTCGCAGAACAGAAATTAATAGGTAATTGCAAAGAGAAGAATAGTAATTTTAAATTCTTCAGACTAACAAGGGAACATCCCGAACCCGGAAATTCAAAAAATTCCGAAACTTGGTGAATATGTAGGGAATTTCCCCCTGATTACAACGCAATTTTTGTTTGCAAATTCACTCTAAGGGGGTGTAATTGACCCCTGAAAATTCGGTTATTTTCCGATTTTCTGTTATAACTCGCGAACTGTAAAATAATTTTCTTACCAAATGATAGATCTAATCAAAAGAAGTAACTTTTGTCTTAAAACTTTTTCTCTATCTCTTACATTTCGCGAGTTATAAAACAAAATCGGAAAATAGCCGAATTTTCGGGGGTTAATTTCAGCCCCTTCGAGTGAATTTGAGCAGCAAACAAAAATTTCGTTGTAATCAGGAGGAAATCCCCTACATATTGACAAAGTTTCAGAATTTTTTGAATTTTCGGGTTCAGGATCTTCC
Organism: Andrena cerasifolii; assembly: GCF_050908995.1. Lineage (NCBI taxonomy): Eukaryota > Metazoa > Arthropoda > Insecta > Hymenoptera > Andrenidae > Andrena > Andrena cerasifolii. Next base: position 20,091,975 of record NC_135119.1, on the reverse strand, counting down.
CTTGTGAGACCTTGAATTAACGAAAATTCGCATTATCGAGATCCTATTGTGTATGAAGCTTGTGGTAGACTTATATCTGCCGAACGATCTAAAAGTCTTTAAATCGTTATCGCTAATTAAGTCGAATAGTCACACTGTCCCGATCGCGCACAAGCTGCGCCGTGTTTGAACACGCAAAAATCGAAAATAGACCGGAACGCGTCATTAGGTGGCGGTCCTTGTTCAGAGGCGTCGTTCCTTTAGCTCCGGCCGCCTATGCGCGAGGTCGGAATCGGAATAACGAGCCATCCGGTCGCACCGCCACATCAATCTGCACTGGGTTACGTTTTGACGAATCGCGGCATCGCGACGCGCGACGTCTTTATAGAGGCACCTTCTGGCGCGGCGCCAGCGCCACGCGTCGACGCAGAGCACCGCGACGGACGCGAGAAACTCATCCAACCCGTGTCAGCCGATTATTTTTCGCGGGCTTTAGAAATGAAACACAGCGACTGGTGTCCCGCGCGAAGATTTACGGGCCACATTTGTATCCGGCTATCGCGCGCTAGGTGGAGCGATCGATGCCGCTGGATCTCAAAATAAATCACGGCTGGAGGATCCGCGGGAATGAATGGAGCTGTAAAAATTAATTATCACGCAACCTGGGCCACCGTACTGTGAAAGCCGGGTAAGCATAGGGAAAACGGTCCAAGCACCAATTTTAGTATTTATGTATACCAAATAATGTGTTTTGCCTAAAAAAACACTTAGAGAAATTTCAGATCTTTACCGCCTTTCGTTAGAGTGATATGGAGCGAAACAAACCCCCAAGAAATTAATTCCTGTATTTCCACCCTTAATGATTGATATGCAATTTCGAAGAAAGTATATGTGGTAGAGCTAAAAAGTACCTACTACCTACATTTTGAAGCATTCGAATTTCTTACGCAGTTGTTGAGAAAAAAAATGGTAAATTTTGGGGTTGTTATCCCCATATCACCCTAACGAGAGGGGGTAGAAATCTGAAATTTCTCTCGATGGTTTTTAGACTAAGAACATTATTTGGTATATATTATATAAATACTAAAATTGATGCTGGGGACATTTTCCTTGTGCCTAGCCGGCTAGACCCTTTGTATCGTTAGGACTGTATAGTGGCAGGGGCGTCAGTGAAGTGTTTGATGCGGATGTTAGCTAGGATTGGAAAGGATAATGCTATTTCAGGTGGATTGAAATTTTGGGGAATGATCTTTTGCATTTTTGAAAGGACAACAGCATTGTTGTATTTATACAGTACTGTTAAGGGCTGCACACACGTTGAGATCTATATCGATACATGTTGCAAGTGTCACTATAACGATACTAGTCTCAATGTGTATTTGCCTGTCTCGGTATCAGCTGGTAACGTCGTCTGTAGTAATGTCCTGAAACGTCGATACCTCGATGGTGCAACTGATACGGATACCTACAATTGCGGACCTTCAGTGTCGGATTCAACAGGGCGGCTGATGAGCCTGCACAGAAGGCCCCCGTAGGGCCCCATCTCCAAAAAAATATGATTAGGTATACGTATCCAACCATTACAATTTTTTCGTACTACTACACTTGGCCCGTTTTTAGTAAACTACCTCTTCATTTCACCCCGACACTGGGCCCCTCAGAAGGGCTGCCACATAGGCGTTTTTTCTTAAATCCGCCACTGAGGATCTCGTAGCAAGAGGGGTTCAGTTCCATTTTTGAGTGTTTGTATTATCTTTGTCGATACAGATCTCAATGTGTATGAGGCTCTTTAAAGATCAGTGGCTGAGAGGTCTGTTGAGTTTGTACCTTTGAAGAAGGAAACTCGACGTTTCAGTAGCCGTCCAGTAGGTAACAGAATTGAGGAAGTCGCGTGGGGTATGTACGTAGTTATTCCTCGAATTACTGAAGATGCAATGAAATTGCAGCTACTTCGTAGCTAGATCCATTACTTATCGAATATTCATTTTGACGTCATCCATTAGTTCTTGATACATGGAGCTCCTGAAATACCAGGCATTCTTCGCCATACAATGATCATTCAAGGAACTCCATTGACTTAGGTACAGACTACCGAAGAATATTTCCCGACCACTCTACCTATGCACATTTCTTACAACTTTCTTATTCCCCCGTCGCGAGGTCTATTAACCACTTAAATACCTCCCAACCCCCAGGTCCCAGGCATCCACCATTAAACTCAAGCAAATCACAGTCGCTGTTCCCTCGATGACCGTAGAAATCGCGGTAACTGATTCCAAGCTGTCGCGTGTTCTCCCGTGAATTCGGCATCGACATCCCTCTCGTGTTCCGTCAGAGCCTCGGCTCGCATAGAATTGAATCCTACCTTTCCCTGGCTGCCCTCCTGCCGCCCCCTCTTTGCGGGCCCGCGGCATCGGCACAGTAGAAAGCCGGCCGTAGGACGCTCGACACTCTGTTTCTTTAATTGCGTTAATAAATAAAGGACAGTCGGCTGAGGCCGGCGGGGCCGGCGGTCCGGGAGGAGTTGGGACAGGAGGGGGATAGAGAGAAGAAAGAGAAACGAGGGAGGCGCAGCGGCCGGGAAAGAGGGAGCGTGGGGTCCTGGTGGAAGGGCGAAGGACGCGGAACGAAGGACGAAGGTGTGCGGAGGCCGGTTCCCGCCGCTATCTCGCATCTTCCCCCCCCGTAAGCAAATCGCAATATTTAACGCGACAGTTAGTCAATCTTTCTTTGATACGTGTGTAGGAGGATGACGCCGCGGCGCACGGCCAATCCGCGGCCAACTATGGTCGGAACCCCCCGCGTCAGCCAGAAAGTATATTTTACACGTTCGTCGGCAACGAGAACTCTCCTCCGCTCCCTTCACCCCCGCTTTCGCCATCCTTCCATTCGACATTCCACGCGTGGGAAACAATGCGGCCCCATGGCTTCTTTATGCTCGAAGTGTCGCGGGTCAGTTGTTACCGGGACGACCCGATACCCAATCGGATTACAGTATCGTTCCGGAGCCCTCTGGGGACAAGGAGATTGCGAGCCGGATTCGAATTTTTGCGTCTTCCGCGCCGACTGCCGCCGAAACGGAAACGAGACGGGAGCTCCTGCGGAGAACGGAGCGGAGACATCGGGCGGGCGTGTTTCTGTGGAAAATGATGATGTGAAGTGGGTTAACGTGGGGCTGTTATTAGGCGCGTGAGGGGATGATCGTTTAAGCAGAATAGTTTTTATTGGTTCGTGGGAAAAATTAATTGGGGTTTGTTTCTCAATGGAAATTAGTCATTTTCTTTTTGTATGTTGCTGAAAGGATCTTGGATATCGCTTATTCGGGTTTAAAGGGTGGTACCTTGCGTCTGAAAGATAGATTTTAGATTTTTAATGGAAAACCTGGAAAATTTGGACATACCGTTAAGGGGTCTCCCTACTTTATTGTTTAAGAGAAAACCTGAAATTATATTAATTAAAAACTTTATGCCTATATTTGCACATATTTAGGCAACGTTTTAAAAAAAATTTAATTAAAAAAAAAACGGTACCTAAAACTTTAAACGCGTTTTTCTCAAAAGTTCCAAAAAATTCTTCGAATTGGTTAGCATAATATATCATAAATTAATCACCCGATTTACTTAAAACTTGGCATATATCTTCAGTAGATTCTCGCTGGTATTAAAACTAAGTCGGTTTTTGCAAAATTAGACTTTTGCTACTTAAAAAACCAACGAATTTTTTGCAGAAATCCATGTCTGTTTTAGACGCTGTTATTTTTTTTTAAATTTTCAATATTTCTCGTTTAATCTATTTCAGGCGATAGCCACACTCCTATAGATTACCCAAATTTTAAAAATTTCTATTTCAGACAACTAGAACGGCTGATTTTATGCTAACAATGCGCATATGATTTTTGTAAGGCGCTCTATTTGAAACACTATAACTCCGGATATAACCACTATTTTTGCATACAATTTTTTTTCTCATATTCTCTAAAGATTGACAAATGAAGCAACAAAGCTGGAAGTAAATATATTTAATGGTTTGGTCTTAAAAAATTCCCAAAGTTCGCATCATTCTCGTCCGCTCAAGGTAGGGAGACCGCTTAAGTGACATTTGTGGGCAGGTGGACCTGTTAACAGGTTATTTCAAGATTAAGTGATGTGAGATACCCAGGTGTGGACGCCTCTACTGGCTTTTGTATTGTTTGCACAAAATAATTATTTTTGTGGAAACTTTTAATGCTTTTAATTTCCAAGAAGCATGTAGCACATTTTCTATCACTCAATCCAAGAATTCTGTAGACGAGTATCCTTTTGGAAACCTCCACTTTCTTCCTACGTGCAGATACAATATAAACACCCCATTCTAAAAAACTCGACACTCAAAACTCTACTTGCACGACATTGAATTTTCAAACTACGACCTTTAGCTGGAACCACCGGGTTCCAGGAACGGTGCAGCGCGCGATAGAGTAGGTACAAGATCGAGAGATCAACCAAAAAAAGAAAGGAAGAAAAATGAAAGGGAATGAGGGATTATCCAAACGATATCAACGCAGACGACACCTGTAACGTTAAATAATAGGAGCTCGTGGTCCCAGGATAAATTAGCGGCCGAGACGCTTTCCATGGGATAGTTAAGAGCGACCGTGGCGGAGATGAGATCGAGGAAGAGCGAGAGGAGGAATTAGAAGTATAAATCGTCGGCTGGCTCGACCTCGTTGGTTCAACCTTCGAATATGTGTGTTTGGATTGGCCAAGGGAGATTCGAGAGAGAAAAAGGAATCCCGGGGACCAAGGGCCCGGAGACTCGCGGGAGGATACACGACAAGCTTCTGGCTTTGGAGTGGTCGCTTGTAAAACAACCGAGCGGTACCTTTCTGTCGCGCGGTTCGATCCCGTGGGATCCGGCTACTCGTTTATCGTGAGCCCACGAAAGAATCGCGTTCTGGCCCGTGGGAAACGATACAAATATTTTAATAAACATTCCGCCGCGGTTCCTCGGGACGGGCCCCCTTCGGCAGAAAATGTTGCGTCGATGGGTCTGTTGATTGGTGAAGACTCAAGGCCATCGATCGCAGATGCATCGCGGAAACTCTATGATTCACCGTCCGAGTATGTTAAGGGGTCATGCTCAGTCATGAGGCCGAAAAAAGGGTGGTCTTTGGAAATTTTTTACTCAAAAGCTATAACACATTTCTCAAGAAATCTTTTTTCCTTTTAAGGATTGCATCTAGTACCGTGCATCGTAATTTTTTCATTTAAAAATATTTATCAATAACTAAGTTATGGTCCATCAATCGAAGGTTCTCTAAAAAAAAGGCTTCTGCGGTGATCACTGCTGCTCGAAAGTGGATCATCTAAAATAAAAAATTCAAAAGAATTTACTTATTATATTGTATTGTCTAGTATTTGAACGAAGGTTTTTTCGAAATATAAATCCTTGAAAGGAAGAAAGATTTTTTGAGAAATGTGTTATAGCTTTTGGGTAAAAAATTTCCAAAACCACCCTTTTTTTAGCCTCCTGACTGAGCACGACCCCTTAAGAGAGTGTCGTGATTTATTTGGGCGTTGATTTCCTTTCGATTTCTGGTCTTCTATCAAACACGACTTGGTCAAGTCTGGTTATATTTACACAGAAAAGAATTTGAAGATGTGTGTATGGATTACTGGTGGCGATCGAATTACTGTTAGGTAGCAACAACAAGGAGGTACTAGATTTTCCTATGCTAGGGAGATTGCATTTCATGCATGGAGAGATTGAGGTTCTTAAGTGAAGAATAGCACGCTAAGTCTTGCCTTTTAAGGGCAAAACGAGGCATGAAAGTAGGATAGCGTGGTATTAAAACAATGTACTTAAATGAACGCGGAATAAGAAGTTAGAAATGCCCGGATAGTTTCGCAAATTTACATAAGCATGTAACGTGAAATTGTAATGACTTAAGTGGAGAAGCGAATAATATGCCTCTTCTTCTATGTTCTCCTAAAATGGTTATGAAAGGCAGTTGTGTATTGAGATGCCCTGACGAAATAATCTTCACTGGATCAAACGTGTAGCGTGTTACTAGCGATGTTCCTTTCTTTCCAGAAAATATATCTCCCATGTCCATGAGGAACTTCCCCGCTTCCTTCTGGAACAGCCAGCACCCTGGCGAGGTCTACGAGTACCCAACGGACCCATGGCATCCACATTATACACAATACCACCACAGGTGAGACTGCTACGATTCCTTATGCCATCTTTCCAAATCTTCATGCTATGGAAATGTTAACCTTAATCTCACTTTCCTCACTGCTTTAGAAGTTAGTCCTATTCGTTTCCAAGTATTGTCTCGAAAGCATTAACAGTCTCAAAAGATCAATCAAAACTAAACTTCTCCTTTCTCCAGGAAAATGAACATTTTTCCATTAGCTTACAAGTTTCAGCATCTTCTTACAACAGTGACTCAAAGAGACTGCTTCGAACTACCAATAGTAATACTTCAGTACCCAGTGGCGGATTTAACAGGCGGCCGATGAGCTCTTTCCGTTTGGGCCCCTGCCCAGAAGGCCCTCCAGGGCCCATCTTCAAGTTATGATTTTATCCAAACACCATACTTTTATTTTCTTTACTACTAAGCTTAACTAGATTTAATATACTACCTTTTCTTGTCCCCGAAAATGGTCCTCTCAGAATCTTCACCAGCTGGGCCTTTTTCCTTAAGTCCGCCACTGTAGGTCCACTTATGATAAAACACTCACTCATCAGAAATAGTTATTCACCGTTCGTGAATAATTTTGTTTATAAAAAACGAAAGCCCCGATAAAAATAGGGTTACAGACAGGGGAGTCAAGCAGACCAATTTGTTATTTGCTCCTACATCAAAATACTTGCTCCAGCTTCGCTCCTGCTCCGCTCCAGCTGCTTTTTTTTAAAACAAAAATTCCTTTAATACTTTCAAACAGTGATCTTTCATTTGCAACAAAGCCAATCTTTCTAGCTTTTCATTTTGATGTAGAAAAAAATTCATAAAGAATCCTTAATTTTCGGGCAAAGAAAGTATTACGCTCCCTTAACACCAGGCTGCGCGTCCCTGCGATATATGTTTCCAATGATGAAAACTTGAGAATTGGTATTTATTAAAAACATTTCATGCATCTGCTCTTATAAAATGAAAGAAAATTCAAATAATAAAATAAAAATTCGGAGCAGTGGAGCAGTAAAAAATTTTCTGTGCCCCGGTTTCGCTCCTGCTCCAAGCTCCGCTCCAACGCTCCGGTTACAGAACCATCTATGACTGGTATTCATAGTTGCTACTTATTCTTAAGCAAATGCTTAAGCACGCGGCATCCTCTACTAACCTAGTGGCTAGTAAAGGATGCCGAATGCCTAAGCATTTGCTTAAGACTAAGTAGCGACTATGGATACCGGCCTATATCACCCAAGTCTGTACGTAAAAAAGAAGTAACAAAAGCCTACGCGCAATTGTACACCCCAAAGCCAACTCCAGCCAGGAGCTACATTCATACAGCCCTTTTTTCATTATTCCACCTTGTTCGATTCATCCCCGAAATTATGCCCACTAATAAGAAAACGGCCCCGCGCGTGGATGCACTACCAGCGCTGGTTATCGCCAATCAGGCAGCCGAGTTCTCCCAAGGAATCCGCGCGACTCTTCGAACGTCGGCGCGCTCCATTTTAAATTCGGCACGGTTTCACGCTCGAAGCTCAGCGGTTCGCGCGGGAACCAGGCCATGATAAATCGGCGAGATCCTCGAGTGCGCCGTCCGTTCAATTAACGGGCGTTAATGCGGCCGATGCTTCACGCATTCCGAAGATCCACCTCCGGCAGGCGCGACACGCTCATTACGCGATAGCCTGCCGGGATAAACCGTCGGAAATGAATGTCGCGGCGCGCGCGAGACGAGAAACAGGCGGGACGGAGGAGTAGGAGGCTGTGTGAAGGGGGCGAAGGGAAGGAAATGGGAGAAAAATCGGGCGAAATCGAGGAAAGAGACATGGAGGGCTGGCGCGGAGCACGCGCGAGAATGAGAAGGCAGATTAAATGGAGGAGGGTGGGCGAAGGGGGAGAAGGATCGGAGGCAAAGAGAAAACGAGACGTGAAAAATACAGAAAACCGTCGGGAGCAGGTACCCCTGCTGGAAAGATCTTTAGCGCTGATCTCGCGTCGGCCGCCGTATAAATTACCAGTCTGTCACCGTTCTTGAGAGGAGGCACGGATATCGAGAATTCTTTTCCCTCCTTCTCTGTCTCTCTCGTTTCTACCCACCTTTTCTTTCTATCATCTCTCCGTGTTCTTTCTCCTCCTCTTTCATTCGCCTATTTCCCTTCGCGCGGTCCCTGGTCTATTCGTTTCGTAGGCTACACTCCTACGTCCTGCTCCTGGTCCCGACGATCGAGCACAGAATTAAGAGGCGGACGGTTTGTTACAGGGCTGTGCACGATTATCACCACCATAATATGGCGGCCGTGACGAGTTACGGTGGCCTGTTGTTGGGTGGTGCACGGGGACTCGGCCACCATACGTCCCATCATGCGGCGCACCACGCGCACGCCGCGGCAGCCTACAAGGACTGGACGTCGGCGACGCCGTCGCAGTCGCTCGTCGACGCTTCATCCGCACCCCCCTACGCTCACGGCCCTTACCCACCCCTCTCTGGTGAGTAGAACCGCTAGGGTTACTTTAGCACGTAGTCGCGGATATTGAATGGTGGTTGTTTCGATGCAAAGCGGCTCTCAGGTTCTGGCTCACTGTGGTGGGACGAAAGGTTGAAATTAATGTGTTCTTTAGGTGCGCACGATCGACGTTGGTGCCAGACTTCGTGTATTCGTGCGTTGGTCCTTTCGGTCCTCCTTTAATTACCATTCTACGCACCAAACTTCTCGCCGCGTTAAACTCACGGGGCCCTGAAACGGGGCAACGTAGTCATGGAAGCAAGGATCAAGGTTTGCTGTATAAGTAGTTGCGTTTGTAGTTTACTGCAGTTGTCTGGAGATCGGTCTCGAATTCTTCCTCGGCTTCGTCGACTTCGTTCTACTTCTCTAGAAGGGGCAGGCTTTCCCTGTCTTATATAATTCGACGGGGGAGCCGCGGGGGTTAGAGAAAGGAGCGGCCCTTTTTGCAAAGACGTGTCCCGAGCACCTCCGCCGACCGGAGAGAAATGTTTTACGGCCGAGCCGTGGCTTTTTGTCGTCGGCATCGATGATTTCGGTGGGAGAGAACAACGAAGAAACGCCGTCCCGAACGTGGCAGCGCTATATCGGCCCGCGGCCCCCATTAAGCTCTTATTAATTGCGAGCATCTGAGGGGCCGACCGACCTTTCTTGCGCTACCTGCGCGCCATTCTGCCTCCGCTCGCTCTGCCGCTCCTCGGCCTTCCAACTTTGATGTCGAGTCGATCCTCCTCCGACGAGATTTATCATGTAAATCGCGAATAAAAAGCCACGCGTACCCTTTCTCTTGTAAACGGGACGCTGGTGCGCCTCTCCTTTTTTCCACGGTTCCGGGAGCGCTCGAGGATCGCAGGGGATCGCGTCACTATCGATCGCTTGATCTCTGTCGAGACGCTAGCCGGAGGGGAGCAAATTGAGCATCGGGGATCCTATTGAATCGTCTGGCGAACGTGTGAAAATGGAACCTTCGGGGGTCAAAGACAGTGCTAGATGTTGTAGCCGTTGCTTGGTGTAGGTGATATTGTGGAAATATGTTGGAGGTAGAAATATTGCGAAGCGTAAGTAATAGCAGTTGAGGTTGAAGACAGTAGTAGGTACATTTGGGGGTTGAGAATTTGGAGGCTATATAATTTTTTAGCGTCCTACACTAGCGGACAAAGAAGTCACCACTTTTTATTACCACTATTATGCACTGCGCAGAAAGAAGACCCCTGGCAGGCGATGCAGTCCGCCGCTAGCCCCGCCTGAACCCCTGTCTGTGTGCATAGTATTAAGTAGATGTTGGGGTTTTTTCACCCTCCTTCTGGTTAGTTTTTTTTCCCCTCTCAGCTTAAGTTTCTTCAGTCTACTGTGGAACTAGACGTGCAATTCTTTTTTAAAATTTACCGATACCAAATTGTATTACCTAAGAATTTATACCGTTACAGTGCTGCTAAGCGTTTCCACCATTTGGAACAATTAGTCATCTAGTTCATATAAGATTAGATTGTTAGGTATTTCTTTTTATAATGTTTGTTAACACCTTTTATTATGTTGAATGTACAATATTCCTGTTAATAAACATTTTTTTTAAAAAAAAGTATTAAGTAGATGCGACCGGTTCCGCCAATAACAAAAATACGTGCGCCCCGTAACGACGAGTGAAGTAACACTCTTAAACTTCTTTACTCTTCAGTATGCCCAATTAGGTGACAAAAACCAATCGCCTCAGCGGCGAACTGCACCGCCTGCCAGGGGCCTTCTTTCCGCGCAGTAATAGTACCTACTGTTAAAGGTGCCGTTCTGCATTTCATCGCTTCCATCAGCGCCATCGACCTTGATTAAATGGGCTAACACGGCCTCAGCTAGGCTTCTCAAAGACTCGAGAGGACTGGGGGGGTACAAGTGTCAGCACTTCCGTTCAAATCTCCCGCGCATCCCATTGTCCGGGTCCTGTGAGCCGTTGAGGAAGCGCCAGAAGCCCCTGAGAACCGGGGGAATACCGTAAAGATAAAGCTGAGGCGCGGAAGTTCCTAAACGTGCCGGAACGCTGCACCAGAAGCTAAAGACGTGTCGGATGAAATCGCGTGAGACTGGCTTCGGGGTGAAAGCGGAAGGCGTGCTGGCTGCAGCGACGTGCAGACAGATGGGAGTGGTCTCTGCAATCACCGATGGGCGTGGTGTTTTCACGGCATGCTGCAGCTGCACCCTGCGTTGCAACTAGCGTGCGCTGCATTTGCGTTTCGAGAGAGAAGAGGCGAGCGGCGTCACGGCAAATCCGTTTGCGAGTAGGTCGCGGGAATTTTGCGAAATCACGGAAACCAATCGACATAGTAGATTTCAATGCGTACATTTTTAATTAATTGCGGTGAAATCAGCTGACTTATTAGAGGGAGGACGATAGATTCTGCCGTGAATAATATACAGCGTGTTTGTGAAATTAACGCTTGAACTGCAGTACTGCGAGCAGGGCGGCTGAACACAGTGCACAATTTGGCGCACAAGTGCTCGGTGCACTTGGAACTAAATAATTGTAAGCGAGGGTTGCGCAGGGAACTAATATTTGGCTCGATGTCACCATTTGTTTATTACAGGTGACATTGCTTAATATGTTTGCGAGGGGTTGTTTGTCATGACGAATACGATTGGGTAGGTGTTTATTGTTTAAGAAAAAGATTATAGGACGTTCTCAGAGTCTAGTTTAGCTACGAGATTTGTATAAATATTTCGTACGCTACTGTGTTCAAGTGTGAGCATGATTTTTCATCTAATACAACGAAAAACTGTTCAGTTTTCTATATTCTGAAATGACAGGTATATTTTTGGATGTGGCAGGTACACAGGGATTGACAATCTCCCTATAGAAAGGGAGAGGACGCGGTCTGCCACGGTTTGGTTCCATGTATGGCGAATTCAAGGGTTGGAAATCGATACCAGAGCCTCGCACTCTCATCCCTTTCGCTGCTACCGATTCCATGCGCCATGAGTTCAACCCTCTTTCAGTAGCCATTTTGATTATTTCAATTTGACAATTTATTACAAGCGAGATTCCGTTCACGCTTCATCCCTTCTACTTTGTTCCTTCATCACTCCATTTACTAAAAGCCACCAGAAAATATTCTTCTACTAAAACAGCAGGGGAACTGCTGAGAATAAATAATCCTAACCAGAATTTTACGGAGTCCCAAAACCAGTGCCAAAATAAAACAAAAGTTCAAATATTTATCTACTTTAAAAGTCCGTAAGAAATGTTATTTCCACAGAAACTTTCGTGCTGAATATAACATACTTTCAATTTCGAGAAAAATTTGAAACGTTCGCGAGATCCGCGCCGAAAGTCCCGCGGACCGTGCTCCCAGTGAAAGTCCCCGAAAACGTGCATATATCGACGCTGCGGGCGGGGGAACTCCCGTGAACGAATGAGCAGGGGATTTAGGGCCAATTTAGGAAACGCTCGCGTTCGCACGCGCGCGCCTTGCTTTATGGCGCAGATTGAGAGTTGGTTCGCGGATCGGACCGACCAAACGAGTTTTCAAGAATTTACTTGCCGGAATGCCGGCAACGCTCACTATTCTAACTGGCGTGTGCTACCGTAAGGGACGCCTGGTGCACGCTCGCCGGTTCCGAGTAGTCGCGACCTCGTCGTCAAACATCGATTCTGGAAATTAATGAATAAATAAGGAAGGACTTGCGTCCCCGGCGGTTTTCTCGTTTCGAGGGATCACCGATTCTGTGATTCCGGAGAGATGCTCGCTGAAAAACCAAGCCGCCGTGCGCCGTGCTCCAGATTTCTGTAAATTTTATTCCGGGGCTGCAGAAGGGACGCTAATTTTCGGTGCTTCGAGAGATCTCGCGATCGACTCCCTGTTTTTCTGGATAACCCCGGGTTAAAACAGCTGGTTGGTTCTTGCAAATCGAGCTGCCAGAGGATTTTCTTTTGCAGATTAGGTAGGGTAGAAGACATTCTCCGGGGTTCGTTTTAATTTCAGACTTCTGGGGTAGCTTTAGATTTTCTCTCTTCTTTCTATTCTTTGTGTTCTTAAATCTTGTTTTTCCGTGTAGATTTTATTTAGAATAAGTTATTCTTGATTTTGAATTCCATTAAGAGGACTATTAGCCAGTCGTTTTCCGTGAAAGAAACACTTTCTTTTTAATGTAATTTGTAAGAAAATGAAAGCAAATCCAGATGTATCTTTTTTACCCAATGTTTATTATTATCATAGAGATTGAAAAAAAAATTGGTATGAAATAAACATGTGCTTTGAAAATGGCAGTGCTGACTGGTAAACATTTTAACTGTAAACTTAATTCTGTAGTTTTCAGGTAATATTGGTTTTAAAAAGTGAGGGAATCCAATTTCAAGCTGCGATTCTTGTTTGTTACATCCGTAGGTTACCGCGGGACCAATAAAAGCTAAAATTAAAACAGAATTATTAAATTGGTGGCCGAAAAACAGCGATTATTTCAAGAAAAAATCAATCGCGTTTGTACGCTATTAAAAATCCGCGACTTTTTAATTTTTTTATGAAAATCTCGAATTTTTACTGACCATATCAGAGGTTTGGCGGGAAATGGCACATGTTTTACACATCCTGTAATTTTTTCAAGTCGATCTGAACCTCCGTTCAGTCGCAACTAGGCGCAAACCAAGAGAAAAAAGATTCGAGAAAAACGCGTTTATAGTTTCTCGACCTTTTTAGCTGCTAAATCAACAATTTTACGAATTTTAATATAAGCCAAGCGGCATTTCATTCAGAAAAGATAGCACTTTCGGAAAATCCAATAAAAATAATTGATTTTTTGATTGCCTAGTCCCCTTAATTGAATACTGATCTTATCAATTTATTTCTTGCGTAGCCATGATCACAAAAAAGTTTAAAAGTCGTATTCTTATATAAATAGGTACCTATACATGTGACATTAATGAAAGACTTTAGGTACTTGTTTCGTTGGTGTGCTCTATCCTAAACAATTTCCTGACTTGAGGCGACAAAGGGATGTTATGTACAATCAGTCCCGAAACATAAACAGACACCACTGAAGATCACAAAAATTTGATTCTTTGATCCTCCATTGATGACACGTATTTTCTTCAACATCCATGAAACAACACTTAAACAGGTGCATACGCACTTAACACAGTTGTGTGAATGACGGTACCTAAATTCAGTGACGAATTTACGAAAAAAGGCCCAGGTGGCAAAGGTTCTGAGGGCCCCATTTGGGAGGCGGGAAAGTGAAGAAGTAGTTTACTAAAAACGGGTTAAGTGTAGTAGTACAGAAAACAAATATAGTGTTTGATTAAAATCATCATTTCTTTTCTCTGGTCAGGGGCCCATTTTTCGGGAAAATGAAGAGGAGGTTTACTAAAAACGGGCCAAGTGTAATATTGCGAAGACAAAATCTAGTGTTTGGATACCTATACCTTATCATAATTTTATTTTGGTCATGCAGGGCCCTGAGTGGGCCTTCTGTGCAGGGGCCCAGGCGACAACTGCTCCTGAGCCGCCGTGTAAAATCCGCCACTGCCTACATTCTTCATCATCCTGCTACCATTATAGACCTTTTTTTAACGTTACCCTTTAAAACAACTTGATCCCCTCATAAAATACTTAAAATCCATCGAAGAGTTCACTTCGTATCACAACAAACCCAAAGATGTCTACCTTCCAGCCGAACGAAAAGGTACCCGATCACGCCCCCAATCGCCGCGCTACACTTAGAAATCCTCCCGCTTCTGTCGCCGATAAAACCGACCACCTCGGCGAGCGTCGAGACTCTTAACGAGTCCTCGAAAGGACTTACTCGCCGTTCGAAGGGTGAGACGGTAATTTCGGTGCGAATCGTCCCAGCGAAGCGTCTTCGAATCTGAAGTGCCGCCATTAGAACGCCGCTTGGCACCCCGATTAGGCCGCGGCACGGTGTCCCGAGCCCCTCCCCCACCCCCCTGGTAATTATATAATTGCGTAAAATTAACTCGGCCGGCATAAATTGGCTGCCGTTTAAGCGCGATTAAGAGAAATAAATCGCAATTACCGGGTGACGTCCGACGACGCCGGGCACTCTAAATGGTCATGGCGCACCGCGTGACGGTTTCTGTCGGCGGTTTTATGCCTCCCGTTACTCCCCCGTCCTCCCTCCCCCGCTGCCTTCGCCTCACGGCTGTCTATTGCCTCTGGGAAATCATTAATGTAATTGCCCGTCACCGGCTGGTATCGACAAATTCGACGCGTCCGCACGGATGATTTATGCCGCGACGGAAGTCGCCATCGCGGTCCCTCAGGGTCTTCCTTCTTCCTCGTTTCATTTATTGCTTCCTTGATACCCGCCGTTTTTTTTTTGTTCTTTTCGTTGATGGAATTGATCGATAAAATGGCGACGATGGGAAGGATTTTGATAGAGGTAGTTTTTTTTTATAGTACGTAAGTGAAATGTTCTTTTCTGAGTAAACGTCGAGTTTGATATTCATTTGGGACGGAAATGGTAATTACGCGTTCTCTGTGTTCTCACGGTATACGGGGTTGCGGGAATCGATTGCAGTTGAGGTCCTTACAGCTAGGGCTGGGACTATTCGAATAATTTAATACTTGAATATTTTACAAGTATTCGAATGCTACGAATAAACTTCGAATATTTGAGTATTCGAATATTTTACAAGTATTCGATTCCTACGAATAAACTTCGAATATTTGAGTATTCGAATGTTATTATTCGAATACTATTCGAATAGTATGGTGTGAAGTGGGTCAAAATTAGCTTACAAGATTTCACCCTGACAAATGAACCTAAAGAACTTGATTTATAATTCACACCATACATCAGTATTCGAATACTTAAATATTCGAATAGTATTCCGTGTAACTGAAGTATTCGAATAGTATTCCGTGTAACTGAAGTATTCGAATAGTATTCCGTGTAACTGAAGTATTCGAATAGTATTCCGTGTAACTGAAGTATTCGAATAGTATTCCGTGTAACTGAAGTATTCGAATAGTATTCCGTGTAACTGAAGTATTCGAATATTCGAATACCGAAAAATTCGACAAATAGTTCTAGCCCTACTTGCAGCAAGAAGGGTGCAGCTCCGTTTCTACCAACTTCAATTAAATTAGAAAAAACTGTTTATAAAATTACTGCTTTGACTTGGTAGTGAAAAGGGAACACTAATTGAAAAATATATATTTTCACACAATAAGTAGTAGTTATTGAGTCGATGAGTTTTTAGCTCTATTTGTGGCGAATTTTTCAAATCTGGAGCTGTTCATAACAAAAATATGGCGCAAAATAGTAATGGGTGCAGGTTCAATATTTGCAATAAATCGCTCATTTGTTATGCGATTTGCATCAAACGTGCATCAATTTTTTTACACATATTACACGCCATAACTCAAAAACTGCCAAAAATGGAGCTGCACCCCTCTTGCTGCAAGGTTCTCAATTCAAGGACTAGAAATCTGATGGAAGTATAGCAAATCTCGAAATCAGTATTTCGTTCAACCTCGTTTCCACAAAATTCAACGAAATGAACATACTTGGAGTACAAGGGGTTGAAAGCAAGAAGGCATGCCATACCGTCAAGGACCTAATTCCTGATCAGTTTAGGAAAATAAACCAAATAATAAGCTTATTATGATACAAATTTATTCTAATGTGAAATTCTATTTTGAAATTTCTACGCAAAATTTGATAGCTCACAGTAAAACGCGTGAAGGTGATCAGAAACTGCTCCCTTTGCATTTGTCACTTTCAAAGTTAAATTATAAAATAATTATTATTATGTGTGCACTTTTTTAAATACCAAATTAAAGATAAAACATAGATTTACTGAAATAACAAAAAATCTTTCAAATTAGGTTAAGTTTTCCCTTTACACGTTTAAAACCCGCGGTACTTACTCTTAAGTGATCAGGAACTGGGTCCTTGACGGTAATGTTCCTTGGATATAATTTCTTGGAGGGGAAATTATTAAACAGTGTTTGATAATAGTTCGTGAATAAAATTCTGTACTACTTTTTGCTTTTATTAAGTAACTTTGGTATAATCGCACTGGTGGATGTTCTCTCAATCTCACAAGGTACTACTTTGCATTTACGATCCTGGAATAGTGAAAGATTCCACACACTGCAACTTCTGTTCTGCAAGTAGACTTATAAACTACTGTCACTAATATTAAAATGAAATTTGTCGATCAACGAAATAGAGCTTGAAGTTTATCGAATTTCAATAATCATCATCAAGAGGGAAAACTTTCTTCGAACTTTCGATCCCCTTAATCCTGGCACCAGGTTCAATAAAAACACATTACTTTGCACCTCTGTTAATACTGTTGCATGGGAAAATCAAGCCTAACTGCTTCAACAGTCGGAAATTACAAAACAATTTATCAGTGCTTACAGTGATCCGATTCAAGTGCGCTGAGTAATTTGCAGAAATCGAATCCACCGCATCGATCGATAAGTACAAGACGAGCAATTACGTTGTCTGGTTTTCATGAGCATTTCGCGAAACGCTGTTGCCAGACATTTCCCCGAACAGGAAGTTGAAAAGTCACGGAAGAATGCGCGGCGGCAACGAAGAAATCGCGCAGCAACGTTCAACACGGCAAAACTGGGCCCGAGGATGTTAATTTAATGCTGTTCGCGTACTTTTATCTTTCCCCGGTGAGCATTAATTCCCAGCGGCCGCGAACAGAGACGAATTTACGAGCGAGATTCGTTATCCGAACCGGAAGAGCGACGAACTGGGATCGCGAAATCTATTGCTTCCGAACACGCAGCCGCCACGACGTCGCGAACCTTGAACAGCTTAAATCAAACGCGAGATCCCCCCCTGCGAATGCAAAATTGAATTCCGTCCACGGTATTTTGTCAAACGATCCTGCTGATTACGAGTGAAATATGCTACTACCAAGTTACAGCCACTTCAGTGAAGTTAGTTTTCGTTCTGCGGCACAGTAGAAGAGCAGAAACAAACACAGTGGAAGTTTTGATGTTCACGTTGAACCTACTGAATGGAATTCGTTCTGATTTATTAAAGAATCAACGTTCTGAGAATGGATTTTGTCCTTGTTATCGATAGGATAATAATCGAAGTACTACTTATAGTGAGCAATCATTGCGACCAATTGCTCCGTTTAATAGTACTGTTTATAAAGCTTTTTTTTATATTTCATGGTTGCTTTACTTGTTGCTCAGTTGGGCCAACTGATTAAGTAGACTTACTTTCAAGATTTTAATTTTTAAAGAACAGTAGCTTTACTTTATTTCTAGTAAATCTTTCACAATTTTCTTTTTTAAAGGGTTACTTAATACCGAGTAGGATAATTAATATTGTTTCAAATTTGCTGTACTTATTTTTTGTTTTCTAAGCGTAAAATGGAACTATGGCTTGGTAGGTTTGATAATTGTATAATGTAAGAGTTGTTCTACTGGTTGGTATTTTTTGCAAAGTAAATATCACAAAATTGCGAGATCCGTACTGTGAATAAATAATTTTTTGTCGATTTGAGGGTTGGTAGGTTCCTGCATAACTTGCCCCAGTTATGGAATCGATTGAATTACTTTAATTGACACCTGAAAATTCAGTATAACATATAAACTGTTTCCATGGTGCCCACGAAGAAAACTATTGTGATTGGCGCAAGATTGGCCCTCCATGCGCCGCGTGGTCGCATCCACCGTCCAAGGGTTAACTTACGTAGCACACCCTGCTTTAAAAGAGCCTCTGTTTACAAAACGGACCGGTAGGTCCCGAGGTAGACTATGCAGCCACGTTATCATCCCCGACGCAAGGTCGCCGGTATCGATCGTTCACGTGATCTCGATTACCAACCCCCCTCGCGTCATTGACTAAGGGAGCACCGTCGGTCAAGCGGCCGCCAGCGAAACAAAGAAATGGGCCCAGCCGGTGCTCTCAATATTTCCGGGGGAATTAATTCAGGGAATCTTCGCCATAAATTCTCGCCCGTGTGTGGGGCATTCTACGGAGAATATTCTGGATCCGCGGAGTCGGTGCAGGCCGACGGGGCTTTCTGGCACGCGCCTCGAAAATGGCGTCGCAACGCTGACGTCACGTAATCCACGCTTGTGTACCGCTTCTGCCCGGTCGGTGAGAGCAAAAGGGAAGAGAATGGAAAAGAGGGACACCAGGTTAGCCGGGGATGGCTAGCGAGCCTCGATTGGTCAGCCAGCCGGATGGAGGGAGTGGTCGAAAGCTGGCGGTTATATCGATCTCTCGAAGTCGGCTCGTTCGCGGCCAGGAGACACTCCGCGGCGAACGCGCGTCCTCTTCGTCCTTTCACCTCCGCAGGTCGGACCCGCTCTTCCTCCTCTTCTTTAGAGATCCTTCGTAGAGAGGATTGGGTGTTTGGGTGGTGGATATTGGAAAATAGAGCTCTGATCTCCACTTGCTCCAAAAAGAGGAATGTGGGACATGTCCAGGGGTTGAGCCATCATATTTTCGAGAACTCCTCATGTTCGTGCAATTTTATCACACGGGGGCAAAAGTTAGGGATTAACGTGTGTCGCTAACGGTGCGCGAAGATCTTAAGCGTAGAGGGTGGTAGATTTCATCGAACCATGTGCTTGTACACTTCTGGATTCCTCGCATGAAGCTGTTAATATCCACCGTGCAATCTTTATGATCGGGAAATAGTTCATCAGTAACTCACGTCTTTGTAGATTGTATGTTTCGAAATTCTCTTCTTAAACTGGGCGCAGGTGGTGGTACGAGTTAAGGTACCAAGCAAGATACTTAACTCTAAATCTCTTAATTCTAGATACAGGCACTCTATAGTTTCTTCGTGTAAGCTAAGTCACTCTCATTCAAGTTTAATTCGCTAAGTTATTCTGACTCTGAAGTTAAATTCACCAATATGTAACCTCCAGCAATTACCCATTCTGGAACTCAATATAGAGTATTCGTCGTGAGTTCTACAGTACCTGCTTTGAGAGTCCAGCAAACCAAAGTACTTAGGGGGGTATAGGACTATTGAACGACTGAAATCGACGGTTTCTTCCCGGTTGGATTGCTCAGATACCAAATAATCACCATACGGGCATTTTTCACAGTTTTTTATGCACGCTTTTACGAGTAATGTGAAATAAAAAAATTGTCAGAATGTTGAAAATTATTCAAGTTATTTGAAGCTAAAGATGGTCCCGCGTTGCGCGCAGCTGTAAGCGGTGTACATAGTCCCAGGTGAACCAATCATCTGAAAGCAAAATGCTTTGGGGCGAGTAATTTCTACACTAATAGTAGTAACCGTATGAATTTTTGCTGGGCGAACTTAAAAATTGTAAAAGTTACACACGAATCTATTCTTCCCCACATTTTTATGGGAAAAATCGTCTTTAATCAGTTATAAAATGTTTTACAAACATCCAATGTTGATGCGGAAATTCCACGCGATAGAGAATGGAATTCTACAGCTTCAGTTAAAATTTTATGTGAAAATATTCGTTCGTTCAAGAATTATGATGTACACCGTGTTTGAAAATGTAGTTTCGAGATAAACGGCTTTATAGTGTAGTCCCCTATTACGTTCAGCGCTATAATTTCCGCAATTATTCGAATTTCTTCACGAAACATTGTTGTAAATGTTCACAAAGCATGGCACTTTCAGATTTAATAATAATACAAAAATTAATTTTTCAAGATTTCGATATGTCCTCTACCCCCTTAAGGGCATCCGCCGATCAAATCGTGCGAAAGCATAGGTGACTTTTATAATTTTTTCTAGAAAAAACTATGCAATGCGTGGGTCTACAACTTTCTGCACTTTATTCTGCTACAAATGTAGAGTATAAACCAATTTTTTTATTTCATTTTTGCCCACCCCTGCATCTGATATGCATTGCGCGCTGCATCGTTGTAAAAAAAACTGGCCTGCACTATCGTCACGATAACTTTAGACAGGATCGTCCAAAATCGAAAAACCAAAGATATTCCTTAATTACACATGTGTGGTTATCGCGCTACCCTCAGGCGGTGTTAAGAAACAACTGCGCGATGATTGCCAAATGTTTAAACTATAGGGTCCCTGAAACATGGGTTTCTTCGCACAAAAATGTTTCGTAAAAAACAATTGAGTGTATGAAAATTCGCAATAGAAGGTGGCGCGGAAGCCAGTGTAATTACGAGTAGAATCCCGTTTGAATTTTTCGATTCGGTGAAGAATTGCATTTTTTATCGTGGCGATAGTGCGTGAAAAATTGTTTCGAGAAAAACGTACTTAAAGTTTGGCGCCGAGCGCGGTCGTCTAGTGACGGGGACTTGCCCTATTTTCCATGCGTTTGTTCGATTAAAACAAGAATCGATTCTTTTTTTAGATGAGTAAATGTATTATTGATTAAAAGAAAAATCACATTTCTGTCTATTATACCTGCGTCACAATCCATCTTCAAAAAACACCTATTTTTAAGGCCGTCACACTGTTGATCCCACTGCACTGCCTATAAAATCTGTGCCGTTAGGAATTTCGATCCAAAATTTTAACTGAGCCTTTTTGAGACGTTGTCGAATGAAAGCATGCAAACAAAAATTTTTCGATTTTTTTAGATGGATGCCTTTAAACGTATATGAGAAGTAACGTAACCATCAAGGTACACCTGCTGTAGGAATTCTTAAAAATTGATATTTATATTTATATCAAGGGCGCATAATTCATTGACTTCGTCACTGATTCTCTCTAAGTGTTCATCGCTGCCTGGCAGCCATACTTCGAACTCAACTAATTTATAAAATAAAGTACTGAACCAATAAAAGGTATCGAAGGACCTAAAAGAAGTTTTTTTCTTTCTGCTTTTGAATGATATATTCCCTCAGAAGCTAACTCATTGGCATACATTCAAAGAAGTAGCAATTACTTCGACCATGCTCACGAATCATTGTTCTCATATGCATGCAATCCTGGTCCCATAAAGGACCGGAGCAATATCGCACGGAAACGTCGAAGACACAAGGATTTAGTGGCTTAATTTCCAATTAATATCCGCTCATCGGTGCATACGAGTTTCGAGACGGGGTCGAATCAAAGTAGGGGGCTCTCCTTTACCACGAGTATATTGGATTTCAGGACTACGAGGGGGTTTGACCCCCATTGATAAGGGTCATCTCGATGCTTTCAATACCTATCCCCCGGCAGGGGGAAGGGTCGACGGGTCGCTGGGGTCGGATCCTCGCTTTTTAGAGCGGGGGCGTTCGATTTAATTTAATCCCAACGTCCAGCTTTCTTCTTTTGACGTTGACTTTGCCACCCGAAGTTAGAGACGACCGAAAACGACGGGGCATGGGTCTTTCTCTTCGAATGGAAATTATCAGGGTGGGATTTTAAAATTCACGCACTCTTGCTCATTTCAGAGAAGCACAACGTTCGAATGGTCTTCTGTTTCTCCCTATGAGGATTTTGAATTACATTTTAATTGCGAGCTTCGTGTTTGTCTATGCGTGGAAATAATCAAAAGTTATCCTTTTTTTACAACAGCATGTTCAAATATTTAATTCCTTGTTAGTTCTTTTCTTCATAATTTGAATTGAATACTTCTTAATGCCAAGTAGAAGGAGGAGTGAAATTTTGCTAGACAGTTTTGTGTTCCTAAATTGCCAGTCGATTCCTCAAATCGCTTTAGGCGTAATAATTAAATACTTATAATTATCCATATGCACTGGGAACAATAAGCAACAAATTTCAAGCTACTGAATGTTTTCAATCAAATTTCTCAGCGCGAATGAAATTATTATGAAATGTTACATTTCCCACGTAACTCGCCAAGATTTACCGCTAATGTTCACTAATTTCTAGGGAAACACGCAAAGGTAATTAAGTTCGCAATGGAACAGACAAGACCGAGTTGCAGAATTCTCGGACTTGGGCGCGTTTCACTCCGAATTTCCGTCGACTTTGTGCGCCGGTTTCTTTGTCGGGAACACCGAAGGGAATTTCTCCTCCCACCATCTTGCTATGCTCTTTGATATCGCGATATTGAATACTGAACATTCATAACAGGTGCGTTCGCCTGTAACTTTGTATTCACCAGACTGTGTGCGTTTGAGGTTTCAAACGGAAACACTCTGTCGCCTATTCTTCAGCCACAAATGATTATTGTTCGCTAACAATTGGTCGGTGAATTATTAGCCACTTTTTACACACATCACTGTTTCTTTACTAAGAACTTAACACAGTTCTTCGAGTATCATAAATATAAAAAGTATCTTTCGAAAGCAAAATACAGTATTAACATTATTCCAGTCTCTAATTAAACTTTGTCCACATCTCCAAAATTATCTCTGAAAATTCTTTCAGTAGAATAAATTGTCTCAGTTCAATGACATCATTCAGATGGAAATCCGATGTTAAAACTATCTTCAAAGCAATTCCCAGTGAAACGATATACAGAAAATCACTCTTCAAATAATTACTAATTACTTAATGAAACAAACTGTAATTTTAGATGTTTGCCATGGTGGAAATTTAGATTTCTGGTAGCTTCATAAAAAGTAATGAGAAAATTAGATTGCAAACATTGCAGTATTCAATTATAGAAAAATAGCAGTTACGTTACATTGTTCATAATTTAATTTTTTTTTCTATTTTAATTTCGACACTGAGTTGAGAAATACCTTTTTCCTTTGAATGAAATTTTCGTCTCCGATAAATATCGCGGGCCATTTGACACTGAGGGTACTAAAAAGAACTTCCGTCTGATCTCCATCAAATGCAAAACTGATCTGACTACAATTTCATCGAGTTAAATGTCACCTCTGCTCTCGAGTCTCGGTTAAGGGAGTCGCTAAACTTTCGATCATGATCTCCGTGAGAGAGCATCCCCAATTCAATACGGAGGGCCGCAGCCATCGAATAATGTACCATAAGTGTCAGGGCGATTTATGCCAGCCGCGTATACGCGCCTATTACGTTTTCACGGCCGAGTATGCCAGACCAATATGCTGGAACAAAATGGACGAGGGTGTTGCTGGTAAATGGTGTGTTGGGTAACGTGGACAATATTGCCCAGTATCCGCTGGCCTTCCGAGCCACCCCCTTGTATTTATACGGAAGGACCCACCTCGATTATGCCTAGGGGGCTTCGCCACTTTCGTCTGGAGCAGAGCGTATTACACGGGATTTGTTAGGCGTGCCACCGCAACGATCAATTATTATATTTGCCCTTTGGCAATAATGGGGATTACGTGACCGAAGGGATTGTGATATTTGATAGTGATTTTAATTTTTACTTCTAACGATCCCAGTCATATGAAAGATGCCAATAATTAATTGAAAATATTGTTATCAACATCGTCATTCAAAAGGGTGTATTCATAGATGCTGATGATTTTTATTGGTATTTTAAAAGTATGGTATAATTTTATGAGAAAAGAAGGGTGGGTGGGATTTTAGTTGGAAACAAAATTTCTGGTTTGATGAATGTGTTAATGTATCTGGGATGAGTATTATATAGTATGATAGTAATTTAATGTGTTTGAAGCTATAAGAGTTAGATTAATACAGAGTCGATTGAAGTGTGATAAAATGATACATGTAAAGGACAGGTTGTTAGATGTATGTAAATGAAACTTTGGGACGCACAGTGGGGAAATTTCGCGATTTTATGGCCAAAACTACAAAAATGAATTTTTGAATTCGATAAAATAAATGCAAATGTCAATTGAAGAACTAATATGAGTATCAAATGCCACCAATTTTACTGTTAAATGTTTTAATACAAAGCTAGTATAGACTCGCAAATAATTATAGATCGCAAAGAATTAATCAAGATTTTCAAGTTGCTTCCAACACTTATATTGTGTTATCTAAAGATCTGAAAATAATTTGAAGTAATCGATTCAATTCCTGGTGGTGCGTGAGATACCTTTTTGTCCTCAAAATATTTATGTTTCTGTTTTTAATACGTAATTTATACAATTTTTAACGTAGTGTTTTAGAAATAAACTTTTCATATGAGAATCAATTTTCAATACATAAAATAGTTATCAATCCCATAATATCCTGCAATGATTTTATTCAGCTTCGATCCTCTGTTTGATTGTTTGTATTGTGTATGTTTGTTTGTCTTCAGAAGCGATAACCCTTCTGCTATGCCCTGCTGGACTGTAGCAGAGGCATGCTCTAAAAAAGAAAAAAGTGTATAAATGTAAATAATACAAAAATCTTTATCGTTCGTAATTTTTGTAAGTGCTGTTTCTCGGATAATTTAGTTTCTCATATATCAGAACGTAAAAGTGGCGAATTTTATATATTAAAAATAAGTTTTGAGGTTTTGACCACGAAAATGAATATAGTTCTTCAATTGACATTTGTATTAAATTTGTAAAATTCAAAAATTTCATTTCTGTATTTTTGGTCATAAAATCGCTAAATTTCCCCACTGTGGGACGTAGTAAGCGATGTTTAGACAAACATGGAAGAATAATTTCGTAATTGTATTTTATTGTGAATCAAGTGTCTCGACATTTTAAAATGTTCGTTGAAAAGTAAGTTTACTATAATTAACTATAACTTCTTAAAGATCGTAGTGTATTAGTATTTAACCACTTTTAGCTGATTCAAAATCTTAACTGCGATGCTCATAGACGCGATTACGGTTCGCCCAATTGGTTGCATAGGGGTCGCTCGCCGAGTAATTCAGTGTTTGCAGAGTTTTTGGATTATTTGCACGGGGTGTAGATCCCGTGGGAAGTATACCTAGCAGTTTTACTGGTATAGACCTATTATAGAAGTCGTGCAAATATTACACATAGTGGAAAGGTCTTTTAAATGCTGTGAAGCGCACAGCGTGCATACTATACAATACACAAATTCCAATTAAAGCATAAAAGTGACCACATTCAATATCAATAATTTTCCGAACTGTCATGAATTTCAATTCTGTTGGTTAATTAAAATTTAATTAAATATCTAATTTAATTAATTAGAATTTAGTTATAAAATTCACTTAATTAAATTGTGCTCAGGTTTCTGTTCGTCGCTATTAATGCTTCATACTTTAATTAAGGTATGGTTTTCAAAATATTCATACTTTAATTAAGGTATGGAATTCAAAATATTTAAAATTACAATTCGGAGACACCTGTTCTAGAAACATGCCTGGATTAAATTGATACTCCCGAAAACATTTAACTCTGGAATCGTTCGAAGCAATCCATCGAATTTTACCAACTTCCGAGCGTGTTCGTGTTTGAAAATCGAGCCTTTCAATTTACATCATCGTTTCGTCGAAGCCTCCTCCTACCACCTCACTGTATTTCTAGCATCATTTTCCAGCCCACTGACTTTCTATCAAACTGCGCCTGGCATTCCCGTCGCCGCTCGTAAGATCAAATCTTTTGTGCTTCCTCCCCGTGTTTCTTTCAGCGTGCATGCGCCAATATGGTAACGTACGGGGGCACACGTTGCTGACTTTGAAGCAGGTAGATCCACGTGCTGACACGTGTGCGCCGACAGATACGAACTTAATCGTCCGTGACGAGCGCACCACGTGCCATGAATTTAAGTACATATTCGAAAACGTCCATCTTCTTCGATTGCAACATGAAACTTCACCGTCACGGAGAGCAGACGATTAAAAGCCTTTTCACACGTGACACGTTTATGACCCACGATTGGCGGTTGGGATATATTAATTTTCGGAGGCGGTGCTGGTTCAAAAATACACAGAAAATTTGCAAATGTAGGCATCTTAAACAACAGCTTGTCAGCTATAAAAATGTCTCGTGTAGAAAGGGCTTAATACATGGGCCATAATTTCCCCGCTGTTTAATACTCAGCATTCCCTTAAGTTTACAGCATAGAAACGCGTGTTACGATTATTTTCGACAGGACGCAATTTAATTCCGTGGAACTCCTAGCGGATTAAACAACGCCTTTGTCATTGCTGGAAACTCAAAAATCAATGAATTATTTATGATAGTGACAAGATAGTCAAAACGACGTGTCTATCATCAATATGAAAGAAGTTGTCAGTAAATTCCTAAAATATTCTCAATTTGTCATTGCGAAAAGTACAGAGATGGGTAGAAGAGAAATGAATCTGATCTGCTTTTGAAAAATCAGATATGTAGGGTGACTCGGTGTAATATGCCACAGTTAATTTTGAAACGTGATATCTGGCAAGTATAAGTAGATACAGGGAAAACGATAAAACTATATGGAATACTAGCTTTACTCGGCTGCGCCCGAAAAGTAGATTCTGATTTTATAAAAAAATGTTGTTTTTAGTATTTTTCTGTAAAAATAGTCACATTCATCTGGATCAGTGAGGCATAATGAGCTGGCGCAC
Organism: Andrena cerasifolii; assembly: GCF_050908995.1. Classification (NCBI taxonomy): domain Eukaryota; kingdom Metazoa; phylum Arthropoda; class Insecta; order Hymenoptera; family Andrenidae; genus Andrena; species Andrena cerasifolii. The sequence continues at coordinate 20,065,063 of NC_135119.1, read as the reverse complement.
ACTTTGTGATCCCAGAGTTTATCGTTCGAAAGTTTTAGGCGACAGACTAACACACAAACACTTTCTGCTGTATATATTAACATTATGTTTAAGCTAATAATTACAGATCTGTAGCTCTTGTAGTTTAACAATGAAATTAAAAAAACAAAAGTCTTCAAAAGTGGCACATTACGGCAAGGTAGCATATTAAACCGAGTCACCCTACACGAAGCTACTTTAAGGGTAGCTTAATTAATACCAAAACGATTTATTTCATTACATGTTGCATTTACTCAGAAAAATATCTTTAAAAATAGCTAGATTGACCCCTTAATACCGACAAGTCTCTAATCCGAAAATTGAGACAGGTACAATCATATAGAAGCACTTGAATTAACAATATCGCGACACATCCCCTTCTTACCACGATACTACGCGCGTTCACTCAGGCCGAACAGATTCCCATAAACCTCCCCTTAATTACGAATGATTCTCGAGGGACGGCCGGATCCTTGAAGAGTATGTACATAACGTCGAGGACCAGGATGATCCGCAGGGCTCCTCTCCGGAGATATCAAGATCGAAGATAGCCATGGACGCATGCGTGCAACCGTTGTAAGGAACATGAGATCTTAACTGGTCGATCTCGTGACATATTCCGCTGGTCCCCCCCCGTCCGTCTGTCCGTTCGTCCGTTCGGAACCGTCCGTTCTCTCGGCCCCGTCCGTCGGTTTGTCCGTCCGTGTCGCTCAGCGGGTGCCATCACCAGTTCTGCACCCTCGCATCCGTCAAAACGTTGACTCTTCTTTTATTACGCGGGCTGGCCGCGTTATAAATTTCGATGAACGATGAGCCGGCCGCCGGTAAAGAAAAAGTCATCCCTACCTCCCCGAATAACCAATTACTTGTCGTGTGCGTGAAAGTCCTATCCCGCGGGGATTGTCAGTGGTGTCGTTCGAGTCCAATTGATGATTGACCGTGAGCGTGCACATCAAGTATCGGGGCAGTCGCCGGTGGGAAAAGTCGCCGAGTTCAAGCACCGCGTTTCTCGGCCGCAGCGAGTCCCTTGTGAGATCCGAGGAGGGCATTTCCAATTCGAAGCATCCCCGAGCGTTTCGGAGCATTCCTACGCAACCTCCAGCTCCGTTCACCTCGAAGGCTCTAGGAAGCCCAAGTGTTAGGCTAGTTAGCTGCCCAGAACACGGTTGTCAGAGCGAATTAGAGCGTTAGGTGAAGATGACCGAGGGAGAAGCTCACCCGGCAGGCAGGATATCGCGAGTCCACGTCAGGAACACGATCAGACTCACCTCAACGCATCACGCTTCTGCCTAAGTACCGCGCGGTCGCTGCGAACAGACCTCCCAGATAAGTCGCGTCCTGAAACTCTTATTCGCTCCATCGAAACGACCTCCATCAGGAGGCGAGGGATTAAATTAATCGCACTAAATCACTCCGCACCGTGCCGCGAGGCTAGCTCCTTGTTTCGGACGAATCGCAACGATACTTAGCTACGTCGTTCTCCTCGCAGTCAAGAGGCGTTCGAAGGCGTTCAAATTAAGAATCCCCGTTCCGTTTTCGCTGTTCCAGGTCTCGAGTCTCAGGTGCAGGATCCCAAAGACCTCTACTGGTTCTAGAAGCGAGCCCCGGAGTCTCGTGGGCCGAACTAGTTCGCGACACCCCGTCGGGTGTGACCGCGGAAGACACGAGCTCGATAACTACGGAACGCCAGGTGACGTGGAAAAGGAACACGGCGAGGGACGTGGAGGTCCTGGAACACCGGCGAACGGATGCGACAATATGGCGGGCGTACAATGGTCGAGAAAGGGACAACGAGAGGAGACGGGCGTACATGGGGGACGTTAACGTGATATTAGCATGCTAGGGGATCTTATCCGTCGGGGCTCCTGGCGAACACCGCGAGTGAGGGAGGAGAAGTACGGACCTTTGTTATATGACCGCGCGGACGTGACGCCGACGCGGTCGAGCAAGTGTACATAGTGTTACCTAATTATTTTAAGGATCTACTATTAGCGTACAACTGGAATAGTATTAGAGGTATACTTTGCGCGCACTATTACCTTCGTAGCGACTGATGTCCGACCGGCCGCTGGAAGAGGAGAGCCTCTAGTTCGTATAGGAGTGTAGGGGATTAGGCCACCGAAACGCGCGTCTAGATTTCCCAAATAATTGCGATTCCGATGGATCGATCGCCTCTCGGCGCCACGCGATCGGGAGCTTCTCGTTTGCCGGACGACCGCGGGTCCATTTCGACTGAACAATGGAAAACAGATGCAGCGACGGGGAGGGAAATATGAGGATAGAGAGAGAGAGAGAGAGAGAGAGAGAGAGAGAGAAATAGAGAGTGGTCCATGTTCCTTGAATAATATTATCATCGTTATAGAGTGTATTTTCGTTTAGCACGAGGATTAAGTAATTAATCGGATGTTGCCGCGATAGCTAAGTTATTGAGGGAGATGAGAAGCCGGGAAGTATGATCGAGGGGCTAATTATTTGGTGAATTTAGCTGCAGACGTAAGTGAAATATTTATTGACCAATGATCTTGCCATATATATATATATTATAAATATATATATATTACTATTATTATTATTGTATCATAACACCGGGCGCTGCAGAAATTCTGAGATATCTCCGAGTCAGCAAATTAAAATAGTTATTACCCGAAACGTCACAAATTATTCTTTACATCACCCACCCCCAACCCCACCCCACCACACCCACCCACCCACTCAGAAAGGTAATCATCCATCGTGAACACACGCAACGCACACACCGTCATTTCGCCTAGCGGATTACTCTACCTTAAGCGCATCGTATCCATCTCATGTTATCGTCATCATAGGTGTTAAATAAATGATGCATTAATATTATACCCTTGCGTTTTCTCCACTCAACTTCTCACCCGACCACTTCGCAAGTTCGCTCCCCTCCCACGCGTCGATGGCTTCGATGAGAAGGTACGTGTTGGTTTTCAGTCCCACTTCTCTTTCTCACTTACTTTTCGACACTTTTCCGTAATAATTTTGATGCAATAAAAGCTGCGCTGAACGGACCAATGCAAAGTGTCGTGGCAATTTTTCGAAATGCAGTTACCAGATCTGGTTTCAATATTTTTTTTTCAGTCGGAAGCTGATGTTCGTGAATGCTGTGATATGAATTAGGGTGGATCCGGGGTTGTTGGTACACCTAACATAAAGTGGCTATTAAAACTAACACTGACGTTATTTATTTTATTAGAATAAACCGAATTTCTTCAGAATTTTATGGTTAATCAGAACAGCTGGTCGATATTTGCTTTAAGGCAATGTTGATGAGGCGCCCGGAGAAATGGAACGCGTCGTTCGGAGAGATGGTCCGCCCTTTTTTGGGAGAGGTGACCCACATAATTATTCGTGAAAAAATAACAAAGGAGGAAGAAAATTTATTTACAATTACACATGTATTGAAATTTTATTTGCTTACGCTGGACAAGTAGAGAACACATCAAACAAAAAATGAACTAGCTACTGGCGATTAGCAAATCAAATGAATACAAAGGGGAACAAATCAAATACATAAAAAAAATAATAAAAAATAACTAATAGAACAAAAGTGTAGAAAGTGAGTCATCCCACACCCACAATTTGAAAGTGAACCATTCATCCTAATCATAATTTTACCACCTCTCCTTCTTTCAGGGAAATATTAAACAAAAATTAACATAAAAGTGTATTCTAAATACGATTATGTACATTGTACACCGCTGCTTGATAAAAGAGGTTAAATGTAACATCAATTTACCTTTTATAGCCTTAAATCCAGAAAAACACAGAAGGAAGCGAAATGACGCTATTCGTTGAACTCCTTGGCTTCTGACGAATATATAATGCCTGAAATATAGCAACTCTACCAACTCCCCTGCCTACACCCCCGGATTTACCCTTTCATGAGTAAATTTTATATTAGGAATTTCAAAGTTTCTCTCATACAATATTTTGTAACGATTTGATTGAATTAGTATTTAATTAGATTTAGTAATAAAGTGGCAGGGATCGAAGACAATTGCCTGGATTCACCGCGATGACGAGATTCTGGCATGCCTTGAGTCTCCTCCAGGCCGACTGTACATATCCTGCGATCGTTTCCTGCACAGGAACATGAGAAACGCGTAGCGCCCCGTGGACGTGGGCCCCGTATCCGCGATTATGTTAATAATCGCAGAGATTACGGAGATAAGGCAGAAACAGAACCGGGGCGTACCTGGCTGAGAAAATAGAATTTTATGCTGCTGCGGTTCGTTACGCCGCTGCTGGTTAATTACACACCGCTGAATTTAGTGGCTCCACTCACGTCGGAAAGTTAATCGAGCACGTAATAAGAGGAAGTAATGGGAAGTTTAATCTTCTGGAATTCTAGGCGGAACTTTCGTTTTCGTTCAGCCCCCTCCAGATGTACCTACACAGCGATCAACACGTTGTACTATTTTGCTAGGATGGGGAACATTTTCTCCAAGGATATGTTTTAGGTGTCTTGTATTTTTAATACTAAGTAAAAGTAAAAGTAAGTATGATGGTGTCAGTCACCACTCGCTTATTGAAATAAAAATCAATTGTCATCCACCAAAAGTGCAAACGCTAATTATCAAGCAATTCTAATGTTTGAAACATGCTAATTATTATAAGGTAAAGCACAAAGACGTTTTCAATTTAGCACGATAAATTTTGAATGATTGACAGAGTAATTTGATATATGATGATATGAGTAAGAATTTAGTGAAGGATTTACCAGAGATCTTCGCAAGTTAATTAAAATATTGTTCAGAAGGACAGGCGGAGTCTTTAAATTTCTTTTCATTACATTTAATGATTACTACTCGTCAGTGGCGCAGCCAGAGGGGGGCCAAGATAATTGGAGTTTATTCTTTAAATCAATTTCATAATCACCTAATGAATTTTTATTTAATTTGCAGTAAATCAATTTTTCTGAAAAATATTTTTATCCGTTCAACTCAGCTCCCCCAAGATTAAATCCTGAGTGCGCCACTGCTTCTCATAAAAAATGACCAAACTGTGGTTGTCACTGTTCTTAGTGTAGATCTGAAAATCGACAGTGACTAACGTCCGTAGGGCCTAAATTAATGGAGCAGGCGAGATGTTTCAAGAGGAACACGTGTACAGATCGAACTAATATTATATTCGAAATGGCGATGAGAAAGGTCGAAAGACATGTGTCCCGATCAGCGAACGATTTCCTTTACACGTGCGTGCCCCTGCCGCTGGTAATGTTAACGAGATGAGAAAGTGAGCAATTAACTTCGTCACCTAGGGGAAACGGCGCCCCTAGGATTCGGACGATCGCTGTTATCACGTGTAAAACATGTGTAGCCTGATTGGACGCGGCACGAATGTAAATGGACCGGGAGCGGTCCTACGGAAGGGCAAGGTGGCGAGAAATTTTAATGAGATCGCTGGAGATATTTTCGGAAAGAATAATGACGATTCTGAGCTTCGACTTTAACGAAATCACATTGCGTTGCGGAAGAAACGGTACACTGTCACAAAACTTGAACTGGAAATTTGGGAACGATTTTCTGCGTTAAGCAGTTACTTTTCTGTCAGATTTCTACCTATACCGGAATCACAAACATCATTCGAAGAAACGATAAAGCTAAAGGGGTTTCGTAAGAGGGGTGAAGGAGTTGAGGGGAAGCTGCAAAGGTATCATAGTGGAATTAATAAGTCAAAGAAAAACAGTGGAATTATTTAAACACTGCGTCGGTAGTTTTCGCAGATACGCTTGGCAACGCTGCTTTAAAAACGAGATAAAATAAAAATTGTGTAAATAAATACAGGACAACGAGTGTGCATATTTTTGGGGAATAGAATGCTAAGTTTCTGATACCGATCTTCATATATTTTGGAGAAAAGAATATTAATAAGAGAAATGAGGAATAATAAAACCAGACACGATTAAAAATTTATTGGTCAATAATTTAAGGATCCCAAACCCATTTAGCGGCTGAATCAAACAAGGTTTTTCACGAATTTAATTGAGTAAACTTACGATCTCTTTGCGCTTTACACCACCTCAGCCTTTCCTTTAAACCCTCAAATACTTCGAAATGGTGAGGTACGGTAAACATTGTCGTTAATCTCATATTCAATTTCGTTATTCGAGACACATGGAATATCATGTACAATCTCATTAGGTATCAATTAAATAGGTCTCATGGGGCTGAAACCATTCTTTTATATCAGCCTTTTATATCACAATTACCACATCCTGGGATTACGCGTAGTGCGGAAACAGTGTCTTCAGTTACTTCATTAACCCTCACTTCTTCGTGTACTTCCTAAATATCCTTTCTTCCGTCGCGTATTCAACACTTCATCAAGCACATTCTGCTGGTTAGAAAACCTTTTACAAACCTGTCCCACCATTTCATCAGTGGGTACTATCACCAATTGTAAACAAAAGCATTTACAAGAGATTTTCTGCAACCGATAGTTCCACCGACAGACTTATATCGAATTAAATATTTCGTGCATCTACACGAATATTGAGACATCCAAATAATGGAGTATCCAGGTAAGAGGAGTTCGATTTGAACCTCAATTCGCTCGCAATCAGGAAAAAATGAAGAGAAAAAAATATTCGAGAAAAACGCATTTAAAGTTTCTGGGCAAAGGCGACGCTATAGGTTGCCGCTTCACGTTTTTAGCTGCCAAATCTACAATTTTGCGAATTCTACTATAAACCAAGCGGCATTTTATTGAGAAAAGATAGTACTTTCAGAAAGTGCAATAAAAAATCGATTTTTCGACTGCCTAGTCCCCTTAAGAGTGGTTCCACCGTAGGTATACCGTAAATTGAAATACCCAGTCATGTATAAGAAAAGTGTCCTCGACGAACAAACCCTTGCCCGCGCGACGATCTAATAGACACTAATCGATCGCTTCCACAGAAGCAATCGGCTAGACGACTAAAGCGAACCCGATCGTCCCGATCGGCATCACCGCGATCTCGATACGTCGATCCAGTTGCGCGGTATGCGCGGATAAAGCGGAACAACAAAATCCACTTACGCGGTCGCGGAGCAAGTATCCCGCGGAGCGCGACACGCTGCCCGATTCGCGCGACAACGATAACTCATCCCGTCGACGGTAATTACCCGTTTCGTAACGCAGCGGGGACAGACGTGCATCTGGATAAGTCGGCTCGGCTCATAATCTCCGATCGACGCGGATTCCAATAAACGGTAGCCGCCAGTAAATCTACCAAATAATAAAATAAATCGTCGGCCGTCGCGAAGGGGCTAGTCCCGATCTTCGGATAAGGGGAAAGCTGAAGATATATCGGGGGGGAGGGGCCGAAGCAGGGGAGCAGCATAGGTGGCTGGCAGGGGGGGTGGGGTGGGGTGGGAGGGGAGGGGTAAGAGGAGGACAAGCAGGGAGGGAATGGGAAATGGTGAGATTTATTGCGTTGACCGAGGTGTTCCATCTTGTTTTAATTACCGAGCTTGCGTTGCTCGCCTCGGCCTTTATGCCGGCTCGTTCCCCCTTTTTTTTCCCTCGTCCTCTGTTCAGCGGGAGTGATTAAAGGTGCAAGGTTAAATTCGAACGCGGTCCTTCGTTTGATCGACCCTTTTCTCCACTTCGACGATGCTTTCGAGTGGTAGTAGGATGTTATCGCTTCGCTTTTTATTGGTCGAGCATGCGCGTGTACTGGCAGATCCTTTGAGCGATGCTGATGTCGCGGGGTGTGCTGCTTCGTGAACGATGTTCCGAAAGGGTGACTCTCACGATAATCGAGGTCGTGGGTGCGATGTGGATCGATTTGTTTGCGGTGCTGTTCGCGATGGCGGGCTTTCATTGCGCGGTTTGATGTAGGAACAAAAGTACTGTGGCGCTATTAGAGAGGCGCAGAGGTGTAGTAGGGTAAAGGACCTAGTTACTAACACCTAACCACAATTACTGTCACCTTAAGCTATTTTACTTAAAATAACGAATAAATAAACTATAATATACAATCTATAGTGTAGATTATAGATTGAATTACATAATTCTTTTTGTGTATGACTTTACAACATTTATTCGTTGTTTTAAGTAAAACAGCTTAAGGTGACAGTAATTGGTTAGGTGTCAGTAATCGGGTCCTTTACCCTAGTTCGTTATTCTCTAGGGTGACCATTTTCCTGTGCCTTGCACCCGTCGCTTTCTTATTTAACTTGTAAATAATGCCACGGGCATGTAGAGACTAGTTACCGCGAGACGGTCCTCCAGTTCGCCTATGTTCCGCTGACATTTCGAGTGGTGTGATAAATTGAACGTTAAAAGAAATCTGCAGTGGGCAATTCTGCCGTTACGGAGTACCTACTTATCTGAAAGTATCTGACCGACTTGGGGGGTCACTTACACGTGGCTCGGTGTGCACTTTTTTTGTTGTTATTCTATTCCCTGTCGTGCTTTTATCGCGTCGCAGTACGGTGGCTTTTTCTTTGCCATCGTTTGTCGAAACGATGGTGTCCCGTAGGAAGTTGGTCGTGCCCAACGTCTGAACCGACGCATTCCTCAGCCGCAGTGACAGTCCGTTCGTTACCGCGGGTCAAACTGCATTTCGTCAGGCGAATGCAGATAGGCCATCGCTCCCCGAACATAAATCAGTCTGTTCTGTTTCTTCTGTCGCGCGAATGATTTGTGCGTTTTGTTACGCAATCGTGCATATGCTGGCTAGACATGGAAAAACCACGAGCAGGAAACCACGTGAGGGCCACGTGAGGCAGACCACGAGAAACGTGTACGCGGTAACAGACTTCCTGGCTCTCTTTTTCGAGAATACTTATCGCCAGGGTGAATTCGATGGTCCCTGAAACAATCGACGACGGACGTTAAAATCGCGTGCCGCCAGGCTCAGCTTGCTAGTTAGTCGATTGAAATGGGAAGTGTCTCAGCGAGGTATTAGTCTATTCAATTCTTGGGTTCTGAATGCAGCGGAAAACTGTAATCTAGGTGGAATTGGAGTGTAGGTATTGAACCCAATGAAAGTTATTTATTTAATTTTCACAAACAGTGTAGGGTAATTGTGGGAGAGATGCCGCACTGGGAGAGGCGACGTACCTTTGGCATTTCAGGGTTATCGGTAATAAAATACAACACTGTCGATTTTATTTGTTTTAGGTTGTTCGTTTAGGTTAGATTAATAAGCGAGAACGTGTTTCCATTATTACTTTTAAAGATTTTGCTATTTTTCGAGGTAAGCTTACTGGACTTTGCCTCAATAGTTATACGTCGAGTTTATTTTTGCTATCGTAGTAGCTAAAAATTCATAGTTTTTCGTGACAAACTTTTGTAATACGTTAAAGAAACTCTGTGGAATATTTCTCGGTCAGAATAGGTCAGATTCGACATAGCAGTTGGAAATACAAAAGTGCGACGTCTCTTCCGGGCATTTGGGATAGATGCCGCACTTTTATGCGCACTGTATTGGAAGGTACCTAAGTCGACTAAAGGATGCTTTTAATGTTAAAAATACAAAAAGAGTGTCTGTAAATAGATACCGTGATATCTCGAGGCAAATTACTTATTTTTTAATGGTAAATCTGATAATCCAAATATATTTGTGGGCTTTTTACTCTTTTTTCACATTTTATTTTTATTTTGTGTGTAATGAATGTGGAAGGAAGAAGAAATGAGAACTAAGTTTAGAAAAGCAGAAATAATATCTGCACCTATTTATTTTTCCAATTTTATTGTATTTCATAACTGTATAAATTAAAAAGATGTTTCATTTTACTTTGCTTGTACTATTTTTTTAAGTAAAAAGTTAAAATTAACAAGTTTAAATGGAAAATTAAACTTCTCTCCTAAAAAATGGATGTTTTTAGTTTCAATTTTTTAAGGGTGACAGATATTAAAATTTTGATTTTCTTTAAAGCCAGTAGTAGGGCAAGATGTTCAACTAATAAGATGTATCCTTGCAACAAATTTTCACTGCAAAATTTAGGCACGGTGACAATTTTGCACAAGGTGCGGTAACTTTCCCCCAATTACCCTATGGCACGAATGGAATTTCTTATGAAACACAGACAATTGTGAATTTTGTATAAAGAAATATTGTTATAAGTCACTTTGTGGGATATGAGGAAACCTGAACAACTTAGTGGTTAATTTTCAGCGACCAGGAAGATTGTTTAGAGGATCTTTGTACTTTTATTCTCTGCATTGAAAGGATTAAAAGAAATTAAGTACGATCAATTTGATGTATTTTAATAATCGCAGAGCGTTATTCTTCGTTCTCTGAGGCGAATCTTTGAAGAAGAATTGGCTATCGTATGCGAGAACATTAAACAATTTATAACGAAACCGCCGCACACTTGTACGTGGATCAGCCCCTTGATTCGCGGTAATTAAATACCGAGTGCGTCCCCTTTTCGCGAGTGGCACCCCTGCGAGGGGGATGCTAGTAGGGTCAGGTTATTGATATTGCACCAGGGGAACAAATGATCCAACCGTGAATATGAATATTAATTTTACCTTACCAGCCTTACGTTCTACGCGTCCTTTCCCCTATTTGTCACCATTGCAGATGATCCACGGTGCCCGGAACAATTATATCGAATTACGCGTCCTTGCAATATATTATTATTGAAATGTATATAACTTTCTTCAAAGTGGTTATATTTTAAAAGTATTTTAAAATCTTTACTGACAATTTTCCTGTTTCCTTCTTTTTTCGGTTGATAGAGTATTAGGTACTTTAGGTAACAAAATATAGAAAGGTATACAAAAATAAATAAAATCGTTTAACGGTATATAACGATTAAGAAAGGAAACCGGAGAACATTTAGGCATTATATATTATAAAGCTTTGTACGCTGACTCGTTAAACAAACGCAATTTGAGAGTCCTTGTAGAAAGCACTGTAAATACCAAAAATCAAATTATATATACACTATAGTATTACCATTGGCAAGTGGAACATTTTCCGATAAAATTCTTTATTTTTCTTTAATTTTGGCACTTACAGTGTTTTTTACGAATATCTTTCAATTATCCAGCAAACTAAATCACGAGATTCTTTATTACAATAATGAGTATGTATTATGTGAATTACAAACTCCAGTTATAGTATTCAGGTGATTTAGTTCGGATCTATATAATATCAACATAAAAATTCTAAACGCATTTTGGAGCACCTCTGATCTTAGCCACCACATGATTCCGGTATCCAAAGCCTATCTTGCAGTGGATATCACTAGATCAACAGGGTTCGGAGATTGGAATGATCGAAGAGAACCAAAAGCTACATACGTCTGGACTTCGAATCGCCGCGGTCTCGATGACACAGTGACGCCATGCTTGACAAAGACCGAAAAAACGTCTAGGAATGCCGACGGACATATTTCGACTGTGTCACCTGAGGCAGATGCCTAACCCCTTCTATTCTTCTTCTTCGTCCCGTTTGTCCCCCCTCTGTTTAGTTCTTGGCTCCCTCAGCAGTTGAAATTCCTGATAATAATTAACGTTATTCGTTCTTCAGGCTCATTATTATTACTATTGCATCGTTATTACCAGACCCGGCTGGTTGCGCGTGCAAAGTGCGCGACGCACAAAGACGCTGCAAGAGAAAAAGCGTCTAAAAAAATCCTAAAAAAAATATGAGATAAATTTTTAAGCATCGTAAATTTGTATAAGCAGAACTAAGTAGGGCATAAGTAAGATCATATTGTAGAGAGGTTCTGATTTCACTTTAATTTCCTGTTCTTTTTATTCGTAATTAATTCGAAAACAAATTTTTTGCAAAGGCATACGAATGCACATCACACTTAAACAATAACAAGAAGATAGATGCTAGAGAGAAGATATAAGATTCTATGTCTAATCTGTGATATAATCTGCGAGATCTGGCGAGGGATGCATTTCTAAACATCGCAGGGGACGCGCTACTAATGCTCTTGCCTCCTTGATGAAACGAATACCTACATCTAAAGTTATCAATAAATTTAAAGTCGTGTAAGTTTGAATGAAGCAATTCTTACAGATATATAAGTAGAATAGACTAAAGAATTCCCAAGTTCTGCAGTTCAACTTTACGTTCTCTTCACAATGATATCTAAATCGAGGAGTTGAAATGGTAAACGATGCCAGAAGCGAAAATTTTCAGTATCTTCTTCTCAACCACAGCGACGTTGCTACTTATGATCTCAAATCTATTTTGCGACACCCATAGAAATTAAAATAAATTATTCTAGCACCTACAGCGTTTGCCACCGCATTCAACATGGAATTTACCTTCGTCGTTTTGCAGTAAAAAAAATAACTACCCATTTCTTCGGCACTTGCGTAGTTTACCATTTAAATTTCTCAATTGCTCATCGATTTCACTCCCTTCTCGCAGGAGAATTTCCCGCAGTACCTATTCTCCTCTTTCGCCACCCATCGGAGAGGCTCCCCGTCGTCGTCTACCTGCAGGAACACTTTCGGTTCGGCATCGCCTCGGTATTGGAGGCATCTCTCCCTTGTGTTCCCACGGGCTCGAACCTTTGACGTACGATGTCCCGGGTACGCGGTACACGACGTCCACCTTCCGATATCGTAGTCCGCCCCTCCGTGTCCTCGCTTGCTTTTTTTTTTTTTACCTCCATCGCGGACCCCGGTTCCCTTTTTGTTCGCGTGCAGTCGCAGAAAACCGGTAGCCGGCGGGAGCTTTTGAAAGAACCGCGACTTCCGGATCGTCGGGCGTCTTCGGTGAACAAGGGCGGTTGGCTTTTAAACGGAAGGGATTCTTGGGCAATATTCGGTGAAGGGTTTTCATGTGACGTTGACGTGGTAATAGTTAATAGTTGGTGTTTCATTTATGATGTAGACAACTGATTGCTTCAGCTGTTTATGCAGCACATAGGGGTAACTGGGATATCTATGGGTGGTGATTGGTCAGTTTCTGAGGCAGGGTAAGGATTATTTTGTATTTAAATTGTCAAACAGTGATCACTCAAAGTGGTACTAGAGAGGAATATGGAATTCTCCAAGAAACTAAATGGTCTGAATTAATCTTCTATTTTTAAGACATTAGTCGATATTAAGGATTGCATATCAATTAATAGGTACATAACAATTTTATTTCATCATAAAGAAAATGTTCGTAGTTTCTATGTAGAACTGTCGAGCATAGAACATTCCTGAATTATCACCTGCAATATAAAACACAGACAATATGACATGTTACCTCAAAGTAACAAAGTGTCATAGAAGATTCAAGATATTTATCTCACCGAGCTCAAGAATCAAGCATCACACTCATTTCTTTCACAAAACAGAGTGTCATGAACACGTAGGCAGTGTACATAAATATTTACTCATCAGTAATAATGCCGTTAAGAGTATACACAGAGACCCAAAGGAAACATTGATTAGAAATATTAATAGCAAAGAAATTGACAAAATATACTCGTCAACTTCTTAATTTAGTTAAAGCTGATTAAAAGTGAGAACATGTTCAACCGTATTCGGTAGAAATGATATGACGAATGAAAGATTCAATAAAATTCATTCTGGTGCTGCCTGGCGGAAGAAAAAAAAAATTGTTGTCATCAAATGGCCAGCAACAATAGGCCCCCGCAATTCTCCACGCTGAAAACGACAGGCAGAATTGGTTTATTCGCTAATAGCCGTAACGCATCGGAATAACGATTAAGTGGGTGCACTGGGTGCACGTGTTCGATCTGCCGGGACCCCTGCTAGCTTCCAAGTCACGTCTCATTTGCGCCGTTCAATGTATCGTTGGGGGTGCGTCGAGCCAATAAAACCAGCCACCCGAGTAAGGGCAGGTGCATCGTGATTCGTGAAAATCACGGAGTGACTGTAAAAAAGTCGTTCCTTCGACGGAGATGTTGCCTGTACCTCAGCTTCGCGAACCACTTATACTGGGCGAATGCTAAATAGACTGACGCAGAGTAATCGATAATGAGTGGTCCAAGCGGAATCTCTGTCGCTTCGAATGGCAACGTCAAGTCGAATCTCAGCTCTGCGTTTAGTAATCGGTGTACTTAATCAAATATTTCATATCACAGCGAGGAATAATATTGGGAAACTACGCCGACTACTGGTTTTGTTACTCACCGAATTTTTTAACCCAGACCATCATTGTTTGTGCGCTACAAAAACCCGGTGACTTCTTAATTTTTTTTATGAAAATCTCGTATTTTTACGGACCCTATAAGAGGTTTGTCCCGAAATGACACATGTTCTACACATCCTGTAATTTTTTCCAAGTCGATCTGAACCTCAATTCGCTCGCAATCAGGAAAAAACGAAGAGAAAAAAAATATTCCAGAAAAACGCAGTTAAAGTTTCTGGGCAAAGGCGACGCTATAGGTTGCCGCTTGACGTTTTTAGCTGTCAAATCTACAATTTAGCGAATTTTACTGTAAACCAAGCGGCATTTTATTCGGAAAAGATAGTACTTTCGGAAAATGCAATAAAAAAATCGATTTTTCGACTGCCTAGTCCCCTTAAACTGGAAGCATTGGGAGCTTAGTTTGGCCTGTACACAGGATTCCCATTCAAGTCACTCCTACCCAGTTCCTATCACTGACTTGTCACCGATAACTTGAAACGACAATGGAGAAAATTCTCGCACTCCACTATGGGCCTTACGAGCGGGAAAAATTCTGCAGAAAAGATGGAAGGAAGCTGCAGAAATTCCCAGCTGTGCGGAGTCACATATCTCGATGGGAGCAGCAAGCAGGATCCTCGTGAAATAATTGTGATCGGGCGATCAACGGGGCCGCGGTAGCACGGCGAACCTGACAATGCGCCAATAGAGCAAGGCGGAGCAAACTGCGGCAAGGAACGTGTCTATTCAAGCAGAGGTTGGCCTTTTCCTCTTTCTCTCGCCGTGCGCCAAGGAGCCGGCGAGCGCTCGCGGAATGTCTTCATTAAAATACCCGAGCTCATCATTTATGCAGAGCAAAAACACAACGAGGTGAGCCTCGAACGAGATCGCCGTGTCCCGGACGGGATCCGCGCTCGCTCGGCCTTAGCGTTTAGTTTTTAATTTCCGCATTGTTCACCACCGAGACGCTCCGCGATTTACAGGCGTTCCGGGAACGTGGCTGTTGCTCGGGGCGCGAAAAATCACGCTCGACGAGCGCCGATTAATTGGAAAGCTCTGGCGATGGTGGTACATGTAATAATTATAACTGCGCGTCAAACGTGCGAGGTGCACTGCTGAAATTTTTCGGAGAAAATGGTGTTTGAAGATTCTGTATGTGGTTCTAGGTGTATGTAAGAATAAGTCACATAGAGAAAAATTAAAAAAATTAAAAAACCCGACTGCTTAAAAAACATTAAAAAAAATAATTTTTAATTTAATTTTTTTAATGTTTTTTTTATTAATTTAATTTTTAATGTTTTTTAAGCAGTGGGGTTTTTTAATTTTTTTAGTTTTTATTTAATTTCTTTTAATGTTTTTTTATTTTTTTTATATCCTATAACATTCGGAACGTCAAGACAATTCTAAAGACACGTCATTTGTCCAAATCGGTGTATCCGTACAGACTCTAGAGCGTAACATGGACATGCATACATAGCCTGATAAACACAATACCCTCCTTTGCGTGCCGCAGTCGGGTAATAAAACTGGTTGAAATTATTATTTTGTTACCTACAGCACCGGACAAAAGTATTGAGACATTGAGTTTTTTTTCAGAAGCTAGAAGGAATCTTAGAACTAATCCTTCTAGCTTCTGAAATAAACTCAAGTCGTTTGGAACAATTTTAAAAAAAGTTATTCTGTTTTAAAGGGTGCCTCGATACTTTTGTCCGGCACTGTACATGCTGCAACTGGAAATTAATCGTGGTTCCGTTCTTAGAAGGGAATATTAATTCCCACCCTGAAAATTTTAATTTTAGTGAAGCTCAAATGTAAAATTTCAGAAATAACCTTGTTAGACACGCACGAGCTGACCATTTTATTATTACAAGTCTTATTTACGTAGGGAAACAGACGAGCACCGTGTAATCTTTTCGATAAAATGATTAATCTTACATCACCCGACGGAGGAATAAACGAGACGAATGAAAATGAATTCAGCCTCATGGTTCTATTTAGAAGTTTTCACAATTGTACGTACATCTTTCTCAATCGTATAACTTGTGACTCGCGTGAACGGAGACACTTTAAACCACGTGAATACCCGTGCCAACACTTCACGAATTCCTGCATCGTTTATAATTTCAAGAAGCTATATAACGAGAGAGACGAGTTTTCTTCTTATCGCGACCCCCGGAAATAAGCGCTTACATTTGTATGATCCGGGGGCGATCGTTCCACAGGACTCGTTTTCGCATTCGTAATTAAGTAGAAAGTCACAAGTATGACATCTCGTACGCTTGTCGCGTTTGTCATCGTGCATCAATCATGAGGACCGAATTCCGATGTCTTGTGCGTGAAATCAATATTGTAAATCTTCGAAACGGAGGCGCCAGATATTTTTCAAACAGCAGTGGCTCGATGAACGTGATTTTGAAGTTGTGTCTCGTAACGAAATGGGACTAGTAGGTTAGAAAATTAATTAAAAAACCTGACGTTTCTGTTATCTTTGCATCCGCTTTGGGAAACTTGAAAGCGCTGGGGTACAGAGCCTGAAAACAATTCTTCTACAAAAAATGGTGTGTTTCTGGTATCTCGGTAATATTTAAAAATACATTAACTTCAAGTAATGTTATACTGCGATCTATCTCAGGTAGAATTTGTTATTCCAGGATATTTTATCACTCAATAACACATATAATACTTTGGTACATAAATTAAACTTTTACTTCTTCTCATATCGAAAGACAGCCGCAGATCGCAAGCCAAACAGACACAGTGTGCCAACTTAACTTACTATGTCTCTATCAGGAAATTCATTATCCCTATAACAGAATTGAATTCCCATCCATTTCTATTTAATCTCCACTCCACTACCATGCCACTAAAACGTTGCGACACACACTTTCCTACTTCTCTACCATTACAATATTACAAACTTCCCTACCAAAACCTCTATCAAAAGGGGCACTCACTCCAATATCCCAAGCCTCTCGAACCAGTACCATGCCTCGACGTAAAAAAAAATTCGCACTGCAGCTGATCGAACGCTCATCCCCCTCCAAGGCGCGTCAGATACATGTCGCAGGCTTCAATTACAGCCACTGAGACCGAGTGAACGGAAAAAGGACCACGGAATCACGAAACATTCGTAGAAACCCACCCCCTCCCGTCCTCCAGCTCTGTCGAGCCGAAAATCCATAACCACGAGCCGGCAGCGGCGTCGTGGATCGCGACATGGAGGAATGCTCGAATCATGCTCCCTAATTCACCGATGATTCTGGGCCCGGTCCCATAGTGGTGTGGTGAAGGGGAGGAGGGCGGCAGTGATCGGGGACGATCGTCCCGCGACACACCAGGCATCCCGCGGAGCAGGTAGCTACGGGGAGACTTTCTGTCAGCGTGGCGCATTATCTAGCCGTTTATCTACGCCTATGAGGCTCCCTCGGTTGCCGCATACACGGCCGTCCTGCGCATGTACAGGCGCCGTTTCCTTATGTAACGACAAAACAGGTACACATCCACCCCGGGGTCCGCCATCGCCGAGGACACGGTTGTCTCTCTATTTCCCTGCTCATAAATTCATCTCGTGGGAGAGCGCTGGCCAGCTTGCGTGGGGTCCGCGCGAAGATGAAGGTCACCGGATTCTTCAGGGCTCGGCAAGGAGCACGGGGGAGGCCTGCGAGGCTTTTATCAACGGTTCACGGAGCTCTCGTGAGGAGTATGATTACGGGGAGGGTTTCGGTGGCCGGATCGAGTGGACAGCGAGGGTGAGCCTCGGAAGCTTCTGCAGCTTTGTCTTTGGGAGGGGCGAACGCCCGGGGCGGGGAATGTTTTTGTTACGGGAGGGGAGGAAAGTGAGCTTTGGATGGGGGGAGCGAATTTGGACGCGGCACTTGGTGTTTTCTGCGAAGCGTTCGATGGAGGAGGCTTTGGTGGAGCTCGGTGGAGTAGTCAAGTTCGGAGGTGTGGAGATTGCGAGGTTCTTTGGGTTGTGGGTGATTCGATTGAGAAGAATTGGTGGAGTTGCTGTTTTGAAAGCATAGGAGCTTGAGGGATAAAGAGCAAGGTGTGTTTGTTCCGTGAATATTTACGAATCTTATATGCAGAGATCCAAGGTGCGCCAGAAGTAGAACAGTTGCAGGATCCAGATGTCTCGGGATACTGCAATTTGCAAGACTTTTGAGGTACAAGTGCAATGGCGGTCACTGTGAAGGGTATGTTTCCTCGCCCATTGCCCAGCTGTCTGATATGCATACAATGTTACGAATACCGTATGTCCATCCGCGTGCAAAGCTTCAATGTCGCACTATTTCAGCACCCTTCGCTCGTGTGACATTGATGTATGACAGTGGAAGTACGTAAACGGGAATGGACGCGTCCTCGCGAGGCCTACATTTATCTCTCTTCCTCTATCCATTTTGCTAACATTAATAGTTTCTTGCATAAATTACTAGCAAAATACTCCAGCGCTTCGCTTCGGGCCTGTGAGATTTTAAGGACTGCATGAAAACACATTTCACCCCTTTTCACCACCTCCTTAGGGGCTGATTAGGGCTAAATCCTGAAACTGGTTTTTAGGCATTATTATGAGCGAACTTTCGAAGTAAAAACCAAGTTGATATCTAATCGTGCCTAAGAGATATTAAGGAATCCGAAAAAAACATGTTTCACCCCTTTTTACCCCGTTTGGTTTGAAATTTCAAAAAATCCCTTCTTATCGAGCACCTACGTCGCAAAAGGAATATGCCCACCGAATTTCATGTTTCTAGGGTCAGCGGTTTGAGCTGGACGGTGATGAATCAGTGACGCAACGATTATAAATATAAGTATAGGTTATTATATGAGATTCACTTTTATTAGGATTCACCACTGTGCGTTATACTGATCGTGTATACATGTAGCGCCAATTTCTTCACGCCACATTTAGTTCGACTTGACGTCATGAGTTCGTTGGTTACATTTATCATCGTAGATGTTTGTTCCGATCAAATTTGTACAATTTCTATTTGCTCGAAAATATGCAGTTTATATACAACGGTATGTACAAAATCATAGCAATCGACGACAAGCAGAATAAGAATCCATTCTGGGCGCGTTAGACGCGCCCGAAGTTTCCACGTAAAGTCATCTTGCTAGCAGAAATTGCGGTGATTTAAACTTTGATAGGGTCGAAGTCATAGTCCTGCTTCTCTCGCGCAAGATACAACAGTACTACTGCTGCGAAAACTGCAAGTCTCATTGCTCGAAGCATCTGAAACTGTCGGTTTGCAAATACTAAAGTAGTACAAGGAAACGAAATAAAATGATATATTAAATAAATAAATAAAAGGTCGTTGTGCGCACTGGAAGTTCTTTGATTTAGCAAATGTACCTACGTTTAAAGTTACCCCAGTCGTTGTTTAATTATTCTTTATTCCACTGCTGTTCATTCACATTTTAAGCATAAGAATTAGTTTAAGGAATGTATACAATGGAGCAAAAAAATTAAAGTCTTAATTATTAGAAACAGGTTTAATGTTAATCGATACTTCTATTTGTCAATATAGTTCCTTAGATTATTTAGATCTGAATAAATTATTACCAGAAATTCGTAATAGACTTCGAAATAACAATTTTGATTTTGCCAAACAATTTCCAGCAAGCACGTTCCTAATTTCTCAAACAGCACTGAAGTCGATTGGAATACTTACTTTGGCCATGATTACCACGCGTATCAGTGACACTTCCTCTCCGAATTCGATTCGATTTTCCAGTGACACGTCCGATAATCACACACGAATATTTATAGCGGAGATTATCGTCGCCGGGAACATCTGCGCAAACTGACGGGGCGAACGAAGACGCACGTTTACACCTGACGTCAATGATAATTAAGATTCGCGAGGAAGACATCGATTTCGAGTGTATGACTGACGTCAAAGATTTTCCTTGAATATTTGAACGTAGCTATTCAAAATAGATCATCAGCTATGTATTTCACTAATCATCATAGTTCTACTTTCGAAAAAAAAAAATAGAAATATAAAATAACTTTTTCATTATATACATTATCATTAAAGTTCTTTTTTTTAAATAAATTAACTTGGAAAGTCTCTACTTTAACTATAAAACCAAACAAATTCAGGAAATATATACCCAGAAAATAATAATCAATAATTAAATGGGAAATTTCTTGGAATTTTTTCTTTAGAAATAATAATCACAGAAAAAGTACTAATGAATTCCATTCATAGAAAATCCAAGTTTTCATAGTAAAGTACGTGTAACTACTCTCGAATACTTCTCCACCTTTATCAACCTACTATCACATTCTATTTAACAAAATGCAATGAAGTCGCATCATCGTTTCCAATTCCTTGCTACAAAATAATAATAAAAAATAACAGTACCCCCTCAAACATCAGCCATTTCCTCAACATTTCCCTGACAAAATTAAAAACGTTTCCCGGTCATTGTGGGCTGATTCAGCGATCTTATCCAGCGCCAACTGGCCGCATTTGCCCCGCGGTGTATACCTACCGCGAGCACACTCGTTCATACGCGACAGGGGGAAGAAACAAATTTCTCGAATTCATCGGTACGTCGGCCGTTTTTATTATATTCTATTAAACCGATACTCGGAATTTACGAGACAATTACATGCTCGGTTTCGTCTGTGATCGTGACCGACCGGCCTGTCGGCCCAGCCTGAAAGCGAGCGTGTATTGAGATCGTGGGCTGGCGAAGGGACAGCAGGAAAGAAGTAAAGATTTTATCTCGCGCAGCTGATCACCACTCTCGCTTCTTTGGCCAAGAGCCAGGGAAACATTTTTTTTTTGTTCTCCTCCCGCTCGGCCCGTCGACCGGCTCTCTCGTGCGAGAAACGCCGTGGATTTGCATGCGATCAGTTACCGATTAAGCCAGATAGAATCGGCGCTACTTCGCGCCGAATCGTCGGTTCTTGGCTCTCTTGGCCAGAATAGCGAACGGCGTCTAAGCCCCCAAAAACATAAGCATGGAGGTATAGGGGAGCTCTAAGCTCTGGGGAATTTCGGAGGCAGATTTACAAATGCTGAGGACACGTATTACGTAACCCTGCGCGGCGTCCAGTTCAGCTACACATTTAATAATCGAAGGAAGGAAAGTGGAGCGCTCAATTGAAGGCTATGTTCTTAAAATTGAGAAAATTTCTGAAAAGACGAGAATTGATCTGGGTCAAAGAAGACCGGAGTACGTGGTAGGGTTAATAGCAGGGGAATCAATACTCCAAAAACCAGTGGCGGACTGGGGTTAAAAATATTGGACGCCAGGAGACAAAGAGCGTCCACCTGCAACTATAAGGCTATCATTTAATTTTTATAAGAAATAAATAAAAATTACAAAAATACCTAAGTGGCGAAAGAAGTGCGTTTAACATTTTTGTGAAATAAATTAATATTTTGCAGTAATTACAGTGTTTAAGTGGGCCCACAGGGTCCACTTGCCATCGGGCAGACTGACTAAAAATTCCTCCGCGTGGCTTCATCGATTTATCCGAGTAGAAGTAACTGTCTAAGCCCAAGGTGGTCAGGAAATAATGTTTGATTTCAGAAGAACTGAAAGCTACCAGGACATACCCTCTACAAGCCTCTGATACTAGCTCGCAAACATGCAATTTAAAGAGAAGAATCCACTTAGCAGGATTACACTCCGAAACGAGGAGCGCCGCGGCCGAGTGGGCCACGAGAATAGAAAAGCCATGCGACGGGCACGGGTGAAAAGAAAGAAGCTGGCTGGCAGCGGGCAAAGCCGTATCTGCGTCTCGATCGGCGATCACCGTTTCGAAGCTCGCGGGATCGGGGTTCCGACGCATCGATCAGCGGTCGTCTCGTTAACGTATCACGCGATCGAAAAAGGACGACGTGGACGGGGGAGGCAGGAAATCGGCCCCGGTCGTCTTCGCCGGCCGAGTGGAATTCAGCGGGTGACACCACAAGTCGCCGGAATTTCAGCGTTGCATAGCCCAGGTTGCTCGCGATCCGGGGGCCCGCGTCTCTTTCTCCCTAGCCCCCGTAGGCCGCCGTGGGGCTGTTACGCGCCGCGATCGGGCTTGTTTCTGTGCTCGTGCATGCGTGTTACCGCTGGGTCCGGATCGGGAGCCAGCACGATGTTCCAGTTCCTTCGGCTGCATTCGCGGAGTAAGTAGCGTGCCGGGCGTGCTGATACTTCAGCTTCTGTTTGCACTACTTTGGTCGAGCGGTATGCAGCCGCGGGAGGGTCCCTTTCCGTCTTCGCCAACTCGCCGTATCAGAGCGGCCGTGTGCGTCTGCGCGGCGGACTGCGCGGCCGGACTCCTGATAGGCGGGCGGGAGCGCGCGCGTTCGTCCTGCACGTGGCACCCTCAACACTTTCCAGACTAGATCGATGATGCCGGGCGCACGATTGCGGGGGAGCTTGATAGGAAACGACTAATTCTGTGGCCTGCATCGATGGAGCAGATCGGGTTCATTTTGTTCCAGCGTTGAAATTATATGGCCTGGGGGACAGTTGGAGCATGAATTTCACTTTGCCACGTTCTGCGGCTAATTGGAAATGGGGCTGTATTAAATGAGGATGCTTGGAACGCGGCAGATGATTTTCTGAATGTAGGACCGCAAGCAGTAGCAAGTCGACAAGCGAGGAAGAGGAGGGTAGTGTGTCGCTAAGGAGGAAAGCGTATGAGGATTTCAGTGAAACTTTGTGAGGTGGTAGATATTTGACTTCTGTAGACATTTAACGTGAATCGAGGCTTAAAGCCGGGGTCCATCTGGAAGCTAAGCTGTGCTGTTTTAAAAAATTAGCTACGATACGTCCTTATGGAAACGTTTTCAACAAAAGCTATAATTACCTGTGCTATGTTTTTTTTTATATTTTGTAGCACAGTCAGACATAGCTTAGCTTAGCTTAGCTTAGCTTTGCTTAGCTTACAAGTGGATCCCCGGCTTAATGCTGGGATTTTAAGATCACACTGCTTCGAGCGCAACTGGGGAGCTATAGTTCTGATTGGCGGGAATTAGAAGTCGTAAGTATTTACAAAAATTGTGAAGGAAATATGGTGTTCATTGCTGAATATCTCGTGGACCTTTGAGTGTTTGCGTAAAAGTCTGATATGTAAAAGTATGATATCAGATCTGGAGTGGGATTAGAATTGGTTTCAGTTGAGTATCCACTAGATTTAAGTTAAGTCTGAATTATACCTGCAATGTATTATTTTATTGCGAATTTAATCCCGAAGAATCTGAGACTTACTCCAATTTTAATTGTTTAATTCACTTTCATCTTTTGAAATAGTAAATATGTAAACGTTTACGTTTGCTTGATTCGCGTCGCAATGTGAAACTTAAAGCGCATCTACCGCAGTGCGTGCAAATGCGTTCGGTGTTCCTTGACTCGTTGCCAATTCGATGCGTGCGTGAAATGCGCGAATGTGAGTCACCCATTCGTCGAAATTACGATCGGCTCTATTAAGGCGATATTAATTAACGATCTGAAGCTGATAACGAAACATCGATAGCGAAAAATTGGCGATTACAATGAAAACAAGTTGGGAGACTTAAAATAAAAAAAAAAGTTTTACCTTTAGATAAGCGTTTGTGGAAGGACATTTAACATTTTACAGACGGTGAGATTGTGAATCGCGTGGAGAAGACTCAAGTGTTACTTTATTTGCTAAACGTGTTGCTTTATCGTGAAACTTTTATATGTTGCTCCACAGCAGTGCTACAGTTTGTACTTTTTCAAAGATGCGTGATAAATCTTGTGAGGAATAGCTTGTAGATACGCTTATCGAATTCATTAAAACACTATTTCTTTTTTTATGAAATTATTTTTAATTCTGACACGCTTGTGTCTTTGTTGTGTGATCAGTTTTTGAATTTAGGATTAAAGTAACTTTTCTGGATATTACAACAGATGGTTAAATAAATTATACAATCAAATAATGGGTAATGAGGGGATTTAGATATTCAAAGATTAAACGACTTCACTTCGTATTGCAAAAATTATTGAAAATGTAGTGGAATGCGTATTTAGTGAGTATGTAATTTTTTTCATTCATTAATTTATTTTCTACTGCCGAGTCTTGCGGAGTACCAAAAGGTGGGACCACAACTCGTGCTACAAGAAAAGGCTCTCCTCAAATCTTCTTATTGGGAAATATTGTGACAGCGCCATCTACTAAAGTAACCTCTCTAATCGGGTCAATCGCGTTACAGGACTGGTGTCACACAAGTATTGAAATACTGCAACAATGTTTTTGTCATTAAATAGTCTGTTAAATTTTACAAAATCGATCATCAAACAGTCGAAATTCCCAGTACTGCCAATAACAGGTGACAACTAACCCGATTAGACTGCTTTAATTTTCGCCACCAGATGGCGTAGCGGAAATAAGAAAGTGCCAATATGTATATACTTATATAATCGTTGTGTCACTGATTCATCACCGTCCAGCCTAAACCGCTGAGCCTAGAAATTCGGAGAGTATATTCCTTTTACGACGTAGGTGCTGGATAAGAAAGGATTTTGTGAAATTCGGACTGTTTAATATCTTTTAGGCCCGATTATACGTCAACTTGGTTTTTACTTACAAAGGTTGCCCGCACAAATGCCAAGAAATCAATTTCAGGATTTTGCTCTATGCAACCTCTAAGGGGGTGGTGAAAAGGAGTGAAATGTGTTTCCATGTGCTCTTTAATATTTCTTAGGCCCGAGGCGAAGCGCGGTGGTATTTTGCTAGTTATATTATATAATTGCAATACAATATTATAAACCTTCCTAGCCCAACATTCAAGCAAACACAACGTCTCCCGTTCCACCTGTTCTCATTGAAAGCCATCCCAACCCTCGACCATCCTACCTCTGCGCAGAAACGAAGAAACAATTAACCTATCTGCTCGAGTAAACAAATAATCGAAAAGAGGAGGCGATCCTCTCTAAACTACGGCATTACCTGACTAAATGAAAGCCAACTTGGAGGGCAGTCCGCTTAATAACAGAAATCTCGAGGGCGCCGATTCAGCTCACCCCATCTCACGGAAAGGAAGAAAGAACGAAAACCACCACCCGCGCGCCCCGTCTCCACCCCGCCCTCTCGCTCGTCCCTCTGTCGTGTCCCTCTGCCTCTGTCTCCCTTTCGCCATCAATTATTATCGTCTTCCACGGCTTCGTAGGGCTGACGCCGACATCGCAGGCGCCCCACGATTGGGCGTCGGAGCACTCCACGTCGCCATGGTGACCGACTCCCTTCGACGAGGGGTTGGCCGAGGTGGGGGACGAATAACTCGCGAAAACACGTAAATTAAACGCACTATGGGGGTTGATGGGGCGGAATGGGGTCGAGTGGGTGTCTCAGACCGTAAAACATAGCCGTCATAAGCGGATATTAAACCGTGCTTCCGGGGTCAGGGCTGGTTTGGGCCGGCTCGTAAATGCTCGCAGAAAAATCCTCGTTTCTTCCTCCTTTTCCCTCACTTTCTCCTCTTTTTCGCGACCGTTGCCGCTGGATTCATCACTGCCGCGTGTAAATGAAATTGCTTCGTTCGGCCAGGATTGTTGCCCACCGCTTTGTCAATTAATGGAGGGGTCGGCGATGCTTCCTCTTTCGGCGTCTGTATCCCGTAATTCGTTGGAGCCCGTGTAACTGCCGTGTCTTCCTTTGGTGACTGGTAGGACGCTGATAGATATCACTGGCAATTTTCAGGGTCGCGCTGATAGTGCAGCTGCAGTTAGCTTTATCACTTATCATTTAGAGAAAAATAAGAGAATTAATCGTGTAACGTACCTACTTAATTTGTCCATTATAATACGTATCATTTGTTTCTCTGGTGATTCTGTTATGGGATTAACCAGGCGGGAGGCGCACCCTATATTGTAACACAGGTTGTCGCTACCGGGTGAAAAATACCCAAAATTGAAACGTAAAAAACCACGGTTTCAGATTTTTTTTTTAACTTTGTAATTTTTATGTTAAAGTACAGTGTTTTAAGAATCGAACAAAATTTATGAAATATCTTAAAATCTTTATTAAAGTTCTTTGAAAAATTGTAACAGAAACTCAAACAGTCTTCATATTTTCGCAACTAGCGCCTGTGCAGCAAATTTTACCCAGTAGCGCCTCCCGCCGCGTTAAGGGAGAAGATCGTATAAACCGAACGAAAAATAGAAACAAATTTTTTCCCATAAATCGCTTCTAAAACATTTTAAAAATATATTCCCAAATTTATAGGTCGAAATTCAAATCATTTTAAACACGTTTTTCTCGAAACTACGTTTTCACAATTGGCGCTGGGGATAACTAAAAAACTATTTGACCAATCAACTTCAAATTTTGCACATTTTTAGTTTATAATATTCCTCAGAATATGAACCACATGGTTTAACTAAAATATTAATTTTAACCATTGTTTTTAAACAAATAAAACGCGAAATTTTGGTGAATTGTTTGAAGTTCCGCGATTTTTAAAATATGCAATTTTTACACCATTTGTGGCTCATATTTTTACAATTGGCACTTAAATTGAAAAAAAATTATTGGTCTGTTTCACATAACTACCAGAGACGCTGCAACCTGCGCCGTTTTGCATCTCGATAAAAATCATAATTCAGATACTGCTGTATTTCTTTTGTATTTATTATAATTTTACTGTTATAATTTTTTTTTACTTGTTAGAATGTTAAAGAAAGTACTCTTAAATTTCCGAAAAGATTAGCGCATTGGTATCTTCGCAAAAATTCTTAAAAATTTATATAAAAATAAGCCGTTTATACGGGCTTCTACCCTTAAGTATGATCCTATGCACAAATTTTTGTAAAGTAATGAATTGTACTTGGGTAGTTACAGCGTGTAACACTGGACATTATTACATGCATTATGACCTGCACTTAGGAGATTAATGTCTGCTATCCTCCTCCATGAGCGTATAATCACACGCACATCATTCACAAATCCATAGAACAAAGCTGGCACGAGTATACTACTAATTCAAACAATTAAATTAATTTTATTTCACACACGTTCAAGAATCGAACATATTCGAGCTAAAATATCATTCATTTTTGTCTTTCGTAGGAGATGACACTCTAAAGTATGATATGATAAAATAACTATCTGAAGATTCTTCCCGACAAATAAAAGAAAAGCTGGTGTTTCTGATTAGGTATACAATACACACGTTCTCGCTTTATAACTCCGAAATAATTCATAGTCTAAACCATCTCGTCTAATACTTCTCTATTCCCGTTTACCATTGCTAGATACAGGCAAAATTCTGTGGCCCGTAAGCACCTTCCTTATTCCACATCATCTCACACATCCGCCGAGCACACTAGCGAAGGGTGTCTGCCCTCGTCCAAGGGAAAACAGAGAAAAAAGCCAGACGAGTAAAAGGAAGAGGGGGTCAGAAAAAGGAGGAAGGACCCCGCGGACGTGCAGAAGCGTCCCGAAGTCGCGCGACAACTTTCCCTATATGCGTTATTTCGTGGCTGCCAGTTTTTCCCGTGTGTTGCGCGCGCCGGTACGCGGTGGTATGAAACTCGCGCCAATTACCTTGTCAATTACCTCGATTGATGGTCGCCGCCATATTGATTTCACAAGCAATCAAAGGCTCTGCTGCGTTTTCCTAGGAGACCCGCTACCGGGAGGGATACACGCGGGGACCCGCGATCGCAGGCCGGAGTGAGCAATAATTCTTGCTTTTGCCATCGGATGCCGAAGACGCCTGGCTATCGAACCGATCGGACCAGTAATCCCAAGTATTTCTCACTCGTGCTCGACCGGGGGATACCAATTCCGCGTATCCACGGCGAAAGATTTACTGTCTCATAAGTCACCATCGAAAGTCGCGGCTGCGCGCCCCGCAAAAAACTCTATCGACACGTACGAGACTATCGTACCGAGGGATCTACTTACTGGTGTCTTATTAGCTGCCAGTGTCCGTCTGCTGAAACGCGTGAATTCCCCTTCTTTCTTGCGCCGTTGGCCGCGCGGATGGCGGATTTAAGGGGCACGAATGGAACCTGGCCGATCGTGAGCTTCAACGCTGCAGCCTCGAGATTCGAGATTAGGGATAAATACGGACGGCTCAGATTCTGTTCGAGTTACCGTTTATTTTGGCTTCTCTGTGGAACAGGGTGGGATAGCACTTGTTGATACCATAGAGCTTGCGAGGAATTTTAATCTTAAGCAGTTGTAGGACACTGTGTTAACGATTGGCCTAGCGCAATGTTGAGGTCTACTACATCTGCGTCTCTGTTTATGGCAGAAGCGACAGGGAAATATTAAATCCTTTATGGAGTATCGGGGAAACGTTTTCTAGGGTCTAGTAGCGGAATCTATGACTCTACTCATTCTGTCACGTTCAGACGTCAAATCTTGCATTCCCGACGTCAACACCTTCTTCGTCTTCAGACCGCTGCTCCAGTTTCAACCGGTTTTCTGTCGCGGATGGAGCTACCTGAATGTTCCCGAAACTTTCCCAAAGCACTGAACGCGCCATGGTTGCGTCAGCTTTTAATGGTTCGCCGGAAAATTGTTTGCCTAACGAGGTTTTAGCATTCACGCTCCGCGTATCGACTTTTCACGCTAGCCGGGCGCACAGGTGTCTCTCGGGCAACGGCGCGCGCTCGGTCTTGCATAGATTACCGTCGCTGGGCTGTCGTTTCCCCGAGAAGGATTGACAAGTGGCGCAACGGGCCCCTGGGGCAGCTGACTGCCACCGAATCAAAGTGCGCAAGGTGTCTCGACATTGTCACGCTCGTTAGAAGTACAAATGCGCCGGGGCCAGACGCGTAATTTATTTCCCTTCGATTGCAATCTGAAGGTTGTACCACTCGCGGCGCTGATCAGAGGCGTGCCGATGTTTTCGGAGGTGCCTGCTTATCCTTTCTCTGATAACGTCCCGCGGCGAATATTTTTAATTGAAGACGCCAGTTGTTGAATGTTGCTTCGTGACGTGCTTTAACTTTGTACCACTTGTAAGCCTGCTGTTTCACACAGCAGATTTCTCTCCCCCTTTCGGTCGCGGGGATTAATCGAAAGTCAAGATTATGGAGATACATAAATGTAGCTTTCGCACTCGTATGAGGTGACAAAGTCTGAGTAAAACACAAAAATGAAACCTACAAAGCAACATTTTTATTTTATTTTATTTAATATATCAGCAATCAGAATTGGGTTCTAGAGACTGATGCGTTGACTTAAGACCCAACGTTAGAGTTCTTTGTGTGACATGATAGGGGGACTTCCAGTGAAGTGACCTCCTATCCCTCATCTGAGGTCGATTGGCCAGTGTTTGTTTAATCTTCGGTAGGCCTTGCTGTAGAAGTGGTTGTACAAGTGGGTTGATGTGTATTTCTAGTTTGTCATGGTGTTTAATGCTTCTTTCTTGGATGGTATTTGTGATGAAAACCAATGTATATAAGCACTTTCATAGATTTTCCACTATTAAGGGGTCATTCAGGTTAGCGCGTCGAAAAATTCAGCGATTTACAGAAATTGATTGCGACGAAAATATTTATAGCAATGGAGAAAAACTTTTTTCTATTTATTAAACTATATTTCTACCGCAAATAAAAAATGTAAAAATAATAAAATTATTGCTTTTCAAATGCTTTCGAAAGTGGTCTTGATGACATGTTTAAAAAGTCTGTTAGACTTATCTGAACCCAAAAATCCCAACAGATTCTTGATCAGTATGTCTGTCGCTATCGCTCGGACTATAATTAGTGATTTATCTTCAAAATTAGCAAAATGGCGGGCAAATATGCAAGAAAAATGTTTTTTCTTGCATATTTAAAATAAACATTATTCTGACGCATAGTGCAGAAATAGATATCGTCGAGCTTTACATTTAAAATCAGGAAACGAATTTAGCCCTCGAATATCAGGTGGAAGGGAATTATGATAATGAGCTGAAATATAGGCGAAGGAGGATTCAAATTTAGATGTCGAGTGTACCGGTATAGAAAGGAGACTTTCGAAAAATGTTTTAAAGAACAAAAATCGATTTTTTCAACCCGTCTAACCGAAATAACCCTTTAAGCTGCGCATTACTGGCCCCGTAGTCCAGTCAACCATTTCCCTGTAATACCAATCTCTTCCAATTCACGAGTCATCAACAAAGGTGGCGCCACAGTCTGCCAGCACCTGAGCAACCTTCTCCAGAAGGCAGCTCTAAAACAATGAAACTCCCCCAAAATCCCCACAACTGTTACCTAAAACACGTTCCCCTTTATCTAAATTACTCGCGAGGAACTGTGAAAACAAGTAAATTATGAACAAATTTCCTTTGCAGGATCCTCCAACGATCAAGCCGCCTACAAAAGGAGATACCACAGTTTGCCAACGACCCAGGAACGAGCTCTGAAGCTGTTCTAAAGGCATCGATATCATCGGCTTGGCGCACTCCTCGCCTCTGCACCATAAACAACCTCACGAAAAGGAGAAAGAAGGGGCCGGAACGAGGTGACAGGGAACGAGCGACGACGTTCGCGTTTTGCTAGCCGCCCGCGCCGCGGGAAAATACGAACGCGCCAGACGCCGCTGGTAGCCGAAATCGCCCCCAGTGCGTCGTAAGTTACGCCGGCGATAAAAACTGCCGCTGGTATATTCGGAATAACCGTGGAATGTTCGTATATCCACGGGGGAACGTTAAACGGCCGGCCGGCGAGCCGCTTAGCGCGCATTGACCACATGGTTCGCCTTCGCGTTGTCAGCGTGTTCCGCGGGGCCCTCGGCGAACTTTACGCCGCGTCGGTTCGGTTCGTTAAGGCTCCGCGGGCCCTATGGGAAGCTGGAGGGCAGCAGTTACACGCATTCCGCCCCTCGTAATGCCGAAAGCTTTAAACGGGCAAGAAGCACGGCGGGGGCCGCCGCGCCGTTTGCGGCGTCGATTCCTCCGCCGTCCCAAATTAGTCTTCTTGTACGTTGACGATTTAATATTTGTTACCGTGGACAGGCCGCCCCGGCTCGCTGGCTTTCTTGTCCCATGCGGGCTCCGTTTTACGAATGCGAGCTGGTGACCGCGCGAAATGCTGCGGGGAGAAATTCGTGCGACGCGGGAGACAACGCGAGCGCCTGCATTCGGGGAGGAAAGGAACCGAGCGGAGCGAACTTAATTTCCCTTCACTCTTGTCTGACTTCGTGGACTTACTGTCACTTCGGCGAGTAATTGTCATGGATTTGCCAGAGTTAGTTAGACCCTTGGAAATCGATCGAGCGATATTCTCGATGGTACTGTAAGTTCGTAATTATGGAAATTAGACTCTCGCCTTCGGAAGCAGGGACGGTTGAGGCAGAATTACTCGAGGGTGTTCTGTTATCTGCGTTACGACCGAACTATGTCACTTATTCGTGATGTAATATATGTGATAGTAGTGCACGAGTGAGATGCTAGCTTCCACGCAAAGCGTATCAACTAGGGACGAAAGACATTTCCTGCATTCGTCTTACATTATTCAACGCGCTGCGGGGCTTCTTCCACTTCGTTTCCATTCAGCATGCAAACGTCCACTGGTTGATGTTTCGCACGAAAGAAATGGGTCTAAATCGTCGACGCCGTAATTTCCAAAGGCATGCCACATTGGTGTCCCAGTTTCCTCGGTACCAGTTGCAAGTGAACCAGGTCCCACCGAGCACTGTATTTCCATTCGCGTAGGCTCGCGGCTCGCGCGGTGCTACCGACTTTCCGCTCGACAATAACAGTACAGTTTTCCGCGATGTGCGCGACGAGTTTCCAAGAAGAGGCGGCCAATCACGGTTTTCCAACGGGAAAGAAGGTCAAGCAGCGCGTGAACGAAATAACAAACGTACAAATTGCGTCTGCGTTATTGCGTTATGGGAGCGGCGGAGCGTGTCCCGCCGAAAGGAATTCCTCGATCAAGTATTCAGGATTCCCACGTAACCCAGCCTGAACGCCTGTGCAACGAGCTTGTGCGAAGTTCGTAATTAATTTCCAAGTGATTTAAAAGTAGAGAAGCGGAGGGAATGCCGCTGGACTAGGGAGCTTGCGCTGTAACGTCCATTCGACGAAATATCACCTGCGCCTGCGACCATTTACTTGGTAGGGCATCGTTCACTTTTCACAAGGAACTACTCGAGGATGAGTGTTCTCGTTCATTTGTGTAGGCTCTGCGGAATCGAGGGATTAAATACAAGCACCTACGTGAGATTTTCATTTACCTCTTTTTAATTCAAGAAAGTTCGCAGTAATTCTTATGAAATTTGTATTGTTTAAAATGGCATAAGTATAATTGTGAGAATTATTGCTTTCCGCCTGTAATTAGGTAAAAATTGCGTCCGATTGTATTCGCGATAACAGCCACGTAAAATTAATTACGTAACTTTTATTAGCTTCTTGCATATTTAAATCGACGAGTATACGGGAAAAGCGAAAGGGCGCTGAATTGTAGGGCAGCTTCGGAAGCAACCAAGCACATAAGCAACGTTCTAATTCCTCGTTCATCGTGAAAGCAATTAACGATCCTTCGAGCGTTTTTCCGGCCATCATGCGCGTACTTTATGACACCGTAATTGAATAGTGTCGCGATTATGTGACTGACTTGACATCGCTATGACTTCCCGTGCGCGTCATTGCGCTTCAATTGACCGCCATTTTTACCTGCTGGTAACGATCTATCTGCTCTAATAGCTGCCGATTTCGAAACGAATTGGTGCACAGATTACTGTCTCAAGCGCATCAAACACATCGATTGACGTTCTGTAAACTAACGACTGAGAATACGTACAGGGTATTAAAAAATTACAATTTTTTGATAATCTGAGCAGCTTCTCATAGGTACGATTGAAAAATAGAACCGTAAAAAGGAAGTAATTACATAAATTTTAACCACGAAATTTCTTCACACATTTATTAACTACATTTTTATTTACCTACCTACTTCTATCATATTAAATAAAAGAGAAAAGAAAATTGGGTTTTTTACGCTAGTGCTGTGTATATATATTTGTCTGTGCTTCATTGAAAAGCGAATTTCAGCATAAGAAAGAAAACATTATTCGGCAGTAAGTAAAAGAAGAAAAGCTGAACAAATTATTCACTTGGGTGCTCTCAGAGGTATCTTATTTGTTTTACAGAAACTTATAGAAACGAAATTACATCTGTAAAGTTGTGGTGCCATGGTCATATGCGACATTTGTTACCCTCAAATGGACTAGAAGTGTATAAGCTCTAATAGTGTGCTGATCTGATGCCGTGATTAAGGGGTTATGCCTACCTGTGAGGTCTGAAAAAACATGTATATTCGGGAATTTTTGGGGGAGAAACTTGCAGGCTTTTTTAATCAAACCTTTATGTATTCGAAAGTGTATATGTTAAACTACTTGTAGTAATTTACGCGATGGAAAATATAAATAAATAAAAGAAATATCAGTGATCTCCCGGCAGCGATTTTTTTTCAGTAGCTTGCGGTAACCACTCTATTTTTTACCTGGTTCATCTGAAATAAAAAAATCGCGGGAATTTAGTTAGTATATTAGATTATCTAGTCCTTAATCGTTCAGTATCCCGGAAAATTAATTTGCTACAAAATGGCGGCATGTCGTAGCAAAAGTATTGATTTCGCCACAGAATCGCTCTCATTTTTCATCATTTTTCATCTGTAAAATAAAAACTACCTACGTAACGGAAATAAAAAACCCACTATTACGAAGTAAGTAGATATACTAACTAAATTTGGTCGAATTTTTTATTTCTGGTGATCCAGGTCGAAGTTACAGTGGTCACCGTAATAAAAAACGCTGCCGGGAATTGCAAAAAAAATCTACAAGAACTTTAAAATATCCTACTTTCAAATATACAACCATTTATTTAAAAAAGTCTTCAAGTTTTATAAAAAAAATCCCGAAAATATTTGTGTTTTCCGACCTTACAGGTAGGCATAACCCCTTAATATACAATATTATAACGCTTCGCTCCGTGCACTACCGCCTGACACTCGTTTCAGCCGTTGCGTTTCCCCCAACTTGCATGCGGCACATTTTCGAAGACTGACCTATTACAAAATGGCCAAGGTTTCGCGTATCCGCACACCTCCGCGTTCGTTGGAATCAAAAATCGGCGTGTTCGAGCATTCCGCGGGGTGCGGCGCGCGCGCGGTACCACCATGGCCGGGTCCGGCACGAAATGGCGGCACCTTTGTGGGGCCCCCGTCCGAGCGGTCATCGCCGAGGGTTTTTACCCCGCCGGAATCCACGAAACACTTTTACGTACGCGCCGGGCCCATTGAAATGCAACTCGCGTTCCTGGTTGCTCCATCAGCCCTTCCTCCCCAGCGGCCAACCCCCCTACCCTCCCACACTCGATGTCTCTTTGGAAGATCACTCCCCGATAAACCACTAATCTGCCTCTGTTCGGTGCCCCGTGATCAATCTTGTTGTTTTTCTCGATCCCCCGAGGAATATCGACACGGGACATATAAGTACTGTCGGACAATAAAGACTCCCCGAAATAATAGGGGGAGTTGGGGAGGGCTTCCACCTGGATCAGCTAGAGACAGCGCAGAGGAATGAGGGGGTTGAGATACTGGCTATGCTTATTAGTCATTTTTGGTACACGGAGGAATTTTGTTGAGCGTCGGCTTCTCTTGGTTGCCTTCGTTTGGTGCGTTTGGATCTGCTGAACCCTGGACCATTGGTAAAGTCAGAGGAGCGCTTAAGTCCACGGTTCTTAGATAATTTCATATTAAGTAGGTACACGTGCATCCTGAATTTGAGAATGTGATGTTTACTAGGGAGAGGGTAGAGGTATCAGTCGCATTACCCGATTTTATCCGCGACAAGTGCTGTATACTGAAGGTAAGTGCGGGTAATAAGGCCCATCTGTCATTTATCCTTGGTAGGTAAATTATAAGGCTCAGGAACTAACCAGAGACCTCTCCCAAAGCTGGAACGATATTGAGAAGAGCTCCACAGTACGTGTCGCTTCAACCAGAAGAAGGTTTTGCAAATTATGCAGAACTGCATTCAAGAGTGATAAGCGATAGTGTGTCATGTATCTCACCTGGATACACGAGGATTACGTTGGGCTCACGTTTGAGGATGAAGATGTCTTTGTTTACCCGAATTGTACATACTAAATAGGTGGGCCTCATTACCTGCTCTACACGAAACAAAGCCCGTTTACAAGGTTTTTAAAAACCCTTTAATTTGCGTAGTTAATTTATTCATGTACTGCTAGAAATATTACAGTTTATAGTTTAATGTCCATAGATTTCTATAAAAAAAAAAGTTTTCTAAAAAGTGTACAAGTTTTTTTAAAAAAATTATAGATCCTTAGGTGGGACTTATTACCCGCACTTACCTTATACCTATATCGTAATACCACCTCTACTCCCTCCAAAGGGGTGCAACTACTAAATCTTCGCGGCAGGTTGAGGGGTTATGCCTAGTCAGCTTTCGAAAAAGAACGCGATTTTTGGGAATTTTTCTTTTCGATTCTCTACTGTATATTTTGTTGTAGAAAAACATTAAGAAATGAATAAATAACAGCCATTCTCGCGGAAGCTGTTTTGATAAAGGCGCTGTGCGTCGAGCAAGTTTTCTCTGAGCCGGATCAGCTAAAATTAAAAATTCAAAAGCTTTCTGTTAATATATGGTTGAATTCAGTAGATGATCGAAGATTTTTTAAAGAAGTTGGTTTTTGTTCAAAACTTCACGCTTTTCCGATGTCTGAATTGTTCGTTTTTCGTTAATTAAAAATACAGTTTTTGTTAAAATAAAAAATCCTTCGTTCATCTACTAGTCTTTGGTATATAAAAGAAGTCTGTAAAAGTTTAGGCCAATCGATACAGTGTTTTCCTTTATATCTTGCTCACCGATATCAACACAGCTTTCGCGAGAATGGCTGTTATTCGTTCATTTTTTAATGTTTTTCTATAACAAAATTACCGAGAGTTGCTGCATATATGTACTTCTAAAATAAGCGAATAGTTGTAATAAAATATACAGCAGATATTCCACAAAAAATTCTTGAAAATCGCGTTCTTTTTCAGAAGCTGACTAGGCATAACCCCTTAACGCTTCCTGCTCACTGCAAAGGTATCCCCAGACGATAAGACAACTAACCTCCCCTGTTAACGAGTTAACACGTAAAGTCGTTCCTACACTGCTCCCCTTTCTATCCGAGTAAACTTCCCCAGTCAGCGAGCACGTATAAGTATCTACTTACGCGCCAACATTTGAACAACCGACACCCGTTTTTGCCCAGCAAACAAATACACACAATGTAACCGAACAACCTTTCTCATCACGTGCCTCGGGACCCACTCTTATTTGCCCTCCCAGTTCGCCCCCCGGGGATCTCGCCGAATTTATCCAGCGGCTTCGTTGTCCAGAAGAACAGACGTGGCCGCTTTGAAATCTAGATAAGAGAATGGAAACGGCGTAAACGGCCTGCACGGTTCGAATCGTGGTCAGGCACGACCAGAAAAAGGCGGTGCTTTTTAAAAAAGACGGCCAAGAGTCCCTCCCTCGGAAAGCGAACTGCAGGCGTGTACGCGAGAGCTCCGTGCAGCCAGGACACAATAGCGAAAGAGGGTTTATTGCTCGTAAAACGGCTCGTCCTTGCGCGACTCTGGGCTAAGCTGACCACACGCGGCATCCGTGGAATTTGTTCATTTATTTCACATTAAACCAGGCCGAATATTATAGCCGACTAAAGTCAGACGCGACAACAATGTCGTTAAGATAGCCCGGGATAACGGATTTATCGTGGCGCCGGCCACCTTTCGCGCTACCACCTTATCCCTTTCCCACGAAACTCCCTTGTTCTTGACACAGTGCTGTCCCTTCGTCATAAAAAGCCTGTCGATCGACGTACGAACACGTTCGGACGGGGAGTCTCGTAGTTTCGTAGACGATGGTGGACGATCTTCAATTCAGGACTTTGCAGCAAGAAGGGTGTAACACCCTTTTTTAGAGTTTTTGAATTCTGACATATAATAAATACTAAAAAACTAAGAGTTTTGTATTATATATTTACAACTAGTACCCCTTTGCCTTGAACATTACTAATAAAAATAAAACCAAGCTTAAAAATCTTTCTTCTGCAAACGGAAAACCGAAAAGTGAGAAATATTCGATTCGCCCCGAAACATACTTGTAAACTGTTCGAAACTGTTCAGTCAGATTTGAACCTACTTCCAATACTTGAACTTCGTCGCAGCACTAGAAATCAGCCTTTGAAAAATTATCGCGCTTTTTTGTTTGTTAAGTATACCCGGGAATTTCATTTTCGCAAAACTCTCCACCCGTCCTCCTCTCCCTGCTAATTACTGAATAACTTTCGATCGAATGGCAGCATTTGATGGATCACAACACCGATTCAATATCCTCGAACGGTTAATTACTGCCCCGTCAACGTTCAACAAGCATTTATCGAATTCACTCTGCGCGATAAATTCGAGATATTCCAGCGAAATTCAATCCCCCTGTATAATAATTCGTTCCGGGGCGATGATGTACCGGCAGTATACCGACCGGCGGGCATCGGGACGCGAGCTTTCCACAGGAAATCATTTTTATGACTTTCTACGTGACCGCTATCGAGGCTCGCGGTTTTCTGCCGCACTTTGCATCGTTGACCAAGGATCACGCCCCTGTTGCTCCCCACGGGCGGCACATTCAAAGAGCGAGCCTGCGCCTGGAAGCCGAGATTGCTGGAGTTCATTATCACAGAAAAACATGGCTGGCTGTTATGCCGTCGTAGAAAATCGAAACGGCGATTAGCGGCGCGAGAGGAAACGGTAGAGTCGTTTAAAAAGGAATGCGCCAATCAATCGACACTTGCGCGAACCTTTATAATCCCGCCAGTCATGATCGCGTTTTTTCTCCCAAGAACGTGACACGGTGGGCAGGAACGGGGGCCATTAAGTTCGTCGAATGTAACGAGCTTCGTTTATTTATCCATTTGCGCGGGACAAGCGCTATGATAAGTCTCAGGAAAAAAGGAAAACGACCGTATGGCACATTTTGCTTGCGGCTTGTTACAGTTGTGCAGGGTGGCGTTAATAAATGGGCTGGGGTTTTATACGCAGGGTGAGTAGGGGAATCGAATTATTTAAAAAAAATTATTGGATTTCGTTAACCCAAAGTGGGCACACTTATTTTCCCACCTTACGTTTGCAGACTGGATCGTTTATGTCCATGGTTGTTTTTTCCATGGGCGGCCGGAGGGGGGTGCAAAAGGGGCAGTTGCCTCTCCCTGGCTGGAAGAATCGCTTGATTTTTAAAACTAATCTTTATTAAGTTTATACTATAAAAGGGATTATTTTTAATTTGCGATTTTAAATTTTTAATTAAATTGGTACTGCAAAATGGGTTAAAATAAGCAACAGGGGTATATTTTTCTTTAGTATCATCCCAACGTTGCCCCCTCCGGGAAAAAAGTATGCGGACGCCCTTGGTTTTTTCTACTGTTTGTCACTTTCAAAAAATCTGAAAAAATTATGGGATACTTATTCAAATCTCTACTTTAATATACACTCGTCAAATGTTTAAACGATTAATTAGGAAAAATAAAAATTCGGAAGGAAGGTTAAGAAAAGAGGCAATTTTCCCGGACATAAACGACCCAGTGTGCCCACGGCGGGTTAAGAAAAGCGTGCAGCTACATTCTTGTGAAAAGAAAGAAATCGTGTGACAGGAAGATAGGGTATATTGAATAATGCAAATTTTTCCTCTTAATTCCTCGAATTCTAAAATGCAAAGTGTGGTAATGAGTAAGTTCTTTTGAACCGAATAGCTACAAAGCCCTTATCGAATAGATAGGTACTAATATCGTGGCTAACTAAATTCTCGCAGAAGCTTCTTACCCAAAAGGTGCATATTCCCAAATCTGAATACATAAAAACACCAGCTATCCTACGCGGCTTCGCCCGGAATATAAATTCTGTTATAAAAAAAATTTCTTTTATTTTTATTTTTTGTGAAAATAGTCACATTCATTTGTATTAGTCAGGCATAATCAGCTGAAGCACATATCGTGACCCCAGAGTTTTCCGCTCGAAAGTTTTTAGCCAACAGATAAACACACAAACATATCAACTTTCTGCTTTACCTATCTATTAAAACGACGCGAATTGAAACATGACAATTTCGGAGTTTCGACTCGCACTCCTACGCCGTGCTCGAACTTCGTGTTTTATTACGTATTTTCGAGCGGACCTTTCTTACGCCCGGGCTGTCGAAATCGCGTGGCGCGATAGAAGCATTAGAACAGAAACAAGAGGGATAAGCGTGTACACGTGTTCGAAAGATTGCCAAGTGCGCTCGTGTGTTCGTTAACTACGGAGATAAGGTGGCCTACACGTAGGTGACACGTGCTACGAAAATACACGGGCAAAGGACCACGGAGGGAAGCAGCAAGATAAAATTAGAAGGAGAGAAAAGCGCCCCGTCGAAACGTTTGTTTTACGGTCCCGCCCGGTTCCACGACATTCACCGCAATTTTTCTTTCCACGTCCACTTACGGCACGGTGAAGCGCTCCAGTTCGGTGAATAGAAGAACCCCTCGAGTTCCGGGGAACGTAAATTAATATCATTCGGGGACGTGAAATAGTGTCTCGAGGGGATGATCATGGGGATGCGTTTAAGGATTTGCAATTGTACCTTTGCTTCGGCAGAGAGCGCATTTCTGCTCGACTCTTTGCAGTTTTTATATTTAATTCTTGTCTTATCTGAATGGGAGTCGAATTTTTAATGAATACAAAATCGTGCGATGGAGGGTTTCTTCAATGTTTAGGGGGAGTACAGAGAATAGAGGATCCTTAAACTCCTGCATTCAAATTATATCTTATTTCAACATCGAGGTCGCAATCATCTTTATTAATATGATCTCTCCAAAGATATTACGCTGTTATCCCTAAGGTAATTTAATCTAATAATTTTTAATAAACTATCTTTTTTTAATAAAAAATAATTGGTTAAAATTTTTAAAGTTTGATAAATTTAAACATCCTCCCAACAAAATAATTTATATTTATATACAACATTAATTAAAAATAAATTATAAAATTCTATAGGGTCTTCTCGTCCCATACAAAAATCTAAGCATTTTTACTAATTGACATTTAAGGACAATTTTCTTTATATTATGTACATACATAATATAATGCTTTGCTTGATAATGGTAATTACTCTTACATTACGATATGTAAAAGAAATAAGAGAGCTCTGGGGAATGAAAAAAATGTTTTAATGTTTATAGTAGAATTCATATGAAACCTTACGTTATGTATTATTTAGGTACCTGCTTATTTATAAAATTCCTTAATTTCTTGCGCAAGTATTAAATATTATGACAATAGTCTCGCTGAAAATTCTCCTGGAAATTAGTGTAAAACTCATTGTAGATATGCGCATAAAACTGTCGTTGCGTAAATACGTCGCGAGAAATGGGTTGAAGTAGCGAGCTCGATGAATTATCTGACAGTTTTG
Source organism: Andrena cerasifolii (assembly GCF_050908995.1). Taxonomy (NCBI): domain Eukaryota; kingdom Metazoa; phylum Arthropoda; class Insecta; order Hymenoptera; family Andrenidae; genus Andrena; species Andrena cerasifolii. Next base: position 20,024,540 of record NC_135119.1, on the reverse strand, counting down.
TTACTCGCGGAACTCATTTAGCGAACACGCAGTCTCTTGTACTCCTCTTTCTCTTTGTATTTACTTTTTCGGAGGGAACGACGCCTCTGAATGAGTTATCGCGGCGAGGCCTTGCCTCCACTCAATTATCTTAATGAGCAGAAACGCCAATAGCGCGCCACATTTTCGGGGGTACGTCTTATTTTTAAACCTATTCCCGCGTTGACGAATTTGCGGACGCCAGTCATGCTGCAAATGGAACCTACCTCAGAAGAAACTGTCAGTAAGAAAAGTTTCCTTCCCAAGATTTTTCGAACCCGAGGTCGTAATTAACTTGCACGAATAGCTACTTCGCTGAAGCAGAACCATGACCTTGTGCATTCGGAATTATATATAGCAAGCCCTGAAGAACTTGGAAAGGAATTGAAATAAATTCTCGTGCGTGAATTATAGAAAATGAAAGATATACCTATATTCTTTTCATAAGTACACTGATAGTTTATAAAGAAGAGTGAATGGTGATTTATACACAATTAAATGCCGCACCATATTTTACATAGAAAGTATGTTACCTTGGACGTGTGAAATAAATATTAACTAACGAACGGTAGATCGTTTTCTGAGAATTTAATTTTTTTAGTTAACCACCTTCTACATGAAATTGAATATATGATATTATATACATAGGTACTTCAAATTAAGATGCACCCTAATTTTAAAAGGAATTCCTAGGTACATAGTTTGTGATTCGTCTTTAGCATTCTTTGGCGAAGAATATTTCCGTGCAAGTGAAGAATATTTGCAAGTTGGTAATATATACTTCTGCTTGTAAAATTGATTAATCTTTCACTGAGGTATTTCGTTCTCAAGAGACGATATTTTAGTACGAAGTAGGTGAAGACAATGGTCAGGTCTTTCTCCTGCTCTGCAGACCAGTTAGATACGATAAGCTGACACATCTTGCACAGTCAACTAATACTACTTCAATTAAACGTTGAATGCCCCCCCGATAAAATCAATATTTGAAAAAGAACATAACGTATTACGAAACGACTCATGACGGAAGCTGCCACAGCGAAGAATGTTAACCCTTTCATAGACACGCATAAAAAACAATGGTATGAAAGTGCAAGAATACTGTATAGACAGAGGACTACATAGTTTCTTAATGACAGACAGCGCGTTTGATCTCCGCAGGGGCAAATATTCCATTAAATTGACGTTCATCTAACTAACGGTAGTTTCCTGCACAAGAATGGCGTACACGTAACGCGTCACCTATTCTATACATCCATGTTTAATAGCTTTCGTAGCAATTTCTTCCTCAAACTCTGCCATAAATGAAACTTTGCTCCGTTCTGCTTGATCTGTCTGGTATTTGGAAGTACGGCATTAACCCTGCCGCTCTGTTCAAATATATTTGACCCTAAGTGATTTTTATTCGACAAATGCGGGGCCGCTTAAACAAGTAACTCGTGCAGAAGCCACAACGCGCGATACGAATCAGGCATTCGGATAAAAACGTTATGTAATATTTTCTTCCATCCCTGATATTTGTTCGTTTCCCTAAACTGTTCAAAAACATGATCTCCTAGTTATTCAGGAAAACACCAGAAGACGAGTCAAAGTCATGGACATACAAAACAGAAGATTCGGGTAACTATGGTATTTATATTGCGAAGGAAAATAATAGTTTATAATATTGAACGAATCAGCAAATTTAAGGTGGAATCAAGAATGTCTCTGGACTTTACAGGAATCTCCCCGATTTTTTCCGAGGACACTAAACGCATCTACGTAATCGCCGAAAAAGTTCAAGGTGCCGCGATTTATGAGATATAACGAATTACTGGGACTTATTTTTGGTGAAAGGAGGAAATACGGGGAGATAGGGGAGAAAAAGGAATACGGAAATCTGAGCGGCGTCGATCCGTTAAGATTCCAAAGGGCGAAAAACTATTTCTGGTACTCACGTGCGAACCGCAATGTCGAATACGAAAGTCCTCAGCGCCGCGTTTCCCATTCCCTGTGTCGGTTAACTTAGATTCCTCGACGACCCACCCATCAAAATGATAAACTTCTCTCCACCCATGAGAAAGAAACCATCGGGGCATTTATTTTCATACTCTACTTTCCTCGCAGCACGAGGATAATAGCACGGAGGGTTTAAACGACAGACCTGACATCTTACGGGAGCTTATGCCACACGAACTGATATACCAACTTCGTGAAAGGTCGATGGTTTTGTGGCGCACTCTACAATTAAGAACGGCAAATCCGGGAACTATACTGAACTTAAACACGGAGGTCCGTGAAAAAATGTCCTTTTTTCTTATTGCACAGCTAGAAATTCTATGGATCCTCCAGATCCTACGAATTTCGGGAATTCTGTACATTCTCTAGTGCTTACCAGACATTATACAGCGTCTAGAGCCTCTAGCACAGACGAGGTAGGGTAGATGCACCATTTGTGGCCACCTTAAGGTATTGTACGAGTTTTGGCCACTTGTTAAAAAATGTAATATTTTTTCGTGTAAGCAATAAATATAACCTTATATTTCTGGCGGTATACTAAACAAAATATTTATGATGTGAAATTCTCCACATAATAATGATCTGCAAGCAGTTTAAAAATAAGATAATTATGCGCATGGCCAAAAACTGTGCAATGACCACAAACGGTACACCTACCCTACAGGATAGACCTATCACCTTATGGATGTTCGTGTCGCCATCTAAACTGTGTTACCGACCTATAATTTGAGATCTGAATGTAGTGGCATTTGCTCATGGACAGTGTCCAACTCAGGAACTACTCTGAAGTAGGTTGAAATGCTGGAAGGTGTGTGCGTGCTTGCATACGTGTGATTTGTTCAGAGTGAGAGATTGACATAGATCTTTGACTTCGGATTATTGACTTTTTATAATCTTGAAATTTTGGGTTAAGTAAATTATTCGAAAATGTCTTTCGAGTTGGAATTTTATAAGCTGTATTCAGTTTATGAACAAAGTTCCTAAAATGGTCAGATTCAATAATTCTAAATGGAATGTTACATCCAAAGAAATTATCAAAGGAATAATAATGTCGATATATGTAAAAATTCGAGTATCTTTTGCACACCAAAGATATGAAATTTACTAAAAAATTTCAAATTAATTATAATTTTATAATTATATTCCACTCTTTCTTTTTAAAGTAATTTAAAATATTGTGCAGCAAAATTCAATGCAATAGGTAGCGGTTAATAGTTTGTATTTGAATTTTTGACATTGAATACATTTTCTACAATTATTTACATTTTTTACGCGTGCACGTAGTAAATTCGATGTAACCACAGACGAGGTATAGAATAGACCCATCACCTTATGGGACTTCGTGTCGCCACCCAATCTGTGTTACCGACCCATAATTTCAGGACTGAATTTAGCGACCTCTGTTCATGAACAGCGTCCAACTCAGCAACTACTCTGAAATGTGTTGAAATGCTGAAAGGTGTTGCGTACTTGTATACGTGTGACTTGTTTAGAGAGAGAGTTTGACATAAGAGGGTAGGCTTTTGTTACGGTATGCTTTGGCTCGGTTGGTCAACGACTCACGCGGATTTCTCTCCGAAAATCCATTTCGTGGATCAAGACACTATGGCGTTCAGAAATGGCATTTCTTCAAAGCCCGTGCAAGCTATAAATTGCAAGATGACATTGTTTATTAGCACTTTGCGTACCCTTGCGAACCCTTTCACGTATCGTGCGCCGAAAAAAGTATTAAAAATTCACGCTGTTACTGATATTCCCACAAGTTTCTAATGCACTGTTTAATCATTCCAGTGAAGTAATAATAATTGGATTCCGTTTGCCCCTAATATTAGTTTACCGCCAACGCTGAAATTTACAGTAAAATCTAATTTTAAAAGTCTCGCAGAAAGTTGCATGATGCATGAGTGTCTTGTGGTGCATGGATGCAACTGCAAATCGAGTTACTTTTGAAACCCGCATTGTGAAATAAAAGTTTGTCTAGCCCTGAGAAATTCATCGGTTCAGTGAAGTGTATGCATGGCATAGTGCATATTATCTCGTGATTTCTCAATTCGCGCATCAATTTCATCGATTACTGGACCATGTGGGAGGCCTTTTAATTTAACAGGATTCCATTCAGATATACCCGTTACTTAGAAGACTTTTTCAGAAACTGAAGGATGTTTAAAAACAGAAAATGATTTTGTAATCGTGTGCAACGCGATTGTAGAGTCAGTGCCTGTGCCTGCCAAAAAGTGTTTCATAGAGTACCGTGCCTCTACGTGTTAGTGATGTGAACGCGAATTCCCATAAGGTGATAGGTCTATCGTTTTAGCCTATACTTCGCCGATGTTAGTAACTAAGGGGGAGAAACAAGTATCTCACTCATATTTCTCCAAATATTCCTGCAACTATTCACTTACACTAAGTTCAACTAAAACGTATTTATACATTATAAATAATACTACGTGATATGTATAAGCATTAACATTAATGTATCGAACGATTAAACATTGAGAATAAAAGAGAATTCAGTCGGCGCAGAAAATCATTTGCAAATCCAAGGCCAAATGTTACAAATTGCTTGATATCTCGAGTTCTATCGATTATAGTTAATAATAATTTATACTGGGCGGTTAGTGTAAATGTTGTTAACATTATTTGTCACAGCAATAGCCACTGGAATGGATATTTTAGCCGAAAATCCATTTTTGCCGAAGAATTCGCTGGATTTCGCAATTGTAACTAACCGTCGACCTTGTTTTGATCGGGGGACATCATTCCTCGAAGTCTACATAAGGAGCTCACAGATCTTCATGTACTCAGTCGTCGTCGGTCCTCCGGACTTAAAGGACCTCCGCGAACCCTGGAGCTGCCGAGCCACCTGGATCCACTGGACATCCTGGGGACCTGGTTCTTCCTCCCCCTCCCCCCTGGAGCTGCCGAGCCACCTGGATCCACTGGACTTCCTGGGGACCTGGTTCTTCCTCCCCCTCCCCCCGGAGCTGCTGAACTTGCTGGGGACCTGGTCAGGATTTCAACCCTGGTTCTTCCGCCAGCCTCTCGCCCCTCTGGCCTGGGTTCGTTTATTCGCTTGGTGCTGATGAAATTTTGGGGTTCGGTAAGTCATTTAAAATTTTATTGTTTTGCGAATGTCAAATCTGATTTCTTCGGTCGTTTTCCATCATCTGTCCTATTTCCATGCATACTTTCGAGAATTTTGCGCGAGTCGTTCTATTTTGTGTATTTCTTCGATGGGTTTGCATGATTTATTTTATTTCATGCATTTCTTCGATGGGTTTAAATGATTTATTTCATTTTCGTGAATTTCTTCGATGGTTTTCTCTGATTCATTTCATCTCGTCGATGTCTTCGATGGTTTTCCCTGATTCATTTCATGTCTTCGATGGTTTTTCCTGATTTATTTCATCTCGTCGATGTCTTGGATGGTTTTCCCTGATTCATTTCATCTCGTCTATGTCTTCGATGGTTTTTTGTGACTTCTGTCACTCTGTCATGCATCTCATCGATGGGTCTACATTCTCTGCTCTTTCCTTCAAGTACTTATCTCTGCGGTGGTTTTGCATGCTCGTGCGTGCTCTGCTGTTGGTCGAAATTATCTCGATCGTCTCCAACTCAATAAGCTTTTCCTTAATTTCTTTCCAGGCCGACCACACCGTTACTAACATATAGTAGTTGATTGTTTCAGCTTTTCAGGTTCACCGTTACTCGGGGAATGGAGTTAATAACACGATATATTTAAAAAGAAACTAGTGAAAAGTGATAGTGAAAAGTGATAGTGAAAAGTGATAGTGAAAAGTGATAGTGAAAAGTGATAGTGAAAAGTGATAGTGAAAAGTGATAGTGAAAAGTGATAGTGAAAAGTGATAGTGAAAAGTGATAGTGAAAAGTGATAGTGAAAAGTGATAGTGAAAAGTGATCGTGCAAAGTGACAGTGAAAGAAGACATCTAAGGTAGGCTAGGCTAATTTATTATAGTATGAAGTATTTAAGGTCCCATGTAAAATTGCCAAGCAGTCACTAAATCATTAACTTTGTTGTTCGTTTATTGGCTCCTCATCTGTGATGAGGAGGTTACCGCTGCTTCCGTTTGCGGAAGCAAGTGACTGAGCATGGAATCGGTATGGGTGGATCAGTTTCATCCCTTGGTGTTCTTGTCCAAAGGGAAAAGTTTCGGACGTAGGGGGTGCACCTTTTGGTACACTGCCTGCGTAAGTCACCCGGTTCGATTACCCAATCTCCGTGTTGGACGGCTTGAGTCAGGTCAAGTGTTTGCTCCTGACGAGTCGCATCGGAGCAACAGGAATCGTCTGGGAGGCGCCGAGCGCTTTTCCCTTTCGACTTGGACAGCAGGGTGGTAGGAACTGCGCCGTCCAATACTTGTTTCATGCTTACCCTTCGCCTTTCCTTCTTTCCTGAATTTCTTTTAATCGAGTGATTGCTTGGCAGTTCCCTAGATTCTATATCTAAACCGAAGGGATCGATGGAACTTTGTTTCCATCCATTTCTTTGGTTTAGTAGGCTTCATGTACAGGGAGATCGATGGAACTTTGATTCCATCTATCTCTCTACGGGTCTCCAAGCGTAGCAACCTCCTCGCGGTGAGACCTGGTAATCGGTGAGAACCGAGCCGATGGCTGCGATTGTCAAATATTCTAGTCGTATATAAGAATTTCTTTAACTTGCAATACTATGGTAGAATGTAAGAATAAAATATGTAACTTAAAATGTTGTTCGATTGTTCCCACCGAACCCCAGAATACGAATATAGTGTTAAGATGGAAGAATAAGTGCAAGTTGGAATATTTCAGCGAGATACTGGAACTGTTGAGTTTTTCACAATTTTTAAAGTCCTCTCTGCTTCAGCATTTTATTGAAATATACAAAGTTACAATTCCTTTGCGAGGTATTCCACGTTACATCATGAAAGCATGTCTTCCACAAATAATGTTGTCGTTTATATAAATTTGTTTTGCGTTAAATAAACCGGAATAGGACAGCAAGGTTAAAAGACGAATGTGATATCGTTTTATTTTCTTCCTCCGTTCTTTTCCGTTGAACGAAATATGTTCATAAGACGTTTTTTAAATTGTTACTCTAACAGAAACATTTGTAAATCGCGGGCATTGACTCTCAAAACATGAACTAGTTTTACTCGTGCTTAATTCTAGTTCCTACCACGCGTAGCGTTACAATCTCTTTTGAGACTTCACCGGTAACGTTGCATGCGACACTAAAATGGCAAGGGGGGGTCCTAGGACCCCCTAAACCGGCGACACAAAAATACATTGCTTGATAGGTCTATTCTATACCTCGTCTGTGATGTAACGTAGTAAACCCACCACTGATGATAGGCCTATTCTATACCTCGTATCTGCTTTAGTGCCTCTAGGTTTGAAAGTTTGCCGTAATTAGTCCAGCAATGGCGCCACCGATCAACGGGCGCCTGTCGGTAAGGCAGAGGAATCGATCGGCTTGCAACGTTGCCGGTTCTATGAAGCGTTAAGGCCGAGGAGTGGGGGCTTGGTACGGTGGAATCGCAAATATTCGGTGACGGTGGTGTAGCGGATCAGGGTGCGAAAAAAAAGCGGTGTCACGAGAAACGTGATTTCGGACGGACCAGGTGAACACGTGGGTCATGTGTCCGTTGCGCGTCGCGGTTGAAAGCGTCGCGACGCGGTCACGCGGCGTTCTTCGCAGTTATGCAATGACGAGTGGTCACGATGTGGGACACTACGTGTGATGATCTGCCTTGTGCCTCCATTTCGCTGAAAGCTTCATTGGTGGTTGCTCGTGGATGAACAGTGCGTTCGTTTCGCTGATCGAGGGTCGCATGCTTAGTTTAGATCCCGTCCTCTTGAACGAGGACGACAGAACGTTCGGCTCTGACGAGGATGGTTCCTTGTGTTCAAGGTTACCAGCATGAGCTTTGGGTCGCGCAGACGATTTCGTATCACTCCGCTACGAGCGTTGGCGGTGTTCTTTCTGATGGTAGTGCTGTTCTGGTACAACCTCAGTCGGCAAGATGCGCCCAGGCAACCATGCAGCGTTCCTGAAGAATTTTCGGAGAAGCTGCACGAGCTTGCCTACAGGTCCATACGGTTGAATTCTAACTTCTGGCTGTAGATAAATCCCCGTATCTGAATGTACCGTGGATCATGATCTTGAGTATCGCATGGAGATGACTTGCTGTAGCGTGTTCAGCCTGGGTTCCGATTATTGCACGCTGTTTGTCTTCTCTATTGTAACGCATTGCTTGAATAAAGTGTTTCCTTCTTTTTATTTTGTGCGCGCACCAACTGTTTTTATTTTCATTGTCTTATCTAAGGAACATGGTAGCTCGTCACTCCTTTGGAGCAAACTTATGTCTGCCTCTAATTTCTGCAATACTTACTAATTCTTAGATATTTGAGGTTGCATCTTCCACTTATGAGCAGGATTGAAATATTTCAATTATAGATTTTGGTTAGGTACTGGTAGATGGAACAGTAAATATTGAATTTCAATACTTGTTCGCGGTATAATAGGATAAAGTACCGAACTTACGCGTACTTATGAGCACCCAATAAACTGTTGCAACCAATATAAATCAAAGTGGCTTTCGAAGAATATGTTATTGATAGTAATTGTATTCAATCACGCAGAAATCAAATAAAATATAATTCGAAAATATTGATTTAATATCACATACAAGATATTTCATTATACAGCTACAAATTTCCTGCAGAGCGATGTCTATTTCGAAACTGGTAATTTAAATAAAATCACTAGCGTAAGTAAATGTACCTACCCAGATGCTTCCACTCCCTATAATACTGATGCTATTAACAGAACAATCGCACATCATTATATTCCACCAATAAAGATATCCAGTTGCATGCCATTTTCTGCGTTCGACCTGTCCCTCAATGAATTCGATCTTTTACTCACACAAGCTCTTCTACGATACTAGCAATCTCCCTTAACTATTCCACTGCATCCTCCGTCCGTCATTCGTCCATCTATTAAATATGTGGATCCCTTGGACAGTGAAACCAGGTCGCACGTTGATCAACGAAAGTTCCTTCCAAATTCTAAGTGGCGACTCGTTGGATTCGGTTTCACGGTCGAGGCGTTACTTTCACTGCCCAAAGTTTCTCTTATGACGAGTTTCACTGAGCTAGGCTCTGTGATCCTATTAGGGCCCACTTGGTGCTGGAGAAGTTGGGCATCGTGCACTTCTTGTGCCTTGGAGGACTCTGGGGTCAAGTTCGCATCGGCCGTGCGCTACCCTGGGCGCGCAAGGTCGAATTGTGCCTGGTGGACACGCTACGCGATGATGTCTTGATCACGAAAGCCTTTCGTGAAGTTGGCCTGAGCGCCACCTACTTGCACGCTGCGGGGGTGTATCGTATTCAGGAGCACGAGGTCGGCGAAGATGCGCCCAAAGTCGAAGTGGTGGTGTTCGAAGAGGACGCAGTGGTAAGTTTAGTTTGAACACGTGGAGTAGGTGTTTTTCAAAATGAAAATGTAAAAAATGAAAATTCTATTACGTTCGTAAATGCCTGAATTCCCAAACATGGTAAAAAAATTCTATTGGCTGTGCTGATCGCAAATGACTGGTCTTGTTGTAGAATTAAAGATCGCAATGTCTCCTCGACCTACTGTTTTCGCGATTTTAATGCTGCAGTGTTACCTACCCACCAGGAGTTATAAATCCGATGAAGAGTCGTGAATTTTACGTGGTGTAATTAGGACAATGGAAAGTTTATGCTGGGTATAGCTTTTGGCAATGAAACGATGTACCTACTTTCTTTTATTAACATCGCGAGATTTTATGACGGTGTAACTGTTTGAAGAACGTTCTGCAGAAGATAAAATTGTAGAACGTGAAAATGTCGAGACAACAGACAATTCTCCTCCTTTCTATTATGTGATTTCTTTTACTGTGCGAGGCAGGCTAACTGCATAGGATTAAAGTAATTTGTCAGTTTTCCAATGTAATATCACACTATATCTGTTATTTTGTAACTGATTATTAGCAGTTTAAATTCTTCATTCATCAATGTACTGACAAGGGAAGATTTCCAGTTTGGAAATTCAAAAAAGTATGAAACATTGAGGATATGTAGACGATATGTATATTTTTTTTTGCTGCCCAAAGTCACTCTAAGGGGGTGAAATCGACCCCTGAAAATCTGGCTACATTCCGATTTTGTGTTAGAAATTGTAATACATATCTATTATCTATATATCCTCTATATATACCCAAAGTCTCATACTTTTTGGAACTTTCAGATTGGGGATCTTCCCTTGGGTACTGCACAATCTTTGGCAATATTTTTCTAACATTAAAATACGAAGATTAACAACAGAAGAGGAAAATTAATATTCTGCAATGGAAAAGGAGATTAATCAGTACATATAATAAATAAAACGATTGTAGTTAAAACTCAACAACTCCACTTCACATTTCGACCCAGGCACATGCCCGATTACATAATAATATTACAATAAATATTACCATACTCCCCCTACGCTATCCTATTGTCCAACTTCCAACTTGTGTCAATATTTTATGACTTACTATGAACCATTACCTTCTCCAATTTGCAGACGCAAATGGTAAGGCGAGTGGGCTGGACGAGAAGAGTGCTGCCTCCAGATTGCGAGTTCTCCCCAAGTCTGCAATGCTTCCCGCCTCAACTCGTCATTCCTCCCTTATCAGCGAAACAATTTGGCGGCCGGCTGATCCCTGTTCCCAGGGAGGGCATCGAGTTACAGAAGTACCACTACCCCAATGACTGGTGGCTCGAGGTGAAACCCACCGATTGCACCGAGCCTGAAGAAACGAGCGCGTAGTACGGGATCCCGTGGATTCGGGATGGAACACTAATCCTATTTGTCAGCCACCAGGGGCTGTTTCTTAGGACTGCTAGGAAAGGATAGAACGGACTTCGTACTATGTTCGTTCGCGTTCCCAAGCTATTTCTACCTTTGATGTTGAATTTATTTCGCAAAGCCATTACGAACTGCGGTAGCTCGACGTTAATACGTGAATTCGAAGACTTGGATTGTGGAGGGTCGTCGAGTTGTCTGAGTGATGAGTTATTAAATTTCTGTGTTCGAGGGGAGAAGGGCATGACATAAGTATAATGAGTTTACGTGCATTTAGAAAGTTATGTAAAGTAGCGGGACGAGTTACCGGTGAAAGTTCGAACTTCCATTATTAGAAGTACATATTTCTGTTCTTCCAGTTATTAATAAGTTGATGGATGTAATTATGCGTGATCGTCGCTTTAAAGGAAGACCTATTGGAGTCAGATAAAAGGAGATGTCTCAATATGGATGTATCAGGTTAGACAGTAGGTATAGTAGTAAAGAGTACACCAAAAACAACTCTAAGCTTGTCGTGTGGCGCCATCACGTTGATCTCGTCTTCCATGGATGAACTTCAGTTTAGACTCTATTTTATAAATGGAAACCAGTTCACAATTATGACTGAAAATTAGAACGGAAGGGACTTTTCCCTGCAGACAGTGCTCCTTGAATTATTCATTTAAGACAGTGTCTTGGTGATTATTGGGTTCGCAAGACGCTCGATTTATTCCCACTATTACAGTAACCATCTCCAGAATTCCATTGTCGCTAACAACTACATCACTGGACACAAATTTTAATTCATCCCAGGTGCAAACAATATCCTTGGCATAGCTGTGGATCGATTGGTTTTTGGTCAAGCATTGACTTCTTTTTACATACAATGCTTGTATCTAAGTTCTGCACTGTTAGTACAGTAATGCGCTCTACTTTAGTAAAGTAACTCTAATCTATTTAGTACTTTTGAATTCTCAGAGAAAGAAGCACATGCTTTTCCTGATTTAAATCGAGATTTAAATTGGGGCTACTCGATGTTTCTAAACCACACGCAGATAGCACCCTCTCTGTGGATACTACTCCTTCTTTTATTCACTACCGCGAAGATTTTCATTAAAGAGGTCTCTAGCATGTGCAAGTCTCAGTGTGACCCTCCTTTACGTTACAAATCCGTACATTTCTGTAAACAGAATGGAAAATCGGATTATTTTCCCAGAGAATATCTGAAGTTCCATTGAGTAGGAACTCAATGTCATTCTGAAAGAGCATCCCTGATCGACATAATCTACTAAGCTCCAAGCTCCCCAATCCCGTCGCAGAGTCCACTCGAATTTGAGAAATAAGACTTCGAGAGTTGTCCACGACACGTCATCGCGATGGTGCTTAACGATCAGTGCCACGATCAAAGGAAAATCGGCGTAGCTATAGTCTAATCCCTGATTAACTGGACAATTATGAATAAACACGGCGAATTCTGAAATACCAGCTATCAGAATAGCCACGATAAAACTGTACTTCGCTAGTTGCAACTTACACGATGGGGTAGCACTAAATAAGTTCATAAATAAGTGATCATTTCCTGAAAGTCTGTATCGTCGTTAGAGCTGGTGCATAGAGCACCGAATTCGTTTCAGAACTTGGAAAGTAAGTGTGTTTTGAATGCCACGGATATAGAAAGAAAATTTCTTTTGACTATCGGGTTTTGGAACTCCGATCGCTGTTTTAAATTCATAGTCAGGTAGAGAAGAACAATGCACGATGCAAGACTGGGAAATTAGTGCACCGGGTAATCTAGGCAATTAAAGATTAGATTTTTTTCTTTGAAGTGGCTGAATATTTCGAAATGAACGACTGTTATACTATTTGGAAATGAGGCTGAACGCGAATCCTTTGCACCTCGTTAGTCGCCTTTGTGGTTCTATAATTGTGTGTTCTACTTATTAAGCCACTCTTATGGTTTCAATTCTTGGTGCCTACCTATGTGGACTATGTTACTGTCTTGTTCATTTAATATTCACCGGAATTCTGTAAGATGGGGCTGTATAATCTCAAGTGGGGTATAAACTCTGAAATCGAGACTTTGAAGTAATTATAAGAAGAGATGGATCATTAAATGAGATAAAAAAAGATTCACAGAGGGAACTATGCTCACAGAATTCTTAGTTAGTTCAATCCTCGATCCATTTACTCTTTAATCGAGTCACCATTAATTTCATTAACCAAATCTCAGTTATTAAAAATACAAACCCCTTCACGTATAATGTATTATTATTACATTTGACATATTACTATTTTGTCTTATTATAATCCCATCAATGCAATACCGTAGCGTTAAAAGTGCAAAGGATTAAGTTTCCTATTAATTACGTAAAATCAGAACAGTAGAAAAAAAGATGCAAATAAAAAAAGAGGGGACCTTCATCTGATTAAATTTTATTAGCGCAACAATTTTATATTCATAACTTGTGTGGATTGAGAATTAACTTCCACGTTAGTTACGTATAAGTATTATGAATTGCGTCGACGGAAAGTCTCTTCCACTTTTTTATACGAGCGTATCTTTTTTCTCTTTAATTAAAATCTTACTCAGGCTCTGTACTTACAATGGCTGCTTAGCCATCGCAAGTCGGATTTATACTACGCGTAATTTGTAATCAGCATTCCTAGTAATTACTTTGATTCGAAGCGTCCAAAGCATGCAAACAGACCGACGTGCTTCCTTCAAAGCTTCAATGGTACAATTGTTTGTACGTGTTTATACTGCTTTTTATACGCGACGTTGATGAAAAACAATATTCGTTGTTAGCGTTTCATAAATTTTCCACGTTTCTACGACATCAAATTAATCTTTCATCCGTACGATACATGGTTGTGGTTTCGTCTGATTGTATTTTTATCGGCGATAAAACGAATTGTAGAGCATTTCTGACAATAATTATCGTCGATTGCGTTACGAATGCTGAGTATCGACCGCGGTGATCGCGTTACAACGGCCATGTTACACAGAAATACGTGCGAGATGTGCGAAAAACGGGCGTCAGCTGGCGTCGATGGTTTTTATTTTTTCGCGTAGAATCGAAGGATCGATAATTGCCACTGTTAAATTAAATTCCGCTCGAGCAATAAATACCTGGTCCAACTGCTGAACGAGAGTGACGCAGTTTGCGACGAACAGAAGAGTGTTAATTTCGCGTTTTCTGCACTTTCGTTTCGTTGATTGGGCACCGACAAGGATCTCATTAAGAAAAAAAAAGTATCGCACGCGTTGATATATAATTAATGATTTCCGCACGAGGATTGAAATCTCAGCATCTAAATGTTTAAAAGTATTTAATAATGTAACGCGTAAGAAAACTATGCATTTGAAAAAAGTGTAATTTATGCGAGAATATTTTGCATATTTTGTAGCACTCGGCATGCTACTTAATATTCTTTTACGTTTCTCGTTTAGTGCGCAGACCTGTTGGCTGTCCTAAATTCGCAAGTCTTCGTCTCATGTTCATTTTTGCATCCGGACGTAATATCAAATGCAATGCAAGATTGCATTCTGTTTCATTTAATTGAACAAATATCGACGGAAATTTAATTAACTGTCGTCATCTGGTTGCCACTGAAAAAGAGATCGAATGAAAAGTAATTTCGAATTCAGGGAAATCGGGACGAAATCACGTTCACCGGCGTTCGACTCACTGTTGGTGTACTTCCACAAATTGTTAAGCCACGTCACAATCTTTATCGTTTCGTATCGAATTAAATGCGTACACCACTCGTCGTATATGGATGCACGCATTTGTATGCAATGTATACCGCGAATAATGGACAGTCTGATAAGGGGAGTGCCCGAGCTTTGAATCATCGATTTGGCTCAAAGTTTGCATATAGTTACTGCGCTCCATGCAGAATAATATATAAAACCTACAGGACGCACTACTCAAAATCTCGCCAGACTCTATGTACGAGGTGGATTTAAGTAAGCAACAACAAAAAGAATTATGAATTAAGAAATGTGCGTATATAAGCGTAGAAAACAAAATTTCGTATATGCTTTAAAGTGGGCGAAAGTTGGAACTCGACTTTCGCGCAAAATTTTGAATAACGTGCTCTATTCGTTTAATATGTCTTTATACATGGTGTGTACTAATAATATGTAAAATTCGAATCGAATCGGTGACCCGAACTTAATGTACTCCCCTCGTGAGTAATTGTGAGTAGTTGTCTCTTGAAACCTTTCACGAGATTCAATAAAACAAGTATGAATCGAATGGTAAAATTCTAACTGAATCTTTCATTCCTCTAATTTCTTTACTATTCCTACCGTAACTTAAATTTCAGTGGTATTAATTAACTACCGTGTAATATCGACTCCATAGACCTGAGATTCCAGAATATGATCTCCCCACGTACATTTCCGCAAGTGTCTGCAAACAATCTTTATGGCTCTCCGCGTTTACAGTCGTCTGCAGAGGAAAGCGCTCTCTCCTCTCCCTTACTTTCGACGTCGTTCGACGCTCAGAGTTCCGCGCCTTCAGCGCAACGTTCAAATTAGAACCTTCAGGGTAAGCTGTCCCATTTCGTCTTTAATGCGTGGCAGTGAACAGCAGGAGACGCTCAGCGCGACGTCCACAAAACGTGTCTCGTCAGTTGCGAGCAATTCTATCCTCGCTCCTTAATTGCTCCCCTTTTTTCCTCCCTGCCTCTACCTTTCCCACGTTCTTCTTCCCCGTCGCTCGCCCACCCCCCCCCCACCCCTTGTCCGAGTTCGCGCTTCCCTTGCCGTGAACGCGCGATGGGGAAAGTCAAAGAGAAGCCAAGGCCGGTGCAACTTGGGACGATGCAGCGCGCTGCACTTTTCTGCAGCGTCCTCGCCAGCCGCTGGATTCCGCGAAGCAGGACTGCAACGGTTGGGTGTTTTCGGATTTACGGACAGAGGGGGCGGGGGCGACTGTCTTTCGCCTCTCGATCCCATCAAACTTTTTGGCACCGACGTTGTCCCAGTTCCCGCTGATCCTTTTATTATCCGCGCGCAGTTGCTCGGTATTAAAGTCTGTCTTCGTGAAATCGCGAAGGCGACGGCAGACGTAACGGAAATGAAAACGCTTACCCGCATCCGGCACGGGCTTACCTACCGTGTTTCATCCATTACCAGATCCCCCGATTCCAGGCGTGTTTTCGTGACCCGCTAGGCTTTAGGGCAAATTATTTGATGCATATATTAACGCTTTCAGTGGCGCATGTTTTGGCGAAATACCGTTTTCAGTCACATAGGGGCCATTCCATGCCAAATCGATTGTGTAGTTCATATTGAATTAAAGGGGGTTAATGTTATTATTTTACTGATTTGTTTAAAAAATACAGGTCGTTATATTTTGCAAGGTTTGCCTAGTTTCTCGAAAATGGGGTCTGCACATGAATTTTTATCACCGGAAATATACATCACAAGAAGTTGGTGGCTTGTCTTTTAATTTGATAGGAAGAATTGGCCTTTTTGGAAAAATTGGTAAGATTCCTTGTAAGGTGGAAGATTTTAAAATTTTGTTATTAATTGTGTTATACTTACCTATCTCTAATATTATCTGAAATTTAATGAAATTCATACACATATGTAGTGAGTGTAACATTCTTGTCACATTGAACGCGTCTATTCACAAAGAGATGTTAGTCAACTTGTTCATATTATCAGACATGCTACACAAGCCTGGAAGTGAGATAATTCTCTGTAAGCAACGGCTCAAAGTAATGCATATTTCTAGATCACAGTATTATTAGCTCATAATCTGGGCACCGATCAGTCATACATATATGTCCCTAATTAAAATTATACACAATTATACACTTATTTACATTAAGTGACATTAAATCACAGATTAAAGTATTACTACGCGTACATATTGCTCGCGATAGTAATCAGGCGTGGCACGAATGCAATGATAATTCAATATAAATTATACTTTAGCGTATTATTTTCATAAACTGAGGGAAAATTAGAATGTGTACAAAGATAATGCATTAACAGACGTACTAAATTATATCAAGTATTTCATTGGAATTTTATCTAATTCATTACAATGATTTAAATTAAAAATATTTGTGAAATAGTAAAGTAAATGAAATATCCTTTAATTAATTACAAAAGTTTACAATAACGGCTAAACAATTTGTCGTGTAAAAGGTAAATAAATTGTCATACATAGTAACGGAAATAAATATGGTCGTATCCTTATCGATTAACGATGAGACTGAAATGGAACCGTGTTTGACAGAAAAATTATAAATTGTGCCGTGGACGATGCAAACGATGATTTATATTCATCACGGTGAATGATTTATAGTATGATGTATAGAGTGATTTAGGTTCGCCGTGTACACTTGGCACATCATTATCAAACAAACAGCAACACGATTCTTTCAAGTTACGGATAAATCATCTTCGCCAGTGCAACCGGGAATATCGAATTTACATTTGTTCCGCTAACCAATACAAACGAGATTAATTGATTTAATTGCATTTCCGATACTGGCCGCAGCTACGAAATTGCTGTCTCGAGCGTTTCGTTTTACATTTGCTTTCGTAAAAACGTTTATTCGTCAAAACATAATATTACAAATACACGTGGATAATGACAAATTGGCGTATCCAATGAATTGCTCGGGGACAGGAAATATTTTGGGGTAGAGTCAGAATTTGGAGACAATAGAAGATTGTTGACAATAGGATATTCGTGACAATGGAATGGAGGATAGAGGAGCGGGTAGCGAATTCGTAATGATAGGACAAAGTGGACAATGGAGGGTTCTTGACAATAGCACATAATGGTTCGTTATATAAACATCTTGAAGTTTCGTTCATTTCTCTGGAATCTACCTTTCCATTTACTGACAAATTACGATTTACATAAATGGTTCCATTACTGCGTACACGAAACGAAAATGATGAGTTTTCTTATTTAAAGGGTTAGGCCACCTTGGACGGAGCAAAATTGCAGTCATTTTCGGAATTTTTTTAGGAAGATAATGAAATAAACAGAAAATTCAATATGAAGCCTGTTATTGTACAATTCTCGCCGGAAAAAATCGCATTTTTTTTTACAAAATGGTGGCGGTAGAGCCGTGATAAGCAAAATTTTGAGAAGCGATGTTTCCCACGGTGTTCAATCTCACGGCTATACTATTTGACCTAGAACTAAAACCCAAAAAGTTTTATTTTCTACATGCCTAAAACTAGAGAAGTACATATGGAAATCCATAAACATTCATTTGTCTCGAAATGGTGAACATGTGGAGAAAAAGTGCATTTTTGTTTTTTATAAAAGTGTCAATTGCAAAGAATATGTTCAAGATATCGCAAAACCCATGTGTACTTCTCTAGTTTTAGGCATGTAGAAAATAAAACTTTTTGGTTTTTTGTTCTAGGTCAAACGGTATAGCCGTGAGATTCAACACCGTGGAAAACGTCCCTCCTCAAGATCTTAAGTAAATTAAGTTTCCACAGCAATTTTAAGTTCTACATAAAGCATGAAAAATCTTTTTCACATTGCCTAGCGCCTATTATTTTGCCAGCCGTTTTACAAGTTTACAGGTCATTAAAGAATTAGTTTTTAATTTGATAAAAAAAAAAACAGTACCAATTTTATTGTTTCTGTGCTTTGTTGACAGACAATATTAATATAATATTAGAATTACAAATTGTTAAAGAACACAATTAATGTACAGTTCCTACATGATCGTAATACATGTCATAGTAAGCAGATACAATAATTTTTCTAAATACTACTTACAAAAAAAAAAAGGGAAGAAAGGGCACAAAGAATAAGAAAAGGCTCCTGGGCATTATTTCGTTAGCAGCAGCACAGCATAGGTACCTTAAATCACGCCGTCCGAGATTTAGTCCAGATAAAAAAGGGCTATAAGACGTAATTGAGATCGTCTGACGTAGAAGAAGAAGAAGAAGAATTCTACGTAGGACCAGAATTCGCTCTCACGTTTTCAGAAGACACCGCCATGGAGCAGAGTGGGGAAAATATAAAAGGACGTTTACGATGTCCAGACTTTCGAATCATGCTATGACAGTGAACGCACGTGGACGTTATATTATGTGCAATTGTCAACGACGTTGAACACCTTGCTCAGAAATGCGCAAAATGTGGCAACGATTGTCTCTTCGTTTCCCTAACGACACCTGATCGAATTGCAGTCGTTTGAAGACAGTGAAGTGCGAGTGAAGTTTACAGTCGTTATATTTGTTGCACTGCGTTGTGACTTTTGGAATTGTGAATTCTCTTGTAATAAATATAAAAAGGAACAGATCAATTTGACGAGGTGTGAAGTGCTCAGATTTTCAGTATGAATATATTTAGAAGAGTAAGTAGTTTAATATCACTAGTGATCACAGTTTATATCGCGCATTGTGGTTATATATTATTTGTATTGTCAAGCTGTTGATTGTCGTTTTCATTGACAGTTTTTTTTTTAAATTACGTGGGGATAAAACAGTAGATATAAAATTTGAAATATATATTTTGTCCAGGTTAAGCTTTTACCTTAGCTTGTAAAGGTAAACTTCTCGTATCTCTGTCTAACAAAATGGTTTGTGTTTAGACACAAAAAGAAAGCAAAATCGTCCAAGAAATGTCTTCTAATTATGCACACATGTGTGCGTATCTCTGCCCCGTTTCTCTTTTATCCCATGGTGCGCCTCCAAGATGCTACGAACTCTGATTTCTCTCGCCCCGATAGCATCGTCGATGCTTATCACGATACACCGTTACGGTGGATGCCGTTTGATTTTCGAAGTTGGAAGGGGATTCAAAGGCCATCTATGCTTTCCAGAGAAATTCTCTGCAAGCGAGCAGAATTTCGATAACTAGCAATACAAACTTTATTGCAAAATTCATTTATCAAACAGTTATAATGAGTTTGTTACTAATTTTCAACTCACGTAGTAATCATCGAAATACCCAGATAAATATTAGTAAAAATATTAGATTTGAAAAATAAATCATTCACGAATTATGAAATAAAAATCATTTTGTGCGACTTTTGATATGTCTACCATTTGTTTACGATAAACAAACTCAGAAACACGAGATTTTCCATTTTTTTTCCTCGCGTATAATGAAAAAGAGTAATACAAATATCCTTCCATTTATCGTGACATTTGTGTAAGATTAAGAGTGTCATTTGACATAATATGTTTTACGTAGAAAATGCTGTGGGTATCACATGTATTATGCTGTACTGCTGTGGATGTAATAATTAAAGTTATTAGCGGAATTGAAGGGTAGATACATTTTGTTGGAATTGTGGTTAAATTCGGTTCAAAGATTTGTTGGCTATTTAGCATAATTCCTAGGTGTTTGTAAATGTAATAAATAGCACTGGAAACATATGAAGGGAACGATAAGCTAACAATTCGATTATTTATGTGGGTATAAACGAGAATAATCGACAGGAGGTCTATATTAACAAGTAAATTACTTTGCTACTTTTAAAGATTTATTTGGAATGTATTTTAGCAGTTCAAATTTTAATATTAATATTTTTAAGACAAACCATATGAAAATTAAACAAATACTGTTTAATTTTGGCTTGTATCTAAAATTTATATTTTCTATACTCTTTTTGAATTAAATATTTACATTAGCTTATTACAGTTTACAATTTTTGTTAACATGTGCTAATACTTTATACAAAGTTACTAAAAAAACGAATATAGCTGTTACTATAGTGATAGCCACATGAATGTTTAAAAGTAATAAGTTCATCACCTTTGTACGTGTACAAGTAACTTAAATTGCTAAATTTTACTCATCATGTTAGCATTGCTGGTTTATTCGGAGATCCTCTACCTTTACACCACATATGGATACAGTTCTTTCTGTAAAAGTGTACTATTTTCGTTACCATTTACTTACGAAAATTCCTTTTTACCGTCACCAATTTTCTACCTATAAACGAGACTACCAGGTAGCATATTATTCGATATAAACCAAGTTCAAGTTCCCCACAACTTTCACTGGCTCCAAAGATTTCCTCAAATTGTTCCTGGAAACGTTCGTGACAGATAGGCCAATTTGATTCGCCGTCGTCTTAATAGCATGAAAGATAAGATTCCAGCGAGCAGCTAGGCTCGTGGAAAGTTTCTATTGCCGGAAAGTTAGTGGCGCTTAAAATGTCCCTATTTAACTTATCGCTCGCGAGTGAAAATTCTATTGCACATCCACGCGGGTAGCAACAATAAAATGACATACTTATTGCATATTTACTCGCGAAACAATCACAACTACTCGGGTAAATTTACAGTGTGGGTAATGCGATTAAGAATTTTAATTTTACTGCGTCGTTCCAGTTACTTTCTCAGAAAATCATACGGAGTATAGGTTTGAAACAACAATGCATGGTAAAATGTGGCGAAATAAAGTCAAAAGCCAGGGCAAAGTAAAGCCAAAGTCAATTTGGAATGCTGCATTTATATGCAGAGTGGTTAATTTGTTTCGATCCTTGTAAATATATCTGTTACCTTTTATGATAGAATAGGGTGTTAAAGCAAGATCCTTTTTAATTTAAAAATACATACAGGTCGAATCTATAACCGCCTCCTTTTTTTAAGTCGGTTAAAAGCAGTTACTTAAAATAAAGATTATAAACTATAATTTAATATCATATGTTTAAAAATCTTGAACTTGTGGTTTCTTTGGCAAATAGGATTGTTATAGTTTTATTGATATTTTATTATAGGTAATTTCAAGTCGAATTCAAGAACCATTTACAGGGAATTGTTTAGCAACTATCTAATAGTTCAAGCGCAGTATTACTAACACAGTACTCTCTTTATCGTATTGCTTTTAACATGAATGAAATCAATAATTTCTTGCTTCACCAGCATTGTTTTCTAGTCGTGCTTGCTACCCTGCTGCTCGAGGTAATCGAAACTGGGGAAACTCATAAACTGATTAGACCGTACAAGTACTATCAACGCAGGCCATGGCGTCGGCCACGATGGTATACAGGTCACAGATCATCGAAGTTCTACCATTCGAAGAGGATACCGCCTGAGGACTATTATTCTCACAGGCCACAATATTATAGGTACGAAATGACTGTTAAACTTTACGACAGTGGAGCTTAACGGACAAAGTCAACAGCATTCTGCACCATTCACAATGGATAATGTCCGCGCAGAAGTGTCTTCGAAATCGCATTCCCTCAGAGTCACACCCGTTTCTGCTACAAACGCTATTTGTTCACTGACAAATAAGTTGCTCAACGCGATTATTTCTAACTCACAAGGAAACGTTCCCAACCAGAAACCTCTTATGGTAGGTAGAATATATTTGAATATGCAAGGAGCAATTTTTTTTTCTTCGGAAATTCACTCTGAAGAGGTAAAAGCTTCCCTTAAAGTTATCACATTTTTTCGTGTTTTTTTTACTTTGTAACGGTGCGAGATAGAACGAAACTTTAAATATAAGAGCTGTAGCTTTTTGCATGCTTTATTAAAAAAAAAAACACGCGATAACTTTGAGGGCTGATTTCACCCCTTCAGGGTAAATTTCCGCAGAAAGATATTCCTCTTTGCATGCTTCAATATACTCTACATTCACAGGAAGTTTCATTAAAGCCGGAATTTTTGGATTGGCAACGTTTCATTATTAGTTAAAAGTTAAGTATCGGAAATCAAGTACTTGCCGTAAATTGTCTAATATATTCGGAAAGAGATCCTACGCAGTAACGGGTTCCATTGCGAAATCGATAGTAGGTCGTTCGCACTTTGTGCAGCATTAAGTGTCTGCTGGTATTTTGCAGCCCTTCGCAGGGTCGCCTCTAATGGAGCGTAACAGTTAAGTCGCTCGTATTATTCTCTATCTTTCGAGACCATTCGGAAAGATTGCGGTCACGGCGTGTTTTCATGACAGAAAATCACTGGCCTGCCCTTTGCCCCTGCTATTAATCGAGATTAGCTTTCGTGACGACCACCCACGAGTGACTGTTGTTGAACTTCCCTTCCTTCTATCTTCGTTTACCACCTTTTTCTTTTAATGTGGAACGTGTCTTAGTTCGTTAACTTGGGGATCAGTTGAATGTATACGTCTTTGGCTGTTTCGAACTTTGTGCATTAAATGGCTACTAGTGTTTAAAAAATAGAAGTGATCGATGGAATATTCTGATGCTGCCACACAGTAGATGCAAGCATCATAAATGGCACATTATTTCACTACAGTTTTAACTTTCGAAAGCCCCGTGTGAATCGAAATTTCGAAAATTTCGATGGCTGAGCAATACCTAGAGTTTTTAATGGTTTGATAACATATCAGGTATCATTCTGCAAGCGAAGACTTGGATGGCCACTTTGAGAATAAACCTTATACTATAGTGATCCAGTTACCCAAAAGTGACGATAAATACAGCCATAACGATTACTTGGACAGGAAGAGGAACTACGAAAGGGACTCGATCCCAATGTTCACTAGTGAAAGTGACTACATAGACGACGAGGAAGAATTCGAATCCAAAGTAGTTAATGTTAATAATAAAAAGGTGCAGATAAAAGTAAGTGTTACACACGACGCTTCGCTACTTCGTTAATCCATTCAAATGAGTATAAAGAATGCTCCCTTTTGTTCGATAAATATTAGAAATAGTTGTATCGAATGGAAGCACGATTGTTTTGATGTTCATTGAAAATTAAAGAAAGGACAAACGTTTCGATATATTCATTATTAAAATATTTCTCCGATTTGTTTGTAAATGTGTGACGTTAGTACTCCTAACCCGAGAATTTCAGACATGCAAACCTGCACTGGAATTTTCAATTATATTTCATTATGCCCCTCGAGCTTACAATGCATCAACATTTGGTTTATAATCAGCTTACGACATGCATTCTCGCTTAATATACGTTCGCAAGGAATTTCTCTGACAAAGACTTCAGGATTGAGATATTTAACTCACGGGCCACCGTGCGCTTTTCATATTATTTCGGCGTTCACTCGAAGTTTCAGAATGTGAAGCGTCAAAAATTTCTATACAGGTTCAGTCATCCGAGGAGAAATTACCATTAAATAATGCCACACTCCGTTTCTAAGATTAACTTCACAACTTCCTTCTAGCTTAATATGTTCTTGTATCCACGCAGATGGTTAAGGGAGAGAGCCCAAAGTTGCACATCAAAATATCGAGGTCTGACGACGATATAGAAATTATGAATAAATCGAATATCAGTGGTGTGGACGTACCTTTACCCACGAAAACTTATGAAAATTTTACGATATTTACGCGACAATTGGAGGGGAACTGGACGTCGCCTGAACCCTCCACGCTCTATCCAGAAAATATTCAGTAGAAGGTGAATGAAGCTGCGTAACCGGGATAAATCGAAAAGTAAATACAGTTCACTTTTTGTTTATCGAACGAAGACACAAGAAGGTACGAAAACCTGAGTGCTATTTTCTTCCACGTGGTCCACTTGTTTCAGCAAACACTTCTCGGTCGGTCAACAAGCTTTAATGCTGCCCAAGAGAAACTTAACTTGTGGTTTGATAAGCCACTTGTGCGTTACATCATTGAACCTGCAATTTCTGGAAAATCGACGTCCATATAGTACCTTCATCCAGAAACCAAATATGTGATTGCGATTAATAGTACTGGAAGATTTTTCTACATATTGTGCTAAAGTTGGAAAATCCTCAGCTGATCACTCGTGGCTGTTACATAATAAAGTGGGGGCAGCACTCTGGTTCATCTATTGTTTTTTCAATCAAAAATGAGAAAATGTTTGAACAGTTGGATTCATGCAATTGTAATGGGAAACCGTGATGATTGCACGAACCTGGAAACTCAATTAAATTGTAGGTATATGGTACGATAGGTATAACTCTGCGAGTGTAATATGTCACAGGTGTTTTAGACACAAGCGTCGTCAACAGAGTTATAGTCAACGATACACACGAGTATTTATTATGCAGTATTTTGTTATTGTAGTTGTCAATTTTACTGTTGCTAGTTTAGTTATTGGATAATAAAAGTGTTATATTCCTACGCAAACATAGCAAAGGGATGTAATTGAACATTTCGAGTGGCGACGGCGTGCTTTCAATTAAATCATAAATTGAATGGAAATATAGCAACTTTAATTATGACTCTTAAAATAATTATTATATTCGGATTGATTGATGGATACATAATAATTCCTAGAAATATAATTGTTCTTCTAATAAAGGAGATGATGAAGTAGATGATTCTGGCGTTGTAGTTTTTTTATATGATTGTTATTCTAATGAATGATATGGTTGTGATTTCTAGGGATATTCATATGAGGATTGCATCGTGACGTTTGCATTCTTTGTATGGTTTTGGTGTGTTTTCGCGTTGATATTTTACGAAACCATCCAAAGTATTTTCCGAGAAAAGCCTGGCGCACTTGTGGGGGAATTTATCAAAATTTTGCGCCACTCAAAGTGTTAATTTCTTTCGGTGAGAAGAAAATGTCAGTTCTCGAAATCGAATACTTGTAATCTAAATAAAGAGTCAATAGGGTAAAGTAGCCGAATATGACGGCCTCTCCCAATATAAGACCCCAGCTTAGCTCCGCTACAGAACTCTTGAATGTCATAGCGATGCTATTTCTTTACTAACTAACCGTGTATTTGTTGTTTCGTCCGCACAGTGGCATTGTAATCGATTGAGCGTCTTGAGCAAGCACATATTTCTGAAATACGTTGCAGAAAGTTTTCGAAGTGGTTCGATTAACTTACAAATACCTCTAAAGTGGTAAGTGTATAATGATTTTCACAAATACTGTTGTATAGTGCTTGCAATGGAGTTTAAAGCTTACTAGTTGTATATGAGTAAATGATGAAGACTTAACTTCGAAGCTACTTAATAGTTATCATGTTATTGTTTCCGAATATGAGACATTCCGTGAAAGTTCTACTGATGAGAGTGAAGAAGAAATTATAAAGTGTTAAGTATAAAGTGTTACGATGGGCGTGGTGGGCTTACGAAAACTTCGGTAATGAAGAAATAGATTTCACATGCCGACTTTATAAAAAAAGAAAGAAAAATAAGTTTCAGGGAAAAACAAACTGGATCTCATATTAGTAACCCATTTTTTTATCTGCCTATTTGAATGACTTTCGTTTTTATTTTATTATGAAGAAACCGAATTTTTGTTGTAGTACTTTCCAGTAGGTTGCTAAAGAATACATATTCTACTTTTAAAACGTGTATCGAATTTTAATAAAAGTGTTCTCAGTCAAGAGTTACCATGTTTTTAAGAAATGTGTCTCATATTCGGCTACTTTACCCTATATATACAAGGATTTAGTTCAGTATTGTCCCTGTATGTTAATGAAATAATTACTACCCAGTGCATGCTTCAAAATGTCTTATTTCTAAAGCACATCCCCGTTTGAAAGATTTCTTACGAACGACGAAAGGCGCGAGAAATTATGTTAGGTGCGAGTAAACGAACGAAGAAGTGAATAAATTAGCGACTGAGTGGACGCATAAATCGAATGAATGAATCTGTGCTATAGAGGGGTGCATTAGGCGAGCTCAGATCCAATTGAAACGTTCAATTGGAATCGAGGAGGCTGCAGAAATCCTGGACTCTTCATGAGCTCGTAAGACAAGCTCTATATTCGAACACGTTGCACTAAATCATTTATAAAAATAAGTGATGTGAAATAAAATATAGAAGTATAATTGTATCATCAGGGTTTCCAAAATCAAAGAATAGAATTGGGAATACCAAAATCGTGTTTATTAAAATTGAAGAAAATTCTTCATGGGATTTATTCGTATTAGTAAACAATTTAATAAATTTTATTAAATATATTATACGTTACCTAAATCAAAACATCTGTGCCTGAATTGGACAGAAAGTATTGCTTTAAAAAAATGTAGTTTTCACTTTCTACACTTTCTCACCGCTTTATAATATTTCAACTAATCTCCAGACTGTTCAGATTCTGGAACGAAAAGTAGAGTCTGTTTCGCACTAAGCTTTTGCTTTCGACCATCTGTCAGTTAATGTATCCAAGCGAATAAATGCTACATGAATAGGACGAACCTGGCGGAATTCTTTAAACAATGGTATTGATTTTCTCCTGTTCCCGTTTTCCCGTAGAGCATTGTTTCGTGGAAACGCGATCATTCCCATTGCTTAATGGCGGACCGTGTATCTGAGCGATCGATTTTAAATTCATTGAGTGTATGTATATAGAATAAACGTCTGCGAAAAAGGGACAAGGGACAGAATGTTACGCATACCGTTAAAAATTTTACAACTGGAATTTCCTACGAATATTGAGTAGAAAAAGAACAGCAAGTGGTGAATAATTTTTCGAATAAAAATTCTACTAAAAAGTAATTCTATTTTTGTAGTAAACATTCGCGTATCGAAATTCATACTTCATGTGGAACGTTTTTTAAAATAATATTTCATAGCGTGGTTGGTTTTGTTCGTCGTTCCTCTACGACCCTTTTCAGTTTTCAATTTTGTTGTAATTAGATCTGGCAACCTTTAACAATTTTTTTAATCTCTCAGAGAGAAAGCACGAAACTTCGTTAGCTCCTGGCAGAGAGGAAGTATTCTATAAGATTTGAAGCCCCTAAAGGACTTCAGAATGATAAAGTCATTTATACCCATCACTAACCTAATTCGAAGGTTACCGATCTTTCTTCAAATACTTGAAGCATGCATTTATACCGCAAACAGACAAATCACATTTGACGATTTTCTATTGTTGAAGAAGGCCATGTTTATTACCTAAATAAATTATCACACATTACAAAATCTCCGTTTGTTAATGTCTGTTAGCGTCACCAAATTTAAGGATGAGGTTGAGGGCGGATGGCCCCACGCTGTCGTGTCTTCATGGATTTTCTGGCAGGGACTAGGGGTACGTTTATGTTGGAGCTGCGATAATAGCGAAGAAAAAGAAATATTTCATTCTCGACGCTTTTATCGTTGGTCATCTATGTAGTAAGCGTTGCTCTACTCGCTGCTCCAATGTAAACAGTTCCATTAAAAAATAATATAATGTATTTCGACGCTTCGCTCTTATCGTCGCTCTGATCGTTTATCGCAGCTCCAACATTAGGTGAATGTCCCAATTTCTGCTCATGTCCCCATCTCTGATCATTTCGTATTTTTCTTCTTATTATAACTATAACAGATTTTGTCACAAAAACAAAATAGATTCGCTGACGCTACATTAGACGCATTGTGCTATTTAAAAATAAATTTCAAATCCAAAAAGTAATGTTTCACTTTGTACAAATTTTGTATTAAATAAATAATTTTACCAATTACATTTAATACCTACTTTTTCATTTACACAAGTTTTGTATAAATTAGACAGGAATAATCATTTAGTTAAAGTTTTCTTGTGTTTTTGATAAAAATTATCAACATTATTCCAAAAATATAATTTTTGCAATATTTTTTCCAATTTCTCGAGAATTCTCGAGAATTCTCAAGAAATATCATCTCATTTCTGATTTCTCGAGAAACAAAAAATATCGAGAAATCAGGAACACTAACTGCGACGAATCCCACGACACTTACCCCAAAACTGTCTTGGAGCGCGCTTCTTTAGTTTCTTTTCCACGCGCGTAGGTTGATTTTCTAACACGTCATTCATCTTGCGTATAACATAAATTTCCGATCTCTCCACAAGATAAGTTCGCGATTAAAATTGAGTTAAAATCTTTACTCAATCTAACCTTCATCATATACATACCTTAATGAGCTTCCACGAGCAAACAATGCCCTCGCAGCAGAACATAAATTAATTCGGAAAAAGGGGACACGCAAGCATCCACGAAAGAAAGCAGAGCAAGAATTCGCGGACGAAATTGGTTGGAAAGAATATTCACCTCCTCGATCCTTCGCCTTCCACCTCGACGGCATTCTGCAGTCCCCTTCGAATTTATACGCAAGAGTCGCCTCGTATCCCTGTCGCAGTCGAGACTTGTGAATTTAATACCAGTGATCGGGCACTCGAAACTCCCGTGAAATCGTTTTCGAGCCGCCTGGACGATGAAGAAACAGCAAATATTGTGTTTCGAAGCAGGCCTTCGAGCCGCGGCTCTTGTTCCGCTTTTCTTCCGTTTCGAGTGCCCTTTACGCTTCCATTTCGTTGTTTCCCCGAAGCATACGGAACGAGGAGGCTGGAGGATGCGGTGACAGGGGTGGGAGGGTAGCAGGGGAGGGGGATGAATGAGCTATAGCTCGAAGTAGACAGGCGAAAATTCTGAAAGGGTGCGGTCGATCAGAGACTACTCACAAGCGGTTTCTCAATGTAGTTTTTATTTCTAACATAATAGTCAACGAACATATCGTAATAATAAATAATTGTAATAATATACAGTGCTGTTGTTGCTGTTCACATTACTCTGTCTCGCTTCTCGTTCATTCGTTCGTACATTCGTCCGTGCGGATTTTCGTTCTCACGTTTATGCGCGCCTCAATCTCTCCATACTCATTCGCGATTCTCTCGACAACGCGAAACACAACGTCGATAAAGACACTCTTTGGGGTTTCACTCACACCGTGGGCCACCGCGGTCCGTCGGAAAATACGATTTGATTAAGCAGAATGCCTTCTGGCCGACGGGGCTACTTTCGTTTACGCCGAAAAATCTCGTGATGCGAATTCCAAAGTAGGAATGGAGGGCGTTCGCAGTTACGTTACGGCTTCATTTTTCAACTGTCATTGGAATAACGGTAGACGACTTTTGGGAAGTGAATTAGTTCGGTGCACGCACGGGAATTCTGTTGATAAAGGTTTGTGCTCTGTTTAAATTAAACTTGCCGCTTTGCCGAATACAATTCTAACACTCAATATTTTTTTAAGAGATTCGCAGCTCTTTGGAGTCTGTCCATTTGTCGTTTTCCGCAGAAAATTGCACTTGGACGCAGTGGAAGTAATATTCTTTACCATCGTAAAATAATGTTTCGTTATCTCTGAGTAAAGAGGGCTAAAACGTCGTTGAATAGCTTTTAATTATTTTCTTGGTATCCTCTGAAATTAAGAGGATCTCCAGCACGGTCTCAAGTGTAATGGATTTTAATAAGGACTGATTACAAAATATTCTACCACTGGAAATTCCGGTTGACCCAACTTAAGTTAAATTCCTCGCAGCGAGATCTTTCATTTTCTGAAATTCGCTGCAGTCCACTTGGAGTGAAATAAACAATTAATTTCCATAGAGAATGGCGCGTCAATTGTCTCTTGCAGTTATTAACTAAAGTACTTTGCGTTCAGTGTATGTGAAAATAATTTGAAGCGATTTAAAATTATCTGGTGAACAAGGAATTTCAGCTTCTCAGTCTTCTTAAAAGGATAAGCAGTGGCACAGTTAAAAAATCTTAAGTGGAATTGATGATCATTTTTAGCATATTTATAAAGTTCCTTTGAATCCAAGCAACTTTCATTCGAAGCAATTGTCAAAATAATGCAGGTATCAAAGGATACAGTAAATACAGAGAGATATGATTGACTCGTACTACTGACGTGCCGGAGAAAAGCAACGCGTGAGGCAGCTAGGGAAGACGGTTCGTCTGTAGTCAGACGCGCTCTGCAAACCAATATGATTGAAGCTATATCTTCCCGTAACTTCTTAGACGTTCGTTATTTCAAAAATTCTTTCGAGTAAAAGTTATCTAAATTGATGAGAACTTTAACATGATGCAAAAATTAGATAACTATTCCACTTAAAATTATTAGATTACAACCTTACTTTTCCCCTTTAAAAGGAGGGTAATGCCTTCTTTTCAGAGTAATTCAGAAACTCACTTCGTACCACATAATTTGATAAGAAAATTATGGCACACCTTTGATAATCTCTTTGTGATACATATAAAGTAGTGATATGAAATTGATCGTAGAGATCAATTTGCAGATGTATATGTTGGCTTTAAAAACAGAATTCTTTTGTAATAAGCTTGATGCAACGCTATGTAACATTCAAAGATAACACGCGGAATGAGGAGCAGTGGAAATACTCTATGAAAAAACGGATTGAAACGCTTTTAGTTTCTTTTGCTTTCGTAAAACATTGGATTCTGAGGATAAAGAAGATTTTTTACAGGGAATTTTCCGAGAAGTCGCTACTAGGAAATCGGTCTGTTTTTCCAGGGAACACTTCTTGCCACTTGTCAGCGCTTTCTGTAATCGTTTCCATCGATTCGTTTCAATCCCTTTAGGAATATTCATCGAGGGAGGCGGTGATAATCGAAAATCGATGAGGTACGTTGGTAAGCAATGTACACAAAGGATGAACTAAGACCTGACACTTGATACGCATTATCGGTGTCTCCTTGACACCGTCGATTCAAACTAAAATAACAATTTTTATGGTTACGGACCAAGAGAACCGTATTTACGACGAACTTTCGTTATTATATGATCAGAATGTTATAAGGTGCTTTTATATGTAACTCTACTTTGACCAAATTATATCAAACAAATATAAGACTAATAAAAACTGAACATATGTATGATAAACTATGCTCTCGAAAATCATAGCTCCAATATTAAAAATAATATTCTCTTCCGAATTCTGTTTGACTTAACAAGAATAAAGGAATGCAGTCGAACACTTGTTTCATTGGAATTTGAATATTCTCCTAATTAACTTCGGAAATAAAAAATGAAAAACTGCACATAAATTTACCAAATTTCGTACTCGGTGATCATAATGATATTAATTAATTTCATCAAAACCTACGCATGGAATAAATATAAAAATAGAAGGAGCAATAAAAAGTATGGTCTTTGAGGTCATCGGTGCCAAAAGCAGTAACAATTTTCAAGTCCTCTTCGAAATAATACGTAAAGAATTACGAAAGTCAAGGACTCGTTATTTGCTGCTGCATCTACTTTCGCAAGGGAATACAGAAGCCACCAAAATTAGTGACCACACGTACAAGTTTAGAAGCAGATGTGGCGTCACAATTTCCCGAGGCTCCGTGCATGTTTCGTTTACTATAATAATCCACGAAGCGGGATCGAAGGATGCATCAAAAACTCCGCCGGTTTCAACCGTTAATTACGTCCCTGCCGTATTGCCCGGAAACAGTATTATCGGTTAAACAATTAACGGCTCGCTGCGCGTTCCATGAATCACCAGCTGCCACGACGACCGTGTTCCCGTTCGCATTATACGCGGCACATTGTACGATCGTCCTGCAGATGTCGAAAATATTGAGCGTGCCCGACGAGTAGCAAAAAAAAATGTTTGGCAAATGCATTCGGTACACGGTCTCCATTCGTATGTAAATAACTCGGCCTAAAGTCAAGCCAGATATTTGCCGCGCTGCTGGTTTCATGCCAATATCGACGAATTCGTAGAATCGGGACACGTGTAATGCGTATCCTTCATATTCTATCCTCATTACTAGAACCATAATTGCTGACGACTTTGGGTCCCCTGAAACGTGTGATTTTGAAATTGGGATCATTTATTTCTGGCAATATAAAAAGCAGGATTCCCGTGTAGCAATGTTCTTAGAAATTTAGTTACTTGAACGGGGGAGCGTTAATTGAGAGGGATTATTGCTAACATTAGTGATTGCAAACAAGAGCGACGATCAAACGTAATAAAAAGAATAATCAGAGTCTTTATAAAAAGTAATATGGGGAAAGTAGAATGATCAAGTGTGTGTATATTAATATATAATTCTAGAGGATATGAGTTGCTTTTACCTACTTGAGGTGTCTTCGGAATCTGATATGAATGATTAGAATTAAATGAAACAGAATGTTCGTATGCCTGGCATCTTAAACCACCTTTTAAGTGCATGTCTTTTTGAAAAGCGAGGCTTTTGAAGTACTTGAATTGTGTTCTCGTACCGAGAATATTGATCACGTGGGAACGTGGCTTTAAGGCTTGGATTTGTGTCTGACGAGTATGGTCCGCTACTACTGCTGCCCACCGACACGGAGCGTATTGGTTATTGCGGCCAATATTAACTCTTTGACTGGCAATGTCCTAGTGAATTAATTGCTGCCCTGTGAACAACTTTATCTGGGGGTCAGTGATAACTGTTAGTGACCCAAAAGCGAAATAATATCTAACTTGTTGAGTGGTTTCCCTAGTAGCGGTCAATTCTCAGTTCTATTACCGTGATCCTTTCGCAGGTAAAGAAGCCGAAGAATGGATGATGTTTTTGTGGTTTCGATGCAGATCGTTTCATTCGTTGCAAGTGCATTGGCTCTAATTTTTGGTCAACTAGCAATGAAATGGTAACAAGTATTAAAGCTACGTTTCAATTAAATTTATTACTTGCAAGGGCTTAATCGAAGCTTCCGAAAACTAAAATTTGTTATGAATATTATATTTCGTATTTCAGAACCAACAGTGATCAGAACTTGTGGGTTTCTACGAGAGTTGAAATAATTTATAATAACGTTTTACGAGACAAAAATTAATTCTGCAAAACGAATGATGGTACAATTTCAACGCGCCGATTCAAGAAGCCTCGATGCCCAGTGTAACGTAATAGTAATTTTAAAATGTCTATTTAACACTGGATAATTTTGTTGTTCCAATAAATCCGGCTGCCTCTTCTGGAAATACACACTCCAAATTACACGTTGCAAATGGAAATTGTGGAATAAACGGGGATGCCAGTCAAAGAGCCACTACTACTGACAAAATAAATCGATTTACGTAAAGCGATCTACAAGATGGATATTCGAGATACTCGAGATATTAAGTACATATTCCGCTAGCGACACATGAATGTTTGAAAGTGCTCGAATGCAATTATCACGACACGTAATACTGTCTCTTATGTACAATACTATCAGTACTATTTTACAATCCTCTTACTATACATATATAAAAATATAAGCGCGTCAATATGTACGATAAATATGCCCGCCATCGCGTCACGGCGACGGCGAAGGGAATCGGATTTTTGAGGTCTCTACTACTTATGTATTGTCATAGAAACTATACATTACGATTCTATGCTCTCGATAGTGACGCTAATCGATCGGGACCGATCGAGAACTCTTTAGTTTCCTACGCGATTAAATATCGAATATACACGGTAGCGTAAGAGTGAAAAAGCGATCTACGATCCCAAGCTTCAAGAGGCCTTTTTACGCGAGAATCTTCACTCCTGTGTAATTAATTCCTGTCAGCCGGCACATTAGTAACGCACCGTATCAGTCAGAGACAAAATTCCTGAACACAAGCTGTGAAATCTTTTATATAGATTAATTAATGATGCGCGAGCCCTTTGTTCCTTTCATTTGGTATCTACTTGAAGGTGCTAACTTTTAGTAACTAGTTTCTATGCTCACCGGTATACAGTTAGCTGGTACTAATTAACAGATCAAAAAGTTCTCGAACAAATTAGTGCAATGCTTCCTGGAAATTAGTTTCAATTCTCAAGTTAAATGGTAGACACTTTTGGTTGGACACATTATTGTTTAGCTAATGGCCTTTGTATAAGCACAACGAACGTAAATAAAGGAAAGAGTTAAGAATTTCACGCATCTTGGAATTTACTTCTACACTGATGGTAATCACACAATGATATGCGTACTTCAAGATACTCGAAAAAAAATGTTTTCAAGCAACGTGCTATAAAACAATATCGCAATGTCGATGCATCGTGTAAAAGAAAGCGCAATTTCGTCTGCAATATATGTTCGAAGTGCTCCGATTTTAAATAAGAAAATTACCTAATTCTGTATTCAAAATTAAGTCGAAATGGAAAACAATTTTCTCGTAGCTATTTTGTTTAGCCAATTCTGAGTCAGATTCCTTTAAAAAAGAAAACTACAGAGAAACCCATTCCCCTTTCCATACTCGACTTACTTCTGCAAGTGGAAACTTCTCCTCAGCAATACCAGAGCTTACAAAACTCAATCGTATAAAAACTTTATCATCCCTAATCATCCATGACAATTAGAGATAGCTGTGTAAATAATATCGTATTTAATCGTGTTTCCCATGAAATTTCTTTATCTACCCCCCTACGTCTACAATTTTCACAGCAGTGGCCATCAGTGTCAACGTTTCGTTTCAATTAAACAGACGAAAGAAGCATGAACTCTGTCGCAGTAACGTTCTACCAGGTACGAGATATATTTTCCGACGAACGTGACCCAACGTCAACGACTACACTCGCTACAATGCCTGTCAGCACAACGCAACGCGTTTACAACCAACGTCACGCCCCGTGATCGTTATTACATTAAACACGCACCTGCTTCCGGATCTCTGCCGATATATCGCGCTCGCCGCTCGTCCTGTTGCCGCATCGCGGTCCTCCGTCACCACGCCGATCCTCCTTTCATCCAATCTTTTCAGTTCCATTTCGTCGTTACGATCGTTTGTGTGTCTTCTAGATCTTCTACAGCCTCGCTCTCACACGCGGGGATTATATAAACATAGAAACATACAAACACACATTGTTTTGTTTATCATTTTTTGTTTTTTTTTTCCGCCCCCTCCCTTGCTACGCGTATACTCCTATTTATAACACGCGACGCGACGTTAATTTAATTAGATCTTAGTTCGCCTTAATAATAACTTTGCTCTTTAACCCTCTCGTAATCAACTACATTTTTTTCGAAGCACTTTATTGCAGGTTTTTTTTTTAATTTAATTTAACGAAGCACTTATTGCGTTACGTCTGGAGATTACGCTCCCTTTCATCGTACGCTCTCTCGCGTATTTTTATTTATTTGTTCGTTCGTTCCTTCGTTACGTTTACTCTTTCCTCTCGCCCCCACCCCCCCCCTCTACGTTCCTTCTTCCCGCTGTCGGCTGTTTCCTGCGCTCGTTTCGCCCCGGACCTCGGTTGCGGACTGTAACTTTCCCGGCACGCTTGTAATACGAAATTCCGCGTTGCGTTCGCGGCGTGTCGCGTTGTTACGTATCCACTCTGTTCTCTATCGAATGTGCACTTCCCCTGATGGGGGATCCTCGGGATCGATAGTCGCGTTCAGGACGCCTGAACTGACGAGCGTCCGGTAGGACGCAACGTCGAAACGATCGCTCTCCTTCGTGGGAAATTAATCGTTGCATTTCCCGGCGAGCGACACGCTTCGAGGATTCCATTCAAGTTTTCTTTCGAGTTCTTTCGCCACGATGCCGAGTGCAGGATTTGTTTTCGCGATGGCGAACGATGTTATTTAACGAGACGAGTCGCTCGACCGAAATGGAAACTCAATGACAGAAGTTGCTATTAACAAGAGTTTCTTTTAATGTAGTACTGTGAATTTAGATTCGAAAATCAACTTCGCCGCGGTATCGTGAATTGGAATTTTCTGTTCTAGCACTGCAGGTGACTTGTGCTTCCCTGGTTACAATACAATAATACTTTTGTAATACATTAGTATTTTATGCAACAACGAAGACCTTCTGATTTATATACATTTATTAAACTCTTTTTTTCTTCATGATGATATTGGAAATGCATAGTATACTAATCTCGAATGGATAACATTGATTTGTAACGTCAAATACGAATTTTTAATAAAGAATCTTTGCAATGAATCGCAACGGTGTTCAGTTCAATGGATTGTACAAAGTATAAATTCGAGGACATTACAGGCTAATATCTCTGAATCTAAAAGGTATATGACATTTTTGTTTTTAATTTTAATTGGAAACTCTTATTATTAAATGGAAACAACGAAGTCCTGATATTTAATAAATTTTCAGAATTGCTGGTGACATATTTGTATTCAATGAAGAACCAAAAATTCCATAGCGTCCTTAATTTTAGAGATATTAAATAGTAACGCTCTGTATTTTACACCAAGATTTTACTCACAGTACTAGAACACAAATACTTTATTTAGACCAATTTAATTCTTGGACCTGCGACTACGCAACTTCCTCTAAATGAGTACTACATTTCCATAAAAAAAAGTAAATGAATATAAACCTGTCTTCTGAACGAGAACAATTTCTGCTGATCTGCTCACGAAAGCAAACACCAAACAAGTGTCAGACGTCTGAACTTACCGAACACGAGGATTCCCCGAGCATTCTGCAGCCTCTAATTCGCTGTGCGTCGTGTCCCTGTACGTGCATTTAATCAGCTCGAATTCTCTCTGAAAGACTTAACAATTATCTCCGTTATAATCACAGTCGATGCAAGGGTGTGTGCACAGTGGCGTCGTCGAAAGTATACAATATAATCTACTCAGATGCCTCGTACGGAATTGCCCCGGTGTTCGCTGTCCGTTCAGCGCCGCGAGTCGCGAACAAAAGACTCGTGACGTATCCACTCAGGGTGTGACGCGAACAGATCTGACGATTCAACGCGGCTCATTAGTTCCCAATCCACAGGGGTCGGCCGCGTAAACGAACAACGAAACCAATCCAGCGAAAGCAAGGATAATCAAGTAAGCGTCGGCCGCGAGGGTGCTCCTCCCCCC
This sequence comes from Andrena cerasifolii, assembly GCF_050908995.1. NCBI lineage: Eukaryota > Metazoa > Arthropoda > Insecta > Hymenoptera > Andrenidae > Andrena > Andrena cerasifolii. Next base: position 19,987,256 of record NC_135119.1, on the reverse strand, counting down.
GCGGAAATGAAAACGGAAAAACGATCGCTCGGTTCGGATGCAGCTAATCGTCCTCCGTCGAAATCTGAAATTAAAGCAACCCATTCCATCCGCCGCGAGATCTCGGCTCCCTTCTCCTCTCGCGATGCACCAGACTCGAGCAGAGGACTCGGTGGTCCCCGACAATCGAGCGTGCAGTTCGAGGAGCATCCGTTCTCCCGCCTTCCTGGCTTTCGCCTCGATCGCGAAACTCTCAACCCCCACCCTTTCGTCCTAGTTTCCCCCCTGCAACCCCGGCGTTCTCGCCTCGACCGCGCGCCTCGACCCAGGATGAAGGGAAGTAGAGGAAGAAGAAGGGGACGCGCTCTCTGGGACAATCGACGTTACGGGGGCACCGTGCACTTTCCTTTCACTATGATCGATTCGCGGACACGCGGCGTTGATTAGGTACGCGCGCGTATCGGGCGCGGGCTGCGTGTAAGGCGTAGCACTTGCGGGATATGAACATGTGTCTTGTGGTCGCGCGTCACGCCGGAACTCGACTGCGAACGAGGCCCTAGTCCCGGCCGTGACCGTGCCGTCGTTAGTCCGCAGAGCACTGTCACTGGGCCCCACGCGTGGGCCCATCCTCCCCCCTCCCCCTCCCACCCACGCCCCGCTCCTCTTTCAGATTGTCCGTATGTTTCGTGGTGTCGCGTGACCATGACGCTCTGTCGGCTGATAGGCCGTGCGATTGGTAGCTCGACGACGCAGCGACGTGCTTCAGATGACGAACCGTGGAAGCTGGTTCAGCTTGACGAGGTCTCGACGGGGTTAGGCGGAACGCTGCGGCGATAGAGAAAGTAGAGGCACGCTGGCAGGGCCCTCCCCGTCGAGCGACCGTCATACGGGCGTCTCGAACGTCACCTGGAACAATGTCAAAGGAGTCCTGGTCAGGACGCTGTAGGGGAGGCCGGGGGTAGTTGATACGTTATTCAGTTTTAATTTTTTTTTCATTTTTTTTTTAAATTAAATACTTAATAATAAATATGGTAAAATATACTTTGGTCTTTCCTATTTAATGTAGTAAGCGAAAACGAGAAAATTTATGCAAAATAAATTAAAAAATGTTATTTGGACGAAGGTGAAATGTATCGATTTACCCCACTGGTAGTTGATACTGCTCTGGGCATGTTGATACATCGGCAAAATATCCGTTTAATGTATAACTAATAAATTTGAAGAATATAATTTTTTTAATTTAAATTCCTTTTCAAGAATATTGACTAAAAATGAACAAAGACGTTTTCTAAAAACTAATCAGATTTTTTAACAAACGTAGAAAAACATTTTTATTATTTTTTTTTTTAATGTCTGGAATATCCCCCTTTAACGTCAATATTGTATATTTTCACGCTTTGCCTTAATAATATTGAGTCTTCTTCTATTGCGACACACGCTTTTTCAAAAATATCTTGCGATATTTCACCACGATTTGCCTTTTTGATATAATTTTGAACCATTTTCCTAGAAACGAAAGGAAAAAATTCAATTAAAAGCAGTCGGGAAAAATTGATACACTCTATCAACATGCCCCAGAGAAAACGTATCAATTTACCTCACAGAAAGTCATTATGTACGAACGTGTCCAGAAAAAATGTAGACCATATAAACAAAAAAAAAAACACAAAACCTAATTACCTTACCTTCGAAAGACTCAATGTGATGCCAAATTAATTTGAATTATAAAATTCTCTATATCGTTTCAAGACGGATTGGAAGGTGAACACAGCTATTTACTTTTTCTCTATGTAAACGAAAACAGTTAAAAAACGATTGCTAAAGGTACATACACGTACGCTGGATCGTAGGAAAGAATTGAACAACAATCATCATATATCCCGTTCAAATGGAGCTACCTATATACAGTGTCGAGATAATTCGTCTGTATCAACCTACCCCTGCATCAATTAACCCCGGTCTCCCCTACAGTAGTGCGGGACACTTTTTCTATCGTGAATAAAATGACGGTCGGTGGTGGACGGGGGGAATCTCGTGTGGCAGCCCCCAAAAGTAAATGATATTTATGAATATTTAAAAAAAAAAGCTATTGTAAATATCGGATTAAACGCTTTTGAGATATAAGGTGGCATCTTGAAATTTACAGATTTTTTTAAAAAATTTTTTATATGTTATGTTGATGTTAAAATTTGTGCAGGATATTCCGTAATGCGTTTCGGTAATGCTGGAGATTCTAAGAGTTACAGTCGAAATTTATTCCCAACCTCAACTGATGTTAAAGTAATTAGACGAGCGTAATTAGCAACAACTTAGACACATTGTACTATTAATTCAAGTGCAAATTCAAACACAGCTGTTACGTTGAGCGTTCCGAGATAATTGCTCTAGCTTTCCCCCATCTTTGGTCACACTGTGCTGCATACGTGTATACTTAATAACGATGTTATGCAAAACTGATTATGGTGATTGTTAGGGCCGTTAGGGCACGGATCTGTCGCGAAGTGAAATACCTAATTGGTACCCGTTACCGCAGAATACACATTAACGTTCCGTAATCGTTTCATGACTTATCACCTTTCTGAATTCCAATGAATTTAATACGCCCTAAGTCCCCGTGTCATTAATCTGCTATCAACTGTCTACAAGTGCCACTCGATGCATACGTAAGTCACCGTGAAACAACTCAACTTTGCATATATGCAAGCGAGTAGAAAGCAAGTGCTTTTTGATTGTTCACTTATTTGCATTTCCATTTTGCTGAAGTTAAAGAAGAAAATAAAATCGTTTAAAAATAGGTATTTCCAGGAAAGTCTGTTGTTGTACCTAAACAATAACGTCTCTATGCATCTGTAGTAATTAAAATCTCCATTTTAACACATAAAATTCAGCTTATTTTTTAATAGTCTTACCTTTAACCCCAAATTATAAAATTCTCTTCTGCAATATAAATAATGTCAGATTCTCGACGCCGATTTGCCAAGGTGCCTTACGAAAAGGTCGCAGCTAAAAGCCAAAGGAGCAGTACTATCACGATTGTTCCTGAATAGCTGGAGAAATTTGTCATTTCTAGGTGACAGGCTCCGCCGCCAAATACCTTATAATGGAAGGTGTGGCGCACATAGAGGGAACGGTTACGCTGGAAAATCGACCAGCGCCATCAACAATGTGTGCATGTAGTTCTAAAACGCTGCGTGTAAGGGAAAATTCCGTCACACCTGAATGCGTTAAAATTGTTACAAACTTCTAATACTCCCTGTAAACTCGTTTCAGTTTCCATTTTCTCTTACGCCAACTTCTCTTTTTCACACTATTTAATAGACTATTTAATTAACTTTTTTTTAGGCGAATAGCCAGTAAATTCATACCAAAACCAGACTGATACAAACGAAGTTACCTTTTTGCGTAGGGAAGTTTGAGTGAAAATATTTTTTGCTTTTAAACTATTTTATTTATTTTATTTCATTGAGTTTCCGTGATATTTCTCGAGCTGCAAGCTAGTATTAGCAATTGTTACTGTATCCCTACCATTAACCAAGGAACTTTTAGTAGATAAAACGAGAAAGCGTTCAATTTATATTGCAACAAGTGTTAATTAAATCCGAGAAATTCATATCGACAAGCAACAACACGTTGCATGCGCTACGAAATAAACCTCGGTACGTTTTCACGTGCAAAGTTGATTATCACGAACTACTAAGAGCCCAGCAGAATCTGACAAACACTAATCGTATAAAATATCTTATGTTTCATTCATGATAGGCTCTTAAGAACAACGGTATCTTTATAAATGCCACTTCTTAACTCCCAAACAAATCTGTTTCGAAGAACGCTGCTCGCTTTAGCCGCTGCAGTACATCTCCCCGTGTTGTGTCGTGTTTACTTGAAATCATCAGCTCCGTCGTGCGCAAAAATAGGCGCTGCCTTTTAAAACGCTGATACCAGCAGCCCCTTTCTTCGTGTTCTTCCTATCAATCTCATGTATCAAGGGCCACCGCTTTGTACTTACCCTTCTTGCTTATCAAGCCAAATTAGCTCTGCCGATTGAAACGCTCCGTGCCTCTTCCACTCGAGGCGCAACGTCGGCGATCAGCGCCGAATCTTTCCCAGTTTCTCTGAATTCGTGGAACCCTTTCTTCCTCTACTTTCGAGGACTTCCAGTGCCCCGCGCGAAAGCGTATTAATCACGCGAGTGTGCACTGAAATATTCCAGCGCCACATGCGATCGTGTCGTTCTTAACATTCATACCAAAGACGCGGTCTTTTGCCCTATCAGCCGCCTCCATCGATCATGTTCCCACAACAAATTTGCTTGGCGTCACAGGCGTTTAATCGGCGACCAAGGATTTGACATTTCGCCCGAAGCACGCGCCATTCCGCCCCGCGACGAACGTGTAAGCGTCTCATTACGCGCTGCTACCAATCCGTGCAACAGCGATTAAGCGCGCCCCTGTTTTCGTGCGAAGGATTATCAAATCTCATTATCGTTTGTCGGGCGACGGGTATTTCTGCAGGTTTCCCGGTCTGCGTGCGGCGAATCTGGCGTGCAATTTTCTTGCGGGACTTTGGCCTGCTCTCCAGCGACCATTCCTGACGTCCTCTGCTCCGTTTAACCATGAGCATTCTATTTACGCGCGCCTGAAGCAGCGCAGGCTTCTGTATAATTACGCGGGCATTATTCCGCGTTATTCCAAGCTTTCTTCTTCCGTTTTGTATCATGCGAACGAGGGAACTGTGATCAATGGCGGCTTTAAATTGCGAACGTTCATAGGGGAGGCGTATAGCAAACGTAAGTGGAATATAATCGTAAGTGACAGACGTCGATTTAGGAACCGATGCGTGCGATACGATTACCTCTGTTTTCGGTCGTTTCTCTGCGTTTGGGAGGAGGTGTGTGGATAGTCGATTGAGGAATTATTGGAGACGGAGCTGAGTTTTTCTGAATGTATTGGGGGATGATGCGGTTGGGGCTTCTCCGCGTTAAACAGTTTCGTGAGTCCTGAATGGCGTTTGAGATCGAGTCAAACGTTTTTCACGGATCTTTTCTTTTTTATACCGGTGCTGCGTCTGTCAAGTATGTCCGAAACACGGGTCGTGAGTCGCAGAAGTGGCTCGTGTGATACTTCTCACAAGGGAAGATCCCGAACCCGAAAATTCATAAAAATTCTGAAACTTTGCGAATATGTAGGGAATTTCTTCCTGATTACAACGGAATTTTTGTTTGCTGCCAAAATTAAAAAAAAAATGCTGGAACTTTGCGAATATGTAGGGAATTTCCTCCTGATTACAACGGAATTTTTGTTTGCTGCCAAAATTCACTCAAAGGGAGTGTAATTGACCGCTGAAAATCCGGTTATTTTCCGATTTTCTGTTATAACTCGTGAGCTGCAAAATATTTTGTTTACCAAATGATAGATCTATTTAAAAGAAGTAACTTTTGTCTGGAAACTTTTTTTCTGTCTCTTACAGTTCGCGAGTTATAACAAACAATCGGAAAATAGCCGAATCTTCAGGGGTGAATTTCACCCCTTTCGAGTGAATTCAGGCAGCAAACAAAAATTACGTAGTGATCAGGAGGAAATCCCCTACACATTCACAAAGTTTCAGAACTTTTTGAATTTTCGGGTTCAGGATCTTCCCTTGTCAGAGAAATACTTTCAAAGAGGCTATAGAGAGATGTTCACAATACTACATTCCAGGATGTTCCTGTTTCTTTGTTTAAATTGATATCTGGAGTAAATTGATTTTATTTTTTTAACGTTAACTCTTTGGTGTCTTTGACTTCATATATCCGAATTACTTGAACTACACTGCATTCCATATAAGAGCATACCGACACCCCTACCGATTTGCGACCGATCTGCGCAGCTCCCACTATTACCCACGGTTTGAACCGCGCGCGATTTGTCGTGGTGGTTTCCAAGGAATAACTGGTACATCCCAAACGCGGGACCTGGCCAGGGTCAACGTAAACAACGTCCCGCACGAAAGGTTAACAGTTAACATCTAATATGGAATGCTCTAATGTGGAATGCAGGGTAGGTATTTGAAACATCTGTTTGGTATTAGAACACTTCACCACTTTTATCAGCCCCTTTAATCAAGACCCCATTTTCCAGGCAGCGCATTATCCTACGTTCCACCAAAATTCAATTTTCAATTTCGATAACGTATTCCAATTTTAATAATTATGCAACTAGGAGTAGAGACAAAGCGATTGTCGTGTAAATGCACAGAGCATTGAAGCTAAACGCGCCGACTAGTGAAATCTCCAAAGAGAACAAAAGAGGGGAACGTGAGACAGCTAGACGCATCCAAGCCAGCGCCATTTGTCTCTAGGAGGAAGCTAGTTTTCTGACACTTGCGACCAGAAGAGTCTCTCGCAGCCCTTCTCGCGGCAGCTGCTCCATTCACGAGTGGACAACAGTCGGGTCCCTGTTCATTTTGTTATCCACTTTTTGCGCGCGAGGTCAAGAATAAAGCTATTCAGTCGTGTCGTTGAAGCTGGCCCGCGGTAACTCAATATCGGTTGCACTTATCTGGCTCGAGTACGCGTGGTAATTGAGTTCTCCCGCAGCGATACATGTACGTACGTGTACACAGGGTGTCCCAAAGTTACGGGACAAGCTGGAGCATGCTAATGCCAGGTGAAAGAAGAAATGGCAAAGTGCCTTATCGTTTTGCAATCTGAAGCTTCAATTTCGCGATGTCGGAAATTCAAGATTACAAGTGCTTTCATCGAAATTCCGAATTCAGAAAATGTGGAGGGGATAATTTCGCAACGGGTGCTTTCGACTACTTGTTTGCAAGATTAACGACTCACTGAGTATAAAAAATCTGTCTTGGAATCGCCCCTGTAGATACAATTGTTTCTTTGTTCTCCGTTGTCTCAGTTTCTTTTAGAAGAACATCACAAAGTCTGCAGTACAATTTATTAGTAATAACGACCTAAAGTGCATTCAAGTCGGGACTTTATCAAGTGGGATTTTATTTTATCACGAATATTGCAGAATGGCACCACTCGCTTGCTTTCTTTCTCCACAATTATTCGCTCCATATTGCTTGTGCATTATTATACTTTGAACTTTAGACGTCCAACTCCTCCGCTTGACTTGCCTTTAGCTCAAACAGGAATCCTGATATTGCAAAATGGAAAAGATCAGTTCGATCGATTTTTTTTTTAGTATACACGTTGCAGCTTGTGTTATAATTTTGGAACAGCCTGTACTATATATTCCTCGAGCTTTTCCTCTTTCTGCGATTTATGTCGCGGTGCAATCCCGCCGTGGTCGCCTCTTCTTGGCTCCAAGGTGCCATTTTCGCATCGACTGGTCGAAGACGAAGGAACGGGGGGGAAGCTGCTTCGTTTCGGGTTACTTAATCATGCCCGATCGCGGAGGGAAGAAGCGACGAAGCTTGTCGCGACTCCAGAAGCAATCTGCTTGAACGTCAGAGCGGAAAAGGAGGGGCAAACAAAAGCTCGAGATGCATGTAAAACGTACATGGGCTATTGAACGTCGGTGCTGCTCGACGTTTTTGCGAAAACAGTCGCCTGTCGCTGGAGCTAGACAGTTTTTGCCGAGACAAGGGGGAGTATGAAGCGTTCGCGTTGAAGGGATTGAACGGACGAGAGTGTGGTTTAGGATAAATAGGTGTAATGATTGATTGGGTCGTGCGAGGATGAATGCGAAGTGATTTTTATGTGCGGGGGGGTAATCTCTGGCGAGATTTGTAATACTTGCTCTTCATTGTTAAGTGACATGCTGTTGCAAGTGAGATGAATGAGTTTCATACGAAGCAAGGGGCGCTTACGTTGGTGTAATGTGTGACAGGGTGGGTTGAATTGTGCTAAAGAATTTTAAAATAGACGAAAATGTAGAGAACGCTTGCAAAGTTTTTGACGCTGAGTAGGTATTATGAAACTGCAGATTTGTAGAATACGCAAGGGAAAAGAAAGGGACATTTTTAACTGCTGTAGTTCGTCTTTGTTGCATTAAGTTGCATGCATAAAGTGAAGAGGGATTTAAAGAAATGATGTGAGTACAAGTGGAACACTATTGTTCCGATGGAAAAAGGGAATGCGAGAACCCATAAAGTACACTTGTACAGAATCTCTTTACACCCAATTTTTGTTCGTTAAAAAACGATAATGATTTCACCATATTTTTCCTAACAGTAAGTTCAATAAATGACATTTCTATGCAAAACAATCTAAGAGTTCTTCATTCGCCTACTTCTTCCTTAAAATAAAAAGCCAAAGAAATTCCAAGACGAACAAAAACAATGTACAACACAAAGAATGCTTCAGACATCGAAAAATTAATTTCTTTTCAGATGATATAACTAAAATCCCACAATTCTCAGCAGTTCCCTGAGGAACTTTACTCGTAAAAAAGAATAGAAGGTAAGCCACCACGAGTTCCAAACGACCCAGCCGCCACCTGCCCCTACATTTGTCAAAAACGTCCGCCTAGCCGAGGGTCGAAAGGGTGTAGCGACTTTAGCGGAAGAGCGTCGTACTCACCTCCCTCGTCCCCTTTTTCGAGCGTTTCCTCTCGAGCTTCGGTGTCTGAGGTAGCAGGGTGTAATCGCCGCTCGTGCCGCCGCTACGCTGCCGCGTCAACGGCTGATGCGACAGTAGGGGTGCCCGTGGCGGTGGTGAAAACTGAACACCCTGCGGCAGTAACGAATAGCCAAGGTTCTGGCCCTGGGTGAACGGCGAAGTCGGCGGGAAGTGATTTGCCACCACGGGCGCCCAGTACTGGTGCGAGTACCGGGACGGTGAACTCCCTGTGGACAGTCAATTTTGCCGCTCGTCAGCTCGCCATATCTCACACGCGACCCGCGTAATTGCTATTCGATACTGATCGATCGAGGCACCACGTCCACCGACGTCACGTCTCGGTCCACGATTCCGCGCGGGACTAGCAAAGGAACGAAAAGTCTCGCGCGAAAGGGAATGATTCAATAAATAGAATTTATTAATATCCTTAGCAGGTAGGCTGTGCAACATCTGCGGATTTATTGAATTTCGGGAGATAAAAGATTCATACACTATTGGGGCTCAAATTAGCGACCACTCACTCTAAATTCGGTTCACTGATTGAATGTTGACACTGAATTGATGCTCGGAAAAGAAAACGAACGCATAGAGCGTCATAACTGTGCTCTACGAAATATTCGAAGACTTTCGAAATGACCTGATAGTTTCTATTGAGAAATTTATGTTTCATTTCGTTATAAGGATTTATAAAAATGCAGTTGGAATCAGTTTTATTGCTCATTAAGTAATTGAAATTATAGTGCTGGTGGAAACAAAAGTTTAATTTCTCGTGTGGGTAATTCACTGATTTATTTAGTCTAAGAAATCTCCACGTTACACGCGATATAATTTATTTTGTTTAAACTATCATTTCTGTATACTTTCTTTCGACTACCACTATATTTTGCGTCTGGAGACAAAATCTTACAGCTCCAATTTTGACCATATTTCAGATCTTAACATATACCCCAAATTTTTCTCTGAAAAAAAACTAAATCCTCTCTACTTTTCTCTAATACAAATTTCTTTCCTCAAGAAAGACCGTTATTCGGGTTACGTATGAAATTGTCCGAGATGGATTTTCTTCTACTTTTGCAGGTTTATAGTTTTATTGAAGGGTCATCAGTATTTTTCCATGAATGGTTTATAATAAAAATCGATATACTGTGGCGGACGAAAGAAAGTTTACAACTTTTAAAATCATATAACTTTTTTAGAATTGGTCCAAACAACATGAGTTTTTTTGAGAAGCTAGAAGGATTAGTTTGCTAAGTGACGTGTTCCGTCGTTTTGAAAAAAAATGCAAATGGTCGGAATAGCAACAAAAATAGTAAAGATTGTTTTTCAAACTTTTTTTGAGCCTGTAATGTAAATTCAAAAAACCAATTTGTAGATTGAAGTAAGTTGTATATATGCCTAAAATTTCATTAAAATCAGTTGAAGTTGCTCTGAGCTCCAAACCTTTAAAGATCGCAGAATAAGTTCGAAAATCTCTGATTTCGGGAATTTCCGCGATTCTCGACTTTACTATGCGAAATTTAAAAGTTTGTAGCTCAGAGCAGAGTTAACCGATTTTAATGAAATTTTAGGCATGTATACAACTTACTTCATTCTACAAACCGGTTTTTTTAATTTTCATTACAGGCTCAAAAAAAAGTTTTAAAAAAACCTTTACTATTTTTGTTGCTATTCCGACGAATTGCATTTTTCTTTAAAACGACGAAACACGTCACTTAGAAAACTAATCCTTCTAGCTTCTCAAACAAACTCATGTCGTTTGGACCAATTCGAAAAAAGTTAAGCGATTTTAAAAATTGTAAACTTTCTTTCGTCCGCCACTGTAGCTAACAATTAATAATCATAAGGTACATAAATTATACTTCATTTAAAAACGGTAATTTTCTCCTATTTTTTAGAAGAAGAATCATCTTTAACCGTTCAAAAAGTATAATCTTTTCTGCACTTTACATGAGTAGTTTCACCCCTCCCTACGTCTTTCCATGAAGCTAAAATAGAAAATGAATGTCACATATTCCATATTCTCTTCCATAGAAGTACAAACCTGCAAAAGTAGATCTTGGATAATTTCATACGCAAACTCAATAACGTCCTTTAAATACCTTTCGTAACCGTGCTTTATTACCCAAAAGGTGCATTCAATTTGACATGAAACATTCATAATCCGAACCTAAAAGAACATTACTTCTTTATGTTTGCAGTCCACAAAACGTGCTTTCAAAACTCGAAAAGCATTTAAGACTACCCTTCCCGCAATTTCTCCAATATTCGTATCAACGATTTTTGTCTCCGGACGTTTTCCTTTCTCATAAATAGATCAACTGGTGAGCGATTGGGAGATAACGGTAACACTCACTGTCGCTACGGGGATTACTATGCCTCCTCTGTGCCGTCCACGTCGTTGAGCGTACTCTTCCGGCAGTTTCAGTGTTAACAGCGTCGACGCTAAGACTTCTCGCGACGCCCCTGTAAGGATTCGACGTGGTTGTCTCACTGGCCGCGGCGACACCAGCGAGCTGCTCGTTAAGGGCGTACAACTTGGACGTAATGTCCTTACCGATGAGGGTGTTGAGGACGACTTTAAGTAGCGGCCTATGCCTGAGTACCCTGAGCAATTTCAGCCTGGTCCAACAGATGTACATGCTGGACTCCTCGGCTCTGATCGTCACTTGGAAGACGTCGTCGATGTTCTCGTGCATGGCCTCCCATTCAGGCGAGTCGACGAACTGATAAGCCTTGATGTGGTGCAAGTGAGTCCCGTCGCAAGTCACCTTTAGCCTGCGCTCCCAACAACGACTGGTTACAGCAAGTTCCCACGTAAACTGCGCTCTCGATAAGGTACACGGAACTGTACAGGATGTTTCGTAATATGAGGGCATAGTTTCGAGCGTGAACGTAGCACACAGATATGTGTACTGTGATTCATGTAAACGTTTGTTCTGTGTAACCTTGTCCCCTAATTTGAGACGCTTCTGAGTTTTAATAACCCGTGCTGCAACTCTGCTGTGTAACTTATCGTTATAGTGAACTATGGAAGAATGGGGGTAATAGTAGTAGCAGTATTGAACTGTTAGGAGTAGTGGTAATAGTAGTGAACTACTAGGAGTGGTAGTAATAGCAGTAGTGGTAATAGTAGTGAACTACTAGGAGTGGTAGTAACAACAGTAGTGGTAATAGTAGTGAACTACTAGGAATGGTAGTAATAGCAGTAGTGGACTCCCTAGTAGCATTTCTGGTTGGCCCATATTATCCCCAATTTGGGAATTAGTTGGCCATCAAAATGCCAACAATAAATGCTACTAGGGCTACTAGTGTAATTCTTTCCAATTAGCTGTTTTACTGGCAACACTATCTCGTTTAGGATCTCTCTATTTGTACCCACTGGATTTTTTAATGCAAGATTAATTGAAGCCTATGGTTTACAGTTCAATCGTAGATAACGTTAACATAACCATGCAACGTGTAAAAAAGACTGCCAGTTAATTAGAGTAACTCTTGAAAATTTGGAATGTATCAAAGCATCAATAAAAAGACGTTCGGGGGCTTGCACTGCACCCGGAGGTAGTCAGTTTGAGTACATACGAATTTCCTACGTTATTTCATTGTGCAAAGTTGACTTATAAAGTTGCGCACACACGTTATGAAACATCCTGTACCTATAGACGCGATGCAGCGTTCGCAAGGAGTGCACATCTTTTGTACGCGAAATGTAAACAGGATGTTCGATGAGATGCGAATTTCTTGCGGAGGAAAAGCTTCTCCGATTGCCAGGAAAGAGGAAAACTCGAACTTATGTTGAAGATTCAGTGGGGAATAATTTTAAGCAATTTCGTTGCAGTTCGTAAATTTGTGGACTCAACACTGTCATCGAGCCCTTTATATAAATTATCGAGCTGGAATTTTGTTTATGTTAATTTCGAATGCAGATTTCACCTATTTTGAACTGGAAGTAAATGGACTTGAGAGTTTTTCTTTTCTGGCGTACCTATGTAGGTTGGTCCACGAGATAATCGACGAACTTTTCCAGCAGATCATTCGGAATAAGAGAGATTGTACACCCTTTGGGACTTGTTCCATTCCTCCATCAGATAAACGTATTCTTTTATATTGCTGTATTCCTTTGACGTCGCTTATCTCGCGGGGCGCCCTGTACTTAACCCACAACAATGAACGAGGTTCTCTTTGAAAGCACCATGCGAACACCATGCACTTAAATGTCGTAAGCAGGTGGTACGAGACTTTATGGAGATATATTTTTATTAATGTGTGTAATGTGCAAACATTTCAACAGAGCAATACCATTCACATTGTGAAGCATTTATATCTGTCGTTATCACAATTAAAATATAAATTTTTCACAATTTTCCATCATTTACCTATTGCTCCCATATATACCAACCCAACTGTAACAATATACATTTGGACTCACAAGAAAAGATCTCCAACCACGAAATTCAAAAGATTATGAAACTTCGGGGATATGTAGAAGATATACAGGTATGTATTACGCAACATTTTCTGCCGCCCAAATTCACTCTAAGGGGGTGAAATTGACCCTTGAAAATTCAGCTATTTTCGGATTTTGTGAACTTGCGAACTGTAAGAGGTAGAAAAAAAATTTCAGACAAAAGTTACTTTTTTTAATTAACTCTATCATTTGGTAGCTTACAATTCTTACAGTTCGCGGCTGGAGATCTTTCCCGTCAGAAACCGCCGTTGTTTCCAAGTTCCTTATTAACCACCACTTCAATAACCATAAAATTTCAAAATCCCACATGATCATCCACTACACATACTACTTAACATCGCATCGCCCGTTCGCACAACCCACTACGCAGCTACGCATTATCACTTCGGAGCCTGTAAACCCACCCCCGAAAAAGGGGTGCGCAAACCACGTTACCAAGCAACGACGAAAGCACAGCCAGACAAAAAAGAGCTTCCGAGCGCGTCGAAATGACTACGAGAGCCGCTCACGGAGCACGTTAATACCTTCGATCGTCTCCCCGATCGATTCCACGACTATCTCGCAGGGGTACCACGACCGTTTGGGACACTCACCTGCCGCGCAAGAGTATGGACAGCCGTTCGTCCGCGGGTGTGACGCCTTCCGTGGCGTACGTCTGGCCAGAGTCCAGCTTGAGTATCCTCGCCTCCTTGGCCAGCTCCTGGAAGTGCTTCTTGCTGACCTTGTACGGCTTGAAGAGTTTCAGATAGAGCTCGGCCAGCTCTGGGCTGAGCGCGGGCGGCAGAAATCGACAGGCTAGTATGAGGGAGTGGATGCCGTTCAGGAGGCCTAGGGCCAAGCACCATAGCATGGCGTCCAGGGCACATATGGTGATCCCAGCCCAGAGGGCGGCCAGCATGAAGCCAGCCGTCAGAAACGTGCGAAGAGCCAGAACCGAGGCCTTGAAGGAGCGCGGCACCAGAAACGCAGCCGCGAAGAACAGATTCGCCGCCTGACAAAACGCAAATTGAAACGGTTTCCAATGTGAGCATCTACGGCAGAGGGGAAGGGTGCGGGTTAGTTCGTTTCGCCTCGAGGAACGAGATAGAGAAAGTTTCGATTGCAACGGAGAAATTTACTGGTGTCTCCTGATGGAGTTTGCACTGATTGTGAGTTGTGATGAATGTGGGGGGTTGTTGATCGTACAAACCACGATGGGAATCATTTGTTTGTGAACAGATAGCTCGAGTTTGTGGAATACAGTTGACGCAAACAAGCCTTCGTTTTGCAGACAATTGTCTTTGGATGCCAGGGAAGAGTTGCTCCAGCCCACAGCCACTCTGATCGTAATCAGAGTGTTTCTGACTGGGGGTGTCAGTGTGAGTGCTGGAGTGCTATGAGAGGTGGATTAGTGACGATATTTTCAAGAAATGCGCCGAAGGTTCGAGCATGTTATCCTGAAGAATCACTTTTGTCCCATGGAACAGGGACAAAAGGATTTTTTTTCTTTGAGTAAGTGTTGATCCCTACAATTTGACGGTGTTTGAAAAATATTGGGGAAATAGAAAGTTGTGAATTTACAGTTACAGCCTCTTGAATATTAGTCTGGATATTCACGACGCTATAGAAAGGTGAAGATGTTATTTTAACAACAGTAAATTTTGTTTTCGTAAGGCCTGCCTCCACGCAGTAACGCATTTTCGAACCCCACCGCATTCTATTATACGAATTTTCTCGTTACCTAATATTCGAGTGGCTTCACCCTTCTTCCATCTAAATGGTTCCACGGTGAAAAGGTTTTCCATTACTCATTTGTAACAATACTGGCGCTAGAATGTCTTCCAGAGATGAATCTGTCGTCGAGGAAGACGATTATTCCACACGACGAAAATGGTTTATCTCGTGCAGCCGAAATTCCAACCGAATTTAACGAAATGTCTGTTACGTAGGAGTAAAGCTTCCGAGCTCTTGGAATTTTAATGAATAGCCACCATTCGGTGGCACCCCAAAATTTGAATAGAATTCTTATCTTTTATCTGGAGGATATAGAATGTAGCTTGAAGAGTCGGGGCAAGCGATCTTTTTTTATTTTTAGAACGACGGTGAACTTTTAATTGTTTCAGTGTACGATATTCTCTGCAGAGTTATGCTTTAATCGACGGAAGCTTAAAAAATATTGCTTCTCGCTCGTAATTGCGTGGCGTCGATAAATACTATGCTGGAGCAACTATTGTCCTGTATATTTAACGTCTTATCGTGTCATTTAAATCGATTGCCGGTTAAATAAAGCAACGAGAACGGTGCAAATTTCACGATGCAGCATTAAACGCGTAACACAATATTGTTATCGGTCACTGAATCGTGTTTATGTAAATCTACCAATGGCAGTGGAATATGTTTCTAACTAATTAATTTAACGTGGCAGGTAGTCGAATGAACATTTGAAAAACTACTTCACTGGTTAAAGAATATGACGTTTTAAATATCTACGATTGTATTTTTTATATGAGAAATTTTTTCGTACTTCTAACAATTTATTTGTGTTTATTGGAACAAATTTTATATTAACTTATACTAATTGTTTTTCCTTCATTTTGCCTGTGTTATATTAAAACATTCAACGTTTGCGTTAATTTGGAAAGATAAAAAGAAAAATGGGAGGGTGATCATGTAAAATTTTTTAAATTACAGGAAGATTCTTTCACCTTACTCTTAACAATTCTAAAAATTCAGTTGAAAATTTCATCCAAGTGACAATATTAAAGATCACATAATCAGATGAGGACCTGATCCACTTCACCACCACGAAGCTTTCATTTGGATCACAAACACACTTGCTTAGTCATCAACTCTACATACAAGTGCCACGTTCCCTTCAATCCTTAACACTATCCGTGACGTTTCTAAATCTATTCCTAATTAACACGCTATACTCTCTCCTAACTATCCTTACGTATCTCGTCAATTCTATTTACAGGTAACACTACTATGTTTCGAAGTACTCCAATAAAATTCGACCAAATATCTGCTTCTAGCACTACTCGCGACAATCCTAATCCTATCCCACAAGGAACACAGTGTACACCGTTCTAACTACATTCTGTGGCAGACCTATCGTTACACTCATTGTCTCTACGGAAACTGTGCGAATACGTGGATCAGCGCTCACCTGGAAGAGTTTGTGCTGCGCTGCCTCCCATTCGTCGCAGTAGCCACCTCCCGACGACAGTACAGTGGTATTTAACCTCTCTGTCACGTTGCTGGCCTCGGTGCTATTCCAGACGTCCACCCAGAACTCCGTGTAATTCACGTCCTCCAACGAGTAGCCACCAAGGCTGGGCAGGACGCTGTAATTGAAGGTTGTATAGCCCTCGGTGGAGTAGGTTGTCGATGTCGGGCTGGTGAACGGGGTCGTCGTGGTGGACGACAAAAGGCTGCTCGCGGGCGAAGGGGCATCAGTCGTGTTCGCCATTTTTCGTCGCGAGCGCGTGGCACGGGCCATCACCTTCTTCCACTGCAACAGCCACGTTACGGCGTCGTTAATTCCTCTGGGAAACATTCACAGGGGTATTGGTTTGTTAAGGTGTACTAGAAGGTGAGGTATTATGCTGCGCCGGGGTATAATGGTGTGGTAAAAGCAGTAGAGGGTGAAGTGGCTAGTGCTGTTGACCCTGCTACGGATCTCGGGTCTTTCTTGACCCAGGCAAGTTTCTATTTCTGCAACTCTACCATGTGATTCTAGAATCGACCTCGAGTCCATTCTGACCTAATTATTTCATAGTTTCAGACATGAAATATATGATTTGTTATCTTCCCGTTTGTTGTCGAAAGCAGCAAAGCGCATTCTCATATCCTTTGAGAACACTTTTGACCATTCTTCTTTTTAATTCACAAGCCAATTCGGGGGAATTGTTACAAATATACAGTGTTCGGTTGAACACCGTAAAAGGGGAAATCATTTCAAAATTTCCCTGCTGATTTCGCAACCTTCGTGAAACACGGCTTCCTCGTGTATTTACGAAGATTATCCCCATATCTTTTTCACATATCGCCCATACCCAGTACGCTTTCCTGCAAATTACCTTTGGGTAATTCGCCAACCGTTATCGCAATTACAGCAAACAGATTAGAGATAAAAGCATGAAACACTGGGTATGGGTTCCTAGTCACGAAAGGCGAGCATCTAATGGTTTCGGTACTTGATCACAGCGTTAATAATAGGCCCTCTCTAAATAGGTCAAATAGTTTGTTCCGTAAGACTACTTTATGTGCAAAGTACATTGCATTGCTTCTCTTACTATTACAATCACATATTCAGTTTAACTGGAAGTAAACAAGTGATGCAGTGTATACACTGTTTATAGCAACAAGGAATGTTGTGTAAGAAACACTTAGAAACACAAAATTACTTAGGATTCAATTCTGAAGTAATAACTGAGTACCTGCATTCTTACATTTCACTGGTAGTCGTATCCAGATGTTATTTCAACTGGTTAAAACGAAGAAACCGATTACTTGTGGTTAGATGAAAATACCAAGGAGTGAAATGTTTCAACAGATGTTGAAGATCTTGGCATTCGCAGCTGGGTTTCTTGAGCCAAGAGCAATCGATATTTTTGCAGATTGTCTTTGTGCTACTCCCTCCTAGTCTTCTACGATGAAACTGAAATGCTAATCTAATGAATCGACAATGGCCAAAGTTGCGTCCATTACAGCGGTAATGTCCGAATTACTTGGCAATTTATTAAGAATAAAACTCTAGTATTAAAGTGCCTTCATTGTGGAAGTAAGTTTTGAGTTAATTCTTAGCCAGTTTTTATAAGTACCTTGTTAGTTAATCTTCAGTCTGTAGTGAGTTTTCGGAGAAAATTATTCCGCGGTGTATTGCGACAAGAAATCCTTAAGGAGCTTTTAAGAAAGAGTGATTAGAGTTAGAACTTCCCTGAAAATGAGTTACGTTCAAAAATCTCTTTACTGTTAAAATTTTCAGTTGATAAATCAATTAAGTCACTATTTTGATACGTAAGTAATAAATGGCGGGTTCGAGCCGCCCAGGTTAACTTTATTCGACAAATGACGAATAATTTTTCTAATATATATTCGTTATTCGAAATTATTATTTAAACAAAATGTTTGCCCATTTCTGCCAAGAACAGATTTAGCTGTTCATACCCTTACGAATAGTCCTTCACAGACCACTCGGGTAACTCTCAAGTTATTCGCTACGTCTCTGCGAGCAACAATGCCACATTCTACTTCAAACACATCCCATCCTCCATCCACCCCAAACCATCATTTCACACACAGATTTCCAAACTCAATCTCCTCTCCACGGAAAGGGACGTTATGCGTAAAGAGAAATAAAAACTGTCGGTAGAGAATTCAATATCTGCCACACGATTCTATCGAGATTTATTAAAATACTACAATGTGGACAAGAGTCCACAGTAGGCTACAAGTACAAATCTCAATAAGTAGGTACCTGCATACAGTTGAATGTAAGACTGATTAGTAGATTATAGTTTTTATACCAAAGATAATGTTTATGGTTATTATATCGTTCTGGTTTTCTTTTAAAGATAATACATTTTTGATGGTCCGCACCTTCATAAATAAACATTATTAATAAAAATCTGTTTTATTTCATTAGAAAATGAAATATTTCATTAAAAGGCAACTCTTATATCTTAGTAACAACTTACCCCAATGCGATAAAAATTTGCCCCATATAGGGGTAAGAAGTTCCGCTTCGATCAGCCACAAATAAATTACTTTCTATGGAAAACCTATTGCAATATATTAAATACAAGCTTAAAATCAGAAAATACAATAAATTTAACAAGAAATTAGTGAATAGCAAAGTGAATAACTGCATTATTTTCCAGTCATTTTTTACGTTTTATCGAAATCGGAACTTTTACCCCCGGTCTCCCTTACCATATCTCAACGCGCCTTATAAATCCCACGACAATGAAAGCGTCAGTCCCCAGCAGCATCGGAGGCGAACTCCGTAGTCGTCTACCTAGGTCGCAGTCCAATCGAATCTTTCCACTACGCTATTCGTAACGTTTCGTGCCCTGGTAATCCGTCTTATTCCCGTCACTTCGTCAAATTGAAATGGAAATGGGCGAAGTTTTCCGTGGTGTGCGCACGTATGAACCGCCTCGGGATGGAAACGCCGTCGGAAGGTCGGCGAAACGCGTAGGAACGGTTAGGGCGGCGGACAAACTGCATTAAATCTCGATTCGCGTCGGGTGGAAAATATCGACGCGTCCGGAGCCAGCGTTTCGACGTAAATATTGATACGGCCGACCAATGAATCGCACTGGTTGCATCTTTCATGCGATCGTCTCCCACCCCAGATGGGGAAATCGAATCACGGAGGACGCTGGAGACGCGACCGACTATATAGCTGTGCAATGTTCCCTGGCTTGATGAAAGAGTGGCCGAATGAAAATTGTTGGACTATACAGGGTACGAAGCTAAATTAGAGCGAGTAGCTTCTGCTCCGTGGCGGATAGAAAAATATGGCGGAGGGAAACGATTAAATGGGACAACAAGGTCAGCTATCTCTATGTCCTCACTTTTCTTGCGACTCCATCGCGAGATAGACAAAATTTTTATTTAAATAAAATTTCGAATAACGTATAAAAGTTAAAAAAAAAGTTATTCGTCATTATACGTCATGGGTTACTCAACCAGAGTTAACTTTATTCGACGAATAAATTCTCGTAAAATAATCTAAAGTTCAAGTAACTTTTATTCGATCTGTTGTCTAAATAATTTTTTATATACTTGATGCTTTGCATTGGGGAATGAAGGTGGTTATTATAGGTGTTATACAGGGTATTTGGCTACAGGGGGCATCCTCCTCTTAGGAGATGATTCTACTGGCCAAAATAAGACGAAAATCAGGAGTCACGAAATTGCATTTGAGGCTTAGTTTCTGAGTTATTAATTCTTGAAACATGCGTGAAAAGCGTCTGACGCGAGGAACTTAGACTACTGCGCGCCAGCAGTAGTTCATCAGTAGTCAATCAGTAGTTAGCCGAGCCAGGCACGGCGAGGGCGGTGCCTTAGCCACCTAGAAAGGCCCATCTATCTCAAAGTCAAAGTGATGTCATACGACGCCGCGCAGCAAGTGGGTGTTTCTAGGTGTCTACGGCGTCACTGGCCTCGCCGTGTCTGACCAGACTAACTAGATACTACTGTGCGGCGGCAGTAGTCTAAATCCCACGCCTCAGACGCTTTTCACGAGTATTTTCAAGAATTAATATCTCAGAAACGAAGCCTCAAATGCAATTTCGTCAATCTTGATTTTCGTCTCATTTTAGCGCGTAGAATCAAGCCATAAATTTTACGGGTATCTCGCAATGGGCTCCTTGGAATCAAACAACTTTTGTCTCACATATTTCTTCCTATCTCAAAAAGTGTAGAAGTTATTCAAGTGGCTTGTCTTAGGAGACACCCTCTATCCCTCGAATTCTGAAAGTAAATTTTCCCTTAAGTGTAATATTCAATACAGTTGACGTACTTTTATTATTCATTTAGTAAATTCGTAGAATAAATAAATGACAAGGAAAGGAAGAAACTCAGAAGTGAAATAAATATTTTTAATTGTGTTATTTGCATAGGAGGTAACTGAATTTTGCGTGTTATTATTCACAAGAAATGGTGGACGAGGAAACACGAAAGGTTGCATGTAGTCATAGAGCAACTAGCGTATCGGAGAATCTCTCCCACGAATTGATTTCGTTGGAAGAATACAGGATCGCCGAGGAAGATTTGGCCGACAGACAGTTGCAACTTCCATCGGGAACCGCGGTCTTACAACAATTGATCCAACTTGGGAATGATCCAGACGTATATTTCATTTGCCCAGCACAACGGCGAACCTTTCAATCTGGCGGTGGCTAGAGATTTTTGTAGCCAGAAACGCGGAACATTCAACCTTCCCTGTATTTCTTTATACTTAATATCAACGTTACAATTGATGCACTTAAAAACTTACTGGTTCAATCGATATCTTTGCATCTTTTAGGCAATTAAAAATTTATACGTAAGTAGGCAGAACTAATTTGATTTATTAATTCCGTTTTGAGCAGCTCGATTTTTGTTTCGACAAAAATAAAATCCCCACATTTGTTTCTTCGCCCTGCAGCTTCGAAGTTGTTGGGAAGGCAACTTTGAGTGAAAAATGTTAGAGTTGGAACTATTCCATTCAGAAGTTCGACGAAGCAAAGTGCTGCAGCATTTCTTAGGACAGAGCACACCCGACGTGTTTTTGTAAATACGTAAAGACTTGGAAACTCGCATTTCAATCCGGACAGCCGGAAAGGGGGAAACGTTGTTAACCCTTAGTATCATAGCGTAACACCCGTGTTACACGAATTGAAAGAATTGTGCGCGCCATTTGGGAGCTTTTTCACGAACTTTAAAGCGTTACTTTACTATTACCATATGTAATAAGTGTTACACCAGTGTTACATATATTATTATGTTCGACAATAAATTTTTATTCAGAAAGGAAAATCGAAATAATTGAGAGAAAAAATTAGCATTTACCTGGTACATTCAGTGGCCCTGGCCACTGAATCGCAATCAACAATACGAGACAGTGTATCGCAGTAGAATTTCTACGAATGTATTTCTGACCTAAGGACACTTGTTACATATGGTAATAGTAAAGTAACGCTTTAAAGTTCGTGAAAAAGCTCCCAACTGGCGCGCACAATTCTTTCAATTCGTGTAACACCGGTGTTACGCTATGATACTAAGGGTTAATCAAGTGTCACGTGAAGAGTACCCCTTATTTATCAGAACCAGCTTCTGACTTGTGTAATTTTAAGTAGAAAGGACGAACATTAAAATGTGGCTCATTAAAAGAAGTTTGACACAGAAGAATGAATATATGTTTATGCATTTAAATAAACCAACCATCTTGTAAATTATACCATATCGTCCTCTTTTAATAAAATTATAGTTTCATTAATAACCACAATAAATCGCATACATGAACTTCAGCAATTACACCAAAGTAGTTCACTAGTATCATCGTAATTTAACAATGCAAGAATTCATCCTACCACTAATTTAATAAATTTCATGCCATGGTGAGAATTCAGATTTGTGTGTAGAAATATAACTATTACAAAAAAAGTAGATTGCGTTATTCAATTATAGAAAAATAGTAGTTGTGTTATTTCCTTCATAATAGCAGCTATTTTCTATTTTCATCTCGAAGCTAAATTGAGAAACACTTTTTTCCATCAATAAAACGTTCACTTCCAATAAATATTGTGGGTCACCGGTAGACCACGTGACACAGAACGCGTTAAAAAAAATCACTACAAATAAAAAGCAGTGATAAACAAAAAAATATCGACTCCTTCAATTTTGAACTCAATTATCCCCCTTTAACTTGTAAATATTACGAAAAATCTATTATTCAGTATTTCAACTCAAGTCTTCTCCAACCGACACTATACATATGTATAATATTCCCATCACGTGTTATTATTTAACAAGAGTACTGGACAGCCAAACAGCTATATCACATGCAAATGCTACGAAGAGATACCGAATACCTGTGATTGCCAGTATTGATCACTGTGACAAAGAATCTGTCTAGGAAATTTACATTTCCAAGGGTGGACATCGGACGTGCGGTCATATATACTCCATTTTCTAAGGGATACCGCCTGAATGGGTTCGCCATTCCTTTCCAGGAAACTGCTACCCACGGACTTTGAGGTGAGGTCTCCTCCAGTGTTTTTCTTTTTCTAAAGGGGAGAAAGATACGGCTCTTTCATTGGGAAGGAGAGGCACGCGTTGCACGAAACAAGTGAGTAGTCTCCTTTTCGCCTCTCTATGCAGCACGTACGGCCATTCTTTGGGCAACGAGCGCGTCCCTGCCTGCATAGGCGTTGTAAGGAACAATATAGCTTGCGCCATTATTTACAGGTTTATGTTGCAACCGTGACAGGCTGCTTCCGATAGGAATAGATGTGGGTCAGGGAAGGAATAAAAGACGTCCCATTTTAATCGATGTATGTGAACCTCGCAGGTATTAAAGCAGGCTTTATATAAAATTCGAAAGGAGATGTTTCGTAGATGGGGTCGTTTCAGAAAACTGATGGTCACTATTAATTTTGTCAATAGATTTATATAATGCCCTTTATGTGGTATTGTAAAGGTGTCAGTGATGAATATACAAGATTATTTTATCGGTTAACAAAAAAATATAAATTTTTTTTATAAGTTATTTTTTTTTATAAGTTATTTTTTTTTATAAATATTTTTTTTTAACTTGGGGAAATCTTCAAAAGGCACCCCGACTCCTTCAGAGGGGAATCCCCCCGGGGGCGCCAGGGTAATGTGGAATTATTACCCACTAAAACCCCACGGCCACTATGAAATTTTTAATAATTTCCATGTAAATATCTCTATTATTAAGGCCCATAACATTGGCAGAAACGCTCGAACACCTATTTACTTATTTTCGACTTGATCCATCGTGTCAAGGCTCATCAAAATCAGTGTCTACCAAATGGTGTCCTCCCCTTGTTAGATAACAATTAAAAGCAAGCGTTGAAAATCACACTTGGTTCATAAATGCAATTTAAAAAATGCGTCTGATTGAACCAACGGTGAGTCCACACTTCGGTCTGAGCATCGAATTAACAGGAGATACGTTAAGACGAAGCCTTTACCTTCAGCCAGCCAGTGAAATTGTCGGTCCAGCATTTATAGCTGAAGCAATTCTCGATCGAGCAACGATTACCTGGGTTAATGGCTAGCGAACCACTTCGCAGCGAAGTTCGTGTAAATAAATAAATAGTGGAGGCGGGGGGTAGTAAAGCTGAGCGCGGTTTTCACCTGCCCCTGTAATTAACGTTCGAGCTCTGTTAGGGCTAATTTACATTCGCTGTCGTAGCTTTTGCCCTGCACAGTTCTGGTTGAATAAATGTTGCGTGTTATTTGAAGCAAATAAGCATGCAAGTCTGTAATGCTGCTACTTTTTCATTCTTTCTTCTAATTCATGTTTCCTCTTTGCTCTTGCCTCCTATTTGGAACAGGAGGCGAGTAACTCGCTTTGTGTGTGATGCCACATATTCAACTGATAAGGTAGTAAATGTGAGGCAGAAGTAGGCTTCATTTGCAACAAAGCAGCTTCAGCGTTTGAAAGAAAAGATGATTGTTTCCTTGAAGAGTTTGGCGTTGGTAAAAGGTAATGAAGCACTGCTAATTTGAGATCAGTGACTTAAAAATTTTTGCAAAATATCAATTGCTAAATAATGGGATTCTTAGTGCATTTTGAAACATTAGGACAAATCCAGCTTTAATTCTCAATTGAGAATAAGTCGAGTTTATTTAATAAATTACTGATAAAATTTTGAGGCCTATAAAATTGACATGGTCCACTCTAACAAATACTAAGAATAGTCTACTTTAATATATAATTATTGTATAACTAGGAGCAAGTTAGTTAATATATATACCTAACGTATAACTACTTAGTAACTAAATAGTAACTAGAACTTATTTACCCCGACTATGTTATCAGAAGCTGAATGTGCTATATAACATTGTCTTTGCTAAAAATCATTAGTAATTATTCAGTTTGTACTTACAAATTAAGTGGAATGAATGCTCCTGAAAGTTGGTACATGTTCTTGGCAGTTTAGAGAATTTTTTACTCCAAGGGGAAACTTCGTATACTTATATGACTATATGTATACTTTATGAGACTGACTTTGTCTGGTACTGAAATATCCAACATGAAATTTCGACAGCCCTATCGTACCAGGGAAGCACGCCAATGCACCCCTGGCTCCAGGCATATTGCTTTCTCGTGGCAAGCACGCCATCTTGGACGGCCCCCAAGCAAAATTACTGAACGTGAGAATGATCATCGTGATAGGAGGACAACGCGCAAAGTTACATCGATTCAATCCCGATTAACGATCCCTCGATTCGCGTGGCCAGGAGTTCACCGCCTTGAGCGAGTTGAATTTGAGGGGTTCCAAATTGGCAGGGGTGGAAGGCGGGAAATGAAGCGGTGTAACTGGCAGTTTTAAGAGGAGCTCAAACAGAACTTCCAACGTCTATTGAACGAGTTGTTGTTTGACTTGCTGCGAATCACGCTACGTTCCGCCCGGGGCTTAAAATATCGTAAATTCCCAACAACGACCGGGGGCCGCTCTTGCCCCGTCTCGTTGCTTTGAAACGACTGCTTTTCGGCTGGAAGTCCTCAGATACTATCAGATCTGATAATTTCGGTAGACCTGAAGAGTCCTTCGGAAACGATTTTCAAGGGGCACACGACAATTTCACACTGTCTGTTTCCTGGGGAACTGTAAAGGATTGTAATATTGTACTGAGTGTGTAATTCTGGAGTATTTAATGTAGGATTTCTCCTGGTTCTTGCTGAATTCTTGGGCGAATGGGACGTGGAAATGGAGGTCTTTTAAAGGAATGAGGCCCAGTTAATTTTAAAATAAACAGAGTTTAATATAAGTGGAGCTAAGTGGTGAATAATGGTGAAGTATATAATAAGTAAAAGGATCAAAGACTCAAGTATTCCTTTCGTCGCTCGCCTCCTCCTTTTCGGCTGTTTTTCTGACGCCTCACGCACCACGCCTCGACCAGCGCTCATCGGCACCCCACATTAATACAAAAATGTTCTTTGTTATTGGTACTTTTTACACATACACTGGGGGAAATAAAAATACAGTTTTGTGAAGAATTTTCTTTCCTCGGTTGAAAATTGTGAAATCGTATCCCGCTTTTACTATGACTTGGAAACCACGTTTTACTTTCAGAGGGTTTGCTAGTGTAAGTGCCAAATGGTACAAAATTGTTCACTGATGAAAAATAAGAAATGTTCGGCAAGTATATTATTCTGAATTAAGATTGCATCTGTAATTTAAATGAATATTAATATTAGTGTAATATTTTTTAAAGTATCCTGTAGATATTAATATATGAACAGACCAGCAGCAGTTTTGTATTCCGAGGACGAACAGGATCAAGACAAGAATGCCACTCACACAGAGATCTTTCTTAGTAGTTAAGTATACCTATAATAATTCAATTCCGCGTGACAAAGTGAGCCACAGTGTGTTCAGGTGCTTACTTAGTCACGTGGCTATTGATTTTCACAGAACTCCGTCAAAGAGTACCATTAATGGTACTGGGGTACAGGAATTTCGATCAACTTCTCACTTTGAACGCGTCGCGCATCGCGAACATTACACGCCTTTGTCGCTTATTCTTCTGTGCAGGACTAATTGCTAAAAGCCATCGTCTAAAAGAACTTTACACCTTCTAATTTCGTGAACCCTAGGTGGTTCCCACGTGAAATTATTTTCACACTTTACATCATAATCCCAAATTTTTCAATCAACGTATATCAGAATGTGACATTGAAAAGACCTCCAATTTTTACAAGTTAAAAGAAATTTGATTATAATTTGAACATGACTATCTACTGTACAATAATGTATTATTAATACTATATCACGTTGCCGACGGATTTCTTCACACAGTAAAGTGACATTTTCACGTAAAGGTACTCCTTCCGTACTTGCAACAATTTATTACAAAATTTGTATCATTTACAATATTTACATAAGAAAAGAGGAATAGTATAATTTACTATAGCTAAGTGACAAAGTGTCGCAGTCCATGAATTTCGCAGGAATTAAATCCAGATCCATGCCAAATGGGAAGGGTATCGACGCAGCGCGAAATGTCTCCTCTACATAAATACTAATTCGCTGAGAATAAATCACACCGAGCGTCCGTATTAAGTTTGCTTCTTCGACGCTGATTACACGGTTGCGTTCGGATCCGCTTGGCAGATGGACGAGTTCTCGCGTTTGGCACGGGGCTGAATCGATGGCGATTTCATTCGTCGACATGCCGCTGAAAAACACTCACGTCTATCTTCACGATCGTCCATATCGCGCGAGATCGCGTTATGCACTTTCGAACTGTCAACAGATCATATTTTTTTCACCCCTTGGCCACGTGTCGCGGGATGCGTAAACAAGAATGCAATTACGCCCTGATCGATGGGCAACGATAAGTTCGCAATATTGCCGCGATCGATTTGTAAGCCAGTTAGAACTGAGTAAACAGAATTAGCCTCTACGGTATCGTGGACTTTAGCTGATGGTCCGTCGAGATGTTGAGATATGTTTAGCTTTTTTTTTAATCTACAGCCTTTTACCCTTTAAGTTTTTCACTCTCGCGTGGCTCGAGCGTAGTTCTAGGATAACTACGCCTAGGAAATACTTAGGCACGTATATTTAGGAATATGTGAATTTTTAGGCAACTGTGTGTGAACTGTGAATTGAGGGAAGATCGAAAAATTACGACGGAGATACAAATAAATTTAAGAGGAAGGATATTTTACAAACATTGGTATACAGTGAAGGATAAAATTATTGGGAGACCCTTTAAAAAAATTTCATCGAAATCAGTTTTCTGCCTATAACTCTAATAAACCTAAAGATTTTACATATTTCGATGACCGTCGCTTGTTTCTGCATGAACCGATTTCAATAAAATATTCAGGTATACAAATTACTAAAATCTACAAAAGGGGTTTTTAAATTTTTATCACAGGCTCGGATAAAAAAGTTGAAAAAGCGACCTTCACTATTTTCTTCGCTGCTCCGACCAATTGCAATTTTTTTCAAAACGCCGAAACAGGTCGCCTAGTTAATTCATCCTTCTAGCTTCTCAGAAAAACTCAAGTGGTTTGGAACAATTTTAAAAAAGTTACATATTCTGTTAAAGGGTGTCCCAATACTTTTGTCCAGCACTGTAGTGTTGGTAGGTAATGTATACTGATGAAGCATTTCATACTTCGTTGATTCAATTGCTGAATTTAATTGTCTCGTGGATACAACCCATCAGAAATATCAGCATTTCATTTTATACCTCAACACGCTCTAAAACTTTCAGCAGAATAATCCTTCCTGTTGAAATTGTAGGTACTTGACGACACGTATGAATCGATCAGCTAGCCGGATGGCTTCGCCTTATGGATATTTATGAAAGGTGCGAAGTTTCCCAGTGAGAACGTGTGATACACGTTTCTACTCTTTAAGAAACTATATAAGATGGTTGAAGCAGTTCAAAAATGTGTCTCAGCACATGTTGTCAATAAAAATATCTTTCAAAATTCCAGATTCTTACATTGCTTTCAACTTCTACGTACTTCTTATAACTGAAAACACAGTAGTTTACATATTTCTAATATTCTTACTTCAACGATCTTTCCCAACCATAAAATGTTTTTAAAAAAGTGGAAGAAATTCCACGACATGGAATTAACTGTTCACTTCTTTTTTATATGGCGCGCGTCCTTCGCGTAAGATTTTCGATCAAAGGTTCTATAATTTTCTGTAAATCTAAACCAGTCAATTTTGGATTCGTGTCAGATTTATATCGATCTGTTACGTGTCGCATAAATAACAAGCAATGCTCGTATCCACAGAAACCCGCTAATTTTAATAAGAAAGGAGTTTCATTGAATGGAAAGGAATTCCGTTGAAACGAAACGAGTGGCGATCAGTCACGTTATGAGTAATAGATGGATACGAAATCACATAAACGATATTACGTGGCGAGATTAACCCTTGATAATATTCTCGTATGTTTCACCATGCTTTTGACGACTGAATGGGAATTATGTATTTCTCCAACTGCTTTCGACCGTGATTTGAATACGAATATCATGGCCGAATGGTTGTATTGAATTCATATTCCAGAGTTCCCTGTTCATATTCGTGGCATTAATTGTTTATTCATCAGATTGATGACAGCGAACCGTAAGCGTACGAATTCTAACATGCCGTAGTTGTTTGAAATATTCTTTTTACTAAATAATGTATGAGTGAATAGTTTTTTAAGTATTTCTCTAGGGATTCCCATGATATCACTGTGCCTTCTGTTTCTATAAATAAATCTCATTTCATATTTAAAGTGACTTCACAACATTTCAATTCTTTATGACTATAAGTAACTCAAGAATTTTTAGCCTACTATTTTAGCATAATGGCTAGAAATCGAATTACACATCAACTTACCATTCGAGATAAAATATTATCTTCTCTCACATAGACTACACAATAAATATCACACTACTGTTAATGTGGCACGCTCTAAAAGACAAAAATTACCGTAGAAGTATGCAATACTCCTCTTATCTGTACAAAATTATATTAACGGTACCAAAATGTAGTTCACAACGCTGGAAATTAGAAAACAAAAATACCACAGATCCCCAATTTTCTTAGTACATATTCGAAGTTACATAGGACCACCAGTAATGCAATGATCACAAATTCCTCGATCATCTGCATTGTCGATCATGGAATTACACTTGCTAACAGTGCGTGCGAATTAGTATGACAAATTTACATATACAGATGTTCTATTATATCGGGGTGCGCTGGGCCATCAAACAGTAAGCGGCGTATCTACCAGACGCAGCGTGTTCGCGAACATTTAACGAGCCACTAACCAGTAGTTTGCAAGTGGTTTGCGTCGGGGAAAAAATAAAAGTTATTCGCGAATTACTTGGGTGCTGTTACGGTCACCCAGTTCGCCAGCATTCTTGAATGATTTATTATTATAGCGCTCCGTCGGTGTGGCGCGGTATTAATTCTCGATTCGACACTCTTGACACATTTCCCGCCATTTCATTGCGCGAATTGCCTGCTCTTTGACATCACTGTGCCTGTGCAATAAACGAGACGCGTTTCAAGATATTGCTATACCCGAGGAGCAACACTCCCGGTGTGTCTTACTTGATCATTCTTGCTAAGCATTGTGGGCATACCTCGGAAAAGGTCGCCAGGCAACACTTTAACTTCGGTGTGCAAATTCTTTCTTTTTAAAGAAATTTTAATTTTTTGTGGATCGTCCCTAAAGAGAATAGAGGATCTCGTCTCTCTGAACGAGAACACCCCCTTAAAACGACTTCTATTTGAATTTTTACTTTATGATATAGGGGTGTACCAGTTCAGAATCTTTAGAATTCTATTTCCAATGAGATTGTGATTCTACACCTCTCCTGGCCCACCACCGCAAAAAATGCACAGCGCCATCTACAATTCCCCCCACCACCACAAGAAATGACGCACACTGCCATCTACACGTCCCCCCACCATCAGATATTACGCGTGCAGCGTCATTGAGGATTCCTCGTCTCACTACACCCTTTCTCCTACAAACTCGATACCCCGCTACCCCGCCAGACCCTCCCCTGTGACCTCCCTCGCCATAGCCTAAAACTCTCATGGTATACCTACTATGGAGGCAAAATAAGCATCATAAGCAACTCACATCATCCTCGATAGCCAGCGCACTTTCCACCGAACCTAAACAACACCAGTCTCGACCAGGGATGGGAATACACCCCCTGTGCACACGAGCTTGTTGCTACAGAATCGCCCACCGAGCAGGCTACAAGGGGCCGTTACTTCGCGGGACACCCTGTACATCCTCGCCAGCTACAGGTAAAGGGTAAATAGACCTAATAACACGTAAGCATGTAATGGACGGCGTAGCAGCCGCGCGATCCATGCAACGGCCCAATTAATTTCGTTCGCCCTCGTGTTGAGCAATGCCGAAGGATTACATTACCTAGCTGCAAAGCAACAGCCAGTTACACCCCGGCATATCCTCCAAGATATTGCACGAGTTACACACACTCCGTTACATCGGTATATGGGGCAGCTCCTCATAAATGATCAGCTGGTAGCCAGTCGCGCGACTATGAATTGTTGCAGGCTCGCTGTCTAGGAGAAATACAATTCGCCAGGGCTTTACGAGCAGGTTTGGAGGGTTTACGAGCCGAATCGTATTCGAATCCTAGCACGGGTCCGAAGTAAACAGCGCTCGAGGTTTGCATGCCGAATTCGCCTCATGCCCACGTAGGTAATATTTTTCTTTCTAAATAGGACGGAAACGATTCGGTCGCATTATCTTGCTTCGAATATGAATTTTATCGGTCGTATCAATTTATTGTACCAAAGTTACTGGAGCGACACAGACTTTATTGTGCCCTCCGTTGGACTTGGAACTCGATTAGACGAGCTTCTAAGTTGATGATGTATAGAGCTACATCTGCGATTCGTGCGGACCTTGATTGGCTAAGGGGCCGAATTTGCATTTCAAGCTTCTGATGTCTCTTTTAGCTTGTTATCTTGGAAGTGGGTGCCTTCGGCGACGTCGATGTTTATTTATTTATTTATACGGGTAAACCCTTTGGTACAGAGAAAGTAAAGGAAACATGTAGAGGACTAATGAGCAAAATTAAATAAGCAAAAAAGAAATACAATGAATGTAACATACGTAGAAGTTAATGAGAATTGTTATCTGCCTTCCTCATCGACATGAGTGCTTAATTGAGTATATTGAATTGCAAATGAAATTAACTAAATGCACAATAGAATTTGATGTAGTCTACACAGTTTATCTACGCAATCACTCATGCCGAAAGTATTTAGTTAACCGTTTTAACTAAATTATGCTCTATTTACAAACAAAGAATTTAAATCCAGAAAGTTACAGTATTTAATAAAGCGAGACTACTAAAGACGATGCTGTTGCTCCTTAATGGTTTTATTTTCGAAACGCGAGGAGTTTCCATTGAATAATGTAATTTTAAAGGTAATTAGATTGCTCAGAATTGTATTAAACAGCTGCTGACGCTGCACGAACGTAATCTCCACCAAGTTTAGGAAAGCGTTACTGACACTTGTTGCCAGAACTGTCACCGTGACCCGGATATGCTTTAAATAAATATTGAAGACTGCACGTCTCATCTTGATTTTGTTTCGGAAATCAAAAGTCGAAGTTGTGACCGAAAGAATTCTACAAAAATTAAATAAAACTTAATCAATTCTGGCAGTAGTCAGCATAATCGAATATTGGAACTGACTCACTTATAACAAAAAAGAAATACTGCATAGAAGACACTATAATTCAGAAATTACATTATTAAGAATATTATTTTAAGGACAACATCAGATTCGACAAAATGAAACTTCGTACTTTCCAGCTTATAAGTTGATAATTTTCCTTAAGATGCATTAATTAAAGCAACCTATAATACAAACTTAACATGTATCACGCAAAAACGCAAATTAAAGGTTGAAACGTTGAAGGTACTTTTGAGATCACTCTCTTCGCCCTATAAAGATCACATGTTAGTACATGGCTAATATTGTATCAGCACGAATCAGAGATAAGTCCACAAGAAAAGAGCAGAACTTAATAAAAATGTACTTTGTTATACCAACTGGGCCTGCATCAAATTTTTTCCTTCTACTAGAACACTCATACCAAATTATTAGGTCACTGCAAAAATTCGTTTGCTTAATGTTAGGTGATGTTAGGTGCATGGAAATGACTTTCTTTACTACACGTACTTGTGCTGTTCCGAGAAAACTGGCAAAAGGTCACAGACACCCAAGGAAAATACTTTGATTAAAAAAACATGTAATATGTTTTTACTTCTAATAAAGACTTCGGTTCAATAAAGCGAACGAACTATTGCACCGATCTAGAAATATCTGAAAATTAACGGTTCTTTTGACCATAGCATATTCATTTTTGCGGGGGCCAATAGTCATCGAGTCGGCCAAACAGGCAGCTTTCCCTTCCGAGTTTTGTGCTGCACTGGAATCCAGGGTGAGCCGACCGCTATCGATCGAAGGGTGAAAGCATCGTAAGAGTACCCTAAATCCTTGTGGTTCCAGAACATACGTACACATAGACGAGCCTATGTATTCGCCTTTGTCCAACCCAGCTGTTCTACTCGAGGTGCTACATAGCTTTCGTCTTTGGCATCCTACCTGTATGTACATCCGCGTGATACACACTGGCGAGTTTGCATATTTCAACAATTTCCCTCAGGCTCACGGGAATCCGACGAATAACTGTCTCCGAGGAAAGTAGAAAAAAAAGTATCCGATTCGTCGACTTCTCACGGAGAAGGGAATGCGCAGTCGACGAGGGCGCGAGTAATTCTATTTTTAGAGCAGTGAATATTAAAAGAACCTGTAATATTAATCGAACTGGACTAAATATATGTAACAACTTAATCAGTGAAATTAATTTTAATTATAGCCCTCTCAGTTGTTTTAAACATTACTTTTATTATTTATTTAACAGTTGCATAATATTTGAAGAAAATATAGTCATAAAAGTAGTCACAGATCGTGTCATGTTCAGGTTCACGAATGTTTGGCTTAGGCTTAGATACCTACGAGTTAGGATCAGTTGGCCAACATCGATTCACAGAGTTTACCATAGCCCCGTCAATTTTAAAGATAGAGCAATGAAATTTAGAGGGCATATCGTCGATGATAGTGCACAACCGCGCATTTACAGAGAAATCAGGTGAAGTGACGGCACGTTTGGTGCGTGAAAGTGACTTTACACAGAAATTAAGCATTTTTATGACGAATCGATGTTAGTATTTATTACAAGGAGTGCTAAAACTGTCCCAAAAAAGTTAAATCAAAGAAAACCCCCTTAAAATGGCTGAAATACTAAGTTTTTTCTTCCTCCTGTAAAATCGGTAAAATGCAGAACCGCGGTATTTACAAACTGCTCATACGCGGTTTCGCACTATCATCGACGATATGAAGATAAGAATGAGGGATTTAATTATGCATTTTATGCAAAAACAGCCCGAGTGTCCCGAGGCCGTTCTTGCATCCAACAGAACAAATGCGCCACGGCTGCACACAACGTCCTCATCAAAGCTTCAATTCCCTCCACACAAAATCCCTCTCAAACATCCCAGCGTTCCGCCAAATATCCACCCAGGCTGGTATCCATGCAAACGATCCAAAAGTGAAAAACACGAGAAAGCTGGTCGGCATCGATCCCAGGACGGAGCCTTGTTCCCATCTATCCGTGATTCATCGCCTCAGCAACCGATGCAATAGCAGAACTTTATTATCTTCGAGGTCGCGTAAAGGCTGCGTGACTCGGGCTCCGTCCCGAAGCGTTTTAGTGGCCGAGTTTACAGGTCGGCAGATCTTGCAGGATATTTTCTGGCGGCCGCTAGAAAATCTGCCCCACGAAATAACGGTGCTGGCCTGCAATCAGCCACGTCATCGGACCACCTACCAGCCAGAAGCAAACGATCTTATCTGCCCCGGAGGCGAACGTACGCCAACCGTATCCTCGTTCGGGACGAGGCTTCGGCCACCGATTCCCCCGGGCCGGCTCTTGTTATCGGTAGCAGCGATGCCACGACGATATCGTTTGCTCGGCCGACACGGATACGCGACTACGTCGGCGATTGATTGATTTGTTAATAAAGGCGGCTCGCGTGGAATTCTGATCGAGAACGCGAGATAGCCCGGGGACCGGTGATTTCTAAATCCGTTGGGTCACGGACCATCGCCTTTACGTAATCCCGCCCTCGCGAACGAAAGGCTGATCCGCGGCGTGGTACCCTGAGCACGTTAGGGGTAGTTGCACTCCGCCAGGGGACTTTGTTAATTGATGGTTTAACAAACACTTCTTGGTGGGTTTTAAAGGAAGCGGGGGGTGGAATACTGTTAAGATTCGAAGATGCGTTTCTCAGAAGAATAGGTTCTCAACAAGAAAATTCTGATTTTAATGAAACTTCGTGGGAATGTAGAACATATTGGAGTGTGCGAGGAGCAATTTTATTTTCTGCGGAAAGTCACTCTGGAGGGGTGAAATCTTTATAATTTTGAATATAAGAATTGTTCAGTCTCTTATGCTTTGTCACACTACCGAAAGAAAAAGTAAAGTTGTATTAAAAGTTAAATTATATTTAAATTAAATTCTGATTATATTTAGTATCATACTACCGAAAGAAAAATGAAGTTATATTAAAAATTAAATTATATTACATTGCTCCTTACGTGCACGAATATGCTCTACATTCACACGAAGTTTCATTAATATCGGAATTTTCGGGTTGGGAACGTTCCCTTGTCACTTACTTCTTTCTTTGGTCGACTATGTGGATGTTATTTATACCCTTGTCTTACCAACACTACCCTTTCCCGTATCCAATCTATTCAGAATTCGTGTCTACGTTTTTCTTACTCTGCTAAGAAATATGACCACGCCTCGCCGCTATTACGGTAATCCATTTGTATCAAGAGGAAGCAAAGATGCGTCCTTCCATTTTAATTCAAAACTACATACTCGTGGTGCACACCAAGCAAGTATCGTGTTTTTTTTTGTCGTGGCTGTGCTTCACTACTTCTACGCTCTTCCTAAAAATTCCTGTGAACTTCCTACATTTCCTTCTTTCAAATCTGCCGTCAAAACTTATCTCCTGAATCACCCTTCCTTATTCCAATAGGATCTAGTCGCGAATCCCCCCTTGTATGATATTTCAGGTCGGGTTTGAAAGCAGCTATCGAAGCTGAACCTCGCCTTTTTACATTTTCTATCTCTCTTAATTTTACTTCCTATTTATACTCTGTATAACACGTATACTATGTGAGTGTAATAAAAA
Organism: Andrena cerasifolii; assembly: GCF_050908995.1. Classification (NCBI taxonomy): domain Eukaryota; kingdom Metazoa; phylum Arthropoda; class Insecta; order Hymenoptera; family Andrenidae; genus Andrena; species Andrena cerasifolii. The sequence continues at coordinate 19,951,733 of NC_135119.1, read as the reverse complement.
TGTAATAATAAGATGTTGGGAAGAACTTATATTCTTTTTTATGTAGTGTTTAATGTCACGTCAGGTGTTGAAAGTATTATAGTTATGAGAGGTATGGTGAGTTTCGAGTAGACTTTATGATTTAATTTTACAGTAATGTGTCGAGTTCAGTTTTTGTTTCGGAAAAATTAGTATATTCGTTGAGGTGGTTGTTCTTTAAATCTAGTGTTAAGGGGGTATACCTGTTTCAACCCTCGGAAAATGTGTACATTTTGTGGATTTTTATAGAAGTCAACGGCTTGATGAAGATTTCCCGTTTTTTATACTATCTTTACATAGTATTATGAACTACTTAAACAAAAAGTTTCAGTTAAAAAACTATTGTTTTTCGGAAGTTATGCATACATTTCCGAAAGTCTCTCGATTTTAGACGGCTAAACGATGGGCCTAAAAACTCGCGCTACGTTCAACCAATTCACTTCCAATTTTGCATGCAGGATCGTAATAAGATTCCACATCGTCCAAAGAGGGCTTTTTTTATTCCGATTCTCCGTTTATTATTTATAAAGAAAAAGGTGGCCTTTTCTCTTAGAAAAATGTAACTTTACCTTTGATCTCTCACCATTTCTTTATTTTTTAAAATTTTCAAAATCGGCCCCGTTGGACGGTAGCTATTGACATACTTTATAAGAAGATTTTATTGTTTTTGATTTCAGACACGACGTACAGCTGTTTTCAGGCCCACCGTTTAGCCGTCTAAAATCGAGAGACTTTCGGATATATATGCATAACTTCCGAAAAACAATATTTTTTTAACTGAAACTTTTTTTTCACGTAGTTCATAATACTGTGTAAAGATAGTAAAAAAACGGGAAATCTTCATCAAGCCGTTGACTTGTAAAAAAATCCACAAAATTTACACATTTTCCGAGGGTTCAAACAGGTATACCGCCTTAAGTGAAGAATCTGCCCAGACCAAAAGACATGTTTGGAAATAAAGTAGGAGGAAACTGAGAGGAACTGGACGCAGATCTGTAATATTACTCAAGTCGTCATTTTCACAAGACTGCTTCCAGAAGATCAGCTGTTTGATTAAAATCGCCATAAAAATCAGGATAAATAGCAAAAGGGTGGTGACACGAATAAAAAACGAGAAGCTACATTGTGTGTGATTTAGTGGAAATATGGAACTACAAACATAGTCAATCGTAAACTGAAAAATATTCAAATTTATAACACACCATGAACTCGAAAAGAAATCGGTGCATAAGGGACCACCTTTATCAAAATATTCTTATTAGAACATTCCATGGAAAACGCCAGTAAAGCAGTACTTACATATGTCGCCTGACTGCCAGCCATTCCCAGCAAAGTGGCAAAGTCATTTGCCAAATTGCACTTGGTCAGTTATAATGAAATTATTGATTATAACACAGGCTTCGGGGGGCTCGAACGGTTGTTTGGCGTTGAACCAGAGGAAATTCATTTAGAGACTAATAAGATTTATCGTTCCAGTGTCTGATCGTTACCCAAGCTACCCATTCCCTTTTGAAAAAATCATACACCATTCAAATTTTTAAAAAAATTGCTGCCCAAATATTTTACTTCGTACAGACACGCATACAGTTTCGTGCGCTGATTAATCTCACCGCAAACGTGGTTATCGAATAATTCCTTCTCTAAATACTGATCGACGACGATACCGTTCCATTTTGTAACGAATCAGATGACTAATGGGTTTTAAGTATACGGATCATGATTTCACATTTTTCTGATAATCCTACCTGGGCAAGAAATGTTGGGTAAAAAGGTTCACCTAGCCCTCCGTGACATTTCCAGTTCCGGGTCAATGAACACCTCGTTAAAGTGGCGTTTCTTTCCGCTATCTAATTTTATCGACGTCTCTCAATTTAGTGGCCAGCTGACAATAAATTTTTATAATAAGCTTCGGATATTGCAAATATGAAAACGATAATTAGGAGAGATAAGGAAATGTCAACTCAATAACTGGTGGGTAATAACTTCACTATAGTTTGGTGGATGATACAAGGAGTATTGAACAAATTACATGGAATAGGAATAGAGAATTACAAAGAAAAGTAATATAGAGAATATTTTTTTTTCGTCATTATTCAGTATCGCATCAACTACTATTATGGATTATTAGCGACCTAGGGTCTGGTTTACGATTTGTTGTACAGCTTAATATGTTTTAAATTTTGTCGTTTAAATTGTCCCTTAGAGTGGACCTTAAGTTGTATTTTTATCTGATGTAGGGAATATTAAACACAATAACTTGAAAGTATTTCAGAATCTAGAATTACGAAATTTTATTTTTGACTTTTTGGAAAGCATTTCGAGGAGTCAAACTTTCAGTTCTCAGAATTAAACCCTCAGAATTGACGTTTCACTTCTGATCGTGCGAGTAAATTTTTCTACGATTACCTGCACACTGCAGCAGAATTTCAGTGCTTTCTGTCACTCACGGGGGCGCAATGTGTTGGCTTGGTTTCGTTTTCGACTAAAAAGAAAAAGAGAAGAGTCACCATGAGACTCATGGCAGGCCACGTGTTACTTTTAAATAAGTAATGGGAGCAGACTGGAAAAGTGGGTTAATAAAAGGAACGGAAACGCTACGGTGGATCCACCGACCAAAAAGGGAAAACAAGGAACACGAGCAATCGATAATAGAAGTAGGTAGGCGAAATCCTGTTCGAATAAAACGCTACCAGAAACGATTCCACCGTTTAAAATAGTCCGTTGTCGCACAAGAAGCAACCACTTAACATCTTTTGCGACGTAGACGTCAATATGTAAATCGAAAAACAATTACGTTCCTTATTTTCTCGTTTCCATTTTCCCAGTAACATAATTTAATATGCATTGTAAGCTCGTTAAATGGGATGTTGTCGTATCCAACAATTTTGCAATGTTTATTAAAAGGAATATGTACATGATACTAAATGATGAAACAGAGATCGCGTTAATGATTTTACTAGAAACTGGCGAAATGTCTGTGACTGAAAAGAAGGTGCATCGGATGAGGCTATGTACATGATAGACACAATATGCACGTCGGAATAAAAACTCATGAGGCTAAAAAATACAGAATATCATTTGATGACACCAAAGTGAAATCAAAGTATCTAAGGCAAAGAGATACTTCCCCCCTAAAATAAGAAACAACGAAGTACCTACTCTATTAACATCAACAGGAACCCAGACTCTCACTTAAACACCATCTGGCACACCCACTTTTCTTTAATTAATGAATTGAGCATTCAGACGCCTGTATATAGTGACTAATAATTCCCTACATGAGCGGAGGTACCTGAAATAGATAATCACAAAGCACGCATCATTGCGCCATGAGATCCCTCACAAAGCAGCTCCAAAACTGACAGAACGTAGGAATCCATTTCCAAAACTATCCAAATTACATCCACTAATATAAAAAACCATCAGCTAACCGTTTTTATCTTCCCAACGCCTGTTCGTCGCCCGAGCTGCCTGTTCCCTTTTAAAAAAATTCCTGTACCTTTCAGCGAGTTAAAATTTGCTGTCCAAATATTTTAATTAATACAGCCATATTTTTAACAGACGTAAATGTGTCACAAACTGTCTTACCACCCTCTTCATCTCACATGACCTCTGATCAAACCATTCCTATCAAATATTGTATATCAAACTGCTTCATACTGTCAAGCAAGCTTCACCCTACTTCATCACTCCACTCCTGATTCTACTTTCCATACCGAGCTGTATTAAACGGAAACGAAGAGTGGTCACGGTGTACTTTCGATCCTGAAATAAGCCAAATTGACGAGGAAACGATTACTGACGCGGAATAATGTTTACGCTAGATTGGCCAGATCGCGAAATCCGGCAGCTAGAGTGCCCTGACGAATTTCCGGCTAGACGATGCAATCACGTCGACGCGAAATCGGATTAGTCAGTGGGCCCCATACGGAAATACTCCGAATCGAACGGTAATGTCGAATTATCTAGAGATGTGCCGGCCACGTGCCGAATTCGCGCTAAGGCCACAATCGCTCCTTAATCCGTTAAGCGATAATTTCGTTTATTTTCGGTCACACGTTTTCCGCAGCTCGCGACATAAGCGGCTGAGGGACGTATCTGAATGATGAAGAATGGAGATTGAAGCGGAACAGTGTGGAATGCAGAGTGCGGCGAAGGGAAACGAGATCGTCGCTTTAAGATTCATAACTTTCTTCAGCTCAGAATTCGGCAAGACTTCCACAATTTCGTAATAGTTCACAGTAAGCTTTCGTTGAGTCGCTCGGTTGCGGTGTCTGAGCGGTCCTGAGTGTCTGGTCTACGCGAAAGTTCTGCCGTTTTGCGACTCTTAATTGAAAATAAAAATAGAAATTATTATGCAAAGAGAATAGTTGTGCTACCTGAGAAATGGCAAAACATGTACATTATTTCTTTTTAATTGTGCCACATTTTTGTACTATATACGAAACTCTAACAATAGATGTTCGGCAAGTCGAAAATTCAAAGGGATTTGACACCCTCGAAGTAATTATTGTGAGTTTTCAAAAGCAGGAAACTGATGGTGCCCGGAGTATCCTCATCGCCTTGCGACAAAATAGGAAGACAAGCGGGGGGGTGTCCGAGTTGCGGAATGAAATCACGAACCCACCTTCGTTCCTGTTGAGCTGTACACGCGATACGAGCCCAGCACTGTGCAGATAGGAAAAGGCTCGTGGCGTTAATGAACAGAAGAAAATTGAATTCGGCGGGGACGAGTGAAACGAAATACCCCAGAGGATCGGGGGCGCCGCTGCGTCGAAATGAAATAACAACGGCTGGGATATCGTGTTACGTCATCGTACGTGCCAGGTGAAAGTTTTTCCGCCGAGAAACGGTGGCGAAAGTCTACTGGGAGTCTCCAGGATTAAGAGCACTACCATGTTGTTCTCTGTGCGAAAGCCACAATTTATCGGCCGGCGGCAAAGCGTTCCTGTGTCTAAGGATACCGTGACAAGATATATGCGACTCGACACCACACTTATTGCCTCTTGGTTCCCCTGCCTCCTTTATATCGGCCACGTAGCCAAGGGGTGCGTTGCCAACGGAGATGTAATAAACGGTTGCTTAGAGGAATGAAATTTTAATAAAAGATGCGCCGAGTGGGTGTCTGAAACGAATATATTGGGGCACGGCAGTGGAGGGGTGGGTTATTAAAAGATGTTGGTAGAAGAATTGGGCACAGTTAGCAAAATGGGAGAATATTGGTACCGATTCTAGTGATAGAGGCGGTAATGTTTATCTATACTATTATATAAAGAGAGAGTCGATTTTTATGTTCGCGCAAAACTCAAGACCTATTGAACTGATCTTCCTCAAATTTTAACGCGTTATTCCAGGATACTCTAGGACACGGTATGTGTTCCGCTGGAGGGAGAATAAATCCCCCAAATTTGGAGAGAATGTTATCTTTTTCGAAATATTACGAAGAAATTCAGCTTTTTTTCAAAATACTTAATTTCGTTAAAAGATATTACTTCTAATAAACATTAATCAATCACGCTAATATCTCGGGCGAAGCCGAGACGGGGGACGCTAGTAATTTATAATTCTGAGGGCCAGAATGAAATGTACCTGTTTAGGTATTAACAGTGAGTGGCGGAAGTGAAATTCTGCTTGCTTGATATGCGCAATTAAATTACTGTTGTTCCTTGCTGATATGTCTGTGCATTGGAGTGGTTTATATTAATATTATTTCGATTCGAATAATAATGTGTGACGGATGTTCCAAGTTTCACTAAAATTTCGTGTGTCACACTCTCCACCGCTGAATCGGTTAATCGCTAATCATAATTTAACAGCTACGAATGTCACGTGGTTTAATTACCTGACGGTTGTGGAAAGGGCGCCCACACGAGTGATTGATGACACGTGATTTCGATAATGCACGCTGCTTTTAGTCTGCGTATGCCATGAGCAATGCATTTGTGACGTGTGACTTGCTGGGCGAAACTGGTTGGATTGCGTAAGGACGATTTATAGGTAAAAATGCAAAACTGATTTTCTATTTATAAAGATCTCTAGTTGATACAGATGGTCCTGGATTGTAGGGTTTGGGCACATCACGTTTCACATAGGTGTTTCTAAACCTCTAGATCGTTGCAGTTCTGTTGAAAAATTCTACCGAAAAATTAATCTTCACCTCGAAATTTAAGATCCAATTTCGTTTACTTTAACGTGTTCTACTGAATGAGGGGGATGAAATATGTCGAAGGAACAATTTCTGTCGTTCATTGTTTGAAACATTCTTCGTAACATAGTTTGTATGACACTATTTCCAATTTTAGTGAGTCAAACACGTTACGATAAAAAAATGAACCCTGAATTTCGAGGTCAAGGTGAATTTTGCGGTATATATTTTTGCCAGCCCTCCTCCGATCCAGAGGTGCAGAATCGCCTGTGTGAACCATGACATATAATCTTTTTACAGCCTGTGCAATTGATCATAAACATGAAGAACTAGATGTAGGTAACTCCGAAACTTTAGAACTTGGTATACGGTACCATAGACCTATGGATCGCAGTTTAGATGTCCATGAAACTCGATGGAGTCGCAGTTCTCACTGTGGAACTCGATAGGGTTGATGACGATGTGGTCTGGTGCAAGTACTAAAGATTTTGCAGGGGGTAGTTCTAAAAAATATCTATTTTTCTATCTTTAGCATGAACCCTAGAGTCCGATAAGCTCTGGAGGCCTGAAACATTTTTAGAGACGTAAAGTTCCTCGAGAACCCAGGTGTTCTAGAAGTTCCATAGGTCCCAGAACTCTCAGAAATCACAGGGCATTTACAGGTCCCTTGCGTTCCATTGCTCCTAAATGCTCTAAATATCAGAAAAGTCCTACGACCCACAGATACCCTGAAGCTTTCTATTTTACAACTTTAAAAACTGCTACCTCCTCTACCAAAATATACAACCAACCGCATTTACCACATTCCTCCATAACCCTGCTGAATGAAAAATCGCGAAGTCTCTACCAACCGTACAAGCTGGTTTGTTACCCTCTGAAATAGTGATCCCATTCGCGTAACTTATTCGATTCGATTGAATGTCCCCGACGTAAATTACACCGCCATATTGGTCCAGCATTTTACTGTCACTGCAACCATAAACGTAACGAATGCACTGCCGGCAATACTGTGATAATTCGCAGGAGAAAAACCGATGCTAGCTCGTTCTCGTCCAGACATCCCGGGGCGCGCACGTAATTTGCATGCCATTTGTAAACCGTAGCCGCAATAAATATCCTATCGTGCACGCCGGCAATCAGACACGCCGACGATGTGCAAATGAAGAGGGAGAACAACGCCGCTGAGGTATCACACCGTTATGTCTCGTGGCTTCATATTTTCTCATTAATTACGCCCGGGCCTGGAGAATCGATTAGGCGCGAGGGTTGCAGTTTCTGCAGTTTGCTCCGAGTTGCCAAGCGGATTCATTGCTCTCTATCGGTGAGGAACCATCGCTCGCTTCCTCAATGGAATCCCTCCCTTCTGGAATTATTGTGGGTTTCACCTGAAGATGCAGAAAATTTAAAAATATTTTTAGATTCTGCCATTTATGTCAGGAATTCACCTCGGACTTCGAGACCCATTTTCTTTATTTTAACTTGCTCTACTCTCTGGGAAGATACAAAGTGTGGAAGGAACCATTTTGTTGTTCGTTGTTCGAAACATTTTTTGGAACATAGGAAACACATTACAATAAAGGTCAATTTTCAAGGTCAACTTTGCGGTATATTTTTTTACCAGGTGTAGAATCAGCTGTGTGAACCATGACATATGATTTTTTACACCCTGTACATGTTTAGGCATCGATTCCAAACTTTGCATACCTACAGTTTGTTTTATGGGTGACTATTGGGTATGTAAGTCTCACATCAGTTATTTGATTTGTTGTTAGTAAAGGTAGTTCTGAAGTTTCGGGAAATGGAGAGAAGTGAAATTGAATGGTTCTTTGTGCGATGACTTTGAATTTGCTACACTTGGTGGATGTTCTCGCTTCATACAGGAGGTTCCGGTGTGCTCATGTTCCTGGCTGATAGTTCAGCCTGGAGGTCGCTCCACATAGACTCGCCACATTTTCTGCAAGATTAACTTCGAACCGCTATCACTATTCATGGGTAAACCATTTTAATCCCAACCCAGTGCAAGATTTTATCCAGCACATTCTATACCCTTATCTTGTATCGTGGACTAATTACATTACAATCCCACATGCAGCGCGAGAATAGAATCCATTTCCCATAGACGATGATTATTCCAATTCCTTTAATAATCAGGAATTACTAACAAAACTAGAGCTGTAATAATTCGAATAATTTCGAATACGAATAATATCTTCGAATAATAAATTTAGGGGGAAGAAATACAAATATTATAGTTCGTTAAAATCGTTTATGGGGTTTTAACGTCCTACAAAAAAATCTGCAAAAAATCTAATTTCACTTTAACGTAAAATTCCTATTCGGTGCAGTTAGAAATTCGAACATCCGAATATTCGAATACGCCTAATAATTCGAATATCCGAATATTTGAATTTCAAATTTGAATTCTCTGGTATTCGAATATTGGAATACTTAGATTATTCGAATACTCGTTGCAGCCCCGAACGAAATCACAAAGAACTTAATAAGAACACAGATAGAAAGTCTCATCTAAACTTTCATCGAATTAAAAAACCGTATCCCCTTGTCGGTATGTACATCTACCCTTTAACGCTCGCCATATCTAACCCTTGCTGTAGAAACAACGGAACCTACACCTGCAGGCTAACACCTCAGGAAACGCCGCCGTGAAAGTGGAAAGCCTTGAAAGTAGCGGAAGTCGTATTAGCATGCGTATCGCGTAATTGCGTAAAGCATTAAATTGAGACGAAACGAGGGAGATCCATGGCGAGATAATTAGAGCAGCCACCTCCGTGAACAGTGGTAGTTGCCTTCATGAAATTCGCCCTTGCGAGCAGGCCAGGCCCTCTTCGACGGGGGTGTACGCGCTCACGCGAGAAATATCTCGGTTCCAATTAGCACACCTTCAGCTATCGAGCCAAGGACGTTACAGTAGGACGAGGGTGGCCGCGCGGGAATCGCCCTGGGCGCATATAATTAATAGGGGCTTATCAAAGGACGACGACAAGCATTCCAAGGCGTCCACGATCTTTCCCATTTCGAGCACATCACCGGTACCACCCCCTCGATACGCTTAGCGGAACATCGACGCTCGATAGCATCGGACACGCGAGATGCACGCGACACCTAGATCCTGCGTAATTACGTGTTGAACGGAACCTTGAATCTCAATGGCCGCGGCACGCGACACCGCGCGTTCAGCTTTTCACGCGGATTTATGGGACTTTCGATGCCACATGGTAATTCGCGGCGTTTGCTCGGGGTCTTTTTAGAAGTATAGTGACGGCGAGGAGCATCCATGCACCTTTCAGATGTAGCCAATACATAGTATCTTGCAATCTGACACGTATTTTATTCAAAGTAGGTAGGTACTTTAATATAGCTATTTCTACTAAGGCCATGACATGATTTACACTTCGTTGTTGCTCTCCAATCCGTTTGAATGGTTCATACACGTCTTTGAAGTTTGTTAAAAGCAAAATAAGTAAATACAGGGTTATCCACTTAACCCAGAACGCGCGCGCGAGAACAGATGAATTGAGCCAGTCCCTGTCCTAAAGAAGATATCGGATTTTGGATGTACCAGCACCTTGCTCAGAGTTTCTGCGTCGTTCTCCCCTGCGCCTGATGATGAATGTCGAGGCGATTGGCGGGAAAAGGCCACGCAAGGCATCTGTTGTCGCGGCGTGCATTCTCAGTTAAGTGGATAAACCTGTATAACAAAATAATATAATAAAGTCACTCGAGAAACTTGTATCCATGTTCCAATGTAATCAGTTTGCTGGAAACGAACCAGTGTCCAGTGACTTCCGAACGGGGATGTAATTACTGTAATGTACCATCGATCGCTCTACCTTAAAATGTACAACAGTTGATTGATCTTTATAAATTATTCCGCAAGCTGTGCAGATCTTCCAATCTTTGTTAGTAGCATGAGCTGAGTGGCTTTTTGGGTAAATGATTGTGTCAGAAGCTCAACGAAGAAGCCTTTTCTTCCTGGAAACTCTGGCACTTGATCACGTCCCAGTACTCCAGTCACAACTGTGGCATGTGCTGGGTTTATAATCTGATCTTTTACTTGTTCCCCAGGCTCAGCCTTTGCGTGCTTCTCCATCTTGACCCTGTCAAGTGTGTTTTATTTATGCGCCAGGAAATTTCCACCCGTAGTTACGACGTAAAGATTTCCCCTGCTCCTTAGCGGCGACCGACGTGTCGTAAACCCACGAGGACCCTTAAATTTTCAAACAGAAAATATCGCGGGCTGGTTTATCGAATCAAGGGCGTGGGCAGTCTCCCTGCATTGCGTATCTTCATGCTCCACGCGGCAGGTTTGTGCAGACCGTTTGCAAAATTCAGGGAATGTCCCCAGGCCCGGCACTGTCACCTCTACTTTCCACAAGCTTCTGAAAAAAAAATCTCAAGGGAAAGAATCCTAAGGGAAACTGAACACGAATTTAAGAGATTGGATGCTTCTGAAACTGAGCAACAAAAGTCTGTGTATTGTTAGAAATCAATTGTATCGTAAATTATAAACTGCCCGATTCTAAATTAACTTTTTCATTTCAAGTTTCCTTAACTGATTTAATTTGGAGAATTATTTAAATTGTAATTGTAACTGGAGCAATGAACATTCGAATCGAAGAATTTATGAAGATTTTCTTTGTGAAAAGTTGGAATGTTTGCAAAAGAGACGTCCTACGCAGCAAGCAAGAAGATGAAGCAAAGCGGAGTTGTATTCGGAAAACGTCTTCATCCTCTGGTACAAACAATGCCAGTATGCCGTCTGCTTTTTGCAGAAACCGAGTATTTTGCCAAGAACGCGAACAAAAGGCTATATTGCAGATCACTATAATGATACTTTTATTCATGCTCGCTTCATCCATTCTCAAAGATGAATCTCCAACGAGCTTCTCGATGGCGATATGACGCAGCAGAAACTATTGCCATGTTTCGAATAGAATAGCAAATTTGGGAATAAAATGATGTTCAAATTTTGTTATTAAAAATACGTCGCATTTCCCCTCCACTTAGCACCAAAATTTTCCAAATTTAGTGACACCTTAACCTAAACTTTACGAAGAATTCTTCCCTCGCTTTATTTCTTCCTTTCATATCATCTAGTAACCACCCCTTCGTGACATTATGAAGTTGCGCAAAGTTGCAATACTCGTACTTCTTTTGAAACTTCCGCTTCTCCGCCCGGGGCGACCCGAGTACGCGGGTTTCTCCTCTGAAGCAAATAAATCCAAACTGGCAAAATTTATCATCACTCCTCCGCGGGGGCGTTTCTCAAAGCGCACGCTCGATGGAACATGAATGAAACCAGCAACACTGGGGGCGCGAACTCGTGATGATTCTGCCCAGTCGAAGTAAAGGCTGTGACACTGTTTTATAACTCGGCAGGCAACACTTCCAAACACGCTTCGCGCCCAAATTGCGACAAAAGCTCCGGAATAGCGATAGCAAATACTACCCGACTTTTGGTAAACCATTAGTCTGTTTTATTAACTTCATCTTGCGCTACGGCACACACCCTTCGTTATTTTCTTCGCTTTCAGCCATTTCGATGAAAAGCCTCAGTTCGATGGTTCTAAACGAACGTGTTGTGCGGGCCGTAAAAAAGCTTGGCACCAGTTAGCGGATAGATCATCGAATGCGCGCGCTGGAATCGCCAGGCACGATGAATCATAGCTTTATTGTCCGAGGAGCTACTGGGCTAGCCTTGTTGATTTCGTTGCGTCATTTTCCTCTCGCCACGGCTGAGACGATCGATCAACGGGAGCATTAAATTCGAATGAATACGCGAACCCCTGTAAAGGTTTCAATAGGCGCGCGCCGAAAAAAGGGAACCAATTTCGTAGGCATTTTTACGAACGGCGATTCATTTTCTGAAAATTCTTTCTCGTCCAGTCGCATGAATCACTGTGACTGTACGAGGGGGCCACTTTTTTTTATCAGAATTCATAGGGGCATGGTTGCTTGGGTAGGAGAAATTTAGGGTAATAGAGTAATTGCTGTTTTTTTTTCAATGGTTCTATATTTCGAGTGAAAGAATGTAAATACCGTGAAGGAGGAAATGAGTTTATTGAATATTTACGGCTCCCATTTTTTTGTCTATTTAGCTTCGGAATTTAGTCGTTTCTTATGCAATTGATTAGTTCAGCTTTCCATTTAAACGGAGATTAATCTTATTTTTAGCGTTGATATACAAGCTCAGGTGTTTTCTTTATCACTTTAGTAGGCGTGTGTATAAGTGATACACAATGTTTATTGAATGTATCTTGGACTATTTCGGTGGACGTAAACTACCGCCGTGCCGTCGGCTTTTAAGACAAATTGTCCATCGAAGCACGATCGTCCATTATTGTCAACGATTGACTTATTGCCATCGTGCTCAATCTTCATGTTTCATGTAAAGTACGTGCATCTGTAGTCTGTACCGATTGACTTTTGAAATGTGCTGGTCTTCCACGCTATACGTCCACGGAAGAAATTATTACGCCATCATTTATAGTTTCGTCCTTCATTTTTCTGAAGCAAGGTTTCTTGAAATATAAATTTGCAAGCTAGGCGCACGAGCCACTGAAAAATTCCTTTGACTGTTACGAGCAATTTCTAAATTCTCGTTTTCAATTAACGTATATTAACATTTACGTTAACTTGCATTAGTCAAACTGTGATATGCTGATTCAATTGAAAGTCGCATTAAATAACTTGAAGCATATTTAAATCTATTTAATCGTGTTAATAATTCCAATTAAGTAATTCTAAATGAATCCACTTTGGTACAGGAAAGAGTAAATGAAATACCGAACGGGTCTCGGTAGAATATTGAAAAGGCTGCGCACTGCATGGTATGCAATAGAGCGGAAACCTTGCCGCTTTATTTATTATACGAATGTACACAGGTTCCGCAGAATCTGTGCCGCGCGGTACGTGGATCTTTTGTGTCTGACCAAATTCCGACTTGCTCTACTTCGTGGCATAAGTAGTACAAATCGTCCGGCTGCTTAAAACCACCATCGCTTCTAATACTCGAGCACGTGAGCGTGGCAGAATTATTCGCCGTGCATAATCTTGTAACATTGTTGAAACGCAATATCGGGCAAGTAACAATGAGTACACTTGCATGCATATCAAATGCAGTGGAATGCATTATGTATAATATTAGTTGCTGCGGGGGCGAAAGAGAAATCCAGCTTTTATCATGTTTACGCTTGCTTTCAGCAATCTACATTAACGTGATATTTGCAGAACGGTGTATTTTCTCTTGCAAAACTGATTCATAAGTTATTTCCAACGAACACTTTGAATTTCATTCGACACTACTTATATAACTCACTAATGGCCAAATTTTCTCTGCGCTACTGACACCTGTCGATAAGACTTGGGAATGAATTTTAGTAGAAATAACAGGGATTTATTAATATTCATTGAACAGAAACAGAATCTGTAGAAATATGCAGTATATCTTATTTCAAGGTATTGAACGTCAAAATTAATTTTCGATATAAAAATTCTTTGATTTCAAATGACAATTGTTCTACTTTTTTTTTGTGACGCCATTACTTATGGGACTTCCAATACCATGTACATTTATTAATCTGGAGCCATATGTTCCCACTATCTCTATTTTATTACAATCAAGGCTCACATAGTAAATTAAACGAAGTACACTTATATCCCATATTTGAAAATCGATTAAACTTAACACTCATCATCAATTTTCACGAGCCCCTACTCAAGAGGCTCAGAAATCAGTATTTTTTAATTTCCTCGTGTACTTTCCGAGATAATTTTATATAGAACTAAAAAAAAACCGACAATTTTTGAGTTCTAGGTAAAAAATTGAAGGAGAAATTTTTCCGGCCGCGAAACACTGCTTTTTTTTCAGAAGAAGCTTCTTTTGTTGAGCTGTGGCGCCGCCATTTTGTATTAAAAAATTTTTAAAAAATTGCGATCATACTTCAAGATATATACAATAAAGCCCTCCAAACAGATTTTGTATTCCATTCACTATACTCGCATAAAGAAATTCTCAAGATCAGGCGGCCTTTCCGGGCTCTACAGTGTCATTACCCGTTAACCAAAAGCACGCTTAATTTATCTTCTTCCGACATCTCACTTACACCTTCCCGTCCTTGTGACTTAGAGATGTTTCACAATTCGTCATTCAACATAGCAGACCTGTTTTTCCAACTCGACGCGCATTCAAACGGTGTCGAAAAGATCGTAGATCACCTCCAGAAACATCGTAGATCACCGACGAGAATTAAACTCGGCGAGAGGCGTTGGGCAAAAAAAAAAAAGAAATAGGTAAAAGGGAAAAAAGATAAGGACTCTCCAGCATCGAGGTATCCAGGCTGACCATTACGCTAACGTATTTGGTGAAGTTAACCGAGGCGTGGAAAATGGGGGAGCTTGGAGCAACCTTTTGCCCCATACGTGGAGACGTTTGGCATCTGACCAAGCGTACGACTGTCAACGGGCGTGCCAACGGGACGTATCTAAATTATAGTTACGTCACAACGAACGCGGGGAACCCAGCCTCGCCAGAGCCAAGAGATTACAGTGGCCAGCCAGCGGCACGTATCAGACGCGAAAACATGAACTTAAGCGCGAGACTTCGGGTAAAGGTGAATGCGATTCTGCGCTACCGGGGCGACAATTTAGGGATGCACGCTCTCCTTCGTCACAAATCTGCTGGCTAAGTCTACAGAAGCCTAAATCCCCACTGTTTTGCATAGCAATTTCTTATTTGCCCGCCTGGTACAGGGAGGGTAAGAAACTGTAAATAAAAGTGTTTTGCTCAAAAGGAGTGTTTATGAAAAGCCTTGAATTCTTCTTTGAACTTCAACGTGTGAGGGGCTTCCGGTTTTCCAGGGAAAAGGACTTTTAATCCTTTGTTTAAAGTGTAAGCAGTGATGTAGATTGAGAATATTAAACGGAATTGTTGACTTTGTAACGAAGGTTTCGTTAATCTCGGTAATTCTTACTCGTAATAATCTTCAAAATTGTGTGTATGTGTTTTAATATGAAATATGGTGTGGATGGAGAGTATAATAAAGTTTGGAGGAAAAACGAGGAAAATTGGGAGCAAGGGTAACCGGATTGCCTATGGCCAGACTTTATAAGTCCGTCCTTCATGACAAATCCCTCATAACTAAATAAAGGTTCCTTCCAAGAAGGCTTATTTTAGAATTGTCCCGCGATATATATCAAACTCACAGCTTGACGTAATTAGAAGACTAATGCACCATTTGCATCAAGATTTTTAATAACGCTAGTTAAAGAACGTGACTGAAGTCTGATAAAATTAATAGATTCACATAATTCATTGTAACTTTGGAGAAGTAATTGAATACTTGGCCAGCATCTATTAAAAAAGCCAAGGGCTATTACAGATGTCCTGTAATAAGTGTTGGTGAACTATTCGCTAAATCAAGAGTATAATAATCTTCAAAGTGTAGACGAAGTTTCAGGAAATGCGTAAAGATCAGGGAAGTGAAAACAAAGAAAGGCAGGAAGACTATGGTTTGAAAAGATTTACGATGAAAGAGGTCGGGTGGCCGAGTAACCACGGTCCAAGTATTTTGCCCGTTTGGGGGCCGTTATAATTAATCCCCAAACGGCGAACAGTCCGCAGCAAAAAATGAATTTTCGCAAGAATGTTTGGTGCTGATTCTTACCAACAGCGCGGAAGAATAAATGAGACCCTGGAGGACCGCTATCGCGGGAATGGTGATTTCTCATCCGGAACTTTAAGTTACAATTCAGAATTGCGCTGCCCCCCTGCGAACGAGGGTCAACGTAGATGTAATGAAAACGGGTAGCACATGCACCGATTTTTCTTTTATAAAAAACCGTTTTCATGCTTGCTTTTATAACAGTCTTCTGTTTTGCAGTAGTCTATGCCACTATTGGGCTTCTATTGTAATTTTTGAAAAGTTACTTGAGTATCCTTTTCAATCAAATTGATACCTCTGCTGCTTTAGAATTGTCGTTTTTATCTAAAGAAGTTATGCCGCAGTTCTGTTTGAATAGGAAAAGTGTAAAAATATACATTTTTGACAGCTGTTAACGTTTTTTTACTCTACTTCAACTCTGATCAGAGTATTCAATAACATATGGGGTGAAGTAAGTGATACAATATTTTTCATGAAAAATGTTAAAGGTTATTAAAAAAAAGATTAATAAAAACACTTTTTATACCATCGTTATTTTTTCCTAAAATTTAGTTATTTAATCTCATATGCCCTGACGTGTCTGATCATAGTCTGACTTATTCCACTTGTAAGTGTAAGCGCATAACCATCTTTCTCCTGAGGAATGATTTTCTAGAATTTTTCTATTATCATTAATAAACACTGAGCTGAAGAACTGTTTCCTTCTCAGATAGAAAAGTTTCTTAGTACTACTTCTAGTAAAAAAAGTTACACAACTAACATTTAGGAAACTTAATCTCTCTACTTAATTTAGAAGTTATTGCAACAAACTATGCCTTTGAAGGTCCTAATATATTTTTAGACTTTCAAGAGATGCAATCGACGATCGAAGTTACACGTAAATGTAGACAGGTTAGGGTCACCGTAAAACGAGGGAGCAGCCTTGAGAATGTGCCCCTTTAAACAGCGATTTATCTACAAATTGCTGGGTGCACTTTGCGTCGGAAATACTTCGAACATGTCCGGCGCGTTGTTATTCATGAAAATTAATTCTCACGACGGTTTCCCGGGGCGCCATTTCAATGGGAATGCACGTGATGACTCGTGCACGATACAGTCTATTAAGGGCTGTTATAATAATTAGCTTCAAACCTAGCAGGAGTTCAGTTACGATTCGTAATGTAGTTCGCACCGCTTTGAACGCGAATTATGTCATATTCTACTTCTGAACATTTCCCACAATTTCTTTCACAGTAATCTTGCATTGTAGTCCCAGATTGTGTGAACTTTAATGATTTAATACTCGTTTGTTTGAATTTCCTACGAATCATTTATACGTTTTAGTATAGAAGAGTTTCAGAAATAAAATGGCATTTATCTAATTTCTGGATGATTCCACAGTACTGATAATGCAAAAATAAATAATTCGTACAGTGAAATTATTTTACTTGTTCGTGGATACCTTTTTAATGAATTCACACAAACCAAGGAGTCGAAAATGGGGATGACACTAAAAAGAATAATATTTCTTATAGAAATTGAAGTTAACTGTGTTCCTTTTCGGGGAAAATACGTATCCATTTCGTGCTGCATTGCAGCTTGAAGAATTTGGGGGGATTCTTTCGTTTGATTATTAAAATTCTTATCGTATTCATTGTCTACCCGATCCTCGAATGAAAAGGATTATCGGGGCTTTTGAGCGGCGTTCCAGGAGTTCGATTCTCGCCTCATAAGCTCGCGTCGACATTCGCGGGCATGAACTTCGGCGCTGTGATCGAAAGGAAATGAAATAAAGGAGGCAAAGCGTCCGGAACAATTGGCAGTTTTGCGAAAGCAAAGAGGAGAAGAGGGCGAGGAATAGGAAAAGGTGAAATGGATGTGTTCTCTATGGCAGAAACGAGAGGATCCGAGGGATCTCATTTTGCTACCCCTTCGTGTCATTCACTCTGGCGAAAAGAATTCGTTCCTTCTACGTTTATTGAGGTTATTGAGAAGCTTCCGAAGTTTTCGGGGATACCTTTTCGTAACTTGATTAATCGAGGACTGAATGTTATTGAAAATATAAAAATATTTCTATCCACACGTGCTTTGCTAATCGCTTTTGCTTTTGGAATCAACAATTGAATAAAGGGCCAATTAGTAATGGATTATATAGTGAATGTAAAATATGAGGAGTGAATATGGAATTTGATGGAACGATGTAAATAAATAACGCCACCATATTTGACGATTGCAACAAATAAAAATATCAGTGTGAAATATTATTTCCAGATACAAAACGCTCTAGTAGCTCTGTAAATAACAGATTCTCGTGTTATAATTTCGTAAATGATAAATTATAAGGGATTTAAAATTTCTAGTGACACATTTCTAACAAGAAATTATGTGTACTATAATTCGTAAAGTAAATTTTAAACAGTATACCGACGCTACTTCTCTATTAAAACCACACAACGCCATACACTTTGTCTACAGTCAATTCTGCGGGAATTAAAATAGAATTTCACTTCCAAATATACTGATTAAAACTGACCTCGGTCCTCTCTACGAAACTCGTAATTGCAATCGTAACGATATCGCCCTTTAATGGTTATCGTTCCGTCCAAACAAGCAACGTCAACAACAAATGCACTTGTTACTGAAAAATGAAACTGCTGTCGCAATTAAGCCTTCGAAGAAACGTTCGTTAGCAGCAACAAACGTTTCGGTGGAACGAACGTCGCGACTAATACTATTGGCGTGGCTTTGCAATAACACAATCGCTCATCCTCTTCTGTCGCTCTTGTCCATCCGCGACGAATGTGGCCTTATTTCGCGGTTCGAATGAAATGCCTGTCCAATTAGTGACACATGTACGTGGAAATCTTTTAAAAAAATTTCAAACATTATCTTGAAATACTCCCAACTCGACACAACACTAATTTAACTTTTATATTCCTCTCACTGTATTACTTCACGCTTGACAATTAAACAGAACTGACTGCAGCATGCATGCAAAATACGTAGAAATATACTTCAGCCGGTCAGTGTTAGCTGAATAAGGAATATCGTTTCTTTAAAAGTACGCATCAGAGGGTAAACGCCCTCTTTTACTCTCCAGTCATCCGCAAAACTTTCTATTCTTTCAGTACCAACTTCACCTATCCCAAGTGACTACATCTGAAATATCGATCAAGACAAAATTATTAACCTACTTATTTAGGAACTACAAAAAAAATTTGCTTACAAACTCCACCAAAACGCTTCTGAAACCCATTGGCGATGGTATTAGCAAACCCACACATGGGTCAATATAATTATTTTCGCCGAAAGCGTAGACGTTCGAGAGAAGCAGAAAGAATAGGAATTCCCTAAGTGCCTCAGATGCAGAAGCATTACCTAGCCACACTTTCGACATCAACTGGAAACCACATCACCCACACTCGTAGCTTCCCCTTGTCCTCGTGACTCTGCTCTATCAGAGATCTCAGCGGCAGCTTTCTTCCTGGCGCCGAAGTAGGTACGCTGTTTTTCTCCTCGGGCCAAAAATCTACATTCCCAATGATCGTTAGCAAGCCCGAGACGGCCTAAATACATACGATAAGACAGTCTGTGCGAATGTAACGTGCACAGTGCCTGGGAGACAATTAGGTCTGCGGTCGGCATGTGCATGTCGTAGACCGCACACAGATTTGCTTGCTCCCCTTTCAGCACCGACCACCTACCGTGAGCACCACTTTAACACTAACGCCTTTACGGCTGCTTACGTCGGAACGACGACGATGGAACTCGCGTAGGACACTTGGGCGCCCACAATGGAACGTGGCGGAGACCAGGCACCCACTACGGTTTGACAAAAAATTCCTAGACTCCGTTGTGTCCCCTCGGTGAATCGCTGATAAGCTCCGGGCTTAAATTGCACAGGCGAATTTCATGCAAGCCCGGCTGCACGCTGGTGGCGGGGCGGGTGAATGTAATTCGAGGAATGCGCAACGATAGTGGCTATTCTGTTGGGTAAGGAAATCTACTACCTTCTTTCGTTCGGATTCGTCATAGAGGGCAAAGGAATCTTCGTCGGTGTGGCTGCCTGGGAATACGAAGACGTTCAGAAGCAATGTTTTATGGGAGTCGGGATATAACGAGATAACGAATTCTTAAACTGTATTTGTCTTTAGTCGAAGATAGTTTGTCGCCTGAGAAAATCCTTCGATATCTTTGTAAAAGTAACCCTTATTTTATCAAATATCTACTGTTACGAAGTAGACCCGACCTTTTCGCAGAAAAAGGAAGGAGGCAGCCAATATGCGAGACGTAACAATGAAGCTTGGGAACGCCGAATGGAGCTCCACAAAGTTACTGATGAAATGGTAAGTAAACTTCAATCGAGCGGAAATCATCTTCCGCTCGGAACCAGATGCCGTTGAACTCCCTCTCTGTTGACGCGCTTTAATCGAATAACGACCGTCTTTTGAGCTTTTAAGCGCCGATGCAGCGACGCGTTCTGGAACGTCCTAAGGGCCGCGATGGCATTGTAAATAGACTTTCACTTTACCATCGGCGTTCGGCGAGCCGGAAGGGTTGGAAAGCGAGACGTGAGCGGGTCGAACTCCCGGGTAAAATGTATCTCTCCGTGGCTGAGACACTGGCAAACAAAAAAGTTTAGCGGCTCTTTGATTGACCAAGCTATTAAAGTGTCGTGTGCTCTCGCTTTCTCATCCCTGTCACACGTTTCTTTCCTGTTACATCTTCTGTCCGCGGCGGTGTAAATTGAACGACCACGCTTTCCTCCCTTTCCACTCCTCTTCTTTTTCGGCGTCCCTTTGAGGTAGTGCCAAGTGGCCAGCAGCGACGGACTCTTTGACATGGAACATTTGAGAAAAAAAAAGGGCGCGTGGAATGAGAAGTGTCATGTGAAAGGGATGTTAAACGTCGTGAACATGCAAACTGGTGTTACCTGGTTATTTACGGATAGCTTCGACCTATAGTGTCGAAAGGTGAATCGCGTACATTAACATTTCCCTACGCTTTTGTACCCTTTCTGTACTTCACATGCACGCGTTGAATATATCGCAGAAATGGAAAATAGAATATTACAGTGAAAATTTAAGAGTAGGGTAGACCGGGGGCGGTAGTAACACTTTGACTTTGGAATACGCTTACGCAAAAACTATTACAGTTACAACAACGGATTTTTACGAAAATGTTACTTACTTATCAGACATTATTTGAGCCACAACAGTTTCGCTGTATGTCAAGTAATATTCCGGTTATTATTAAAAAATGGGAAGCGAAGAAAGTGTTACAACCCTCTCTGATCCCGGGTCGGTTGTAACACTGCATGGAGTCGATAGTAGCACAAATTTAACTTTACAAAATTAAAATATTTATTGATTTTAATTATAAGAATAAATGAAAACAGTAAAATTTATAACCAATTATGCGGTGTCGCCATTGTGGCAGGAATAGAGAATGTTTTGACTGGTGCATTCTTCATGTAATCAATCGTTATATTCAGTACATTGCACCCATTTTTTATTTGGTTTGCTTGTGCTGTGCTATAGGACTCCATGCAAACAAGACAATATTATTAATCTGCTTTGTCACTACTCGGTTCTGTCGCGGCATAACCGACCCCGACAGCCGATGTTACAATCGCCCCCGACCAGGCTTTTGAACTTAAATTATAAAGTTTTGTTAACGAGACACCCAAAAGTGATAAGTAACGATCAGTATTACTTTAAAAATGGCCAGATTAAATATTAAAAAATAGAAAAAACATGTACTTGCAAAGGGATTATTTATATTACAATTTTAAATCAGTAAGGAAAAGTTACTTTAGGGTATCGAAAAGTTATTTTCTTCACTATGCATGTCTATTGTGTATCTA
Source organism: Andrena cerasifolii (assembly GCF_050908995.1). Lineage (NCBI taxonomy): Eukaryota > Metazoa > Arthropoda > Insecta > Hymenoptera > Andrenidae > Andrena > Andrena cerasifolii. The sequence goes on along the minus strand of NC_135119.1, from coordinate 19,930,042 downwards.
TACTCCTAGGATATGGATGTGTGTATTCCAAATGTCATTCTTCATCATATATCCAAAATTTGCGTTAATATCTATCATATGTTTTGAGATATTTAACGCGTTACAATTTCCCCCCTGTTACTATCGCCCCCGGTCTACCCTAAGTTAAGCTCGTTAAGTTTTTCAGCTTTCTAACTTCTGTGCACGTGTAGTGAAAGTAAGTTTAAATCAAGCTACTCTCAAAATGAGACTACATTGCGTGTTAACAGTAACAATTCTATTATTCCAACACTTCTCAACTTAATAAAAAAAATTGCCATCCCACAAAAGCACACAATTCTTTTCCCTGCTCTCACCGACGTGCCAGATATTCTTAAAAATTCCTCCAAGCAAAGACGCACTCGCAGTTCCAGCGTCGCGGTAATTTAATGCTCGTTTCCGTCGCGTCTTAACTGCAATTTTACATGTGACTGAAAATTAAGTTGCGGCGACGATTTTTTTTCAAACGCGTCGAGTGTCGCGCAGTTGCCCTTTAAAATGGAAACGTGAAATCTCGATGCTGTGTGACAGTTTTGTCACGAGTACGTACTTGAAATTCTGCAGCAAGAAAAATTCGGCCAGCGCTCCTCTGTGTTGGCCCAATTGCGACTCGTCACACGGACACGCGGTGCGCGCTCATGCAATGGTGGCTGGTAATGTGGAAGTCTCGCGTAAATCACCACACCCTGTTATGACGTCACATGATTTACCCTGACCCGACGGGGCGCAGGGCGAGCCCGCGGAGCAGGCGAAACTGTAACGAACAAATGGTGTCGGCTTCGCCGAGGCATCGGGTCACGAAAGAACGGCTACGCTTAATTAGCATACGGATATCGTTCTAGCTGATACGTTCGGCTACCTTGAAAACTTTCAGCGCCGATCAATCGTCCAAGAAAAGGGTGCGCGCTCGAAATTTCTCGATATGGTAACGAGACTGATGATAACGCTCGGGTCTCTTAATATCTTTCCAAATGCTACGCTCCACAAGAAAAAAGGTAACGATTGATTTACTTATTTATTTTCGAGGTGAGGTCTTTCACGCATAAAGCCTAACATCTAAAATTACATATTGTTGCATACTTTTTAAACATAAATATTAACATTTAACGTAACCACAGCTTCACACGTTGAATGTCTTCAATTGCTGTTTCATACCAAAACATTCGGTACATTTTCAGTTGCAGCAATTTTCATAAAGCGCAATTTTAAACCGAAACGAGAATTGTTCATTCTGTTCATGGGTATATGCAGAGTACATAATCGACAAGGGACTATAAAGAAAAGAGAGAGAGAAAAGGAATCTAGAAGAAAGCTATTAGAAAAAGATATTGGTCGATTTATGGAATAAATATATATTCAGTGAAAGTGAAAGTACTTGATAAACAATGAAACGATATGGGTTATACGGTATCGAACAGTATGTGTACTTGAGTCTATTGGGTTTGCATAAAGTATTTGCTCAAAAGCCTGCTTGGAGCACGCGTCTCGAGTACGGAGACGCTCACGGATATCTCGGTTTTCAGTGGCCACTCGAACAGATTCCATCGATGAACAGAAGACGCATTCTCTCCCTAACATGGGAGGACAAAGAGAGCTTCCCAATATGGACAGGCTTGCAAGTGCTATCTCAAAGACACGCAGGCGATTGACTCTGCATATCTCACACAGATTCGACAATAATGCGGGACTGTTGTCCAATAGAACTGTCAAGGGAGCTAGATACCTGAAACCCCACCCCTGGTTCTGTTCCTTATTAAAGTAGCTAATTACATTAGCTAATACTGCGAATTACAGCGTGGTGATACGGGAATACTGTGCTTGGAGCATTGTTTACTCCCCGGAATCCCTTAGACGATCCCCTTAGATCATCTGTTGCCTCAATCGTTAGATGGAGGAAGCCTGTTGTCTTGTTTGTGGTGAAGCTAAACGCTCCAAGATCAATCCCTAATCTTCCTGGGTTAGCGAACTTCTTGGAGATAGTTGGAAGAAGAATGTCCAGGAAACATTACTACAGAATCAACATCTTCAGAGGACATAGCCATCAGGGTATCCTTACCATTGACTCACATCCAGCCCATCGTTCTAATCTTCCCCTTTCTGACACCAAAAGCTAGATAAATACCTTGCAACACGTTCTAATTTGCTCCCCCATAACAGTACTTAAATCCTTTACATTGCTCCCAACAAATTCGTAACTTTTAACAGTTAAAAATACAGAAGAAAATTCACGAAAATCAGTTGCTTCGACTGAAAGAAACCAGGCCGTCCCCGAAGCGAGTCAACATTCTGGTAAACAGCGAAAATGTATCCAGCCCAAACAATTCGGCAAACACAGAGTGATCAGCAATCAGAAAATTAATTCCTAGCCAATCATGTCGCCGATACAAAGACACCCGGTCTGCTGTCTCCTATCATTCGTGCTCCGAGCAAGATCGACGGAACAGGTCGATCTTCCATTTCAGGAAATTGTTGATCTTGGGCGAGGCAGATGGCAACCAGCCACGGTAGAGAAGAAATAATTTCGGGTGTACACTCGCTTCGCATAAATTAAACGGTGAAACACAAACGGAGCCAGGCTGTCTCCCGTGGCATGTCAGTGACCATTTGGGCCAAGGGATTCGAGGGATCGAAGGGTGGAATCCTAGCGGGGTCCTCACGTATACCGTCGGCTAATCCAATTCGACAGCTGTCCAACAGTCTCCCTGTATCTATTGTAAGCGAACAGAGGAGCGGTGGCTCGTGTCGGGGGAAATGGCGGTCTCAAGGGGATTTCGTCCGGTAAATCTTTGGCGCGTAGGGCCCGATATGCATACCTTTCAGCGGAATTGCCGTGAATTTTCTAACTGAATACTGAAAACGCAATTTATGGGACAGCGTTGCCGTTCCGTGTGCGTGCGTCTATGGTAATCGTTCTGGTTCGATTTTTGAGGAATTTACGATCGTATTTGTAACGTCGGGTACCGCCGCCGCTGAGTTTTCGTTGATCCTGCGATGGCTCCGTTTCATTTTTCACCTAGGAACAGTATTTGAAATTAAAATTGGGCATGTAGTGGAGCAATTATAAATCGCAGAGGAATTGCTCCCAGTATTTGGCCGTGTTCAAACGAACCTCTGTTTATTGTGCGAAATTCACATCGCCCCTTCGACTACGCTCGCAACAGACGAAATTCCTGCAATTTCTGACGCTCCTAACTCCTTGTTTACCACGTACCCTTGCTTGGCAATATTTCAACGTTGAACCGTAATCAATGTTTCCCGCTGCACCCGGAAAGGTCGGGCGGAAGTTTCTAATTTTCAGACGTAAAATGTACCAAGCGTATCCTTCCAAGTTATCGAAGTTTCTCCGATTATCGGCGGTAACTTCGAAATAAAATTCAGCCCCAACTATTCCCGTCTGCCAGGAATCGTTGAACTATAGCTTCCAACTATGCGAACTTAAATCGCGATCTGCGGCTTAGGTATATTAATCTTTCGTGGGGGTGACACGTCGTCTGATAAGGTTCACCTGTTTAGAGATAATTCAGGCGAAGATAATTTGCATGTCTGAGGTAAGTGAAACACGCATCACTAAATAGACGCATGAATAAATGGATTCCTTCGACGAGTGCGGCGAGGAACTTTGATCTGGGACTGTTTAATTAAAATTGAATTTTTTAGTTGGAAGTGAATTCGAACCGAGGGATAATGTAACGGTGATTGTGCTTTTTAATCGATGTGTAACCAGACTTTATTGAAACATCAAGATTTTACTCTCGGAAGAAAGGAAGATTAAAATCTTACGAGTCGAATTTAATGTATGAAGCCGCGAAGAATCGTTTGCGAGCTTCGTGTCCCTCAAACTAAAATAAGCTTCATGGAACATTAACCTATTTACCTTAGCAGAACAGGTAACGCTGTTCATATCTAAGCAATATTTCATTTCCCATAGTTAATGTCGGCTCACGTGTTTGTGATAAAAGTCGTTGCATGGCGCTTGTCGAGTTATAATTGGTAACGTAATTTTCATGATAGCTAACAAAAGAAACTAATAAATTTCATTTCAAGTTGGTAATAGGTTGAAGGAAGGTAGAGTACAATTGAAACTAATCACCTTCTTTCAAACATTTTCCAATTGCAATATTAAATACATGTTAGAAACGCGTTTCTAAGGGTAGTAATGAAGCTCGATCTAGGACAGTTCTGGGGTAACGTGAAGCATGTCAGGTTGGCCGTGTTAGCATCACAAATTTTAAGGGTAGGGTCGAGGGCGGATGGCCCCACGCTGCCCTGTCTTCGGTGGTTTATGACTGGGACTGAGGCTGCGTGTGTTTCTGAATGGGGTGCATGAGAGTATACAGTCCTGGCGTCGGACGATGGCTGGGGACCACTTTGGGTCTTCCAACTATCAGGTGTCGAAGGATTGCTTGTTTGAATGTAGAGAGAGAGAGAGAATTAACATTTAAAACAAACTCAACCGACAAATAACTTTTAAATTCATGTAACAAAAGTATTAGGACTAACGGTTTGATGTCATGGCCATCGCCTAAAGGACTTGCACGATCTACGTTTCCTTCTGCAAAAAAGAAAACTTTGATATTACTGTGCATAGAAATGGAATCTTTAAGTTGAATTTCGAATTTTGGTTAATCTCCACGAAGTTCTTAGAGAAGCTTCAATTGCAGCATTCACAACAGAAGTCAGCTTGGGTTCAGGAATAATATTATTGCACACGTTCCATTACTTCTACTCGTACATCACAGGTACCTCGAAATTAAGTTTCTTTTTTTACCTCGTATAGGTACAGTCTAACATTTCAGTTTATATATGAACAATAGAGGCCCGACGATGTGGTACCAATATTTCAAATGGAAACTCGTGTCACTTCAGAGTAATGATTATGGCTGCCAAGCCAAGGCAGCTGGAAACGAGGATGGCACTCATCAACGCCCTATTATTTATTCAAGGCGCCATGTCCGATTCCGAAAGAATTAAATAGTATTTTAATTTGATCGCAGCTTCGATTTTATTTGACAGACAGTAATTTACCAGAACACTTGGCGCCTTATGTCTGTCACTCTGTGCAACTGACATTAATCGCCGTTCCAAAGCATCGGTAAACACTGTGCTATCATCGTCCCCTTACTCTCCATTTGCCTTACCTTTACGTATCAAACTCTCCTTGGCATACTTTTCCTTTATTTTTCCAAGCGAAAGGAAATTGTTATAACTGGGTATACATAAGAGTGATTGACAAGAAGCTAAGACACTTTTTACTGCATTCTTTCTCTACTACGGCTTTCCTTAAGGAGACCAGCTTATTTCAAAGGCCATCTGTGTAAAATAAATACAATAAAAACTGGATATTTCACCAGACACTTCGTACGTAGAACTTTTAATTAATAACTACACATTCATCGGACTCCAGCTCAATTACTTGTTAGCGAGAGTATATTGAATTGATGAATGGTAATTAATTACATTGAGCCACTTTACAGAGGTAGAATGCCATTTAATGGGGTTACTATTGCGATCAAACGGAAACAACGAGAGAAGAGTAAGTATGCTTAACGATGTATCCAATTACAAGCTTTAAAGAGTTCTCTGCGTACCCGTCACTGACAAGTGTGTTGAACAAAGCCGTGTGTATTCGAAGCCAGTCACACTAAAATTCACGTGTAATTGAATGAACGTATTCGTGGCCGAACTTCAGCGGTGAACAGAGATAAAAATCGCGAGGAACATTGTGGTCGCGCGAGCAACGTTACACCTGCACGTAGAAGATTATTTTTATTAACCCCCCACCCAGAATTTGCACACAAAACCACGATATTAGATTGCAGAAAGGGTAGCTGAAATTTGGTGGCTGGGAAACTAACTCTATAAGCGTAGTTGTACCTTGCACATGAGTGTTTCCAATTGAGGAATGCAAAACGCACTTTCAAACAAACACGTAGGGTTTGTTCTAATCTCTGCTTGGTGCTGCTAAGTTGAAATGCTGATATGCAATGCCTAAATAGTAGCTTTACTGCTCTAAATGAGGTCTACGATCGATACCTAATGGAAGTGGAATCACAAGGCTCGTGAGACCTGGCAGGGGCGATTCAGGACTTGTACGGTTCTATAGAAGGTGACTCCGGACTGATGGGACACGATGCAGGTGATCCCGGTCTCGGAAGACCTGATGCAAACGATAATGGACTCGTGACACCCAATAGAGGATTGCTGTACATTGGTACACGTTGTAACTTCGATAGATTTTGCTTCAAGTTCATTCAGATGATTGATGGTGCAGGGTATGGATGACTGTGAACTCTCAGAGTGTAATACAGATGGTCCAGGATTCCTGGGTCGTGATAGAGATGACCCACCACTTGGGGAATACGCGAGAAAGGATGCAAAAATCGTAGGATCTAATGAAAGGTTAGTCAGGATTCTTGGGGTAGGTATAGTAAAGTAGTTCTAGGTTTTCATGAAGCATGATAGAAGCGGGCCGAGGTTCATGAGCTATGGTAGAGAAGATTCATGGCTTATGGAGATGATCTACAAATTGTGGTGTGACAGGTTGGTAAAAAAATTGCGAAATCCGTAGGATCTGATGGAACATCTATAGAAGATCTATAGATTTCTAGAAAATAGATTTAGGTTTTCATGGATTATGGTGGAGACACCCAAAGCTCAGGAGGCATGATAGAGAAGATTCAGGAATTATGGATCATAGTACAGTCGAAAAGGATATTTGTAAAATCAAAATGCAATCAACTAGCAGTCCTGAAATATGGTACCGATAACTTAATTTGCGAAGGAGGGGGGTACATACGATTATTAAAGATTATATACATTTAATCAGAGTGGGGTAAACTGTAATGTAATTACTAATTACAAATTACGATTAAAATGTAATTGTGTAATTGATTAAACACATTATTTTCTGTAATCAATTACACAATTACAGTTTGATCGTAATTCGTAATTTGTAATTAGATTACATTTTGCCCAACTCTGCATTTAATGCACACATTTGCACTACCATGTAGTTCGATTTAGAGATCTCTATCCACCGTGACGTGAAATATTCTTTTTTCTTTGTTAAAAGTCCGCCAGACTAGTTTCGCGAGAATCGACACGAGCTCCCTTGACCCAAAACAATATCGGCTCCTCTTCTCTCAGATTGGTATCGCGTTCTGAAAATGCAGAAGTTTCTAGGAAACTTACAAATCCGGTTAGCAAAGGAAACGAAATCAAGCTAAGTAACAGATCAGAAATCTTTAAGTAACAAAACGTTCTTTTCCACCTCTCCTCCCTGATATAAACGGGATTTCGAAATTGCTTTGGAAGTTTGTTCAAAGCGCTTTAGATAATCTCTATTCAAACTCCTCCTTCCTCTGTTTTTTCTTTTATGTTTGTACTTCTTTCATGTAGTAGCTACCCAGTTATGTCCTCAACGCTCCATTGGTGTGTGTATATTTTTGGAATCGTAAGTGTGAAATATCATAGATCAGTTATACGTTGACAACTTTTCTCTAAACTGCACCGTTAACAATTTAATCGATCTATTGAGTCGTAAACGATCTAACATCGAGGATGCACGAGGTTCGGATCGCCAATTTGACTCAACTTTTACGCATCCTCACTCATAATTTTGTGAGAAAATCGAGTTAAGGTGGAGAGAGAATAACCATAACCTTCATCAATGGGATGAGTAAATCTATACTGTGTACGAATTTGAACCTTTCAAATGGTAAGTATCGTGATGAGTAATTTGTCTTGGGTGAAATTGCTACGAAGCCCTCAGCAAGGGGTTACCTTAGCGACTAACAAATACTTGTAGAAACAAAGTTTTTAGGCTAAAAAAGTCAAAAATTTTCTTTCAAAATCAATTGGATTTTTTTTCATAGACCCGTCCCCTTATTAATTTTTGTTTTTTTAATTTTAGATGACGGAGACACCCGCTACAATTTTTCATGGAGGCTTGCGCCATCGACTATAACTCTAAATTTTTCAAACATACCTAAATATGTAAGCAAAACACCATAAGTACAGTATAAAATAGTTTTCCTGATATAAATTTCCGAAAACAGCATTGAAAACGGGCAGTCAAACTAGAGCACCCCCTTAAGTGCGCAAATCTACATACACCAAATCAGATTGATGATAAAAACACCTATAAAAAGATACCTAAAATCAAAATCAATCCTACATAAGAGAGAAGCTCGCGTCTGGGGCAGTAGTTTTTAAATGCACAAAATTTATGTACTTTGTCACACTCCAGAAAGTCCTTTTGTTTATTTAAGAGCCTGCACGTATCCAAGTTATCCTGTTCACATTCAGGCAAACTTCAATAAACAGTTCAACAAAAAGAAAAAGTACCCCAAACCTCCCACTGTCTCCGTTACTTACGTCCTACAAACAGTCAACGACTTGTCACAATCTCTCAGGACCCCGGCAGGACCACCCAGAAGGCTCTGAAAATCGGTTGGCCAAGAAAAGCGGAAACGTCGCGTCGTCAGCCATCAAAAGCACCTTCTTGCCCCAGAGCATTTGTCCAACACACCCGAGGCAACAATTACTCAAGCCCCTAGAACACGGCAGACCCGTCACGTTAATTCACTCCGAGACTGACTTCTTTCTGCAACTATCGTCTGATGCCAGCCCGACATCGCGAAAGCGGCCAGCGAGGGGGCAGAAAGTTGAGGCGCACGCGAGATCGATTCGCCCGTGAAAGCGATCGCGTACGAATTCCAGGCACGGGTCGAAAGGTCGCGTGGAACTATTTCCGCGTCGTGCCGTTGTTTCACGCACGAGACACTCGACTCAGCCCTGACAAATCCGCCCCGGGGCAACAAGTGTTTCTCGAATTGCTAAGTCGTTGGGCTTGCACGAACGAAGATTTCACACTTTTTAACGACGCTTTCCCCGTTCAGCGGCCATCGATCCCGCGCTCCTAGAGAGCGATTGATGCTCCCTGTTGTACATGGCTCGGTTTTATGCTCGCTCATAAAAAAGTTTCCTCCGGCGTGTGCCCGTTCAATTGTCTGCCAACCACTCTCTGCTCTTCCCACCCGCCCGTTCGACGTCGCGTTCTCGCGATATTAAGCGATATTCAACAAGTCTTCGGGGCATGCGTGAACGATTACCAAGCCTCCTCTGCTGAGGGAACCCGGTGATTACGTGGATGTTACAGTGACGACAGCAAGTGGGACTGCGGTGCTGGAAATATTTTTCGAAACACCCCGAAATCCACGCCCTATGAGACAATCTTCTTAAGGCGGTATTTTACCCAATTTTTTTTTTTTTTTTGATTCTCTAATAGTTTAGGGTTTCGAAAATATGTCCCTCAAATATTAGGGTGAAGTTACAGAATACTAGGAGGCAGATACAGCGCACATTACACAGAAATCAGGGATAACATGAGAGCAAATTACCTAAACGGAAATTACAGAGGCAGAGACCAAAGAACGATTGCAAGGTTCAGATGTGGGAACGAAGAGCGGGGAAGCAAGTACTGGAAGGAAGAAAAGGAGACAGTATGCAGACTATGCAATGGGGCTAGAGGATGGGTCACATGCTGCAAGACTGTAAGGTGTTGAGAAGAGAAAACTCAACGATCAGAGGGATATTAAAGGGAGAAGGAGAAGAAGCGGAGTGGATGCGTGTGGTTCTGAAAAAAAGGAGAAGAAAAGAAGAACAAGATGAAGGAAGAAGTCAAAACGAAAGTAAAATAAAGTATTACAAACTGTTTTCTTCCAAACCACCGCAGATATCGACTTCAACCTTTTTACATTACATGGGACAAAGGATTTTTTTCACCGTAACTCGTATTTTTACATCTCTGCCTTTCTACATATAACTCCATGCCCATAATATATATTACACACTAAACCAATTGCACGCACAGTGGACTTAAAAGATTCACCCTCTACTACCGCCACCAAAAGTGGAGTAATACCCAAAATTCCAAGGCCATAAATTCGCAACAGATTTATTTATTGAAGTCCCATCAACCCAAATGTCTCGAAACATCCGCCAAAGTCGTAACCATTAATTTTCTACACCTCATATAATAAAAAGTAACATCAATATCGCAACTGCGAAAAGAATGTGAACGTTTAAAGGTGCGTACAAGTTTATCGAATGCCTGCGACGTCATTGCGATAATATTCGTGGCTGGCGATTTGGAAGTAAGGAAGGGGCGGTACACAATGAGGGAAATAGGCATGCAGCCGAATCGAGGATCAATTGAGCGGCATTCAATATTCGATGGAACCTCGGTGTTCCTTTCGCGCAGAAGAGGAACTGGGACGCTGCTATATGGGCATACGAAGCTTTTACACGCGAGGTTCACCCGTAACAAAAATTTGTTGCAGAAACACAGCGCCCCTTTACGTAACACTTTTCGTGAAATAACGAGATATTTCTCGGCGCTCCGCGGAGGAAGATACGAAGGAAAAGTCTTTTGGGGAGGATATAAATTGTCGTGGATCCGTAACGGAAGACGGGACCCCCTTGACGTTTTTAAAATTTCTGCGAGACACGAGGAGCGTTGTCATTTCTCGGAAGCTTTGGCCACTGAGCATGACACGTTCTCCTCGCGAACCGAATATGATGTTGAATAATGCGAAACACGATGGTGCTGTTGAGGATTTAAAAGAGGATATAGAGTTTCTCTAAAATGAATGGATAAATCAATTTTTAAATTTTATGACTATGTTGGTGGGAAATAAATAGCCGCTTAGCGTTCTTGAAATATTTGATTGGTGTAATTCAGACATAATTTACATATATCAATCAAAACAACATCCATTGCAGTTTATACATTATTTTTTAAAAAATTCTGAAGGTCTAGATTCGGCGCGAAAATTGATTGTCAGTGAAACTCTGTGGTAAAATAACCGTGACGCGTTGAGTACATTAACACAGTGTAAAATTGCATAACGTGTTTAACTAAATTGTCACAGTTAACGCTGTACACACGCGACATAATTCGTTTATTTCCCACCTGAAACTTCTAAACTGACGAAACACTGGCGAGGAGCTATGAGTGACACACGCCACATACCTTTGACTACGCGACATCGTTTATCACTTAAAATTAACTCGAGCTGACTGCTGCTTTCATTGGCGGAAGATGTGGGTGAAAGGTCTGTTTACATATCCTGAATCGCAAAAGATTGTCAGAAAGCATCTAAACTTAGAATGCTCTGGAGCATCCATTAATAGTTATCGAGAAATCTGACGTGGGTCGAATTCTTATTGTATACATCTGAGATCGCACTTATTTATTAGATGACACCTTATTTATGAGTTTAGTTGGAGGTTTAGTAGAGCTGCAAGGGAGGCTCCATGAGTCACCAATACGGCGGCATTAAGAATGATAAACGTCGGTTTACAACTTGCGAAAAGAGAAGCTGCAAATAGCACGTTCTTTCCAGTACAGCAGTGAATTTACGATGGGAATCAATAAAGGAAGAAAATACGAAGGCATCGGTCGTAATACAAGTAACAGGGAAATCCCTGGAAACTGTAGTCACACGTTTCTGTTATTTACATTCGTCTCACGAACCCGGTGCGATTTACCGAAACTAGTATTTACAACTCAATCTAGCGCGCAGGATTTTGCCTTTGACTAATATCTCTGGACTGCCTCCCACAAGGATTCTCTTCGCGATTATTCTTCTGCAGCCACGAGTTATGTAGGGGATCAGGATTCAGGGCCCTGCTTTCCCATCGAGTATGTTGGTCTTTACTGGGGGCGTTGAGTTCCTCGCGCTAAATTTAGGATACTTTTTTCTGGTCTCGTGCTACTGATAAATCTGCCCCTGAATGATGGTAATGAAGTGTGATCTAAGAGAAAGGTTGGAGGATGTGCGGTATACAGTATTCATAAGTTAGATATAGCATTTGAGTTAGTATTCACAAGGAGATAGAGATTTGAATTTAGAGCCTGGAATATGGAGACTAGGACCTATGTTGAAGCTAGAATATAGGAGCTTAAAGACTTAGATGCTATAAAGTGAAATCTAGAAGCTGGAGCCTGAAAGCCAGAGAGCCAGAGGGCAGAAGATAGAGAGGAGGGATGCTAAAGGGAGTAAGCTAGAACCTACAAGCTGTAACTAGGTGTTTAGCGCCTATGGTCCAGAATTCCCATGGACGCTGTAGATTGTAGATCCTAGGACCCAAAACCCAGCATCCTAAGCCGAGAACCTAGAACCCAGTATCCACAATCCTAACATTCCAAACCGTAGTACCAAGTACACAAATACCAAATCTTAAAATCTTGAATCCAAAGTCTACACTAGGGAATACAATCCCGGGATCCCGCGATCCCGCCTGTTTTTTGGATTCCAAAAATCCCGGGATTTGATATAAATAATCCCGAGCGAGTGGGGATTTTTTAAAAAATGTGAATTACTTTACGAACACCTAAAAAATATAAAAATAAACAGAATAAATAAACATAGTAATTTCGTAATAATCAGGACAATAATAATAATGATTTATTTAAATAATAATATTAAGTCGCATATACCTAACTAAACTATATTTATTTTTACAATGATATTCTCACATTTCGCTATTTCGAAATCGCGCGAATTGCAAATCCCAACTTGTTTGAATACGTAAAGTCGAAACATTGTAGATGTGTACTTTAGGTGCTTTGCTGTTTCTTCGTTCGCATTTCCAAAAAATCATCATAATGGTTTACTGATATCATCTACTTATTGAGACTTATTGTAGCTGATGTTTCAGACTAATCATAGTAAGTTTGTTTACTTTAAATAAAGATGTCGAATTTTAACACATAATAAATCATTTTAATTACTGAAATTTTCTATTAACCAATCCCGGGATTAGTCCCGGAATCCCGAGATAGACTTTAAAAAATCCTGCAACCTCGGGATCGTAAATAATCACCGGGATTGTATTCCCTAGTCTACACTCATGTATGTATTTAGACTTTCGAGCTCCGAATCTAGAACTGAGAGCATAAAAGCTCGTCTTCGCTAGCTACTCATTGAATTTGTCAAATAAAAGTACAAACAGTTTCCTACCCTTATTTAGACACTTGTCTCCACTCGATATTAAGAGGCTCCCGCGGCAAACAGACACAGGCACTCCAGATTAAGAAAGATTAAAATCATCATGGCCACGGGGGAGAGCGATCCAGAAACCCATGTTGGCTGTGTACAAACAGCTCCCCCTGCAAGGGTGTGTACGTGTGCCCTCGCGACTGCCTGTGGTATGCGGATGGCGCGAGCGCCGTACGGACAGGGCTATCGACCCTTTCTACTTCCAGCCAGAAGCCACGCGGTCTGCTCCGTTCTGGCTTTCTCCGCCACGGCGAATTTACCCATGAATATATCCAGCTGGGTTCAGGATTACCGTATTACATCACAGTGCTATCCTAATGACGGTTTTTATCCGTCCTAGCTGGTGCATTCATTGGAAAATTCAAAGGTCGGGTACTGAGAATTCACTCGCCCGTGTCGTTGCAGTTTCACGGTAATGACGAATCCTGAATCGTACAGCCGGTTCCTGTTAACTATCGACGTCCTCGTTCGAAGATTTAACTTGGAGCTCGATCGGGAGCTCGTGTCTTTTATTATCGAAGCTTCAACGTGTGTTGGTGAGATTTTTTGGTATTCTTGCGAACCTCTTTTCGGGAATTAAATTTTAGGATTCTCTTGGACTGGGTGGATTTGATGCTTGGACGTGGTAGTACATAACGTCAGGATTTCAAGTTTGACTCGGCAGTTGGGGTAGTTTTTTTGAATTTCAGAAATGCTTTCTTTCAGTGTAATTGATATTGTATATTTAATATTATCGCAGTATATAATACACAATATGTACATATTTTTTAGACGAACTTAGAGGTGATTAATATTATAACAGATATACAAAACTGTAGAGAATAAAAGATTTTTTTTAAAAATTGTTTAATTCCCCAGAATACGTATATTTGCGTATATCATACGTGTATTTATATTAATCTTCATTATTTAAAGAAATGGCTCCTATTATTATAATACCCCTAATCACGGGTCATCTTCTACACATACATTGCAACATGTGGATTAACCAATGACATAGGTCGTCGACGTTTGTGTGAAAAATTGAAGCCTCGGAATGCAATTGTGTCAAAGTAAATACAGAAAATTTCTGTCACCATGAATTTTACTCTCGCAAATATAATATCGCATGCGATACTCTGTTATTTACTCTCGTATAGCCACTTGTGGATTCAACGTTGATCGCGTGAACGATTCACGCAGGATGGTGTCGTATCGCGAAATGTCGCAATTGTTTAGATCGTAAATTGATTTCGGCAGTTAGCGATACAGGGTACACGCGTTTACATGCATTTCCACTTTTGGCATTCAAATTACTGTTGATTTAAATGTGCACCTGTTTATCACAATCAGCAACTGTAATTATATTGAACTGCTTTTAGATGTTCCCTCGAATTTCAAATAAATTCCGCTGCTACGTTACTTTGCCGGACGAAAACTAGTATAATGGTTTAATTATAGCAGAAAAAAATGCCCCATAAATTTATGGCACTGAAGCATCTGCTACGGTTGTTTTTATGAAACGAGATTTTTAACGTTTGAAAAAAAAAGATATTTGACCTGTTACTGGTAATTCTAATGTTAGTACACCGCCAGATTGTTATAAAGATGCGTAACAATTGAAGACAGAAAGAAATTCAGTTTCCTCCATCAGCAACGATAACATTCGTGTTTTACGTCAAGAAGGTTCTTGCCCCTGTTATCGTACGAGATTGGAAAGAATAATCTCTGAATTATAGAACCCTCGACCCTTACATGATCCCTTTGTTAATGAATCGGGGCCTAAATCTGCTGGAGATTAAACTGAGGAAAGTGTCGGAAAAAAGCATTCCTGTCGACGAAGTTTTAATCACTAATTATCTTTTAATGGCCACCTAAAGTAAAGTGGGGATCTTGACGTCTGTCTCCACGTAACTCGGCGTGTGTCATCTTAAAATCAAGTTAGAATAGAGAAGACAAATTTACAGAGAGCGCCCAATTCATCGCTATTTACATATATGAAGTATTTACATGGCAAATTTCTTGAATTGTATGCGCGTGTATAGAAGATAAGGGGTGTTTCAACCCTTCAAATTCATATGGGGAACAAATACAAAAATACTTATAGCTTAATATTAATCTTGTCACTAAACATGTATCAAGGTGAAAGAAATTAATGCTGAGCAATTAGATAATGACCTCTCTCGGATTGCAAAAGAAACGACCACAGCTGAATGTAGATACCTACCTACGGCGAAGAAGAAAGGTTACGCCAAGCTTGCGCAGCTCTGGTGCTTCTGGACGAAAGCAAAAAAGGTGTGAACAACTGTGTGGTCAGATGGCAAAACCTGATATGGCCGGTTTTCCTGATTTTAGGTAGAATATAGCAGTTTTAAAGTTTTCTCAGTTATTAAAAATTCATTTTCATTTTTTTAGAAATTTTATATCTTTATTTAATAATTTTAAAATTTATTTATTAAGAAATTTTAATCAAAATATTAACTGAACATGGAAATAGTAACTTAAGTAAGGAAATTAACAATAGTAACTATTTTTTACGGAAAGCTGTGCAGGTTAATTTTTTATAAATTTTCATTAATTTCATCATTGAAATCTTTCGTTCGTCAAATTCTGCAGTCTTCAGTAGTCGCTAATGCCCTGTAGAACTTCGCTTTTTTTCTAAATTACACGGTGTAGAGATATCATATTGTACAATTCTTTAGATTTCCTTTAGACACACATGGAAAATCACATATCTTAATTTTGACGAAAAGCGGACATATCACAGTTTGCAACCAGACCACAGAAGTAGCTCCAGAAAAAAGGGAGAAGAAATTTCGTGACAATTTTCACACCCGTGCGAAAAACAGAAACAAGGGCGTAGATGTGTGCAAAAACGGCTGCATGCAGTTGTGCACGCTTGAAGCAAAAAAAAATGGGAGGCCGAGGCTGAATCGTGGCGGTCTTTTTTGTCATCTGCACTCCATATAGCGAGAACAAAAAGGTGAGACCAAGCAGTTTTAGGAAAAGGAGGAACGTAAAACGGACGATCGTACCCATAGACGCGTGCAAGAAAGAATAACGGAGCTACAAGTGCGTGAAAAAAGGAGAACGAAGCTGTCCGCGGGGATTTGAAGAAAGCTATCAATTTAGGCTGAATCCACTCGACCTGGTAGCTTATTAATGTTCGATAAACTGCGAAAGCGCGAACTGCCAATTACAGAAAAAGGGGGACAGAGTCTTCTGTTAGATGCGTGGAAGACAGACGAGTAAAGTTGTAAGTGCGAGGAAAAAGGACGAACAATGTTGTCTGCTCGGAATGATTTTTGATGTTGTAAGATATTTATCGTGGAAAATGAAACGATACATGATGCGTAGCGACGGGTAGAGGAAACCGGGGCTAGTTGATACATTTTTCAGTTTTCAATTTTTTTTATTTTTATTTGAATTAATTACCTGATAACAAATATGCTAAAATATACTTTGGTCCTTCCTCTTTAATATATTGCAAATGAAAAGTTGAGAAAATACATACAAAATGAATGAAAAAATGTTATTTGGACGAAAGCAAAGTGTATCAATTTACCCCACTGCGGGGCTAGTTGATACGTTGATTGATTCTTCTTCCTCTGACATGTATTGTTTAAAATATACTGAGTTAATAGTTGTAAAATTTCTAGTGCGTGGCACGATGACTACGAATAGTGGTAGATAGTAGTAAATACGTTTTCCCGAGCATCGTTTATTTTACAGAGATAGAGAAAGCATGGAGAAAAGAAAGGGGCTGGCACAGTAAGGACAGCAATATTCGCAACTAATGTACTAAAAAGTAACCATTAGGTATAATCAAACTCTTATCTGATCTGCCAATGCAGCAATAGTACCTGCGCAAAATTTCGCGATATTCGTAAAAAGAAACATAGTCTCTAACAAAACCCTCCGGATTTTCGAAACGAATTTGGCAGATTTTCAAAGTCGTTTTCTTAAAAACCAAGATCCATTTGCCATCTCGACCATGCTAACTCTGCAAATCTTCCACTTGTTTCTTTGTGCAAAATATCAACGGGAAATTATAAATCCAAAAGTAGCAATAAAGCGTAAGCAATTCTTTACAGAAAACAGGCTTGCGATGTCTTATAGGGAACATTATTCTAGACATGCTATTAACCTTTATTATAATCGTAGAACCATTGGAACAAGCACGAGCAGATTAATAAAAAACGGAGCAATATTTACTGTTCCGCGCTTTGAATATAAAAAATCAGGGGTGGTGGACTCGATTTGCTTGCGACGCGAGTACACAAAAGCGCAGAATGCGCTCGATCTCCGTTCCATTCCGTTCCATTCCATTCTATTTCCATTTCGTCGATGCATGATGGTGGCATTACTGGCCTGCACGCGTCGCGTTGCAATTATTCAAGCTCCATTGGACAGTGTGTCCAGAACGCTACCATCCACTGGCATTTCGACACTCCTCGCCTGTCTGAACGAATTAGCCTCGTTTGTCGCTAAGCCTTAATTGCTCATTAATCCATCCTGGGATCCAATTAAATTTTGATAGGGACCAACGTCTCCAGGACAGGTGAAACTGGTCGTCAATGTGTGTCTCAAAAGGTTCGAGGTCCAATGTTGGGCCTTGGAAGCTCAAAATGACAAAAAAAAGGAAAATACTTTTCGAAGGTGTTTAGTCTGTTTTTCAGAGAGGTAGGTGGGTACTTTTAGGTTTTGGAGTGCAAGGTGCGCCTGGGGATCTTTGTTACTATCAAAATTAGTGTTTCTCTGTGTAAAAATCAGGGGTGACATTTTCATGAGACGCCTACTTCGCCAAACTGTTAAACATCGAACACTGAATGAAACATTACTAACCCATGCATTGACAGTTTACCGCGTGTGAGGCACGGGCAGAGCGTCAAGTACCCAACAGTTTATCCCGTATGAGGCACGGACAGATGAACAAGAAAAAAAAGAAAAAAGGTACCACGGAGGAACCTAAAAATATACATTTTTTTAAGCGGAGTTGAAAATTTGATTAAACTGTCAAAAGGCTAACTTTTATAAATTGTACTTTACTAAATTCCTTTCTTAATTTTGCGTTGATATACAAACTGATCCAGTTAACATTGTCATTTATTATATGAAAAAACGTTTGTAACACTTTGACTACATGGATCCGGTAAAAGATACCATAACGGAGGTTTCTCAGATGGTATAATTGAAATTTCCCAGGAATGTGATACAGAGCCAATTGTAAGGAATATAATAAACTCAAGTTTAATAGCTTCTTCTGTGCCGTCGTGAAATATGGCTTCTTAAAGTATCCAAATGTAAAGTGGAATTCTGCAGGTACACGGTGACTTTCCAAAAGAGTGCAGTTCCGTTAGAGCGGCAAGCGGTAAGATGCCAGGACTGACACGACAATAGAAATCGTCTTTAGAAAAGGAGAATTGCAGCGAAGGAAAGGGCGGCATTAACCAGGGATTTATACAATTGCAGGGATGAACGGTAACAAGAACTTTTGCAAAGATCAAATAAAGGTTTGGTCTACAACTGTCACAGAATAGTGAGCTCAACATTCAGTTGCCATATTTAGTTGCTTCTCAGACGCCACTGTGCTAGGTGCTGTCTCTGAAGAGTGATCCACTTTTAATGTATCGAGTGTGCTACGGAATCAAAGTTGCACAATAGTTATTTACTATTTATTAGCAGTTACAAAAATTAAAGTCACTTTCTTTTCTCGCAATGGATCTCTGTAAACAGAAGTTTACTTCGAGCAACAAGTTTCTTCCTCGACTTTATTTCTCTTCCTTCAAACACTTTCTAACATAACAGATAATAGGAACATTACTCGACGCGGTGGAAGGTAATTCTGTGCAGCAGGTAAAAAATTTGAAATTCATTAATTTTATTTAGTATCATGAAACTTGAAGTACTTAGCGGTAAATTGTACTTTAGACTTTTTATATTCCAATTCGATTATAAAAGTCCATTCGTTTGCCCCAGCAAGGGAGTGTAATTAATTGTGAAGAAGTGTATCTAGAAAACTGACGGTCCTTGGCAAAGAGGAAAATAATTAACGCAGCCCACAAATTGAACGATTGAAATTCACGATAGGAGGTGCAAGCCGCTAATCACGGTCCGCTGAGCGAAATTGTGGTAACGGGGATGTGCAATTCTACGCGAAACGGACTGTTTAGAAGCAGCATTACGTTCCATCTAGAATAACGAAAACAACTGCGGAACCGTATGTGTGCAAATGTCACATACAGTAATTATGCGGGCGCAATTGTGTTGTGCAATACGCCGCTTACATGTGACACCATTAGTGCACTCAAATCGCCATAACAACATTATGTAAGTCTGAATACTGTACAGTATATCGTAGATTACATTGCAGAAACAAATATAGTTATTTGTTTTAATAAATAAACACACGTCAGAGAAATCGAAACTGCATTCAAACATTTACGAACAGTTTCATCGATAATTATATTCTAAACTAATTTAATGAGAATTTAACGTCTGAACATGTTGGTTGGCAACGTCGTGCATATTTTAGACATTGTACGTGTATTTTAGACATTGTTGTAGCACCCACTGCATGATCCTTTTATTTGAATCCCTTAAATATCTAATTACTTAGCCTATATTATTTCAGAGGTATTCACGTGGCAAAGGTAACACTACTTTTCAAAAGATAAAAAAGATAAGAAAGACTATATCGTTAAGGAAATAGTTTCTGATCAGTTTAGAGAACTTCTCGTTTTAATATTGATTTTAAACGTAATAAAACCCTAAATCGTAGACTTTTTGGTACTAAAAGATGAATTTATGTTTAAACTTTAAGAAAATTTTTTAAAAAGTTGAAAATAAGTATAATATAATTATTTATAAGCTATAGAATAATACAGTGACTGGAAACTAGGTTTTGCTCATCTAAAATACATGGAAACTAATTTTTGATCAGATGAGGGATTAATTTTCGATCATCTAAAATGCATGGAAACTAATTTCTCATCACGTAATGTGATCTCTTCTTCGATCAGTAAGAGATAGTGTCCAACAAGCGTTTTCTGCAAGTGTAATACCTTACACATTTATTTTCACGAAAACTCGCAATACTAACTGCTTTCACATACAACACAAATATTTTTTAACTGTTAATTTTTATTTTATTGATTATTTCAAACAATTATTCATTGACATAAAGACATCAAGAACTAAGTAGTTCCTTAAGGGTATGAATGTATAAAAAAAAATAATAATCACCAACCACCAAATTATCTCGCGTGAAAAGGCCCTTATTGCACACTCGTTCATTAAAACTCGAAGCAGAAAGGTTTTCAGGCATACTTCATACGAGCGTTGTACCGCGTTCCCTTGCGCACATTCCCAAAGTTTCGGGACGATCATTTTGATATATTCCGTAGAAGCTAACTTTGCTACGCGTTTCTAATTGTAATTTCGGGACGACGGAATGTCCTCGAGGAAATGTCCTCTTATCCGGCTTTCAGCGTAACACGGATATGTACTTTTAAGTAGAATTCAGGTGTTACTTCCGATACTTGGATATCCAGGCCGGTTTGAGTTTCGAATTTAAGTAAGAGGCTTAGTTTACATCGCCGTGAAACGCGAGCGCCGTTCCTTCAGGCATGCACACGTAGGTACGCCTCCACATGTGCGCGCTTGACTTTGAATAAAGTCTTTATCCCACGCTGTGCCGCGTAAACGGTGCACGTTTCGCTTTTCAGCCTGTGTCCTTTGAAAAGCGATCTTCCATTCAGCTAAATGATATTTATTCGCAAAAGAAAGTTCGGGGAACGGAGTTTCTGAGAACGTTTAAATCGCGAAAGTGTGCAGAGTAAATGTTGATGGCGTTAAGGTTCTGATATCAGTGACACTGGGCTTGAGTAATAGCATTGCAGTCGAAATCCCGAGGAAAAGCTAAAGTACGTACAATTCTTCTGCCGCAAAGTAAAACTGAGTACCTATCGCATTTGTAAAAAAGATTTCTATAATAGAAAGCGGAGCTTATACGGAGGTTTATGGAGATAAATCACGCGGGATTTAATGCAGCTACAAATCATAAAGCTGGCTTTAAACGTCGTACATCTTCATTTCATAAGAACGTTCTATACAATACATTTCCACAGATAATATTTCCACGACCATTTGTATGTTAAGATTTCAACTAAAAATGCACTGACACGTTTAGGTAGGTATAGGGTAAAGTAGCCGAATATGACGGCCTCTGCTAATATGAGACCCCAGCTTAACTCCGTTACAGAACTCTTCAATGTCATAGCAATGCTATTTCTTTACTAACTAACCGTGTATTAGTTGTTTGTCCGCACAGTAGCATTGTAATCAATTGAGCGTCTTGAGCAGGCACATATTTCTGAAATACGTTGCAGAAAGTTTTCGAAGTGGTTCGATTTACTTACAAATACCTCTGAAGTGGTAAGTGTATGATGATTTTCACAAATACTGTTGTATAGTGCTTGCAATGGAGTTTAAGGCTTACTAGTTGTATATGATTAAATGATGAAGACTTAACTTCGAAGCTACTTAATAGTTATCATGTTATTGTTTCCGAATATGAGACATTCCGTGAAAGTTCTACTGATGAGAGTGAAGAAGAAATTATAAAGTGTTAAGTATAAAGTGTTACGATGGGCGTGGTGGGCTCACGAAAACTTCGGTAGTGAAGAAATAGATTTCACATGCCGACTTTATAAAAGAAGAGAGAGAAAATAAATTTCAGAAAAAAACAAACTGGGTCTCATATTAGGAAACCATTTTTTTTTTATCTGCGCATTTGAATGACTTTCGTTTTTATTTTATTATGAAGAAACCGAATTTTTGTTGTAGTACTTTCCAGTAGGTTGCTAAAGAATACATATTCTACTTTTAAAACGTGTATCGAATTTTAATAAAAGTGTTTTCATTCAAGAGTTATAATGTTCTTAAGAAATGGGTCTCATATTCGGCTACTTTAAACTATTAATATCGCATTGACTATTAATAATCATTATCTGCAGTATGACATATCCTGCTAACTTTTTATAACGTCATTATACTTAACATTTTACATAAACCTTCCACCAACGTCCACTTCGGTTCAAAATTCTCCCCTAATTTCCTCTAAACGAACACCACTAAGAGAGCACTCGAACGAAAGCTCCCGCGCAATGCATCCCCCGGAAAACGCTTTACACCCAAAACCGTTGCACGTGCTCTTCAGCAACAGTGAATCATCAAAAGTCCCAGAACGCAACGCGAAGGAGAAGGGTGCCGCAGAGTATCCAGCGCACAGGCGGGTGAAGAAACTCGGTGAACGCGTTGTTACTCGGATTATAGTCTGTTGCGAGGGGGGTAAAAATAAAGCCTTGCCCTTGCAGCCTATAATCTCGTTTAAACCGAGGGTCGCTGACGAAAGCAAACATTACTTCCGCGCAAACGATGTTAACCGAGCAAACTGTGCGTTGTTTGTCCCGTAATGGCGTTGCAACGATTAACAAATATCGTTCGATTGGCCGAGCCACGGGACTCCCCTCAGGTGTGCCCACTTGCTGAGGATCGACGGGCCTCGTCTTCGAGGCCGGGTCGATCGACCGGGCTGATCAATGAGGAGAAGAGTTACAGGAAGACACAAACGGAATGGAGACGCTCGTCGAGGTGATTCGTGTTGCTCGCGAGACTCGACCGGCACGTCTTTTTGCACGTCGTCACGAACGTGCAACAGGTAAATGGTAATACACTAAGATCGCATGCCGCAATTAATTTTTTAATGCCCGCCGGCTCGTGACCTCGAGTTTTCTGGTGCTCTGCGAGGAGACGCGCGTCTCGACCCGCGAAAACGACGGGGACCACCCAGCGACGCGTTCCTGGGGCGCGTTAAATGGATTGCGCCGAGGAATACATTCGCGGGTGGTATAAATTGAGAGTCACAGCTCGTAGGAAAGAGGAGCGAGTGTCCTTTCTGAGCGTCGGAAGTGCTGTGACTGGACGCGTCCGTTTTCGGGTGAATCGTACGGCTGCTGACCGAGGATGATGTCGTGTGGGAACGATTCTACGCGGTCATTTATAATATTTATGTCTGCATGTGGTCGAATCAACTTGTAATGCTTGCTTGGGTGATGCGAATAGATATTCGGAAATCGACGAAAATCCATGGCAGAAGATTAGGGGAATTTCTTTTTACAACTGTGTCTGTGATTTGCAGTTCCTGAATGGTGCAATTAATTCTGTTTTATTAGACGCGTCACTTATTTCGATATTTTATTTGGAAGACGCTTCTATATGCAATGTAAGGTTTCCTATTTTGTGTTTTACCTTCTTCAAAATTCCAAGTAACTAACAGTTTGTACACAAAAGTATTTAATCGTTGAACTTAAGATTACTGTGATTTCTTAAAGTGGAAAGGTGTATTATCAAAGAGGGAATTTTGACGATTCATTTTATTCACGGCACATTCGTTATTGTGCGTTTAAACGGAAATGGTAGACAATTATTTGTGAAGTCGATTGCTTGTGTGTAATTTACTGGAACCTAGTGTGTTCCTAAGTCAAGAGTTTAATGAAAATTCATTTTTCGACGAATGAATGTATCGATAGAGTATAAAGCCAGATAATGGAAATTGATATTATACCTAAATTCACGCGAGAACTCTGTGAACTGGAAGAGCTCCCAGAGACCGCGGGATTTAATAAAAATCGAACTCCGGTGCCTATGTATAGGAAGCTAATGAAAGCGGAGTGCACCGAAAATCTGGCAAATCGCATATGAAACGAATAACATCGAGGTTCCCGTAATTTTATCGCTGCAGTAATACAGTATTCCTGGCAAATCGGTTAGCCACTGTATCGACTAAAGACTCGGGACTCGGTTAAAAGGAATTAAATCACTAAACTGTACAGTTGTAAAAGAGGAGCAATAAGTATGTACTAAAAGCATGCAATGCAGGACAGCGAAAATATTATTAACAATAGACTCATACTTGTATTACACTGCGAATACGTAAAATACATCAAATAAACATTTCGATTATAACAGTAATTTTCTTCCACGTGTCGAATCCACTATTAATAAGTATTCTTAACCCTTCGTGGTCACACCTTATAACCACAAGTTGGTCACATGGGGTTCACTGTACCCCAGCGTCATTTTTTAGTTACCATTTTCGTATTTTTGTATCTTTTAACTTTTCAGTGATCATTGTACGTTCGTAATACTTATACAATCATGGTATAATAGTCTTTTTCTAGAAATGTAAATTTTGATACGATAAAATTTGTAATTGAATATCAGCGATTTTCCACGGTTATGGAAAAAAGCGTTTTTTTAATTTTTTTTATATTCTTTTTCTTGCGATACATCCCCTTTGGAAGTCGTAAAGACGCGACATTTTACCTCAAAAATTCTTATTCTTAGGGTACAATACACCCCGTGTGACCACGAAGGGTTAAAAGAAGTTTCAGTGCACTAAGTTATTTTTCTTTATTCCCTTCGGTGTACTGAAACAGAAGCTCGTTTTCGTCCAGCTATACACCATGCTTCTTTCACTTATTCTCGCGTACACCCATAGCTTATTTCCCCTTTTTATGATTTCACCCTCTATGTCAAGGGTAGAATACATCGAAGCGGCCGTTAAAAGTGATAAGATTCGAGGGAATCCCTTACCTTATGGTGGATAAGCGATATGTTGTTTGGAATGCGGAATGATACACTTCAGTCTTCTGTGCGTATACGTCAGCAGCGTGTGGCAGCACAAAGGTGTCGAGCTTCCTCTTGATTCGGCAACGCAGAAGGTCATCACCTCGTGCAACACCATTGCAATTGACTTGCTTCACTAGCGAACTCCTCACCGAACGATTATACAGAGTCACGGCGTCCGATCGAGCCCCGCAATCGATTGTTAGCATGCGAACACTTGCGTGGATCGCGTGGTTTCTCACGTGAACGCGCGAGTCACTGCATATCGCGCCTCGTTTCTTAACTCGAAGAAGCCGCAGGCTCGCCTGAAACATCACACGACAGACCAAAATCAATTACGCCCCTCATCCCGGTGGGGCTGTAATCGACGTTAGACATTAAGTGCTCGCTACTGCTTCGTTTCGGCAATTTCCCTTCAACTGAAGAAAAAAATCCAATGTTACTCTTAAAATTCAGGCACTTTCAGTGGCCGCGATTCCAATGGGATACGATAGGAAGTCTGTTACGGTAGATTGCTCTGTGAGAATGTTACAACTGAACGGCTATGAGTTATACTGTCTCGTGTATCTCCTCCTTAAATCCCTACATCACCCTGCAACTCTAATCCTACAATTCCGGAGACTCTCTACCGAGCTTGAAACTTTCAGTCCGCTCCTATGGAGGCGTATCGATTCCTATGGAACGAAATGCAACCTTGCTAGGTGGAATCCAAAGCGACGAATTTAGGAAGCTTCTAGAGATCAACACGAAAGGATCAACGTTTCAAATCCTGAGTGTATGGAACTTTTGGCAAGAATACAGTGACATCGTACAGTCCCATGAGTTAAGTGTTTAATTTATCGCAGGAGTTTCAGCTATGAGAGCATTTGAATTATACAGTAGAAAAGTTTGTATGATCTTTATGTAACTGGTCTTTAATCATCGATTTCGAGTGGTTGGTTCATTAGATTAATGGATGTAGAAGCTTTCGTTCACAGTGGCCAAGTAACTGAGGTATATTATTCTGGAAATTGTCCAGTTCTTGAGTAACTTGACGAGAATTTGTCAACACACGCTCCTGATAGTCTGGTGGATAACTAAATTGTTCCAACTAACTTCCTAAGTTGTTATGTGAAATGATATTCCTCCCTTCGACGTGGATGGTGTTCGTGACGAGTATGTCGATAATTCCTAAGTTGTTGATACAATACGAAAAGCACATGGGACGCGACTTAAGTCCACGTGTGAAAACAAGCCGCGTAGTAAATAATTTATGCGGTTATAGATAAAAGAATGAAGTAGCCAGGATCATTAGGACACTTGAGGATAGACAGATAGTACCAAAATGTACTTTTGTAGAATATTTCCAAAGTGACATTTATGTTATTAATTTTTAGGCTTATTAATAGGAAACCATTTTTCATTTCTGTAAAGATACGAGGCACAAGAATATGCAGAAATACTTGAGCAGCTAAGAAGTAACACTATTACAAGCAGTGCCAAGAGTTTCTCCATTAATTTTGCATGTACTTGCAAATGACAGTCACTTTGCGCTTAACAGGTCAAATTCTGAATTGAGAACCAGCAGATTTAAACATTTATGCGGCACGAAAATAGTCTCCTGGCTAAAACAAAGTTTTATTTTCGTTTCCCGCTTCTCCAATTGACGGAAATAAATAGTGCCCTCTGGTATCGACATTATTGAATCAAATAGGGTCTCAGTAGCAACGATGCAGCGATACTAACAAAATTTTGGTGCCGCTGGAGTAAAGTTTCAATGTAACATCTTTTGAGCAGCATTAAGAAAAATGTTATTTCAATGGAAATTACGAGGAGATATGGAGAAATCAATTGATCAAGTATACTAGAGGATAACGAAAACGTTGATGAAACTGCAAACAGAACAAAGGAAGGAGGACAGTTTTGTCTTTGAAAGATTTTCACAGAGCCACCTGTCCATTCGAGTTCGACTGTGGTCGACCGTCGAGCTTTGAAACGCATACGAAGTTTCATAGTACACATGTATCGGTAGCCCCGTTATCAAAATGCTGGTAGCCCCGAAGATATAACGAATTTATAGAATTAACACAATAAAATCGATTGAAAGAGCTTCGTATTACCAAAGATTATAATATAAATGACGGAATTGCAAATATAGTAAAAACGAAATTGTCCGATAGTACAAACTGCACTTAACAGCTTCTCCTTTTATGTTAAGAGTCATAGGTAACCTTACAGCCACAGACTCATCAGCAAACTCAGAACGTAACTTGAATACGTACGAACGTAACTTAAAAGACTCATTATTCGAAAACAATCTCGTGCCACCATCAAATCTACAACTGTTTTTGCTCACCACAGTGCTGCACCGCTGCTCAATCGCCTCTATTACAAGACAGAGACATCACTATGTTCAATTTACGGAACCCACTATTTGTTCACAAAAACGTACCCAAGAGAATCAACGAAACTTCACAATGACGATCAGCAACTAACCCCTCCATCAAATCGAAACAAACCACTACCATGAAGCTAAAACACCATTCAAGAATCGAGACACCTATTTCACCTGCCTCCGAAGTCACCTCCAATTTCCATAACTCCAAAAACCGCACAAATACGCTCCCCCGTTCCAATCAGCGAAGCGTCCTTAAAGAGGCGCAGAAAGAGACTTTAAAAAGAGTCTGAAGAAACTTCTCCACGCGTCTGAAACGTATCCTGCCGTTAGCCGCGTCGAATCCAGAGAAAACGTGACGGGATGGTCGGGGCTCGTCTAAAGCGCCGTTTTCACGGCCCGGGTTCGACCAGGTGACATGTGTTCTCGCCAAGCTCTGACAACGGTCCTACCCATCGTTTCACTAATCGAAAAAGAACGAACGGACGAGATCGGACGAAGTTGAATGGAGAGGGGCAGAAAGGGCAGGCTACGGAAAGAAGAAAAACAAAAAGATGATCGGGAGGCTACAGATAACACGCGAACGATAGGCATTGTCACGGAAACGTGAACGTACTCGTTTCTCACGCTCGTTACCACTTGTTAGGTGGCGGTCGGATGCGTCATGCATCAATCACGTTTGCACGTCGCTCCGGGGGCTCGATTCAACGTCTTGCACGCGCATAGAACGTTCGACGGGGCGGCGAGCAACGAGCACTGGGGTCGGAGCAGCACGGTTTCGCGCGGCGACGGCGACGACGGCGACAACGGCGACGGCGAGGACGAGGACGAGGACGAGGACAACGGCAACGCAGCAGGACGAGAATCATGACTCGTCTCGTCCGTCCATACCGTCTTGCCCCGGGACGACTGCGATCCTGCCAGCGCGGCGACCTGGACGGCTGTTCATCGGCTTCGGCTAGGGCCGACGTGAACGGCCACGGCTGCGGCAGGGACGACGGTAGCGGCACCAGGAACGCTGCTCTCGAGGCGTGCGTCGAGCGTGAAACACTGTTTACATGCGAGGAGGGGCGCCATGGTCACTGCCGCCACTCTCTGGTCCTCCCTCGTAAGCCCTCAGCACCGTGGTCCTGGTTCCGTCGTCCTTCGTCCTGGCGGCGCCAACACGCGCCGCGTCCACCGTTCGGTAACTATCGATGTCATCGCGACGTGTCGCGTACGATCGGCCGGTTCATTCATCTCCGCGACATCACTCCTCTGTCGATCCGCTTCTCCGCTTCACGCGTACACCCATCTCTTGCTACCACCGTGTTCGTCACCCTCTCCTTCTTCCACCCCCAAACGCTTGCCTCCGTTGTCCTTCTTCCTCCTGGCCGCGCGCAACGTTGAACTCTCACCCTTTCTCTCTCTCTATCTCCCTCTCTCTCTTTCTCTCACTCACTCACTCACTCACTCACTCACTCTGTCTCTCACTCTCTCTTTCGCTCATCGACGTTACCCACCCTCTCTGTCACTCTCTCGCTCTCACGCGGCTGGCAGAAGCGACGCAAGTGCTGCTATCCCCGAGTCGTGCTACGCGTGCCAAAGCTCTCGTTAGACTAAGCTCCGATGGAACTAGCGCCACGCCCTCCGCGTAGGTGGCAGCACTCGTCACCAGTCCGTGAAACTTACACGAAACTCGTTTCCACCCCATCTTACCGGGCTTCTGTTTCACGACCGTGCGTTCCTCCCGGTGGCCACTTCTCCCTTTTAGGAGTTTACCTTCGCCCTCTTCTACGGTGCCCCTCTTTGTCTGCACCCCCTCCCCGCTTCGCCACGGACGTTATTTACCCACACGTCTTGCGCTCCGTATTTTTTTTTTTTTTGCTTCTGGGTGCTTAGCCTCCTTTCGATTTTCCTGCCCTCAGCCAGCCTATCCTTCTGCGTCGCTCTTTCTTCAGGCGTTTATATCTACCATTCTCTCTGGTTTTTTTGCCACGTTCTATGGTACATTGTTACACGCACACGTTACGCTGCTTTCCCTTTTGTTTGGTTTCATGCCGAGTTCTGGCTAATGCGTGTTACTTACTTCTTGGTCCTTCTTCTCGTTTTGCAGGGATACGCTATGCAGAATTTATTAAATCAGTTGTTAATCAGATATATTCTCCCTTGCTACCCTTAACACTTCGCTGCTGCTCACTTATACACGTCTACCCTATTTCCGTACCTCTTTCTCACCCTTCGTATGATCCCCAGTTTGATATATCTGCTATATCTATGGCTATCCTTCTCTCAATGGATCTGTGCCTCCACATGCTCCTTTTCAATTTCTTGCCGCATAATTTTTGTCACCCTTATCGAAATTTCCAGAGATTTCTTCGTTTTGTTTGGGAGTAACTTCGTGTTACTGTGTATTTTGTTGAAATTGTTGAGTGTATCTTTGAAGCACAAGTAACAGGCGAGGGCGTCACGCGTGTTTCAAAGGGGAGCATGCGTGGGTGCGAAACACGTGCAGTCGACATTGTCCCGAAGGGAGCGGCTTTACAGTTTTCCTTAGCCGATGTACACCCGAGGTATCATTGGCTTCGAGCTCCCCTCCCGCGCGAGTCTGAAAAACACCACGGAGGTCGGGCTCCTTAAGGGGGTAGGTTACCCTCGAAATTTTCAAAATTGTTTTTTAGGATTTGTTCATATTCCGCTGTTCATATGTTTTCTACGCATTTTAAGCGCAATCGGGCTCCGAAATTCCAAAAATTGAAGGAATTGCAGCCAAAAATGTACGAGTCTGCACATGAGATCGCATAAAGACAAAACTGCATGTCCAACTTTAAACGCGATTTCCCGCGAACTACGTTTTTCAAGACGGTGAACATAAAATCTCGAAAACCGCTCCAACGATTTGGATGAAAATTTAATGAGAGTTGCAGAAAACCATACCCTACGATGTGTCCGGAGCGGAATTTCGGGATAAATTCTTTAGAAAAGATAAAAAAAATATTTTTTATGTAAGAAATCAATAAAATCGTATTTTTCAACATAAAAATTTCAACCTCAGCCTTTCAACCTCATCTTCAAATAATTTTTCATCTTTATTTGGATCTTTATTCCAGAATTATTTGAAGCTCAAATAACTTTGGCGACAATCTTTATAGGAAGCCGCGCTTCTTCGAGCCTCGGTCGTGTTATCCCGCGACGCGATACTGTTCCTGCGATCTCACAGACGACGCGTGCTTCATTATTAGATTAAAAGCTTTAATTCGAAAAAGTGTTAAATCCGGAAACGGTGTGGGAAAAGAAAAACATATTGTTTTCAGGACAACTGCAATTTATTATTCTTTTGTGTGTTATAATTCAAAACATGGAGTTGCACATAATGGTACATCGCAATTTGTACAATAATATCTTGTTTCTTTGCGGATATTTTTTGTTTTGCACCATGCACAACTGTTTCTCACTGATTCTCACACGTAGAAGCAAGCTAAGTGACCGTGGAGCGAAAACAGAAGACGCGTGTCTACTCGTCTGTGGCATCACACGAACGGCATCGCGTCGCGTGATAACTCGTGTTTCCTTATAAGTACTAACAGTATCGGCGTCGCGACAGATCACGTCCGAGGGGAAGAAGCGGTTAAGACGTCTTTAAAAGTCTGTAGACGTCTACAGACTTCAGCCCCGGCGGGGCTATGTATAAATGAAGATAATTTTGAAAATGTTTCTAGAAATAACACACACGTTCTGCAGCCTGTCTCATAAACTTCAAGTGCAGAACGTGCAAACTGTGTGAAATAAAATGTGCATTTTCAAAACCCCTACATGGCGAAGCAACTGTTTGACTGAATTCCATTTAAAAAAAAAAGAAACACTTCGCCTACATGGCACAAGAATATGCATTCGCATAAATATTCATATTCGATTCCGAAAGAATTGTAAATTTAGTAACTAAGTATTCCATTTCCTTATTATCTTCTAGGTTGCATAAATTAAATGAAGCGAGCACTAGTTACTCTTTTATGATATACGAGCTGACTCGTTACCCGGTTTCACCCGGGAATCATTTATTATATTTGCAAAATAAAAAAGCCTAAACAAAACAAAAAATAGCCTATAATCTAATCCAGGACGTGTGTAATGTATATTCAAAATTTAATTGAAATCCGTTCAGCCGTTTAGGCGTGAAAGAAGGACAAACAGACAACGTTTCACTTTTATATATTAAGTAAGGATAAACGATAATGTCGTTCTTTATGCGAATTCCTATCATACATTCTAAATGGGCGATAAAAACGGTTGATAAAAAGTATAATAATTCATTTCGTTCTTTCTGTATATCTAACACCGGAAGGATTTTCCCCGTTTCTTTAAACTCTTACCTTCTTTATCTTTTACATTATTCAAATTATTTCGATTGTCGCTAAATAATCGTAAGTATCGTCCCGCGTATATGCCATTATACATATTTCAATGCCCCTGGTTCATGGTTTAAGTTCATTGGACATTGTCACGCGAAGTTTTGACTACCAGACAGCCATGAAATAGGGAGGGATAGGTACGTTCCTTTCGCTATCAGTATTATCGTCTGATTACATGAAATCGATCGATCTTCGTCGAGTATACACGACAATCGTTAAACCAGACCTCACTGTTCCACAATAGGTACGTTCTGGGTAATCACAAGAATACATGGCGCGAATTTGTCAATTCAAAATATCACCTGTTCACTGGCATCGATCATCGTAATCAAACACATTGGTCGTAATTATAGATACTAAACCAGTGAAGTAGAAAACTCAATTACTTGCGCTTACGTAAGCGTTCAATTTCAAGCAAAATATTTTGCCATTGACACTGTTCAATCCGTGTTCTATTTTAGAAAATCTAAAATACTGAATTAATTAGTGGGGATTGAAATATTTAAAATATTTAAAATATTCTGCTAGGTAATTCGCGTTTAATAGGCAGGTGGTCATTAAAACATGAATGAACAAGAGATTTTCTACTCTGATAAAATCGAAGCCGCGATAATTAGGCCGTTTCAGCGAACTGGCTAGCAATTACACATACAGATGGCCCAGCCAGAGTATTCGTCATCAGATCAATCTTCTTTCACTGTACAGGGGCGTTTCTATTGCCCGTGCTATTTCGAGGCTGTCCGTCTGGGTTAGGCAAGATAATACACCCTCAGAGAAGATTGAGCGAAGGGATAATACTTTAAATGTTAATTGCAGCCCTACGCTCGTTTTTCCTAATCTACCAGATTGTCTCGAGTTCCACGAAGATCATGTGGCCTGAATAGACCCTACATCTCATGTTTTTTTTGTATCACATCATCAATGCAAAACTTAATAGTACTAGGAGAAATGTAAAGTTCTAAATAAATATCTAGGTGGACTTAGAACCACAGACAAAATTTCTGTTAAAAATAAATGACAGGACAGAAAAGAAGAAATGCGCGTCTACAATGGTAATTTTAGCTAATTTAAAATAAAATATACTTTATAATTTCATCGAACATTATGAAAGTAATATGATAATATTAATTATACCCACTGCGATTTGTTTATCAAATCGAGACTCTCAAAACAATTTTTTTGGTCACTTTTTCCTTATAATTCTGTATAAAAATCTTCAAATTAATACCTTTTCCTACAACCATTTCCATTGATCTTGTACTTTTGATAATTCCATATTTCCGTTCCATTTTCGAAGCAATGTTGATTTTTTTCACTTAATTCTTTCTGTGAATTTTGTTCTTCCATTTCGTACATGTAGATGTAGCTCTAGCTTATTTCTTCATACCAAAGGAATGGTATTAGGGGTTATAAAAGGGGTTTGTTCGACGAGACGCGTGGAAATAATACGAGAGTGTTAGGCAAGGAGGATAGGAGCAGCGGGTCATTTTATAGTTGCTCAAGTTGCAATGTTCCTGGCATAATTTGATGGGCCATTAACGAAATTAGTTGGTTATCATCCAAAGCAAATGTCTCAAAAACTCATTGGACGCATGCCACGAACCCATAACGAGTATTTAAGCCTTCATTACATAGAACTGTCTTTCAGGCAACAATTGCAACGAGAAAAACACTTTAATAACCACCCTGGGAGCCTTTTTGTTATTTCAATTACAGTGAATATTCTAAGTGTGTAATACTACACTACGAAAAACATCATACATTTTTCTAGTAACCTTTGCAAAAGTCTGCAGACTTTTCAATCTATTTTTGAAAGAGTATGTTTTACTCTGTTCTCGGGTGTCTTTCACCCTTTGTACTGTGCACTTCCTGAGAACGCCCTTGGGCGTTCATCGACTATGGTTAAGAGATACAGCTAAGAGAGTTCCGCACGTAACGTCGACTGAGCGTTCAAATTATCAGCATCTACTGGGTTAAGGATATTTCTGGGAATAATCGATTTGCAATCGTGCGACGTGGAGTTTTAAAATAACTTGTCAGAAGCAGGTATGTTTAAGCATATTATCATCCGTACAAAACAAGAATTTACTACAACTTACCACTCTAAAAATATAAATTAATGATTCAGGTGACGTATACTCCATTATTCTGTAGAATACATGATGAGTAGATAGATATAATTGATAGGAGTTTTCAATATTAACCATTCATTTAAAGGATGTTCCGATGGCTCAGTAACGCGAAGTCAGAAGCATATGAAATTTTCACTTCAGTAGAAAAATGTGTGAGTATCAACTGTTAACTTCGACAAGGTTGATATCACATGTTTCGAAGTAGCAGACAGTGAATCGATGATGTTTGGACAAATAACTTGTAACAAGATTTTGTGTAAACTCGTGTTTTGAACATTGCATTGTTTATTAACAAGAAAACGGTACTTAAAATCTGTACAAAACACGTATTTCAACGCTACGAATTATATATCTCGAATCTGTTCGATCGAACTTTCATATAGCCATCGATGACGCTACAGTGCAAAATTAACAATGTATTTACATATAGTTCCTGCGGTGAAATACTTTCTAAGATGAAAACTGTAAACAATAAACTAGCGTTCTACAATAACATCTGTTCCAAATAAATGGCATAACGAATAGCACCTACAGCAATCATTTCACAGTCTAATTTGAAAAAAGATTTAAGAAAAATTTAAGAATCTTGCATGGCAAGCATCTCCTTCTACGCAGAATTTAAAAATACATTCTTACAAAACGTTATTACAATGTGTTTAAAATATCCATTAAAAATATATCCTCGAATATTAGCAATTCCACTGTTTTCAATTATCGATAAATAATAAACTACTCGTCAGGGAAATTCATAAAACGTCCCCCAAAAGCTGTCTAATATAAACAACTGTATAATATTTAAGAAAAAATAAAACGTATCTTACAAATGCGCGTGGTAAAATACGAAGCCGTTTGTGCTTGGATTTATCCTGATATTTCGATCATTGTTTATCTTAATTAAAACTTCTTATGCAATAACTTATATCAACTATGTGTATAGTACACGTAATTATACATTAAGTTCTCTATGAAATACTAACAACATAAAAAATGCCCACAGCGTACAATGCTTTTAAAAGTTACCTAAAGTAGAAAACGTTATGAAACATAATATGCACATACCTAGGTTCTTGTAAACAATCTTTATCGAAATAGTGTAGAGGCGGACATTCTTTGCCGCATAATATAATACGCATATTATATGAATATCCTTAATTACACAATAACGATGTTGTTGTCCTCTAGATACCTCGTTACTTGATAAGCACCTTCGCGCAATTAACGCTTGGAACTGTATTTGCTTCAAGAGCACTTTCTGGCCACTTCTTAGCGACACATCGGGTATGTTCTAGAAAACTAGTTAGTTCAAGTATTCTGTTCAGAAATTACTTGCTGCTTACTCCAGGTGTCATTTTCATTTCCTTGTCGAATAATACTGCCTTCGAAACTATAGTAATTTTCTATCCTACATGAGAGCATACGTCGAGGTAACGTCGGATTAAAGCGCAATCATTATTGTGTCGAGTCTTGTGTGCGCTGAGTTTTGGGAAAGACTGATTGAAAACGATTTATAGGATAGTCTTTGAACACTGCTCCAGAGTTTTCGATACGTTCTGTTCTTCGAGCGATTCTTGGAGTTGATAGATGCTGAAATGAGATTCTTTGGACTGCGCGTCTGACCCATGACTGATTCACTCTCCTTATTTCGCTCTATGTGCATTTTTTATGCTACTGACAGTTTCTTACGTTGTATCGAACTACGTGCTATGTACAATACTTTTTAGACGACACTCACTTTTCAGAGACAACATTTTTCGTTCTTACTTACAAGTGCATTCTACTCTAACGCGTTTGTTTCGGAAAAGGAAACATTTCTGTTTATTTAAAATTTTTTGTCATTAAAAAATCTTCCTACTTACAAAGAGTCACTTATCTGCGAGCAAGATATGTCAACTATAGTTCTATCAACTTATTAGGCCGGGTACAGACTTGATGGACGAATGCGAACGAGGCAAGTCGAGGCAGAATGAGAATGCATGTGTTGAACGTTCGTGAAGTTCACAGACGTCTGTACCCGGCCTAAGTAACACACAATAATGACAGTTGTTAATTGACGTAGCAGAAGAAGCTTAGTGATCAAGTAATAAGTACAAACGACAAGTGCAACTGTCATAAGTAGCTTAAATATTTCTTAATTCGTTTCTTGGAAACACAGACTAACTTATAATGTACAGGTTGATTCACTTAAAGTGACTGTTTTCAGAATTTGGAAAGTTTAGCAGAATTATTCGTATGAATTTTGTCAAGAACCGATTTCTCTTGCTAAATGGAATGCCACACGTTTCGATCTTTGGGATAACAGCCATTTTTAAAGTACACTCAGCTGGGTATACTGGAAACACATTGGAGATTACATCTAAACGTAACATCCTCGAATAAATAATTAAACTTCCAATTATCGACTCCTAATAAGATTTAAAATTATTCAACTCATTCTGAAGTCAGTTGTCACCCCATATATAATAGTAAAGCATATATATTTAACTTATTTCAAGCCTGTCAAACCTCAAATTAATTTGTTGAACCGTCTTTGTACAAAAAATTCACAAAGAATTACCAATTTTTCGGCCCAACGAGGCGCAATCCCCCCTTAATAGTAAGACGATCGACTTCCAATAATAAGATAATCCTTTGCACCACATTTGAAGACTAAAACATCCCCCATACATTGATCACTTCCTGCTGCCAGACTGCTTCAAAACATTGGGCCTACCAAAACATTCCAATTTCTCCAATGCCCAAATAAACCAATACCTGAAGAACTGTTATAGCGTGAACACCTTACGCCCTAAATGATATCACGTAACATTGCAAATAGTATTACGAGTAACAATCGACGGAGTATCAACACACTTTTTATAAAAGCGTTCTATCTGTACAATTCTATCCACCTAACAAAGCGTGCACCAAAAGCTGTGGTTCCCCCCGCCTCGCCGAGCAGAGTCAACTAACTGCCCAGGCCACCGAGGAGCAACCCTCATCGCACACTTTCATCTAAACTAAAATACCAGTCATCCTACTACCATTCACATTTTTTAGAGCGACCTTGACATCGTCCTATTTATAGTTTCGCCATTTAAGGACATCGTTTGAACGTTCCTTCCGAGACACTGTAATCGAGACACGTATCGATACGATAAGCGACGGGGAATCCCTCTTTCACCGTGCAGCAAACACAGGCCAGTTATCGCCGACGCGCGACGACGTGTACATTTTACATAACACCTTCGCGTAATTGTTAAAAGGCGGAGTTCCCTCTTATCGGGCAAACTGCTTTCTACCGTCCGATCGGGAAACGTGCAGTCTTCTTTAATATGCTCTCGCATATTGTAAACGCCGACATTAGTCGCTGTCTCCTTCGTAGAAGGTGTCCGGCGTCAGCGAGGCCTCCTGCTATTCCTCGTCTACGATTTCGCAGCTGTGGTACTTGCTAGACGAATCCAGCCAGCTCTCCACGCCGCTGGAGGCCAGGTCGTCGCAGGAGGGCATTTCAGGGAGGGGCTCCATGTTCGGCGCCCCCTTTTTCGAGAGGTTGTTCACTGGACGATCTTTTAAACTGGCCACCCCTGGAACAGGTTGCACGGAGATTAAATCGTTCACAAACGGACGGTCCATTCCTAATGCAGAAGTAAAGAATAGACGTGCACTGTTGCACAGAAATTTAGAAGCACTATGTGTATTAAGGTAAATAGGTATTTTATGGTTGAATAAATGAATATAAGTGGCTACTAAAATTTATTGGAATAAAGGACATTGCTGTGGACACTGACAGTATATTAATATAACTTCAAATGAGGAGGATATTGAATGTGATTTTAATGAAAATCGGCAAATGATTCCATACTTTGGGTAGAAGTGTACACATATGAAGAAACGAATAATCTAATTGGATGGAAATTGTATTTTTAGAGAATGCTCTGAATGGCAAAATAATTAAATGCAGTGTATAGTGTTAATTTAAAAGAAATATAAAATGTCATTAAGTTTTAAATACTAATTGGTATATTAGGATGTAAATGTGGCGAGTACCATTATCAGAAGACAAGGAGGACTCTTTTCTGCGAATGAGAGCTTGCCTAGACGCCCTTGGACTCCTGTACTCCCCGCTTATGCTTAACCCTGCGCTGATAGTAGGAAGTCTTATGTCTAGATGGGACCCTTTATCTGTAACAATCTAACCAAACGTCAGGATAAAGCAAAATTTTAATAAAATTTCGCTAAACATGTTGGAGGTAGTCAATAAAATTGTGTTGTATAATAACTGCTGAGTGATGGATCTGCCAGCTTAAACCCTACTATTATTTGCATGGCAAAAAGTGGTTTTGATGAAAAATATTTTTCTCAAATGCGAAGTATATTTACGTAAACCATTATGTTATCGATTATTTATCTATGCCTTCATGCCTTGAGATACAGGGCGAATTCAGTTTGACTCCGTTAATAAAGCCGAAAATATTCTGTTTCAGATGCATAAAAAATGAATTTTCATTTTCCACTCGTTGTTATGCCTGTGACCTTTGAAATTGCCTTGAGAAGGGCTGCAATCGTAGCTGTTCGATAATACATGGTTCCATTTAAAGAAATAAAAATTACCCTCAAATCTCCTAAGCACCTCCCCCGAGAAAAAAATTTGCTCACCACGCAATGTGCGCTCCCCCCAGAACCAAACAACTTTGGTTTCAAACATTTCTTTCTATCTTCAAAGTTGTAGGTGTTATACTGGTAGTTGAAGTTGAAAACAACTAAAAATAACAAGGCTTTAATAAATATTAAACAGTGTAAGCTACTGCCGATAAAGGCGTGACGAAGTTGAAGATACATTATTAATTTGAATAGCTTCGGCGTGTTTTCACGTTGAGGGATTTACATCCTGCGCACGGTTCTGGCATGTTTTGCTAAAAAATGCCTGACTAACTTAAAGGGGAATTTCTCAAAACCTTCTGCCGCTCAAAGTGTTATTATAGACGAAATTCTACAGGTTCAAAAAATTCTGCTACCTTATTGTTCATAGCGTACAATTTTGTGGCTATGTCCCTCGCAACCAATGTTGTCAAAACTGTAGCCAGGTATGTCTCCTTTACAAGAAGGTACTCGAGTGCAGATCTTTGCCAAAATAAGTATCTGCACGAGCTCGCAGCAACAATCGATACCTGCAACCAATTTGAATTACAAATTACATAATTGAAAATAGTTT
This sequence comes from Andrena cerasifolii, assembly GCF_050908995.1. Lineage (NCBI taxonomy): Eukaryota > Metazoa > Arthropoda > Insecta > Hymenoptera > Andrenidae > Andrena > Andrena cerasifolii. The sequence goes on along the minus strand of NC_135119.1, from coordinate 19,891,202 downwards.
TTCATCAAGGAGTTTAATAGAACACGTCAATGGATTAGTTAAATGAAATACGTCGAAATTAAAATTGTGAAGAAAACCTTCCGAAGAAATAGGAATCATATTTTCACCTTAAACTTGTCGTCGACAGATGCCCTGGAACTTTCAAATTCTGGCGAGTCCAAGAACTCGCAAGGCAGTATGGGATGCAAGAAATTCGAGTCACTGAGAACGTTTACTTTGCCGCTGAGCAACAGGCCCAATCTGTCGGTCCGAGTTAAGTTTTGCATGGCGTACGCCTCCCCAGCGTGCAGCGACATTATGGACGCGAATTCTGGGGACATCAGTCTTTTAAATTGTAGTCTGGATACCTAATGGATAAAGAAAATAAATTCTCTCTTCAATATCGTTTTATAGAATTATAGCAAAAAACGAATGTGCTCCAGTTCATGAAACAGTGCACCAGAAGGGAGCGTTCTGTGTAATTTTTGTTTCATCAACCATCTTAATTTTTCGTAGTTTCAAATTGCAAGAACCACTAAAAAATTTTAATATATAAATTTATAGATTTGATTATGTGCATAAATATATAAATTTTTCATACAATCGAGTAGAATGTTTTGGAACGCTTACTTTGAAGGGGTAGAAAAGGGTGTGATATGCTTCCTCCAATTCTGGATCAAACCTAACAGGTCTCATTTGGTACACGATGTAAACCAGCTGTCCAATGTTCAACAATAAAAAACTGAAGTTCCAAGAGAATATATCAGGGGCACATATAACGTGCCATGCCCAGCCAGACAACAACATAAAGCCTTGAAAGGACAGATTAATATCATAAAATGCTACTTAAAACATTAATCTTCGAAAATTCTGGGAATATGCTAACCACGTAAGGATCAACAACAATACAATTGCGACAAACTTTTTGGACCCAAAAATAGTTTCATACCAATGATAATTTTAATAATTCATTCGATACATCTATATGTGGGAATGAAAATTAAGAAAGGGCAACGTCACCACTACCGTAATCATTAAACATCCCTTAAATAAAGGTTTCATTAATCGACCAATCAAAATAGAAGCCAAAGGGCTTCATATTTTTTATTGGTTTCTGCACCATGTGAAATGTCGTATATTGATACATATACAACATTGCCAAACATCTGAGACTAGATCTATCACAAAAATTAACTCTCATAAACAACATTCTAGAATGATATTAGAAACAAAGGAACTTACCAATTATCAGGACGGAATGCATAAACAGTATTCCTTTTCTGGAGGAAGGCGCTGAATAGGATAATGCGAAGCAGAAGTTCGCCAACTGGAACAGTATGTGCTGCGGTTGTTGCCACAGGCACAGCGCAGTATTGCCTGGAGGTAACAACACCCTTAACAAAATTATGCAAACAGGACATGCAGAAGTTGCTTGAGAAAAGATGTAGAGTGGCATTTACCTAATGCAGTGATATTGTACGAAGGAAGGGGATCGTGTCCAAGACCAGGGCTCATGTTGACTAGATCACTATCGATGGCTGGTGCAGAGGGGAAATAGTTAACAGCTTCCTGGAAGCTACTTTGTGTCCATGCTCACTGGTTTGTTTTGGTCAAATTTGCCAGTATTCTCGTCTCTAAGCAGGGGCGCGGTGTATGCTCGGCTTTGCAGCGCCTGCGCCAACCCCTTACGATCGATCATCTTCCATGTTGGTGGTGTAGAACCAAGCCAAGTGATGTTATCAGGGGGTGTAGTATCAATTGCAGAAAAGATAGGGTCGTGTCGGTAATTTTGATTGAAACAACGATAGGAATGTATTATCGATGGATATGTCGTTTCGTAAAAGTATATTAGCATAATAGTTTCATAAATTTAGTCACAGAACGGGATTTACAGTGGTGGCCTGCGAGGAGGTAATGGTACGTTTGTTGTTGACAGGAATAATAACCACAAAGTGCAGTCCAAAAGCAATAGAGGGCAAAAGTAGTTTGTAATGCAATAGGAAATATGAAATATGAAATGTAAATAGGAAGAAGGGGCAATTATGGAAATGAGGAACTTTTCTTGGAAGTGACACGGAATGACGGTAGTCGTTTTGCAAAGGTGCTAACAATATGTGTCGAAAGCAACCATTAACAACATTTTATTTAAATTCTTGATCATTAGTTTGAATTACGGTAATTTTTGTTGTTGAAATATGTTGTAATATACGTTTATAAATAAGTGCAAAATTTGTTCAGGGTTGGTTCTACTCTCCAAAATAGTAAAAAAGTTGGTATACGCGTTTGTTCAATAATGATCAGTTTTTGCAGTCATAGGATTTTTATATTTCGTAAAACATGAGTTCGAAACGCCTATTAAAATGACATTTAACGAAGCTCATCTGTGTTTCCGCGGATTGATATATCGATTGGCATTTCGCCTTTGTTTTTTTAAAGGCGATAAGGGAAGGATACGAATGAAAATATACAAGGTATATAAGCCAACGGAGGAACACGCCCGTTGCCCATTAAGGGACATTTCGGGCCGGAGTTTTACGGAATATAGAAATGCTTATATAACCGCAAAACTAAGAATTATCTGACATATGCATATATAAACTGTTCTTACTAGTTTAGTGAGAACTGATCCTGAAAAAGGCATACATTTGTATGGGGTACACCCTGTAGGTCCAACATTAGCTACACTTAAAAATAAATATGTCGCAGAAGCGCGAACACTTCTAAGAATTACGTAAATACTACTTTATATTCAACTATTATATTTACCGAAATTAACTACTTATATACTACAAATATTAATTTAAATACGCTTGCAAGCGCAAGTATGTCAAAATAAAATTTATTAAATTACACTCTAATACATCTACTAGTTCTTACACCTGTAGGGGGTTTTACCTTAGACCGTTTCGGAAGAATTCGAGGGGGTTGAACTCTTCCAAAAGTAACAGCTGCTTCAAACCTCACAAGTGGTACATTTCCTGGTAGCACCGTTGGATTACGCACCCTCCTTACCTGACGCACCCTGATTACCTCACGCACCCTCTGTGGCTCCGTAGTCCTGGCCTCTTTTGGAGAGTCTGCTCCCAGGAAGTCTTCCCTCATCTGCCTCTCGATGTCTCCATTGTAGCTTCTTGCAGATCGCCTTAGGCGCTGGTCAGATCTGCAAACATCCAGCCACTTTCGTGACACTTGCGCTGCACACAACAAAGACTCAGGATCCAACTTGCGTAGAATTAACTGGGATACCTCTAGTGGAAGTTCAGAAATGACATCCACCTTGGTAGGCTCCAGTAATCCAATAACGCGAAGGAAAGATCTGAAGAACTCCATGTTGTCACCCTTGATTCAAGGACAGGAATGACTAGCTCCCGAAAAATCGGGGGTATATATACCCCTGGACATGGTTGACTGCGCGTTCCGCATCGATGATTCGACCAATCACATTCGAGGACAAGTATATAAAAATATATATCAGTATACCTGTACCTACATATTCACGTATATACGTACTTCGGTACATAGTATTATTGTATTTCATTCATTGTTTATATATTAATTATTTGTAGTACATAAATCTCCTCACATACAATTATTATGTAATAAACCTTTAGTGCGGCAGTGATATTCTTAAATATGTATTCCAAGTAAATTTTACTAATTTCGTTATGTCTAGAGTAATATTAAGAGGCAGTGTTTTATCTAAGTTTCTCATGATTTTTGTCACCATATTGTTACTCAATCACGTCGCAACTACGCAATTGATCTTTCTGAAATTCCGTATACACGTAGTCTAGGACCAGAAACAACATATAGGATACTTTTTATCCCGTTTTTTTTTAACGATCTGGACCTTTTGCTGCGGAACATCTGGGCTATCATGAAATCTGGTCATTCCACCCTTCCCGCTTATTTCACCCCCTTGTCGCTGTGTGAGAATCAAAGTTCTACCCGGGCAACGTCGCGTACTTTTAAGTCAGTGTTTGATATTAAAAGGAAATTGTGTTGGGTTTTGTCCGAGGGACGATGCACATAATTGATAGACTGAAAGATAGTTTATGACAAGTAGTGAACGTAGTAGTACTCTGTTTTTTTTTTAATGCTAATTCTTCCGATACGGTGTACGCTAAACGTTTCCGTTTCAATTTCACTTGGCACTTATGTTATCATGAGATAATGAAAGTGTGCCATAAATCTTAAGAAAGTTTCACTATCAGTAACTACAGAGTATTTCACATCCTATCACTACTACTACTACTACTACACTGCTCTTCTGAGAAGCCAGGGAATAAATTATTTAATTGATTAAAGAAAAGGGGACTCCTCTTAATTTAAGTAGGTAATGCTGTGTACGTACGCATATTTCATCCACGTATCGATTTTGAAATATTTTCCGCTTGGAAGCAAACAAAGAGAAACTTCTTAAGAGAGCTTCTAAATTGAAAACGTGGTAATTCTTTTTTCATATTGGAGTAATTAATGTGTCTACTTTCGTCTTGATACCAAATCCTGTTAAAAAACCTTCTGAAAAAACCTTCGCATTAATACCAAATCCGACAACGGGAAATAATAATTCTTTGTAACGTTCTTTCACGTAACTCTAGTGTTCCGTACACTGCATTATTCAATGGCCATTACCCAAGAGGCAAGAAAAAGGAAAGTGACGGAAGTAGAAATATACATGAGAAGAAGCATAATTATCACACTTTATCATCGCAGTAACATATAATTTCCATTTTTTAAACCCCTTCAAATGACGAGATATCCCGTTTTTATCACGTGAAAGCTAAACAGCTCTGTTTTGCCGTGAGCTTTTCAGTATATAAGTGACACGCAAGTAGATCAAAAGTACCTTTAACAGTTCAAAGGAACGGACCAGCTACTGTCGTATTATTCGTAGCACCAGAAGTCCACGATGAAGTACCTCATTCTTCTAGTTCTGGCAGCAGCGTGCTTCGAAAGCTGTATTGCCAAGTGTGTAGAAACACACGAAGGTAAAGTGAGTGGTGTGAAAATGACGTCAAGGAAGGGTCGCGAGTTTGTAGCGTTCAAAGGAGTACCTTACGCAGAACCGCCGGTTGGTGAACTCAGGTTTGTGTTCGCACTTGTTTGAAATTCTTTTTTGTAAGTTATCCCTTACACTGAAAATTGAAGGAAATGTTATTCTTTCTCTTCGAAAACGTGCTTATACTATTCCTTTTCTGTATTCTTCGATGAAGCAGAACAATTAACGACTTCAGCGACTGTCACCCTTACTTATTCCCGTGCAACACTATCCGAGTAATTTGAAAAGATGGTCACTATCATCCTCATTCGATTCACTCGGGAGTAAATACTTCACAAATGAATAATATGTACAATCTTACTCTCAGTGAACTATATCACATAGAAAATTGAATTACGTTCTGCTTTATATACACCCCTATTTTTCACGTTCAGCATCTGTGGAAAAGGCACTCAAAGGAGCTAGCGCCCAAAAGATATCTTCAATACAGTATTCTCTACCTTTCGCAGATTCAAAAGTCCGACTCCGAAGAGGCCCTGGGGGCATAGTCTCGAGGCAGATAAAGATGGCAACGAATGTTTACAGAATCATGGTGGGCATGTAAAGGGTAGCGAGGACTGTCTTTACCTGAACGTGTACACCCCAGACGTAAATATAAAAAAATTATTTCTAGATTTCCTAAATATTAGAGTTTTCGTACTCAGTGTCTGCTCTACAGCTCATGTGATATCAAACGCATGGCACACGCACGATTATAGTCGCAAAGTATTACACTGTTATGTAAATCATTGTTTATACGATCCTGTTTGCTGCAGACCAAGCCGAAAGAACTGATGCCCGTCTTGGTTTATCTACACACGGGGGCATTCCTAGTGTCAAATGCCAGCGAAGTTTTAACAGGGCCAGGATTCATGCTTGACATGGACGTCGTGCTCGTCACATTGAACTACCGACTAGGATCCCTTGGATTCCTCAGTACTGGCGACTCAGCGGCGAATGGAAATTACGGCTTGAAGGATCAGAGGCGGGCGCTTGAATGGGTCCAGCAAAACATTCACGCCTTTGGTGGAGATCCTAAAGAAGTGACTCTGTTTGGCCACGGCGCTGGTGCTGACTGCGCTCATTTGCACACACTTTCAGAGAAGTCCAAACGTATATACATTTTCCTATTTTCTCGCAGCTGTGCTATATTTATTTTTACATTAATCTTACAGTCGTCTATCTTGAGAACGAAGGTCTAAATCAAAACAAGTTTTCCTATATTTTTTATTTATATCCTAATGTACAGGAGGCAATAAAATCGGTAACTATCAAAGGTGGATAACATTGGAGAATCTATGATACATTGACTGTTACAGATTTGTTTAAACAAGTCATCACTCAGAGTGGCAATGGCCTCTGTCCACACGCGTTCACCGACGACAAATCTTACTACGACAAAGCAAAGTCACTCGGGGCTCACTTAAACTGCCCCACCGACGATTCCCATAAGATGATCGATTGTCTTCGAAAGGTAGATGCTCGGAAATTAGTCGAACAATCATCGTCCGTTTTCAGTGAAGTAGAAAGAGCAGCGTCGATCGAATGGAGGCCATCGCAGGACTCCAAAGGCGACGATTCCATCTTACCGGACAGCCCAGCGACCGTAATAAGGGAGAGGAAGATGAAGAATTGTCCAATGATAACTGGAAACGTGAAGGACGAGGGGACAAGGTTTGCAATCAGTAAGAAACAAAAATTCGTTAGTTAATACTTGCTCTATTGCCGATCGACCAGAGGTACTTCTGCTGAACGTTTCAGTTCTTAAATACAGGAATTTGGTACAGGAAGTAATAGAGAGGAATTTGGAAACCAGTAATTGGTTTAATTCTACAGATTACGAATTTTATCATGGGTACGATGCATATAACTAAATCAACATGTAACTTTAATTTAAATTGTGGCGTGCCTGGGGGGGGGGGTATTAGAATATGGAGTTGAAGCATCTACTAATTAATTTTCAAGAGAGCAGATTTTCATGCAGAAAGCGTAGTTAATAAATGAATTTCGCTTACTTGGTAAAATATTTTTATCCAAACTTTCTATGTGATAAATTTTGTTAAATTTAAATGAGAACTTGGCACATCTCGGTGAAGCGATTGTAATCCTTCCGTATCGTAAATTAAGCTAACACTCGAATTTCCAGAAATGAAGGAGGACGAGAATTTCTACAATCTATGTGTGGAGAAACCCGTGGATGTGATCAAAGAACTGCTACAGAATTATCTGCCACTGAAAGAAGAGAACGTGACAGCCCTGGCCATCAAAGTGAAGAACTTTTACCTTGGTGAAAAATTACCGGAAGACAAAGACCTCGTAAGTATCATATGCAAAATGTAGAATTCATTTGTTCTATATACAGTAATTAAAAAATTATAATTTCGATTTGAATATAAATAGTTCTCAAAGTACGCAGTAGTTAAATACAACCTTACATCAAGTTGTTACTCAACCATCACAACCAGTTTAAAAATTGCTACTTCTTTCAAATTTCAGGTTATCTATGATTACATGCTCTTCATGACAGACTTTATGTACATGTATCCAGAATGGCAGCTTCTAGAATACGTGCAGCAGCCTGACAATAAGATGAAACCAGTGTACAACTACAACTTTGATTATCGAGGTGCTTTGAGCGAAGCGTTACGTATAGGTGGTAAATATGGAAAAGAAGATGCGGCGCACGGAGACGAGCTATTTTACATATTCCCGTTGACCTCGAAAGTCATTGGTCCACAGTACAACATTCAGCGTACTGAAAAGGACTATATAATAGTTAATTTCATAATTGAGTCATGGGCCACATTCTCAGCTACTGGGTACGAAGGAGAACTACATTTTCAGCCTCCCTGAACCCAAACTGATCAACTCCACTTTCTGCGAATATGTATCTCAATTTTAGTACTTCAGCACAGAATTAGTGCGTACTTTATCAAATTGCCCTATATTATATTTTATGGAGTTGATTAGGTTGGCTTTTAACGGAGGCATTCGTTGGACTTTATATATATATTTCTTATGACTTGCAAAAAAGTGGGATTACAAGTTCTCTCATTGAAAGTGTGACTAATTAATGTATTCTATGTTTAGCAAACCATATTCATCTGAAACATCGAAGGACGACAAATGGGAACCATGCACATCCAAAAAATATCTTCAGATCGGAGATGGATCTAATACATCAGTGAAATCGAAAGATCTGTCTCGTAGCGAGAGAATCCAATTTTGGTACCAGAACACACCGCAATATGACTTGGGGTGCTAATGAGGAATCATACGATCTAAGATCTTGTCAAACGATGAAGTTGGGAGTTGACCACGATATGAGGAAAGCACATTCTTAATAACATCGAGCTGTATAATATCGGCTGTAAATGTTTATTGTATTAAAGCCTAAGAACGTATAATGTATAATAAATGTATATTATATTATTACATAAATTACGTAACTATTTCCCAGCTTTCTTAAGACTCAAGTGGATCAAATCTACACTTACATCCTTTACAAGGCAGCATAGTTTGCTTAGCAAAGGAAACTCTATTTTATTATACTTGCCGCCTAGATAAAATTAATAACAGATACAAATAGTGATAAATAAATTTATTAAACTAAACCCTAATATATCTAGTATTTCTATCACCTACAGAAGTTCTATATATTATCTAAATACATGTATATTAAACTAAACCCTAATACATCTAGTACTTCTGACACCTACAGAAGATCTTACCACACTCCGTTGTAGCAGGTTTCGAGGGGGTTGAGCTCTCCCAAAAACCACCGCTGCCTCGAACTTAACAGGTGGTGGGTTCCTTGGTAGCACCCTAGGTTTACGAATCCTTCTTACCTCACGCACCCTGCTCACCTCACGTACCCTCTGTGGCTCCGTAGTCCTGGCCTCTTTTGGAGAGTCTGCTCCCAGGAACTCTTCTCTCATCTGCCTCTCGATGCCTCCATTGTAGCTTCTTGCAGATCGCCTCAGACACTTGTCAGATCTGCAAACATCCAGCCACTTTCGTGACACTTGCGCTGCACACAACAAAGACTCAGGATCCAACTTGCGCAGAATTAACTGGGACACCTCTAGTGGAAGTTCAGAAATGACATCCACCTTGGTAGGCTCCAGTAATCCAATAACGCGAAGGAAAGATCTGAAGAACTCCATGTTGTCACCCTTGATTCAAGGACAGGAATGACTAGCTCCTGAAAAATCGGGGGTATATATACCCCTGGTCATGGTTGACTGCGCGTTCCGCATCGATGATTCGGCCAATCACGTTCGAGTACGTATGTTATATATTCATATACATATGTAACGTACTTTATATATATATAAAATTGGCGGAGGGCACGTCCACTGTCGCCCAGCGTTACAGAATCGCGTGACACGCGTGAGTACCACTGTCCGCGTCGCACGTTTTGCCAAACTCTTTCGCTTCTGTATTGAAAACAAAAGAAAGTTTTATCACTTTTGTTGATGTTCTTCGACGGACAAATGTCTGCCGCATCGCGTAGAGTGGTCAGATTTTCTCCTATACCCGTATTTTTTTAAATATATAAAAAGATATCTGTCATAATTGGTACATTTCAGCTGTCCATTTCCCTTCCATCGTTGTTTAAACATATTTAAATGATCTTAATTCAATAATAACTTATATCATTGTATTCGCGTGAGATCATAGACTAATTTGACGGAACTAGCAAACGAATACTATTAGAAATCAAAAGATGTTCAAAGTTGAAAATTTGCATTTTTTTCAAAACAAAATTTCTGGAAAACTGAGGGTGATGGCGTCAAACGGTTTGCGGATTCGTTTTCAACGCACAAAAATCTATAAGAAATGGCTATCGAATGTTACATTTCAAAATGGTTGTTGGACGGTGTAATTTGTGAATTTACTGTAGTCAATAAAACATTATCTATTGCGCGACTGTATAAAGTGATTCTAGTATCGTTGTTTTATGTAAAGTTTAAAAATAACCATAGACAAACATATTACGCTGTTTAATAGTATTTCGAAGAATCCATTTATGTAGTAAAGGTCGTATGGTTCTATTTAAAGAAAAGTGCAATCAGCGAATTCTGGCAACACAGAATGCTAGAACTTGTGCAAAATTTTCATTTACGATTTTTTAGTGTATTATTTCTATATTGTATTTAGATTTTTGGGAATAATACTCAGAATTAGAGGAATAGTACTTTGGCGTGTGGGCAAGCTTATTATGGATCATAATGGAACAGCTACAGGAATATTCTTCTAAGTAAATTTTTCAACAAATGATTTATACTTGGTTATAGAAAGAAAATAAATACTTTAAATTTTTATAGTTCCTACTATGATGCCTAAGAATTTGTACAATTTTTCCGCAGTCGAGTACCATTTTACCCGCAAGTCTGCGACCTTCCACCAGTATCTACAGTATCCTTAGCGTTCCACAACAATTGCAAGATAATTTACTCGGCCATGGCTCATATCACTTGGTTTGTATAAATTGTAGCAATGTTGCAATGTCTGACAATTTGCGTTATATTTTTCAAGAATATAAGTAAGTAGAGCGGATAAAATGCACCGATGAAGCACTTTGAATGTGAAGCCGTGTTATCAGCTTGTATAAAAAATCGCACGCCAGTTGTTAAAGCCAGTAGTGCCCTCAGTAGCTTCGCCAGCTATGGTCGCTGTTTTTCTGTTCGCATTACTGGCCACAGATATTTCGTGCATTCTAGCTGACCCAGTGTTACAAACTGATGTGGGATCTGTCAGGGGCATCGTTTTGGAATCAAGGAATGGGAGAGAAATTTTTGCATACCTTGGGATACCTTATGCAGAACCACCGACTGGATCATTCAGGTTTCGAATTCAACGCATCTCTTATTCTTTGTTCCATTCTGACTATGCCTGTAGTCAAATCAAGCGTTGCTGGCAATTCAGAATCCACAGAATAATTTCCCAGACGTTTTACCTTCAGTACTCATGTAATATTACACATTTTTTATACCAGGAATTCTGAACCGCTGGGTCGCGAAGTATTTTCTGGGAGGACGTCACGATTTTATAGTTTTTTGTTAATACTATTAAATTAAAATGGAAATGTCGGATGGAATAAGGGGACTGACTCTCGAAAATGGGAAAAATTATTGTCCAAACGCTAAAAAAGATTGGAAAATTATATGTTGTTAAAATGTATTTTAAAAAATATACTGTTGTAAAACTCGTCACAACACACATTTTTTCTATTTACAGTTTGTTTATCTAATCATTACTATTCAAGCTATAAATTATAAAGCAATAATTTTTCATCGTCCAAAGTCATTATTTCTTTAAACATAAATTACGATAACTTGAGTAAATATTAACGGATCGTTATGAGACTTAAAACATAACTTTAGAAAACTCCACCAACTGTCAACAGCCGCGTATTGCGCTGCTTAGCAATCTTAGCACTCGCTTGACTGTTGTTGCCGCGCGGGATTTATATATATCGCCATATCTTCTACAATTATTTATTAATCAGTGTGAAAATCTTCCTTGTATAATAAGGAAAAACTTTGTCGCTGCAAGTTATATGTACCTCAAAATTGCCTCGATACTTTTTAACGGCGAACGTTGAAAAACATGGGTTATATCCAGTATTACTTTTTAATTAAATATTATTACATTTTTTAACATAAGGGTTTTTTTGCATACATTTTACGACTTCGCTAGAGTTTCCTGAGTTTTATATTTCAAGTCTCATAACGATCCCTTAATATTTACTCAAGTTATCGCAATTTATGTTTAAAGAAACATTGACTTTGGACGAAACTCCAAAGACTTTTTGTTTATAATTTCTTGCGGCAGGAAGTTTATCTTATATAAGGTGATATAACATATATTATGGTTTGACCTACTCTTTATATTGTACACATTGACACCATTGAGATTTCTTTTTTAATTTTTAATAATGGCAGAAGTGATAGAAAAAATTGTGAATCTATGCACTGTTTGGTCCAAGGTTTAGAAATCCAGTACCAAAACGACCATGGGGTGGAATACTAGACGCGCAAACGGAAGGTGAAGAGTGCACGCAACTTTCTGGAGATAATGTAACAGGGAGTGAAGACTGCTTGTTCCTAAACACATACACTCCAACGGTAAAAACTATGATTTACTACAACCCATTCTTGTCACAACTTGGTATTTCTTAATCTGCATCATACGAATTATTATTTACAACAACAGTACTAACATTAAATAAACATAAACCGTTTTAATGTGCACAGTTTCGTTTCAAGTTGCCACTCTTTTCATTTACACAATCGATTAAAAAGAGTATATGTGCAATATTTGTTAATATTCATGACCTAAACAATAGCTGAGATTCATTGTAGTGCAGAATGCTTTGAAGAATTTTAATGCATGAAAATTCCATGTATAATTATTATAAACGAGATTTACATTCATTTCCTATTGATGTCTTACATTTCCTTGTACTTTATACAATCTACAGTACTGAAAATATTTATTGCACTGCTCTCGAATTCATTTGATTGATTTTATGATTCGTATGCAACTTATTTAGGCCAAGATGGTGAGCTACAAATCTTTCCAATAAATATTTTACTTTGTTTTAGCATACACCTTACATATATTAACTTTAAAACCTTAGGTTCATAGAACAAACATTTTAAATTCAATTTGAACATTACAATCTTATCTTACCACTCTATCTATGTATGCTCACACTTAAGAATCTCGTAATTCTTACTTATCTTCAATCTTATCGCAAGCAATCGTTTATTATTCGCAAATCGCACCACTAATTAAATCTTCCCATAATTAAAATAATTCCTGGATGAAACAACGTTCTGTTCCTTTACAAGCGGAAGAGAAACGCCTTGTTGCCTGTTATGGTATTCATACATGGCGGTGCATTCCAAAATGGAAATGGAAATAGAACCGATTATGGTCCAAACTACTTGCTCGACAAGGATATCGTACTTGTTACGTGCAACTATCGGTTAGGAATTTTCGGGTTCCTCAGTACCGGCACCATGGCTGCGTCTGGAAATTTCGGATTAAAAGACCAAGTATTAGTTCTAAAATGGGTGAAACGGAACATCCGCGCGTTTGGCGGCAATCCAAACGACGTAACGTTATTTGGTCAAAGCGCAGGTAGCGTCTGCACTCACCTGCACGCACTTTCGGAACTATCCAAACGTATGTACAGCTTTTTCGTTCCTTTCTATAGTATGTATCAGAAGTATCCGGACTAAATAATTTATTCAGAATATATTATTAAATTCGAAGTCTGGGATTTATTGATACATACTGTAGAACACAATCTACAGTGGGGTATCCTATAAATAATTGATTCGTTTTACAACCTTGTTAATTATTGCACTCGTTCGTTATAGGATGCATATACAGTCATATATGTATACGTACTTAAGAATAGTGCATATTATGTACATTCGTAATACGAAATATGTAAAATAAGAACGTGCAAATATACGTATTACAAATTTAATTTATTATATTTAAATTTTATACATTGCACACACGTGCATGGCCGGTTGTATTTCTCCGCGTTCGTTGTAAGTATTTTTATTTAATGAGAAAAACTGTTCGTTGGAGGATACCGCACTGTACATTATGATAAATTAGAAAAAATCAAATATTTTTTTGAGAATCAGTTTAACCAGTAATGAGAAAATACGTGTCTGAAAAAGCTATTACGTACCACGGGCTTAATTGGAAGATATTATTCTTCAGTAACGAGGAGTATTCGCGAAGTATGTATATGACAGCAGTTTTAACGAAATTTGCCATATATGTGAGAGAATTAAAATTATGTAGCTCGTTATTTTGTTACCTTCAGTAAATTAAGAGTAGAGAGTGAAATTTTTTATATGTCCGCCCTTCTGAAACACAGTTTCCAAATTGTTCGCGGCCTAAAAGACTATATTTGCTGTTTTCGTGGTTTTCATTGTCATTTGAGTAGTGCGAAAGTTTATTGAAAATATCAAAAGCTGAGAGGGGCTTCTGGGATTTCAGAATTTATGATTTCTGAAGCACTGTCTTTGGTAACTAACAGCGTTTTTGCATAATATCTAATAGAACTTACAAACTCATGCACAGGGGCAGAGAATACAAAATTAGTCCAAAAGTGTTTTGCCCGAAACAGGTGAACTTATATCAAAATGATTAATCATTCCAGATTTATTCAATCGTTACATCCTGCAGAGTGGACTCGCCACCTATGAATGGGGCTTCCATTCCAATTCATCGTACTACGAAAAAGCTAAAAAAGTTGGGGAAATGTACAACTGCACGACTTACAACTCGTACTCGCTAGTCGCGTGCTTACGAAAGCTTCCAGCCTCGCAATTAGCACGGACAGAATCAGTTTTTACGGTTATAGAGCAATTTTTACAGTCGTTGTGGGGACCCACTATTGAACCATACTCTAAGACAGCATTTATAACGGACTCTCCTATAAATCTTCTACAGCAGAATAAACTGAAGAACAGCTCGTTCATAACTGGAAATTGTCGGGATGATGGGTTTGTGGGGTCAGAAGGTAAGGGTTGAAAATTGACGAAGTATGATTTGAAAGTATTTAATGTAAACATTCGGGGAGTCTTGGATAATTTTTCCCTTCCTTTGATGACAATATTACCACAGGACGCGAATACCTCGGCGTGAAAACAAATTCGACGCCACTCGAAGTGTTCCTAGCATAAAAATGGGAGGATTTCTTGAAAGATTCAGTGGTATGGATGGGAAAATAATATTTATACTAGACTGTCGAATCCGTCAGTAGTGTGTGACAGATACATCTGGAGATTTTTTATGGCTGAAGCGTGTGCCAACTGTGTGTGATTTGTGTATGTGAAATCAAAGAGTATTGTGAGAAGAATGCAATGTACTTAATCCTTTAGTTATTAATTTTACTGTTCGAAGTTTTGCTTAGAAAACAGAAAAGTAAATGTTCGCACATTATTTTTTTTAATATTTTCATTTTTATGCATTTTTTCAGTTCTTTACACTAATCAAATATTGTACAATATAGCCGCATCATCTACTGAATTTATATTAACACAATACTTGGAATATACTGGTTTATTCAAAGGGAGAAACGTGACTGAATTGGCAATAGAAATCAAGAACTTTTACTGGGGGACGGAAATGCCAAATGATAAAGACAAGGTAACTGAATTATAGAGTAACACAATTGGGTATTCTTTCCTCTGAAATTCTGTAAATACCAGTTATCACAGAAACGATGAAAAAGTGTGGTGTTCGCTAAAAAAACAAATAGCCTTGACATCTCTGTTATTGTATAAAAACCGCTAGTGTTTCTTTATACTGCACGATTTTTCTAATGTAGTAAAAGGCACTGGAAGCATTTCAGATGAAGTAAATCATTACCCCATTATGCACACAAATGTTAAAAACAATAGCTAGGATATACTTGTAAAAATACAAAATAAAGCAGCAACTTTAGAACCTTAATAACTTCATTAGCCGAAAGCTCAAAACAAACGTTTTGGGTTTACGCCACTATTGCGCTCATAGTCTTAATTCATGTAAATCATTCACAACGATAACACTAACAGCTCCATCTAAAATGAGTGTATGCTCTTTATTCCTGCAGGTTATACGAGGATATACAAATCTCGTTACAGACCTTATCTTCTTCTACCCTTCCGTGCAGTACGTACACGGTTTGGCGGAGAGAAGTAAACAGCCGTTCTATACCTACTTGTTCAACTATCGTGGATCATTGAGTCGGACGTCACAAGCGACAAGGAATAATAAAGACGTGGGTATTATGCACGGTGATGACTTAATCTATCTATTCCCCGAAACCGCTGCAAGTTTGCAATTGCCTTTCAACGTGCAACAATCTACATCTGATCGCAAAATAAGTAACGTCATGGTGGATTTATGGACGACTTTCGCCATTAAAGGGTACGAATATTGAATTCACCAATAATAAAACGCTTTTAACGATAACACTCTCGATTATCAGAAAATAATTTCAATACTTTTAAACTTCTTATACATCTTTGAATACCTATCCGAAATTTAATTCTTCAATTCCGCAACAAATGTATTCTTTCGAATATATAAAATGGAATTAATTTATATAATTTACAGCGTTCCTCGATCAAATGATCTGGGTGAGCTGTCTCTGTGGCAACCGTTCGCAAAAAATAAAACTTATCTCGAGATTGGAAATATTACCGAGCCCGTAACGACTGTACAAACGTCGTTTTTCAAGAGAAGAATGACGTTCGTTTATCAGCTATACAATGGCAGTTAGTGCTTCGAACATTTTGATCGACATTAAATTGTTATGTCTACGTTGATTTATCTGTCGATGCCCTTACTTGCGAGATATAATAAACAGGTAATCTCTGAATAGGATGTGTTTATTTAAAAAAGTAATGTTTGATTATTTAAATATCCACTTGCACCTTTTTGTAATTTTGTATCATCAACTACCTACGAAATATTATAGTTTATCCAAATACGCCCGACACACTGCGTAAGATATACTATCAATCTGTATTAGTAAACACGAATAAACAATAAACTATATTACTAGTATCACAGGTTAATTCAGAACGACTTCAAAAAAGCTTTGAAGTTGTAAGATAATTCTGAATAAATACTGTTACACAAACATAAATGAATTGTTCATAATATGTATTCTCTATTTTCTGCTCCCAATACCAACGCAATTATTATTTTAAAACAGTATAGCATTGGAAAATTATGTCGAAGCACTTGCATAAGACAAGCTAGTCAATATAGAATTTATTCCAATATATCCTAACGCTCCTTACATCTACTCCTTACACTTAAAGAAGATCTTACCTCAGTCCATTGCGAAAATTTCGGTTGGGGTTTCATTCTCGCAGAAAACAACGGGTACCTTTATAATAGCGCGTGGTGCATCCTTGGTATCACAATTCTCGTTTTCTCAGATGGTCCTCCACCCAGGAGGACTTCTCTGATCTGTCTGAGATACTACAGTTATTATTATCTAAATTACGTAATTATTTTCTAGCTTCCTTAAGACTCAAGTGGATCACACCTACACTTACATCCTTTACAAGACAACATAGTTTGCTTAACAAAAGAACTTTTATAATAATACTTATCATCTAGATAAAATTAATAGGAGCTATAAAACCTGCAGTAGCAAGTTGGTCATACAAAAATTTATTAAATTACACCCTAATACATCTAGTACTTCTGACACCTACAGATGATCTTACCCCACTCCGTTGTAGCAGGTTTCGAGGGGGTTGAGCTCGCCCAAAAACCACCGCTGCTTCGAACTTAACAGGTGCTGCGTTCCTTGGTAGCACCCTAGGTCTACGAATCCTTCTTACCTCACGCACCCTGCTCACCTCACGCACCCTCTGTGGCTCCGTAGTCCTGGCCTCTTTTGGAGAGTCTGCTCCCAGGAACTCTTCTCTCTTCTGCCTCTCGATGTCCCCATTGTAGCTTCTTGCAGATCGCCTCAGACACTGGTCAGATCTGCAAACATCCAGCCACTTTCGTGACACTTGCGCTGCACACAACAAAGACTCAGGATCCAACTTGCGTAGAATTAACTGGGATACCTCTAGTGGAAGTTCAGAAATGACATCCACCTTGGTAGGCTCCAGTAATCCAATAACGCGAAGGAAAGATCTGAAGAACTCCATGTTGTCACCCTTGATTCAAGGACAGGAATGACTAGCTCCTGAAAAATCGGGGGTATATATACCCCTGGTCATGGTTGACTGCGCGTTCCGCATCGATGATTCGGCCAATCACGTTCGAGCACGTATATATTCCTATACATATGTAATGTATATAAATATGTAGCAGGTATATGGTACATCGAGGTCACTTGATTCTTGCCGAATCAACTCACACAGCGTAAGTGTGGTTGGTTCGCGAGAATCAAGTGAACTCGGTGCACATAGAGTATGTAGATATACTTCCATGGTATCTATACTTCATTACTATTTTTATTTGCTAAAGTGTTACCTGGTACCCGTAAATTGTACAAATGGGGCAGCCTGATATAGATTATATAAGTTGCACACAACTACCGCCAACTACTCCACAATATCAGACTTTTGTCTCCATGTTGTTATCAACTCTATTAAAATTAGAGCAAAAACTCTCCACCCTTCTTGACGCACTATAGTCTCAAACATCGTACAATCCATACATACGTACTACAATCTGGATGCACCCATGAAATCTCATTATGTACGTCGTATTAACTGTTCGTCTCGAAGAAATTCGTGTATTAGTCAAGGAACTTTCTCGTCCTAATCTTCATTTCTTTGAAAGCAACTTACCCCGCAACTGTTGTCCCCAATTCAACAGAAACGTAATTCTGATCTACACCTTTCATCGCCATCATCTTCTAGAGTTCATACCGTTTCGCCGTTCTCTTTAAGCAACAGTCGGACTAGCAAACTTTGATTCACTGTCGCGACACGGCTGCTGCGCGCAGAAGGGATTCAGAATCCAATTGTCGGAGTATCAACTACGACAACTCCAAAGGTAGCGTAGAAGTAAAGTCTATTCTCACTTTTGTAGAACGTCGGGTACGTAGACAGGACGGGAAAACTTTCATGTTGTCCACAATAACTGGATACAAAAGAGTACAAAACGCAACGTTTTAGTCTAGCATAGGTATGTTGTGGCAGTTTATGTATTTGAAACCATTTTCTAATCTCATCGCGTCCGTTTATTGTCACAATTAATGCATTTACTGCTGTAGATAAAACATTATCTATGGCACGACTACATAAACTGGTTCTAGCAACGTTGCTCGAACTGAAGTTTAAAACCAACCATAGGCTAACATATTAAACTGTTTAATAAAAATAGAGGAATCTATTTACGTAGTAAAAGTCATATGGTTCTATTTAAAGAAAACTGCAATACGAAAATTTTGCAAGTGCGCTGATGCACTTACGAAAAAGTTTGCAACATAGAATGCTGGAACTTCTTAAACAGTACAAAATTTTATTTTCCGAATTTTTAGTGTATTATGTTTATATCGTATTTAGATTTTTGGGAACAATACTCAGAATAAAAAGAATAGTACTTTGGCGTATCGAAAAGCTTATGATGGATCATAATGGAACAGCACACAGGAATATTCTTCATAAGTCAATTTTTGAGAAACTGATTCATAGTTGATTATAGTAAGAAAATAACTGCTTTAATATTTTAGAGCTCCTACTATGATGCCTAAGAATTTGAACCATTTTAGCCGCATGTCCACGACCTTCGACCAGTATCTATCGCAACCATAGTGTTCCAGAACAATTAAACAATTTTAACATAATTTGGTCGGTCATAGTTCGTACCACTAGGTTTTTATAAAATGGCGCAATGTCACAATGTCTGACCAGTTGTGGTACATTTTTCTAGAACGAAAGTAGGTAGATAATTAACTTTAAAAGAACGGATAAAAGGCATTGATGTAGAACTTTGACGCTAGCGCCGTGTTATCTGTCTCTTTAAAAAATTACACAGCCAGTTGTTAAAGTCAGTATTGTCATCAGTAGCTTCGTCAGCTATGGCCGCTGTTTTTCTGTTCGCATTACTGGCCACAGATATTTCGTGCATTCTAGCTAAACCAGTGATACACACTCGTGAGGGATCTGTGAGGGGCACCGTTTTGAAAACATGGAAAGGGAGAGAGATTTTTGCCTTCCTCGGGGTACCTTATGCAGAACCACCGATTGGAAGATTCAGGTTTCGAATTCAACGCATCTCTTATTCTTTGTTTCATTCTGAGTAGGCCTGTATTAAAAGCAAATGTTGCTAGCTATTCAGAATTCACAGAGTAATTTCGCAGAGGTTTAAGCTTCAGTAGTCATGTAATATTACACATTTTTTTATACCAGGGATTCCGAACCCGTGGGTCGCGAAATGTTTTCTGGGAGGCCGCCACGATTTTTTTTTTTTGTTTATATTATTAAGTTAGAATTATAATCTGAGATACCTGTTTTTAATGTGTTTTCTTTAACTTTTATGGCGGCGGGTCGCAAGTTACTCGAATATTATAATAGGGGGTCATACAAAACCGAAAAGGTGAAGATCTCAGAAACTAATTGTCACCCCAACTTGAAAATTTGTTGTGATGATGTCCCATTATTTGGTATCATTTGGCACAAAATTCAGTACCAAAATCGTTGGACCAAAAAGAGGCTAAAAAAGGCTTCATTTTTTGGTCACTTCTTATTTTCAGCTGATTGTGAGAAGGTATATCCTTCAGGAAGTTTATCTTGTGTACAGTGCTATAACATATATTATAGTTTGACCTACTCTTTATATTGTACACATTGACACCATTGAGATTTCTTTTTTAATTTTTAATAATGGCAGAAGTGGTAGAAAAAATTGTGAATCTGTGCACTGTTTGGTCCAAGGTTTAGAAATCCAGTACCAAAACGACCATGGGGTGGAATACTAGACGCGCAAACGGAAGGTGAACAGTGCACGCAACTTTCTGGAAATAACGTAACAGGGAGTGAAGATTGCTTGTTCCTAAACACATACACTCCAAAGGTAAAAACTATGATTTACTACGACCCATTCTTTTCACAACTTGGAATTTGTTAATCTGAATCATACGAATTATTATTTACAACAACAGTACTAACATTAAATAAACATAAACCGTGTTAATGTGCACTGTTTCGTTTCAAGTTGCCACTCTTTTCATTTACACAATCGATTAAAAACAGTATATGTGCAATATTTGTTAATATTCATGAGCTAACCAATAGCTGAGATTCATTTTCGTGTAGAATGCTAGTAGTCATTTAGTATTACTTCAGATAATATCAAACTAAATCGCACCACTGTCCCATAATTAAAATAATTCCTGGATGAAACAACGTTCTGTTCCTTTACAAGCGGAAGAGAAACGCCTTGTTGCCTGTCATGGTGTTCATACATGGCGGTGCATTCCGAACTGGAAATGGAAATCGAACCGATTATGGCCCAGACTACTTGCTCGACAAGGATATCGTACTTGTTACGTGTAACTATCGGTTAGGAATTTTCGGGTTCCTCAGTACCGGCACCATGGCTGCGTCTGGAAATTTCGGATTAAAAGACCAAGTATTAGTTCTAAAATGGGTGAAACGGAACATCCGCGCGTTTGGCGGCAATCCAAACGACGTAACGTTATTTGGTCAAAGCGCAGGTAGCGTCTCCACTCACCTGCACGCACTTTCGGAACAATCCAAACGTATGTACAGCTTTTTCGTTCCTTTCTACAGTATGTATCAGAAGTATCCGGACTAAATAATTTATTCAGAATATATTATTAATTTCGAAGTCCGGGATCTATTGATACATACTGAAGAACACAATCTACAGTGGGGTATCCTATAAATAATTGATTCGTTTTACAACCTTGTTAATTATTGCACTCGTTCGTTAACGAGCAGTATTCGTGAAGTGTGTATTTGACAGCAATTTTAACGAAATTTGCCATACTTGTGAGAGAATTGAAATTATGTAGCTCGTTATTTTATTAGCTTCAGTAAATTAAGAGTAGAGAGTGAAATTTTTTATATGTCTGCCCTTCTGAAACACAGGTTCCAAATTGTTCGTGGCATAAGAGACTATATTTGCTGTTTTCGAGGTTTTTATTTTCATTTGAGTAGTGCGAAAGTTTATTGAAAATATCAAAAGCTGAGATGGGCTTCTGGGATGTCAGGATTTACGATTTCTAAAGCACTGTCTTTTGAAATTAACAACGTTTTTACATTATATGTTATTGAAGCTACAAACTCATGCACAGGGACTACAAATTTAGTTCTTCAGTGTATTGTCCTAAACAGGTGAACTTATATCAAAATGATTAATCATTCCAGATTTATTCAATCGTTACATCCTGCAAAGTGGACTCGCCATCTATGAATGGGGCTTTCGCTCCTATTCATCGTACTACGCGAAAGCTAAAAAAGTTGGGGAAATGTACAACTGCCCCACTAACAACACGTACTCGTTAGTGGCGTGCTTACGAAAGATTTCAGCCTCGCAATTAGCACAGACAGAGTCTGTTTTCACGCTTATGGAGACGTTTTTAGTGTCGATGTGGGGACCCACTATGGAACCACACTCTAAGACCGCATTTATAACGGACTCCCCTCTAAATCTCCTACAGCAGAATAAACTGAAGAACAGCTCGTTCATAACTGGAAATTGTCGAGATGAAGCGCTTTTAGGGACACAAAGTAAGGGTTGAAAATTGGCGAAGTATGTATAATAATTCACGTAATTCACATTGCATTTTGGAAGTATTTAATGTAAACATTCGGGGAGTCTTGGATAATATTGACCATCCTTTGAAGGCAATATTACCACAGGACGCGAATCCCTCGGCGTGAAAACAAGCCGACGCCACTCGAAGTGTTACTAGCATAAAAGTGAGAGGATTGCTTGGATGATTCAACGGTTTGGATGGGAAAATAATACTTATGCTAGTTTGTAGAATGCGTCAGTAGTGCGTGATAGATAGATATTTGGAGATTTTTATGGCTTAAACATGTGCCAAGTTTGTGTGATGTGCGTTAGTGAAATCAAATGGAATAGTGAGAAGAATGCATGTAGTTACTCTTTTAGTTTATAATTCTACTGATCAAAGTTTTGCCTAGAAAAGTGAAATGTAAAAGTTCGCAAGTTATTTTTTATTATTTTCACATTTATGCATTTTTTCCAGTTCTTTACAGTAATAAAACATTGTACGATATATTCGCACTGTCTCCAGAACTTATAATATCACAATTATTGCAATATACTGGTTTATTCAAGGAGAGAAATGCGACTAATTTGGCAGCAAAAATCCAGAACTTTTACTGGGGGACGGAAATGCCAAAAGATAAAGACAAGGTAACTGAGTTCTACAGCAACACAATTGGGTGTTCTTTTATTATAGTTCTCTGAAATTCTGTAAATATCAGTTATCACATACCTAAACGATGAAAAAGTGTGGTATTCGCTAAAAAAACAAATGCCCTTAACATCTCTGTTATTGTATAAAAACCGCTAGTGTTTCTTTATACTGCACTTTTTCTAATGTAGTAAAAGGCACTGGAAGCATTTCAGATGAAGTAAATCATTACCCCATTATGCACACGAATTTTAAAAACAATAGCTAGGATATACTTGTAAAAATACAAAATAAAGCAGCAACTTTAGATCCTTAATAACTTCATTAGCCGAAAGCTCAAAACAAACGTTTTGGGTTTACGCCACTATTGCGCCCATAGTCTTAATTCATGCAAATCATTCACAACGATAACACTAACAGCTCCATCTAAAATGAGTGTATGCTCTTTATTCCTGCAGGTTATACGAGGATATACAAATCTCGTTACAGACCTTATCTTCTTCTATCCTTCCGTGCAATACGAACAAGGTTTGGCGCAGAGCAGTAAACAGCCGTTCTATACCTACTTGTTCAACTATCGTGGAACATTGAGTCAAACGCCACTAGCGACAAAGAATAATAAAGACGTTGGTATTACGCACAGTGATGAGTTAATCTATCTATTCCCCGAAACCGCTTCAAGTTTGCATTTGCCTATCAACGTGAAACAATCTACATCTGATCGCAAAATAAGAAACGTCATGGTGGATTTATGGACGACTTTCGCCATTAAAGGGTATGAATATTGAATTCTCCAACAATAAAACGCTTTTAACGATAACACTCCCGGTTTGTGGGCTTATCTCGATTATCAGAAAATAATTTCAATACTTTTAAACTTCTTATACATCTTTGAATACCTATCCGAAATTTAATTCTTCAATTTCGCAACAAATGTATTCTTTCGAATATATAAAATGGAATTAATTTATATAATTTACAGCGT
This sequence comes from Andrena cerasifolii, assembly GCF_050908995.1. NCBI lineage: Eukaryota > Metazoa > Arthropoda > Insecta > Hymenoptera > Andrenidae > Andrena > Andrena cerasifolii. Next base: position 19,867,274 of record NC_135119.1, on the reverse strand, counting down.
TCCTCAATCGAGTCTTCTGAGTAAGCTGTCTCTGTGGCAACCGTACGTAAAAAAGAAAACGTATCTCGAGATTGGGAATATTACCGAGCCCGTAACGACTGTACAGACTTCGTTTTTCAAGAAAAGAATGAAGTTCGTTCGTCAGCTACTTGATGAAATTTAGTGTTTCGAACATTTTGATCGACATCAAATTATTATGTTTACGTTGATTGATTTACCGATGCCCTCACGTGCGAGAAATAAAACTATACGACTGTGTCACGTAACCATAAATATGTAATCTCTAAATAGGATGTGTTTACTTAAAAAATTGATGTATGATTATATAAATATCCACTTGCAACATTTTGTTATTCTGCATCTTCAACTACCTACGAAATATTATAGTTTATCCAGATTAGCCTGACATAGGTACTGAATAATATAAACTATCAATATTGGTAAACATGTATAAAAAATATGTCATATTACTAGTACCACCGGTTGATTCAGAAGGACTTCAACAAAGCTTTGAAGTTGTAAGGTAATTCTGAATAAAAACTATTACACAAACATAAATGAATTCTTCATTTTCTACTCCCAATACCTACGCAATTATTATTTTAAAACAGTATAGCATTGTAACATTATGTCGAAGCACTTGCATAAGACAAGCTAGAACTTATTCCAATATATCCTAATGCATCTACTCCTTACACTTAAAGAAGAGCCCATTGCGAAAAATTCCGTTGGGATATCTCGCAAAAATAACGGGTGCCTTTATAGTGACGCATGGTGCATGTTCACCTCCTTGGTATCACAATCCTCGTTTGCTCAGGATGTCCTCCTCCTCGAAACTCTTCTTTCATCTGTCTGAGATACTACAGCAGCGAAGGCCAGTTTGTCCCATTGGGAGCCCGGCCTCCATGATGTTTACCAGAGCCGCGCGGAAGGGAAGCTCAAAAGCCATTGATAACGTGGGGGCGCCACGGATAGGGAAAACTGTAGTAGGGTGCGGTGCAGCCTCATTTTCGTATGATAGTCTTGAATGACTGGGATACTTAGGGGCCCCAGTGATCGCTGCCACTGTAGCTCTTAAGAGGACCAGTTATTTCAGCCTAGGGGTACGAGCCTGCATCGCACGCTACTACTTACACTCTTACAGTTTTCCCTATTCATGAAGCTCAAGCTTCGAAATGGCTCGAACTGGCTGGCCTTCGCCGTACTACAGTGATATTATTATTATCCAAATTGCGTAATTATTTTCTAGCTTCCTTAAGCCTCAAGTCGATTAAACCTACACTTACATCCTTTACAAGACAACACAGTTTGCTTAAAAAATCTACATTATACATTATACTTATCACCTAGATAAAATTAATAGGAGCTATAAAACCTGCAGTAGCAAGTTGGTCATACAAAAATTTATTAAACTACACTCTAATACATCTGGTACTTCTGACACCTACAGAAGATCTTACCCCAGTCCGTTGTAGGAGGTGTCGAGGGGGTTGAGCTCTCCCAAAAACCACCGCTGCCTCGAACTTAACAGGTGCTGCGTTCCTTGGTAGCACCCTAGGTCTACGAATCCTTCTTACCTCACGCACCCTGCTCACCTCACGCACCCTCTGTGGCTCCGTAGTCCTGGCCACTTTTGGAGAGTCTGCTCCCAGGAACTCTTCTCTCCTCTGCCTCTCGATGTCCCCATTGTAGCTTCTTGCAGATCGCCTCAGACACTGGTCAGATCTGCAAACATCCAGCCACTTTCGTGACACTTGCGCTGCACACAACAAAGACTCAGGATCCAACTTGCGTAGAATTAACTGGGATACCTCTAGTGGAAGTTCAGAAATGACATCCACCTTGGTAGGCTCCAGTAATCCAATAACGCGAAGGAAAGATCTGAAGAACTCCATGTTGTCACCCTTGATTCAAGGACAGGAATGACTAGCTCCTGAAAAATCGGGGGTATATATACCCCTGGACATGGTTGACTGCGCGTTCCGCATCGATGATTCGGCCAATCAGGTTCGAGCACGTATATAGGTATGTGTACAGCATGTAAATAGTGTTTGTACATATGTTTTACCCCTGTGTAGTATTGTTGCAATGAAGAAATGAAACTCCTGGGATGTAATCGTTTTAACTTACAAGTTTAATATCTTCATTTGTAATGCTACCTATGTCATAAGATATGCACACTGTCCATTGTAACATTTTACTTAACTCATTTTTAGTATTATTCTCGTATTCAACAGGCAAATACGCAGTATAATTAATGCCTTGATATTTGATGCGAGGAATAGGCGTTCCTATGCGAGTCGCTCGATGGTCGCGTTCTGCATACATATATATTCTGATAACGGCCACGGAAATAGTCATTTTCAAGAAGCAAACAATCATTTTCATAAACCCGTCATTTCTTGCAGACATTCGATACAGCTTGTCCCATTAGACGATATTCTTGTAGTCGATGCAGCGTCTTCGATAGCCTCTCGTTTTGTCGCGAAAGTACTTCGATTTTCTCACGGTTCGTAATCAATTGCCGCGTCATGTCTGCAACAGGATCATCACCGGGCGATAGTACCGCTTCTCCACGGGGCACTTTACTAGAATTGTTATCATCGATGCTTTTGATCTTCTCGTTATCCATTTGATTCGCGATTGTCGAACGTAGCCATGCAATTTCTTCCTGGCATTTTCCAATCTCCTTTCTATGCTCATCGTTCATCTGAAAATGCACGGAAAGAGACGAGTGTCTTACACGGCCGAGTTAATTGTCTGAGCTACCTATTTAGGCTATCGAAATATTTTGCTATTTTTTTGTTTTAGAGCAAACTTTTTAGACCACCGTCTAGACGACCATTTCCGAATTTCCCAGTTATTTAATGGTTTTCGAAACTCACGAAAACACCATATGGTAAATCGGACATAAATCTTTGAATGGTATAGTTTTGTCGACGATAAATATGAAGTAAAATTGATTTCTTAGGGTCGCGGAAAGTTTTAGGTACTTACGTAAATTTTTACAAATTCTTACCATTTGTAGTAGGTATTTAAATACATTATTATGATGGCTGGTGGGTATTCCATGTTTTGTAGACCTGACATACCAACGTTTGACAACGAAAAATATCAAATGTTCAGCAAATATATTGTAACAATAATGACGAATAATTTCAAGAGGGTATGTTATACATTGTGTAAGAAGAGAACTGATGAAAGGAGTTTAAGCTGCGAATGACCTTTCGTTAACAAGGTAATAAATCCTCGAGCTTCCACAGTTATAGTTGTGTTAGCTAAGTTTGTAAAAATAACCAATCTATATTTTATCTACTTTCACCTGGCAACGAGCTATATAAATTTATGGCACTGCCACGACTTCTTATACCTGTCGAAATTCTAGCTTCCCATTTTCTGCAGACACAATCGTCCCAAAAGTTAAGTAAATCGTTAGCCCATCCCGCAAATCGAAACTAAATTACCAGATACGCATAGTGGTTTTGTCAGTTTCATACATGGCAGCGATTACTATTAATACGATCTGGCTAGAAACTGTGCAATAATTCTCGATTCCGTTAGATCGTAAATTCGCCTAAATTCGCATAAGTTAATTTAATCGAGTTGCAAATTAATTCACAGGGAGGCGTGATCACCTACACGAAGAACCGATAGTTTAAACACCGGGTAATTTCTATCGTCTCTGCGTCGTTAACACGTTGCACAGACCAGCCAGTTAATACCTTTAATTAATCACCGAGCAGGTGGTGCAAATAGGTGAAACAAATGCGTCGATGGGTCTTGGAATAAATTAATTTTGCGCGAGCCAGCAGTTACTTCAGAGGATCGAACGTACGATCGAACCCGATGAAATTTCTTCCCGTTCCCTCGTTTTATTCACGCGCAACGATAGCCAGCACATGCCATAGCAACAAAATTTTCAATACACTGTGTACCAGCTCTGTTTCCTGACCATGGCATATACGTACGTATAATTCAGTCGACAATTCTGATAAAAGCCCCCTGGCACTGTAGTAATTAACTGCACACTGATTCGTATGGTAACTCGGAACATTCACATGTTCTTCTGTTGATGTTTTGCAATTAGATTAGGCTAATACTTCGCTAACATTCGTACGAAGTTCGCCTAATGCGACTCTGACTTGCAAAACGTAAACGAAACTTTTAGGCTCCTTGTATTTCTGTTAGGAAGTAGGTCTGCAGCCTGGTTCAATCTACTTCCTATTATATATTTCAGTATTCACAGTTTACCAATTATGTAGGGGGCGAGTAAACGTGGGAGGATAAAGGAAAGAGGAGATGTGCGTCTCGTCTTCAGATACTTCTGAACTGAAATTTCTAATGCATACCCTCGGTGTCCTTACTTTTTATGTGGCCATACGAACGTTGGAGTTTCGTGGAAGATTGTTCTTTCTAAGAAATTATTTAGTGAGACAGCTCACCAATATTAGTTTCTACAAAAGAGCAACATTGGAAAGTAAAATATATTCTCAGTCGATATAACATCTTTTTTTTGTAAATACACCTGCAGCTCTCTACTCAACTCTCACGATTTTTAATTCATAACTTTATCAATGACTTTCTGTCACACTCTTCCTCCAGATGCTTCGAATTCGCCAAATACCAGCGACTATATAGTCTCCTTTCATGAGTTACTACACAACACGAGAAATCGTAACTGGACGGCTGACAGGGGCGCGAAATGACCTTACCGAATCTTTTTCCCTCCTCGACTCGTCCAAAAGTGTTTCGAAACGTCGTTCTATCTCCAGACGCACGTCACGGGTGTCGACGACTTCCTTTCGAAGTCTGATCACGGTTTTCTCGAGCCCCAGTTTGCTCTCGACCACTGCTTCCGCCTGACTTTGCAAAACGTTATTTCCGTCGGCTGCAATGAACGTCCGAGAGTATGATTATTCTTACTAAAATCACTGGGGTTCGATCGTTGCTCTCGTCGAGTAATAGTTCCCGGAGAAGTTTACGTGGGACGTTGTGCTTTTAAGGGGTCATGCTCAGTCAGGAGGCCGAAAAAAGGGTGGTCTTTGGAAATTTTTTACTCCAAAGCTATAACACATTTCTCAAAAAATCTTTTTTCCTTTTAAGGGTTGCATCTAGTACCGTGCATCGTATTTTTTTTATTTAAAAATATTTAACAATAACTAAGTTATTGTCCATCACTCGAAGGTTCTCTAAAAAAAGGCTTCTGCGGTGACCACTGCTGCTCGAAAGTCGATCATCTAAAATAAAAAATTCAAAGGAATTTACTTATTATATTATATTATCTAGTATTTGAACGCAGGATTTTTTTATCCCATGCTTAGTTTTCTTTTAATTGACGAAAATCAGGCACGATTTATGATAAAAATTGAAACTTTTACTTTAAACATCAGCCACTTTTTCCCAAATCAATATTTCGAAAAATCCTTCGTTCAAATACTAGATAATATAATATAATAAGTAAATTCCTTTGAATTTTTTATTTTAGATGATCGACTTTCGAGCAGCAGTGGTCACCGCAGAAGCCTTTTTTTTAGAGTACCTTCGAGTGATGGACAATAACTTAGTTATTGATAAATATTTTTAAATAAAAAAATTACGATGCACGGTACTAGATGCAATCCTTAAAAGGAAAAAAGATTTTTTGAGAAATGTGTTATAGCTTTTGAGTAAAAAATTTCCAAAGACCACCCTTTTTTCGGCCTCCTGACTGAGCACGACCCCTTAAAGAGGAACGATCTTTCTGCTTGAAAGTACGAAGCAGTTCGTGCGTCGTCTTGTGTGTCAATTCCCCTTACATACCCAGAAGCGACATCCGTCTCCGCGCATCTGCGAGGCTCTCTTTCAGCTCCTTCTTCTCTAGTTCTAGAATTACGTTCCTTCGCTGTGTCCCTCCCAGCTCCTCTTTCACTGTAAATCAATACTTGATAGAATGCTATGTACGTCCAACTATATTTAAGTTGTTACAGGCATCTGTTCCTCAACCTTAACACCTTGTGCGGCGCAAGGTTTTACGCTGCCCTGGTTTTCTTTTGAGTGATCATTTCTGCCAGGAAAGTTTTGCCCAGCTAGCCTTGCTCATTGCTCATCCAACTTTATTTCTCCTTTGGTAGTGCGATAGAACTTCAAAAACTGAACAATTCTTATATTTAAAGTTTTGTTCTACCTCCCACTATTACAAAGTTATATTAGAAAAACCAAAAAAAAAAAACACGATAACTTTAGGGGCTGATTTCACCCCTTCAGAATAAATTTCCGCGCAAAAGAAATTGCTCCTTGCATATACCGCAATATGCTCTACATAGATTGGCGGGAAGCTTCATGAAAATCAGAATTTTCAGGGTTTGGGAACGTTTCCTTGGCAGAAATACAATCGAAGGGTAAGAGGAAAAGCAGGGAATGTCCATCTTCAGTGATTATATATAACGTGTTTTGCTGGCGACAACTTGGGCGTTTATATTGTTACAGTATTCCGCAGTGTTCCATTTGAACGATATTTAAAGAATGTAAAACAACTACCTTTTTGCTCAGTTCTTATTTATGCCTAATTAGAGTATAAATGTTATGAACAGTACAGTTAAGTTCATTGAACCTTGTTCCTTTACTGACGGACTAAAGTATTAAAACTTGATTTTCCAAATGAAGCTGTTTTATGACATTCCTCGTTTCCCCCCCTTACCCTTCAATCGACGACTACACCCTCGAACACGATAATCAACTGCAGTAAGTGAAAAGGCTCAAATGAGCTAATATCCCTTTTATTGTCTCGGTGGTGCCCCTATAAATCACCAATTGCCCGCGGCAAAACGAGCACGCTCGCGACACGGTGTCCGAAAAAGTGTATCCCTCCGATTTACTATCTGTTACAGGGACGTTCATAAATCGTCCTCCATCGATTACAAGCCGCATCTGCCAAACCCATGGCGGCTGCAGGGGGGGGGGGAGGGAAAAATTTCTCAGTCGAATTTCCCGCACGTTGTTTGACCGCGACCATTCCCATATGTACGTTCCACTCGAAGCCGACGTTATGTATCGATTTGCTTAACCTGAAACTTCGTACCTAACTCCCGTGTAGCCGAGTTCCCCGACCAAGTCCCAGGGCTATTTGGAATTTGATCGATAAAGAAAGTTCCGCTGCGGAACAGTCTGTTACTACCGGGGCTATTAAAGCTCGAGAATAAAGAGAGCAGGGGCCAGAAAAAAAAAGGGGGATGCAGGGAGCGTAAGTGATGGAGGGAGTTGAAAGGAACGGCAAGAAGCATCGACAGATGCTGCCGTCGCTCTGATGGACATCTTTTAAAACGGAATACCCAGCCGGGAAACCTGCCATTTTCTAGTACGTCCTCCAGATCCAAGTTTTTAGCTTGTAAAGCATCCGCCCGTTTCTCGTGACGCGTCAAGTCCGCCCGCAGATCCCGGATCGTCTCCTCGTGATCTCGTCTAGTGGTTTCCGCCCTGAGATTGCTCTCCCGCATTGTCGTCAACGCTGTCTCAACGTCTGTCCCTACACCCCTCGCCAATCTGCTCATCACGGACCATTGGGTCCTCTCGTAAATATCGTTCCGCGATCCCTCTCTGCGTGGAAAGCACTGGGGATCGTTACGAATGCACGAGGCGACGTATCGCGATGGTTCGCGGCGAAATGTTCACGTGTTTGTCATAATTTATTAAGCGAAACGGCGATTCCGGGGTTATGCGATGTCGGGTGGGAGGTTGTTTAGTGGAAACGGATTCTTTTCGGGGAGTTGGAGGAGCTTCGAGAGCTCCTTTGATTGTAAACCGGAGTAGGTACATTTTGTAGTATTAATGGGAGAGTCATTGCCGAGTTGAGTGTAGTAAAGTATAATGAGAAGGTACTAAATAGCAGCACTCGCGATTGAATTATAATGCCGAGCTTTGCGGTCTAGTGACGTCTTCAGTTTTGAGAAGACTGGTTGTAATTAAATTATTCCAATATGAATTTCCTTTGCGCCACTTCAGGGACTCGATGCGATGGATTTTGATGAAGTTGAAATATGACGTAGTTTATGGAAAATTAGAGGGGTTTGTGTCACTGTTTTGTAGACTTTGAATTTGTGTAAAAAATTCAGGTTTGCCAAAGTTTGCAATTTCTGTCCTTTCTTGTGAAAGCAGGATCTATTAATAAATTTTTGTTCCTCGAAACTATCAACCCTGCTATGCTCATTCTTCTTGTATTTTAATAATAAATGATTCGTTTTATAGAATAAATTCTTTGTAGACAGAAATTTGATTTTGGAGCACAATAATTAAAGCGACTGGAAGAAGAATTGCAAGTCTTTGCCTAAATTTGTCGTCTCACATTAGAAAAAGGTAAAATGAATTTTATTTCACAGAATCGTCATTTTTCAATCTCCATTACAGTCTGCATACCTTTCTGCGACAGCAACGGAAATTAATTTATTCTCCACGAAGATGTGCTCGATTGCGTCTACCATTTGGAGGACAGCCTCGCCAGCTATCGCGCAACTCTCACAGTAGTTGACGCTCCCGTTTGCTTGAGTACTACGAGACACTTTGCACTCCTGTGCATCGTCCTCTCCATTCTTCACCTGTGGACGTCCTACTTTTGGAGAACATCCTTCGTTTGGACAGCAAGCAAATTTTTACGATTACTCTGACACTCTACGAAATTTAAGAATCGGCTGCGCGTCTTGCCTCTGTCCGTTTATCTCCTCTCCCTTGCCCCTCTATTTTTCATTTTATTTACATTTTCCTTCACACCTCCCTCGCCTTTTATCGTTGTTATACTTTCTCTACTATTTTGTCCTGTCTCCCTATTTCTATTCTTCTATGACCTTCTATCGCTCCTTTAGACATATAATTTTATATTTAAAATAGCACTCGAAAGCAAGAAAAAAGCGTCGGCTTATGCTTCAGAAATTTATCAATATTTTTTATGTCAGGTTTTTGCATATTTACTGGAACGTGCTTCGTCATAAACTCCTCGATTCGTTGGATAAGTGTATAACGACATAACAAGTGAAATATAATTTCATCAACTCTCTACCTTATCCTAGACGAGGATCTACTTACAGGGGGAGGACACCATGTGATAGACATCGATTTTGATGAGCCTTGGCACGATAAGTAAATAGATGTCCGAGTGTTTCAGCCAATTCGCCTTAATAATAGAGATATTTACATGGAAATTATTAAAAATTTTATAGTGACTGTGGGGTTTTAGTGGGTAAAAATCCCACAACTACCCTGGCGCCCGCGGGGAATTCCCTTCTGGAGGCGTCGGGGTACCTTTTGATGATTTCTCCGCGTTAAAAAAAAATTAATACAATATTTTTTTTATAAACTTTTTTTTTAACTTGAGAAAATCTTCAAAAGTCACCCCGACTCCTCCAGAGGGGAATCCCCCGGGGGTGCCAGGATAGTGTGGGATTTTTACCCACTAAAATCCCACGGCCACTATGAAATTTTTAATAATTTACATGTAAATATCTCTATTATTAAGACCTATTTGCTGAAACGCTCGGACATCTATTTACTTATTTTCGACATAGATCCATCATTCCAAGGCTCATAAAAAATGATGTCCATCACATGGTGTCCTCCCCTTATTAGTATGTACTTACTAACGTTTTTAACGATAGGTATTATTAACGTTTATCGATTGCAACGCGAGTCTATTGAATAAACACCTCTTGTATGATGAATACAATGTCTGGGATTAAAGTGCATTAATTACATTTGGAAACATTGAAAATACCCCTTTCATATTCGTGGAACACGAAGTTGCGGGTCGCGGTGTTGTGTTGCATAAAACGGCGGCGCAACGAGCAGCGTCAAGCTCCCGCGGCTTGATACTTTTCAGAATTAGTTACGACGATGACGTGGATTTGAGGGTTTCCCTTGGGCTCGACTTGAAAGCACTTTAACCGCGCGTACAGGTGTTCACGGTACGTCGAATCAACGGAACGTTACAAAGAAAATTTCTTGGGTGGAATAGTTCGGAGACTTAATTTCCCGAGCGCCATCGAAGCGCCGTGTAATTAGCGTAACTTTGTCTTACGACCGTGTCAACCTCCCCCAGTATAAAGCCAAGTTTACCGAAGTCAGTTTAAACTTCTTTCACGGGATTAATCTTTTCATTAATAGTTCCCCCTTGGTTTAAACGGTTTCGTGCTTGCCATCGCTACAAGGAATCCATCTTCACCGAACACATTAACCCGCGGTTGTCATACCTATTTTTCGAACGTAGTTGTCACGCTAGCACGATTAGATCCAAGCCAATTTTCAATCAGCTGCTGTTTAAAAACTGTTAAATTAAGTCACAAAGATTCTGATGTACTATGTCCATCGTTGAAATTTAGCATTTAAAGTATCATCGTGTTTACACTTGTGCCATTTTAAGGGGGTAGTGGATACGTGAAATTGTTAGTTTCTTTCACGCTAAATTACTTTGATAGCAAATAATCGTTACAGTCGTGCTTTTCAGAATATATTGTAGGGAACGTTTTCGAGTAATTACCACAAACAAAATCGTCGGAATGTATAAAATTGCGGAAGTTATTAATCGTTGAAGATAGCCCTGTACGGCGCGCCGCTGCAGATGGTGTACATCGATTCAGGTGAGCCAATCATCTGAGGGCAAAATGCTTTGGCGTGAGTACTTTATACACTAAAATCTACAAAGTAGAATTTTGCGGATGAATTTGAACAAAAATTGTGGAAGTTACAGGCAAATCAATTTTTACCCAATATTTTTGCAAAAAATTCGCCTTTAATCAGTAATAAAATGTTTTAGACACATCCAATGCTGTTTCTGGAATTCCACTCTGTAAAGCAAGGAATTCTACACGTTCAGTAAAAATTTCAATTGAAAATATTCATTGGTTCAAGAGTTATGATGTACACCGTGTCTGAAAATGGAGTTTCGAATAAAACGGCTTCAAAATTAAGTCCCCTATGCCAACACCGATTTGCGAGGCCGTTACTCGACGGTGCATTCACTTACGTTCGCTGCTATAACTTCTACAATTACCTACTTAAATTTCTTCGTGCAATTTTGTTTAAAATGTTCATAAAGGATAAGGCTTTCAAAATCAATAAAAAAAAAGTAATCAATTTTTTGAAGCTGAAATAGTCCACTACCCCCTTAAATGGAGGCTCAATGATATTTTAGCTGAAAGTCAAATTATTGGTCACTTTGGCCCAGTGTGACAACCGAGGTTTGATATATCAGATCTTTTCTACAGATTTTCGCGACCGTGGAGATAAAATCTGCAGTTCTGCTGTCTCTTCGATATCCAATCTATCGTTGACTCACCATGTGACGGGAAATAGAATCAGGCATAGTTCTCAGCCGATCCCAAACGAGCCTCAAGAGACTGGCCAATGAAACGTGATTCGGTCGTTTCACGCCTGCCACCTCGTTGAAAAAATCATCCACGAAGGGATACGTGTCCATGAACTCTACGATTAAGCGTAGGACGAATTGAATTCTGCAACAGAGGCCACTTTTTACAAGCTGATTTCAAAACGATCTTCATTATTTAGTTAGTAAGAAAATCCCTGGGTAAGCTAGTGTTTACACCAAATAGATAAATGCCCCTCGTGTCGAGTTACACTTTTATAAGCCCAATTCTAAAAAAAAACCTGCAATAACCAATCAAATAACTCCATACGAGCTTACTAATTTTTTTCCCACCGTTCGAAAGCACCTTGTATTTAAGCAAACTAGCTAAATTCCATCCGCAAGATGGTTTCTGTGAAACTTAATCCGTCGCCGCCACGCGGCAGCCTTGGACCCTCGAAACGAAAGTAACGAGTTGTTCAATTGGAAATGGCCCCCGAAGGCGACGAAGTGCATCGTACGTTCGATTGAGTTCCATCTAAAATGCTCGGGGCCCTGCTCCCTTTGACGACACCGTTAAGGCGAATGTACACGGCTTACTTTGGTTGATTCAACAAAATTGAAAGCAAAGTGAACAGTGTACATAAATTACCATTCAAAGTGTTTTATCAAAGTGAACATGGAAAGAAGCTGAGAGGGCTTCGATTTTTCGTTGATGTGAACTTTGCCCCTGGGAAACTTTTTTTTCCACCGAAAATTTATATGGATCGAAAGTACGTATCAACATGCAAAAATAACAATTTTGAGTTTAGGAGTCTATTCGTTGAAAACTTATGAGGCGAAAAAGTTGCAAAATTTTGACATATTTTCTAACCTTTATTGGAGGGGTAGGAGTATGTAGTTTCTTTGTTTTTCGAAACGGTTACATTGAGGGATGTCGACAGCACAGAATACTTAGGGTGTTTCGAAAATACTTAAAAATACTTTTTTTACATTTCGAACAAAATTGTCTTCTTATGTTATATATTTAAATACTGCATTCCCTCCCCTCTGTACAGTATTTCCGTTGACTTATTCCGAAACATCGCATTCCACTTCCTAATTTGTCCAGGGTATTAGTATTGGTTGAGGCTAGATTAGTGCGGGGGGCGCGCGCCCGCTTACGTAAAGCATGGAAGCAAACCGATGTGAGTTTCGGCATGACCTAAAATAATTTTTTCCCCAGGAAAAGTAGGAAGAGGGTGCGTTTTTAGTATCTGGGGGTCTGTGATTACACTCACCAATGCGACCGTGCCAGGCCCGTGGCTTACGTTGTATAGTATTAGTTAAAAAAAAGTATCCATTCAAATTGAAGCATAATATTTGGCCACATTAGGGGTTAGAATATACGTCATAATTTCACAGTCCCTTTTACTTAATTACTTAATAATTTTATTTTTACTGAATAGATTCCTAAACTCAAAATTGTTATTTTTTCCATGTCGTTTGATACGTGCTTTCGATCCATATAAATTTCCGGTGAAAAAAAAGGTTTCCCAGAGGAAAAGTTTGCCCTTTCTTTGTTTCAATTCCGTCGAATCAACAGGATTGTTCAACCAAAGCGAACCGTGCTGACCCGCCTTTAGCTGCATAAAGCTCGCACGCTTTTTAATTGAATGAGCGGTGAGATCTCGCAATGGAGGCTCGTCCGCTCGCGAGTGTTCTTGGGCGGAATGTATGCAATCACGCGGCGACACGTTCGAAAAAGAGGTAAACAACCTGTCGTAAGCCAGCTCCAGGAGAAGAATATAGAATTCCCCCGCGGTCCCATTGTGCTCCTTCACAACTTCCATGGCGTTTATGTCCCTCGCGGTCTTCGTGGGGAATTTCCATGACAGATGCTCGATATCGCCCAGCCAAGAATATATCTCGTTCGAGACGCGCACACACTCCCTGATATCCGCGATGACCGACGCCACCAGGTATTTGTTCAATTTTGGCATGATTTCTCGATGCTCGCGCAATCTCGGTGGCGTGCATAGGTTAAGTGGTCGGGGAACGATTCTGAGCGATGTTCAGCCATAAAGTTGTGACTGGTTGGATCGATGTCCTGTTAGGACCCATTCGCGCGAGACACTTCTGTGATTCCAATACTGCCCTCCTTAATTAAAATGTCCTGTCTAGCATTTTACAATTTTTCAAGTGAAGTTGAAATATTTGAAGTTCCACACGTCGTTTACCTTGTTGTAAAGTTATAAAACCCTAAGTGCCTCGTAGAGACCTAGAAAAAGTCTGATTTATTTATTTTTTTACAAGGACGGTACAAAGAAAATGGTGAAACTTCAGTTTTCTCGGATATTTTCAAATGCTAGATAGGACATTTTAAATAAGGAGGGCAGAATAGATGTTTCCGGTGTGTTCACGTGTTTTCTGCCTTTCTTAATTGAGCGCTGCCTCTGTTAAGTGAATATATTTGATACGTTTATCAGTTTCTAGCTACAGAAGGTTCTAAACCGAGATTTTCTCTATTTTTGTCGTGGAGTCCAACTAAAAATTAAATTATTTAAGCATTATAATTAATACTTTGCAATACGAATAATCATTAACATTCATCCAACGTGTAAACATCGAGAACAAAATAAAATTCGCTCGAAGTAGAAAATCATTTCTAAGTCCAAGAGTCATTACTTCTTTTACGTATATCTCAAGTTTTATCAATCATAGTAATAATTGATACTAGCGTATATGTTGTTGGCATCATTTTCTACTCTCATGCATCTCAGCGATGGGTTTACATTTCCTGTTCTCATTCATGTATCTCTACGATGGTCTTGCATGCTCGTGCATGCTCTTCTGTCGTTCCAAGTCATCTCGATCGTCATAAGTATTTTGTTAATTCCATCAAAACCCCAACAAACTGTTACTAACATAACGTAGTTGATTGTTTCAGCTTCTCAGGTTCGCCCTTTCGAGAAAGGGAGTTAATAATATATTTAAAGAGAAACTAGTGTAAAGTGGTACTAAAGGAAGACGTTTAAAGAAACCTAGGCTAAGTTATTGTAGTATAAAGTATTTAAAACCCCATGTAAAATTGCCAAGTCTTCACTGAATTATTAGCTTTGTTGCTCGGTTGTTGGCTCTTCATCTCTGCTGAGGAGGTCGCCGCCGCTTCGGTTTCCGGAAGCAAGTGAACTGGGCATGGAATCGGTATGGATCAGTTTCGTCCCCTGGTATTATTGTCGATGGGGAAAAGTTTCGGGCGTAGGGGGTGCACCTTTTGATACACTGCCTGCATAAGTCACCCGGGCCGGTTACCCAATCTCCGCGTTATCCGGCCCGGGTCAGCTCACACCTAGTGTGCTCCTGACGGAGTCGTTCGGAGCAACAGGAATCGCCTCAGTGTGCGCCGAACGCTTTTCCCTTTCGACTCGGACAGCAGGGTTGCAGGAACTGCGCCATCGAATACTCATTGCACGCTCACCCCCCGTCTTTCCTTTCCTGCTGAATTTGTTTCAATCGAGGAATCGCTTGGTAGCTCCCCAGCTTCTATATCTACACTGAACGGATGGATGGAACTTTGTTTCCATCTATCTCTTTAGTTAAGTAGACAGTTTTCATGTAAAGGGAGATCGATGGAATCTTTGATTCCATCTATCTCTCTATGGGTCTCGAAACGCAGCAACCTCCTGGTGGCGAGACCTGGTAATCGGTGAGAACCGAGCCCATGGCTGCGATTGTCAAATACTCTAGTTAGATATAAGAATTTATTTAACTTGTAATACTTTGGTAGAATTTAAGAATAAATTTAACTTAAAACATTTGAATAAATCGTTCCTTTCTTTCCTTCTAGATACGTACATACCTATATGAAATAAACATAAGTGAAATTATTTAACTCAAAGTACTTTGCATTCTATTCTCTTTAAAACGCTCTCTAAACGTCTTTATTCTTTATTAAAGGCAAAAAATTATCTTCCCATCAGAATTACAAATTAACATTCGCAGTTCCTCTTAGTAGATAAGTTCTCTGCTTTGATATCACTTTTATGATCATTGGCGCCAGCAATTATCAGGCTTCCTTCACAGTGTTCGCCGCGCACGATTCTTCAAATTCCATCGATAATTTACTCGTCGATAAGAAACGGAATTCAATACGTTCCTTTCTTCCCTTATCGAAATCATAAATCTGCTGGCATCCGTAGTTCCCCGCGGTAGCGTGTAAGTGTAATTGTTCCTCCGAGACGGACTCGCGCCAGACCATTTAACCAGGGGGAGAACTTTGCAGGTGGATAATCTGCGGAGTTCTTGAAACCGTTTCTAGTTCTTTGATGAAGTCGCGAGCACGTTAATCTCAGCCACATTTTCCAGATGTAATCTTTACCAGGGCCGCCGAGCCATGGAAATTGCGAGGAGCGTCGTGTTTCCTCGTTGCCAATATTCGAATGACCGATAGATCACGAGACTCTGAGACCAGTCGGGCGAATTAAAATCATTTCGATTTTAAAACTTTGATTGAGTTCCGCTGGAGTAGAGTTGCCGAGTGACGTCAGGCTTGGGAGTAGGATTTTAATTATAGCACACAGAAGAGCTTGAAATAAATTACAGTAGAAACTCTTGGCATTAGGTAGCACAAAGTTCTTTTATTAGTATGGCATGTTTGGTTTTATGGAACTCATCATTTCTCATAATTATCTCCGCACTGGGAAATATTGGTATTAATAACCCATACTTTTACATTTCTTTATGAAACGAGTTGAATAGTGCCGGAAGAATTGGAATATTTTTTAAATTAACTTCAGCCTTGAAAACCCACTCAGGAAAAATTTTCTACGATCAGGCGTTCGCATGTAATAGGCCTTCAAAGTGAAAAGAACCTCTTTCGCTTCGATCGCAAATAACTCGGTCAATAAAAATCGTACAACAAATCAAGAAAAAACGAAATTAAAGAGAAATTTCTGCTCGATATGAGCTCGCCATTGGATTTACCCGAAAACAATTTTTTTGGCCCGTACATACGTTCCAAAAAAAATGTTGAGTCCCTGATTCAAAAATTAGAAACTTGAAGCGTTTAAATGCTTTTTTACATATTTTTGCAACCATTTTCCGCGGAGATACAGCTATTTGGAAACGACCAATATTTTCGGGAAAGTGCGCATATTGTTCCTTTAGTTTTATCCAGCGGTGTATATTTATGAAATTTATCAATTCATTACAATAAAGCATCGAACCAGAATTTACTAGATCTTTACTAGAACTTCTTCATTTCTGCATGTGAATTCTATTAATCTTTTAAATTTTTATTTTTAGCTCCCACCGCCAAAGGTCGACGTTTCATCGGCCTCCAAATTAACCCAGCCTCGGTTTTTCCTCCCGTTCGAATAAAACGCAATCAGAGTAATAAACGTTGGAACGCCTATGACTCGCGAAATACAGGGTAATCCTATATCCATGCGATCTGTCATTTCACGGATACCTGGCTGCGGCTGTCACGAGTTTATCACTTCCAGCCACCCCCGTCGTTCAGTGGAAACTTCGAAATGAGTAGTTTACAGAGTTTGCGAAAGCATTCGCAGGCGCGGGGCAGAAGCGGCGCGCCTTACCTTGTACCGCCACCAATCTACACCGAAGCCAGTCGCGTGTTATTCCTATTATCCGACGACGCCGCGTGGCAAGCAGGAACCCCTTCGTCGCTGCACACGGGCCTGATTAGAACAGACACTTTCTACCGAGTATCACATTCGATACGGGTTTAGTTTGGTCCGCCGTCTTGCCGCGATACCACCGCAGAATTCCGTCATCTTCGGAAGTGGCGGAACGTGTTTCGCCAGTCAAATGACGAACCGTGGGGGCTCGATGCCACCTTAGACTCTGCTCTACTTGATACTAGCTAGTTAAATAGGCTGGCACTCGAGTGCCAACAATTGGAAGCGAACGAGGAGGATCGAGTTGCCGGTAACTTCGGTATAGAGGATGCAACTACTGTGAGTGATTTGTGTACGCGCAGTTCGCGTGGAAGCGGCGCAGGATCTTACACGACGATTTCAAGCGAATTTCTTGAGCGGATTGAAGCTAGAAGAATACTGCCTCCGTTTCTATCAGTTTCAGCTCCAGGGTGGAAGAGGGATGCTTGACGAAGGTGATATTATGATCGAAGAACAAAGGTTTGTATTAGCCCAGAGGTGACTTCAGGCGAACTTGATTTACAAGGTCATTGGCGACACCTTTTAAATTTGAACTTTATGACAGCGAAATTAAGTGACTCTGGATATAGCGGTGAACTGTTTTCCATCAGAGCGTTGGGGCGGAGCTCGGAGCAGTGGAGCAGTGAGGTTTTGCTCGGAGTACGGAAAATGTTTACTGCTCCAAATTTTTTTTACTATTTGAGTTTACTTTCACTTTATAAGAGCAGATGGTTTATTATATCGTAGGGCCACGCAGCCCGATGTTAAGGAGTAATAGTAGGTACTTTCTTTGTCCGAAAGTTAAGCATTCTTTATGAATTTTTTTCTATATGAAAATCAAAAGCTAGGAAGATGCAGTTTGTTGCAAATGAAAGATCACTGTTCGAAAGTATTAAAATAATTTTTATTTTAAAAAAAGCACCATGCAACGGAGCTGGAGCGGAGCAGGAGTGGAGCTGGATCAAGTATTTTGATGTCGGAGCGGAGCAGGAGCGGAGCAAATAAAAAATTGCTCTGCCCCAATCCCCTGGTTTCCATTGATTCCACCATGGTTAATCTAGCGTGTGAGATAAGCAGGGGCGGATTTTTACTGGCGAAAATTACGCGCGCGCCATAAGTTGCACGTTGCGCAGAGATACGTGGGAGTCGGTTGAGACTGGAGAAGTCCTCGGAGGGGTTAAGACACTTTGGCCCAAGTGTACGCGCGACTTAGGCGTCATTGTTGGCTGGCTACGCGGTCCGAAACTTCGCAGATCGCTATCTGCGCGCGATGCCTGGCGGTGGCTAAAGTACGACGGTACATTAGCGGAAAACCACGGTGGACGTACGAGTGAGCGCGGAATATTGGGGGCCCGAATGAATTATGCATCGTCCGGGGAACGGGGGTTGCGAGTAACGCTGGTTCATAATGGAACCGCGCCCGATATAATTTACCGGTATTTAGGTTCCCCTATAATACGTTTGCTCGTTAAGTTAATCACGCTCTTCGCTGTTGCACTTCGTTACAGCTGGTTCACGGGCGGCAATGGCGGTTGGGACGAAAGCTCGCCTGATGGATTCTTCCGTTCTATACCTAATGCGGCTGTCTGGTCTGGAGGTGAAAGTACGATATATTGTCAGAATTATTGTTCTGGAGAATAATGCATCGTAGGTGTATAAGTATAGGGTAAATCCGGGCGAGTCGGTCGGGCAGAAAAGTTGGTCGGGTCGCTGTATTTCAGAGTCTATAAGAGCGCGTTAAGGTGCGGAACAATAGAACAGCAACAGTTGAACGAATACCGTCATTTCGCTCCCTTCAGTTTTTGCTGGATTTATAAGCTATAAAGGGTAAGGGGCCGTCCTTAAATTACGTAAGGGTAACTTTGGCGATTTCTTACCCCCTCTCTCCACCAGTATAAGAATTCGTAAGATTTGATATTGCAACCCCCTCCTTACATTGAATTTTTTCAGTTATTAAAATTCTTTTAAAGGTTTATATAATTTAACTCGGATTCGGGAAATTTAAACTAACACTATTTTTAAGGAACATTAATGATAGAATTTGTATTTATTGATAACTAGGTTAAAAAATATTACGCAAGACGCTACCTGACTTTCCCCCTTGTAAGGACGACCCCTAAGTTCAGGTTACATTTAATCTATTTTATAAAACAGTAGTGTACTGAATCGTATTTAAAATATACTTCCAAGTTAATTTCCGTTTAATGTTTTGGATAATAAAATAGTAGATGTATTAAGCGACAATGCAGCGAAAGGATTTGGCTGTATTAACCCTTCATAAGCCGCCACGTATAAGAAACTGCTGCCTTATCCGATCCGCGGCGCGGAGCGGATATTCGCGTTGGTTTGGGGGAGCCTTTAATTCGAGCTCTGAATCTAACTGTCGGTACTGAGTCCTCCGGTTGAGGGTTGCGCCTCGCGCTCCCGAAATCCACGGGGGAAACCACCCCGTCGGCACCTGTCGATCGCTCCTTATTTGGAAATACCGGGGCCCGGGCCGTCAACGGTCACGTTGTGCCTACAACGATAACTTCCCCGGTTCGACGACCTGACTGCCACGCACGAGGCGATTCCGCTGAATCGCCGTTTCGAAGGAAAGCGACGCGAGGACAGCAAGCACGGGATGAACCGATAGGGGCATGTAACAATGTCGTCTTGGTCTAGAATTCCAGAGCAATCTGTTTTCAATTATTTTAAACTCCTTTCCTCGAAGTGCTGCTACTTCCTTTCGCCTGGGGTGCAAATACCTAAGAGAAGAAGGGATACAAGGAAGGGCGAAGAAATGAACAAAGCAACGGCATCTCCGAAATTCCTTTTTTATGAAACAATAATATACAGATATCTATAGTAAATTCCATCTGTAATAATTCGTATTCACGTTATTTACAGAAATATATTTATATATATATATATATTCATTTATATATATATAGATCTGTGAGCTCGAGTCTCTACTTCGGAGTTTGGTCTCACGGATTATCGCGGTTACAATCGACTCGCGACGCTAAAATCTTAACCATAGGTTCAGTTTCGCTGAGACTAGGCTCACACGGTGATAATTTATCGCTGACCATCATACACACGCTTACACGCGCAACACACATACACGTGCATACTGTGAACACAACGTACAACAGACATTTTCAAGAAAACGTGATTATCAACATCTAAACTCATCTGTCCCTTTTTACCTAACAACATGGTGCCGAGCGATAGAACAAGCATCGTTTCTGGTTTTTCTCGTTGTCAGTGTCATAGCCGTTGGTGTCGATGTAAACACGATTCTTCGCTTCTAGAGCGAACGCGGGTGATGTGCTATACCATGGTTTGTGGGGGTGGAGGGGTCGTGCCTAGTTTACTCAATAAACTACGTGTAAAGTAATGCGTTCGGTGCATTGGTCGCTATTGACACCTTCGCGTAGAGGTCGTAAAGGAACACGGTGGAAGAATATGTTCCAGCTCCTTTCGCCGACTCTATGGGGGCTGTAGCTGCGAGGGACGCGGAGCAATACCTTCTCCCGCGGTCCTTAGAGCATCTTAATTGATACAAATCGGTCTCCTAACTGCGTAAAGTTGGAGGAGACTGTGAAGTCGTTGCATGTTCGCGATGGAGCCTTTCAGTTTCTCAAGTGACCATTTTATCACCATTTCGGGGCGTTATTGTCGCCTCGGATTACATGACCGTCTCAGATCCAGAATTGATGCGGAATCATGGCTAAGGGTGTTGTGGTTTTAATGCGCAAAGTAATGTACGGAATAGATGATCAACGAATTATTCGGGGGTAGCGATCCTTCAAAGTTTTATATTTCTTTTACTTTGTGTTCATTTTTATTATTTATTTATTTATGTACGGGTAATCCCTTTAGGGGGTGTAGAATAGGGACTTGTCAGAAAGGGCCAGTAAATGCAGATTCAAAATTCAACCGCAGAGGATTGAAGGGAGTAATTTTATTTGTGGGAATGTAGGTATAGAATTCATCGACTATTTGCAAATGAAATACAACAGCGAATGCGAAATGTCTATGAAGTAATTCGACCTAATAGAAGTTGAAGCTAAATATATCAAATGTTTTGCATAGGAAATTAAAATAAATGGTTCATTCCAAATAAACAGTAGTGGACATGGTGCTGATTTTTCTGAGTACTATATGCCTCAAAACCCTTCGATTTCATTTTCAAGTATTGCTGAATTTTCAGACCAAGAAATGTCACACAGTAGTAGAGCATAAAGGGTGAATAAGAAATAGAAATAAAACAAACCCTCAACTGAATCCTCTACTTCTGCAGAAAGTGACCAAATTTAATTTAAATTAATTCAGAACTCATTAATATTACAAATGGAAAATCACACTCGGTTGCAAAAATGTTGCATTTCTGGCTCAAAAGTGGACAACAGTGAACAATGTTCGGTAGTTATTTTCTACTCTTCCTTCTCTCCAATTACGTCACTGTTTATGAAAAGACAAACATGTTTAACTCACACGGTAGACAAAAAGCCCCTTCGAGCGCAGTAAAGAGTCAAGAAAAATTGTCTCAAGTGCTCCAGTTTGCTTCGCCTCTGAATTTCACTTCGAAATTTGAAACGAAAGCGCGAATGATCGATGTTCAATTATTGCTCGTTGCGTTCGCCACTTTCGTGTTCAACCTCTGATTCCAGTTCCACGAACACCGCTGGAAATTGATGTGGGAAGGTAATCTGTGGAGCGTCCATAAGAACGAAGGGGGCATTTTCTTTCCCCCCAGGGAGGAAATCTGAATGGGCCAGAGACGGAAAGATCGATCCAGCATCGGCTGCCCACGGGACACTGGAAGTTAATTAACCTTTAGCGTCAAACGTCGCCACGAACCACGTCGACTGAGGCACGCGTCTGCCCGGCGTCTTTCTCCCGCGAACGTGTTCACGATCGCCATTTGACTCCAACCTGTACATGGCAATAATTAATCCTTACGCTAGCGAGCAATCTCGTTGCTTCCACTAAAATCAAACGACCCACCTTTCCTGCGAAATTTCTATTTCCACCCTCGCTAAAAGCATTCGGGAAAGATCGGTATAATACTAAACACGGGATAGTGCCCTAATTGAAGAAGACGCGAGAAGGAGATATGGTTATCTATGAACAAGTGACTAGATTTATTTATTTTTCTGCTGTAATTCAAGGTGAAAGTAAAGCTAATTTTTGTGTTCACAATGTACTTCGACAAGGAAGAGGGAGTTTTGGAGGCGGTATAATGGTCCGAGGGTTATATGTGGCTCAGTTCTATCTCGTACGCTCCAATTCAATCACGAGCCCCCTTCGCTCGATTTCCCCCGTTGCTATCACGAAATCTCCCGACAAGAGGAGTCGCTCGAGTTTTTTCCTATTTCAAGAAATTTACTGGCGCAGATTAAGCCACCCGTGTTAGGCCGCGAAAATCGATTTCTTCACGATCCTTGTCGACCTGGAATTGGTCGAATTGTCGGAATCCACCTGCTGCTGTTATCGGGACGATATACGACCACGCGTCGCGAAGAATGAAAGGCTTAGGGCAGGGCTTCTTAACTTTTAGCTGAATCCTCTTTAGGACAACTAAGTGTACCTACTGTGCGACGCCCTGATAGCATGTATATTTCGAGACGAATATATTCGTCTTATTTAGTTGGTTTGCGGTAACAAGTGACGGGACTCAAGAACCTTAATCTTTGTTCCTCGTGAAGCATTCAGAAATCTTCTCTATATTAAAATCTTCACAATGACTCGTGCAGTTCTGGGAAAATTTATTTATTTATTTATTTAACAAGTAAACGGCGAGAAACCATTGAGAGTGGAAAATAATGGCGAAACGGTTTCGTAATTTTGCTGGGCAGTGTAGTATGTTGTAAAATTGTTGTTCGTGCTTGCAACTACTCGCGCGAAGAAATTAAAATTCAAACGAGTTGTAGCGGTTGTCATTGAAGGGTTAAAGGTTATCAGAATTTCGTAATTAAAATCGGAAACTCAGAAAATTTTAAATAAGAGATATTGTAAAGGAATAGAAACGTAGAAAATTCATAACGAACATTATGTTTAGATTTAAATGTAGATTAGATCTGTATTCAGTGTCCATTAGGTCGGAAATAAGGACCTGAATTATTGATCTACCTTTTTTTTATTTATTTGTGTATCTTTAGCTAAGTCCTGACCCAAACCTCGACAAAAAATATTAAATGTTAGTGGACGCGAAATTAGTAACTATATGTTTAAAATACGATAATAGAATCCTAAAAACGATGACTTCTCCTCCGAAAAATCATATCTCAACGGAAAGCTACATCTTACAACGTTTCAATCGAAGCTTCGGCTTTACAAATTGTTTACTACCTTTCTTATACAACCTTTATTAATATGTACAGTAACAACGACAATATAACGTAATAATGACCTATCAGCATTTTCAATATGATAGCGAATGCCTAAAAGGATCACTGATTCCTCGCCAACAAATGAAAGGATATAAAAACTGTGTGCATGGTAAATATTTAACCGCATCGACCCAAAGAAACACCGTAAGTACTTTCATTCAACGTGTTAATTGCGACTATCAATTGTAATGCGTCAGACCAATGCCAGCGGTTTCTCTACACCCTGTAAACGATTGTTCGTTAAGAGCCGCCACAGCACGCCAGCGATTTAAGATCGTTCACAAAACTTATTTACAACATATTTACGCTGCCTCCTCCAATAGCGTCGCGAAGCTCAGTTTTACTACACGCTTTTATTAGCGTTGAAAAACGTTACCTATCGGCCCGATGACCAACACATAAGAACACGGGACTATAAAATGGGTCGTAAGAAAGGAACAAGGCGATCCTTGCGAGATATCTGCATCCACGACACCGCTGTCCCTCTTAACGATCGCACGAAACGCAAGGATATTCTTTGTCTTTCTGAACGGCATAACTGATTCACTTCTGCGGATGGAACGGTTTTATTTCGTGTGCGCACGACAGATCGCCCGGAAAATAGCGGCGATCTCTGTAAATCTTTCTGCTGGCTTGAGGATACACGATCAGCACGATTGGTTTTTACGAAACAATGCAGGGACGTTGTACACTTGAATATGATGCATTTATGACGATTGTTCATTGCTATTGTAATCCAGAACCCTATTTTCACTCTTAACTTTGCTCGATGCAGAGTTCGAGCAAATTGTAGATATTTAAGTTGAAACTACTAATTAAATTCGTAAAATCAGAATTTGTAAAAAATATTATTTCAAATTATAGGACTTACTGGTATTACTACTCTTGGAAGCTTCACAATTCAAGTGACAGTACGTAAATAGTATCTAAAAATGCAGCTTATCGTTTGAACGGTCCAAAGCCACGGTCATTTCAATAACACAAACCCACTGGAGTTCCCGCACGATAAGCTAAACTATTTGAGGAGTAAGTTTATATTTTCTAAAATAAATCATCTGTGTTTCTAATGTATAAGCGGATACTTACACAGAGGAATGGATCGGACAAAGGAAATACTTGGGAAAATATTGGCGTTGAGAGATGTCCCCGGGGGGTATCAATAGAAAGATCCGAACGAAGGGTACACACACGATCCGCGTTAGTGAAACGGTACACACCGTCACGTTCTTACAGTTTCCCCCGAGTTTCACGGTTGTACACGTCCTGTTAGCCTGCCCACTTCCACGTGCCATTGTAAATAGACAATCACCGTGAGGATTTCTCGCCCCTCGAACGGTTTATCCGCGTCGACGATCCTTGACCGAACGAAATGGAATCTAATACGTTGATGCAACGTAAGACATTTCTCCGCGGCGGAGACGCGCGTCTTCCCCTCCGATAACGAACGATACAGGGTCCAGGGGCAAAGGAACCTCCATCCGGTAGGTCCTCGCTTCTAATTCCCTCGATACTGCACGAAAATAGATGAGCTCCATCGGTGGAGCTCGGTCCACTTCACTGGAGAACTCATACCTATTACGGATAAGGATCGAAGCACGGCGATCCCAAAGTGGTCGATCCTCCATGAACATTGGCTCGCTTCGGTTGATTCCGTCCTATATAGCGATTCATATGTAATGCGCGATAATTCTCGTCAGATTCTGTAGGTGCAAATCCGCGATGAGATTTTAGACGAGACAGGGGATGGAAACAGTCGCGAGGGATGAGATTTTTGAAAATAAAACTTGTCTCGTGAGAGTTTAGTTGCATGAAAAAATTGAAACTTGACAATTAGTGGAGACACATCGCGAAGTAATTGTCTCGTTTGATTAAAGTCACGAGATTTTTGTCTCGTGGATTTGCACCTTTAACGCAATAAATGACTAATATCATCACGATACATAATTTCTCTTCCTTGCTTCCTAGTTCTAGTTTCAGTTTCTCTCTGTTGAGTCACGGTTAGGCTTCTAACAGTATTGCACTGCAGCCTCGCCTTTTACTTCTATCTGCTTTAATGTATTACTGGTTCGTTTCTTTGCATATTTACTGAGTAACAAAGACGAATAATAATAAATAAATAACGGGGGAACCCTGTCTTCATTCTGCTTTAGTGACTGGGGAAAATGCACGCAGATTTGTTCACGTAAATTCTGAAGAATAACTACACTGCGTTCCATGTAAGAGCGTACCAACGCCCCTACCGATTTGCGACCGATCTGTGCAGCTCCCGCGGATCTGACACACGCGATTGGTCGTAGCGCTTTCGCGATTGGTCGTAGCACTTTCCCTGCCGGTTTACTACCAATCAACAGTGTATCCCTGCGCGAAACGAGTACGCTCTAATGTGGAACGCAGTGTACTTATGACAGCCATTATCTCGGTTTTGCTTCTTGATGCCTAGATTGGCACCACTTCACCCATAATTTGAATACGAAAAATAAGAATCCAGGCGTAATGTGTTCGAACCAACATGACAGTCTTTCGTAAACAAATTTCTGGGTGGCTGTATTTCTCTTGGGTGTTGGCTTCTTTATATTTAATTACACAGGGCGCTATACGTATATGTACTGTAAGTAGTCGCCATGAGATTTCGAGACTCCTCTTTGCGTCCAAAAAATTGTTTCTAAGAAAAGTTTCACTATTCTTCAATATATCTGACTGGCAGCTTGCAGCTTGTTAGGAGAATTTGCGCTTTTTACGTCTACTTTGCTTCAGTTAAAAGAAGTTACCTATCTTCGAAGTTCGAGTATGAAGGTAATATTTCATGAGCACGAACCTAACAGAAGCTTCGATACTACCCCCTCATTTTTAGCGCGGTAAGCGTGAAAACGCGGGCAGAAACGTTCGAATCCCAATGGATTGGAGAGCGCAGTGCGTAATGGGTTGACTTGGACCCGTCGATTGGTTTTCATTGTAGGCGCATTGATGGGAAGCGGTGTTTAAGGTAATGCCGAAGGAATCAATACAGACGGATGGAGGAGTTCCAGTATTTTCTCGTGAAAGTTTGGGAGCAGGTTGAAGTGATCATTCTTCAAACTTCACGGTTCAGTTCGTCGAGTTGTTCTTTTCCCTGGACGAAGTCTCGCAGTTCAATAACTTCGCGAGATCATTTCCAAGCTTCCCAGCTAGAGTTTGTTTTAGGCTTGAATGCTTGTCTATTGTCATGGTAGAGGTGGTATGAAAAGGACGTTCCAATTATTTGAAAGATAAATCTTCCCGCGACGAAAGAGTTTTTGTTTTGTAGTAATATTAATGCATGTCAAACCACGAATTTTTTCCCGCTTGAATGTAAAACTTTTCGTGTTCTCTCGCAACGTTTTGTCAAGTGCTGTTACCAACGACTGATTTCTTGATTACTGCATCTGCACTGATATTTATTCAAGAACAACAAGAGATACGTCAGATAATACGTGGTTAATATTGTAACTCTAGATACTAGATTTTCAATCGTGTTGTTATATTTATGAATGGGACGCAAGAAAAATTTATGAAAGGGCCAAATACACTTTTTTGAAAAGCGAAAAATAAGAGGTAAATATAGAGAGTTATAGTCAGATAAGTGTCCTTTCTAATGTTATCAATTAGAACTAGAATGGTTGTTTAGCTTTTTACTGTCTGGTCCTAAACAAAAACGTCCCTTTGATACTACCTCACCCATGCTCTTTTCGCAGCTGAGATTAAATCTTGGAGCATGAAGGCTTCATAAAATCCTGTGGCATGATTAATTTGCTGGAATGGTGTAAAAGTTGTTACTTTTATTATTACCTAACAAGTAGCACTAAAAAATTCTTCATCCCGCGTAACGAACATTTCAAACCCAATTTCGCATTATTTAAAAAAACAACAGGCCATGGTGGAGTAACATTACGATTCTACTTTCAGTGCAGCAATAATAATAACAGTGGCAGGAATAAGTTTCAAGCTCAATAATGGTAGTACTAGACACTCTCAAATTTGTAGGGGTAGTAATAATAATTTTTTAATTATCCGCACGAAGTTGTAACACTCAACAGTACCGGCCCTCGTTCCCGAAACTCCGTGCTTGCAATACACACGAGAGATGCACGCTGCAAGTTTCCACAGTGATTCCCCTGTTGCTAGAGTCAGGAATGGATTGATTACGTCAGCGACCCTCGATTCTATCGCCTATGCAACGTGAACAAGCGGAGGCATCGTTGATACGATCTTGATGACCAGCTCGTATCACTTGAACGAGACAAACGCGTGTATGAAACTCAGGATTCACATCGATCAGTTTTACGTATCTTATGGATCGTGTACAAAGCGTTCCCCTTATCTCGATCCCCTGCAGTGTCGCCGTTGCTTCCAGTTACAAACGCCAGAGATATCTACTTCGGGTGGTAAAAAACGAACGGCACCTCGTTTTGAGGTCATTTATCTTCAACGCATCACGAAATAAAAGTATCTGCGTTAGATCTGGGTTAAGTCCTTCTATTCAGATAGTAATTTGATTTGAAGTGAATTGAATTAAAGGTTAAGTCTCATTCGTTGGTGTCACCTGTTCTAATTAATTTCCATTCCCCCCCTTCCTACGCTCCTCTTACGGAACAGCACAATTTAATTATTCCAAAAGCAACAACGTTTTCATGAGAATGACGAAAGAGGGATTTCTGTGAAACCCGATGGCACGCAACGTGTCATCCTGAATTTCAATTAAATTCAATTCTCTTGTAATACATTGTCAAAGGTTCGTTTTAACGTATTCGAATGTTAACGAAACAACCCACTGCAACGTGTCCCAATATTATTTGTGTTCCATCGTATCTAAAAGACGATACTTGGTGACTTTGCGGAAAGCGGGAGAAGCGAACTCCTGCTCCCTAAAAGTAATCGATGGCATTGTTACTTACGTAGAGCCAAGCGTAACAATTTCGCAGGTTGTCCCTAAACGCTAAAGCATTTGGTAGCTGGCAGTTTTCGTTCGTTGAACAAAAACATTAAAAGTCAGGCTCTCACAAGGATGTGGCATTCAAGGAGATTCTTTTTACCGTGATCATTCCTTTCGAGCGGGGCTCCCCAAATTGTACTTTGAATGGAAAATATCTTCTAGGAAACCAGATAAGCCTGGCCCATTAGTGGCGTTAAAATATATCGATAGATTGCGACGAATGATCCTTAAATTCTTTTTAGCAAATAGAACGATATCAATGAGGAAATGGATGAACGCGTCGGACTAAATAATCTATTACAGCAACCTCGAAACGTTTAATGATCTGCGTCGTTGATAAAACGCTTCCATGCTTGTCGTACAAAACACTGGACTCGATTGCCCGCGTGCAGCAAGCTCTCTTTCGTCTTCGTGCCTTTGCTTGATATTGTACTGACATACCTAACAGAGTCTTTAGAGCCATCGCATAGTTTCGATCCGACTGTCACGTAATACATAAACGGATCTTCCCGAATAACACTGAAGACCCGTTCATTGAATTTCATTCCACAAAGCTCAACGCCAAGTTCTACGACACTTTGCCCCAACGTCACATAACACTTCTCCCGTCATACTCAACGCGGCTTTAATCGAACCACTGAATTCAGCGCGGTGCCTGGCAAAGATTGGCTGAATTATCCTCGTCACGTGCCACTTGTAAACCTCATTTAGATCCTAGGAGGGCTCTGAAAGTCGCCAAAGTTCACCGAGCAGCGTCACGATAGTCATTATCGTCGTAAATTCTCCCTGAACCGCTCGGAATCTCCCCAGCCTCGTCACGTGATTCCAGATTCTTTGCCAAATTAGTCACGAACTGCCATTAACTCTCCGTTGAAGAGAGCGGCGCCCGAGATCAAGGATCGAAAAGGTTCCGTTGAGTGAATATCCCTTGATTGAGTCAGAAAACGCCTGGGAACCGTGTTTCCCAGGGAAATTGCCACTTTGCATTCCATTGAATCCCCCATAAAACGCTCGTGACTCCCGCGACGTTCGGGCGCGATTGGCTTGGCCAATTTATTGTTTCGCGCTTGGGAAAACGTCTCCGGGATCGCCTGGTATCCGAGTTCATCCGTGGACCCGTGACGCTGATTAACCGAACATACTCCCCCGCTGCCCCCAGCCACGTACGTTCCACGTAACGCCATCTGATGGAAGAAGCACCAGTTTCGGATTAATTCTCCCCTCAGACGCGACGTGACAGCGCCATGCTTTAAGAGGGAGCGAGGAACCCATCCGTGCGTTGGTCGTGTTCAGCGATACCATGAATTTTCCGCGGGGGAATTGGTGTGCTCCTTGATCGAGGCTTGACGTATCGAGTCGTTGATAAATTATTCCCATCCCAGGCAAATTCACGACGAGCACAGTCTCATCCCCATCCCTCTTAGATGCCACTTATTTCCGCGTTACTGTCAGCTCGCGATCCCCAATCTTCAGTTCGTTCCATCGAAGGGTATTAATAGACCCTCCATTTGCCCACATCCTACCAGCCCTACAAAGGCTCACGCGGGTAATCCTTCACCCACATCCTCTACGCACGAGCTTCTTAATCCTCGAGACTCAGCGAGGAAGTGATTACGAGGATCACCTGTTGTCCCATCCCGGACAATCGTCAGGGGGAGGGGCTTCTTTAGGGCGATCCACGTCGAACGTAACCGGGTAACTGTTCGACGGAAGAGACTCAAACGGTGCATTAACTCCTGGCCTCGAACGGGCAGGGCATGATGGCGAGGATAACGGGCAGCAGCACGCTGGCCAGCAAACGGCGTCTGGTAGCTTTGAGGGACGCGGCGGATTTCGTGGGTGGATTTCTAGCCTGGTCATTCATCACGTCGCTGGATATCGCGGCGCTGTTCGGCTCCGCCGAGGGACAGCTTATCGGGACGCTCATTGTGTCGTTGCTAGACGTGGAATCTCGGGAGCAGCGGCTCGCTTGGTGACCCAGACAGGCGACGTACGAGATCGCGTGAGGTATATAGCTCTGGTCGATGCTGCCGGAGAACAAGACATTCGCCAATGGACCAATGGCGAATACCGGGACATCCTCTCCTCCGTGGGTCGCCCAGGCCCGTGGTACCCCCGCCGTCTGCAAAGGCAAAAGGGATTTCTGGTCATCGACTCTGATAGATTCACCAGGTTTCATGGTAACCTGCTTCGTTCCCTCATTCAGAGAGGGAGGTTTTAAATGGGTTGAATCGTAATGTTTAACACTTTGAGCGGCGCAAAGTTTGGCGAAATATCGTTTCACTTCTATCGAGCCTTTCTGAGCGATCGCTTCAACCGGGGATTTTAAGAAAATTTGAGTATCTATGCCCCTGTTACACCCTCGTGAGAGTATTGCAAAGTTTTTCCAAGGACGTCGAGTCTAAATACGACCGTGCTCGGATTGTTTTAGTTCATATGCAATTCGAATTCAAATGAGAATTTTGTCTCTAATACGGAATACAGAAACTGAAATTTTCATTAGCGCGGTACGTGACACCTTGTTTTCAAATTAAACATTGGAGAACAGAGACGCGGGAGCGAAAGCACATACAGCGGTGTACAAAAAGCAGTGAAAACCGGCGAGAAGCAATGATAACCTATCAGAGGCTGGCCCGCCAGTAAGAGAATGGTGGTGCGGGTGTAGAGCCAGGGGTCAGGTCTGGTTCCGCGCCCGGGGCGTCTGTTCAGAGAACATCGATGTAAAAATACAGCAAAGACATGTACAGGGTGGAAATTCCTCGGCGTGGAAACACACCGACGCCGCACATAGTATTAAAATGTTTGAGGGATCTAATGATTTTTAGATTTGGTTTGGGGCCTCTTTCATACCAATATGCCAACATCGTAGAGTAACATGCACCAGTGTCTACAATTCTGTGATTACCAATTTCTTCCACTCTATTACACACTATATGAAGTGAAATGTGGACTGCAGGGGCGCACCAGCATTAGTGTCTTAATTTGCCGGAAAACAGTATTAGGTATGGCTGGTACCGCCTCTATTTCACTCACCCTCCACCTACATAATATATACAAACGTAGGAGGCCACATTTCAATCCAAACTTATACCTACTCGACGATATGACGAATTCCCCTAATAGCAACAATCTCAAATCCTGAGCAGGTATGCACTCCCCACCTTGCATCCGACCATTCCTTACAATCAAAGTCAAAGCCCCCGCCGAAATCCAGCCCGAAATGATAATCACGGAAGGGAGTGCCGATAAATCACGCCATAAATTTCCAGCTGAAACACGATTTCCCGGCATAAACGAAATTCCAGGCGGCAGCCTCGTTACCGAAACCGGGCTACGCAACCCTGCAATTTCGACCTTGTAATTATGACACACGGCCAGCTGATATTCCGCGTGCATCCCCAGCTAGTGCTACTAGCCGCGTTCATTAGTCCGGTCGCAATTTTTTTCCCCACGCTTCCAGGAACGCTTCTTTGATTTTCGCGACCCCTCGTCCCCCAGCCACCCACTCGGCCCCTCGGTTCTCCAGCTGCCGCGTGAAAAAAGACAGAACCACGCGAGGGCACTTTCGACGCGCGGTTGAAACTCAGCGCAGTCCCTTTGGCATGTTCAGCCCCGCGATCAGATGAAAGGCGTACATCCCGCGGCGCAAGAGGGTGGCTGGAGAGCGTGGGGTGGGGATCTTTGCCCATGGGTAACGGGCTATGGCGTTAGCGGCTGCGCGGGCATTTTTATCGGGCGTGCACCTTTGGAAATGCACGTGAAACTTTCAGCGGGGTTCAAAGGCCCCCGACAGCGTGGCAATTCGTCGAATTGAAATCGACAAGTGGCAGGCTCGGGGCCAAGACCTACTCCTCGTCAACGCCCACGGGATCCGACGGGGAGCGATGCTTTAGCGATCTATAGAATAGAACATTGGTACCGATTGCGCGGGGTGGTATTGTCTGACCGTGGAGGAATCTTGCGATGGAAATCGGATTAATATTGCGTGCGCTTTACATCTTTGTTATCCACGTGCATTGAACCTTGAGACAAAGTGACTTCGATTCAGCAATATTTCTGCGTTGTAAACCGTAATGGCGTGCATCGTATTCTGTAGTTATACATGAGATGAGATCTTTGAAAGTGATCGTTATGAGTACGTGATTTATATTTTCAACTGTTGCGTGGATAGTCCTGAATTCATAATCATGGTTTTCTATTTTTATTTTTTTTTTCATGGCTTTTTACTTTCATAAATGCAACCTGTGTGTAAGTGTTTACAGTAATATCTGTTATGAGGATTCTTTTACATTCTTATTGCTAGTAATAAAATATGTTTACATGAAGACAGGTTTATGATTTGCAATTAAGGGGGAACACCACTGTGACGGCCGGAAAAGTAAGTCGTTTTTAAGAATTTTTATCTGGATGAATTTACAGTTTTCGTGTAAAATTTTTATTACTTACCTTTAGTACAATGTCTTAAGAGACTGTATAAAAAAATAAATAGAAAACATGCATAAATTTTAATATATTAATTAATCTTCTAAACCCCCCACGCGCGCTGGTCGAATGTGTAACTTTGGAACATCTGGTCCGAAAGTATTTAAGGCCCGGGGTATTTAAAAAAAATTGTTTTCAATCAAAGAATCCGTACGTACAACGGAAACTACACTCATATAGTTTATAAAATAAAAATGAAATTTGATTTCGGACCTGCTGTTCCATAGTTACACCTTCGACCAGCCCACGTGGGGGGTCTAGAAGATTAATTAATATACTAAAATTTATGGATGTTTTTCTATTTATTTTTTTTTGTACAGTCTCTTAAGACAGTGTACTAAAGGTAGGTAATACACATTTCCTATGAAAACTGTAAATTATTCCTGAAAAAAAATACTTAAAAGTGGCTTACTTTTCTGGCCGTCACAGTGATGTTCCCCCTTAATATCCTCGACATCCATTCCGAATAATATTAATACAAGTTTCAATTCAAGCTTCACATCTAATTTGTACATACATTTTAACTCTAGGTCCTTCACTCCTCCGCGAAGCACCTGGCGCAAATTCCCCTCGCTCTTAATAGCCGTCTAACCCTACCAGGCCCTACATCGATTCCTTCGCGCAGTTTTTCGTGGAAGAAACTTCGCATAATTTATAACACGGCTCCCACTGGGTCGGTGTTAGACGGGCAACCTGCAGTATGATCGTATCGTAAGATTTCCTCGAAGCTTCCACCTTCGTTCCGACCTCTTTGCACCGATCACGTCGAGGGAGCACGATTCCCTCGTCTTGTCCCAGTTCCTCGCGGTACTCCCCGCGCAACAGCTTTGCTTTATTGCCCGTGTCATTGGTGCCCTCTATTGCCTTTCGAGCAACGAGATAAGGATTATAACGCCCAGTCGAAGAAAAAGAGGGTGTCTCGGATTAATGGAGAATTCATTTACATCGTAGCCCGCTGCGATCCAGGCACCGTGGCGGGGCAGAAAGGGATGAAAAGGTTAAGGGGCCGTCGTAAACCGTCGAGCTGGAGGAAAAGAAGCCGGTAACCCGGCGAGAGGCAGCCCTCTTACGATCGTTCCACAATTGTCCCCGAAATCTATGGCGCACTGGAACGATATCTCGAGGAATTATTGCACGCTGAGGAGGGGGCTTGAATATCTCGCACTTGTCGTCCATCATCCACCTATCCCGGAACGAACGCCCCGCGTGGCGGTTTTCTCAGAATCATCGTGGCTTCGTCGATTCTAGGCGAAAGGAAACGACGCTTCTGTAGTTGGGAGATAGAGATATCGTTCTGTGCAACAGCAGCTACAGTAGAGTTAAATTGGATCGTGAAGGTTACTGGCGCAAGGCACGAATACATTTGGACAGATTCAGGACTTTTATGGGAGCTGTCGTTTCGGAGGCTTTAAATCTGATTATTTTATTTTGTTCGTGGGTGGAGGAAGGGGAATAAAATTTAGTGGCTCGTTTTAGTTTGAGAAGTCACGAAGAAAATACTGGGAGAGCGAAGGTCGATGGATTCTAGGATAGTGAGCATAGAGCTTATCCGTCTTCCTTCGTTTTTTGTTTATAAATTTTGTAAGAGAGGGACAAGAAATTTCTTTTAGGATAATTTGGGATCTTTTCTCTTAACGTGCTTTTTAAGAATGTCTGGATTACATACGTGTAAGGGTGCAGGACTAAGTTTGTGTAACTTGGATATATTATTTTATTTGTTTCTTAAGGAAGAAGGTACATAAAACACAACTGCAGGAAGAGTGTAGTGGGACCCAACTGAAACCTAATTCAAATACAACTCTCAACGGACCCAAATTTCGGAATCAATCACCATCATCTCGGTTTCAGACGTTAACAGTGTCATACAAAATATTGGGAAACCAAGAATTTCGATACGCGCCAACTACTAGAGTGACAGAAAATGGAACTACTGAGAGGAGAGTAGGCCGAAACGAAATCTGTCGAAGTCTCCATACGATTACCAGTGTTTCTATGGACAATGTTGTGAGAAATGAGTGTTTTTAAATTTTGTTGAACACTAAATTTTTACTTATTCGATTAATAAATACTTATTCGGAATGTTTGGTGGGATCCGAGCTTACTTTCAATAGTTTGCCAACTTACCACCACAGCGCTGAAAGCTAAGCCACGCCTCCGCTTGGTTTCCCAATATGGAAGCTGTAACCCTTTCGTACTCTTAAGTAACTGAAACCCTTCTTCCTTTTTTTTCTATCTCACAATACTTTAACATAATTTATACTGTAACTTAAAATGGTTGTACCTCGCAAACCAAAATCATGTTCTTAGTTCCAATTGCACACTAAACGTACGTGCATTGTAACGTCACATTTTAATCAGCCTGTACAACAGCATTTATGCAGAATACCTAAGTTCTACAGCGTAATCAAGCTCTCGAAGTACACAGTGTCGATAAAATCGTTCGGGTGGGCGGTTCTGTAATTACTTCCAGCAATCCACGTATCCATTGCAAAATCTCGAGGGAACAGACTCGTAAAAATCTATCGTTCGTCCCGAAGTGACTGAAGGAACCCCGGTACGAGGCAGAAACTTCAAAACACCGAAGTTTCCAGCAGCAAACGAGCTACGAGGACGAAACGATTATTGCTTAACGCTACTGTTATCGCTCCGCGATCCCACCGTGCGAGAACACGAGGCGAGGACTCGGAGCTCGTTGAAAAAAAAAATATATATATTTTCCCCACAGTAACCCATTTCCCAGTTGAAACACGCAATCCAGAGCTCGACACACTAGTCGTAAAGTACCTACTCAGTGGCGTGTCGACAGAGCAATCGACGTCTTGATTTGTGATAGGCGAAAAATTCTCCGGCCGTCAAAGGGCTTCCGTCAATATGTTCGTGTGCGCGCTACACAGGCGTGGAAATAAAATCAAATATACTTTATATCGCGAAGAGAACGATCACTTTAATGATCGTGAAACTCTCATTGTTCCACGCCCACGCTCCCACCACTCGTCCCCATTTTTCCTTCGCTCCTTTCACATCGGTCCTCTGTAAACGAAACTCATTTGTTCCTTTTTTCCCTCCCTTCGAAATTGGGTCGTCGTTTATTCCGACGGCTCCAAATCGCGACCCCTTTAGCTGCAGAAATCAGCCCGAACGTGGTAGCAGGCTGGTGACGTATGAATTTTCTGCATTTCACAAGGGTTGGACGTTTCTAAATTAATTAACGCAAATAATTTCGCATCTCGACGGGGGGGGGGGCGAGTCTTTTTCCGCGACGCTCTCGATCAATTCAGGGTAAAAGTATCCCCCCCCCCTCCCTCCCTCCCTCCCGCCCGTCGCTACCCGGGGGTTGTTCTCGGCGGAGAAACCCGAGGCAAACGTTAACGAGCGCCCCGTGGAACGGATCAATGATAATTGCTCGCACGCTTCTATCGCGATTTTAATATCTCCCTCCATTTCGCCTTTGTGTTGCTCGCTGTAGCTAGTCGAGTCTTCCAGGAATTATGTGCCATCAGTATAAGCGCCCGAAGACCCAATAACTTGTTTAATATCGCGGAACGATGGAAACTGGCGCGATTGAAGAACGGTTGGAAGAAGAGAGGGAGTAATGATGAAACGAGGCTGTGGATCTGGAGCAGCGCAGCGGCTGATAGGCGCGTGGTGGTATATCACTGTGGATATGTTAATTTTCTGTGGGAAAATAATTCGGAACAGTGGAATGTTCTTTTCCGAACGAGACTTTCAGGGAATCAGTATAAATGTTTGTCGAGTATAAATATGTGCAGTTAGTTGAGGGATTATTGGTTCTGTAGCTTTTTTGTGGATTAGTATTTAAAGTAATTGTGTAAATTATATGTAGGTATTTTGATGGAATTGATGGAGAGTAGTTATTAATTTTGTCGTGAAACGTCGATGAGGGTTTCTGTCACTTTAGCTAACTGTTATGTACGTGTAATAATTATGTAATATTCTTCTCAGGAATCAACTTTCATTATAAATTCTTAATTATTTCTTGGCTCACTGGAAATGTCCGCTTATCTTTTAGTACTGGGCTAGTGTTACGTAAATTAACAATGCGTGGATGGTTGAAGGTGTCCAAGCACCTACCTATACAATTATTTCTTTTCGTAGTTGCCAAAATTCCTAGTGTCTTCATTGATACGAGATTGTCACGCGGGCGAATTCATATAGCGCGCCGAAGCATGCGCTGAACGAACACGGCGCCTGTACCGTCTTTTGTTTCTTTGTGTTCACTATGCTAACTTCAAGCAATTCTCGTTCTGTTCTTTTCGTCCACGAGACGCGTGAGATATGTAAGCTACGACTGAATAAATATTCATTTTATACTTTTCAACCAAATTTCATAAATGGAATTAAATGTTTAAAATTTGACAACGGAAAATGAAGTTGAAGAAATCTGAAAAGTACAGGACTCGCGTGGATTTGCCCATTACATTGCCAATGCAAATATTTTATCCGCAATTGTCAAAACACCCCGTTTAAGGGGGTATACCCGTTTGAACCCTCGGAAAATGTATACATTTTGTGGATTTTTTTACAAGTCAAC
Organism: Andrena cerasifolii; assembly: GCF_050908995.1. NCBI lineage: Eukaryota > Metazoa > Arthropoda > Insecta > Hymenoptera > Andrenidae > Andrena > Andrena cerasifolii. Next base: position 19,829,929 of record NC_135119.1, on the reverse strand, counting down.
GGTTTGATGCAGATTTCCCGTTTTTTAACTATGTTTACATAGTATTATGAACTACTTATAAAAAAAGTTTCAGTTAAAAAACTATTGTTTTTCGGAAGTTACGGATACATGTCCGAAAGTTTTAGACGGCTAAACGGTGGCCCTAAAAACTCGCGCTACGTTCAACCAATTCACTTCCAATTTTGCATGCAGAATCATAATAAGATTCCGCATCGTCCAACGAAGGCTTTTTTTATTTCGATTCCCCGTTTATTATTTATAAAGGAAAAAGGTGGATTTTTCTCTTAGAAAAATTTAACTTTACCTTTGATCTCTCACCATTTCTTTATTTTTCAAAATTTTCAAAATCGCCTTCGTTGGACGATGTGGAATCTTATTATGATTCTGCATGCAAAATTTGAAGTAAATTGGTTGAACGTAGCGCGAGTTTTTAGGGCCACCGTTTAGCCGTCTAAAACTTTCGGACATGTATCCGTAACTTCCGAAAAACAATAGTTTTTTAACTGAAACTTTTTTTATAAGTAGTTCATAATACTATGTAAACATAGTTAAAAAACGGGAAATCTGCATCAAACCGTTGACTTGTAAAAAAATCCACAAAATGTATACATTTTCCGAGGGTTCAAACGGGTATACCCCCTTAAGACTATAAATCAGCTACCTTTCTCGCTACCTTCGAATAGCGAACTCTTCTTTATCTACACTGTATCTAATTAACATCTCCAAAACTAACTTCCCCCCGAACTATCCCCTTGCATTCATACAAACATTCACCCGACAGCAACTCGAATTAATCACACTCAGCCCCACTGTAAACCGCGGTGCACGGAAGAAATTGCGACCCGCGCGTAGGTGCACGCGATAAAATAATCAATACCTCCCAATGAAATTGGAAGTTATCAGGTCGGAAGACGAAACCGATTGTCGTGGCCGTGGAACGTTAAAATATGCGAGCGTGTAAAAGGGTTAGGCGGGGGCAAGGAGGGGTCGAGGGGGGCGGAATATATGAAGTCCGAAGAGTTTCATCGAATATTCCGCGATGAACCCTCGACAAAACGTGATGGATTTTTAAACGTGGCCCCGATATTTCCGCTCGATCATTTTCCGATCCAATAAACAGTGACGAGGTATCCTCCTGCGCGAGGAAATGAACTGGCCCTTCTTTTTTTTTTTTTTTTACCTGAATGGAATCCTTCCCTGCTTCTCGTAAGATATTCCTTGGCTGCGTGTATCCTGGTCCGTTGCTGTACAGCAGCGTTGTATACGGTTGTCCATCAACGTCCGACACCTTGCTGTCAGAACCTGTGGAGAAAAAGAAGAGCACGCGATAAAATCATCAGTCAGAAGTGCATTACCGATTAGAGGGTGGGCGGAAGGAGGGAAGTCGGAGGCAGATAAAAAGGGTCGACGATTAAAAGATCTTTTAGGGCTGACTGCCACTGCAACGATATCTTCGCAACAGTATTGGGGTGAAGGGGGTGGAAGCTGAGGATATAATATCGAGGCTTTTTAATTTTACAAATACTCCTGGAAAATTGCGTTCTTCGCGAACCAAGCGATACGGCCACATCAGCTCTGTGAATGACGGGTGGAGATTGGGGACTCGAAACGTATCGGCAATGCGAGATCGGTTTGGTGCAACGAGAAATTGTAGATTCTCTGAATTTCAGGGTTGGAATGAAAAGCTTTTTTGAAACGAAGAATTTGGATGAGATGTCTCATAGGTACTATCTATTATTTCTGAATTACTCTTATCGAAAGTAGATTACACGTATCCGCGAAACTTCAAGTATCTTTCAACCAAGAATTCACGAGCCAGGGAATAAATGTACAGCATCTAAAGCATCCCCATAAGTCTGGTAAGTTTCGGTTTTACCTGTAAGAAACTGTTTCATACTTTTATAAATATGAAACTTTAACATTCCTCGCCCCCAGTTCCCAGCATCTTCCAGGAATAACCAAGGAACGCGGAAAAAAAAGAAGACGTTCCTTAACGAACAAACTTGGCAAAGAAGAGGGAAACAAAGGGTTCCCCCCATGGAACTCGAGCAGATGATAGCAAAGAATGGTTGGGACGGGGACAGGAGGAGAAGGAGGGCAGGCAATGGCCATCGTCCGCGTTGCTAAAGCATTCTCAATATTCCTCGCGTCTCGATCCTCTTAAGCACCCTCGATTTTCGCGCTAAACACATTAGCGGCGACCGGCGGCGAGAAGAATTCCTTGCCAAATTCCGCGCAACCAGGTCCAGGCTGACTTAAATGGCGTTTAAACTGCGATCGCCCACGAAACCCGTAGGCGCTGCGAGACATTAATTGTTAGAGACGACCCGGCCCGATTCGTTCCATGAATAAGTGGTTGCTCGCTGCAGACAAAAGGTAGCAGAGGAGGAAAAAGTCCAAGTCGTGGGAGAAGAAGACGCAGAGTTGGGGGTGGGAGGCAGAGGGGGGGCGCAGGGAAACCGGAAGAATGGACTCCAGAACATGCCCGCCAGCGGCTATGTTTTATTCAAAAGCGTCCACGTACCCCGCGGCAAGGAACCTTCAAAAATAGACCGCCGCCGTTTCACGCTGTCTGTTGTTTAACAATGTATAATTTAACCGTTTATTTACCGTGCAAATGTACCGTTGGCATTAAGGGACGCCGTTCCCTTTTCCCTTTAAAGGTCCCAGGGATTTTCGCAATAAGTACCCGCCAGACGACGCTAATTGTTTTCGTCGCTGTTATTTGGAGGGAATTCCTGGAGGGAATAATCTGTCGAAGTAACGGGTGTCTCTGCAATGCGTTGGAACGGTTTAAAATCTTGAAATCCCTTTGAAGTGTAAGGTTCTAGTTCGACGTGGCGGGGAACGTGGCTGATGTAGGGTGAAGTTAAAGGATCGATTAAGAGCACGAGATGGAGTGGTGAGGTGTGAAGAAAGCGAGCAGTGGCGTGGGTTCGTTGTGTAAAGCAGGAGTTTGTGAAAATTCAGGGTTTATCGTGAGTTCGTGATGGGGTTAGTATAAGGGTTTACAAAATTTGGATTCCTTCTCTGCTGATGGTTTTCTTCTGCGCGTCCATGATAAATTTGCTTGGAAGAAACCAGTCTTACTCTATAAATTGTTCCCTGTTTTGGAATGGAATGAAAAATGGAAGAGAGCTTAAATGACGTTGAGTTGCCAAGTGTGCGCACTGTTTAGTGTGAAGTTAAGGGGGTAGGTTACCCTAAAAATTTTCGAAAATTGTTTCTTTAGGATGTTTGCATATTCCGCTAGCTACAACTTTTCTGCGTATTTTAAGCGCAACCGGGCCCCGAAATTCCAAAAATTGAAGGAATTACAGTATAAAATGTACGATGTCCAACTTTGAACGCGATGTCCCAAAAACTACGTTTATCCAACATGGTGAACATAAAATCTCGGAAACCGCCCCCACGATTTGAATGAAAATTCACAGGGAGCTGCAGGAAACTATCCCCCTCCATGTATTGAGAGCACATTTTCAATATGAATTCTTGAAAAAAGATAAAAAATATTTTTCCTACAAAAAAGGATAAACTCAGAAACATCAACGTAAAAATTGTATTAATTTGTTTATCAAAATTTCACCTGTCCGGAATCGTGTTCACCATCAAACGGTGCGGCGCGTACACGCTCTCACATTTATATTTATAACTTTTTTTCCTATAGATATATTTAAAATTTTTTTCTTGCGGGTTAAAGTCAACGAAATGAAGTTTGAAAATTGAAACAAAAATTATCTCTATATTCATTTATTACAGGAGTGTCGAACTTCCTCACTCCAAGAGCTGCACGAGTCGGGCCCCCGGTCAGCCGGTTCCCCCACTTATTTCTCTCCAGGCGTTGCACGAGACCCGGCAGGGAGAGAGTGCGGCACCCGGAGGAGAAATTCAACAGAGTGAAGTAGGTGTGGAGGGGGCCGTCCTCCTACGGCTCTACGGAGCAGGCGAAGAGGAGAAGGAGCCACTGCGGCTCGCGAGCCGCTAGTTCAGCACCCCTGATTTATTACTTCAGAATATGCGTTTGAAGAAGGGCCTGATTTTGAGCTGTTGAGGGTAACCTACCCCCTTAATCAGCGAAATGGAGTCGAACAGATATTTTCAGATACCTTTGAGTTCGAAGCTACCTGTGAGTTCGAAGCTACCCTTGAGGGTAGCTAAACCATCCCAAGGTACTCAACTACTTTGATTAACGCACGTTTATTAAAAGACACATTATTTTCCGTCGAAGGAGTTTATCATATCGTCAACACCTGATGTGAAGTATTCAACAACAGATACCATACCACCTTACAAAACCAGCAACAATTCCCTGCCGTTTGATTTACCATGGTAACAGTTCCACATTTCTCGGGGGGAACAATCGCGGCGACGTTTGCATCGCAAATAATTGCAGAACTCGTGATCTTGAATGGCGATGATTCTTCGAACTCTCATTTCCGATTCTTTTGTGGGGCCATGCAATTTCTTCGAAATAGAAGACGGGAAACGAGTTCCTTTGTTGGGTCACAGCAGCTGCGCTTCTATTATCGACCTACATTTCACTTTGCTCGTGTAACCGTGTGTTTATGTGTATTTAGCGTCTCGTTGCCGCCCCTCCCCCTCCGCCCTCTAATGTACATTGTTTCAACGCAGTAATTAATATTTAATGGCAGAATGCCGCCACGTAATCGGCTCAACTATATCACATAAAGCATTATGGCGCCGGCCACAGCGCGGCTTCAACCCCACTATTCTGCTCTGGCGGACCTATGTAACGAAGATGCCACTGGACGTTTCTTTAATGCGGGAAAAGCGTGCTCGGTAAGTACACGCTGCATCGACATCCACTAAGATGCATTTGCCAATTTCCAGAAGCTGGCGTCGCGTGGTGAATTCCACAGAAAATAGAATCGGGAGCATTATAACAAAAATTTACTAAATACTCATTTTGAAACAGAAATTGCAAGCATACTTCCAGGGATGTGTCTGTGCTATTTGCACAGCGAATGATACAGTCACTCGGATGTTGTGTAGCCCAAATAAGTCTGCTAATTTTTTATCATTCTACGTTTTCTATTGTTTACAAAAATTTTAATGGCAGTCGTGGGAGGAATGACAAAAGCTTTCACACTGAGAAACGATTACCTGCGGGAGAAGTCCAAGCATTAGAGAATGCAGTCAAGTATGAACCAGGCAAACTTTCAACACGTGTGCTGTTAAATCATTTAAAGAATTCACACAAGAATTGTGTCAGATCTAAAGAACCTACGATATTTAAGAAGGACGTTACGTAGAACGCGAGAAATGGTGATAATCAAAGTACCTTTTCTTGTACTATCATTTTTATGGTGATATGTGACTTTAAATACAATCATACAAACTCTGTGATTATCCTTTTTCTTTACAATTGATTTGAACGATTCTACAGGATAATCACAGAGTTTGTATGATTTTATTTTAAGTCGCATATCATCATCAAAATTATAGTACAAGGAAATAATTATTTTGTAGTTTCTAGTGCATTTGTAATAAAATCGTTTAACATAAATTTTGTTTATATGTATATTTTATGTTTAGGGGGAATGTAGACTACTGTAGAAATAAAAGATTCGTCGGCTAAAAAATCAAACAGCTTAATAATAACTATGCTTTTATCACCTCATTTTTTTCTAAGTGCAATCATGCATCGATATAGTGAGATTGAATTCTTCATCGAGAAACAAAAATTTTTTCTATTCGTGTACCATATGCGTAACAAAGTCGTTAAATAAAAAATAGGAGACGAGGTTGCACTTTTTCCTAAATAACACCATATATTTTTTAGAGTTTGATTTTAATTGATTGCTTGAAAAATAATGTTTCACGAGATATTTCACACTTTTCGATTTTGCATATCCTTCATTCAAAAATAAACTTTTTAACAGACTTATTAATTTTGAAACCACCATCCCCATTCTTTGAATGGTCTTTCGAATGCTTTAAATACATATTCTCCTGTAATAGTTAGCTCCACAGTGAACTGAAACCGCATTATCACGTCAATATTTGATATTTCAAATTGATAATCTACTTTCCAATCTAATTTCAATTGAATTAAGTTCGCAATGAAGGGGATTATTAATTGGAAACATTACATTTTTACGTTATTCGAAGTAAAATTGAATTTTCATAAGGTAGGTCGGCTGCATTACGAGGGACGAGTTCAATCATCCAGGATCGACTTTTCCATTTACAAGACGTCGACATTATGGAAGATAGCGTCGTAAGCTCTTACATCGATAAGGTATCGACAATGGCACAGAGACTCTTAACTCCTACGACAAGACCTGCCATTTAATTTGAACAATGAAACAGGTAAGTCGTAGCCGGCTATTCGCAGCAGATTGCGAGCGATAAACGTTTCCACTTTGTTCGAAGTATTATTGTAAACTTACGTCGTCGTTAAAAAGTGAACTCCGAGTGCCATTTTTGACAATGGCTCATTCAGTATATGGGTTAAGAATTTCATTTTATAGTTCGTCTAAAGTTTTCAACAGCGTTCACCTAAAATGTGAAAGGAGGTGGAAATAACTGGGGGAACTATTTAATTGAAAGATTAAAATTGCTAATTACGTTCGTAATTTACAATATATTATTTTTCGTAGTTTTCCATTGTAACCTTCCCTGCCTTTGTTGCTTAACACATTCCATAAACAATAATTCAAATTTTATGGAATACTTGTTATTCGTACAGTAATTAGCTTCGTAATTCTGAACTTACGATAACGGCAAACAACTTAATTACAAATAAAGCTGAACTCGGTCGATTAGTCAAGGCTAAATCACGAATACAGGAAGCTCTTGTCTACTTTCCACATTGTTTTCGCACAATGCAGTAGCACCACACAAATCATTTCACAAACAAACTTCCTAGTCCCAGTCACCAGCATTTCACTACCTACAGCAAATTAATCAGAAGCCAAACGCTGAAGCTACGCCGGAGCTCCCTTTTTTTTTTTTAATTAACAAACGGGGGCAAGCGAGGGAAAAGTTCAAGGTGAACACCAAGATGCGACGAAAAGCCGTGGAATCAATACATCGTCGAACGTCGAAGTGCAAGGAATGCAGATTTATAGCGACACTGGTCGCATTCAGCGTCGCCGAGGAGAACAGCGGAGCAAAGAGCCATAAAGCGGCCTTCGAGCCGTGGAAAGGCTCGGGGACACGCAGTTTTACGAGTTCCACCCGTCAACGAATGAAAGCTTCGAATAAATTACGCTCCTTAGAAATTCCCTTTCGCGGATTTCCCAATGAATACGGCGCATCGGGCCAAGAGTCGCGGCGCAACGCTCGCGCCAAACAAAGTGCTCCGGAAACGCAACCCATCCACCCACCTCCCTTAACTCTCCTGTCCCTAGGCCAGTTCACAATTAATTAGTGCAGGAATAACAAAATACCAGCGGGAGAGCAATTTAATTAGGCCGCATTTAATGTCGGCCTGCATCGTGCTTTGATCATCGTTCATAAAAGCGACCGTCCGGTCAACGTATCCCCAACCGTCGACGACTTCGGAATAGGGACCACTCCATTGGAGAGTTTCCAATAAATCAGGCCTTCCTCCTCATCGCTTCGTTCGCGGACGCAAAGTTCGGCCGTTGCTTCGAGCTTTTTAATGCACCGATAAACGATACTCGCGGGCGAATTGTTCATTTCCAGGGAGCCACTTCGAGCACTCTGATATCCGCGTTTCCTCAACTATTGTTTCTGCTTTATTGCTAAATGAAAGCCTGATTCGATCAAATTCACTATTTCCCGTCGAGTATCCTTTCTCATAAAGGACGTTGAAATCCGTACCTATTGCGATATTCTTTTTAAAAAAAGGATACATGTGCAACGAATGCCTCTCGGGATAAGTATCCCGAAGCTTTGCCAGCATTGTAGATAGTACGTAGCTTAATCTGGCGCTCTTTTCATGTTCCTTGAAACGTGTCCTCAAGCTCCTCCTAGTTTCTCCAATGTGTACAAGTATATATCTTTATGACAGAGCATTGTGTCTCGTAGACGCCTGCTGCAGATAACTGCAGAAGCGTGTCCTTTAAGGGGATTCACTGCTCGTCCAATATTGCTTCGCATTTCTTCAAACTCTGCTCACCCTGTTGACCATCCACCCATGCTCGCGGAATAGAATCCAACAGCCATTATTAACTAATTAGCAAACTAGTGCAAGAGTCTGCTATCGATTATCAAATCGCCCATTACAAAGCGCACACCCGCGAACCTCTATCGATTCTCACCAACCCACCGCCAAAACTTTCGCGATGTGGATGAAAAGGACAAGTCTAATTATTGAACAAATCACTAGCGACCTATGCCACGGAAATCACTTCCTCGTGATTTGCTTCCAGCATGGCCAACAGTAACCTCAGCCGTCATAATCTCCTATTCCCGAGTTCGGGCCAAAGCATAGACAGTTCTCCATACATTTCTCAAGCCTCTGTCGACGGCAGACGTGTTAATGCGGCAAGCGTGGCCAGCAGTAGCGAACGCTACGGCGCCGAGCGATTTAAGAGCGCTTATCGGTTGCTGGACGATTTATCAGCGTAAATCCTGCGGCACAATTGCTGTCGGATGTGGCGAGTGAGCGCGCAATAAGCCTCTCGCCGATATCCGAGGCTGGCTGGAATGTGGCGCGATAGAAGTTCATTGGGCAGGCCAGAACTTCTCGGAATGCCGTGAAACTGGCTCGGCTACCGAGTCTGGGTAACGTCCCTGGGCCCCGCTCCGATCGTTTATAAATCAGTTTGGATACGTTCCCTATCCAGAGGTGCGCTCGAAGACGTTCACCCTCGTCCCGGTTGCATGCTCGTCCGAGTCGGGGCCATTAACTAGCGACTATATAAGATCACGAAAGCGCATCACCGACGCGAAAGTTATGCGATGGCAGCGGCTCACGAAAGTGGATCTGTTCCGAGCTCGCCTCCCCGTCCCCCTTCTCCCTCCCCCGGCCCTGCCTCCTTGGAAGTTAAATTAGAGAACGCAAGGCTGGGCGGGCGAACCGGGGCGGGAGGGCGACAGATTTTATGCCGGGACACGGATTCCTTGATGTCATCCACGTTCCAGTTTTCCCCGCTATTTTCGTAGCGGTTGACGAGCTGTAAGCGTTCGGGTAATTGAATCGTCAGGGGGTCCTCTTCCGCGGTACCGTTATACGCCTTTGTGAACGGGAGATGGTTGCTGAAAGGACGTTAGGCTCTACTTCCAGTGTTCGAGCTGCTGTTCTTATTTTTTACGCGACTGTTGCGGATTCTCCGACGGCTGCTCAACGGGGGGTGTTATGACGGCTTGGGTATCTCGTTGTTGCTCGTGAAAGTGAGGTCAGGTAACTATGATAGATGGGGTTGATGCGGGCGATGGTGATGAAGGTTATAGTGGGTAGTTCGCATCACAAGCTAGTTGGTTAACATTTAAATGCTGCCTTGGAATTTGGGCGACTTGGGTAGGTTCTGTGCATGCACGTGCCGTACAGCTGGCGAAACATTTATGCTCGTGTTTCCCTGGATCGGAATTGCAGTGTATAAGAAGCTGCTTTTATAGTTAAGGGGAGAAGATTGTATAAATCGAATGAAAAATAGACACAAATTTTTTTCCATAAATCGCTTCTAAATTCAACGTTAAACCGAAATTCAACTGCGTATTGATAATATAGCCTGGTGAGTCAGCGCCGAGCACACCGAAATCGCATTCTAAACACGTTTTTCTCGAAACCACGTTTTCAAAATTAGTTATATAAGTTTATAATATTTTTATATATTTTTATTCTTAGTTTATAATATTCCTCAGAATATGGACCCCAATATTTAACCAAATTATTAATTTTAATTACTGTTTTCAAACAAATAAAACGCGAATTTTTGGCGAAAATGTTTGAAGTTGGGCCATTTTTAAAATATGCAATTTTTTACACCATTTGTGGTTCATATTCTTACAATTGCCACATAAATTGAAAAAAATTATTGGTCTGTTTCACATAACTACCAGAGACGGTACAACTGGCGCCTTTTTGCATCTCGAAAAAAAACCTATTTCAGATACTGCTCTATTTCTTTTGTATTTATTATAATTTTACTGTTATAAAATTTTTTTTACCTGTTATAATGTTAAATAAAGTACCCTAAAAATTTATACAGAAATAAGCCGTTTATACGAGCTTCTCCCCTTAAGTGGGGAATAAAATTTGAAGTTGTCACAAAGTCACCCCGCATTGAGGGGTTGACGTTATGACGGTATGTTTTGTCGTACGAATAACCTCATTAATCACAAAGCCACCCCCGCTTACGGTACTCGTAGATATTCAAAGATTCATTTCAGCCTATGCCTAAACTTTCTCAATCTAGATATACACAGAAGAATTTGACGAGTAGACTCAATTTAGGACACAAACGTGACTTCCTCGCTACTTTTAGCCCGCGAATATGCGTGCCTCGTTACACCTAAAGTTTTCAATTAATTTACATAATACCAAAGGATTTCCAAATTCTATTAATACTCCCTACCTACTAATCCTCACGTTTTCATCTAAGTTACTTCGTTTATCTACGCCCAGGACCAGTCCTCGTTACTACCTCATCGATATGAATAGTATTTGCTGCTTCCTCACAGAAATGGTGCATCAAGTGTTGCATTGTCTATAACGAGTCTGTATTCACATGTTCAAAAAATTTGTTCAACGCAGCAGACATTCAAAATTATTATTATTATTATTATTATTATTATTATTCGTCTTTATTACTTGACACATCCAGAGAAGAAAATAATGCATAAAGACAAGCGAAGTAAATGGCGACGCCACAGTACAATACTGTTAGAAGCCTAACCATAACTAAATAACTAACTAAATCACTAAAAACTAACTAACATTAAGAAACTAGAAAGTTATTATGACGCATAATGTAACCATATATGTAGATCGCCGAGCTTTACATTTAAAATCAGGAAACGAATTTAAACCTCGAATATCAGGTGGGAGGGAATTATAGTAATGAGCCGAAATATAAGCAAAGGATGATTCAAAATTCTACCAATACTCTGCACACTCTAATCCCCACAATTTCATGACACTTACATATTACCTTCCTTCGTGTTCAGGACGTAGCAATCGAAGATCCATAACTCGCGAGACCATTCGTCGAATCAATCCGTACATAATTAAGCTATTCGCCCACGCACTTTCCACCCACCCACTGGGGAAATCTATCTCCACCATAAACATCCCGTTGACCGAAGCGTGGCCCTCGGACGCGTCGCGTCAACGATGCACGACACTAGACCATTCGTTCCAATTCCACCCTCGCATCAAACCCAGCGACACCGATGCGTTCAACCACCGGGACGCAGCCCCGCGATCGTAAATCGATGGGGATTCAACAAAACGGCCCCAAGTTCGGCCGGATGTCGAACAACCGAGTCCGCCCTGTCCATCCCCGCGAGATGCGTCATAGGAAGGAATCAATGACATCGCAGAATCGGCTGAAATTGTAGCGATCCCTTTCACAACTCGTCACAAGAGGATATTTTCAGTCGAGTCTGTTCCGCCAGGTCTTACCCAACTGCCGATCTCTACGTAGTAGGTCGGTGCAAAACTTCTCTCGGTTTATTCAGCCAAAGTCGTAATTAACCCTTAACTGGTATACTGTTTTTGGCAAACGTGACTGGTATACTGGGGTCGTGGCAGACCCGAAATAAAAAAGGGCACAGAAATTTGTAAAGTCGACACTAGAGCAACCACTATGAATATTTTCTTCTTAGGCAATGTAGAAAATAATATAAGCGTAGAAAGTTAAACTATTATTATAAAATTAATTAGAAATTCAGTTTACCAACTTAGACAACCGAAAATTTTACATCGCACTTTGGGTGCTTGGGGTCACGAGCGACCCCAGGATACCAGTTAAGGGTTAAGAATAAAAATACATCACATGTTTTTTTTAATGAAAATATTTCCTGTGGCTGTCTATGACCACTTGCCAATTTTCTGGGATGCACTAGTGATTTCGTGAATCCGAGTTTTCGAACAAAAGAAACCAGTAGCAAAATCGCGTTTCTTTGAAGGGACCTTAGCTAGGTGCTTCAAAAGAACTCGAGTGATACTACGTCCTGTACTACGCTCTACTAATTTTTAACCCTGTGATCTCTAGAACCTTGCAGAGCCTTATTTCTGTACCATTCAATCGGCATGTGTCGTTCGATACAGTCGCCGTTGAAAGGGTGCAGACAGTCGATGCGAAGGAAGAGCGATGTTTCCAGCTGTCATAAAGCTGCCACGTCGCAGTGGCATGTTTATGATCAGGGCGGGTAACAGCCGAGGGAACGGCTGCATTCACGAACTTTCCAAAGCAATAGAACACGAAGGAGGACACATTTCACCGGGCCTTCTAGACGATGGGGTAGACGGAGATGGAGGGAGGGCAGAGAGGGCTTCTCCGAGGGAATGCCTCGGGCACGGACGACAGACGAGCTTCGGTCATTACCTCGCGGAAGATAAGGATAAGTTTCGGGGATCCCCGAGCGAATCCCCGAGCGAATCCCCGGCGAATGTTTTTCATTTTCTCTTTTTCGGTTGGATTTCCTTACGCCAGCCGGTGTATAGTAGGAATGATAACAAGTTCCAGACGGAAACAAGGGGGTTGGCTGGAAAGAAATGTGAAATTGCGCAGCTCGATTTTAGTGCGTGACTTGGGCATTCGGTACTGATGATCGTAGACATGTTTTATTTTTCGTAATTTTTGTACTTTACAATTTTCTTTACTTTGTGGGTTGTTGATAGCGATTTTGTTGGTGCAGGGAAGGGAGGCTTTTAATTTGATGGAGGACCTGGATTCCTTTCTCAGCGTAAGCAGATACGGGAGCAAATAGTGTTTGGAGTGGTAATATGAAATAATGGTGAAGGATGTAAAATAAGGGGAATTGTGAAATTAAAACGATGGTATGTATTTGGGTAAAGCAGAAGTTTGTGTCTTCTTACTGGTGAAGAGTATCTACTATGCGTAATATTATTAACAACATAATTTTTTTTATATTACTGGGGATTAATATAGATATATGTGTAAAAATGTTTCCCAGATTCGTGTTAGTTTTTGTATAATTCAACGATTATCAAGGCTGCCAATTCGAACACTGTTCGTTGAACGAGAAAGAAGAGGTAATACCAAAATGCCTGGGCTATCAACAGGTGTTATTTATTACCCCTGAAATTGCATCGATGTTTTTCAAATTTAAAATTCGATAATGGGGAAGCTGACTGCAGCTTTTTCCCACCCCTGACGCCACCAGCACACGTGCCACTTGTCATCAGCGTTTTAGGTGTATTTAAATTATCTTGTTTTACTTCTTAATTTCCAATTCTATAATAAGAGCATGTATCTATAATTATTATTGTTACTACTATCAGCTATTATTAATTATGTAGATATACAAAATAAATTTGCACCTTAAGTTATAGAGACGTCAAACCCGGCAAAAAAAAAATTAGAAGTCAACTTGAGCTTAAAGAATTTTCAAACATTTTATAATATTTCATAATTTTCTCCTATTGTTGATATTTTAATTTTGAAATCAACAGCCAACAAAGGTACATGCGCTAGTGGCGCCCTCTGCGCTGAGCTTTGCGTCAGCTTCCCCACTAGAGTGAGCATTGTTCTAAGATCAGACTATTTATCTAAAAATATTAAAATTCATTCAGTATTTTTACTTATAATATCGCCATAACAAAAACAAAACGTAAGCTCCTCTTAAATCTTTCAAGCTAAAACAAGCGCTAGAAACCTTGTTATCCCCTACCCACTCTACTAAAGTCTGTTATTCACGAAAAATAAATCTGCTCCCGATTTTGTTGGTATTGCAAGCTGTTTACATCTGTTCGTAACATCGTGCTTACCTGTCACCAACTCGGGCCGTATCGTATTCATCAAAAATATTGGCAAAGTTCTACGGCTCGAGTGGTACCTAGCTATGCGAAAGCATTTGCAGGTTCAAAGAAGGCCAAACAAATAACGAATGTCCCGGCAATAAACAGGGCGAGAACCAAAACATTTGCGTTCCAACCGCCGTTGAGGCGGTGCACGAACGTAGTGTAAGGTCGTTTCACTTCCTCGAAGTTATTATCGCTCACGGTCCCGCTACTTCCAGATTCGAAGGAACTCGCATTTATTCCACTCGCCAAATAGCACTTGCCACTTTGTACTTTCCAGCGGTAATGGCGTTTCGGTGGTCGTGGTGTGTCTGTGTGTGTGTTTAAAAAATCTGTGACCGTCTCATCGACATGCTAGAGTGGCAGTAAACACGACAAGCTGCACGTTGGACCGGCTCTACGGCCCTTGGGTATAGTGCACACTAGTAGCACGGTAAATTCCTGCCAAGTGATGCATTATTTATAGTCGCAATTCAGAAGCAAGCATTCAAAGTGTAAACAAAGTTGAGAGTATGGAATGAAATGTTTTTCGCTGAATTTTTCGTTGTACGCGCGACTAGAAAAGTAGAAAGGGGATGTAAGCTTCTCTAGTTGAATGTTTGAAGATGTACTGTTCATATAAAAAAGAAAAAGTAAATATGAAATAGGATGTGTTAAAATACTAGTTTGTCTTATTTTGGTTAATGTAATTGCAGCTTGGCGAGTATAATAGGAACTAGGAGATTTTAAGAAGACTTTATTCTGGAATCTAGATTAAAGAAAGAAAAAGAATTACCTGAGTCTCACAGATCTAAAAATCAGAGAATCGTGTTTGGCGCCGGCAAAAAGTAGATAAATCTGCAAAACCGTAAAAACATGTCTGTTTGCGACTCCACAAATAAATACTATAAATAACACGGAACACTATCGAGAGATTTTCGGTTCATTTCTCGCGAGGGGGTAGTCGACATGTTTTCCACGGAAATAGCTGGCCGAGAACTTCCTTCTGGCAGATTTATTCACGAACTTTCGTCGAAATAAATTCATATTTGACACTTATTGCCCCGCACGCTTCCCTATAGATGAACTCTTCCGTGCCCGACATTTTTGACGGTCAGATGAAATATTCTGCCCAATTCCAGCCATTATCAAGGATTTTTACAGCCACGCGAATCCACTCAATCTCCGAAGCAACACTGAAAGCCCCGTGCGCGTCGATAAATCCATTTCTGTGCTTGTTGCTGCGACCGAGCAATGCAGATTTATTGAAAACTTCCGAGGTTTCTGGGAGGGGGACGTAAAGGGACGTCAAAGTGCAGATGGCTATTTAAATATTCCAAGAAATGTAGAACGAAGCATACAGCTGATACCGCTTTCATAACTTTTTAAATATTAGTTAATAATTGTATTTTAACATAAATATTACTGTAGACAATTAGACATTACGAAGTTAATCTTCTATGGTATTTTATTCCCTGAGGTTCGTAAAATAATTGGGCAGTAGATCCACTGAATAGAGCCATGTTGGGTCCGAACGAATTCCTAGAAAACTGACCTATTCGCACGTTCATTAAACGCAATGCGCGCACACTTATGGAACCGTCTTCCGTAGCTTTATTGTAAGAACTGTCGGATTTAAGTCATTGTAATCTCTATTTTGTATTCTATAGGGTTTTTCCCGTTCATAAATATATAATAATAATAATAATAAAACAACATTTTACGAATTTCATTGATGAACAAAAAACACTAATTCCGCTTTTCCTATGCACCATTTTCTCATTACAAGTGTTCATTACATTCGTCAAGAAATAGGTAATTAGCTTCATATTTATACATAGTAAACAAAGAAGAACCGTCAATTTACCAAATGAGCTTCGCCCTTAAAAAGTTAAAAGCCTTTTAAAAACCACGACACTTTCAATTTTCTACTCCACATAGCTGCTTATGTTTCAATCCCCAGGTCCGATGGCACGTTTTCCATTTCATCTTCGCTAAGCGGTAAGATTTTAAAAACAACTCCTTTCTGAATCACGCCCTTGCACCGCAAAAGGAAAATAAATGCGCACCTGTAATTAACTGTACACTAATGTAACATAAATTGATGGTATAATAAACACGTATTATAATTATTATTATTACGTTTCTGTATGCATAAACTTTAAAAGAAAAATCAACCAATGATGACGTGCTTGTTGAAAGCACTTGCATTATATCCTCAGATCCAGATTTTCAACAGATTTTATCCAATGTCAATTTTATCGTACAGGTACTTATTAGCATACCGTGAAAAAAAAAATTCAAAGCGCGCGCGGAGTCTGAAGAGCTGAATGAAATTCAGCATATCCTTCATCCTCGGAACGAGCAAAAACTTGCACGGAAACCGCCTCGAATTCGCAAATCGTTGGGGCTCAAGCTGGCGAAAAAAGCCTGGGTAACGCGAATCTGGTGGAAAGTAATTCGCGTCCTCGAAACGGACGCGCGGATATATGTACATACGTATTCGCATCGCCAACACGGGGCCATATTTCATGTGTAATCTTCGTGTCTCATCGAAATGTCATTTCTATCACTCCCCCTCCCACCCCCCCCCCTCTCCCTCCCATCCTCCCCAACCCAGGTTCGATTTTCTATCCAAGTAACCCGGCTGTAAAGGGCATTTTTCTCGTTCGCATTAAGCCGCTCGGTGCGCCGGTATCGTGACAGACCAGGTAATTCCATCCGAAAGAAATTGGGAGGCATGGAAATGAATCAGATCTATAGCGGTGCTGCGAATTGGATCGGATCAACTGCGATCTGATCGGATCCGGGGGCTGCGACGAGGGGTGGCATTCATTGAAATGTCGTGGACACTTCGAAAAACAGCCGAAAAATCGATTTCCATTCTGGGGGGATGCAAACGATATCGATTGGTGAAACGACAGCTTTCTAGATTTTATTTCGATGTAGGTATATAAGGGATATTCAAGTGTCGTGTTAATTCGAGCACGTTTTTGTAGTATTGTTTTTTTTAAATTGTATTTTTGGTGATCTATATCTTGAAAGGTTTATGGATAAATAATTGATCGGTTCGACCGCAGGGAAATCCGAATTGGGTCTATGGAGCTGTGGTAGTTTTAGGGTTCTTTATTCAGAAAATGGCTTTAATAGGATACTATTAGAGAATCAGTTGGGAGTTCGGCCACTGAAATACATAGTAGCTTTTCTAACGGGCTTCAGCCCTGATGCTAAAATGCGAGAATTTTAGTAGGGTATTCACCGTGGGCGGTAGTTTTGAATTAGTAATTACGCAATCACCATTGGCTTCAAAATGTTCAAAACGTGAAGTGAACGAGATTCTAAAGCAATAAAATTCAGGTTCGTGTAATTTATGATAAGTTATAACCTGCATGCGATATCATTAATACATAGGTATGCTGATTTGATGGTCGCGTGCCATTTTTACAAATAATACGGAGCTCAATTTATAGTCTAACAAATAAACACAATTTAATCGATACCTACTTTCATCACAATATTATAGGATTACTTCAGTTTGCTTTCTCCCTGCTTCCATATAACACTTAAATGACCTCACAATCTGTGGTACCTAAATCCTAAATATTGATTTAAATACTGTCATTATGAATACAATTTCTTTTCTGTACCCACGTTTCCCAGTTATCTACAAAACTACTGACTCTCGTCTAAAATTACAACAAACTTGACCGGGAATACAAAAGACCACAGCAATACTTCGATCCAGAAAAGTCAACGCTGGTCATCTAAACTGGAAAACTTAGCGACCATTATTTCAAAAAAAGAATAGTTCTTTATGAACTCATAATGCGTTCACTATCGTACAGAATCACTGTTGCCAAAAAGAATTTTACATGCCGTAGTATACGTGCAAGAACTTTCCATTTCAACTCCGCGGAACGAAATTCGGGTCGATTAAAATTATGCATCGCGTAAACAGCTCGTGCACGGAAGTTAAAATTTCCGGTCTCGCGTCTTCCATCGGCGAATGAGCATCCGTAACCCAGTTTCAGATGCCAGAAGCCGGCTCCGCGCGGCTCCATCCATTAGCTGAAGCTGGAAAGCAGTGTACACGGATCGTTTTCCCGAAAACCCTCGGCCTTCCGCCGCTTCCTCGTGGCGTTCGACGCCCCGGCCGTGCCTTTTTCGACGAGAACGATGAATAGTTGCCCCCCCGCGGAGGGATTTTAGCTTAGCTAACGATTCAGAGCTTAGCCTTAATCCGATAGTTCCGCAGCCGTGGGCGAGCTTAGAGTCCGAGTTAGGGTTAAGAAGGCCGTATAAACCTGCCATAAATCCACTGTTCGGGCGTTTAGAGCGGTTGCACGGACGGAAGAGCGACCCCTCGATCTCTTGATAGCATCGTGCTACCCGGAAAGTCGACGCGGGACTGCCCGGTAGGTACCGCTCGCAGGCCAGCGCGAAGTTGTTGGCTCAATTATGCGCTCGCACTACTGCCAGCGGAGGAGCAGCTTCCTCTCGGTATGCAGTGGCTGGATTTTCTATTGAACGATGACTATACTAAGTGCTATACTAAGATTAGTGCTATACAGAGTGGGGACGAAATCGTAGTGCGACTGCTGATTTCTTATACAAGCCTTCGCTCGAGCGCGGAACAAGTTTGAAAATTGCGTTGAGTAAGAGTGTATCATTTGGTTAAGGTGTTTATCGTTTTAAAAGCGAGTATTTCTATTTATGACTACGCTTGTAAATAGTAACTTCTCAAGACTGTTATGTTTATTCTTTTTATCATGTTTATCCGGACCTTAAAATAAAAAAAAACTGTTGGAGTGTGTGGAAAGGTCGAAGGTCGGTTGAAATTAGCTGGGAGTCATGTATTTGTAATTAGAGAGCTGTAATTTTTAATGTAATAAAATATTAGGTAATTTCAAAAGTCTTGGCTATTTCATAGGACGCAGTTAATGAAATGTTATTTTTCGCCAGAGAGAAGAGTCATTTTATTTTTATTTTTTTTCGTCAAAATATGAGTTTCCACAGACTTATGGTTAAGTTCAGGTCGTAACTAGACATGTTTCACATATGTGAATTTTTTTTCAAATAGATTTGTACCTCCGTTTTTTCGCAATCACTGCAAAACGAAGAGGAAAAGTTTCGAAAGAGGAATTAGGCTACCTGCGTACGCGCAAAAACGGTTTATGACGCGCTCGACTTTTTTGGCTGAAAAATCCTTAATTTTGCGAATTTTTACATAAACCAAACGGCATTTTACTCGGGAAGGGTGGTACTTTCGAAAAATGCAACAAGAAAAATCGAGTTTCTGACTGCCTAGTCCCCTTAAGCCATTCCAATTTTCGTCCTCTTTTTCGAGCATCAGTTCAGTATCAACATTCAATCAGTGAACCTAATTTGGAGGGAGTGGTCGCTAATTTTAGTCCCAATGTAAAATGTTACATAGGCTACTAAGAATATTAATAAACTGTATTTATTTTTCCATTTGCTGCTTCATTTGCCAGTTTCACCGATTCATTTACTTAAGGTGAATGTCCCAATTTCTGCTGATGTCCCCATTTCTGTTCAATTCGTATTTTTCTTATTATTATATGCGTTACGTTTGTACTATAGTTTCAACAAAATAATTCTAAACTATTTAAACATTTATCGCTATTTTTCGTGAGCCGAAATACGGACATTTAGAGCATTATATATTTAATTACAAATTACTAATAGTTAAAGAACTTGAAAAAACTTTCTTAAATAGTTTTTGAATTGGTTGATTTATTATTAAAGAATTAATCAATTACTCTGCAAATTTTGATCACAAACAAATTTTTTACACCTTTTTTATGACGATTTACCTCTTAAATCAGCAGAAATTGGGACATTCACCTTATTAATAGAAAATATTAATAGGCATACATAGAAGTAACAGGAACTGCAGCCAGTAGGTACATTTTTTAACTCATAACTTTTTAAACGAGGCACAAACTAGTTAGTAAACGATGGCGAGAAGTCCTTGAAAAAAGGGGAACTCACATTTACTGATTAAATTTATTTCGTTATATATTTTTCGCCGTAATATAGTTTAAGCAAAAAGACTTATAAAATAACCTAATACATAAATTTTAATTACTTTATGAAACCTTGATACTCGTGGAGTCAGGTTGCTAATATACAAGAAATACGATAACATTTATAACGTCTTATCGTAAATCGCATCTTCGTTAAGTGCACGTGCGCTTAATAGTATTTTGAAACTTGATTTTCTACAAAAAAATGATGTTATATTTATATCTCAATTTTATCTATAAAATTGTCCTCAATTACCTTGTACAACGATCTGGTACCCACCCTATACATGTCAAGTGTACTTCATTAACTATACCAACTTTGCTGGTAGAACGGTAACACGATCGACTATTTTATTAACCCTTTAACAGTAGGTACTTATATTTGAGGCATTGAGAGCAACAACGGACCACATTGAAGACACTTTTCTCCAATTTATTATGATTAGCAGAGCCTATTGGAATACATTATTGCTACTAACTCAATTTCGAAAAAAATTTGCGTAAGTTCGTTGTTGCTCCCAATGCCTCATTTGATCTCGTTAAACCCTTCTGTTCCTATGGTGGATGGCATTTTCTACACCTATAGGAGGAACGTATTTTCTACTGCATTTAGTATGCACATGAAATCTTGTAGTATAAGTATGAACCACCATCAGACTTATAGCCCCGATAAAATAATCCCCTCATTTTAAACACCTATCAGAAATTTTCCCGCAAGAATATCCAAAATTCCAAAATTAGGGTTTAACCTCCGCTCATCGCCACCCCAATATTTAAATGCAAACAGTACGACAGTGTGCGCTCGAAATCTCGCAACGCGATCCAAGGGGGAGCAAAAAAGACGTGGCTTCTGCGAAATTTCACGCCCGCACAGAGACCGATTTATCGATCCTCGAAAAACGCACTGAACCGTATCAGGCTTAAATCCGCCGCACAGTTCATACCTGCTCGCGTCCGTTGGCTAATCGGCGCGGGTGTGCTCAATCGGCCAATTAAATATGCTTAATCCGGCTCGTATCAATACCGAGGAAGTCAGCGTGCCGCAAATTGCAATTAAATTCTTAAAACGAACCCCGCCGATCGCCCTCGGACGTCTCGGCTGCCTGCACCCTTTCCCCGCCGTCTAACGCCACCTGCAGTCTCGGACGGGGATTGTGGGACGGGGAGTATAATCGTAATTTGAGGCGAATAAATTATATCGAGGACGCGGCCGGTTTAATTGCATCGTCCAGCTCGCTCGGCCGCGCAAAGTAATCCGGTCTAACGAACGGCCGGCGGTAAAAACATTTCGAG
Source organism: Andrena cerasifolii (assembly GCF_050908995.1). NCBI lineage: Eukaryota > Metazoa > Arthropoda > Insecta > Hymenoptera > Andrenidae > Andrena > Andrena cerasifolii. The sequence continues at coordinate 19,808,686 of NC_135119.1, read as the reverse complement.
TCCGTGCTTTGTCCTTGGGATCTCGTAACCCCGGACCCACCCCCTGCCGCCTCCTTATCCACTCAATTTCGTTATTCCGGTCGCGTGAACGCGATACTGCTTCTCCTTCCCAGCGGGCGAGCAACGGACGCGACGTTCCCTTTTTTTTCCTCGCCCTCGTTTCGCGTCCTCGCCTCCTTCTCTCAAGGGGCAACGGCGAATCGACGACGCAATTATAACGAGGAAGATGCAGGGAGGACGTAGACGCAGATACAACCGGAGGCACGCAGTGAAACTTCTCGGGCGTTGCGTTCAGAAGTTTATTCAGGCTACCGAGCTACCTGGGCGAAGTTGTCCACGATGACGCCTGTTTCCTTGAGATGCAACAATACGCATCTGCAAGTTCGTAGCACCGCACGCGGACCGAGCCACGCGGTTCTGCGTCGAGGCTTTGGGTTTTATTAGCGGGGCCCTTGGAAAGGATCCGTTTCATCTTAATGGTATTCAGTCGTAGTGAGTGCGTGGACTGCAGAAGTTGAATTTTGTTTGAAGGTGCTTGTTGGTTGCGGTTAGGTGTTCATTTTAAATAGGCAAACTGGAAGATTGCGCGCACCTATGCTTGTGTATATTATCTGATTGGGAAAGCTATGTTTGGCACGAGCAACTTGGAATGCACCTTGTGCATTCAGGGCTGGGGAAAATAGATTTTTGAAATAGATAAATCGAAATAAATGTTTTTATTTCATAGAGTGATGTGGGTGAGTGTCCTTCTTAATTGTGCAAAATGGAAGATTATGAATGCACGTGTAGGTATTGTTTGATTGGGAGAGCTAACAAGGGAAGATCCCGAAGCCGAAAATTCAAAAAATTCTGAAACTTTGTAAATATGTAGGGGATTTCCTCCTGATTACTACGAATTTTTTGTTTGCTGCCCAAATTCACTCGAGGGGGCTGAAATTAACCCCTGAAACTTTGGCGATTTTCCGATTTTGTGTTATAACTCGCGAACTGTAACAGATATAAAAAAGTTGCAAGACAAAAGTTACTTCTTCTAATTAGATCTATCATTTGGTTAAAAATCGTTTTACAGTTCACGAGTTAAAACACAGAATCGGAAAATAACCGGATTTCCAGGGGTTAATTTCATCCCCTTAGAGCGAATTTGGACAGCAAACAAAAATTGCGCTGTAATCGGGAGGAAATTCCCTACATATTCACAAAGTTTCCAAAATTTTCGAATTTCCGGGTTCGGGATGATCCCTTATAAGTTGGACTTGATAAAAATATATTATTATAACTTTTATTACTTCTAACATCTCAGAAATCTGTACCACTATCCGACAATCAAGCAAATCATTGGAAATAAGAATAATCCAAAGCCACGTCATCATATTCTAAAACGAAGATATTATTCCTTAATATCCCCATTGGCATTCAAAACTCACGATTGCAGACTATTTTATTTAGAACAGTCAAATTACCCAAGAAACTATTTCCAAACAATCTATTCGATTCTGGTATGAAACAAGGTTAATTTCCTTTAATAGTATAATCTAAGCAAAGTGTTATCATGAATCATCCTGTATACTCTCATTACTTCCAACTTTTACTACTGAGCACCAGCAGTACGCTTATCTGTATACCCGCAGACCTATTCCACGCGTCTGATTATACGCAGACACAGACTACTGGTACAGTTGCAGAACCGTCGGACTACTGGACACTTGCCTGGTCATAGACCATTATATTCTACTCACGCTACTGCGATCCTGCATAATACATGCCTCCTCCTTTTACTTGCTCCATCATGCACGACCTTATCCTCATTCGCCTGTAAAGCATTTCATTCTACGTGTCTGGTCATAAATCGACTCGTTCTACGTATCTGAAGATTTTATTCCCGCCTGGATGATACAAAAAATTGTTCTAATTAAGGTCGATTTATATTATTCGTTCAGACATGGAACGTTTCGGTTCAGACAACAACGATGTAGTGTTTATACCATCAGTTCACATTCGGCAACGACAGGCGAAAGGCGTCAGAATAATATATATTTTTTATAGGGGTCATCGTTTCAGATTCTGCCTGAACTAAGTACATATCATACGAGTCTCCTTTCAAACCATTGAGCTATAAGAATACCTGGAGAGAGAACAGAAGTGGGAAGAAGTAGAGGCGACAGCGGTCCGAGGGAAATAGAAGATAACGGGTGAACCTATCCTTCTTCTTCCTATTATCCCTCTCTGTCTGTAAGGGAGAGCGGAGACAAACGTAACAGCGTCGTGAAAGTAACACGCCATCTGCCCACTTCCACAAACATTTCCAAAACGTTTGCTTTACAGTTACATGTGTATAGTGTCTCTTTTATTGTACTGAGTGACGTTTAGCAGTAACACGAATCGTATACCCTGGACAAGCTAAACTTGTTATTTAGATCATTCAGGTAAGTTTCTCCTATTTCGGTTTTTTGTTAACATTCATAGTTAAACCATAGATATTAAAGCAATTATTTGCTAGAGCGTTCTTAGATAATGTCTTCACAAGTTCCTGTATTTGATTTTAACAATTCATTCCCGTCCCTCGAAACATACCAAGGACCCTTTGCTTTTCCTACATTCAACTTTCCTTATTTCAGAATTGCGTCGCCTTAACCGGTGACGTCCCACTTCGTCACACAAACGGTGATGCGGAGTCTCGCGGACTGCTCTTTAATAATTTCACATTGTCAAGTCTAAATTAATTTTTATACCGAAGTTATTAGTGACTTTATTACATATTTGAAAAGACACTTTTGCATGCTCTGTTCAAAACAACAGAAAGTTGTCTTCGTGACAGGACACGCTGTAAAACAAGATCGAATGAAAAGAAGGGAAATATAGGAGAAATAATTCTGCAGGACTCCTCCGTGTCATCGGTTAAGGATTAAATATGAAAGCGTCGAGTTGCTCGACTGTGTGTAACAAAGGGCCACTCGACAGCGGTGTAAAATTTTCACGTATCATTGTCCGCTGGCGATTGTAATTTCTCTGAGAGGGTCGCGGTGTCAGTTCCTAGAGCGTCGTCAATTTATAGCGCTGTCCGGGCAGATCAATTACGTAGAATCCCTGCTGACGAGCTGCTTACCCCTGGGGCCGCGAGGCCGGCGGCGGACATCTAATCCTTTTACCGAGTTCCAACGCGGACCTCCGTAGGTGCCTTTAAATCTTATAAAAAATGGAAAACGTTATTTACTCGGTAGCGAGAGGTGAAACTTTTCCCGCTGCCGCAAGGAACTTTATCGCGGCGCAACATCGATGCTTTATCTTCAGCCACTCGTCAATGGTGTAGAACTCCGATCAATTTCGCTCCACCACCGTTTCTCGTTCCGCGGGAATAAAGAGTACTACCGGTGTCAGCAGTTCCGGAGAGTTGAAAATAATTTTTTGCACGCTGCAACGACCATCAGAGATTGCGGAAAGTTCCGTTCGAAAGCCACGGGCGTAAGTAGTTTCTGCTAAACAAGCGAAAGTTGGGCTGTTAGCCAGGCCGGATGATTGGCGGAAAGAACTAGTTTCAGGGAGTAAAAATGTTCTGCGCGTGTGTGGGGGTTTTAGCGTTGCACACGTCATAATAATTATTTTCGCCGCGACAGTAATACTATTTCAGGAAAACTCTTCTAAGAATCGCCCTGTGGTCGAGATTTTCAAATTGAGTGAGAAACATTTTCACCGTTTCTATTCATTGCAATCAGCAATCGACTTCCCATAATTTAGGAAATTCAAATGTTTAAGTGTTCCAAATATAAACTCTAACATCTACAGTAACACAGAGATTAAAAGTATTATAATCCTTATCCAAAGCACTTGTGATACCTCCACTCTTAATATTTTATTTCGCGTACGTATGTCTCTCTTCTCTATCTATCTAAACGCCAAAAATCGTTTTTCATTCTAAATGAAAAGCTCGTGCCGAAATTAAAATATTGATGCATTTCAACCTCTGTGTGCAGGTACGTATTTATGACATGTGCTATGAGGATGAACAAGTGTTTGATATGCAGGTCTAGGAGCACGGGTGCTCTAGCACTACATGTTATCGGTGGTCCATGGTCCTAATCGAATATTGTGGGGAGGAGAGTTTATTAGATTATTACGAAAGAGAGAGAGAGAGAGACAGAGAGAGAGAGAGAGAGAGAGTACGTGAAGGGCGTAGAAAGAAGCTTTCAGGTGCATCGAAGTAGCTGAGTAGCAATTATGAGTATGTGTGTATATTTCGACATAGAATAAATTATTAGGGAGTGTTTTATTAAAGGTAGCCAATACATGCCAAAACTAAGTAGGTAAAGTTTTAGATACTCCCTATTCGAAGTTCTCAGACCTTTCAAACGCTATAATCAATCCACGGGAGGGTGGGAATAACGAACATAGAGTTTATGCGAGTTTCACAGAGTTTTATAGAGTTTAAAGAATAGTACTTAGTAAGTTAGTCAATCTTATTCTCCCACCACCTTGATCTAAGACCGTTTTAACTAGAGATTACCAGAAATGCCTTCTACCTCACTAATTCGACGAACCTGTCGATATTATACTCTCCTTGATATACATATCTGGGCATCGAAGAACTTTCAGTGACAGAATTTCTGATAAGACGAAACGATATTCAGCAGAAATTATTCCTCGATCCTCTCAGATAAATAAAATAGAACTGAGAATACCAACGTTTCGATCAATCTGCGCTGTGTATTAAGAATTAAGTGGGACTTCAGATGAGAACGGTTCACATAAGGATGTGCAGCTATTACCAACTGTGTCGCAACAGCAACAAGTCCAACAGTTTGGTGGCAGGATAATAAACCTGTATCTCTTCCGTATTTGCCGTATCATCTTTCCACTATTGAGTTTCAAGGGGTCGAATCACGTCTAGCGTTTCGCTCAGAAATCCGGAATTGAATTCCAATAAACACTTTGTACGTGTTTTTAAGAAGCTGATACTAACGAGGAGATTGCTTACGCTAGTCATCTTTTTCTTGTTCTCGTACAGAGTGGCTGTGGCGTGCTTCGTATGAAGAGTTCTACCATCTTTCATTGCTTTTGCGTTGCTCTCGTATAGCTCAGCAATTAAATTTCGAGAATTCAGGTGGCAATGACGGAATAAAGAAGACATTGTGACAGTAAACAGAAAGTAATATTAAAAAGCATCGTTCAGTTTCAGACTACATTTTACTCAAAGATTTCGTTAATTTTAATTAAATAGTAAATTGTTTTTTCTTGCGCTGTAAGTGCCTAATATCTCTATTTCCGAATCCTGTGTTTTTTTATGTACCTAGTGGCTATTATTTCTGTAGAATTGTTTTCTGCTTGAGCTTCATACTATTGTCCTTCTACAGCTCAATTCCTCTTGAAGTCGAAAGCTTTCTGTATCATGGACCGTTTCTATTGTGTTCCATTACTTCGTTCAAAGTTACTACAGCTGTATTCCAAGACAGTCCTTAAGGCATGTGTTCATTCAATCGAAGTTATACTTTCTTTCCTTTACAATTCTTTAATCGTCACAGATGACACATCTAAACGATACACAATAAATCTACGATTTCGTGGTCACATAGGGTGTCTTTGCCAATATTTCTGTAAACTTTTAGATCTTAATAATAAAATTTTTAAATCTTTTCTTTTTACTAAAATGACATTGAACTAACAAAAAAAAAATGTGCAACAATCGTTCAAAAGCCGCAAGAACAAAAAAGGGGTTTGAAGAGAAACATAAGGTAAAACAAGTGATTCTTCAATTTTTCAGACCATATCGCATGTTTGACCACCGTGGAAAAAAAATCTGAAAGGTCCGGCCTTTTGCACAGCGTTTAAGGGCAGTTTTAATTCGCAAAAACGTGGACACTTGAATGATTCCACGCTTTTTCTTGAAGTGGCATCATGTTTTCTAAAAAATGGTAAATATGCAACTTTTGGGACCATTTCAAAATGGATTTAATACGATTAAAAAAAAATCTCATTAAATTGGGAGCTAAAGGTTCTGAAAGGAAACTTTCTTCGCTTTCCAAAACACTCATGAAAATTTGTCTACGATCATGAGTTCGCAAGTTATAAGTGTTCAAATTGAAAAGTACCTTTTTTGCTTTGATCGCAATTAACTCGGTCAATAAAAATCATGCAACAAAAGCAAAAAAAAAACAAAATTAAAGAGAAATGTTTGCTCTATAAGAGCTCTTTATTGGATTAACCGAAAAAATTTATTTTAGCCCGTGCATACGTTCAAACTGGGCAAAAATTTCTGAAACTTCGTTTCCTGCGCTTCGTCTGGATAAAACAGTATCATAATGGATGAAAAAATTTTTGAGACTTTGGTTCAAAAACTAGAATCTTCAAGTGTTAAAATGCATTTTTTAAATATTTTTTACGACCATTTTTCGCAGAGATACAGCCATTTGAAAATGACCAAAATTTTCGGGAAATTATATTGTTCCTTTAATTTTGACGCTGATTGAATTTTTTAAAATAAAAATTTCAACATATCAAAATGTACATTTCTAGAAAAAGACTATTAGAGCATGATTGTATTGGTATTACGAATGTACAATTATAACTCAAAAGTTAAAAGATTCATAAATATGAAAACGATAACTCAAAAATAACGCTGGGGTGCAGTGAACCCTGTGTGACCAATTTGTGATTTCAAGAAGGTGTGACCACGGAGGGTTGAACATCTTGAACCAACCCACACGATCAAAGGACACTTGAAGACAGTAACGATTCTACCATCAGATAATATAACGAAATATAAACGGACAAAGTGAACATACAGAATATAAAAGGTCTTCGTCGTCTTTTGATAGGAGTACCTATCTACAGAAACAGAAAATAAACTTCTTTCCACAGCCCAATCTCCTCTCTGAAAAGCGATTTCACGAAACGTTTATTCTCAACACAAGAAACACGAATGAAATTTTCATTCAGCAAAAAGAACCAGTCGACGAAACGGCTAATCCCATCTCGCTTAATCGACGGTCCAGCCTGCTTGATTTTTCTGGAAAATTCCAATATCCCTCGGGTCGTTCCCTTCTACGGACATTCATCGATTATATAAATAATGTCCCTCAAGCGAGTAGATAATTGTTGGTCGGATCGATTTCACTTCAGCACTTCATTATTGTCCCCCGCAGTACATCGTGGCTTAACGCAATTTTCCGCCGTTGTTCGGCGAACGAAAGTTCGAAGGCGATATCCGTTCGTTCGACGAACCGAACGGGTCCACTGGAAAATATTCCCACCGTGTTTTATACCTCCTGACGTCGCGTCGACCGTTAACGAGATTCCGTGCTTGTCCCTTTTAACGCCATTTCCCGTCGTTACGTCGTGCAAATGGTGTCCCTCCATATTCATACAATGCCCGATGTCACCGTCGGATAGAACGGAAATCGAGGAATATATAACAAATAGAAAATAACGCGATACAATTTATTGGTCTCCTCCAGCGTTTCCCCTACGAAACATCTACCGAATGCAATTCAACGTCCGCGCCTATGTCCATTATCGTTTATTATGGATGGGGATCGCCTGACCCTATTTCCCCCGTCGCGTCGGTGGCTTCGCGAAAAACAACGTAATATTCGTCCAATTCCTGCTGATTTTCCCTGTAACCCGCGCGAGAAAATTTCGCTGCCCGGGATCTCGAAGATCAACGGCGAACTGACTATGATATATTGCCATTTTAGCTGCGTATCGACGCGCCCATGGTAAAACACTGACGCCACGAGAAATGTACGAGGACGTTAATACATTTCCCAGGATAAAGTAGCCGCTTAATGGATTCGTTGATGCAGCAGAGAGCTGGGATGTAAATGGGAATTTTTGTTTCTTCGCTGGAGATTTCTGGACGTGATGAACGACGGAACGATGGTTTTTCGGTGGAAAGAGGGCAACTATACTCGCGGTACTTTATGAGGATGGGTGCGACACCGACGATCATTCTTCTGTTTCATTCTTTATTGGTTTTCTGTTTTTTTTTTTTTATTATATATTCTTTTTTGTGTTTTTACTGTCCCGTTTCATTTTTCCCATTTCCTGTTTTTTCTCTTTGATTTTAATGAAAATTGCTTGGGTCTCTTGTTTGAAATTTACGTTGATGTAATTTTTATTCCACTGTTAGTTATGTAGTACAATTTAGATTTCATTAGCTTTATAAATAACTAGCAATATATATACGCGCTTCCGCTTCGGGCCTAAGAGATAAGATATTAAAGGACGGACTCCAACAAATTTGAAAACAAATTTCACCTTTCACCAACCCCCCCCCCCCCCTTAGAGGTTGATTAGGGCAAAATCCTGAAATTGGTTTTTAGGCATATGCGTGGGAAACCTTTATTTGTAAAAACCAACTTGATTTATCTAATCGGGCCTGCGAGATATTAAGGGTATTTCCTAGAAAATACAATTTACCCCTTTTCACACCCTTGGGTGACAGAATTTCCAAAAATCCTTCCTTAGTAGACGCCCACGTCATGAAAACATTGTGTGCCTTCCAATCTTACGTTCCTAGAGTTAAATGGTTTGAACTCGGCATTGATGATTATTTTTTTATGTATACAGACGCAAAAAATTCCAAAGTAACTGGAATAAGCGAGTGATGCTACGAGAGCTTTCGATTCCGTTCGCAGCGGTCTTAATACCTTAGTCCTGTCGAATTTTCTCCCGCGAGTACGCTCGCGACGCTTGTGGCCGCCCCGCGGTCGAGGCTCGAACCGCGCTCCGGTCTGACGCAATAACGTACATAACCTATATATTGAATTTTATATATATATATATATATATATATATATATATATATATATATATATAGATTTAAATAAATAAGTAAAATCTGAAGCTTTTACTCCAAATAAATACATTAGTGAACAATTCTATAGAATAAAATTGTGTATACGAATTATTTAGGAATTCTTAGTATACATTATATGATAGATGAAAGTATTTAATAACATGCCAAAATACAGTTTAAGGTGTACAACAGGCTCGAACATAAATTCTAATCTCAGTCACCTCTGTGCACTTTACAACTTTGCTCTCTATCTCTTTGTAACCCCGTAATACTCTGTAACTCTTGCTTCGCTCGAGACTTCTTGAGTGTTTGCGTTCCCTGCAATCCTCTATCTAACCCCTATGACTTGCATCGCGACCTTAAAAACACACACCTGACATCCCAACATGACGCTAGCACTTCTAGTATTATGTTTACCTTGAGGACTAGCCAATTTAACCAAACTTATATATACGATATTTTTAACAATTACATATAGGTACCCATTTTTCAGATCGGTTACCTTTTAAACGAGAATTCCTTGAAAGTCTCGTTGTTCATCAGTGGATACTGAAATTGCGTTTCATGTCTTTTAAAAATATTTATCATTTGGTATTAGAAAGATGTATAAACACCGCGAACGTACCACTGTACACTGTAATTTGTACTAATGGAAATCTAGTTGGGGAAAATGCAGAATATTGTTTCGACTCTGTTTTTAATAAATTCTGTAAACTGAAATTCAGTCGACGCAAGTCTGAATCGCTTTTCGAGTAATAAATAATGGCAAACGGCGAATTCTAGGCGGCCGCAAGTCGATAAAAAATGAATAAACTTTGTGTTGCGTCTGTGCGCACTGCAAGCAACAGGGGCCAAGTTTGAATTTCCGAAAAGTTTCAATTGCATCGCGACGATTTATTATACATCGCTTTCAGAGATGGATAACTGAACCTCGTAGGAAGTTCATGAGAGTTTCGAGAGAATATGTAAGAATTAATAATTTCGTGCTATTCCGAAAGTGACCCCATTGCACACTCGATTTTACGTTCTTACAGCATCTTGGATCGCTATAATAATTTAGAACATTGTTTCAAGTTCAGCGTGCAGAAGCACGTATTTTATGCATAGCTTTTAAGTCACCTGATATACAGAACTCCATTTGGAAGGTAAATTCAGTCTCTGCCATTGCCATTAACCACCCATATTCGCTCCTTCCATTTCCACATAAATGAAGAACTCAATTCCTGTCTCCATATTTCCTTACGCTTTATTAAGAAATACCTTAAAGACATAATTTCGATATTGATGCCTACTAGAAAACCTGAGCGTGTCTAAATCAAAACTAAGAAGAAATAAAAATGCACACGGAAATAAAGGTGGAAGTATAATAATTTCCCCACTTATCAGTGTCGAATAAATGAGAGACGACCACGAGCAGCCTTCACTGTGATTTCCCGTACAATTTCGAACTCGAAAACACTTCTTGCTTTCTGCGCTTAATGGAAACTAATTAGGTAATTCTTCATTTCTGAGTAACCTGCGCGTTACCATTCTGCGAAGGTAGATTGAAATCGAAAGGGGGAAGTTCGCCCCCTTCCCTTGCAAATGACGGTGCTTTCACGAAACAGTAGGCGATTAACGACTCGAAGGAATCGATACCAGCATTATAGCGGGCCCAGCGGGGCTGTATAAAATATGGGGCGACGGGAAATCGTGTTTACACGAATTTATCCGTGGTCGTGCTGTGAATCCCTCTTTTATTTAACCGTGTACCGCGCTATCGTGACTACTAAATGCAAAATCCGGGCACATGCTTGGCGAGCATGTTATCGGACATTCCCCGCACGTTCCGTGCAGTCTAGACCGCCTGAATTTCCATTGATTCTTACACTAACAATCGCAAAGTCGGATATACACGTTCCCTAGCGTTTTGATTTATCCCCGTCCTCGACGACGTTTAAACTACCGTCGCGCGTGACATTAATAATTAATACCCGCTCTGGAGGTCCGTTAAAAAGGGGACGTAGACGTAATTAGCGTTATCAGTTGGCTCCTCGGGGAAGGACAATGTTTAGCGTGGAATTTGATGATGAAGAGGGATATGCAGATTGCCTCGCAGAGTGTTTCAGAGTTACGGGTATATACTTAAGTTCTGAATTGGCCTCTCGTAAAGAGGAATGAACTTGATTTAACATTTCGAGTGGTGAAATGTTTTTAGGAATACCCAGCTCTTCAAGGAAATCTATGCTTGAAGAGTCTTTGTAGAAAAGAACTGTAAGTGCCACAAATCGAATTTATCGGGTGGGAGAGAAAACTTCCCTGACTTTGAATTATTTACGAAATTTGATTTGTTTTGATTGCTAAATATGTTTAAGTATACAGTAATTCAAATACATCACACAATTTCCTATTCTTTGCATTAATATTGTCGAAATTCGTGAAAAAAGAATCATATTCGTAGAAAACTCTATATGTGCATTGTGCCACCGCTTAGTTGTAGAAAAAACTGAATGTAAAACCTCTAAGTTGTAGAGAAAGCTGAATGTGGCATTCATTGAAGTTTTCAAGCACTGTAAGTGCCAATTCTGTTTGCCCCTAACTAATTGGCTCTTACATTGTTTTATACAGAAGGTACACACTCTCAGGTACACACTCTCTACATAACAGACACTAGGTGTCAGCACACTTGACACCAGCGGGACATATATATGTAATATCCAATAAGACGTATTATTATTATTATTATTATTATTATTAATATTATTATTATTATTATTAATATTATTATTATTATTATTATTATTATTAATATTATTATTATTATTATTATTATTATTATTATTATTATTATTATTATTATTATTTACAATTTCATAGACACATACCACTTCACAGCTTCTAAGTTCATAACCACAACATATAAACTAAAACAACTGTCCCAAACTCTGTTAAAATGCCGAAACTCCCTGAATCTTCAAAGATGATCGAACGGTTTCGCTATTAAGCGTGGCGACCTTTTCTAGCTATCGAATTATCGGTGGAACGAAAGAGGCGGCCGCGGGAACGGGGAAAATGAGATCGAAGGGTCCGAATGACCCAGGACGATTCACGCACCAGCCGCAAAAACTATCCTTTGCATTTCGTCGCGATTGGATTTAACCTCGGACAAACGTTCGATTCTGGGGCATGGGCTTGTCCGAGGAGATTGGATCGCATTGAATCGGGGACCTTGGAATTGAAGGGTCCCCTGGCCTTCCAGGCGCGATGAAGAAGTGACTGGAGGGTATATAAAATAGTGTACCGAATCACTTACCCGGTATTGGATTGCTACCCGGGCTCTTTCCGGTCATTCGATGAACACGTACGAGCCGTACACGTCGCAGACGGGTAAATTATTGACCCTGTCGCATCGGCTCTGTCCCTGCCTGCGACTTCAATAGCCAGCAGATTTGAATTTGATCGAGCTGCATCGAATGCGATGCCGTTAAACATCTTCCGTTCCATCTTTGCGTGTCAGAGAGGGAAAATCCCAATCGAAGCGTCGGTGTAAAGTCACAGGGAACTGTGAGTCGGATGGGACTTTGATGAATGGTGCCTTGTCGTGTCGCCTCGCTGACGATTCTGCCTGTTCTCTTTACTACGCAAGATGCACGATGCTTCGATTTCTTGTAGCTAAAAATGCGCTCACTAGTCTCTCAACAATTTTTTAATATCGTCTGACGAATGGTCCCTAAAAGTCTATAAATGGTAGAAATATTTTACATTCCTTTTCGTCTGAAATAGATCTTAAACAAAGAAGAACAGACGCAGTGCTCCCCAGAATTTGAGATATTTATACAATTACTCTCATTCAATTTCGTACATCAGCATCGGAGCGTGGTGTTAAGGAGTTAAACCTTTTATTAGTAATATCAAACATTTGTAATTTAGTATGCTATCTCCCATTTCCATGTTTCGACCGTAACTTATCAAAAGTGCACAACTACTAATGGTAATGGCCACCGGTGACCTTTGGGATGCTGGCTTTGAATTAAATGGTCGACCGCCATTACTGCACCGCACACGTTGCGGGCGATCGGTTTCTGAAGCGTGCTGCCTTCTCCCCGCGACCTGGATTCAGATTTCAAAACCGGCAGGTTTTCCACGGCGACCGTTAAGACCAATTTAATCAGGGAACGAGTCACGGGATTACGAAATCAATCGGGGGGATTGAGTGTTATTGAATCAGGAGGTACGAAGGACCTGTCGGGTTTGGAGGACTCGTTACGACGCGACGGCGCAAGGGGGCTGGAAGCTACGAAACAGCGTATCTAATCATTTCCCCTGTATTGGATTGCTACCGAGTGTTATTACTTTTCGCGGCAAACGGGGACGGCTCTAATGAAATCAGTTTAACAAAAGAGGCAACGGCGAAATTCGAATAAAGTTCAGACGTTACAATGGGAGGCTGCGGCGAGTCAGAAAATTATTGGCAGAGGCAGTAACTCGGTAAACGAGTCTGGAATAAAAGTTTAACACATTGGCTGCTGTGGGGATTACTGGCGATCTTGCATATCACGGCTCTACCGCCGCCATTTTGTAGGAAAAAAAATACAATTTTTTCCGACGAGAGTTGTACAATAACAGGCTTCATATTAAATTTTCTGTTTATTTCATTATCCTCCTAAAAAAATGCCGAAAATGACTGCAATTTTGCTGCGTCCAAGGTGGCCTAACCCCTCAATATCTTTATCTCGAGGAATATGCTTTGCATCGTCCGCGACTTAACTTAATCACGAATAAGCAGTCTATTCTGGTTCGAAATATTCTCATATAATAATTCGTTTTCATTCACTTCATCGTCCGTGTTAATCAACTATTATAATCTGCTTTGTTTTCTTCGATAATTCCTTGTCGATCAATGAAACAATCTTCTGCGACTTGTGATCGCTATTATAATACGGCGAACTTCATCCTCAAAGCTCTACACTGAAGAGATTAAGTTGCGCGACGGCGAAGGGAAAGCTGATGGAAGTTTATAATCTTTCATAGTGTCAATAAAAATCTGCTCGAAGATCCACGCAATTTCTAGTAAACCAAAGCAACCCCCGGGCAAACCGTGCAATTGGCTAAGGAATTAATTCAATAGAGCCAGTTGGCTTTTGTATTGAAATTGGACGACTTTCCACTGTCGAGGATTATCGCGAATGGTGTTAAAGGAATTCTGTCGTGTGGTGCTCAGCGTCTTCTGATGAATTTAATATCGGGAGGAGCTTTTTTCTGCCCGCTTTTTGCGTGGATAGACGTAAAAGCGAAATATGGGAAAAATGTCAATTACATGACAGTTTTTGCTCGGTATAGGCGGATAGTGCCCGGAGGAATGTTTCCTCCTTCCTTACCGTCATATTTCCCAGGAAAAAGCGAAATCAAAGGAGTAACGAGGTTAATAAGAGACACAATATTGGAAGCCAACCCGACGTTATTCCGTACCAGGCACGATCCTTACGTTCACTTTGATTGTACTTCAAAGGGTGATCCCTGACCCAAGGAATTGTTCATGGAGATTGCACCATATTGGGGTAGATGGACGTAGCTAACCGATTTTCAAGAAATCCGTAGGTACTGTTCCTACGTGATCATGCCGTGACTCCCGTGCACGGAACATCGCAATTTTCTGGATGAACAGGATGACAGTGGCTGGTTATATCTATGATTAATAGTCTGATAGGTGAAGTTGATATATAGTAAGAGCTTTTTCACATGAGACAGTTCTGTGACTCACTGCTAGTATACATAGTATGTTGAATATATTCACTTGGCAGAGACAGAGCTGTTTTAAAAAAGATAAGTACTACTATTTGAAATATTATATATATACAGGGTGTTCCGTAACCGGTGTTATAACCGGAAGGGTGGTAATTCCACATGAAAAAATAAGTGAAAAATGTAGGACATAGTCATTTGTGGTTTGAATATTACGGCCATCATGCATCCAGGTGCAAGAAATCATATGATATAGTCAAAAATATTTCATTATCATGGGACAACATTTTCTTAGTACTGGAAAAACTATTATGCACTTGTTCACTGGAAAGTTTTTACTATAAATCAGGCATTCCGACTTCCTCAATATCTTATATGATTCCATACTAGATTATTATCCTCTCATTCGACAATATTTTGTATAAAATGCAGGTAGAGACTTCCTTTAAATTCCGATTATTGTTCGCCATAGGAAGCAATCAAAGGTATAAATCCATTGGCAAGTATGTCTACAAATCCCAGAAATTAATTCCACTTAATTCCACTTCTTCAAAGTCAATCACTTGCAAAACTTGTGAAATATCTGTGCTTTAACCGGTATCGTTCACCCAAATACAGTAACCGTGTTTGAAGACGATATGTTCCAACTTCTTCGGTCTCAAGTCTCTTGCAACAGCAAGCTATGGAGACCAAGTTAAGTTGGCTCGAAATTTCGCATTGTTCTAATGACGCGAGTCTGTTAAGCATTACTTCGTTTGCCAGAGAATGGAAAGCATAGGTTGTCAGAAAATGACTTATCGCGTCACTTACCGAATATGGGATTCCCACGGTGCGTCGCGAGGCCACCGAGCGTGAGTACGTGCGAGTGATCAGCCGTCACGACGAGGAGCGTCTCCGACAGGTCGACTTCCTTCATCACAGCCCTTACCGCCTCCTCCAGCGCCAACGTTTCGTCCAAAGCTCGATAGGCATTGTTGTAGTGATGCGCGTGATCGATCCTACCACCTAAAACCAGACAAATACGCCTCCTGCACTAAATCACGTTTAGTAAGTACATGGGGTGCCTCAAGACATTCTGTGTAAGTATAATCTGTAGACAGAGATGCGAAGGAAATGTTATAAACAATGTTGGGTCAGTGCTAAAGCTCATTCGCTTTATTTAACCAATGTCTTCATTAAACCTAAAAATATCTTGCAAGGTTTTTTAATCAAAGTATTTCTTTAGGGCTATCTATGAGCTTTTGACACTTTTCTGGTAAAAGTAGACGCAGGTGTAGTAAAGAAAGATATTTCCGTGTACCTAACGTCACCTAACATTGAGTGAACGAACTTTTGCACCGTTCTAATATAATTAAAATAATGTTAATGTTATTTTTATAACGTTTGTAAAATAAATCATTATAATTATAAAGCGGGTATATAAATGAGGAGGTGTATAACGAAAACGAAGTATGAAGTTCGCGAGCTTGAGTTTCTAATGAATTTATTTGATATATATTTTTTCGTAGGCTCGTGCTAATGTTAAAGAGAGAAAACTGTATTCAAACTTGAGATTGGAAAACCTATTTATGTAGTTAAATGTCTCACGAACTAATGGAAATAGAAAAAAAGAGATATTTCATATTTCAAAAGCAATAACGTAGCCTACAAGTTGACCAATTTAACAAATTAGGCCTTCCATACCCAAGTTTGAGAACAGTTTCCACACCTTGAAAATAAATATCAGTTGTTAAGTAAAGTATACAGTGATTATTTTTTAATACCCCAGCCTGGTGCCAAATCTCATGAACATCGGAAATTGCCAATTGTTTACCCTTGTTAATACAGTACAAGCTCAAAATATGTCCATGTTATTCATTTAATCAGTTTACACGAGTTATATTAAATTTCTTACTTGAAGTCCCTGGAAGTGATCAATGAGTGTTTTATCAATGAGTCATAGTATTAAATTTCAAGGGGTATTACAAATATCAGACAGTGCAATGTTCCATAATTCTGTTTGTGACACCGTTACGAAACTCTGTTGCATAATGTTTTAGGTGTTTTTGTTTAAATTCCACGCGTAAAATACGCCTGTGGAAAATTAAACATCACCATTGAAACGTCATGCACGCGTTTGCTAGTTATATCGCAGTGAAACGTTATGTTCCCGACATAAAAAAAAAAACATTTATTTCAACTGTAAGCTACCGTCAGTAAATACACCGTGTCGAATCGACGGTGGCTAGCATTTCTATTCATCGATAACTTCCAAATGAAATATAAACGTAACAAAAGACACGGAACACCCAAGCCGTACAATGGCGCGAGATAATAACAGAAAATATTACAAATGATACAAATCCTGAAAGATGAGTTTTTCATCACGATAATGTAATAATTTATAATTCCGACTGCACAAAAACAGTAAGTATAGGTAGCGGGTCAGGATAAAACGGGTTAAATTAGTGTCAATGACTCTAAATATAATCTTTCAAACCACGCTGTAGGAATTTCTGGTCCACAAATGATCCAGTTGACAGGTTGATTTAAAACCAAACATAACGTACAACCTGGAGAATAAAGCACGTTATTTCTTCTCCATAAAATTTGTTTATCTGCCGTTATAAATTGAGGATGACGATTGTTGTCGTAGATAACAACTGGAAAGAAAGGGGACAGAAAACAGGGAGGATCGCAATTGAAGATACAAAGTGAACGCCATCAGCATTAGAGTCGACCGAGCGTTCGCGAGTGCGCAGCCAACGTCGCAGTTAACGCTAATTATTCAGAACGATCCGCAAGAATCCCGGATTCAATTATCAGGCCACCCGCCAAATGGGTCACTGAAACTCCCTCCGAAGCCGTTCGCCTTAAAGTTTGATGCTTAGCTACTCAGAAGCGATCCGAATGGTCGGATCAATACGAGAAACGTGGATGCGTGCAGAGACGTGCGTGGAATCAGATCCATTCGCTCTTAAACAGAGATTTGCTGACGATCTGCGAGGGAAATTTACATCTACGAGATAGTTGAGCAAGTTTGGGCAATTTCTTTCGCGAGCGTCCAATGTTCTAGAGTAAACAAGGATCTTCCACAAACTGAAAATTGCGTCCAATGAAATAATAATAATTGTTATTATTATTATTTTAATAATAATTATTATTATTATTATTTTAACGGGAAAACCCTTTAGAATACAAAGTATACGCGGATAAATAAAATGAATGAAATAAAATAAAATAGTCTGCATGCAAAATCTGTTACTGTTATATTTTGACGTTTTAGAAATATCTATATTGGCTGTTAAATGAAAAAATGCGCCTTTTGACCATTTTGGAAGAAATTCTGGATCATGCAAACATTTTATACGGGATACATTAGTCTTATCTCCACTTTTCAATATTTCTTCTTTAATAGCCACAAGAAACTCATTAGGTACTTAATTCAGTATACAATTTTTCTAAATTTTTAAATAAGAATTTAAGAGCACCTCCAGCAGTTAATAATATCGAATCTTCTGTACTGTGATGTTCTATTGGAATTCATATAGGTTCTAATGTTATTAATAAGATGCATTATAAATTGTAAATGTGTTTATACTTTTGCGATTAACTAGTAATATATTCATTCACGAAAATAAATGAGATTTATAATATTTTTCCTAGACTTAAGTTTCTCGAGAAATTATAGTATTTCTCGAGAAATAAGAAATAAGCAATTATAAAACATCTCGAGAAATTCTCGAGAAAGCATTCTCGAGAAGGAACACTAGTGCAACATGACTGCTCCTATGAAACCTAACATTAGGAGATAATACACAAGATAATGAAAAAATGGAAAACATTCCATCTCCTATCGCTATTAGACTAGTAACTGCACGCGCTCTAGGATAAAGCTACGCTATTCCCTGTGCTCAATTCGCTTTCGATCATTTGTAAATATATTGGCATTTTCTTATTTCCGCTACGCCATCTGGTGGCGAAAATTAAAGCAGTCTAATCGGGTTAGTTGTCACCTGTTATTGGCAGTATTGGGAATTTCGACTGTTTGATGATGGATTTCGTAAAATTTAACAGACTATTTAATGACAAAAACATTATTGCAGTATTTCAATACTTGCGTGACACCAGTCCTGTAACGCGATTGACCCGATTACAGAGCTTACTTTAGTAGATGGCGCTCTCGCAGTAATTCCCAATCTTCTTCAGTGAATAAATGATACAGATAATTTAAATCACGCCAAAATCTGATTCCTCGTTCGACAACCGATAACTGGCAAGTGCCTCGGTGTTAGATAGCTACAGTGACTAACGCAGAAGGAAATTCCGACTTTATCTATCCAAATGTGTCGTCAGCGTAATCAGTTTTGACGCATCGTTCCATTATCTGATGATAGCGTCTCGAGTTGCTGGCCGACCATACTTCCGTTAAACTTTACCCAAAGATCGTGATCGTGGCTCCAATCTCGCTAGGTTATGCTGTGACGCGAGTAGTTTGTAATCGACGTTGAGATCTAGATCCGCGAAGTTTCCCAGAGCGCGACAACTGTTGCTCTCTAGATGGCAGATGGAAAATGCATCCCACAGCTGACAGATTTTGGCAACGATACGCCGCTGCCAGGAGCTGCCAAACGCATCAAGCACACTCTACCATTTCATCCCCTTGTTGGGGGGGGGGGGGGGCTCGGCAAGATTCGGGTCACCGATTTTGTCCTGCGAATCTCGAGTTCCGAACTTCGGCCATGTTTCACCGACCGAGCCGCGTTTCCTGCTAGCAATTTCTGCCCTCGGATTACTGCTGTTCGATTGTCGGAGGAATTTATGCTACTTTCATGCTACTTACTGGTGGCTCTAATAATGCGACGAGGGCAACGATTCTTGGATAGACCCGATAACATTTTCTGATTTATTGGTAACTTCCGTTCAACAATGTGGCCGCAGTCATACTGTCCTAGTTGGATCTTTTTTTTATCTAAGTTTACGAAGACTTTTTGAAATTCGAAAAATTCCTGAGTTATAGGCATTTGAGTAGCGGCGAATGCGTGGGTGAAGCAACACTTTAAACGATTTTTTCTCTAAAAAGTGTTGTTGAAATCGGTGGAACAAATACCTGGAAGAGTCATCCGCTTCGATTGAAACTTTTTTATTTTAAAGAATATACTTCTGTGTATTGGAGAAACCTCTAACACGTTAACATTCTTGAAAATTTGTATTTTTTAAGCGGTTGAAGGGGCGAAAAGCATAGGGAAAAAATTCATTGAATTCTTAACATTCGTTTACAATGACTGTTGGTGTGTGAAATGCAAAGTATCCAAATGATTCAGCCCCATTTTCCATTGGTACATCGAAGCAAATTATTTCTTGCAATTACGAAAAAATATGCTCCGCAGGATTCCTCGATTTCTAAACGAATTTTTTTCATTCAAATTCGCCGGGAGCCTACGGACACGCTTTTATTCCGCGATTTCGAAGGGCAGCTGGAAATTCGGAAGGGATTGTAGAAACGAGGATGAAGGAATTTCGTTTCCCTCGTTGGGAGATTCGTCTAATTTCATGGCGAATAAAAATAAGCAAACCAGAGAAACGTGTGCCATCTGGGGCGGAGCGGCGTTCAAGGGTTCGCGTGTTGCAGCTTGGAAAAAACTGGCCCCGGTAGCTGCTTCCTCCTCTGCTTGTTCGGCGATGTCTTATCGTCTCGGTTCTGCCACGTCGAGTGGCCACTTCCGTCAACATATTTAGAAGCAGTGGTAGAGGAAGGAGCCAGCAGATAAAAATCACGAGGACGGGAATAGAGGGGAATTATTAAAAAGAATGAATTCGCGCATCTGCTCTGGAGTGCGTCGTGGAACGCGGTTTTACGTTCGGATCATCCTTAATTCACCCTCGTACCGAATAAAATAGTTGAGTGTAGTGAACAAATTGTTAGAATTAGCTCTTTCATTTCGAATTTTTGCATAGTGATCTTTATGTGTGAGATGCTATTAGGGATTGCAAACCGGTAAATCGGTTTGAAGTTTTTTTTTCACTGATAACGTAGTAGATGTCGACGGAATTATGCGCTATATATATGCGCTACATTGCTATACATACAATTTTTACCGGTAATTCGCCAAATTTTTACCGGGAATTCGATAAATTACGTATTTCTCGATATTTACCGGTAAATTATGCATTTCTCTATATTTACCGGTAGATCGCGAGAAATACGTAATTTATCGAATTACCGGTAAAAATTTGGCGAATTACCGGTAAAAATATGTAGCGCATAATTCCGTCGATATCTACTACGTTATCAGTGAAAAAAGCTTCAAACCGATTTACCGATTTACCGGTTTGCAATCCCTAGATGCTATCTGTCAAGCTTAGCGAGTACCTAAGTATCTACTATTTCGAAGGTTTTGGTATTTAGTGTTTCAGTGGATTGATGAAGAAAGTTTTTTTTTACAAACTTAACAAATCGGAACACGAATGATCAATGAGACTTCCAAGAGGAAAGAAACAGAAGTGACATTTTATTATTCATCTGCCTACAAAGGGCCGAAGTGGAATAAAATGGCTGGAATAAACAAACCAATTAAATTGTACGTAAATTTATTTTATTCTCCAGTTAATTAATGTGACATCGTCTATAGCTTCCATTTTCTGTCATTAACGATTGAGGGAATGTGTAACCGGGTACACGTATTGAATTAGTTAACTGCATTAAATTTGCAAACAATTGAACTCGCTTCAGCGAAGATATTCATTGTTGTAAAAACGAAATACTGTTTATTTATGCCACGCGCAGCGTTCTATCTATTGGAGGGTATCGTTGTTGCTCGAAATTAAAAAATATGCAAAGGGCTTGCTGTTTTTTGAATGAGGAGCAACTTTGAAAGGTAGGAAAAATTCGTTTCGCATTCAGAGGCAGGTGCCTTTGTTTATATCACGTGAAATTCTATACGCGGAAAATTAAATAGTCCCCTCATCGCGAACGCTTCAAGACTATTTAATACAACCCAATGCATAATATCACTGCCGTACCCAAAGGAAATTAAAAAACATTTTAATATTAGGTGTTTGTAAACCGAATTGCATGTTTTGCAAAGCATACTTTGCAGTACTGATTCGCTTGTTTGTTCCCCCGCGAAATTTTACGCATTTCTGCGTTTCATAATCACTAAAATATATATTTTACTTAAATAATGATACAGCTCAATTAAAAGGCGAATAAAGTGGACAGTCAATTTCAAACACAAAGGCCTTGCCACTGTTTGCAAACTTAAATTGGAACTTCGTTACTAAAATGCAACACGCTGCAAAAAAGACGAACTTTACACCAGTCTATTTCATCACTCGTTAATTACGTCACTCACATTCAAACTCCATTTGAGGACCTTGCAGCAAAGGTGTGTAGCTCCATCTTTACCAACTTCGAATAAATTAGACAAAACTGTTTATAAAATTATTTGAAAAAAAAATATATATTCGCACACTAAGGAGTAGTTATTGAGTTGATAAGTTTTTCTTTCTATTTTCGGCGAATTTTTCAAATCTCCAGCTGCCGAAAACAAAAGTATTGCACGAAACAGAAATGGGTACAAATTCCGTTCAAAATTTGCAATAAATCGCTCATTTTCTATCGGATTTGCATGAAACCGTGCACAAAACGATGTAGAATATTTTTTTACTTATATTACACGTTATAACTCAAAAACTGTCAAAAACGGAGTTGCGCCCCTCTCGCTGCAAGGTCCTCATTTAATCCCTCTATCGCCACACCTTCCATTAAACACAAACAATACCATCGTCACCGTGAACCGTTGAAAATGACTAAAATCAACACCACCGTCGTAAAAGAGAATCGCGAAAAATATGCATCTCTAAATCCTATGCACTCGTCGGGAATTGAAAAGGAAAGGCAGCAGGGTTGGGCCCGGGGGGAGGGCGGGGGGGGGGCGAGGGGAGGGGAGGAGCACGCGAAGCGTAAACCTTATTTGCCCGTTACTTTTGAAACAGCGACGCTCTTTTTTCCCCCTATTTACGTCGCGTGCTCGGTGCTTTACGCATCGTTCCACGTAGTTTCTCGCCCGAAAAGTGTTGCAAAGTACCGCCGAACCGTTTCGGGGGTAGATCGCGAAAATTTCTCGCCTCGAATTCACGTAACCGGAACAGGGGAACGCGTTGTAAAAGGTTTACGAGAGACTTTAGCAGGGGTGCTTCCGCGCGCGCCCCCTCACCCGATTGCCGCTGTAAAGTACGTCTGGCGCATTAGCGCCGCGAAGGAACGTAACTCGTCAGACCTGGTCCCCGGTTATTCGGATTAAAATCCGAAATTCGCAGCGGGACCAGATAACACCGCACCGACCCACGGATTCCCCTGGATAAGAATTCGTTACCGGCGGCTTCCTAGAAATCTCTCCTTCGGATCTTAACACCCCCCCTCCCCCCCTCCCCGCCGCGACCCTCTCGGGGACCTCTAAGCGACGCTGGAATTACCAGGCGAATTAAGGTCATGTTCGAATTTTTGTCGCCGACAGAGGGTGGCTAATGCGGCTGGGCGTTGTCAAGGCTACTGGGATTGTTAGGATAATCTGTTAAGTGATGATACGAAGGTGTCCATGTATTTGTTACGGGGGTGTTTGGTTGTAGAGTCTGAGAGCAACTGATTGATTAGGAAAAGAAATGGGGGAGTATATTGGAGTAAATGTTTCGTTGGGTAAATTAGGGAGAGAGTGTGGTTGAGTGTATGGAGGAATAAGTTTGAAGGGTTCCGTAGAGATAAAGGGTCAAAAAGGGGTGCTGATTGTGGAACGTTTTTCGTGGATGATATGTCGAGATCCGGTGATCAGGTTTGTGTTCGTTTAAAGGTAGGTGGGTTGAGATGTTTGTTCAGATATTTTAGTGAAGTACAGTGGCAGCCTGGGTCTAAAAATACTGGTTACCTGGAGACAACGGGGGCCCACCCACAACTATAAGGCCGTTTAATTTTTATAAGAAATAAATAACATTTTCAAAAAAATACATTAGTGGCAAAAAGGTAGAATTAAAATTTTACACACAAATGTATATTTTTTTTAGTAATTACAGTGTTTACGGGGGCCCACTTCATCGGGGCCACAGGGCCCACTTGCTGTCGGGCAAGCTGACCCCCTGGCCGATCCGCCATTGGTGAATTTCTTTTTTTTTTAATTGTGGAGATATATCTAAGCATTATCATTGGAAATGCATGGTTTAGCACATTGCTGAATGCAATGTTGTGTAAAGGGTACAAGTTAAGCAAGGCAACTAAAGGAATTCGGAATTTCTGTTGCTTCATTATGATTGCAAACGTTTAAATATTGTTGTTGGCATTCAATGGTGACTGCTGAAACAGTAAATTCTTTTCATTCTTCGATTTAACTCTCTGGTGTTGGTGCGCTTAAAATTGCAGCAGTTCGTTAGCTTTGTAAACATGCGGTGTAATGTGCAACGCGTGTTCAAAATTTCATACTTTCAAAAGTCACTATGAATCGATATTGAAAACCCATCTATAGTACGCGCTCACATTCCTCAGAATTATAGATGAAAAAAGTATTAAATACAGGAAATGTGTGACAAAAACTAAAACGACGTATTTATATGTATTAAAATGACACGTTTCTGCCGCTCCAGTTACACGAGCGAAATTTTATTTCGTCATACGAGCATTTGAAGTTATTTCTCATTCAAAAGTCTAAAAACTGTTGAGCGAAAACAGGATTTCATTTCTGTGTCGTGCGAGACAAAAGTAATTTCGGGTCCTCCTTTTTGAAAAAATTGTTTAAAAATATTTCCCAAATAAAGCCTGAAACGCTCTACCCAAACATTAAAAGTTTTGTAACATTAGGTACTTCAAAAGGGACCGCCCCATTTTTTGACATTTTAAAAAATTAATAATACCACAGTTACAGTTAAATACAGTTTAATCCAAAGGAGTTCTTTCCCCTGCTTTAATTTCCCCAGATTAAATCAAAGTCCGAAAGCTACAAAAACGTTTGGTCTTCGGTCGACAATGTCGAGGAACATCGCCGACCGCAGCGTTCGTTACAGAAATTCATCATCCTCAAACATATCCGCTCGCGCCACATATACCCTGACATAAATTTCATGCTGTTGAATGCGTGTCCCCGTCGAGAACAGGAATGAGCCACAATTTCCTCGGGCATCTTTTCGTGACGTTGGCAAGAAAAAGCACTGTTACTCTATCTTTCGCGATATAGGTATACGTTCGCTTTTCAAGTCATCTATTTGACGAATAGTGGATCACTAGGAAATATAGTACCGGAAATCAGTGCGAAAACTGATTGTGAGAGTCTGGATTTAGAATGGTACACTTTTACAAATGAGCAGATATATTCCACTCGAATAAATCACTTATACCTTCCATACTTACAGTAATAGAAAAATATTATTGTAAAGTTTATTTATTGCAAAAATGTGCACCTCGCTATCTTGACTAAAAAAAAGTTAGAAGCGAATCATTTTATCAATCATATTGCTATGAAAATAGTGCGTGTTTCCTAAATTTCAGAGAGATGCAATAAACATCCCCTACCTACTGTATATAGGTACACTTTCTAGTAATTCGCTCAGTAAACGATTATTTATCAACGTGGCGCTTTATTAATTAATTACATTTCATTTTCTGAACAGTACAAGATGGTCCAAGGTTGTCGTTCACATTTACCTGGATGCCCATTAAAAATCAGCTCCATTCAGTTGCTACCCTAGTTTTTCGTCAAGCAGAAAGCTTGTACAGTCCTATCCCCGGGTGTTTCAAAGTGTGCCGTTCAATCTCTGCGCGTCAAAGAGCTCGGACGTGACATTTTTCTGTCACGATGTTGTGATAACGAAGAAGTTACGGGAACAGATTGGCGCATGTCCCTGCATTGGCGATGCATAGCGTAACGCATGCCATTCCACGGTTCACCAAGTGAAATCGTTTGTTTTCCCGGGCACAGAGGAATCAATGGAAGTTTTCGGCAGCGCAAAAGGCGGATTCGTTTACGGGGAGCGAACGTCACAAATGCGATTGCGCGCTGAAGAATCCAGCGAGGCGAGGCGAGTGGCATGCAAGGGACGAGCCGGAAAACAAGAATGGCAACACTTTATTATGTGAACCTCGGTTTTCCCTAAACCGTTTGATCTTCATCGACTCGTGAATGTTTCCGCGCGTTCCGCGAGCGTTCGATGTTAATTGGAAAATCGTTTCTGCCCATGGGTGAACCGTAAAAATCGCAGCCTGTCCGAATTCCGCGGAGCAATTCCCAGTCATCCTCCACCCTCCGCCGCTCCCCGCCACTGACCATCTATTTTTTTGTTCGGTTCCTCTCCCGCAGCGAATTCCACCACTATTTTGATGGCGGAATCGGTGAACGAGTAACGAGGCAATTATTATTCCGTGTACGAACGCCGAAATATGGGGGAGAGCGAAGGGGTGCGCGGGGCCGCGAAGGTGGTTGGATCAGCAGTTCCTCGAAGCAGAAGAGGAGAAAAAAATATGTATCTCCGTGAGAGCCGAGGGAACGCCTCTCACGACGACGGCGGCGACGAAAGAACGTGGGATGTAGGAACATACATACGTAGATACTGGGTTACTGGGAGGCGGGTGGCTATAAACTCTATAAAGTACGGAACGCTGACTCAATCTTCGCGTAGGAAACTCGCGTTTCCCTATTCACAAAAGGAATACTCCTGGGAGCATTAGTTCAATCGTATTCCTGTTGAAGGATTTGAATTACGCGTGTTCGCGTGGTCTGCGAAATGATAAAAATGAATACACGGGTTTGCAGGCCGCGGCGGAACCGCACTCAATATCTACGTACCCGTGAATGTCGAAGACTCGTTTTGCTAAAATTGAATGTCAGCTGTAGAATGGAAGTACAATAGGGCTAAATGCGGAATAATCGTTTTTTAATTGTGAAATGGAAACAATTGGTGTTTATTAGGTTTCATTTTGGAAATGTGATCGGGCTTTTGAAACAAAAGAAAATGGATGGCATGTTGCTTGTTATAATTGTATAGGGTGGATTGTGTAAATAACGCCACCTAAATATCCCTTCCAAACGTGATGGTAGACAAACATATTTTATATGCAATTTGAATAGTACCAAGGGACCAATATGCTGTAAGAATTATTTCTAAGATCATTTTTTTCGAGTTTTCAAACAATTATTAATATTTTAGTAAACATTATTAATATTTTTGTTCATAACTTTTTCTAATTGTTTAAACAATGGATAAAATTTGTACGATTTGATAGATCTAATTGAAAAAAGAAACTTCCAGGGGCTAATTGCACCTCCTTAGAGTGATTTGGGCAGCAAAAAAATTAGAAATCCCCAACGTATCCACAAAGTTTCAGAATTTTTTGATTTCCATTTTTTTGAAAAGTAATAGGTGTGATCTATACCACAGAAGTATTTAAGAAAAATATTTCCATAGACACGGGTTCTATAAACATTTATTTTTGGAATGCAATTATATCGAAGCGTGGCCTTATAATAACACACTGACGTGCTCATAGTGTCCTCCATTTTAAAGTCAAGCATAATTCTAGGTGTAACTTAAAGAGTTTGTATCTAAAGAGCAAATGAATTTACGATCCACTTTTATTGGAACAGTTTCTTAATTTTAGGCTCTAGAATACACATGTTATTTTTATTTCAGCCATCCTGTATATTGCTTTAACCATACGAAATTCAGCAAATATCTGAGAAATGTCACCAATCCTTATCGAAGCTATCGGAAAACGTAAAGATGCATGGTACAGTAAACAAGGCACGCTTGTCGAAAGCCACAATGGGAGCGAGGAAGCGGTTCCCAGCAGGAAGAGATTGTATCGGCAACGAAGGCGCTCTATTCTAGTCAGTTCATCGCGATAATTCGCTGGCATTGGACCATTCTGAGCGTACAATAGTCCCAAAACGCTTTCATATTTTTCGGGTACAAGTTTCGTCGCCCTTTTTTTTTCTCACCCACTGCATCGCCGACATGGCGGAGCAGTAAATCAGCGTAGGCAGTAAATCACTTATAAATTCAGAGGTGCATTTTCCCACATCTTGGCCCTGTTCTACGTACCTTCCACGAAGAGGAAATATCCTTCGGGATTTTTCGCCAGTACACGAAGAGCTTTTATCGTCATTTCGGCCAGGGAAGGGTCGCCGCTTCCGTTCGTGTTCCGATCGACGTCGAAGTCCATGTGGGAATAAGAGAACAGACCTGAAATCATCGAACGCCGTTTCACTGTGAGTCACGACGCTATCACGCGAATAATTTCGAGCAATCCCCTCCTCCCTCGAATGTTTAACTCTGAAAACAAATCAAGCTCAGAGTTTGCGCTGTGCCTCGCTGACTGAGAAATACTTTACTCGCGCAGTAATGAAAATTGTAATTTCCATATCCTCTAGTGTTTCTGCGTAAACGCATCGCCAATGGATTGGCGAGGTTTTCCCGATGAAAATGAGTCCAAACACGACCTCATTCGCGTTATTTTTAGTCATACACGATGTTCAATTTGGTTACAGAATTTTGAGGCCCGTTTGAATTATGTGTAATTAAAAATAGCCTGATTAAGGTCGTGTTTGTACTCATTTTCATCGGGAAACCCTCGCCTATACATTAGTAGGACTCTTATGACGATTTGATAGACTATATAGAAGTTTAATTTTTTCAAAAACCTTGCGTCACTCAAATTGTTAACAAATCGATTGACGCGTACTAGACATAGATCAATACATTTAATGTTCTACACCATTTCCAATGACAGTGATATATTTCAGAAGTTTTCAAATCCAAGGACACATTAAATTTATTGTATGCGTTCTAAGGAAAAGTCAAAAATTCGAAGGGATGGTCACTGATGCCCATGTGTAATTCGTAGTGCAATATTTGCACGTACGCAGCACTCAATAAAATAAATACAGGAGGATTTGTAAGAGTACGTTTGAAATGGAAACGTTCGCGAATTATGAAATGAAATATTGCTGCTTCATCGCAAAAAGATGTTCGATTTGTCTTCCTCCTATTTAAACGCATACAACTCAGCAGGATTCTTGGTTGAAAACGGGATAGATTCAGAAACACAAGTCTTCCCTTTATTTCTCGACAACAATAGTGAACTGCCTGCCTCGCCTCACCTGAAGTTTCAAGTTCCAAGGGATGTTAACTATATCATGCTTTTCAATTGTCACATAATAGAGAAGTCATAAAGGAAACATCTCGCAACTCGGTAACGATTCATTCTTCAATTCAGATTTACTAGCACAGTCCTGTTTATTCTGACGACTACTGTGTGCGTGCAAAGTTTGCACGAATGTTTGAATTCCCTATTTATTTTGGAAATTAATTGCCTCGACTGTGGATACAGCCACTTCGTATCTCTTCTTTTCTTCGTTTACTGGTATCAGCAGTTCGTTAATCGCGAACTTCGGAGAGAATGCAATGTCGCATTCAGCAGTTAGGAACTGAGTAGATACATATTAACTGTAAACGTGTCTTTTACTGAAATTTAATTCGCTCCCTCGCTCATTATTTCTCTGTCGCCAAATTCCAACGCGTTTTCCACGGTTGACCAAGCATTTGCGTCAATTTCGTAAGTAGAACGTTCCAGTAATTAATTGAGAGCCAATACCGATCCTTATTCGCGAGTCCCGATGGGAATCAACAGCCACGTTCGGTAGACCCTCTGTAATCTCAAATTCAAACGTCACACCGCTTATAATTAGGGCGAACTAACTACGACCTAACTGTGTTCAAGGATTAATGCAATCATGCGCGATTGATAATTGTTTAACACTGTAATGCACGAATCGTATTATTCAATCCGTGTTACCCGTCCACATTTAATATTTATTAGCAAGCCGAGTCTCTATAAATATCTCAAAAGCTCGTGGATTCGAAGATGTAGAAAAATGTACAGAAATTTAAATAATTTCGATGGAAAAATATTTTTCGAAGTGCTTAAAGTTATTAATGCACTGTAATATAATCTTGAAATGACTTTGCCCTTCAGAATAATTAAAATTCTATCAGGCACTCCCTTTTTTGTATTTTCGAATCAAAGACAAGTATTCGAAAATTCAGTTACTGGTAATTAATCCTGTTGGAACAGGATTTTCGTATCTTGTACAATATTTTTTCAATCCACTCACGCTATTCTGTCCACAATTGCCAGAATTTTGAAAACATTATTTTATACGAATAGTAGGTGCATTACTGAAAATTTGAGTTTTACTGGTATGTCCAAATGGGCGAAGTTCTCTTGTTTATTTTAATAAAGAGCATTGCATATCAGAATATTTAAAACATTACTTTACAAAATCACATAAAAATTTCAAGAATTGAATAGGGAAAAAGCTTAATAAATTATTTCATTTTCATTGTAATTTTCTCGACTGATCCCAAACTGTACTGCCTCTGTTTCTCCGCTTCTTAAAATCAGAAGACTGCCCAATCTAGCAAGGAAGAAAGAAGAGATACGTGAATAGTCCCTGGGGGTATGCAATAAATAACCACAGCTTGTTTAACACATCGTTCTGAAAAAAACGGGAGTACTAAATGCGTTCACAGTGAAATAACAATTCGCGTGCATAGACTCTATGAAATGTTCTACAAGGTGTCCCCTTTAAAACAACCCACAGAAATATCTTCTTCAGTTGCGACAATACAGAAAAGTATTTCACGTGTAATTCGAATAGTATCAAAGGGCGAACACGCCGCCTGAAATACCATTTGAAATTTATCGAATACCCTCGAGGACACGCCATTTATTCATCACGGATGATTTTCAATTCCGCTCGCTAACGAATCTCGTGCTGCCGAAGCTCAATACCGAACGCAATAAAAACGTGGTTTTGTTCGTTACCCAGCAGATGGTTCACTTTTCGTGGGTCCACGTTCTCGAACTGCTCCTTGTTAGCGACGTATTTCGCGGCCACGTTCCGCAACCGGTGGTTCCTGGACCATTCCTCGATCAGATTCCTTCCGTCCAATCGCCTACCCTCCTTATCCGGCTCCTCTGGGTCCTGGACCACCTTCGGTACGAAATGACGCCTGCCCCCGCCGAGCACCACCTAGATCGATCGTGATTTCATTGGCGCGTATTTTATCGAGACGGATAAAACTGGATTTCGCGTAATAAAGCCAGACACAATCGGCGGACGGGAGTAGCACGGGGATAGATCGGATCCGCGGTATTAACCTTCGACTGTTCGGCGAGCATAAGGCCAGAAATCGATTCACCGTTTCAATAGACTAGCTACCGTTCACCGTGTAAAATTGTCGACGATTTTCGTCATCCACATTTGCGACTTTCACCGTCGATATTTAAGTTCGTGGAAATCCGTGCTTGGGAAGTCTTGGTCTAAATTTATGTAATTCGTCTTATTCCGAATATGCGGTGAAGCGATACGGATTGACACATTACGCGAGCCTGGGTAAAAGATTTTGCGTGATTTGGATTTTTAATGGTGAAACTGCGTCATCGTGAATTTGTATAGCTAATGATTGGGTCTGGTTGTCGATAATTTGATGAATTCTTTGAGACTTTGAATAAGCGTTCGAGATAATGTAGTTTATGGTTAGTTGTTGGTGGGATGAGAAGGATAAGATAAGCGTTTGAGAAAATTACAGGGAATCGTGAAAAAATGTAGTTTTAATTTTGGAAGCGTGGTAACGAAAAGCGATTTGTGAACTCAGAATCCTTTAGTTACAGGATTTAGTAGGTAAAATTTCTGCATTAAATTCACCTTATTTTCCTTCCACCTCGGACCAAAACTGTATAAATGAAGATTACCGAGAATAATCATCCTAAAGAAATAATTCTACTGCGCTTCGCGTCACAAGAAACCGTATTCAACATACTTCGCACTTTATTTCCGACTGAAAACACATTGTCTTTATTATTAAATTGTGCATTTTAGAATTAATTTCGGTGGGTTTTAATATTTTCCAAATTGTCCCGGTCACCCGTGCTTCAACGAAGTTATAATTTAATTTTCACTTCGTCCGAAAACACTTCCGCTTTTAATTATTTCAACAATTATTAAACCGCGCGTGTACAGTCGCAGCTCCCCGCGACGAAGCTGGAATTAATAATTCTTGATACGAAACGCGTGCGAAACTTATGCACACAGCCGGGTCTAGTCAATTTTCAGCTCGCTCTCGCTTTGTTCCGGGCCTTTCATTTTCAGACCGACGGTTTTCGAAAGTTCTTCTCATACGCGTGCCCGTGTTCCATCAGAGAACCGTGATCCCAGAAGCAATTTTGCAGAATTTCAAAGTCAACCGAAGGGAAACGTTCTCCCGTGTTGCCTGCGAGATTTTCCATTTCGGTGATTGCGGGTTTTGTCTTTTAGGTGCTCGAAATAGAAATCGCATGTAAAGGAGATTGCGAACAAGCGACCTACATCGCGTGCTTTTTATATTTGCAACGTCGGCAAACGTGCGTGACATGTTGGGCAACATTTTTTTAAAATAAAACAGACGTATTCACCTCATTCAGCATGAATGAAGTAGCATTTGGTACACGCGCGTTTCACATTTAAGAGGTCCATTATCCCCGTACATCTAAAAACTTGACTGAAATTTTCAAACGACTTTTCTGCCCATTTTACCCAAACGTGGACGAAGAAAGTGGGTCACTGGTTTTATATTAATTCGTGGGTTGTGTGTAATATTTATCGGAAGGAATCACGCGTGCATTTATTCGATAAAGGGATTGCATTTTTTAAACTTCTGTATCGTGTCAGGTTTCAGTTTCTTTTTTAAGTTTTAATTTAACACGATGTATGTTGATAGTCGTGTCACCTTTCTCGGGAGAAAAATGGAAATGAAAATCTGGCGATATTCAGGATTATTTTATGTATCTAAGAAAGGATGAGACGTACCAAGTGTGGATTGATATATTAATTGAAATTTGTTCACCATTACGTTGTACTATCCTGGTCTCGTTTAGTTGGCACTTTTAAAAGGACAATTTTTAAACGACAGTTTTCTCTGAGATTTTACTACTCCGCGAAACGAAAGGCAGAATACACCGGGCCCGCCCCTGAATCTTGCTATGTTAAGCAAGCAATTAAAAAACATGTATGCTAATAAGGCTGATCTACGGAACGAGAAATTCAGCACAGCGTGCTGCTACGAAACACATGCACTCCGGGCCTTAACATAATAAAATATTCAATTTTTCGAGGCATCTGATTTGCATAAATACATTCAGGGAAATTCCCGCGATTTTTACAACCGCTCATCTCCTTCCGTCCGCAGGGCCTTATTGACTTTCCATAAGGAGTTACCCAAACACGAATTTCATTCGATTTCCGCTGGCTCCTCCCTTTCAGGCAAAATAGATATAGTATTCCAGTTCGTTTTGCGCATTAATCCTGCATCTTATTTACATAGAATGCATGTGCTATGGTTTCTTATAAATAGCTCAATTTTTCGGCCGATCAAAGTACAATGACCCTTTAACTCTTCGTTGACACTCTGGGTGTGAGCCACCCATAAGCTGATTTTGAAGCTCTGTACCTTCTATATTGAAAATAAATACCTTTTTTCCAAAGCCGACTTACAAACTATTTTTTCTCTGAAAATATTACATCTGAACAATAACTCTGTAGATTTTTAGCTTCTAATATTGGAATTTGTAAAAGCTAAAATGTTCTGAAGATTTTCTTCGTATTTTCTCGACACATGGAAGTCTAGATTTTTTTTACAAAAACTGTGATGAAATTTCAATAAAAAAATATTGGAATACATTCTGCAGACCTTAAAATTGACCCATGATTTTTTTCATGACGATTGGATTCTTCAGGTAAGAATAGCAGTCGTTCAAAAATTGTTCTGGGTATGAGCCATCCAGGTATGTCAAAGTTGAACGAAAAAAGAGGTGTGTCAACGAGGGGTTAAAAATCGATTTGTTCGTTTTCACATTTTCTGAAATACGTACGTTTCAAGAATGCTCTCTCCAAATTTTATGAAGAAATTCGCAAAATTGACGGAGATATAGTATTTTCCGTAAAACGGTGTAAAGCGCGCGACTGAGCCGCGCGGAACTTTGAACGCGTTTTCCTCAGAGTGACATTTTTCAACCGCGTTGACAGTCTACAGAGAAAACTATACTTCCAAATGAGCAAGGGTATTTATTGTACGAAAAACCCGTCGCTATTACTTGACGATCAGTTTTTTTCAATTAACGACCTGCTTTTATTGTTTTTATCAACATTTCCCCAATGTTGTACCCCGAAAACATGATTTATTTTCAGTGGGCCGCTATTTTGTAATTTTTTGCGACTGACTTTTTTTAATAGGCTTCCAGTTTCTAAATATTTTTGAATTCGGATTAACCATATGGCCCGGGCACTGTCAACGCGACAAGCACGATTTTGCCGCAGCGCACATTTTGGCAAAGAGTATACAGGAAACGGACTTATGAATTTGATTGAAAAAAATTTTGTCTTACCCTTCGATACGTGCATCATTAACTATACAAAGCAATACATTGATTTACTTGCGTTGTTTGCTTGTAATAAATTCCCGAAAACACCCTTACATTTCGAACCGTCACAGTGATCTGCCCCTTAAGAACATCATCCACTTCAGATATATTCTACATACTTTCCACTTCCCTTCATCCAAACGTCTTTCATATCACATTCCTAACTCCTTACAGAAGATCAAAACAATTCTATTTTCGAGCCACGTTACAAATTACCTTAGACATCTTTCCCAACATGCATCCATCACTTTCACGAATCGTGGGGCGAGAAACAACGTTGAAGGTAAGGAACGAAGCGGTCGCAGACTCCGCGCGATCGAGTTACGCCAGATAGATCTAGTCCCCATCGGTCGGATTGGAAAGCTTCCATTCGCCAGGGAAGTCATCCCCGTGAACCTTTAATTCCTTCTGTCTGCGGGGAAAACTCACCCCGGAGCTCCGAGCGGGACGGACTTTAACGAGCAGAAAGTTTTGCATGGAACTTTCGCATAAAAGCCGTAGCCGCTGCACCGCTACCTTTTCCCTTCCCTATTGTATCTGTCTAGGAATGTCATCGACCAGTCGTCTTACACCGATTGGCCTGCCCAAAGTCGAAACTTCCCTCGCACCGAGCCCTGCAGTCCTCGCTCCTCTTTAACGTCATCTATGATCACTGGATATTCCACCGAGTCTGTTCGTTCAATTGGGAGTCCCATCAAGGACGAGGATGAAACCAGAATCTTATCCCCCTCCTGGCTTCGTTTTAACGATGACAGGGAAGTTTCCAGGCGCAGGACGTGACGCGCCGCGGAAACTTACCGCCCGACTATCGAAAGCCTCGCGAATATCGAAACTCGCCTGCAGAAAGCAACCCGATACGGGGCCCGCGTTCGAAGGAAATTTCAAATCGGTAGACCGGCAGGCGGGACGACGGAAATTTCGAATTTATCGCCCGTGCGTTTCCCCTGTGAGCTTCCGTTCAGGAGAAATCAGTCGCATAAATCGGACGCGTGACCACTCGAGACGTTTCCTCTGATTTTCCAGACTCAATCCCGCGGCTCCGCCACAGACCGAATGCTTACAAGTATTTCGACGTTCCCGGGGCTCTGTGCCCGGCAGAAAACAATCTCTCGACTCGCAGCAATGTTTTTCAGTTCGATAAGCTTCCTTGTTCACCCCCTCTCACCCCGTGGCGTTACACCGAGCGCCACCTGCTGCGGAACAATGTCAATAAATCGCTAGATGGAACGTAGATTCGGTTCTCGCTGTCGGCTTGGATACCCCTCCCTCCCACCTGCGCGAAAGATACGCTTTAATTCCGGGTTTTCGGCGCCACGCTTCCATTGAATATTTTTGAAACGTTGATACCACCGATTCGTACGCTGCTGAATGGATCCGCGGAATCCTTCGTTGCGGTATTCCTGGCCGAAACATTCGCGAGCCAGTAATCTATGCTGTTGCACATTTTCGTTCCGTAGTTTTTTTGTTGCTCGCTGTATTTCGAACCGAAATTGTGGTGGAATAACAGTTTAATTCGGATGCAACGAGCAGAGTGAAAGTAATAACTTTGCAGTACACTATTTTATCAGTTATCTAGAGTTGTAGGGTATTTGAAATTCGTTAAACAGAAGGAATAGGACTTGGGTACAATTCCTTCATAATTGCGCATTTAACTATAATACATTGCAAAAATTCAGAAAGCTTTACTCTTAACCGGTGACGTGGAGTCTGGGAGAGTTCTGCAGAATTATTTTCCCTATATTTTCCTTCCTTTCATTCGACCTTCTTTTTAGAATATGTCGTGTCATGAAGACAACTTTCATGGTTTTGAATGAAACATGCAAAAGTATAATTTTAAATATGTAATACAGTTACTAAGCTCCAGTACCTATATGTTAAAAATAAATTTAAAATTGACAGTGCTAGATTATTAAAGAGAAGTCTGTGACACTCCACGTCACCGTTTATGTCACAAAGTCTAACGTTACCGGTTAAAGGTTAATCTTGTGAATCTAAGAAGCTACTTTTGATTCTAATAGCGACGTTGACTCGATGCATTTATACGAAATCTACGATTTTTTCCAACATCAAGACCATCGTGTCAGAACCAGCCTCGGTCATTCATAGAAACAAGCTTTAAGCTCTGAAAGAAATACCCCGAATTCATGCTTCACCACCCTCGATATTCAGCCCTCCCTGGTTCGTCGGGTTACGCTCAATCACGTGGCGAAATAGTATCTCCACCGGAGTTCTGTGTTTCGCGCAGCCGACCCCCGAGAGACTCGTCGCGAATCCTCGCACGTATCCGACCACGGGAGCCACAAAATGGAGGTAAAGACCGCGCAGAGTCTGCCAGCCGTGTGACACGGCCAGTTAAGCTAAAGTATAATCCCGTACGTTGATGTTACGACCGGGCTCGTCCTCGAGCAGCTGACGTGCGATGTCCTTGCAAGAGGTTCGCGCAGCAGGTGGCAACTTGCCGTCATCCTCCCAGTAACGGCTGGCTGCATGCGCGTAAAGGGTGGCTGGCGTCGCGTGTGTCACCCTAGTGGTCGTCACCAATCCCGTTGATTTACCTGCGAACAGAAAAGTCGAATTATGGACACGGCCGCGGTGAACCTGTCGACGAACAGCTAGCAGCGCGAGTGTTTCATAAATCACGTCGCGAGAGGGGTGAATAAAGTTTGGGTTACCGATTTGGTTGAAAGTTTGCGCGTGGTTAATACGCGGCATGAATAATTGTGTATTAAACGCGCGGAGCGTATTGTGCGAGGCTCTGTGAGAAAATCGAGCTCGATGTTTCGTCTCTTCTGGGTCTCCTATGCGCGGCTACGTACATACCTATGTGTGCGAGCGAGATTCTTTCAAGTGAACCATGTGGCGATGGTTAAATGTTAATAAGCATGTGTATATATACCTGGAATGATTATATCATGGCAGATGAACTGTGTCTGTAACTTAATTACTGCTTTGGTCTTGTGCGTGGGTATATATGGAGGTTCTAGGGAAGCAAAACTTTCAACTCTATTATCTTGCGAACTTTATAGCAGAGCGCCCTATGCGTTTAGTACACTGCTGCGCATGGTGTGCACCTAGCTATATGCAAAATTTGAAGCTCGAGCACTCCCCTTCGCAGACGGATCACTCACTGTGCGTTCAGAACCAGCGCTTTGACTCTATTGTGCACCCACTGCATCTACACCCAGCTACTAAGTAGTTTTTGGGTGCAGAGCGGTGGAAACAAGTAGATTAGCGCATTGCTGTGTCCGATGATGTGTCTGGTTTACAGTGGGTGTTTTGCTGTGTTGTGTTCCTTTGCGAGATTATGTAGGGTGCTTGGCATCAGGTAGAAGTAAGGCTGATTCTGTTAGAAACTAGTGGAATTTTATTGTGGAAGGCGAACAAGGTGAGTTGTTAGGTAATATTCCACAGCTCGATTGGTTTAATAGACACGTGTTGAATATTATAAGCTGTTATATTTTGCCAGAACAGGCACGATACTAAAAGAGATTGATATTAAAAGAAAAAGGAAATCATTTTATTATAAACAATAGAAATACTTAATACTGGTATTAGCTTCTATTATTTACCGTTTTACCGGCAAGCAGAAGGAGGAAGGACCCTTCCTCGCGATCTTTGAGTCGAAGGAAACGCGCTTCCTATTTTATTAAGCGCAGCTAATTCAAACTCCTCTAGTTGAGTAAATCCGACACACTAAATTATTTTGCTGCTTCCAACAGATTCTGTGCGACAAACTAAGACGAAAATGAAGAGTAACGAAATTGGGATGGGCATCTCGTATTTTAGTTATTAATATTTAGAAATTCGAGTCCGATGCCCCTGAAGCACGGCAATTCGGCGATCAGCGCCTCGCCTTGTGTAGGTCAGTAGGACTTTGTACAGTCGAAAGACGATGACGCATGGGTACAGCTTATCTCAGAGAAGTAGTAAGGAATGCTGCAAGCTGTTTTTGGACTGCGACTGTAGCCGGCCTTACTAGGCAACCTTCGACCTTTCACATTCCCCTTGGAACAATATTACCTACATAACCTCAAACTGTTATACCCATAGCCCGAGGATGGTTATCCAACAAAGATTCTAAGGCATAGTACCACCATCACCACTATGAACCTTAATAAAATGCAAAGTAGATCAAATATCTAGGGACTCAAATCGACTATAGTCAAGGACCAATTAGCAATCACCCAGGTACACACCCTGAACAAACTTCTCCTGAACCGAGTTCACCAGGACCAAATTCCTCTAATCTCACTAATTATTTAATAGCATTCTCTTTTACTCGCCATAGAAGGGGGAAAGAAATGCCTTAGCGTCGAGGAACCAAAACCCAGCAAGTTTTTGGACGAGGAGGAGGCGGGTTAGCGTGGTCGTAAATGAATTCCGCAGGCGTCGTTGGGATACTTTCGTCGTTCGTTCAGAATTGTATTTTAATTAAGCGGATGTTCGCGGAATCTCCTTAGCAGTTCCCGGCAAAAGTCTCTCCCCGCTGTAGACGGGTTAACAGATTAAGTTGGCACGCGGAGGTCCGTGTTCCAGGGGATTAGCAATTACCTTAAGTGGACCGACGGTTGGATGCTAATCGGTTCGAGTGTGTCGATACAAGATCCTTCATCAAAGCACAGCACTGGATCCTTTGATCTTGCGCATCTAGGCCTTCAATTATGATTTAGCATAACCAACGGACACCACCGTGGCGGGCGTCTATCTAGCAGCGTGTCCCTGGGTGCCAGGTCAATTAGCAGGCATTTTGAAGGGCAGGATCGGAATCGTAGGGGCAACAGATGGGTTCAATTATGAGTTAGCCTAACCAAGGGAGGAAGACGAGCCCTGTGCAGGGCTCTGAGGGCCCTGACTCGATGTTCAATAAGCGTGTCAAGGTGCAAGCTGGAAACTGTTGAGGGCAGTGAATGGAGCAGTTCACTTGTGGTGAAAGGGATTCATTGCTCGGTGGTAATGGGTTTCATATACAGTAGACCCTCCCGCACCCGAACCCCCACTATTTGAATACTCTAATACCCGTATGTTCTATTATCCAAGCAGCCATTTCGTAGCGACGTTTACATACAATCTTATGCATACTTTCCTGTATTCGGCCGAGAAAACTTTCAGCAGATAGTATCGCTGCGGAAACCTTTAAAGCAAACTTTAAGAATTTTGACGAAACGGGTTTAATTTGGAAGGCACTACCATAAAAAAAGTTAGTCAGTTTCCCATTGTTAATTCACGTAACAACAATTTTTTAAATAATATATCCTTTGACATCGATTCTTTAAGATTACAGAATTTTCACCCATCAATAGACGAACCTGCTACCTAGTAGATAATGAGTTACTAATCACAGTATTTGCCCACTGCCCACTGACGTTTTTTTATTATTTTCATTATCCATGAATAGTTACACTCGTTACAAGGTTTACTTTTAAGGGGTCATGCTCAGTCAGGAGGCCGAAAAAAGGGTGGTCTTTGGAAATTTTTTATTCCAAAAATATAACACATTTCTCAAAAATTTTTTTTCCTTTTAAGGGTTGCATCTAGTACCGTGCATCGTAATTTTTCATTTAAAAATATTTATCAATAACTAAGTTATTGTCTATCACTCGAAGGTTCTCTAAAAAAAAGGCTTCTGCGGTGACCACTGCTGCTTGAAAGTCGATCATCTGAAATAAAAAATTCAAAAGAATTTACTTATTATATTATATTATCCAGTATTTGAACGAAGGATTTTTTTATCCGATGCTTAGTTTTCTTTTAATTGACGAAACATTTACTTTAAACATCAGCCATTTTTTCCCACACCAATATTTCGAAAAATCCTTCGTTCAAATACTACATAATATAATATAATAAGTAAATTCTTTTGAATTTTTTATTTTAGATGATCGACTTTCGAGCAGCAGTGATCACCGCAGAAACCTTTTTTTAAGAGAACCTTCGAGTGATGGACCATAACTTAGTTATTGATCAATAT
Organism: Andrena cerasifolii; assembly: GCF_050908995.1. Taxonomy (NCBI): domain Eukaryota; kingdom Metazoa; phylum Arthropoda; class Insecta; order Hymenoptera; family Andrenidae; genus Andrena; species Andrena cerasifolii. The sequence goes on along the minus strand of NC_135119.1, from coordinate 19,768,732 downwards.
TTTTAAATAAAAAAATTACGATGCACGGTACTAGATGCAATCCTTAAAAGGAAAAAAGATTTTTTGAGAAATCTGTTATAGCTTTTGAGTGAAAAATTTCCAAATACCACCCTTTTTTCGACCTCCTGACTGAGCATGGCCCCTTAATCCACTAATCCCTCTTTCCAAGTTCCATAAAATCCTCATCCTCGCATCGCGCCATCTTAGGCTCCATCCCGAATAAACTTCGGGACCTCTAACAATTACGCCAAGAAACCTATAGTTGCCATCAAAGCCCGAAGCCCATAATTGCCTTCAGACGCAAGGAACTGAAACTTGCAATCAAATCTGCAATAGACTCGATGTCTTGCAATTTCTAGCCTGCAGCTACACTGGGTACTACCGAACATACATAGTCAAACAACATAGAACTCCAACTACCTGACAGAACGTCTCAGGTGAATAAATAGCAGAAAATGATAAAAGGGCTGATTTGACAACAACGTTCTCATCCACAGTTTCAGGTGATCGGTTGCACGATTCGTGGATGCCAGTGTAAGTTCTTTGGTAATTCGACCAAGATCGTTTCGTTATGGTTCCATAACTTCGGCCGCAATCTTGGTGTAATTTATTTTTAACCGGTCTGGGTCTCACGCAAAATAGAGGAATTTTTCAGCGGTCGCGTACTCTGGTCGGACGATGGCGAGGAAGGAAAGTTGAACCACCCGGTGGATATTAACGTTGGAGATTGTTTTTGATCCACAATAGCGGGCAGCTTAATTTGTCCGGGCTGGGGGACGGCGGTATTTTTCTTTTTTTGTAATTTCAACGCTCTGGGAACGCAACTTTCGTTTCTTTTGCGTAAGCAATTTCCGCGCCCTCTCTTTCGTTCAATTACCGTAAATTCAGGTGACCCTAGGCGAGCTGCTGGAAAAATGGTTCAATTTTATTTCAGCGAGGATTCTGAAAGCATCTTTGCGTTTTCAGATTGGTTTACTTTTAACCGCTGCCCCTTTGGCCGCTTTCCTTAACCGTGAATTCGATTACATGCAACAGCAACTGCGAGGAAATGAAGTCCTGGAACGACACCGCAGTTCGTTTACTTTTACCTTATTAATGTCATGATAGCATTTCGTTGCTGGAAAGTAACTGAAAAATCCGCGTACCTCCGCCAGCTTTTCTTGTAATTAACATTGCTCGTAGCAAACAGTGCCTCGCACCGCTCGTTCTTTACAAATGAAATTATATTCACCACGATTATCACAAGCAGTGGTCAGTTACAATTAGAGGATAAAGGTACGAAAGCTGTGTTATCAACGAATGTGCTTAACAAATATGACACTTGTAACTGTAGAAACAAGCTGGGGGAATATGTACTGGATGTGAAATTGCTACATGTTAATGTGTCTAAAACTGAATGAGGCACTCAAAGACGTCATAGGATTGTATTAATTAAATTTCCTGTAATACGAAGGCATGCTTGCTTTCCTAAAATGGCAAAATATATATTTAAATACTCATTCTGTAGTCTATTCCAGGACAAGCAATCAAATCGTAATAAAAAAATAGTGATTAATGGCAAGGAACGTTCCATTCTCATTGCGGAAGGGAGACATCGCATTTTAAAAATTATTCTCCACATTATGTTCAATTTCAGAATCAGTAGTTCACTAATGATTGCGTACTTGTGACCCGATTTGAAGCGTTATGCTGAGTTTAAGCTGGGTTTACACCTGACGAGTGTCCGGCCGAGTAAGCCCACTGAACCGAGCACTCGCCCAGTTTGAACGCATATTCTAGTACTCGGCCGAGTAATCCGGCGGGCAAGATTCTCACTCGGTCGAGTAGCAAACCGATGACTCGGCCGAGTCACTCGTCAGGTGTAAACCTACCTTTAGGTACGCTTACGCGTGAACGGCTGATCCCCGTCTGACCACTTACTGAGCGTTACTACTTGCCCGTGGCACGGGTCAAAGAAACAGTTCGCCGATTGGCATTTTCTTATTTCCGCTACGCAATCTGCTGGCGAAAATTAAAGCAGTCTAATCGGGTTAGCTGTCACACGTTTGTTTGTTTGTTTTTATTGTTTTCCAGCTGTCACATGTAATTGGCAGTATTGGGAATTTCGACTGTTTGATAATCGAGTTTGTAAAATTTAACAGCTTATTTAATGACAAAAACATTATTGCAGTATTTCAATTCTTGTGTGACACCAGTCCTGTAACGCGATTGACCCGATTACAGAGCTTACTTTAGTAGATGGCGCTCTCACAGTATTTCCCAATAGAGTCAAAAAATAAATCTACTCCACCATTCCCACTTTATTTACCGATCATGATCCTGCTATAACCTAGACTGTGCATGATGATTTTACTTGCCAAGAAATACTGCTTTTGAACAAACAGATTATTGAAATATGGATACAAGTTTCTGCAGTGACTTTATTATTGTATTTTATTGTATTTACTTACTTCATTTATAACATTTCTTCAACCATCTGTATGAACTATTTAAAAGAATTATCATGTTATGGTATCCACGGTCGCCCGACCTTAACTAACCCAATTGAGAATTTGGGGAACGAACTGGATATGAAAATATGAACTTTACCAAATAAATCGAATAGACGCCGTCATTAATTCAAACGGTCATATCCAAACAAGGCGGCAGTGGTGGGCAGAATTTGGAGAAAAATATTTCAAATACTATTTTCAATAATAAATTTGAAATAGAACGCCAAATTTCGGCAAATAAGATATTTTTCTTCTGGTAACCTGGTGCATAAAATAAATTATTGTAACTTTGTATTTCAAATATTTCCCCACAATGAAAGTATTTGTAGTTTAAGTAGATTATAGTAGTATTTATAGTTAAGTTAGATTAAGTACTCCTTCGAGGGCACAAAAGGTTACTATTTACTATTTAAAAAAGTATTTTACCCAGCTGTACAAAATGAGCCCCTCTATTTTCAGTATCCTTAAAATAAAATACTGTTTCAAAAACTTTTGTGTAACAAAAAAAAAATTTATTCTCGTAGTTATACACACGATTTAAAATAAAATAGAATATTCACTATTTTCTGTTTGAAATTGTATTTTGTCCAGCTCTGCAAGGCGGATACATTAATAATAAAAAAAATATAAGATTACTAACAGACGTTTTGATAAGATTCTCAAAAGTTTCCAACAGGAACGGCATGCAGAAACTACCTCGGTAGAAACTTCTCAACCCTACATCTCTCTACTGTTACAAATCCAAATGGTTCACAAACCACGCGAAACCTTATATTTTCTCTCGGCATGGAGCATATTTTATTATTTCCTTGTCCTCGTCCAATCTACATCCTCCACAAGGGAAGCGGTCGCGATTCAAAGGATGAAGAATAAATGTTCATGCAACGATACGAGCACCACTTCTGCCGTGCGGAACAATATTTTCGGTCTCTCTCTCTCTCTCTCTAAAAAAAAGGGGGAAATCTCGAGACCGTGGCACTTTAAAAGCGGCACTCCGCGACGCGATGGCGACAAGATAAACCGTAATTTACATATAAACACTGGCGAGCGGGCGTTTGCATGCAAATTAAAATAAAGGAACGATGAAGTTTCTTTGGATGGGAGGATTCGCGAGGGGGCTAACGGCGCGTCGAAAAAGGGCCAGCGCCCGCTTCCCCGAACGGAGGGATTCCTGTGATTCGTGCATTTCCGCGGGGGCGTTTAGAGAGGAACAATTTCGAAGTACTGACACACTTTTGGATCCGAGATAATACATATTTGGGAGATTTGCAAGGCGAGCGATAAAAGATGAAGGTGGAGGTAAGAGCTTTGCTGAACATACTTCGACCTCCGGAAACGAGCTTCCACCATGCATTCCACTTTGGATACGACGACAGTCGAAGGCGTATCTTTCTTCTGAATTTTTTCCCTCGCACCGGATTTCTCAGGAAACGTTCCTCTCGGAATATATTGTGGAATAAATTTGACGGTTTATACAACAGTTTACTGTACACAGTACAACACTGCATGTTTCACTATCCGAATTAATGGAGAGAGATTACAGGAGGAGAAAATAATGAGAAATAATATAATTTTCTAAATAGGAACATTTATTTTCTGAAGTGACGCTCAGTTTCAGCAATTCCTCAATATACACTGCCACTTTGATAATATCAATAGGTTTTAATAACTCGTGGTCCGTAAATCCCTTAGAATCCTACCAAACACACAGCACAAATGTTAATAATCGAATTTTTAATTAAATTTTGAGCCAGAGGTTTGAGATAAAATCGATTTAAAGACCTGCGGTGTGTGGGTCGCTGAATATTAAAGAAATAACTAGGTCGAATGGAGAAAGTATTATTAGGGAATAGACAAAGTGTACAAAATATTTATAGTAAGGTATTTGCTGTAGCAAACGTGTTCGGAATGCTTAATGTTAGGTTACATATCAGAACTTTCGAGTTACTTGATACCTCGTGGGCAAGCCAGAGTAATAAACACGTCGATCTCAACAAACTTTTGATAAATCTACAACGGAATTGAAGGGCGAGCCGATATGTGTTTCTAGCAACTTTAAAGATAAATCTTAGAAAGTTTACCAAGGTAAACCGTAAGCGCAACCTAATTATAGTCTAAGGAAGGAATAATATTATCAGTTAGCAAAGTGGCAACCATCATTAAATTTCTCCACACACCGAAGTTAATACATTTCAGCTTCTTGTTCTCCATATATTTCTCTTCACATTCTTATCCGAGAGGAATATTAAAAGCAAACATTTACAGTGTGAAAATACATGTACGAAATTAACTATTTGCAGATATATTATTGTTCTGATACATGCGCACCTTTCTTCTTTTATCACTTGGGAATACGATTCTTTTCTTCCAACAATTTCATATTTCAAATTGGAAATATCATTTTAAGAAACTAAATCTAGATTTCGGATGGGAACAAATGCGACTTATCTTCGTGATATAACCCAAGTAGAGAACTAATCAAAGAATACATTCCTTTGAGCTGAGGATCCGGGTGAAAGTAGGCCCAGTCGTCCGAGAGACACTATTACATTTGTTACAATTAGACAAACTCGTAGGAAAATATCATCCATAGTAAACTCAATACACACAACGTCAATCCTACACTTGCATCGATAGGATCAAGGGAGATTTCGAAACACAAAACGACCATAATTCCCTATACACTTCGCACTATCTCTTCTAACTTTTTAATAGGGGAGACCGGGGTAAAGTGAACCTCGGGGTAAAATGAGCTTCCTTAATTTGTTCTTTAACGATAGAATATATTTACAAACTTTGGTGACGTAATAAATGTATGTAATATAAGAATGATAATTATGCACATTCAGATACCGAAAAATGTAAATTTATTTAAAAAATTAGAAATTAATTTTTAGAGACTTCCGATTGGTTTTCTTTTCCATTTAGCTTTTCGGATAAATTAGTCATAAATGTGTTATTTTAACTCCAGATTTTCTCTGCGTGTTTAAAACAAGCTTATAAACATACACGTACACGCGTTTGCGAAAACATTAATCCTAACATTATTAAAGAATTAATTTTCCCCGGATAGGAGTTCACTTTACCCCATACATGGGGTAAAGTGATACCACTTATATCATTTCTTTCAAGTTGAAATTTAATATACTCAAAGTTTATTTTAAGTATTGCTATTCCTCATTTATCAACAGTAATGTTTAAATTATATTATAAATCTATCTCCACGCATTTTTATTGAAAGGAAAAAATTTTATTTGACTTCAAACTTTTTCGGGCTCACTTTACCCCGGTCTCCCCTATAAGATTACTGTGCCCATGTTTACGGAACACGTTCGCCTTACTTTTACCTTAAAAATCCCGCCAGACACCCAATACACTCATAAGAGAACGACACCAAGCGCGGCTGCTCGTAATGCTAAGTGGAAATTACTCAAGGTTTTATTTTCACCGTGTCAACGTCTCCGCCGCAAAATATCGCTGCAATAAAGCACAAGCGTTGGTCTCCTCGGCGACGGTGCCAGACGCAATCTCATTTAGAATCACATGACGTATCTGGGCTTTCCATTAAACTGCCTTTCGTCGGGCTTTCTACCTTCTCACGTCCTCCCATCGGAACCCACCTCGTCCTCGCGCACCGTCTAGGACAATCACACAGATGAGGCGCACTTTCTCCCCGAAAGATGAAAAGCAACAGAAGAAAATGACAGGGGATAAGCGTCGGGTACTCGCAAAGACCTAGAGAAGGACCGTGGACGAGACGCTGCGAGACAAGAATTTCGAATGCTCGCGGCGAGATTGAATCCCCTCTGCGAAATTCCAGGTAACCACGAGGTAAGAGCGCGCATGGTTGGTGGCGCAGCTATGTACACCGTAAAATCATTCAGACATCAAAGTAGGTAAGCATGATTCGAGCACCGAGGCAAGCACGCTTGAAAGAAATACCAGGAAATAAGGATCACTCGCGAGGAACACTGTTCGACTGATGATGAAATCGCGCAGATTTCTTTTTATATAAATCGAAAGTATAGGTTACAAAGATGGCAGAAATGAAAATTAAAGACGCTACCAAAAGCTGGTCTGACCTGGTGGGATCAACAAAGGAGGAATAGAGGGAAGCAGAAAAAAGTAAGAGGAAGAGAACGACAAAATCGTCTGTCCAAATTATCTTTATTGTATAAAAATATATTGTAATGAATGCATGATAATAAATTAATGATAGATAATAGTTAGAAAAAATTAATGATAATAAACGATAATACCAATGAAATCATAACAGTGGATAAGTAATTATGCTAATTAACCATTACATTTATGATAATCTTGTGGATAAGAAAGTTTACAAAAGTGATTCGACAATAATTTTCACAATGACTGCAACCAGCGAACACTGTTTCTTTTATAGCTTCACCAGCGAGACAGTCTAGACTCTAAACATATCACTGCAAAGACTGCTCGGAACTATCAAGTTCAATCATTTTTTTAAACCTTCATATCGACAAAAGTATCATAAATGTAATGGTTAATTACCACTGTCATGATTTCAAACTTATGACTTCGCTATAGCTTTGCCACTAAATGCTACGTATCATGTTTATCTATTAGAGCTTAGACGCACCTGCTATCTCAGCCTTCACTCAACTCCCATTAATTCCAAATGCAGGATGCACGAAACCAAAAAATAAGATCCCACTACTTTCTACCTGAATTGTTACCGCCACTTAGCATCCAAATTTGGGACATTGTTGTAGCTCTATTACGAAGTATTCCATAGTGCCTTGCAGAGACATAGCGATGTCGTAAACGCAGCAGGCTGTGAAGCTGGCAGGACTTGTAGACAAATCAAGACCTCTGGGATGTAATGTATTCATCCCTGATAGACCAAGAGATTGCTCCTAAGCAGATGTTCCCAGACGTTTCCCACAGATCTCTGAACCCAGTCACCATGTCACCTTGCGTTATCTGATACGATCCAAACGTTATCTCGACTTTCACCTCTCCCTCTATCCCAAAAAATTCCTTAAAAACGGAAATTTGACCTACTTTAGGACAGCTCCAACTCAGAAACATATACAACACCGAAACTCTATAGATACATTAAATTTACATACTGACGATCTTCTACAAAAACAAAGTCTTACTGAACTATCTCTGATAGGATCATTTTGCGCGATAGCCAATCATTAGAAGATTATATTAATATTCTTATTATTGATATTAAGTGACGGACGGACGAGCTTCAACATTCTTACTGTTATGAAACTCACAGACAAGACAACAGATTTGCAGCTACGTTCAGCACACTTTTTGAGCGTTAGTAACTTAAGTCCCACGAGTGTGTAGAGCCGTCGGGTACCCGGCTACCCGGAATAACTTCAAGCCATTGAATGTGGTATTGTTCGATCATTTTCGGCTAACCCAGACTATACCACATACAATCACAGACGATACTACATTCAATTGCTTGAAGTTATCCCGGGTAATGTGCGCGCACTCGGGTACCCGACGGGTCAAGAAGTAACAGCTCTAGAGGGTGCAGGAATCTGAACAGATAAGTGCGACCCTGTAATAGATGGCGGAGACCAAATTTGGTAGCCCGGATCTTCGGGGATATCGCTTTATGCGCCACTTAAATAAATAAGATTAGTCACTGTACCTATCTCTGCAAAGAATAGCACGTCAACTCTCGCGACCGACGTTGACGTGACTGCGTTGATGGGAATGAATTATTGATCAGAGGAGTTGGTCGCCCGTTGGACGAAGTTCATTCGACGACTGTCTTCGTCACCGGGAACTCGACAGATGAATTTGCAAATTTTAGATCCTGCCGCGGATAGGCGGAGGGCCGGATCTGCCCAAGCGCCGCGAAACTTCTGCTGAAAATCCCCATCCCAGCTGGTCCACGACACGAACGAAATTACGTATTGAATCGATAGTCCCTTTCGCGAATGCATAATCGATTCAATTAATTTCATGATAATTATTTGCCGGGATTCCGCACAGTTCTTGGCTGCCGGCGAAGGCACGATAAATTTGTCGACGAACAAGTAATTAACGAGACATCGATGCGCCGATAATTCGATGTTTCGGGGAGAAGCGGGAGGGGGCTTGATTGGTTGTTTAAATTTGTGTTCTGCCGATGACATTCTTTTTAATATTCTTTGAGGTAAGCTGGAAGTTTGAGGAAGGCTTGGTGTTGTTCGTAATGAGACTTTTCGCGCGAAATATTTCTGGGTCGTGGCTGGTATCGTGGATATATTGATATACCTATTTATTTGACAGGCACAGTGATATTTTAAAAAATATGAAACATGGTAGATGACGTGCGAATGTATTCAAAATATCAGTGGTCTGCACAAGTGTCATGAGTGAAAGGGTCTTTAAATGAAATTACCATTTTCAGTCTGACTATTAGCTTACATGCCTACATCTAAAAGATGACAGACATTCTATATTTGGTTGGATATTTATTCTTCTATATTTTGGCGAATAATTTTTATATCTGTTACACGAATTCTAGCATCCTAACAGTCTGCATAAGTCCCAGAAATAAAATATTTCCAATATCAATTATCTCGCGTCCTTTGTGATCTTTTAAAAGTAACTGCAACGTGCTATTGGTGTGCGAAGAAATTGTGATAGTAAAATAAGGAAGGCGGAAAAAGATGGAGAAGGTGTAAGAAGAAATGCACTGCAAATAATATACTGATAAAGGTAGATAAAAACATGACATTGAGCTCGTATCATAAATCTTCTTTAATATCTGTCTGGATATCGTACATTTATCTATCAAATCACACCAGCTGTTTATGGCAAGTGGGATGACCCCGTATACCTGCCCTCTTTGATTTCGAAAGTGGGGGTAATCTCGACCTTTTCCATATTTCCCTTTAATCCTTTCTCGGATTTCGTACTGGCCATTCGTGACATTAGTCAGCACCTTCCGTCACGCTTCTACTAACTGTAAATTGTGTAACAGGCACTAGCAACGAATCACCAAGCCCCAGAAAATAAGAATACAAAAGCAGAACACTTAGTTAAATTCTTCATCCATTCGTTTCCACCCGTCTACTTTAAAACCTCTGAAAAAATTATCACTTCGTCCCCTCTTATCTTATTCTCTTTATGAAATAGTGAAGCAAAGTTAAATATTGTTTTGCGCAAATTTCACTTACCCCGCTACCGGTAAAGTGAAAAAAAATGTAAAAGATTTTTGAACAATTATTTTATTGAATTCTAAAGTAACAGAGTTTTTGTGCTATGCATTTATAATTAGCTTCTGTTATTTTTGTGCTTTTTGTGAGTTAGTGAACCTTAAGTGTTTCACTTCTCGAAGTGACTACGCTCAGAGCTTTCTCTTCAAGCCTCTTCCTGTCTGATTTGAGTAGAAGCGACGTGAGCGTGTCGAACATGATCGAACACGCGGGCAATAATTGTAAATTGACAAATTGCGTGGGTAAAGGGGGCAGAAAGCGTGATCGTGTTGGGTCACGAAGCAGAGCGCGTCAACGGCAAACGGCGGGCGATTAATCAACCAGGCAATTCATCTTAATGACCGACCTAAGGCAGCTTGCGCTTTCATGCTCGTAACGTAGGCGCAGCCAGACGTAGGAACACGGCTATGTGCAGTGGTGTTTATTACTGCTCTCGATGTACACGACCCTGCAGTGTTGTTACATGGTACATGACCCTACAGTTTTCGCGGTGGTTGAGTCGGCTACTATGGCGAAATGGCTCCGAGGAGCACTTACTTTCATGTTCAATCGATTAAACGCAGCTTAACCTGTTGTCGGTTCTTCAAATTGGTCTATACATTCCGTGCACTTTCTGAGCTGAATATGGATATTCGCCCGTATCTGTGCGCGACTCCTCGTGTATAAGGGGTGGGTGGATAACAACTGAGAATATGGTAATTTCTTGCGCAAAAGTACATAAATCGAAGATGTGCAAAATAATTTTCTTATATGCACATTCGTTTTCGAGAAAATCGAGGTTGAAAATTGTCTAGAAATAAATAGAGGGAAATCCTTGTCAAGAAATAGTGCCACTTTATATATTTTACTTAATAAAAACGTAACGTATAAAGAATAGTATACAATAAGGGGAAGAAGGAGAAGAAGGAGAAGAAGGAGAAGAGGGAGAAGAAGGAGAGGAAGGAGAAGAAGGAGAGGAAGGAGAAGAAGGAGAGGAAGGAGAAGAAGGAGAAGAAGGAGAAGAAGGAGAAGAAGGAGAAGAAGGAGAAGAAGGAGAAGGAGAAGAAGGAGAAGAAGGAGAAGAAGGAGAAGAAGGAGAAGGAGAAGAAGGAGAAGAAGGAGAAGAAGGAGAAGAAGGAGAAGGAGAAGAAGGAGAAGAAGGAGAAGAAGGAGAAGAAGGAGAAGGAGAAGAAGGAGAAGAAGGAGAAGAAGGAGAAGAAGGAGAAGAAGGAGAGGAAGGAGCAGAAGAAGAAGAACAGTCGCAATTTATTCTTTCTACGTTACGTGTTTATTAAGTGAAATAAATATAGTGGTAGATAATAGGGGCACTCGCAGTAATTGGGACATCTACCTTAAATTGAAATTGCGGAATAATTTTCGCTCGAAACAGGCTTTGTCTTTGAGAAAATCGAGTTCGAAAATCCACCGAGTAAGCGTGCATTTGATTAAAACGTCACTTCCACTTTCAATCCGATAATCTCGAGAGGAAAGCCTCATTCGAACAAAGTTATTTTACAATTTCGTTTTATTTATACACGAGGATTCATTCCACTTTGATCCATAATACAATTTCGAGCATACTCGTACATCTTGAATTTCTATTTCTATACAGAAGCAATACTAATCACTAATTAATCATATGCTTCCCAATTGAAGCTTAAACAGCCATAAGGGTGATTCTTCTTCCAAACTAATCGTTCCCTAAACAATTCCCAAACGTCCCACGCGAATAAACCGCGGCCGTTCGCGCAAGGTTACGTCATTAAAAACGCCCCGCCACGGCGACGATTCACCGCGGCGCGAGTCAAAGGATCGCGGACGGGCGCACATGTATCGGAAATTGAAATCATCGAACAGTCCCAGAGAAATCCTTCGTACACAGCTACGACGACGCGGTGTAATAAAGCGGGAGATGAAGAGTCCTTATTTACGATCGTTTCCATGGCTTGAATGAATATTTCCATTGTACCAGCGCCCCGCCCTTTCCCCTCACCCTGCCGCCAACCATCCCTGTTTTCGAATTGAATTTAGTAGCGTTTATATGCCCGTACTGCCGCCCCTCGTGCATGGAAAATGGAAAATCGCGAATCGATAAAAACCCTATCACATCTCCCCGGTGACAACAACTCGATCCCACGTAATATAACGACCTGCACGCACCGCGAGCGCACCCTGCCCGCCCGCCCCTACAAACCACCGCCGGCGCTCTAATAGCTGTGCATGCGCGCCAGACAAATTCTGTTAATTGCTCGATACCGGTCTAATGAGACACAGTTATAACTGGGTTCCCCCGCTGGGTGCAGTAGGTTACAACGATACCCGATGATTTCGATAGATATCGGAATTGGAGCCGAGGGTGGTATCGTACCCCGCGAGCTGGAAGAATTTCGACGGGGGTGTTGAAATAACTGACCAGTCTGCCTGCAGCCGCGAAGTTCAATTTGGCCCCTGCTCGAAATTAGGATAATTCTCCCTCGTTCTAATTTGGAAGAGTCGTACGGGGATCCGAGATATCGCGTTAGGAAAGGGTAGTACTTTGTGGAAGTTTCAGGAAAATGTGACTGCCGGAATTTTTGTTTCCGTGGGTCTCCTCGGCTCCAGCTTTAGAGTTGTGGTGTTACATTAAATTTGCAGGCACTTTTTTTTAGGAATTAATGGCAAGTTATTTAGAATTTATATTGATGGAATTTTTTTTTTGATGTAACATAGTTTTTGCGATATTAGAAATATTTCTGTTCTGTGTCAACTTTTTTAATTAAAAAAAGTGATACTTTTTCTGAATTTACAGAATTTTGGGTATTTGTTGGTAAACCATTAGTCGGTGTGTTTTTCTTGTGGCGTGTGTAGTTTAGGCAAAATTTGTATAATTACATTCTTATTTTACCTAAAACCCCAAAATAAACTTTCTCGTATGTGAGGTATTATCTAATCCCCGAAAACTCCACGTGTCAGAGTTTCACAATAGAATTTTATTTAAAACCTTCTAATTCCATTTAAACAGAAATAGTTGAGCTCAACATCCCCTTAAAGTTTATACCCAAAAGAAAATCATTTCGTACGTGCAACGTTCTCTTCAAATTGAACAATTTTTGTTTGAACAATTCTCTCATATAGGTACTCTACAATTTTGAAAGTGACCACATCTGTATTGTGCAGGAATCACTTTCTATGGCAGCTATATTGTTTTCCCCTAGAAATGGCCCACTGGATCTGTACCTCAAAGATATATGATAATTGTTATACAGTTGAGTATTAGAATTTGCATAGGAAATAGCAAAATATTTTGTGATTCTACATAGAATATCCAATCATTGTACTCCATGCTGCTACATATATGTATTACCCTCGCACACTGCCTGTTCTATTCCCAGCCGTAACTCGCTGCGCAATGAAGTAACGTTACACGTTCATTGTGCTGATTCAACTTTACGACGACGTTGTTAACGGGGTAATGAAAGAACGGTGTGGCGCACTGGCGTTAATTCAACTGCATTTCGATACACGGATAATATCGCTTGCCATCTTCTACTTGCTGTAATGTCAGCATAACTCACACTGCACCTTCATTGATTGTAACAACAGCAATTTTATTCTGTGGCTGTGGTTAGAGTTTCGAGTTTGATGAATTTGAAAAAGATATGAGCTTGATTAAATCTCCTTTTGAGAACTACACAGGCACTTCTTCACCTACAATTTCTTTTGCGGTCGAATCTATATATATATATATATATATATATATATATATATAAAATTGAACTTAAATACCACTGATAATCATGATTTCTCTGGAACCACTGATTCAATGACCATGAAATTTGGTAGGTAGGTTCCTCTCGGCCCCTAGGTACTCGCTAAGAAATATTTTTAAAAAACTCCCTCCCCTTCACCGAAAAACCATATACAATATAATGTATATATTGGTTATGTACGTTATTGCGACAGACCGGAGCGCGGTTCGCGCGTCGACCGCGGGGCGGCCACAAGCGTCACGAGCATACTCGCGGGCGAAAATTCAACGGGACCAAGGCATTAAGGCCGCTGCGAACGGAATCGAGAGCTCTCGTAGCACCGATCGCTTATCCCAGTTACTTTGAAATTTTTACATCTATTGTGTTTTGCTTCAGTTTTCTTTTTCTGTTTAAGAGATAAGAAAGTTTTTGTTTGCGCTTACCCCAGTTACTTTTAAACTTTTACATTTATTATTATTGCAGTTTTTCTTCTGTTTTCGTTTTCTGCTATGAGTTATGAAAGCAGAAAGTTTTTAATCTATACATATATATAAAAGAAGAGAAGTAAGTCCTGACTGACTGACGACAACTGACTCCATCAGCCAACGCCCAGCTCAAACCGTTTCACCTATATACGAACGTGAAATTTGATACATTGTTTTTATCACGTAGGCGTCCACTAAGGATTTTTAAAAATTTACTTCCCCAAAGGGATGAAAAGGGGTAAAATGTATTTTCTCGGATTCCTTAATACACCTCTTAGGCCCGATTAAATATCAACTTGGTTTTTACATACAAAAGTTTCCCACGCATATGCCTAAAAAACAATTTCAGAATTTTGCCCTAATCAACCCCTAAGGGGGTGGAAAGGATTGAAATTTATTTTAATGGAGTCCTTAATATCTCTTAAGCCCGAAGCGAAGCGCGAGTATATTTTGCTATAAATAATATAATTATATCATCTCGTGTAATATTAATTATTTAAATGAAATTGAAATTGTGTGGCACTGTTTATGAAACAACGCTGTTTGTTGTGGTACGAAATTGAGGTAAAAGTTTTGACATGTACTGTTTGGTAAAATGTTAGTTACACTCATATTACGATCCCGACGTATTTTAAGTTGGTAATGGATTTTAAATTAAAGAGACCCAAAAGAGAGATTAAAAAGAAAAATTCTGTTTTAACTTTTATTTGATTGGCTGTTTAAATAATGTTTTATTTAGTTAATACCCAACTCTGGCGCGAGGTGAGGCACACACAACTTTCCCAGCAGAAGCGACCGCACCAAAAGGTTTAACTAACTTGGTACAGTATTTTGCAAAAGCTTGCGCCACTCAAAGTGGTAATATCATGCACAACCATTAAAAGTGTAAAGTGTTAAACAGCGTATCAGCACCCAGAATGAATAAGTGAACCCGTCACAGTGTGTTACGTGGCATGTTGTAGAGTGTAGAGGAATAAACTGGACTGTTAGTCGCTCGCCCGTGCGACGATGGCAATTAAGTGGCAATTGAACGCGCCCGACGGAAATCAATTGCGCATAATCCTTCGCGTTAGTTGTCGATGTCCATGGACGGGCATTTACTTACCCTGCTCCTGCGCCCAATTGATAAGAGACGGTACACGGGCATCAAAACTGGAATAACAATTCTCGAAGCGTGCGGACGAGTCCAGGCCAACGGTCTCGTAATTGGCTTTAACTCCACAGAGTAACGCCGTGGCACATGCCGAAGACTCTCCAACTTGGGCGTCCATGTTGTAAGTCTGAAAACGAACGGAAGAGAAAGAGGAACTTTAATTAGTTTGCGACATCGGGGTTTGCCTGAAGTCGCCACAGAAAATAGCAGTGGGTTCAGACCGATTTCTATTTTCGAGTCGATATTTTTTCGGACAGTCGAGTTCTGGCCGTCACGATTAACCCAGTGGAATGGTCACCTTTGAGAACGTAGGACTCTATCTCACGAGACACGTCCGTGGCTCGCGTCACTTTTATTTCGGATGTATTTACATCGCACAGATAGTGATAGTTTAAAAAAGATAGAAAATATGTGGTGCCATAAGTCATGAGGCAGAAAATTGACTCGTGCAGGTTAAACGCACCAATAAATGAACGCGTAAGGCTAATGAATGAACACTATTATAAAATTATGTTTGCAGCGCGATTGACTCCTCGTGCTGCAAAAATTGTTTGGATATGGATCAATAAATTAAAAGAAGTCTCTAATTAATTAGTTGCTTATTTTAATAACTTATTTTACTCATTTTAATAAAAAGTGTCCATTTACTGGTACATCCACCCTAAATACATGCAGTTCAATTGTCTCAAATCTCTATTCTTCATCATTTATCTTTTTTAAAATTGTGGGACGTTTCTACATAGGTATACGCCTCGCGTTATCGTCTTTGATGGTTGAAGCCACGTTTGACTCCCGGTTCCAATAGGTAGAAGCGAGAAATTTTTCGTAATCTATTGGAAAATGAGACCTTGATATAGAAATACAGTGTGTCATAAATCGATTATAGTACAATACACATTCCTGTCGCATTATACTTAATCATGCTAGTTATACTCTGCCATTATACCCGCATTTTTAGTCGGTAGCAGATAAAATATTAATCATGCGTTAGTTCCTATCTAGTGACTCACCGTTGCCCAACAAAATAGCTGATGTTCCTACAACCGGTCTCTGTAAATATATTTGCGGCATGTCTCTAATTGCAACGCTGGTCAAAAGGATATTTAAAATTCATATTTCTAAGTAGGTCCAAAAATATTCTCAATACTCGATTGCCCGTATCGCGTTGATATCATTTTCGTGCGGTATTATATGAAAATTACAGACTTCGTGACTTCCTCTTACCCACCGCCGTGCATCCCGTGTGACCTTTCAGAAACGCAGTACGCAAACCTAGAAACTAAATTGCAGAGTCCTTGTAGAAAAGACTGCAAAAATTTTATCAGAAAATGTTGTACGTCCCAATGGTACTACTATAGTCTAGAATTGTAATGCAATTTCATCCCTTTGTAAATAAGTTACCAACAGTGCCAAAAGATGGTACCACTGGTACGTCCAACGCCAGTTCTGTAGAAAACAATGGTAAACAGGATTGTCACTTACAGTGTTACAAAGAAGGAGTTATTGTGTACTTAAGAATATTCAGGAATCAAAACAAATCAAATTTCTGAAATAATTTAAACCCAAGGTAGCTTTTTCTCTGTCCTGAAAAATTTGATTCCTGGCACTTACAGTGTTTTCTACAAGGACCCTTTAATTCTGTCCCTGCAATATGCGATCCTCCTATTCGTCTCAGAAACCGAAACGAAACACTGAAGGAGTTACCAACTCCCCATTTTAAAGCAACGTACCAATTAACAGAGAGTATTATTATAGTTTATAGACCTTCCAGCGAGTAACAAACGAGAGGTAGACGATACGCTGGATTAGGCACCTACAGATAAATCGTCGATCGTGTGTCACTAATCTACGACGAAGAAAACAAAAGCTATTTTTATCAGGATCGCGAAAATATTCCGCAACCGACGCTACCGTTTCGCTTTTTGCGACTTTTCATAAATTATTTCCACCGTTACAGCGGCTGCATTGTGTATTATGATAATCGGTCTTCCTTTGACCGCCGCGCGGCAATTGGAGGGGCGAGGGAGTTATGGAGGGACCGGAAGCTGTGTGTACATAAATCTTGTCGCCATTATTCGCAGGCGGGCTGGGCCGCGTAAAATACTGCTGACTTCCGGCGGTTTTCTTATTATTCGAAAACCGTGCGGACCACTCGAGCCGCCGAGTGATCCGAATAATAACGCGGCATCGTTTCGATCCAGCTGCTGGGTCGGTCGCGCATTTCCGTCGGCTGAAAATGCAGCAAGAAGCCGCATAGCGGCGGATCCGCACACGTCAGTTCCGTGACGGTTCAGTGCTGCCAGTCTCGCTGGTCCCCTTGTTTCAGTGGCAGCAACTGACGCGGCTAGGTGTGAGCTGCTCCACTCCAAAACAGGGGAACGATATGATAAGTGTGAACCTGCCTTAAAGCTGGCCTGCTATCATCGCACAGTTGCCGTAACATCCGCGTAACTCGCTCGATTAACACTTTTACTGCCACAAGATTTGGAGAAATGCTCCTTCAAATCGATCACGTCTTTCCAGCGATCACTTCCCCTGGGAAAGTTTTGTCCAGCTCGCCCCGTGCTTCGAGCATATGTCGACAATATTGAAACTTTAAACTTCTGCATTGTCCATTAAATCTTCACGAAGATACTACCAATGACAGGCGACGCACAGTGGCGAATTTGCCCGAAATATCTTCAAATGTATGTTGAATTGTTTAAATTTAACTTACAATGACATGACTGTATAGAGATAATAATGTAGTTTTTTAATGAAAAATTGAGAGTGATAAAAGAGATTTGCAAAATCAGGCTTTGATGCATGACTCAGTTTCAATTACGAGTGGCTAATTTGACAGGTGGGAGTTGTTAAGCCAGAAGCAGAAAGCTTTAAAAAAGTATTTAGCAAGACAGTAAAGATTACCAACAAGGGGAGGACACCATGTGGTAGACACCGATTTTGATGACCCCTGGCACGCTGGATCTATGTCGGAAATAAGTAAATAGGTGTCCGAGCGTTTTTGCAAATGGGCCTTAATAATAGAGATATTTACATGGAAATTATTAAAAATTTCATAGTGGCCGCGGGGTTTTAGTGGGTAAAAATCACTACCCTGGCGCCCCCGGGGGATTCCTCTTTGAAAGAGTCGGGATGCCTTTTGAAGATTTCTCCAAGTTAGAAAAAAAAATTTATGAAAAAAAATTAATAAAAAAAAAAATTTTTAAAAAAAATTTATAAATTATTTTTTTGCCGTGAAGACATCCTTAAAGGGCACCCCGACGCCTCCAGAAAGGGAATTCCCCACGGGCGCCAGGGTAGTTGTGGGATTTTTACCCACTAAAACCCCACGGCCACTATGAAATTTTTAATAACTTACATGTAAATATCTGTGTTATTAAGGCCCATTGGCAGAAACGCTCAGACACCTATTTACTTATTTCCGACATAGATCCATCGTGCCAAGGCTCAACAAAATCCGTGTCTACCACATGGTGTCCTCCCCTTCTAAGTAATTACCACATCGCAGTCATTGACTTGCGATTATTTGGCTTCCTGCCTTACATACGTCATATCAGGAAGACATCCAGACACTAATTGTACTCGCATATCCCGTGTCCCAATAGTTACCTCACTCACAGCAAACATCTTTCAACAATAAAAAGTCAGATATATCATCGATACGTAGTTCTTGCGGCTTATCGAGCCCTGATAAGATAATACTATATAAAGCCGCACGTTTCCCTATTACGCAGACAGTCGCTTGTACTTGGCCAGCGATCACAAAGGCACTCGGTGGCGAAATCACAGATCACAGACATAAAAAACAAGCAGGTGGACGGGATGAATGAAAATCGAGAGAAGAAGGCCGAGGCATCGTTCGGGAAGAACCAGAGCCAACCGAAGCAGGAAGATAGAGAGTCCGTGTGCAATGGAAATCAAGGGAAACAGACGGAGAGGCAGCCCAAGGTAGGCGAAGTACAGCGCGAGGTGAAAGACAAGCTGCTGAGAATACTGGAGAAGCAACAGAAAATGGACGAGATGCAGCCTAAAATGGTTGATAAGCAGAGCACAGATCCAATTGCATCCACGTCGAGTACACTTGAGCCTACCAACGTAGACGGATGGCTGTTTCAAAAACCAAAGTGAGTGGCGTTTTATTATTTCGTAACAAGATCGATGGGCAGGTGAACGTTTTCCCTGTGACGCGATAACGTTGGATCGACGGGAAACCACGATTGCCGGTTTGCGATGGGGACGTTTCGTGTCGAGTAACAGCTTCTGGTCGACACGTGGCGTAGAAAAGCAGGAAAAACCGACCGTTTGACACGTCCGACACGCGAGTGAAAGCAGAGAGGCACGCATTTAGGTATCAGGTTTAGACGAACGTGACTTTGCCAGGAAACGTCGGCGACGCAGTAACCGGCTAACGTAAAATTCTCCGTGATCTAGGCTGCACTGCAACGCACCTGGATTATGTACTTGGGGAATATAGACGGTGTTCGCGAAGTCGTGCGATGTATCGCGCTCGCGTAACGCACGTTAACGTAAACAGAAATGTGTGTTGGAGAATATTAAAGAAGCAATCGTTTCTGTGTTTAAGAATAAAACTGTTGTTGTTTATCATTGAAAGTGGTTAATACGTAAATCGTTCATTTGAATGTAAAACTATAGCAAAGTAGATAGGCATGAGTCACTACTTAGTACAGACTCAGAAGCACAATGTTTTTCTTTTATTTCTTTATAAGGGTCACGTATACTTTTACAGGTTTAGTAAGTTGACAGAATCAAGAGGTGAGATTAACTGATAAGGACAAAAACTGTATCTATTGATTAGTAATAAAGAAGAAATAGCAGAAATGATTCAGAGCCACCCCGCGCAAAATCGATGATTTTTTTACAATTAAGGGCAAAGATTTTGACGGGATTGAAATTTCGTGTAGTCTACGCGGAATTAGAGGGGGTTTAAGTTATTATTTTGCTGGTTTCGAATTTGAAAGATCGAGATAAAACTTGGTGGGTATTACGAGGGGTGTGGAATGACATCAAATATAAAATTTTAGCTTCGGCAATTAGTGCCTTCAAAAGATACAGGGGTAATTGTGCAAAAAAAGGGTGCACCTTAACGATTTTTTTTATTCACTTTACCACGGTCCCCCCTCGTAACAATATTTCTGTTAACTTATACCGACACAACGCATTCCACTTTCTAACTTGTCCCGGGTATTAGTATTGGTTGGGGTTAGATTAGTGCGGGGGCGCGTGCTCGCTCGCGGACGCGTAAAGCATGGTAGTGAACCGATGTGAGTTTGCCGATGCTAAAAACGAGACTGTGGTTACAAAATTTCAAAACTAAAAAATGGGGGACGGGGTGGCTGTCGGGTAGAGGGTCCTGCACCAACGTCCAAAAAAATTTCCCAAACCAAAAAAATTAACAATAACTTTTTATTAATATTTCGGAAACTAATAAATACCCGAAGCTACAATTTTAGATTTAGGGTCCACACCCCCAAAACCTCATCTCGATCGCCCACCGGTCCCTTTCGAAATAATATCCGAATTTGTTTATAAAACACAGAGTGTCCAATTTTGCAATATTTTATTATTTTCGTGGAAGCAGCGATTATTACTGAATTTTAAACTCCGAAAGTATCCGTCTAATGAAGTTCGTTCTTTTATTATTTTAATCGAAAAGTAATGACCTTTCTGAATTAGTAGGTGCAACTAACGATAAGAAACGTACGTTCTCCGGGACTATATTTGTTATTATCCTCTGGTACACGAACTTTTGAACACCCTGTGTATGGAGTGGTGCATCGCGAACACATGAAATATGCATATTTACCTGCGGAGAATTAACATTTCTACGGGCGGAATTAATTTCACGCGCGAGCACACGGGTGTGTATTGGGCGGGAACTTCGGTATTACAGTCGAAAATGTTGAGACGGACTGTTTTATGCGCGACGAGATGGTTTCGAGAGGTTTGCAAAGGTGCGCGTAGCCAATTTTCGTTCCCTTCTGTTTCCTTTGAAATGCTCAGAGTACTTTGAGCGCCAGCTGGAGTGTTTTAAGTGGCCTTTTAGTTTGGTTAGACTAACAATTAGTAAAGTGCAATCAACGAGTCTGCGAGGCACGATCTTTTTATTTAGTAAAGCAAACGCTGCGCGCGTCTTTTTGTGAGACTGGCTGGGAAATCATGAAGCTCTTACTAGTTTATAATATATTCAGCGCGAGTTCAAATAAATGTAGTAATGCTAGATTAAGTTTATGAATGCCTAAATGACTTCTCAGCATCCCAACAGTAACAATGAATTTTATTGGCCTTATTCGATTAATAAATGTTTGAATATTCCTTAATCTTCCTGAAAATTAAGACACTTGCTAGTTCTTCATTAAGTGCATATCTACCACAGAGTTGTTCCTGAAATTTGGATTCTGGATTTTACGAGATTTCCCACATTTCTATATATAACATAATTTTCGGCTTAAAAATAGATAAAACTGTCTTGCACAAGTTTCCATGTTGCAAGAACAGTGAACTCACCTCCAAAATGAGTTAAGTTTTAATACTTTAATCCATCAGTAAAGAAACAAGGTTTAGTGAATTTAATTTTCTTAAATAATTTTCTTTTTAAATAATTTTTTGTTTCACCTTGACGACAGAAGCCTATGCTTAGGCAAAAAGTTCCGTATTTTGTTCCAGGGTAGTGTGGACATTTCCTGTTTTTAACCAATGCCTATACCAAACCTTTAACGTTATCTTACGAGTGTATTTGGACTTCATAACCCTTTGTGATGGGACAGTTTTGTAGTCCCAGTTACCACCAACAAAATATGCCATAAATCTCAAAATCACGAAAAACGGGCAATCCCTGTTTCTTCCCTTACCCTTCGATTAACCCTAACCTTCACCAACCCGTATAAAAAAGCCACTATGTAATCGCGATATTAACACGTCTACCCGGCGATTATTAATTCGTCCGTTTCGATCGCATTTTAACGCGGCCCTATCCACCGCTGGGGCCTGAATTTCTACCGGAGGCATTAAAGCTTGCTCTTCATTCTCGCTTCTCCTTTTTAAAACACCGCTTGCATGCGCGCCGCTGCAATATCGCGAGTGGCACCTTTTCTCTACCCTCGTCGCCGGCGAATAACATTATGCGGAAGCGTAAAAGCGTCGTCCGCTGTCGCGGTTACTCATCTGGACGGTGGCGCGATTCGCGCGGTGTGTAATCATCAGAAGGGAAAAATACGAAGCTGCTAGTATTTATAACGCCATCCCGGCGTGCCGGCCGCGAGAAACCCGTTTCAACGGAAATATTTCTCTACAAGCTCCGGGGGTGGGTGCGGTGGTGGTGAAAAAAAAAATGCGATAGCGTTGTAACGTTGCATATAGCGCGGGCCAGTTTGGAATTCGTTGCGTGCACCGTGCGGCATCGCAATTCTGATACATCATTTTCGCGGTGACAACGTCGTTACAGAGGAAGGAGCAGGGAAATTTTCAATGCATACGAGGACGCAGATTTCCGCACGCTCTAGACATTTGTTCCGTGGTTCGATCTTTGTTTCGAACCACGTACGCGTGAATTATAATATATTGCTGTGGCGTTAAGACTTTAACCATATTTCAGGGGTACCTTGGTAAACAAGGAAGTTCTTTGTACGTTTTATCAGGCGATCGGTATAGGGTGAAACTATACAATACGCCCCACTTTTAAAGAAAGATCTGTAAAACCAATATTTTTTTTAATAATTCTTTAAATTTTTTGTGTAAACACAGTAAGTGTTCATTACTCTTTACAACTACGCCGGAATTGCGAAGAAAACACAACAGGGAATAACCGCAAATCAGAATTTTCCTGAACCTTACGTGGGGCGTTTTGTAACACAGTCTTCAGGTAAAACGCCCCACCTGTGTGGCAAAAATAATAATTAATATATAAATAATTAATTACTTTTTATTATTTTTAACAAAATGTTATAGAATATATATTATAAAAGATATTATTAACAAAAATAGAAAAATATTTAATAAAATTTTTCAAAAATTCAACAATATTGAATACAATTTTAAAAAAATTTCCTCTTTTTTCAAGCATCAATTTTCTTTTCTGCTTAGACTTTCCTGTTTGTAGGTACTTTCCTAGCATCCTCGAAGGTATACATAATATAAATTCTGCTTCTTCCATTAACTCCCGTTGTTTTACTTTTTACCTTCTCCGTCGCTTCATTCAGATCATTTTCGAACTTTGATGTCCATAATGTACCCCTTAAATATTTACGTGACATTTCTATTATCAACGAAAAAAAAAAGAAATACGTTATTCGTGAACAATATGATTTTGAGGTGGGGCGAATTGTAAATTCTTTGCTGGGGCATATTTTAAATTCCGGAGTACAATACGCCGCGGCTTAAATTTAGCAACAACGCAGTGAAAAAAGGTTTGGGCAATAACAATTTAAAGAGGTTAGTTTGTCTACTTTCGAAACATATGTATGAACTTATCGCAAAACCATTAGTGACCTAGGAAATTTAATTTCTCACGTACTCACCGCAAATTGTCCGAAAGCAGAAAATATAAATTCTGGTATATTTTTGTATAAGCCGTAATATTTTCTCGTATTATTATTGACTGAGGCAAATTCGAATCCGAAGACAGCGTCGTTGTATTCTTCTTTGTGTGCGTAAAACAATGGTGAGGCGTTCTGCAAGATGGGGTGTATTGTATACTTTCACCCTATCATAAGTGATTAAATTTATGTTTCTTTTTTAAATTATAACATTTTGTATTCGAAATTATAACGGGAATGTTCGTGAGATGAAAAAATTTAAATCATCCCATTAAAATGGATTTTATTTTGGAAAGCTTGACAGATCCTCTCACTTCCAGTCGGCCTAATCCATCTAATTATTATCCAAAGATTTACATAAAACTATAAACCGACGGTTGCAAAATGTTTTCGAGTTTGGGGAAAACTCGCCCACAATTCCTTGTAACTCGTTATCCGCCCAATAAATATTTGCTGGATATAATAGGCGCCAGATCCGCGGCATTATGACTAGGTTGCAAGCACACTGCGGTGGCCTTTGTCAGCCGAGTCCCGTCATTCGTGTCTGTGCGCATAGAATCTGCTGGTATAAGTTCGTAAACGTGCCTGTATTCACTAGGGAAGTCTTTGAATCGGGAACTCCGTGTCTCGAGCTGTTTAAAAGGTTGATTCACCTGGCCTGGTAGCGTTTTGTCCTTCCTTTCTGTTCGCCGCTTGTTTTCGTCCCTTTTATTTAGTTTCCTTCATCGCTGGGCGGTTCAGCTGATATATATACGCGCCTGTGTTTCCGCGAGCAATGGAAACTGTGTGTTTTTTTTAAATTATTCAAAGCTGCCTCGCTTTGAAACCGTTTAACGCGACTCGTTAATTTTTCAGGCTCTCGCCTTTAATAGACGCTAACGTAGACGATAAGTTTGTGAAATATGGTAATTGAATATCCCCGAGTTTTCCATGGCCGAGGAGCCCAGCTCCACTGAACTTTATCCACGTTCCCCGTTGGAACCGCGATTACAATTCCCCTGGGGAAACGACGGGGTATAACGAGATACGTTTGCTGTCTGCGAGGCCAACACCGAGGAATCGAATGACACCGGTCCGCATTCGGTTCCGCTGCGATTCCACGCGGAGAGCGGTATCGATAATAATCAATGTCATCTGTAGATATCGTTCTATGAAATGTCTTGTGAAACCCTGCCGATTAGCAGCAATTATAGCTAGGTCGTGATTAATCCGAGTCCAAATAGTGCGATTCAAATAGTTCGAGTTAATACGAGTTGTAGGTACAACGATACTAGGTCGCGCTTAATGCGAGCTAAAATTCAGTTAATGCGGGGCCAGCGCCAAGCTTTGGAGCCAGGGGTCGAATGAAACTGTTAAAATTTTCAATTAATTATGAAATAACTGTAACTTTACGACTATTACTTTTTCTGTCCTGAGAAAACTTTTATAAAACGCAGTGAATTAACTGAAACTTTTATTCCATACATTTCTGTCTAAATAAGAAACTTGTATTTAAAGTAGAAAAATGTTATAGTTAAACAGGAACATTTATTCTGCCCTGAAAAAGTTAATGTTGCGACAAACAGATTTCTTGAAAGTATTGTGGGATAGATAGATATGAAGTTGAAACCTCAAAAATAGTTATTTAAAATTCACAATGTGCTTTTTATTTATTTTTCAGTGTGCAGGTGTGAATCAACTGTAAGATAAAAATATCGTGTCTCGCATGAGATTGTAATCTGACGAGACAATTTTTTTTCATTTTCTTATTATTTTTTAATTATTTTCTCATTAGTTGGAGTCTCATGAGACAAGTTTCGCGACTCTTTCCATTACTTACACTTAGTTGTTGCTGAGATAACTTTTCAAATCGTATTTATAAAGGAAACTAGAATTTATATTTTAATAAGAAAAATCGGGGGCACCATTCAATAAAAGAGTATGAAAAATAAATACTGAAATTTACTTGCGCGTAATAATTCGAAAATAATTAGTATGACTTAGCTCGAAGGAAAGAAGGTGCAGTAAAATTTATCGATATTTTGACGAAAATTATCGATAGGTACCTGTAATTATTAGAGTTTGAAATACGGATAAAAAAATATCGATATGTCGACAGGCAAATGTCGATATATACAGTCATCAATAAATATTGCGCACCACTACCCCCGCCTTCCATTTCCATAGCTCCGAAACGCTGCAGAAAAGAATACATAAACAGTACACCATGAAAAATAAGTCCGGAAACATCCCATAGCTGTCTTATCCGTTTGCACGAATATCAAAACGCGGAACTACAGAGCTCTGCCTTCTCCTTAATTTATAAATAAGTTTGTTAAATTTATAAATAAGAATGTTCTCTTCTACGCGAGCCCGCTTCGCCCAAGAATCCAATAGCAGAATCACTATCCACGTTCGCGCTCGAAGTATCAGGGCCGTTTCACTTCCCTCCCGGCGCGAAAGTAGGGGTAATCGTGCTCAGCCCCGATTTCTTGGGGGATGGGTGTTCGATCGGCGCACGTGCGTGGTTACAGGACTTACAGGGAGGCTACGATGGCAACATGGCTCCGCGATAAAACGGCCACGACCGTTACGGGAAGTTCTTTAGCCGGGGATTGCTATCTAACTTAAAATTAAATTGACCGTCGGATGATTCGATGGACGGTGGTGCTCACGCCCGCCCTGGGAACCAGCCGATTCTCTGCCCTAAGCAAGATTCCCCCGTCCCTGGCGAAGACCTACGTGAGTGGAAAGTACGAAACAGCCTAATGCACTTGCCTGCAAGGGCTCTCCTTTACACGGCTTTATAAATGTTGTCGCCCCATTTCACGCGGGGAACGCGCATTTAAAGTACCGAAAGATGAGACGGGACTTACGCGTTGGACAAGTCTCTAACTTGTAGAAAAATAATTTCACAAAACGAAAATAGTTAAATTTTTAGGAAAAACTCGAACATTTTTGTCAAAATGCTGTCATTCTGCAAATATAAACTGTAAAGGAATCTCTGCGGTTCCAGCTACAGCGAAAACCATAATAAAAAAAATAAATCTCAGTTTTTACATTTTGGATGACTATAACAGTCCCCACATCATCGCCCGTCGGAAAAGACTGTATCTATGTATATATGCGATGAAAAAAGCTAAAAAAATTCTGAGTATTATTTCAAACATACCTTAATATACAGGCAAAACGCCAGGCAGTATAAACTTATAGTTTTTGTTAAATAAATTCCCGAAGATGGTGGTGAAAAACGGGCAGTTACACTAGAACACCCTCTTGACCTTTCCATCGTGGTCGAGGCCCATTATCATAGTATAAGCAGTTACACCACCTCAATAAAATTCAAAGCTGCAGCACCTATATCCAAAAAATTACTTGAGTACACATACCACAGTAATCCGAACCGTAAACTATACAGGGTGGTCCTCTAGCTATGGTCAATAATTTAGGGGGTGATTGTACAGGCAAAAATAAGACGAAAATCAAGAGTGACGAAATTGCGGTAGAGGCTTCGTTTTCGAGAAAATTGACTTTGAATCTCACCTAAATAGCGCCCCCAAGCGCCTACGATGCACGCGTATTTAGGTGAGATTCAAAGTCAATTTTCTCGAAAACGAAGCCTCTACCGCAATTTCGTCACTCTTGATTTTCGTCTTATTTTTGCCTGTATAATCATCCCCTAGAGTGTTAACCATAGGTAGAGGAACACCCTGTATAGTATTAAAGTCTGACTCATCCTGAAATCGTCCAAGCGGCCATATTTCCTCTAAATAATTACAACGCGTGCAGTACACACGGTAGAACGTTCATCCGTTAGACCAGCGGTCGCGTAAACGTCTAAAAGTTTCTGAGCTGCAGTGCCCACCGCCGTGTATCTGACCACTGTCGTAGCTATTATTTGTTGCACTCGGAGCGCGTGGCCGTGTTCCAACCGCGCCGCGCCCTTTCGAGATTCAAAATTTTACGAGCCGCATAAAAATCGCAGGCTCGCCGAAACTCGGGGGCGACCGTCTTTTCCAACCGCGGTATCGATCGACGACGTCCGACAACGCCGAAAATTTCGGTGACAATTTTTCATTTTTAATCGTGTTGCTGGCAGTTATAATTATTCCCTTTATGAATAGATGGGAATTCAGTCGTTTCTTCGCTGGAATAAATAAAATAAATCAGTAATAAATACTACTTGGTGTTGTTAGTAATCGGAAGTTTTCTAGGTCCATGATTCGTGCGAAGCTAACCCAGCGTTTCTGTTCAGGTACGACGACTTCGTGCCTGATAAACCCGCCCTAGTCGAAGTCCATGTGGATTCCGAAGTGTACAAAATGAACCACAAGCGACGGGGTGTCGCTCTGATCTTCAATCACGTTTATTTCAAAAAGATGCCAGCGAGGACGGGCTCTATAAAGGATTGCTCCGACCTTCAGAATGTATTGCAAGCCCTTGATTTCGAAGTTCAGGTGTACACCGATCCAACTACTCGGACTATTGGAACAGTTTTGAAATCGAGTAAGTGAACCTCTCTGATATTTATTATTTATCAAAATGACCGAGTAGAAATGAGTAACTAAATTGAAAACTGATATACATTTTATTGGAACACCCACATGTCTTGAACCCCTAAGATCAAGGTGCTTTGGGGGTGGTATTAATACACACAAGACTGACCTCTGGATATCATCTAGAATTCTTTGATAAAATTTAGCAGGCCTATTAAAAGAAAATATACATTAATAACATTGTTAATTTTGAAAGAACTAATTTTGTAGAAACAGAAATTATGTTCACCATATCCGTATTTTAGAACCACCCAAGTCCTAAACTGTATTCAAAACATTTCTTTGCGTGTTCAAATCCAAACGAGACGTTCAGACGCCCTCTTCCTCGCGAATCATTCCACGAACCTATTCAAGCAAGACTTTTCTGTGTATAAATCTGCACATTTCCCATGATATTCTCTCTTTTGGGCGATCTTTTACCCTTGTATTTCTCCCTTCGAACAACGATACCCTTCCATTCGCCGAGCGTATTCGCAGATGAAATATCGAACTGCTGAAACGTGGATTACCGAATCCATTTTATGCCCGGCGGATTCCTCCTGCTCATCTGCGCTGTAGACGTGACTTAGTAAACGAAACGAAAGCAGTCAGCTTGCAGCTGACACGGATCAGGCATCCCCGTACAATCGCGCGAAAATCGTTCGGTGAAATTACAAAAGGGTGTCCTGCTGAACCGTTTGCGCCTCGAAAATTTTCATTCGAAGCACCTGGCGTGCAATGGGATTTCGGACGCCGAACACGTTTCGTTGCGTACGCGTGGACAGCTTTTAATCATTTTTCTGCGCACCGCTCGTTAAACAACGGACAGGGACGAATAATACGCACGATAATTCATTTCGTCCGTCTACGCGTAACGAGTCGCGTTTCCATTATTTGAGTAACGTCGTCACTTTGATACAGCTCTCATGTCCTGGTCCGGGCGAAAACGCGATTTCCCTGGTGCACCTGCTAACGAACGAAAGTTATTATTAAACCCGCGATACAGTTCGAAAGGCGAAATAATTATCAACTGGAATCATGTAATGGAAGGTTTCGCGCGCAATTAAACGCGGAACAGCTATTTCAGGGATTTGCTCCACACAATTATTTATACCCGAAGATGGCACACCGTGCAGCGTGGTGAAAATTAGTCAACAGACAGGTAGGCTATAATTCATACATCGTTCTAACTCTGTTTATCCACACGAACCATTTTGTTGTAACACTCTGGGTGGTGCAAGGTTTTAAAATACAAACTGCCAACTTCGTGTGCGCTCGAAGTAAACATTCGGGAACTCTCCTGCAACACCATCGGTGCTTTTTAGGAAATATCGACGTGAAAATACGCAGGGAAGCATCCACAGGGCGCACCCAGGCGTGGAAACACGTCCACGCCACTCGGAGAGATAAGCTTGTTCAAGTATTATATTAGGTGGGTGCAAAAGTTTGTTTACTCACTGTTAGCTGGTGTTAAGTGTACGGACATGTCTTGTGTCCTACACCCACTTGTACTTTTATTAGAAAAGTGGCAAAAGGTCTAGATACCCAAGGAAAATATTTTGAATGAAAAACTTGTAATATATTTTTATACCGACCTAATATTTTTCTCAGAGTTAGAGTTTTCAAAGAAGTGACAGCACAATTAGGTAAAAAAATGGCCCGAGGTCTCAGTAGGGTTAAAAAATAAGGACTCAACTCGGGCGAAAAAGACTCGACTGACATAGTAGGGTAAGATACAGCATCTGCTTTTATACGTAAAGCGACGTAACGCTGACAGATTTCAGTGATAATTTGAAGAGTGGGCTGAAAGGGGAAATGAAAAATATTTCAAGTGGTTAGAATGTGGGACTCGGTGGGACTTGAAAGGTACTCCTTGTCAATTGTAAAGAATTTTGACAATTTTCTTTATTTCATTGAATATTACTTTTTAAATACATTATGAACAGTAATTTTTAGTTGGCGAGGTTAATTCTGAATGCAAAAGAATGCACTTCATGTTAGAAAACAGCGGAGAGGAAATATTAAAGAGGATTGCCAGTGCATGTCGAAGAAAGAGGCAATTTTTAAACGATTTTATTCTGCTTCGATCCTCTGTATGCTTTTATGTATGGTTCAAATCTGGCAACTCAAATTTAACCCACTTCCAACTATCCAATTGTCTTGGGACATTGCAGGCGTGCGTAGTTTGGATGACAATACAATATTTAAAAAAAATTATGTTAAACGATTTTATTAAGAATGTAGTAAAGACTAAATTAAACTGCACTAAAAATTAAAAAATAATTCTTTTCTTGTACTTCAATTTTTATGGTGTTAATATCACTTTAAATAAAATCGTGGGGCACGATACTTCATAACAGGATACGAATCTCTTTAATACTTCAACTACTGGTTGCACATGGTGCCCCACGATTTTATTTAAAGAGATCAAACACCATTTTAGCACCATCAAAATTGAATTACAAGAAAAGAATTATTTTTTAGTTTTTAGTGCATTTTAATTTAGTTTTTACTACATTTTTAATAAAATCGTTTAACATACATTTTTTATTTATATATATTTTATTTCTGGTGAAAAATGCTATCTTTAAACTGTCCAATTTCAAGTGTTCCTTCCAATTACAATTTTTATTAACTTTTATTAATATTTTCATTTTCGAGATGGGTGGACATTTAGGAAGTAGGTATCGATTTGAGAAAGTTGATTTGTTGGCTAAATGTCACTAACTGCTCCAACACCTTTAATCGAAGCACTAAACAGAAATTATTCGAGAAATAGAAAACTATATTTCACCCACCACGCTGGAAACGTATTCCTAAATTTCCGTTCTACGTAAAGGAACTATAAAATTCGCGCGCCAGAGAGATACAGACGTTTTGCCCGGACAAATCGTCGGTAAACCGTCTCGCAAAGGGCGGAGACACGAAACCATCGTGGCATCGTCCGCGAAAAGTCGCGGCGCCCAGCACTTTGTTTGAATATTCCTCTTTAATATTCATCCATTGAAATGTTGACACAATAGCCGTCGTTGCGACGCTGTCCGACATACATTTATCAAACGCCTTTGTCGCCGTTGGACAAAGATGTTCTTACGTTGTCGGGGAAGCGTGAAGCTCGTAAATCGCGCGCCCTTAAACCACCCGCCGCCCATAACAATTGCGCCTCGAAGGTTTTATTTAAAAAGCCCTTGGAAGGTATTATCGGAATGGCGGATTTCAATGAACGTGCTAGCCGCAACTCCCGCCCGCAATTCGCGGTACTTGATCCTTTTCGTTTACTGTTGCGGGTCAATGGGACGGTGTTAAAGCGCGGACGCGGTGACTTTGTTAGCTTGAGATATTTTTTGTCACCTCGTGCGGAAAATGTGGGTTTCGCGAGGTCTCTTGTGGGCTGTAATTAAGGGATAGTGACTTTGTAGATTTGATTGCGTTAGGGTGAATAATTCCAGAATAGTGATTGCGAACTTAGTATACCATTAACAGCACTTGATGATGCTTGAAGATAATTAGTCGATGAATGGAACAATATTACTCCTAGTACAGACGATTAGAGAAAAGTTTTTATCAAACAAGTAGTAGAAACCATACGGTTAGAAAAGTAGAAATAAGTAACATGGTCAAACAAGTAGTGTAAACCAGTGTAGAGTCAGACAACTGTGTTTTATTGAGCACGTGTGCGCAAACTACAAGAAAACAGCACTAATTGTACTTTTGATAAACCGTTTCAAAACTATTGGTGAGTTATTCGATGAATATATTTTACCAAGTATCTAGGTAATGTTTAAACTTTTCCATTCAAGTAATTCTGTAGTTGCAAAACATCTCTCGCATTTGCTGCCAACGCTGGCGAAGCGATAATTATATTGGAGCCTCAACATATCTACGAGGCACCAGGAATAGATAGATTTTCGCGATTTTAATGGGAATATCATTTCGATTATAATGAGAACGCAGCGCCGTTAATAATGCAGATAACAGAGCGCATTTAATATTTGACGTTCAACGTGGCACTTTTTTACAAGCTTCCGTTTACACAGAATATACCATCATGCGCCATGGTACGCGCCACTAGTAAGTCATTAGTAGAAATTGATATCTATGACAGAACACAATCATCGAGGCGAACGAATATTCTCCACATTTTGCATGACTACATTTCGATATAATTCAAATCGTTGTTGCAGGCGAGCCGATTATTTGATAGGAAAGTGCAGAAAAAATTTAATTAAATTAAGTCTGACAATCGGAAGGATCGCAAATTTGCTTCCAGAATGTTAGTAGAAAATTACGGGAAGTAGTGGAAACACAAGACGTTTTTGTGACTCTTTAATTTTATGGTGTAAAAGCAGTAAAAGGGCTTCTGCGTAGGATGTTTCGTGGGTTCAGTCTTCCCAGGATCACGTTGGATGGTAGTTCCATTCCATAAACTCAGTTCTTCCTCTACAATAAGTCTACCTCTACTGGCTACCTATGAAGTTCGAATAAAATTCATTTCAGACAATATTGTTAAATGGTTCTCCTTTGAACAGGTCGAGCTGCACTTCTTACAATTAGTACCGAATTTATACTTAGGTTTCGCCACATTTCTCATTCTCTTTGTCGATATATTTGTTTCACATTGATTATATGTATTATAACATTATTAATTAATTTTTTCATTGCGTTTTTCTAACGAATCCTAATGATCTCCTGCATAGGTAGCCTAATGGGTGATGTCAATGCAAGAACTCAAACGGTACATGAGATTCTATTTTCGTTAAAATAAAGTCTACCCATCTTGAGCCAACGAACAACCTTAAAAGTTTATATTTAATTTAATTAATGATATTCAAACTAAGTCGTAAATGCATTATCAGATAGAATATCCTGAAATCATCCTTCAACCGATTCCCTCGATACCTTCATTTATTTTTCACTTTCAATGGGAAGGAAAGAATAACTGACCCATAAAGGCAGCACTTTACAACACTTGGGAGGGAAAACTAGGTCTTATAATACGCGAAGTCGTTCGAACTTGCAACTTAAACTCGTTGAACTATCCAACCCGAGTTCCTGCGATCTATAATCTTGTTCCTTCAGCCTTTATTTAAAAAAAACTCTTCGACGGAACTGAAACAATTACCTGAAACATACCGTAACGACAAATCTGCCAAAATTGTCGTCTTTCCCCCACACTGTCCTCTCGAAACGATCGCTTCAAACGCTCCGGAGCTGTCCCCCCAAAGAGTTTCGCGGCCCCTCATTTAGCAAATTTTTCTATGAAGTCTGGATGCCACCCACGGCGCACCAATAATCTTCGGAGAAATCTTTATGAGAAATTCCGCGGGCTGGGGTGAAGAGGGAGGTGCAGAAGAGGGTGTCGAATATTGGCGCCCCTTCAGCATGGTTGACCCGAAGCGGATAATGATGTTGCCGATGAATAAGACTACGGAGAAGTTGCATAAACATTTCACAATGAAACGAGCTCATTAAACGTCTCCTTGCTCGGGCGGCAACCGTTTCCCTCAGAGATATAACTAGCGGGGATAATCGCGCAAAATACAGACAGTGCCGCGTAGCTGAGCGGAAAGTCAGATGATCACGAAACTTTATAATAAGCGAGGAAACTTTTCATACTCCCACCCCCGCCCCTGTCTGCTTGGAATGCGTCAAGATACATCACGTTCAGTTTATAACTGTATCTTCCTTTCCGTCTTTATCCCGTCCTTTTATGAACCTGTATTCTTGTCCCGCAGCTTGAGCTGCAGCTGAACGCGATCCGTTCAATTTCCCTCGCTCTGCGACGAGGAGGGACAATTCAATTCCATCGGCACTTTGCGCTTACTTAAATCGAAATGTTATGCAGCGAGGCCCTTATAATCCGTGGTGATTAAGACGAAGATTTCATATTTGAAGCGACGGGTTCGCAGCTACGTTTCGAGGTGGGAGGACGGGGTTCGACAGCCTTTAATTTCCCTGCCTCTTGAGGTGTCCTTAATATCCTCAGCGGTGCGGATTCTCCATCATCGATCTGATACGTACATCCATTTATCTTGTAACGACGCCCTTCAATGTCGTCCTGTTTTTCCACCGCGCTTTAGATGTAACGCTTCTGCACATCTTTCCAGAGTGTATACAGGGTGTGCCGTAGTACGCGAGAGATATTTCAAGAATGAACACAGTACTATCAAACGACAAAATGAATAAGTACTAGGACATCTAATTGTGAAAAATGTTGCAAATTTATTGAAGAACTCTAACCAATTCTACTTTGATATTTTAAATTAAAACCAGCCATATTTGACATCCCTTGCGGAGGTGAACAGAAAGTTAAAAAAATTAACAAATACAGAATTTTAAAAATATTTTTTAAGAGACAAAAATTAATACTTCAAAGCCCTTGCAGCACCTCAAAATATTGTTTCCCAGAAACTAGCTTTTGTAGGCTTAAGTTGGAAGCTTAAACGAAAATATTTGTCACTATTAGAATGTTTGGAAACAAAGAAAACCTAGACGTATGATTCTACGAACTCCATTTATTTTCTTTCTTAACCCTGAATTTATTTCTGAACAATTTCTCAAGTATTATATTAAACCCTGTGTATAGTAAAATAAAACTAACACCGAAGGGGGCTGTTTTTGTCGCGAGTCGTAGGATGTCATCCCCAGACAAAGCAATGCGCCAGTTCGCACAATGATCCACCAAAGGGTATAGTCCGTACGTGTTTCTCGTTTTACCTGTCAATCGCATAAATCATTCATTGGAATGGGTCGGCCACGAATTCATTATTTCAGCAATATTTTTACTCCGAGCCCCGCGGAATCGATAATTCTCATTTCACCCCCGTCCGGGCGACAAGCACGAAACCTGTCATTTTTTAATCTGCCCCCTCCCGCATCCCTTTGCCATCGCCCCAGCCTGGCGTAAACTCGACCGGATAAACACTATTATTTTTTTTACCTCCCTGGTGGACGCGGCGGCGACAGCACGCGCGTCGTCGTCCCCCCCTATTCGATATCGGAAGCAAAAAACAGGCGCGCGCGACTTTTATTTGCACAACAAACAGCGCGCCGCCCGTTTTCGTAGACGAGCTATGGGAGCGGGACACGGCTGGCATGGTAAACAGTTAAATATTCCGAGAGAAAACGGCGCGATGTGCGCGTCGCGTCTTTAATTTAGCCAGAAAAATAGAGCCAGCGGTTGATTAACGCGGCCAGTCGATCGCCGCGGTACAGGACGATACGGGTGGTATCGCTTAGTGTAGGGGATCGACGCGTGCTGGTACGGGGGGTTGGGGAAGCTGGATGGCGGACGAGGTGAAAACGTTCTGAACGATTACTCGCGGCTCGCGTAACGATACATGACGCGATTTAATAATTCTGTTCACAGCCTGCTGCTCGTATCGCGGTTCGTAACGCGTTAAGGGTTGTTCACACTGGCCCTGTGCCAACAACCGCGTAACGGGGTGTTTGCTAATGACTGGGTGCGATAGTTTTTGGCTACAGCCAATAATAGTGGGAATGTGGTGACTTTTTATCATTGATTTTTGTGACTTTCAAGGTGACAGTTTTATAATTGTCCGTTGTCACTGTGAAGGGAATGATTTTGTAAATGAAATGTGTCAGTTTTCTGAGAATCGTGCTTCCGATTGCTGTTCAGTGTATGAAAGCACTGTTTTTTTTATTTTTATTTATTTATCTCATATTTGTTCAATCGTGTCAATGTTCGATACTCTGGCGTTGGGGATACTGGTTGATAGGGAATTACTAAAGCTGTATATAATAATAGTATACATATATCACTCATATCGATTGCCGATACTCCATGTAATGGGAAAATAGAGTAATCAAGGAGTATGACTGAAAAGTAGAATATTGGAATGTAAAATTTGTAAAAAGAAGTTTTATATGTAATTGAGGACGTTGCAGCAAGAGGGGTGTAGCTCCATTTTTTGACAGTTTTTGAGTTACGACATGTAATGAACGTAAAAAAAATCCACATCGTTTGGTGCACGTTTGATGGAAATCCGATAAAAATGAGCGATTTATTGCAAATTTTGAATCTGCACCCATTAATGTTTTGCATGATACGAATGCTCCAGATTTGAAAAATTCATCAAAAAAAGAAATAAAAACTTATCAATACACTTGCGTTAAAGCAATAATTTCATAAACAGCAAAATTAACAGGCAAATCGAAATAATGGTGCAGTCCATCTCATTTTAGAATAAACCTAAAGAATCTCGAGTTTTACCATTTCTACCAATATGCAATATATTTAAACATATTTCATCTTATAAATTAGTATTCAAAAGTGTGTTTCGATTACGCTAAGCAATAAATAGTAACATACGCATATAATTATTAAAACGTGTTCTTCTGTGGGAGGCATATTTATGTCACAAATTTTCTCACCATTAAACATCGTTTTTTAAAAGACGTAAACCGCTAAATATGCAATGACCCAAACAATCATGCACCTACAGTGGGTCAAAAAAGTATTGGCACACCCTCATTTTTTTTTAACTATCTTTACACACTGAAGTGATACCCAAGTGTACCCTTCAGTGTCTTTTATTATACAGAAGTAATCTATTCTTTCAGACCTCTCAATAACGTAGCTTAAGAAAGTTATAAAAGAACATCGAAAATTTGATACCCAAAGAAGTATTGACAGATCACTTATTTCGCTTAAGCTTCACAATTAACGTACCAGCATTCATGTATTTAGACGTTATAAAAAATTAAAAAAGAAAATTAAAACCGACTTCAAAATAATAAAAATGCACTAAAAGTAAAAAATAATTTTTCCCTTATTTAATCTACGACTCTCATATTTGTTAAGTCGACGCCAGCTTTACACAGTGCAAATGATGGGGCGCCGACTTAAAAAATGTGAGAGTGGTAGATTAAATAGGGGAAAAAATTATTTTTGACTTTTTAGTGCATTTTTATTACTTTGAAGTCGGTTTTAATATTTTTTAAAATTTTTTCATTTTTGACTTTTCAGTTTTATATATGTATAGACACAACATGCTGAGGAGATATGCGCGTACGTACATAAAATAATAATAATTAGGTGACAATATTCTTTATTATTAACCAGAACTGGCAAAATATTGGGCCAATGTTGATGCAGTGCTGGATGGGACCACCGAATAAAAAAAAGATCATCAAAATCGGTCCGTTTGCTGAGGAGTTATGCGGGGACAAACATAAAAAAAAAAATACATACGGGTCTAGTCTATAACCTTCCACTTTTTGAAGTCGGTTAAAAAGAACGTTTCTCTATTCTCGTATTCGAAACAGAATGCGCCTGCACACGCCACAAACGGATTTCAGCCTACAGCACAGTTTGTTTGACCAGCTAGCCTCTGAAAGACATTCACAAATTTAATCGCAGCCACGTGCAAACGAGCCTGAAGCCTACGTGTCATTTTATCCTCCGTTTTCGACGAATTTCGTACGCGGCCGCGTTCTGTTTTTCGCGGATCACTCGGAACGCTTGCCATCCGTCGAACCGACTTCCAAAAGAGAATGAAAACGACGCATCGAGTGCATTCAGCTGATGCTCCCTTCACTTGGTGGATTTTCGTTTCAGGATTCGAAAAACAACCGCGGCAACTTTCTGCACGGAACATTCCGTTTGTCGAACATCCCAGCACCATACGATGCAATTTTTGCTCTCTGATTTATAGGTCCTCGGAAAATTGTGCAGTCCGTTTTATACTGTTGCATGTAATTCTGCTAGAAGAATTCTTCTAGGAATATTTCGATATCTGTCATTTTCTGGTAAAACCATTTAATATAGCGCGATTAAAATGGGAGTCATGTCGACTCTGTTCCTTCTCCAAGCCGTGGAAAATGATGTCACTATAATTCGATGATCCAATGGAATCAGAGTCGGTGGAATCCATTATGCAAATTACAGTATTGTCTCGTTAGCGGCTCGCTGGTCGGGACCGGCGTTGAGCCCATATCGTGAACGGAGCTGTGATGCCAGATCGGGGATGGGTTCCC
The DNA here is from genome assembly GCF_050908995.1 of Andrena cerasifolii. Lineage (NCBI taxonomy): Eukaryota > Metazoa > Arthropoda > Insecta > Hymenoptera > Andrenidae > Andrena > Andrena cerasifolii. Next base: position 19,730,616 of record NC_135119.1, on the reverse strand, counting down.
GCGAGAATTTCCCCCACCTCGCGCATACTACGCCGGAGCAGCGTGTCCGTGAGCTCGGCGCTTCGGAGTCCAACTCACGGACAGGCAGCTCCGGCGCAGTGTGCGCGAGGTGGGGGAAACTCTCGAGGGAACCCGTCCCCGATCTGGCATCACAGGAACGGAGCCCTAAATCCGAGTGTTCGTCTCTCGCTTCTTTCTGGCCGAAGGGGGGAGCGAGATGGAACACTGCGTGCGCGGCGAGCTTGCGCGATGGTCGCAAGCGCTTACCGTGAGCCGGGCCTGCGTCAAGATTTTGCGAAGCGGTTTTCGTGCTCACGATAAGCGCTTGCGACCGTCGCGCACGCCCGTCGCGCACGCAAAGGACGGAGTGTCAGGCATCCGAAAAAACATCAACACGTCGTCTGTCTCGTACCGTCCTCGCTCGCTCTCGTTCCATCTCGCTCTCGCCATCGCCCGACAAGAGTGAGACAGAAGTGGTGGGGATAGCGAAAAGTCCTTATCGTGTACACCAAACCGAGCCCGTAACGAGACAATACTGTATGCGCCGCATAGCGGCGCCAGTCGAAGGGGCGCTAAAAAACTATTTCGCACGCTTAATAATAAAGGAATATAAGTGGGAATATAAAATCTTACGAATTCGTATTCGTAGGAAAGGAGGGGGTAATAAATCGCCAAAGTTACCCTTACGTAATTTAAGAACGGCCCCTTATAAGGATTCCGAAAATGTATAAATTCAAAGAGTCGATCATTAGTGATCCCTACGCCAGTAACCCTATTAAGTAACCATTCCGAAGCACCCTAAACAAACACCCACAAATATCCCCAAACATCTTTCACTACCGTTAAACACCTACAAATATCCTGAAGCTGTATCGTGAATATTTATCGCCAGCATTATCGCCGACAGCGCCTCTGGCCAGCAATTTTCGGTGCACCTCGGGCCATCGAACGCCGCGCGGAGAGTCTCGTTTCCTCATGCCGAGGGTTGCATTTCGGCGGCTGCTTTTAGCGGTGAGCCTACGTACCACCGTGCACGGGCGCGTCTACGCTGCACCCGCGTGTGTACATTCGCGTGCGCACGTGCACCCGATGCCTTTGGCGGGATACTGGATTTACATTCGCCAGGAAACCATCGACCGACAGCGGTAATAAACTTCTGAATTTGTAGTGCAGTCGGTGTATCGATCAGCCGAAGGGGGCATTCCGCCTTCCCTTGAGCGGAAGAGGATGTTCCTACAGGATATTGTTAGTAAGAGAGCTCACTGGTATCGGGTTATTAGATGCGGGGGATGGGCTAGGGTTTGCCCATGCTCGCGAAGCAATTGCCGACTGCTGGGGCAACCGTGTTCCGCGCGTCTATGTAACCGTTTACCCCGTCAATGCTGCTCCGCCAACGATTCGACGGGGTTCTTTGCCGGAGCTTCTGTTTCGCAATTAATTCCGCCTAGACTGATTTGTTTGAATTAATTAGCGCGTCCAGCCGAGCATCGAGTATACTTTCTCCGCTGGCTAAACGAATGTGCGTAAGCATTTCGCGCCAGCGCCTCTTGCAACCTCTTTGCTGCTGGTGTTTCTCTGGCTGCGAACAGTTTGATGGATCGATCTGGTACACACGACACGCGACACTGTGCTCGGGTTTCGTGAAAACGAATTATTCAGGGATATTGGAGCTTTGCAGTTCAGTTCTTCGTGGATGCTACTGGTGGCAATTGTTTAGAATTTTTAGAGGAAGGATTCATGTTTTGAAAGACGATGTGGAAGGTATTCTGTCCATGTGTTGTTAAGGAACTGAAGGATCAGGGTTTTCAAACAGGGATTAACATGTAACTTATTCTCTGGCGATTTTGAGATCTAAATAGTACTTGAAGATCTAGAGACTGACTCGTTAGAGGCTCAAGGCGGACTTATCTAATTGTCGAGGTGGAATTGTACAAAGCTCGAGGATCACTTGTCTAAAGCTCGAAGTTGACTTATCCAAAGTCTCGGGTTGACTTATCTAAAGCCGGAGATTGACTTATTTAATGCTCGAAGTGGGATTATCCGAGGCTCGAGGTTGACTTGTTTAGGGATCGAGATTGACTTGCCTAAAGCTCGAAGTTGACTTATTCAAGGATCCAGGTTGATTTATTGAAATAAGAGTAAGATGGTGTTTGTATGGTAAAAAGTCAACATTCCAAAAATTCCACTTAAAGTTTTGAGATCGACGTTTTCGTTAGCACATGATGTTTAAAGGAACTTGCGTCGTTAGAACTGAATGTTTGAAAAAAAATACCAATATTGTGGACCATGTATTAGTGAATATTTTGAAGGTACAAAGGTGGAGGAAAATGACATTAATCTACGTACCTTTTCAGCGGTAAAAATCAGCGGAAGAAGCGACGCGACACTAAAGAAGTGGCTGTGAAATTGTATGGACTCGAGTAGTTTCATTTTCTTCCCGGTGTACGCGGATTGAAAAGGCAGCCTGAAAGGTTCCAGGGATTCGTTCGGGGCGTGATTCGATGGAAGCGTTCGAATCGTTTGCAAAAGTGATTTTCAAGTCCGCCGGTTGTTTATCGGTGGAAACGCAACAGCGAGTTCGGAAATGGTGAGGGGTTAAACGAACAATACGTGCCGTAGTTAACCTCTTGATTTGCTTGCCTATGACCCATCAGGGTAAACAGGTCGGTCGCCATTATTGTGGACCAGACTGAATTAATTAATCCTTTCATTAAATGTTGTGCGGAAACCCGACACGGCTTTCGAATCTATAACGCGACACACTGGTCATCCTGTTTAACCCTTGTCTTCGTGAGGCATGCGAAATTAACGTTGAATTTGACTCCTACTGCCGCAGTGCTAATCGCACTGCATATACAGGGTGTCAAATTGTGATAAGTGTAACACCTTTATAACTGAGAAGGGCACGACTTTTTGTTTCAAGTGATTGGCATTGGGGAGGACATCGTGCGATGAAATTAATTTCGTTATAATCGAAAGCATATAAGGTGTAGGAAACTCGTAGGGTATTTTTTTAAAATAGTCCATACGCTTCCGTTTGGAGCTCATCTTCTGAAGAGTAGACTGATCATGTGCAGGGAAAGTTATAGCAAAGTTATGATGTAAAACTAGGGAGTGAGAAATAGGAACTATGGAATTATCGTTTCGGAAAAGAAGAAACGAATTTTTGAAGTAAGATGTTCGTAATATTGAAATGAATTTTTTATTGACGGTGTATTTTTATTTCGCTTTAACTCCTCAACGACAGAACTCTGAAACGAAAAACTGACCGTGAGGCCCGGGCCCTCGGAACGAAAACCTCCACTGTTTTCCCGGGTGATATAGGGAATGCAGCTTTAACCCCTCAACGACCACCTCAGTATCTGGAACGGACCCTAAGTTTTCCACTGGTTGCCCACCTCCGTATCTCGTACGGAGCTTAAAGGTCTGCGCACGCATATCAGTTCCGTGTCAGTACCGTTCCGTCGTGTCAGTGGTAAGAAGAAGAGACCCTCTACGCCCCTCTTCTGGCGGATATGTGTGCGCAGAGCTTAAAGCCGTATTTCCTATACCGACCGGGAAAACAGTGGAGGTTTTCGTTACGAGGGCCCGGGCCTCACAAAACATTTCCTATTTCTGCCACAATGGCGACACCGCATAATTGGTTATAAATTTTACTCTTCTCATTTATTATTATAATTAAAATCAGTAAATATTTTAATTTTGTAAAGTTGAATTTGTCCTACTATCGACTCCATGCAGTGTTACAACCGTCCCTGACCCCGGCTCGGTTGTAACACTTTCTCCGCTTCCCATTTTTAATTAATAACCGGAATATTACTTGACATACAGCGAAACTGTTGTGGCTCAAATAATGTCAGATAAGTAAGTAACATTTTCGTTAAAAAAAGCTGTTGTTGTAACTGTAATAGTTCTTGCGTAATCGTATTCCAAAATTAAAGTGTTACTACCGCCCCCGGCCTACCCTACATCGTTTCGTTAATTTGACTGAAGCATTCTAAGGTCATTGAGAGCTAAGCTATCACAGTTCAAAGTATCCTTGCATTTGATTGGCTACACACCAAACACGAACTGCGTAGAAAGTTTCTTGCACCTGTTAGTTACATGTAGCTAATATTTAACAGAATTATACATACCCAAAATCCTGCCTCAAAGCTAAAGTCAAAGCCCAAGTACCAACCCCCTAAAATTCATTAGCTACTCATATACTATACCAACACCTCAATCATATTACATCTTACGCTAAACCCAAGTGCCTGCAAAGCTACATTCCCACCCTCCACCATAATACGAGCAAAGAAACGTTCTTAACAATAAAATTTACTACCCCACGACCCACGAGACCGACATAAAGCCTCGAACGACGAGCCGTGATTAAGACCACTTTCAATAAAACCCAAGCTTGCAAAGCTGTCTTGCTACTTACCTCCAAAACACCAAGGAGGCAACCGATACCAATGAATTTATTCGTGGCAGGATTGAATCAACGCGGTGAAAATTACGTAAAGAGGGGATGGGTGAATTCGGCGGAGATCCCGCGATTTTCGATGGTAGAAGTGGAAATGCCGCGGTGAATTTAGCTTTCCCAATATTGTTCCCCGTATTAGCCACTCTGGCAAACAGTCCGTGGCCGTTATCACGGGCCGCACCGAATTAATTAATCCTTTCATTAAAGCCGCTGCGGAAGACCACACGGATGCGGACTGTCTGATAGTGGTGGCCATGTCGCACGGGGAGTCGGGTTTTCTACACTCGTTCGATTTCAAGTATCCGGTCGAGATGCTGTGGGCCCACTTCACTGGCGACAAGTGCTCCAGCTTGATTGGCAAACCAAAGTTGTTCTTTATTCAGGTGAGTTACTACCAGTGTTCATATGACGGCAGGGTCAACGTCAATCCAGTACAGCAATGGCAAATAATAAACATGAAATGTGTATCAAGATTTTGTTTGATTCTGCACCCTTGTTATTCATTTGTCATTGTTTGTAGTCGATCGACTTGCACTTGGATGTTTCAGTTTTATTCAGCTCGTTCAGCATTTTTTAGGAAGCTTAACGATTTTCTGTAATAATAATTCTTTTTCATAAAAATATACAATTCGACAAAATTTATTCCTACGTAGGAACTCATTACAAATTAGAAATCCCAATCACGGGGTATTTTATTTTCTTCAGTAGGGGAGACAGGGGCAAAGTGAACCTCGGGGTAAAATGAGCTTTCTTAATTTATTCTTTAACAATAGAATATATTTACAAATTTTGGTGACGTAATAAATGTGTGTAATACCACAATGATAATTATACACATTCAGATATCGCAAAATGGAAATTCATTTAAAAAATTAATAAATAAGTTTTAGAGACTTCCAATTGGTTTTCTTTTCAATTTAGCTTTTTGGTTAAATGAGTCTTAAATGAGTTCAAATTATATTATAAATCTATTTCCAAACATTTTTATTGAAAGGGAAAAATTTTATTCGACTTCAAACTTTTTCCGCCCCACTTTGCCCCGGTCTCCCCTAACTATCTGCACGAAGATCGACAGTATACGCTATGTTGGTAATATACACACTGCGTCGTAGCTTTTTAATAACAGATGAAATAATATCTTCCACTATTATTCGTAGCTCACGGCGCATACATCTAAATACTGAAGTAAAAAAATTGTGAATCCTAAAATCCATGTAGTAAAATAATCTCTAAATGAGCAAGGTCCTGCTACAGTTCTAAAGTACGAAACTTTAGAAGAGTGGTTTAACGTTTAAAATCGACGCGCGTTACGAAGAGTAGCAGGTTTCATTTTTTTCTTACGGACAACTGCGTGTACAAAAACTGAAACGTGCTACTTTTCGTAACGCGCGTCGAAATAGTCTCGGGAATAAAAATATTGTTTTTATTATTATTAATCGTCTTTATTACTATAATATCCTGCAAGTGCTGACGAAACAGCAGAATGATTTATAATAATTCATTAGTGATTACGTAAATCTTGATTGCCTTCGCGATAGAACCCAACCGGTTCGTCTTCCATTTATCTCTTTCAGGATGACCTCCCAAGGACTTGCAGCGCAATGCCGTAGGAATGTATGCGTTTTATTCTCGACCATCCGTGAAACTCGTATCTCCCGCAGGATAATGGAACGTTTCATGAAAAATATCGCGTAACGCGCTGAAGCAATTAAGATCCCCTCACGTAGCGGATCTTTCATTAGAAGAGCACCGTGCAGTAATCGCTAATGGTAGATCTACAGATTCAATAGAAAATTCCGTCTTTATGCGTATTGTATAACTGGCTTCGCTATTCTCGCTTTGTCTCGCCTCACGCGTTCAAATTATTTCACGTCCTGCGCTCCGTTCATCAAAGCGCCACGTTCTTTCTCTTGCTCTGTTTCGTTTCCTTTCTTTCGGCCGTACGGACTATACGGAAAATAATTAGTGGCTGTTATAAAGAAACCCATTCACTTAGATTCATCAAAATTCATAAATAAACATGCACATAAATAAACATCTCCGTTTTTTGTATAAACTTGTAAATACGTGGACGAATGAATACCGGTCGGAATTAAATTCGCAGGATGAATGCAACGCGTGGTATTTACGTACATTATACCCCCGTGGCGTTTCGTGTATTTTTGAGTCCTGATTTTTGCACGAAGTGAACTGGCAAAGGGAATGGGCGGAAATATTGAATAGGAAGAATTGATATAATCTCTAAAAGGAAAATGCGAAATGTTTCTGGTTCAAAAGAATTTGCTGGGTAGTTCGTCGCATAATGGACCAGTAAATACATTTCAATTTCATCATTTGATACGCGTGTCTCCAGTAATAGGGATATGTACATAATTTGATAATGTCGGAAATTCATATTAATACGTTGATTGGTTCTATAATGGGTCGGTATAAAGTCACGATTTGATTCGATCAGCTGGGAAATAACCTAGGCAACTTGGGGCCTAAATTAGAATTTCAGGAATATTATTCTGTCGTCTACTCATATCCCTTCGTTAATTTCTAGAAGAAATAAACATTTTTGATACTATTACTGTCCGTAAAATCGGATCTTCTTTCTGTAAATACTGTATAATATTATCACAACGGTGAACAGGTAGAAATTTTAAGACACTCGAAATATATACTCCTACAGAATTCTGCAAGTGCAGGTAAATCCCGATGCTGTCGAAAACTGCTCATTAATTCTTTCCCAGCTAGAGTTCCTTTGTGCATAAAATGAATATCGACCACGTAGGGTTGAGAATCGAGGGGGCACCCTCGGCTTCGCGGGTGGGAAGAGCCACTAACGCACTGGTTTTCCGGTTCTTCTTGTGAAAACTGAAGTGGCGGGGCGCGCCAACGGAAGTGGAAAAGACGACATAGTTAATTATCCGTACGACGTTTCAAAGGGACATGAAAGAGTTTTACAGTTGACGAGGTTACTTCTCAACTCGTTTAACAAGCCCTCGAGTACGTGTTACGGTGCGGACGTACCACGCGTGACGTTAAGCCACGAGAAAGTTTCGCGTGGACGTGATAAGGTACATGATAAGTACGCTGGGAGAGAAAAGATCCCAGAGGATGGGAAAATAAAGTAAGCGAATATGCGGAGCCAACTAGGCCAGATTAATTCGGTTTCGTTTAAGAAATTAATTATATCGTTACAGCGAGTACAGGCTGCTCAATTTTAAACGGACCGCACAGATAGCTTTGTTATCATTGGGGATAGGTTGCAAGAGTCTTAAATGTAGATTAAAGGTTCTCGGGGAGGATATTACGTGGTGGATGCAACCCTTTCATGTCCGAGACGGAAATTCAGAAGTTTGAGAGTCTTCTACTTGAGACGCCATTGCAGCCTCAGGGTGGTTGCCAATTAGTGCGACACTGAACGAAGAAATAGTCCTTGACGTTCGTACTTGAGAAGATGCTTTGCTGCATTGGCAGAAAGATTTGTCCAATTTATGAGACTGGTTTACTTGTCTCAGGCTATGTTGTAGGTATTAATTAACAATGAAGTATAATTAATTCTGACTAATGCCTACCTTAGTATTCTGAAGACATACTTTAGTACAACCTACGCTTTATTTCGTCTCCTTAATATATGTATCTATTTTAAATTGCCATTTAAGGGGTTACCTACCGTCAGGGGTTAGAAAAAGAATCGATTCTTTGGGAATTTATTTCAGAAAGTAGATGCATGTTTTTATGTAATGGTTTTTGTATTCAGATGAGGGACACTTTAACAGGTTATTATATTATGTTTTGGTATAAAAATATTTAGTTATTGCAGAATTACAACTGATTTCCCGGAAGCTGTTTTTAGAAACACGCTTTGCGGTGACCAACATTATTCGGAACTGGGTTATCTGAAATAAAAAAACGAGGAAGATTTAGTTACTACAATAGTTTATCTAGTCTCCAATCGTTCCGTTTTATAAAATATTAATCCTGGACAAAATGGCAGAAGTTTAAAGTGGAATGATCGACTTTCGTAGAAAGAAACACTTATTTTTCCTCCATAAAATAAAAACTATGCATTGTAAAAACAAATGCTTCGATTAAAGACTAGATTTGAATGTCTAGAAGAAACCTACGAAGTTTCAGAAAGATTGGTGACGCGGTTTTGAAGAAATCGTGGTCACCGGTCTGAAAACAGCTTGCGGGAAATCAGTTTTAATTTTGCAATAACTAAATATTTTTATACCAAAACATAATATAATAACCTGTTAAAGTGTCCCTCATCTGAGTACAAAAACCAGTGCATAAAAATATGCATGTACTTTCTCAACTAAATTCCCAAAGAATCGATTCTTTTTCTACCCCCTGACGGTAGGTAACCCCTTAAAAACATAATTTCTTTTAAGGGTGAAACGCCTTGTACGTCCCAAATTTTCGTACATCCTGATCCTTATGCATGTCGAAACCCGATACGTGTATCTAATGTAACACTTGAATGCACCACGTCGCACGAAAATCAGGATGACTCCGTAATTGAAAAAGATATCGAAACTGGCCAGTGTTGTTCCTTGCACGCCATTGAACACACCTCGGTAGAAGCATTTTCTTCGTGAGAACCAAAATGGCGTTGTTGCTTGAACTGCAGCTTCGTAATGACTCCATCTGTATTTCAATCCCGAGTTGCTCGCCCGAAAACCGCATAAATCTGGCACCGGCGGCCAGACCGCGTTTTATCGAACATCAAACCGCGGGAATGTAAAATTCAGCGGCTTTGTTCGCGCCTCCTGTGGCGTGAAACGCTGGAGTCGTTTTTTATCATCTACGCCGAATTCGTGTGTCGCTCTTCCTCGTCTGGCCGTTCCATAAATTTCTGTGTCTTAACGCGCCGTTGCGAATTTTCCAGACAGTATTCGCACGATAATGTTGCGTCATCGACGTGATACATGGGAGAAGCGAGGCGCGACATTTTCCTTCCCGGGATGTAGCGACGGTTCGGGGATTGGAAAATAAAAAGGCGGAGGATCAACGGGGTGGTCGAAGAAAAAATTGCACGGGAATATAAATAATCTGTTACGTAAGATCTGTACGGAAAGCAGGGGTACAAATTCGCGAAATTTATTTAACGAATGATATTTCCGAGTAAGATCATAAATTTGACAATGTCCACCTTAAATGACAGGATTTACCATTGAGCGAGAAAGATTAACGAACCAGGAATGCTGGCATTCAAAAATACGAAAATAGTAACTGAAAAATTAAGCTGGGGGTGCAGTGAACTCCATGTGACCAATTTGTGATTATAAAAAGGCGTGACCACGAAGGGTTAATAATTCATCCCTTATCGCATTACCAAGTGCCTCATTCACGACAAATAAAATAACACCCAAAATTACAACCTATTCCACTCCCAAAATACGTGTCTGCTTGCTCCCAAGCTCCCATCATCAAGTCCTCGTCACCCTCCTCTCTTCGTCCATTTTATTATCCTCAATCGCCAGGTCACACTGCCTCGACATCCCCGGGAACACTTCTCCCAGATCTTTGTCGCCCAAAGTATCCGATACACATGCCTAAAAAAATCACTCCCTCCTCGCCCCCTCCCGCCGGCTATCACGAACCCCCTCGACAGTTGCCAAGTGGAGGTAAGTGAAGCGCGAACGTCGAGCAGTAAAATCTGAAAGAAGAGACGACAGTTGTCATCGAAAGAGCTTCGTTGTTCAGTAAAACAATGCCTCTCCTGGAGAATCCTCCCCCTCCGCGCTGAAACCGGCGCACAAAGGGAGCTGGGCACCCTCGCTGCAGCACGACCACCCACTCACCTACGCGTTCTCTGTTTCCGTTCGCAGGCCTGTCGCGGGACGCGGCTGGACGCAGGGTCGCAAGTTGTGCACGAGAGGGACGGCGTGGATTCCTACAGCATCCCTACCTACGCGGATATTCTGGTCGCCTACTCCACTTACGACGGTACGTAGAGGCGCGTGCTCGCGCGTGCACACCCTGTTTACCCTGCAATACGGGCACGTTGCGTGGATGCTTCCGGTGCCGCATGCTCGAACGAACTTCTTATTTCGCGAGTGTACGGGGGTGGGGGGCGGGGCGCACAACAATGCTCGAGCCTGGTACGTGCTCGACAGGGGAACCCGTGGGGCGTTTTTTTCAGACGGCAGAAATTCTTCCTCGGACCCCCGCGTTACGGGCAGACGACCGTCGCGCACGGGAGGAAATGCTATACGTTTGAGAAGTATAGCTGGGAACGCGACTGGGTAGTAGGAGTCACGAAGAGGGACGAGAAATGTCTTAAGGCGGGAATCCTATTCTTTGTGCTAAAAACATAGTAAAATGGGGGATTTTTTTTTTAAGAAGCTAGCGATTTGATTTATCTGAAATTTCGACCATATTTTTATGCATCTTTGAGGAAGCAGAATTTATTTTTTTTATTAATTTTTAATAACAAATATAGGAGTTATACATGATCGACCAACACGTCGCGCAAAATTCGTCGTCCCCTGGTATGCATGATATTTATCTTCCTGGTAATCTAAACTAGAAAAATGAAACGGCGCTTCACTGTATACATATGTAGCCATAATTTGACGAGCCAGAAAAAAATAGAAAATTTTTTTGAGGAGTGTGGAGAGTTTTCCAAGTGAAAGGTCTGAAACTTTCACTTTTGCTATACAAGTTAGCGCCAAATTTCTTATGTAATCAAAGAAGTATATAACTTATCGGTATCCTGGTTCATCAAATTATAAAGTAATGTTTGCTGGACATACAGGCCGAATTTGAAGGTAATCGGTTCAGTGGTTACAGAAATATCGTGCACACCAGCGGACAACGGCGGCGTGATGATTCGCTCATGCATAACTCCTATATTAATTAATAAAAATTAATAATAAAAAAAATACAACTTCTTCAAAGATGCATAAAAACATGGTCCAAATTTCAAATTAATCGAACCGCTAGTTTCTTGAGAAAAAAAATCTAAAATTTCGCTACGTTTTTAGCCCGAAGAAGAGGATTCCCCCCTTAAGGAGTCTTCCTAGTGTGACCAAGAAAATTTGTAAGTAAAAATATCCATTTGTAGCGGAATAGGAGGATCGTGAAGAGAACAATATCACTACTTGGCAGAAGTGACATGTTGAAAAAGTAGGGAAAGCTGAAGGGTGCGTGAATTGTCCAAGATACCAATCACTAAATAGTCACGAAAGTGGTTGGTGTGGAAAGGCCCTAATTTTTATCGAGATAGGATGCAAGCGGCAATCTTGGGTGCTTTACTGCGTTTGCATAGAGAAATATTCATTGTGCTGGCCTTTGAATGAGTATGAGAGTGATCTATTCACTCGTCAGTTAAAAGTACCTCTGTACTGGATAAAACGAGGTGACTTGCCGGGAAAGTTAAATAATTACACTCGTAAGGGATGAACATACTGTTACGTCGTATGTAGCACATCCTGCGGGCAAAGCTGTGCAGTTTGTCTTCAATTATCGTTAATTACACGGTTTTAAATACACAAGGGGATTTTGTAGACGAGAAACGACCCAATTAGTACGATAAAAGTTAAATGTTAATTTCATTTCATTTATGATGGAGGCATAGAGAACTTTTATATTAACTGCTGGTACCAAGTCTACATCAAACAACATTACCAAAAATCTAATTCGAATGATGAGGAGCGACGAAACCATTATTTGGCAAATACCTACGTTTAGTTTGGGAGTAGACTCGTAGATTTTACCATAAGGTCCTAATAAGCTAGATGGTTTCTAAATTCAGTCGGAAACTAAAATCAATTTGAGGAGAGGATATACCAGTAATAGCAATTAAACCCACTTAGCATATCATATGTCAGCCACTGCAAATAGAATCCACTTGGAAAATATGACCAAAGGTGTTCATTACCTGGATAGCTCAATCGATGACATTCGCAATTCAGTTCTTGTCCCAAGCATTCATTAATATTATTATTATTATTATTTTTTTATTTTTTTTATTATTATTATTATTAAAAGGCAAGATGCAGCCAGTATGCTGTTAATATACTTGACCTTCTTCGTCTAATTCTCTATCTTTCTCCATAATAAGCAGACTTGCACGCCTCACGCACATCGACATGTATAATGTCATCACTTTGGCCAACTATTATAATGTAATGTTTCATCTAAAAATGACTTAGGAGCAAAAAGATTCCAAGACATTATCTACAATTGATTGAATACTTTCCTTGCATTCATAGCATAATGTATCTCCTCCACCTAGGATTTATTTACACTTTATAATACCGTTTCTTATTTCCCCTTACTCCAATGGATAGGAAAAGCGCTAACCCTTCGAGTACGAAGGTTGATACGCTGGACGTATGTCATGTGCGGAAATCATCAAGTCTTGTATGTTCACAGTACTCGGTGAACGCCCATCGGCGTTCCCCGTACAGGCGGGTGCATCGCACTCGAAGGGTGAAAAGAAGGACTTTTAAAATTTAGAATTGTTTTTAATAGCATAATTTACGAATCCTAGTTGCTTTAAATCCCACTAGATGATTTTTTAAGAATACTATATACTATATACACCCAGGCTATCGTCTCAAAGAATTCCATCAAGTTGAATGATTGGATGCCCTCTACTTTTAAAAGAATCTGGGTGGCGCGTCGCTGATGCACCGTAACAGTGCAGAGCCTTCGCAGCATTACCAGGCTCCTGTATAAATAATTTCGTTTACACTTGGCCGCCCTGAACCGCTTATTTTCCGAGGCACATTTCGAAGCTGTGTAACGAAGGAAAGAGGTTTAAGGGAACTCGCGTCGACGGGGGAGCGAGGGAAACTTCGCCAGACAGATCCAAGCCGATTTCCTCGAGTTGACCTGCCATGGTCAATATTTTTCCCATCAGCAGCAAGCCCTTGCAGAGTAATTAAGCAGTGTTCGTAAAATATTATTAACGCGACGTGACGGCCCGTGGCATCTTAATTTACGCCCCTGCGATCGCATAGTTGCGCTGCAGCTGGAGCGTGATCTAGAACCACGTATACAGTGTATGCCACATATCGCTTTAAATGTTTCTGAGAACAGAGATGGAATAGGCTGATTTTGCTAGAAACAGAAACTCCAATTATACTTAGGTACACTCGAACCGAAAATTAACAACAAATTGAGTCGATACAGATTCAACATTACCCTACATTACGAGCGAATTTTATTGTACAATTACTCCGATCTACTCTCGTCAAATGACGTGACGAGGCCGCCAAATGACTCTACCCAATTCGACAAGTAAATCTCCATATACACCCCTAGCACGCTACTATTATTACACGCACTCCAGTGACCCATTCAAACATGGCCTGTCATTTACGTCCAACGTGTCAAACGTGCAGCAATCCACGAGTCACATTAACTCTTCCACTGTGCAATAAAACGACGAAGGATGACCAAGCAACGCGCCCTACTTAAATACATAAAAGATGCCCGAATTTCTCTCGCACTGCACTGCGAAAGGGTCAGTAAGTAGAGTCTGAACCCACGGTCCTAAAACCCTGTACAAAAGCCCTAGAAGGTATCGCAGCTCCGCAAGAAAACAATTTCACGGCCACTCCTAATGTGTCCCGCGAAATTCGATCGTAATCCTTCACCCTTCCCACCCCGTATACCGCCGACAGAGCTGTATGCACAGATGCAACGCGTAAATACTTGCCCTTGCGCGCGGCCCTGTAAGCTGCTTACCTTAACTGACAAGTCCCGGAGTAATGCGGCCAGACAGACGACAGCGGAAAATTGTAAGCAGAAATAAACCGCATTCCCCTAGGCTGAAATGGATCGTCGAATTCGAATCGAACGAATTGACAATTCCCGCCCGACAGAATGCTCGCGAAAAGCTTGTAATTTATTAGCGGAAGGGGATGAACCGTCGAGATTTCATTCATAACACAATTTAATTCAACCGGGAGGTTTGTTGCGTGGCTAAATTCATTGTTCCACGTTCAGCCATGTCAGGCTAATTATCCCCGGAGGCGGGGTTCGGGGGTGTAATCGAAGGGCTGTTAAAATTGCTCGAATAGATAGTTGGTAGCGTGACGTCGGGGTGGTTTCGACGATTGTCTAGTTTCGACAGTTTCTTCGAGAGACAGACGGGGATAGCAACGATCCATAACAGAAGCATAGTCGGCTGACGGGCCGCGATTGTTCCGCGGACGAGTGGAACGACAGATTTATTGTCCGCCGTCGCAGATATCATTGGCCCGTGTCACTGGCCGAGCATCGATCTCATCGGCCGTGTCATCGGAATGACAGAGTAAAATATCGAGTTGCGCGTCATTTCGGATCGTTAGCTGGTTGATTTGCGTCAAGGGGGAGACAAACGGCACCGATTGCCTGGGAAAATGGACATCGATGAGTGTAACACGTTGATTTAGTTGGGCCGCTCGTGAACGATCGCTGGAAGTATAAACGAGCCGCGGATGATAATTAATCGATTGACTGGGAAATAACATCGTTTATTCCCGGGCGTAATAAATGTACCGTGGGATTGTTAATATAACTGTTTAAATAATGGTAGGTGCGCGAGACACGTTCTCCATTTGTGTGACTTGGTATCGTGCTTTCTTGCGACTTTAACACAGTCTTTCTCAACGTGGGCGCTGAGGAGATCTGCGGCGATAAGAATGCGCTTGAAAGCTTTGGTCGCCTAAACATTTTTTTAACAAACACCTACACATTCACGTGATTACAGAAATATTACACTCATGCATCTTTACAAGAATCATACCAAATCGTGCCAATGAACGTTCGTACATGTTGCTCCAAGTTGTGTGTATGTATGTAAGGTTCGTTTTTTATTCCGAGGAAACGTACAAGATGCAAGTTTATTTGATTCTGTGTAAGTCCACCTTTGTTGATTTATTAATTAAAATTTCAGTTCCTAGTTACTTTATTTTGTTTATTTTCAATCTAACTCTTAAGATTCAAAAATCACACGCACAGATACACTTGGAAATTGTGATAATAGAGATAGTTTACCTGAAGGGAGTGATGACAAAAAAAACTTTAAACTGTGCGTTAACAGGTGTACGCAGTAGTTTCTTCCTTGAAACCTTTTCTGTTTTACTCACAAGGGAAGATCCCGAACCCGAAAATTCAAAAAATTCTGAAACTTTGTGAATATATAGGGAATTTCCTCCTGATTACAACGCAGATTTTGTTCGCTGCCCAAATTCACTCGAAGGGGGTGAAATTAACCCCTGAGAATTCGGTTATTTTCCGATTTTTTGTAAGAGATAGAAAACGAGTTTCAAAACAAAAGTTACTTCTTTTAATTAGATCTGGTGAAAAAATTATTTTACAGTTCACGAACACAAAATCGGAAAATAGCCGGAATTTAAGGGGTCAATTACACTCCTTTAGACTGAATTTGGGCAGCAAACAAACATTGCGTTGTAATCAGGAGGAAATTCCCCACATATTCACAAAGTTTCAGACTTTTTCGAATTTCCAGGTTCGGGATGTTCCCTTGTCAGTCGCTGTAGTTTACAGGCTTCCGATTAGTTCATTATTTTCAATATTTTGTGAAACATTTTCTAGATCCTGTTATTAAGTTTTGATATTATGAAAATATGTACTATCCTTGTTTTTATGAGGATTTTGATGGGGTACGGCGGAAAGCATTGAGCAGCCTATGCAGACCGCCAATAACAAGGGATGCCTTACCCTTCAATTGTGATCGACTATCTTAGTCGATTTAGCTGTCATGTAACTTATTATATTCCGTCTCCATACTTATGGAAAAATTGTTTAGCTGCATTGAATATACTACTCGCAAAGTCTCATGAAAATTCACGCGATGAGAATTGGTTCCTCACAACTTCGCTATGAGATCCTCATAACGTTTCATGTTGATGCATTTTACGTGCTACAGCTATGAAACAATGTGACTAGTGATGAATGTATAGAGTTTGTAATTTGACGTCGAGTTCTTACAATAAGTATTACCGAATAACCTGACTATGCAAATCCTTACACGGCGCAAACGTTTACATTGTCAACGTTAATGGCGTGCGAGGATTTCTGTAGCCTGCTGGGCGCGCAGCTGGCACAACGGCACGGTGTTAATGTTGATGTCAGTCAAACGATGCTCATAAATCGGTTCTCCAATGAAGCAGCCCCTAGATTAAATTTAACTGAACACTGCATCGTGCATTCCATTGAGGAACAAGTGCGTTAGCATTTCGAAAGCATTCAGCGGCAGTCAAGAGGGACTTAAAGCTGAGCAATTTGCATACTAAATTTTACATATCACATTCATGTAACTCCTTTGCAATATAACTCTATTCTTGAAAGCATTCTCAGAAAAGTATTCGTCCACCCAATATGTAACATATTTCAGATATTAAGTCGACTTCAAAATAAGAATTCGCAATTCTAAGTCACATTAATATAGGTAAACCTTTAGAAATATACTTTTGTTTTGGGTACACACAATTAATTGAAAAATTGCAAGTATTATTACCTGTGTAAGTAGCAAAGATCGTGCAAAAAAATATTCGCCCAAATTTAATATTTAATTTACTTAATGTACTTTAAATTTCTTCTAATGTTTCTGTGATTTTACTATATGCTTTGGCTGTACTTCCGAAAGGGAAGTAATACCCACCAAGTTTCATCTCGATCGGCCACAGGTTCTTTTCGGAATAATATCCTAAGCTTTAATTAATTATGCATAGATTCAACTAATTTTCTGTAAAATATGCACCTAGCAAAATTTCTTTGTGGATTTATTTGGTAAATGTCAGTATTTAACTAAAAATATATTAATCGAGGTTCATACCAATGCAAATTATAATGGGTAATTCTGAATTTATCATGTGAAACATATATAAAATATGTTATACATGTGGGATTGGCGGATACTAAGGTGAATGTCCCAATTTCTGCTCATGTCCCCATTTCTGATCATTTCGTATTTTTCTTATTATTACATGCGTTACGTTTGTACTATAGTTGCAACAAAATAATTCTAAATTATTTAAACATTTACGCGAGTGTTGCACGAGCTTGGTTCAACACATACATCGCTATTTTTCATGAGCAGAAATACGAACACTTAGAGCATTATATATTTAATTACAAATTACTAACAGTTAAACATCTTGAAACATCTGTCTTAAATAGTTTTTGAATTGGTTGATTTATTATTAAAGAATTAATCAATTACTCTGCAAATTTTCATCACAAACAAATTTCTTACACCTTCTTTATGACGAGTGACCTCTTAAATCAGCAGAAATTGGGTCATTCACCTTATTCTAGAAATCACGAGCTCACTTTGCAACCAGGTAAACAAATACTTTCCCACGAATGGTTCAAACAGCATCATTGTATTACGAAGCGAAATAGCGTGTACACAACTGAGCAGCATCATTTGCAGATGTTCCGCAACCTCTGAAGTCTTGCCGTACAATATCTCACAAGCCAGACACTGAAATGAAACGCAAAAGATTCATAAACCGCGCAACCGCTCGCAACAGATTGCTTCGGCGAGCTCTCGCTGAAATAATAAATGTTTGTTTAAAATTTCAAAAGGCGTCTTCAATATCCAATCTGCACGCGCGCTGCCGCTGGTATTTTTGTTTATACGCTGTACCTAGGCTTTCAATTTGTTAGCAGGATCGCGAACAATCGGATTGGTAACGTGTTCATCCGATAACATTCCCGAGGTTTCCGGTGGCAAAGGGTTCGCCGTTTTTTTTCCTACGTATGCGCGCTGAACGAAACGAAAATGTACACAGGCACCGAACGTTATTGTTATTGTGACTGGCGTTTAACATTTTCCACCTTCCTCTGTTATGCTATAATCGATCCATTTACGCGGAACTGTCCATACACACGCGCCAAGTTCCTTTTGCAAAGCACATCAAAGGGCGATGGTCTGGCGGCAGCTGAATCATTATCGTTACGCGTTTCGGTGCAACAGGAATTGTTTACTGCCTGATAAATGCGAACCGGGTAAAGCACGGTTACGCAGGAACCTTTCTTTGTGCATCGGTATCCACGTTAACTCGAGACCCGCGAATGCAACGACGCATGCCAGTCATAATTATTCGTTACATCACTGGAAATCTATTAGGTTAAACGTAATATTCGGATCCGTTAACCGTGCGCGAATCTGATTCTCATTCGACTGAATCAATGCTGTATTTACGCGATTCTGATCGAATCGCATACATTCAGGAATTAGTGAGTAATCACTGTCGATGTATTATGTAATGTTATTCCAGAACTGGTGTATCAATATCAGTGTATCGGGTAGATAGGTATTGAGGGTTTCAGCGCGTTTATTTCAGCATCGAGCTCTGAGCTTCTGCCATTACGCTGTTCAAAATATAGTTAGGGGCTCATTTGCTGCAATCACTTCGCGGTTAAGTAATATTACAGTAATATAATACTCTGCAGAGTGTTACAGAAAGAGGCTTGCAACATTCCGGGGCTTATAGTACTGGTTCAAATGGGGACCGTAAGCCTCAAGGTACCTATCCACAATTTCTGCATCACAAATTCTCTTCTTATCACATTGCGAGGAATAATAAATAGAGATAGTGAAATAGAATCAAACGTGGTGATCAATCGACAAGAACTATGCAGCGACTTCCAAACAATGCGGAGGTAGGACTTAATAGTTACAAACTATTCTTTCCAGTTACTCCCTACTTCCATATGTATAATGCAAAAGTAACTCACGTGCCATAAAGTATTGCGATACAGTTGCACAGTGGTTTAAAAGGCGATTCTAGCTAAGGGAAATTATTCTTGACATTATTCTTTCCTGTACGTACATATAAAAAACATTTACTGATTTATTATTTTTAATGTTATTTCTACTTATTTATAACTAGCGTCCCCCGTCTCGGCTTCGCCCGAGATATTAGCATGACGGATTCATGTTTATTAGAATTAATATCTTCTAAGGAAATTTAGTATTTTGAAAAGAAAGCTTAATTTCTTCATAATATTTCGGAAAATTTGGGAGACTCATTTTCCCTCCAGCGCAACACATACCAGGCGCTTTTTCGTTCCATGTTAACCTTTAGAGGGTCGGGTTGACCACTACAGTGGCCACCTAAAAATTTGGATACTTTGCCGGCCATTTTGGTGGCATATATGCATAAATTTTACGTAAATAAAATTGACAATTTCAAAGAAAAAATCCCGGCCCTCTAAAGGTTAATAACGCGCTTTTTTAGACATGCTACATAGCCTATGTCCGTCCTTGAGTATCCAGGAATAACGTGTTAATATTTTAGGAAGATCGGTTCAATAGATCCTGACTTTTGCGCGAACATAAAAATCGTTTCTCTCTTTATATAATAGTATAGATTATTTTTTGCTTGCTTTTTTGTGTATAAGTAAAAATACAAATGTTCTCGATCGAAGTTAATATTTCCAGATTCTAATCAATTAGTTTGTTGTAAATTTACAAGTAAACAAATAAGTATTTCACCAAGAAGTATATACATACATATACATATGATGACAAAAATAATTTTGTTTAGCTGCAATTGCAATTTTAAACCACTGCAAGCTGTCTTCATTAATTATTTATATATCTCCAAAATATCAAATTCTACTTTTCAATTAGCCAACGAGTTTCAAAACCACCCTTCCCTTTTAGAGGACCTAACGGTTCGCCTCTCATCATTTGCACGAGTACCGTAAGGTCCCAGTATCTCGAACCCTCCTTTCCAAGCACTCAGTACATCGGTGAGCTGCGCGTAACGAGATTCACTGGCTTAGACCTCTACTGGTCGACGTTTTTTAATGCTTCCGCACTATTGTCCCCGACTCGCATGACTCTGTGTACGGTTTTCTCGCCCCTCGCGGCACCCAGGCCGCGTGCACATCGTCGACAGCTGCGTTAAGAGAAGCCCTGCTTCCGTCCTGGTCTATTGTGATCGATAACGAGGAACAAAGTGCCCCTCCGCGGGGCAGGAAACCCTGAAGGAAAAGTGCCACGAATACCAGCGAGTCGACGGCGGTGAAGAAAAAAAACTCCACGGAGAAACTGCTGCTTTTAGAGGACGGCTGTCGGCTCGTCGCTAGCTCTTTTTCGGAATCTTTTCTTCCCGCGTGCCGGATGGCGATGAGATACGATTAAATCCGTCGCTTTAATTTTGTCGGGGACGTAAGAATTTTTCAACGTCGCGGGGCGATTCATTATGACAGATTAACAGTTTGAGTGACGCAAGATTTTGAGAAATGTCGCTTTAAGGGGTGATTCTGATAATCATGCCGCGATACTCGGCAACGTTCAGGCTTTTTTTTCTCAGTGAATACAATGCATAACAATGTCAAACATTTTTTTCGTTTATTAAGCTACTTGTAATGTATACGGAACATTTTTTTAAATACACTTTTAACTGTGCTTTTTCAATGTTATCTGGAGTTGAAAAGAAATATCTCTTTGAAAAGAAATACCTCCCTGGCAGGAGTGATTTAAGCTCACAGACTCGTCTGAAACAAAAAAAAACAAGCTGATTCTTAATCATTATTAGTACTGTTATCGCAGGTGCCAGACTTAGTCACGTAAGTAAAAGTTTAACAAAATTGCGCGCGTTCAAACTTCAAGTTTCGAAATTTTCCATTCTTACTTGAAGTTTGAATGCGCGCAATTTCGTTAAATTTTGACTTACGTGGCTAATTCTGGCACCTGCGATAGCGGTACTTATAATGATTAAGAATCAGCTTGTTTTTTTTTGTTTCAGACGAGTCTGTGAGCTGAAATCACTCCCGTCGTCTTTTCAAAGGCGCGATATTTAACTCCAGATAACATTGAAAAAACACAATTAAAAGTGTATGTAAAAAATTGTTCCGTATTCATTACAACTAGCTTAATAAATGAAAAAAAAGTTTGACATTGTTATTCGTTGTATTCACTGAGAAAGAAAATCCTGAATGTTGCCGAATTTTGCAGCGCGATTACCAGAATGACCCCTTAAATCGTTTGAAGAAAGTTTAGTTGTTTGGAAGCTGGTTTGCTTTCAAAGTAAATGTGCATTCGGGGTCTCTCGAACAATGAAGTGTTGGTTCCCTACGAAATGAAAGGTGCAACTATGCTCTGGGAGGAATTGAAACTAGATTAGATTAGCGTCAGACTGTAATGGAGACTATACTGGTACTACTTTGGTACTGCACTTCAGTTAGCGAACATATGGATGTTAAGAGGTAGGACATTACCTGATTTGATGGTACAGAATATTACAAGGGTATAGTGCTTGGATAACGCAGGATTCAGGCGACGCAAAGAAAAGTTAGGACTATCTGTGTTACAGTAAATTAGGACACGTTTAGAAATGTTCCTCCTAGTACTTTCTCCTCTGTCTACTCGGCATATCGAATTTGCAAAACCCCGTTATGCCATTTTCTATGTTCCTTCTTCAAAAGCGGACGGGGTTTAATTTCAACTTTCTCACTCTCCCACGCAATTATAAGTTTCACCGTTCGTGTCATTATACGTAACGAAACTTGGTTCCCCTGAAGCACCATATGTTGTGATTGAGTCTGTGGAAAGGAACTCGTGTGTTTCGAATTTCTCGTTCCCTCGACGAAATAAAGGACTGCTTCTCTCCCCTCAAGAGCTAAATGCCACGAAACATAGAAATATTGAAACACATCTGTTTGCGATAATCGTTCATTTCAAGCTTGCCGTCTCGCATAACAATTTCAAAACTCTGCTTTTCAGAGGAAACTTTTGAAACGGAATCCAGTAGATTGTTATAAAACGTCGGAGTGCTAATACAGATTACAATGAAGCCTTTGTAATTCCAGATAATTGGGACATAAAGCAGCTCGAATTGTGGAGAACTCGGATTAACGGGGGAGCCCTATTTAGGACGCTACGAATAAGGTGATTCTTGCGAATTTTTTTTCTAAAAAACTGTTAAGCGGATCTTTTCTAAACTTTCTAGGTATTTTAGCTCACATTCAAACAATAGAAACGAATTTTTTCGTTACAAAGTGTTCGGTAGAAATGGAGATATATGAACATGTTTGTTAGGACTCGCGCGCCGGAGTTGCAAATTTGCGATTGTAATGATGGCCCCAATTCTTCCTTGAAATAAAAAAGGCAAAGATTTTCTGATTTCTTGTATAATTACATTGTCGATGAACCTAACAAACGAAAAAAAAGTTAAAAGTTGGCAAATTGGTGGGACTTCAAAGAAAAAGTTACGATTCTGCCCCGAGATATTTCGTACTATTTATGGAAAAAGTTATTTATCAACTTTATAGGTCCCTCGACAATGTAATTATACTAGAAATAAGAAGATCCTTGTTTTTTTTTATTTCAGGGAAGAATTGGGGCCACCATTACAATCGCAAATTTGCAACTCCGGCGCGCGAGTCCTAACAAACCTGTTCATATATCTCCATTTCTACCGAACACTTTGCAACGAAAAAATTAATTTTCATTGCTTGAATGTGAACTAAAATACCCTGAAAGTTTGGAAAAGATCCGTTCGACAGTTTCTTAGAAAAAAATTCCCAAGAATCGCCTTATTCCTAGCGTCCTAAATACTGCTCCCCCCTTAAACGAAACACAGTTTGTTACGAGTAGTTGTTATTACCCTCTCCGCACATTAGAATTGCAAAGAATGGTACAATTGTCAAACTGAATACTGTTTCACAACCCCTTGAATTGCCAAGGATCGCGCGTTTCCCAATAGTTACGAAAATAATTTTCCAAAAACAGAATGCATAATGTAGCATTCCTATTTTCAACGAAAGCCTGCGTTTCATTTTTGTCACCATATAAATGTACCTGTCCCTGCAAAGTTTCGATACTTATTTTTGGTTTTCCGTACGATAAATATAATCCAGTTTGTCAGAAATATCCAGTAAAAATGCGATGCAGATTCTCTGAAAAATTGATCGGGATGCATAGCTTTCTGTGGCCGTGCATTTTGCGCGGAAAAACGGCTGGCAATTTTCGTACGTGTATGGGCGAGTTGCGTGCCACTCAAACAGAGGAAAAAACCGCTTGCTTTGTGGCATCGACGGGTCTCTGTTCCCTCTGCGACTGCCACTTGTACAGACAGCCCCATTCGGGAGACGTATGCCAGTATTAGCTGGATATCCGAAGATACGGATGCCCAGCATCTCGCTAGTTCACGGGAGTAGGTTTTTTTGCGGCGGAAACGATCGGTCTCGTGCCGTGGGAAGTGACAATGTTATATTCGCCCTCTCCGCGTTGCATTAGCGTTCTGGAAGCGGCGTCCTCGCCCCCTTTGTTTCTACCATTCCCGCCTGTTGTCGGGCGGCAAATATCTTCCTACGATGATTCCGCTGGCGTGGAAAATATATTTCCATCTAACGTGCAATTCGTCATAAGCCACGGAATGAAACTTCCGCGTGCCTCCGAGATTTTCGGTATTCGCAATTCAGAGGGCCACGGCTTCGTTGCACATTCTGCGCGAGCGACTAAACCTTACACTAACGATGCGAAACACAAAAGCTGGGAGGGAAATTCGTGGAAGATGTTCAGATTTCAGGCAGGGGCTGATTTGGGTAAAGGAAAAGTAGGCTGCAGCCTAGGATACCAAATTTTGGGGAGCGGCAAATTTTAGGGTGCGGCAAAGTGTGACCCAAGAAATCGCCTCTTTTTGGTCCCGCGATTTTGGAACTGTATTTTGTGTCAAACGATACCTTATGGCGAGATATCAATCACACGAAATTTTCAAGTTGAGGTGACTATTAGTTTTTGAGATATGGGAGGTCAAAGAAGTGAAAATTCGTTAAGGAGTCAGCCCATGTACGCTTCGATGTACGGAATTTTATAGCAGTCAGATAATTTAAACAATTATTCCCCGGGGCTTTGCTGACTGCTAACCACGAATTTGAACTCAGATTTTCAAAATTCACAAATTTTTTTTTTAATATATCGTTCACCATATTGAATCGGCCATTGTGAATTTTGAAAATCTAAGTTCGTATTCGTTGTTAGCAGTCAGCAAAACCCCTGGGAATAATTGTCTACATTATCGGACTGACATAAAAGTCCGTACATCGAAACCTATGGGCTGACTCCTTAACGAATTTTCACTTCTTTGACCTCCCATATCTCAGAAACTAATTGTCACCTGAACTTGAAAATTTCGTGTAATTGAAGTCTCGTCATAAGGTATCGTTTGGCATAAAATTCAGTTCCAAAATCGCGGGACCAAAAAGAGGCGACAGGGGCCACATTTTTGGGTCACTCTTTTAGGGAGCAACAAATTTTGGGTAACGAAAAATTTGAAGCCATACAAATTGGAAGAGTTTTAAACACAGAAGATTGAGACAACTGTAAAAACAATTCTCTTTTTTCTGTAGCGAATTAACAATGGCTCAGATGTGAGTTGCCCTATTGAATTAATTTTGAAATTATTTGTACTAAGAAGACAATATCGAATAACCACGGTCGCCAGTAAACATCGTGGCAGGCAGCGTAAAAACTAGCCACTTAGGAACAGTAGGAATCATTTTCAAAGTACAATTAATCTCTCGCGTCAGTGCTCGTGGTTTTTAAGGGGCCCCGCCGCGTTTTACGCGACGTGCGCGTTTCCACGGCGATGTGTGGGTCCGCGATCCAAGCGCCATCTCTTCAAGTTATTTCTGCCAGCCGAGGCAGCGAGTCATTAAGGCCGATATTTACCCCTGACGCGGTTCACGAAAGCAACTAATGACCTCATCAAGGACCGTCCATCACGTGAGAATGCCCCGTCTTTATAAACACAATCGAGCCGCCACAATACGCGATGCTGGGAACCGAGTGCTGCTCGTACAAACTCGTTCAGACCCGTTTAATCTGGCAACTCCGTCCGTGGTTTTCCCCTGATTTCTTGTGCGTTCGAGTTCCCCGCCCGCAATTTGGCGGAAAAACGGGAGCATGGGAATAGGGGTTGAATTACCATTAAGCGTTGGGTCGAGCGGAGGGCGTTTCGCAAATGCGAATCACCGCTTCAAGTGGTGAATTTAGACCGCCATATAAATTAGAAGTATAGCGAACTGTTGGAACTGATTAGGGGATCGTGTTTGTGAACAATTGTGGAGAATTGGCCAAACACCGATGATGGAAACTCAAACGGTATGCGCACTGATTGCTTAAGGGGTTATACCTAGTCAGGCGGCCGAAAAGAGGCGAATATTTGTGAATTTTTTTTGAAGAAGCGGAAGCGTATATTTTTACAAAACTTTTTGCACTTAAAAGAGCAATATTTAAAGAACATTTGGTAATTTTTTCGTGCAAAAATCACGCGAAAAAAATTAAGATTTCAACTTTAAATAGCCGCCATTTTGTTTTAAATTAATATTTAGGAAATTCCCTCCGTTAATCGGATGATACATTAATATACTAACATAATGTTGGAAAGCTAGGTAAAAAATGTTACGAACCGATTATACATTGACAATGAAATACACAGGGGGTCACCACACTCGTGGCATTACTCGATCGTACATACATGGAAATATAAATGGAAAATATACGGAAATGTTGTTTTTTTAGCTCGAGGTTCCATTTAATGGAAAAATGTTTATGAATATTTTTGAAGTACGCACACGCCCGATTAAAAATTGACAGACTGTAACGAAAAATGTGGTACATCGACGTGAAATGGAGTAGCTACAGATTCCTTGTCGAAATAAATATCTGGTTGATTAACGAACAAAAATAGAAACTTGGTCGTTCGATCTTTGATTATTTTTTACTGTCTTGAGCAACGTATCTTATGATGCAAAAAGATCTTATAATCCAAGGAACGAAAACAAACATTAGTAAAAATGATGACAGTGTAATTGTAACTATAAATCATGGCCCAAAATCTCTTCAGTCTTTCACAATTTACTTCTCGACTGCTTACAGTTGAGCTTCTCCTCGAGTACTTGCTCGTTTCACTCCTGTTAGTCGAAATTTCTTTTACAACAGTGAAACGCAGCATGTTAGTAATCCGTAGCTCTTTGCAAACATAAACTACATCAAGAGGAAATAAATCGTTCTCTTTGATGCAGTGTGACAAGAGAAAGGTTCCCCTGAATCGCGGAGTTCCTGTGACGAGAAGCTAGCTTGCGAGTTAGGAAATACGAGACAGTGTTACCGAGCATCTAATTGAAAGGTATATCGGGTGGAAGAAGCTTTCCTCTAATGATGCACCCCCTGAAGTGCTACAGTTTACCTGTACTCAATTATATATTACAGTTCCTATCCTATGACAGATCAAAGTAGACGCTGCGATTAATTGTACGTATTTGTAGCCTATACTCTGCATTCGCTTCATAAGGTAATCAGTAATACACTCGAGTATTCACATAAAGTGGGTGAAGCACTGTACGTGTCGTTTTAATTTTATCGTAATTGTGTCCCACCTAACAGAAAATTTAACACGAAAGCCAAGGCGGGCAACGTTCTTGAAGACTCGTATTTTCGTCTTCGAGAATTTGAGGACCTTACTACAAGTGGGGTGCAGCTCCATCTTTACCAACTTTGAGTAAATTAGAAAAAACTGTTTATAAAATTATTGCTTCGACTTAACATTAAAAAGAGGGCACTAATTTAAAAGTATATATTTTCACACAATAAGTACCTAGTAGTTATTGCGTTGATAAGTTTCTCTTTCTATTTTTGGCGAAAATATATTCGCCAAAATAAAGAAAATATGTTCTATAATAAAAATATTAATATTAATATTTGCAGTAAAACGCTCATTTGTTATCGGATTTGCATCAAACGATGTAGAGTTTATTGTTATAACTCTTGCTGCAAGGTCCTCAATGTTAAACGATCAATCTGTGCGAGTATGTTCCACGAGTAAAAAGAAGTAAAGAATATTAAATGTAAACTCACTCTAAATTTCACGTTTAATCTTCCTGTTTCAACAATTCAATATAATGTTTCCGGACCCATGTGTACCCAAGATTTTCTGCTTATTTCTGCTCATGGAACATCCTGGCAGACTTTGATCGTTTAATATTGGAGGAACATCAGCAAATAACAGATCACGATACGGAATTAAATACTGGATCTCGAACAATTATAGATCACTTTTACGTTCCAAGAACAAAGCAGCTACTAAAGAGAATCGAGGGGAATACTGGCCTGGTACCCTGGGGAATATTGGAATCCAGGGAACGTCTCCCTGCCACTTGCAAAAATTTTCTCCCACAATTAACGACGTTCGCCCTAATGACACGTCTCTCACCTTAATGGAAACGTCGCATCCGCGATAAATCCCTGCCTCCGTTGGAAACGGAAGCATCGCGAGCTAGGCGTTCGTTCTAGGCGTGCTCACGTGTACGGGAATGCATTTGCAGCGGCAGAAAACGGCGCGCACAGAGAGGCGGGGAGAGAGAGAGAGAGAAAGAGGGAGTTCTGACCGGAAAACGTTTTCCTACGGCTTTTCAGGCTTCTACTCGTGGAGGAATCCGGACGCCGGCGCTTGGTTCATACAGGCCCTCTGCAACGAGCTGGAGAAGAACGGACGGACCCGCGACCTCCTCACCATATTGACTTTCGTCAATCGTCGCGTCGCCATTGATTACAAATCGTACGTGCCCCAAGACAAGGACTTCAACATGAAAAAGCAGATACCCTCTTTCGTCTCCATGCTGACGCGGTTGGTGCACTTCCCCGAGAAGCCACTTTAACGCCGACGCGCTGATCCATCGGCCAAGGGACGGGGGCCGCGACACTCGAGGATATTTCGTCAACCACTCTCGTTTCTTCCTGATGTTCGAGGGACTCCTGTAAGTTCTCTATCGCGGAGTCAGTTCTCCAGTAGGTAGTCTCAAACGGTTCGTAATACGCGGGCTGGGAAACGGGACGTTAATTCTGGTTATCGCCCCGGTGAATTCTGGTCGCCGAGAAAATAGGGAATTCACGAGTAGATGTTAATTAATGCGTGCCGATTATCGATACGTTGAATGTAAACGCGGCACGTATACTATTGCTCTGATTGCGCGGTAGAGATGTTTAGAGTAGCACGTGGGAAGACTTTGGATCTGGCGTGGTGGAAGCGCGGAGGAAGTTTGTGAGAAGATTGTAAAGTGGAAGTACCAAAATTAGGCGAAGTCGGATGTTTTCGTGATTAGGCATCGCCAATAACAAAGTGGCAATACCTATTCCAGAAATTTCCTTGTGGTCGTAAAGAGTACTTACAGTTTTTTGTTTCTTTTGTGGTTGCACACAGAAATCCAATGTGTTCTTTTCATTATTAACGCTTTGCTGGCGATGAATTCATCTTATGTTCAGACCGTGCATGCAGTCTGTGCGAGAAACGCCGATAGGCGTTCACTGAGTACAGAAAGCTAATGTGATTAAAGGATTTCCGCACACGGTCTGGGACAAGCGTTTCAGCCTGCGTTCTCAAAGGGTTGAAAAACTATTGCTTGGCGCTTTACCCCTTTCGTACTTCCACTCTACAAAGATGTATTGATATTTACTGCAACTGGTTTTTTATGAAGAGATAAGCTTATTCTGTGGTCCAATTGTTTACTGTGAAATAGAGGAAAGGGGAAAAGAGGAATGCTACCTGCCTATAAATGGGCATTGTACATTTTTTGATCAATTTTTAGAGTACTGTTAAGAACGTGAATTCCACAGTGACATTGAACGTGTTAATAGTAAAATTACTAGGTTTTGTAATACAGGTTTCTTGAACGTAGCTTAGAATAATATTATTAATAATGTTTTTGCCTAAAAATGTTGCTTCGCTTTTGAGAGGCAAAAATATTCTATTAAAGTCATAGTATTATATTTTAGCTATACACATTTAAACTTATCATATATTTGCTATAATGTACGATAACTTTCAGTTTATTTATCTGACCATGAGGAACTGTATTTAATATTCTATTCACAAAATGAAAATATATTGTGAATTCATAAAATATTTTCAGGCAATGTAGTATTGTACTCAAGATCAAGATTCTGTAATCACAGCCAGGACAAAATTTATCTTCCTTTATTTCCATTCACCCACCTTTTTATCTTCCATCTATTCCTAAAAATAAAAATTCTAATTTATATTTAAGGAACTGGTCTTAACTGATTTTGTTCCAATTTGACCAATCCTCTTAAGGGGAGACACACATCTAGACATGCCAATTGATTGATTTTTAGTACTTGATATGGCAAGAATGTTTTCCCAAAATTTCCAATTGAAATGCACGAAGCATGTGCACAAAATACATTTTTTCGAAACCAGGTTTTCAAACACGGTACCCACGATTACTAAAAAATTATTCAACCGATTTACTTCCATTTCTTCATGCCTATATCATACACTATTACGTAGTTTTTGAAAGGGCGAATTTCTTATTTGATTCATAATTTCTTTTTTATTAAACAAAAATGCAAGATTTCATGTCCAAAAATTGAACGTTTAATTTAGAGTTCTGCCATTTCTTTAAAAATTAACTTTTTGGAACAGGTCCTGTCAAAAACAGCATTTGTTAATATATTTTAAGAAACTAATGTGCTTTTTGCTTTCATGTGAAATCTGTTTAATTTCGAATGGGTACTGGAAATCACTGCAACGAATGACGCATTTGGAAGTAACCGCTGTAACTGTATTTTTGTATAACCGTGTAACTAAGATTTTTACATACAAAAATTAAGTATTATAGCCAAAGGTGTGACGTAATTAATACAAAAATTGCGGGTGCGATAATGTTAATACTTTCTTTTAAAAAAATTCTAAAAGCACGTCAGTCTTTAGGTCTCTCTAGGTGTATGTCCCCCCTAAAATATATTCATCTCCAAACTCTCAAATAAAAGACTATCCCCTATATAAACGTTTTAATTGGAAACCTTTTCTTTTCTTTCTGGGAAACCCTTCCCAGCTAACAAACGATCGAGCCATTGTTCTCAAAAGAAACGTTTTCACATTATTTTTAATTCTTCGAAACGGAGGAGCTTCAGCCTGGAAACTTTGTTAATTCAACTAACGACATTTAAAGTTAATTTAAGGTGAGTATCTAAATCCAGCTTCACGAGTGAGCCGATATATTCTTCCACTTAGCAAGGGCCATGAATTTTCGTTGCACGAGTTTGAATAAGAATTTATGCCACCAATATAAGGGGCAGATAACGAAATGCGCGCACTGTTTCATTTGCAGCTGTTCACAACGTTTAATGAAGACGATAAACAACCTTCTGCCAAGTAGCAGCGGAAGGAGTTCATTCCCCTTAAACAAATTAGAAGTCGCTTTACGAGAGGTCTTAAAAAGAAATCGTGACTTTATCCAGCGAAAATAATGCGCCGCGATATTTTTTTATTATTCCATCGCAGGTAGTTCCACTTCGGTGTTGGTGGTCGCTTACGTTCCGTCATAAACAACAGTTTTCACTGTACAAAGATGAACATCCCTCCGGCTAGGCCGCAATAAAAATTAAATTTTTCACTAGCACGAAGAGAGGGAACGAGAAAATAAAAATTCTGTCGTGGTACATTCAGCCTGCGCAATTACGGGGGATGAACGTCTTAATTGATCCTCCAATTGTACATCCACCATTTGCGGATCACCTAAGATCTCGAGATCGATTATAAATTAGTAGGTAAGTATTGTAAAATTAAAATTCTTTATTCATTAGCAATATTAGAGTACATAGGCAGTACTGGAAATATTTATTGCGTCATTCGATGAAACATGTTATCACATATACCTCTATTATTATTAGTATCAGGAACATAATATATTATTGCAATGTTTATCTACTCAGAAAATGTGTATTGTTATAAAAATTGTGCGTACTACGTTTTGAGAGTGATGCAATAAATATTTCCAGTACTGTAATACGTGATATTAAGGTTTTAAGTGTTAAGTGTTCGTGAATCGTTGTCAATGATATCTTCGACAGCTTTCTGTTCCAGCATGCTTAGTGAATTAATCTCCAACAGTTACATCGGCCGTCGTTTTTATCGCTGGCAGTGGAACGAGATGCAGAAGTAATGTAATTCCTCCAAATGCTCCTGGTTCTCTAAAATGCGTAATTGGAGGGCTCCGGCATAATGGTGCAAGCCCAGTTAACTTAATTCTGTGTAAATTGACTTTGGAGTCTAATTGCAGCTATTAACTTGCAAAACTGCATAACGTATGATATGTAGATGCGCATGCCCACAGGGCTGATCTCAACTTTTTATGCACCTGCAACACTTGGGTGGATAAAATGTGTCATATTTCTGGAAATTGGATAAAGTTGATTTTATTTAATGGCGAGCCACAGTGCCAGCATTCATTGTTCCCCTAGGATTGAAATTTTAAATGTTACACAGAGAACCAGAATAATTTTTGAATGTCTCTATATTAGGAAAATATAAGATATATTGTTATCTGCTTAGTTCAGCCAAAAGGGTGGAGAATTTTTCACTAACTTGTTCAAGGAACTTCCACGAGTACATTCTTAACATTCGAAGTTCTCTTTCAAACATCCTTTTCAAGCTGTACAATTGGAATTGCACCTCTCTGCGATAGGCACATCCTCAAAAACTGTATCAATTAAAAAATCACTGGGTGAAAAATTCAATAGCGCTCAATGTAACAGAGCAAAACATTGATTGAGATCTTTAATTCAGGACTTTGGGCGAAACATAGACCACTGCTTTCAATAAAGCGATAATATCATCTTCATAGCATGAAATCTCATTTAAAAATGCCAATAATTGAGCATCTTTGATGAATTCCTTCTCATAAAATTAGTAAACGCCCGGTATGTTGCTATGTCACGTTGTTATCGATATCACTACATACAGGGCAGGGTAAGGAAGGTAAATCAATAAACCTATAATAATAACCAATATATGCACACCGTCCCTTATCAGCCGAGTGCTGATTACCATATTGATTGATACCAATCCACGAGCCGATGTTTAATCCCCTATTTTCCGATTGTTCGCATATAGAACATATCCACACAAATTGTGTATTAATATCCTGCCACGTTAATTTTTCATTCAGGCGAATTCTCTTGCTCGTGCACTACACTGCGTTTCATATAAGAGCGTACCAACGCCCCTACCGATTTGCGAGCGATCTGCGCAACTCCCGCGGATCTGACACACGCGATTGGTCGCAGCACTTTCGCGATTGGTCGCAGCACTTTCCCTGCCGGTTCACTACCAATCAACAGTGTATCCCTGCGCGAAACGAGTACGCTCTAATGTGGAACGCAGTGTACATAATATCCCAGTTACGCAGGTTATCAAGGTATGGATTACTGCATTGTCTGATGATTTTAAATTGTACGTTGAGTTCGATGTAATCGTACGCGAATGTCCGTCCAATCATCGGCAAGTAGCTCGCCGATGTTCGGAGGGCTCGGTTCACCAGAAGTTTGATCTGGACAGTTCTTGAACTACTTTCGCGTCAAAGGGAACGAAGCCCTTCGAGCGAGCGAGGGATGCAGACGTCTGTTTGACCGTGCAATGACAATTCGATTCCATTCACTTCATTCCCGTCTTCTTGGGGTTAAGTGGATCCTCGAAGCAAACGGAGCATGATAGAGTTACGGCTCGTTTGAGACACGGTTAAAGGGTTTCGTTCTACGGGCTACGATGCCTGGCTTGCAGCTACGTAGTGACTGAGGCAAGTCAATGGACAAAGAGTACGAGGATAATCCTGGTGTTTTAACGAAACCTTGCGCGAAACACTACTGTTTAAACTGGCAAAGACATGTTTATATAAGGGCTGCTTTGTTTTATTTGTAGGTAGGGGAAAGGTGGGATAGTTTGATCAGCGGGGATAGATGATCACTTCAGCTTTTTAATTAATATATTGGCAATTCGTGTTTGCTGTCACGTTACCGTGGTAATGTTTGCATTATCGCAACACTTTGCGTTGCAGGTTTTCTTTCGGGAGCCTAGAATAATGTTGTTAGAAGCTTCGATCTGATTTGCAGCCAAAAAGTAAATACTTCGATCTGCTTGTTCTTCCTCCTTATGGAGTAACTCTTACGTTTCCTTCATTATAATAAATAAATAAATACTGAAGTTTTAATAAATGTTTGGGAAAGTTTAGGGTAAGTCCGGGACTGTCGGTCCACCTAACGCAAAATGGCTATTAAAACTAATATGTACCTACTACTATTATTTATTTTATCAGAATAAACGGAATATGTTCATAACTTTGTGCTAATTCAGAAAAACTGGTCGATAATTGCTTTAAGACAATATTTACTGAAAATCGGGTTGAAAGCTGAAGTCATGACATCTGACCACCTCTCCCAAGTATAAGGGCTGTTTTACTTGTACTATGACTTGTATCAACTTCTCGGTAGTGTCAAATTTATTGAACATGTAGATAAGAAATCGAGAAGGGAGCTAATCAGCCGAAGAATACATTGGATCTGAATTTGTACTTCATGGGAACAATTAAAAATTATTATTCCTTACTTCCTGCGACCATCCCTGCCTGTCACATAATTCTACGTCTATTTCATTGCGCATTATAGTATCAGTGAGTGTGCATCACGACCCGAGAATTGTTTATATTATGCCAAGAGGAACTACCAAGCAGGAAAGCATCAAGGAAGTCGGATTAACATCGCCATTGTAATTTAAACCGCCTCCAATGTGCTTCCTGGCCCTACTGCTTAAGCAGTACAACTTTCCGATGCCTCGCACGAACAGCTTGATGCTGGCACGATTTCTGATAGAAAGTACACGTCAGCGAATCTATATTACCTGCTGCCCTATTGCAAGTCTAAAATTTCACTCCAACACAGCTCCGATAACTCCTGGTATTGGTTCGTCGACATCGTCGTGCTCATTGCAACAAAACAATTCGCTCAGATGAGCAACTAAGTACCTACCGCGCTTAAGCTCTAGCGAACAAACCATCGAGTACTCGACGAAGTTGCTCTCAGAAACATTTGAACAAATCAGTGCATAGCGATCGAACGGAATTTTCAAGTAAATAATTCATCCGCTGAATCGGTAACAAGTCGAAATCCCGCCACCGCGGCCACAGGACAAGCGCGCGCTCAAAGTTGAAGTACTCGAGACTACGCGGATGGCTGGGTTGTTCTGTCAAAGGATCTCGAAACCAGGTACTTCTGCCTCTTCATCGGGCATCGTTCCATCCAAGGGGGACAAAGTAGGAGGTATATACCTACTTACACTTCGAAAAGCCCTGTATGTAAGTGCCACCGACTCAATAACCGCGCGACGAGGCACAAAGTTGCGAATGGATGCTGGCTTGAGCCTTACCATGGTGTCTCGACCATCCACGATGCATTAATATTCTAGGGAAACAGTAGAGT
Organism: Andrena cerasifolii; assembly: GCF_050908995.1. Lineage (NCBI taxonomy): Eukaryota > Metazoa > Arthropoda > Insecta > Hymenoptera > Andrenidae > Andrena > Andrena cerasifolii. Next base: position 19,695,898 of record NC_135119.1, on the reverse strand, counting down.
CTCCATGATCCAATCGCTCGACTATCCGAATGTTCTGTCATTCGAATGTTGTATTATCCGAACAGAACATGTCTATTACTATCGAAACAGATACGGAGGGTATGCCTCCAGCCTTCTGTGACGATCAAAATTAATACTATTCGCGTTATTTTAATATGAAATTGACAATCTACGGCTCAGCGTTGCCCCGGTGGGCGGTCCCAGAGCACGAGCATCCATCGTGTTTTCCAAAGCTCGCGTGGAAGGGGGCGCTCGAAACCAATGAAGTTGCGGGCATGCAATGGATGGGGAAAACTCTAGTAGTGTGCGTGTAGACTCGTATCCGTAGGCTTATATAACTGGGACTCTTGGAGCCCCAGTGTTCCACATTTTAGGAATTGGGAAAATAAACAGGAATTGACTAATGATTAAACAATAATATTATTCAATTGGACGGAATAGACTTGAACAGTTCCACTTACACCTCTGTTTAACAAAAAGTTTCTTATTAAACGATTTTTATTCAGCTTCAATCCTCTGTTTGTTTGTTTGCTTGTATGTATGTATGTTTGTTTAGTTCAAATCTAGAAACTCAATTTTAACCCACTTCCAACTATCCAATAGACTTGAAACTTTGCAGGCATACGTAGTTTGGATGCCAATACAAAATTATGAAGAAAAAGAAAACCCCTAGGGGTTTAAAAAATTAGCCAGTCATCAATAAATATATCACATAATCACAAATCCAAACGACTTGAAGTCAGCCTATAACCACAAATCAAATCAATTTAATCGACATGAAATCAGCATGTAACCCATCCGTTACATGCCCGCAACTTCATTGGTTTCGAGCGCCCCCTTCCACGCGATGGATGCTCGTGCTCTCGGACCGCCCATCGGGGCAACGCTGATCTACGCGTTAATCATAGGTTTTGGAACGCAGCAGGAAAAAATTCAGAAAATGGCGAGAGCACTACAAAATTAGCAATAATTTAGATTGTTTTTCATTTCTGGTGTTGTTACTTGTATTATTCCTTCTGAAACGATAGAATTATCGCCACGAAGAAAGTGAGTGTTCCACTATACGAAGTTCTACTTTAGTTCGACTCCTGCTGGCTGATTGACTACTGAAAAATACAATTTGTAACCGATGGATTACGAAGAATGTTAGCACCGGAAATAGTTTATAAGGACTTTATTCATAGACGAATATTTTGTTGAAGCAAGCAGAGTTTTGGAGTTGTACACAATTCTGCTTCGGAATTGTGGTAAACTGCGTTTTCAAGGGATTTTTGGAATAAGAGAAGGAGTAGAATTTAGGGAAGGGCTTGCAGTATTTTCTCATATATACTAGGAGGGATCAGGGAAGTGTGGATTTACGGCCACAGTATGTCTGAACTAACAAGGGAAGTTTGGCAACTCGAAAAGTCAAAAAATCTAATACTTTCTAGAAATGTAGTTCAGATGAACCCAATGGCGTAGGTATTTCCTGTTCCAGCAATGAAGCTGATCTAGGGGTGGAAGCACCCCCTCAAAGAAATTGAGTCTTTATATTATCGTGCATATCTAAAGACACAGAAAAAAAGTTAAATACAAAGTTTTATGGCTCTCAATGACTGACAACATCGCAGAATTTTTTTTTCATAACTCACCCCTACAATAAATTTTTTTATAAATGCTTTAGCACCATGCTATACACAATTCTTTCTCATAATTTCTTTGAGGGAGGGTTTCCACCCATAGACCCTTATAATTGCCGAGACAAAAAATAGGTACGCCATTGAGACCATTAAGGGTACATTTCAGCAAAGTATCAGAACTTTCAGATTTTTCAAACTGTCGAATTTTCCTTATAAGTAAATGATTTTTAGACACAGATAACTGGCAGAATGTGGCGTTTATGGTAACTGTGCTTCGAAGGCTGTAGGAAAGGTCGGGGAATATTTGTTTAATAAGAATCTTGGACTAGTTGGAATGGATTCATGAGACATCTGAGAATACCCATTGGAAAAAACAAAGATCAATCAGCCAGGCAAACATTGGTGACGGCGCTCGTTGGACTAACTGCGAATGGGAGCTGGAATGGGGATGATATTGATGCACGCGAGATTTTGGCTGGGGAGCAGTGTTTGTAACGGTGGATAATAAAATATCCGCTGTAATAACGTTTTACGTTGTGCTTTATAATCAGAGAAGTCTGTAATAAATGGACCCCGGGATTTCGTGGCAAACAGAGCCGATAGAAACTTCTTCCTTCGTCTAATTTACAATCACACCTACGTTTCGGAGGAAGGAAGGATATAACTCCGTCACGCTATTTCGTGGACGCACTCATTAATCAATGGAACGAACAGTCGTCGTGTAGGTATATTCATTTCAGTGTCCTGAAGATGAAAAAGTTATGCTACAATATTCCCAAAAATTAGTTTCTTTTACTTCGCCCTGTTATTGATTCTTCTTACAAGGAGAGTATTTTAGGTGTCCGCCTCCGATCATTTTGATTTTTGGATATGTTATAGAGCACCGAAAAATAAGAAATACGTGTTTTTTTATTTTTCCCCGTTTTCATATTTGGGGGGTGAAAACTGCGTTCAAAGTTAGGGGTGAAAAATCATTTTTGTGGAATATCTCGAGAACTATTATAGATAGGGGAATAGTGTAAATGGACGAATTTTGTGTCTTTGAATGCGAAATATGACTGACTCACCAGATTTTCAAAAATCCACAAAAATGATTTTTCAACCCTAACTTTGAACGCAGCTTTCACCCCTCAAATATGAAAACGGGGGGAAATAAAAAAACACGTATTTCTTATTTTTCGGTCCTCTATAACATATCCAAAAATCAAAATGATCGGAGGCCAAGAAAATAATGCACTTCGTTTTGGCAGTCAGTTTCTCGTTACGTATTTAGATTTTAATCAAGTCTGTCAAATATTGCTTGGAAAACTGTTTATCTTCCCATTTTCCATGTAACTGAATGAATTGAACAATAACTACTTTATTTGCAAGGGGAATGTACGTTCTAAAGCTTTGACGGTGCAAGATTCATAATCTATTTGTCATAACTGGGTACAAAGGCACGTCAGTGGTTTCATGGTCGTACAATAGATGAAATTTCATTAAACTCAGCGTCCGTGAGGCCTTTTACTTGTTTCATGTGGCTTCAACGTTGCCATTGATCAACATCGTGTGTGCGCCCCGTAGAACTGAGGCACTTTTGTTCGATAAACATTATTAACGTCTGCAGGATTGGCTCATAATTAACTGCGCGGGCAGTTTCAATCTGGACATACGCAACCACTTAGTTTCGACATTCCCCATACTTTACGAGCATTCGATGACATTTCAATTTCCTTCTTTCCACTATTTGCTCGGCGAATGGATTCCACAACAGATGACAAATTAATTGAATATTAAATTAGTCTTTAGCCAACGTCAGCGATCTCGCTAATCAAATGATTGCACGCTAATTGTGGCCTTCCAATATTTATATGACCCATTAACAATGAACATGACAGCTTGCGATAGGTGTGCGGGATAATCCATTAACTTCGATCGAGAGAAATATCGTTGCATTCGATAATGGGGGAGAGTGCGAAAGGGGAAAGCGATGTATTTGGTTTGAATCGATAAATACTCCGATTGGATGTAAGTTCTCGGGAACCTTTACGATTTCTATCATTTCAAGATCACTTACTTTCTCAAATTTGTTTTGGTGCATTTTTAAGGTGGATGTAAAAGCTTCAGAAGAACTAAATGGAATACATATCCAATGTCGCGTGATTTTATTGGAAAATTTGAAAGTAAAGCATATCTGAAGTTTCATTTGAAAAATAGAAGTGGCATATTGCCTGCGGTGGCATATTACCCCGAGTTACCCTAACAAAAAAAATTGCATATCTCCTGTGCAAAGCCAAAACTGTCCTCCAAAATTTCACAAACAGTTTGCAGACACTTCCACCTTGATCAGGAAAAACATTCTTCTCAAACCAAACATCATACACTTTTGTGGTACCTACCCAAAGCCCTTGTTCTACACTTCACTCCACATGTCCTTCTCTCGAAGTCTTAAGCTCCAATTTTTCTTCCATAAATGAGGCATTGAGAGCAATGACGGACTGACCCACATTGAAAAAAAGTAATTTCTCCTATTTTCTATGACTAGTACAGCCTATTAGAAAACATTACTCCTACTAACTCAATTTCGCAAAAAATGTGGGTTGGTCCTTTCTTAAATATCGCACGTCCAGGTTCTTGCCACAGCTTTAATAAACCCTCCCCCGTATCTCGCCCCTCACGGAGGCAGAACTGGAAACGGGGTTTCGCAGAAACTTCTCGCTCGTTCCTCCGTCGCTTTGCCCGCGATCGGTTCGCGTCGCACCCGCTCCCGTTGCCCCCTTTCCCAACCCAAGAGCACCTGCTTCTCGCGATGGACAAGTTTTCATAGCAAACAAACGAGACGCTGGCCAATCTACGCGCCCAACGTTTTATCCATATGAAACAAGACCCGTATGAACAATCTCTATTTGCATATGTATGTTTACAGGTTGCACGGGGCCCACGTCATTACGGATGTACATATATGTTTGCGAATGGACGCATGAAGAAGATATGAGCCGCGAAGCTGCGGACGACTCGCCGTTTGAAAAATACCCGCGGTCCCGTTTGCTCGCTTCCTTTTGGCCCGCATCCACGGATGCCGGGCAAACATTATTTATATTCAAGCGTCAAACGGAACGTATGCTCCCGCTCCCCGTGTATTGTTGCATTTCACGGGGTCGGGCGCCCGTAATTTATGTTGACGACGTAACTGGACTGGCGGCGTGCGAAATTCTACTTTATATGGAAGAGTGATTGTTTCGCGAATAGGGAAGTGGCGAAGTTGGTGCATTACTAACGGAGAGTCTGTTATCGCCTGATCAATCCCCTCACTTAGTTTATGTTCATAATTCATAACTTCAGCCCGGTTGTCGCGCGTGCACGCAATTCAGTTGCATACGCCGCCTCGAATTTTTCACTGCAAGCTGAGTTATGATCATTCACATTAGGTAAATAATTCGAATGCAAATGAAGCATGCGAAACAAACACTTGCTACTTCCACCCGCTTCAATTTAACTGTTAAGGGGAGGTTCCGGTTTGAAAATCGATTTTTTTTTACGTTTTTCGAATTTTCAACCTTTTAGGAATACGTGTGTAAAAGGATTTTTTGAAATTTGTAAAATTCCCGAAGTTATAGGCATTTGAGTAGCGGCAAATGCATGGGTAACGCAAGGCACTCGCGTGAAACTTTAAACGCGTTTTTCTGGAAACAGTGTTCTCAAAAACCGTGGAACCTGTATCTCCAAAAGTTATTATCTGATTCGACTGAAACTTTTTTATTTTGAAAAATATACTTCTAGCTCGTGGATAGGCCAGTAAAAATTAAAAAAAATTGAAAAATTTATCATTTTTAAAGGCGTTGAAAGGACGAAAAGTATAGGGAAAGAGTGATTTCAAACTTCAAGTGTCGTTATTTTCTCAAAAAATGTAATTTTTGTAATTTGTTCTAATCCAGTCCACGAGTAATTTTCATGCCCTTTAATAACCTGGCATTGTTTTTTATTTCAGATCAATTGTTTAACTGCTACAGGTTCCACCGATTTGGATGAATTTTTTTATGCCTCGAATTTAACGACTCCCCAGTGCCGTCTGCAATGATTAATTATAAAACAAAAAATATATTTCTATAGTTTCAGACATCCTTAATACAATGCAAAAAGTTCCATAAAATTATATGCAGTAGTTTTCCTTTAATTAATTCTTAAAGATCGCCTATTTTTATGGGCTCTAGACCGGAACAGCCCGTTAATTCGCAGTGTTGTGCTGCTACCCTTGCCATTTATAACCTCGCAGTCGACGTTCAGCAGTACTTAACCCTCGAGTAGTGGACATGGGGTCCATTTGGACCCACCCACGCTTAGATATAAAACTACATAGATACGTTACGTATAATTACCACTTCTTGAAGAAAATAAGGATTTTAGGTCACAGGATTAGAATAAGAGTATTCTGAGGTGTGCACGAATTTAATTGCAGAGCAGAATTGTCGACGAAGGAGCATCGTATTATCTACTCCCTTACAAATAAAGTACAGTATTGTCTCGAACTGGGTGACGATTCGTCACCGATCTTTCGAGACAAATCTGTGTTCATTTAGACAAAGAGATGTCTGCGGCAAATTAAGATTCGTCCTCGGCAGTAACCTACCGGAAAAGGTGTAACGAGTGTGCATAGGGGTGCGAATTACGCGTGCATATACATTGCCGTCCCACTTGACGCGACGTAGATGTGTGCATTACTCCAAACACTCCTTCAGCTCTATGAACGAGTCGCGCTTTCCTATCTGAAAGTCACGAACTGGCTTTCGCCAGGCTCGAACTCCCAGCAGAGGAGCCCGGAGAGCGTGTATCGCATTTCCTTGGCCCTGTAGCCCCGCTGGATTCAAATAGCGAGTTTTGATCCACGCCAGAGAGAAGTCTCGTATTCGTGCTGTTGGGCTTCCGTTCGCCGAATCAACCAGACGAGATAACGCGTGCGCCCGAGCTATTCCAGTTAACGTCAGTTCCGTCCCAGTATCAGCAATATAAGTGCAACGACATTAACGCCGGGCAAATTGAAACAGAATAGATGGAACGAAAGGATACACCTGCGATGCGACACCGAGCCAGCGCAATGGTTATCGCTGCTATTTCGAAATGAAACGTTGCAGTCCCGATGGAAAGCAAACAATTTCCTCGTTATCTTCGACAGAGTACACTGGATATTTTTATAATCGGAGAAATAATTGATACTACACGTCCATTCGACCGTCACAACGAGGGGTGGGAAAGCTTTAACTGATTACACAGTATACTGCGCGACAGTATTTTTTCCCGAGTATATGATTATGTATACATTGATTGACATATATATGCTCAAGAAAAGGCATATACAATTTTCTTACAAATCATGTAAGAAGGGGATAAGACAGAAAAAACAATTTGAATACCTACACGAAATTTACGTAGAACTTTAGAAAACTTATAACGAGGGCTAATTTATTGCGACACATTTTTGTTCTGACGAGAAAGTTTGTCAGTTGTTTACTAATTCTTAAAATTGAAATAATCCGCCATCTTCTTCTAACTAATCTTATACTATAAAGCAGAAAGTGTATTTTATGTGTTTGTCTGTCGCCTAAAAACTTTCGAACGGTAAACTCTGGGGTCACGAAATGTACCTCAGCTCATTACGCCTGGCTAATCCAGACGAATGTGACCATTTTCGCGAAAAAAAATTAAAAAAAGTTTTTTCTTTTATAAAATCAGAATTTAAGTTTCGAGTGAAGCCGAGTAGTAAAGCTACTTAGTAATTGATAATTTAAAACAATGCCATCTATGTATCAGATGAGACAGTACCTGCTTTACATGAATTTCGTTTAACTTTACGATACTTTTCGCGCGGCCGATCAGCACGAAAGTGTCCAGCAGTATATCGCGCGAAGTACCTGTAGGCAGGTATATTGAAAAAAGTCTCGATTAGCCACTGCGAGTAATCGAGCTGGTTCCATGGAAATTACAACGGGCTTTCGATGGAATTCATGAAAGTCGGTGTGAGGGTAATTAATATCGTACTAACTCGTTTCTTCTAAACGCGAAATCCCCAGATAAGATTCTGAGGGGAATTAAAGGCTCGATAAAGGGTCTGAAGAAGGGAGACATTATTAAGATCTCGAGGACCCATAAAAATGTGCTCCGTCGCCCCGAGGAAACTTAATAACGAACTACTTGGTCGTGTAATATGCAAAATAGTGGGGGAAGTATCGAGTGAGGCGATAAAAAACTTACATACTTGTAAAATATTTATGCGCACGATGCCTGCACGATCGTAAACCAGTGAGGTATTATAAAAAGGACGAACGAGCGCGAAATGGGGGAGGGGGCAGGGAGTTAATAGGGGAAAAACATGTGCATTCCGTCTTTTTTACGCGAAGCTGGTATCTATTCGTTGTCATGCTTGATCGTGCTTCTGTCGCGTCGACATCTTGGACGCTTCACTTCTAGGACCCGGGTGCCCCCCCCCCCCCCAAATGCGGACTGGTCCCTCCCGAGAAATTAACGAAATAAGTAAAAAAAAAATTCTTCAGTTCGTAAAATCTTATCTTATATGAAACAGATATTTGGACCGAGTTGATACATGCAACTATTAGTCTTGCTCTAAGCTCGCTTTTCCACTATACAGGGTCAGCGTTTTATCCTGCAACCCGCGCTCGCGCGAACAGGTGAAATGGCAACAGCGCCTCGCGGACGCATTTCACTGCAACCATGCAGCGCCCCGGCGTTCGGAGAGCTGCCAGCGACCGCTGGACAGCAGTGATGCCCGAGCTTCGACAAATTTGGGATGGTCTCTTTCATATTAACGTCGCAAAAAGCTATTCAGAATTTCCCGGCTCGGGTTGAAAAATTTCGAGCCTTTTTCGTATAACTTTTGAATTATAAAAGATATTCGAATGCAATTTGCGCCGAAAAATGAGAAACAATTATTTCCTCTTAATGATGGATAATTTAACATACGTTACATTTACTTAATTTTTTTTCTATCAATTTTTTAACCATAATTGTTTTAAAAAAAATAAGATTCCCCTTAATTTTAAACAGCATCTATGAAACAGATGGTTTGTACCTATTATAATCTCGAGCCCCCAGCCTGTAAAACTAAGCTCCGTGCAAGCTAGATTCGCTGAAAATTCTCTGTCATTCTTTCGTATAACTGTGCCTAGTTATCAAAGTTTTATCTCGTCGAAAGCTTAAGTACTCTTCCCTCGAATCCCTTCGTTCCCTGAACTTCTCGGCGACAGTAGTCAGCGCTTCTGATCACATCTTCCGCGTCATTCAATTTAAACGGTTGTACAGCATGAATTTAACATACAGCGTACGATTAACCGTTATGGCAACGCGACGGGTGAGCGAGATTTGCCAAAAATTGGAATTCTTTCGGTGTTCGGAATGAGCGCAACGTTCTGCTGCGACATAGTTGCCCGCTCGAACACGAGAATCGTCTTCCATCGATAACGCGGAAATATGGAATAGATTCTTGGCGGGAGTGCTTTCGATGATGCGAATTTTAATGGAATGCCAGATGGTCTAATATTGATATCGACCTGGAGAAGTGTCCCTGCAATATCGCTCGATGAGGATCGGGTGAATAATAAAATAAAGATTTGACGACGACGCGGGGATCCACTTCGTAAATCGATGGGAAGCGCGACGTTGTGATTCCAACCCGGGAAAGTGTTAGGGGAGACCGGGGCAAAGTGAACCTCGGGGTAAAATGAGCTTTCTTAATTTATTCTTCAACAATAGAAGATACTTACAAATTTTGCTGACGTAATAAATGTGTGTAATACCACAATGATAATTATGCACACTCAGATATCGAAAAATGGAAGTTCATTTGAAAAATTAAAAATTAAATTTTAGAGACATCCAATTGGCTTTCTTTTCAATTTAGCTTTTTGGATAAATGAGTCTTAAATGTGTTATTTTAACTCCAATTTTTTTCTGCGTGTTTATAACAAGCTTATAAACATACATGTACACGCGTTTGAGAAAACATTAATCCTAACATTATTAAATAATTAATTTTCCACTGTGTACACATTCGGGGCAAAGTAACCGGGGTAAACTGAGCTGCAAAAAAAAATCCCTAGCTGGGAAACCACGCGGTGTGATGGAACAGAATCTGTCCTCAAAAAACGAAAAATCTGCCACAGTTTTCGACAACCACGGTTTAAAAAAAAAAACAGAAAAAGGGGTTAATTATTATCTATATCCTTAATTAAAACTCGTATTTTATTTCAGCTCACTTTACCCCATAAAGTGGTCGTTTTGGCATTTTCTTTTCAAGTTGAATTTTAATACACGTTACGTTTATTTCAAGTATTGCTATTCGTCATTCATCAATAGTAATGTTCAGATTATATTATAAATCTATTTCCACACATTTTTATTGAAAGAGAAAAATTTTATTCGACTTCAAACTTTTTCCGCGTCACCTTGCCCCGGTCTCCCCTACTTCGGATCCAAGCTACCGTGTTCCAACGGGAGTCCCAGTGAAACGAATCATACTGCGTCTGAATTCTCCACCGTAACATTCGGCAGGGGATAAATCAGCATTCGGCAAATAATAAGATGAGTGGAAAAGGTATTATCAGAGTGAATTAGCGCGATCAGTTAGCTCTAAACAAAAACTGGTCAGTATAAAATAGAAACAGCCTTCGCAGTCTCCGAAAGGTCGTACATACAGAAGTGATTAATATCCATCTGCTTTCTTTCCTCAAACTTCCCGAGAATGCCATCGAATCGTCTGTGGATGTTAAGAGAATCGCTTGTTTCAATATTGTTCGAAGCGCTTCACGATCGAATACCAGAAGCATCGATGAGACGCAGAAGATGTCTGCAAACAAATCGCGCCTTTATCTTCTTCAGCGGCGCATCCCACAAAAGAATGTTATGCTCAACGAGGGAGCGTCTCGCGATAAAAGTTTCTTTCACCGTATCAGCGTCGATTCGACGGTTCGTTCTAAAAATAATTATACACCGAAACTGGGAGCACGGCACCGTCCGCGATCACGAACGGTGTTCTGGGATGGTCGCGAGAGGGATGGGGCGGGTGGAATACAAGGAAACGGTTCTGCCGATGCTGCTCCCTGATCGATAAAACTCCACTTCCACCCTACTTAACTTTGTATACTCGTAAAATTCTATTAAACCGTGCTCGACGAGTATCCGCGGAGGGGCGAGAAGAAAAAAAGCGAGCGGGGGGTTGGTAACCGCTTTGAACCGTGAATTCGGAGGCCGAATTAGTCGACGAGCGAGAGTCGCGCGCGGGAACAGAAATATAATTATGCTCGGCCGCTTTTATTCGCCGTTCCGCGGATTGTGTCGCGAATAATGGCGAATTAGGAACGGTAAATTCAGATCTGCATAATCGAATCGGCCAGTAATGAAATGTGATTCGCCCGGAACTAAGGGAGAGCGGAGACTCCTCTATTGGGGCGCGCGGCCGCGCCAGCGGGCGTGCACTTCGCGCGAGGCCCGGTCCTTCCGAATTTTCCTGCATCGATTCTGTTGGATTCGATACGGATCCGTCTTCATTTCCCTAATTGTACGAGCTCTCTGCGAATTACGCCGCTACGGGAGACAGGGTCGAAGCATTATAAATCGTTGGGACGTGGGGATAGGAGGATGAGGTACGCGGCGGTACGTACTTACGAGCGAAATGCGTTTTAGCACGCTGCCCGATAGATAGCTGGTCCATTTGGGCCCATCTGGCGAACTACTTACCTTTTCGACCGTTTAACTGCGTTCGATTAAGTTTATGGAGTACCAGCGGTGTAATTCGTTTAGTGCTTTCGGGGAAAAAAACAGCACTAAGGTAATTACGCTTTAGTTAACCGATGTACGATTTACGAATTTATTAATTTATTAATTTATTAATCACACTGGGGTTGTATATTTTATCGTTCCCTGTGCAAATTTTGTAGAATCGTAGATCGATTAACTAACGTGTAATTATGTGTTTGCTAGTAATATAAGTATGTATTATAAAGGTGCGATGGAAATTCAAAACTGGTACACTGAATGTAAATGGTAGTAGCTACTGTCTAGTTTACTTACACGTCGGAGGGAGCATGTGCTTTTTCAGCCATGGTTTTCTGATGTTTCGCGAGCGATATTCGGATGTCAATTATAAAAGCTTCTTACCTGCAACATATAAAAAATTAAATATTAATACCGAATACTGCGGTGTAAAAATCATTGTTGAAGGCAGTGAAGAATTTCTCTCCAAATTTTCCACCACCTGAGATTACCACCATGCACTTGTCTTATATAAGACTCCAAAAATAGAAGCTTTATTTTTTCTCCAAGGAAGTCATGATTCTTTTCAAAATTGCGAAAAGTGGTAACTCTGAGAGAAAACATTTATGAAATTGTTCAATTCGAATCGGAAGTATTTATTCTCATGAAATTAAAGCAGTTAATTTCTTCGTATTTACACTCATGAAATTAAAGCAGTTAATTTCACATTTCGTAGTATTGCTAAAAATCTTAACAGCTACCATTTGTCAATTTAAGTATCGCACTATTACGTAAAACATCAATACATGTTTAATCTTAAAATGTTAGAATATCAAAGAAGTAGGTTGGGGGAGACCGGGGCTAAAAGTTGCGGGGGTAAGTTGTTCCGACGGCTCTATCTTCAAAATAAAAAGAGCGTTGTACTTTAAATTATTTTTTCCGTGCGAGTTGATCACGCCACTCTATCGCCCAATTTAATAGCGTCCGCGACAGCGAATTGTGTGGTTGTAAGCAAGGACCTTATTAGTCCAGATAAGTAAAAAATTTTCTATCATTATTTTTTGGTCTATTTCAATTATTTAACGTCGATATTACAGATTGCTGATTAGCAGATTTTAGTTTTTATACCAAAGATAATGTTTATGGTTATTATATCATTTTGGTTTTCTTTTAAAGATAATACATTTTTGTTGGTCCGAACCTTCATAAATAAACATTATTAATAAAATTCTGTTTTATTTCATTAGAAAATGAAATATTTCATTAAAAGGCAACTCTTATATCTTAGTAACAACTTACCCCAATGCGATAACAACTTGCCCCATACAGGGGTAAGAAGTTCCGCTTCGTGCAGCCACAAATAAATTACTATCTATGGAAAACCTATTACAATATACCAAATGCAAGCTTAAAATCAGAAAATATAATAAATTTAACAAGAAATTAGTCAATAGTGAAGAGAATAACTACATTATTTCCCCGTCATTTTTTGTTTTATCGAAATCGGAACTTTTAGCTGCACTCGAGAAACAGAATCCACGGGACCACGCCAACTCCACAAACTTATGCATTCATATAGAATTGAATTGTCATTAACACAGTTACTTGACACAAAAGTGTGGACACTACGAAATTCTCATTCGAGAGAGGGTGCACGGTAAACTAAGCCGGGCACCACGCTTCCCTAATAATCGTTTCCTCCCCTTAACGAACCTTTCCTGGCCGTAGTGACGGCGCGTCCTACGAGAAAGCAGCTTCACAAATACAACACAGAGGGAAAGTAATAAAATTCGTTTCATCTCCGCAGCCCTGTGGAACGGCGTTTCTTCGCCTTTAATTTGTGCGCGGATATTGTCTTCCCGCGACGGTATTGAAATTGGCACGGAATACTTGCAGAAGCGGGTCTCGCGGAGCTTCCGACGCGGATAACCCCCGGCTTCTCTGCGAAATGTGGCTCGAACGGCACACACCCGCTGAGATGCATCCTTCGGCGAGCGCGATGACGCGCCGCCGAAAGTTTAATTGAATGTTGCGAGTAGCTCCGAAGTCCCGTCTATGAGTTCTCATTGGATGATCATTATGCTTTCGCGCGTCGATACGGCCAATCGTTGCCCGTGGTTCGTCCCTGGAAATCGCTCGCGCGAAACACGGACACTGGAATTTATTCCGCCGTTAGAAACCTCAGAAACGCGGCGTCGCCTGCAGCAGACGAACTCGGATTTCATTGCACGTTTACCGTACTGTCGCCCTGACAAATCGTATTTTTACCACCGCGAAGTTGGAGAACCGCGCAACCATGCATCACGAGCGAGCGAGATGGACAAATACGCGGATAAGTTGAGAACGGGGGCGAAGCGAAGGGATAGGCAAAGGACAGGAACTGTGTCATACGTGTCACGTGCATTTGCATCGCTTGGTAACAGCCTTTTTCCTTGCCGCGGCGGCGTATTAGACTCTTTGACGACTTCCGCGACACTTTGCCAGCTGACAGTGAGCCACGGAATTATTGAGACAGGCAGAAAGTCGATGACATTTTGAAGTGAAAGGCTAACGACAGGTGGCTGCAGTAGCTTTCGTTTACGAAGAGCAGCTTAGGTACTGTACTAATAGAATGATACAATGAAACAGTAATATTATATGTAAAAGATAAATAATTTGGAAACACGTGTATTTGATCCTTTGGTCTTGGAATTATAAAGGAACAGTTGACCAAATTTTTAACCAATCATTTTTTGTTTCGCTGTACTTCAATGAAAGATTTCATCACGCTAGAAGTTTCATAACTTCGTCAAAACTGGCTCCTGTTTTATTAATCGGATGATCGGACCATTTAGCCAGCGGATTGGGTTTCAGATTCTTCGAAAGTTCATACCGTAATTACGTGGCAAGCCTCCAGATGCAGAACGTGCTGTTTTAATTAGGGCTATTATTACGATTCGTTTAGGATCAAGTTCGGGATGTATTAAGGGGGGAAGACAGTGTGACGGTCGAAAATAAAGGTTATTTTCAAGACTTTCTTTTATATTGAAATGTAACTTTCTACGAAAAATCTTTATTGCCAACTGAAAATACATATATTTAACTATTATTTTATGCTCCCGGATTGAAAAGAATTTCGGTAGTATGGCCACAGCATACGATAACGTTAGGCTCTGCAAAAAAAGTTTACCAAGTGGGTGCTCGTGTAACTTTCCAACATCTGCTCCGAATTGAAAAATTCGAACGGTTTCTTAAAGTATATTGCAATAGCTTCTGTTAAGCATAGAGATATAAAAAAATATTAATTTTTTTAATTTTCGGGTTCGGGATCTTCCGTTGTAAGTTACCTATGCGTGCACTCGATTCTGAGCGCTGTGCTACCTATACAAAAACTCCCAGAATTTTTCGAGCTCCACTTTGAAATTGTGCAGGTATATTTTTCACACCCCGAATATCATGAAAAATCGGGAAAAAAAAATTTCACAGTGGCTTCCCCCCTTAAACGCATCAGTTGTTTGGACTGAGTGCACGAGTAATTGTGAGAAATTGGATTTACAATTCTTTTCAATTGAACGGGATTGAATCTCAATTCCCACAAAATAAACTAAATTCACAATTGGAAGTGAAGTTCAATTGGTATATGTACTTTCTCAAATATAAATTATTTTTGATGCGTGGAATTGTTTTTTTTTTTTGCAGCGAAGAATAGAGGAATTGGATGTTTCAGAGGTGTAGGAGGCAGAAAGAGAAATTATTATGAAGCAGTGCACAGTACGCATTCATATAAACGATATTTCTATACGTAGGAATTAATGATCTGAATTTAATCAAAATTAAATGTATAGACGCAGAACCTACCTGTTTAATCAATTAACGTGAACTGGTTATTTTATGTGATTTATTAGTCACTAAACTCTGTCACACAAATTTCTATAGAATTTTAGAGTAACAGGAATTCTATTTTCCAGTATGTCACTAAACAGAGAGAACTACCTACCTCGAATTTATAGTGGCTAACGTTCCAACCAATAACAGGACGAACACATGGTAAATGTAAATTTTCCAAAATAAATTAACTAGCATTTTCGTTTCATTAAATTTTGATGAATCCAAGCAATTTGTGCCATTGAGTTTTCGTACCGAAATTGCCCCACGAAACACTCACTTCAACGTGCTTAAAGTTATCGATGATAATTAATGCATAAGAAATTAATTGTTACATGAATTATTGGTTAACTTTTAACATTTAACGTAACACGATTCCTGAGGTGGCTCCGAGCTATATAACAGAATACATAAACATAGATAGTCCTGAGCTTTACCGCTAATGCTCGTTGCCTGACCATGCGCTGACCACTTCTACTAGTACTCCGAAGCTGCATTTTCATTACGAAATTAAAAGGTAATGAAACGAGTAATTTCACGGTTTACTGGGGTGCAACCTGTATTTTCTTAGTGTTTTCTTTAAATATTTAATGCATTTTAACCTACATACTTAGGTCGGAATTAAAGTTTGAAACTCTGCGGTTATATTTTAAGGATTCGCTGCAAGTTCTTGGAAGCCCAGCTTTCTTGAAAGCGTACTTCGAAGTTGATCCCGAAAATAAGCCAGTCTGATGATTCTTTCTGCAAAGTGAACGCGGCTGAGTACTTGGAAGTACCAATCGATGACGTAGATATGAATTTTGAACGGTCCCCGATACTTTGCATACAAAGTCGCATTCCCCTGCGAAACTTTGTTGCGCCGCGCATGCAAATACGCGGTAGATGATCTTCGCGATGCTTGCGTCACCGATTTTTGGCAAGATTGCTATTGCTGGCCTCGGAGTCTGCTTAAGTTTTCTTACTTACAGTTTATTGCAAAGAGTAGAAGAGTCTTTTCTTCTGAAGTCAAATACCGTATGATTATGGCGGGCTGCTTCCACGCAAAAACAGTCCAACAAGTGGGACATTAGACTGCTAAGGTAAGATATTTATATTGAAAGAGTAATTCGAGGAGAAGGGTTAAGAAATGAGAGACAATGAAATTAAGGTGGACTTATAAACTGCATGATATGAATAATACTGCGTGATTCAAAGTGCAAGTAGCAATTTTAGTAAACAGTTGTAAACATCAACTGATTATTTTCAAAGAAGACATAAGGTGATCGATTTAGATTGAATGTACCTGTGTGCTGTAAGAGGTAACAACAAATTAGGTGGGCTTTCTTAATTTTGCCAGTAACCTTACCTACCCTGTGTTTAAATAAGATGTCATACAAGAGGGAAAGGATTGCATAATAAAATTGAAAATGAAATAAAAATATATAAATACACACAAATTGCAATTATGAATGTCACGGAAACTTAATTGCCATCTTGTCATCAGCCTACGAAAATATATTATCCTATCGTGTTTACTCAATTCCTTCAGGCGCGTATGTGACTCCCAGGTGTCTAATACTTTAAGTATATAACCGAGATCCACGCGAACAGCAGTAAACCGAAGAGCAGGGCAGCTTGAGGTTTCCATGGCTGCATCATCCTTTAAAGTCACGCTGTCCAAGTAGAACGAAAAGATGAATCGCAGAGCATCGAGCAGCCCATGGAGAGGAAAAGATATTCCTTCCCGTGTGCAGCAGGAGGTCGTAACTCTCGCATCACCCCGTTCGACCCGATATTCGAGTTTCACTTTGAACCCCTTTAAAAAATATGACGTGAAATATGGAACCCCGGCAACCTGTTTCTTTTGAACTTTTGCGGTCCAATCTTCTTGCTCGTTAAGTAATTGAATTTTTTTAATCCGTTCTAATCCGCGCAGGAGGAGGGGATCAAGGTGGGCAGGGGTCAGGGGGTGCGCGAGGCTCCGGCAGAAAGTTTTTAACGAAGATATTCAACTGGGAAGCGTTGCTTGTCTTAAGCGCGAGTTTTCAAACTTCTCGCTGAATTTAATGCAATTACATCCTGCTGCCTTATCGCGCCTGATCCGCGCGAAGGAATCCCTTCGTTTCGTCATTAACGATTTCGTTTATGCGTCCGCGGTGAACTTCGCTCTCGCACAGGGGAACTCCCGCCGTATCGTTAAACGCTGTTGCATTATTTGTGAACACGAAGTTCTAACACGAGGGTGTTGCAGATGGGTTTTATTACGCACCCTTTGCGATCGTATACTAAAGCTTAGAAGTTCTAGTACACCCATTAGAGAATAAGGTGTTCTTAAGTTTGTAGGTGAAGTTCCAATACTGATTGCAGACAATGGGAAAGGTGGTGATGTTATAAATTATATAAAGCTTATTTAGAACGAGAGGTATTTATTAGAAATGTTTTATTCATCGGAATATTTACATGCTTTTTATTACTATATTGTGTGAAGATATTTGCATTACTAATTTATGTAACTTTCCTTCATATCCCACAGTCATAAAGTCATAAAGGGACAAAGGGAAACCGAAATCTTAAACAACCCCACACAAAGAGTTTTTCTCTTTTTTTCTCTTTTTGGTCCCACGATTTTGGAACTGAATTTTATGCCAAACGATACCTTATGGTGAGACATCAATCACAACAAATTTCCAAGTTCAGGTAACAATTATTAGTTCCGGAGATACGGGAGGTCAAAGAAGTGAAAATTCATTAACGCATAATTTGAAGAATTGTTCCCAGGGGTTCTGTTGACTGATAACATCGAATTTAACCTTAGATTTTAAAAATTCACAATGACCGATTCAATATAGCAAATCGTATGTCAAAAAATATTCTAATTTTCATAAAACTTTGGTCTAATATTCGTAACGTAAAACGTTATAAAATGAATTTTCGAAACTAAAGTAATATTTATGGTTTTAACAATAATTAGTTTTAATTTTGTGGAATCCGCGCATTCCGATTGATAGAATATTAATATTCATATTTACTTACGCTCGTGGTCCTTGAGTGACTCTGTATTAGCGACATTCTCGCAATAGAAGTTATAAATTTTGAAAATCTAAAATCAAATTCCTTGTTAGCAGTCAGCAAAACCCCTGGGAACAATTCTGTAATTATCGTATGGTCTGGTGCATTATTAAATTTTCACTTCTCTCACCTCCCACATCTCAGAAACAAATTCTCACCTCAACTTGATAATTTGTTGCGAATGCTGTCCCGCCTTAAGGTATCATTTGACACAAAATTCAGTTCGAAAATCGTGGGACCAAGCAGAGGCTAAAACATGCCTAATTTTTGGGCCGCTCTTTTGCGACGCCACATTTGAATCGCCCCGTAGATCCAATAAACGCCTTCAGCGAAGCTGTGAAATTTTGTTTTTCGAGTTCCTAACAAACAACAATTGGGGGTATAACTGCGGCGCTCTGCACAATGGCAATAATGGTCTACTGATATAAAACTTGTCAACGCCATATTCGCACAGCCGGTGAAATAAAATTTCACGCCACCCAGTCTCGCACTCCAAAAGAGCTGGCACCGCGAGGGATTAAAATTCACTGTGCAGCTGAAATTACAGTTCACCGAGGCATCCGAAATTATCGTCGAGCTCGCTTTTGTGTGCGCGGCATAAAAAGATCTGAACAATCGGAGGACATTCTGTCGACGAGACCGGACGTCCATCGGTGGAAATATTTGGATATCGAAGAGGGGCTCCGGCCGCTATCGTCGCATCAAAAACCTGCGCTTCAACGGAGCAAATTTCACGGAGCAGCTTGGAACGTACTCCTTCTGCCGGCCATTCTCAGGCATAATCCGTTTTGATCCTCAAACGTCCTCCAGTGCATCGCGATCACGCGGATCAGACAGTCGACAGGTTCGTAAAAAAAAAGTTTTGACTGGCCCGAAGCCACCGAAACGGTTCTCCAAAGGCTCCGCAAAACAGTCAGCATTTTCGTCCGACTGACATAATCTTCTTGCTGGTACGGCGGTTTGCACGTCGATAATTCCCGACGTCTATTTTTCTCTTACGGGGCCAGGACTCTCATTAACACGAGCATGGCTCGCTATCTCTTGTACGGTATGTTTTACAGAAACGTGGCTGGTATCGAAGCATTTTTTACATGCTCATGCTTGCTGGAACTGTGCTGTTGCTTTGATCGTAGCTTTCGTCTGTGAATGAATGTTGCTTCGTTTCGGATTTCCAAGGCAATCTTTGTAGTAAACGCAAATAAATACCTGTTTGATTTTCAATAGTGAAATATTTTGTGATTCACGTGTCATCAAAGCGTTTTAGATTTTTCGAGAGGTATAAATCAGAAACAGAGGGGGTGCGCTTCTGTAATATTTTGGAAGATTGAGGTGAGAACAGAAGCGTTGTTGCCAAAGAGTGATTATTGAGTGTAAGTATTCTTTCGAAATTTGATTATAGACACTATTCAGACCAGGGGCAAATTTTGGGGGCGGCAGATTTTGGGGGGTAGTAAATTTTGGGCGAAAGAAATTGAAAAAGCTTGAAACACAGTGGCTTGGGACAGCTTTAAAAACAATTCACTGTTCTTTCATCTACCAAATTAGCAATAACTTATTGTCGTAGGTATTGAATTAATTTTAAAATTGTCTTAACTCTTTTAAATTAAAATAGTTAATGATATTTTGCGGAAGGGTTGGCAGACCCAAATCTCCAAATCCGCCTCTGATTCAGACAAACGTCTAAGAAGAAACCTAAAATTAATAAAAATACAGACGTTAGCACCTACATATTTACAGTGTCACTTGACAACTACAACTCAAGAAATATTCAATAGCCAGTCGTAAATACAAAGCACTAGAAAATAATAATCTGTGACAAGTCCGTTTTGAAACCAAGCTTCACAAATTCCCAAGGCTGTGCTTTTTAAAAAACGCGATTTTTGGTCCCGCCGCAAACCCATCTTTTCAGACCCGATTACCGTGTAACTATGACTAAAGCTTTGTATTTCAAGCTGTTCTACGCGAAAACATAGCCGGTGACCCGCAAGTGGCCTCGCCGCTGGCGAAACCGTCTTTTTTGGGACCGCCGCCGCGAGGCAGCAAGCAATTGCTCTTTATTTTCTTGTTATCCTTGGGGAAAACATGGTCCTTGATCTCTGTCTTCTCCCGAAAACAGAGCATTCCGCCAGTACACACAGCAGCATAAATTTTCACGCACGCGGAGCGCTCTTTCGTTAGCGCTCTGTTTGCACATATTAGCCGCGCGAATTTATTCCGCGTGTTGTTCCCTGCAAATATTTCCCGCGCGTTTAATCGCGCTTGAAATAGCCACGGAAATCGTTCCGTCGTGCTCACGGTGTCAATGAAATTAACGCACCCTATAAAAGTGTTCTGTGTGCCGACCATTACCGATTCATTCCCCTGGCAAATATTAAAGCAATCGTTAAGTAACTCGAAAACGTCGAGGAACGAGGATCGAATGGATCTTTGACGGTTCTGCGAGCAAATATGTAGGGTATCATCGGTTTCATTTATCGCGAAACAATTTTTACCGGGCATGAAATATGCTGCTCTCGCGACCATAAATCCCAGCCACCTGTCAGACTTCGAAGCTGTGGTCGCACGCGTCAAGCGTGCCTTTTAAATGGGCGCAATGACCCACAGTGTTTTCTGTAGGACCGAAAGGAAATTGTCGGTCTAGTAAGAAAGGTGTTGGATAAGTGTCTGAAGGTTTTAAGAAAATGCTGTGGGCTCTGTTTTAAATTTCATCTTAAATACAGAATTTTCAGTTGTTTAGATACTGTTTATTAGGGCTGGGACTGTTTGCCGAATTTTTCGGTTTTCGAATATTCGAATACTTCAGTTGCTTAATTATTTGGCGAATATAAATCGAATATCCAAGTATTCGAAAACTATTCGAATATTTAAGTATTCGAATACTGTTGTATTAAATTATTCGAATAGTCCCAGCCCTACTGTTTATGTAGGTATGAGAACGTCTCCTTAACTTTTTCCACCATATGCACATATATATATATAAATATAACAATAAATGATTAAAAATTCAATTCTTTATAATATTTATTGGTGTAAACCTAACATTTTTCCCACAACATTTTTTAGAACTTATGGGTATACCACGTCGATACTCAGAATATACATATATATATATATATATATATATATGAGACGTTCTCATTAAATATTTTTAGAAAATCTATTTTCTTTTGCTACTCTTTAATTCTCATTGGCAGTAAAAGTTATAAGACGAAATTCGTAACGTTATAGATTCTACAACGATAGAAACGACCGACCTCCGAACGCTCGCAACATACAAGGAGAATTTTAAACGAGTTTATCTCGAAACATGATTTTTCCGAACAGTATCCAGCATAATAAAATAAATTATGAATTGATTACGAAAATCTTGATGGCATTTTCTTTGTAATTGAATTCGCTATCGTATCAGTCTTCGAATAAATACTAATAAAAAAAGGCTATAAAGATTTTCTACCGCGAGATGTATATTTTTTTAAAAAAAAAAATCCTAAATATCACCTGTTTCTTTAGCGATCTGATGAGAATGTCCCCTTAAGGTATTTTTGTATAGAAAGTGAATGTATAGTACAAAGGTATTGTATAATTTATCCTATAATTTGCCATTCTTTGTTCATTCTTAAATTTCTATATATACTCTCTTCTGTTCTCTTCGGATTGTATATTTGTCATATGTGTAGTGTGTCTCCCCGCATTATATCTCTGCTGTACCAAAGGGTTTATCCCGTGAATAGTAATAATAGAAACAAAAAATAAAACATCAAGCTTATTAACTTTCCTTCTTATTTTACACAGTTAAAGAGATACGTACGAAGAGTAATTTTGCATGTAGAGTAACATCCAGGCAATCTTCGATACAAAAGTCTCTGGTCTCTGTATAAAACGAGGCATTGAGAGCAAAAACGAGCTAACCACATCGAAAAAAAAAATTAATTCTCCCTAATTTATACGATTATTACAGCCGATCGGAATACATTATTGCTACGAACTGCAATGCGAACACAAATATACATGGCACAAAAGGTGGATGCCAGCGCATCGTATAATCTTCGTGTCACTCGCCCAGTTTCTAATATCGTGTTCCCCAAACAGTTCTAATCTCATTCATTCGCCTATACCGAGAGACGTAACTCCGCGACGCTTCGAATCCGAATCCCTCTTCCAAAACCGCCATCCCTCCACCAGCGATAGACCGAAACGAATATTTCCGAGGCGGGATTCGAGCGTGCTACCTCTCCTCCGCGGAAACAAGATTTTAATTCAATCGCTGCGCACACCGTCGCCGTAAAATATACAATCGAATCTGCTAGACGGCTCGCGCGACGTATAACGAGAAAAACGAAGCTGACGGGGCGCGGGCTTCGAAAAATTGAGTTGATAAATCACAGTTTCCCCGTGTCACGAGCTTCGCCGTCTGTAATACTGCTTTAATGAACCTTTACAACGCTGCTGCTTGGATCAGCGCGCATAGAGCTTCCCTATTGCCAGCGCTGTAATGCTACAACCACGAATGAATTTTAGATATGTGCCCTGAAGCTGTTGCAACAGGACGAAGTCCGCAGTGCACAGGGGATTATAGTTGCTCCGTGTCTGGAGAAGGTTAAATAGTCTAGCTGTAGATGTCAGCCATTTGAAATATTAGGAACGAAGGAAACGAATTCTGCCAGATACGGAGCAATCCCATCAATCCATTTTGGGAAGTGGGATTCGCCTTAATGCTTCCGTTTATTCTGAATTTCGAGTTACCCGCGTGACCCGGGGTGCCCGCATTTGCCAGATTGGCTTCGTTGTAGCAATTTGGAATATTAAGCCTAGAGAAGTATGTCGCTGGCCCAGATAGTAGGTGCATCGGTTAAAACAGGCATCTGACAAATGAAAGACTTGCCTTCGTGCTTCGGTTCAGTAAAACCCGTGATTCCGTCCCTTTGCTCGAACACCGCCGGGGGTTAGGTAATTAGGATGCCGAGGAGAAATTGATTAATCGAATAACCGAAAAGAAGAATGTCGTCGCTGCGTGGATGTAAATTGTTCAAGCGCAGTTCTACTGTATCGAAGTCGCGATGCTGCTTTCAGTATCTTTATCGGGACAAGCTCAGGTTGCTGCACCGTGGGGATTAATTTGCTGATTGGTCGAATGTGCTTGCGAGAATATATGCAAGGTAAAATGCGGAGAGTAGCTTGGTCAGTTCTATTCAAATACAGCGAGAGAACTTCCAGCGGAGGTTTTATGATTTCTCATAAACTCGCGATTCCATTCGTCACCGAGTTATAAATGGAAGCTACTATTCTGTATGAATGAAGGTACCAACTTGTAGCGAGTGCATAAAGAGACTTGCCGTACACTGGGGTGACCCTGTGAAAATCAAAAATTCGTAACATAAGCGGGGGTTTTCAAACATCGCACGAAATCTATATATTTATAAATTTAAGACAAATCAGTGGTTACTTTTATAATTAAGTGGGAAACAAAATTTGGGGGTTAATGACAGACGAATAATTTGAATACCAGTTTTTACTAGTTTTAAGAAATTAATCCACACTACGCGATACAGGCTATCGAGCGGTTTCTTTTCGTTAAATTATGTTTTCGAAATTGTTCGCGTTTTAAACTTTATCTCCATCAACACCGTACTTCATCGAGACGCTCATCGAGCAGATGAAGTATCAAAGCTACCCTAGTCCTTTAAGTCTAGGGATCCTACGACACTTATGACACGTAGGCCCTTGAAAGCCATCAACACTTCAGCGCCTGTCATCCTCATCAAGCAGTCACCCCCGTCAAGTATACGTTGGTTCTGCTTGAAAATTACATACATACATACATGCAGGCCTTTCTCTTGAGGATTTACGCCTGATGAACCTGTTAAGCCCCTCGAGGGATCGGCATCGATCCTGGAGCAATGAACCCATCAAACTAAGCGCGTTATCCTTCCATCAATTGACGAAGCCAGCGGCCTCTTACAATAGAATTCGCATTATTCCAGACCTTTTTTGTAAAATCATACGGTACTTTCTGGCACCGAGCTCCACCGCTTGGACCTCGCAATCCCCGCGCGGATCCAGCACTCTGCACCAAACAGAGATGAGCCTACGAGGGGTATCGTCAGTGGTTTTGTGCGCGATTGGCAGGTCGGTCCGTGGAAGAAAGCAGGCCAACATCGCGGTCTTCGTTTCCGCGAATATAGGTTACAAAGTGTAGCGTTTCTAATTCCGGGAAAAGGAGGAGAGCAACGAGGGGAAAAAAAGAAGAAATATCCGCTTCGAACCGGCGCTCCTCGCCTACCCCAGCACCAGCCTCGTTCCGCCGAGATTCATTACCGCCCGCTGCACATTAGCGAACAAACATCGTATGCCTCGATATCGTCGGTCGCCAGGCCGAAGGCTCACAGTAGCGTGGCTTTTATCGAAATTAAACGAAAGATTAAATATCCCTCGAGGAGCGAGCGTCATGCGCTGTCGGGGGCAGGGGGTGGTTTCTCATCAACCCGCGAGCCGTTAAATTGCTCGCCAATGGACCGTTCCGATACCGTTTCTCGGTACCACTAATGTCGATGAAATCGACATCTTTGCTGTGACCTCTGGAGACGAGGGGAACGCCAACGTGTACCTGCGTGTTCTTCATAGTGCAAACGATAGATCGGCATGCAACACGTCTGCTTCGTTACACCGCGGTTCGTGTGAAATGGCATTAAGGGGAGTATGTACATATTGTGATACGAAAAGTTGAGTAGAAATCGTAGAGTGGTTGCGAACTGTTTATACATGCGGATGGTAGGATGTATTATTTGCGAAGGTAGTACGAGTTTTCAATCATTCAAAGTCCACGCTGCGTTCCGAATTATTACTGCCTACGAATATGCATTAATACTTTGAATGGCTTCGGCGTGCTTCCATGCTGAGGGATTTCCATCTCGTGCACGGTTTTAGCGTATTGACGTTTTCTGGAAAGAATAAATTATTTCGTTGAAAGGATACATTACGTTGATGTCCTCTAGATCTTGCCTACATTCTGGCATATTATATTATTTTTTAGGAGAAATCTATCAAATGCTTTCATTCTCTTGACGTGACGAAACGTAGAACTGCATTGCAATATGCCAGGTGCCTGTTTAATTACATGACACTGAAGTCCGAAAGATTGAGATTATGAATTTTATTGTTAAGAGCACAACGTAAAGAGCTGCAAAATATTCGTAGAATTTGTCGTAGGTACACCAGGAAGCAAGTTCTCAATAATGAAAAAAAACGAAAACGTACAGTGTTCGAAATAAATTATTGCAACGTTTATTGCGATTGGAGGGGTTCCAACGGCCATGTCGCATAGCACCCGGGCGACATTTACAGGGTGGAATTTCTTTAAAAATTTACTGCAACCGCGCCAACCGCACAATATAAACGCGGCATCCACGTGTATTAAAATATTCAATTCACTGCGAAGTGTCCCTCTATAAATTATTTATTCATTAAGTGCGCGCGTAGCTACACTTTATACAGAAGATTAAGTGTGCAATAAAATACACACCGTTGACGGGGACGTATATACGCGAATTAATACATAAGCACAAAGCACATTAGCGTGAAACAACTGTGACGAATAAATTTTTAAAAAAAAAAGAACGCATTGTATCGTCATATTCTTGCGTCTAGTGCGAGTTCGACGAACGTGAGTGACGTTCAATGGTAAGTATCCATAAAACAAGCGCCGAGATGCTAGGAAAATTTTATCGCAAACCCAGTGATTCTTCTTGCCAGCGGAAGCAATTGAATGATTTTTTTAAGGGGCATTTGCGTTTGACGCAAGTACCTCGTTCATAGGACGGAAAATAAAATTTAATTTCTTTCCTTAGCCAGCTCTTTCAGTGGTGATGGAAAACGGCCGTTTAAGGGACGCCATTCACTGCTAATATATTTCAGGTTAATCGATATTGGTTCTGCATTATAAATGGAGAGATTGTATCTCCTGAAACATGAGCTACTTATTGCAAATAATGGGAGCCGGAAAGAGGGAATATTCAAGCGTGGCAGTTACAGAGCAGATGTTACTACACCGCCGACAAAGAGATGAGCACTTGATTTCCAGTAAACCGCTTCGGTTCACAGCTGTGCTTTCATCGGTATCTTTGCAAACGATGTTCGTCAGCAGTGTTTTTATTATTTACTAGCAATATATACCCGCGCTTCGCTTCGGGCCTAAGAGATATTAAGGACTCCATGAAAACAAATTTGATTAGGGCAAAAAAATCCTGAAATTGATTTTTAGGGATTTGTGTGGGAAACCTTTGTATGTAAAAACCAAGTTAATAATAATCTAATCGGGCTTAAGAGATATTAAAAGCCCTAATACATTTTTTTACCCCCTTTCACCCTCTTGGGGACGGAATTTCCAAAAATCTTTCCTTCGTGGTCGCCTAACGTCATGAAAACAATGTACACCTTCGAAATTTCACGTTCTTAGGTTAAATGGTTTGAGCTGGACGTTGATGAATCATCAGTCAACTCAAGTCAGTCAGGACTTCTTTCTTTTTTATGTATATACATACAGATATAAAAATTCCGAAGTAATTGGGATAAGCAATTGGTGCTACGAGAGCTATCGATTCTGTTCGCAGCGGTCTTAATACCTTCGTCCCGTCGAATTTTCGCCCGCGAGTACGCTCGCGACGCTTGTGGCCGCCCCGCGGTCGAGACTCGAACCGCGCTCCGGTCTGACGCAATAACATACATAACCTATATATATACACACACATTATATTATACATGGTTTTTTGGTGAAGGAGAGGGAGTTTTTTAATAATATTTCGTAGCGAGCACCTAGGGGCCAAGAGGAACCTACCTACCAAATTTCATGGTCATTGGATCAGTGGTTTCTGAGAAATCGTGATTATCAATAGTATTTGATTTAAATTTTATATTTATAGATAAGAATATGTGGGGCATTTACTACATATGTGGACAGTGGGAACGATATTATTAGCAGTTACACCAGGGAAATGTAAATGTTTCAGTCGCTGAGTTAGTTTTATTTCTACATATACTCTTAGTTAATTTACAACGCGTGTAATTGTAAGAAAATTGAGTTTAAGCTAATATACATCACAGAAGAGACTATTACTGATCTTCACTAATCCCAACGAAATGATTAAGCACATAATTTGCACTCGAATTAATCGAACTGAAAAGTCATAGCAGACCTTCAGCACCCGAAAGGTAGCGTCGTCACTCGCCGTAATTTTATAATAATTGCGAGGAATTGAATAGCAGATAGGAAGTGCTTCCTCCACCAGAGAGCGCCGCGTCAGTTTTCATTCGCATCCCTTTGAAACGATGTGAAAAGAGAAGCGTGCCCGAGGCACGCAGAACTTGAAGAAGGCGTGACTCGTTTTCCTTTCTTTGCCTTCCTTTCCCCCTTTTTTTTTCTTTTCGTTAATAATATGGCACTATTGGCGCGGCCAAGGCAGAGGCGCGAGAGCTAGGAGTGCCCGCTAGGGTGGGACGACGGCAGCAACGACTTTCCCTTTCGTTGGCGCATCGCCCGGCCGTCATCTTTGTTTACCTAGTGTCACAATGCGTGGGAGGGTGGAACGCCCTCGAGATTCTAATTTGAGTGCAAACACGCTAGCTTGTCTACCCACGGCTCGTACAGACCGGTCTGGGACAAGGATGGATGAGGGACTCCACATGCGCCGCGAAAACCATCGAGTTGAAGAGGACCATCAGACGAAAACAGGAATAGAGGAGGGTGAGTTAGCTACCCCGTGAACCTGCTCGGGCCGTTGCGTAGATACGGGTTCGTTCGCAGGGAGTCTGCAGGAAGTAGGAAATGTGGCTGACTAAATAATTTCTGATTGGGAATGGGAAATGAGAAGGGGCGACGGGGGTAAGATGAATGGAAGGGAAGGAAGCTGGCTGTTAGGTGGATTTATTAAATCGGAGGTGGTGGTGTGCTCAGTTGAAGGGCTTTGGGGCAACAATTGATCGAAGGATTTTTTTTCGCCGCGTCCTCTGTCTTCGAATGGGCGTACTGCTGAGGTTTCGTGTTTGGGAAATTGATGGGTCTCTGGAGGTAGGTGACGAGGTCTAGGAGAGTGAGTCGAGGATTGTGGGGCAATCGGGAAGGAGATTGTACTTCTTGCCGAAGTAAATTGAAATTGTGTAACTGTGGTTTCGAGGGAAATGGCTATGAAAGTCAGTGGAACTTTGGCACACTTCTCTCAGGCGTATTTCGATGGAAAGGTGGTGTCGGTATGTTTAAATATTTTCCAAATAAGAAGGAAATAGTTGGAGGTTAGTTATAGGAGCAGGGTTTTATAAGTACTTACAAAGAAGAAAATGGAAATAGTATTTCTTCATGGAGAATTCCGAAGTGATTGTTCGTTAAGTTTAGGCAAACATTACCGATCTTTAGTGTCGTCCGTCTCTAAATCAAAACTGCACATCGAATGCAACTAGTTTTACAATTATTATGAATTTCAACTGACGATACCGAATCTGAGCTTCTTTCCAAGGCGCAAAATAAGTGATTCTTGTATTAGCGTTTAAAAAAAATCTAACGTAAGTCCCCGAAATATTAAATATACGTATAGATCGTTCCAAACACCACCAGTAATTAAAACTTTGATTCTAAGCAATTAATACTTAATATTCCTATTATAATCGGAGCAACCCATGTAGAACTCATCTGGCCGCTAAAAATATAAATCTCAGGAAGCGCGAAAGGACATACACATGTACGTTCTGAAGTAAACAAAGTAGATTAAACGGGAGTGCCCAGGGGAAACGCTCTCGTAACTCGTCGAATGAAAAAAAAAAAAAGAAAACAGAAGCAGAAACGTATAACAGAGAAGAAGGCAAAGTAAACAAGAAGAATGTCGGGGTATCCCGGTGCCTCGAGGCTCGAAATGAAGAGAGTAATTCGATTGGCTAATGCGAGAGTCAAACAGCAGAAAGCGATAAAGTTTCGGTAAGTCGGATCGCTCGGGGAGCAAAACGAATGCGCGAAGCGGATGTGGACCCGCGGCAAGACGCAAAGAGAAATCTGGGTACGGTAAAAATCCGGGGAATTGCTCGGGGGTAGACGAAAGGGAGGGGGCGGTGCCTTGTGTTAGCAGCGGTACGAAACTTTCGCGGGCACGGAAAGGGAATCTTTCGCGGAAGCAGGTACGGGACGTGCAAGTGTATTTATTACTCTCCATCCAAAGTGTAATTTGTAGGGCGGGAGATGTTAAAGCGAAGGAGATAGATAAGCACGAGGAAAAAGTCGAGGAATTTCGAGTGCTACGCATTCGTGCGAATCTCCACTATAAGGAATGTGAAGTATTTTATTTTAACTGTGAGTGGCGTCGCGTCAGCCTGTCTCCATGCCGAGGGATTCCCAACCTGAGCACGACTTCGGCGCATCTTCACGTTGATATTTTCTGAAAAGCATCGAGTGTATTATTCGAGAGTCCCTGAATGCTAGCATTGAAAGCAAACCGAGCTGGGAATTCGCTTTTTACAATGACAGTTAATACTAATAAAATTTTGTATTTCCATATTCTCTGTTCTGGATCTTTATGCAAGTATTACCAATGAACTGACCAGATTTTGTTTAGTGAAAATGAATCTAAACTCGAGCTCCCTCGGGGCTATTTTTAATTGTACGTGAATTATGTATAGGTAATTAAAAGTAGCCAGAATAAGGTCGTATTTGGATCATTTTCTTCGGAAAACTTTACTCATTTATTGATAGTACTATCATGAATATCTGATAGACAGTAAATGAATTGAAATTTTCATTAGTATTAGCACGTGTTCCAAAGGGTTAGACTTAGGATTAGGTTTCAAAGGAGCAGACATGCTGAACCTCATCCAATCATCACTTAAATGCTTGTAAGAATTTGTGATGTATTAAATTCGTTATTATTATTATTATCATTATTAATAAAAGGCGAGTCAAGTTAGACAAAACCTTTCCGACAAACGCGATCGCTCGGAGAAGCCTGTTCGGCTTGAAACAATATTTCGCCATACTTTGCGCTATTCAAAGTGTTAATACTGGTGTTTTGACAGCTTTGAACTGACCTGTCTTATCATAAACTTGCCCCAGTCATTATTAGGTAAGTTTCTTCTCGTTTAATTTTTAATCCAGCAGGGGTAAATGTATCTAAAAAGAAAGTAATCTCCGAAGCATGCATAGGGACATCGTATGTCTTCCTCTTTCTGTGAAAACTATTTACCAATCCTCGTGCCCTCTCATGCAGAAATCGTTCGAATTTTTCGTTCCTGTAATAAATTCGACGCGGCGATGGTGGAGGCATTCCTATAAAATTGAAAACCCGCATGAAGGTTGTAGGAAAAGATTCAAAGGAAGCCATTAGACAGGCAAACAGGTCAAAGAGTCCTGAACCTTTCTCCACTATAGGTGGTAGGAATATCGCAGGTGCTAATAATGCTAGTAACAATGCTGCCATAGAATGATGCTATAAAGATGATCGACATTTTCCTATTACAGCATTCTTCGTAAACCTTTTCTTCGTGAACACCGTGTAGCTAACAATCGTAGTTCATACACGCCGTTACTTTTACCTGAAGAAACTTAGGCTTTCCACCAAGAAACTTAGTGTTCAACTTAATCATAAACATCACGTTACGTAGACATTTATTCGGAAGTTTTAATCTAAATCTTAATCCTCCGCGGCCATACCTTCTTATAAGCACAAATTCACTGCACCCCAGCGTCATTTTAAGTTACCATTTATTGAACATCCGTAATACTCATACAATTATGAGTTAATAGTCTTTTTATAGAAATGTAAATTTTTATATGATGAAATTTGTGTTTGAAAAAATAGTTGTGGATAAAAGCGATTTTCTTCTGTTAAAATTCACCAAATTTTTAAATTTATTATTAAGGTCTAAAAATTTACAGAAATATGAAGGGTTAAATCAGTAGGTCCATGAAATTTTGCTACTTAATTATTAAAAAGAATGGAATCATAAGTATTTTTGTAAAAAAAAATATCATTATTAAGCTCCTTCTAGTTATAATAATATACATTGTATATCTGAATCAGTGGAGAATTTTGCAAAATACCTGTTGCGAATTTTATTTCGATCTTGCACTTAATTCTTTCTTACTTTTGCGTATTCCACTCGACAAAAGAATGCAACTTTCGAGATAACCCTCTTCTCATAAAAAATGGTGAAAATTTTGTCGAATCACTGTTAAAGAAAAATATCTCACAGTGTCCAAAAAAGTTTGCAGGTAGGTAGTTTTATCAGTCTTTCCCTATAATATTACTAGCTTCACTCCTCGGCTTCGCCCGAAATTTAGATTACTTATTTATATTTTTTTAGTGAAAATAGTCACATTCATCTGGATTAGCTAGGCATAATAAGCTGGGACATATTTCGTGACTCCAGAGTTCACCCTTCAAAAGTTTTTAGGCGACAGACAAACACGCAAATACTTTCTGCTTTATATATTAAGATCGTGTGCTTTGTTTTTATCCATATGGTTGCTGCCCAATATATTACAATCGCATGAGAAAGTACAGTA
This sequence comes from Andrena cerasifolii, assembly GCF_050908995.1. Lineage (NCBI taxonomy): Eukaryota > Metazoa > Arthropoda > Insecta > Hymenoptera > Andrenidae > Andrena > Andrena cerasifolii. The sequence continues at coordinate 19,664,092 of NC_135119.1, read as the reverse complement.
CAATGTTAATTTTATACATTTGCATTTCCCAGAACTGCCTACGTGCCTGTAGAAAATTTTTAGGACACCTATTCGGAAGTATTTGAGTTCCCGCGGGGGAAACAAAATGTTCAATTTCGATGGCAGCCGTATCTGTTGGTTCAAGATCAGGGGGATCCCGATTGGACCGAGTAGCACACGGAACGCGAATCTGCGGTTTGGCAAGAAGCAAAAGTCGATAGAGGCTCGCGTACGTTATCGACGTCGAAAGGTATTCAGCCTCGAATGTATCCCGAAACCGAGAAATCTAATTTTCCCATATTTCCACCGACAGCCTGTGCCAAGGAATTACTTGCCAGTAGTGCGTTCCACGGGAACACATTATTCGCGATACGCAGGGATGCACGAAACGTCTTCATTAGTCCAAGAACAATTCCAATACGCATTCCCAGAAATTTTCGCGTTCCAGTAACGCTTTCCAACCCCCTACTATTTATTTCCCTGCCGCGTGGTTTTCATGCAAGGTGGCCTTTGTCTGGGCCATAGAATTCCGCTTGGTGGCTCTCGTCCTTTGTCAGATATCTGCAATCCATTCTATGTGTATATACTTAGTTGTGGTATCCCTTTACCGCGGTGACTTCAAACGACTCATCCTCGATTGATTCTTGCCCAGTAAGGTCGAGTTAACTCATTCATTTCCACGCGTGGTTCGAGACACTGAGAAACGAGGACACCTCGCAGCTTCCATATACACCTGACAATGATCGAACTGTTTCAGATTACGAAGCTGTTGCAGTTACTATGTTTATCATTCTGTTTGGTACGACGGGTGTCCAGTAAACTGTGGTACAACCAACTGAAGAATGGTTCCTAATAAAAAGAAAACAAGTAAACACGTAGAATACAATTTTATTTTTTTATTAGTTATGTAATTTCAGAGAATAAATTATTTCAAATTTGTAGATACCCACTCCTCGCGGTTCTATCAGTTGCAGAAATAATCCGGTCGTCGCACATTCTACAGAATAAATCACTGGAAACTTTGTTCACGTCTCATAAACCGATCGATGCTGTGTTATTAGTTTTATATGCACCGAGCCTGTAAGTACGAGTGTCCCATCGAAGAAAGAAGGTACAGTGGCGCAAGATGTAATATTATTCTTTATTGCTGGGGCGTAACGAGAATTCATACGTCATCAAATGGAATCGATAAAAGTTACCGGGACAATAGCGACATTTCACGACCGAGTTGCTAACGATTCTGCGTTACATAAACGAAGACATTGGAGGCGGGGCGCAAGGAATTGAAACTTGGATGAATAAGGGCACGCTGTTAAACGGGGAGGGCCGAGGGCGGCTGCGAAGCTATCGATGAGTAAAGCTCACTCCCGGCAGAGTAATGATAATTACGCACGTGATCAGATATATATCGAACTAACGTAATGAAATATTAACCGATCGTAATGCGAGTGCAGGGAAGCGTGCATCGCTTCGCAAATTAAGGTAATCGCATCGGGGTGGAAACATGCGTAATCATCTGGCCAATCTCTCGTGCAAAGGATCATCCGAATAAATAACTGAATGATCGTGACTCTACACCAAACCACGATGTACTTGAAAAATTGAAATTATTCGTCAAATGGAACGTGAAATGCGAGAGATTTATTTCTATGCTATTATTGCCTGCAATTTTACGTATTTATATAGAACAATAATCAAACATCGGTATTTAAATGTCACTTAAGGGATTGTATTCAGTCAGGCAGCCGAAAAGGGGCGAATGATTGTGAATTTTTTTTGAAAAAGCGGAAGCATATATTTTTACAGAACCTTTTGCATTTAAAACAGCAACGTTTGAAGAACATTTGGTAATTTTTTTGTAGAAAAATGTTTAAGTTTATAATAAAGTAACAATCGACATCAAAGAAGCCTTTTTAAAAATTTGCTTTTGCGGTGAGCACTGCCATTCGGAACCAGATTATCTAAAATAAAAAAACAAAAAAGATTTTGTTAGTATATTAATGTATGCTCTAATTAAGGGAAGGGATTTCCGAAATATTAATTTAAAACAGAATGGTGGCTGTTTGAAATTGAAATCCTGATTTTTTCGCAGTGATTTTTGCACGAATGGCAGGGCCCACCCCAAAATTTTTTTAAAAAAGGCTTCTTGGGTATGGGTTGTTACTTTATTATAAACGTAAATAATTTCTGCGACAAAATTACCAAATCTTCTTTAAATGTTGCTCTGTTAACTGTAAAAAGTTCTGTAAAAATATATGCTTCCAATTTTCCAAAAAAAATCACAAACATTCGCCACGTTTCGGCCGTCTGACTAGGTATAACCCCTTAATGTTAAGGGGATATTTCACTGTGAACGGTCGAAAAATCAAGCTATTTTTAAAGATTTTTTTCTCAGTAAATACAACATATAATGAAGTAAATGTTTTTGGTTTTTATTAAGCTACTATTATATTACACCAGAAAAATGAAAAAATATATTTTTAATTTCTTTTACTTGTTTTTTACAAAGCGTCAATATGCCACCTAAACAAAGACGGTATGATCGTGTTGCAGGTGATTTCCCGGCTTAGGCTAATCTGAAACAAAAAATTCGAAAAGATTCTTAATGTGTATGAGTGTCGTTATCGTCCGTAGCTCCATTAACAATTTTTGTCGAAAAATAACCGAGAGTTTTCTCGGGGAACATTCTAGAAAATACCATTTTGGGCAACAATTCTTTTCATTATGTTATTTCTCAACAAAAATTGTTAATTGAGCTACGGGCGATAGCGACATTCATACAGATTAAGAATCTGTTCAAATTTTTTGTTTCAGTTAAGCCTAAGCCAGGAAATCACCTGCACCACGAACATACCGTTTTTGTTTAGGTGCCATATTGACGCTTTGTAAAAAACAAGTAAAACAAATTAAAAAAAATTATTTTTAATTTTTTTGGTATAATATAAGAATAGCTTCATAAATATAATAAAGATTTATTTCATTATATGTTGTATTTACTAAAAACAAATCTTTAAAAGTAGCTTGAATTTTCGACCGTTCCCAGTGGAATACCCCCTTAAGATAGTATAAGAAATTTGTGTGAAGCACTAAAGCAGCAGTGTTGAGGATTATTTTCAATAATCCATAAAATATATATCGAATTCACATACCACTTAGGCTCCAAAAACGCTACAAACTCATTCTAAAAATATCACTTTTGCTACAAAGTGATCATCCTTAAAAGCAGTCCACGCATTTCAACGCGCCCAGCCACATTTGAAACTCGTCTCATTAAACAGTTGAATGTCTTCAGCGTTTCAGAAAATTCCCCAACGAATCTGTCCTACGTGACGATGAATAACCAGTAACCGCTACTTCGCCTGACAACGATTCGTGTGTCGGTCTCCCCTAACGAAACGCGTCACCCGCGGTTGAAGCACGGCTGACAAGTGCTCGATCACCTTCCCTTGCACTCGAGACCCACGGAACCCCCGGTCGAAAGCGTTTTCCCATCCGCAGGGGGCCCCTGTTATATCCCCATTTCCCGCCCCTAAACACCGCGAAAACACCGTGTGACAAGCAAACGTAATTTTCCATGACAAACGAGGGCCTGTCACTTGTCCGTTGGTCAGCGGACGAAAAAGGTCCCACCACCCCCTCGCGCGGCGCTTCCTGCGGTTGAAAGCCATGAGTAGGTATTCGCGCGAATGGTAACAGGTTGTCGTGTCGCTGCGATCAAAGTGCCATCGCGTTGAAACGGCCATGCTATGATAGCCAGCTGGACAAAATACGCGAAGATAAGCGTGCAATTAACGTATCGATTTGGGACCGAATGGGAGCTGTCCATCCATGATATACCAGAACAGAGATAATATCCGTGCGTACATATGTACAATACATACATACAACGCACGTATGTAAAAGATTGCCTGCAAAGTGGAACGCGTTGTGAATAACGCGAATGGATAGATGAATGGCCAGTCTTGTGATCGGTACGTACAATAGCTAGTAATCCCTCATCGTGTTGAATTTATAGTTGGCACTATGCCTGCAAGAATGCACAATGCTGGAAAGTGATCAAAGCCCGATGAAGTTCTTCTGCCACTCTGGGCAAAAATGAGTTTTGCCGCCTTTTATATTTACTTATAAATAATTATTTTAAAATGTATTTTTCGACAGTGAGCGAAATTTTTCATAGGTATCTGTTGAATAACAAAAGCTTTTCCTACTTTATGACCGCTTTTTTATAAAGTTTCACATTTTTTATTGGATTTTATTGATTCTAAGTTCCTCGTTCCACCAATTTTGCTGCTCTGGGCAGCTACCCTGTTTGCGCCCCCTAGATCGGGCCCTAAACGTGACTGGTTGTGCGCAAAATATTCAACGATTTTTTTTAATTGGCTGACGCGATCGGTGTTAAGATCTTTGGAGAGACAGAAAGTAAGATTTTGAGATATTAAATTTTTTGGAGGGGTAATACTAATAATACTGGGATGTAGGGATGAAGGATAAATACTTAAAATGGTAATACATGATAATTAGGTTGACCAATATTTTTTATAAATATTATCTATTATTGAACGTTAGATTACCAGTCATTTTCATGAGATGATAATATTGATAGAACTTCGGTGAATGTAATTTTCGTAGTCTCCCTCGAGAAGTTATGCAAATCCACCTAGATTATTTGCATCAGCTGGGTGTAATGGCATCAGGAAGAATGCTACTGTATGTACCTATACTGTTTATTCAGAACGCAAGAAGCTTAAGTTAGCCGTTTTGATTTTAATTTAAAATTTACGAATGTTGTCACAAAGACATATTTAATACCAACGAATCTCATCGGTGGCTACGACTTATTTCGAACGGAATAGAATGTGTAGCATCTGAAATGTTATTCGTGCTCGAAGAGCACACCAAAATTTCCCAGAATTTTCATAACGTTGAAACATAATTACAATCAATGCACTCGTGCATCCAGTACGTTCCTCGAACGAGTTCAAATTGCCCGTCACGAAAGGGGGCAAAATTTATCGTGCTGCAAGTAACACAATGTTCCGTGCAAGTTGCCTACCATACGTCACTGATAACGCGAATGGATCGTGTGTTAAAACTACAAGGGTGAAAGGGCTTTACACCGCTGACGTACGTGTATAATCGCAACATGCAGCTTCCAGCAAAGGTAGCTGGCAAGTGATGTGATTTTCCAAGGGAAACGCGATTAAAATGGCGGGTTCCATAGAATTTCCAGCAATTTATGCAGAACTGTAGAGATAGCGAAGGTAATTATAAGGTAATATAGAAATTAGAAGGTACATAATTATAAAATAAATAAATTTTTTAGCGATTAACGGTTTCAACATCCTTCTTAACAATCTGCATCAGAAAAAAACTGGTTTCATATATGATTTGGCGAATTTTTCTGCCTCAGGTCCTGCTATCAACTAATGGCTTTCCCAGAGGAGGGTGTCAAGGGGCCCTGGCACCCCCCAAAGAAGGAGCTTTGTAAAAACAAAAGAAAACTGGATTTTATTCTTCAATTAAACGTTTATAATCACCTAATGAATTTTATTAAATTCGCATTAAAAATAGTTTTATCCGTTCAACTCAGCTTCCCCCAAGATTAAATTCTGAGTGCGTCACTGCTATCAACACATGTCTGATTAGAACTGTCCATACCCAAAAACTCTCCATCTTCTGCAATTACATATCGGATCCCTCGGTTTCGTCAATATGTCCTAATACATAATTCACTGAAACGCTCCATTTAATTTTCAAGTTTCACCGTCGTTCTATACTAATCGTAATCAACTAATTGCTCGCGAATAATTAACAAGCACGAATCATCGAAAATAGCAAGCTATCTATGCAGTCTGGTGATTTATTCAAGGCGCTATTAACCATTCTACAATTGTCAGATTCGTCCAACAGAAACACGACAGAATTCAGCCTCACGCGCGCGAACTTAATGACACGTCAATCGTCCAAAAACCTATCGCTCGATCCTGAATTGATTAATTCCAAAACCTTGGGACTAAGAACACAGCGTAACATACGTAGTAATTTCAAAATCAATAACCCATTTGATCCCACGGACATCCAATTACTTCCACCTTTACGAGCTTCAACAATATCAGAACGTAGCTTTGATTTAAACTTTCGCGTGCATGAGAGTCACACATACATATGCGGGCACTCTACTGCAACGGGTCCACTTGAGCAGCCTCCCAAATGATCTCGGCAGTCAAACTTGTCAAAAGCGATTCCGGGGGTTGAAAGTGGCCCTCCGGTGTGGGAAATGAAAATTTCCCACGGATAGTAAATCGTCAGAGTGGCGCGGCGTGAGGTCGCAATGATGCGAATTGTCGCGTACTTTTTGACGTGTACACATTTTCGGCCAGTCCGAGGCGGCCAGCCGTGGTCCGTTGCCAGGCCAAATTACCGGCTATAATTTCATTTCGCCGGGAAGCGCGTGTATGTGCACGCTCCAGCGCGATACGCGCGCGGCCGGGTGCCGGAACCGGAGGGTTACACGGCGCGCTTGTAATTCACATTGTGCTTTCGGGGGCAGGGGCCCGGTAATTAACAGTTTCGGGCGCGGGGGCCGCGTGGAAATGTTCAGCAACTCGGTCAGTAGGTGAGCTTACAATTAACACTCTGGTGCCGGTGGCGTGTCAACGGAGTTGGATTTATAGCGGGCGTCTTGGTTTTACGGTGAGATCCAAACGACGGATAATATTGTTTAATGGCCCGTAATCAATTTCGACCGTTACGTTGCCGGCTAATCGACGCCTCTGTGTCGGGCCATCTCGGGGAGTACAAATTAGTTTTCAAACGATCGTTGCTTAACGGAGCTTCGGGGGGGAGTAAGCTGCACGCCATGGTCCGTAATGTGGACAAGGGTGTTGCTTGAATGGAATCAGAGTTTGAGTAAATTGGTCGTAAATGCAAACGCTTGTGTGCGATCGGCAGTTGATGCTGTGGGGTTATGTAGTGGTTCGTCGGAAAATTTGTTGAACCGTGTTGATATGCGCGTGATGTATTAGTGTACACCTAAGTAATTTACTGCTATCCACGCGTGACAATTCAAATTCATGGTTCTAAAGGAGTTAGCGCAATGGACAGGTCGAACGAGCTTTTCTTTGAAGGTAGGTACTTCAGACGTTAAAAAGAGAGAGTTGTGCTGATCAGCTGTGAAAATTGTAAATGATTTGTAAAAGTATTTTTGCATACACTCCTGCAATATCTTCTTGAACAAATTGAACTGTAATTAATTTAAATTAAACGATGCATCGATTTGCAACTTCTTTTAGTTATTAAACTTCGCGGGCTTTTTAACCAAACCCTAAATCTTCCTCCATTTATCATCAATCACTGTTCCTCCCGTTCCTTTAATCAGCTCCATCGCGATGTCTCATTTACCTGTAACCTTTAATAATCTTTGACGCGCGTTTCCGGGGTCGTCAAAGTCTTTCCCACTTTCATAACCACGAGTTTTTCACATTTTCTCGTGCTTCTTAGGAAGAATCATCCCTTTCACTATAGGTACTCCTCTAAAGGGGTACATAATTGTGTGTTTCCTTTGAATGCATATACACACAGGTCTCAAATCGTTGAAGGTATATAAAACTTATTTTGCCAGCTCTCACTTCGCGAGTTTATGGTCGTTAATATCGTATCTCTTAAATTGAGAGTCACTACTAATTTTAAGTAGTGAAATAATTTGTATGTTTACTAGCTCCATGGCTGTAACATCACTAGTTCCAAATTCTACGAATCTAAGATCACTATAGTGGCATACTTTATGATTCTGGAGCTACTACTTCCAAGTTTTAATTTCAATGATCTCATGTACCCCAATTGCCCTCTACAACCATCCCTACATCAATTCCATTCTGTCTGTTTCTCTTCCTAATACAACCTAACTCGACAAGTAATTCTCTGAAACATATAAATAATTAACGGCAGCTCAAAACCAAAGAATTTTGCGCCGGCAACTTTCGTGCAGATATTCTCAGCAACCCGGGAAGTAATTGACTGCACACGCTTAAGATGATGCGCTCCGCATACTCCGCCGCACCCGCAGCCCGAGCTCCACTTTTCTCGGTAGCCAGAGGTGCACGGTTGCCGAAATTTAGCATGCTCCTAGGCTGCGCGGCGCTCCTGGCACGGAATCCTTCCACTATCGTTCGCAGTGCACCCTATATCGAAAGTTCGTCGGCGGTACTTTTCGGCATGTGCTCCCAGATCCGGCGACACAGTTTCCCCGGGAACCATTTCGACCCGCATACCTCATATCCGAAGTTCAGCCGACTTCGGATTTACTTCCGCATCCGCGAGTACACGGCGCAGGAAGGAAGAAGTCATCTGCGCGAAACAGCCCCCAACGATCGTTCGATCCCCCCTGGAGCGCACATGCTGGCTGCTACCAAGCCTGATCTCTGTCGATCTGTCGCTGGATAGGGGCCGGACGGTTTCAGCGCGAACGCCAGATCGGTCGACCGAAAGCCGTGATATATTGTGCGCCGAGTACAATCGGCGAGGTGAAAATGTTGCTCGGAACGGTTCGAATAAATTCTTTCGGAATGCGCACCGTGCAGTTGCAATTTAATTCGTGGCTGATGGGGGATGAATTCTGTCGTGAAAATTATTTACTGACCGGTCGGGTTGGGATGCTTTCGTGGTTGCGGGTGAAGCGAAGTTAAACGGGGAATTTCGAATGTCACTGTATATGTGGTGGGTGAGATTTAGTTTAAATTATTTATCCAGTTTCACGTGAAATATTTGAGCTTCCTTGGTTCGCCGAGAGAATCGGGTTGGTTGTGTCTCGGAAATAAAAAGTTTATGGGCTTGTTGGGAATTTTCTCTTTGACTGAAGGCTTCATTAGACTCTATAATTTAATATTGTATAATGTGCTTATCCTGTTGGTCATTACATGGCGTAATTTTATGCAGGTATTCAGGGTTTGGACGTTGCTGCGGGGAATTATTTTCTACCAGGATTTAAACAAGGCTTTACCGCGTTCTAAATAATACATGTATAGGGCAGACCGGGGGCGGTAGTAACATTTCGACTTTGGAATACGATTACGCATGAACTATTACAGTTACAGCAAAAGTTCTTCTACGAAAATGTTACTTACTTGGCAGACGTTATTGAACCACAACAGTGTCGCTGTATGTCAAGTAATATCCAGGTTATTAATAAAAAATGAGAAGCGGAGACAGTGTTTCAACCAGGGCTTGAAACCGTTATTATAAAGATTTCGGTTCTTGAAAGAGTTATGAAGAACCTTTATTCGGAATAACTGTTATAAAGAACCTAAATATCGGACTATATAAGTATAAGTTACGGTTCCTATATGGCTCTATAACTTTTATTTTTTAGGTTCTATAACTTTTATTTTTTAGGTTTTATATAAGTTACAAAGCGGTTATAAAACCGATTCCTGTAACGCTTGTACAGAATTTTACAGTAAAAGTGATCCTTGCATACCTCCGAGTGTATACATATACATATGTACAAATGTGTACGTAATATATATTTGCTTACTTATTTATAATAATTTTTAAACAATTTGGTTACACACAGTAATCTATAGTTGTAATATGTTGTGATTTCATTTACTGTAAAATTCTGTATAATCGTTACAAGAATCGGTTCTATAACCGCTTTGTAACTTATATAGAACCTAAAAAATAAAAGATATAGAACCTAAGAGAATAAAAGTTATAGAGCTATATAGGAACCGTAACTTATACTTATATAGTCTGATATTTCGGTTCTTTATAACGGTTATTCCGAATAAAGGTTCTTCATAACTCTTTCAGTCAGAACCTTTATATAACTGTTTGAAACAGTTATTTTCGAAACCTATTCAAGCCCTGGTTACAACCATCCCTGACCCCGGGTCAGTTGTGACACTGCTTAGGGCGGATAATAACACAAATTTAACTTCACCAAATTAAAATATTTATTCACTTGAATTATAATAGCAAATGAAAAAGAGTAAAATTTAGAACACAAAGTTTAGCCCCACTGAAATTGTTCAACACTGAATTTCCCATCGTTTCCTTCTAAAAACATATCACAAGTCTGCCCACGATAAACATAATCTAGTGTTTTATTATTATTATTGTTATTATTATTATTATTGACGGGGAACCCTTTAGAATACAGAAAAATATAAAGACTAAAAAGAGTAAAACTGGCATACTTATATAGGTATACTATATAAAGTCTTCAGCAGCCTTCAACGTTCCATAGTCTACACTCTACCTCATCATTTCATTGATTTTCACACAACGTGTTGTATCAAAACCATTTCTCAGGAGCATGTATTCTACCCAGGTCTCGCGATAGAGCGCTCCTCTTTATATTCCCCGCGGCGAAACGCTCTTTAACCGGGGAATTCATTATTCAAAAGGAATCGATCGCAGCAGAAATATGAACGGGGGGAGGAGGGCTCGCAAGCTCCGCTTATGATTCATTCAACGATCTTCCACGCGAGTTTTCGTCGAATTCTCCCGCAGTCTGAGCAGCCGAGGAGGTAGTGTATTTCCAATTGTCAGAATCGGCGAAAGAGCACGGGGCGCGTCGCGAAAAAGACACGCGGAGAATACCATTTCCAGCCAAATCGACTGCTCGACGCCCTCGATTTCGATGCTGACTGCATTGTTTGCATCCCCCGGTGACACGGTAATCCGACAGGGCCGGGAAGACACGAGACTCTTGGCGAGAATCAGTCGGTATAAGGAGGAGTGGGGCGAGGAGGGGTGGAATGCATCGCGGGGCGAAAAGTTGGTCAATATCGATGTGTATAGATTTCTCTTTCCACTTCGGGTTTGTCAACACTCGCGTGCAGACGCGGAGTCCTGTCTTTGTCCTCGTCGCCACGTCGAAAATCGAACTGTTTGCGATTCGTTCCCCGATTCCCCTGTACCCAGCGCGAGAAAGGTCTGGAAGCGGGAAGTCTGTGCAGAAAGAGAGAGAGAGAGAGAGGGATGAGGGTGAAACAGTGCAAGATGGAAAGAAACGAGCAGAACGTTCCCGTTGTTTTGCTCGAACAGTAACCTCCCTGGAGACCGCAGAGTTTGGCCTCTCGACGAACTTTTAAATCCCCTAACATTTCATTGGCGACGGTGCAGTCTCCTTTCCTGGCCGGTTCCTAGGGTTCCTCGCTATCGAATCATCACCATACGTCGGCATTAATTTCCCTGACGCTCGAACAACGCGCTGACTCGAAACAATGGTTATCCCATTAGAACCTATTATAATAATAGCGACTGTATTGTATCAGAAATTCACAAGCAATTAAGGGGGAAGCCCTATTTAGGACGCTAGGAATAAGGTGATTCTTGGGAATTTTTTTCTGAGAAACTATTAAGCGGATCTTTTCCAAACTTTCAGGGTATTTTAATTCACATTCAAACAATAAAAAATAATTTTTTCCTTACAAAGTGTTCGGTAGAAATGGAGATATAGGAACGTGTTCATATATCTTCATTTCTACCGAACACTTTGTAACGAAAAAATTAATTTTTATTGTTTGAATGTGAACTAAAATACCCTGAAAATTTGGAAAAGATCCGCTTAACAGTTTCTCAGAAAAAAAATTCCCAAGAATCACCTTATTCCTAGCGTCCTAAATAGGACTCCCCCCTTAAGCGAGGAATGGGCGAAGTTCAGCATTCCTGCTGTTTTGAAAATTAGGACGAAATGACTAAGGAAAGTGGAACAGAATAAAGCAGAGGGCAGTACGTTTGAAAGAGGAGAGGGTCGACAATGAATGCACTAATTATTCTGACCAGTAGTATTTATTAAATTTTGCAGGATTTCGAACCAAGCCAATGTGCTGTGACTACCGAAACGTTGCAGGTACTTCGACTGTATGTGAATGAGTTATTATTTCGATTACTCTCGGCGATAGATGCTCAAGAATGTGAATCATTCGTAATACAGTTGTTTAGCCCTAAATCTAAAGAAGCTTACTGCTACTTTTATACAATTGTAGCCTGCTAAACACACGAAGCACTCACGAGTCAGTGCTTCTCTGGGTACTGAAGCGTTTCCACCTAAGTAGCCGCGCAATTCCCCGCAATCTGATTAATTTTTACACCCGTCACTTGCTAATCGCGGTTCCACAAATCATCTCCAGCACTGATGCAAATGGAAGCTAAAAATTCCAGCTGAGGTACCGCGAGCGGTCCCGCATAATCCTGATACCTACGTACCTCTGAAGTCCGGACTCTCGATGGATCCACGCACACTGGTGGAACGAGGATCCCGCGTCGCGAGTCCCAACGATGGTAACACGGGGGACAGTAGGTAATTTCCATCTCAGTTTCTCCTGGACGTCGGGTGCCATTGTTGGGCACGCCATTCAGTGTCACGCGACCAGGGAAAGTTTCTAATGTCGCCCCCTTGCGAGGGTAGCGAGGCTGAAGAAGAAATTATACAGCGAAGAAGTAAGAGTAGGGCGAAGAAGGAACCCTGGAACGAAGACGAAACGGCAGGACGAGGCAGAAAGTGCAGCACGAGGAGGAAACGTTGGGACGAAGACGGAACCGTAGCGCGAGTAGGAACCGGTAGGACGAGGAAAGAAAGAGGCTGCGCGTCGATCGCAGAACTTCAGTCTCGTCTCGTCAGGGAATTAAGTGGGCGCATTCCGCGTCGTGCCGTGGAAACGTTCCTCGTCGCAGCCGCGAACCGGCGAACGGGGGTGGATAAGGGGGAGCCGTAGTTGTCGAAGCGTTAAGAAGGCGGTTCTGAAATCGCAGCGGAAACGTCGCGAGTCCGAGCTAAAGTGTCGCCTCGCTCACAAGCCAACAGGATGAAGTAGGAGACAAGCGTCGGAAACGGGGAGCTGCCGTTTCCAGCCGCTGGTAAACGGTTTTCGAGCTCTTCAACCGCCTTCCGCTGGGTTAACCTTGAGTCGAAAGCCAGGGTAGACGTCGCGCAGTGGCTTGAACCGGGAAGCTGGATGATAAATTAACCTCGCGAATAGAAATTTATGCGATACGCGTCTAGTTTAGGCGTGACGGCGCACGTGTCGGAAATAACGGAAGGAACAAATGGAGAGGAGACTTGAAACAGTGGATTCAGGTATTTTTGTGATAACATGAACTTTAATCGCTCTTATACAGCTTGGGCTGTATATCGTGGTGCGATTAGGGTGAGCTGATTCCATGTAGAGCTGTTCGAGTACTCGAATATTCGAGTAGCTTGAAATTCGATTCGAGCCGAGACTCGGTCTGGGTTCCGATCCGAGCGGCTCGAGTGAAGCGAGCGGCTCGAGTGATGCGAGCCGCTTGAGTGATGCGAGCAGCTCAAACGTGTTTCGAGCGGCTTGAATGATGCGAGCAGCTCAAACGTGTTTCGAGCGGCTTGAAACAATCTAGTGACTCGAACAATCCGAGCAGGTCCGTACATACAATGTATGTACAATGTACATCTTTCGTGCAGATCGATATTATTGAACAGTTCACTATATTGAGTATGATAAATGTTTCGGATATTTTATCGTATGTTTTTCTAATGGAATAGATATGACTGCCCGACAAAGTTTTGCAATCTTAATGAAATATATCGTTTCCGATGAATTTTTGCTCGCTGAAAACGAATTTGGCGGTGAAAATGGCGCAGCACCTCATGATACATCGATGTTATGAATCCGATACCAGAGCTGTTCGAGTACTCGAGTATTCGAGTAGCTTCTTTCGAGCCGCTCGCTTTATTCGTGCCGCTCGGTTCTTTCGAGGGCTCGGCTCGGCTCGGTTATTCGAACCGAGTACATCCCGGCTTGCTTCTTCCGAGTACTCGAACAGCTCTAATTCCATGGCTTAAAATAAGTCGAATTGATACGATAACTTTTTATCGCAGGAACCTTCATTTTCCAAAATAATTAATTTAACAAAATTCACTACAAACCGCTACTATAACTGTTTCTGTGCACGATACTGTATCAGAGTTATTACTACCAACTTACCTATCGATTGTTTCTTAACCCTTATTCGGTGACGTGGAGTCTGGGAGACTCCTGCGGAATTATTTTTTTGTGTATCAATTACACGTGTGGACTATCGGTCACGTGTACAAAACGTTATCCGTCCTCTCATATATAAACTTGTATGCTGTGAATTAAATTATGGATCACAGCTTGTACCGTATTTTACACTTTTAGTGTAATGCTGATAGTAAACAAATACTAACATAGTATCGTGTACAAAAACATTCATAATAGAGGTTTGTAGTGAAATTTTCAAATTCGTTTTTCTTGAAAATGAAGCATCGTACGAAAAAAAGTTATTGTACCATGTCAATTAAGTTTGAGTCATAGAATCTATCCGACCTGAATTGTACCATGATATACGATCCACGCTGTGTAGGATCGGTTTCCCTAAATAGAAAGTCTGTTTTGCAACGGAGCTTGTGCCCTTCGTTTGCTTCATTTTGTAGGGGAAAGTGGGGCAAAACGGACCATTAATAGGTTCTCTTAAATAAGAGCTGCGTATGAGTTACTATCGTGTGACATGGGACCAAATGGTCCCCACAACAGTTTTTGTTATCACACTTCAAAGTTAAGTTTACTACCCCACTTTCCTAACTCCCCCCTAACCCCTAAACTGCTGAATAAACCAAGAGCTAAACGAGAATCCAGTTTTGAAACTTGAAAGAGTATGTCGTTGTTATGGATGTGCCTTTGTTAGTGTACGCGAGTGTAGAGATGTGTTTATTTCAGCTATCCAAGGAGTTTCGGAATTTTGTATGATTCATGAAAGGAATAAAGAAACTTGGACGCTGACAGATGCTCTGTTACGGGTTCACCTTGCTACGATGTAAAAGTGGAACTCATAAATCATAGGTAAACGAGTTTCAGATTAATCTTTAGCGTGTCAAATTGATTAAGGCCGAAGATCGTGCATCATTCGAACAAAGGTAGCTTGATTGCAATTTTCACCAACGACTGAACTCGCATCTTGGTTCCGACTTCGCTAACGCGAGAATAATTAGCGTGTGTGCGCGGGAGGAATGATTCAATGCAGAAGAATTGAACTGTATTGTGGATGATAATAAACTTTCGTGAATAGAACCTAAACTGCACATTCAACGCAAAATAATTGTAAGGGAAACTGATGTATAATAGTAACAGTAGGTACCTATTGATTTATTTTGGAGCTACATATTTCACGACTTCCAAAGTAGCTATAATTACCCATCGTCCTTTGTTCAAGAAGTTTTAGTCAATATATTTGTTTTGTTTTTATTCTTTTCCTGTGTTTAAGCAGGATGGCGTTTCAAGCTTATTTTTGCTTATACTGGCAACGAACATAGTCCCATTTTTTTGTTCCACCCTCTCTACTTCAGGTCCCAGCAGAAGCAGCGCACCGGGAGAAAGGTGGTCTCCCATCTTTCCCCAGTACACCGCCCGGTGATGCTTAACTTCGGTGATCTAACGAGAACCGGTGTTTTCCATCACGGCCGCTGGTTTTAGTCAACATGCAGTACCTAAATGCAGTCAATGTCTTGAATTTCGATGAAACTAAAATATTTTTAGTCTACGCGAAATTAGGGGAGGCTTTAAGTCATCGTTTCGGTGGTTTCGAATTTGTCTAAAAAACACAGACCCTTGCAATTCGCAATTTTCCCTCATTGTCGTGAAAACAGTTGCTATAAATAAATGTTTACTTCAAAGACTGCGGATGGCACAAAGTTCGTTTTGCTTCTAATTTAATTAATTGCGAACTTTGCAGTCCCCCCTTCCCTTAGCCAACCCCCCTAACTTCTCACAGTCTACATCATTTTCCAATTTCATAAAAATCCCTAGCATCGAGTGCAAAGCATGGATCGATTTACCGTAACCGCGGAGGGTGGTTTAATCGGCACCGGCGATGAAAAGCGGTACCGAAACTGAGTAGAGCACTGAAGAGGTGATTATGCGGATCCGCCATATTGAGTCCTCCGGAGAGAGACGATTATTGAGCGAATACTCAAAAAGGCGGGTTCTCAATAATCTTCTCTCTCCGGAGGACTCGATACGGCGGATGCGCACGCTGATCTCTTTAGTGCTCTACCGAAATTCCGCATAATTGTGCGTTTCGGTGGCGACGCACTCGCTGAGTCGTGGGCTTAGGTGCAGATCCGAAGTTAACGGGAAGCAGCATCGTGATATCGAAAAGCAGGCGAAGCGACGAGTCCTTTGAAAGTCACGGAAAATGTCGCCCGCCTTTGAACGGTGGGAAGGCAGCAGTGGCGCGGAGCAAAAAGGCGAAATAGCGCGCGTAGCATCAAAAGTAAAAAGAACCCGTCCCGCCGTTTTCAGTCGCATGGAGCCGAGACCACTCCGTCGAATCCCACCTTTGTAATATTCTTTCGTGCCGCTTACTCCTGTGTACATCCAATAAAGGCACCGCGAACAAAACGGCTGAAGTCGGGGACACCCGCAAACAGCGCCGCGGCAACTGTTTGCAGGATTTTTGTTTTATTCTCCCCGCACGCTTTGAATAACCGCGGCAGTGTGCTGACCAATCGAAGAGCGGGGAAAATACAAGGAAGGCGGCCTTGCATGATTTATATCGGGAAATTAAATTCGCCTCAGCTTCGGGGGAAATTCGCGCGCCCCAAACGCTTGTCCCGTCTTCCGGAATCGTCGCAGCGAATGCTCGCACCTAGTAGGGAGGTTTTTTGCGATTAATCCTTTCAGCGCGAGTTTCTAAAGTCTATTTGCACATTTCTGCACTAATAATTTATTGGTAGGTAAACCACAGGTGATAAATGTGTTTAGGGTACTGTGGCGGGTATTAAATAGAATATAAATAGTTTAGGAACTTCGTAAATATCGATTTTAAAGGCATCCTCATGTGAGATACCTCTGTGTTTCACAAATGGTACTTGTGCTATGTTCGCTGGATAGAGATAGCGATTTTTTGACGAAGATAAAAGAATGCAGAAAATGTGTGAATATGTCTGGAATGTCTCGTAGAAAAAGGCTGTGAAAAAATGGTCACCACCGAAGTTCAATACATAGGAGGCTACTGAAATTATTCCCTGGTCGGTGGATTTTAAAATGTCCAACGTCACCGTTAGTTTTTTATGCAAACCAATCAATTTCTTATGACGAGCATGTCAGACACGAGTGGAGAAAATTCTCATGCCAAAAATCTTAGACAGAATTTATACTGTAAAAAGAACCTCTATTAACTACAACTAACTACTGTTCTTGAAAAAGGAGGCCAGCTTTAAGGGCGGGCCATAAAAAGGCAGGGGTTCGTTATCCCGACGTTGTCATGGGCAAATAGTTGAACATCGCCGTTGTCGTCTGCGTGAAGAACATTTTCCGCCAGCAAAGATGAGTTTAATCAGGTCGCACTAACGTGGTTATTTCATGGGATCCCGTGAAGGAAGTCAGTTAATGCTCTCCCGAGCCGACGTAAAGAATACCTCGAAGCGTAATTAATGAATTTCTCCGTAGGGCTCGCAGACGGGCAAAAAAAAATTTAATAAAGCCCGGACAGTAAATGAAGCTTCTATGTGGGGTAAAAATTACATAAAATCACGGAGCCCTCGCGGGGGATTCGAGGAATTTTTATCAGGCACGAGATTTTTTGCTGCTTCCCTCCTGTTTGCTTCATTCCCTCCTTGAAATAAGAAGTAGCACTTATCTTATTCTCGTCCTTTTCGGTTCATGTTTCTGGGGTAACAACGTGCTTGTTAAATTGATCCGATTTGCATGGCAAGCGAGTACGTACTAGGGACAGTCATTTTATACGAGAAAGTTGCCGTGTTATTTGAAATCGACTTGTCGAGTTCCACTAGACTTGTACGTAAGTCAATGTGCGCTGCAATTTGTCGCAAATTAATCTGGAACGGAATATCGTATCTGTAAGGGCCTCAGACAACGGAGATATTACGCGGGGTAGTAACAAGTTCAGATGAAAATTAGCAGCAGCGACTTAATTTGATTTTGCGCGCTTGTTACCAAACCAGATGCAAGCCGCTGCAAATGAAACTTGGCGTGGCTGACCGTCGACGTAGCGCGCCCCTAGCGTTATCTCATTAATTGCAAGCTGTAATTCGTTCGAATATGTGCACATAGTACGTAGTCCTACCGCTGATTTGCTGGATGGAAAGAATTAAAAATGACTGTGTTTAAAATCGCGCAGAACTTTAATATTCTTCAAAGGGTTTTCCTTGAGATTCCAGGCTCTGTTGTGCTCGTTGGTAATCTTGTCTTTTTAAATTCATTTATATACAAAGTCTGAAGACCTTTTGTTACATCTGGTTAGATGTCCATCGTATTTGTAAAATCTGCTTACTTGTAACGTGGGTTTGAAGGAGGAAGAAGAATGTAGGATACTGGGGCAAGAGATATCAACTTTCTGTTTTCACAAACTGAGGTCTTACTCGGCGGGTTCCTTTGAACTCGTGATAGGATACTGTTGTGTAGGTTATTCCTTGTTCATTGCCTGATCGAATACAACAGTCTTTACGAATGACTCTCCGTTATTGAGAACTGGTATTGCAGTTTACACAGCACAAAGCGTTCAGGCGCAGCTGAGCAAGTTCCTTCACTCATAGATGTAATTGTAAGGTATAGTTGGGGCGCTTCCCACGTGCATGCAATTAAATTAACGCTTCGAGTGCAGCAAGATTTTGCCAATTCATTAGTGATACTTTCACGAAGATGTAATAAAGAAGAAAAAATTAAAATTTTCATTACTACATGATTAAAGGATCACTGAAGCAGCCGTGCGCAAACAGAATTCCAAGCTCGATGTGGTATCAAGATAAACACTCGAAGAGTCTCGGAGAATATTTCCGATGCTTTCTAGAAAATATTCACGTGAAAATACGCCAAACTGATGCACAGGATGCATACCCCTCGGCGCGTAACAAAGACAGGCATTACTAAAATTGCTTCTAAAGATGAAAGAGATTTACAAAGGTACATTTTTTTCCAAAACGAAGGCTCGTAAGAAGTAAAATTTATTCTCCCCCTTTCGACCTATTTTTACATAAGGAACTATTGCGCCACAATTCCGCCCTCCTCCTGTGCTTTATAGGTACATACTTTACCACACAGAATCATTACTTTCCAGTTTATAGCATTTATTATGAAACAGCCTGTATATTTGCTGTGAGGATAATTTACAAGCAACCGTTGCTCTTATCGCTGTCTCACCTCGACGAAGAAACGGTTTATTCAGAGAGAACTCTGAATTCGCAGTCGTCCATTCCAACGTTCACGTTGCTTTGAGTGTCGCGTTTAAATTATCAGCACCCCCGTACAAGTAATTATCAACCCCATAGCGGGGCACACTGGAACTGAAGTAATAGCAATCCCGATGCTGTAAATTTAACTCGTGCTGGAAGTGAAGTACCGGCTCGGTCGCGGGGAAACTCCTGTTCTCGAAACTCTTCGCTGTAGTGCTCGCTTGGAAATCTAGAATCATGGCTGGTTCAAATGTACCTCGTCCCACTTTTCTCCGAATGAATACTTCAACTGACTTCGCTGTTTGAATTGATTCCTGCGTGAAGTGCAACTGAAAAATAGCACCGCTATGTCCGTGGAACAATTAACTAGCGACGATAGAGGAGGTAGATGTACAAAAGTAGCTCATATAGGTATGTACATTAGGACGGAGCGGTACTATATAGGCGAAAATTTAAAGTTGAATTATCAGTTGGCCTGGGTGCGGGATAGTTGTCTTTTGATTAATCAAACACAACTGTAAAAAAAATTTGGAAAAATATTCATGTCTACACGTTCCTTTTTCTCCTAAAAATGATTATATAATCATACTATATAGGCGAAAATTTAGATTTGAATATTCAGTTGGTCTGGGCGCAGAATAGTTGTCTTCTGATTAATCAAACACAACTGTAAAAAAAATTTGGAAAAATATTCATGTCTGCAGGTTCCTTTTTCTTTTAAAAATGATTATATGATTATATGATTATATGATTATATGATTATATGATTATATGACTATATGACTATATGATTATATGATTATATGATTATATGATTATATGATTATATGATTATATGATTATATGATTATATGATTATATGATTATATGATTATATGATTATATGATTATATGATTATATGATTATATGATTATATGATTATATGATTATATGATTATATGATTATATGATTATATGATTATATGATTATATGATTATATGATTATATGATTATATGATTATATGATTATATGATTATATGATTATATGATTATATGATTATATGATTATATGATTATATGATTATATGATTATATGATTATATGATTATATGATTATATGATTATATGATTATATGATTATATGATTATATGATTATATGATTATATGATTATATGATTATATGATTATATGATTATATGATTATATGATTATATGATTATATGATTATATGATTATATGATTATATGATTATATGATTATATGATTATATGATTATATGATTATATGATTATATGATTATATGATTATATGATTATATGATTATATGATTATATGATTATATGATTATATGATTATATGATTATATGATTATATGATTATATGATTATATGATTATATGATTATATGATTATATGATTATATGATTATATGATTATATGATTATATGATTATATGATTATATGATTATATGATTATATGATTATATGATTATATGATTATATGATTATATGATTATATGATTATATGATTATATGATTATATGATTATATGATTATATGATTATATGATTTTTTACTTTTTTCTAAAAAAATGTATGTCATCACACCCACGCACGCCTACAAAGTTTCAAGATAACTGGGCAGGTGGAAGTGGGTGAAAATTGAGCTGCCAGATTTGAACCATACACCAAACAAACACCAAATATCAAACATCAAACATACAGAGGATCGGAGTTAAGTACGTAAAATCATGACGATGTTACCGGTTGCCGGTTGCCAAAAAGTCGCCTCAGTGGAATCTCATCTTAGAAACAGTTTTGCCACCTCGTGGGCAACTACTTAGTGGAATTCTATATCGTTACCTAAACCTATCGTGTCGCATTTTTCTTTGCAAACAGCAATAATACTCCTCCGACAGCTGCCGCAGTTCTTACAGCTTACAGGCTTCTTAATAAATATTTCTTTCAATTTTACGTTCTATGCACAATTCACTCAGTAATTATTCCAAATTGAACGTTCTTATTTACAAACATGCACTTCTCCAATTTATCGATAATTCAGCATAATGATGAACTTATCACGAGAAGCATAACTTAACGAAATGCAATTAGAAATTACATCCACTGAAATAGTATAAAGAGAGGAATTAATTCCCAGGCTCTACCATCGGCGAAACGTCAGAAGTGAAACGCTACGTTCGATTCTCTTAACTGGATCGTAAACAGCGTCGCCACCCTTTCGATATTTTTCCCCGCGGTCGTCGGAGGCGGAAGAGGTGCGATCGTTTCGCGAGGGCGCAAGATCCGCCTTCGAGGATCGAATATTCATCGATAAACGGTGCTCGCCGACGCGAAAGATGAAAGCGCCGGTGAAATTGTTTACGCTGCGCCAGCGGTAAAAAATGCGCGTAAGCTCGAGAAGGGAAACGGTTTCGCCGAGGTATCGATTTATGGGCAAAACCGGGGAACGGGGACAGGATTTATACCCGCGTAAAAGTAAAATCGCTCGCCAAATTCTGTGTCGGAGTCGTTGTCGAAAACGATGCACCGTGGGTGGTCACGGTTTAAGCGCCCGTTACGTGGCTATATCCGTTTGTTTCACCAGCTTTTGTTTTGCTAAAGACCCGCCACAAGGCTTCCCCATCTTCGCGCAGAGGTGATAAAACACTCTGTTCTCCTTGCTTCTTCGTTTCTGACCTCCCGACGTTATCTGAGACAAGTATTCGAGGGGGAGATCAAATCGGAAGCGAGGAATAAAATTTTATGGGGGAGCGTGGGTTCCTTGAGACTGGATATTAGTGGATTGGTTTGGATCGATGACGGGAGGGTTTGAGAGGGTGAGTAACTGTGTCAGGTGAAATCTCAGAAAGATATGAAAGTTTGCGCTTCAGTTTAATCTTTGGAGACTATTTGGAGTGTCTTTAGAGAGTTCACACAGTGTCGTTGGCAAGAGAAAAAAGATAGAGTATTCAGGAAGACTCCAGAGAACTTTGGAATTGTAGATAGTATAGACATTTAAATAACTTTGCGTGACATCGGCGTTGCGACTTCACTATTAGTAGATATGTCAATTTCTAAAGATTTGGTTTGTAAATTTATTTCACTTTTGAATAATTCAAACCAAAACATATGTGGCACAGATTCACATCTGAAAGTGTAAATTAATCGCAGAAATGTTCAGAAACATTGTTAAACAATTGTAAATATGATGAACAGGATGGAAGCACGTTAGAAGCCACGTCTCGATCGCAACCCCTTGTCTGGTCTGCCATTTGCCCGCAATCTGATGCATAATTTCGTTGCGATTTAGCGAGGCAAAGGACCAATCAGCTCCCCAATATCGCGATTCAATTCGAAGCCGCGCCGATACAGGTTTGCACCCTTCCGGCGACAATTATCCGGGAACGTTTCGCATCTCCGGTTTCATCGACTTCGTTTCGTTCGTTTCAGCCATGAGTGCACTTCATCGAAGTTGGCTTGAGACAGGGCCGCTCTTGGCCAGCGAGCACGTTTAATCGACGCGGTATTTAAACGGATTGTTTACATCTACCAAAGCGTGGCAGTCCACGCCGTGGACCACGAGCTCCTCTGCTTTGTCGAGAACGCTGAATATTAGGCCATCCGACAAGTAATGCAGTTTGTCTACCAAGTACGTAAGCTAGGTGAGAATCAACAACTTTCTGCTAATGATTAATGACCCTACAGTGTTAATGATCTAAAATCCTTCCACACCATTCTATAATACTAAGTTTTCTGCTTCTTCAATCAGGGATCACGGTGTCTAAAAAAAAATAAAGGAATCTGTGATAAAAATTAAATTTAGAGGAATGATGAAAAAAAAATAAATTCATGGTCTTAAGAAGATGGCATTGTATTTACTCTGGTGAAAAATTAATTCGTGCACTTTCAGAAGATTATCTGAGAAGAGTGATGCCACGAGAATTGTGCTGATAGAGGCGACAAAAAAGTGTGCTGAGTAGTGTCACTTGACTTCGCTGTCATTAAATTAGATTTGTTTAAGTTGATTCTAAAGATTTTGTTATGAAAATTTCATTTTTTTTCAGAAACTTATACGTTATCCGATTTGCCCCAAGTTTCGGGGCGAATCGGATACTTCTCACTTTTTTTTTTTTTTTTTGCAGAAGAAACATTTTTAAGTTTTATTTTATTTTCTATTATTAATCTTAGAGCCAAATGTGTACGAATATATAATAAAAAAATAGTTTTTTAATGTTTGACTAGTATCTTTTTACCGTCAAACACAAAGTGATCCGATTCGACCCGGTCTACCCTATTGGGTTGACCAACGATTATTCTCGTTTTCCCCAATCTGACGGATCTTCTAAAAATTTCAAAATCGATTGGGACCAAAGGAAAGGAGTATAAGAAAATACTACAGGTACTTAAGAACAGTAAAAAGAATACTATAATAAATACACTTATGATGGGAATTAACACAAATCCGTAGCTAATAATAAATGAATCTCGTGCAATATATTACTAACACATGTTCCTCGTCTCATCTCTCTAAACTGTAAACAGTGAGAAACTTCCGTGGCGGTTGTGATTGGTCGATTGTCCGGAGGAATCTGCGAGAATTTCGTTAGTGGTCGTATCTCGTTTCGGTAATTGGTATAATCGTCAGTTCCTGGTAAATACGATCGATTGCGCTTTGAAAACACCGCCTGGCTTCTGGATGGGTATCTCGTTTCCTCAAAATTCGTGAACTGAAGTTGGAAATGCCGTAGCACGGTTTCCCGTTGCTCCACGTTGGATACTACGTAATTGGAAGTATCGGTAAGTGTTCAAGTGAAACCGTGGAAATTATGCTGGGAATAATAGTGGCAGGTATAATAACGTGAAAGCGATATAATATTCGTGGAAACGATAAATACTGACAGGCGAGGGAGAACTCTCTGACAAAGCTCAAATTTCTATGGTTATACGAATAATTGATGAAAATCATCCAACCATTCTTGCTTGTCCGAAATAAAATTCCAATTATGCTTATCGCTCCATAAGAAAATATAAAATTAGAAACTGTAATAAAATTATTAATATTTATACATCGTGGCAAACTTCAAAGCTTCTGCTACTCCTACGTTTCCAATTGTTTCATGGCAATTCCTCAAAAATGTTAATACCTAAGCTGCTACTTATTAATCGATAAAAAGATATCAAGATAGAAAGTATAAGAGCGGTTTTATTTTGAACTCTCGTTTTCTACTGTACAATTCTTTTTCCTGTTAGAATGCAGTAAATATAGTTCCTAATACTTCCTATTCTAGTATACGACTGTATTGAGACTGTACTGAACAAAGAATTCGGATAGAGCTTAAGAAGACTGCTTTGTAGCAGCGTGTTTGTAAAACTAAAAGAATAAACTTAATTGTAACTTGATATTTGTAATATTCACTAAAATTATTGATACTATTAAAATTTACTACATCGTGCTAATGAATACTTGGAATTATATATAGGCAGTTTAAAGCGCAAAGCTACGCTTTACGCGAATGCTGTTAACGTACTTCCTGGGGACCTGGAGTCGTGTTGGAGATGTACAGAGATGTAGCAGCATTTGTTGGTTCGGTACAATGCGTCCCCTAATCTAAATATTAAGGTTACATTTCAATAGCAATTCCCTAGCTTACAGTATGCATGTATCCCACTCGCGGAGCGAAATTCAATTTGATCTTTAATCCTCTGGATTATCAAATGATACCCTGAATCGGTCGCCAAATCGCGTGTCTATGCCAGATCTGGGTGGTTCCGAAATACTGTTACCTACATTAGATATTATTTAAAATGATTAAAGAATTTCTCAAAGTACTGTTACTTGAATGTTCAAGACGAATGTTAAAATATTTTAAATAAATTACAATGGCAGCTTTAATTCAATATATAAATTTCGAAACAAATATTTGTCCAGTTCTAGCCATCGTAAATGGAGAATGAAATGAAAAGTCAAGCCTGATATTGAACGTGTTCAATTGCACAACGATTTTCACAAGCAGAAAGAGTTTAATTTCGTAAATAACGCGGGCGTCGCCGGGACATCGCTACGGTTCAACGAGGAAATTTTGATGCAGAGGTAGTTTTCATTTAACCGAAAGAAAAGCTGAATTTAACCACAATTACTGAAAATTTCCATGTTCAAAGAAACCAGGTTAACCTCAGCGATAAGCGATTAAATTGGATTCTGAATTTGGCGGACATACATGAGAGGATTTTAATATTTTGCGCTGTCAACCATCGACCCGGTGTTTCGTCTATTACGTTCTGTATTATTCCGGGCTTTTCCGTCTGTGGGAAGTGCACAAACTCAATAAAAACCCATTTATTAACACCAATAAGAAAGTACAGTAAATTGGGGGAAGATTGGCAAGGTTTTTGAAACATTTTGTTATATAATTTAAAAATTAACATCTTTACAATTGCTTTAAGTATCCTATCATAACATTGCATCTTTTGTGATTGCACTACAAGTGTCAAAATGCATAAAAATTTTGTCCTTTTCCTTCTTTAATACATGTTAAAAACGTTAGTGTACCGGGGTAACATTGGCACATCATATAAATAGCATTAACGGGTTAAGTTTTACTATTCTGTAGAATAGTACCTAAATTTGTGACACTTAAATTTGTATATTTTATTTTATTTTTTACATCTTAACTAAAATCTACTCGCAACATTGGCACATCGTATAAATAGCATTAACGTGTTAAGTTTTACTAATCCGACGTAAAACAATGTAATCCCGGCGTATGCCAATGTTCCTCCCGTTATTACGGTAATTAATGGAAATGCAAAATAATCGATACTAAGTACGAGTTCACAGGTAATAAAAGGTACGAAAGAACAAATGAATTAACTAACGCGCGTAATTTAATTTTAAAAATTCGTTAAACAATATATGAAAAAAAATATTCAAAGTTAAACTCACGCGAATAACTAAAATTTCTATAGCAAATCCAGTAATTGGCCAATGCAGGAAAAGTGCAACGAAGCAAGAAAACATGTAAAACTACTAAAAGCCTACATTTTTCAATTACTATTACACGAAGCGGATATTGCGCAAAGTGCATTCAAGCTGTTCGACGAAGCGTCCTCTCATCGCGCAGCGGGTAAGCATTATCCAGCAAAGTGGATGAAGCGCATCATCGAAAAACCTGCATGCACCGAATAAGAAACGCACAAATCGCATTTCCTTTCGCTACATATATTCCCGTGTTCCGTATCGTTTTTCTCTACATAATAAGCTTTGCGTAACATTGCATAATATTCAGAGGTAAGTGAAGTCACGTAGCGTAAAAGCGGAGCTGGAATGGGGTGCCGGGGCAGCCGCGCGACACGCTGAGAGTTGCATTTCGAATAACTCGTAACTTTCGGGCGCGTGGCACCGTATTTTGCGGCGGGGATAGGCTGACGGTTGGTCTTTGTTTATTACGTAATTACGGGCGAAAAACAGGATCGTAGGTCGATATTTTTTAGGCTGATGGCAGATAATGTTCGCGCAGGGGCCGCAGAGGGGCCATTCGCGGGGAGAATATTGATGGTCAACTGGTGGCTTTAAGTACGAGATCGCGATTCGTATTTTATCGCCCTCCATTGATGCCCGAAAAAACATGCCCATTCATAGACGTGTTTTATCAAGAGACGTTTTTCACGTTCGCCAGCGCAGCCCTTTTTTTCTACCGAGCGCGCGTGTCCGAAAAAAAAATAATTCCCGTTTATAACATTAATATTGCAACGACTGGTTTATCGAGTTGAAAATTCGAAAATGTCAGCGGGCGACGCACGGATTTGTGTGCCGATTTTCTTCCGATATTATTATGACATTCATGTCGATACAAACTTTTTATATCGAGGCTTTGATAAATATTCACCCGCACGGAAATAATGATTTATGAGGCAAATTGGAAGTTTTGTAGGTGGCATTTTAAATATTGGTAAATTGTTTTGCTCTTTTCTTTTTTTTCAAAAGTATTCTATTGTTTTCTTTTTGCAGAGATCCAAAATAACAGTTATTTTAAAACTTGATTGGAAAAAAGTCATTTAAGTTTGAATTATTTTTTATTTAAGTGGAAACCAGTTATCATTAAATCTCAAAGAAAGATCTTTAGGATCATGAAACGATTAAAAAATACTAATTTTTAATTGTTCTGATTACAACTCTTAACGATTTTGTTGCCTATCAGTAACCATTATCGACGACGGAAATTTAATTTTGGTTAGAACATAAATGACCGGAATTGTTTTGGTTACCAGTAAGCATTATCAATGATCCAAATTTTATTTTGGTTACCGATAACCATTACCTACGGTGAAACTTTTTACTAGTTACATTCAATCATTGTCAATTATTTTTATGAACATTACTGATAGTTAGTATTCATTAA
Source organism: Andrena cerasifolii (assembly GCF_050908995.1). Classification (NCBI taxonomy): domain Eukaryota; kingdom Metazoa; phylum Arthropoda; class Insecta; order Hymenoptera; family Andrenidae; genus Andrena; species Andrena cerasifolii. The sequence continues at coordinate 19,636,520 of NC_135119.1, read as the reverse complement.
CAACCCGAAAGCAATTAATTTCAAAACATATATATATATATTATTAAGCAAAAAGAACGATGTGAAAATATATGAAACAAAGAATAGTAGGTATAAAATATATTGTACTACAATTTACCTTTTTCTAGCGGTAACCAAAAACAAACCAAAACTTAATTAAAGACACTAACTCTTAAACCATAACTTTTAAAATTTGTCTAATAACAGTTCTGATGTCAGCGTTTTTCTTCGCAACATGCAATTCGCTCTGTGTGCAATAAAGGCCTTATTATTATTATTATTGGAATACATATAACGGCCCAAGTAATTACTATCACAGCACTGTAATATAGTAAATTTTCATCCCCCATTCCCTCGCCCGAACTTCGCTTTTCCAATTCGGTTTAAATTATTTCCACCAAATTGGACACGCCCTCGGAGCCACATTAACAACTGGGTTCGAACAAGAAAGAGCAATCGAACATAAATTCAGGCCTCGCTGCACGAAAGCGTGTCAAGTATCGACGTAAGCGTTCAGAAACGTTCGTTTACAGTCCCCCGGCCAGTAACGGCGGAATAAAAATCTGTAATTTGCGGTGCGACGTTATACACACCAGCTTGGGACTCGATCCGTTTATCGGGCTCGGAAGCATGGAAGGGACTCGTTATCACGGGCAACTCGGAATATTTCGGGATCCCCCGTGAATAAGCAATAGTGGTCCCGTCCACTTCAGTTCCCGGGGTGCATCAGAAGTATACACTGCGGGCCACCGACGCGACGCGTCTACAACAGAGGCACGGAACATTGTCTGCCTTGGAGATTCTCGCGGCCTCCATTGTGGATCCATTGTTGGCCATAACCGTTTGCGGGATCGAGCCGCGTTGTTCCTTGTCGAACAATGGCCACCGAGAGCGACCAGGCTTGGTACATTTCGTAGGATTTGATTTCGATCAGGGAACACACAGAGGAACATCCGCTCGATCCGGTCCAATAAATTCGCGGTTACTTTATCGAGGCTAAGTCCCCGGTGCGTTGTTCACGCGGGCACAACAACGGAACTTGAGCAAATTGCCGTTGGAGCCGCACGTGCGCCGTCGGAGTGGATAAACGCGATATTAAAATTTCACGCGACGCCGGTGCAAATGGAGAAAATCCAGTAAGAAGATTGCGTTTCGTGGTCCTTTTTGCGGGGTCTGCATCCCTCGAAGAAAGAAGCTTGTATCGCATGCAAGGAAGACGCTATTTTGAGGGAAATCACGCTGCAGGTGAATTGCGACGATTTTAGTGGGAAGTAACGATCGAAGTGAGGACGATAACCTGCATCCTTCGATTCCTCCAGGGCTCGAAGGTTTGTTGCATGGGTGTTTCGTATCGCAGGAACGTGTCCTCTGGAACTGGATACCAGTTCTCAACCACCGATTAGGTTGACATACTTGTAGCGTGTTAACATTATGTATAATAACGTGTCCAACGCAAACAATGCACTGTTTCAAATATTGGGAGAAAATCGAGTTCATATAGTCGAGTTCATTAGAAAGCTAAATGGCAGGAGTGTTTACACTTGTTTGCAAAACGCATAGGTAGTTAGTGCGTTAGTGGTGAAGGCCTAAGTATTCTGAGGAAGTAGATACTGCTCAGTGCTATACTCAATGCTTCTTATGATTGACTAGGGCCTATCCTCAGAATTTTAAATATCGCACCTGACTGGGCACATTCGAGTTAGGTCATCAGAGTTGAGACCACATAAGAGCCATTTGCAGTGACTCCGCCACAAATTGAATGATACTTAAAACGCTGTGGTATGGATTGACGGAGGCATCCCCAGTCCCCCATAAAGACTTGGAAGGTTTAACTATTGAAAGGGTTTCCTTCTCGTCTCAAGACGAAGTTGACGTGGGAAATTCTCAGTATTGCCTTGAAACAGCGGAGTTTGGTGTCCCCGGGGTGCTGGTTCTGCCATAATTCGTGCAACAGAGGTCTTCGAGGCCGTTTGGAGGGTGTGTGGTTGGCAAGGTCTCGCAACCCTGACAACATAACGCTCTGTGCTGAGAAGATATGGCCTTTTAGAGTCACCTGAGGCACTGTAGGCCGGAGCAGGGCTACATATCTTCCCTGAATCTGCATATGAAAGCATAATCTTGATCTTCCTATTCCCCTGTAATTACACTTCGGTATAAGTAGCCCAAAATCTTGGCAGGAGAAGGTTGACACAGTCGGTCCATGACGAATACTGTCGTCGACATTGACATGCGTCCTACATTTGGAAATCTCTAGGCATAGAAGCATAGAAATAGTGATATATTATCGCCATCGCTGTTGCTAGCCATCACCTTCGAAATACATACAGAGAATCAAATATATCGCCAGTGGCGGATTTAACGGGCGGCCGATGAGCAGTTGCCGCCTGGGCCCTTACTCAGAAGGCCCCATCTTCAAAAAAAATTATATTCTTGTCCAAACATTATATTTGTTTCTGTACTACTATAATTAGCTATAAAGTTGAAATAGAGAGTTAGAACCTGCAGAAGAATTTAATCTAAGATGTATGTTGAACAGATCATACGAGCTCCACTTCTAGGCGACATTTTCTAATCGCAAAAATTTCGAGAACGTAGATTTTTAACGTTAGAGTCTGTGTAAGATTTCAAGTACCAATCAACCGAAATTCACGGAAGACTTGGTCGCGTTACAAGCACCCTCCGCCCTCCAAATTCGCACGACATCTCCCACGCACCGATTCTTGCACAAAGCAAACATTGACCTCATTTTGGCTCAAGCATGCCGTTCTGACGAACTTTGTTCCAAACCGTTTACATTGAATAACAGCTGGCTGGCCGCACCCCAATGTTTGGCTAATCCCCCCGCTTCTCCAAGGCAGAAGCTCGTTTCGAGGATGTTGTTTAGAACTTGACCGAGACTGCGTAGCGTCAACAAAAGTTGTTCAGTTGATACACGGCCGCGGCACGGTATGAAAGTCTCGTTAACGGCAAGTGTTATGTGTTGTTCGCCGCAAATACTACGGCCACGTTAACGAGGGAGGCAGAAGCCATGGAAGCGGAAGAAAAGAAGGCAGGCACGAGGAGCACGCTACGCGTAAAAAGCAGCCGACACTGCGTGAAAAAAAGAAAAAGGATCGAGGGGAGAGGGCAAGAAGTGGCATTACCAAGAGGCTGAAGAAGATAGTGGAGGAAGAAAGGCAGACGAGGGACAATGGAAGTGTCATTAACATCGACTGGTCCGCGGGATTCATCCATAGAGATCAACCTGCGAAAACAGTTAGACAGGTAACTGTAATAATTTTGAAACAGTAATTCTCGAGGGTGGCACCCTCTTCACAAACCTGCTGGACATACTGGAGAATGTTTGGCTTGTTACGTCGCGTAATGGGAGTGGCGAAAGTATGTGAATCGGTTCTAACGATATTCGGAAAGCTAGTTGCTCGTTAACCGGTACTTTTAACCCGGAAGAACTTCTGAATTTGTGGGTACTCCGTAACGATGCACGCAGCTGCATCTTCGTATTTTATATTTCACTAATTGCTGATCTCGCAGGCTGGGACACTCGAAGTGTTGATACATGGGTTTTCTACTCGGAGGACTGTTATGTAACGTTGACTTTTAATAGGAATTTTAATTGCGCGGTCAGTGTGAAATAAAATGCGATTTTGCGAAACACAGAATTAATATTTGCTCGTGAGAACCCCCAAAAGGGTGTAAATTTAGCGTCAAGCTTAAGAATAATGTTTATTCTTCAGGCAAAAGACTTGCATTACGGAATTAATTACGATCCTGCAGTTCCCCAAAAATATTTCCAGTAGCCATCTTCTGTTGCACCATTATTAATATTTTTAAAAAATATAAAGAAAATATTTTATGGGACTTTAAAGAACTTTGTCAATTTCAAGACACTCAGAAATTACAACTGTACCCTTATTCAGATTACTGTTTTCATTTCTTCCGTAGCCATTCTACGCGTTTTGCTGCTAAAAGGGGTTCGAGAACAAAGAGTTCTATTGCCGATGAGCCCAATACGGTTTCCGCCACTCCGTCCGTTATTTGTTACAGAGAAGAAAGCCAATGCCAGCGATACAGGAAAAATATCGACTCAATATCGGCGGTTAATGCGAATTTAATTATACGCGGTCGTAGCAATGACAATGCGTGCTCGCAGAATCAACAAGGGGAGGATATACATAGGTTGGCCAGTAACAAGGACCGCGCAAAGCGGCGCGTCAGCTTCCGACCATTGTTACCATAGGAGCTGGGCTATAAACCCGCAGAATAGAGCGCAAATTTAAGCACAATTCAACGTTTAAGCCGTAGTCGACGATTTGCCAGATCGGTTTATGCTGCATACGGATAATTCAACCTGATGGAATTGCCGGAAATGAGCTTCCAATGTGATGATTCATGAAATTCTCAGGACCCTCGCTTCAGGTATAATCCTCCGCTGACGAATAATTAATGTTCGCTTAAAAATTGATACCACGATACACCAGAATCGGTTGATATAATTAATATTATTTTAAATTTTCTGTAGATTTTCGTTTTTAAGCCGAAAACGGAACTGGCTTGGTAGTTTGAATAATTCTATAATGCACGAGTTGTTCTATGAGTTAGTAATATTTTGCAACATAAAGATCACAAAATTGTGAGATCCGTACTGTTTAATTAAGTCTTTGTCATTTTGAGGGTTGGTAGCTTTTTGCATAATTTGGCTCAATTAGTGTCTGGTTTTGTGGCAAACAGCCTGAGCGAAGCGACAACGACAAAGTCATTTATGTTGGATCCTCTTCAATTAACCGAATAAAAAAATTCAAGTATATGAGATCTCGATTGGTGGAAAAAGAATAAAATAACAACACTTTGAAACGAAAAGCTCATTTCCGTGTGGAAGAAAATGGACTTTTTTACCGCATAAGTCAGGTAAAAATTAAAATATCGAAAAAATTGATCGTCGGAAGCAACTTAGTTTTACTTAATATGCTATTGCTAATTTTTTTCAGAAACCTGTTCATCAGAAATAGCGTACACCGTCCAACTGTACCCGCCATGTATACTCTCGATGGCCATCCTATTTGTTTTCAAAGAAACCTGGAAAAAATTGTGTTTATTATTCAAAGGCGTCTCTAGCTTTACTGAAAAAAATTTATGGAAAAAAGTGTCTTTGTCACTTAGAAATAAATTCCCAAAAATTCGGTATTTCTTGAGTTTGCCAAGGTGGACTAACCCCTGCAACTTTAACACAACCTCTTTCAAACACCCTGTTTATTTAACATATCTATTTACCCAGTGGAATGAGTTAAAATTAAAAAGCAGTTGTTAACTGCGTTTCTGTATAAGGTGGGACATAAATTTGAATCGAGTTTAAATCTTACCCCACTAACATTTGCAACGGAGAATACTATATTTTAAATCAGTTCTACGCGATTGCTTTCCCCCAATATAATCAAGGCGAAATTCGAATGCGTATATGGAAGGCTGAAATATCGCGCGCCACTATTTTCCCTTCTTTTTTTCGTGCCTTCCCCGGCTTGTGCGCCATCAAACGCGAGTCCCATATATCTATGTACATATATCGATTGGCCCGAAAAAACTTTTCAAACGGCGGAACGCTTTGGTATTTCTCGCAGCTTTTACGCGACGCTCTGTTCATCATTTACACTCGATTCCACGAGTTACGGGACCTTCGAAAGTTATCACAACGGCTCTCAAATATTAACAATCCCAGCTGCGCACTAACGCTCCGCGACCCTTTCGCCAGCGGAAAAACAGCGCTGGTGCTGATGAATATGGCTCTCCCGTTACATCCCAGGGAATTTCGCGACCCGTTCCGTAACACGCAGTTCAAGCAAATGTTTTGCAACCTGTAAATCACGTTGACGTTGTGTAATCACAATTCATTTCTTAAACGCTCGGGACAGCATCCATCGAAAACGGATAATCCCAGCGTGATGGATCCCCACCGATCGAGCAAGCAAGGCGATCCTTCGTCGCCAAACGCTTACCCTCCCAATCGATAATTCACACGATCTGTTTACTCCAAGTTTTTTCGCCACCTTGTCCGTGTGATCGATAACCGTGTTGCGCTCATTTTGAATATCCCAGCGGCGGGGAAGGAGAGATGGGACAAGTTTTTATTTAAATAAAAATTCGAATAATGAATAAAAGTTAAAAAAAATTATTATTAGCTTCAAGTTCCGTAAAATGGCACGTTGGAAAAAGTCTACGTAGTAAACGTAAGGATTTTGTTGTATTTGATTTAATGTCTACTTCATCTCATAACTTATCTAAAGCAAATCTGTTATGGGGGAAAATGTGTTATTCATCAGCGATGAAATCGTCTATGGTCACCTACTTAGTAAGCGTGGCTCTGCTCGCTGCTCCAACGTAAACACATCCATTATATGTAAAACTATAGAATAGGGGGGAGCGATACTACATAGGCGAAAATTTAAATTGGCCAGGGAGCGGGATAGTTGGCTTTTGATTAATCAAACACAACTGTAAAAAAATTTTGGAAAAATATTCATGTCTGCAGGTTCCTTTTTCTCCTAAAAATGATTATATGATTATATGATTATATGATTATATGATTATATGATTATATCATTATATGATTATATGATTATATGATAATATGATTATATGATCATTTTTAGGAGAAAAAGGAACCTGCAGACATGAATATTTTTCCAAAATTGTGTTACAGTTGTGTTTGGTTAATCAAAATACAACTATCCCGCACCTAGGCCAACTGAAAGTTCAAATTTAAATTTTCCGCTCCGTCCTACTATAGAATGTATATAATTCTACGCTTCGCTCTCATCACCGCTCTGATCGTTTAACCCAGCTCCAACACGTACCTACCCTTAACAATTCCATGGCCGAACGTTTTGGAGCAAACTTATGCTCACTGCCCACCCTTTTCCAGATTTCCCAACTAATCTCTGATTCTTGAAAGCCACCAAAAGAACAGAAATCTTTGAACAATGCAGTTTCATCAGTGATAAATATGAAACAAAATTGAATTCTAAAGGTAGATTCTTAGTGAGAATTTCTCACTGTCCGTCTGGTCGGCGGCAGGCTACCGTCCGTCGAAACATTCTCCAATGGGTTTTGTGTGGTGACATAATGTCACTGACATTCACATTGTGCCGTCCGACGACCGTCTACCGTCACCATGTAAAACCCATTCAAGAAGGTTTGACGGACGGTAGCCTGCCGCCGGCTAGACGGATAGACTGAATCTACCTTTAGTCTCACGCCGAATAATGGATCGAAATTGTGAAGCCACACGTAGGTACGTAACTACCGCCATCAGTGTTAAAACTATTAGTAAGAGATCCACGGTAAAAGGCATCCACCACCCTGAGGCTATTAATGCTCCTGGGGGAGGAGGGAATTACTGTAAAGGCACAGGTATGTATAATGTTTGACGGAAAAGTGCCCACGGGTTCTGGATGTAGGCTACGTGTACCTATGAATCTTAAATGTGATCCGTAGCTCCTCTCAAAGCGTGCGTTTTAACGTGCTGGTTCCTCAAAGTCTTATCAATGTTGCCTAGCATGCAGATTCCCTTTGAAGGTAAGCTAATAGTAGCAGGCCACTCAAAGTCTTTCCTGTTTAGCAACCTTCATCTAAACATCGTCATTCGACGCCACAGGAAATTCAAGATGCTGGATGAAAATTTGAACACGTTTAAAACATCGGCGACAGTGCTGTTGTAAACACAACAGATTATTCACTTCGCTTTGGAGCAGAGATTAGCAGGTTAAGTGGAAGAAGCAAGCTTTTCGCTGCCTACTTAAGCATGCCATTCTGAACTAGGGCTGGGACTATTCGAATAATTTAATATTCGAATATTTTACAAGTATTCGAATGCTACGAATAAACTTCGAATATTTAAGGATTCGAATACTATTCGAATATTGATCTATTCGAATAGTATGCTGTGAAGTGGGTCAAAATTAGCTTACAAGATTTCACCCTGACAAATGAACCTAAAGAACTTGATTTATAATTCACACCATACTATTCGAATACATCAGTATTCGAATACTTAAATATTCGAATAATATTCGAATGCTTAGATATTCGAATACTTAAATATTCAAATACTTAAATATTCGAAAACTTAAATATTCGAATATGTCAACTACGGTGTGCAGAGACTTTTGTGGCTGCCTGTAGTTACTACTGTCCAATGCTCGACAATTATCACAGTACTCTTATACACGAATTAATGCAAAAATTATTTTCAACGCGTTGAAAGCCTCCTCACTGTAGATAGCATCTGGATTTATATTTTATACGTTACGAAGCCATTACGGTCCACCCGATTTTCGCCAGGCGAGCCTGCAAGGAGTTCAATTTTACTGGATGGAGGCGTACTTACGTGTACGATCGTTCCCTGAAAATAGTCAGACCTCCCGGATGAGACTAATGTCTTCGGCAATTCAGATGCAGCCGTAGAATGCATGATTCATTACGATGTAGGCGCATTGTTCCATCAGGGCGGCGTGAAATTGCGTGCCCTCGTTTTACGAAAATTATGGCGTGGCCCGTGGGAACATTTTCATTCTCGAACCTAATTAAAATTTCTTCAACAACTACCGCGGGGGAATCTATACCTATAGCTACCGGAATATGAAATTTCGAAATGGTCGAACGTAGTCACACTTTCGCCCGATGGGGTTTACTTAACCGTTTATGCGTGTTAAAAAAACAAGAAGAACCATTGCTGTGCCAGTTTACTGGAAAAAGGAAAAGTTTCGGGGAAAATCGAGGTATGTAGTTTTCCAAATATTTTCGTTCCATCGACGAGGCAAAGTATAGCAGAACGATGGCCAAGAGTCGTTACGGTGTTTTTTTCTCATTTGTTGCCTGCGTGCCTGCCAAACTTATCCGCGAACAGCGAGATATCTTTGCTGGATGCTCGTGCCAGATGTCATACTTGACAAAAAGGCGTATTAAGTCAGGAAAGTCGAAGAGAAATGGCTTCTCCTAGAGATTAAATATTTCCTTAGAATTAAAGGCGACATTGACAAGGGGAGGACACCATGTGGTAGACACCGATTTCTATGAGCCTTGGCACGATGAATCTATGTCGAAAATAAGTAAATAGGTGTCCGAACGTTTCAGCCAATAGGCCTTTATAACAGAGATATTTACATGGAAATTATTAAAAATTTCAGTGGCCGTGGGATTTTAGTGGGTAAAAATCACACACTACCCTGGCGCCCGCGGGAGAGTCCCTTCTGGAGGCGTCGGGGTACCTTTTGAAGATGTCTCCACGTTAAAAAAAAACTTTATATATTTTTTTATAAATTATTTTTTTTATAATTTTTTTTAACTCGGGGAAATCTTTAAAAGGCACCCGGACTTCTTCAGAGGGGAATCCCCTGGGGGCGACAGGGTAGTGTAGGATTTTTGCCCATTAAAACTCCACGGCTACTATGAAATTTTTAATAATTTCCATGTAAATATCTCTATTATTAAAGCCCATTGGCGGAAACGCTCGGACACCTATTTACTTATTTTCAACATAGATCCTTCGTGCCAAGGCTCATCAAAATCGGTGTCTACCACATGGTGTCCTCTCCTTCTGAGGATAAAGACTGAAATGGTAGTTGTCTAGTTATAATTGTAAGTTAGTCGTACATGTTGGAAGAAAATCGTACACCGGTTCGATAATTTGCTTCACTTCTGCTATAGGTATTAGTATGTCATTGTCGAGTTCATTCGCGGTGGCTCACGTAATTAAAAACGCGGCGTTTTAAAGAATGCTTTATTTTCTGGATTTTAATTCCGCGAAACAATTTCTTCTTATTTACTCGTGTTGTTAATAAGAAATGTAACTGCACAATTATACGGATTTTATCGTGTCGATAATTGAGAATAAATGAATAATAATAATAACGTAATTAAATATTCTGTATGTGGAATAATTTCATGCAAATCTTGTGTTTTCAGAATTTTGGTTGCGAGCAAATATTGCATGAACATTTTAAGTAGCTGAATGCACCAGATTCGTATTTGAAAATATGCCATAGTAAATCATCTTTGAAACAATAATGGTATGTAGATGTAGATTGTAAATCATCAGACTTTGAAAGAACAGTTAGGTCACTCTATTCCTTTTATCAAGCATAACGCTTAGAATTTTCAGTTAAGAAAACTATTAATATTCAAAATCAATTATATATTTATATACTTTTAATATTCAAAATCAATTATATATTGATATAATTTTAATATATTATAAAATATGACTTTACTTTGCCACTTGAGAGTTAATTATGAGTTAAAGCTCGTTCTAATATAAATATCGCATACACTGAAGAATCCTGAAGTGATTCTGAAGATTGCTGCTGGCGTAGCTGAAAGCAGGCACGATGAAAGATGAACAGCATCGTTAACTGCCTTGACTGCGGGCCCCAACATTACCAACGTCCATGCATCTCCGTTTATATGGGCAGTTCGCAAAAGACAATAACTTTGCCGACAATTTGCGAAAACGTAGGGACCCCATCCGTTACGATTTAATTTGGTGAGCACTAAATCGTTAGGGGGTTGCGAGGGGGAGGTTGGCTGGGAGGATGTTCGTCACGATTTCGCAAGAAACTGGGAGGGCAGCGATCCTCCGAACGGGAGGCGCGATTTGTAATATTTCGAAGATCATTAAGCCACCGGAAGTGAAATGGCTCATAAAGTTCAGAATCGCGGCACGCGGAAGAAGCGCAATAAAATTTGACAAATTTTCCAGGGCAGCTGAAGCGATTCTTAACGTCGGCAATAACTAACGAGCGGTCGTTAAAGAATAATAAGGAATTATCACCAGTAAAGGGACTGGGATACCTCTATTACTTAATTCAACGTGATTTGACTCTAAGAATTATATAATTAATTTAAGGACAATTCTAGAAAATTGCATATGATCTATGGCCACCTTAGATCCTTAAAAAATCAAGATTAATCCTCCCATTAAGTTCACAGTAGTTTAACGTTAGAAGCTTCGTGGCCAGAAGTATTTTAAAAATTCTTAAGTGAAACGTATAAAAACTCATGTACCTTCTTCTTAAAGAAAAAATAATATAATTCCAAGGTAGAGTGGTTTAACCGTGAAACAATGGTTTGGGAAAAGATGAAAGCGATCATCGCAAAGATAATGAGTAATCCCATTAATTAACCCATAGCCATTCAGCACCGAAAGGTTCGTAATTAATTGATGAACGACTGTAAATACACTGTTTAATTCTACTCAGTCAATTGCGTCAAGGGGGTTGGAGTAACGGTTGAATGGCATAAATTGTTAACCTGCGCGTTGCACAGTTCAACGTGAAACGGGAACCAGTTGTTCCAGCTGCAGGTCCATATAACCGCCATATTTCGTGCGCCCCTCAGGCCGTCGTGCGAGCATATAACGCGCCTCGGTACAATATTGCTGAAACGGGAGACGTGTTAACGAGAAAAAAGTTCGTCAATAGTGTTACCATCTGGTGGAATAGGTTGCACGGAATTGGGAATACAGTGTTTTTTCCATTATCGTCGCCGCTCCCTTTTTTATTTATTATTGCATTCGATAGCTCTAATGTTCCCATTCCAATGTGACTTTTCAATTATAACGCGCTGCTTTTCGATACCACTCCCTGAACGACTTGACACGTTCCGTTATGAAGGTTCTTGAGCGTTATATTTAATTAATTAATATGGAAGGTTTTTTCCGGACCACGGACCACTTGTGTCGGAACAAATCCAGCCGAAGCGGTTGTTGGAACTCGTGGAACGAAACAAAATATTTGTAATAATTGTAGGTTCACAAACTATTCGCATTTCAGGCGTTCAATTTTTTAAAATAGTGAGCCATTATTTCTTGTTACGATTGGTTCATTGCAAACTACTGGCTCATTTCGTAACGCGTATTTCTCGCATCAATTTTGAATTGGAAATAGAATTACGCCGAATAATCTGTTTAGCTGTTTTCTCTAACTAATATACATATTTACGTGCAAAAGAGAATGCCAAATTCGTAGCACGATTTTATCAAGATATTTCAGAGAAAACTTCTTAAGAGTACCCTTAATAAAAGGCTGAATATCTTAAGAGCAATTCAATTTCTAATTCCTACTTTTATCTAATTGTAAGTTAGAGGAAAGACACGAGGGTCGTTCAGAAAGTAAGTTTAACGGTCTAATTACGCTGTGAAAGAGTAGTGAAAACACAAAAACAAGGTCATTTTTGAAATTTTCAGACAATCTTTAATTTTTTTACATAATCGCCACATCTTTCGATACATTTCGCATAACGAGTAACAAGTTTTTTAATTCCTAAGTCGAAATGACTTTCTTCCTTCGTGAATGATGGTTCGAATGGAAGATCGACTACATTCGCCTCTACTTCGGAGTTTTTCGGCCAACTCGTGCAGGGTATACCGCCCATCTTCCTCGATCAGCTGTTTCCCAAGCGCGACGTGCTCTTCGTTGAATGCGTGCGCTGGTCTTCCTTCGCGCTCTTCGTCGTGCAACTCTTCGCGGCCATTTAGGAAAGCTGTTCGCCAACGCGTGACCATCTGCAGGCTCACGCATTTATCGCCGTAAACAGAACATAATTCTCGGTAACTTTCTGTGGCAGTGAAGTTTTTACCGGTAAAAAAACTTATTATACTTCGCGGTTCACATTTGGACGCAAGTTTTAACGGAATCTCCATGAAAAAATGTTATAAAACACGCAACAATCGACCGACCAAGCTCTACGACCCACGAAACTGATCAGTATAGATGAGTGAACAGGTCCCTAAAATTTCGTAGTTCTACCTTCTCGCCAAGAGCGGCGCTAGCGTCGTTAAACTTACTTTCTACACGACCCTCGTATTTTAGACATTTTTCGGTTCCTTTGACAAGTTTTATTATCAAGCCAATCCTGTACCCGTACTTATGAAGCACCCACTACAACCCAAATCTAAGAAGCGATTAAGTTGGCAATAGTCCATTCTCCCTTCCGTCGTAACGCAAGCCCACGAACACTGCGCAAACCGTTCTACTACTGATGCGCCCGAATGCGAGGCAACACATCAAGCTAGAAAAGCGGCATGGGAAAAATGCCTGGCGCCAAAATAACGCTTGCACGTGCCGCGATAAAACAGCTGAATCCGTCACTTTGGCGAGTAATCTGCGTAAAACGCGCTCAGTACGATCATTTAAAAGAATTATAACCGTTCTGCGCGTACGCGAATAACCAACAAATATAAACTCCCGCGGGAATAGATTTCACGATGAAAATTTTCAATTGAACACTTGCCCGACTGCCGCCCCCTAAATTCATTTTAAAAAAAACCTTGCTACGCACAATGCGAGAACTATGTTTTTGAAAAATTTAATTAACCCAAATAACTGACCCAACTACATCCGCTCGTATTGATTGAAGCGAAAGTAAACAGGACAAAGCTACACAAAAAGAATAAAAGCACCCCATTCCAGTGTCCCGAAGCAGCTCTCCTGGTCTTCAGAAAATGCAGTACGAGGATAGTGTGTTATGATCGTTTTATGAGCCATCTGAGACAATTAATACGTCGCACCAACCCAAGAAAATGTGAAACACAATCTTCATACTAACAAGGAGAGGACACCATGTGGTAGACACCGATTTTGACGAGCCTTGGCACGAAGGATCTATGTCGAAAATAAGTAAATAGGTGTCCGAGCGTTTCTGCCAATGAGCTTTAATAATAGAGATATTTACATGGAAATTATTAAAAATTTCATAGTGGCCGTGGGATTTTAATGGGTAAAAATCCCACACTACCCTGGCGCCCCCAGGGATTCCCCTCTGAAGGAGTCGGGGTGCCTTTTGAAAATTTCCCCGAGTTAAAAAAAAAATTTATAAAAAAATAATTTATAAAAAAAATTTATAAAGTTTTTTTAACGTGGAGACATCTTCAAAAGGCACTACGACGCCTCCAGAAGGAACTCTCCCGCGGGCGCCAGGGTAGTGTGGGATTTTTACCCACTAAAACCCCACAGTCACTATGAAATATTTAATAATTTACATGTAAATATCTCTATTATTAAGTCCTATTGGCTGAAACTCTCGGACACCTATTTACTTATTTTTTACATAGATCCATCGTGCCAAGGCTCATCAAAATCGGTGTCTACCGCATGGTGTCCTACCCTTGTAAGAGAACTCGATCAAACGTTTCTGGATAATTCTGTGAAACATCTTAATATTCTGTTGAACGAAATGCTAGAATGCAAGCTCACCGATTACCCTTAACGGCCTGGATGCCCGCCACGCGAGTCCAGAGGGTGATAAAGGGAAAACGTGTCTCGACAGGGCTGCGATAATTAACAGGATTGAAAACGGAGTATTCTCGTCCGGCGAATTTCTACCGTGGCTCTACACGCCAGATATCCCGGCTGAACATTGTAAACGTACGTAACATCAGATAACAAGACAGCACACGGTGTATATACACGTTGAACATGCCGGATTAACTTCTCTGGCCATAAGACACCTCTGGCCGTATCGGCTGGTGTATTTACTGCACCGACCGCTACCCTCGGAGAACGGACGCGGTTACGTTCTCGAAGGTCAGAGTTAATCGAAGTTTCCACGCCATCTAATACCGTCCAACCATTTTCCAGTGGCTGTGCCGGATACTGGCAGTAGCTTCTCGCTATCAGCTGAAACCATGCCCTCGACCGCCAGCACGGCTAGGCATTGAGTTACCTGCTTTTAGATGCAATCAGATCGGCATCTACTCGCTGCCCGATCATCCGCTAACGTCGCCAACCGTTTCTCCGTTGTACAATTACGTGTATGCAAATTGATGGGTGCGCGTAAATGGGAAGAACCTAATTGTATTAAGGGGTTGCATACTCCTGACCGGTCGGGAAATAGGGTCATTTTTGTGATTTTTTTACTCTGCACAGAAACGTGATATTCAAAAATCAAGATATACAGCTCGTTGTGTATAAATTAAGCTGTATTTTCTTCAAAAAGAAATTTGATATCTTAAAAAGTGATGCCACAGCAGCCCCTTCCCTCAAGCCCTCTTCATATTTGCGGTAAAAAATATCTCAGAGACTAGTGGACCGATTTGAATACAATTTTGCACGAATATTCTTAAGACTATAATGACCCTAGGTGACCCTAAGATGACCCTATTTCCCGGTCTTTCAGAAGTATGTAGCCCCTTAAGGACTATAGAGGTATGTACCCCGTAATTAATTCGCAAGATAATACTTGACTTTCGAGCTATTTCACCGCCTAGCTCCAACTAGAGGTAGCGAGCTGTAACATATTTTGTTACATAGTAAAGAGGAGAAGCAGGCCAGGTACTGGCGAGATGACACGGCTGCTCGACTTGATGAGCATTTTTACGCTGATGACGGACGATGGTACTGTCTATCTGCAAGGGGAGAGAGAAGGGTTTATCTCGGAGTAGTAGTAGCGAGATGGGAAATGGGGTTAGAATAGTCGAAGGTAGGTGGTGCTGTATCAAAGGAATGGTACTGTGGGTGCAAAAGAGAAATGGTTGAATAAGCATTGCAAGATCGGGGGAATTTATATGGAGGAGACGAGTTCAAGATATGCAGACGCGTTTATAGGTGAATCCATGGCGTGCAGTGTTTCGAATGCAATACGACGTGCCGTTAATTCCTACCGCAAAGCGAAACTGCATCTGAGACGAAAGATATAGAATGATTTACTGTTACTGCTTATCACCTTCTATAACCCCTTTATTCGTGGTAATACAATAAGTACCTCGGGGAAAGTAGGTTCTGTTCAATGGAACGCATGGAATACTTGAAAGCTGTTCTTTATAAGCCTCGTAATTTTTAGGAGTTTAAGGCCCGGTGCAGTCGAGCGGTTTGCGGCAGTTTGCCGCTACGTTCATTCGCGGTGAGGCAATACCTGCGTTCGTCAAATCAAACGCAAACATGCCGCTAAGTAGCCGCGAAACTTTGCGTCCCGTGCGAACTGCTTCATATAAATTTATGTTCCGCTAAAACGCGCGCGGCAGGCTGCCGCAAACCGCTCGTCTGCACCCGGCCTAAGATCGCCTAGGCTCTTTAAAAAGGACACGCGGTTCAATCTTATAGCTGCTGTAAAGAAGATGAATTGTCAGAAGATGACATGTAAAGAAGATGAAAGGATCTCTCGTTTTAACTGCACTGCGAAATTGCGAATAAAAGCGGCGACGTAATTTTTGCCACGGCTATAGCTGTGCAGTGTTAACAGCGTGGTTCGACCGAGTGCCGACTGTCAGAAATGAAAATACGATGAGAAGAGAGGGCGAGAAGAGTGACTCGCTACTTTATGGCCGCATTCGCGCCTCATAAGGAGGGACGTTTCCTAGCCGCGGAAACAACGAGTACCTACATCGAAAAAACCAGGCCACCCTGTTGAATGGGAAATTCCGCGCGATTTAAAACGGATGCGTATGAAAACGCGTTCCGCGTACATGGCCGATTCAAGATGTTGCGCTCGGAGTCCTCGGAGGGGGCCAGTCGCGGCTGCCCTCCGTTTCGTTTCACCAGCTTCCAAGCAGACATCCCGCGCGCCAGGTCTTCCTTCCCCCTTTTAATTCTCCCTTATACACTGAACCCGTCTCATCCTGGCAAATTGAATTTGAAAACTTGGGCGAACCTGACAGGGGGTTATAATATGTAAACAGAAATTCCGCGGACGGTTCATCGGTTCCCATTTACGGAAACTTGTTTGCGCTCGGATGAAAAAGTAGGAAGGAACGCTTATTCCATTCCCGATGCTTTTTTAAGGTCCTGCCCACCCTCGCGGACATTCGCCCCAGCGAGTAATCTGAAAGTTTTACGATAGTCGGGCAGTAATACCTTTGCATAAGGAATCTGACATCTTTGTTAGTATTCTGCTTTTGTAATAAGTGAACGGAATGGATGATAAAGGGCTCGACGAGATCCTTCTGTTCTTGTCTATGAACTGCGCCTCGATATCTCGGGTAGCTGTATTTTTTCAATTTTTTTTTGTGAATTCTGATCGCACCTTTTGCAAGTAAGGTGTACCTATTTAATAGTTTATGGCTGGTATAGAATTGCCATAATTTATCAACTGTATTTTCTTGCAGAAATAAAAAGTTATCAGCGACGAAACTGTTGGAAATAGAAGGATAATACCTAAAAATAATATTATTTTTGCATAATTCCTTTAGCGCGGTTCGATAATAGATTAAATCGAAGGGAATTTTGTTTGACGTTTGCATATGAAAATCATGTCTCTATTTTGCACTGGCATTCGTCGAAAGTGCAACGCGAAGCTCTTTTTCTCGAAGACACGGCAACGAAACTGTAATTTCCGCTGGCTATACGTCGGAATTTACGCAACGCGTTTAAGGGAATACTTCAACGCCGCGGTGCTGCAGCCGTCGCTGTACAATTTTATTTGCGTGTCCTGGAAAACTGCGCGGACACTGTTGCTTTAACAGCCACGTTTCAACTCGACGGTCCTATCGTTCCGTTTTTATTCGCTGTAATTTTTCGCGAACCTGGCGCGCTCCGTATCCCGGCATTTTTAACGAACCACGATCGGTTGATAACGTTACGATCTCGAGCTTTGTTAGTTTGTATCAAATTGTGGATACAGTCGAGCGGTAGGTATACGGAAAACGAAACCTTCTATTGGTAAAAATCTAGTTCAGGCTCGCACGCAATATCGGTAGAATCATAAACTACAATTTTCGAGGGGATATAAAAAATGAGAGATATTCTGACTTTTAGTAAAAACGACCTCCAGGCCAACTTTCTTTGGTCGAAGTAAATTTATATATAAATATACAATTTGTATATAAATAAATTTATATATATGATATGTGGATGGGTTTTTGAAGCATTAACGCACCTTGATTCGTCTAAAAATGAGAGATTAATTTAATTTAATAAAATGAATTAGACTAGGTTTACTAATTAGGTTACACTAATTGCACGTGGCTGACTAACCTAAAAATGAGAGAATCAACAATTAAATGTTTATGCTCCGACTTCTCTGTCAATCAGCACTTGAACAAATCTCAATTTTATACCTTAACACTAATCTCATCATCCACAATTTTTCTACAGGCTGGAGGTTAAATTATTTACTCGAATTCTCGTTATTTTCTCAAATTCTCTAACTCTCTATCTTTCTATTTCTTCGACAGCCCCCTCTCTTGTTCATCTGGTGGCGTTACCTCCCAAACGTCTCATTCTTGAAGACGCATATGCGTGTACATGTACACAAAGTTTACATATATAAATGTACAATTTATATATAAATAAATTTATATATAAATATACCATTTATATATAAATATACAATTTATATATAAATATACCATTTATATATAAATATACAATTTATATATATAAATAAATTTATATATAAATTATCGTTTAGGAGACACGTGGCTGTAACAAAGTGGAACGTACATGGAAGGGAGATTAAGATAATTTCGTATGAAATATGTATTGAAACTGCACCCGAAAAAATTTGTGCCCAACCATCTTGTGTAAAAAATTCTGAAAATACTATAGATATGCATGATTCCAAACCTTAAAATATTCCTAAAGCGCCCACCTGTTGTACCTACAAATTTAATCTCCCAGTCATTCTAATTCCTAATGTAAAACATGTGGCGGCTTAATTCCAGAAGTGTGCCACCTGTATTATCCGAAAATTCCATTGTCCAAATGGTACAAGCTACCTATTAGGTCAAATAACGAAGGCTCCACTGATCCTGAAGCAAGCCCAGTTGTTCTCTTTCCAGTGCACCTCATCAACTGGCGTCGAGTGTTTAACAACACCCGGATAGAATGGATAAAGGGATCCCCGAATCGGCCTACCCTCTTCCGCTGCGGGGGTAGTCGATTCAGAGCGAAATCATCAGCCGCGGATAATGAAAGTGTGTCAACTTGGTTCGACGGGAAAAGAAAGGGGAAGATAAAGGGAAGCGGGCTCTGAATTTCATCAAGAACACTGGCGCCGCGGAAGAACCCCAGCAAATCTGTGCCACGACGTACAGGCGAAACAATAAATTCCGCGGGGGCTGCTGGGATATTTTACCCTGGCCGCGATATGCAAACGCCGCGAGAATAATGCTGGCTGTCCGTCGTGGCATTTTTCAGCCTACGGGGGAGGCGATCGTAGGGCGATCGCGCGGCAAGAACCCATCGCCCCGAAATAATTTACGCGGCACTCCTTTCGTTCGAGCAGAAGACGTTGCTCCAGGACCCACCTACGCTACTGATGCACGGAGGCGCGAGGCAACGCGCAATTTCTGGGAAAGTGGGCCACAATTTTTAGCTGTCGGCGTGTCAGCGGGATTTATCGTTGGTGGAAGAGATATAACGACCTGCTAGGGACCCACTCGAGTAGTTTGTAAAGCCACGAGTAGCCTGCGAATATTTATCACCATGTGTGCTTTGATCGCTTACTAATCATTTTCTTACAGCTAGGATATCAGAGAGCATATGCTCAGACACTGCTGGACATGTTTCTGGATTGCTGGCAACTGACGCTCAAGACTGTCGCCCTCTTCCCTGTTGCTTTTACGAGTTCCCTACATGTATTTCTTTCGCAGGATATAAAGGGTGAAAGAAACCTGACACAGGGAGATGCTAGCAGTGCACTCGACTATAAAGCAACAAATCCTGGGGTCACAGGTGGTTAAACGTGTGGGCTACCACTGATTGCGAAGTGATACCATGCCCAAGACTCTAAAATGGCACAGACCCCACAGAAACAGGCCAAGTATGTGATTTTGTGTACGGCAATCTCGCAGCTGATACGGAGGACACGTTCTTCAGCAGCAGATTGCACCGCTCGGCCACATCAGCCGTCGTAGGTGATGGATTTTAAGAACCGCCGGTCCCCTAACTACCCACCTGACGATGCATCGCCATAGAAACCCACGTGCATACCGACTTATTACGTGCTCGACGATTTATGGAGCCTGGCCGGCGCGGCGGATGCGAGCAAACGGAGAGATCCATTGTGGACACTCGCAGCGAAAACTGTTTGGACTGCATCATCGGGGTGCATTGTGCAGAATCTGGGTCGCCTTAAGTGGACCGGTAAGAAAGGAGGGTTCTCCGTTTGGAAAGTAGCCGCGGTGTCGTAGTCGGGAGTCGTTCTTGGGAAGAGAAAAGTGATTCTTAGCGGAACAAGCGGCAGGAGTAAAGAAAACGACGTCACTGCGACTAATAGTCCGCGGTCCAGTCGAGAATAGATAAACGGGCCAGGACAGGGGTGGGGATTTAATTGGACTTTCAACTGAATTAAAAGTAATCCGGTTTCTTTTCGTCCCGAGCTCGGCGAGAAGTTAGAATTCTTCGTCGAGAGAGTTGTAGCTGTTGCAGAACAGGTGTGAAACGGCCATTTAGTCGAATCTCTGTACAGAAATGCGAATTTTCATCCTTCATAAATGACTTAAAAGTGAATACACTGATCGGTAGATTATTAAGTAGTTATTCGTACATCCTTCTTGGGCAACTTTGTGATCTTCTTCGAGGGACCTGCGAAAGGGAGATCGCTATAGGCTGAAATAAAAAGGAAATAGTCGTTAAGGGTAGTTTCTTGAATAATAAATCGCATCATGGCTACCACGATTCTCTCGTCAGTTTAGTTTCTTTGTCTCTATCTATATGTTTGCAGAAAGCTAGAGTATGACAGATGTGTCTCATTTAATAACCCTGAAGAGTCATCTTATTTTGTTTCGCCTGTAGCGGATACACGCCTTTCGCTTCCCTTTACTTGACTTTCTATTTGCTCATCACTCTGCAATCGCTGCGAAAACAATGCTTCGTACACTTTGCCGTATTCAACAACAAGTTAAATTGCGAAGGCGCACTAATTATGTGGTTGCACCGAGAAAATACTCGCCTAAATTTCCATGGGTTTAACACGGAAAGATAAGACCCCAGCCACTGCGTTTTATCACGCGGCGGGGCGTAATTCATCGGGTCGCTAGATTTGCATATCAAAATAACAGTTACGGGGACGAGCAGGGTAAATTCATAAACCGAGAGACGCGCTCTGCCACTGTCGCCTCTTCCTTCTTAGCGCGGCGTTAGGGGTCTATGGGAATAGGTTATAATTCAATTGTCCAGTTTTCGTTTCGCTGAAAATTCGCGAGACTTTTTGAGGCAGCGCCATTTCCTCACACCCTCGAAACATTAAAAGCATTAAGGGGGTATTCTTTAGGGACGGAGCACAAAAAACTACACCGAAAAATAAGAAACGGGTGTCCTTTTATTTTGGCCCTTTTGAGGGGTAGTTTCATCTCCTAAGTATATGCAAACGAGCCAAAATGAAAAATACGTATATCTTATTTTTCGGTCCTCTAAAACACATCCAAAACACCAAAGCAATCGAAGGTGGACACCTAAAAGCCTCCTCCTGTTTTTAGAAAGGTGTGAAGGGGTTGTAGAAACTGGGGGAAAATAAAATACATATCGTTGGTTGGTAAGTCACAGAATGTTGTTCATACTCACCTAACATGCGTAACGAAGAAACCTCATTACTCCTGGGATGGCATATATATATAATATCTACTCACTTTTAAAGAATTCAAAGTGAAGTGTTTAATTTTTTCAGTTTACTGATTTTATTAATTTTCATTTTGATTTATGCGTGTAAGGATAGATTTTTAATGATCTTAATTAGTATAGAATTTATATAGTTTTAACAGTTCTCAGGCTAATTTTTTTTTTGAAGCGAATAATTTTAATGAATGAGTTTTTTTATATTATTTGATTTTTTTCTGTTTGTGATGAAGTTTTGGGTTTATCTATTATGATTAATAGATAATTAGCGTTGCACATTGCGTAAGTGAAATCATTTCGAGAAGACGACAAATATTATATATCGAAATTTTGAATCTACGGTAATAATTGTAAATTTTTATACGTCCTAACGCATGGGAAGAAATTGGAGACGCCGTGCCCCCGCTGAAACACAATTTCACCACCGCGCCGTGACGAAACGAAACAGAAGACGACAGTGCACTAGATTTTACTGTCGCGCATAAAATATCCTTCCGACTGGTATAATTCGCATCCAGGACCAGGTTTCGGGCGATACTAACGCGCGATGGCGATGTAACTATACTCACACTCGACACACGATCTGTCTCCTTCGGATGGAGTAATATTGTGAACATCTCGCGTAGTTCTGCGTTGCCGTACAATGTTCCAAATAACGCGCAGGAACTACGTATTCCGAATAATGTTAATCTCGGCGCTGCAACTGAATATTGTATCGCGGGTGGGTGCCGGCAAACTTGTAACACTGTAATCATGCACTGGCTCTCAGTTTTATGTATTTCACGAGTAAACGGAAAGAGTTGCTGTATCGCGCGGTTTAATCAAGACTAAATTAATGAATATCGTGTGACGGGAATGAGATTTTCAAATTTTATTTTACTCTTCTCCCACTAAAATATATGTTGCCTCTTGCGCGACTTCGAGTTTAAAATTCTTCACGAGTGTATCGCCATGAAATCAGCAATGCTTTTTTGCAAAATGTGCCATACTTTGGAAAATATTCACTCTAACATTCTGTCAGATATAATGGCGCTGCTCGACTGAGTGTTTGATCAAATAATTGGAACACGTTTATCGATCGATATGTTTGAGCGATTATATTATGTATAAATTAATATGTATACTAACGGTGAACGAAGCTGAGTTTTTATCTATTTCTATAATTCCTATAATTTTTATTTTGTTACTCAGTTTCCTTTCAAATAATTGTCTGCAGAGAATGCAGAAGCTTTGGAACCTCTAAGATTGTATGTACAACTGGGTAAACCTCCGTTGCGAAGTATTAAGCGAAAAAATCTCGAGAACTCTGAGAGAAAGTTGTTCTACGTCCACTGTGCACTATTATTACATTAATATAAAAGGTAAACAAAGGAGAGCGCTGTGTGTATATGTATATTGCAAAAGCCTCTTACATTATCATTAAGGTTGCTCCGTAGTTTCATATTTCGTTCTTCAAACTTGAGAGGAAAACGTGCAAATTTATGAAATACGAACTTGCAACTAATTCTTCTACGACTTCATTCTATCTTCAAATAAATATCGCGTTACTTCATTTATATTTCGTCCCTTAATCACAAGTTAATTAACTAAACATAATGACAGAGAGTTAAGCTGCATCCCAGTTACAATGTCCTCATAATTATTGTTAATACTTTCATTTTACTTTTGGAACTTCAGACAGTGTTTTTTAAACAATTAAACCTATAATCAAAATCAGCGAGCTTCCTCCCCTATCGCTTTCCCCTACCTTCAACTAAATCCGGAGCATCATCCGTCTCAATTGTGGGACTTACAGACAATGTGCTTCTCAACCGAAAATTCATTAGCAAAGTGCCTTCGAGGGACCAGCAAAGTGACTCTGTATAATTACAGTTCGTTAGTATCTTCATACTGCTTTCTTAAACTTGGGAGCGTCTGCTTTCGCATAGGGAGGACAAAAGTAGCTGCCCGCGAGTAGGTCAGTAAAGCAGCAGCACATAATTCCATCTACATAAAGTCCTTGATATCTTTACACTGCTTCCTTGAACTTCGGGCTCTGCTCTTCAAGGCACAGCATTATATGTTTATATATATAATCACTCTTCTATAATAGAAGACAGACGTGTAGTAAAAGAGCATATAGAAAATCACAGCTGTGCCATTAAAAGGACGTATGAGTTAATTAATAGAACGACTATGCGAGGGCAGTGCACGTGGCCAGGAAAGCTAGACACGCTGCACACATTGTTCAGCAGTACTTAATATGTCAGGTGTAATTTCGTCAGCAAACACCGTCAACCCAAACTGCTTAAATCAGTTTGATTGCCTGCTTGATACGCCGCGTCACTGTAATGGGATTCTAAGGTGCTAATAGCGGCGGCTCCTTATGCTTCTGCAAACATAATCAACTCGCAGGCGTTAGAGATGCTCGCCAACATATCGCGCGTTAATGTTCATTGAGTTTATCGATTCATGCCTGGCCGCGCGGAGCTTCTCGCTGCTAAAGTAATTGTTTTTAGTAAATTGAATGCACCGTATTATCGAGCTGAATCGATGGATAGGAATCGACACGTTGACCCGTGTTGCGAACCTACGAAACGTTGTGCAACCCTCCCCTCGATGTTTCCGCTCGGATCTGGTCAATTGTTTAAACCGTCAACATTGTCGGCTAGTAATATTTTGTTCATATATGCAAGATGAACGTTCCATATTGTCTCGGATGTTTGATTAGATTCGTTTCAGTAGAACCCGCGAAATTATTATGTTATGAGAAAAATTGACGCAATTGTATTTTCATTGTTAGGAGGGAAGCCACTGTGGCGTTCGGAAATAAAGGCTACTATCGAGGCATTATTTTATAATGAAATGTAACTTTCTATGAAAAATTGTTATTACCATCTGAAAATGTATATACTTAATTAATAGTTTATGCTTCCAGATTGAAGAATTTTTTAGTAGTAAGGTAAGTTCGGGTAATAAGGCCCACCTAAGGTTCTATAATTTTTTTTTAAATAAAACTTGTACATATTTTTGAAAACTTTTTTTTATAGAGATCTGTGGATATTAAACTATACACTGTAATATGTGTAACGATGTATGAACACAACAAATACGGAAATTAATGGGATTTTAAAAACCTTGTAAACGAACACTACAGGAAATAAGGCCCACCTATTTAATATGTACAATTCGGGCAAACAAAGACATCTTCGACCTCAGGTGTGAGCCCAACGCATTCCTCGTGTATCCAGGTGAGACACATGACACACTGTCGAATATCTGTCTTGAATGCAGTTCTGCATAATTTGCAAAACCAACTGTCTGCAGAGTTAACGTCCACGTTTTCTCTGGAGGTGGATGGCATGGGCTCTTGCTCACGCACTCTTGTCATTTTTCTTCCGGTTGAAGTGTTACGTGCTTTGGAGCTCTTCTCCATATCGGTCCTGCTTTGAAAGAGGTCTCTGCCCACTTTGGTGGGCCTTATTATCTGCTTTGTCACTTCCTCATTGCCGAGGTTATATGTTAAACGCGCACTTTACAGAATCATAAATTTTTTCGAAATATATTGCCAATATATATACTTATACATACCTATAGTTGTACAGTAATTGGATAATCCGTACTCCTAATACAAAGCCAAGAAACCAACGTAATTCTTATAACCGCAGCAATGCTAGTTGCGGAGGAAACATTTGTTGAATTTACAGCCGGCAAATGTTATGTTAATCGCGTGGCATTAACAAGATTGTGGATTGACTTATCAAGGATAAATTACAGGTGGGCCTTATTACCTGCTGGGCCTTATTACCTGCTGGGCCTTATTACCTGTTGGGCCTTATTACCTGCTGGGCCTTATTACTTGCTGGGCCTTATTACCCGAACTTACCTTATGGCCACAGTATACAACGATGTTAGGCTCTGCAAAAAAAAATTATAAACCGGGCGGGCGTGTAACTTTCTAACGTGTGCTCTGAATTGAAAAATTCGAACGTTTTCTTAAAGCATATTACAATAGCCTGTGTTAAGCGTAAGGATTTAAAAAAATATTAATTTTTGAAGAAATAGCGGAATTTGGAAGAAAAGGCATAAAAAACCAACATGTCTTTTCAATGTTACGATTAGATGAAGATAATTTTACTACGAATATTCCCTGAAAATGTCAAGTAAATCCGATAAAAATTTACTGAATTATTAATCCGCTCAGTTTGAAAAATGTCGTTTCGAGATAATCGCGTTTAAAGTTTTGACAGAAGTTATTTTCTGCAACTCAAAGATCGGAGATGGATACAGCCCCGTCGTGGCCAGTGACTCTGCACCTAGTTCCAAACAATATATTAGCTCATACTCCCCATTACACACATCTGGATTCTTTTTACATAAACTTTTCGGGTGATTAACACCTGGTTACTTATGCGCGCACTCGGTTCCCAGCGCTGCGCTACCTAAGAACCTTTCGTAGTTCCCAGAATTTTTCGAGATCCACTTTGAAACTGTGCAGGTATATTTTTGAGGACCCGAGCATTATGAAAATTCACAAAAAAAATATCACAGTGGCTTCC
This sequence comes from Andrena cerasifolii, assembly GCF_050908995.1. NCBI lineage: Eukaryota > Metazoa > Arthropoda > Insecta > Hymenoptera > Andrenidae > Andrena > Andrena cerasifolii. Next base: position 19,610,446 of record NC_135119.1, on the reverse strand, counting down.
CCCCTTAATGATACAGAGAGATACCCACGTGAAATATATTTCACGATTAAACGTAGCTGCAAAGGTTCCCTGCAAAATTTCATGTTTCGTCGCTGATATTGTGATAGAATATGGAGGAATAATAGAATACGCGACGGCGTATTGCTTCCCTTTGACCTGCAATAACGGAAGGAAAACACATTTTTTTCCTCGATATAAATAGAATTTTATAATAAATCTCGCTTCGTTTATATTCCACTGGAAACCTCCCGATAAATTTTTCCATGAAAACGATTGCAGCACGTACCTAGGTAGTAAAAATAAAACGATCGATTAATTCATTCTCCTCTGAAACATCGATATTCGTAATGAAATGAAGCGCGCGTCAATTTCGAAAACTGTTCACGTAACTCTGTTTCACTATAATTTCGATGTTTCCAATTTATTATTGAGGTATCAGCTACGACCTGATTCGATTCTAAGTAAAGTGAATCACACTCCACCTTCGCGAAACAAATTTGCAAAACTTCCACTAAAGCTTCTATAAGAGTCCACCGTGGCAGATCCCCAAGAAATTTATAGTAGATTGTAGATGAATAGAACGATGAAGAATAAGACGAGTACAACACCTATCGCATCCATATTCAAACGCGTTCATTCTACCGCAGCGCAATACCCAAGACTTATCAAATCCCACGTACCATACAATTTATTTGTTTCGAGAGGGGGGGAGGAAAGCTGTAAATTCTCTTTAAAATTCGAACACTTGGAGAGTCCTGCCGCTTCTCGATAGCCATTTGCATATTCCGAATTTATGAAAACGCGAGATTTTAGGCGGGGACTATGGGATTGCGAGCCAGATTCGAAACTTAATGTGCATCATCCCTGCATTGCGCACCTGCATACACGCTGCACCAAGTTTGCAGGGGATGTATGCATAATTCAGGAATCCACACAAAGAATTCCCATACGTCCTCGTGCCTCCACTAATACCCTCAAACCTCCACGAACGTCGCAAAAAAAAAAAATTAAATCTTCTAGCATCAAGTTAATCTTAACTCGTTAAAATATAGAGAAGAAATCAACCGTGAGTTGACTGGTTTCAGCAAAGACTGCGCACGACTTATTAAAGTATTTTCTTCCTCGGTTGGAATTTTATTATTAACACTATGGCTTCCACATTGCGCACGGTTTTGGCGTGTCTTCGCGTTCATATTTTCTGGGCAGCTTTGAATGTATCGACCGTGGTACCCTCCGCAAAACTTTCTCGGGCGGAACGAACGTTCAAAAAGGTCTGACCGATTTGAAACTGTATTCCGTCAAACCCTGCGCTAGCCAGAGTTGCGCATTAGCTGAATGAAAAATTATTTAATTAACGGATGGAACAAAAGTTACATTAACTTCAGATTATTCGACGAGTAATGTTAATTTTTATTCTATATTTCTCTAACTCTATAATTCAATTTTTTTGACTCCTGTACACAGTGAAGGCATTCTCAGATGACGAGTTAATTCGTTTTCCTCGTTAACGGGAAATTCTTGGAACAAGTTAATTGATTTTGGAACGAAGGCGTGCAAAACATTTATCCTGCATTTTCTCCTCTTTTTTTTACAAAGAATCATCCCCTTTTCACAACGCCACCCCTGTACATTCCCAGACCCGTGTATTTCCAAACATCAGAGTACCTCGAAAAGCTCTCGCTCCTACAGAATCTTTTCACCTCCCTTGAACTTGTGCCATCCACTCAAACTATTGTTCTTCAGCTTCCATACTCTGACCCCATTCCACTGCGTTGACCTATTTCAAACTGTTTGAACCTGCCAGTTCGAGCTCCACGTGCCTATTCCAGTTCGCAAAAAGGTCCGGAGGATGTGCGAAATCTAGCGGGGATCCACCGGACGGTGAACCGTAGAAATCTACCATGCGGCGAAATTGTTGCATCGTTTACGCTGGCGGTTGTTTAACGCGTCGCGTCTCTTTTCAGGCTGTTATCATGCGCGCGGATTATCGCGCGGCGAAATCGCCAGGTTAATTAGATTCCGGTGAACAGATACGTTCCCCAGCGAACATCGACGGTCCAGGATTTTCATACATCGGTGCGCGACGCTTGGAAATTGATGGGGGACAAGCTGAAGTAAGCTCCGCGAACAGCCACGAACGGCCTTATCGTAATATATGCCATCACGGTTTTATCTGAACCGGGACGAAAATTACAATCCCGCGTGCTTTATTTAGTCGTTATTCCGCGCCCGAAGCTCGTGGTTTAGCTCTGGGACCGATCGCTGATCAGGAAACGAGCGAGGAAGAATATTATTTTTAACAAAGTTGAGTCGGCACAAAGCCTGCTGGCAGGGAATTTAATAGCACGCGAAGTGTATACTCGATATTCTGAGTTGGAGCAGATGATATGCTTGAAAAGTTACAGTGACTGCAGTGGATTTCTGTACATGTAGTTATCGCGAGTAGAGGAGGGTGGAGCTGAAAGTCCCGTTTTTCACATAAACCTATGTAAAATTACGTAATAACAATCTAGAGATATACGGTGTTATTTTGTATAAAGTACAACTATTATGTTTTACTTTTACAAAGTTGTTGGTTAATACAGTTCTTTTTTTGCTGCATTATATCACAAAATGTGCGTCAATTGAAAATGTTTGGGGTAAGAAGTACTTAATATTTTCTAGCCAGTTTTTTCTGTAATATAAAATAAAATAAATAAAAGACTCTTTTCAAATCAACAAATATTTATTGAACCAATCTTTTTTGGTTTACAAAATTCACAGGAAATACTACGACAACCTTTTTTTAAACAAAAGAATGAAAGTACAGGACACAGATTTAGGGTGAACAAAAAATTGCAGAATAATCTTGGCTCAACGTAAAGATATAACTCTCTTTTAAGCACTTTGACCTTATTTCTTAAACTCAAATTCTTTTAATATAAAAAAACATAGTTATGCTGCAATATTCAATCGATTGTTTACGAATGATGATTTTGCATTCGGGAATTTTTACCTGCCGGACTTTTAGCCCCACTCTACCCAACATATTGTGCGAATTGCCGTACTCTAAACAGAAAGGAAGTACAAATAGCGCAGGAAAAAGTCAAATATCTCATTAGAATTCAAATACTTTAAAATAAGCTTGAGAAAAATTCGAACAATTCAAGTAACTGGATAAAATGGTGAATATCGCCAGAAAATTCGGGCAAATTAATTGGGTAATGGTTTAAAAATTCAAATAATCGTATACATTTCAAATATACGTCAATTACCATTTTTCTTTAACTACGTAAGCACATTTGAGATTTCTCATTCTACTTCACTGAAATATTCATTATTCCTAACAGCATCACAGAAATGATACTGTTAATTCAATCCTTTATTTGATTAAAAAATTCGACCCCAGAATTTACTCTGATGTAATATAGTATACTGTAAATACATTCTTTAAACTTCAATTTATTTCTCTGTAATCAAATGAAAGAGAAATGCTTCGTTTTCGTCAAAAAACGACTGCCTAGTACCCTCAAGCATGCCTTATGAGTTTCATTTCAAGCATTTTGTTCGTGGTCTCCAATATTTGTATTATGCTTCATGAAAGCAAGAAGGAATAAGCAGAACCTTGTCAAATACCCAGGAGTCGCGAGGCAGTGGAAAAAGAAGTGTACCAAGGATTTTAATAAAACTCGCATCCCCGACAAATATTTGCATCCGCGGCCAAAGATCAGCTTATTTACGTCTGAAGCCGTGAATCACATAAAGCCACAATCTTTCCCCAACGAGCATAAAAACTACATGGAATAAATAGCTGGGAACATGCTGGATCTGCACATATAAACAGACAAGTGCAGCAAAGCAGTAGGTGCAATACTGTTTCGTTGTGCAACTATACAGGGTCGTTGTGAATGCAAACAAGACGAGACGCAAGTAGTCGCGTAACAAGTACGGAGGGGAAATATTGTCGTGCTTTGTCAGATAACCACATGTTCGTGTCTCGAAACGCGAAAATTGGATGACGGCGCGCAAGAGGCAAAGAGAAACAAAATAATCTTTACCTAAGTACGGTTTCTCATCAACAACAGTTTTCGATGTAGGTACACATTTATATTCGGTCGCAGCCAGCGAAATATTGTTAAATACAAGGTTCATCTACTTCCTTTTAATTTGTCCTGCCCTGTGCACGATATTTGAAAAGATTGGAGTTCCTGAAGCTTAACTAACAATAAGCGCAGAACTGCAACCTGGACGGGATGAACCTCCTCGTTTTTATAATAATATACTCGACCTCCAGTCCGTTATTTCATCCGTCCATTCGAATCTTAAACAATTCTGCTTCCTCTCGCCTATCTCCGTCCATTAATTCAGTCATCTAGAATAACCCTTCAACAGAGACCTCCGTTTACATCCGAAGGAAAATATAGTTTCGCCAAGGGAACCTGCTATTTCCGCGAGGTCGTCTACAATTTCACAGGCAAAAATCTCAAGTAACTTCTTTAAATGAAAACTGCAATATCTTTAGGAAACAACGTCTTACAATTTTCCTTTACAGCACGTCCGTTACCATTTGTGACGAGAATGAAAGAAAACTGGGTCACTCCACGCCGAACCCATTACGTTTCGATGTCGATGTCAGGGGTTTGGATGAAATTGAAATATGGTACAATTAGGAAGAGTGTAGGTCATCATTTTGTTGTTCTTTAATTTGTTTAATAAATACAGGTCTTCAAAGTTTACAGGTTTCATTAACAATGTATTTTATCAGCTGTTGAAATGATACTTCGAATTTTCAGACGTGATAAATTCTGTGAAAATTTTCTTCATGACAACACGTTCGTGGAAAATTAATTATACAGTCGGCCAGTGATAGTTAATTCGTCGATTCATTCAATCGGCACCGCCTGCGAATCGCTTATATACTTACTTGCATGTGAGAATGGCTGCAACGTCGTGCGCTTTCCAGTGTAAATTCTGGAACTTGGGGGATCAGTGACTAATTGAGATTAAACGTAACAATGATACCCTGCATTAATCTCGACTGTATTTCCACGACACTCCTATCCGGTGGCAATTACGTAACCGCGTCTGCGCGAGTTGAAAACGTACCTGGGAAATTTGGGAAATTATTGCGCGAACTGCATAGGACGAAACGGGGTTGCTTCGGGATGATAATAACGTAAGACGAGTGATCTTATATCCTGCGACCGAGATTCTTGTTACGGCACATTTTTCGGTGGAAAGCGCTCTCTAGCTAGATAGTGATAAACAACGAAAAAGGAGTTAACTCGGCTGGCTCATAGCATGTGTGAATAAATATTACAATCTGTGTTACTTCTGATACAAATAGAATGATACAACTAGAGGCAGATGGATTCATCGATACATAAAGAAAAAATTTACTCGAAAAGTAGTATTTTTAAAGAGATGAATTTTTATTTCAATTTACCCGCCTTGTGTTACAAAAATGGCGAAAAGGTATACTGCCTCTGTTGTGGCAGAATTGGGCATTAACTACCTAAATAAAAAATTACTTTAATTTTAGATTATTTGACGAATAAAGTTATTATTTTATTCGTCAAATAATCTAAAATTAAGTTATTTATAAAGTTATTTTTTTATTCGTCAAATAATCTAAAATTAAATAGCAATAAATGCTTCAATTTTAACTTCAACATTATTGGTCGAATAAAAAAATAACTATTCGTCAAATAATCTAAAATTAAAGTAATTTTTTATTTAGGTAGTTAATGCCCAATTCTGCCGCAACAGTGGCAGTATATCTTTTCGCCATTTTTGTAACACAAGGCGGGTAAAATGAAATAAAAATTCATCTGTTTAAAAATACTATATTTTCACTGACTTTGAAACCCTCGACAAATAAAAAAAATTAACTTTATATTAATTTTTCCACCTCTTATTCGTTATTTGAATTATTTCCATTTAAATAAAATGTTTGCCCGCCTGGGTGTAGTGGGGATCAGAAACAAAATATGTGGATATCGTTTAATGATATACCAAGCAACCCTTCGCAAAGAGCGCATTCTGTTTACCTTCAATGACGAGTCCTGCGCAGTGAAATGGCATTTCCACGTGAGGAGTTAGCTCGCCCTCGCCGGTTAAAAGGTTAATATTCTCGTAAGCATGCGATAAGCCCCGTTCGAGAGAACAAAATGTTCTGCATTTGCTTTCCCAGCCTGTCGCAATTCCGCGTCGTTCCGACGCCCTCAATGGGCGAGAAAAGGCGTTAGCAAGCAGTTGCACGTGTTTGTACTACCGCAGGACGTTTCTTTTCGGTCGAGCAAGTTCCCGCCTGGGACCCCCGGAATGCTTTCAATCCCTGTAAGCTCTCGCCGATACGTGTCTCGCAGTTTTTCTCGCGGCGAATCCCTAGCGAACTTCGATGGGAAGGTAAACTTCCCATTGTAGGCCGCGCGAACGTGTCCTATTGTTGCGTTAACAGCTTTGATCCCTTTGTTCTCGATGGAAAGGCCCTTTTCCAATTTACAATCACGCGCCCGCTCACGTCTGACGGGCACGGTTTATTTATTCTAAAACATCGAACACCTCCCAAAGGATTAAACGGTGAAGATCATCCGACGGGGATGCGTCACGAAACAAAACTGTTTAAATCGCGACAATGGCCCCGCGACGAAGAATGTCGAGTGGCGTATTGGTTCTTTGGCAATATTTTTACGACACAGAGATTTACGCCCGACTGCAACGTGTTTACCAAGAATAGGGAAGACGAATATGCGTGGATCAATGATGAAGCGCGTGCATCACACGCGATGAGCATTTTTTAAGGTCATTTATCGTGCTGGACACTTTTACGAGCAATGTATTAGGAACTTTCAAAGATGAAGTGTTTCCAATAATTCTGTGGATAGGTTGTAACCAGAAATGGGCGAAATTTTTATTCGAATAAAATTTCAAATAACGAATAAAAGTGAAAAAATTATTCGCTGTGTATCGAATAAAGTTAATTTTTTTATTCGTCGAACGTTTCAACTTCAACGTCGAATAAATTTCTCTACTTTAACTTTAACTTAATTGTAGTATCACCTATATTGTATTTTCATGAATTTTGACTGTATTCGTATCATATTTCATTTGTCTTATAGATGTCTTATAGATGGACCATGATTATGGTCCTGCCTTACTCTTAACGAGGCTCTCTACCCTCAGTGACCTTCGTGGCTTTTCCGAACTGATGTTTCTGCATAGGGTTATTCACGGTCAGATTAATTGTCACGAGCTCGTTGCATCGTTACGTTTTCACGCCCCTGAACGGTCATTGCGTCTGGATTCGAGACTTTCATAAAAAAAAATTAAGAAGTCACCGGATTTTGGTAGCACACAAACAATGATGGTGCGCTACCAAAATCCGGTGACTTCTTAATTTTTTTATGAAAATCTCGAATTTTTACGGACCATATCAGAGGTTTGCGCCGAAATGACACATGTTCTACACATCCTGTAATTTTTTCCAAGTCGATTTGAACCTCAATTCGCTCGCAATCAGGAAAAAATGAAGAGAAAAAAATATTCGAGAAAAATGCATTTAAAGTTTCTGGGCAAAGGCGACGCTATATGTTGCCGCTTGACGTTTTTAGCTGTCAAATCTACAATTTTGCGAATTTTACTATAAACCAACCGGCATTTTATTGAGAAAAGATAGTACTTTCGGAAAATGTAATAAAAGAAATCGATTTTTCGACTGCCTAGTCCCCTTAAGCCAAAGATACCGGAATATCACCACTATACTGCTGAGCCCATAAACCGTGCCATGGAGGAGGTCAATCAGTGCCTCGTGGATATACATTTGTTCTCTATATCTCAAAATTCATTTCGGAATCAATTGTTTGACCAACTCTTAGTATAATCTTTTAACCACGCTGTAGCGTTTTATTGATTTGTAGTACGCGGACGGTTTAATCTTACTTGTATTTACCTGTATATTATATACTCTAAAGGGTTTTTCCCGTATATAATAATAATAATAATAATATTACCAAAATTAAGACTAAGCAGTAATTCTGTTTATTATTTGTACTGATTAAAATGTTATGCTGGTATCGTGGCTGAACCCGTACTTGATTTAAATATATGTACATTTATAAAACGCGTTACGAGTTTCTCTGCACGGAGCAAATATCATATCCGATCATTCCCATGAAACATGCGTCGACAAGGGATCGTTCACGAGGAATGAAAGTCTGAGATCGCCTTGCTAAATTCCAAGGGGCCTGCGTTTTAAAACCATTCTATCGCCGCGTATTCAGAACGCGAAACGGAGAAACGCTTGGATTCACTCACACGAGCGTCGAGAGAGATTTCTCGCGGCCATCGCCCAGTCAATTAGACGCACGTTTCAAAAAGCGTCCTCCTTTTGAAAATAATAGAGCCACTGTCGAGGCAGCGAGCCTCGAAAACCATTAGCGGAGAGTTTAAAAGGCTCGCGTTCTCCTTCGAATGGCGAGGAATCACTTTATTCTTTCTCGACGGGCGCGTTTGTCTCTTCCTCGAGCAATTTTAGCTTCGAGATGACTGAAAGGAAATTTGAAAATCGGGCCGCAATCCCCTGGGATCGTGGAATATCGTGGAAAATCGTACGAATACGAGAAGGGTCAAAGGGATTTGGTGCCGATAACAGGCGCGACAACGAATATGGATTTACGATTGCGTCGGGAAACCGAGACGATACGGTGTAAATTATCTCTGTATTACTGGTCTGAATAAATCAACAAAATACATTCAAACCATTATGCAAGGATACAAGGTGTGCTCTTGCGCACCCTTTTCAATTTAACCAATAACCTGCTCTTCCCAAGATTCTTAATATTGGATTGTCAACCAATAGGATAGAATGAATTTGTCAACATTTCGATATGCGTCCATGCACTTGCATGTGCATTCTGTTGAGAAGAGAAATTGTCAAACGTTCAAAACATCGAGACTAGACAGGGCCATCGGCGTATCGTTGTGTGTAGGTTAAAGGATACGCGCCTGGTTTTCGTCACCTCAAATGTAGGTCTGTTTTCCAACCGTGTATTACCGAGGTTAGAGTCATAGCCTAAAGCGGAACTAAAGTTCCCACTGCCCTCCTTAGTTAAACTGTCTTATCTAGCATTTTTTCATTTTTTCAGATATGTTGAAATATTTGAAGTTCCACGCGTTTTTTACATTTTAAGTAAAGTTAGAAAACTCTACGTGCTTCGTAAAGATTTATAAACAGTCGAATGCATTTAACCTAACTTCTTTCCAAATGGTTATAATATCCTATCTAAAACAATTAATTGATTGGTACGTTAATAATACATCCCCTGCCGGTACACCTATTACAAAAAATTATGTTAGGCTGTTAGGAAATAATGACAACTTGTTTTAATTTGAACGAAGGAAAATAAGGACGGTACAAAGTAAATGATAAAGCTTCAGTTTTCTCGATTGTTTCAAAATGTTAGATAGGACATTTTCACTAAAGACAGCAGCCCAGGGATTAAGGGTTCCACTCGGGTGGCCTCGCGTCGGCTTGTAAACTGTCGCCAAGGCACCATCTTTGAGGTCATAAATTAGTTTACCGAAGTTTCTAGATTTTTCCTCAGCAGTTCCGAGATTTGGAAGGTCTCGTCCTCGCGCCTCTGAACCATCCTCGCTATGGACACGCCTCCACCAACAGATAATTTATTTTACCACCTCTATGTTCTAACTCCACCAACAGTTTTAGTTTTCCATCTCAGTAGCTTTAAGAATCCACCCCTGTGAGGAATTCTGAAGTCATCGGTCGCGAGCGAAAGTGCCATCGAGGGCAGAAGCAAATTGGAGACACGCTAAGAGACATCGAGCTCTGCTTGCGAGCAGAAGACGTGTCATAATACCTGTACGTTGCGAACTGAATTTTCTGTTACTGAGTTCTTTTATTCCAAAATGTAGACTAAGTATTTTGTTTTAAATTGTGTGCGGTGTTTCCTCAATCACCCCCATCACCTGCTTCTCATTTTGGAGCATCAGTTTCACATCTTTGGGCTCTTGCACGATATCACAGTGCAGGAGAAGTGGTCAGAGAATCGCGAAGCCTTACAAACTTCAACCAAAGCGAGTCTCTGCCACAACACATTCATATACATACATAATTTAATATCGCAGAAATTGGGAGTGCGCAGTAAAAGACGAAAATGAGCCGCTCAGCGAGCACACCTTATATCCTTACATCGTGGTTCAAACTGCTTCTATTATCATTTATACATTCTCTGTCAAAGAGACGTTCAGCCTGAAAGTATTTAAAATGAAATGCTGAAGATGATGACGTACTCCAATGTACAAACAGGCCCAAATCATTTCAAGTGTAAACAGTGTTCGATACTGAAATCAAGCTGTATATCACAGCTACAGATTTTCAAATTGATCTAGTGCCATTCTGTTCTCCCTGCCTTTAAACATTGCAGCAAACAAACAAGCAACTGGATCGACAATTCAATATCTGTATTGTAAACTGAATAGCTTCCTGTTTATTATATATGCTCCATGAACAGTCAGCATACAACATTATTTATAGCAATATTTCGTGTGTACAGTGTTTACGCAATAAACAGCACACACCAAATAGATTCTGCATGTTCGAATAAACATATCGCCAATTGTACCACTCCGGTCTCCTCCTACACCCCCACCCTCTACCACGTCACGCATTACAGAGCTCCGTAATAGCCACGGACACTTTTCATTCACGACATCCGATTCGGCCAACAAACAGTAATTTCCTCTGCGCTGCAAGTCCTTTGTGCATCGACGGCGCAGCTTGCCGTCTCATTTCCGTCCATTCTCTCCGCCGCCTCCTTTTCTCCCCCATCGGAAAGGAACGCCACGCACGGAAATACTTATTTATCCGCCCGTTTACTCATTTCTTATCCGTCCGTCGATTTCACAATACGGCCGCGATGAAGCAGCGTAGCTGAAATTCGTATCGAATATTATTCTGGACCGTCGCCAGCTGCACCAACCCCCTGCTCCACCCCTCTGGCGTACGTGTGTACTTGCGCCCGCGAAACGGGGTCCGTTTTGTACATCGCCGCAGTTATTTACGTCCCCCGGCGCGTCTATTAATTACAACTTCAACGACCGTATTTAGCGTCCCGTGGTGCGGGAACATTCGCGAAGTGGACAGGCCGAATTTCTTCGCATAATCGCGCCGACTCTGTTCCCCAGCCACCTAGAATCCGGCCGCGAACTTCTTGCAGCCGCTCGCCGACGAGATTTACGCCCACGCGCCAATCGCCGAAACGATTCCTGCCCCCTAATGCACGAGCGACGTTCCCCTGATTGATATTAAACTGGTCGAGTTGGCAAAGTTTGCCAGAATAGGATCGCAACTCCCTCCGGAACGTCGGGTGGTGACGGTGCAGCGTGCGAGAGAAACCGAAGAATCGGTCGGCGTCATTTTTAACCCTTCGTGGGCACAGCTTCTTAAAATCGCAAGTAATTATTCGGTTACCATTTTCGTACTTTGGAATCTTTTAATTTTTCAGTGATAATTGTACACTCGTGATACTCGCACGATCATGCTCTAATAGTATTTTCCTAGAAATGTAGATTTTGATATGATGAAATTTGGAGTTGGAAAAATAGTTGTGGATAAAAGGGACTTTTTGGGAAAATTCGCCAAGTATTTAAATTTTAATGTTAAGGTTTAAAAATTTATGGAAATATTGGGAAAGATATATACTTACTTCTGGAAAAAAATTGCCTCCGGCGCGATACGCCCCGTGTGACCACGAAGGGTTAACACGATGGGATACAGGGATTTTCGAGGAAAGATTCTGTTAAGCATTTAATTTTCTGGATGCAATATTAGTCGTTCGATGATGTTGCCGGATGGAATCTATACTTTTCATCGACTCCTACTTCTCAAAGGAATAACGCGCCTTTGTAATTTCCTTTTCTACTTTAATATTCGATGGAAGGGAAAGTAGAAGACGACGGAACTTGTCGAGTGACTTTACAATTCGCATGACGGGGTGGGTTAAATGAGGGTTGTAAATTGTTGGAGAATAGCTGAAGGTAGTACTTACTGTAGAGTCTCTATTATTGGCCTGGTGTTTGAACCTTTTGTTTCGGAATCCCTTTCATGATGAAAATTAAGTTTCAGTATCCTCGGAACGAATTTTGGAAGTGACGAGAGCTCCGCGAAATTCACGTGCAAGAATAGTGAAATTCTGGGCATATTAATATTTCTAAAGTTTCGTGTATGAAAATTTTCTTAGTCAAATCTATGTGGGATGCATACATTTTTAAGAAAATTATTTCCTTACGTCACCTTATTTATTTCCACTGATCGCTTGTATATTATTTTAACCTGGAAGCAGAATGATCGATATGAGAAAAATAATTCTTGCATTATCTGAACATTACTTTCTTCGAACACTCGGTCCAGGGTGTTATAAAAATTTCTTACCAGAATGTTTAAAGAAGCAGTGTATAATTAGAAATTTTGATTAATTTATATAAGCGTGGATTAAGTAAACGAATGCAGGGAAAGGGGGCGCCTAAAATATATAGTGATTTGCAAACAGAAAGTCGAGAGTTATTGCCTGCTGTTGGCTTCACGATCATGTGCACGGAATTTCCAACGGTTCAAACGCCCCTGACAGTAACACTGTTCCAATTCGTTTGGTATCGATATTCCCGATTCCGGCATATCAACGAAGGGATTATGGATGTGTGTTTTGGACAATGTTCGTGAAACGCGAGCGTGGCTTGTTGAACATGCAATATGGGATTGCCAGAGATTACAGTACTATGAAACGGAAGAGGAAAGAAGTGAATAGTTCTCTGCGATCTGTTCCATCCGAGCTTATTATTGCTCGCCTACTCATTCTAAATTAAATCAATTTTAAAAATTAACAAGCGTCTCGGAAAAGTTTCCAGAACAATTGAACAACCTTTGATTAATAAACTCTAAATTACCAGGGAATTATTATTAATCCATAATTATCTAACAGCTTTCGCTGCTCTGGTTAAAATTATTAACAGCCTTGTCTCGAAAATTGCAGAAAATATAAGTTATTTCAGAACTGGTAATCTTCGACGTTTTTGTTTCGTAAATAATTCTCCGGTGCAAATAAATTTCTTCCATTTTTCCTGCCATTTCTGCTTGATGCGATTAATCAGTCGTTTAAAAAATAGTGTTTCTACGGCAGCATTGCCCGTTTTTTCGTTACCCGATAGAATGGTCTCTTTTGTACAATGCTTCGTTTCGAAATAACAGAATAACAGCAAATATGTACGTCGAACCGGTTCAGAATGAAGCAGTGCTTTCTTCTCAATTGTATGCATTGCATTTATCAGCGCCTATTGATTTCAAATTCATAAGTAGATATTGTACGTAAACCAACATACCATCAATATTCTGAAGGCACATATTAACGGTATCGATACAATTTGCACGTGCCATTAACGCCTTTAATGAATCAGCTGATGATGTAAACTCCACGAAATTGTCGAGATCAGATATTACGTCTGACTCCTTACGTTCCCACGCTACTAGCAGTAGATACAACAGTCGCAGTGGTGACGCGCAGTGAGAAATGGCTGATCCATACTGTCTCCTTCCACTGGAACTTAGCTAGCCTGCTGCCAAGCCTGATGTACAGCTCTCTTGGCTGATTCATGCGATCCGTTGCTACTTCTACTCTTTCGTATTCCCGTGCACACGAGCGCTAGTCGCTCCTTGATGTTCCATTTACGTAACCGCGGGAAGATAACGGCGGACCTCATATGACAACTGCAGGGCGTAACGAGAAAATAACGTGCGCCCATGGGGAACTGGGACGTTCTTATTGCTTTAATAAAATACGGAGGGCGGGGCTAAAAGGAGGAATCAAAGGAAATTAAATTGTGCACATGAAAATAAACAGTTGGATATCTGCGTTGCGAAATAAATAAAACTGGTACACTTATATAAAGGTGAGAAACAGGGGATGTCAATTTTTAGTGATTCTGCAACGTATAGCGTGAATATACGTTATATTAGTTCGTGGCAACTGGGGCCACAGAACTGTCGAATCACAGAGGCTTGGAAAGTAGAAACGTCCACATAAGACAACGTTAAAAATTTGGTGTACTGGTTCAAAACAGGGAATGTCCCCAGTGTTTCTACTTGCACTATGTATTTCTGATTAGTGTAACTTGCACCATATAATAAAGCTGTTTTGTCACATTCCTTGTTTCCCCCTACCCTTCATATATGCTTATAAATAGCTTTAATCATAGATCGTAATTTATTCCGAGGGGAGGGAGAACGGGGTGGTCCATTTATCTATGTCACGTGGATTGTGAGCTACAGTTCTCAGTTTTCTAATGAACTATAGCATTTCGGTTACTGTTCACATTCTCAAACTTCCTTTAGCCATTATTATATTTTGTCAGGAGTACCAATATGACAGTCCGCGTGGGTTTCCCCCACTGGTTCTCTCGCGTGCACACCACAAGCTGTAGCATAGTGCACATGCGATATATATTATATATAATTATTAATAAATACTGCTACCACCAAGAACTCCTCTGCTATCGTCTTATAATCCTAACACATTTATCAATGGCTAAACTGTTAATCTACAAACTGTTCGAAATAATAATCGCCGTTGAGTTTCCATCAGACATTAGAATCTTCTACTATTTTCCCGATTCAAGATGCCCAATGGACATATTGTGGGAGTGCGAAGACTGTTCGATTGACAAAGTATGTTTGGGCCAGAGCGATTGGGATCGAGAGCGGATGTTTATAGTAGGATATCGAATGCGTCAGGGGTGTGAGGTTTGAATGGTTTCGTCGAATGCATGCGGAGAGTTTGGGTGACCCGAGTGCGTGTCAAGAGTGTGTGTGTTGTAAGTGTGAATCTCGGGGAGCGCAAGATAAGAATGGATGAAGTCAGTCCTGCAGAGTCCGTCGAACGAGAGGCATCATCGCCCGAACCTATTCTTTACAATAAATAAGCCTTTTTTACTTTTCCACGAGTGTGCAGTTTACTCCTGCCCTGATCACCTAACATCCCTACAATATTGCTTGTAGAATACGTAATATTCCAGTTGCATACTGTCAGAATATTAACATATTCCATGCCACTTGCTAGTGTCTCACCAAGAAGCCCTTATCACCAGCAACAGCTAACACTGTAGCCTCCAGAATGATTATTTCCGAGGTCAGCGGGACGGAAACCCTCCTTTCGGGGCAAAAATTCGCCCGCATAGTAATGTCATGCACGTCCGTGCATTTATAAGTCCTAACGACCGCCGGCAAAACGTGAACGCTCAAACAAAAGCTGGATGCGCCCGGAATCGGAAATTCGCGCACCATGGGGCACCCTCCCCCTCGGCCCGACTTGGCGTATCCGTTCGTATACACCTAAATGGAACGCTCGATAAATAGTCGATAACTCATACATCGGCGAAAGCTGTCCCGGTTGTGAAGCGGAATGAACTGGAGCACGAAATAGATGGGCTCGAATAATGTTTATCAGTGTTGCCTTAGCTTCCCAGCAGTTGATTTGAATACGAAAACGGTCTCCGAGCATTATTGGCTGCTGCTTAGGAACAAGAGGGATCGCGGTCAAAGATCGATTAGTCATTGGAGGGAGAGAGAAACGGTGTGCGTTCTACTTGTCCGGAGCGCTGTGCATCGCCTCCTTGTCCTCCTGGCGTGCCCGATCTCCCTCTCGCCCACCACCGTCGTACTTCATTCGTATCTCTGGGGAGCCATTCTCATCAGTCTCCTTGTCCCAGAGCACGGATTACACGGTCGCTGAATTCGTAAGTGAAACTGTCTCCGCTGTGTCCCAACCACTAGGATCGTTAAGAAAGTATTTGTGCTGGCCGTTCTTAGTGGCCGCGTGGCGGCATTAAGTGCTGCTTGTCCGACGCTCGTCTGTTTTTATTTTGCGCCACGTGCTGTAATTAACCACGAAGAATTTCTCAGCTCTTTCTGAATGCCAGGATGCTGGTCCTAATTCAGGGAAGTATCACTAGGCTTTCGGGGTGGTTGTATGTTATTTAAAGTTTCAGCCACTAGTTGGGGCCATTTTTGCTTCGGGCGATAGCGACGCTCGTGCAGATTAAGAATCCTTTTGAATCTTTTGGTTCAGATAAGCCTGAGCGAGCAAATCACCTGCGCCACGGATATACATATTTTTTTAGGTGTCATATTGAAGCTGGAAAAAACATTAAAAACATATTTAAAAAAAATCTTTTTATAATATAAGAGTTGCTTAATAAATACCAAAAATATTTAATTCATTATCTGTTGTATTTACTGAGAAAAAACATCTTGAAAAATAGCTTAATTTCCGACCGGTCACAGAAGAATGACCCCTTAACAACTCAAACAAGAAATCTGATTTCTGCGACTAAATGCTCGACTCGCACTACTGACTGCGTGGCCCCAGCGTCAGGCTTGAAAGCGAATCGTATCTATAATATTCCAGAAACGTCTCCACGTTTAATATTTTCACTATATCCTTTGATGCGACAGCTTCATAACAACGCTTTTCCACTCCACGATAACCTATTCGATATTCCACGATTGAAAGTAAATTCTTAGCGTCTCCGCATTTAACATTTTCACTATATCCTTCGATTTGATAGCTTCCTAACAACGCTTTTCCACTCCACGACAACCTATTCGATACTCCACGATTGAAAGTAAATTCTTCCAACCTCCCTCCACGTAACTGTAATAAAAATGGGGAATCCGTGTAAAAGAACTTTGCGTGTGGTCCACGGTATTTAATTAGAAAACAGCCGAGCTAAAGGTCCGCGTTTAATGCCACAACTATCCGTAAGGTACATGTAGAATTCTCCCCGTTGCTTAAACGGTTTCCACCTACACCGATAAAAAGGGGGAGCTTATTAACCGGGGGTTTTTGCCGTATCTCCTGCGAAATAAAAGAGAACGGCCTTCCAACTGAGCCACGTAACACAGTCCGTTTAATAACGGACGCACATAGCCGATGATGTAGAACCTAATTACAGCCTGTTGAGCCAGTTAGCCGTGACTTAAGATAGCCGTTTAACCGAGTGCCCGTGCAAAAGTGTGCGAAAAGTAATTCTCCGTTTCGCGATTAACTGCGGGGATCGCGGGGCCATTTCCTCCTCTGCGTAAAGTTCCATTCAGTGTTTATTAATTGTGCAGCCAATTGGGGGCGGGGGTGTTGCTTGTTTCGCGGGGCTGCTAATCCAACGAAGTGGCGCAGGTAAACATTTATGGCCGATTGCGCGGGATGACGCGGAACGGTGTGCAAAAATTTGCGCGCGTTTCACGAAGCTGGTGTGTAGTAACGAAAATGTAGCGCGGGCGTTGAATATTTGTCCGTTTTAGGGAAGTAGGAAAAATGGGGGATCTAGTCGCAAGAGGAATAGTCAAATACTCTTGTAGGTTTTGTGATATCGTTTTTGAAACATACTACGTATGAAGTTATTGTTATTGCTGTTAATTTAATAATTAGAACAGCTTGAGTCATCTTCTGTCTTAACGTTCGTTCTGTATTATTGTCGTTTGTAGATACTTTTTGATTCCATTTGTCTCGTCATCCTGCTTTGAAAATTTTGTCGCTAATTTCGTAGCTTGGCAAAATGTCATACATTTTTTAGAGCGGGGCTCTTGCTTGAAAATGTTTCTGGTACTGATTCCCTTTCTTCTTAAGGGAAGTTTCTCCTTTCTTTTTAATTTTCTGGGGTGTGGCTATCTCGCTAACCACGAATATCTTAAGATTTCTGCAAAGATTAGTTATAAAACAAAAAATATATTTCTATAATTTAAGACATGCTTAATACAATGCAAAAAGTTCCATTGAATTATATACAGTAGTTTTCCTTTAATTAATTCCTAAAGATCACCTATTTTGATGGGCTCTAGACCGGAACCTCCCCTTAAGTTTCGGTTCATATTTGAGGCATTCGCCCACTTTGTGCTTTATTGTACTTTGTGCTTCGCAGGTGTGACTGTGACGTGGACGTGTCCTTTCTAGCAGGAAGCTACAGAGGCGGAAAAAAAGTTACCATTTTTTCGATTTGTTTTATTTTTGTTATTTTTTAGCATCAACTTGGAACTGTGGTATGTGTTGAATATACATATTCCGATGGAGAATTGAAAGCTTTATTTAATTAAAAAACAGAAGTTTTATAATGCCATATGAACGCAGTGATACCGAAGAACCTCAAGTGTAAACATTCTGCGCTACATCACGATGATTTTAATAGCACTTCTATGAACAAAGGATCTATATAATTAATTACCAAGTTAATTATTTAAGTTAATAAGTATTTGTTTGCTTAACACAATCAACATATCCGTGAGACGATTTCGTACGTTATAATTAACTGCGCAGGGCGTTGCACGCGTCTCTGTGGTTTCTCAATGGCCAACGCGTTTTCCATTTATTAATTACGCGACGAAATATAGCCACCCGCGGTTAACTGGTTAATAAGGCTGATAATAGACTTCGCGCGAAATAAATAAATTGCAAATGAAATTAATGGAATGGAAAAATCGTTTAATAAGAAACATACTTCTGCCAGTGAAAATAAAACTGATTTCCGTAACCGGAGTATCGCGATCGAGTGCCTTGAATTTCTTAAAAACGTTTCGCAGCATCGTTCCCTAATGAATTTTAATTACACGTTTACTGCGCGCATACGAAATGATCGTGAATCGAGGACGAGGGCCAGAGTGGTCTAATTAATTCGGAAGTAATTTAATATATCGCAACATTGGTAATTAAAATCGGGCTTCCTGAGCGGCTATTACGAGACTTGAACGTTAAACTTGCGGATTAATTACCAAGAACTGTACGGTTAAATAATCGATCCCGTACGATCGGTTGGCGCAGCGCGCCCAGGAATTAACGTCATCTTAATTCAGACCGCTCGTCTCGCGGGCGGCTATCTTCGTCGTCAAGAAGTTCGCGCGGAGGCGCAAACCGGTGGAATTTACGCGGGAACGCCGAGTCCGATCGCGGGGCAGAGATTGCTCGCGAGAAATGCGCCTAGGGTATTACTTAGTTTAACGAAGCAACGGAAGAAATTTGTTCGTATGAATAAAAAGAACTGATTAAAGAACGGCACTGCTGCGTCTTACTGCCGGCTAGCGAAATTGAATTTAGTCCGAGGAAAGATCGTTGGATTTGTTAACGCAAATTGAAACGAAGGGGGAGAAAAAGTCGGGAAAGTGGCTTATGCATAAAACATGAACGAATGAATGAAATAAGATTTCCACTTCTCGTACAGATCATTTCAAGTACGAAGAAATTATCGTCCGGATGTACCCTTCTTTATATAGCAACTTAAAGTATCGCAGAGAATATCTTTCTGCTTTTTGCTTTTCATACAGCGCATCTCGGGCGGGGACCACAAACTTTTGAAGTCTGAGAAAAAGAAAGCAAAACGCCGACTTTTTCGTAGCGAAAACGGTTTTGCCTTAATTAGACTGTGGATTCATAGGCTTTTTTTATTAATATATCATTTTTATTAATATATACTCTAATGCGTCTAATGATCTTTATTGTCGAATGAATCCATTACATTAAGGGGGAAACCTGGTGTAATCGGCAGACACGAAGATACTTTTTGCGGAATTTTTTGTATGGAAATTATACGTGTAATCTTTTTATAACTTTCAGACTATAGTATTATGTATTTCAAAAAGTGAATGCAGGTTTTTTTTATATAAAAATAACGCGGTAATTCCAAATGACGCAAGTGTTATATCGTTGTGTATCACGAAACTTCGAACTTCATAATATTCAGGATTTTTCGAAATTGGCAAAATGCGGCAGAAAATATCATAACACAAAGTGTTGGAAATTAATCCTCGTACCAGTATAAGCCACAGTAATTGTGGAATAACTTTTCTGCGAAAGAAGCTTTATTTCTTTTGAAAATAAAAAAGGAAACCAGTTTAAACATGAAACCTATCTTACTCAAGCCCACGCAGTTTCAACGGATTTGCAAAATCAACTTTCCCGCAAGCAGACCGTCATTCGAAAAAGAAGCGATTCATTTTTATACAATGATTCATTTTCAACATATTATATTTATTAGGTGCCGATTCTTGACGTGGTGTGTTAAGGGTACTTTTTGTCGAAGTTTCGATTTATTTCTTCGTAATTAATTGAAATAGAAGTGCTTTGTTTTCGACAAAAACAACTGCCTAGTACCCTTAAGGGGTTAGCCACCCTGAAAGTTTTGAAGAAACGATTTTTTTTTCTTTGCATTTTCTTATTACGTGATGTTTTAAGAATAATTTAAGTCATGGTAGACGCAAAAATTCCCCAAAATAGCCGAGTTATAGACTTTAAACGAGGCGCGGATGTCGATATTCCGCAGCGGGTAGCGACCATTCTACTTTTCTTCTTTTGCGTTTTTCTCGAAACTACATTTTCAAAGGTGATATATCAAATATCTCCAGAACTATTTGTCCGATTAATTTCAAACTTGGTACGCATATTCTTAATGGTATTCTCTACAATGTAGCATATCATTTTTTTTCATGCGATAACCCATACGTATATAATAAATGTTTTAAGTTCGTTTTGTCAGGTGAAAAACGAATAATTTTCTTCACCTTGCTCTCATTTGTGCAATAATTGTTTTCTCTCAAATCCGTATGCTACATTGTAGGTATTTTATTAAGGAACACGAAAATCATCATGTTTTTCATTTCAGATGAGCTTGGGCGTTATAATTTGTTATATAATTCACGCGTGTAACGGCATTTTTTAATATTTTTGTACATTTTTTAATATTTTTGTACAGTATTTATACAATATAATATGCACTAATACATGTTCTACACATAAGAAGAAAAGAAATGATTTTCAACCTCATAGTATCAGTAAAACAAATTCGTCTAGTTTAGCGCTGTTTCGAGCGCCTCAGGGTGGCTAACCCCTTAAGTTGTAACCCGACTGTACTTTTTCTTACGTCACTTCCGTTTTCAGCTATCTTTCCTGTATTATTAATTAGAATTTAATGTGTGTGTTACATCGTAATAAATAGAAGTATTTAAACTAAAACCACTGCGTCAACATGGTGCACCTCTACCTACCCCCATTCAATCTCATTTCTTTGAAATCGAAGTCAAACATTGAGATTATATATTTTTGACTTATAGCTTCATGCAAAATCACCGCCTGTCGGTGTGTACCATAAGTTACAGCACGGCCAATGTGTCGGAAACACCAGTCACCAGCCGCAAGTGTCTCTTGTGTAGCGGCCCCGATGAGTCGAACAGCTAAACGTTCATCGTCGAATGGCGACGAATCTGGTGGAAAATTCGCGTGCGATCTAACAGAAGAGCCATCCGATTCCCGATAGCAGTTTTAGCCGCGGATTTATCCGTCGACGGAGATAACGATGTTTAGCGGGGTGTTGATAACATATGCGGGGAATGATGCCCGGTCTCACGCGGATTTTGCGAAGCCCACGATGGATTATAATGACGCGCGGTGTCGTTCCGACGTTTTTATCTTCGTTACCGTCTACCAAATGAACGCTCGTGATTTTTCTCTCCGGCGGCTGTGGCGCGCGATGCGTTATCTTTACGCGCGGTTTTCAACGCAACCGCCCCTATCAACAAGTCGATCGGTATTTAGCCATAATGTATAGGTACTCTGCAAAGTTACCGTAAACAAGTGGAGGGGTTGGGGGATCGTTCGCTCGCTAACAAAAAGCCTGATAAAAAAAAAGGCAGCGGTCAGGGCAATGGTTAATCAATGAATTTGTGCGTTGAAATACTCGGAGATGTCTCTTGCAGAAAATGTTTCTAACGACCCATCTGACGATGGGTCATTCGTTTCTTCTTGTTCGGGTTTCTGCCAATGTAAAAAGTAAATGAAATTCTCCGTTTCGTGGCCATCAGTCGGGTGCACGTAGAAATTGTGGCTTTTTGTGAGATGGGCTTTAGCAACTGTTATATATTGCTATTATTTTTGTCTGTGTTAATGAAGGCAATTGAAGAAATCTTTTATAAAACACTGTAAGTGCCAAAATTAAAAAAAAAAATATCGGAAAATATTCTACGTGGCAATCGTAATAGTATAGTGTAGAATTTGATTTTTGGCACTTACAGTGTTTTCTACGAGGACCTTTCAATTATGTTTGTTTATTTAATATAACAACGATTTCGTTTACATGTTTTCCCTCAACTATTCATTTACTGTAAAGAGATTCTTATATTCCACAAAGTCACTCGGAGATTTATGGGAGTTGTTTCGACAGAAACCACGAGGCTCGATGGATGCTCAGTGGTTGACCCTAATCCCTCGTGGCTCCCTACTCGTTCCGTAGCCGAGGGGAAAGTTGTTCATATTCTGGCGCAATAGGCAAATTACAGTTAATAAAGTTGAAGCTTTTGTTTTATCGCGTTGACAGGAGTTCATGTCGACAGTGCTAAGTTCCTCTTTACCGCTGCTTTGCGTCGAGCGTTATCAATATCACGCAGCTTGGAAATGTAATCCGTAAATTGGATCCAAGAGATTGTGTTAAGCCCTTAGAGTAGTCTTTAAAAGTTTGAATTAATCTTTTAAACAGCATCCTAGCACCTAACAGGCATCCAGAGGCACCTTTCATTACCTATGTTTTGAAGAAGACGAATTGATTAAAGTTTTTATTAGTCAATTAACATTAAGGAAGCATAAACTGAAACAAGATTCCCCTGAAATTAATTATGGAATTTAAATCTGCTTCTCCAGAATCTAATTACGAAATTGAAGTGAAATGCTCCGGTTGAACTACCATCGAGGTAAATCGGTACAGGGAAGCCGTTTATGAGATTATTAATGTTGATGGTGAATATTTCAGTGGGATCCCCCTTACGCTTACTCAAGATTTATTGGGACAAGAGTAACCATAACTTTAAAACACACAAAAGGGTTCATTGTTACATTTATGCAAATATCTTTATTGCTCTTGTTAACCATACTACGTTATTTGGGTCTTTCTTTCTTTCATTTTTGAATATTAATATTTAGAATATTTAATATTAGGAATATTTAATATTTGGAATATTTAATATTTGGAATATTTAATATTTCGAATATTTAATATTTGGAATATTTAATATTTGGAATATTTAATATATGGAATATTTAATATTTGGAATATTTAATACTTGGAATATTTAATACTTGGAATATTTAATACTTAGAATATTTAATACTTGGAATATTTAATAATTGGAATGTTTAATATTTGGAATATTTAATACTTGGAATATTTAATACTTGGAATATTTAATACTTGGAATATTTAATACTTGGAATATTTAATACTTGGAATATTTAATATTTGGAATATTTAATACTTGGAATATTTAATACTAGGAATATTAAATATTTTGAATATTTAATATTTGGAATATTTAATATTTGGAATATTTAATATTTAAAATATTAACATCTAGAATATTAACATTTGAAATATTAATATTTAGAATGTGTGTTGGTATGACACATTTTACTCAGGATAACCACCCCAAAAAATCCATCAGTTTTTTACATTCGTTCTGAATCATCCTGTAAGCGCAAAATTTCGCTCAAATCGATGACTCGAACTTCGTCCATCCTTCTAATAAATGAAGAATTTCGAAGCGTGTTACAATCGCATTATTACAGTACGCTCAATTATTTGCACGAGCGAATTTGAATTCGCATAGAGATTTCTTGGATCTGCTGTATTAACAATCGATCGAAAGCATTGAAAAGTCCTTCCTATCAAGCCCGACACGTTTACACTCCACAAGAGTCGTTTCGACTGAATGGCAGTCGTTGCATTATAAATATTCCGATGCCTGCAGCCCACCCCACTCTATCGGCGCCTGAAGAACTATCGGAAAATTTATAATGAACACTCAGGCCAAGGGTTACCGCTCGGGTCGATGTAATAAAGCCTCTCACCTACTTTAAAACCATAACGTCCCTTTCGTAACGCGATCTCCAAATAACAATGAACGTGGAATTCCTCTTGGAGGTACATATGTAACAAAATCCATGAAACGTGCTTCCAGACGTCAAACATCGTTTCACCTTTTCCATTTTCCTGTATCACTGATTTCCTGTCACACTGGCTGTAACGCCCATTCAAAGTTTCGTCACCGATAGCGTTCAATTACACGCTGGTTCGCAATACACATATCACTGTAACTTACCCTTAACATATCTACCGCTATTTCTAATCATAAACTCAGAGTATGTATCAAATTGTAACAAACTGCGATTAATCGTCACTGCTATGCACTAATCATTTGATACATTAGGTTGCTTTCTACCTAGTATAAATTTCACGCACGATATAAAGCACACTTTTTTTTATGTAGAAGGGTGTACAATAATAATTCTGACACTTGCAAACAAGAGTACATCGTTGACACGCCTGTGCTACAGAGGATCGATGTGGTTGATACATGGCACAGTAGAATTGCGTCGCAGATTTATTAGAAACGTACGTATTGTTACATGCGCAAATAAATAACTTGACAAAATCGTAATCGTATATCACGCGAGGACGCCATGAATCAACTGGCCTCAGTATCAGCGACATCCTCAATTCGCGAAGTTACATATCTTCCGAAGCGGCCCACGTTTCGTCCGACATCCCAATTATGCTCGTGACATGGAGATCGCAGTACATGCATCTTTTTTTAAACACAACTCCCTTGTAGAATAAACTATTCAGAAACTAAGAATCGGGCTATTTCCCTCTGAAATAACAATCCTGAATTCAAAATTCTGCCGGCTGCTCATACGAACGATATTATACAAGGGATCGCTTACAAGATAGTCGCGAAAAGGTAAAACATGATCTTGAAAGTTCAAGAATATTTAAACGTTCATCCGCAATATGTATACAATTCTGGGTTTAATAATTCAAAACACAGTTCGCTTCCTCCTTTTTATGAGTGCTCGATATTTACGTTGCAAAGCGACTTCAGTAAAAATGAGACACCAGCTTAGAGAAGTGTCATCTAGTCCTCGCTCGACGAATAAAACATTTAACTTTATTCGTCGAATAATCTAACGTTGAAGTAACTTTTATACGATCCGTTACTGAAATAACTGTTTATTTAGTTAATTCCCAACTCTGTTTGAAAGATGCCTCTACTAAATATTTCCCAATAAAACCGCAACTTTTTGGGAAAAGATCCAGAAACCCCAATAAATACACTTTGGTAACCAACGAACAGGACATACCTCGCGTTCCACCACACCACATCGCAAGCGGAAACAGCGTCGCCAGTAGTACAGCCCAATGTACAGGGTCAGCGTCTTATCTTGCAACCCGCGCTCGCGCGAACTTGTAAAATGGCAACAGCGCCTCACGGACGCATTCTACTGCAACCATGCACCGGCCCGGCGTCCGTAGTGCTGCAAGCGACCGCTAGATAGCAGTGACGCCCGAGCTCCGAAAATTTTAGGATGGTCACGTTCAAATTAACGTCGCAAAGAACTATTGGGAATTTCCCGGCCCAGGTAATCGAGCCGCGCGCTCCGCTTTTATGATCGGTTTCCCACTCGCACCCCAGATTACTGTAATGAGGTTTGAAAATAGTGTCGACTGATCTCGTACCCGTCACAATTTACAAAAATCTTAGCTACGACAGAGTTGACCGCGGCGCTATACCCTTGTACGGAGAGATTTTTCGCCACCTGTGGCATTTACACGCATTATTACGCTGCATCGTTCCAAATAATGATATTAACGAAAGCCGGTATACCCAAAAATTCTAGAAAAAAATTCAAACACCGCTACAATCAAAGACACGTCCCATTAGCTACCCCTTACGTCTGATCCAGGTATGCACTGTATTAAGGATAAAATCATAAAAAAAGAAAACCAGAACAATAGATTCTGAGGTCTGCAGAACTAACACATAATTTAATAAAAATTTAATTTCTCATTTTCTGAAAGTAATGATACAGAAACGACTAGCCTATTTGTTTATCAACACCACGAATTTTAAAAACAGCATTAAACACAGTATCAAATAAACAGTTAGCAAAAGCTTTTTACAACAATTATGGTTAAAAAATTGATAGAAAAAAATTAAGTAAATGTAAAATATGTTAAATTATCCATCATTAAGAGGAAATAATTGTTTCTCATTTTTCGGCGCAAAAAGGCTCGAAATTTTTTAACCCTGGCCGGGAAATTCTGAATAGCTCTTTGCGATGTTAAGTTGAAAGGGACCATTCCAAAATTCTCGAAGCTGGTGCATCACTACTGTCCAGCGGTCGCTGGCAGCTCTCCGAACGCCGGGACGGTGCATGGTTGCAGTGAAATGCGTCCGTGAGGCGCTGTTGCCATTTTACCTGTTCGCGCGAGCACGGGTTGCAAGATAAAAGGCTGACCCTGTATCTGATCCATCAGACATGCAAGTTTAACCCCTTGGACGGCGGATAGTTTTCTACTATCATTTTACTCGATTCACAGCCACCTCAGGCTAGATGTTGTCCTGATTTAAAATTCTCATCGTCAAGCAGCGAAACTAATAACAACCGACACGCTTAGTTTGATATTTAGGCTGGGTCCCGCGACAGTGTCTGCCCTCCGCGGTGGTCCCACGGAAATAGAAATCTCGCAGCATAGACCAGGATCGAGTTGAATCGAGTGAATCGAGTAAATAAGCGTGACGGTTGCGCCGGGGACGCTCGGCCCCCGAAACGGCGAATAAAAGGAAACACGGGACCGTTGCACGTATCGCAGGAAGGCAAGGTAGACTGCGTAACGGGCGAATAAATAAAGTTAACTGCACCTTCGACTAGCCGTGGCAGTTCCAGGCCATTTCTAAGCGACGGTGGCCGCGCCTAGCCTGCACTGAACGGTAAACAACCGTCGATTGGAGGATCCTCTCTGTAATCCAGCTGCATCGACGATGGAAAGCTCGCCGCGGCATTAACGGCGGGAGTATCATATCGACGGACATCCAAGCACGGCTGGCGGCGCGGCGTGATTTACGTGACGACATCAGCGTTAAAGGGCGGCCATGGCCGCGCGTGATGCGGTTAAACGTTTTAACCTCGTTCGTTACAGGGCGCGGGGCTGTTCGAAAGAGTGAGAGAGAGAGTAGGAGGGGCGGACAAGAGGGTGTAGCGGGGTGTGAAAGGAGGGGGATCGGAGAGGACAGAGGGATGAAACGGTAGCAGCGGTGCGGCAAAACGAAATGGTTAACCGTAAATTTTCCTATTCCCGTATTATCCGGCTCGTTATCATTTTAATGTCCGACGCGGGACCGCCCGAACTTCGGCCACAGCAGATATCCCGGCAAGGTGACGAATTCATGAATATAAAGCAGTTGGCCCATTCAATTTTATGACTGCCGCCCGCACAAGCCCTGGCGACGAACACCACTGACAGGTCTTATTTATGTAATGCCGAGCGATTCTCGAATCGATGGTCACAGTTAAGCAGCTGGCGCGCTTTCTTAGCTTCGCGCGCCGGGTTCTGTGCAGGAGGGGCCGACTTGGCCACTGTGGTTGTCGGCGAACTTTGGGTAGTGGCAGCGCGAAGGGCATCGCTTGAGACTGTTGGTCTCAAGTTGTTGCCGGTGCTCTGGTCTTGGAAGGAAACGCCTGCAAGCGTTTGTGGAAGATGGTTTACGTGCGAGGGTGTGTTTATGTTTGGATACGACTTTCTTAAATCCCCATCGTCCAGATGTTCGAGCATTGTTAAATTAAATTTAGTGGAATAGATTTATTTATGTAGGATTCTCTTCTTTTTTTTAAATGGCTAACGCGCAGGATCGTAAACGACGAAAGAAATTTATTAATACAAGGAAACGAATAAACTAACAAGGAGAGTATTTTAGGTGCCCGCCTCCGATCATTTTGGTTTTTGGATATGTTATAGAGGACCGAAAAATAAGAAATACGTGTTTTTTTATTTTTTCCTGTTTTCATATTTGGGGGGTGAAAACTGCGTTCAAAGTTAGGGGTGAAAAATCATTTTTGTGGAATATCTCGAGAACTATTAGAAATAGGGGAATAGTGTGAATGGACGAATTTTGTGTCTTTGAATGCGAAATATGACTGACTCAGCAGATTTTCAAAAATCCACAAAAATGATTTTTCAACCCTAACTTTGCCCCGCAAGTGAGGTATCGAACCTCCTTAACTGGCTCAAAATCGCCGATCGCCCGCTGCCGCCTCTACGGGCCTCTTTTGTTTTTTCGCCATTCGGGTTCACTCTTACTAATATGTAAAGTTAACAATCCTTCATTTATTAGAAGATTTGTGTTGCGAGTTCGTAGATTTGTATGGCTGAGAATCATAGTGGTGTAAGTGTACAGTAAGCAGTGCTGATGCTGATGTGATGCTGTTCATGCGTTACACTGACAAGTGAGAAAGCAAATTTTGAAATTAACTATTTTTATATTTTCGAGTATACCTGTACATATTTAGTATGGTACTATTTTGAGCTTTTAGTGTGCTCCTACAACTGCAATGTATATGTAGAGTTTTTTATAACAGTAAACGCAAAACATTATTTTACGAGACACACCATGCGAGTGACTTACGCCACTATGAATCTCGGCCCTCCATTTAGTGGTCCTTAAGGATCACAGTTGTTATTTATTGAATAATAATGTATATCCATTTCTTAACTGCAATTATGACGTGCATAATAGAAGTACGAAAGTCTGTTAGAATAGGGTAAATTGCTGTCAACACTCGGAGTTAATGCTGCAAACCGACAGAAACGGGATCAGAAAGCGGCCATTGAGAATACTGCCATATATATTATTATTTATTAACGTTCCTCCGCTCGACAGCAACGCACCGCAATGTCCACGATACTTATATGCAATACATAATACCCAACCACAAAACAACCAATGATCGATTCACAGAAATTAACGTATTCAAATCCCCGCTATGCCACAAATTTGAATGGCTTCCAGGCAGGCCAAATTGGCCTCCAAACAATTTCTATCTCCACCGCCGCGAACAGCGTTACGGTAAAGTGGCTGTTTACTTCGTAATACATAAATAAATCGTGGAATATTGATTTCACTAAAGGGCAAGTGGGTGCCCCGCTTCATTTGCCCCCTTCGTAGATTCTGAGGCACATAATTAGTAGATAATTACTATATAATTAGTAGAAGCTGCCGGCCAGCGTATTACTGAAAGTATGAAAGGCTCAAAGAAAGCCACAGAAAATAGCAGGGCTCATTACTCGACGCTTCAACTTACGAGCACGCTTTCCAGAAAAGATAGCGACTCACAATTAGCCACGCACATCTTCATCCGCCGGATTCTATGAGCGCACTGTAAATTCATCCTGAAACAAAAATACCGCGGGGCTTCGCAGCGTGGATGTCCGCGTGCGAGCGTTCCGCATCCCACGAGGATAACCCGTATTCAGTGGTAACAAGCTCTTCGCCGTCGAGCACGAAACTTCCCCGGAATTATTGCGGCAGCGCATTTTTAGAATTGGTCGCGAGACGGGGATCAAGCCGCTGGAGGATATCCGAACGTGTGCCGTTGAAAGTGTGTGACGCTTGTAAATGCAAATCACGACGATAGGACGTGTTAATTGGGGACAACAGAGGGTGGAGAAGGGCCGATCGATCGCGAAACTTTGGCCGCGTGGAACACGATTCGTGTAATTGTTAATGGGCCCGTGTGCATTTTGTACGCGACTCGAGCGCCTGCCGGGCGAGCTTAGATCCCGAATTTCGTGGGGAATTTATGGTGCCCGAGATTTTCGAAGTTAAGCGTGCGTAAAGCTTGTGGTCCCTTTAAGGGGTTATACCTAGTCAGGCGGCCAAAAAGAGGGGAATATTTGTGAATTTTTTTTGAAGAAGCGGAAGCGTGTATTTTTACAAAACTTTTTTCGTTTAAAAGAGCAATATTTAAAGAACATATGGTAATTTTTTCGTAGAAAAATATTTATGTTTATAATAAAATAACAAGCGACATCCAAGAAGCGTTTTTGAAAATTTGGTTTTGCGGTGAGCACTGCCATTCGGAACCAGATTATCTAAAATCAAAAAACAGAAAAGATTTCGTTAGTATATTAATGTATATTCCGCTTGGCGGGGAGAATTTTCCGAAATATTAATTTAAAACAAAATGGCGGCTATTTAAAGTTGAGATCCTGATTTTTTTCGCGTGAATTTTGCACGAAAAAATCAGGATTTCAATTTTAAATGGCCGCCATTTTGTTTTAAATTAATATTTCGTCAACCTGAGGATACATTAATATACTAACGAAATATTTTTTGTTTTTTTATTTTAGATAATCTGGTTCCGAATGGCAGTGCTCACCGCAAAAGCAAATTTTTAAAAAGGCCTTTTGGATGTGGGTTGCTATTTTCTTATAAACGTAAATATTTTTCTACAAAAAAATTACCAAATGTTCTTTAAATGATGCTCTTTTATGTGCAAAATGTTCTGTAAGAATATATGCTTCCGCTTTTTCAAAAAAAATTCACAAACATTCGTCTCTTTTTGGCCGCCTGACTAGGTATAACCCCTTAAATGGTGCGAGGGAAGAGGCACGTGGATACTTGTTTAGGACACACCTACTACCGGTGTTCTAGATCCTCGCTGCATTTGGATTGATCTTAATATTCAGCCATGAGGACGCTGAATAATTATTTTAATCCCAAAGGATGTTTGTTCACTCAGGTGCACATCTCTGCTAGTAGTTGCGCGCTGAATTAATCAGACAGCTGGCTAATTTATCCGCGATAAGTAATTAGTACATGTAAGCTAGGGCACGGATCGCTACATCGGTCAGATATTAATGCTAAGCTTTCGTAGTTTACGTATACATAACTATGGCATAAAGATATCTCATTAGATTGTATTGGATAAGCATTACAATTTAGGGGATGGCATTGTATCACAGCAAACGAAAATTGGGATCTGAATTCACGGGGTACAAACTACTAATTTTCATTTCTTTCTCAACTTTCCTTCGGTCAAGATTCTAACTATATTATTTCATAAAACGTAATGCATAAATTAGTTCCTACGTTCGTCAAGAGAAGATAAACCACCAGCATTGTAAAATTTAAATATGTTTAAGTCGCCCCTGGTTTAGAATATGTTTAAACAATACAGATCATCAAAGCTTGCAATTATTGCCTGTTTTTCGTAAAAACAGGCTATATAAATGAATTTTTATCTCCAAAACTATCAATCGCAGAAAGTTCATTCCTGCTCTATTTGAATTGGCTTTTCTGAAGAAATTTTTTTCAACCTGAAAAATTGTTTTGGCAATGCGATACTTAAAAACAAATCAGTCGCCATATCTCACATTTCAGTTTCTTCTACTATTGCACTTCTAATCTATTACCAATCATCAGTGGCGCAGTTAGGATTTAATTTTGGAGGGATCCGAGTCGAACGGATACAAATATTTTTAAAGCAAATTCAATAAAATTCATAAAGTGGTTATGAAAATTTATTTAATGAATAAAATCCAGTATTCTTTTATCTTGAAAATTTATTTAAAGAATAAAATCCAGTATTCATGTTTCTTGAAAATTTATTTAAAGAATAAAATCCAGTTTTCTTTTGCTTTTTAAAATTTATTTAAACAACAAAATCCAATTTTCTCTTCTTTTTACAGGGCTCCTTGGCACCTTGCCCTGCACTTAGGTATGGATACATTAAACACCCAAAATTGTAGTATAAAAAAAAAATAGAATAGGTACACCAGAAAATTAAATTTCAAATTTATATAAATACCTATCAGCAAACAGTACAACGATCCTCACAAACAACATATTGTACTAAACATTCCCTCAGTCCATCTAGAAATAAAATCAATAAGCAATAATGAAAATCAAGTATGATCGTACCTATCGAAGCGAAACTCCTCTATTTTATCTTTCGACAGGAAATCTCGCCAAACATGGTGAATTTCACTAAGCTCAGCTAAAATCCCCCGCGGAAAGGGGCACCGCGCGGATATCAGTTTCTCCGAGTAACGACGACTAGAAGGGACGGCAGCTTAAATATCCGATAAATTTTAATTGCATTCCTTGGACCGATGGATCATTTCTCGTCGCGAGCCAACGAATATTACGGCCACTAATTGCACAATAACCGCCCTCCTTGCCGACCCACGGTCGTAACACAAGCGGAACCCTAGCGAAAGGAGGCCCGATCCAGCGGAATTTCGTTGTCGTTAATTATAAGCAGCGGTCGCGTTAACGCGCACCATACGCCTAAAAGGACCGGCGAAATTGTTAACGCGCTTCTTACCGCAACGACTCCAATTCCGTGCGGATTACCATTAGTCCCGCGACAAATCACTCGCCAAAAGCGACTACGCGGTGTGATTTTAATCTGCACTTGTTGGTGCGAGGGTACGAAGGGGGAGAGTAAAAGTGTATGAGGGGGCAGAAACCATCACATGTAATTCGCTTTGTGTGCAATAACGAACTTGTTATCATTCTTATTAAATATCTGAGGTAATCTTAACGTTTCAGTCTGAATGTTTCACATAAATTCGAAGAAGTCCGATGGTACACTTCTGAGAGTTTGGGGTACACTCTTAACCCTTCGTGGTCACGCGGGGGTTAATCGCGCCGCAAGAGCAAATTTCGAATTCAAATGTCGCGCCTCTACGACTTCCAAAGGGGATTTATCGCAAAAAATATCCCTTTTTTCCCACAACCGTGGAAAATCACTCCTCTTCAACTTCAAACTTCGTTTACACTTTTAGAAAAAAATATGAGTATTACGAATGTACAATTATCACTGAAAACTTCAAAGATTAAAAAAAAACGAAAATGGTAACTCAAAAATGACGCTCGGGTGCAGTGAAGCCCATGTGACCAATTTGTGATTTTAAAAGGGTTGTGGCTGTTAATCATCCGCGCAGTGACTCCATTTAAACCTAGATAATTGCTGTCTACTAAAATCCTTTCGAAAGACAATGCGATAAAGCGAAGTGTTGAGCGGTACTATGTTATTTTCAAAACTCCAAGCGCATCGTTTTAGCCAAAATCGCTGATTTCGGGAATTTTCGCGATTCTCGACCTTATTCTGCGATCTTTAAACGTTCGTAGCTCGGAGCAACGTTAACCGATTTTGATGAAATTTTAGGCACGCATACAACTTACTGCAATCTACAAACGGTTTTATTTTAATTTTCATTACAAGCTCACAAAAAAAGTTTAAAAATCGACCTTTACTATTCTTTTCGCTATTCCGACCAAATACATTTTTCTTCAAAACGACCAAATACGTCATTTAGCAAACTAATCCATCTAGCTTCTCAAAAAAACTCAAGTCGTTTGGACCAATTCTAAAAAAGTTATGCGATTTTAAAAAGTGTCCGAATATTAATGCTCGTCACTGTACACCCTCCAAGTACAAAGGCGGCATTTTTGCCACAACACGAAGTGTTGTGCCCTGCGTGATGGCTCGCAAGGCTGGTACGGGATCTGGCGTAATCGTGGGAGTGATTAAAGGATGAGAATCCACCGGGTGAACTACACCACGTGTGTTCAAACTCAAAGACTAAGTCTTTATTCAGAATCAACTAAAACTAGACTGAGGTGTACAAGTAGATTTTTAGCCGCGTTGCCCGGTCGAGGGTCGGATCTCGAGTCTCTCGATTTGCGGCGGCAAATCGGTTTTGTTTCGCTATTGGACCTGGTGCCGTCGCTTCGCGTTACCTTATAATATGGTCATGGCGAAGCGCTCGCATTTTTGCTGATTTCGTAGGTTCGCGCTTGCCTCGCAACTGACTTAGCTTAGAGACGTCTCGAAACGTTCTAGAGTAATATAAAATGTATAATGTATAGTGTAGTATCGGAATGATAGTCCGTTTAGTTTTAAGGGATGAATGGACGTTGAGAAGCACTGGTGCTGCAGGCCCGCCGGGAAAAACCCAACGGCGTGCACGAGGCCCAGCGACGCGCTAGGGTTTCGAGGGCTTTTCCTATGACCATATTTGGTCATGAGAGCGAATAAAGAAAGTGTGCGTGGTGGAGGGGATAGCGTCCTTTTGGAGAAAACGCTTTCCGAGGGGACGCGCGGAAAGGCAGAGTGGTTGCGACAAGCAAGTGTGCTGTCTCGCGTCGTGTCGTATAGTGTTGTAATAATAGCTTTAGTTCCTTTTAATTCTAAGATCTTTCCTGTATTATATTTTCTATTTGTGTTACTGTAAATATACTTTTAGTACAATTTATAAACTCACAATAGTAGTGCGTATAATACGTGTGCTCGGGCGTCGCCTGGGCCCAACAGAAGTCTTACCTCCTAAAACGTGACCAGCTCCGTTATTTTCATTAATCCAGGATAGTAACAGGGGAGAGGGGAACGACGGCGAAAGTACAGGGAGGAACGGAACGCGGGATAAGGCAGAAACGGTACCCAATTAAAGATTTTAAGAGCAAACGGTATGCTAATACGTCGTTAGGGAGTAACGCTAGCCTAGTGCTGCGATGATGAAACACGGCAACGAGAACGAGGGTAGTAAAGGAGGCTGCAGACAAAAAGAGTGTCAATAAGACTACGCTATGTTTGCTCCCCCGTAAGTGGAGTGCGCGGAGCTTTCGAATAATTAAGTGGGGGCTGCGCATTTGAAGAAACCGAAGTGACGGTTTTCCATTAAAAAGGAGGAAGAATGCGTTACGTCGCCGACGTGGTCGTCGTTTTGTAAAAGGCTCGATCGTTTATGCGTGTCTCGCGCCGTTGAGCGGGGGAACAGGGTTTGCTCGCGAAATGAAATATTAGCCTCGCCCGTGGTGGGCGAGGAATTAAAGGAAATTATTGAATACGCCGGGCAATGAGTAATTCGTTCATCTCGGCGAGAGTGTAGCATGAATAATTAGAACGAACCGAGTAATTAATGCGAAGTGTACCCTTACTTTGGAAAGCCGCTGGCGGTTTCTGAGAACAGGACGCGGTTTTCCGTTGGAACAATCTGTTCCGCTGGTGGGTTTGGTAAGCACGGAGAAAAATTGCTTGCTTTGAGGGAAGTGGTTGCTTTTAAAAAGGGTTTGATTTAATAGCAGCGTTATACTTTTCTTCATTCTCTCTGAATCTCGCGCCTCTATACGCCGTATTAAATTGAAATTTACACTGCGTCCCATGTAAGACTGCACCAACGCCACTACCGATTTCCGACCGGTCTGCGCAGCTCCCGCGGATCTGACACACGCGATTGGTCGTAGCGCTTTCGCGATTGGCCGTAGCACTTTCCCTGCCGGTTCAACTACCAATCAACAGTGTATCCCTGCGCGAAACGAGTATGTTCTAATGTGGAACGCAGTGCAGTTCCCTTGATGTTTTTCTTATTATTTCGTTACTCCCTTTTCTTTTTATTTATTCGCTTCTTCTGCTAATTTGTGTAGGTATTCTATAGGTACGAGTGTATAAAAATTAACATCTTGGTTTGTTTAAATAAATTGTAATGCTTCGTTGCTTTTATCTCCGAACGAAGATAATTCTTTATTCAGGTCAACAAGTACCTGCATGAAATGCAGCTGAAAATGCAAGAAACAGGAATTCCTCTGTTTCATTAGTTCTGTTATAAAATATGCAAGAAAAATCATTATTTCCTTACTGTTGCGGCATATACTTTCAGGCAAATAATCGTTCGGTGTACTAAGATATCTTGTAACTGTAATTTCTAACCAGAAATAGATGTTTTCCAAAATCCACAATGGTGCAAATGATCTCGCGTCCTCTGTTAACAACTTTTAAGCAAACTTTATATGGATTTTGCTTTATTATTTGTTTCTAAAGCGACAGTTATGTAGTACACCATCTTTCAGGAAAGCAGTTAATAATTTAAAAAATAATTACTCTACCAGAGTAATTTAAAGTACACTGTTGTTTGAGTAAATACCTACCGTATGCCAGCAACAAAGAAACAGACAGAATTGTGTGAGACAGCCTTGTTGTGTGTACCTATACTTATAAGATTTATACTTCTTTATTTTCATACTGCAGATGCCCGACGCGAATACTTGTTACCGAGTCAAAAGGAATTTAAATGAATGATTGAGAAGCTAATGCGCTTCGCAAGGAAGATCAGAAGTTGGAAACAGAAAAAGGACCGCCTGAATAAAACGCGCGCTACGAATAATCCCTTTGAAAACGGGACTTTCCAACGTAATTCAGGTAACAAGGAAAACCACGAATATAATTTTTTATGAATAAGCTGATTTTAAAGTTTGAATTACTGAAAAGTGGGCGAACGAATTGGATTCACGGCGATGTCTGAAATTTTACGAGCAGAAGTAACGAATCCTTCGCTTCAGTCGATGGAACGGTATACTACGTTACCCAGATCAAGCGGATGTTTATCGAGCCTAATTTAATCTTCAAATAAAATAGATCGCCCTTCTCCAGGCTGAAACACTTATCGTGACTTCAACTTCAATGAATGAAAATGGTACTGTGCTCACTTTAAGTAGCAATTAAGCTCAAGTATCTGCCAAACTGAATATAGGACGATGCCTCAGTGTTATGTAACTCCTCATTTGTAAAATTTTAATTAAATTTGATCCGAATTATATTATAACGTCTATCGATTGGTGCTGCTTTCAAGTATCTAAATTTCGCCTTTTGCGTTACCATCGAGATCCAGATTCGTTTTCTTTGCTATTTAGAAGTCTGAAGTGGGGCAGTTGATTATAAGGAGCAAGCGCCATGTTTAATCTCGCGAGCTTACGGGCCAGTCACGAGGCCAGAGGCTGCATAAATCTATCTTAAAGTGTCAGAAAACGACCGCGAAGATGCGCGAAACACTTCGCTGTGATTCATGAGGATGATATTGCAACGTTGTTCCTTATGTGTTTTAGTAGATATGTAAGTACTCCCTGATATATTTTACATCGCCGTAAAGGTTCCAGGAAGGCGTTAAACGTCTCAAGTGGCTATCGCCTCGTATTCTTAGTGAAAGAATTACTATCTGACGTCAGTCGCTGCCATTTACGATGAACGATTTTTCCGCCTTTGAATACCACTAACGATCTTTTGAGTAAATTAAATTTGCACGTGAACGCATGTATAGGGGAGACTGTTGCACCATGGAACACTTTTTACATTTTACTTTTTTTTATTTCTTGGTTAGAATATTTTTTAAATAAAAAGTGATGATGATGATTATTGAATATTCCTTTACAAATTTCTGTAATTATTTTTGTGGTTTACAGTGATATTGAAAGTTAAAAATTATAATGTCAGCGCCATTTAAATTTACAACCTCTTGTACTTTCGAACACTGTCAAATTTTGGTTTATAATCAAAAGTTGCGCTTCCTGAGTTCCGGAATTTTGCCAGTAGTCTTGACAAAGTGGTTAATTTAACATTATACTTTGCATGCTTCCCTAATTGATATTCAGTCGCTGGAGGAGCCATACTGCCTGAACAGCGTTCTTAACACCCTGTTTAATAAAAAAAAAATGGCATCGTGTAGCTTGAACCATGTTCCATTGTACAGGGTGTGTTCCAAGGTACAAGAGGGTGCACATTTACACCAATATGTCTGCAAAATTTAGATGTTCACTAAAACTATCGAAGTAAGCACGTTTATTTACTCGTCAGGAGATGTAGAGTACAATGTACGTAATACAGGTCACAGTTACAATTTAATATCTTTATTAAATAATAAAATTACCCGAAACGAAAAATTTACCCTCTTTCCACCGAAATGAAATTTTTCTTCCTAAAAATCGCGAGCGCGCAAGAATGATCCACAAAATTTTTAAATTTCGATACAAAAATTTCCTTTTAAATCCAACAACACGCGTACCAAACCGCCAATCCTTTTCTCCCAGTACATTTAATGATCGCTGATAGCGGTACGCGAACATGTATATTTTATTTTTCGCCGAAGCAACGCGAATCAGTGCAATATGTTAATGGCTCGCAACATTACGATATATTGAGCTGCATTTCATTAATTCATTTTAATAGCATCGAATCAATTTAAACCATATCGATGCTCGCACGGTCCTTTTGAAATCCAGATAACATCAAACCCGCGAAGCATCACCTGTCAAATTGTAGCAAGGTCTAAATACCAAATTCATTCGCGCGCTCGTCCGTGCCTCATTATTCTTGGAATAATTAATAATTTCGCGGATACTGGCGCGAGTTACGCGGCCAATACGGGAAACAATGAATGGGGAAAGGGAGCTTAAATAATACACTTTCGAAGGTATAGCGTGTGTGTATATCATTATTGTGTTAAGCGTCAGTCGCAATGCTTCGAATAATTATTAGCATGGAACATCGATATTTCTGTGTTCGTAAATTATTTGCGTTCCTCTTCGACGTGCCTATTAATTATGAAAGTATTATTCAGGAGAGGCAGCAGGGGATTAAATGGCAGCAATGGTGCGTTTATTTTACTCATTGTTGCGGCAAGCATTGCAATCAAATTCTGAATTCTCCTTATCATAATAAAGCATTGTCCATGAGCCACGTTCCTACGTATTTGGAGCTGCACTCTACGTGTCTCATTGCACACGTGGGAGGGTGGCTTTAAGAGTCCTCTGCGCCACGCGACGCACACGCGCGGCAATGGCTTCATTTCCCAGAAAATTGACTCCAAATTTCACCCTAGCCGCCTGAGTGCCACGCGGAGGTGATCAGAACGCGTCAGCTGTCCGTAGGACGTTAGCTACTTTTCTCATCCAAATACAATTCCCATTAGTCCCGAGCAATCCATCTACACCTGTCAATTTAAAAAAAAATAAGACCGTCGTAAAGTCCAACCCTGCGAGCCTCCAACAACCCCATCCAAGAATCCTAATTTACGGCGTCGCCAGCAACAAAGTGCCTCGAAAAGCTCCGAAGCCGTGCTGCCCTCGCATACTTAATTTGCACAACAGCGCACACCCCCAATTTATCAGAAAGCTACGAAACATTTGTTCCGGCAAATCACATTTGCTCCGCCGAAACGTGACCCGTTTATCCGGCTTTATTAATTCCTGAACACCCCCTTTACCACCGCGTCTCCTACAGGCGCGCTGATAATGCGATCGAGAGACACGTACTTCGTCGCGACGTAACTGATCGTTTCCCGAACGAAATTTCCTCTTGACATCGAAATGTTACATAAGCTTCAAAGCTGTCGCTCGATTCCCGACGCTCGACCGATTACGATCTTTATTAATCCCACCCACCCGGCCTGCCCGACGTTTCGTTCGTCGACAGAATCCCTCAGGCTGAAAGTGAGCCGTTTGTTACGACGTGCATGTCTCCGTTTCGCGCAGAAGCTCGTCAGGGATCGTTGTTGCATAGAGCGCGCTGGTAGGATTGAAATATGCACAGGACGTGCCACGCACGGCACCGTTCACGGAAGGGAAACAAAATCACCGCGACAGGCGTGGCACGTTTCACGCCCTGGAAGTGTCAACTGCTTTGGATTTATCGCGTTTTTACTTGGCTCGAAATTGAGGCGAAATAAACAAAGAAGAGTTACCGAGGGAAATGCCGGCGAATCAGCTCCCTCGTCTTCTGTCGCCGTTTACGCGATCCAATGATTTTCAGCTTCGTAATATCCCCCTCCCTTTATCACTTCCTCCCAGAAGAGTCCCGCGGCCTCGCGTTTATATTGCGAGGAATATCGGTTTTCGCGCGGAGTCGTTCAGCAAAAGCGCCCCACCTCCGCTGTTTCTTACAACGGACTGTATCGCAACGGAGCGACAAAGGAGCGAGGCAACCTTAAAGGAAAGCAGTATGCGCGTAATTTGATTCTTTTTAGCCTGGCTTATGTTTCAGTTTTAATATGTGTCCCCTTCCCGGCAAGAAGAACTGCTATATTTGCCGAAGGAAACGCGAGCCCCACGCTGATTGCGTTCGCAAGTGTGCTTCTTATAATTTCATCCGGTTGGACCTGGGAATCTTACTGGTTTCTTCCTCTTAATTGTACAAGGGACAGGAGTCAGGGGAGCTAAG
Organism: Andrena cerasifolii; assembly: GCF_050908995.1. NCBI lineage: Eukaryota > Metazoa > Arthropoda > Insecta > Hymenoptera > Andrenidae > Andrena > Andrena cerasifolii. The sequence goes on along the minus strand of NC_135119.1, from coordinate 19,570,541 downwards.
TAATTGTTACTCTGGAAAATGGACGACGGACCTCGATTCTTTGAATTTTGTATTTCCTCAAGGCGAACGCGTCTCTTAGAAATTCCTCGTTTAATTAAGGTCGTGTACCTAAGAGATACATGGTTTTATCGATGTTAGCCATTAAGTACCGTTTTACTAATAATGTCCTCGGTTAAATCCGCCCGACGGAAAATTATTGGCTAGAAAATCCTTGGCCTCTGCAGGTACTGCAGCAACCTGGTCCTGACGAATGTCATTGACACTATTCCTACCACGACCGGTCAAATGACCGTTTTTAAAATTTCGATTAGAATTTCCTGTAGATATTGGGAAGTACTGTGAGAGCGCCATCTACTAAAGTAAGCTCTGTAATCGGGTCAATCGCGTTACAGGACTGGTGTCACACAAGTATTGAAACAGTGCAATAATGTTTCTGACATTAAATAGTCTGTTAAATTTTACAAAATCGATCATCAAACAGTCGAAATTCACAATACTGTCAATTACATGTGACAGCTAACCCGATTAGACTGCTTTAATTTTTGCCACCAGATTGCGTAGCGGAAATAAGAAAATGACAACGCAATTGAATCGCCTTTAAACTTCGCGACTTTTCCTCAAATATACGTATATACATGATATATTTCTGAATAAAAGAAACTATATTTTTATACTGTCAAATTGGCTACTATCTTCATTCTATATTAAAAAATATAAATTGTGCTAAAGACCGGTACAGGTCACGGTAGGAATAGGTGAAGTGTCAGATAGTGTCGGTTTATTCAAGGTCCAACTGACCGCGCTGGGCCTCAGAGTTTCCTCTATTGCAGCATTGAAACCAAGCAAGATGGAGTGAGCATTTAATCTCTTCCTAGGAGACCACCGTGCAGGCCACAGGGTGGACGGAAAGCAGAGTGAGGTCTGAAAGACCACGTCTTGACTCGATGGGATCATCGTAAGGAATTTTTGCTATTGGGCAGGCCATAACAACGGTGACGAATTACATACGTTCGCAACCGGGGGGAAACCTACCCGTAAGGTTGCCAGCAGCAAGCGACGCACCAGGAGAAAAACGGTCGACCCATCCTTTCCCCGGTACGCGCCCCACGATGCTTAACTTCGGTGATCGAACGAGAGCCGGTGTTTCCATCGTGGCCGCCGCCGCTGGCTACGTGAAGTGTCAGTAGGAATAGTGCTAAATACAGTGCCAGCAAAATTTTTATTTAAATAAAATTTCGAATAACCAATAAAAATTAAAAAAAAGTATACGCCACGTGTCGAATAAAGTTGACCCGGGTTAACTTTACTCGTCGAATAAAAAAATTAACTTTATTCGTTATATAATCTACAGTTAAAGTAACTTTTAGTTGATCCGTTAGTTAAATAATTTTTTTTTCTTTCCTTACAGCAATTGATATTTTACTCTGGACATCGTGTTTATAATATAAATTAAAAATATTTAGAACCTGGGTCAAAATAGACCCAGCCACGACCGTCCAATAATTAATGAGTAAAGGTTAATTATCCTTCTGTAAAAAATTAATCTTCTGATGTATTCTATACTTATAGGAGGGGCAAAGCTAGATTAGCTAAATGTCTAGAATTTACTAGTTCAATACTTTGGTCCCCTATTCTAAAGAAATTTACTCTAAGACTACCAAGTTCCAACTACTTAGCTAAACCTTGTATTGCTGAATACATCATTTGCAGAAGAAAGGAAATATCCACGCTTTGGAAACACATAGGCACTCTGAAAAGTGGAGCTTCTCCACAGCCCCTTAGCAATGAACAGGATCAGCCGTTTCGACTAAAAAGTCCCTCCTCAAAAACACCCTTATTCCGCGATCATCTCGTAAATCCATCCCCATTGCAGATGCTGACACATTTCTCCTCTCCCTCCGAATCCAACATATTCAAGAGTCCCATTTATGGCGACTTGCCTCTGTATAATTAATCGAACGAAAAGAAAAACGCCGACGCATACGTAGAAAATCTGCCCCGCAGAAAATTGATTCGCGCGAAATACAATCCCATCGTTCACGGCTGGTTGCCGTGAACGTGGCCAATCTAATTACAGCCGCGATTTATGCATCAGGCAGACTCCAAGAATAGCAAACGGCCGGATGATGTCGTTTTAATGCCAACCACTCGTCCATTATTCATTCGTCCCACCCTTCGATTAATTATTATCCTGATAAACGTCACGCGGTGTACGTCCTCGCGATAAATCGTTACCCCGGCGACGCGTGTGGCCGACAAAACGCGCAATTGATCGTGTCAACATCGCGACAGGGTAATTAACACACAATTCTTCCTGTTTGCTCTCTCCTTGGGAGAGGCTGATCAGCCGCGGCCCCTCCAGCGAGCGAAAGATAAACCACGAATTACGAGTTCTCGCAGCTCGTTGTCACGTTAATGCGGGATTTGCAGGGCGTTAATGCAAGCCCCCTGGATTTTCGCGCAGCCACTTTTATTCGAACGCGCTTTCGAGAATCCCTGCTGCGAGCTTCCATCGACGACTAACGTTTCTGGCGGCATTCGTAACGCGAAACCATTCAGACGGTGAACAATCTGTTGGAGATCTGTCTGGCTTTCGTCAACAAGCACGCTTTCCAACACTTCACCCTGTCTTCCTTGAGATAGCCATTAAAAAGCGTGGGACTAACTTCGACCATCGGTACCCTCACCCAAGGCGAACCGCTGGGGGCGCGAAGCGTTGTTTCGGTTTTTCCGCAAGGGTTCACTGCCGGTAGGACCCTGGTGGCAGTTGAATTTTTGCGGCAGTCAGTCACAGAGCGTTCAAGCAGTTAGAGCTCGTAGATTTGTGTTCACTGTAAACCTCTATGTATCGGAATTTAGAATATTTGCTTTTGAATAAACTTAGTGTTTAAGTTTTGAACGAGAGTCTAATTTCCTGGTACACAACAAATCAAGCACGCGTCAGAAGCGTGAGCTGGTATATGAATTTTCAAATTGTTTCAGTGCACGAATTTTCTGGCGTCGTGATCGCATAGAGTTTGATTTTGCCGCACAGTAGCGCGAGCTGCAGTATGCGAATCGCCAAGTCTAGATTTTAGATCTCAGTGTTCTGAAACAACTTATCCCGAATAAGTATCTAACTACGTCAGGTTTCGTGCTCCTTTTATGAAACGTATAACGGAATGTTTAATTTGAACCGCGGGATGGTACGCGTGGAATGGCAGATTCTTCGTGAGGGACGATTAAGATTTCTTGCCCAGGGTTTAATGAAGATGGCTAATTGCCGGAGAAAATTAAACGTGAGTTAGGAAATGGAATTGTCGCAGCGCGCAGCGGGGTCCGAATGAATGCTATTTTATTTCAGCCGGAATCGGCCGCGATGAAGGTCCTAATGCGACGTTTTATCAGTTTCAGCGGAAATCAAGTGAAATGGTATAATACGGGCTGCCACAGGCTCTCCGCACATTTGGGATTAACCATGACAGGCTTAAATTAAACGGTCGCGCCACTGATAAGAAGGATTTCATGGGATCTGTCTTCTTTTGTGAAGGACGTCCGACATGATTGCGTATCACGAATCCTTACGGAAATTTCTAATCTACAGGGGCCTCAGATTAAAGGACGATTAACTGTCCTCCGTAAATTGAGCAGCTTAGTTTCGCACGTTCTTAAATGCGTGTTTTTAAACACTGAAGATTATGTCGCGAATATGTGCCTTTGTGTATGGTACTGAAAGCGTCCTATACAAAAGTGGACGTACACCTATGTCTTAAATTAAATTCGTTTAAGCTGTCGTGAATAATCGTTGCATCAGTATTTGATCCAAGTGACATTCCATGTTAAATTGATCATTTTCCACGATCGATACCGCGGATTTTGATGAGATTTAAAAATGATGTAGTCCACGTGAAATTAGGAGGGGTTTAAGTCATCATTTTACATTTTTCCAAATTTTGTTTATAATTTGCGGTTTAAAAACGAATTTATTCAGATATCCTAATTCTTTTCCATTAAAATAGGAAAAGTGTACTTTCTGCGATTAATAGTATTTGGTGATAAAAATACAGAGATGGGCAAAGATTGCAAGCTTTGATAGCTTTTTTTTAAATAAATTCAAAACCTGTAAATTAACCTCCCCTTAATTTCACGCGGACTGTTTACACGACAGTTCCATTCCGTGAAAATCTCTGATATAAGTCGCAACAAGCGATCGATTTAGCATGGATTGTCCCACAATTTAAATTGCCAAGAAAAAAATCTAAATACGTTGAATTTGGATCTTTCACAGCCCTAATTTTACTTACATCCTGTTGTGCACACTCATTTTGTCTAAATGAAAAGTAACGTAAAATCAATGATGCTACGAATTAAACATCCAATACATATAACGAAAAAAATTATTCAGTATCGTTTTGTTAAAAATCACGAGAACCTTAAACATACTCCTTACCAATGCTCCATTCTATTTAATTTTCTATTCTTAATAATTGAAATATTTAAAACGAATTAAAGAAATAAAGAAAACACTTAAACAACTATTAACAAAAAAACTCAAAATGGTATAGATAGGATCATTCTAATTTGGGTGTACTTTCTTCACGTGCAGTAACGTAACAGAGGAGAACGAAAAATACGGAATGAAGCTGGGGTGAGGTCCCCACGAAAGGGGCCACGCACATAAATCACGGGCAAGAAGGTGCTGCAGAATCTGCTCCTACATGATCGAGTTCACTTCGACTTCGTGTAGCAAGAAAGACTCGCATCTATACGACAATAAGACGGCGTTTGGCCAAGGCCGGGAAGTGCTCGAAACCCCGGAGGAATTCCCCGGAAAGTTTAAGCAGAACGAATAGATGGCGGGAGGGGGCGGAGGGAAGAGTGGCCAGAGAAGAAAAGTAGCTCTTAGGAGGAATGAAAAGATAGAGGTTACATCCGCTAATAAGTGGTGGCTTGTTCGTGTTGGAGGTGGAACCAGGAGCATCGACAAACATCTCTAAATCCTTTTCGTGCCGTTATGCACCTCCTTCCGCCATCGCCAAGAAAATATTAGAAGTGCGCGAGGGAGATTGAAACTGAATCGTCGCGTTGGACGAAAGTCGAACGCTGAATACCAAGCAGAAGAAGGCGAAGCAAGTGCTTTTCCATGGCCCAGCTGGGTAAGAATTTTAGAGTTTTAAGGGTACCCCCCGGTCAGAATGCTTGAAAAATACGTGATTTTCACGAATTAAAGAAAAAGAAACTGAACGGCATAGAGTAAGAAAGCTTTTCGGACTTTATGACAACATATTTGGAGAAGAAACAAAAAAATTATTCGTTGAATTTTATCAATTTTTGCCTTACGAGGGGAGGACGCGAATGGGACTGGCGATTTTTTAACGAAATCGGGCAGAAAATGTTGGGATCGATGTGTATAAACAGATTCCAGAATATTAGCTGTGAATGGCCTGCCATTTTTATAAAAAAATCGGCTATGAACATTAAAATTGTGAAGTCATAGGATCGACTTCGTTCTTCTTTTATTTCCATTCTTCTTGATGAAATGAATACAAAAGTCTCATATGTTATTGTTATATGATCAATAATTTAACCAAAAAATGCAATTTTTTTTAGTATAGTCACTTAATTAGTCATTTTTTTTGTGGACAGATGCATGCGTAGAACAACATGCTTCTTTGCAACACTGTGTTTAAACATGTGCTAAAAATCGCCGGGTTGTTTGTTTGCAATGAAGACGGATAAGACGATAACCGTTCACATATATTTTAAGAATATTTTTAGTTTTTTAATTTCAGACGATCCTGTCGCGAGTTCTGATGGCGCCCATCAAGAGCTCTAAGTAATTTCTACAGTGGCCAAATGAATGCTGTCTATCTAATGCAAAAAAATTATAAAATTCAAACAATAATTTCTTTATTTGTTCTTCAAAAGTGTGGTAATAAAGTCCAAAAAGCTTTTTCAATGTATATTATTCAGTTTCTTTTTTTTTTTAATTCATGAACATCATGTATTTTTCAAGCGTTTTGACCGGAGCGTACCCTTAACTGGGAAATAAGCGTGCTCCGTGGAAATGCAGAATGATATTTGCACGATGATATTTATTTGTGGAGAGAAAACTAGTTAGTATATTTCATTGTATTGTATCAAATTTTGTTTAATTTTTCACCGAGCGTTTCACTAGAACGTTTAATCCGATTTTCGCCGTAGACTGACAGACAGATAATCGGTTTTATTTCCCACTTTAATAATTGATACTAGAGCTGTTATTTTTTGACCAGTCGGGCACCCAGGTACCCGGGCATTACCCGGGATAACTTCAAGCAATTGAATGTAGTATTGGCTGTGATTGTGTGTGGTATAGTCTGATGTTAGCCGAAAATTATCGAAGAATACCACATTCAATGGCTTCAAGTTATTCCGGGTAGCCGGGTACCCGCCGGTCAAAAAGTAATAGCTCTAATTGGTACGCGTTGATTTAATATAATAGTCCATAATTGCCTATTTGATGGTGTCGTTAATATAGGTCTCAGATTGTTGTTAATTATTAGGATGTTTTACTAAATATATTTATCAGTAATATTAACATACCTAGTTACGGAAAATATATTTTAAGAATAATATCCTAAGAAAAATGCGACTTTCCCAGTTTCCTATTTCTTGGATTTAAGACGTGTTGGGAATAAGCTCTTCAATAATTGTCGGCGCAATTTCCTTCGGAATAAAAGAGTAGGATTAAATTCAGATGAAACATCTGTTATCGAAGCACAGATCATTAGAAGTCCACTGTGACAGGAAAATGATAAGTAAATGGAGCATAAGGATACAAGAGCGATCTCGCTTCCGAATATTGAAGGAAAAAGAATCGGTCGTCTGGATCGCTGAACCGTGCTTCAAACCCGGATCTTTCGCTTACCGGATGACTGCTCTACAAATCGAGTTATCTTGGCTGAATTCTTTTCCGACGAATTCTTTTTCCCTAAGAATTTCCTACTTCTTTTTCGAACACTGTATTCTTTCCCTAAATTCCGCTTCCAAGATGACTGTCACCTGCGACAACTTCATTTTTTATGATTTACTGCGAACCTACATTTTTTAGAACACTGAATATTACCTATATCATTTCCTTAATGGCACTAGCGAGCCTTTTTGTCAAAAATGAAGCACTTCTTTTTCATTTATAATTACAAAGAAATAAATCGATGCTGAGACCTTTCCTAGCCCTAGTGTTTGAAATCCAAGATGACTGTCGCGTATGATATAACATAACAATCTACGATTTACAGTGTTTTTAAAGCTCCAAATACTGTATTTCTTCTAAAAGTATTTTGCGCCCAGTTAACGAAATTCTATAAGAGAATTGAAATGTTGAAGGGACAAACGTTTGCAAACTTGTACATAGCTGAAGAATCTGTTAAAGGTACTTCCTTGTCAATCCACGCTTACATCTACAGGTGAATCCATTTCCCGTCGTATCTGCCTCGAAGGCGGAAGCTTATGTTACTTTCGAAGAATAGTAAGCAAGTCCGTAGGCAATATTGAAGTCCTCCAAGTCCTGGGGCACTGCACGAAAACTTTTCCCGATTCTGTCCGTTTCCGTACTGAAGCGATAAAGGAGGACAGATAAGGCCCGGAGAAAGAGGGAACCGTTAAAAGCGGGAAATGAAGTAATGGATGAGAAGATCCTGAGGAAAGGGCGATATGAAGTAACAAAATGCGATGCACCGAGTAATTGTAAAATTTGAATACTTAAAATTGATCTGCTTTCAGGAAAGAGCAGTGCCCTATGGTGCGTTAGCAGCAAATTGCTGAAAGAAGCTACCTTTCAACTATTTTGAAGTGTGTAAATGTTTTTTTCAAAGACTTCACATAGTTTCATGTGTAGGTATTTCTGCAACGCTGGAATCATTTAAGGGGGTATTCTTGTCTAGCGGACAAATTATTATTATATATACCAATTATATAATAAAAATTTCTATAAATAATAATAATAATAATAATAATAATAATAATATATATTAATATAGTATATATATATTAATATATTATATATATATATTAATATATTTATTGTTATTATTATTATATATATATAAATTTTTTTACAATATACTGTAATGTTGATAAATCGTGTGGATAACCCTCATCGGTAAAAACTGTGCATTTTTTGTGCATTGTCCCTAAAGAAGGGCAAAAAATTGACCTTCCAGACGAGAATACCCCTTTAATTAATCCTTCGTTTAATTTACCTTCGCACATGTAAAATCTTTGAGGCCGTGATTAAACTCATTTTGATTAAGTAATATTGTCAGCAAAGGTGATTAATAAGCGACAACGAGGCACGCAAATAAAATATTATAAGAACATCAGAAATATTTTAATGTTTATGGAATGTTTCTCATTTTTAATGTTTACTAGACCAAATCTCTTGCTACATTGAAATCTCTGGCATGCTTTCAGTTTACTCCGGAAATTATTTCCGAAGGCAACATTTCGCAATTTTACCCACGGTTCGCGGGAATTTTCAATTAGTTTATGGAATTAGCGAATTCATTGAAGCACGTGGAAACGTAGTTAGATAGTTGGCGGAAACCACTGCATGAAAGGCTTGAGATCGATTGAGCTGCGTTTCCTTCTGGATTACGAGGAACCCTCTTACCCCAACAGGATAATAAACAAGTATTCAACTGCGTCGCGAATGGCTTTCGGAAACGGGTAGGACTTTTAGCTAAAAGCTGCACTGCTTAGCGCGAGTAGTATCCACCAAAAACGAAAAAAGAAACACCTCACTCGTTTCCATAAAAATTAATTTCATAAAACACCAGCGCTTACCTCTGACTGATTTTTTTTTCAAAAAACGGGAACATATATTTTTACAAAACTTTTTGCACCTAAAAGAGCAACATTTAAAGAACATTTGGTAGTTTTTTCGTGGAAAAATATTTAAGTTTATAACAAAGTAACAACCGACATCCAAGAAGCATTTTTAAAAATTAGGTTATGCGGTGAGCACTGCCATTCGGAACCAGATTATCTAAAATCAAAAAACAAAAAAGATTTCCTTAGTATATTAATGTATCCTCTAATTAACGGAGGGAATTCACGAAATATTAGTTTAAAACAAAATGCCGGCTATTTAAATTTAAAATCCTGATTTCGTGCAAAAATCACGCGAAAAAATCAGGATTTCAACTTTAAACAGCCGCCATTTTGTTTTAAATTAATATGTCGGAAAATTCTCTCCGCCAACAAGAGGATATATTAATATACTAACGAAATCTTTTGTGTCTTTTTATTTTAGATAATCTGGTTCCGAATGGCAGTGCTCACCGCAAAACCAAATTTTTAAAAAGTCTTCTTGGATGTCGGCTTTTATTTTATTATTAACGTAAATATTTTTCCACGAAAAAACTACCAAATGTTCTTTAAATGTTGTTCTTTTAAGTGCAAAAAGTTGTGCGAAGAATATATGCTTCCGTTTTTTAAAAAAAAATCACAAACATTCTCCTCTTTTCGGCCGCCTATCTAGGTATAACCCCTTAATAGCAGCAAATGCAACGTCGCTATTGCGAGCTTCCCAACGAGAAACGAGGATGCGATAACGTCATTCCTATTTTTCACATTTTCTAGAAAATTTAATGAACCTCTGAAACTCTGTTAAAACGTAATTTGGAAAAGCTCCTCTAATGTCAATTTTCAAAGTCATTCGCGCGGTAAATACGTACAGGTTGATCAGCTTTCATGCGTCTCGACCACGCACGTAAAACGTTAGCTTCGTGTTAAAGGAAAACAGACAGATATTTCTTCCCCTTTAATCAACCCTTTCATGCGACAGATATAACCCGGCTGTAAAGCTTGCATGTTGTATACAAATTTAAATTAGAAATCCATCCTCGAACAGGAACGATCTTACCACGTTGAATGTTATGGGAATGATGCCAGGCAACGCTGAAATTATTTAAGCACTTGAATCAAATAAATGTTAATATTACAATAAATAAATATTTGACATTCGGCACCTCAAAACATCTATTAGCGAAGTTCATATTTTGACAGCTTAATACCATTATAAAAGGCAACTTTTGCCAACTATTAGAAGTCATGAGTAATAAAAAAAAATTCTACCCCTATATTTCGTTCCACGGTACTTTATACGCGCATGATACGATACGCTCGTACATACCTTGTTGAAACAAGCCAAACAGAGATATGGTTCATGAATAAAATCTCCGCAGAACGTTACCACCTTTCTGGAACGGCATTCTCACCACCGTCTTACCAAGAATTTCAATATTTATTTTATAACAGACCTTACAAAGCTGTTTCACCTCGCTCACTTTTCCTGCTCCTACTTTAATTCTATCTCAAGTAAATTTGTGCTTGAAGAAAAGTAACCGTCGACTTCTCTTTCGCGGCATATTCGCCGACCACCCCCAGCATGACAAATGCACAGTGCACGATGACACAGTTGACTGGAACGATTTTATATAACATTTTACCAATGTATACTTCGTGTAACGAATATTTCACCGCGGCCTTATAAGCCGGACACAATAATCCGTTACTGAATAAATCGGCTGATAAGTTGATTGAATTCGTAACGAAAGGAGCACGCAAGGGTCCTATTCCCCTAGCCGTGCGGGGGAGTCAGAATGGACACTCGAGGAACGCACGGAGGGAGTCTCGCAAAAAAGCCGAAGACGAGGGATACATTGATCACTACATTGATCGATTCACCGTCGGATACCGTTCGTCGTTCGGTGGAGTCTCCCAGGGAAAAAGGCTGAGAACTGCTGATCTAGAGAGAATGTCTGAAGGCCCCAAGGACCTGGGGAAAGAGGATGAGCAGAAGAAGAATTCCACTCGTAAAACACAAGAGGATAAGAAGCAAGGCGGGGGTTGGACAAAAGGAACGATCACATATTATACGCGGGGCATATATCTCTCGTTTTATGTGCGGCGTGACTATTTCCCTGCTCGGTGTACTTACATACGCGCGCGTGAAAATTTTTTCCCCCGAGTTTCGATTCCCGCACCGCGTCTAATTCGTTCTTGCGCGACACTCGAATTAGCGACCGCGGTGTTACGCTAATTAAACGAGGAGCGCGGGCATTAAGCGTGTGGGGGGAGGGGAGAGTAGGGGCGCCTCGAATTACACCGAGTGTATCGTTATGTAAATTTTCTAAGCTAGTCGCGTCCGCGAAGTCAAATCCCGCGTCCCCAGTGGATTTTACCCATGCGTGGAAAGCTCGATTACTTGGTCCCGGATAATAAGCAAGTCCGTAACCGATGTAGGAACGATCCTCTCGAAATCCCGATAGAGTTTGTTGGGAAAGTTTCATCGAGCAGCAGCTCGCTCCACGCTGGAAATTCGGCTGGCGCGCCCGCGCGCACGTCTCCGTGCAGAACGCGAAAAGCGGATACGCGTAAAGAGAAACAGATGCAAATTGGATTACACGGCGCGTCACGGGCGTTTTGTCAGCCGCGAACGCAAATTTTCAAAGGGGATATTTAGCGTATCTAGCGTTTATTACGCGGCCCCTTTCCATTCGATTTCTGATCTGGATCGCCTATACCCGCAGTTCCAAAGGAATTTTTAATTAACGGCACGTATGGAAGCGCAGGGGAATTGACCGGTAAGGGGGCGGATTATATTTCCAAGCGTGGATGGGATTGGTGGATATCTAAATGTGGAAAAAAGTAATTTGCAAGAATTTATTTCAGTGATACGTGACGCAGTAACGTAGGTACTCATTGGTTCGTATTAAGGGGTTGTACCTACTCAAGCGACCAAAGAGAGGCGAATATTTGTGAATTTTTTTTGAAGAAGCGGAAGCGTGTATTTTTACAAAACTTTTTCCGTTTTAAAGAGCAACATTTAAAGAACATTTGATAATTTTTTCGCGGAAAAATATTTATGTTTATAATAAAATAACAAGCGACATCCAAGAAGCGTTTTTGAAAATTTGGTTTTGCGGTGAGCACTGCCATTCGGAACCAGATTATCTAAAATCAAAAAACAAAAATGATTTCGTTAGTATATTAATGTATCTTCCGATTAACGGAGGGAATTTCCGAAATATGAATTTAAAACAAAATGACGACTATTTAAAGTTAAAATCCTGATTTTTTCGCGTGATTTTTCCACGACAAAATCAGGATTTCAACTTTAAATAGCCGCCATTTTGTTTTAAATTAATATTTCGGAAATTCCCTCCGTTAATCGGAAGATACATTAATATACTAACGAAATCATTTTTGTTTTTTGATTTTGGATAATCTGGTTCCGAATGGCAGTGCTCACCGCAAAACCAAATTTTTAAAAATGCTTCTTGGATGTCGCCTGTTATTTTATTATAAACATAAATATTTTTTTACGAAAAAATTAGTAAATGTTCTTTAAATGTTGCTCATTTAAGTGCAAAATGTTCTGTAAGAATATATGCTTCCGCTTTTACAAAAAAAATTCACAAACATTCACCTTTTTTTGACCGCCTAACTAAGTAGATATAACCCCTTAATTTCTTCGAAATATGTATTTCCGATGCTCTATGGGTACCTATCTACTTAGGTGGATCTAAATGAAATTTTCATTAATTGAAATAATATTATTGCATTAATATTACCTAAAAATAAAAACTGTTACAATATTATATGACTGTATAATATTACAAGGAATTTTGTTTCAGCAAGCACAAGACGCTCATCGTGGACAGGCGATGTAGCGTGTGCAGAAGTGGAATGAGGACGCTTAGAATGTCTTTTGTAATATGTACATTGCAGCAAGAATACGAGCATATTACAGGGCTGTGTAATTCAATATCGCGCAAATACAACCCTTTATGAATTTAATCTGTGCCTTTAACAGACGCGAATTCAAAGAATGCTCCGTGCTAAATATAACTTACAGTCGCGCTAATGTAATATTTCATTCGCTGCAATTTCCTCTGGTAACACGGAAATTGCATCGTTAACCATGGGGAAATTCACTGATTACGATTTTATTGCTTTCGTCACGAACGTTGTTTCGCGACGCAAGCACGCGACGAAGATGCACGCAGTTAAAGAGAATCTATAAATGATCGACGATCCCGGAGCACGCACAAAGGGCTCGCCGTTCTTAATTATCGTCCCGGGATCGATTCTGTTCAACTGTGTCGTTCCCCTCAGATGTTGCTCGAGCCAGCAGCCCCGTTTTCAGGCCCGAGGTCGTTTGAAATTGCATTCGAGTAATTATAAAGTGAAACGCGGCCGGATTACCCGTGCATGTGCAATTTGTTACTTGTTCGTGTAATCCAGAGCGAACAATTCGGAATTGACCAACTCTGGACCGGTGCTGTTACAAACGACCGCGCGACGACCCCCTCTGGTTCCTGGTCAAATATTCGCATAGTTACTGTTCCCGCTAGTCGTCGCAATAAGTTACGGTCGGATTCTCGTTCGACGGGCGCGTTCGAATTAATAATAACCAATCGGACAGATGCGTGACGGGTATGGGACTCTGGAAACCCCAAGATCTCAAGTGTAGGTTCCAACGGCTGGGGCACGTATCGCTGCATCTGTTCGTGCAATAGCTCGCCTATAGCACGGCGGAACGGTTAATCTTTTTCTGCGACAGCCTGAAGCTGACCCTACAATTCCAATTTCCGGATACACTGCGTGCCCGACAATGGGATGTGCAATGCTTCACAGTTATACAGGCTTTTGAGGTCATACCCAGGTGAAGCCTTCAGAAAACACGACGCTGAGACAGATTGGACTGTTGAGGAAGGGTTCAAGCACTTCGTTGCATCCGTGATTTGTAAAGCATTTCAATTTGATTGTACGTTACGTGATAAGAGTGATACGGTACAGTCGCGAAGCTAAATGCACAAGTGGCTTATGAACAAAATTTTTTGCGAGTGAAACTCGAAGGAAAAGATATTCCTCGATTCGGTGTCGGAATAAATATAGATTATAAATAACTAGAAATAACTAGAAACAACTAGAAACAACTAGAAACAACTAGAAACAACTAGAAACAACTAGAAACAACTAGAAACAACTAGAAACAACTAGAAACAACTAGAAGCAACTAGAAGCAACTAGAAGCAACTAGAAGCAACTAGAAGCAACTAGAAGCAACTAGAAGCAACTAGAAACAACTAGAAGCAACTAGAAGCAACTAGAAGCAACTAGAAGCAACTAGAAGCAACTAGAAGCAACTAGAAGCAACTAGAAGCAACTAGAAGCAACTAGAAGCAACTAGAAGCAACTAGAAGCAACTAGAAACAACTAGAAACAACTAGAAACAAGTGGAAATAAATAGAAATAAATAAAAAAACTGAAATTACGAAGAATAGAACACAACCACTACTTTTCTACAATTAAATATCGTAACCCGTGTTTCCACCATGGCACGAAACGTGTTCAGTGATCAATAATAGGTTCCTAAGTACTTGTAGCCCTCAAGCTCAATTTTTCGTACACATAAATGTGCACCACAGTTGATTATTCAATTCAATACCTCAGATGGATTATTCAATTCAGCAGTATATAGTTATAAAGGAAATCCTCCAGGAAATTCGAAAGTCGTCTAAAGGTATTTTCGGTATAGGCTTACAAGGTTTGCGTCGCAGCGGACGATCTCGTTTGCGGGCGACCTCGTCACGACGCGAACACTGCCCCACGAATAGAGACACGGTAATTCGGTGAAAGACGAAAGTCGGGACGGAAAAACGTCCGTCGGGACGCAAATACAATCGGACGTAAAGAGGAGCGACGCGGAATAAGGTTGATAAGCTCGGCGGCGTCAGCAAACTGGGGTATCGGTTCTCCGAGGTTCCCGCCCGTGGTACGGAATGCTCGTTTACATCGACACGATAATAAGCCACGCTATCGGAAGCACTATCGAAACCACTCGAGATTCCAGAATGGAACTTTGCTGGAGAATTTCCCGCCGGAGGTCCGTGTCCTTGGCGATCGAATAAAAGAGGCGGCGAGCGAGAAACGGGGAACAAAGGTGGACAGAATGCAGGTTTCGCTACTATAGTTCTCAACATATATAGGAAAATAGGAAAGCAAACATTCATTTTTAAGAGGTGTTTCCACCCCGACGGACCAAAAGGTAGTAGAAAAAAATTGCCTGATACTGCTATAATATTGAGGTTCCCTACAAACCTGCAAAGTTAAAAAAAAATCGGAATTTTTTCAGAAAAATAGAGTTACAGAAATTTGCAGCATAAACATTACCTAAGGCATTGTAAGTAATCACAGATCGTACTCGGGGACTTATATTATCCGATGTTCGAAATGAACTGTATAAAAGATCGAGGTTGACTATGTTCCGGTCCCAAAATCAAAGAAGACATAGTTCTTTGTTGGTTACAATCCAGCATAAACATTACCTAAGGCGTTGGAATAATAACATTCCATTGGTATTTGGGAAGGTAAAAGCAGCACGGGAAAACGTTGAGGGCCTCTGACCCTTCATTGGGCCCCGGTCACCCAAGCACTAGGAGCCATTGAAAATGCGTTCACGGACCAGGAAAACTAGCACCTAAACTATAAAAAACCGCGCACAAGCTGCCAGTGACGTTGCATCGAAATATAATCCCTTCAAGAAATATAAACATTTGAAACAAAACGTTGCGTCTGAGGGAGGAATAAATCAAATAGATACTTCGAAAATTGCGAATCGTAACGTGTAATACGATGGAATGACGTCACGCGTGGCTTTCCCTTAAATTTCACGGCAAAAAGCCTGGATTTAATTAGTTCTCGATGCCACGAAGTGAATAGAAGGCTCGCGAGTGGTCAACACAGACCGCCGGACCGTCAAGATTGCCGACAACGGAGTCCTGTAATTAACGGGATAACGAGGGAATCGCGAAATCCTTTGGAAACACTCTCTCGAAAGGTTACCTACGTCCCCCGATGTTACGTGCACTCGAGACTCTCTCTGAGTGATGAAAAGTGGAGAGGACATGGGCGATGGAAAGGGTTGCACGCGTTGCCCGAGAGGAACTAGAAAAATGAAACGGGACCGAAAGGTAGGCAAAGTCCTCGTGTAATTGAATTTCGGGGAACTTGTTAGGTGGCGATTAAATCGTTTACTCTCACCCTCGACGACTTTGCTTATTCTTCTCTGCTGCTGAAAGGGGTGCTGAGAATCGATTTTAACCGAAGATATTAATCGAAGGAGCATTTTAAGTAACGATGAAATTGGTTAGACTGACGATGAATGACTCAAGGGGGTATTCTCGTCTACAGGGGCGAGATCCTCTATCCTCTTTAGGGGCGACGCATAAAAAACTACCATCATGGTTTGTGCGCTACAAAAATCCGGTGACTTCTTAATTTTTTTTATGAAAATCTCGTATTTTTACGGACACTATAAGAGGTTTCACCCGAAATGGCACATGTTTTACACATCCCATAATTTTTTCAAGTCGATCTGAACCTCAATTCGTTCGCAATCAGGAAAAAAATGAAGAGTAACAAATATTCGAGAAAAACGCGTTTAAAGTTTCTGGGTAAAGGCGACGCTATAAGTTACCGCTCAACCTTTTTAGCTGCCAAATCAACAATTTTGCGAATTTTAATATAAACCAAACGGCATTTTATTCAGAAAGGATAGTACTTTCGGAAAATGCAATACAAAAAATCGATTTTTCGACTACCTAGTCCCCTTAAGGCGGTCGTTTTAGACACCTTTCCCCTAATAGAATTAGTTTCATTTACCACCTCGGTGCACGGTATCCACAAAACTAACAGCAACATATATAGTGACAGAATATTACGAGACGAAGGAGACTGACTCGCTCGTCCCTAAAAAGTAATTATACAAAACTGAACTAATATTCTGCGAAGTCAGAGTCCAGTTACAAAATAACCAAGCTTCAGATCAGAGGTTCAGCTGCTCTTGAAATCCAGGACAGAACTTTCCGAAGTAAAAGTTTCTCTCGTCGTGCTCCAATACACTTATCGGGGAGAAATGCTCGGAACGAAAATGCCGGAGTACAAGGAGAAATATTCGATGCAGCGCGCGCTCAATAGTCCCTGAATTACGCATTACAGTAACATACAAATTCTCCACCGCCGGAGACAAAGAGCGGTAATGTATCACAGAAGAATACACGTCGTTAATAATGCGG
This sequence comes from Andrena cerasifolii, assembly GCF_050908995.1. Lineage (NCBI taxonomy): Eukaryota > Metazoa > Arthropoda > Insecta > Hymenoptera > Andrenidae > Andrena > Andrena cerasifolii. The sequence goes on along the minus strand of NC_135119.1, from coordinate 19,553,433 downwards.
CGATGGGGAATGCTGCAATGCGTATCTGGACGTGCCCGTACTCTGAAAAAGCTAGCGAAAATTGAAAAACGAACGGCCGCGCGATAAGCAAATCCTGAGCGAGTGTAATTCACCTCGTTTCCGCTGCTTCATCAAACGATAAAGCTGAATACACTTCTGTAAGCTCGATTTTACATACGATTTCGTGTAACCTCCCTTCGAGTTCCCTCGGTGTTTTTCTCAATAAAATTCCGGGGAAAAAGCACGGACTAAATTACCGCGCGCCCTTGTAAAATTTAAGCTTTACAGTTCTCGTCATTTCTCTACAGAGAATCAATTCGGGAGCCAGATATTAATTCTAATAAATGCTCTGCATTGACGTTACGCTTAACCACTCGTCACTTTGTTCTTCTTGACGGCTCCCGCAACTTCGGAGGAAATATTTCGAGGGTTACTCACGCGCCGAAGCGTAAGGGTACGTTTACGTTGAAGCTGCGATAAACGATCAGAGCGACGATAAGAGCGAGATGACTATATAGATGACCAACGATAAAAGCGTCGGGAAAGAAATATTTCTCTTCCTTCGCTATTATCGCAGCACCAACATAAACGTACCCTAACCCACAAAAGCACTGGCTAAGAGACTGCACGCGTGCACCACTATACGCGATAATAGGGTCCGTTACGACATCCGCGCTCATGACGTATTCACCCCGGTTCCCCGAGGGTCCGCCGGATCATCAGGCGATACGAGATACCCGGGTGGAATCGAGTCAATCCGTTACGTAATAAGCAAATCCAGGAGCGCAGACGTTCCCGAAATCTAGCCCCGGTGATGGAGGTGGAATCCCCCCTAGGGGTAAAGTTTCCACGTACCTTTCCTGGTACCTTCACCGAAAGCTGAAAGAGGAGGAGACAAAGGGTACAGGGGAACGGTGAGCGGAGACGCTGGAGCTGGAAATGAGGATGGCGAACGCTAGGAAAAGTCGACGAACGGGGGGGGTGGGAACGAAAGGGAGTGGGGGCCGCGGAAGCGGTGGGATAGAGACGACGAAAAGAGAAGATGGAAGAAGGGAGGACTCACCCTTGCCAGTGCCACCGCCGGGAAGCTGTCCCAGGCGAGTTGCGCTTCCTCGCCCGTGTTTCCATGACGTTGACCCGAGAGGATCCTCGCTGCCGTGAGAGTGCTCATCCCCATCCCGTCGCCGACGAAGAGAACGACGCCCCGCGCCACGCCGCCCGGCGGCGTCGTCCCGCTGACGCTCGAGCTCGCCGCCGACGCGCGGATACGAGCTTCGATCGCGCGTGTCGCTGCCTCATACCAGACCTCCCTCTCTGGGAACAGAAATTTTTTTTCTCGCCTGAGTGGACTGTGCCCGACTACTACCCCCCGTTCCTCTGGGCCACACATCCCGCTATCTTAATTGAATCTACAGTCTCGGAGCGCCGCCGGGAAAATCGGCCGTCATTGCTGGCATTTGCCGTAAGTATTGTTCGTTTATCGGTCTTTGTTGCCGCGTGTAGAGAGAGCTGTTTGAAGGAGCGAGGAACGGGGGAGGGACTTTTGTGAACGGGATACAATGCTGCGCGGGAAGGCTTCGCTCGCGGATCGTTGCGTCCAGCTATGAAGCCACTTTCTGGGTCTTTCTTTCCGTTTCTATCGCCGCTGAAGAGGTGTCGGTTCAGTAATGGAAGTGTAATTGTCGCGGTAAGTGGGACTTGCGGCTAATGGATTCGGTGTGGTTTGATTGGAGGCGTGATTGGGTTGGATCGCTGTTAAGTAGAGTTTCACGCGTGTAGGAGAAGCGTAAGGGGACTGGAGTTAATGTTTGATAAAGCTCGAAATTTAATGGAAGAGTGGCGCGGTAGAAGAGAGGGGGATGAGGGATAACAGGAGGAAATTAATATTGCAATATTTCATCAAACTGTAAGAGCCTTATGATACTCTGTTAGCAACGTCTAGTTGAATCATGGAAGCCAAATAGTGTGGCACACCATGTTCACGACCATAGTCGGTTAATAGCATTTGATTAATCCGACACAATACAATGGTGCTCGATGAAAGCTTCTTCAAACTCTCGCAGTACTGCGTGAAACGTAAGGTGATGTACAAATTGACATTCTAAGAGAAACTAGGCATTTCACAACTGTGTAAAACGGTGAAGTGGTAGGTAGTAAAATAAAGCACGACTCCGTCTGACATAACACTGAATTTATTTAATATAATGATTGCGACGATGTAGCCAGAGACTCGCGTGAGGTCATCGGCAAGTGAACGCAGGAACTGCTCGATACCGATTGACTGTCTCTTCACAAACCATACCCTTAACCAGGGGTGGAAGAAGTGAAGGAAGGAATAGAGAAAGAGCAAGACAGAAAACTGAAGAAATGCCTAGATCGGTAAAAGAGAAAGCTACGTGAGAAACGATTCCGCTTGGACTCGCGAGGACCTGGTCGCCACGTGTTCTTGACGAACGCCAGGCCCAGGCGAAACCCTCGAGAAACGAACTGTAGAAGAATAGGGAGGAAGTTGTAAACAGTAAGAGAATTTAGAAATGTGAATGTTAGAAACGTAGGAAAAGAAAAGTACCGCAGATAAAGAACGTGGTGGTAGAGACGCCACGACGGTTTTGTGATGTGCCTAAGATCTTGCATATGTATATAATTAATCCATAGGGGATTAGAGTTAAAAGAAAAAACGAAAAGTAAAAAATTAAAACCTAAAAAGATTTTAGTAAAAAGTTTTAGAAAGGAAACTGATGACATAAAAATAAAAAAAACATACAGGAAAGAAAAGGCAGATGAAAAATGGAAGATGAAGAATGCGTTTGCTTGCACTGTCTCTCTCCTTTTTCAAATTTAAAGAGGGGCTCCACAAAGTGGATTCAGTGCATAGAATGCAAAAAGTGGGCACATGAGAAGTGTGCAAAACCGAAGAATCACTTTTATGTGTGCATTAATTGCGAGTCCCCGTATGAAACGGATGACGATAATTAGTGCAACTGATTTCAGTAGTTTTTATTATTTTTCAAATAGATTTTTTATTGTATATTTATTGTAACAGATTCTTAATATTAATAAACTTACTTTTGTTCAAGAAAATATAATTATATTACTCATAATAAGCCTCGTTTCGTAAAATTTAATTCTGTTGTCAACATGTCTCAACTTTCAAAATGGCTTGTTTCAAAGTCATGGTTTTCGTTTAATTACATGCGATAGCGGTCATCGGTAGAGGAAAGAACGTACTTTAAGTCAGAGTCATTGATAGTATTGAAAATGGAATGCAAAAAAAATAAAAAATAAAAAACTGAAAAGTGTAACAACTAGCCCCGGTCTCCCCTACTATGTATTAGGTTGATGCATATGAAATCGCCACTTCGCGTGGGGAAGTTCGAATGGAAAATATTTTTTGCTTCTTAAATATTTAATTTCTTTGAGTCTCCGTGACATTTCTCTACCCGCAAGCCAGCGTTAGCAATTCTTATTGTATCCCCACCATAAACAAAAGGATTTTTACGCCAGCTGCGATCCGCAAATTCATATGAAGGGTAAAGGTGAAAAAACAGAGAATGTCCAATCCATTTGTCGTGCTTTTGCGATTTATAACATATTTTGTTGCTGGCAACTGGGACTACAGAACTGGGTTTACACCACGGCCATCCTTTTACTCTAATTGTTCTACTACATTACTGAATTCACATGTATTTTCCTATAGTGAGTAATAAAGAATATTAATAATATTCCGCGCTAACTGTGTACATGCAAAATTTAAAGCAAATCGGTGGCTCGAACCCCTTGCACCCCTTGTTAGAAAAATTAGCCTCCTTTCAGCAACAAATTACACCTTCGAAGGACTTCGTAACACGCGCACGCCGTAACATTTGCCTATTCCTTGAGAGAGGAGAGTACCAGTTTCATCCCCTGCAACTTCCTTCGAACTCGCCAGGGTGTAATTTGTAAATCCATGCCAGTTTGCTTCCGTGTATCTAAATTCAATCTTCCACTCCCGACGCTTTCCGCGCGCGATCCCTCCTTATCGCGATCGCGGCACGCGTTATTCATTTAATTCCTAATGCATTTAATAGGCGTGCTCGATAATGCAGCCCGGAATGCGCCGCGGTGTTATTAGCTGTCCGCGGGGAATTTCGCGAATGCTCGAGAAGCGCAAGCGGAGATGATGCTAATCTCTAAGCACCGTGCTTCTTCTCGAGGAAGCTCGCAATCTCGTCGAAATTGTCATGTTGCAGCTTCGGGCCGCGCACCCCAGCCCTTCCTCCTGCCCGGGACAGGAGCGTTTCTCGTCTGAACGCTGCCGAAGGGACTGGATATCTTAATTGAATCTGTTAGTGAAACGGGCTGGGTCCAACTGTTTCCGAGGAAGTCGTTTGCTGCCTTTATCCGCGGGGGGGCTGGGGGAGGGAAAAAAAGAGACTTCGCCGTGGAACGAAAGTCGCACGGCGACCCGTATGATCGCACGGACAGTGGGTTTTAACGCACGAGAACCACGTTAGCCGAGTTAAGAGAATAGAAAGAGGACGATTATTATCTTCTCAAATCAACATCCATTCAACCTCGACGGGCGTTTTTCTTGCTCGCCCTTTGCACCCACCCTTCGGGAGAATATAGTTTTTTTCTCAATCCTGCTTGCAAAGAGAATTATGGTGGAAGGGTTTGTATTTTCGGAGATTTTCATTGAATGCTCCTGGCGATTAGAAAATATTAAGAAATATAGCAGTTCGTGGCGCGGAAATTAAGAAGGGTTCGAGTTTTTATAGTTACGAGAGTTGATTTGAGAAGGGTTGGTATGAGTCTCTTAGCGGGTTGAGAATTTATAAAATAATGTATTTGGTTAATCTAGCGAATGCTAAACAATTTGATTTAATTCTGATTGTAAAAATTTATATTTATATGTGTCTGTTGGTAATAATTATCTATTAATTTAAATAGCTTATTTAAGAGCATAATATTGTGTGCATGTTGTTGGAAGAAGCAGTCGTGCAATGGAAGGTAAGCCGCCAAATGCAGAAGACCACGTTGCTTTTGGTAGGGGAGACCGGGACAGGTTGTAACACGGGGTAAATTGTAACATAAGTGGAATCTTTTCAACGACAAATCTGTTAATCCACAGCATGCGAGAGCTGCTTGACGATATTAGCACCGTCGGTTTTAATAACACAAACGAGCGTTACGTATTCATTTTGTGGTTATAGCACAGAACTTTAGTACGTAGAGCACGTAAGTAAATTGTGTCTTAGCAATTTTATCTCAATTAACCGCCGTTAGAAACCGTTTGAATTTTTGCTTCTTTGTCGCAAACGAATCAGTACACATTGGTTTATTATAATGCGTGCGTATTTTAGTAATTTGATGTTTAGTTTCTCAGCTGAAACTAAAACGCGAAAATTCAAACAAGGGTAAATTGTAACATGTTGCTACTCACTCCGCTCTAAATGGTGATAAAGCAAACATGCTATTTGCTGGCACACTGGAAGAAAGATGCTCTAGACGAACAACAGAGCAGTCGAGAATCCAAAGTGTAGAAAAAAAAGTATGAAGGCAAAGCTCACAAAGTGCGTCGCAATCGGTGAGCGTGAGTTCGCGGTGTCCCCTTGTAAGCCATCCCGTGACAAGAAGAGAGAATAGAATTCCTCCGGTGTTCAAACGTCGAGATACCAGCAGCTGCAACACCTGATTACTCGCGTAATCGTCGACGCGCCATGTTTGGGGAAGTTGGGGCTGCAAATGCGTATAACAGTTGACGAAGGGAGTTCGGCGGATTTGTATCCGTGGCGATTTTGTTCGATGCCCGGCAGCCAGGATCACCGGAAGCGCGTTAGGGTGAACGACTGTTTCCTACAAACTGCACTAAATAGTCGGGGACCTCGCCGTTACGGTTTGCCTAGGAACACATTGCCGACTAGTAGCCGTTAATGGGCAAGTTCAAACTGTGCCATTGTTAGCGAACTGCCATATCGTGTCGCGATATTGGCCGAACCCGCATTTCCATGAAAGCAAGACCCGATACACCTTGCATTCGAGTCGTCGGATCTGTGTTTCTCGTTGGAGACGTGTATCTTTTGCGAAACGTCGGGAAAGGGATACTCTTGAAATATTGTTAAACTGTAGGACACTGATGGGTGTATTTTGATGCCGATGGATATACAATAACTGTACATAGACCTTTTAACTGGCTGTGCATGTGTATAGTAGAAAATTGAAATAGATTCTTCGTAATGAAATAAGATGGAAATTAAGAGTAACGGAATTGCAGCAGAGGCTTCGTTTTTTAGTTATTATTGTTTAGAAATTCAGATCAGAAGCGCTCGAAGCACTGCAACTCGGCGATCAAGTCGCCGTCCACTTTTGCATACATACCTACTTTGAATTTCGTGGGGACATCATAACTGTTATAAGATAAATTTTAAAAGTTATGGTGTAAGAGGTAATATCTTTAACAAATAACCATTATCGGCGCCAAAAATTATATTCTTTTCTGGTTACATTCGATCATTGTCAATTATTCTTATTAATATTACTGAAAAAAATTTCCTCTTTCCTTTTTCTTTTCTTTTCTGATTTTAGTTTTAGTTGTAGTTATTTAGTTGCGGTTAGGCTTCTAACAGTATTGTCCTGCAGGCTCCCCTTTTACTTTGCTGTGCTTTATGTATTACTGTTCTTTGTATATTTACCAAGTAATAAAGTCGAATAACAATAATAATAAAATTAATTAGCATTCATTAACAATATGAAAAAAAATGAATTAGAAAACTTATATATTTTATTAAGCAAAAAAACGATAAATTCTAGTACAGTATCTTTTATCCTTTTATCCTATTCTTCGTTTCATATATTTTCATACCTTTTTCTCTGCTTAATAAAATATATAAGTTTTAAATGTTTCCACAGGTTTCACAAATTAATTTCACATGGAATAACGCCGAGCACCAAATTATTATAAATAGGTACACGGATTATCCAATAACGTTTACGTTCAGAAGAGCACACCCGAAACCCGAACCAATCAGAGTATTTCCCTATAACTATTTGAGAATGAAGCGATCTATACTCACCCAATTCGTCGCTGTCACGCTATCGAGTGTCAATCACGCCCAGAGCGGCGCGAATTTCTAACGGGCACAGCGAAGTGTGCAGCGGGTAATCCGAGTTTAACGCGTGCCGCGATTAAAACGGACGAAATTACACCTAACGAAGTTTCATTTCTACCCCGGCGACGCGGGAATAGAATTTCCAGCAGCGCGGGAAATATGAATCCTGTAAATCCATGGATCCCCCCCGCGCGCTTGAAAACGACCGCAGCGGTTTTGTTCGTGCACGGCGGTCAACCAGCCGCAATTAATCGGCATCCGAAAAACAGAGCGCCGAAATTTATGTTTCCGTAAATTCCGCGGATTTTTTACATTAACGCGTAGCCGGCGCGACGCGACCCCGCATTTCGTCAGATAAGCGAATTCATTTACCTGCGTTGCGTGCTTCGCGGTCCGCTTTTATATTTATCGCAAAATAATTCGTCGGTCACGCACGCCCCGAAACCAGAGTTGCTGTAATTTTTCCGTCGCTTTATCGCTAGAAAATTGAACATTCCCCTCCGTTTGCGACGGGGGAACCACCGTCCGCACGGTCAGTCGACGCAGAACAAACACTCGTGAGTTATTCAGAATTGTAAAACTGTACTCTCATATCCGACGAGGAACATTTGCCCATTTGTTTCACACCGATTCGTTTCCCCTGAAATAAGGTGAATGTTCCAATTTCTGCTCATTTAAGAGGTTACTTCGGAAAGAAGGTGTAAAAAATTTGTTTGCGATCAAAATTTGCGGAGTAATTGATTAATTCTTTAATAATAAATCAACCAGTCGGAAACTATTTAAGAAAGATGTTTCAAGATGTTTAACTACTAGTAATTTGTAATTAAATATAATGCTTTAGATGTCCGTATTTCTGCTCACGAAAAATAGCGATGTACGTATTTCTACTCACCATTTGTACCAAATTCTACTCACATAATATGTTGCCTTTTCAGGTTAAAATAAGTTACATCTTTTATGGGGATGTTTTGTAACACAACAGTAAAGCATAAAATAATGATAAACAAAAAATAAAATGCCTTCGAATAGAAATAGAGGTTACAGCATATATTGAATTGTGCGATTATGTTGCTAAAATTTTGGTGAGTAGAAATTCGGACACGACGGTGATTCACTTCGCCCTAAACCTAATCACCTGTTTTCTACTTAAAAAAAATTAAAAACAGTACAAAATCTACATCCAGAGCACAATACGGTATCTGTTTTTATTATTAAATAAGAACTTTTACTGCAGAAACTATTTTCTGCCTAATTATCGAATACCAATAGTGTTCCTTTTTCAATTATATACGAAGAAATAAATTGAAGCTGAGACTTGTTCTTTGACGCAATGTTTATTAACATCGTAAGCTTTGAGGAACCCTTAAGGGGTGGAGTAACTCGTGGAAAATTGGACACTGTTGTAGGGCAAATTAAGAAGCTTCATTCTCAAGAGCTTTCAGTTGTACCCAAGTTCATATAATTATTATGTACTAATCCTTCTACAATTCGGATACTGAATGTTCTACGGTACTTGCAGTCGGCACCTATTTAACTATGATCTCGAGAACGTTTTAGTCATTGATTCTTGATTCACACACGAAACTACCCCCCTCCCACATCGTTAACCCGAAAACTGTGCAAGTTTGATGGTTCGCGCGGTGAGTCGAGGATTTACGGGGGTTGGTAACCAGTGAAACATACGAGCCGCGTCGGAATTTATTTTACTACGGAATCCCGATAAATATTAGCGAGAGCCGCGCAGATTGAAATCCAGCACGTTCGTTTGTGTCCATTTCAGGATTGGCGATTGCCTATGCGCACACTGACTGAATATTCATAAATAAATACACGCGTCAATGATTCGCGAGAAGCTGGTGACACAGGGGACGGAGGCGCACGTGCGTCCCCGTTCCCGTGTGCCAGCTACGTTTGTATAATCGAAATTTAATTACGATGGATTCACGTGCATTGCTGGATTAGTGATCTGCAGTCAGTGTACGCCAGATGTTATGGAGCATATACCGGCATTATGATGTAGAGACGGTAAATGTAATTGAGTCGTGCTGCGCGAAGCACGTACTCCTCGTTTATAAACTTCCATCCCTTTTTCCTTTTGCTCAACCATTCCGCGCGCACTCGACCGTTCTGCAGAAACAAACAATATATAAAATAATAACTGAATAATGCAATACTAGCCAAATTAGCGTCTATTGAACGTTTCAATATTCGGCGCAGCAAAATAATCATCTTGTAGATATGCAAACTGTAAAGCAGAGATGGGGAGAATTTTGATTTGAATAAAATTTCGAATAACGAATAATTTTTTTTTAACTTTTATTCGTTATTCGAAATTTTATACCGGGTTAACTTTAACCCGGAAATTTTGAACCGGGTTAATTTTATTCGATGAATAATTTCTCAATTTTAACTTTAATTGTAACTTTAACTTTAGTTGATATTGAATAATTTTCTAGTGCGTGTATTCAAGCCGTTGAGGGTCGGGGATTACGAAAATTATTTGCCGTCAAATAAAGCTAATGTTAAAGTTAATTTTGATAAATTTATGCGACGCTGAAGTTGAAACGCTCGACGAATAAAAAAAGTAACTTTATTCGTCAAATACTCTAAAATTAAAATAACTTTTATTTGATCCATTATTTAAATAATTTTTTATTTAGTTAATACCGAACTATAAAGCACCTCAGAAATAGGTATGTAGTTTTCGATGTCTGCCTTAATATTTAAACCCACATATAAATACATAGTAGTCGAGGCAGAAAAATATGATAAAATCCTATTGTAGAGAAACTGTAATTTTAAAATACGACTGTATTATTACGTGTACAGAAAATATATGTTCAGAGCAGCGTGGTTTCCGTTAAACGGTTAAACAATGCAACGTTTCCTTCTACCAATATTTTCTACCATGCCTTGGTGAGGAGCTACAGCTTGACCCACTTTCTAGAATCATCCTATATTCATGCTATCGACATCACTTTCTTCGAAATTTCATCGTCCGGTAACATCTTCCGAACCGTATATAAGAAAATTTTCCATATACATAGATCGAACGTAGATGTCACTGGGGAACTATATAATGAAGCTTCTAATCAAAGTTTTTTTTTAAATTGCATACGGTAATGCATAGATAGAAAATTACACAAAGATGTAATAAGTAAATAAGTATGGGTAACCATGAGGTTGAAAACTGTGATTAAGGAGGAGGAGAACATAGTAATAAAGACAGCGCAAGTGATACTGATTCGTATATAGTCAGACATAAATCATTCTACAATTTTGTATATGTACATTGATAATTTTGGAAACTGTATCGAGCACAGATTATTCAGCAATATTATTTAATTCTTTACATGTCAATAATTTCTGTGACACGTAACTAACAAGCGGAGCACACCATGTGGTAGACACCGATTTTGATGAGCCTTGGCACGATGGATCTATATCGAAAATAATTAAATAGATGTCCGAGCGTTTCTGCCAATGGGCCTTAATAATAGAGATATTTACAGAAATATTAAAAATTATTAAAAATTTCATAGTGGCCGTGGGGTTTTAATGGGTAAATTCTCTCGGACTCTGAAGGAGTCGGGGTGCATTTTGAAGATTTCCCCAAGTTAAAAAAAAATATAAAAAAAATTATAAGAAAAATAATTTATAAAAAAAAATTTATAAAGTTTTTTTTAACGTGGAGACATCTTCAAAAGACACCCCGACGCCTCCAGAAGGGAATCTCCCGCGGACGCCAGGGTAGTGTGAGATTTTTACCACTAAAACCCCACGGCCACTATGAAATTTTTAATAATTTACATGTAAATATTTTTATTATTAAGGCCCATTGGCAGAAACGCTCGGACACCTATTTACTTATTTTCGACATAAATCCATCGTGCCAAGGCTCATCAAAATTGGTGTCTACCTCATGGTGTCCTCCCCTTGTAAGTTAAGCTGAATATATAATTATTTATATAATAACGATACGAATAGCAGAAACTAATGATAGTGATTTATATATGCACATTTACAAGCAGGTATCCTTCAAACTACACAAACACAATAAAAATAGACAAATTAAGATAGGGGTGGAAATCCGTAAGGACTGTAAATGAATTCTCTAATATTTAAATATTTTTCCTGATAAGAAAGCCATGCTACAGAAACGAAGTGATGAAAATATATGACAGACAAAATCCCTCATATAAGAACACTAATCGGATTTCACCTGAGAAATAGTAGAATGTCGTAGCTGTACGCTTATCTTCTCAGACAGTAGTTAAAATTTTCTTTCAAATGTAATGCAAGGCTTATTTTACCACGACGGAGTTTAAGCAGAAGTCACTCCGTTTGTGTAATATTATCCAAGGGCCTCTAATGATCGAATGGACGAAACAGCATTTGCATGCACCGAATACTGTTAAAGTTTGCTGGCAATGGACAATGCCATAAAAGGGTAGGATCGTTGGAGCATCCACGTAAAGGGAGTATCTCACTCGTGAAGAAGATACGAATGGTAACTGCATAAGTATAATAGCCGGAAACCGTGGGATATTAGTAACGCGACTTGATACTGATAAGGGCCGCTGAAAAATGAGGGAAAGATGAAAGAAAGGGGACTGGCGAAGGACTCCTCTGGGAGCTCCAGATAACTTTGGGAAAGTACAATACTTACTTCCAAGAGAACCTCCCAGGGAGCAGATAAATGGTTTTAATAGAATGATCCCCGGGGTTAACGGGGTCTTTTGAAATACAAGCCTAATAAAATCTTTATTTAAAGATAAACCAAGCGATGGCTGCAGATAAGTAGTGAAAAGTGAATTTTTGGAAGGGTGCAATGTGAAGCATTAATCTGTGGTCTATTCTCCTCCTTCTTTGTAGACGGTTATCTTAAAATCAAAATGAATACTGTACGTTGTAATTTGATTTTATTTAAACGTTCAGTATCACTGAGATTCTCTGCGAGAAATCCTAATTTTTCTATACAATTGCGAGTTAATATTTATTGCTGTTTCTCTAACTCGCAGACATTAAAATTCATTTTACTTACAGGGGAAGTTCGATCAGTTGAAAATTAAAATACACGATTCTTTACAGAAATGTAGTTTCATGGCACCAATCACATACTTATTTTTTGTTCTGGCAATAAATCGTTTCTAGGAGGGTCTAGGGGCGGTATTCTCAGTCGCTACTTATTCTTAAGCAAATGCTTAAGCATACAGCATCCTCTACTAACCTAGTAGCTAGTCAAGGACGCCGAATGCTTAAGCATTTGCTTAAGAATAAGTAGCGACTGAGAATACCGCCCTAGGAATCAAACAAAGTTGAATGCCATTTTTTAAGGGGTTACAGACACTTAGAATAGACGAAAAAATCAATGTTTCCAATAAAGAATTGGCAGAAGCTACAATATCAAAGTAAGGTCAATTCTGTGGCCCCAGAATCGACGATTTTCGATAAATTAAAAAAAAATGATCTCACTTTAACCTGTACCTTAAACGTTAAACGTTATTTTCAAAATACTTTTAATGATATTTCAAAAACTGCTGAACCGATTTGAACGAAACTTAGCACGATTATTTCTTACATCAATATCTACTCTTTATCATACGGTTTTTTTAAGTACTATCCATAGTTATGTTTCAATCATTAAAAAACTGATGAAAGTCTAAAAAATGGCATTACGGGGTTGAATTAAAGTTCAAACGATCTTTTTTTTCTTAAATAAAAATTTAAAAAATAGCGTATGATAAAGACTAGTCTCTTTCACATACTTTAAGGGACATTTTTCTTTTTTTCTTTTGGATGACACCCGGAGGAAATATTTTTGGCACCGCAAACTCCTTACGAGACCACCCTCCTTTGTTCAACAGCAGCTATACAACGACCAAGACGAATTATCGTCATTTCTTTTGTTGAAAATATTCTTTAAATTATAAGCTTTTAAGTGCATATTACGATTCTTGTTTAACAAAATTACTTACAGGTAAAAAAATTCATAAAGTGCCCCCACTTTTCACGGTCCTAAGAGTATAACCCTTTCAATTAAAGAATTCGAGCCATTATCTTCTAAGATTACCAAGCAAAAATCACCGCTGGGCAATACCACGAAGTTCAACTACGAAAATGACAAACTTCGATTCGCGATGTTAAATTAAAAGCCTGGCTCGCTACTTGCCACCGATGTTTCGTTCAAACTTGAAATTACATCGAATGAGTTCCCTGCCTGATAAGACATTTCTTAATCGCGTGTCATTCCATTTCAAAAGTTTCCCAGGTCTCCCTCGCACTTAGAAACTGCTGATTCCCGTGCTGTTTCGAGCCCGAGGTCTCGCCCAGCCACGCCTCCAGCACGTCTCACCGCCACCTTTTTCGAGGACTCAACTTGCCGGACATTTTTGCCGTTAACGGTGTTACCGGTCTCTCGATGGTCACGCGCGACTAGCGAGCGAAAAGAAACAGCCGGGCGATGCTTAATCTAATCCCCGGAGGGCAAGGGTGCGAAGTTCTTCCCCCCGTAGCGGTGGAAATTAAACGCGCCACGGTTTTAACCGTAAATCTCCGTGCCAGGCGCATCGACGCGGCCGGCGATGGCGAAATTGGAGCAATGGAACGGAACAAAAAGCCCGCGCGACGACGCGTTATCCTCGCCCGATGAAAACGCGAGCAAACGATATTTACCGGCTGGCTGGCCGCGCTCGTCCTCGCGATCCGCGTCCTCGGAAGTTTACCTGGAAGATTAACGCCCGTGTAATCCGCTTTGTGGTTGATTGCCGAGATCCCCGGGCTCCTTGGCATAATTTACGCCCGAAACTTATTATAACGCCGCTCTGTCGCGGCGCGCGACCAGCTTGCGTCAAGCGAGCGTGGTTTATGATCGCGATAGGTTGCCGCTTGTGAGCTGCCCGGCTCGACGTCCCCTTGTCGATGCTCGCCTGCAGGTGCAACCTACTTCCTTTGACAGGGGCACAGGGCCGGATGCGAATATCGTTATCGGTGCTATCAGCGGCCTTCTTTCGCTGGCTTTTCTCGCCCAGCGAAATTTCTGCGCCCCGTTTTAATCGCACGACCAGTTCCAGCCTCCCGCTTCTGTTTCTGGCTTCAGAATAATTCGGGAGCTTGCAGCAACCGGGGTGTAACTCCACTTTTGACTGTTTTTAAGTGAACAAAAAAATTGAATAATAATAATAATATTTATGACAATTGGCAAGTCATTCTAAACTTCTGTGACACTGTCAGGAAATCTATGGAATTTATTAATATATCGACTTTATTAATACAGAGTGTTTTTTATTAATACAATTTGTGACTTGAATCTACTTCCATCCAGAATTTATATTACCGAATGCTGTTTCTGCAATTCTGATCGCTAAATTCGGCAACGCTTTCTATCGATATTTCGCGTGGAACCTGCATCTAAATTAGATTAAGATAGAGAAGTTTCCGTTACACTCTGCAGGGTTGCAACTCAAAATCCGGACTATACAATTCCCTGTTAACAACGCGCCGTGCTAAATACTCAAATTTCGGCTGCACCTGCATCCCTCGCGTTACAAGGACCGCCCCCTGACGTGCCGATGATCTTATCGGGAATCTTGCCTCTACTTAGGTAATTGGTATCAACAAAGGCACAGAACAATTCCGTCTCCCGAGTTCCGTAGTCATAGAGCACACGCTAATTAGTTAAACACTTTGCTGGCCATAATTAATACGGTCCTAATGAATATTCGTCAGCGGGATCGAGTTGCGCCAACTTGCCTCCAAGTTTCCTCTGACACGAACCTATTTCGTTCCCAAGCTATTCCTGTAAAACTTGACACCCCCGCCTAAATAGAGCGCGCCAGGCAAAATACGAATAGTTTCTTGATAGTTTTCAGCAGCGACTCGATAGAACTGATAAGAAAAGTGTTTGGGTAAATGCTTCGTTGGAATATGAGCATCCTTCTTTCGACAGATATCAGAGATGTACCCAGGGGCGGGTTTGCAGATTTGGCGCCCCTGTGCTTTTGAAATTTGAGAGACATTCAATGTTACGCATACAATTTTACAACGACAGATAAGTTTGACATTGGAAGAGCATATACATACGTTGTGAAACATTTAGTTCAATAATGGAAAAATATTTTTTAATACGCCCAAACGCAAGAGTGTGAAACTTATACCATTTTCATAATCACCTGCACAAGTATTTCACGATAAATTAAGGGATGCGAACTTCGGGACATTTTTAAAACAAAACAATCAAACGCATTTACTTGCAACTTTGTGGCTTCATTTGTCAATCTTTAAAGAATATGAAAAAAAAATTGTATGCAAAAATAGTGGTTAGATTCGGAGTTATAGTGCTTCAAATAGAGCGCCTCACTAAAATCATATGCGCATTTTTAGCATAAAATCAGCCGTTGTAGTTGTCTGAAATAGAAAATTTAAAACTTTGTATAATCTGTATGAGTGTGGCTATCGCCTGAACTAGATTAAATCAGAAATACTGAAAATTAAAAAAAAATAGCAGCGTCTAAAACAGACATCGATTTCTGCAAAAAGAATCGCCGCTTTTTTTAAGTCGCAAAAGTCTAATTTTGCAAAATCTGACTCAGTTTTAGTACCGACGAGAATGGGACATCTACTGAAGATATATGCCAAGTTTGAAGTAAACCGGATGATTGGTTTTTGAGATATCATGCTAACAAATTCGAAAAACCTCGTTTTAACAAAAACGGGTTTAAAGTTTCAGGTACCGTTTTTTCTAATTCAATTTTTTTTAAAAGGTTGCCTAAATATGTACAAATATAGGCATAAAATTTTCAATTAATATAATTTAAGGGTTTCTCTTAAAAAAAATCCCAAATATGGCGCTGCTCTTTAAGCCGTCAAAGTAGAGAGACCCCTTAAGACATTCCGTTATTACTGCAACATTTAATAATAACTGCAAATATTTAATTTCTCCTAGTCACCACTGCCTAAACTACCCCCTCTTGACACCAACTTCGAGATTAATTCTCGCGGTAGGTAATTCTATCCTATTTATGCCACAAAAAAATTCAACATTGTGGTTATTAAGCGTACGCCCCTCAGTCACGAGTTTCGGAATGTTACTTCCTAATGATACTTTCGACTTGGCACGTAAAGTATCCGCGACGTCGATGGCAAAGATCGACGACACCGCGTCCCCGTACCCCCCAGTGGCTTCTATTTTCCATTGTGTGCGCGCGTTTTGCCTGGCATAGATCCTATTGGACGAGGCGACGGTTAAAAAGGAATTTATAGACCGCGATAGTATCTGAATTCGACAGCCCCGAAACGATTATGGATTTCGCCATTTATTTATCGTCGCCGTGTTATCGCCGCGGAACTACATAAAGCAAAACTGAAAGTGGTTGCGAGCAACAGCTTTATTGCGCTAGCCCCCCGGCCACCCTTCTGCTTTATCGTACCACTCAACTACTTTTCGGAATTAGCTCTTCGACAGTCCATTCCCGAATATGAACCGACCGTCCTTCCTGCCCCTGCTCCCCATTCTGCCCCATAGTTTATCCGAACAGCGGATCTATCACTTCCGTTACCCATCTTAGCTGTCGAATTTAAATTTGAAAGATAACGCGACCGAGGAGTTCGGTCACTCGATTCTCAACTGGAGCCTGAGTTTACCCGCGCGCACTCCATCTTGCCCGGCAGCACGTCCCATTTTCGAGAACCTCAGAGGTGGAATAAAGATTCCAGCGACCATTGGACGTCGACGAAAGCAACGCCCCGGCGTGTTTCCATTTTTCTAAGGGAACCCGAGTCGTCGATTAAACATGCGACTCGAGTAAAGGCGATACCGTCGTCACCGGGGACCGGGGGGAGGGGTCGTAAAATTTGAAAGTCGAATGCGCGCTGGCCAGGATTTCTCTGGATCCGCGGGCTCGGAAAGCCTCGAACCGCAGCGACAACGCGCCGTAATTCTTGGCCGTGCCTACTTCCCGCTGCCGCGAGATATATATTCCCGCGAGATATTTAGGGAATCGGTAAAATATCCCAAAGGCATCCCGCGGGGAATTTCAACCGCGAGACTTATGCGCCATTCGGCATACGAATGCGGGAATACATCTGCGAATAAACCTTCGCACGGATATCGGTAGCCTGGATCCCGCGTTACGACTTCCAATATTTCGGCGAAGGTACGTGGCAAAGCAGTAAAAACGGGGCAAATATTGGTAGAGGCGGTTGCACGGAATCATCGAATTACCTCCTTCCGGGCTGGCGTAAAAAAAAAAAAAAAAAAAAAGAGTACGCGCTCGGGGATATGTGACGCTACCATATCGGCGAGCTTTGTGTGCCCGGGGAATAGATTTAATGGAGAAATATCCCGAAGAATCTGGGGAGAGAGCGGTGGGGCGTAATGAAAGAGGATCGAGTACCTGCGAGATAGATAGTACCTACTCGCGAAACTGACAAGGAACATCGGCCAGTTTGTACGCTCCCGCTTTGAGCGAAATCCACGGAGAAGTAGAACGCGCGATGATATTTACCACGTATTTTCTGTAACGCTTCAAATTCGTGTTTGCGGATCGAAAACAGCCCTAAAAGCTCGGCATGAAAAATCAATATGCTGTTACTGAAAAATATTTGACTAACCTAGGTAAAACAATTCCCTTCGCCCGAGTTGCAAACCATCTTTCTGTAATATTACAACGCGCGCGTGACCAACAATATGTGTTTAAATAATAGTGCAATGAAACGCATCGTTGCACTCGCAGAGAGAACGACGATGAAAAGCTGGACCACCTGGTGGCAAGCAATTTTTTCTTCTACCTTCCGGTTTTATTTCGAAAGGAGAGGTACGGTCCGCCCCAGTTATGGGTCTCGAGTAATATTTTTATTGGCATTCAATATCCCGTTGCATATTCTATGCATCGTAACGGGTCACCATTCAGGAGAAGCGAGAGCCGTCACTCGCAGGCGTATCGTTCAAGATTGTAGCGCTGGGATTAATAATTTCGCAACATCGGCTTCTCAATCTCCACCCCTTCCTTCCCCCTGCTTTTTTTAGCTTCAATAATTAAGCAACTATCGAACTTTCGGCGAATAATAATCCCAGCGATTAATTTCTGTGAAATCAATTCCCACGTTCACGCCGAAGCTTTTAAGGTGATAAAAAATTTACATAATTTTCCTGTACCGTCATACCGTTTGTTAAAGACCGTTCGACTGTGACATTGGCCTATATTATTCTATTTATCGCTTTGTTGGTACGCTGATTACCACCGATTTATTCAATAATAACGGTGATAATAATTTTAACTAGATTTCACGCTCGCGACGAGAGGAAGACGAGCAACAAGTCCAGGGGAGCACCTTATTTCATTCAATTAGAGGCGCGAATGGAATTCCGTCGGATCCCAGGCGATTCGAATTACACAGGGGGGAAAAAAGATGTTCGACGATCGCGGGGTTTGCGATTCAGATGCCGAGGCTCGAGGCTGAAACGCGTAAATTTCCTTGAACCCGCGAATGGGAGCCGACGTTTTCCGGTGGACGTCGAGCAGGGGACCTTGATTTACAATGCAGAGTAGCCAGCAGCCCGTCCAGGCCCGCGGAACGGCAAAACTGCCACGTCTCTAACTCCCCCTTCGGCATTACCATTTTCCACTTAAATGCCGCCCAAGTATTCCCACCCTCCCCGCCCGTAGCTGTCGATACGGAGCTGCGTGACGCGCCCGCCGCGACACGGATTGCTGGAATTCGTTGTATCTCATCCGAGGTGCGCTCAATTTAACAGGGTGTCACGCGTCAATTTATCCACGACAAAATATTGCGCCTCGGTGCGGTGCGCAGTTCGACGAAGTCCATTCGTGGTGTATTAAGGGGAATATTCAAGGAATTGCTGGGAGACCGGTTTTATTAGATTGCGTCGTCGAGTGAGAGTTCGCCCTGAGTGCTTTCAATCTGTCCTCTTTAATATCACGTCGAGGGTTACACCGGTATTCTGCGCTGAAGCTGCTGAATTGTTTTTCATAACACAGTGCTGCTAGCTTTCATGAGCACAATGTGAAGTAGCGGTTAAGGGTAGGTTTAAAAATTACATTCTGCCACGTTTGTTTGAAAGTAATTTTCGTGTGAGATTTACGTATTAATATGAAATTACGCATGACTGATTTGTTGGGCAACCTTCTACCTCCGCGATATTCTTAATAAATTCTAGTGGTCTAACTGGGGACGTATGTATGTACTTCTTATCGAATTGTGGCATTTGTGTGGACCTTTACCTTTCAAATTTTCTTTCGTTCATTTCCACACGTTTCTATGAATAGGTACTGTAGTTTTTTTCTTCTCAAATCTTATATTTAATTCAAGGGGTCTCCCTAGTGTGGCGGTCTGAAATCAAGGCGATATTTGGGATTTTTCTTAAAGGAACATCTTTAATTATATTAATTAAAAAGTTTATGCCTATATTTGTAGGGGAGAGCGGGGGCAAAAGTAACACTTCTTACATTTGGCCTAGCCTACAATTATCTTTTATAGATATAAAAATGAAAATTAGTACCAGTAAATGAACACGTACCAGTGAATGGACATTTTATACTAAAACAACTAAAATAAATTACTAAAACAGGCAACTAATTAATTAGAAATTTCTTTTAATTTCTTGCTTCATATCCAAATCATTTTCGAGGCACGCGGAATCAATCGCGTTGCAAACATAATTCCATGTATAATAGCGTTCATTCATTAGCCTCGAGTGTTCATTTATTGATTGTACCCTACCTCTTGAAAATACATTCCTCGCGCATCTCCCAATTATCGTCCTCGCTAATTGCCAAAAGCTTGCTGGCACTGAAGTGCGCCGAATAGTCGTCGCTCGTATAAAGAAGAACTCTGTAATCCGCGACGACGCAATTCCCTGCGAAGTATCCTACCCAGGACCGAAAGGCGTGCGTCTTGAGGGAGCGGTGAGCTAATTCCGTCGAATGCAAGGGTCATAATTACAGGTATCGATCTTAAGGGACGATAGCTGCACGAGCATTCGTCCCGTATCAAAGCGCGCCACGTCGCGCGGCTGGCAACGGAAGTTAGATGTACCCACCTACGTGGGTATGCACATATGTACTTATCCAGCCCCGTAGATTGTCGTAATATGCGCTGCATGGATGGTACGTGTTCAGCGGCAAGTCCGCGACACGGAGATTCGGTTGAGGTATTAATTTACATGCCCGGGATTACGAGTTACATATGTTCCTATTTCAGGATCGCTGGCTGGTCTACGAGCCGGAATGCCTGCCCGTGAGATCTCTTTGCCGGGCTAACGTCATTATCTCGTCACTTCAGACACTGCGGATCGTTTGTATGCAAATCGATGCCAGGGCAGCATCCGCAGGCCCGTTTAACGCGATAATGTACCTTGCTGCGTTACGAATCTGGCGTTCTAATCTGCCGCGCGGGGGAATAGAATTTGCACCGCGAGACGCGATCTCGGCGGGGACGAAGCTAAAGTAGATGGGGCGCACTTGCATTCGCCAGTTACACGGATAATCAAAATGAGCAGCGCCAGTCTATGCGCGTAATATTATGTAGGAAAAGGAGCGAGGTAGGTACATATTTCTTTTTGCAAAAGGTAGATTATTGTGTATATAAGTAATATTAGGTGGTAATAAAAGATAATAATTCGCAACAGCTCGGAGCGTGAAAACGTCTGTCAGACAACCCAAGACTACTCCGCCGATTCTAAGACGACTCTCGCAACTCTGTTAACGTGCTTTCTTAAGGGGGGAGCCTGGTGCAACTAAATGAAAATCGAGGCATTTTTCGGGAATTTTTTTTAAAGAAAGTATTTGATAGATCTTTCTGAAACTTTCAGGATATTGTATTAACAGGTTAAGGTATATAACAAAAAAATTTTATTAAAAAAGAGCGGCAAATAACAAAGTTATGCCCAGTCCGTTGGCGACGCAATTATTGCACTGCGGGCAACGTAGCGTCTTTTGGTTTCATCTGAAACCAAAAATCGAACAATTTTCTTTTAGTTTATGAGTGTACGCACAGAATGAAGAAATTTGAAACTTAAAAGATGCAAAATGAACAAATGGCGGCCTCTTGAATAAAAAGTTCACTGTTTCCAACGAAATTTTGCCTTAAATGTCTAAAAAAAAGTTATTTATTTAAACAATATCATTATACTAATAACTTAGTACTATGAAGAAAATGTTCACAAATATCCGTGCACAAGGCCGAGTCGATTGGTTGAATATTTTTTGAGTTACATTGCCCGCAAAGTGTGAAACTGTCCCAAGTTTTGTGGTAGCCTGGCGCTCCGTAGCAAAACCGGCTATATCCGCTTCAATTTTTCGAATTTCGTTTTGCGGCTTTGGGAACATATTGTCGTGATGTTCAACTATTGATTTATGCAAAAAAAAAATCGATTTCTTCGATCCGCTACACCAGGCTCCCCCCTTAAGGGGACTAGGCAGTCGAAAAATCGATTTTTTATTGCATTTTCCGAAAGCACTATCTTTTCTCAATAAAATGCCGCTTGGTTTATAGTAAAATTTGCGAAATTGTAGATTTGGCAGCTAAAATCGTCAAGCGGCAATTTATAGCGTCGCCTTTGTCCAGAAACTTTAAACGCGTTTTTCTCGAATATTTTTGTCTCTTCATTTTTTCCTGATCGCGAGCGATTTGAGGTTGAAATCGACTTGGAAAAATTACAGGATGTGCAAGACATGTGTCATTTCGGCGCAAACCTCTGATATGGTCTGTAAAAATTCGAGATTTTCATAGAAAAATTAAGAAGTCACCGGATTTTGGTAGCGCACCACCATTATTTTTGTTCGTGCTACCAAAATCCGGTTCCTGAAGTGTAATATATAAGGGGGCTAAAATGATTATTTTCCCCTGACGAACCGAGTTCACCACGCGCCTGCTCGCGTACCTCTCATTGGCGCGCCCGCCTGAGGGTTAATGGATTGCTCACTCTCAAAAATTGGAACAAGCACAAACGCACCAAGCGCATTATCTCGCTTCGATTATGCATCGCTAACATTTAGCTAACATTTATTATGAATCGTAGATATGTTTATACGCTCGCGATTAACTACTAATGCACAATTTGAACTAACTGAAATTTCATTTCCGAAAATAAACGAATTCCTATTACGTCTCTTAAAACTACTCAGAAGAGCAACGAGCACACTCTTACTGTGCTACAATTATCCCTACCAACCGCTGCAACAATTTACTGTGACGCTAATAATGCAACAACGTTGACATTCTTGCCGGTACTGTGGGATCTGTTATCGCTTTCCACGAAGCTGTTGCGAGGACCGTTTTTTACTTCGCGCGGGTTGATAGATTGTTTCGCGGGGAAGGCGGCATAAGGTTGGTCCGTAAACCAGCTACGTGACCTAGACCAGCGTTGCGAGAATAATCTTACGGACATACCTCCTCTTTCCGGGCGAAACAAGTGTACGGCAGAGGCGGATAAATACGCGGGAAGGTGTATCGAATCCTACTGGCCCTGGCCGACGTTGAATTTCAATGGCGCGGCTCTGGAACGGCGACTCTAAAGAAAGCTCGAAACAGCGGCGAAAGATAAGTGGGGACTTAACTTCCTCTCGATCGGACGATTTACGCAGCGCCACGTCCTTTTCCGTTGAGTAGCAATAAGGGCGCGTAAAGCTGGCGGCCTGATAAGCCGCGGAGTGCTGGGAAAATGGACGGGGAGCTCGGGAACGTGACCGGTTGCATCATCGGGCGTAACAAAGTTACTACGGGGGTTTACACAACTTTCTTCATTTAACTCGGCCCCGGGTCTTCTAAGTGGTCTCGAAAAAATACGATCTATATTATTGCCCAGCCGTTTAGAGTGGCCTGGGCGTACGTTCCCTCGTTCGTTACGATTTCATCGTTCCCCTAGTATTACGTGGGATTGTTCTTGGCAAATATGATCGATGTAAGTTGCAGGGAATGCACAGCATCCCCTATTTTAATCTACGGACGTATGCACAGTAGAACGTTACGTACACGACCGTTCAGACACCAACTATTCTCGAACGCTTGATGAGATATAGGGTGGCGGTACCTAGTAACGCCTGGCAAGAGTCAAATCGCTCTGAATTGAATAATAATTGATATTTTTGTATGCTACTTGTTTCGAAGTGAAGTGAAATTATTCGTGTTTCGTGTAGCGTAAGATGGAATCGTTGAAACCTGCAGGTTTTTAATTAGGACTCAAAATGTAAGATATACAAAAATCGGGGGTTGAAAAAAGGTACCTCGTATCACCTACTCGAGAAATATTCATTAGTTCGTGTATATCTTCTTCTTCTTCTTTAATTCTTTATTGCATAGTGGACTTTACAATAGAAAACATATACAAAAGCGAGAAAGAGAAAGAGGAAAAAGAAAAAGAATAGCTAGATTTGAATAGCACATATAACACTAGAGGAGTGCAAAAGGCGAGGTACAGCTGTCAGCTGTTATTAACCTTGCATTTAAAGCTACTTAAAACTAAAACTAACACAATAGAGTGCACGAAAAGTAAATGTAGACGGCCACATAACATAATCAAAAGTAAGAACTAACATCATACGCGTGTAGTTGGAAAATTACAAAAGTAAAAGTTTATAATTAATTGTTAATGCTGATGCGAAAGAGGTTACAGAGCGAATTTCATATGGTAGGGAGCTAAGGTAAAAGGCGGAACAGTAGGAAAAGGAGCTGTAAAATTTACATCTAAGTCTTTGAAGTTATTTCTACATGTGTTTTTATGATTTCCTGCTATAGAAATGTTTTTTTATCAATTTTGGGGGAGGATTAGGTTTGGGAAAACCTAACCGAACCGAACCTTCTCACTGCGAAACGAATTAAACTATTTCAACTTCAAAAAATCGATTTTTTTTGTATCGATTCTGAAAGTCGTATCCTTCATGAACTTTTTAAAGAAAATTTCATGAAGAAATTCGAATAATTGTAGAAGGTATAGCAGCGAACGTAAGTCGGTGCACCGTCGAGTTATGGCCTCGCAGAGCGGTGTTGGCATAGAGGACTTAACTTTGAAGCCGTTTTTCTCGAAACACCATTTTCAGACACGGTGTACATCGTAACTCTTGAACCAATGAATATTTACCTTCCTCTACAGAGTGGAATTCCCGCATCAACATTGGATGTTTGTAAAACATTTTATAACTCATTAAAAGCGTTTTTTTTTTTCATAAATATGTGAGGAAAAATTGATTCGTGTGTAACTTCCACAATTTTTGTTCAAATTCATCGGCAAAGTTCCACTCTGTAGATTTTGGTGTATAAAGTACTCACGCCAAAGCATTTTGCTCGCAGATCATTGGCTCAGCTGAATCGATGTACTCCACCTGCAGCGGCGCCCCATACAGGGTTATTTTCAACGATTAATAATTTCGAGAATTTAATACATTCTGATGCTTTTTTTTTTGGTAATTACTCGCAAACGTGCCCGCAATAGATTGTGAAAATCACGACTATAACGATTATTTGGTATCAAAGTAATTTAGCGTCAAAGAAACTAACGATTTCACGTATCCAATAGTCCACGAACCCCTTAAGAACTTCATTAATTATGTATTTCTAGTAAATATTCTTGCATTCACAGAATTATTAGATTTACCTTCTTCAAATGTGGTGTAAAATTGTCGCAGTCCAATACATTTTTACACTTTTAAGATTCAATAAAACACTTCCGTTTCTGTGATTGTTGATCGAGTGGCGATATTAGGAACCTGGGAGGTTTTAGGTACATTCACCCTACGTTTTCAAAAATTAGCACCGGGTACGTGGCAAAATTACGTCCAAAATAACCATCGTTTTCATCTATCCAGAGATTTTTGATAAATGTACATATCACTTCATATTACGCTAGGGTAGATGTACCGTTTGTGGCCATTGCACTGTTTTTGGCCATGTGCTTGCTTATCTCATTTTTAAATGGCTTGCAGAT
Organism: Andrena cerasifolii; assembly: GCF_050908995.1. NCBI lineage: Eukaryota > Metazoa > Arthropoda > Insecta > Hymenoptera > Andrenidae > Andrena > Andrena cerasifolii. The sequence continues at coordinate 19,528,404 of NC_135119.1, read as the reverse complement.
CATTATTATGTGGAGAATTTCACATCATAAATATTTAGTTTAGTATACCGCCAGAAATATAAGGTTACATTTATTGCTTACACGGAAAAATATTATATTTTTTAAGAAGTGGCCAAAACTGGTGCATCCACCCTATGCGTTGAAATATCCGGTTGCTTCTTTAAAGATTTATATCTCATTAAGTATCAGCTTTTGACACCATGTACACGAAGCATTTCTTTCTTCATTTTACCTCCCAATCACCTTGTTTAAGGAAACCTGTGAATAACCGGACACCCCGTATAATGAAGCTCCCCAGTAGAGAAGCAGAGTATTAAAATGTAAGTGGTAGAGGTATGCCTGTGGTCAGACGCGCCGTGCAATCCACTGTGTCTGGGAATATAGGCAAACCTCTATGCATAACTTCGCGCACATGTATTATTTTATAATTATTTCGAGTAGAAGTTCTCCAAAATAATAAGATCTTTAGGAATATACGCGATTTATAAAATTTATAACGAGTGTCGCTGTTCCTTTTATTAAGAGCAATTTTTATATTTTAGATACGAGAAACTCCATAAACGTAGGAGCATTTATTACATCGTTTTCTTAACAAGAAAATTATTCTGATATTGTCAATAAATTTTATACTATTTTTATGAAATACCTACAAATTTGTTTCAGTGGGATCTTATACAAAATGTTTTAATTGTTTACAGTGCGAGAACAGTTAAATGAAAATTAATTATCGTTGCTATTACAACGTCAATGATACTTCATTACAGTAAAGTGCTCCATTTATTTCACAGTGGAAATAACGACGAATAACGACAGATTTTCGCAAATTTAATATAGCCATTCATCCCTTGACTGTTTCAATATTTGCATTTATGTCTCTGTTGAATTTGATGCGCGATACATATATTCCACAGCAATCCCTTTAACGTGGCTACTGCAGGATGATTTAAAACATTTCACATATGCTTGCATGGCATATAACTAATTCCGTTCGCTTCTCCACATAAACCCTGGTGGTCATGGACCATAAAATGCGAAGTTCAAACACAAAAGTATTATCTCTGCATTCAAATAGGAAGAATATTTAATCAGGCATTCATCCATTGTATGGCAATTTCAAAATTAATCCCACGTAAAATACACACGTGTAATCTCAGTCTTAAACAGCTGGCACCGAAGGAAATACCGTAAACAATAAATTTACAACTCATCAAATCTAATAGCTGCCCCAACTAGCTACGCTGCAGCTGTAAAGAAAACAATTTAAGGCATTAAATCCACTGCGGGTGTTTCCACTAGAGGTTCGTTGTATATCTCGCCCGCAGCACTTAATGTCTGCCCATAGGAAAGGTTAATATCAGTAAACCGTTCTCTTCTATTACCACTATCGGGGCATTCTCTCTTAGGAAAGGGATAACAAAGTAATTGCGAGTTTTTATTGATTTTTTTTCTTCTCGAGCTTTTACGACCGTGTATCTCGGCGCAGTTAGTCGTACGAATGCGCGGATGGCCCTTCTTCGGCTAAGTCTGACAACGATGGAAAATCTACTGGCCGTAGTGCCGTCCAGTCGTAAATTGAGTACGTGACTGTCCGTTGCTGTGAAAACACCACTCTCGGGATATTTACGAGTTGCAGCTATTAAGTGTCGCGATAATTTTTCTGTTTTCGTCGCAGGCTTTCATATCTAATTTTCATGGTGCATTTGTGGCTCAATTGTTTCACAAATCCTACCTAATGTTTTCTGTCGAAATGTCATGCTTCAAGGGTTAACAAATAATGAACACCTACAATTAGATTCATGGACACGATGGTGTTGGATTTAAATTTTCTAGAAAAAAATGGATCGTTTTCAAATGTTTGCTATTTCTTCAAAAATTAATATTTTTCGAAATCTTGGGTACATCTCTAGTATTTACTGTGTGGATTACAGACCTTTTTGTCTGTTTGTTCCAGGTCCAACGGCGGTAACGTGAAAATACGTATCAGTTGTGCGGCTACTGTGCTGCCAATTTTTGCTAAATAATCTGATAAAAGTGTTTTTTGTTCTTCTTTATACACATCATAAGAACCTCGTGTGACATTTTTAATAAAGTTCATAAATTTCTGTAAAATCACCTGCAAAGTTATCCTACCATTTTTTGGCCTGTCATCGTGGCGTTACTCCTAAAGGGGTTATACCTAGTCAGGCGGCCGAAAAGAGGCGAATGTTTGTGAATTTTTTTTGAAGAAGCGGAAGCGTATATTTTTACAAAACTTTTTGCGCTTAAAAGAGAAATATTTAAAGAATATTTGGTAATTTTTTCGTAGAAAAATATTTAAGTTTATAATAAAATAACAAGCGACATCCAAGAAGCATTTTTAAAAATTTGGTTTTGCGGTGAGCACTGCCATTCGGAACCAGATTATCTAAAATCAAAAAACAAAAAAGATTTCGTTAGTATATTAATGTATTCTCTGCTCAACGGAGGGAATTTCCGAAATATTAATTTATAACAAAATGGCGGCTATTTAAAGTTGATATCCTGATTTTTTCGCGTGATTTTTGCACGAAATCAGGATTTCAACTTTAAATAGCCACCATTTTGTTTTAAATTAATATTTCAGAAAATTCTCTCCGTCAACCTGAGAATACATGAATATACTAACGAAATCTTTTTTGTTTTTTGATTTTAGATATTCTGATTCCGAATGGCAGTGCTCACCGCAAAAGCAAATTTTTAAAAATGCTTCTTGGATGTCGTTTTTTATTTTATTATAAACGTAAATATTTTTCTACGAAAAAATTACCAAATATCTTTTAAATGTTGCTCTTTTAACTGCAAAAAGTTTTCTAAAAATATACGCTTCCGCTTCTCCAAAAAAAATTCACAAACATTCGCCTCTTTTCAGCCGCCTGACTAGGTATAACCCCTTAACCCTCCACCATTCCTCAAACTCACCAAGTTCCCAGTATTTCGAAGTTTACCCTACACTTAGCATTTCCTAAAACTACTGTCAATTTCACAATCCCAAACAAGATAAATCTCACAAAACCACCTGCCGTCGAACTAGACAAAACTAAACATACAAATTAAATCCCCCCGGTATCACTAACCTCCTCACCAATTAAAAAATATCACAAAATTTCTAATACATTCGTTGCCACGATACACCAAAACCGTGCGAAGTTTCGCCGAGGTAGCCTCCGCTGCGCCATAATTCCACGAAAAGGTCCCGTCGTCTATACCAAGAGGATGGTGCTTTAACAGCCATTTCCCCCCTGAAATTGCAGCTTTACACGGTGAAATAAGAAGGGCGGAGGCACGAGGGAAGACGCAGAAAATTGCAATCTCTCGTAGGACGTAACAACAATGATGATTCTTGTCATGAACGAGGGCGCGAGTGTCATTTGCGTAACGACGCAGGATAAATCCCAGCTTTAATTCCAGCCGAGAAATCCCCACAATATTAAAAGCGGGGAGGATGGGTGGGTACACGCGCGACACCTAGACGGAAGCGGCCGATTGCGTCGCATAGGTGGCGTTCGTCGTATATCACTGGCATAATCGTCGGACGTCGAGAGCCAGACTAATATAATCCGAAACAGGGTGGGAAACTCTTCGGGGTGGGCGAGACCATTCACGTGTCTTGGACCCAGTTTACGCCGAGCTGCCGGCAGCTGGCGCGGCAGCCCCGATACACGCTAATTAAGCCTCATGAATTTAAAATCGCGCTCGTTAACCAGGCCCGCGTGTCAAATAATTTCTCACTGCAATAACGATCGTCCTATGCCTGCCAGTCGGAATTGCCTCTCACGTGACGTAGCTTGTGGAAATTATTTGCAGGAAAACTTTGTCAGAATAGGGACAAAAAGTTACATCGAATAAATTCCCCCCTCGATAGTTTGCCCGCCATTTACTCCGCGCAACTGCGCCTCAGAGCTGGAAAAATTCCGCTGCACGCGAAGTACTAGACGGGAGCAGTAGAATCTGATTATCTGTTGTTTTTTTTTTTTGTTGGTTTTCTGTTAGAAAAATATGGAACCAACGTTGCCTCTTTCTCTTGGGGCGCTTTTGTCATCGCGAATCTATTATATTTTGGAGTTTATTCGCGTGCCCGGCGAAGCTAGGTATATTTCTCACCGGGCACTTCAAAAATTCCACTTTTTCAAGCGCTCCCAGCCTCAGTTTCTAGCTACCCCTTCACCATCACGGTCACGTACAAACCCTGTCTAGCTTTCAGCTCCACTTGTCCACCGCACTAACCCTTCGCTTACGCTCTAAGTTCTTTTTTTTTTCGTGGCACCAGGAATGAAATACCCGAAGACACGTTCTGAGTTTTAATTCAAACTATTCCCAGCGGTGGTGGCACGTAAACGTTTAAAGTAAAACAAATAGCTGTAAAAGTATCGTAGCTTGTGCTGTGAATTAAAACGTAGGTAAATTCATCGAAATGGCAATGAGATTCTGCGTTGAGTCGAAGTCCCGACTGCTCGAGCGCGAAGAGCACAGGGCCATCCCAGACCTTGCAGCGGTTGCCAATAAATCGAGGGGAATCTTATAACAACGGCCATGCAATATCGCGAAATAATAAATTACTTTGTCACCGACGGCCGACGAATCTCCGCGAACGATTGTGTGATATACCGCGTGCTCGAAATAACGCGGAAAAAGGAGTGCATAAAGCGACGCGGCTCTTTGATCTATCGGGCAGCGATATTTGCTTCCGTTTGAGGCGCAGATAAAAGTTCAGATACCGAACTGCCAGATAAATGCTAACCACCTTTGATAAATGGCATGCACAAGCGGGCCATAAATCCTGGGAATGATTTACGCTGTCTCCATGGATCATCTGCACCCGTCCAGTTAAAAAATGCTGATAGAACTGGCCACGAGGTGCTGTCTTAACCCCAGAACGACACTGCGAGGTCGGCGATCCGAGAGAATTCTAATCCTCCCGACGAACGTGTCAATAGACGCTGGAATGTCAAGCTTTCACACTCTCTCGGTTTTCTTTCTGTAAACGAAAACCCGATTCTGTAAATATCTTCTCTAAATCTAACCTCGAGAGAGAGAGATACAAAAGAATTTTTCAGAAACATTAAAAACGAATTTTTAAATATTCAAAATTCGCTTTTGAGTCGCCCGTGAAACCAGAGTGTGAGATGTCTACACTCTAAAAGTGTCACAGCGTCAAAATTTTTATATAAATGAAATTTCGAATAAAGAATGAAAGTAAAAGAATTATTCGTCACGTGTCGAATAAAGTTGACTCGGGTTAACTTCAATCGATGAAATTTATTACTTGATCCGTTGTTTAAATAATTTTTTATTTAATTGCTGCCCCACTATGGTTCCAGGGGTTAAGGTCCGTTTGCACTGGCGCAATGGCGGGACCCTCTGCTGAAATGAGGGCCACAAAGAATTCGTCCAACACTTGGGATGAAGAGGAGGCGCGTTTGAAGTGGATACAGCAATATCGCGCGATGTTTCCCATGATTGCCATGAAGACCCTGTCAGCTCGAATGGGGAGGACTCTCTGCTTGTGAACCTCGATACCGACACCAGGCTCGTGGTAGTCGATATGGACGACCTGGGACTCGTGGGATACGACATCGACGATCCTTTAGTGCTAGGCATAAATGTCTCGAGGAACGGCGAGGTAGGGTGATTTCAGACTCGTGGGACTCGATACAGACGACGTTAGATGTCCGGCGAATTAGGTGATCCAGCTTTTTCGAAATAGTTTTGCGTGTCGTCATAACTAGGCAATTATTGCCACTCTACCCTGGATGGCGCCCGCGGGAGGTTCCCCTCAGGAAGCGTCGCGGTGCCTTTTGAAGATGTCTCCATGTTAAAAAAAAAGACTTTAACATTTTTTTTTATAAATTATTTTATTTATAATTTTTTTTAACTTGGGAAATCTTTAAAAGGCACCCCGACTCCTTCAGAGGGGAATCCTCCGGGGGCCACGGCAGTGTATCCACTATGAAATTTTTAATAATTTCCATGTAAATATCTCTATTATTAAGGCTCATTGGTAGAAACGCTCGGATACCTATTTACTTATTTTCGATATAGTTCCATCGTGCCAAGGCTCATCAAAATTGGTGTCTACCACATGGTGTCCTCCCCTTGTCAGTCCATTTGTAAGATACGACGCGCGTTAATAACGACTAGTTGATGATAAAAGAAATGGTAGAGTTAAAGTGATTTGCCATTACAAAATGATGCATACCCAAACGGACAAAAAAGTTACCGCTTTTTCGATTTGTTCCTTTCCTTGTTATTTCTTGGCATACAATTTGGGACTGTGTTATGTTTAATATGCATATTCTGATGGATAATTTACAGCTGTATAAAACCCAGTTAAAGTTGAATTTATTTATCTGACAAACAAAAATGTTATATGACACTGACCGGGGTAACACATTTCTGGGGCCGACAAAGAAGTTACCACGTTTACAAACTTTTTAGGTTGTCCTAACAGCAAAAGGTGCCCCCACAAAGTATTAGATTTTTTTATTAATGTTCAAAAGTGGTAACTTTTTGTTGGCTTTAAAAGTGTGCTGCCTGGTTTATTATATAGAGTTTTTGTTTGTTAGTTAAATAAATTCAACTGTAACTGTGCTTTATACAGCTTTTAATTCTCTTTCAGTAAATGTATATTAGGCACAAACTGCAGTTTTGAGTTGATATTGAAAAGTAATAGAAGTAGGGTGGTTCGAAAAAGTGGTAACTTTTTTGTATGTACTGTTTTATATGCCAATAAAATGATTGGCACCGGCGACAGTTTAACCGAAATGTGTAAAAGGGAGCACTAAAATAGCTTTAATCGTTTTTTTTATTAAGAAGTAGATCTTCGAAATTACGAAAAGTATCTACGTCTCAAAAAAGAATATTGCCACTTATTGTTTTAACATTTTTCCTTTAACGACTGGCGTGTAATGGCGCAATCCAGATCTACAGTATTGCTGGGAGCGGAGTTCGATCGAAATACGTGACCACAAAGAGATCGACTGCACAGTGTTTGGCGTTTGCTGTAGTGCAAATATTTACGGGCAAAGATTAGGCGACGAGTAATTAGGTGACGCAAAGGGAATGCAAAGAAGCTCGCCGGTCCCCTCTGAGCGACTGAAGGTAATTAGAGATTAGTCTGAGGTATCTGGTGCTTCATAATTCACGGGAGGATTCCTCTTGTCCTATATTCTAATCACTATACTGGCTGCCACGACGAACCAGTAAAAAGGAATTGAATATTCGGACGAGTGAAATAGCCCCACTGAACGTCCGTCACGGCAAGTATTTTTTGGAGAAACCCCTTTGACGATAGTTTCGTTTATGAATCCCTCTAGTGTGATTATGAAGGAGAACACTCAGTTAAGGCTCAAAGGAATCCCCTGGACGGATGATCCTTCGTTAATATGTTAGTGCACCAGTACTGTAACCATCAAAGTAGCTGAAAACTCACCACTATCTACTAGAGCAGTACGAGAATAAGTAATTCGCCAAGCCTCTCCAGATAGGTATATCTAATCGTGGCCATCTGCAATTGCTTCTGAAAACTGTAGGCTCTATCAATAATCGTGCCTCCCCTTCAAACTCAGAAATTTGTTTTAAACTGACTTTAATTGCTCATTATTACTTTCCCATGCATTAAATACTTGAAGGAACATCGACGAATTATAGAAGAATCAAGCAAAATGCAATAAAGAGTCGGAAGAAAACCGCCGAAGGGTTGACAAAGTATCGTCCCGAAGATTTTCTGAAATTATTGAACGTGCAAACGTTTTCGCCCTATTTAGCGAAATTCTTACCACTCACGGTTTGCAATCCATTCCGCATCAATACGAGGAAAAAATTATCACATTGCAAAAGGTTCCACCACCCTCTGCACAAAAGTTATTCCATTCCGCAGCGGGAACTAAAAAATAACGCGACATCAAAGAATGGCACGTTTTCATTCGTTTTTTTGCTCAATCAACAGAAGCAAGGTTCCCCTTTGGCGCGGAAAAACGTCGTTCACTGTATCTTGACATATTTCACGGTCTTTGTCCTCGCATTGCTTTCTTGTCCTAGTAAACGTAATACGGGAAATGTAACGGGCAAGATAAACGTCTGGCGTAATATTTGATACGCTGAGCGTGGCTGTGTCCGCGCGGGATCGACTGCAGAGCCTGGCTCCTCGCTGCAGCCTCTTTATTCAGCGAAGAACCGCGCGGGGAACAAAGGGGGAAATTGGCAACTGCTGCCTGGTTTGCAGAAGTTACAAGCGTTCGGGGATGAAGGAAGCGTCACAATCGACGGTCAACTTCGTATAACGTGCAGCCGAGTTCCACGGAAAGATTAGAAAAGAAGAAGCGCGGATGACATTACCAACGCGAACAAAACGTGCAAGTTTGAAAGGGGGACGGGCGGGGCGGCAGGGGGAGGGTTCGGGTGCGATGTATCGCGAAGAAGCCGGAGAGTCTCAATAGTGCCGTCGCATTGAAACTTCCGAAGAACTCGGGATGCATAAAAGATCCATGCCCGCTTGAAATCACAAATAAATTCACGGTGAACGCTGTTGCGTTGCCGCTCGAATAATTCAATAATCGCGTTTCGATTAAATCTCGCTTGTAATTACCGAAATTCGGCGACTATTTACTTTCGTCAGCTGTTCCTGAATGTAGGGATCGTACAATCATCGTGATTGTTGGCATAACAATATTGTAAAATCTGCGCTTTGTTTATTATAAAGCAAATGGTTCGTGTAATAAAATGTACAGGGTAGGGTGGATAAAATTGGTACTCGAAATATCTCTGTTGCTTTCAACGATCGAATAAAATAGTTGAGACTAACTCAGACTATTGAAAAGATCGTGGTTGATTAGGGTGGCCCTTTTTTATTTGCCCTCACCCCCTAGTATGGTTTTATTTCATAAAAAAATAGTCCCTGAAAAAGTTTATTGCAATCGGACAAAAGGAAATGGTGCCGAGCAGGCCTTAAAGTTTAGAATTCATCGATGGTTTGGATGTATAGAAATTCTCAAAAATGGTAAGCCGTATCAAAATTTTGTTGAGATAATACTCAAAGAGCATTAAATTTTCTACAATTATTGTATATACAATTTTCTCGTGCTTCCAACCAGTTTTTAGATAACAGCGTTTGAACATAGAGAAGTCCGCACTGTGCGCGTACCACGTGTACAGCGTGACGTATTGTCTATACGCGCATGGTGCGAACCTTTTTAGGTATATTCAAACGGTGTTATCTAAAAAGTGGTTGGAAGCACGAAAAAGTTGTATATACAATAATTGTAGAAAATTGTGTGCTCTTTTAGTATTGTTTGAACAAAATTTTGATACGGCTTACCATTTTTCAGAAATTCTTTACATCCAAGCCATCGATGAATTCTAAACTTTAAGGCCTGGTCGGCACCATTTCCTTTTGTCCGATTGCAATAATCTTTTCCAGAGACTATTTTTTTATGAAATAAAACCATATTAGGGGGTGAGAGCAAAACAATCGCATGTTGAAAAAAGGGCCACCCTAATATACGGAAACGATAATTAAATTTCAGTGGAAGATGAACTGTAATCCACGTAGCATTATGTATACCTTTTTACTAATTCTTAATTATCCCTATGACCAATTAATTAAATTAGTCTCACATACATCTGGAGAGTTTTGAACCCTGAACTCGAGTATCCCAGAAATGTTTAATAGCGCACCAACTGCTTTTAACCTATAACTAAAGAGTCATTGTAGAAAACACTGTAAGTGGCAAAATTGAAAAGAAAAAATTTTATCGGAAAATGTTCTACGTGCCAATGGTAATGCTATATATAGTATAGAATTTGATTTTTGGCACTTACGGTGTTTTCTACGTGGACTCTTCAATTATACGTGTTGTTGAATAACTATATTCAAAGTTTGAATTAAATCAGTGATCCGAACATTGTGCACCCCTCGATGTGTTAAGACGACTGTTAAGTACGTATAATTCTAAAGGTTTATACTATCTTAGCTGATTTGAGACTGCCGGATGTAAGAGAGCCGCATAATACCCTTGCGATTATCCCAGACCGAGGTAGCTTACGCGAAGAGCTTCATTCTCCGAACTTTAAAGGATCATCGCGGAATCATGTGTTCCGTACACGCTATCACGTCTGCCGCCAAGACATTACGTTATATAGCTTTGTAATCCGTGATCGAGATTGCGGCCTAATAATGCCAGGAGCTTCATGAACCTGGCTAATTGCAATCGGCATGGGATTTACTAGTTCGCGACAGGTAAAGTGAAAAGCGAATTTGCGTGTGAAAATAGTTTCCGTATAACGCATGTAATTTCCAGCTTAAAATCTTAAGGCACCGCAAGCACGACTTTGACGTGAAGAAAAAATACCATCCACAGCCAAAGACTGTTTGAATAATAAAAAATATATTAGGAATATAATATCCTTTCTACAGTAACTTGAAATAATTAAGGAAATATGAACTAGGTAAGAGGAACCATAATAGATTAAGATAAACACTAAATAAATGGCCTTCCTTAAAACACACCTTGCAACTAAATAAACTCTAAATAAATTACATTCCTTCAAACACACGTCCTAACTAATAGTATTAGGTTTTAAGCCGCACAGTCAATACACGTTACAACACCGTCTATTAATGTAATGTAATGTAATAGTGGTTGGTAATAGCTCTAAGCTGATGTGACATTAAATAAATAAATTAAAAGGAACGACTTTAAAGTATAATTACAGTAAAACAGTTTACTACTCATTACTGTATTAATAGACATACCCTTAATAAATAACTGCAGAATTAATTATAGCTGGGATGAGCCTAGACTAAGGAATTGATAAGTAAAAATATTTAATTTACTTAGTTTAATATGTCCAATTAATTTATTTACACAATGCAACACCATTTGGACAGTTAAAAAAATGTAACATCATTAGGCTATAGAAATAGGTATATGTAACAAGTGAGTTTAAATTAAAAGGAGCAGTGAGTGACTCCATTATTAGTATGATTACGTATGTCTTACTAATGAGCAATTAACCCTCGAGCAGCAAATTACAAAATTTCACGCTGAATTCTTTTCAAAAGATTTTCATGCTTGGACGAACTTCAATTATATCCCGCAATCCAACATTAATAATGTTACTACTAAGTAGAAATAGTGATTAGTGTTTGTAATAATGTTACTACTAAGTAGAAATAGTGATTAGTGTTTGTAATAATGTTACTACTAAGTAGAAATAGTGATTAGGGTTTGTAATAATGTTACTACTAAGTAGCAATAGTAATTAGTGTTTGTAATAATATTCGATTGCGGGGTATAGTTGATGTTCGTTCAAGCATCAAAATTTTCTGAAAAGAATTCAGCGTGAAATTTTGTAATTTGCTGCTGGAGGCTTAATTGCTCATTAGTAATCTTAGGGGTCATTATCCACTACTACCAGGGATCAATTACAGAAACACTAATTCTCCTTGCAAACCCTGGCAGATGGTGTTCATACACGTTTCAACTTTCCAATGGAAAATGCTAATCCCAAGAGCTCATAATCAAGATGAGTACCTACATCATGTTGCGCGATACTGCTGCCTCTTTATCACGATCACCGTGTACGACACGAGCGGGTAAATACGTCCGCTCGAGTGAACGCGAATCGAGACGGGGATGATCCGCGACATTCAGGCGTTTCGCAGGGGCAGAACCGAACGTCAGGGGCCAGAGTTGGATCAAGCAGCAGAAACATAATAGCAGTGTAATTATCCCGAGTAAAGGTCACGAAAGAGGCGTGCTCGGGTGAATCCCGTGGCTACTCCTGGACTTAGACATCCGAATCGGGTTATATCAGGGCAGAGGAGGTAAAAGAGATAAAGCGTAAGCCTTACCCCATTACCCGTAACGATCTTTTTGCCTCGGTTACGACCGCCTACATCCTCAAAACGAACGCAAGGAGACTAGGAAAGAAAGCTGCCGCCGCCGTTGCTACGACCTAAGGGAGACAGAGAAGGAAGCGGGGCAGATAGGGAGCGCGTAGCGAAAAAAAAAGCAGCAAAATGAAAATTATGTAGCGCGCTGCATCTGCTCGCCTGTAATGGACTACCTGCAACCGTTACTGCTAATGGAGATTAAATGAAGACCAAAAGGAACGACCGGCAACATCGGGGGAATCGTATTGCTTCTGACTGAGTCTTTAATGCATGCGGGGGCGACAAAGGTGAAATAATTATCGGGGCTCGATTCGCGACATGTCGCGCGGCGGGCCCGGCTTCCGAGTGAAATATATTTCCCGAAGCTGAGCGCGTCGCTGGGAAAACGAACTGGGGCAAAAAGCTAAAGGGGAAAAATAGGAAGACGGAGGGAATTCACGTGACGCGCTCAACTGACTGAGTGACGCGGCACACGGATTGCATCGTTTACTGGCGGGAAGAAGTGGCTTCGCCCCATCCGTCCCACGAAGATAAATGTAAAAATACAGTGGTTCCGGAGTTTTTCTGAATTTCGGGGGCGCACGCGAGCCGTACAGGATTTTCCGACGGAAGGAAATTTCGATCCACCTCGCTTTTTCCGAACGAACCCTCCCGCCCTCCCCTTCCAGCGACGACTTTTTTCTGAGACCCCACGAGGGTGGATAAACCGTGAGCTCCCTCTAAACTATGGTCCCGAAAATCTAACAGCAAATTCTATTTGCCGTTGCAGGCAGAAACTCCTTTCAGAGGAGCGTCTAGGGGGCACAGATTTTTGAGCTGTGGTATGTTTTTTATATTTAACGAAATCTAAAAGAAACTTTAATAAATGAAATTTTTTCGAAGAAGAGAATTTCGCGAATTTCAATAATGATCTATACGTTCGTTACACAAATTGGAGAGGGTTGAAATGGTTTATATTACTTGGGGGGCTAACAAGCAGGGATGAAATAAAGATTTTATTAGAATTTTGTACATCTACCATTCTCTTATTTAAGGGTGCTAGGCAGTCGTTTTTGCCGAAAATGACTTAAGGTTATGATGTTATCAAACTTTGTAAAAAAAGAACAAGTTTCGGCTTCGATTTATTTCTTTGTAATTAAATGAAAAAGAAATGCTTCATTTTCGGCAAAAACGACTGCCTAAGACGCCTAAGTAGTGCCCTTAATTGTAGGATTAAGGTAAATGTTTGGATTTGGTTGCGGTTGATGGATTTATTCTAAGAGATAATTAAGACTCCATGAAAGCAGATTTCACCCCTTTTCGCCACCTCCTTAGGCGTTAGTTAAGGCAAAATCCTGAAATTGGTTTTTAGGCATTTATGTGGGTAATCTTTGTGAGTGAGAACCAAGTGGATATCTAATCGGGCCTAAGAGATATTAGGGAGTCCGAGGAAATATATTTTACCCCTTTTAATCCCTTGGGGATGGACTTTCCAAAAATCCTTCCTTAGTGGGTGCCTACGTCATCAAAACAATATACTTTCCAAATTTCACGTTCCTAAATAGGTTTTATATATATATATATATATATATATATATATATATATATATATATATTTATATATATATATATATATATTTATATATATATGAATTTGGTTCTAATGAATTTGTTTAGATTTTACCATTATCCTTATTACTGTTTTTATGAACAACAAGAATTATTTGTTGGAAGAATAAAATTGATAATAATTCCATATTCCATTCATCATTATGTGAACGTAATAATAATAATAATAATAATAATAATCCGTATTTATTAAACGTAGTAATGGGCGAGACTCAGCAATCTGCTGTTTTTATGTCTTACCCGAGAATAAAATAGAAACCGCAATACAAACTGCAGAATAAATAAAATACAAAATGCAAACACCAAATAAAGCAAAAACAAACGCATTACAGTAGTCACGATCAACTTACCCTGCGTCAAAAGCGTAAAAGTATGTACAGTGGATCATTTCACCCCAAATCGATGACTTCCTGCGATCAATGTCTAAGATTTTTGTGAAACTGAAATATGATATAATCCACGTGAAATCATGGTGGGTGTCAGTCGTTATTCGGCTGGTTTCGAATTTGCTTATAAAATAGAAGTCAAAGCTCGTAATTTTTTACACATTTTCGCGAATAACAAATACATTTCTACTCTTCTATATTTAATTATAGCAATTATATTACGAAACATTATAATACGCTTATTGGCATTGTCACCTTGCGGTTACAAGTAGAATACACTCATAAATTTTCCGCTAACAATTATTAACGCTTTGAGTGCCGCAGTAGAACTTCCTGCTCCCAGTATCAGATTACAGAAAAGTTATAATCGCATTAAATTATTCGTAGCTCGAATTTATTTTCTCCTCGTTTTATCTCGACATGGAGTAGAATGACATCTCTTTGTTGGAAGTTTTGCTCGCAGCTGATATTGTCTACCGTCACTTTCCCATCCCGCGTTATCGAGTGCGAGTTCAACCACGATTACCGAAGAATAATCGAACAATGGCTAGCAATTTCACCGAAAAAGTACCGCGCGACGCGTACACTCGATTTTTATACAGGCATAAGAACATATAGGTACGTGAAAACCTGTGCTCTTGGATCCGCGTCGAATACGTTACATCAATACCCGTACCTTTCCTCTGAACAAAAGCCCTTTCGTCGCAAATGCACATTTTCCTACAACGAGCATGCGATCCAGCAACGTGTTACCGACGTCCACCATAAATCCTGCATCACCTACGATTCCTGGCAAAGAGAGAAAATCCTCATTCACTCCAACCCGTTCGTAAAAATTGAAAATCGCTTTGGGGAAAAAGAAGTGGACGTAGACGATGAGAACGGGGTGGTGGGAAATAGCGCGTATTCATTCGAAACGCGGGGCCATTGTTAAAAACTTTAATTACGCTCTATTTAATAAAAGTGGGACATCCGGTGCGGTGAACGTACCATTTCATCGCGACAGCTTACACACCGTTCTGCGCTGTCGTAATCTCCGAATTTCAAACTACGAAAGTTAACGGAGAATTTAATTCCTGCACACGCGGGGGGATCCCCGTTTTCCGACGGTTCCGACCGGTTATACGTATTCCGTAATATTTCACAATTTATAGCCGTAAAAGCGAAACGTAGACGACCACTGCCCCGCAACTGATTAAGAGAATATTTCTTACTAATTGCATTGCTCAGCCCCGCATTCTTCGTATGCGTATCCCTTACCGTAGCGGAAGCTAGAAGTTGCCCGCGCGAAATGCCCCTCCCTGCATCGCGATGCCTCGCGAGTAATGAATAGAAAAGCTCTGCCGTAAGTCTGCTCCACTTTGGCGCATTTGTTCAAAGAATTGTTACGTTTAATGTTAAATTTCGGTTGAACTAGTTTCAAACTTCGGTCGCATAATACGAATAATAGTAATTCTTACATTGACGAGATTCGGATAATATAGTGAATTTATATGGTTAATTGATAATGGAGTTTTGGGAATGAAGCATGAGACGCGCTATCCCATTAGAGGATAATTCGAAAGTACCTACAGTGAGTAAAAAAGGTATTTGGACGGTTTTTAAAATCGCATTACTTTTTTAGAATTGGTCCAAAAGACTTAATTTTTTTTGAGAAGCTAGAAGGATTAGTTTGCTAAATGACGTATTTGGTCGTTTTGAAAAAAATGTATTTGGTTGGAATAGCGAAAAGAATAGTAAAGGTCGATTTTTAAACTTTTTTTGTGAGCTTGTAATGAAAATTGCTGATTTCGGGAATTTTTCGCGATTCTCGACCTTATTCTGCGATCTTTAAACTTTGTAGCTCGGAGCAACTTACTTAAATCTACAAACGGGTTTTTTGAATTTTCATTATAGGCTCACAAAAAAAAGTTAAAAAAACGACCTTTGCAATTTTTTTTCTATTCCGACCAAATGCATTTTTTTCAAAACGGCGAAACACGTCACTTAGCAAACTAATCCTTCTAGCTTCTAAAAAAAACTCATGTCGTTTGGACCAATTCTAAAAAAGTTATGCGATTTTAAAAACCGTCCAAATACTTTTTTTACTCACTGTATATGAAAATGTCGAGATAGAAAAAAAATTGTACGGCATCGTAAAGTGGATTTTTTAATATTTGGAAAGTGTTGCAACAATATGTCATTTTGTTTACCTCGTACACTTCTCTGTGTACTAAAAATATTTTACCCAGCTTTAATTTATGAACACGAATTGTTGATAACATTATAATCGAACCTTTCACCTGACCTAAAAGGACAACAACATAATATTATAGTAATTTCACTTGCAACTAGGTATGTCTATATAATGTGTCCCCAGGTTTTTAGTAGTTGCGAGTGGTTCGCATAGTTTAACCCCATTGCAGTCGAAAATCTAGATTCCAGGCGATACCAGCAATGAATGATTAGTGAAAGGTTCTATAGTAAATACATAATTCAGATGCGTAGGACGAACTGGCCTCCGAGCAAGTAATTAGTTCATAAAATCTGAAACCACTCAATTATTACTTGAGGTCCACGCATCATTTATGCAACATCCACTGGTAACTCTGAAACGTCCGGTCAAACATTCAAATAACATCGCTAATTCAAAAGCTCGCAAACTTTTTATTGGCCATACTGCAGATTTTTTACACTGAAACACAAGTAACCAGTAAATCACAGAAAAAAATGTATGAAGAAAGTCTTCAAACAAATATCTTTCGCCTCTTTAACCTGTTAATCGAGGCAGACGAGTTAACTCGTCACACGAGAGTCCCTTCGCTTTAAGTGAAATTAATGAATTCATTGCGAAAATGAGATAATTACACTGCAAAGGAAGTAAATACTTTGGTACATCGTATGCAGCACCTGTTGTTAAAATGAATTAATTCGCGTTTAATCATTTCCCAGCACGGTTAGTAAAATTGGTAGAACAATTTTACAGAATGAAATTACCTTCAATAAAATGAACTTAACACACGTTAATTGCTTGTATTATAGAGAATATGTACTTCGAATTGTATATTAACAAATCTTACCAAAAAGTTTGTAAATAATCTAATTCTTTCTTCTCGATTAAATTAGATCATTTTTCCGAATTGATTTCTGTCCGGACGAAACAAAATAAAATAATAAAGTTACTCCAGGGCAGGGTTGCCAGGCGTACTGGATAAATGGCAGCGTGTTGTTCTACAGGGTGTCCCACTAAGGAGTGGACAACGCGATATCTCTTAAAGTATTGTCGATAAAAATATAAAAAAAATAGGGAATTGCATGGTTCGAGGGGGGCCATTTATTAGCGCGAACGAATTTTGTTTTCGATTATTATTTTAAAAGATACGATGGTCAAGTTCGGTTTTTCAAATGGAACTATTTTTTTTGAAGACCTGAGTTGATAGTGCGTTCCAAGACAAATTCAATAAGCTTTAATGTATACACTTTATTTCCACTGGTTTTTAAGATATTGCGCTTGCAAATTTACTGATTTTCACTGCAAGAAACCCCTCTGGAATGGCAAAAACCGGGGGCGGTCTTACTGGCGCCACGGGTGGCACTGCCCGTTGAAATGGATACTTACCTGCCAAAGGTCTACGCCAGAAATGGCAGGCCCAAAGGCTGGACAATTCTTTTCTTTTGACACAATCTGCTCCCTATGGTTGAAATTTAGTCTAGCAACTTTCACTCCTCCTAACCTAACCAATCCAACTTGCATCCCTCCCAAAAGAACCGGCCATCCGAGCGTAGAAGCAAGTGCGAAATAAAAGTAACGATGCGCTTCTCGATACCGCAGATGTACCTACCTAAGTAGCATTTCTCACGGAAAAGAATTGTCCAGCCTTTGGGCCTGCCATTTCTGGCGTAGACCTTTGGTAGGTAAGTATCCATTTCAACAGGCAGTGCCACCCCCGTGGTGCCAGTAAGACCGCCCCCGGTTTTTGCCATTCCAGAGGGGTTTCTTGCAGTGAAAATCAGTAAATTTGCAAGCGCAATATCTTAAAAACCAGTGGAAATAAAGTGTATACATTAAAGCTTATTGAATTTGTCTTGGAACGCACTATCAACTCAGGTCTTCAAAAAAAATAGTTCCATTTGAAAAACCGAACTTGACCATCGTATCTTTTAAAATAATAATCGAAAACAAAATTCGTTCGCGCTAATAAATGGCCCCCCTCGAACCATGCAATTCCCTATTTTTTTTATATTTTTATCGACAATACTTTAAGAGATATCGCGCTGTCCACTCCTTAGTGGGACACCCTGTATATGACGTCAAACGGTGTAGGAGGAGGGGAATAGGGGAGAGCGGGGCTAGATGTTACAGGGGCAGGTTGTTACAAAGCAGTTTAAATTTTTTTCGCATGCACTATCACTTCGACGATGAAGTGGCTGATGTGTTTCAACCATACACAGTTGTGTATGGTGTTTGTTTGTAGTCGGTTCACGCGTTGTCAGTTTATTACAGTTTTTTGTGTTTTCTGTACTAATAGTAACTTTTCTCTTTGTACTTCAATCTTTTCTACCGAACAGACAGATAAATGTATGTAAATTAAAATTACCACGTTTGAATCAGTGTTCCTTTAGCTGCAGATTCGTACCAAGAACATGAGAATACACCGAACTGGTAGGAACTTATAGCTTTTTATACACAATGGTGTCAACCGGGGCAAGTTGTTACACAAGACAAGGGGCATGTTGTTAGAGAGGGAAAGAGGCATGTTGTTACACTGTATTTAGTAATTAATTTATTAATTTAACCCTTTCAACTGTAAAAAGAAAAAACGAAAAGTAAAAATCGAAACCTAAAAAGATTTTATTAAAAAATTTTAAAAAGGAAACTGACGACGTAAAAATAAAAAAAAACATACGGTAAAGAAAAGGCAGATGAGAAATAAAACCACCACAAATAATAGACACGAGTCCCCATATGAAATGGACGACGATAATTAGTGCAACTAATTTCAGTAGTTTCTTATTATTTTTAAAATGAATTTTTATTGTATATTTATCGTAATAGATTCTTACCATTAATAAATTTACCTTTGTCCAAGAAAATATAATTATATTACTCACAATAAGCCTCGTTTCGTAAAATTTAATCCCGTAACAACTTGCCCCGTATTGTGTAACAACTACCCCTACTCGGGGCACGTTGACACAACATGTCTCGACGTTCAAAATGGCTTGTTTCAAAGTCATGGTTCCCGTTTAATTGCATGCGACAGCGGTCATCGGTAGAGGAAAGAACGCACTTTAAGTGAGAGTCATTGATAGTATTGAATATGGAATGCAAAAAAAATAAAAAATAAAAAACTGAAAATTGTAACAACTAGCCCCGGTCTCCCCTACTTATATTTGGTTGGTGGCGCCGTGACGTCATGCCGACAAGCCAATCCAAGCTAAGTGACGTCATATATGCCAGTACGTGTACTGGATCGTCTGGCAACCCTGCTCCAGAGTCTTATATTAATATTGTTCAAGTGTCCAGTGCCTCGTATATGGCAGTGTACGTTTCGAAATTCAGAAGGAACAGTTTCTAATCGAGAAACCTCCCGGTTACCGGCTCAAGTCCCAAACTCACCCCTGTAACATCTCTCACGCGTCAAGAAGCGCACTGTATATTTACCATCCATCACCGCAGGTACATGCAGATTGTTATCCAAAAATCCAATGAATCATACCGAAACCGTTAATTTTACCACGACGCTGCCTGTTGAACGCCTCGTACTGGAAGTTCATAATTACACCCCGACTTTCATCTGCCGGCGTAATGAACGATTCTTACAACACCGGGGGGGTGCGTTAAACACAAGCAATGGCCACGTCCGCCCCGAGATCTTTGTAGATTACGACCAGACCACGACAAACGACGTGCGATCTCGATTTCGTACGCCCGTACAGTAGCGTAATCGTCGGAGGATCTAGCAAGATGGAGCGAACCGAGGGATCCAACCACCCTCCTATTATCATTGACGCATGAGCGATAGCGCGCGCTATTATGTACAATTACCAGGTTCGAGAAAGATGGTAACGTCATGAATGCACACTCTTCTCCGTTAACCTCGCCAGACGCAGTCGAACGTTGAAACTTGTGAATGCTGGGAGGGGTTGGGTGCGGCGAAAGGGTTGTAAGAACTGGGCCGGTAAAGATCCCCATGAGCCAGAGCTACCATTAGCGGCGGAAATTTAATTAACAGGTTTAAAAAGAGGAATTTGTGGATAAATCCTCATTATCAGTACCGCCAGCATATAACCGCTGTTCGGCGCTTCGAGCTTGAGAAAAATGGAAACGGGGAAATAAGCGGAGGACGGTTTTTATGGCGCAAGTTGTTAAGTGCTCTCTCGATATAGAGAAACTTCCGGGCGCAGCGCGGCAACTATGGAATCCTCGGAAGAAAATAGTTATCGGTTATCAAACTTGGATCATCCCGGGTAATTTGTGCGTGTGTGTTTTTTAGATGTTGGGAACTTCTGTACGGTTACTAGTGCGCGGGGAAAGTTGGACAAGAATCACCTTTGGGATTCGAAATTTTATTATATGTGTACCTGCAGCGTGTTCGGAGAGATTGTAGTCTGAATGCTGGGCAGTAAGAGGGGTTGGATAGAAGAGAGAAGTTTAAGAATACGATTTCCCACGGAGTTATAGGAAATCATAGATTCGTTAACAGAATTGTTCCAATCGGTCCAGCAGCTTTGTAATCAAGGCAGATTATTTTCTACTCTGTGCATCTGTTTGGGAATTTGGAATTATTATTATTATTATTATTATTATTATTGTTATTATTATTATTATTATTATTATTATTATTATTATTATTATTATTATTATTATTGTTATTATTATTATTATTATAATTATTATTATTATTATTCCTCTTTATTACTTGACACATCCAGAGAAGAAAATAATACATAAAGACAAGCGAAATAAATGGCGAGGCTGCAGTACAATACTGTTAGAAGCCTAACCGTAACTAAATAACTAACTAAATGACTAAAAACTAACTAACATTAAGAAATTAGAAAGTTATCGTGACGCATAATGTAACCATACATATCGCCGAGCTTTACATTTAAAATCAGGAAACGAATTTAAACCTCGAATATCAGGTGCGAGGGAATTATAGTAATGGGCCGAAATATAAGCGAAGGATGATTCAAATTTAGATGTCAAGTGTGTTGGTATGGAAAGGAGACTTTGGTGTCGAGTAGAAAGAGAATTAGGCCCATGGTAAGAAAGATTATTGCGAAGAATATTATAGAGATAAGGCGGGACATGAGATGAGAGTATTTTGTCAACGATACAACATAAATGGAAAATCCAGCGCTGAGGCATACGTATTGAAGTGTCTTAAAATATATATATATATATATATATATACGGTTGTCTCTAATTCCCTTGGAAGAGGTCCTCGAAGAGCCAACTAAATAGAACGTCCCCCGGGGGGAAACAAATGTTTCACTGTCCTTTGTTTTCTGCATCGAAAGCAACACCGAAATTCCCCGAGGGCGATGGCGGATTAAAGAAATAGGGACGGACGCTTTGACAGGTAATGTGCAGCAATAAAAGTAGCGCGTTCATTTCGCAGAGTGTGCTAGAGTTCGCGCGAACGTGATCCGGGTCCGAAGATTGTGACGAAACATTCAGTATCGGAGCGTTTTATATTATAGGTAATTCGAGGCGCGATGAGATAAGTGTTACGTGCTTTACTTTTAACTTTCAGATGTCAGGCAGACGGCTTCGTTCGCAGTAGATAACGATAAATAATCCTAACAGTATTAAGATAATAAATTTTAAAGTGAATTGAAAATTGAACTCATATTTTTCGTCGCAGAAAATGTGAATTGTAAATAATTAATATTGTAATAACTTGACATGTATCTAAGTAGTTAATTATAGTAACGTCGTGAGCTACCATTTTTCTATTTTTTAATCTTTTAACTTTTCAGTGATAATTGTACATTCGTAATACCCGTACAATCACGTTCTAATAGTCTTTTTCTAGAAATGTAATTTTTGGTAAGTTGGAAGAGTGACCCAAGAAATAGCCTCTTTTTGGTCCCACGATTTTGGAACTGAATTTTGTGCCAAATGATACCTTATGATGAGACATCAATCGCAGCAAATTTTCGAGTTAAGGAGACAATTAGTTTCTAAGATATGGGAGGCCAAAGGAGTAAAAATTCATTAACGCAGCAACCGATGCGCTTCGATGTTCGAACTTTTATGTCAGTCGAATAATTTAAAGAATTGCTCCCAGGGGTTTGCCTGACTGCTAACAACGAATTTGAATTTACATTTTGAAAATTCATAATGACCGATTCGATACAGCGAATCGTATGTCAAAAATATTTTAATTTTAATAAAACGTTGGTCTAATATTCGTAACGTAAATAATTATAAAATGAATTTTCGAGACTAAAGTAATATTTATGGTTTCAACCTCAATTTTGTGGAAACCGTATATTCTGATTGACAGAATTTCAATATACATGTTTACATACACTCGTGGTCCCTGAGTGACTCTGTATTAGCGACATTCTCGCAATAGAAGTAATGAATTTTAAAAATCTAAGTTCAATTTCGTTATTAGCAGTCGGCAGAATCCCTGGGAAGAATTTTTTAATTTTCGGACTGACATAAAAGTCCATACATCAAAGCGTGTGTGCTGGTGCGTTAATGAATTTTCCCTTCTTTGAGCCTCCCACATCTTAGATACTAATTGTCACCTCAACTTGAAAATTTATTGCGAATGATGCCTCATCATGAGGTATCATTTGATACAAAATTCAGTTCCAAACACGTGGGACCAAAAAGAGGCTAAAACAGGCTTCATTTTTGTGTCACTCTTTATATTTGAAAAAAAAAATATTTGTGGATAAAAGCGATTTTTTTGGTTAAAATTCAGCAAATTTTTAAATTCTATTATTAAGGTCTAAAAATTTAGAAGAATATTAGCAAAGATACACCCCGTGTGAGCACGAAGTGCTAATATTCGTTTCACTATTTAAAATAGGAAAATTTGAACTAACAAGTACCAAGCACGACAACACTACAGGCTGGGGAAATATTATTTTAATCGATTTATTGGCCATCGCCTGGGGGACGAATGGCCGGTAATTAACAGTGGAACGAATACTGCGGCGGTGAAGTTTTATTTTCTGTTTCTACCTGGTGCCCTGTGTAACTTCAGCCATTTACCCTAAAATTCCACTTTAATCTTGCCGTTACCCCCAATTCAATTACCCGCATTCTGTTTCGATTGCAATAAAGTGCACGGAAATACATTCTCCGTTGCGGTTGAATGTCCAGCGTCTAATTTCCGGCCCCTGTATTGCGAATCTCGTCATTTACTTCGCGTTAGCTATTGCAAGACACCGGAGTACTGCAATCTATTAAATGCTTTTCGAGGTCTTTTACTGCTACACGAGTGAAATTGTAGCTCCGCCAAAGAACGTTAAGGACTGATGTATGAACAAGGTTGATGATTTACTTATTTATTCAACGGGGAGTACCCTTTACTCCCAACGATGATACAGACTTAGGACTTGTTTACCCTTTTCTACATCAAAAATCTGTATCCTTTTTCCGCTGCACACAAAGTTGCATATTTTTCTGAAACTCCGGGTTGTCCAACTTCCCTTTTTAGGCATTGGAGAATTTTAAACATCATTTCTTGCTTCTGAATTCAAACTGCCGACTGGAGTCAACAGGGAAATTGGCCCACAACACTTTAATTCCTAAGACAAAATCACTTTTAAAATTAACTATAATACGTAACCTTGAAGTAGATATTGGTGGTTTTATTATAAGAATAATATATAAAACATAGGAAATAAGACATTATATTATATGCGCTCTTACGCGCCGCTTAGCACGTGGCTCAACACTCTTAGAGACTCACTCGCATAGCGAGGAAAAGAACAAAGGAACGCACGGAGTCTACATTGAAGCGGGAAGGAGCGCTGATTTGAAACTTCTATTCACAACAGATATAAAACACTTACGGTACATAATTTGAAGAGACTTCCAAGCCCACACCAATTCATAAAAACACCTGTTTCTCCACTTCGGGATACAGCAGATGCATATAAATTCTGCAATCAATTCCGAATTTCCTCGTGTACCCACATGTCCCAAGTAAAAGCCCTGCCCTGCACACATCCCTGGGCACTGCCCCCGAGAGTCCGCAAACACCCCCAAAATCCGAGCGCGTAGACGCCTGGAATTCCTCCTACTTCTCGAGTTCCTAAAAACTCCGAAAGTCCCCGAAGACCGCCGCGTGAAATCGTCCGGCCAAACCGTTGCGCCGTGCCTCCGTTCTGTCATAGCGAAAACGAGGAGCTCGCAGGATGTTCGACGTCCATATTCGCGATCAGATGATCCTAAGATGCGACACTCGCTCCCCGGGAATGTTCGACGAGGGGGATGTTCGGTTGGACACGGCAGAAGCTGTAGGGCGGAAAGGTCTGCGCCCCGGAAGGGGTAGAGAGGGCAAGGGCACCGTGACAGATAATCAAATGTGCTCCCGAAAAAAGTTTCGTGCCCTCGGCTCCTCCGGGGTAAAACTTTTTTCATCTGACGTAATGCAGCGCCGTGTGCTTGTACTCAAGCTGGGCTTAATTTCCAAAGATAAGGCCACGCTTCCGGGCGAAGTTTCCCAGAATCGAGTTCGCCTCGGCGTGCTCCTACCGCCCTGCACGCGCTACGTGGATGCTGTTCATTGAAACGGCACGTCTCTCCGACCTGGTCGAAGGGCCAAAGCGAACGACGACCCGAGGGGTCGGCCTTTTAGCCAGCGTGCCCCACGCACGGGACGAAGTTTCCATTATCCGTCTATTCGGCAAAAGAACAAATTGCGGGCGTTTATGCTCGTTGCTAGATAAATCCCGAGGTAAACTGAACCAGCGCGCCGCGCTACGAGCGTGACGGGCCGAGGTTTATTAATCCAGCGCGCGCGGCTCGTGTAATAGGGCGAAATTAATTGACCAAGGGCCACGCGGAATCGTGAAATTTCAGTCCCGCCAGAGACTTTCTCCCTTTGCGCGCCACGCGTCCAACATTTCCGGGACTGTCCGCTCAAAGCATTAGGTTACCTCAAAAGTGTTTGCTGTCTTTCTTTTTGTTTGAACTTTATCACGCAGGAAATCGTACGACGAAATCAGTTTTATCATTAATTTGATTTGCCTCTTTTTTTGCCTTTTTTGCTAGTTTCTATTACTTCCACGTATATTAATATTTTATAATAATCGGTGAGTGAATCTGTGACACTGACAAAGGAAGCAGAAAATTAAACAAATATGTGCAGTTTATTAATATTCTTAGTAACCTGCTTAGCATCTACAGATTCGTTAATTATTAAAATTAGAGACCACTTAAATTTGGTTCACTTTTTGAATATTCACAATGAACAGATACTAGCAAAAGAAGGGAAACGTTGGAACGTCTTAAGAGTACTAACAAGGGAACATCCCGAACCTGGAAATTAAAAAAATTCTGAAACTTCGTGAATATGTAGGGAATTTCCCCCAGATTACAACGCAATTTTTGTTTGCTGCCAAAATTCACTCTAAGGGGGTGTAGTTGACCCCTGAAAATCCGGTTATTTTCCGATTTTCTGTTATAACTCGTGAACTGTGAAATAATTTATTTACCAAATGATAGATCTAATTAAAAGAAGTAATTTTTGTCTCGTAAATTTTTTTCTGTCTCTTACATTTCGCGAGTTATAACACAAAATTGGAAAATAGCCGAATTTTCGGGGGTCAATTTCACCCCCTTAGAGTAAAATTAGGCAGTAAACAAAAATTGCGATGTAACCAGGAGGAAATCCCCTACATATTCACAAAGTTTCAGAATTTTTTGAATTTTCTGGTTCGGGATCTTCCCTTGTTAGTGTGACAGCTATTTTTGTCGAAAATGAAATATTTCTTCTTGAATTAATTACAAATAAATAAATTGGAGCTGAGCCTTGTTCTTTCACAGAATGTTTATTAACATCGTAAGCTTTAAAAAACATGTTTGGTTCGCCAAAAATATGCACCATAAATGACGCTACAGAATCCGTAGTACAGATGGATCATTTGAGAGTCTATTTAAAAGAGTTTCTTTTCTTTTGCAGCGATTTCGACGAGAAGAAACGAAATTCAGCGACCTGCTTGTAAATTCTACTTGAGAATACTATAATTCCAAATACAATTATGAAAATGACAGCTACGGAATCTCACTACGTGTGTGCATGTCACAAGTATAGTGTTGGTTAAAAGTTAAAGGGCTCCAAGTGCCAATCAGCTGTTGCAGACGTTTGGAAGTTGCGTACACACTTCACATTTACTTACACCGGGGCAGACATGCTACCTATGACATTTGGAGAGCCTTCCTCACCTTATCCTCTATGGCAATTAGAGCAATTTAAAGTCATGTTAAAAGTTCCATAAATTTGGAACTTTTAACATGACTTTTAATTACGTTTTCTGCTGTTATTTTATTTTATCGTGAAAATCACTTATTTTACAAGTAAATATAAACACACGCGATTAAAACAGCAAATGCAGGACTAAACAATTTCACTGTATATTCATTTATATCTCTGTATTTAAAAAAAGAATCTATATTTTGAATAACGTGAATAACTCGCTTTCGGTTTAACGTTTGAACGCATTACATACATTTTTCTTTTAACGAAATGCACGCCTCGTTATGTGGAGGGTTGTGCTTCGGTATTCGTGCTGGAATTAACGCTACTCGGAAATGGGGGCGAGGACATGGCATCGAGAGCGGGTAAAAGGGCGGTGGTAGAAAATTGGAAATTTTGGAAAAGAAATTTGTGAAACGGAGAACGTAAAAGTACGATGAAAATAGCCAAAAAAAAGAGATATTTAAACGGAATCGATACTTATTTCAGCGACATCGCGTAAAGTCGTAAAGCAATCGAATAGTCTTGAGTGGAAACGGTATAGAGGAGCACTGATTTCGGCCTGGCTGCGCAGCACGCTTGTAATTCATGCGGTCTAGTGGATTGTACGTGTAACTACGTTATGAAAGTGTAAAGCCATTACAATTTGCATTGCGCAGTCAGATACGAAAACGGTAACTTCTCCTGCGCCCGTTGCGACTGATCAAAACCGACCGTATCCACTGCGGAACTGTAAGTTCTATCGTTGCAACGATTTACAGCTCGTCTTGTTGTTGAAATTGCGAAGCTGTAAACCATGTCGAAAGCTGCGAAATTTCCGGGAGATTGTTCGCGAGAAATAGAAAATTACACGCCGCAGCGCCGTTCCGCTCCTTTTCAACATATTAAGCTAATTTCAAAACAACCGGGGGACGAAGGCGTGGGTCTAGAAATTAAATCAAACCGGAACTTTCTTCGAAGTGACGATAGACAAGATTTTCAGGGATGAATATTCCACTGCATAATGAGATCTGTCTTTAGTCTCTTTATACAGGGTGCAGCCGAAATGTTGGTGCAATCGAAACAAGCGATACCTTTTGCAAAAGTAAGTGCAGAAAAGTGCAGAGTAAAATGTTTTTGTTCGGGGCTCCGCACAGTGGGGTAGGAGACCCTGAAAGTTGGCGAGAAATCTTTGGATACTGGGGCACGAATGTGAAATGAAGCACAAATATATATGTAACAATAACTGTTGGATTACTATAATTATTAAAAGGCAAAAATGACTGAATATTCAGGGAAACCTGAATATAGTAAAAGATAACGATACGTGTGTAGAGCGTCTTTTTGTTTCAATATCTGGCAACGGTGATGAAACAGACCGTTGTTAGAGAAGAGCTCACTTCTGTTCGGTATACTGTCTTAGAAAGACATTCTTTCCTAGCCGCTAAATAAAATTAAAATATAAAACTAAAAGGCTGATTTATTTAATAACCAATTTCCAATAATAACAACATGTATTTAACGATTAACAAAGTGCACAAATAACTTGTTAAAATGAAACGTCTGAGGAGCACGAAGCGTTCGGTACGAGGTCCCGCAAGGTTCTGCTCTTTTTCGTTGGTGTTTGAAGAACGCCCGAAAATTAACGAACGGGGGAAACAAATTTCCTACGCGCCCCAAGGTTGCGGAAGAAGACAGCTGTCCTTAGGATTTCACTGGGGCTCTGGCAATCGTCACTTTTATTGCCCTAGCCCCCAAGCTCGACCACCCGCAGTAGGCACTCGAGCAATCGTCCGTTTTAGGCCTAGGAAATAAATAAAACTTTCTCTCGGCCTACATTCCGCTACAAATCGAAATACAAAAGAATGTTTACATATCTGATTTTTCACCCCTGGTATAGTTGAAATATGTGCGCACAATAAACGTATATCCACAGCCTACTACGACTCTTCCTTCCTTACTCGAATCGGCCAAAAACAGTTAGTGACTCGCATTAATATTCGGACACTTTTTAAAATCGCATAACTTTTTTAGAATTGGTCCAAACAACTTGAGTTTTTTCTAGAAGCTAGAAGGATTAGTTTGCTAACTGACGCGTTTCGTCGTTTTGAAAAAAAATGTATTTGGTTGGAATACATTTACAACCGAATACATTTTTTTTGGTTGGAATACATTTACAACCGAATACATTTTTTTCAAAACGACGAAACGCGTCAGTTAGCAAACTAATCCTTCTAGGTTCTCAAAAAAACTCAAGTTGTTTGGACCAATTCTAAAAAAGTTATGCGATTTTAAAAAGTGTCCGAATATTAATGCGAGTCACTGTAGCTGCAGGAACTCCATTACATGTTTATTCCAAGCGATTTATCAAACGATTTTGTGTAGCTATTTTTTTGTGCTTTAAACATCTGTTTCGCGATGAATACGCCAATTTCAGGTATTTATTTAATTACTTTTTGTTGTTATACGTTTGCGGCAAGCAATAATACCTTCGTAAAGTTTAATTCAAAACTGCCTCGTATAAACTTAATTACCATAGCTGATCTACAAAAACAGTTAAACATTTAGTTAACTTCCAAGTCCGATCAAGCATTGTTGTTTGCACAGTTGACATCTCTGATTATCAAAGAACTCGGATTAACTTTCAGATTGTCCTCGTTTTTGCTGGAACCCCTAAAATTTCAAGTTACTCAAAAATGTTCTGAGTTCATGGAAATAATGTCTTTTTGCAATCAGGATATTTCTAATCGCTTTTTATTAAGTTCAGATCCTGTAATAACCAGCGAGAGACGATTACCCCCAAAAAATCGTGAATCTCTGCCCAAAAAAGTTTTAAATTTATTATTGTGTCAGTTATAAGCTGCGATGATCATACTACATCGCTGCAGTCTGATAATAAATATAATAGCAGTGATACTAATTCACATGATCATTAACATGCTCGCTGCATTGCCGTATCATCAAAAATAACAAAAATCACTTAAATTAAATTTATTCAAATAAATTCACAGATTTTTATATAAAATATATAGAAAATTGCATTAAACAATGTTAAAAGAGGAATCGTTTATTTTATTTACCTGAAAATAATCGTTTTTAATTAAGTTACTTAATTAACACAAGTTTCCATGACGCCTAGGAATTGATGCCAACTTTTAAGGTCTCTTACCCCACCGTGCTCCGTTTCCGAGAAAATCGACATTAAAAATCCATCGAGTAAGTACATGCGCACTTCCGGGAAACGGAGCCCCATTGGAAGGAAGTTATTTTGCAACTTCAACTTAATTAACGAGAATTCATTTTATTTGCGGTTAAATCGCCTGATTTCTGGCAGCCTACTGGAAATATGTATTCCATCACTCGAACGAACACGTTACCAATTATACCTCTGTTATTATTAGTTATTAATACTAGGAAAATATTATTGTAAAATTCATTTGTTGCAGAAATATGTACCTCGCTAACTTGGCCGAAATAAATTGAAATTATATTGCGCTGAAAATTCTGCGTACTACGTAAATTGATGCAATTAATATTTCCAGCAGTGTAAATATAACGTGCAGCTGCGATTTCCTTTAAACAATGCCACATATTTTTTCTTGTACAAATCTATTCCTTCCTGTTTAGCGAAAAGTCAATACTCCGCAAGGTATTTCGCACTTCATTTCAGATTCAAAGAATTACATTATCTCCGCTTAAACATTCTCCAATATTATCGTTTTTCTACTAATCTACTCGCAATCAGCGTGCACAAGAATATTTCTTGCCATTAGAATTATAATTGTTGGCGAAAGTATTCCGCAGATAATATTGCTCAGAAAGTAGCAGCGTTTAGGAAAATGGGATAGCGCAATAGGAGGTCGCTTGACACATTTTCGACCACGTTAGTTTCATGGTCGAAGGCCCCGGAATGTCAATCGCCGTCGCGGCGTCAGTCGGTCAGGAATTTAATACTGACGAAGGTAAAATCGACCGGCAGAAAGTATCGTTAAGCCGTCACGTTAAAAACCGTTGTACTTAAGGACCCACAGAAGAAACGAATCGACGGTACAATGCTCGTTCATTGCGCCGAGAAAGGAGAACTTCGCGTCCTTATTTGTAGTATGAAAAAGGGAGATCTGATAAATGGCATGCCTGACGGAAAGAAATTGCATTACACCGTTCAATGTTTTGCACGATTCGTGGAAAATATGTACCGCGTATACAGGGGAACGTGGATACTGAAATGTCGGCAATCAATTTGTCGAACACCAATTGCCTCGAGGTTTAATCAAAGTTAATTGGCACAAATAATATTTTACAGCTTCGCGTAGCGTTACTGACGGCAGTATAATTAGCAATAATTAACGAGCAGGAATACGAAACGGATTGAAATAATCTAGGCCCCAAGGGGCAAAGTTAAACAAATTCGTATTGGACTTTCGCTAAGCGGTGATACGCTCCACTTTGCATAATTAGGTCACTCGGCGGTGCACGTGTATTAATTAATTTTTTTCAAAAGCCCTTTAAAAATCTTTAGGAAATTGTCGCAGAGGGCAGCGGTGATTACTTCGCTAAAGTCAATGCGTTTGTGCGCGCCGCTGGAAGCGGTGGAGCAGCTGAAAGCATGTCTCGATACGCGAAACATATGGCAGAAATATTATGCAAGTAACGGGGGAAGTCAACCTCCCGGAAGAAATATTCTTAAGTCCAAGAGGCTGTGAGGAATTTCTAACTTCCAACCGGGCAGCACGATTTTTTAATTTCACACTGCCACTTGTTACAATTTATTTCCCTTCCGTCGACAGAACGAACTTTCCTTGTTCCTTGAATGTCCAGGTCAATAGTTACTAAATCAATACTTCAAGTTCTATGTGGAGGGTGCAGTGAAGAAAGTTATTTGCACAGTGCTGCGCCAGGAAAATAAAAACATTCGTCCACTTGGGAGAAATAAGTTCTAAAAGCAGTGAAATTAATTTGAAAACTTCTTATTAAATAATAATGCATCAAAGTGGATAGCATTCGCACATTTTCTCTTCATTAAATTTTTAACGCGATACAACCCTTTATACTGTAGCACAGTTATAACAGTTTGAAAGAAAGCACAGTAAATTATAAATAATATCGAAACAAACGAGGTCAGTCGATACAGAAGAAGTCCTTTTGCGGTCAATAAATACTACTTAAACGTACGACCTGACATACCAAATTTCTTATTTCTTTACTCGATCGAAGACGTTACGAACAATTAAGCAACCGTTCCAGACTTTGTAGGGAATTGCCGCTGCAGAATAGTCTAATCCATTTCCCCTGATTCGACCGCGGTCCTGATCGTTTTCCTATGGAGTTTATTTAAAGACCATTAACCTGGGCTCCGATTCTTTTTCCTGATCACGATATCGCGACGCGCTTTACCGCTTTACAGTGCGCGAGTCGCCACCTGAGCCGTGTTTCCCAAACAGCGAAATTAAAATCACCGCGAAAGGGCAATCGGGGCAAAAATATTCCCCGCTGCATTATTTGACGAGGCGTAATTGAAAGCGCACATGAACGCACGGGTGCCGCTCATTTAGCCAAAAAAAAAAAGAACGAACATGCCCGCCCCTCATGAGCGTCCAATTATTGCCCAATGAGGTAAAATAAGTATTTATGGTCCAACAGTTTCCACTCGATTAAACCTGCCCTGTACGTTCGCCCAATTCCTTTTCATGTCCCGGCGCACCCTACTTTTCTCTGTTATTTCCACATTTTGCCGGATGCACGCTTATATCATACGTGTCCACGCAGACTCGATTGAAAACAGTCACGCGAAGATGCATTTAAAGCCAGTTTAAGGGTAGCCACTAGGGATTGCAAACCGGTAAATCGGTTTGAAGCTTTTTTCAGTGATAACGTAGTAGATATCGACGGAATTATGCGCTACATATTTCTACCGGTAATTCGCCAAATTTTTACCGGTGATTCGATAAATTACGTATTTCTCGCGATCTACCGGTAAATATAGAGAAATGCATAATTTACCGGTAAATTGATTTACTGGTAAATATCGAGAAATACGTAATTTATCGAGTTCCCGGTAAAAATTTGGCGAATTACCGGTAAAAATATGTAGCGCATAATTCCGTCGATATCTACTACTTTATCAGTGAAAAAAAACTTCAAACCGATTTACCGGTTTGCAATCCCTAGTAACCACCCAACAAATCGCTCCAGAAAATAGGTCATTTCTAGGATTTTATTTTAAAAATAGTAAACGTCGCAGGGTCGAAAAACTTTTTGGGCTGTATTTGTACATCTTTCAAGGTAATAAGCAAAATTTTGAAAATTTTATCTAATACTGTCCAGGTGATGCCAAAACAAAGTTCATCATCTGCCGAATTTTTAACACCTCGTAGAATTATGCGAAATCAACGAACCGTGAAAATTCTTAGAGTTTATCAGATTGCCCGTGGAATCATCTACGGTGGTAGCAAAATATTGTAATCTCGGGTGTTGGCAGACGTTTGAACCACGAACATCGACAAAAACGGGTAATTTTACGCTTGAACGTGTTTATAAAAAGAAACGAATTTAATAATGAACGAAATCCCGTAAGAATTTTTTAAATCGGTCGATTATTTTTTTGTTAGGACGTGTTCAAAAACTTGTTTAAAGTTTCACCTGAGTTTAATCCTGTATTTTGACACGAAATTTTAACTGCGTATTCTTCAGGTGATGTACTTCCAAAATGTATATATAAAAAAATTGGTGTTTTGGAAAATTTTAATGGGAGGGTCCGTACCCTTAATTAATTTTGTTATGAAGGTAGCAGGGTGTGCCATTTTAATCAGTAAACTGCGATTAACTTACTCTGTTTCGAGGGGCACATCTTATGATATACCTCATCTATTCTTATGGAAACCTTATCTATTTAGGTGAAGGTGCCTCCTAGATTTCAAGGTGATATTTGTATTTTTTAATGGAACTATGTATCCTTTTTTAGCTAAAAGATTTTTAGATCTAGGACATATGAACCTTCCAAAATCACTCAAGGTCATTTATGAATAATGCGATTTATCGGTACCCATGTTTCGAGGAGGTGCAACTATCGTTGAGGTATAGAATAAACCAATGCATCGATGCGCAAGGCTCTCCTTTTGTTTGTCAGATAATCGTGTGTAAAGATTAAAATGGAACGCCGTGTATAAAATTACTCTAATGAACAGAGTTTCAGGTGGATTAAGTAAGCGCTTGAAACAAACCTCGGCAAATCCACTGTAGGTAGTTTAAAGCCGCTTGGTTTTTTCCACATTTTTAAAAGCGACATTGTATTTATCAATCCTCGACAAATTGTGAAATAATCGCGTAACTGTTGAAACGTGATACGTATTACCTTTGAAAATATGTAATAAAATTTAACCACAGATCGCTATTCGATTTTTTAAAACACTTCGCAACTCTTTGAAAGAGACATTTTTATCTTTGGTTCCTGGATACCTGCTGTTTAACAGTATGATTACAATTGCCAATCTTTGCATGATTTTCGGATCTTCATTAACTCGTATGAAAATAGAGTGAATATCAAGCTCTTCGGTGAAACAGGGAAGCTGATAAGTCCTCGCTTTTGACGCGGCAAAAACGCAAAACGAAATGCAATAACAGCTGATTCCCATTCTTCCTGAAATGAAATGTTCAAATAAAGCTTAATAAAGAGGTTCGCTGACTAGAAACGTCAAAGGCATAATAAAATCCCTATTCAAAATGTCCCCTGGTAGAGTGGGCATTAATCCCTCTATTGCATGAGTGATTAATGTAC
Organism: Andrena cerasifolii; assembly: GCF_050908995.1. NCBI lineage: Eukaryota > Metazoa > Arthropoda > Insecta > Hymenoptera > Andrenidae > Andrena > Andrena cerasifolii. Next base: position 19,494,312 of record NC_135119.1, on the reverse strand, counting down.
GGGAGCATGTACTCCACTGTGGAAGGTACAACGGAGGTATAAAGGGTGATCTAGAGGCGGATTCAAAGAGCATGCCTAGTAAACGAATCTAGTACACACAAAGATCCGATAAAAATCTTCACTTATCGCAGATTCAAAATAAATGCTATTAAAGTACCTAACGTGTAATTCTCTGCTCCAACATTGGAGGTAATATGCTTCATTTGTCAGACTTTATGTTAACGCAAAGAGGATTAGCTGTAACTACTTATGACAAATTTTCTCATTACTCTTTGTTTCTAAGTTTGCAATTTATAATTGCCATCGTATAATCACAGAGAAGTGTTAGAAAAATTTGTGAAATTTGACAATATTTGACGAATGAAGGGACGTTGCCAAGGGAGAAAATTGCAAATGAATCAGACAGGGTCAATTTGAACCCCTGCGATAACTGAACATAAAACAAATGTTCACGCTACTGACCTCGTCCGTGTATCATTATTATTGGCATTGCTTGTTTATTAAAATATGGATAAACATATAAAAAGCTTTCATTAATCCATACATTAGCTTTCAAATAATCCATACATCATACAAATATTAAGTTACCCAAACGTAACACGGGTTCTTCGGTACGTATCTATGCCAGGTTAGAATAAACAGCTTTTTGTTAATTATAAATCAACGATATGTATTTCATTTCCTTCAATCTTTTGCAATCCTTTAATAGCATTTTACTAAGTTTTATATTGATGCACCCCCTTTCATAAAATTCCTTTGCTACTGTTAAACAAAATCCCTCAATTACATTTTCCACTTCCCCTCATGATCGTACAACAGGGTAATTGCTCGAAAATTAAAGATAGCTTTGGAAATTTATTAAAAGCAAACTACTTAATGAATCTTTTTAAAACGTATCTTTTTAAAAGTACCCAGTAAAAAGTACTGAAAGTTTCAAAAAGATTCATTAAATAGTTTGCTGTCAATAAATTCCCAAAGTTACCTTTCCTTTTCGGGCCATTACCCTGTTGTCCTCCCTTAAGGTGTTATGCCTAGTCAGCTTTCGAAAACAACGCGATTTTCGGGAATTTTTTATAGAATATCTACTGTATATTTCTGTACAACTATTCGCTTATTTTAAAAGTAAATATATGCAGCAACACTGAGTAATTTTGTTATAGAAAGACATTAAAAAATGAACGAATAACAGCCATTCCCGCGAAAGCTGTCTTGAAAAGTTGAAAGTTTCTCCATATATGTACTCGTAAAATAAGCGAATAGTTGTAAAAAAATCTAGTAGATATTCCACAAAACATTCCCGAAAATCGCGTTCTTGTTCAAAAGCTAGCCAGAACCCCTTAAACTAACTTCAACACTGACTTACGCTGATAATCTCTCCATGTACCTAAAAACTATTTTTCACCTCTACAGGTAGATACGTTGTTCTTTTTCTTAAACTCGTCACGTTTCGCCGCGTTGACATTTTTATACAACATTATCGAAAGATCCTTGAATAAGCTACTATTGACACCCAATAAATAAGTAACGCTCCTACCAATTTATACCTCTATAAACTCAGTTCCAAGAAACACCGCATTACTTATGTAAATGACCCGATATTTGTAGCCATCGATAAAATACGCTCGTTCTAAAATATCGACATCCATATGGGTTAACAATGGGCTCCATTTTCGCGAGGTCTAAACGGCCCCAAATCCTTGGATCCCTCTATCCCAGGACCCTTTATGTTCCAGATAGACGATCGCCCTCTGCAAGCACAGATAGGACGCATGAACTGGCATTTACCTTGTTCGCCAGCTCGCACGAGGACTATCTCACGAATCGTCAGCAGGACGACGGCGAGGCCGAGGACAGTGTACCGCAGATAGCGCCACATCTCCGAGAACGAGGGCCAGTCCCTACGTGCTGTCCGGATGGCCCTTCATTCCCCCTTTCAGCGAAGGTCCCGGTGCCAAGTGAACGTCAGCCGTAGAAGTAACTCGCCTGTGCCGGGTAGATCCTGCGACCTGCACCCGTATATTCCGGCACGAACACCACTCGAACGGGTCACCGTGGCTACTTCGATCCCTCCTCTGCGGCGACATTAACCGATTTCACGCTGGAATACTAAGCGATCCGCCCCAGCACGCAGATTCCGAACCGGGTGGCAGTGTCTTCTCTTGCATTCAAACAGCGACGATCATCGATTCCAGCCATAGAACTCGTCGGACCCAGCGAGCTGAACATCTTTCTCTCACGGCTCGCTGCGTCGGTCGCGTGCGTGTATGTTCTCTCGACGGTGTGGACCCAATGCGTCTCGAATGCTCACTCGGGGGTGGAAGGCAGTCAATTACGTTGCCCACGAGCGGAAGATGCGCATCGAGCGGCACCAAACGATATTTGGAACAAATATCGAGCCCTCGCTGTTAAATATTGACTCCGGTACTTCTATGTATAAATTACGCCCTCGATGGAACCCTGCGACCTGTTCGCGAGCAGTCCTCGAATCCCAGCGCCACTTATCGCCAGATTTACCCTCGTCCGTCAGTTGCGTTGCAGGTCAACTGCCAATCGAAATTTCTTTCCGATGCCATCGCCGGTGACGCGTTCACCATCCGCGCGATCAAAGGTCTCCTCTCTGCCTCCGGCTAGAGCAATCAGAGTCCCTGTTTACCGGGAGTTCTGCGACTAGTCGCTTTCCATTAAACGCCTAACGTCGAAATGCACACCTCGCCCTGCCAGCTCTGACCACCGTACATTCGCACTCGCGACCGATGCGGCTGGAAAATTCACAGGACCCGCGGTGGCCGCGGGAAATCGCGGGAAAGCCGCGGAACACAACGAGCCACTGGGTAATCAGCAACAAGCGACTGCGAAGTCTCCTTGGTTCACCGAATGCTGGTTCCCTCCGAGCTTTCGCGACTCGGCCATGAGCACAGTCTTTCAGATTGAAAAGGCAAGAGACCCTTCCCTCGAAGGCTCGATCCAGGATCAATGATAGACACGTGGCGCTCCCCAGAGTGTACACCAGGTTCAATGGGATAAACGAACGTTGACTGACAAAAACACACTGTCGAAGAACACACTGTTCAATCACTCGGTGTCCCCAGGTTCAAACTTCATCGGGGGAGCAGCTTGCGGGCGGGTGCAGAGGGGATCTCCTCGGAGCGTGGACCGCTGGGAGCGCGTCTCCCTCGTCACTGGAGAACCGCGTCATCGCGGGGCCGCGTGGCGAAGAGGAATGGCCGGAAACGGAGCGACGAAAACGACAGAAAAAGAGACGTGGATGCTGGGGTAGGTGGAGGCGGCACGCGTGAGACCGACGATGAACCGCGCGGACGAATGCGGGCGCAATGCCACGAGCCGAGTTTCGGTAAACTCACCGGGTGCCCCTACGAAACGCGGAGCCGAGCAGAGACGGCGCTGGCCGTGCGAGCCCGAATGAACGGATCATGCGACTCAGCTGCCGTTAGGCGCCTCTATCCAGCCACCCCCGTCGCGAAACGCCTGTCCGGTTGCGCCGTGGCACACTGATGAGTAGCACACTGATAGCAACCCCCCACTCACGGCTGATTGTCGCTTCAGGAGCAGAGCGTCCCTTCTTATTTTACTTATTCCATCTCACGACGCCTCCACTTTACCGCCCCTCGCCGCACACCTCCGCGACAGAGACGCGTCGCATGTCCAACGGATGTTATCATAAGCGAAACGAGGGTTGGCGGTATGATTGCATACAATCGCGTATCGCCCGATCGGGGACAGAGCTCGGTGTTGTTTCTCGAGAGATACGGGGATTGGGAATGACACCCTTCGGTCGAAACTTCGTATGAAGTGGTAGTTTTGATGGCTTTGAATTTCGATGGATTTCTTGGTGTCGGGCCAGGTCTCTGTTATTAGCTGGCATTGGGGTGGTATTACAAAAAAGGGTAGTCGGTATTCCTGAGGGACCAGTTGATTTTCTTCGAGGTGATAGATTCTTTTAGAGTTTCAGTATATTTTGTAAGTTAAGTATTCCGGTACTGTGGCTTCGAGTAAATAAAAAAGAGTCTGATGGTGGCACTAAGTACCTACATATCGATGCTGGTGAGTTAAGAAGATTAGGCAGTCGAAAAATCGATTATTTATTGCATTTTCCGAAAGTACTATCTTGTCTGTATAAAATGCCGCTTGGTTTATAGGAAAATTCGCAAGATTGTAGATTTGGCAAGTAAAAACGTGAAGCGGCAACCTATAGCGTCGCTTTTGCCCAGAAACTTTAAACGCGTTTTTCTCGATTTTTTTTCTCTTCATTTTTTCCAGATTGCGAACGAATTGAGGTTCAGATCGACTTGGAAAAAATTACAGGATGTGTAGAACATGTGTCATTTCGGCGCAAACCTCTGACATGGTCCGTAAAAATTCGAGATTTTCATAAAAAAGCCGGTGACTTTAATTTTTTTATGAAAATCTCGGCGTGCAAAATGTAGTTTTCTCGTAATAACTTACACTGATCTATTATTTGTGATTCTTGTAAACAAGCAGTACGCCCTGCGCATCGTTTTATTTAATGCGAAAGTTGTGAAAAATCAAAGATGTAAATGAATAAAACTCATCAATTTGAATAAAAAAAAATATGGAAAAATAACTGTTTACCTTGTCATTTCGTCGATCTTATATCACTGTGTCAATTTGATGAGCGTCAACTATGTTTTAGAAGGGGAATAAAGCAGCCTCGCAATTATCTAAATTAAGAAGGGTAACTGTAACCAAAAACATAATTAGCCACCCCTATAAAAATATACCGTTTACTGGATTAATCGAAAAAAATAAACCGGTTAACATTGGAGTGTTTTACCAGTAAAGGTTCTCGATGATTGTAATGCTTTTCCATCTCCATGCCGAAATAACGCAACGATAAATCCACGCAACGGTCATAAATGAAAACGGAGGCGGAACTGCGTTAGCACTAGCTCGAACATAGCAGAACCCTGTCCTTTGAGTGTTACACGCCTGATTTGTATTTGTATTAAACCGAGGTGAACAATCCGCACGCGTACGCTTGATCGTCACGCTCCATCACTCGCTATTGCCTGGATCAATGAGGCGGACACGCGATCATGGATGCAGGCCGAAAACCGTAAAATCACCGATTCAGCCCCCCCCGATTTAATTCCACACCTTTTTAACTAATTCGCTTCGCATTGTCGGCAACCCCTTTCAATTTCTATGTTACACGCTGCTTCGCCACGGAGTTACAGCCGAGTTTGTTGCGCGAATGGGAAAGAAGTAAAAACAGTGTAATCCCTTCCAATCCCGTGTCGAGTTTCGTTCGATATTTCGATTTGCCTCTTGCACTTGCAGATCGTAATACGCTCGACACCGTAGTTCGTCGCGATAAAAATTTACCATTCCGCAGACGGCGTTCAGAAACTTTTTTTATCGAATTCTCTGAATTGCTGGCGACGCAAGGGGCGAGGAAATTAGCGGGGTTTCACAATAAACATACGTTTGCATCATATATGAATGCATTTGTGGCGAGCTAGCCATGGAATTATTATAAAATACTAAAAATGCTTCGCGTACAGTGAATCGCATTAATATTCGGACACTTTTTAAAATCGCATAACTTTTTTAGAATTGGTCCAAACGACTTGAGTTTTTTTTTAGAAGCTAGAAGGTTTAGTTTGCTAAATGACGTATTTGGTCGTTTTGAAAAAAAATGTATTTAGTCGGAATAGCGAAAAAAATAGTAAAGGTCGATTTTTAAACTTTTCTTTGTGAGCTTGTAATGAAAATTAAAAAAAAACCGTTTGTAGCTCGGAGCAACGTTAACCGATTTTCATGAAATTTTAGGCACGTATACAACTTACTGCAATCTACAAACGGTTTTTTTTTTAATTTTCATTACAAGCTCACAAAAAAAGTTTAAAAATCGATCTTTACTATTTTTTTCGCTATTCCAACCAAATACATTTTTTTTCAAAACGACCAAATACGTCATTTAGCAAACTAATCCTTCTAGCTTCTCAAAAAAACTCAAGTCGTTTGGACCAATTCTAAAAAAGTTATGCGATTTTAAAAACTATCCGAATATTAATGCGAGTCACTGTACGTATTGGGTTCGAGTGAAATCTCTGTGGAGGGATCTTGCAGGTGCTTCCATGAGAGGATCAAGTCCCATTTCGGTACCTAAAAACTCGTCGAGCGACCTTCACCGATATTAATTTCACGAAACAGTTTATACGCTAATTAAAATGCAAGACAACTTGTTCGACACCTGGAGAATATTAAAACGAAGCACCCCAGAGTTACACCCACGCAGCACAATTTTATTCTTCACGGTAAATAACTACACGCAATTAGGCTCTTTGACTTGCACTGCGCAAAGCACCCCATTGCAGGAGCAGTTTCATTATAGTTACACGCGGCTCAGCCGCGACTGCGTCTCTTGCGTCATAACCCTGTCCCAAGAAAAACAGCCCGACGATACCAGAATGAATGTTAAAAAGAGAGAGGCAACGGTGGATGAAACTTTTAAATCCCAAAAGTGAAACACAATCTCACTGTCCCGCAGCAACCTCCAACCACGTCCGGAGATAAACCTTTAAACACGTTTAAGGATTTACAATAATGCTCGCGGCCGTCCTATACTAAAGCAATTTGTTGGCCTAGCTCGGGGCAGGGGTGGCTTGGAAAAGGTTAATCGTAATGGCGGGGGCGCGTCGTAAAAAGCGATCCTCGAAGGATTTGCTCGTACACGTTTCAATGATACGCGAACGTAAATACCGTAGACGAATAATTGAACGAAGTTCCCCCGATAACGGGTATAGTTCGACGTCCCGCGATTCGGCTGCTCCTCGCCGCGGACCGACGGCATCGTAAATTCCACATAAAATTTATGCGACAAAATTGTAGCCTGATATAGGGAACGCGATACGCGGAGATACGGGCCGTTATGATGCATGGGCGCAGCACAGAATTAATGCAATAAAATATCAACGATGGCCACCTATCTAGAAATCCCGTGCCGTCCACCGATCGCCGTTACAATTCCAACAATACTCGTAAACGCGTTACAATTTTGTCCCGAATCATTTTCTCTCACACTTTTCTCTTTTTGTTGTTTATCCATTTCCTTTCAGCCTGGCTTCATAAAATCGACGAATTCACGATAAATGCCTGACACGTTTTGCAGGACTCTGATGAAGCTTAAAAAGCGCGCTCTAGGGAGAGGCGGAATATTGCTGCGATGAAACTGAATCGAATTTATATGTTCAGTAACACCAACGTGGCGCAGAGCCAGTGTTTACTTCTTTTAGTGTAAAAAGCGGGAATCTTTGCTGGCCAATGAATTCAATATCACGATGCAAGATCTGCGGTATCAAAACACTGTGCTGGGTAAATTTTTTTATTACATTGTCTGTTTCTACTGGAAGAATTTTTCACGATTATCTAAAATTCGCGGGATGTGTGTCGCGTTAGCTGTAAAAGTAAAACACGAGGCGATTAAGGGGTCATTCTACTTTGATCGGCCGAAATATGAAGCTATTTTTTAAGATTTTTTGCTAAATAAATACAGCATATAGTGAAACAAATCTTTTCGGAATTTATTAAGCTACTCTTATATTATACAAGAAAAAAATAAAAAGATTATTTTTAATTTGTTTCATATGTTTTTTTATAGCGTCAATGTGATACCTACAAAAAAGTGGTATGTTCGTGGCGTAGGTGATTTCCCGGCTCAGGCTTATCTGAAATTAAAAATTCGAAATGATTCTTAATCTGTATGAGTGTGAGTATCGCTCGTAGCTGAATTAACAATTTTGTCGAAAAATAACCGAGATATTTCTCGGGGGAGATTCGAGAAAGCATTCTTTTGGGGAACTTCTTCTTTCAAACCGGCGTCATTTTGTTATTCCCCAACAAAAATTGTTAATTGAGCTACGGGTGATAGCCATACTCATACGGATTAAGAATCTTTTCGAATTTTTAATTTCTGATAAGTCTGAGCAGGGAAATCACCTACGCCACGAACATACCACTTTTTTGCAGGTGTCACATTGACGCTTTAAACAATCATATAAACGAAATTAAAAAAAATCTATTTAATTTTTTTTGTATAATATAAGAGTAGCTTAATAAATTCCACAAAGATTTATTTCATTATATATTGTGTATGTAATATATATGTATTTATTGAGAAAAAACTGTTTAAATGTAAGAATACATTGTACGCTATAAAAAAACATATGAAACAAATTAAAAATAATCTTTTCATTTTGTTTTGCATAATATAAGAGTAGCTTAATAAATTCCACAAAGATTTATTTCATTATATGTTGTGTATGTAATATATAAGTATTTATTGAGAAAAAAAACTTTAAATGTAAGAATACATTGTACGCTATAAAAAAACATATGAAACAAATTAAAAATAATCTTTTTATTTTATGTTGTATAATATAAGAGTAGCTTAATAAATTCCACAAAGATTTATTTCATTACATGTTGTATTTATTGAGAAGAAAATCTTACAAAACAGCTTCATTTTTCGACCGATCAAAGTGGAATGACCCCTTAAAACATTGGAAAGTCATCTCTGTGTAGTAATTCAGTTAATGAAGGATCCAATTGTAGTACACCGTGCACGACGCGGATGTACATTGTTTAATCTGCATAAAAGCGAAGTCTGTCTGTAAAAACGAATCGGCGTGCTGAGATGTAAATTGAAACCGTGGGAGTAGCGAAGTAATCGCAATATTGTAACTTTACACTCCCGGTGCAAGCTTCGAATCACCGCGATGCAAATTTCCCCGGCTATACACCCCCTGTCCATTCATCCGAGCTCACGAGGCCATTAATTCGAGAAGCTAAAATTTCTCGAAATTTTAATATCCCGCTCGCGCATGTTCCCATAATGGGGTGGGTTACACGTTTCCCAGCGCTCGTGAATGAACCCGATCGCGTACGGGTCTCGCGTTTAGCGCGGCGAACACCCGCGTTATTTATAAGCAGAAAAAGAAAGAGCGGCGCGCTCGTACACCGGATGCAATTTGGTCGCGTTAAATTCAGCGCCGGCCACTTCCTGCAGCTTGACACCGCGATATTCGGCCTAAAGCATTCCGCGCTCGCGGGCCGTTCGTAAATCGCCGCCCCGTGGAATCGGCGGAGCCGTGGCGACCGGCCGATATAAAAGTCAATACCTCCATGGGAATGCATTCGTTTCTAATATATGACTTCGCTACGAAAGCGTATGGAATAATTACGACTCAGCCCCCCCTTTAATTAAATATTAGCCAGCACCGCCGAGGATACAATTGAATATTGAAATTAACACGCGCCGATTTATTATGCACGCGGTGTCATTGCGATGCGCCGGGCTCCGGCGATCGTAAATTCCAATTTGAAATGTACAACATTTAACCGTAATACGTTATTTACCTTCACCTACTTAACCGGCATTATGGTATTATCCGCTATCAAATTATGGCTCGCATTCCTGGAATTTATTGCCCCGTTTGTTTCTCAACAAAAACTCCCGTCTAAGGAGTAAATCTACCTCCGGGCTTTAAACCCACACCGTTCCGCTATACTGAATATCGCGGGGGAAACTTGCTTCTATCCACATATACGCGCTTAATAGCACCCTTCCTTTGACGCCCCTCTTATTCTTCTCATTTATTTGTATTATGTATTCCGATTCAACCTTTGACTGCACTTTACGTACTTTACGACATTCTTTTTTTAAATCTTTCATTCCATACAGAAGGGAACAAATTTAAACCCACTTTTCACGGGAAAAATGTTGCTATAAATTGAAAGTTTTAAATCACTTCACTGTTAGGTTTGTATATGTTTATGAAATTTTTGTTTATTTAAGCGTGCACTTTTGGAATGTATCTTCAAAGTCACGAATATCAGGGATGCGAAGTAAGACACAAGAAGTGTGATTGGTATGATTAAAGTGTGAGGAAGAAGCGAGGTATAAGGAAGCAAGGGGAAAGGGATCGTTCGTGGTCAGACGGCTCGAATCAATAGTGTACCTGAAGCTAGATCTCCCTGTAACTTTTCACACGTGCACTGTTTTTAAAAATCGTAAAGTTATCCAATGCAACGAGAACTTTAGTAACGGGTACAAATTTTACAGTGATTTCGTTTACGGTTCTTAATTGAAGTCTTTGTCGAAGAAACTGTAAGTGCCAAAATTAAAAGAAATAGCAAATTTTATCGGATAGTATTCTACGTGCTAATTAAATTTTAATACACTTACCCTTTGTAAATAAGTTACCAATAGTGCTAAAAGATGGTACCATCCAAAGCCACTTCTGTAGAAAACAATGTAAGAGCCAACTAGCTAGGGGCAAACAGGATTGGCACGTCCAGTGCTTGCGAATTTAAATGAATGGCACATTCAGTTTCCTGTACAACTAATTGTAAGAGGTGTTTGATTTTAGACCCACTTTTATACCCTTCAGTGAAGTGTAAAGTTGTCTCTTTTAGGCACAGTGAAAGCACCCTTTATTCTACAAATGAATACTATTAATAAATTAACGAAGCATCTTGTATAGTTACTGCTAAGGAAAAATATGCTTCCTGCAATTTCAAAACAGACCTCGAGCTCGCAGGTTTATCTCGCTACTGTGTCGCTTTGTCGAGACGAGGAATTCGAGATAATTCAGAGTGAATTGATTACCCGGTACCAGTCCTATTTCATTCTCGAGCAATTCGTGTATTTCAAACGAAATTGGAATTCTCAACGATTATCATCGTTTACGAGAAATTTTTTTCATCACCGAGATCAATCAATCAATCCATCCGCCTCTCCTTTTTTTTTCTTCTTTTTAATCCAGGAGCGATTGTACATCCCGGCGTGTCGGATCGATCCGCGCGCCTGAAACGATGTAAAGCGACCAAACGACCGAACATTTTTTCGCGTTTTTTTTTTCGCGAGTTTTTATGGGCAAATCGGTGTCACACATTGACAAGTGGAAACCTTTCAAGAGCACGTGCACGTGCGCGCATACGTAGCTAGCTTCTCTATGACTATGCATTGTGGCATTCAAATTTATCAATACCTCGGGGGAACGTAGGTACATGGAAATTAGCACGCGGATTGACAGTCATTGCTACGAATCTCGGGCATGCACGAGCACCATTGCCTGCGATCGGGGGACGCGATGCGTGCCCAAAAACGTAACTGGGACCCTCCGTTCTCCCTTCTTCCCTTCCGCTGGTCGTGTAACTTATCGACAAATTGATGTTTCGCTAAATAAAACCAAGTATCTTATACAGGGTGTCCCGCGTAAGAGTCGCCTCGAAATTTCAGAACATTTTAAGAAATGTCCAATTTTAGAGAAAGTTGATAAAAAATATTTAAGAAATGCTATAGTTTCAGTTAAAGAACGTTACATACGTTCTCAGTGCCTAATAATTGATCTTTGGGATTTTTTTTCTCGAGAGGACGTGAAATGAATCGAAAGTTTTAGAATTGTATCTTGTTCTTGGGACCTTTATTGTTATAAAAAAATTTATTTGACATACTTTCAGCATGGGGCCTCCTTATCAGCGTTATAACTTCGCCAGTTTACAAACTTTTTTCGTAAACTTTGCTTTAATCTATGCAGAATGACGTTCTCTAACAGCATTCTCTAATTTTTAATATTTTTTTTTTAACATTTAAAGATAGAAATTGTAGACGAAAAATTGGTTGCTTTCTTCAAAATAGCATAATTTTCTTATTTTCTAAAAATTCAAAAATTTGGCCCGATGATCCTTAGAGAATGTCATTCTGCATAGACGAACGCAAAGTTCATTAAAAAAGGTTGCAAATTGTCGAAGTTATCATGCTGATAAGGAGGCCCCCTGCTTGGTGCAGAGTTTGCTGCAACCGCAGAAAACTAACGGCAATATATGACAAAACTGTGTCAAATAATTTTTTTTACATGAATAAAGGTCCCAAGAACAAGATACAATTATAAAACGTTCGATTTATTTCACACCTCTCGAGGAAAAAAATCCCAAAAGTGATCAATTGTTAGGCGCCGAGAACGTGCGCAACCCCTAACAGAAAGTGCCATCCATATGCTCGAAAAGAATTCCCCTAATGAAACTGATTTACGAAAGTAATGCACACTTAAATACACTTCAACTTTCGTCTAAAACAATTTTTGCCGGCACTTGCACGAAACACCCTGTATGCGACACAAATTGCTTCACCCACCAACGATTTTCCATATTTGCTTCCATATTTGCATTTTATCCGTGAAGAACAGCGTAACGAAAGATAACCCTCCTCCCCTCGTAACTCCGTTGAATCCTTGTTCACTGAACTTTCCTTACTTATATTTTTAAAAGAGTTCGTAACTAATCACAAGAGAATTCCCCTCTTAACTTAAACCCATTGCACAACGGAATACATTAAAGACCCAGCCACAAATTCCTAAAAGGGTCGTACCTACTGATTGTAATTTAAAAAGAAATATAATAAATCACCCTCGGATGTTTAAAAAGCCTCCGCGTCACCCGCTCAGCTTTGCGTCCCAAGCAGTTCTCGATATCATTATCAATTTCGACGATGTCTCCACGAATCGATTCAAGCGGGACCAACGAACCGAGCTTCGTACAGTTCGGTACAGCAAGCTGCTGTATTAAATCATCCAAATTTAATAGGGACAGATTGTGTCGGTCGAGGGGTCGCCGATATAACAGTTTTTCCTCGTTGCTGGCCGCTGGAACTCGCGACTTTCTGCATTAATAAGCAACTATAGCCGGGGCGCGCAACACCGTACGCGCGCACGTAGCTGTATGCGTCTGTACGAATACGCGGGGGAGTCGGACTTCGGAATTAGCCTGCGGATCGGCGGCTACGGTTTTAAACGTATCCAAGGGCCCAGCCAGGGTCGGCTGCCGCGATACGCTTTCGACAGGCACAGCTGCGCATCCAGAACAAAACATGCATTCTCCATTCGGCTGTCGAATATTCAGAGAGGCTTTTAACAATTCATCAATGCAGACAGTGGCGGGACTATACTTGTAACCCTTACCTCGACATTTTACGATCTTCCTGTCAGCCCCTGCCGTTATCTATGACGCGAGCGTCGATCCTGACGCAACTCCAGCGCCCGTCCGCCTCATAATTTCGTGAAGTTTCGTTGGCACGGTGCGTGACACTTCGTGGCAATAACTTACGAGTCGGAGACCTCTCGGCAAGTGCCAAGCTGAAGGTGGCTAATGTATAAGGGATTGCAGAAAGGCGATTCGAAGATTTTTGAACCTGTAATGCATAGCAAACTGAATGAAAAGTGGTTAATAGCTGCGGGGGTTAAAATTCAGTCTTTCAGAGTAAACAGAGCTTTCCTATTTCGGTAATTTATTCGGTAAATTTAAAAACTAGAACTGACTGCAAATTTCGAAACAGCGCGGTGTCGTCAGCGTATTGTGTATAAAAAAAAGTACCTACAGTTGAGGTGGAGGGTTCCGCTACATTTTAGAGAGTTTGGAAGGGTTCCGTAGCTTGGCAAAAGCCGCTTTGAACGAATGGTTAGGAGCGTGGTTTCAGCGCGATGGAGACCCACTTTGTTTTACACTTGTCTTCAGGTAGTGCTTCCACCGATTTCGTGACGACAAATCGATAGGGTGCACAGTGTTCGATTTAATGTATAAAAATCAAGAATCTGAAGTGTTTGATCCACAAATCGTAAAATTTTATTTTAATTTTATTTTAGATTGTATCGTAGAATGTTAAGAAAGGAACGTAGGTTTTAATGCTACACATAACTTTTGCTGAATTTACCTATTTGTTGTCAAAAATGACGCTAGAAATTTATTCCAAATCTCGGTGCACTTTTTCAAACGCGTGCCATTGGCGGAATGTTTATGATTTTCATTTGATTTTCATAAGCTGTGTTTAATACTATCATACTTTCAAAACTGCCAAGTCAGCTTGTTACAATACTAACAATTTGTACGAATTTTTTATGTTAAATGTTAATCAACTTCAAGGGGACTTTTTTAAAAAAGGACCAAAAAGTACCTGCGTGATTTTTTGTATATTAATTTAGGGAACATTAAACTTTATATTAACGTTAATTTCAGCTGCCCGAATTTGCCCGAAACAGAAAAAAGTCAAAATCATTATTAAGACGTTCGCCGCTCAGACCCGTGATGTGCCCGCCGCGTAACGTAGGATTATATGAAAGCAACAAACAGGAAAATTTTTAGGTTTTTGAAAACCTTGTAAATGGGCCCTGTTTCGGGTAGAGCAGATACTTAGACGCGTGCTTTGAAGCTCTTCCCTATCTGTTTTGTGCCTTCCTCATTTTCGAAGTTATAGATATGTATACATATATATGTTAAACGTAGAAATAACGTAAAATCATCAATTTTCTGGGAATACGTTACTAACATATGTACTTATACATACTTGTAGTTGCACAATAATTGGATGATGAGGACTCCCAACATAAATCAGAAAAACCACGTAATTGTTATAATTCGTGCAATGAAAGTTGAGAGGGAAGCAGTTGTTCAATTTACAACCTCGTAAATGTTATATCAACGACGCGGAAACATCTTCGAATGACATTTCGTATATAAAAAAAGCAATATTACCGGCTGGGCCTTATTACCCGCACTTGCCATATGTGCATTAAAAAATAAATAAAAAAACCTGTAACATCAAAGATTTATAAAAAAAAGTCCTTTTATAAACGAATATGAAATTTATTTTCAAAAATTTTACTCCAGAGAGAAGTTATTAATTTTTGTCCATTTCCCTATACACATCGAACACTGTGGGGTGGGGAGATCTGATCACGCGGCACTCTTGATTTGCTGATTTAAATCCGCGTTTTTGGAAGAGCGTGAGATGATGACACGAGGTTGCCGGAGTAAAATAATAAAATGACAAAATAATTCCTGATAATCCTTTGCTTTCATACCACAATTACCATGATCCGACGCGGATGGCTACAGCGAAGCCTCAATAATCCGTGCTGCGCTTAACCCTAGCTCCGCTTAAACCGATATCCACATATTTCGAAGTCATATTCTGAATAAATTAACGTTGGCGTTGTTCTTTTCATAGATAGAGTTTTATTTTTCAAAGGAGACGTGTTATTCACCATTTTGTTTGTTGTAAGAAAGCCGTGGACCAGCTCTGGTCTGTAACCATCCCCGACACGTAATCATACATCGATCTTACTTATAACTAATTGACAAAGTAGGGAGGAGCGCGGTAATTCCGGCCACATAAGCAGTAAATGCTATAAAATTTGAACAAGTTACACATTTGTTAGTTTTTTTTATATTAATTGGTAGTTTGAAGTGTCTAGTTTGTTTGAGTATGACCGAGAAAGCATAAATTAACACAAAAATACTCTAGTGGGGTAATTCCGACCATGACTTTTCTTTATAAAAGAGATAGGAAAAGTGTTAAATCAGTAAAAAATTGTATTATTTTTTATTTTAAAATTAATTAGTACATACATCACAAGTGTATTCTTCAGGGGTATCCAGGGGGCTACCACTCTCATTTGCGATTTTGGAACAGTGTTTCAACTGCCACCTAGGCAGTCCCAATTTTTTCGAACTAAAATTCAATATGGCCGTGATCGCGTGTTCATGATGGTTCAGACACGTCCAGTGTTTTAGTCGAGTAGCAAGTAATTTACTGTGCGTGGACACTAAAATTTAGTTAAGCAGTTTAATAAACCAATGGTAAATTACTAAATAATTCGCTACTCGACTAAATTACTGGACGCGTCTGTTACACTGAATTGAATTTACATATCACCAAAAACCAAATGTGAGTCTGAAAGTAGAAACATTCCTCTATTTAATGAGATTAATATTACTAATTCATATCTATTCCATGTACTAACTTACCTTGCTTAACAATCGACCACTGTTATAAGATTACGGTGCGAAATGAACACTCCCGGATTTGTTTGAAACAAAAGACTGCTATCGTCATGGAAACCATGAATATTAGCTCGCCGCATCATTAACAGATGGCAGCACCATACACAGTCAAGTTACGCGGTTTTTATTTAAAGAATTAGAAGCGGACGGAATTACCCCGCTTTCCCCTATAACATATTCTAAATTATAGAATATTTCATTATACAAATTCCTTTGGTAGGAACTTTTGATCTTGGGCGCTCTGGTGATATTGCAGGTCTAACCTTTGGAATTTCTTCTTTAGTGTACTGTATATATGAGCATGTACCCTAGTAGCATTTCTGGTTGGCCGACAGTATCCCCCAGTTGGAAATTAGTTGGCCATCAAAATGCCAACAGTAAATGCTACTAAGGTAACATTTGGATGATTCGAGCCAGTTTGTGCACCACTTTCATCGGATTATCAACGTTGTACAGCAACTTCCATCAAAGTCGACATAAAAAATCACTGTCGACTCTGAAAAGCTTAATTACTTAGCATTGATTGAACGCTTTTCACTGAAAAGGGCAGCGCACAAGGTTCAGGTCATTGATTTGCTTAAACTCTTGCATATAGTCAGTACATGCCATGTACAGGTTGGTCCAATGTTTAAAATTCACTAATCACAACATTTTGAGAAATCCAGGTTACCAGTTTTGTACCTTCCGTATTCTAGATCTGGAAATAATTAAACTAATTAGCTGCGTGGAATTATTGTATGGATTGCAATTAAATTGCCGCTCTAACTCAAATTACATTTTTACAGTTTTCACGTACGAGTGCATAAATGGGTAATCTGGAAAACTTTCGAACTCGAATTTCCCGAGAACTGTTGAATATTATCCCCCAAGCTTTTAATACATTATTACATATGCTGTGCCTTAGCTATACGTGAAATTTGAAAGAACATGGTGACCCGAATCTCGCGCAGTCCCCTTGTCAGTTCAGCGAGTACTATGAGACTGCAAATGTTTGAACAGCTGTTTTTTTTCGAATGCGCTATCTAGAAAAATGTTGTAGAAATGTATGTTACGTGATTCCTGTCCCCTTTCCTAGTGAGCCAGAATGGCATTTCAGTCTATCGACAGCTAGAAATCCTTGCAGCGGTGTCGCTTGCACGTTTACCGTTGTTTAACGATAAATATTTCCCCGAGTAAAGCAGCTTTATGTCTCTGTTGACGAAGTTGCACCATCCGCGGTCGCGATACGTACAAACCGTGTGGAACAATATCCTTAAGTGGCCCTGGAAATAGCTGGAGTTCACCGGGCAAATCCTGCGCGAGCGAAGAAACAAAGATACACGAGGACGCTAACTGCGACGACACAAAGCGAAACGCGTTATCGTCAACGTGGCGCAGCGGTAGGTATATAATTCAAAACCCGCCCTCGCGAAACCCCACGCTGGAAACAGACGCGAGGGTGTTTTAAAGAAAGGAGTTTCGAGAAGGAAGAAGTCGCACACCTTAAATTTCGCCAAATTTCAGTTTTGTAAATCTACTTGAACATTGTCCCTGTTTGAGGGTGGTCCTTCTAGTCGGCACTCAAGGTGCAAAATTAACAAACCTGAACGAGTCCAACTCAATCACGGGATTTAACAAGCACTATATTTTTTTTCTGTAGATACTACTACAGTTAGCCAGTTTTTAGTAAACTACCTGCTTCTTCATTTTCCCGAAAAAAATGAGCCCCTCGGAACGTTTGCCAGCTGGGCGTTTTTCTTTAAATCCGCCGCTGAGCTCGATCCCTTTTCTTCTTACACCACAAGCATCGAACTCGTATGTTATGTCCTCGCTGCTGATCATTTCTTTTGAGATGCCATCGCCTTTGCAACTTCTTCCGACTATAAAAAAACGTTTCTGATATATCTTTATCGTAGTTAAATTCGTGCAAATGCATGTGATTGGAATATTCGTCAATAGGAAGAGGCATAAATTATTCTACAATATTTTAAAGCCCCGGGAACATTTCGAACGAGATTAGTTTACTTTCTTCGTGTCTGTTAAGATTTTGCCGTTCCATTTTACCATCGACTAATTAGGTGTATACATATAATTTTGCAATGTTATATATTTTCAATATAGTCTTCGCAAATGGTCATAAACTCCTTAACAAGAAAATATACCTCGGCAATTCCTACATGGATCGATGCTACGTAAGTATCGATCCCCACTTTTCTCAGACTAATAGACTCTGCAAAGAAAGCCCTGTGCCACAATTTTCCCCGGAAGACAAAGAGCTGTAAGCCATCTGGAGAGGATAACGGTACCGTCTAAATCCGCACGTCTTACAACTTATGAAGTATAATCGGTAGGAGGCCATATACTGAACTCTTGGAGAAATCCTCAAGTGGTATGAAACTTAAAAATATCGTTTCAGTTGCTGAACACAGTAGCGGCGTCAGATAATACAGAGAAAAGAAGGAAACACATCCTTCTTTCTTCTGTTACTTTATGCCCATCCTTCCTCACGGCTCACTTAAATTATGATGCAATTTTAATATCATCAACGCACCTCCTGTTCGCTCACCTCACCACATTCCATATTTCCTCTAACAGAGAAGCAACTTACAATAATTAGTACACGTAGAGGTCGTGCTTTACATGATTTCTCAGCCGAGGGAATTAATACAGCTATTCGACTTTATACACATCTATGGTGGGACCTAATATTCATGATCGCAACAGTCCTATATAATCTTGTATAATAAGGCGCTTATGGGGGGATTCTCATCTAACAGCCCCAAAAGTAACTGATATTTAAGAATTTTTTTTTAAAAAACTGTTGGTCATATTGGATTAAACACTTTTCGGATATAAAGAAGCATCTTTAAACTTGCAGAAAATATTTTTTTTATGTCGATCCTCCTTATTATTTATTAATTACTGTGGACTCTTGTCCACCTCTTCGACGATGTAACTCCTGTTGGCGGCATGCGTAGCACCTATCACAGTCATCTGATTGCGAAAATAGAAGCTTCATAAAGTTAGATAGTTTACGCTGGGATTAGTCCACTTTAAAGAAAAAAAATTGAAAAAATTGAAAGAGTTATTGCGTTTGAACGAAAAAGTAAGTTTTTTCCTTTGACAAATTCTTCATATTATTCTTTATATCGACGAAAAAAAGTATTATAAATAAACACTCAAATTAACAATTTAGGTCCAGTCCTAGCGTAAATTATTTAACTTTAAGAAAATTTTCTTCTTTTTGCGCTCAGATGACTGTGACAGGTGCTACACCTGGCACCCACATCGTCGAAGGGGTTAACAGGATTCCACAATAATTAATAAATAATAAGAAGAATCGACGTAGAATAAAAAATTCTACAAGTTTAAAGATGTCTCCTTATATTCCAAAAGAGTTTAATGTAATATTAACAATAGTTGTTTTTAAAAAAAACATAAATTTCGGGAGCAGTTACGCGAGAATCCTCCCTTAAGGGGGTATACCCGTTTGAACCCTCGGGAAAAGTGTACATTTTGTGGATTTTTTACAAGGATTCAAAAGGGTATACCACCTTAAGGTATCTTTTCATTTGTTAGCAAAATCTGTCCAAAGGCTTTTTTCATGTTTCCCGATGACCTAAAAGGTTCACGTTCAGCACGAAGTTTCCTAGGCACCCAAGGATAGGTACCGTAAAAATTCGAAGACCTGGAAAATTCGAAAATGGGTATTACCTGTGGCCTAAAACATTTTTGTTATTATATTCGTCTCGTGCGGGGTGGATTTGGAGATTTGGCGCCCCCAGGCCGACAAGTGTCTGCCGCCCTTTCCGCGAAATATCATCGAATATTTTAATTTAAAAGAGTCGAGACGCGGCGCCAGATACGGGGTCTGGGAATTAATCACGAGACCCTTCGACGAAAGTTTCGACCAACATCCCTGACAGCTGGGGAATACCCTATACAGGTCAGGATGACAAATGCAAGTCAACAACAGATCTGCGTATCGCGGGGGTCTCGCTCGTTGAAAAAAACTACGAGGGGCTGGGATCAGACTCCAACTACGGGATAGCAGTGATACCGCGTGATTAATTAAGTGCAGGACGATAAGTCTACCCGCGCGGCTGGAAAGTACTTCATTGTGATGACAGAATGAATCTGCCGTCAGCAGACACCTGTAATTCAAGATGGTGAACGAGAGCAAGCCGAGGCATTCAATCACCTCTCGACGGGTCGGCGAGGCCACCGCCGCGCCCCACGAATTTCCAATAGACATTTAATTATCCCCGAACAACGGGTGCCGGTACCTTTAAATTTCGCCAACGCGAAGCAACCTTGCTTAAACTCGCGCCAGCCCGTCCCGCCGTTACTTTGACGTTGACGTCGAAGAGGGAAGCCCGGCCTGCCTTCGCATTGCAACTGGATGCTCCTTGTAATTCCTCAACACCGAGTGGCGCCTCAACGAGCAGCTCTGATCGATGCAACGCGCCCCGTTTTGTCGTATTTCACTGATGGGCAGTTTCTTTCGCGACAGTTTGTTTTTCTGTACGGAAACGGAACAACTGGATGAGCGTGGAACGAAGCATCGTCATTGATAGTGTCGCAACATAGGGCTTAGATCAGAAGTACTGACGTCGCTGTGGTTGAAAAGAAAATAATAAAAATATAAATTTTCAATTCTGCTACTTGCATCGTTTACCATCTCGACTCCTCAAACTATGAAGAATGGACTCTGCATTGAATGTAGCGAAACTAAGTTTATTCGTGGATAGTTAGTAAACACAGAACCCATTAAACAATTCCGTCGCCAATTTGAAACTTCGAATAGAATTTCGCGAAACACTCGTCACGTAAAACGTACCTGCGAGAAATAGTTGCCCAAGTATTCCGCGCCGAAGAAGAATGACAAGTTAAAAGAAGAAGACGTAACGGCGCAGGCGAACGCAGGGTGTAGAAAGCTCTGGCTGCTAGGCCACGAAACTTTAATTATTCGTTACGAACTCGAGAACTTTCCTTACTTAGTCAGTAACGCGATTTATCCGCCGTTACAGTTTACTTTCGCTGTAAGCCCCACCTGGATAGAATGTCCATCAGCGAAGAAACTCGATTGCCCGTAGTCGATTAAGATCCCTGATTGTGTCTTCCCGTTGATCTCGCCGACGAAACGGGCACGCGGCTCGCCAAGGTGTACCCGGTTTCCTTTTTTTTTTAAAGTGGCGATATGAAGAGCACGTCTCCGGTGCCTTGTTGCTCGTCGAATCCCACCGAAATCATGAGGGACGCGCGGGGCATTTCCTTTTTCATCCCCGTTGACGGGCCGACAGTGAAAGAAGGGGGCGGAGAGTCCTGACTAACGAGAAAACCCGGCGCCACGGAATTCAGGTGGATACGAATAGAGAGGGAGGAGAACGAGATGAGCGGGTTGAAGCCTGGCAGGTACGCCTCGAATGTTTCGGTGTCTGGTTTGACCTGTCTCTCGGCATATCCGGTATAACCCGTAAGAATGAAGTGCCGCTGCTGGCCGGCCGGAAGCGAATGCAGAATCCATCCGCAAACTGCGCGCTGCCTGGAATGATGAATGAAACGTTACTCTAGCAGCGGTGCGGCGAGAAAGACTCACCGACCACGCACGTCCACGTCGCGGAAGGCGGGCCCGTAATTTTCCCTCGGCACTCGGGGCCACGTCGAAAAGATTTCACCCGCAAAACCGGAGCCTCGAAATACTACAGTAAAATAAAACGGATGCGAGTACGCCCGTTTATCCGTGACATTCCGGCAGAGTAGATAGAGATTTCTTGAAAAAAAAAGATTGAAACTGGCAAGAGGATTTTAGTAGTGATAGGGTTACTTGCCTTTCATTTTGATCCTTTCTCATTGTTCGCTATCTTGATAGATACACGTGGTGTTACATTGTGCTGGAAGTTAGAGACATGAGAAGTTTACATGTTATTAGATAGTATCTAACGATTTAAGGTTTGGACATGTTTATCAGATCCGTGACGGTGGTGAGAAGAAAAGGGGCGTAGAGGATCAGATCAGAAGGCCCCCCACGGCCCCATTTTCTCCCTCAAAAAGATTATTATTATTATAAATTGTACTACACTTTGCCCGGTTTTAGTAAACTACCTCTTCAGTTTTCCAAAAAGTGGAACCCCAGAACGTTTGACACCGAGGCCGTGTTTCTTCAGGGGAGGTTCCGGTCTAAAAGTTGATTATTTTTATTTCATTTTTCGAATGTTCAACCTTTTAGGAATGCGTGTTTAAAAGGATTTGTTGAAATTCGTAAAATTCACGAAGTTATAGGCATTTGAGTAGCGGCAAATGCATGGGTAACACCCGGCCACTCGGCACTCACGTAAAACTTTAAACGCGTTTTTCTCGAAACAGTGTTCTCAAAACGGTGGGACCTGTATCTCCAAAAGTTATTATCCGATTCGACTGAAACTTTTTTTAATTTGAAGAATATACTTCTGGCTAGGAGGGAAACCAGAAAAAAATACAAAAATTGAACATTTATAATTTTCAAAGGCGTTGAAAGGACGAAAAATATAGGGGAAAAGTGATTTCAAAATTCAAGTGTCGTTATTTTCTTAAAAAATGTCATTTTTGCATTTTCTTTCTGGTACCCCCCCCCCCCCCCCAGCCAGAAGTATATTCTTCAAAATAAAAAAGTTTCAGTCGAATCGGATAATAACTTTTGGGGATACAGGTCCCACCAATTTTGATCAATTTTTTGACGCCTTGACTTCAACGACTCCCCAGTGCCGTCTGTAACGATTAATTATAAAACAAAAAATATATTTTTATAATTTAAGACATCCTTAATACAATGCAAAAAGTCCCATTAAATTATATATAGTAGTTTTCCTTTAATTAATTCCTAAATATCACCTATTTTTTGGGGCTCTAGACCAGAACCTCCCCTTAAATCCGCCACTAGTGTTAGTCGACAGTTTAGCCGGTGTCACATGAGGCAGCGAGAGCAACAACGGACTAACCCACATTTCTTCCGAAATTGAGTTAGTAGCAACAGAGTATTCCAATAGGCTCTGTTAATCACATAAAGTAGTAAAAAGATTTTTTTTAATATGGGTTGGTCCGTTGTCGCTCTCACTGCCTCATATGTGGTACAGGCTTGTATGGGACCACGGATATTTCTTCATTGCTCATCCACTCGACGAAATAGTCCAAGGGTGGTGCTCGATCTGACTAAACAGTTTAGTCGACAGAAAGCTTTAGCATATATGCGCTGGATCTAATACACGTTCCACTGAGTATCGTGCTTTGTTTCAACAGTTTATTTTACGTATTAAATTTCATAAGACTTACCATACCGCGGAATATGAAGCTAAACTGGCCAAGAATAACCATGACCGCCGTACTTTCGGCGACAACTTCGCCGAGTGTACGACTGGTATTTAGGAAATAATATCACCAACTCGCACTTCTAATTACGAGAAACCCAAAACAGGAAGCAGCGGTCCTTACTAATTATTGCATAGCGACGATTCTATCCCTCTGCCGGTGGCGGCTCCAGACTCTAATAGCCCTATATAAAATGGGCTGCAGCCGGTACCACATGACCCATGTTGAAATACAAACACGCAGCTTTTATTGGCTCCACTTCAGACATTCTTGATGGACTGAGTAGATTGTGCAGTTCAAAGGAAAGGAATTTTAGGGAGTGAATGGATAACCACATAGCACACGACCTCTTAAAAACTTTCAAAAATTTTCATCTGTAGAGGCCGAGCCTATGCGCCCCCTACAAAGTGCTTCTGTGGAAACTAAAATAAAACTAAAACAAAATAATAAATCGCCAACCGAAATAGTAGACTCTTTTACGCATTCGTTATTTGCAGGGAAAGTATCTAAATATTTCATTATTCGTTCAAAATATTTCCGTACTTCTTACTAATTATATAATTGTCATTTTCGAGGTTTTATTATTAACATAGTATATTCACAGACGGAATGTAGAATAAATCTAACATTTAATTGTCAATTTTTATCAACAATTCAGGGGTTCACATACCTTTAAGTAGAATTGTCGCGTACCAATCCCATATGTTTATGTTTTATTGTTTCTCCTGTATTTTGCGCAGGATGGCGTTTCAAGCTTATTTTTGCTTATATTGTCCAACGAACTATAGTCCACTTCTTTTTTCCCTCCTCATTACCGATTGAGAATGGAAACAGACTGCAACGCTAAACGCGATGATGATGTGGAAACGAAATAAATCCGACAGCAGGAAAAACCACGGCTATACTTCCGAAAACCGGTCAAACCCGATTGGGCTGAAATTTTGCAAATAGCTTCATTTTGCATAAAAATAACGTTTGCGAGAAGGATTTTTGGCGACTCGAAAATTTTTTTTTTACCATTTCAATGTCATTCTCTATCTTACCGACAGAGCGGAGAATCGGATTCAACAGTTATTCAGTGCATTCTCCTTATTAATCTCCTAAAATCTATAAAACAGAGATCAACTTAGAAAGAGATATCAGCTTGATACTGGGTATTAGTATTGGTTTTGGGCTAGTTTGGGGCGGGGGGCGCGCGCCCGCTCGCGGGCGCGTAAAGCATGGTAGCGAACCGATGTGAGTTTACACGGGGCCAAGCTTCAATGCATTCTCCTTATTAAATTTGACTCAAATTTTGCGTACAGGATTTTTTAAACACATGTACGAATCGAAGGTCCTGGTTCTCCGCTCTGTCGGTAAGATAGAGAATGACATTGAAATGGTAAAAAAAAAATTTTCGAGTCGCCAAAAATCCTTCTCGCAAACGTTATTTTTATGCAAAATGAAGCTATTTGCAAAATTTCAGCCCAATCGGGTTTGACCGGTTTTCGGAAGTTTCGCCAAAACCACAGTGTAATAGACAGGTATTCCGATTCAGCACCTTTACCACAGCGATTTTGTGTGCCGATTTCTGTGTGGTTCCTCTGGTCGTCGCGAGAGGCGTCGTAATAATAAATCCATGTATGCATGCATTTATGTGATTGTAGTAGTAGAGCTTTTAGTCGTACTTTGTGCAAAAAGTCAGCCTTTTCTCCTTGAGCGCCAATCTAGCGGCCGCCAGAAGAACTAGGACGAAAAAGTAACACATTCTGAACAGGAGTCAGAACACCTGTCTATTACACCGTGGGAAAAACAATGCGATCGTATTGTCATCGACGAAGTATAAGATAGACCTATCACCCAATGTAACTTTCTGCCACACGCTGGGGAGGCTCACGAGCCCCATTACCATTTTCGTGTCACACCCAACGTTATCGATTTAGTCTAGAATAAGATTACAACGCTCCGAGTGGTGGGAATTAAAATTAAATGTAGTCGGAAACATTTAAAATCTAAAATAACCGTTACCGTGTTACCGCGTTAGTTTAGCCACGGAAGAAAAATATTGTTCAGGTTAAAAGAACATACAGTAAATACAGTATAATTCACCGGTGTAACTTAAAGAGGAGATCTGGAATATTTTCAATATAAAGTTGCTTTGAACTTTTATTAATTAGTAACATATTTCTGATTGCGCTAAGCATAGGTATATACAAAGTTGTGTATACATTAGCACGTTGTATTATCATTTTTAATCGTCTTCATCCAAATCGCTCTCATCTTCTAAATCTGGCATAGGAAAACGTAATATATCTGCTATTCGCGTAAGCTGTTCTAAATAGTTTTAAGTGTTCTTAACATAAAAGCGTCATGTTAAAAAATATTTAAATTTAAATTGTTAAGACTGATATACGTGTAACGTACATATGTACGTTTACCCGATACGCGAACGCTCCAAAATATTCTCACATTTCCACCAGCATCCCTCATAGTTTAGTCTAAGCTATACCAATTCTATAAAAATCACAAACTTAATATCCGGGTACATAGTCCAATGAGAAATGACCAGAGTACTGTATATAGTACTCGCAAACTTCATTTAGTGCAACCTTATTCCGTCACTTTCCAACACCTTATGTGCGTTAATTTTGTGCATACCTACATTGCATATCATTTCCAATTAACAGACCTAATTGTAGAAATAGATACAACATATACGTACGGTTAATTAGAGATTTTTATTATTGGTATAAATGGTATAAAGTCGAATACAATTAACAAAATCATATTCCGGATGACGGAGCAGTTACGTCTGGATTAAACATAGTTCCTTTCTTTTCCTCTTTTACATTAATGATATCGAGAACTCAAATGCAACATCAATCTATCGAAATATATTCTTCCTTGTCAAATGAATATGCTTGAATATTACGCAGGCACCACACACTCCTGTTACATCCGGGTTTTTGTACTTAAAAATAAATACTATCATCTACCGAGAAAAAGGGCCTCCCTTATTTTTGTTCTGTTCTTTTTTTCTATTTTTTTTTACATTTAAAAGGCACGACAACGACTAGGTAGAAATAAATCGTACGCCAAAAATATTTCGGTCTCGCTGAAAAAATTACTCATGTGCTCCCTTATTCGATAAAGTAGTAACTCTGATGTAACGGACAAACAAGTTTTGTACGCCGTGCACGGTATATAAATGCAATAATCGTTTCAATCGTAATGAAACATTTCGTTAAGTTTGATTTAAACATTATATTACAGAATATTCTCCCGTATGCTGTACGTATATCTCTATAAGTAGAAAGTACTAATAGTGTGTCGTGAATTCTGTTTTTAATCTCTTCTTTATTATCTTTTTTTTTAAGCAAAATATATCATTCGAAACATCATCATACGAATCATTTTTGCGTCGATGAAACTGGAAACTCATCGATATCTAAACGAGGCTCTTAAGTGTTTTATCCTTTACTTTTCAAGCATTTCTAAAATGTGCTGTTAGAATTCTTAAGATTATTTTGTGGGCTTGTTTTTACATAAGGCGGCAAAATTCCTCTCCTTGAGGATCGCCCTGAAACAGAGAAAGGAATCATACCTCTGTAGAGAAATTAAAATCATTATTTTATTGAACCCAGCTGATGTAACGCGACTAGCCTTATTATGTATATGAAAATATGTAGGTATCGTCTGATATTTATTAGTTACAGAACTTCAAGCAATCATTAATGAATGTTAATCATTCATTTAGAAACTTATGATACAGGCGAATATTGTGTGCTTATTTTTGTGCATGCGTGTAAAAATATATACACACCGCACTGTTATACAAGTATACGCACGTTGTGTGCGTATGATTCTTACATGATTTGATCATAATCGGATGTATAAACGAGATTATTAACTCCTTGATTGCAGCACGATTTCGCGGAGCTTTGGAGTATTATTATGATCAACTGAAGTAAGAAAACTGACCAATTAATAGAATGGCATAGAAATGATATGAATTATTTGTTAAAATGTTTCGGAGTTTAAACCTTCACACTGATGTGTTAGGAATGTATGACAATAATATCAAAGTATTCTATCAGTTATAATACCAATGGTGATCGAATACACTTTAATATGAGTGTCATCGTAAATTTATGTTTATTATGGCGAGTTTTTATTTATTAATTCTATATTCTAAAGACAATGTGGTTAACTAATGAAATGTTTTATATTTCAACAACAAATTACCTTATGTTTAACACTCATGAAGTTTTAGTTAAGCGTGAGCATGAAAATAAAGTGCTGTGGAGAAGAAACAACAAAGCCAAATAATGTTTTCTTCAGGCGCGAGTAACATTAATCATCGGCGACTATTTTAACGTTCGATTAGTTGAAAACAACTTACATAAATCGACCCATCAGAGCCATTCGGTCGCCCACTTAATATGGGTAGAGATATCTTCTCTATGGAATAAGAACATGTGTTGATAACAAACACCCCGATTTATCACATATCGTTCATATTACATCTAACAATGAACTTAATAAGAAACATTGCGAGTATTTCAAAGGAAACTTTTAGCAATAAATGTAGAAAATCAAAACGTTTTATAGCCACATTGTCTTCGTTAATTAGATCAGTGCAATGAAATAAACAATTCGTAGAAACAATAAGACCAGCAATATTTTTTAAATCAGCTTTTGAATACGCGCGTTTGCATTCGATCTCATCTACTAACATATACACAGGAAAAAAAGGAAAGTCTTTGAACATTTGCATTTACCGTAATTAAAAATTATCAAAACTGAAGCTCAACTAGAAAATAACATAATTGCTTGTTAATGTTTATTTTCGTTTTCGTATTATGTCCATGTAAATTGTACATACCTGCTGATGATGTAGATCTTCAGAAGGTCGAAAACCTAAATTTTCTCTATGTCGAGACAAAGATGAGGACAACTGTTGTCTTTTGCACTCCGAAGTGGCCGTTTCCTATTCGCAAATTAAGAAATATCGATTGCAACCGTTAATAACTGAGTCGCTGGGCGAGACCAACGAAATCCATAATTATAAATAAAAACTTACTTCGCCGTCGTTATTAAACAGTGTGGTTGTCATGGTCTCCGCTATAAACCATTTTTGACCCTTCATGACGATGTTTGACGGCGGTTCGTGCGTGGCACCAATATCCGCTGACCATACCATCACAGTGCCACCTCCCTCCAGCTTTGCAGTACGATGAAATTTAAACACCGTTTCCAAAGAACCAGCCTTGCGAATAATCTGCCATCCACTGAGTGATATCTCCTGCAGAAAATGTGTAAAAGTAATTCGTGTAGCTAGGGCAGGATATTATATTACAAAGTAACACAAGCTTATCTTACTTTATTGCCTTTGTTCGTGAGCTTCACAAATCGTCCTTGAGGATCAGCATCTGTAATCTCTACGTCACCTCTAGCTGTTCCGGATACGCTGTAATCAGTGCTACTACGTTCTTCGCTTTCCTCTAATAAAGTACGTTTCCGTTTTGCACTTCTTAATGGAGTATGTCTTGAAGGGGTAGATCGACCACTAGGTGGTACCGATGTAGATGATTGTACAGGCCCGATGTTTAATCTGCAAATACACGTAAGTAGCAATGTTAGTTTCTAGCTGAATCGTGTGGCGGGAATTTGTTTCTGGATGTAAGTATTAGTATTACCTAGCTTCTTCTGATTCCAGAAGTTTTCGATATGCAGCAATTTCCAAGTCAAGGGCCACTTTAATATCCATGAGATCTTGATATTCTTGCAGCTGTTGAGCCATCTCATCGCGCATACGTGTTAGCTCTGCTTCCAGAGACGCTAAGCTTTCAGAATGACGAACTTTCTCATTTTCACGAGCGTTCTCTATATCCCTGGATAAAAAAATGCATAAGTTCATACGTCCTATCGTTCACAGAGAAGAAAATAAGAAAACAATTCAAAGTATTATATGCGATTACCTGATTCGCGCGTTGAGAGCGTTGTTGGTTGCTTCAAGCTCGTTAATTTTCTGATTAAGGGTGTCGATCCTTGATCTTGTCTGTCTCAGCTCTTCCACAGCTAAGCTAGCAGCTCCGCTGTTACGTTGGGCATGAGCTGTCAAGTTTTTAATCTTAGTTTCATACAATAATTCAATTTCCTCTCTGTTAACTCGCATCTGTCCCTCGTATTGGTCCCGCAATTCTTGCAGAGAATTTTGCAGCTTGGCTTCATATTGCTCAGCAAGACGACCATCTATCTCAGAGATTTCAATCTAAAATGAATATCAAATGAATTATAAATACAATCAACATAAATCCTGGAATTTTAAGCGAAGGAAGTATCGCAACGATGGATGCACTTCTTAAAGCTGTTAAGTAATATACAAATTAATGAATACCGTAACAATTTCATCTTTGCTTTTCTAGATACATACCTGCCGCTTTGTTCTTGTTTCTGTCAGCTCCTGCTGATATATCTGATCTTTGAAACTAATATCTTCTTTCAGGCTTTGGATGTTATTTTCAAGAACAATACGTTGCAACGTTTCTTCTCCAAGATGCTTACGAGTATCATCTAATAACGCTTTTAACTTTTCTACTTCTTGTTCCAATTCTCTCTCCCTTTCGGACAACTTCTTACGCTCTGCTTGAGACTGATTATATTGAGATTGCAAATCATTGTAGCGAGTTTCGTACAACAACAAATTTCTCTCTGCAACTTGTAAGTCCACCAATTTCTTATCTAATCTGAAAAAAATAATTACAAACATTTATCGAAACTATTATATAAAGTGGCGAGATATAATGATAAAATACATCACCTTTGAAATTCGAATCTAACAAAATAAAATATGAAGGGAGCATTAATAAATAACGGAACGAATTTAATATTATCATAGACGCGCGTGCTTTCGTGCGACACCTAAACCTTTATTTCGCAAACTTACGCAGTCGTCTCTTTAATTTCCAAATTACCACTGAAAAATCAAAGTTTTCCATAATCAGCTTCGAAAAGCTGAAAATCATTTAAATACCCTGAATCGCGTACAAAACGTGTCCTTTAACGAAATCACGATCATTCACGGCATTCCGGCAGTCGTGAAGAAGAGGTGAAGCTCGCGTGTTTCTATTTCAGGCAACGACCCACATCGAGAATTTTATTTCCTACCGTACTGTCTTCAACCGTCTCAATATTTCGCTGCCCTAAAACCTACGGGTCCCTCGGTGCTATCTATCGATATTCTTTAAGCCACGTAAAAAGCGCAACGCTCTTGTACAGATTTAAAAATCAATTCCGCAACATTTGCGAAAATGTAATACAATGTTACGAGATCAACGATCGATAAAGCTGCTAATGAGATTACACGTTCAGATTATCGGTTCTGTAATGAAAACAATTTCGCTGGTTCGCACGTAAATTTTACAAACATATGGCGAAGTCGTTTCCCGAGAACAAAATGCCAAGTTCGTACTTTCATACAAGGACGCGCGGTCCCGTCGCGTCGATTATACCCATTCCTTTACCAGCAACGTACTTTCTTATAATCGCTGCGAATGCAAGGCTGGCGGCATTTATTCGCTCCGGGCAACGCTATCGGGCTGATAACCGGAATGCTTTTTAAAAATCGTTAAACCTATCGAGAACGTTATCTGCAAGTTTTGGCAGCGAAGCGACAGCTTTTAATGAAGCGTCGAGTTCGTAAAAAAAAAAATGTGGACAGACGGGGAGCCACCCCCAGCAGCGTGAACTGAAACGGCACGCTTATGTCATTAACTCAAACATGCTTGTACGCACTCGTCCAGCGTGAAATATAAATATAAGTGATAAAATCGTGTACTAAATAGAATTTCTGTTACCAGCTTCGTCAGTTATATCTATTTCCCACGTATTATCGTGTATTTGAATTGGAAATGTTCTAGTAGCATTGCAGTATATAGCTCGTTCCATCGATCGGGGGAAATAATGTTTCCCTGTTTGTTTCAGGATTCTGCCCGTATTTTTATCGATTGCTCAACGCTCACCGAAAGGAGGTCAATGTTTTTGGTCGAGGTTATATGGTGCGTTCGAAGATGACATCACCATCGCATAGTAAGCGTGACGCAACTGTTCGTAGTAACGTCACGTTTCGAGTTAGGCACACCCGAATATTCAAAACTTCTGTTGCTCATTCCTTTCATGAAATATATCTCTCGCCAGATAATGACTATAGAAACGCGATATTTTACGTTGGTTTTTAAAGCAAGCGAGAATCGTTACACTGGACGAAACTACGGTAGATTTATAATCTAATTGATTAAGTTTCTATGGAGGTTCAAAAAATTCTCGTCTGACGAGCAAATAGAGATAAGTGAATGCATGCTGGAATGCTAGACGTACAATTCCGTACGCAACGCATGTCTGTACTGATAAAATATACGCGTCGCGATTCCGTGAATGAATCTTCGCCACATTAGCAGGCAGCAGTGAAACATTCTGCTGAAGTCTGGCAGATCTTGAATATTTTTGCCCGAAATAATTCGACTGATCGTTACGTTTGAACGTACTTAAATAATCAAAACTGCTTAGAACACACTTCATTCACTCGGAAGAACTAGGAAACTATAAACAAACTATTGCCTGTAAACGTGTTTACTTTGATCAAATTTATGCAAAAAACCGATTATGAAAATTACAGTTGCGATTTTCAATTGAGAATGATATAATTCTGTTGAGAATGCTGGAATAGTGCGAGTGCAATTATTTGTGTGAGATGCACGAAGCCATAATAGTATCCCTAGATTTAAGCACATTAGAGCTATAATCATAATGAGATGAGTAAATATAGAAGTACAAACACGGAATGCAATGTAGTTTTTAAAACTTCTTGCTTATGTACATGTTCATCTTATAAAGTAATGTGAATATTAATTTCCAAGCAAGAATACTTTGTGCACAAGTTATTTCGCTTTAAGTAAAAACCACAAATTTAGCGACTTCTTAGTTAATATAAACAGAAACAAGTGTAAAGCATAAATGGCATCAGGGACAGACATGTGATTGATTATTTGTAAACAGCTTTGACAGAGTACATTTAAAGTTATTACTTGTCGCAGAAAAATATAATACAAAGTCTGCAATCTTTTAAATTTACCATTTCTGATTAATAAAATACGAAGTACCAAGTTGCTGGTTCCCACAACTACTTTTTTTCATATAAAATTGATTGATCGAGGTTTTCAAATGCATCTATAAAAACGTGAGTTACATAGGCTAGATACAGGCATGAATAAATATAGACGATATCGTCTAGCCTTGGCGTATAACTTATGCACATATTACGAGCCGAAGCTGAACGTCGAAACAAACGACGAATTGTAATCCCGTTAGCAGCGTCGAATCTCGGTCTCTTCGAAATCGAGACATCCTGCATCGACTGATATTTCCGAGACCCATCACCGCCCCACAGAAATGTATGAAACGTTACATCTAAAAGAGACTTACTTGGACTTGAGCTCCTCGTTGTTGTCCCACAGTCGCTTGGTATCAATCTCGAGTTTCGCTCGTTCCCTCGAAGTGTCGTCCAGCAATTTCCTCGCGTCGGACAATTCATGCTCGTACATAGACTTTATGTTGGATACTTCGCGGGTGATAGTCTCCTGGGTGGTCTGAACCTCCCGCGTAAGCCTGGAATTCTCGGTCTCCAAATGCCGTACTTTGTCGATGTAGCAAGCCAGCCGGTCATTTAAATTCTGTAAATCTTGCTTCTCCTGGAGACGGGAGTAACGAGTCGGGCTTAAGGGACTTCCTGGTCGCTGGCCGATCGGCGTTGACGTGCTGAACTGCGGCGACTGCACGCCGCCACTCGAGGACGTCGACGCGGCTTTCTTTGCTGCTTTCGTTGACATGTTTCCTCCACGTTATTCGATGCTTTCTATTGCACTATCACTCAGCCGCGCACTATCGAACCATCAACTTGGCGGGCAAACAACCGTGTCCGTGAAAGACGCTCTAAGCGGCTAAAAAAAGTCTACCGTATCCCAATCCCTCCAGCCTCAGTCAACGGAAGAACTGTTTAGCGGTGACGCCAACGTTAACGAAGCAGCCTCTTTACATGGGTATCTTTATATCGCGTTGGTAAACGCAAGCCGGCGCCGCCATTGGCTAAGGCTCGGTTGCACGCCGACCGGTGACCAATGGTATTCCGGCTCCCTCTAAGCGGCCACCAATGGCAAACGGTTTATCTGTCAGGGTAGCGCGTCAATCTTAAAGACTCGTCTTCACAAGAAATATCAGCACAAGAGGAATGAAACGGAGTCGCCGTTTTCAATTAGGAATGTGAAACTTTCAACGTACTTACACATCCGGCAATTTTCACGTTATTCTATTTAGGATGTTAATCTGTTTAAATATAAACAACGTCGTAGTTTGCGATGAAAATTTCACAAAAAATCACGCCGCGTGCTATTGTAGCCAGAATTAATAGATTCTAAATGTTTTGATGTGGCAGTAGCTGACTGCTTCTCTAATGTTATCGATATGACGTCACCTGTGTTATTACAAATATGATGAATACAGGCTGCATGCGCGATAGCTCACCGATAAGGATATGCATAATGGGAAGAATGCGGCGAGCAGTTACAGAGAATAGCGACACGCGCAATGATACTATGTATAGCGATTAACTACGGGATAGTAGGATAAAAGAACTTATGTAACACGTCGAATCGTTCGTTTATTTCTTATTCCGGAATGATTTGTACGTATGTGCAAGGAAGCGAAATCCGTTCAACATTCAAAATTCCGAAAACGTCCGCCAGAGAGCATTGGAGTAGAGATTTTTAAAATGTGGGGTAACTGTCGGACGTTCGTGTCCGTGAGTAGGTGAATATTCTGGATATTACGGGGAAGAAATAATTTCCATGTAAAGTGGTACTTGTATGAAATAATTGTATAAAAATTTATAATCAAGAAGAAGCATATTAAACATCGAAGTACTATGTGCTTCTTAGGAGGAAGCTGGTGACTTAAGGCTGTGATAACGTTACTCGCAAATAATAACACACGATAATATGAGATCTCAATACATTCCTGCGAAGTAGCATTTAATTTATATTAGAAGACTGTAACACGATTACTGAAAACGAGCGTTGGAAGTATTAAGAAATAAAATCGCAAACATGTGTGACCTTATAGATTTAAATAGCCCGGACAGAAAGGGCTTCTTGAGCTCTAGACTAGCATCACCGCTAATACCAGCTCCTACAGACAGTACCTGCAGTAATTATAATAAGCGCACCAACGAGCCGAGCTCTCAAATGCTAGGGAAACGCGAAAGCTTAGAGAACAATCCTTTCGACATGGTGCTGCATAAAACTACAGAGTACATCCAGAAGAAGGATGATCCTTTCGAGGTGACTTTAGAAAAGGCACTGAGGCCAAAATACAAAAGAAACGCTTCCTTAAGAACGTGTTCCTTCGATTTCAGCGACGATTACATTCTCAAGCAGAAAAAACGTAATCATAAGTTGAAGATGAATAAGACCTTGGATGAGGCTTTAATTAAGGAGGAACTGAATGGGAGAGATACACTTGCTAAGCAAATATCAAACGATAGTATGCAAGTCAATTTGAGTACATCGAGCAATGATTTCAAGTCTGATAATGTTAATTTCTCATTTTCCGCGAATAGCCCTACTGTACCTGTTATCGAGGTTCACGATGTTAGTTTGTGTATTTTAAGCCAATCTATAATGAACGATACATTATTCGATGCAGGCAAAGAATTAAATAAAGAACAAACGAAAGCTTCTTTACAAAGTGATATGTCGATGCGTACGGAAGCAGGTAGAATTAATCTCGAGGAAATTCCGATATCTGATATGTATTTGAAAATACCCAAGCTTCGACGTTCCTTTTCCCAAGGGGAGACAATCTCCCCGAAAAGATCGCAATATTTAAATCAGATATCGCTAATAGAACCTTCACGAACGGGGTCTAGAAGCAGCAACAGTGTATCGTCAAATTCTCTCGACTTGTTAAATAGAGGCTTCTGGAAAAGTCGTAGCAGCGGAAATTCGGTGTTTTCAAGTTTGTCGAATGTGTCTGCAATAACCAAGTTAAATTCTGTTTCTTCCATGGCTAGTTCGTCGATGATGCTGTCGAATGGCACCATCAATCGAAGCTTCATAGAAAGCGGTTCGTCCGATGCGTCGGATAATGCAAAGCCAGGCGAAAAAACAGATTTTACAGAAGAAGGAAACGTAGTTTTAAATGGGACACGATCTTCCATAGCTGATTTAAGTCATCGATTTAATAAACTTAAGACAAAAGCTTTGGAGCTTCAGATTCTTCAGAATTCTGAGAAGGAGGGAAACGAAGTCGCGGCTAACTTTTCTAACGACGTTAAAGAATGCGTAACTGTAATGAAAAAGGATGTAGAATGCGATGTAAATGACAAATTAATAGACGTTGATGTATTTACACCAGAAATGAATTTTACCAAGGAACATTGTAAAAATTCTATTTCTGACACATCATCGGACTCCGTATTTCTTGTAAGCTTTATCCACCTAATTCATAAGAAGTTAGTAAAGAACATTTGTGTTTCTTACGATTTATTTCTATGTTTCAGGAGGGAAATAAAATTAATAAATCAATTTTTCACGAAGCAAAAGCTCTTGCTCGTACTTTCGAGGAATTGGCTTTAAAAACAAGTTCAGGATGTAAGTATATATTGTACCGAATGAATATTCTTTTCGTGTATGTTAGGTTGTAAACATTATCATTGTTTATTGAATGAAAAATTAATTTGTTTCGTTCGATATCTTCCGTATGTGCAAAGCTTCTTGGTAGTACTAAAAGGACAGAACTAATATATAATATGTAATAATACCTGTTTTGTCTATTTATTATTTAGCGAGCATCGATGATCTCATTACAAATAATCTGTCATGGACATTAGAATTATTACCAGCATTTGATGATGAAGCTCTGGTTGATAATTTAATTGAATTACCTCTGTCCCCTTGTGTAAACGGTGCAAACTCAAGAAGTGAGAAAGCTGCAGACTGCACGGAGAACAATTCACCCACGGACGAACACGAAGAGCCTGTTGTTAACAAAGCGGAGAAAAATATGAAAGATATAGAAATGGAACTTATTGAAACGATATCTACCGAGAAACGTATTACAGCCGCGACACTCCTATTGGATCTGAAGAAGCTGGTTACAACAGAGAAGAACACGCGAGCAAATAAATTGCTGGAAAATTTGGAGAAAGTTCTAGGTGTTAATTGGGATAATAATACTGAATTACTGACTACTTGTCTTACTACGACTAATAATTTAGGAAAAAGTTCACAAAAGTCGACCAGTAACGTGGAAATAATAAAAAATGTAGCGGAGAGTAATATGGAATACAGTCAGGAAGATAATTTATCTAGAAACTCACCAGAAATTACTGAATCAGCACTTTGTGCCAACGTGAACTTCAACGACATTGGTGAGAATAAATGTGCTGCGAATAATCAAAAGAATCTGGAAGAAATAAACGGAGAATCGAAGGATGAAGTCTTGGAAGCAGAACATAGGACCGAAGAGATAAGTAAAGAGAAGGTGATAAACGACCTGGATGATGAAAATGAATGTGAGAATGATTCTTTTTGCAAAACCGAGGAAAATAGCTTCAGGCATGAGAAAATGGCGTTGGAACTCCTCGCGAACATAGGCAAATTGTTGGCAAAACAAACTGGAGAGAATTCAACTTCGAATTTACTTAAAAATTTGGGCAGCGTACTAAATGTTGCGTCCAATAAGTGTAATATAGATGCGAATATAAAAGCTGATGATAATTACGTAGAAAAACAACGTACTCCAAAAAAATCTACATCAAAGTTTGGAAAGAAAACACATTCCTCTGCCCTGTCGAAATCGGCCAACAGATTCAGCTTGGACTTAGAATCGAAAGTAAGCATGTTCTAATGAAACGTCAAAGTTAATCAAATATAACGTTATTAGTACAACTAATTGCAGAATTTTCCACAGAAGCAGCCAGTAAGCAAGAATTATGTCAGAAGAAGCATATCTGTATCGCAGGCTTCACCGATTAAATGTTCCCAGAGCCCTGTAATGTCTAAAGGGAAAAGTGCGTCTCAACTGAAGGAAGTCACAAAACGTTTTTCCAGCGACCCTGGCCTTGTTAGCCGCATGCCGAATAAAAAAGTCATTGTAAATAACGATAAAAGTGGCTTAGGGAAAGGTACGATCACTTCTGTTTAGTATTGACAAATTCTGACATATAGATAATCAATTTATATTCCAGAAGGAGTAAAAACCGTCGCCGCATTAGAATTGCGAAAAGAGAAAGGTACAGTGAAAACTAAATTGAAAACGAAGAACAGTGCCGAGGTTGCAAATAAAAAGGGCCCAATGAAGGCGATCCTTCCCATAGGAAATATGCAGAAGCGAGGTATAGCGAAAGAAACGAAATATAAATGTATGTGATAGTTTGTAACACCATATCTTTTTTACGTTGCAGAAACTATTAGCAAAATAACAAAGCCGTCCACTGATACCGTAACGCCGCCTAAGTCTCACAAAATAATTAGTAGTACACCTAATTCAACGGATAACAAATTCGCGCTGAAAAAGTCGTCGGGAAATTCAAAGCCAGTCGCTTCGTCGACTCCAGATGCTGAGAATTCTAAGGCTCAAAAAGCACAGTCGCAAATAACTAGTTATTCAAAGAAGCGTAATGTTTCTTGCGATATTTCACCAGTAACTACGCGCGCGTATGTTAATAATAATAATGGGGCTACTAATAGTCCGAAAAGGTAGGTTTAGCTTTATTATATTTGCAAAGAGAAGCTTACAACCAAATTTAACTTATCTTCCTAGAATTAGTAAATTACCATCTCCGAAAAGAACAACGCCTCAACGCCGGACAATGGAATCTGGAATTCCAAAATCTCGAACTCCCCCCGTGACTAAAAGATTGAATTCTTCGTTGGATGTTAATCAATACGAGCGACTGCCTGAATCCCCGCAGCGCTCGCTGTACAGAGCATCGAATTCTCAAAAGAGTTCGCCGGTTTCTTTGAGAAAGAATAATCAGAATTTGCAGCAAAGTCCTCTCCGAGAGAGCAATAATATTAAACATAAAGTGAAACCAATCAATTTGGTACATATGAAACCACATTTTAATAATAAAACATTCAAAATTTGCACGCAACGATTAATTGAAATTTAATCTTTTACGTAGATCTCAAAACTTGGACGGCACAGTGTTGGTACAAGTCCAATGGAAAAAGAAAACAATGTTTAATATTTACAAGGAATTATTTTATTATCAATGATGGTTGTGCTATTAAACATACGTAAAATTCGTTATAAGACGTGTATTTTTTTACTTTTACATTTTTTATACTTACGTGTTTTACAATAAAGTTTTTGCTCGAAACAATGCAGTCTTTCATACCTTTTTTTTGCAGCTTACCCATGCAGAGTACGTATTAAACGAATAAAAGATAAATTTTGTATTTGCATTAGAATACAAGTGTCTATAATAAAAATAATTGTGATAGCGTGGTCGTTTAAATTCCGTATCGGATACGTAAATCTTGGTTGTCACGTGATTATAGAATTTTCTCGAAATCTTTACGGATACCCTTCGGAGGAAGTAGATTTATATATTCCAGGGAGACCCTAAGTTGTATTTCTGGAAATGATGGATATAAAGGAATGGAAATGTTTAAACGCGCCACGTGCAATGTATCGTTAAGATTTGCTTACGATCTGTTGCGTCAGTTCCGTCTATCTGAAAACAGGCTCAAAAGGGAGCTACTCGGCCGGGAACGAGGACAGCAGCGCTCGGGAATGGCCGATACGTCACGGTCGTTTCTAAAATCACAAACGCAGTAGCGTATCACGCGTAAATCATGGGAAAGTTTCCTTCGTTCTTTATGCATTAATATAAATTAACAGAACGATGCATTTGACCGCGCATATCCGCTAGTCAAATTATCCTTTAACGATCCACGTTAATCGCGCTCTAATGGACATTCGAAATCCAGAAGCAACCGTCATAAATAGAATTTTCAAACGTTCCCCAGGAAAGGTAAACGAACGCTCCGCGCGAAACTACTGTGCCCTTCCTGTTTCACAGATTCGAAGGAACAAGTGGTAGAGATTCTGGCCTCTACGATCATCGTTCGTTAGGAAAACGGAAGGAGCTGTTATAGGAAGAGAACGGCGAAGTCGGTGAAAGCGATGCGCAGAAGCCGGCTGCTTGCAGGGCGCTAAGAAAGGTGTCGCCGCGCCTGCACGGACCCGTCCCCGCAAAAAGTGCGCTCCGCGTGTTCCGTACTCCAGCGGCGGTCCGTCGACACTCGCGTGTAGCCGCACCCGGCTTGGCGCTCTTCGATTTTGTCGGGAAAACTCGTACGCACGGCCGCAAGGGAAGCTCGCTGTGGATGCAAACGATTCTTTGGGAATTGTGGGAAGTGACAGTGCCAGTGAGGTGAAGTGCGTCACAGTTTCACCGGAGTTCGATCTTTTTGGGCGTTCTGTACGAGGAGAGCTGGCGCGGCGCGCACGAGAGGCCGCCTCTAGAAAAAGAGCGCGTCTCGCGCGTTGCGCTACATCGGAGTACGCGGATACCCGTGAAAGCGTTGGAAAGACGTTGGAAATTATTGGGGAAACGCTTGCCCCCCGGATAAATAAGAGCGGCGTCGGCGTTAAAGTTTGTGGAAGTTGCGGATCGGTGGGAATTCACGGCCGGTGGAACCGGGAGCGAGAAGAGGCTGGCGCGCGCCGAGGCCACCTCGGGAAAAGACCGCGTCTTGCGGGCTCCGCGTTGTGCTGCGGGTGGGCTATTGTGCGATACAATCGTTGAAGCTTATCGACATTCTTGGAATTATTGCATGTGTCATGGTGCACGGCGGGCGGTAGGATAGGCGAAAAGATTTCACGAGGATTCCTCGCACAGTGTCAACGCTTAGCGACGGACGTGTGTATACGGGGAACGCAACCGGCGGCGGCGATATATCCCGCGTGGTACGTATAGGCACGCACACATAGGCAGCGTAAGCGCAATACGTACGTGTGGGCATGCACATTCGCAAGGACTGTGGACTCGTGGAATCGTCGTTTGGTCGCGTGTATCAAAGTGGCCTGCTGGCTGTCGCGAGGCGCGCTTAACAGAGAGATCCAACACTGTGGAAAACTTGTCCGCTGTCGGACACGGCGAGAGAGAGATCAGCGAGAGAGGAGAGGTGTGTATTATATTCGTGGACGGGTGATTGGCGCGTGGCGGTACACGTTCGACGGTCACTTGGCACGTACGTAAAGTGCAATTATTCCCCCGGTTATTCCGTCCCGTCCCTGTCGAGGCGGGCATTATTTACGGGCGCACGGATCAGTGCATTTTCCTCGGCGAAACAAAAGACGGGGAGCGATTAGTTATTCAAGAACGGCTGGCTCCCTTTGTTCCGATTGTATGTATGTACTTACACCGATAACTCCTCAGATAACGAATTGTTCGAATTTTAAATCGTGCCTCACGATTACCGGAAGGAAGTTACGTACGCGGAACTGAGGAGAAAATAAAAGGTATACCTAGGTTGAAAGTGCGTGTAAAGGGTGTGAAATGCGTCGCGCTGCAGTTCGATGTTCGATCCAGCAGCGGCGGACGACCTGACTTTGTCAGATTGCCTCTCGTCGCCGTCGCCGTCGTCGTCGCCGCCGTCGGTGCACCTCTCGGCTTCAGTCCAACAATGGATCAGCGCAGCTGCGGTACGCGATTCGAAATCCTCTGCCGGTAGCGGAGACGAACGATAGAAAGTGTGATCGTTCGTTCCTGTGCTCGATCGTGAGCCGCAATTTAATCGCATCGCGGGCCGGCGATTATCGCTGGGAACGTTGTCGAGCGGACATTTCGCGCGTTCCGAATGCGCCATAGATTTTGCACGCTATTGGCTCCGTCGATCCGTGCAATCGATAATATATTGCGTTCAGCTGAGCAGCTTCTACGGCCGCGTCGCCACTCTTTCGGTCGACAGCGATACGTACTCCGTTGAATTAAGAACAAGAACAATCGTGCGCACGTATTACAGGCACGTCCAAACCCGCCTATATGCGCTTTTATTATAACGCGCTGCTCGAAACTTGTTTATGCGTGAGCACGATTCTGCGCTCGATACGAAACGGTCCCGGGCAGCTCCGACCCGTA
Source organism: Andrena cerasifolii (assembly GCF_050908995.1). Taxonomy (NCBI): domain Eukaryota; kingdom Metazoa; phylum Arthropoda; class Insecta; order Hymenoptera; family Andrenidae; genus Andrena; species Andrena cerasifolii. The sequence continues at coordinate 19,452,923 of NC_135119.1, read as the reverse complement.
AGAATGATCGACTTTTTTTTTCATCCACGCATCGTCTCGCCTGTAAATCCAGAGCTTTCGATATTCACGTGACGTAACGATGGATTGATATACAACTTCGAATAAGCATGAAGAGTAAACGAAAGGCGGCCAAGTGATACAGGTAGAGACCGATACGTACGCGAGAATTTATATAGAGAATCTGCCGGTCGTTATGACATCGCGCGCGTATGCTAAGGGAACCGTAAAAACCTGCGGCAGTCTACTACGTGAAATTCATTTCCACGAAACCAGCGTTGTATTCTACGAGCCACACACGCACAGCCACTGTGATATATCGGATTGCAGCGCGGAACGTTTCGCCGACGCATAATAATGCAGCAATATCGAGTAGAGACGCAGATACTCCACGAGGAGCAGATTTTAGAGGCGATAGATCAGTTACGTAGACGTAAGGCGCGACCCGACGCCGATCGTATCTGCAACTATTTGCTACGGAAATTCTCCGTGGACGCACGGGACACCATCGCCGATCTCCATCGGCTGATCGAGGCGGAGAAGGTGATTCAGGTTGACTACAAGGGGAACACCAGCTACAGGAATGCCTCGAAATGGTCGCGGCTGCAGCTTTACAAAAATCGACCGGAGGGCTTCGTCAAGGAGAAATTGAACTCCGGGATGGTGGCGGGCGCCGTGGCCGAGCTCGTCGTCGAGGAGCCGGATTACCTCGATCAAGGTGTACCGGCGTACAGGTTGGTTGAACAACTGCTGGACGGTATCTCGAATCCTACTTCCCGGCGCATGGTAGAAGATTTCCTCGGGAAAGAAGTGACCAGCGGTAATCTGACGCGTCTCTCGAACGGCAATTACTCGCTGGTGGCGACGTCTGACATGACAACCACCGCCGAGCCAACGCATCGGGAATCATTCACCCTCGAGAATGGTAGTGCGCGGCGAAAGGAATTGCAGACCGTTTCGTCGACAACGGGCGGCCTGTACGACTTCGACGAGACGGAAAACCTAACGATCACGGACTCTAGGTCGAACACACCGAGGTCCTCGCGTCAGGCAAGCCCGAAGCCTGATCCACAGATCCGAAAGGAAGAATGTTACGAGATAATCGTCGGGGGGAACGAGAGCACCGAGTCGCCGGTGGAGCACGATACGTTAAAGGAGCAGGAGTCCCAGGAGCCGTCGCAAACCTCTGTCGAGGATGTGAAGGAGGAGTCGAAGAATACGGACAGCCAGTCTCATAACCTCAAAAGGTCGTCCAAGTCCGAGCGTAAACAGCGCCTGCTTGTCCGGACGGACGATCCTATGGACATAGAGATCAAGTTCGAGGATTACAGGAAAGACGGTAAAGAAGAGACGAGCTCGCAGAAAGAGAAAAGAGAGGATAGCGGGCATCTCAGCGAAGAACGGGAAGACGAAGATGCGGGAAGGAGCTCCACTAATCCTTCACCTACACCATCTAACGCTAACGTTGGCGGATTCCGTAGTGCACGCAGAAAGGTATGTGTTCTTTATTCTCCTATCTATCCACACGCACCAACACCAATCACCGTATCAGACGCCACAGTTAAATTTGTACGTATAAGCCGAAAGACCAACGTATATCATGCATGTTTCAGAGAGCAAAGAAAGTATTTGATCCTTCTGACAATAATCTTGTAAAACGAAAGCGTGGAAGACAACCAGGTTCTCAAAATAAGTCTTCTATGTCTCAAGAATCTCAAGACTCTTCCAAAACGAGTGTCAAAGATGGACCCTGTCGCCAGTGTAGCCTTTGTGCCAAAGAAAAGCAAGAAACCTTGGTCGCTTGTCGCGATTGTACCGTACGAGGTAATTATATTAACGCGACGGCATAATGGATTTTCTAATTCCTCGCCGCTATATTCAATTTCAATTTATTTTTAGCGCATCCGAGTTGTATTTATAGTCCAGAAGAAATGATCCAAAAAGCGGGAAGCAATTGGCAGTGCGAGCGTTGCAAGAGCTGTACGATATGTTGCGAAACTTCAGACGCCGTAAGTTTGGTACAACGGATAAAGTATTATATTCTTCTCTCTGTACTATAATTTATCGTGCTTCGACAGGGACCGCTCGCGACGTGTTTCACGTGCGACGAGGCTTATCATTATTATTGCCATTCGCCGCGGATAATACTTCCTAAGTCGAATTCAAAGTGGCAGTGCAACGATTGTATTCAGAAGCAGTACAAAACAAATATGAGCCAGAACAGTAGTCTGGTTACTAGCAGGCCGGATACACCATCGAATCCACCTGTTTTACCTCCCGTTCTAAGTCCTCAAGTTTCCCCTGCCAGGGGATCCTCGGATCAAATGGAGGACGACAGTCCAAGAGACGGAATTGATCCAAATATACCAGATGCTTCGGATTGGACATCCGAGCAAGTATATCAATATTTTGCGAGGCTTTTTCCAAAGGAAGCGGAGGTGTTCAGACAGCAGGTGCTTGTCCTCCCCTTTTGCTTTCTCCGAAATAGATAAATCTCAACTGTTGCTGTTTACCGTCCTTTCTGTGTTCCAGGATATCGATGGTCACTCTTTATTATTAATGAAACGATCGGACGTTCTGAGCGGACTTGACCTACTATTAGGCCCGGCTTTGAAAATATATAGGCATGTATTGAAACTTCAAGTACGGAGAGACGATCCAAAACTTTATTGGCTATAAATGCTTTAAGTAACACTTAGATAATTAAGATACTGTTTAGAGAAAGTTAAACACTTATTATTGTACAGATCAATTTTTTACATTAAAGGATTGTGAATATCTTCTTTATTCAAGATACTTTTTCATAATGTACATATCGCAGCTATCTTGAATTAAAAAGATAATACCTTAACTATAAAGTAATGCAAGTATATTGATAAATAACGAAGAAAATTCGAAAACCTGTCAAATGTTTATTTTCTATCCAAGCGCTATTATATTGGATAGTTTAAATGGCTTATCGTTATGTAAGTCTGTACGACTATAATGGAAATGTACTTTTTGTTTATTGACTGTAATGAATATCTCTGGAAGGTGCTAATCGTTTCACTTGTTACATGTTGACTTTAAGTATCTGTCCTACAATAAAAATTCTAAAAATTGTTCTGTTTAAATAAAGTAATTCGAATGTGAAGGAAAGCAGTAGGCACTACTCGTATACCTTTGTATTATTTCTCTTTATTTTTTACAATGTACATCAAGATAACAAATATTTATTAATAATGCAGTAAATTTGTTAATATCCTATGTAAGGAACATGATACTTTGGTTTAAAATATACTTTCTTATACATTAAATATGTTAATATTTACAATACACGCCATCGTAAATACTTGATCATTTTATTCCGACTTTAATTAAAGAAACTCTGTCACTAATTTCGCAACGTATAAGAATTGCATTTCGGATGGCTCTAGATATACTTAAAAAAATAAAATTTTATTGCCACCTAAATTTATTAATACTGAAGGACAAATTTCTGGTGAAATGAATTCTTAAACATATCCGATAGATACAAGGTGTTCACAAGAACTTATTCTTAGCAGACACAGATGATAGGTTTTATCAAGCAATTTGCAACAATAACTTATGTATTGTATCTATAACACTTACGTTTATACAAATGCAATATACACATCTGTTCCTTAATATTTATTCCAAATAAAGACGCAATAGTAATTTTCAGTAAACCCGCGGAGTAACAGCTTTCTAATGATACCAAAGAAATTTTACTTCGAAAACATAAATAGTCCTGGCAATTTATATAGTCGCCGCATTGTTTCGTTTTTTTAAATTGCATTATGTTGTAAGAAATTGTACATTTAATATTTCACACTATGCTAGCACAAAAGTTATGGTATTTCTTAATATTTATAAGGAATGCCTTATAATTAGTTATAATACACATCAATTTGCATATCGAGAGAAAACATCAACTTCAATATAATGCAGCTGAAGCATATTATGATGAAAGTCAAATTGCGTTTTAATACTTATAATCTTTGTCACTAATTATGCGATATACAGTACATCACGTTTCAAAATTCCATCAAAGTTAGTGTATACCAATGTATCAGAGCTATTCTCAACCTTACATTGTACTATGTTTGTTTCCATAATCGGAATATTTCACTTTCTCCAGCAATGTTACATGGAAATGGAAATAAATCTGAAAGCATCGAGTAATATACATTCACGCACGAAATACGAACTCGATAGCTTCTGTAAGTGCATTTGTTGATTTCGAGTTTTATTATATTCGTAATTTGATTCGTTCGAAGATTTCTTTGTATCATACTATCGACTATGTGAAGGAAACACAAGGAAAAGTGTGCACACGATAACCAGATACAGTCTTCCCCGGATTATCGAGAAAGGAAAATTCTCGATAAACCGAGGCAGGGGAAGTAGTTAGCACCTAATATACTGACCCTTGCCAGAGCCCTCGCCCGAACCGTCTGACAAGGAGACTGATCGACGTAAACCGAGAGTGAGTGAAATAGCGCACCAGCGGGAGACCCTCGGTCGCCAGCGAATTGAGTTATTCAGTATTGAACATGAAACTTTTCATATTACCCATTACACCTTGGTGATAGTATTACCGATGGATTGGTGAGTTTATGTCGATTAAAAAAATACCAAACGCGAAGCAATTCGGTCTATTTTTTTATTATGAAAACACGAATTCCAGTTCCCCGGTTTAAGGGAAAAGCACGCTTCTGGTGATTAACTCACATTTCTCCTTCAATTATCGAAGTAATTTGCCAATCCTGGTAATTCCAAATACGTACTAAACGTCCAGGCAATTTTTCCTGAAGGCTGCATTTAAGAAATCTTCAGCAGACACTTTACAATTTGGTGAAATCGTTGATATTCTTCATTTACATTCTCTTCTTCAGTATTACATAGTGTGTAACGGCAAGAAGTCACTTTCCAGTGTGTGAATTACAACATTTAGTAAACATAGTGGCGTTCACTAAAAATGGACCGAATTGCTTCGCGTTTGAACTCATTTTCATCGAGAAACCTTAAAAAATCCATTGGTGATACTTTCATGAACATTTATCAAAGACATGAACATTTTATTTTCTGTATTGGATATTTTACCTGGCCCTCGCAGCGAGGAAGCAAAACTGTGGGGTGGGTAGGTCTTTCCCGATAATCCGGGGAAGACTGTATTGCCAAGAATACCTTCACTTCCTACTTATAAATCATATTTAGAAAAATAATACGTTGTTATAAATATGAAAACTTTTGACCCTAATTAAGTTACTAATAAAGTACGTAATTTACAGTCTCGCGATCTGTGCATTTCCTTTCTCTTTTACTTCTACTTTGCAAGTGTTACTTCGGTATTTCTTTTTGTCACTGTAGTCGTAGAAAAAAATTGAATAGTAAGAACTGTTATTTTCTGTTGCAAAAAGCAATATTATTCTGTACAAAATAATTTCAGCATATATGTTATCATAAGTTCTTCCCAGAAAATATTTGTATCTTATGTATTATTTATTTTGATTTTAATCCTTGTATATTTCAGATCCTAAATTAATTTCTTAAGGCTTTATCGTTACGTAGATACTCTTTAGAGCTTATCTTTAAACTATAAATGATTTCATAAAAACAGAAGGTGCAGTTACTTCTTAATACTTGCAGTATTCGTAAAGCACTACAATAGGTAATAAGAACGTAGTTAATTCCTAGACTATTCATATACTTAAATTTCGAAATCATTTAAAAGTTACAGCATTAGAACGTCTGACTAAACTTTCATATTAATTTCTGTTTCGTCAACGCTCTCTGTGTATTTAGGTGGGGGTTGCTTATGCACTTGCGCTTCCGGCACATAAAGTGCGACTGTAGGAGAGATATCAGAAGACTTCTTGATAAGTATCTCTTTATAAGGATCGTTAGGTTTCCCAGAATATAAGCATAGCCAAAATGCAGACAGTGCTGCCGCTGCGATAGCAGAAGCGAGAAGCCAATGCGGTAATCCAATATGTCTCGAGGCACACTGGAGCCAGTCAGATCCAGGCATCGAAGCAGACTGTTCATTCTCTCCAGAATAGTCCGACGGTATACCGTAATCCACCGTCTACATTTTTATTACATTGTTATGAAAAGATTTACTACTATATATCAATTGAAATGAAGAAATGAATTCTCCTTTTAACCCTCGGTTGTCACACTGGATCAAATTGACCCGGATTTCGACTTTGAGATCAATTATTGTTCAGGCATTTTCAACAATTTTCAGCAATTTTCAGGACTTTTTCAACCCAAATGTTGCCACCATTCAGTATGCAAAATAAATACCTTTTTTAAAAGCTCTGATATAGAACTATTTATTTTCTGTTACAACTCGTGAACTGTAAAATAATTTTTTTACCAAATGATAGATCTAAGTAAAAGAAGTAACTTTTGTCTCAAAACTTTTTTTCTATCTCTTACATTTCGCGAGTTATAGCACAAAATAGCCGAATTTTCAGGGGTTAATTTCACCCCATTCAAATGAATTTGGGCAGCAAACAAAAATTGCGTTGTAATCAGGAGGAAATCCCCTACATATTCACAAAGTTTCAGAATTTTTTGAATTTTTGGGTCCGGAATTTTCCCTTGTAAGTATGACAACTACGTTTGAAAAAGGAGGTGTGACAACCTAGGGTTAAATAGAACTAGCATCAAGCATGGTGAATGCTTCAGAATTATAAAGAAATGGAGTACGATCGCTGAAAAGTGAACACTTACCCCAGCATCTAACGGAACAGTTTTAATATATGTCTGCGGTAGTTTAAATCCATTCAAGTCCCACCATCCCGGAAGAAGTTCCTTCCTTAAGCCTGGGTCGCTTAAAATATCATTCTCGGGTATATCAGGTGACATGAAAAGTATGTTAGAATCTACTCCTTTCTCTACGTAAATGGCAACGGAAAAGAGCGATAATAAATCTGACACACGCTGCTTAGCCATAAAGTCGCAGCCGGTGTTGCACGCGTAGAGATCTTGTGGCGCGTTATATGCTTCTGTACATGCTGCAATGAAACAAAGTAGTATTAACTTCACATATCCATATCGATAAAAGTAACGAGACTTTTCTAAAAAAAGACTGTCGTCAGTAAACGATAGCTACTCTATAATTCAAATTAAAGAATGGAACGCTAAATAGTAAAATAGGAGGTTAAAAATTGTGGCAATTATTATTAGCATCGTATGTTCAACGCACAGGCATCGCAGGCATCTTTGGTAAGATTTAAGTTGCTCGGCTCTAACCCGTCCACTAGATTGAAGAATCTGCATCCTCGTTGGCAACACGAGTTCATATATTTACTCTGTAATAAAAATTGCGCGTCATCGTTGGCACAGCTGACGATAATGATAAGAACGACAGGCAATGTTGTGGCACTTACATTTGTGAAGGGCAGTGTTTCCTCGCATAGATTGATACAAGGATCCTCCCGGTTTACAATACTATAAAATGTGTCGCCGCAAGCAACATTTACCAGGAATAGTAACGGCAGCAGAACAATTTCCTTTCGTTGTCTCATTTCCGAGAGTTAGTTTTCCCAAAGATGGTGCTCGAAGTGTCAATCAAAATAATTTGTACGGAGCGCAGAAACTTCACTCGCGGAAGGTTGATAGCTCGTTGAATAATCGAGTAAATATCGATTTAATTATGGTGGGAACGCATGGCATTGGTCGACACGGTCGTCGTTTGTAAAACAGACCAATGCTGTCTCTTAAAATTACGAATGCGTATCGTCTGCTAGACTGTAACATTTCCGGTGCCCTGTTCGAATTAGGAGTAAACGTTTCTGTAAAATGTTTGCCTCGCGTTTGGCACTGTCTCAGACAATAAGAATTTACGTGACAGATTTAATGCCAGAGTGAATAGTACCGTACGAATGAACATCGCGATGTCTGCTACGAACTATGATTGCAAATGCTAAAGCTTATCGAACTTACGAATAATTTCTATTTAGAAAAACGCGAATTAGAATTTTGCAATTCGTTGAGAAATACATTCGTTTGAAAGATGCGAAGCATTTACTAATAGCATTTGCAGAAGTTCAGTTTGTATTTTTTTTTTAAACAAATAACTTTCTCAGTCAATCAATTTTAATGTAAATTTCGTTCTTAAACATTCATATTTCAAGTTTTTTCCACATAACATTTGAACTGCGATAGCGATATATCGATTACGTTGGAGGTAGTGGAAGTACCTATGTACGTGAATATGATGACGTAAAGCAAAGAGATTATTCAAAGAAGGAACTTGAAGCATTCAGTAGGTTATTTTGTAGATAGCAATCTACACGGACACGTGTAAATATGTATGTAAGTTGATAATAAATAGGCACTGCCAGATGTAGGACCGTCACTTTTACAGTGCACGTCGGTAACGGTACGCGTTGCCGATATTTTTAGAATTAGTAGAAATTTTATCGTTCGTTGAACTATTAGTGATTTCCTGTGACCTGTCACTTCTGTTTTAACCCTTTTAATATTCATACTTGCTCCGTTTCGTAATTCACAATTCACGTAAGTAATACTTTCTACTTCCTTTAAAGGAAATATCACATAAGTTTAATTAAAATCATTGTGGCACACGATGGAATTTAAATCTACCCGTGATTCCGAAGAATCTTTTCTATTACGCGCAACACCTACGTTAATTATTATCATTCTTTGCAATATACCTCATGAAAAGAGCTACGAAATCCTACGAAATACCCATTTATAGGCACGTGCAAAAGTCATGATGTAATTTATGATTAGTTATATGCCACACTTGGCTGACTTTAGAATTCTCGGTAATACGAATTTTCTGTCGTAATTATCACAGAAAGGTATATTCTTTCGAAATCCATTTTATTTTATTGATAAGATTACTTTACTTGAACATGCCATAAAAGGATTACCATCGCCGTTTTTATGTAAATTATGCATATGCTCTGAATTAGACAGTCCAATATGTATTTTAAACAATGTAATGTGTGTAATAGGATGCCAATGGACGAGGGTTTTTCAACGAAAGCTATACACGCAGGACAAGATCCATTACAATGGAGCCATTGCGCTATAGTAGCTCCTATCGTAATGTCTACCACTTATCGCCAAGATGGTCCTGCGGAACATAGGGTAAATTCTTCTTGCATTGAAAGTTGAACTAAATCAGACTCGCGCTACGCGGAATAACTGGTATTTCATCTTTTGTTCGTGTTCTTATTTATGAGAATAACGTATGTCCAAAAATTATGCGAGAACATTTATAGCGAAGGATAGGTAATTGACGTCAATTGTGCTAATAGGAAGTAATTATTGCCAATTGTAGCTCATAAACTTTTCTACTCCCATTTGTAAGGATTAGGAATTCGAAAGATATTTTGTATTGCACGCTTTCTATTGATCTCTCTCTTCGTATTACTTTATATACCCATAATTAGCTTTTAACGTTCTAGGGTTATGAATATGGCAGAAGTGGGAATCCTACGAGGAATGTTTTAGAAACATGCTTAGCTGCCCTGGAAAATGGAAAGCACGGATTCACTTTCGCGTCTGGTTTAGGTTCTACGACGGTGTTAACTTCGTTACTGAAATCAGGCGATCATATTATATCTGGGGACGACGTCTACGGTGGAACTAACCGTTTCTTTCAAAAATGCTTGTCTATGCAAAATATTATGGTAACATTTGTGGATATGACAGATGTAAATAATGTCATAGCTGCTGTGAAACCAAATACGAAGGTATGATGAAATGGTGAAATTTAATCCTATATAATAAGACGCTTAAGGTGGATGTTCGTTTGTTAACAAAATCTTTCCAGAGGCTTTTTTTTGTACTTTCTGATGACCTACAAGGTTCAAATTCGGCATGAAGTTTCCTCGGCAACCAAAGATGCTGTAAAAAATTCAAAACATGGAAAATTCGATAGTGGGTAGTCCCTGTGGCTTAAACTGGCTATTACGTACAATGTTGTAGCTGCTACTGCATTGTATGTACCTAGGCCTGCACGCGGGTCGAGCATGAGCTGAAAAACGAAGCGGAACAAAGTATCATGCTTTCTCTCTTTCGTAGCCAATAATAAAGCCGGGAATCCACCGGGAAGCTAAGCTAAGCTACGCTATGCGATGCTATGTTTTAACGTAGCTTTTGGTGGAAACGGTTTTCATAAGAATGTATTTAAGCTAATTTGTTTAAAACGTAGCATGGCATAGCATAGCACCGCATAGCATAGCTTAGCTTCCCGGTGGATTCCCGACTTTACTTCGTGTCGACTCTTTCGTCCTCTTTCACTCGCTCACGAGTTCTCTCACTCTCGACCGAAGGATTCCAAGAAGTGGAAGAGATACAAATTTCTTGGATTCGGGGTCTTCGTCACACATTAGTTGCAATAATATCGAGAATTATTTCGTTTCTAGGGGGTCTCAAATGTCGCCGGGCAGTGAGTCTGGGCACGTATGTGACTTAGGCCCCTCGAAATGCCATTCAGGAGATCAATTAGATAGGTACTCTTCTGGTACCTAAAAGTTGTAAAATTTCGTATTTCGCAGCGAAAATTGTTTCTAGGGGGATTCCAACAAAAATTGTGGTTATCTTAGGCGTCTTATGTTATAGGATAATGCCTGACGAAGACAGGCTAAAAACTAGTAGGTAATACTTCCTAAACTTTCCCATATATATGCATAAATTTTTGTCCTCTTTTTAGATGATTTGGTTGGAGACACCTACGAACCCTTTGCTTAAATTAATTGATATTAAGGCAATAACCGAGGCAGTCAAGTGCATAAATCCTGAACTTATCGTTGTTGTAGATAATACTTTTCTAACATGTTACTTTCAGGTAAGCGACACTTCTCATTTAATACTATAATCTAATTATACTTATTTATTATTTCTTACTTTAAGTAACTTACATTATGCGCGCTTTGTTACAGAGACCGTTAGAATTTGGTGCAGATATCGTAGTGTATTCTTTAACAAAGTATATGAACGGGCATTCGGATGTTATCATGGGTGCAGCAATTACAAATAAAGATGATATCGGAGAAAGAATTAGATTTTTACAAAATGGTAATCCTATTTAATTATAAGCCATTCCTTTTTTATATAAAACTAACGTTTATTTATAAATTGTATCAGCCATGGGTATCGTGCCTTCGCCTTTCGACTGTTCGTTGGTTAATCGCAGTCTAAAAACGTTAGAGCTTAGAATGCAGCAGCATATGAAGAATGGTCTAGCAGTAGCAAAATATTTGGAAGTTCACCCCTACGTAGAAAAAGTAATTCACCCGTGTATGTATCTACGCAGAGTATTGGCCATAGAAATTCTATTCAGTGCAAGAACAATATCTTCCACTTTCGTACGTTACAATTTCAGATACCTTAATATATCATTTAATTACAGATCTCCCTTCGCACCCACAACACGAACTTGCGCTTAGACAAACGTCTGGTCATAGTGGAATGGTTTCGTTTTTTCTCAAAGGTGACTCTAGAAAGTTTTTAAAGGCATTGAAATTGTTTGCATTAGCAGAGTCACTTGGTGGTTACGAATCCCTTGCTGAACTACCGTAAGTAAATAACACTTCGACGAGATACAGGTGGAAGTATACATTTTATTTATATATATACGTGTTCGCACAGATCCGTTATGACTCACGCATCCGTTCCTGAAGAAACCAGACTAGTATTAGGCATTAATGATCAGCTAATTCGCCTGTCCGTTGGTCTTGAAACGGAGCGAGATATTTTGGCCGATCTTGGTCAAGCTCTTGAAGCTTGTCAATAAATAATCTAATGCAATAAGAGCCAAATAAACGATGAGTGCCTCAATACCACTGAAACATCACACTCTGTATAGGAAATTTTATTAGCTGGGTACATCCAGTTTCTTATCGTATTTTACAAGATCGATCTGTCTCTTAGAAAAGATTTATTGTTCGTCAGATTTTAACATTCCGCAATGATAATGAGATTACATACAAAACGATGTACATATATTATTTAATAGTTCCTTGATATATAGACAAAGTTTATTTTCCTAATGTTGTATCTGTTCTATTTTTATATCATTTACTTGTATAAAAGAGTACAGTTGTAACTGAAATTGGGAAAGAATTTTAAACAACTGCTTATTCAAATTTTTGATGGAGGATATAACAGTATCAATGATGAAGCAATATTCTAATTTATGAATTTAATTCACGAATTATGATAAATAGTCTAATTCAATTCGTAAATTAGCATAAATAAAATATCCTTATTAATCTGATTATAATTTATTGAACTGCTTGATGTGATCGAAGAAACTTCGTTGAAACACTTGAATATTTATAAATAAATAGTCAATCACATTGTGTAAATAAAATTCTACAAGTGTATACAAACTACTCAGTTATATTACTTTTATTGTGTTTTCTTACATTATATTTGATGTTTAGCATAATTTTTTATGACCATGTTAATTTGTACCGTCATGTGTCTTCAGTTAAAGCTACGTTATTGTATAATTCCGTCTAGAGTGCAAAGTATACCTCTACGTCCGTACCCGAATTGAAATTATAAATATTTCATCATTGCAATGAATAAAATACTGTCTTATTAAAAGTATGTACTACTAAATTTGCCTCAACTTTTACAACATAACGTGCTTAATCAATGTACCTATGCTTTATTGAATACGAATCCTTCTTAACTTCAGAATTATATTACTGCAAATTAACCTTCGAACTATATCGTGACTTTGCTTGGTTCAATCTATCGTATTCTTGTGCACGATTATATAGTAATACTCCCGCTATTACCAAGGATGTTCCCATTGCCGATAAACCAGTTACCGGATTGTTAAACAACAAAACGGAGAGCCAAATTAAAAACGCTCTCTTCGCTGTGTTAGCTACACTGTAATGAAAGGCAGTATTAGTAATCGATTCTCAAGTAAATATCAGCAGCTTAACTTTGGATTAATATTCAGGAGCACACCTGTGCGTTACAGGACTGATGTAGTCCATAAGTACGTATGCAGTGATACTTTGAAAGTGGAAGAACACCCCATTAAGAAGGAATGCTGTGAATAATTTAAAGTTTAAGGAATGCTCGATTGTTGGCAGATCTACCAATAAAATTGACACTGGCACTTGTACCACAATTGACGCTAAACTGGTATAAAATTGCAACTCCGCCGGTCTGTAATTTCACATAAATATTTGTTGGAAAGTCAAAGTTTTTAAGTAAACGATTTATTATCGTTACACGCTTCAGAACTATTGGATATTATTCCGAAAGGGACCGGTGGGCGATCGAGATGAGGTTTTGGGGGTGTGGACCCTAAATCTAAAATTGTAGCTTCGGGTATTTATTAGTTTTCGAAATATTAATAAAAAATTATTGTTAATTTTTTTTTTGGACGTTGGTGCAGGCCCCCCAACCCGGGAACCCTCTCGTCGTGCCATTTTTTATTTTTGAAATTTTGTAATCACAGTCTCATGTTTAGCATCGCCAAACTCACATTGGTTCGCTACCATGCTTTACGCGCCCGCGCGTCCCCCGCACTAATCTAGCCCCAACCAATACTAATACCCAGGACAAGTTGGAAAGTGGAATGCGTTGTGTCGGTATAAGTTAACAGAAATATTGTTAAGAGGGGGGACCATGGTAAAGTGATTAAAAAAAAATCGGTAACGTCTACCCTTTTACGCACGATTATGCCTGTATCTTTTGAACGCATTAATTGCCGAAGATAAAATTTTATATTTGGGGTTTTTCCACACCCCCCGTAATACCCACCAAGTTTCATCTCGATCAGCCACTGGTCTCTTTCGGAACTACAGCCGAAATATTTATATGCATTGCGAAATGGGAGGGCATGGTACGTACGTATACTTAAAATTATCACCACTGATTAACATTTTGGAATAAACATTTTGCAAACATTCCGTTACGTTCGTAGCCATGGCAGCGATAAATCCCCTGAGATCAAAACTGATTTCGTTCACAGAACAGAGCGCCAGACCACCCATTACAGGGATCAAAGATAAATTTACATATAACCCTGTGTGTTCTCCTGTAAACAGAGCAATGTAGCGATTAAAGAGAAGACAACAGCACGTAATTATGAATTGCAGAAACTGTTGACTTACCTAATAAATATCTGCTAATAAGGACGGTAAAAAGTGGCGCGCTACTCTTAATAGTCTCCGTGAAACTCACTGCAACGTAATTGAGCGATACCAATCCTAGTACTACTGTTGTAAATCTTGTACACCCTACCAATATCATGTGCTTATAGAAACCTGCCGGTCTCATTAACCTGGGGCTTGCTTTGTACATCCCACATGGGAAGTACATTTGTATAAATCCGCAAACCGCGGTCATTAACATTTGGCAAGCACCTGCGCAAAGAGATTAAAGTTCATCGTCGTAAACGGGGATTTGTGAAACGTAGAAGCGTGCCAGACTTTTCCCCGTAGTGTACCAACATATGGGCAGCGCAGATTTATTTAACTACAGTCGGATATAGAAGCAAATGCGTTAAGATATGCCCGCTAACGAATACGATGAAAGGAGTTGATATTAATTATCGTTCAGTTTAATAAACATTCATTACTAATTTACCCAAGATTGTAGGGTTCCCTTCCATGTAGGACAGTATGTATTTGTTCAAGAACAGGGTGCACCCGCTGAAGAAGTACCATAATGTCAGGAATAGAAAAGCTCTTGGATTAAACAGACCACCCTTGGCTTCGCTTGTCAGGACTATTATCTCCTCGCGCTTTTTGCTATTCTCTCCGTATTGCTTAACTTGGTTATCGTGTATTAATGGTTGCTCCGTGTCGCGTGGCGTTAATGTATAATTTATACGAACGGAATGATTTTCCATTACACTTCCTTTCCTCCAGAGAGAATTTTACGGCATCACGTAGATTCTGGCAAACGCTACCCTGCCGGTGAAATCACATTTTCAGCACTGTCCGGTTAGTTCGATGTTGACATTTGCGTCTTCCTTCCGATGGTTAACTAGGTTATGTTCTCGGAGATTTTTAGATTCGCGACAAGAACTTTCGTGTTTCCACGAGCACTACGAATGGCCTTGTAATAATCTGCTGATAACGTCGTCACGGCTCTTTCTAATTGAATAGTCATAGTCATTTCAGTGCTATCGCATTTTGACAGAACTAGTGTATACATGTGTTACAAATAGTTTCAGTTTCACTTATGTCGACTTATATATATGCACACACCTATATATATAGGTTGGGTTATATATATATATATAGGTGTGATTTACTTATCTATTTCACTTATCGACGCTTTCGACACGTTCGCAACCAGATATTTTATCATCTCTGTCACCAAATGATTTTCTCTCTTGCGAGTAAATTATTGTGATAAAAAGTAATTATTTCCTCTATTTTATATTAAATATATTTACTTTATTTATAAATGGTTCTTTTAATAATAACGATACAGAGATCAGGCGTGCGTTAATTTTATAGTTCATTTCTTGAGTTATAATTCACCAGATGGTGTATTTTGAGGTGTATCAGTTCGCACTGTTTTAACGTTCTTAGAGCATTTTTTAGAGAAATCCGCGTGCGCTAAAATTGCAACGTTCCTTCCACTCAGCGCACTCATTTCCATCGCACTGGCAGTCCATTCAATGGTATTCACGTGATAAAGTGCATCGTGTAAAACAAAGTCCCCCTCGCGACGTTGCGTTGAATATTCGGGATACGCCATCCAAGAAATCTCCTTCACTTCGTTCACCTGGGAAAGTGTTCAATTATTTTCGTACCGCATTATATGTTTTAGTATAAATATTACAAGCATCGTATATCATACATTTGAAAACATCTGCTTTATAAGATTCAATTCCAAATACTCGTTGCTGAAGATCTTCCACACTCTACTGTGCTCCATCGAACCTTCTACAGAATTTAGTCTTCCGACAGAATTAATTATTGTGTTATTTGGGTTGCAACTTATAATAATATCTAATTCATCTTCCAAACCGAAATACTGCGGTTTTAGATCTGCTTTGACAAATGTAACCATTAACTTATGATATTTTCCCACACTGTGAAAATCATTATTTGGGAATCCTTCGAAAGTTATAGGAAACTTTTGATCTGCAACAAGCGGAGCTGCAACGATTACAATGTCGTACGTTGACTTCATTACAGTTGTACTATCTGAAATAAAAGTAATTATATTCAGTGGGCGTTGATGAAGATGTTATTAAGGGGGCAGGCCTACCTAGAACGGTCAAAACAACATGCTTTTTTGGTAATTTTTTCTAGAAAAACCGATAAACTTTTATTATTAAACATTACTCCATCGGAAAGAGTATGTCTTACGGATATTTCAGTATTTTCTGTAGTAAAAAGTATCGAAAGGTTTGTGAGTTATAGGCGATGCCCGAGACGTCCTTCTTTTTTAGGCGCTTTGTGAAAACCATAGCTTGGTACAGGATCATCCAAAATTGAAAATTCAATTTTTTTTATATAATATATGAAATTATCTAGGCGCTATCGGGCCCGATTTTGGAAAAATTATTTTGAGACAAAATGGCGGCTGTACAAAGTTGAAGCATCGATATTTGACAATAAATCGCCCGGTTTTTGAGTGTAAAAAAATCTGGGCAAAAAAAATGGAAAAGCTCCTGAGAGCGCTTAGATTTTTGACCCTAAAATAAACCTGCAAAACCCCGAGTAAATCGGTTCATTGATTTTTGAGTTATGTGTGTCATCGACTTTGAAAACATGATTTTGAGGAAAACGCGTTTAAAGTTTTTGGTCTGAGCGCTACGCTGAAAAACACCTACCTACTTAAACGCGTATAACATTGTCAATTATGGCCGGATTAACTTGACACTTTCAGGGAATATTTTCAAGATGTACTTCAAGAAAATATCAAAATCGAAAAATCGATTCTTCAAAAATTTCTAGGTAGGCCTCCCCCCTTAAGTTACTATTTACTGTACCTTTATTAGAGTAATGCACTTCGTATAAGTTTCTACTATTGTTCGCTGGCACATTAATAACTTTCGTGACGTACGAAGGCACAACGTGTATGTTTCTGTTTCTGTGTATTAAATGTTCAGGCACCTAGAGTATTGGCTTATTATTATGTTATACATATGTGCGTGCTGTGTAATTAAGAAGAAGAGACCTTTTTGTTTCCTCCTTTAACGGACCACAAGTTGGAGCTTGCTCCAGCTAAAGCTACACACCCAACAAAGCTATGAATATCGATATCTTGTCCATAATTTACCACTAATGGTGCTTTAACCAATTCGTTGATTAACTTCTCTGAATAGCCCATATTTAAAAGATGATCTTTCATAGAAATTTCTAGCAATTTTGGGAATTCTGGGTTCATGGCTGCTAAGAGGCTAGTAACATTTCTGAAAGACTTCCCAGCATCTTGCAAATCATATATACTTGTAAAGTCCTTTAACATGGAACTTACATATCTGTTTCAAATAAATAAGATCATGTTATTATAATATTAATTAGGAGCGTGATTTTGAGAACTGTTTATAGAACAAGCAGACTACCTGTTTAGATTAAATGTTTGAATACCATATTTATAAATTAATTTAGCCAAAGATATCAGTTCCCATTTACTTTCTTCGAATACAAATTCATTTCCATTCCAAATACCTGCTCTTTGATCATTGGTCGGTCTGTGTTCTAAACCTAATGTAATAAACATAGCTGATTAATAATTTCAAAGCTTAACAACTATGATTCCATCCTGAATATTTATACTGCCATAACAGCAGAAACATGAGAAACTATAAAATAAAGTACCAAGTAGTTTAACAAAGTCTTGCATGTATCTATTCTGAGATTCTATGATTGAACCACCAGCTTCAAATTCATTATTATCAATTTCTATAGTCGCTAAGCGTCCGCCGATAGTTTTTGCTTCGTACAAATCGATATTAAGATTATTATCAAATAATTCTGAAAGAAAGTGCGAACTCGACGCCCCTCCAATACCACCGCCGATAATCGCTGAAAAATAGAAACAGAAATTAAGCATTTTTTTGTTTAATGATATTATTTATATCGTGCCAGCCATATATACTAATTTGTTATAATACGGGTCTCCTGAATGTTTCGAATAAATGGATAATTTTTATAAATTATTTTCAATTACCAAGAAATCTTAATTGTATCGTATATATCGATAAATAAAATTTCGTACGAACCTATATTTGGCTTGCAATCCTCATTGCAAGTTCCTTTCCCAAAAATGAATAGAATTAAAAATATTATACGCCGATCCATATTTCGCACGTGTTCCATAATGACTTTCTTTCGCGAATAGTGCGTGGAACAGGGTGGAAACTGAATAGGGAACTTTTGGCAAACGAATACGTACTTAATAGGGTTGCCGATTTTTTCGGAAAGTATCGTTTTTTCAAATCGATTCGAATAGCAAGATGAAAAATCGATTCAGGAAAAAATCGCCTGGTAAAGAATCGATGTTTCATTTTTCTCGACTTATTTACTTGTTATAAGTCGAAAAGAAAGAGTAACTTTTTTTCATATCGCGCTTCATTTTCGAGAAAATCGATTTTTAAATTCTTGATGATGCGTCCAGTCGTGTATAAGGCAACCTACCCTAATTAAATTCACGGGCGATTTGGGCGTAATAGTGGAATTCTCCCTTAATTGATTCGCGATTAAACCCAAGAATATTTTGTACATTTCCTTCTTGTAAAATAAAACGAAATGTATGTATTGTACATATATACAAAAATTATATCAAGGTTTTTTTACAATAAGTTCAAACATCAATAATTTTAGGCATTCTATCAAAGTGTTGCGAATCTATATAGTCTCGTCATTCCACGGTGTATAACACGTGTTTGAGATATCTTTGTAAGGTTAACCGCAATTTTCGTGGTGTCTCTACATTTGTTTACGTGCCTATATCAATTTAATTATGACGAAAAGAGAACTGAAACGTAAAAGGGCAGAAGGTGCCAATAAAGAAAATGCAACGAAAACAGAAATTTTGCCAGCAACGAGAATGTCAGATGAGCCATCGCTGAAAAAGGTTTGAAAATATTTTAATCTTATTGTACCAGAAAAAACAGCCTGTATAGAAAAGTCACTTGATAACCATTATGTTCATTTAAAATTTTAGTAAAATATCGCAGATTCATTATTATAGATATTATATGCTGTCTACTTTTAATTATTTAGGTAAAATGGATTAACAAGCAACGAGTTTTAGTTTTCGCTACCAGAGGAATTAGTTACAGACACCGTCATCTTATGGATGACTTGAAGACTCTTATGCCTCATCACCGTCCCGAATCTAAAATGGAACATACTAAACAGTTGCAAGTAATTAACGAGATGTGCGAAATGAAGAATTGCAACAAAGCTGTATTGTTTGAAGGCAGAAGGAAAAGAGATTTGTACATGTGGCTTTCTAATGTTGCTTCAGGTCCATGCGCAAAGTTCCTTGTCGAAAACAGTACGTATTAGACTCTTTACGCGCAAATTGTAAAGTTCCACGAACTATGATATTTGGAGTTTTACCGCAAGTAATATTAGTTATATAAATAAACGAATGTCCTTTCTGTTGTAGTCTATACAATGGCCGAGTTAAAGATGACTGGAAATTGTTTAAAAGGATCTCGTCCCTTGTTGTCGTTTGACGAGCACTTTAACAAAAAGCCACATTACAGTCTTTTAAAAGAATTGCTCATACAGATATTCGGTGTCCCCAATCATCATCCTAAAAGTCAACCATTTTTTGATCATGTTTATACATTCAGTATATTAGACAACAGAATATGGTTTAGGAACTTTCAGATCTTGACCGAAGATGGTGGTTTAGCTGAAATTGGGCCAAGATTCGTATTAAATCCGATAAAGATATTTGCTACAAGCTTCGGCGGGGAAGTACTTTGGGATAATCCGACTTATATCTCACCTGCTAAGGTATTAAGTACTTAAATTATTACTTTACCATTATTTAAGATTAGAAATAAGAAATCTATTTATTATAATCTTCCAAACTGCAGTTTCACCAATCCATAAATAAAAAAGCTGCTGGTAAATATATGAATAAGGTAGAGCAGAAAATAGTACGAGAAATTAATAAACCGAAAGAATCGTATTCATTAAATCCAATGGATGAGATATTTAAAGGTGATCCGCTAGAAAAAGCAATAGAATTACAAAAAAATGAGGCAAAACTAGCACAATTTAATAAGAATGAAAAGAAGAAGGTAAAGAAGGGTGTTAAAACCCATTTGGTGAAAAAAGTGAAGAAAGTTCATTTTAAGAAGAAAACAAAAAATTAATGAAATGTCTATACACAAGAGTTTGTATCATGCGATAACGTTAATAAAGTTGTTATATAAGTATGTCATAAAGAATGCTTTTATTTTTAACCAGCAATACGATACTTTCAAGACGTCTGAAGACGTCTTAAAGACGGCTTATAGACGACGTTTGCTGCTGGGTGCTAAGCACCGTTCGCGACGTATTCCTAGAATAATATATATGCTCTAAGGTTTCCTCGCCACCACTCCTGCCACCATTGACCTGGCAACTCTGCTTTGACAGCTTGAATCGCCTCCATTCTGATTGAACTAGGTATACGAGTTACAAGGATGAGCATTCAGTAAATAAAACTTGGAAGTTATAAACAAGTATCAGTTTTATTTTGAAATTCACAATTTGTTTGCTAATAAGACAAAGCGTATTAAATTATAAACAATTCGCATTGTACATACCATTGTTTAAATGTATAAATTTTAATAGAAGACATGTAATATCTGTTCAATATTGTACAATTTGTGTATCGCACACGATAAATTACAAGAAATACAAAAGTGTAGTAACGGTTTATAGTAAGATCACATTGATAGAATTGCGTAATATTAAATATTTATGTAAACGGTTTTCTATATAGTTTCCCACTTTCAAAAAAGAAGCTATTATTGCACTAAACAAATATATTTCAAATACAAAATTACAAGGAGCGAGGAACATTTTAGTCTTAAGACTGTAGGCAATGCGTAACGTTACTCGCGCCTTAAACTGACAAATAGATGGATTATTGTAATCTTACATACTACTTGATGTCAATATATGAAGTAAATGATAACTATTCGAAGTACCATTAATAATGGTGGCACACACTGGTACTTGATTTAATTACATAAAAGCACACTTGACGAGGTATTCTAAAATGTTTTGTACATTATGATGCAAAAGCCTGAGCATTATACTTTTAAAATCCAGTTTAATTCAGGACTTTCAAATAACAAAGATGATAGGCAATAATGATATAGTTTGAAAATGCATTGATGTTGAGGCCACAGTTAGTTTTTGTGCATATTTCTTTTGTCTTTCTTTCCATATAAAAATGTAGGCAAACATTTTATATACGTACTCGAAGTATATAACGTATTTTGTACATTTAACGTAAAGATTACATTTTTGAACATTTCAACGGCATATGAAATTGTGCTATTATATCCTTATATTACAAATATAAATACTGATGATAAAAATACTATCTATAAAGGAAAAAATGTGTTCTTAGACAAAACAGTAAAATACTTGCTCTGTTAAAATCTTTTATATAAAAATATATGTGCTTAAGAACATTAAAAAATATATGATTAAAATTTTTCGCTCGTACGTATATGGAATATTTCGACAGTATTAAGTAATTCTCTATTAAGGCCCACAATGTAAGAAATAGCTGAATAGAAAATGTAAAAACAAAATTCATAGTTTCTATTCATTCGATCCATTGCATGGTCAGATTAATATTTTCGTTTTACTTAGAAACACTGCCTATGAAATATCAAACGGCACAATAATATTCCAATGCAAGAAAGATATATAATAACAAACTAAAATATTAAAAAAAAATGTAAAACTACTGCATATTTCGATTAACTTTTACATTGATTACAAGCATTTCTTATGTTTTCGTAAGTGCATTTTAAATGATTCTTTGTTTGAAAAATTGTATCTATAACTTCGCAAGAAGACTTGGCAGTAATGTTTAGAAAAATCAGAAAAGTCTGTTGATATCATTGGCGTAAATCGATAAGTACAAATATGTTGCGACTGTAGTGTGAATCATCCATAATCATTGCAAAGTAGCAACTTATAATATATATTACGTATAACAATATGTACAATTTAAAATTCCATAATAGCTACGGAAATGTAGTTTTCAAATAAAAGAAAACGTTAAATGCTATTATAAAACATGTTAAAAAAAAGTGTATAAAAAGTGTAAAAGCGTCAGAAGAGAAATGGATGTTATACTTATGTATTCATTGGTGACAATTCGTGCGACTGCTGCCCATTCGAATTACTATTAGATCCGATTTGCGCTAGCGCCAGTTGACGCCACTTTCCATTTTCACCATTCAAGTTTTTGTCCTCGCAGATGCACAAGAACAAAGTATCTATCACAGTCTGCAATAAAATATGGAAATATAGATCCGCAATATATACATGGCATGTCTGTTTAAAGAGTTTGCGCGATGTACCTCGTAAAGGGAAATAATGCTGTGAGCGATAAAAAATGCAAAAACACAGATAACAAAAATCGGAGCTGCATAAAAGTGTAATCTGGGATCCTGTTTCATAAATAGCAGCCCGATACTTCCAGTAGCGGCTGTGACAAAGCATTTTCCCAGAAATAGAACAAAATCCCCCACACCGTTAATCACTGCTATTTGTAAAGCATTACTAACGAGAGTTGTGAATGCCTGAAAGTATAATAAATGCAGTTCATATTTTCTTAACTATTTACGATAGATAATGTTTCATATCTTGTTTTGTACTGTAACATACAATTCTAGCTGCGTTACAGAAATGTGTTCCTTCGATGGCAACGACAGTATACGCATTATGATTCATGTATCGAATAAATTTCTCTAGGCAGAAAAAGCAACATATGCAACATTTCAAACCGCACTGAGCGCACGGCGAAGTTTCCTTATACTTCTCAAATCTGTAAAAGAATGTAAATTAGAAAGTATATTCAAGAGATTATAATTCCTTGGCGCGCGCGCGCGTAAGTATACGTATACAATTTACAAGAACATACTTAGCATGGAAGTATGTTAAGATTAAACGGGGTAACTTAAAAATGGTTATTAAAAGCGAGCCGCAGGCAACGGAGCCTAAGTGGTAGCTAACTAAATTTCCCATAGCGGAGCATACTGGAGACGCGCTAGCATTCTTCCCTCTAAAATAACAAATATCATACTGTTATACGAACACATATAAACACGTTTTATTTTATTTGCGCATTCGCTAAATTAATTTAATATCATTACCTAAAATACCAATGAGCGACAGCTCCTGATATTACCATGTCTTGACAAGAGATAATGAATTCCGAGATCCATATTAATCCTATGATATACACCCACCACATATATTTTACCCAAGTTGAATCAACATACTCCACAAGAGTGAACGCTGAAATGTTTCAGGAATTAGTAATAGTTGTTAAATTCGGAAGTAAAGTGTTAAATATATTACTTTTGAAAGAATCGAACGAAAAGTCAAATTTCTTCTCTTCGATAAGTGCACCCTTCCCTCCGACAGAACTTAAATTTAAAGTGTCGAATATATGGTTTTTGTACATTTGCACGGGCTTTGTTCCGGGGTAATCTGTAATGAATATTTATATGCAATTAGTCTAGAATTTTTTTTAATTTAGAACTCGGTAGAAAGATTTAAACACTTACTAGCTGTTGCAAGACAGAGAATTACAGTTACCCAAAAAGCAAAGAACAGTATTAGAGCAGCAAACGTGAGCAAGGGTTGGAAAAATAGACCTGGTAGTTCCGCCAAGCACTTTGCACTTTCTTTAAATAATGCAGTCATAAATCCAATGCGTTTGCGCAATATACAGAGTAGGAGTAATAAGATGACCTAAAATACGTACGTCGTATATTAAATAATTTGAACGACGGAAGTAGCAGTATTATTATGCTTCTTTTCAATTATAATTAACAGCTTACAGTTATTATTGTCGCAACGATAGAGAAAGCTAAAAATGCTCTCTCGTTTCTAGCAGATTCTTCGAGAAGTTCATTCTGATTGGTTTTGTCCAAGGTTCTTTTAATCTCTATGTACGTCCACCATAATAAGACTGTGCCAGCTATAAAATTTAACGCACAAATTACTCGCTGCTTAATTACAATTGGAAATTTCTACAGACTATGAAGAATCTGTAATAAAGTTAGAATTTCAAGACATTCACTTGAATCAGTGTTTCAATCGATTCCATGAATATTATATGCAGGGAGAGAACGTTTATTATTCAAAAGGGTGTTTCTATCTTGTAAAATTGTGGGGCAGTCGTGACAATTTCTCCTCTTAATTTTGCCTGAATAAGTAAGATAACTTGTAGTACGAATAAACATTATATGCAGCGATTATATTGTTTCCATTTATCATCCTTGGTTGTTTGTTTACTTACCTACAGTTGAAATAGTGACAAGAACCATTACGATCCACGTTACGATACTTGCCAATAAATGGAATATGGCAATCATAAAGAGAGATAAAACTAGAACAAAAGAATACGTATAGATATTATGTTTAACTCGAGTCTAACGAGCTGTACATAGAAAATGTTGAAACGATAGTGTGGTAATAAGTCGTACCAAAAGCCAGAAACGACAGAGCCAAAATCTCTCTCCATGTTTTATATAAATCTCCTAAAATTTGTTCGATAACATCCCATGAATTAATCACACCATACACATTTTTGATGATAGTTTCTCCCACATCCTTAATAGCTTTCGGGATACATCGATTAAGGACCGCTATACTGTCGTACACTGGTAATTCAGGACAGGACCCAGTTTTGTTCTTTCTATTCCCATTACTGCAAGCACTGAAGTCGTTTCTCGGTTTATCGTGGCAAAGTTGAGATCCCGTTTCTTCGTAGAACCTACATATGTCGTTCATCGTGGTCATAGTTCTGTCCGGGCATTTCTTTACGCAAATCTTCAACGATTGCTTAACGTTATTTATGTCCAAGAAGAACAGGTATCTGAAAAGATAGATTCAATGGAAGCCTCGAGTTCGCAGAAATATATGATTCCTAATATTGCTACCAACGGTTTATCACTAGTATCTTGTCCAGATAGCTCCATACTGCCGAACTTTGGATTATTCTTCATACCGCAAGTGTTTCCAAAGCTATCGTATCCGTTTATAAGTCTCAAGGGGTTGCCATAAACAAGAGCAAAGGCTGCTATTAAGATCTACACAAAACATAACACGAAATGTAGCAATATTACTGAAAATCAAGAGTACTAAGGAATACTCTTATTAAGTACATGTTAAACGCTTCTCATTGCGCCAATTTATTAATAAACATAAAACCGAAGTATCAAAGTTTACATACCATGAGAAACCAGAATGCTATAAAACAACAAAGCCAGAATATGTCTGTGCATTCTCGTACACGTGTTGGGTCAGGTCGTTGCTCTTCATCATCGTCTCCCGAACAGCACGACATTCTTTCGAAACCTCGTTACGATTAAAATAAGGCACTAAAGTACTGTGCAAAAATTGTTATGGGTCCTCTTTGATGCTCTTCGATTTCGGAGCAACTCCCTCCCTCAAACCACCTTGAAGTTACCTACGATTGTATAAACCATACGTACTAACAAGGGAACATCCCGAACCCAGAAATTCAAAAAATTCTAAAACTTCGTGAATATGTGGAGAAATTCCCCCCGATTACAACGCAATTTTTGTTTGCTGCCCAAATTCACTCTAAGGGGGTGTAATTGACCCCTGAAAATCCGGTTAACTATACATACTCCATTCAAAAAATTTCCTCCAACTTTCTCTATTTCCGTTTATTCGCGTTATTCGCTTCGAACATTAAAATCTTTACAGTCTATTCATTCTCTTGGCGTTCGCGTCGTAAGGATAATACTTATTATAAGGAATGAAATGATGGATACACAGGTGCGGGGCATCTAGTTTCGCGCGTACGTCCCTACGATTTTGTACAGCGTAGAGCCGTTTCCAAGGTAACAACAATGCGACGTCACATGGATTACTACAATGAAGGTGTAGCAACAGAATTATTCGCTTCATTCACTTACCTGTAATGAGATCCACTTCGAGGCAATTAATTATACAGCTGTGAAAGGATTTTTTCTATATATTGTTTGAGTGTGAGCACTGTACTCCCTGCGCATCGCTTGTTCCAAAACTGTCGGAATAAGTATGATCGGAACGTGATTTAGAGGTATACCTCTTGGAATTAGGAGTTAACCTATATTGATAAGTAAGTGATGATTTAACTGTGAAACCTTTATGCTGCCACTTATTTCATCTATTTTGCACATGCATGTTAAATTAGCAGTGTTCTCTGTAGCTTCATTTGGTTAACGAATAGTGAATAAGGGTAAGGAATAGCTGTTTGTCATGTAAACGGATTAAGACTCTATCGTCGCTTCTGTAGGTAACGAGCTTTCAAATATAATCTCATTGAACTAGTACTGAAGATATGTTCTGTTAATTTTCAAGTTGATAGATACTTTTCTCATTGCCTTTAACCTGTCTTACTCTCTTTTCTTTAGTTTCATGCTTATGGTTTAATCTACTTTCTACATACACAGAATATTGACTTTTTATTTCATAGATGATGAAAATTTATTTTAGTGATGGAGGAGGATGGCGGTAAAAGAATGAGAGGCAGAACTCGTGGTAGAGCGCGTGGTCGAGCAAGAGGACGTGCCAGGGGTAGATCTAAAAAACAAGTAAAGGTAAATTTTTTTGCTTTTTGATGCTTTAAATCTCGAGTCTGCTTGCTTGAAAAGCGATCAATCTGATATAATTGTTACTTTAATTTACGATTGATTGATTAAATAGTTATATTTACGTTTAAAATAGGTTATCGAGAGCGACGAAGAAGACACTCCACAGCAAGTCGAAGAAACACCAGCGGAAACTACTGGGGTGGAATTGGAAGAACATGAAGCTCCGCCAACGCAACAACCTCCTTTGGAGCAGCAATTTGATCTGGAGGCTGATATATCGCAACTGGAAGCCCCAACTTTTACGACTATTAATAGGGGACCTCCCGAGCCGATGCTACGTTTAAGATGGGACCACAGAGTTAATCTCATTGGGGAGAAAGTTTTGAACCCCATGATACATTGTTGCGACAAGTGCTTGAAGCCTATCCTCATTTATGGACGCATGGTGAGCAATACTTTTATAAAGAATTATAATATTATCCAGCTTCTAGAATAGAACAAATTGGCTCGGATATCATATTTATATTTTCCTGTTTCAGATACCTTGCAAGCATGTGTTTTGCTTATCCTGCGCCAAGAGGGAAGACAAGGTTTGCCCTCGTTGTATGGAAAAAGTTTCTAGAGTAGAGCAAACTGGTCTGGGTACGGTGTTTATGTGTACACACGGGGGAACTAGGTACGGAAATGCAGGCTGCAGAAGAACGTATCTTAGTCAAAGGGATCTGCAGGTGGGTGTAATAAATTCGTTTTAAACTATACCGATTAATTTAATTGCCTGACTGTATTGTATGGTTTGTGTATAGGCTCACATAAATCATCGGCATATATCAGCTCCGCCGCAACAAGTCCAAGGAATGCAAGTCGACGCTCCACAATATGTGCATTCTAAGTCCGAGATAGAGTCGCAGTTATCAAAAGTTTCATCCGTTGCTATGCAGAATACTCGTATAAAATCAGTGCAATCACATATGGTGCAGCCTATAATGGGGAACGATCCCAGGGTGAACTCGATGGTTAGTCAGTCACCAGTGGAACATAGACAACAGCATAGGCCACAGTCACTAATATCGATGCAGAATTATTCTCAAAGTTCCGCGCCTCCACCATCGAATAATGCTCCATTAAGGACAAACCTTATAACTGTACCTATTCAAGATACAGCCATTACATCGCACGATATACATTCACAACAAAGCCATCACTATTATCCTCCTCCACCTCCGCAAGTTAACTACGGAGGATACAACGTGCCACCTCCAGTTTCACAGTCGCAGCAGTACTATCCACAGCCACAGCATCCTGCTCAAGTATCATATGCACCGCCGCCACCGCCGCAGCAGCAACAGTACGTGTCTTCGACGCCAGCATCGATAAGGCCATCTCCAACAGGGTATATACAGGATCCATCGTACGGTCCACCACCGCAGCAACAGCAAGCTCCGCCACCGCAGACTCAATGGTCCCAACACCAACAACAGTTTTATAGGTAAAAGAAATACATCTATTATATCGGACTCGCGCGCGTATTTTACGCGCCGTGATAAAACTGTTGTAGATGATACGCAGCATTGTGGGAAATGCTGTCCACTATTAGGGAAATTAACTTCGGAATATTTTATACTTTTCAAGGACTATATATACACAGTATCAAATTATTAAATTTATATAATTCTATAGCAATAAAGTTTGTTTTAATGCTAAGGATAAATTTATTCCTTTCCCATTCTTAGGTTCGCAGCGTTTAAGAAAGGATTCGTAACAGAAAGTATGAGATGATTCGTTTAATTGATATGAAAGTGTTTTATACTTATCATTTATGTACAATCAACAGATTAAGAGTTATAATTATATAAATTAAACTGTTAACAGGATATCAGTAGCTCGAATAAGTATTTCCACTATACGCCGCATAGTCGGTAATAATTTCTCTAATTCCGTGCTGTACGCTGTATAGGAAAATAGAGGGTACACATTTTTTCAGTAGAATTTAATATTGTACAGACTGCAACGATTTCAACGTATGTACAAAACTCATTATATATAACATGTACATAATATATATAATGTGTAATTATTAAATTACATTAGATTCTTAAAATTTACTTAATGAAATCAACAAATATTCACTTATTCATACATTTAATTCTGGCCTTTCGCTTTCCAATTCTAGTCATATTTATAATAAATATTAATTGACTAAAAATCTTACAATAAAAGTACTTAAAAATTTTCATATAAGTTTTATTTAAGTGGAAGGCCAAAATATGAATAACATACATTCTCAAGGGACATTTTTATGTCATACATAAAAATAGATTTTAATCTTACTTCCTCATCACACACGTTTCAATATCCTATAATCACTGTATCTTTGTAGTGTCTTGTTCCCTTCACATTTTACATCGCGCTTCATTATATTTACAACATAATGGTATATCAAATATCCACATTGCTATACATTATACGAACTACTTTCCATTCACCTTTATATATATATATATATATATATAAACATTATATGTTAAACTACAATGATCAATGTTTAACAATCGTTTGAAAATATTGGTACATGGCAAAAAAGAATAATGTTGCAATCATGTTGTGGCACAGTAGTTGATTGTTGTATTGTTTCAAGTAGAAAAATCATTACTCAAGAACAAATTAGAATCTAGTTATACCGTACTAGGGTAAAGGTACCAGTAGTTGACAACTTTTCAGAAAAACGTGAAAAAATAAGGTTTTTAGAAGTGCAACTATCTTTTTGCAACAGCGCACCGCGACACAGTTCGCCGCTTCTAAAAACCTTATTTTTCACGTTTTTCTGAAAAGTTGTCAACTACTGGTACCTTTGCCCTAATTAAATCAGTGAAATTTTAAATATGTATTTGTAATTAAGGAGAATGTATGTTGCACTGAAAAAAACACTGAATGTATGTTGGCTATTTTTGTGCTATGTTAAACAAGATTGACAGAATGAATTGAGAGTCACTTTAAATATAGTACATAATACAAAAACTTATAAGTAATGCATATTCATGAATTTAAAGATAACTTGAATTAATGTTCTGGAGAATGAATTTCATTTTATATGCGACATATATGTACCTAGGTACAGATATAGATTTAAAAATAGCATAATAACAATAATAAGCATTTAAAAGTAACTGTTATATAAATACAGAAATATTGAGAATGACGCGACTTGCATCCTTTTGTAAAAATGATCTCGTACAATGCGACAGATAAAATACAATTTAGCCATACTACGATTTTGAAATGAGCTGCAAATATTTGTGTTTCACGATCAGTATTTGATTTTAACGCGTGTACGTATAATGTATTAACATTTTATGCTATACAAAATGTTTAATCATAATCCTGGTGGTGCTAAATACTCTCTAAAATAACATCAGAAATATAATAATCTTTGTCGAATTTGAACTTGGTTTTTAGTGAAATTACTTTATAGTATTGTACTGGAAGCCAGTCTATTTTTTTTATTCATTGTTATCATCAAAGCATTTTTACCCGCAATTATCATTCAGCAGCATTAAAGGACCTCCAGGGTTTTTATTAAAAGCATTTAAATTATTTATCACTCACCGACAGTACGCAATTACATAAATAGAGTTCCTGGTTCTTCGTAACGAAGAGCACGATTTTGTTGGAAAATAGCATCACAAGTTAGAAAGATCGATTTTGTCGTATTTGTGTTGCTTAAGAAGCTTCTAAAGACTGTTTGCTGCACCATTATTAACCAGGCGCTACAATCAATAGCAGTATCGAAGTCTGGTGTAAATAAACTTTGTTCAGAAATGCTGGGACAAAATTTTAAGAAGTCACTGTATGATAGTGAAAATATGTAAATACGTTTCAGCATCACCATAAGTAATAGAATACCACATGGATTATCTACCAACACGTGAAGTCTCATGATTGAAAGTCATTTTGAATTAATGAAAGGAAGCTATTAAGCATATGTATATATATGAAACGCAACTCTTTACGATTTCTATGTAAAAATAATGTCTAAAATAATTGCTTTCCTTAAACTGCAATGTTATTTATCCGCAAAATTTTACGAAATTTATGATCTATTGAATTATTTCGATATTGCATATAATTACATTAAGTAAGCATTCTAAAATCTTCGTTACTATTTCTTTGATAATACCAAAGAACAAACTAACTCGATGTTTACATTTTTACGGACCGATTCTCAAGGATGAATACGCGAACTGATTAAAAGCTACAAATACCAAGGCACCACTTGAGTACAATGCTTTATTCTTTGGATTTATCAAAAGGTAATTAAGAGGCGAATGATTCTTTAATGTAATTTAATTATTCCAAAATATCGATTGAAAACTGTGCAACATAGAAAATCTCTTTACAAATACTTTCTCGTTCTCTTTTTCTCGTGAATACGCTTTAAGGGTAGCTTTGCAGTTACATTTCGCTTGTGTACAACCGCAAACTAGACGTATGTTCTTGAATATTGCCATATTGTTAATACGGTTCAGAGAACAGTTTCTTTAGAAGTTCCTTAACATATTTATACATATAATTATTGAAATCAGTCTATCGAATGTAATCACGTGTTAGTAGAAGCGTGATTATGTATGTTTACGCTAACTTGTGGAATGAGAGGGGATGCGAGCGGTTTGGGCGTAGTGGATTCAGGGATTGGGATCGATACAGCTGGGGGTATCGGAGAATGCTTTTTAGCTCGATCTTGTTGCCACGGTTTCGCGTGATCCTTACTTAACCTTTCACTTAAGGCTTTTAAAGCTATTTGCCTGAAAATCATCAACATTATTCACAATATGGAAATTCCATTGAAAAATTAATTTCTATTTTTTGATGAAAAAAGAATGCTAAGGAAAAGAGACAAACCTTCTTCTTTCGCTATCATGCGGATCGATACCAGGAAGATTTATAATCAAACCGGGGGGTGCATTGGACATATCAAATCTTCTCACCACTTTTCTACAAAGTCCGATACGTACGAAAAAACCGTGTATCGTGTTACTGACAACTGCTATCGGCGGTTGGAGAACATTTGGGAAGAAACTGTAACCAAATTTTCAATCATAATAACCAACACAGTCTAGAGCCTATTAAAAAAACATCAAAATATGCTTTACCTCGCGAACGTAAAATTATCTGCCATGTCACCGCGTGTACCATTGTTATGCTTCTGGTAAAATCTAAGGTACACCCACGATATCAACAAGCCACTAAGAAACATAGTCGGGTTTGTACCTTCGAGTAATCCGCAAAGCCATAACGTCACTCCCAGAATCCAAACCATCAGCGGTATATTTCTATTCGTAATCTTTCCGATCGGCGTCTTAACCAAAATGTGATCTGGCATTATTTGTTTTACAGCCACCGCAACACCTACAAGCAGCCGTAAATAATCTCGCAGCTCGTGGTACACGCGCGGAGGTAATAAGGAGCCTTTGGGAGGAGACGTACCTGCGATGTATCCGGTCAGTCCATGTATGTGTATGTCGAACAGTAGGTCTGGATCGTTGGTGCACATATAGAGGAACAAATAGAATAACGCTGACAGCACAGCAACGCCGAAATTAACGATAGCGAAGAAAGTCATCATTTCCATCGCGCCCCAAAGGGGCTCGATCAGTTTGCCGCAGAGCCCGACGGTCACGACGTCCACGCATACTTCCCAGAAGTGTATCTCGAGGAAGCAGAACGTGAACGCCGTCCAGATCCAAAAGGCTGGAGGTAGCAGGTAACCTGGTGTCACGCTCAGAAGACGTACCGCCTCCGCGGAGAAAGAAAGGCAATAGGAGAACAGGACTACGATGCATATGAATTTCACACTGGTGCTGGTGTTTCCTAAGAGAGCGGCGAATTGTTGCCTCAGATAGGGGATATTTCTACCCAGGCCCTTTATCGCTGCCATTTCTACTCAGCAGCCCCCTTAACCTCTTTGAATCGGAGAGCCACTTGCGCTACAACTTGAAGCCCGCCGCGAAACTTTATCAGCTTACATCGCGGCTGCGTACTTCGCGTCGTTCGCCAATTCTGGTGCGAAATACGATTTTCCTGCTTGGCAAGTATTTGTAAAGAATATATGTGTATCTTTTCTGCCGATTATTAACTGTGATTGACACTACGAAGGAAAATGGAAATGTTGATTTAAAAGATAACGTGCTAGTACAATAGTAAAAATTGCTTTACGTGATGTACTTTTAGCTATTCTGGTAGCAGCTTTTGTTGGTTCTGTTATTTAGGTGAGATAATTCGTGTTTCTGAAGAAGAGTGAGGTAGTAGAAATTTTAAGGTAGCCGCCGATTCGGTTCCAAATCACTGGAGATTGCCTTTGTTTACGTCCAAGTTCTCGACATCGTGGTCGGACGCGTAGGTACCTGTGTTTTGTTTCTTCCAGCGATCAAGTTATTGACGTTCGACATTTTCAAACACTTTTTGGCGAATTGGTATAAATTAAGTAAAGGCAGTAATTAATGTCTTCTCGAAAGTGAAGTTTATCGACAAGATTTCCCAGCAAAACGTTCGACGATGCGTGAAATTTATCGTGCCTCGCACAATTACGTCGTGAACACCCACGAACGTTAGGAAACATATTTAATGCGGTTCAGGGAGGAGGTTTAATTTACAGGACGTACATTGGCTATCACGTATTAATCCGAATTAACGATCCTCTATCATGCATTGCGAAATACTCTGAGAAGGTAACTAGCGTGGACCCATAAATGCCTGGAATTTGTCCGCGCTGCAATCGCGAGGTTTACTTCGCGGAAGAAAAATTGGCTCTTGGGAAAGTCTGGCACACATTTTGCTTTTCTTGTCGTTAGTATCGCAAAGGTCTTGAAAGATTAACGGGTACCAATCACATTTCCCGTCGCATCGTGTTTATCTTACACTAAATCCATCGAAGCCCACGGATTCGTACCAATGAGAAACTCACTCGAAAATTTCTGCTACCCTGTAGGTAACTGTCGGAAATTGCTCGACAGCTGTAGCGTGGTGACGCACATCGGCGACTTATTTTGCAAGAGCTGTTACGTTCGTCTATCCCTGTTCACCGCGAACCATGAAATCAAAGCAGCACCTGACACGCCTGCAACCCTAGCACTCTCAGCTCAGGATTCATTGAACTGTTACTGCTGCGGCGTAGAGAGTTCAATCGGTAACGCGTCGCTAGATAGAAAACAGCATTACCAAACCAGCACGTGTAGACTCCGCGGTGGAGGTAGCGAGGCCGAAGGGGCGAACACTTGTCTTGAAGAGAAAAAATATTCCTTAGCAAACGAGTGCGCAAATCTAGGGACTGTCAATTCGATGACAACAGTTTGCGATCCTCCACCGAGCCCCACTCCAGTGACTACATGGTACAGTCGGCAGCACTCTAAACTTCGCAGGTTCAAATCTGTTACCAACGTATTCCTACACGTGCCCTTTATAAAAACGTAAACGGTACCCTTTGCATAGTGCACTGTCTCCGGAGTCGGAGAGGAATAATATTGTCGCGAAAGATTGTCGATTCGAGGTACATCCGCAAGAGAGCAATCAGTCAGACTTAAAGCCACTGCTTGATAATAATGAGACCGACGTTACAGAGGCTCAGCTAAGGTACGAAATGTTCTCTGACCTTCTTGTGCCTCTATTCTTCTGGGTGTTTTGTAAGCTACTTTCGAGGAACTGCTTCGGGGCAATCGCGAAAACGATTGGACGCGTGGGCTGTCGTACGTTTTCAGTGCCCAGTCGGTAAGAGACCGGCGTAAGGTTTTATCCGACGTTGCAGATCGATGCTTTCTTTATTCGTTCCGCGTTTACTCATCGCGGAGTGTCCAGCACCAGCCGCGGCCCGCCGGCATAGAGTTTTCTAAGCGTAGATATTTCTAGCGCAGACAAAACACGAGTGACACCCACCAACTGGAACAGTACGATTAACAGATACGATCCCGTGTGCGAGTTTAGCGCCGATAGCGTCACTATTCCGTCAAGGCGGAAGTTTGCGTATCCGCCGGTACCGCCGCCCCGAAGTCCGCTGCCTTCCCGACGACGAGTCTCGTTCTGCGACGTCGTCTACGGGGACACGCGCAGCAGCGACCAGAATCGCACGGCGAAAATGCAGGATGCTTGTCGCCGGCCCTGTTATAGTCGCGGTAGTAACGAGGAGTGCGATAATACTTACGACATCTGGCAAGCGGACGACCCGGCTGGCAAACAGAACGGCGGATACGAAAATCTTCGCGTAAGTCGAAACGAAGATATTGGTGGAATGCATTTTGAAAAAAGCGCGTCGGAGTGCTGCGACGTGAGTGGCGACGCTATGAATAAATGCAATGACATGGAGAAGAACTGCGGGCAGGATCGTTGCGCCGAAGGCAGTTCAGACTCACGTGCGTACAGAACGATGCACGAGAAAGATGACGCGTCGTCGAGGGAAGACGCGATGACGTATAGCCATCATAACGGTCCGTGCTCGTCGAACGAGTTCGACGATAACGAGCGCCTGCGCGGTGGATGCGGCGGCGGGCCTTGCGGATCTCGACCTAAAGTCACATGTGGAGTAGTTAAAGTGATAGAAAATCCTTGCCACTGTGGGAAAAGTAACTATAATTTTAAATAGCTATAACCTTAACATTATTACTAATGCTTTTCCACGTACCTTCTATTTCCATTTCTCTTTCATCCCCTTCGATATTTCGGAAGATAAGGCGAATGTCCCCATTTCTGATCATTTCGTATTTTTCTTATTATTATGTGCGCTACGTTTGTACTATAGTTGCAACAAAATAATTCTAACTTATTTAAACATTTACGCGAGTGTTGCACGATCTTGGGTCAATACATACATCGCTATTTTTCATGAGCAGAAATACGGACATTTAGAGCATTAAATATTTAATTACAAATTACTAATTACTAATAGTTAAACATCTTGAAATATCTTTCTTAAATAGTTTTTGAATTGGTTGGTTTATTATTAAAAAATTAATCAATTACTCTGAAAATTTTGATCACAAACAAATTTTTTAAATCTTCTTTATGACGAGTTACCTCTTAAATGAGCAGAAATTGGGACATTCACCTTACTATCTTTGTTCAGGGGAATCAGATCCATGTCGTACTATCCTTACGGCCTGCGCGTGTTCGTCGCCGTGCATCGACAGACGCGGTTGTTGTCCGCCGGTAAACGACCGACCGATCTGCAAGAAAACAATCATCAGATGCCGTCCGCCTTGCGCGGAGCCTGTAGGCTGTGGCGGGGGTGGATGTTGCGGAGGCGGATGTCGCGGAGGCTGTGGAAAAGCCGGGCAAACGTGTCTGCCCGCGAGAAGTTGCGCGCCGCCTCCTTGCCGACCGTGTTCACCATGTTCCCCCTGTTCCCCTCCGAGACTATGCCCTCCGCCGCCATCTTGTTGTTGCAGCAGAAAGTGTGGGAATTGCTGCGGTAGTGGCAGCTGCTGCCGGTAATTGGATCTTGATATCGTTGTTGACGGTGTAGGTTTTTTTATTATTCGACTTGCGCGACATAGCGCTATCCTGATCATTATAACAATTCTGTGTCCTTCTCTATTACCAATATTTCTGTATTCTCGTATTCTGGTATTCCTCTAGAGTAAGGGGTCTAGATAGACTATCTTTATGATTGTTTTCTTTGGTGTGGAACGCTTATTAATGTGTTTCCGCAGATCGAAGAGTCCAGTATGCCGGGTGAGAACCAGGCGCTGCTGCAGTAGCGACAGATCGGAAGGTAACGATGGAGGGTGTTGCCGACCGAAACCATCTGGTTGCGAGTGCCTAGGCGGCGGCCTCGATTGCCAGCGCTGTGGGCGGAAAGTGTACCAAGCTGAAATGCAGGTAATCTCAGATAATTCGAATAATAACTCTTCCGTTAACCCCTCCGAGGCTTCGAGCTCACCACGCTCGACGAGTAACCGATAATCAGCGCACATAAGCGCTCGTAACATCGGAAGGGTTAAATTACGTTAATGGGTATATAGGGCTGGGTTTCTTGCCACGCCATTGAAACACAAGATTTTGTAATTGTAATTGGATGTTACTTAGTAGGTGTAAGTGTTGCAAAGATACTATGACGTTGATTAATGTTCTTTGTTGGTGATGTCGACCCTTATTGAAGACCGTATGCGGCATACCTTATCACAACATATGCTTCAGCTGCTACTGCTGTAGAAAACCCTTGGAACCGTTAACCTATCAGGAAAATTGCGGGGAAATTTATTGCAAACGTTAGTGCGATCTTGTTACCCTCTTACATTCTAATATACCTGTTCACCACGTATTTACTGTTATCGTTATTTAGAATGTTACGTTCGAAATTTCGGACCACAAGGATATGGGTATGGCGTGGGGCCAGGCGCGTTACAGACCCCCATGTGAAGCGATTAAACCACCATTAAATCGTCATAGTTCAACGAAGTAAAATTAGTCCAACTCAGCGTCGCAAACTTTAACGCAGATCATTTACGTTTGTCGTGTCATTAATCGAGTGTTCTCGTTTCGATTTGCAAGTGACCGTCTCTGGTGAATAGTTTGTAAGGAGCCCTTTTTTTTATATATATAATTTATTCGTTAAAATACAGTCGTTAAAAACAGTTTGCTCTAGAAGAATTATATTCCCGGATATTTAGAGGTACTAACTTTTCAATTTAACGACACCAACAAGTTTTTAATCAGTAGTATCTTCGACGTGGGTGTAGCGCTAAGAAACTCACGCCTCGAGTCTACCAGATGCCCGTCGCTTAATTCGAAATTTCATTTTCTTGGTATTATCGTAGTTCCCGGGAATTTAATCGCTACAGTGACGTTCGCAATTTCGCATACGTTCCACCCTTCCCCCGAGCTCTACTTTCTCGGCGCAAGCTAGGGAAGAAATACTAAACCCTCCGCACTTGCTAAACGAAGGAATTACAGACTACGGGGAAGCAGAGCACGATAAAGAAAGCTTGTAATCGCCAATGGCTCCTGTATATCGAGAAGCATTTACCGCGGATGAATGAAGAGCGATAAAAGTGAATTCATAAAAGAGAATAACTGGTCGGAGTGCTCGAATCGCTGCGAGGGAACACCGGGGGAAAACTCTGTCGAGTAAGGAGCCAACGTGGGAAGCATCCGCCGTTGATGTCCTCCGGGAGAAAATAAAAGGCGGTATATAGTAAAGGCGGAAATATCTTGGGGTACCGCGCGAACGGGGGTGTACAGTCGATTCGAGGATAACGCGGTAGCGTCCAGGTAGCGGCGGAGGGATGAAGCAAGGCACGGCGGAATGGTTACTCCTCCGCAAGAAATAAAATCATGCGGGGAGGATCGTGCTCTCGGGGAGCGGAAAGAAAAAGGAGCGGGACCGGCGACCGGTAGTTTTATCGGTAAAAATAAAGCTACCAAGGGGAAATGGAGGAGCAGCCCGGAGGGAGGAGCGGGGCGTCCTGGGGAATACACGGAGAACAGAGAGGAGGGAGAGAGTTAGGAGAGAATGGGGCGGGAGGGGAAAAGACGGAGGAAGAAAGAGTGAGTGGTTGGTTTATTGAGTCTCTCCTCTTAGCGGATTGCGGAACGCGGAACGTACGCGGCCGGGACGGGGGGCAGAGGGGCGTTTATATAGCTTTCAAGCGCAGGAGCTTAATCTAATTTCAAATATAAATCTGTTTTCTCCCCGTTTCCTCTGTCTCTCTTCCTTCCACCATTCCTCTTTCCGCCTCCGTTTCCTCCCTCGGCCAACCCCCTATCCATATAGCAGCCTGCTCGCCAGGCTTACATTATCCGCCCCGGCTACGAGTAATCTCTCTCTCTCTCCCGCTCTTTCCCCATTAACGGACACGAGACACGCCGATTTACTTGAGTTTCGCGAATTATTAGCGAGAAAGTGGAGCACGATTTATCTCGCGATGGGCAATTATACGTGTATATTTATGGAGGCGAGGCGGAGCGAAACTTTTGTTCCGAGGAATACTCTTCTGATATCTGAATAATTGTTTAAGTCTATCTCATCGTTTTCTTTTAGGGGAGTATTTTTTAATGCTTCGGGGCACCTTTATTTTCCATGGGACTATGCACGTTTGCTCTGTAAGTACGGAGTAAGGTGGGATTCCCAGGCTTGGAAGGTAGTCGGATGGAGCTGAGCGAAACACCGTGCCCATATATTCGCTGACGTTAAGGCAGATTAGCCCAAGGCGAGCGGCAGAATTTTTTGATACACGGTGCAGTAACGTGGCTGCACCTGCGGTCAGGAAATCGAGAAAATATCTCCCCGGTTCGGCGTTCGGGGCCGGCTCGGTCTTTTCTGCGCGTCGCTTACTCCGAACGGTATGAAAATCAATTATTTCGTTAATTCGTGCGTTACATTGGCTGTCACGGAGCCATCACTGTGAACGACAGCGGCCCAAGGCACTATTTTTCAATTCCGACTGTCGCCCTACCTTTTCCAACGTATTTCCGCCCGATACCACCGCGGCCATTTCGCGGCCTTATCTCCGACCCGACGTAAGTCCGCTTCTGCATCCCACGAGGAAATTCTTCGACCAGATGGAACCGTTTCCTGCCCCCGTTTGCACACTCGCGTGCCTTAACCTGAACGGGGGATAGATTCCTGCGCAATAATGCAGGTAATACACCTTTGGAAATAGTAATGAGGCTTCCGGATTATTCAGGAGATTAAATCCACTTTCAGGATTTAAATATTGTGGATTTGGTAGAGTAATAATAGTTACTTGCTGTATTAGTAACGCATTCAGGATTTTTAATCTTGATGGGTGCCGAGCTGAGCGGATAAAAATATTTTTAATTCAAATTCGGTAGAATTCATTAGGACCTAAAAATTCATTTAAATAATAAAATCCAGTTTCCCTTTCTTTTTTTACAAAGCTCTTGAGTTACTTCAGTCGTGGTGTAATTAATCTCTGGGGGGCTTTCAATTAGGGTGGGCTGAAAAAATCAAATTTTTCAAACTCGAAACAGCCTAGTGCCGAAAAGTTGGATCTGGGGAAGACAAATCGGGACAAAAAATTTCTTTCAAATCGATTAATATTTGACCAGCCCCCATGGGGGTCAAAGTTTTTAATCTTTTACCAACTTTGGCGACTTCTGTATATTTTCATAAAATTTCTATATTTCACTGTTGAGCATCAAAAAATATTATTTAAGCTCATAAACACGTGAAATATGTGTTTCTATTTTAGAACTATTATAGTGAAAGGGGAGCATATTTCATTGATTCAAGAGCCGAGGTGTAACAACATCAGCCATGGTTCTCCAATGTCAACTTCTGGGAGAAATATTACTGATAGTGTCATATCCTACCTCTAAATATTGACTGATTTCAAAAACTTGTTTTGCCTCGATTGTCTTCCTCAAAGGCAACTTTTCCGCACTAGGCTGCTTCGAGTTTCGAAAATTTGATTTTTTCGGCCCACCCTACTGTCAGCGCCCCTTGGACCCAATTCTATGTGCGCTACTGTACCACATTATATTGCATCTTGTAATTGTCTTCCGTTGCATAAATTAGACACCGAGAGAAAATGTAGTTACATTAAACGCGCGGTATTTCTTTCATCTTTGATGCTTGATTCATTCCCCTGAGTTCTCCAATTGCTTCTAGCAATTTCCCAATAACTGGCTTAAAACAGCATATCTCGCCGAATGTTTGAAACGTCCGCTACCCTGGCGAGCGATGCGGTTATTTGAGAGGCGGATGATCCTCTTAATTATTTTAAACGGCGCTGCAACTGTCGCGGCAGTCGCATAGTGGGACGAATCGCCAATTTAGGTGGAAAAAATTCAAGTCATCAATATTTATAAGAATCGATATGTATATATATATATATATATATATATATCTTTAATTTATTAATTAAACTGTTACGTGAAAATTTATTAACATACGTTTGAAACAATAACAATACGTATATATACTTCTGTATTCATCAAAAATATATTGCTCGTCTTTTTCAACCTGAAAAGTATAAAAATTGGCCATTACTTATATTTTTTCCACCTAGATTCGCGATCCGTCCCACTGTGACTCGCTTTCGGAGATGCCGCACTTTCTCGCGGCGGAGGATTTATAATTAATTGTTATTTGGACGTATCCAACGTATCACGGAAGGACGATGAAAGCGAGAATCGAGGGTAGCTATCCCATGAGGCGGATGCCACGTGAAATTTCGGTACGTTGAAATTAATATCACCCATTTGTCAATATGCCGATGCGTTTTCGCCGGTACAATGAGAACTGCCTAAAAAGGGGAGCGTACACAAATGTCAGACCCCAAAACGTTCCCTAAACATTGTCACAACACGCCCAGACCCAGCCGGGGGCATTCATCGAGGTCGTATTAAGGGAAGATTGTACTTGTAACGTGTTATAAATTGGCTATCTTCGTGGGACGAGCAGGTAGAGCAATTTCCGGATGCTTCCACTCAGCGGACATAAACGTGCATCGCATGCCGCGCAGCGAAATCTATTACTTCAAACTGCATCCCGATATCGCCCTGGGTTTAATGCTAGGCAACAAAGGACTCCTCGCGCTTGATCCTGTTTTAAAAATCATCCGCACCGCGTTGTAGAATAAAGCGCCCTGTTGACGCGAAAAAATGAATAATCGCGCGGCGACCATAGAGGGTAACAGTGATTTTATCCCGCGTGTCTAATTGGCGGGCATGTGGACGCGACCGTGGAGAATCCCCCGCACGCGCTCCGAACGGATCGCAGTTTATTCAGCATTCTGATTTAGAAGGGGTTCCAAACCATCCTACGACCGCGCAACTATTTAAGGTCTCGGTAATGATTGCTCATAAATATTGCATCTCTGGGAAATTTACATTGAAACGAGTCAGGTCGCTGTTCTTAAAGTCAGCTTGCTAGACGAATGAAGTTAAAGAAGAATCTAAGCGACAACCTAGGCTACTTCTTCTGCCTAGAATTTCAACCCCAAGGATCTCCAGGAGAGGCTTAGGGAGCCAATCGGAGGCACGGAATGTTAATAACAACGATAGACCCAACGGAGGGTTTTTCCGCACGAGGTGAACGTTAGCCCGCGCGCATGTGTAGCGTACACATTTAATTTGCATCGTATAAATCGTGTTTCCGGTCGGGCACGCAACGCAAACACGCGTTACGTTTACGCCCTCGGTCTTTCGCCGCGTATTTTCGATCTGCCGTCAGGAACGGGAGAGACAGAGGCAGCAGCCGGGCCGAGAGACGCGCGCTTTTGCATGCTGCCTCGTATTGTAGCCCCGGTAATTTATGATTCGATAAATAAATCAGCCACGTTTTATCCTCTCCCGGACCCTCGCACGGTTCGTGCGCACACTTGTAAGATGATTTTCGGGGGTTACGCCCAGTTACGGTGCTCCGGCAGGGGTAGTCACCCCTTTCTTTTTTTCTCTACCTCCATCGGCCTACAAACACTTCACTGTTTGCGCGTACCTGGGCCGAATTGTCTAGGAATGGACGCGACGTTCGAGGTAATTTCAATTACCAGGATACGATGAGATTTAATGGTAGCTAATGAGACGCGCGTGGCTAGCTACGAAAGAGAAGAAGAACGTCCCTGATGGACGAAT
This sequence comes from Andrena cerasifolii, assembly GCF_050908995.1. Taxonomy (NCBI): domain Eukaryota; kingdom Metazoa; phylum Arthropoda; class Insecta; order Hymenoptera; family Andrenidae; genus Andrena; species Andrena cerasifolii. The sequence continues at coordinate 19,410,538 of NC_135119.1, read as the reverse complement.
GGGGATGAAATGGTCGCGAGCTGGCGCAGGGTTTCATGATTGTCCATCGGTCACCGATCATGAATATTCATACCGTTATACATTTGTTTATCGCCGCGCGCGCCGCCGCACCGCGATACATGCAAATGGTAACAAAACAAATTCATTTGGACATCATAAACGCGAGCGGGAAGAGCGTTTAGGAGGACTCGAGCCCGGGCGAGATCGTGGATGCTGGGTTCACGGGGGATATCGGCGCGCGGTCGTCGACGGAGGTTTTATAACGCGGATAGACGTAATTAATTGATCAACGGGAATATCGAGCGTGCCCTGCGCTGACAGGCAATTGTGGGCGAAGTAGCGATCAAAGGCGCGCGTCTCGCGAGCCGCGCTCGCACGAGAACGTTTAATCTTCATTTAGAGGAAATCCCGTGAACGGCGGGCGCCTGGAAATTAATTCTCAAAGAAGCGCACTCTTGCTGAATTTTGCTGAGTATTTAAGACGCTGGGATGAGAGCGTGGGAGGTTTTAAATAACCGAATAGAATGTTTAGCGCCGTGTAACGGGGGTATTAGGAATAAGTAAGCCCGTGGGAATGGAGAGAGAGAGCATTTGAAGCGATATTATTCGTTTGAAGCGATTATTGATTGATTAGACAGAGCCGCGCTGGAATTTCGGATTTAGTTTAGTCTTCTATGAGGTTCGAGTAGATTATTGCCCGCAATAAAGATCTCTGATGGCTTTCGCACGCCGAGGACCGGTAAGGCGATTCGATTTTGATACCTGCGTTATACCCTGATCGATTCTCCAAAGGAGAAATAAATAGGAGAGTGAAACGCGGTCCAAAATTTACGAGCGCCACCAGGGCGTGTTATGGCTACGGGTGCGGAATCGGGACCGATTTTCCCTTGGCGTTTTTATTATTTTCTGATAGCATGTTTACGAGGAAGGATGAATGGAAGCGTACTTTATGGGACAAGTATGGCTTTTAGATTAGGTATAGGTGACGCGTTTGCAAAATATATATAGGTACGTTACTGTTTATGGGCTGAGCAGATCATTCGTGACCATTAATTGCCTGTTTGCGGCCGAGCGATCGCGTTTTCGTACGACGTTACAAGTAGGGCTGGGACTATTTGTCGAATTTTTCGGTATTCGAATATTCGAACACTTCGGTTGCTCAATTCTTTGGCGAATATAATTCGAATATCCAAGTATTCGAATACTATTCGAATATTTGAGTATTCGAATACTATTTGAATATCCAAGTATTCGAATACTATTCGAATATTTGAGTATTTGGATACTATTCGAATATCCAAGTATTCGAATACTATTCGAATATTTCAGTATTTGGATGCTATTCGAATATCCAAGTATTCGAATTCTATTCGAATATCCAAGTATTCGAATACTATTCGAATATTTCAGTATTTGGATACTATTCGAATATCCAAGTATTTGAATACAATTCGAATATTTAAGTATTCGAATACAATTCGAATATTTAAGTATTCGAATGCTGATGTATTCGAATATGTGAATTATAAATCAAGTTCTTTAGGTTCATTTGTCAGGGTGAAATCTTGTAAGCTAATTTTGACCCAGTTCACACCATACTATTCGAATAGTATTCGAATAATAACATTCGAATAATAATATTCGAATACTCAAATATTCGAAGTTTATTCGTAGCATTCGAATACGTAAAATATGTAAAATATTCGAATATTAAATTATTCGAATAGTCCCAGCTCTAGTTATAAGACCGATGCTGGATAGGAATTAAATCTTCGTGTCCCTTTTAACACGTCCCTTTTAGCTACTTAACATGTATTAAAGAAGGAAAATGATAACAATTGTATGCAATAGCATACCTAAAGCAAATTAATAAAAGGGGATTTAAACAAATAAAAAAATAAAACATTTAAAAGAGAATGCATTGAACATAAAAAGAAACAAATTTAAGTGTCAATGTAAGTTCAGATTTTGTAATACTTTAGCTGTTAGTGCCATTTATATGATGCTCCAGTGCTCCCCCAGTTTAGGGTGGAGATTAATTTTAACGTTCCATCAACATATACGCGCGAGGAAAGGTTTTTCCCGTTGCGCGAATGATTAAATCGGGGTCGATTAAAGAATCAGCTGGAATGTGGTTGTTCGAACTATGTAAGCACTAATTGCTTGATAGATTTCACTCTGCCATTATCCGAAGCTCTATCAAACATAAGCTTGTCAGCTGTTCGCGAGCGCACGCATGTACAGGAAGTGTATGGTTACAAGTTATTAACGGATCGGTTTTCGAAAAAACCGGGGAACAACTCGCAACCAGTAGCCCATACGTTGTACGCTGAAAAAAGGGGGTTGGCTCGTAGATGGAAACAGAGGGAGGGAGAGAGAGAGAGAGGGTGGAAAGGAGGGATGGGGGCAGAGGGGAGGAAAGGAGAAACAAAATAAAATCAGAACGGTGTCATATGCGCCTGCTTGCATGATAAATGTAGCGATTTAAAATCGAAATTTCTCTTTTCGTGTGCACGAGACCCGGACGTTTGACTAATGGTCCCGCATTAACTATTGGAGCATTATAGAACGGCCGGTTGAAATTTTGAAAAATACATTCGCCCTCGACAAGAGATTAATATTTTTGTAGCTTTATCTGCTCGGCTGGGCCACGGGAGCTACGGTCGTGTCGGGGCGTTAATGATAATGATCGTGGGCATCCATCCAACCGTTTTTCTTGCCCCCCTCGAACCCTAGAAATTTCCTCGGCGAGCACATCTCCGAGGAAAACAACCTAATTATCGCAGATGGTAAAAAGAAATATAATATTCGTCCATGGAACCGTGGTAATTGTGCCTCGCGTCGTCATTGAACTATCAAAGTCGAATAAAGTGAATGAGGAGAACGATTTTAAGTGGACTATATATTTTCGTGGAGTTCTTTTACTGTCAATCAGTGGCGGATTTACATAAGGGGTCATTCCGGTTAGCGCGCCGATAAATTCAGTGATTTTCAGGAATTTATTGCCACGAAAGTAATTATAGTAATGGAATAAAACTTTTTTCTATTTATTAAACTACATTTCTGCAGGAAATAAAAAATATATAAGTAATGAAATTATTGCTTTTAAAATGCTTTTGAAAGCGGTCTTGATGACATGTTTAAAAATTCATGCCTCGTTCGTGAAGGTGATTTCAGCTGTTAGACTTATCTGAACCCAAATATCCAAACAGATTCTTAATCAGTATGACTGTCACTATCGCTCGGACTATAATCAGTGATTTATTTTAAAAATTAGCAAAATGGCGGGCAAAATGCAAGAAAAATGTTTTTCGGTCTTTTTTCTTTTGCTATTTTCGATTTTAAAAGTAGGTTAGACTCAATGAAAATACTTGCTTGTGGTCCCTGCGAGAGTCATAGGTGTGCAGAATAAGCAGTAAAATTTATAAAGCAATCGGTTCGATAGATTTTGAGATTTTATCTTCACGTCGTGAAAAAAAAATGTCGTTCCGCGAAAAACGCGTTCAAAGTTTTCATTTACAGATGCCGAGTCTCTGCGCTCCCTACAAAATGCTCCTATAGAAGCTAAAATAATCGGAAATTTTCCATGAAAATTTAACAGTACATTCTTGAGGATATGTACTTTCGAAAAATGTTTAAAAATAAAAATCGATTTTTTTCAACCCGTCTAACCGGAATGACTCCTTGAGGAAAAGGGCCCAGGTGGCGAAGGTTCTTAGGGGCCTATTTTAAGGGAAAATGAAGAGGTAGGTTCCACCTAAAATATGGAAAATCAGTGAACTGTTAAGGGTGGAAACGATTCAGTCCTTTGTGAGCGAGTGTGATTAGACGTTTGGTGCCAAGTACTTTGGATTGCTTTGAGAAGTTAAGTAACGAGGGACGTGTAATACGTTGCATTGTGCAAAATACATTGCGCAAGAGTTTGCTGCGAACGTCGGCACGTTCAGGGAAGCCAACCCTTTATGGGTGCCTAAATCCTACTCGACAAAAGTAGAGGAAGAGTATCGAGAGGAGACCACCCGTACGAAACGAGACAGGGTTGACACCTAGGGCACCTACCCACCCCGTCCATTGTGCATGGATAGGGGTGGGTTTGCCCAATAGACTGTGCTTTACCGAGCGTGAAATATCCCCATTCTTTAACCCGTAATACTTGCCGCGTTCGCCGAGCATCACTCCTTTATTCCATACAAAGTACGGCGGAACCGTGAAAGGTGAGTTACGGCGATTCGAAGACGAGACGGAAGATATTTCCTGCTGTGGAAGCTACAACTGTAACAGCAACTCTAGAAATTATTTCGTTTCGAGAACGAAAATAGAGCGGAATATAATAAATCGTACCTTAAGGGGCCGTTCTTCAATTACGTAAGGGTATTTTGGCCGATTTCTTACCTCCTTACCTCCCCCAGTAGAAGAATTCGTAAGATTTTATACTCCAACCCCCTCCCCCTTTGCTTTCGCAATATTCTTTACATTGCATTTTTTCAGTTATTAAAATTCTTTTAAAGGTTTGTATAATTCATTTAACACATATTGAAAATTAGGTTCAACAAATATTTTACGTAAGACGCTACCTGACTCCCTCTCCCCTCTTTGTAAGAAGACATAAGAAACTCGCGACAATCTCTCCCAAATGCCTTACGTAATTTAACGGCGACCCCTAATCACAGATTGAAAAAAGTACGAAGTAAAGGGCGAATTCCACTTACGCCCGAATCGCCCGTGATTTTCATTAGGGTAGCTTTCCCTATACGCGACTGGACGCATCGTCAAGAATTTCAAAGTCGATTTTCTCGAAAATGAAGCGCAATTTCAAAAAATTGTATTCCTTTTTCTCGACTTATTTACTTGTTATAAGTAGAAAAGAAAGAGTAACTTTTTTTCATATCGCGCTTGATTTTCGAGAAAATCGACTTCGAAATTCTTGGCGTTGCGTCGAGTGGCATATGAGAAAACCTATCTTAATGAAAATCACGGGCGATTTGGGGGTAAGTGGAATTCGATGAAGGAAGCGTCTGAAGACAATCAACAGAAAACTAAGCTTCCCAGCGTTGCTGTCCATTGTACTTTTCAAATAAACCGAACAAAGTGCTCTGCTGTATAAAGTGACTGAGTACGAAATTGTTCTCTGGCCAAGGAGAGCATTAAATTACCACAGAAAGGCGCGGCTAGCCCGAATGTAGGAAAGTCGAGCGGATAGGGACGCTTTTAATTGGAAAGTCGAAACACAGATGCGACATCGAGCGTGGCCGATATTAACTTCTGGCTCTCAATAAAAAGGATCCAGGCTGGGGAGCGAGAAACTAAAAGGCGAAAGATAGTGAGAGGGGGTAGGTTCGTTCCAGCGAGATCGACGAGGTGGAGATACTGAATTTCTTTTTCAACGAATATTAAAATGAGAGTGAAACAGAAGTTCCGCTATATCTGGCGGTGAGAATCGGCACGTCAGGTTGGATAGTCGGATCGGAACGGGGTGGAAGGGGACGGATGGGGAGGCAGATGGAAGCAGCCAAGTACGGATGGTGACCCCCGTGACAGAATGATAATAATCCCTTCGCCGTATTCTTTCATTTCCCTTTATTATCATATTATTAAAAGAATCCCCCGTGAAATGTTATTAAAATCGTTTAAACGTCGCGTGCCACGGACACCGGCATTGTCCCTTAATTTAATAATATTAAGCGCGAAGTTTTCAGGGGGGAGGGGGCTTATGGGAATGGAAACGGCGGGACGGGCAGACACCCTCTCTTCGATTACAGTGATCTTCGTAATGCACCGAGACCGCACGTACCATTATTCCCTCTATTTTTTCACTAACGACCATCACGCCATATATCTTGCGCGATTGTCGGGCGCGATACACTCGGCCCAGCTTTGAGTAGCAACAAACAATAAATTTCGTACTCGAGGTTCAACGAGTAAATTGAACTCGATGATCTTTCTCATTACGTGGAGGGTGTTTTGCTGTATTAGATGCGCGTTTAATTAGCTAGCTGGTAATCAGGTAAAAGGGGGACGTGTGTAGTTACCAATTTGTAAATGCCAGATTTCATTTGAACCCTTTATATTTGCTAGGATTTAAACCCCGGGTTTTAAAACCGTTTTCTTTTTTTATAAATTGGTAAAATTCGAAAACCGGTTTTTAAATTTAAAAAAAAAAAGATTTTATGTACTAGAATTAATATGTAAAAATGAATTAATTATTTAATTAGAAACGTTAACATTTTGACTTGAAATCGCTTCGGACACAAGCAAATTGTAGTAGGTAACAGTTTACTGTAAAAATAATCTTCGCGTAGTTCATATTTTCGGAAGAAAAATACTAAATGAAATAAAAATTTATAATTTATATTTTGTACGGATTTTAGTTATTTTAGTTTTTTTCATTTGGTTTTGTTTGCAGTGTATTTTATTGTGTTACATTTTTGTAGATCAAAAATTGTACGGAATTTAGTTATTTTAATTTTTTGTATTTATTTGGTTCTGTATAGAGTATATTTTATTTTTTTTTATATTTTTGTAATTCTATAAATATTAAAAAAAAACTGAAAAAATTTAAAATAAGTACAGATATTTATTTTCTATTTTAATTATATTTTTTTGTGAAAATTCGAAAACCGGTATAACCGATTTTTTGGGAATAGTGAAATTCGAAAACGTTTTTTTTTCAAAAGTCTGTTTTTGTATAAACCCTAACATTTACAGTTTATTTATTCAAGAAGTAAAACCAAGCTAGTGGCCTGCATAAATAATTATTACTCGTAATTTATGTGAACAAATCTGCGAGCGACTGTAGGTCTTGATAATCTGAAATGATTAACTTTGCCATTCAGGCTACCTTGTCCCTTTTCACGAGGGAGTTTCAGTACTTTCAGTTAAGTTTCTATCAGTGTTTCTGAGACATCGCACAAGATATTTCTCTCAGCAATTTGAAGATTGCTTCCTGCCATGAAATCTCGGCCAGCCAGGTGCCCCGAGTCCGTGGTCTGCGAAACTGACGATCCAACCGTGCTCCCAGGAAGAGTCTCGAAGAATGCTGTCGGGACACCGGCGAGGAAGTAGAACGAATCAACGTCATTAGCGGCGGCCGATTTCTATGCGATGGATGTGCATCGGGGCGCAACGAGGCAGGCCAGTTGCACGTTCCTCCCGTATCTAATGATAAATAGATCCCGCCTTTCAGAGGCCGTCGAAATCTGTGCCACGCTGACGTCCGCAGGCTTGTTTTGCATATACAGAAATCGGCCGATATTAAAGTCGTATTTCCATTCGGAAGACTAAATGGCAAACCTCGCACGCCTCTTTATTCTAACAACCACTCTTCCCCATGTCTACGAAGAAGCTTTAATTTCTCCCTAACGTCATTAAATCAATGTCTTTAAACTGCAGAAGTGGAAATTTCTGTGACTTGGAGTTTTTATAATATTTCTTAACGAGATGTACCTACGTGGGATCTCTCGAACACTTGAAACACTTTGTGCGCCTGTGCAAGTAGTGAAATTCAAGGAAAAATGATGGCGAAAGGGAACGTTGGTTTAAAAAGTAAAAGAGACGTGTGTTGAAAGGAAGGGGTGGAAGCGGAGGTCGGCTAAATGGCTGGAGCAAGGGCCGAAACGTTTCGGGTAGAATGGACTGACGCAACGAGACGAAAGTGGATGACAGATCGTCTCTCTGTTCCGCGAATAGGCGTGCGATGATGGATTATGGAGAAGCGACCTACGCCGTTGATTCGCAGCTATAGACACATCGCACCTTTGCGCCCGCTCTCTGCTGACATTCCTGCAATTGTCGTGAATAGGGGTGGTCGGCTTTTCCATGCCTCTGCCTCTAAATGGATCGCGAATCATTGGCCAATTTTATGGGAAGCTTTTTTCCTCCTTTGCGGCGTGATCGAGTGACTGCCTCTCTCGTCTAATCCTCCTCATTAAATTCAGTAGAAACACCGGCGATATCTAATCTGAACGTTGCCTTAGTATCTGCGTTCTAACGTTTGATAGTTCACAAGTCTGTTCTTCGAATTAATTAAGAAGAATAATAAAATTGGGAACAGATTTGCGAAAACAGAGTTGCAAAAGTAAGTAGGGTAGGGGAGGGGGAAGTGCTGGAAATATTTACTGCATCGCTGTGAATAAACACGTTATTATTTATTAGAGTGTGTGAATTTTTTCAATGTTTCAATTTTAAAAAACGACTACTGGAAAAACGGTAGAATTTCGGGTTTAAAATTAACCACTACCTTTAAATTTTGTGTAATACATTATTTACCTAGTTGGAATTTCATTTGAAATTATAGAAAGATACGAAAATTATTTAAAAAAATTGTAATAATTGAGCTTATGAACTGCAACACAGCAAACAAGATATCGCTTCTTTGCTGGACTTTGTTAAATAGCATTAAATTTACTATAGATGACATATGGCTACATCTGTTGCCAAAGTTACATATATTTTCATTTTGTAATAAAGACACATTTCCATGCATTTTCATGTGAATGTAATAAATACTAATTTCCACATATTTTTATTTGTATTTCCATGCTTTTATGTACGCAAGACTCGCTTTAAGCAGTACATGAATATGTAGTTTGCAGTGAAATCTTACTTAATTTTCACTTTTGTCAACTGTGCTTTGAAGTAGCTAAATCTCACTCAAATCAATTTTTGAAGACAGTTTCAGATTCAGGATTAAAAACAGCATTACTTCGCCACTAGTCATTTTAAAATTTTCAAAAATTTGAAACTTACCTATAAAATTGACACACCCTATTATTTATTCCTCCCTTATTATTAATACTAGAAAAAAATTATTGCAAAAATGTATAGTTCACTGACTTGATCAAAATAAGTTTCGCGAATTACTTTATCAATCATACCTATTGCTACGAAAATTCTGTCTACTACGTAAATTTCGGAGTTATGCAATAAATATTTCCACGTAGTACCGGTTTGCCGGTATTGCAATCCCCTGTTACAATTCATATAATTTCATTACAATTTCTTCTTGAACTCAACTGTAAATTAGTGTCCGATCGGACTCTAAAAATAGGTGCAGCCAAAGCCCATCGCGAAGCCCTCGGCGAGCAGAGTTTCTGCAATAGAAGTGTCCGCGAGCCGACGCGGTGCACGCACGACGGCACTCGACGATCGGGAAGAAATAATGAACGATTGTGATAATCGACAAGTCACGTCCCGTGGCGCGCTCGCGCGGTCACGATCGCTTTCACAGCGTGGAACCTCCGATCGCCGGGGATGAATCGAAGGGCCCGTGGTGCGCGTAAGGGGTGCGCGCCTTGGATGGCAAAGGGACGTTATTTTATGCCTCTCTATCCATTCCGCTCTGTCTGTTCCTCTCTGCCTGGAAAGCCAACAATTAGTCGCCTGCTTATGTCCGTGATTAATGGACATCTACGAGTGCAGCAGGCGTGCTCCAGCAGCGGGCGACGAAGAAGAGAGGGAGCTAAAGGGAGACAGAGGGGTTAAGGGTGGCGAGCGAAAGCGTGACAGAGTTAGTTGCGAGTGGTGATAATATTCCATTAGACGCTATTATATTCATCGCGGGACAATACGTGAGCTCCTGGCGCAAGGGGTGCGCCTTCCTCCGTAGGTGCCATTTATTTCTTCGACTCTTCCTTCCTCTCCTAGATCTCTGTTTAAAAGAACAATTACCTGGCTCGCAAGGGCGGTTAATCGGACTCCGCACAGCCGCCGCGCAGCGCAACCTCGGCATGGAAATGGCCCCTGTCCGCGCAACAGTGTCAATAACAATTTACATCTGTCGTGCACTTTTTTCGCCCCCCCCCCCCCTCTCGACTTGTAATTCGCTGCATAAGTTCGGGGACAAGTTGGAGTCGCTGGAAAGGCAAACACGTCCGCATGCATATGCACGAGAGACGACTAAACTAACCAACCAGTCAACCACCCAGACGTCACCATCACAAAGAGGCCATGTCACGAGCTGACACTATTGCTATTCTAAGCAAACACGATGTAAGCAGCCTTTTTCACCGCGGCGCGGACCGACAGTCGCACAAAGCGGACGGGCATGTAAAGGATAATATTTTGAATGTGTAACGAACGGTGCATCGCGAATCAGCCACGAAAACTGAGCGAAAAGGGCCTGGAATATGTTCCCGTGCCTCTTCTACCGTTTGCGCTCTGTTGTCTGTTCGGGAAGTCGCTGAAACGTGGCAACAAAAAGCAGCTTTGCCGTGCAAAATGAATAGCAGCTTTTGGATCGTTTACAAAGGCAATTATGCAGCAATAGCTACGTTGCCAAAATGGATTTGAGTAATTACTTCAGTGCCTTTGGAAAGGGATGGCAATTAAGGGGTTACGTACCTAAAGTTTCTTTTAGGACTTTTATTAAAAAAATATATAAAAAAATACTTATCGCACGTGAATTATTAGGCCATCAAATACACGAACCAATTTCTTTACAATAATTTTTGTGGTAAATTATTTATGATTTCTGAGGACCTTTAGACCACTGCAGAAAAATACTGCTTCGCGGTCAACATGTCTCCATTAAACATCGATGGATCTGAAACATAAAATGAGATTCTTGTAAAATAATGTTGCCATTATAGTCTCTCGGGCCATTTTTTTCATGTTTTGTTTAATTAATTTTTTATACACAATTACAAAGCGGAATTTCGAATGAGAAAAATTCATTTAACTTTGAAGTGCCATAGATTGTTTATTTCTTTTTTGAAAGATCAAAGTATCCAAAAGTAGATTAAAGTGCCATAAATTGTTTATATTTTTTAAATTAAACGAGAAGATTGGTTCTCATACCTACGTGTCCACGTTTCGCGGTAGAATAACAATTCATTCTACAGCAGCGAAAATAGAACACGAAAATCACAGGAAGGGTTGAATGGTATTACGAAATAGAGATAAGAATGTAGCTCGTTAAATTATTGGAACGCTGCTTAGTGGATTTATTCAACACAATTATTTGCCAACACCTCTAGCTTCCTCTCAGCAAAATAGCATCTTAAAAAGTAGAGTCAGGAGGCTTGTACCCATTTAAACAATATTTCTCTCAATGTTCGATAAGCTCTGAAACGAATACCTCTGGTATTCTTCCTAAATAGAATTTCCAATATTTTCTTCTCCGTGTTTCCCTTTCTCTCTTGACACAGCGAGGTAGGACGTAAATCACGCAGAGCCGACAACTCTATGACAGCTACTTAAAGCTTGCGGTTTCCCATAGGACTATTTGGCCAGATTAGCCCCGGTAAGTGTGCTCTAATCCTGTTAAAATGTTTGCCAACAGGGAGGCTGTGAGCACATTCGAATTGTGCTCCTCTTACGCCGATCTACACGATGTTCGTTTATATTTGCACAGCTTGGTCAAACATTGGAGTGTGCCTTTTAGTAACCCCGACGCCTCCGGGGCAAAAAGAGGGCACAGCGTTACGGGGATTATATTTAACGTGCATCGAACGGGACCTATTGTGGCCACGAATATTTTCTAATCGCTGGGAGCATAAAACGAATTTACATTTCATAGTACACGGAGCTGTTCAATAAACTAATTCCCCAATTTCCAGAGCCTCGTAATAAACCCCCATACCAGTAAACAGCGGATGCTGGTAGAAATGAGATCCGCAAGTTTCTGCTTGCCCTTATTCAAAAGCCTCCACCGCGCCACTGCGAGACGATCCATGTATAATGTATATACCTTTTTTTCCTTCCCGTTACACGCACAGCAGCCCCGAGTGGCCGTCCTTTAATTTATACATCGCGAAGCCGTGTTACGCGCTGGAACGTCACCGGCGGAGACGTGGCAGCGGGCGATGTGTCATAATAAAATTCTCGACTTCGTGTCAGGCGAGTAGGGCCCAATGGGCATTATGCCGATTCCATTATGCCATATTATTGTCGGTCACCCCGAAGGAGATGACTGATGACGCGAGACATTCCGCACAATGGCGCGAAATGGACGTTAGGCAGCCGTGCGATCTTCCGTTCCGAAAATCATATACCGGGGGTAGAAGGAAAGAAAAAAACGGGGAAAGGATCGTTTCGACTGGTGTGAAAGGTGGCTCGAAAGGGGGATGAAAGAGAAGTGGGCGGTATAATTCGATCGTTTCCGAAAATGTAGGAAAAAAAAGGTGAGGGACGGCGATGCGGGAGGGGGTTGCCGGCGGCAGGGGCGCGAGGTCGATTTTTTACCTACTTCTCCTGGTTTTTGCCTGGGGAAAAATGGGGTAAAATCTGCTCACACCCAGCCGAGCTCATTGTCGGCGACCTGACTTCTGCCGTCGTTATTAGGCAGCCTATCCACGAACGTCCGACACCCCGCAAATGTACCGGGCTAACCGACTCCTGTTACAAATGGCACGCCGACTGTGGCAAGTCGATGTAGAGCAGTCGATAGAAATACATCAAACACGTGCGATTAACGTATTAGTGGTCTTGAAATGTCTGCCTTCCACGGGGTGGATTTTCTATAGCCATTCAGCGGCGACAGAACGTTGGGACCATTATTTATCGAGTTTCTGTTTCGAGTGATTTTTACTTTGATTCGCATCGCGGGTGACAGGCCCACATTATATACTGGAATAATATTAAATTCCAGAGGAATATTAAAACGCACACAGCGTCGGCGTATATGCGCCATGGGGTAGTAATGAAATTAATCAGCGAGCTTTTATCGACCGTTTCTTTTACTCCTTCCGGCTCGGTAATCGAGAAAATAGCTTGCGCCGTGGTACGCGCATGCAGTGATGTACAGACACAACTATTTCGCGTGGGCGTGTATAGCGATAATAACGAGCCAACTAATGCTCCCTTTTGTACCACCTCCATTGAGGAGGACAGTCGGAGGAACGACGTTAGAGGATAAGAGGCGCCCAGTAGCGTATTTTATAAGGGTGTTCCAGGCCAGCGTAGAATATAAATTCAGAAACTTCGCTGTTCCTTCGACAGCGATAAATATCCTCGCGTAATAGATCATTAAACTCACCCTGAAGAAGATCCTCACTGTAGCTCGTTAACCCTCTGAATCCGGGCAACGTATACGTTCTGTATATTTTTGTATTGAATCCAGGGAAAATTTTTTGTTCTGCAAAAAAAAAAAACAACTAAATTAACCCGCAAGAGATTTCCTTAAGGATGAACTTCAGTGACAATCTTAGCCAAAAGTTAATCCATTTACAAGATATTAATAAGGCTTTTTTTCTGTGATGAAAACCAGTCAGAAACGGCAATGGTGTATTTTTATCGCAAATTCAGTCGAATTCGATCTTATTTTTTATCTTGTTTAGCTAATTTATTGAATATTTGATGATTTATCATTAACTCGTTTGGTGGAATGTACCTGACATGCAACTGTTAGAAATGAAATAATCAAACTACAATTTTCCTTTTTACTTATTTGAAAAGCAGTGAAAAGTGTGCCAATGTGATGTATTTGGTGAGTGTTGATCACATATATCTTAATTATATTAATAAAAATCTAAGTTAAATAATTTGAAAACTACCGAATCAATTTTTCTAAAATTTTCCAGAGGGTTTTACTATTGCATAAAGATTGATGCCTCCAATTTTCAAAGATTTTCGCTTATTTTGAACGTTACTGAAGTTCATCCTTAACACTTTCATCGTAGAATCTAGAGAACAATCGTTCCCGCCATGCAACGTCCACCTGCAAAATGAAGTCCCGTGCGTCCTCGGGCGTTCAAGATAACTGCATCGTTCCTACTATACGAATTACGTATAAATACACTTTACGTCGTTGCGCGTGCTCGACGGGGATCCGCGCCCGGTGGCTGATTGTCAGCCCAACGAGGATAGTACAATGATGTTCATCCTGGCTGGCGAACAAACGAAGCTCGGAATTTTCTGTCGTAGGTACGCTGCGGGACGCGTTTAATACACCACTGTTTTGAGAGGAGCGAAAGGCGGAGAGAAAGGGAAGCTGGTGGCGTCTGCTCGGGGTGGATGAGGCGGCGAGAAGAGGGTCGTCGGTGCACGGTTGCGAGAGGGTGAGTACCGAAAGAGGACGAGAGTGAGAGAGGGGTGTGTCTCAACGCCTGGCCGCGACATCACCAATTAGTCACCGACGCTTAAAAACAACGGGGCCGCTCCACCTACCTTGCAAACGTGCGAGGCTGCATCCGCGAGGAAGCGCATTTTATCGCGTTCGAATGGAGTGACTTACTTCCATACCGTCCGGATGCACCCCTCTGACCCTCCAACCTACCTTCTTTACCGTGCCGCCCCAATCAACTGTACTGCGTGACCCGCGGACGTCGCCCAATTCGATTAACTGTTATTAGTTGGGGGGGTGAATTTTGGGATCGAAGTATGCAGCTTTCATAAAAATCCTGGGTGTATCGCTGATTGTTCGAGAATTAGCTATAGCTATACAATTAGAATGGAATATAGTTTTCCTTTATCCTTGGGTCACGAAGGGTTACTCTGCAATTTAGCCTTGCCATTTTCAAACGCAAAGTTGTCAATGGTTCTTCCGCGTAAGCCGCAGCAATCGATTTCTCTAAAAAGCCTTGCAAGCTGTCTGGTCGTTCTTCTGTGTTTCTTTCTATCATTTTAAATATTTGCAAGTCTGTTAAATGTTGCCCTACGTGACGGAGGGGGTGGGTTTTAAAACGATTTTAATCTGAAGGGAAGTTTGAATGAAAACATTTGTTGCTTCTTAACTATTTTATTTATCGTACTGTTTTAAGTTTCTCTGACATTTCGCGAGAAGCAAGCCTGCGTTATATTGCGTCCCCGCCATAAGCAGAGAAACTTTTACGAAATCCGACTTCAGTAATTTCATACGCACCGGACACAGTAGGCGCGATATAAAAAAAAAGCAGAAGCCGATCACGAAAATTCTAAACACCGTTCAAGCTCGTTTACCGTCTGGACATGAATATGCCTCTAGTATCGAGGTCCGAGCTGTAGATAAGGGTGAAGAAGTGAAGTGAATACAACAAGGGGGTGCCGTAGTCAGGGGTCTTGTGTGTAGCATGGCAGCTGCTATTGACACCTCGATACCCTGACTCAAATGGAACCAACCAACTCGCGTTGCACGGCATAGCTTTGCTGTATAAGGTCCAAGACTGCTTCTGTGTCCGTACCTTTCTGTCGTCCATGTGTGCGTGCCCCTAGCATTGCCGTTTGTGCACGAATATACCGGCGCTGCAGCGCGGGGCGCAATTCAGCAGACTTTCAAGACGATCACCATCTCTGCTTCTGGGGAACGGACACGCGCTGGCAATTAATTAGAAAAATCGCGCCCCGAATTTGAATAACAACAGGCCCAAAGAGGCGCGGACAATGCGAGTGCTTGAAATATGTGCTACCAAGGTAGAGCCTAGATGGGACGAGCTTGCGAAGGGGGCGCGGAGCGACAATGTCGCAGCGCAGATGCTCGACGCGTATTAACAAGTAATTACATCGTTCCCGTTACATTAACTATCCGCAGCGAAAGGTGTCGCGGAGAATAGACAACTCTTTGTCCATGATCCGCTCGATTGAACGATTCGGGGCCCGGTTGCACTTCGCGATAAACAGCCCGGTGCCTTCGTTCCAGCCCCTTCGCATAATTCGGTAATTAAAACCGAGTCGGACGAATCGGGAGCGGCTGTAGTTCGGAGCCAGCCGATTTGCATAACCTGCTCCCGCGCGCCAGGTAGCGAGCTACCAAATAGAGACAAGATACCTAATGTCGCGGAAACTTTTTATCGCCTCTGCGAACAGCCGAGTAACATTAGTATCGCTCCAGTGGTAGGAGAGTGGTCGTAGTTTTGTACCCACTTAGCAACGCGAATTGCCTCGGACTCGATCGTCGCCAGCTTCACGGAAACTTTCGGCTGTACTTCAATCCCGTTGTAAATGCTCTTGTTAAACCGCGATTTTACGCTCGGCCAGCGCTGTCGCAGCTGTTGTTGCTGAGCGTAAAATCGTTCGTGGACGGTGCCTGTTACGTTTCACGCGATCGCTGCATTGCCGTTGCCGGTCTGTGCAATTACGATTACGTGCCCGCATTTGGCGAGGGTTACGAATCGGCATCGCGGTGCCGCAGGATTCGCAGAGGGGGTCCACTTACAACCGCCTAGGATGTAATCGTTCGTAGATTAAATGCAGACATCGATTCGTACTTGCATACAGCTCGTCGGACCATACACTTGGTGGCACGCGACCGATCCATAGAAATCCTTTATAGAGGTGGCGTGCGGCTGACATTTCTCGACGAGTGTTCCTGACTGCCGAGCGACATACATACGCGAAGACAGATAGCAACTATAATACCGTACGTTTGACCTTCCCATGAAACATCTCGTCCGTGGGGCCCTTTAAGACACTCGGAGGGGCGCTTCCATCCGCCCATTATCTTCCTCCGTTACTTGTAATCCCCCGCAGACGACTCTCTTCCATGCTGGTCGCGTGGTTCGGAAGAGTGGTCTGTAATAAACATCCGGCGAGGTCCTTCGGAATCGATTAGCGAAGGACAGTGACAAGTACCTTTATGTTTGTAGAACCTTTTGCGATAATGTTCGTAATTGTCGGGAGACCGTCAAGTGCTTCCATCGCCAATTATTTCAAAGCTTTCCGAAATTGCCTAACAAGAGAAGTTAGGATACCCGAAAATTCAGAAGATTATGCAGCTTTGCGTGCAAGTAGAATAGTTTATTCGTAACGCAAAGCTATTTTTTTTTTTGGTGCCATTGGGTGGTTTTAGAGGGTGAAGTCACCCTTTGAAGAAGACGTAGAATCTTCTTTCTCGTGGAATATTTCGAGAGCAGTGAGAGATATCAGAAAGAAGTTTAAAGAAAAGTTGCATCTTTTTGATATGTATAAAACTGTGTAAAAATAATTGTCGAAAAATTCATTCTTTTCAAGTTACCTGCACCGCAAATCTTTAATTCGATAATAATTTTTACTCAGTTTTGTAGATATAAAAAAAGATGTAACTTTTGTTTAAACTTCTCGATATCACTCACCGTTCTCGAGGTGTTCCACGACAAAAAAATTCTACATCTTTTCTCATGGCACCATCAAAAAAATAGGTTTGCTTTACGCACGAACTACGGGGCCGCCTTAAATTACGTAAGGGTAATTTTAGCGATTTCTTACCCTCTCCCTCCCTCGGTATAAGAATTCGTAAGTTTTGATATTCCAACCCCCTCCTTACGTAATACTTTTTACACTGAATTTTTTCAGTTATTAAAATTCCTTTAAAGGTTTATATAATTCATTTAACTCGGTTTCAGGAAATTTAAACTAAAACTACTTTGCTGGAAGATTAATGTTAGAAAAGGACGACCCCTACTCTACTTGCACACAAAGTTGCATAATTTTCTGAGTTTCCAGGTTGCCTAACATCCCTTGTAAATATAATCGCAAGAAATTTCGGTATTCGTCACGTGTCTACGAAACTCTCGCACGCGCGATATTTCTTGAGGGTTGGCTTGCCCGCGAGTATCGTGGCACGGTGGATAACGGGATTCAGACGGCACGGGGCAAAAAGGACAGGAGAAATTGACAGGAGCGGAGAGATAGAGTCACTGGTAAGTGGAAAACTAATAGAACGTCCCGACAATGGGTTTGGCTTGATTTTCAAGCCGCAATCAGCCGCGGTTCCACGTTTTCCTGGTGGCGTTTGTTGTTCGGCCGCTCGTCAGCCGCAGGCCGCGTCCCTGTGTACGTTTCCTCTCGTCTCCTACGTTGCCCGTGCACGTACAAGCGTACACCGCGGGGGCCGCCACTGTGTGCCGGTGCCACGGGGGCGGCGGAGGCCGCATTTTTCCACCCGGCACCTGCAGTTTAAATAAACGAACCGCCCACGCTCTTTCTCCCTTTCACTTCGGCCGACCGAATGAAAAACGAAGGAACGAAACGGCACGGGCACGGCAGCCAATCGGCGGAACGCCGGAGAACAGGTGAATCGGACGTTAGGTATGTATACGCGCAATTCCACGATACACGTACGCACGCGCTTGCGTATCGCCTTTTCGCCGCTTACCCGGCCACCGTCTCGTCCACTCGTCCATCCGGATCGTTTCGTTTCCCGTCTCCGGTTGTTAAACAAATGCTCCGCGCTCGCCACCTCGCCTGATTCTTCCCCGACTCGCATGGACAGAAACACGGTGCTGGGAATATTTATTGCGCCACTCTGAAATTCACGTAGTAATCCACTCGAAGACGAAACTTATGTTGGGCCTAGGTAGCGACCTACGTGGTTGAGGACCTTACAGTAAGAGGGGTGTTGCGCCAGCTTTACCAACTTCGAGTAAATTAGAAAAAAGGGGTTATAAAATTATTGCTTTGATTTAACTTTAAAAAGAGAACACCAATTGAAAAATATATATTTTCACGGAAGAAGGAGTTGTTGAGTTGAATTTTTTTATTTCTATTTTTGGCGAAAAAATATTCTGTGATAAAAATATTAATATTTCTAATGTTTTTAATAATAAAAGTATGGAATATGAATATTTCTAATATTTCTACTAATAAAAATATTAATGTTTCTAATATTTCTACTAATAAAGATATTAATATTTCTAATATTCCTACTAATAAAAATATTAATATTTCTAATATTCCTACTAATAAAAATATTAATATTTCTAATATTCGTACTAATAAAAATATTAATATTTCTAATATTCGTACTAATAAAAATATTAATATTTCTAATATTTCTACTAAAAAAAATATTAATGTTTCTAATATTTCTACTAATAAAAATATTAATGTTTCTAGTATTTCTACTAATAAAGATATTAATATTTCTAATATTCCTACTAATAAAAATATTAATATTTCTAATATTCCTACTAATAAAAATAGTAATATTTCTAATGTTTTTAATAATAAAAGTATGAAATATGAATATTTCTAATATTTCTACTAATAAAAATATTAACGTTTCTAATATTTCTACTAATAAAGATATTAATAATTCTAATTCCTACTAATAAAAATATTAATATTTCTAATATTCCTACTAATAAAAATATTAATATTAATAATACTATTTCTATTTCTATTTATTTATTAGCAATAAATCACTCATTTGTTATCGGATTTCCACCAAGCTTGCACCAAACGACATAGAATTTTTGTTTACCTATATTACACGTCATACCTCAAAATCTGTGAAGAATGGAGTTACACCCCTTTTGCTGCAAGGTCCTCAATTTAGCAGTACGTAATATTTTCCCAGTACTAATAAAATACTTACAAATGATAACGTGTTGATCCGAGTGACGCAATGGCGAACCTCTGCACTCGTCGCCCCAATTCGTGAGGTTCTTACATCCAGGATGTGAATTAATCTTGCAGTGATGACAATATAATCTCACTGCCCACGCGTGAACGCTTTCCTAATTCATTGCCAATCCTTTGCACGATCTAAAGTCACGTCTGTTACTAATGGACCCCTCCGCGTACAGCGCGCAATGCCACGGTATAATATCGGCGCTTTCACAGAGAACATCTTAATTGGCAGATTCAGCTTCGAATGGAAAGCAATCGAGCCGGGTTGCCGAGCTATTCCGGGAATAACTTGGGTCGGGAGGGATCCGTATTCCTCCCTTCCGATAAAGAGCAAATACCACGTCTGAAATATATATCAGCGTGTATCGGCACCGCATTACGTTATGCTTAGACGTGCGCAACAATACAGTCATATAGGTCGGATATAAGCTTCGAGGCTCTTTCATCTTATCGCGGTATCAACGTCAAACGCACCAGACGCCCAACTCCGCTCGGCTCGCTCTCTGACTGCTTTCCGCCCATTCTCATTCCCCGGTACGTATCCAGGCCGAGCCAGGAGCCAGGACCTAAACCTAAACCGTGGCCTCGCTGGATTGTAACTTATCGCCTTCCGCGATACACGTACGAGACGCAACCTTCGTGTAAGTTTGGCTCGACCACCAAATACGCGGGTATAAGTTTCTTCCCGATTTCGGCGCTTATAACTTCGGATAAGTATTCGACGCAGGCTAGAGGGGCGAATGGACGATGTACCTTCGAATACCACCCAGACAAATGTATTTTTCCAAGAGAAAGACCATGAAAGATAGAAAAAAAGTGCGTGCTTCGGTATAGGGTTATTATGGGAGAGATGCCGCACTTTTAATCGGAACAGACGCCACACTTTTATGCGGGATTGATACCGCGCTGCATCGGAAACTAAGTCGACTAAACGATGTTTTTCATGTTTAAAAAGTGTTTTGAAATAGACACCGTGGTATCTCCAGACAAATTATTTATTTCTTAATGACGAATCTGACGATCTAAACATATTCGTAGAACTTTTACTCTTTTTCACAGTTTATTTTTATTTTATTTGCAACGAATGTGGAAGAAAGGAGAAAAGTAGAATAATATCTGCACCTATTTGTTTTCCCAATATTATAGTATTTTATAGCTGTATAAAATAAAAATATATTTCATTTTACTTTCCGTTCACCGTTAAATAAAAAGTTAAAATTAACGAGTTTAAATGGAGAATTAGAAATGTCTCGAAAATCCGGCTCCCAACAGAAGAATGTATTTGGTTCGAATTCTTTAAGAGTGATAAATATTAAAAGCTTGATATTCTCCAATGCAAGTAGTAGCGCGCGATGTTCAACCGTCAACACTCACCCTCGGCAAAAGTTTCCGTTGCAAAATCTAGACACGGTGTTGTCAAGCATTTCTCCTTGGAATATACAGAATTGGAATTTCACGAAGGTAGTCCAAGCGGGCCGAGTAATCAGAACAGAGGAAACTGGGTTACGAAAACGATGTTGCCAGAGGGGGATGACGCTTCCTGATCTCTTCAATTCATCGGATAGCAGCCTGGTTGGCGTGCGACGGACTTCAAAGGAAGCAGGCTCGTTTCCTCGGCCGCCCTATCTCCCTACACGTATGCGAGCAATAAGAAATCGAGCCCCGCGCGTTATGGGATCGGGGCCACCTCCCGCGGGATGCACGTTCAAAACAGACGCGGCAGAAGTGAAGAGGCCACGTGCGAGCCAGACGCCGCTGGGAGCTTACGAACTGTTGAGCCGCGTAATTTCTGAATCTTCGTGTCGAACGAATTAATGCATTATGGAGATCCAATTTATTTCCCCTCCTACCTACATCTGACGCGGGCACTGTCCTCCTTCCTCTTACATGTTATCAAATCGCAATCCTCGAGTCTCCACTAGGTCTCTCTCTCTCTCTCTTTCTCTCTAATTAATTCCGTCGCCAGTAATCGAAAGAATCGAAACGCTCCCGGTGCTTTCTATCATCCCCTACCGTGGCCTCCGGTTCCGCGGGAAACGGCTTGGACCGGCCGAGGCCGATCAGCGAGAGACGTCAAAGTGTCTATACGCACGCGATACGCGATAATGATCGTTAACCCTCGCCTGGCCAGGCTTGTTTCCACGAACCTGATAATCCGCGATCAGCTCCGACGTGTACCTCCAGCCAGCACACCCACGCGGAAGGCCAGGGGGCCGGGGCCATAGAGGCGCGCGTGTAGCGTGCGCGCGGGAGCACCTATATCTATAATATGTCGACGTATTGGGGACTGAGATTTGGCGGACCCCCTCGACTCGACTTGCGATTATTCAATTCATCGGCCTGTCAAAAGCACCAGTGCACGCTCTGTTCCCCGATCGTCCCCTTTCTCCGTCCCTCTCCAGGCATTCGTCTCCCCTTTTCTTTCTCCGCCGCTCTCTTTCCGTCTCTTTCCCACCGACGCCCCTCTGCTCTCCCTTCTGTTTCCCCTTTGTCGCCCCGCGACCGATGCCTCTCTCTCTCTCTCTCTCTCCCTCCCGTTTCGCGCTCACCCCTCGACGCGTACCCTTCGTTTCTCCTTCTTTCGTCCCCGCCAGCCCCACCGCGGTCTCTGTTTCACGCTTGTCCCTCCACTCCGCCCGCCCTCGCCAGGCTACCGCCCAGGGTGGAACGATTAGGAGCAATACGTTGCGATAACTGCCCCTAATATCTCGGCACCGCTGCCATACGCAATACAAATTAGGGAAGCGTACCGTGAAAGCACGCCGGATATTTGATTCTACGATTTTCTCGTGCCGCGCTGGCCCTCGCCGCCCCACTACCCGCGGCGCTTCTGCAAACGATTCGCCGCTTTCTGGGGCTTACGATACGGGCCTCTGTTAAGGGGGTAGCGGACTGTTTGGATACGTAAAATCGTTAGTGTCTTTGACGCTAAATTACTTTGATACCAAACAATCGTTATAGTCGTGCTTTTGGCAATCTATTCTGGGCATGTTTGCGAGTATTTAGAAAATAAAAAATCGTCGGTATGTGTTAAATTGTCGAAGTTATTAGTCGTTGAAGATAGTCCTGTACGGCGCGCCGCTGCAGGTGGTGTACACCGATTTAGGTGAACCAATTATTTGAAAGCAAAATGCTTTGAGGTGATCTAGAGACGCTGTATATGTCGACTGTCGCTACCGCTATCATTTACTCGTCGCCGGGCTATTCCAACCTAACCTGAAACTTATTTCATTAATATCTCATCACGCCTGCAATATTTCCTAAATTTAAAGGCATTTTTCTTATGTAAACCGCATATAAGCTTTCGAATAAGACCAATTTCAATAAAATCGGTCCGCGCATAACAGAGATATCGTAATATCGTCTCATGAATCAGTCGGAAATTTTAAGATTTTTCTTCGTCTTCTCCAAGAAATTTTTTCGTCAACATAATACGTACACGCGTTACACGCAGCCCTTCAGCCGAAACGGAACTAACACACGTTTCGTTCGTCAATCGCTATCTTCACTATGCAATCTACTCCAAATTTTGACAGCTTACCGTCAAGTTAGTATTAAAATATTTATTTGTATTTATCATTACCTTTATGTACGTGCAGCTCATTTTGATTTCACATCTTTTTTTATTTTATAATTATTATTATCTTCTATTTTTTGTGATTTATTTGATTTCACGTACTTGGCGTAATTTTTTTACTTTTCTGAAGTTTCTTATGGAGATCTCACTTCTTTTTACAAAGATAATTATTCTATACACAAATATCCACAGCGTGGAAACTTGCCCATGAATTTGAACAAAAATTATGGAAGTTACACGCCAATCACTTTTCTTTCCACATTTTTACGGGCAAAAATCGCCTTTAATCAGTTACAAGATATTTTACAAACATCCAATACTGATGCGGAATTTCTACACGATAGAGAATGGAATTCTACAGCTCCATTTAAAATTTTAAGTGAAAATATTCATTCGTTCAAGAGTTATAACGTACCCCGTTTCTGAAAATGGTGTTTCGAGAAAACCGGCTTCACAGTGTAACGTTCGCTGCTATAACTTCGACAATTATTTGAATTTCTTCACGAACATTTGTTAAAAATCCTCCTAAAGAATAAGACTTACAGAAGCAGCAAAATAAAAAATATCGATTTTCTTCAAGCTGAAATAGTCCGCTACCCCCTTAAGCGATAAATTCGTTATTGCC
This sequence comes from Andrena cerasifolii, assembly GCF_050908995.1. Taxonomy (NCBI): domain Eukaryota; kingdom Metazoa; phylum Arthropoda; class Insecta; order Hymenoptera; family Andrenidae; genus Andrena; species Andrena cerasifolii. Next base: position 19,387,097 of record NC_135119.1, on the reverse strand, counting down.
AGCCGCATGGCGATTCTAAACGTTCGCCGCTCGGGGCACGATGATTTCTTGGACTCGCTGTAATGCGATGCAGACAGCTTGGAGCTACTGAATAAGTAGAACTGGGCTGCAGAGCAGACAGTCCTGTAGCCGTCACACGCGATGTAAGGAATCGCAGGCGTCCAAGATCGTGGACATCGGAGACGCGAGGAGAGATGCTGGCCGAGTGTCGTCGTTGCCGTTGACCGGAGCTCTCCGATATTATTCCTCGCTGGTACGGACGTGTCAACGACGATCGTGGACACGCGGTGCGTTTTTGTCGCTCCGAGGGGGGAGGAGATGTCATTTAAAGTCGCGGCCCGGCCGAGCGGGGGCGGCGGGAAGGGCGGAGGAAGAGAGACCGAGCGAGGGAATTCGAATTTGACCGCCGTGAAAACACCGCGGTGAGCCCCTCACGGCGCATTAGCTGTCATCGCCTTCATCCGACGCTTTCATCGCCCGGCCATGAAACAAATGATCAAAGCGTCAACGCGGATAGCTGTGAATGGACCACAGGATCCCCTCGCCGTGCCCCGCCTCGATAAAGGCCTGGACCGCATCATCCTAGCACTTGGCCCCGTCCTGTATCCGTCGCGGTCGGAATTCCAATTCGATCCGGCGTGTAATTGGCACGGGGGAAAAGGCCACAATTTTTAAATCCGCCCGCGACGCTCACCGGCCGAGCCACGGTTGCTCGGCGGACGACGTGTTTAATTAATTTCCCCGTCCGTGCCGTTTTCAGACATAAAATATTAAGCGAACCAGCGCGGTATCGGGGTTAATTAAACTGCGCGTATAATACGGTATCGCCGGGGTAATAGTTTTATTAATTCATCACGAGCCAGAGGCAACAGTTTTCAAAGCGGTCCCAATAAAAACACGGTCGCCAAGCGGCTCAAGCGTAGGGGGTAATAGTTCTACGATCCTAAATAGCACGAATGCGCCAGCGACGATTGACATGCAGCTGCGCGATCGAGAAACTTATAGGAAACTAATAACAAAGGAGGAAAGCCGTCGCGCATTTTGGCCAAGCCAAGCGAAGCGAGGGAATTAATAATCATTTATTAATTGCCGCTGGGCAATCTTAATATATAAAGCAGAAAGTGGCTGCGTGCTTGGCTGTCGCCTAAAAAATTTCGAACGGTAAAATCTGGGGTCACGATATGTGTTCCACCCCATTATGCCTAACTAATCCAGATGAATGTGAATATTTTCACAAAAAATAAATAAATTTTTTTTTTTTATAAAATCAGAATCTAAATTTCGGGCGAATCCGAGTAGTAAAGCTAGTTGTTTATAGTGTTCCTGATTTCTCGATATTTTTTGTTTCTCGGGAAATCAAAAATCAGATCATACTTCTCGAGAATTCCCTTTGATATTCTTCTTTTGATAATATTTATCAAAAACACAAGAAACCTTTAATTAATTGTTCATTCCTGTCTAATTTGCACAAACCTTGTATAAATGAGAAAAACAGATATTAAATATAATTGATATATTTATTTATTTAATACAAAATCTGTGCAAAGTGAAACATTACTTTTTTATTTTAAAACGGTTTTTCATCTGTTTTTCTTTTGTGATAAAATCTGTAGCTGTAGAAAACTTTCTTTCGGTTTGAGTGGATGTTGATTTAATCCTGTGTAGCATATCCAAAAGTTATGGTAAATTGGGTGTCCTTCCAGTGGACTGAAAAATATGAAATTCCTTTGTTAAAGTCCAGAATTTATCGTCTTCTTGGTTGATACTAATTTCTCGGAGGCTCTCTGCGATTGCTATCTCTAATTGTTTTCTTAATGGTAATTCTTCATTTTGAGGACCCGTAAATTTTCCAGTATTTTCAGGAGAATTATGGTTACTGTAATATTTTCCGAAAAGTCTAGCTACTTAAAAATTGTTTTGGCGTTATAAACATATCTGTCGTGGATGTTAAATGACAAACGCGTCTTTTGAATCATTTTGAAAAGATTCTCCATTACTTATGCAACAATTTTATAAGGGCTACAATAGTTTTGTCTCTTCTTTTCGATATTTCTTCTATAATAGCCACAAGAAACTCATTACTTAAGGATGAACTTTAGTAATATTAAAAATAAGCGAAAATCTTTGGAAATTGGGGGATTGAGTTTTTCTGCAATAGTAAATCTCCCCGCAAAATTTTAGAAAGATTTATTCGGTAGTTTTCAAATTATTTAACTTTTAATTAAACATGCATCCTTACGAGGAAACGCAATATTGAGAAATATAACTACAAAATTAAGAGTGTAACAATAGGCCAAAGTTTTTGAAATCTTGTGTACAGAAATATCAAGCCCCGAACTAGTAAATTGTCATAAGAATTCCAGACAATTGATTAATATCGTGGAAATTGATTAACTTTTGGCTAAGATTGTCACTGAAATTCATCCTTAATTCAGTAGGTATACCATTTTTCTAAATTGTTAAATAAGAATTCAAGAGCACCTTCACCAGTCAATAATGTTGAATTTTCTCTACTGAGCTTTTCTATTGTAATTCATATAGGTTCTAATGCTACTAATAAGATTCATTATAAATTGCAGATGAGTTTATACGTTCGCGATTAACTAGTAACAATAAAAATCGAACTAACTAAAAATTCAATTCCGAAAATAAATAAGATTTATAATAATTTTCGCGGAAATAAGAAATAAGCATTTATAAAATTTCCCGAGAAAGAATTCGCGAGAAGGAGCGCTAGTTGTTTATAAACCTTTCTGTTTCTACCGCCACGCGTCGGTTCGCCGCGCTCCGCCAAAATGCGCGACCGCCTTTTGGGAATAAGGAGAATAAGACGAATGTCCCTCCTTTAATACCCCCGCTTTGATGTCGAAATATTCATCCCCCTCTTCCCTCGTTTCACTCCGCCGCCCTTCGTAGCACGCGTTCAAACACTTGCGCGCGAAACTCTAATTACTTAACTGATCAGTTATACTGTTACACGGAGCGAGCTGTGCGCGGCACAGAGAGGGACACATCATCGATTAACCTCTCCACTCGTTTACAAGCCCGTTGCCCCTTTGTAACGGGGTAAGTAGTGGAGTAACGCGGCTGGAGGTGCGGTGACAGCGTAATTAATTTCGCGAATGCCGGAAAGTTGCATAATGAAACGCGTGAAGTGGGTACGCGTATAATATCCTTCGCGCGTGTCAAACGATGCCGAAATGGCAAGAACACTGGCGCCGGGATGCCAGTACCTGCTAGGCACCCCGTTCATTCGTACACCCGTACGTGTGAACACGCCCGTGTACACACGCCGCGCAAAACTGACGGCGAGGAGGAGCAGAGGCGGAAAGTGGCGAAGGACCGCGCGATAGAGGGGTTGGTGCAGGAAGGACAGAAGGGTTGAGAGCCGTGCAGAGAGAGAAGTATTTCGGTAAAGCGGAGGCGGAGACAGATTTTAGCTGGGCAACGCGTGTGACGTGCTATTAATTAACACGAAACCTTCGAGCTCCCACTATCCTTCTCTCTCTCTCTCTCTCTCTCGCTCTCCCTCTCTCTGTCCCAGCCCCTTCGTCCCTCTCTTTTCTCTCTTTCTGCCGCGCAGCCACCGTTGGAGATGTGGCGGCCGAGAGTTCAAGTGTCACGCAAGGCGCACAGATCCCGCAACGAGCGGAAACTAGAAAGGTGTCCTGGCGGGCGAAACAATTTGCAACGCGCCCTGATACCCAGCCGTAGGATGGACAGCCTGGTAATTTAACCGTTCGCTCCCATCGGAGGAACAAACTGCCGCACCACTAGGGTAGATTAATAGGGAACCGAGATCGAACCTGTTGTGTTTCTAATGTTTCGTTTACGGCGTCCTCGCAATTAATTATGGAAGTCGCGGGATGACTGGGTCCTCGACGCTGAATTTTGGGAGAACGAACTTGTAGGGTGAACGAGCCAATTACTGACGCATAACCAATTACTGTCACCTTAAGCTATTTTACTTAAAATAACGAACAAATAAACGTTGTAAAGTCATACACGAAAAGAATTATGTAATTCAACCTATAATCTATATTATAGATTGTATGCTGTAGTTTATTTATTCGTTATTTTAAGTAAAATAGCTTAAGGTGACAGTAATTGGGTCCTTTACCCTACAGTTCGGGGTTTGGGGAATAACGCGAAGTCTTTTATGTGTTCTTAAGCTGCGAGGCCGCGATGTGATTTTATACGAGACTTTTCTATCGTGAGACAAACATCTCAGCAACAATTGAATGGAAACAATTGAAGCAGTCGCGAGAGATCAGATGTTTGAAAGTATGTCATGAAAGTTTCTATCTAATTTCATGAAACTAATGAAAAAATAATTAAAATATAATAAGAGAATGTCTCGTGAGATTAAGGGGGAACACCACTGTGACAGCCGGGGAAGTCACTATAAAAAGTAAGCCATTTTTTAGAATTTTTTTCAGGAATAATTTGCAGTTTTCATATAAAATTTTTATTTCCTACTTTTAGTACAATGTCTTAAGAGACTATAAAAAAAATAGTAGAAAAACATGCATAAATGTTAATATATTAATATATTAATTAATATATGGAACAGCAGGTCCGAAGTCAAATTTCATTTTTTTTTTATAAGCTATATGAGTGTAGTTTCTGTTGCACGTACGGATTCTTTGATTGAAAACAAATTTTTTTAAATACGCTCGAAAAACTACACCTTATTCGCGGGTTTTCGAAACTTTTCTTCTAAAGCGCGCCATTTTTGCAAAAATAATTTGTTTAAGAAATCGGTACGTGCAACGGAAACTACACTCATATAGTTCGTGAAAAAAAAATGAATTTTGATTTCGGATCTGCTGTTCCAAATTTACACATTCGACCAGCGCGCGTGGGGGTCCAGAACATTAATTAATTTATTAAAATTCTTGCGTGTTTTTCTACTTTTTTATAGTCTCTTAAGGCATTGTACTAAAGGTAGGTAATATAAATTTTCTATGAAAACTGTAAATTATTCCTGAAAAAAATTCTTAAAAACAACTTACAAGGGAAGATTCCGATTCCGAAAATTCAAAAAATTCTGAAACTTTGTGAATATGTAGGGGATTTTCACCTGATTACAACGAAATTTTGGTTCGCTGCCCAAAATCACTCGATGGGGGTGAAATTAACCCCTGAAAATTCGGCTATTTTCCGATTTTGTGTTATAACTCGCGAACTGTAAGAGATAGAATAAAAGTTTGTAGTCAAAAGTTACTTATTTTAATTAGATCTATCGTTTGGCGAATAAACTATTTTACAGTTCACGAGTTATAACACAAAATCGGAAAATAACCGTATTTTCGGGGGTAAATTACACCCTCTTAGAGTGAATTTGGGCAGCAAACAAAAATTGCGTTATAATCAGGAGGAAATTTCCTAAATATTCGCAAAGTTTCAGAATTTTTTTAATTTCCGGGTTCGGGATGTTCCCTTGTTAGGTACTTTCCCGGCCGTCACAGTGGTGTTCCCCCTTAAAGTCTCATGTGAGACACGATATTTTTGTCTTACCGTGGATTCGCACCTTAGGGGGTCATGCCTACTTGTGAGATCTGAGAACACATGTATTTTCGGGAATTTTTGAAGGTGGGACTGGAAGACTTTTTTAAATAAACGGTTGTGTATTTGAAAGTATAGGTACATTTTAAACTTCTACTATACGGGCGATCTCCCGGCAGCGTTTTTTTAAGCACTTGACTGTGCCACTGTGGCTTCGATATGGTTCATCTAAAGTAAGAAATTCGACTAAATTTAGTTATAAAATTATACCGAAAAACTAATTTCCTACAAAATGGGGCTGTTCATAGCAAAAGTATCGATTTTCGCCACAGCATCGCTCTCATTTTTCATCATCTTGTATCTGTAAAATAAAAACTACGCAACGAAACTAAGAAAGCTACGATCGGGCACTAGTTAATTTAATATACTAATTAAATTCAGCCGAGTTTTTTATTTCAAATGAACCAGGTCAAAGCTACAGTGATCACCGTGAAGTGCTTAAAAAAGAAACGCTGCCGGGAGATCGCCCATAATTCCTTTATTTATTTATATATTGCATTCCCCAGGAAAAACTACAAGAACTTTAAAATATATACTTTCGAACACACAACCGTTTACTTAAAATAGTCTTCAAGTTTTTCAAAAAAGAATCCCGGGAATACATGTCTCTTCAGACCTCACAGGTAGGCATGAGCCCTTAAATCTAATTCAAATCTAATTAACTCTCGCGCGGATAGTTTCATGTTAGAAATTTTTGTATTGATAAAACGATTTACAGACAGTGAAACCTGTAACACAACTGCAACCCATCTTACAAGTGAAACAACTGACAACTGTACACACAGTCAAGGATCATCTTCCCTTACTTTCGATCCTAAGACCACCCCCGCTTGTAACGAGCACGGAGAAAGCTAAGCAGCTTTTAAAATCTTCACCGAGAATTCTGCTGTAGATGCGTTAAAAAACCGCATCGAAATTGATCTATCAGCTCCTGAGTCATAAGACAATAAACTATCTTATTCAGCAATGGCTCGCACAAGTCGCTTACACATTAATTCCTCCAATAAACAAAGGCTTCCCACCCAAAGGCCATCACCGTTCAATCCTCGGCGGGGATTGCTTTGACGAGCAATTTTAAGGCTGCTGCTTGCACGTTGCATTGTAAACGGTTTAAAAATTTAATCCCCCGATGGAGCGTTCCATAAAAGTGTCGGTTCCCCGTGAGGCGCACGTTCCGCGAGCGGCGCGGCCACTGGGAAAAGCTTTCGCCAGTCACGCCGATTCGCAGCTTGAATCATGTCGGCGAACGCGCGAGGCTTTTTTAAAAACCGACCAGCGTCTCCGGCCCGGGCAAAAACGGCGCGAACGTGTCTATGAGGCGTCGCCGGGCGCCGTTTCGAAGGCCGGGCACGAGCTGGCTGGAAATTGTTTTCTCACCCTTCCCGCGCGTCGATCCTTTCAGAACGGCCCGGCGAACGACGTAACGCCGCCTTTTCCCCGTTACATTCTCCCCCGAACGACATACGTGACCACCGAATACACCGGTCGACTTTTCCGCGTAGCGTCGACGTCCGATCAACACGTTGCAAAATAATTTCCGATTTCTCCATAAACCCCTCCCGTCGCAGAATGAAACACTACTAAACGGGCAACCAACTGATCCCCAGGCTTCCCACTCGAAGAGAACGTTCTTAATTTAATTGTAATTTCGTACAATTCGCTTGCTCCCGTGTGGCATTAATCGCAATCTAACTTGTTGGAAGGAAATCGAATTCTGGCAGTCGGAACGCAACGTCATTTCCCCTCTACGATTTTAAATCCGTTGCGATGTCCCTGTTCTTATGGACGTTACGATTTTACATGAATCGGCATGATCGTGATGCTTCAAGTAGGACACGCGGAGATAGGAAAAGGATCCGACGAGCTTATATCGAGTTGCACAGTATTCTGTGCCGCGCAAAGTGTTTACCCGGCTGTGGAAAATATTTCCAAGCTTGACATCATCCTTAGCGGAGCTTCCATCGAGGTCGTTAGATTTCGCCGATAATCCTCCTCATAGCTTCCCGATATGATCCTGCAAATGTGCTGTTACTCGGGGGAGCGCAAAGTGGAAGAAGCTGTGGGTGGTTTCTTTCTGGAGGATGTGTATACGAGGGTATATAGACGATGTACATCGATATAGCGGCGAACTTCTCATTTCACCGAGATATCGGATTTTCCCTCCCCCCAACCCCGTCTCCTTTCTTCTTTATTATCCCTCTACACCGACTTCCTCTCCTACCGTTCTTTATCCCAAACAAAGCAATCTCGAAGCCGTAGCGACAGCCCCTACGTGCGACTGCTAGGTGACAATTTATATACCCGCCCACCTCTGTAACAACTTACTCACTCGATACGTCTTTCTCGCGCGAGGCTACAGACGACGGTTTTCACAGTTTTCTGCCTTCGCCGTTTGTTATCAAAAAATATCGGCCCCCGGCGGAGTTCAGCCGCCCTCGACCCGGAGGGAATTAAGGGGTCGTGCTCAGTCAGGAGCCGAAAAAAGGGTGGTCTTTGGAAATTTTTTACTCGAAAGCCATAACACATTTCTCAAAAAATCTTTTTTCATTTTAAGGATTGCATCTGGTACCGTGCATCGTAATTTTTTTATTTAAAAATATTTATTAATAACTAAGTTATTATTCATCACTCGAAGGCTCTCTAAAAAAGGCTTCTGCGGTGACCACTGCTGCTCGAAAGTCGCTTATATAAAATAACTTAGTTATCGATAAATATTTTTAAATAAAAAAATTACGATGCACGGTACTAGATGCAATCCTTAAAAGGAAAAAAGATTTTTTGAGAAATGTGTTGTAGCTTTTGAGTAAAAAATTTCCAAAGACCACCCTTTTTTCGGCCTCCTGACTGAGCATGACCCCTTAAGAGCGCTGGTCGATTATCTAAGCGGCTGCGGGCCGAGCTGACCATTCCGAATTGAAACTTAGTTCGTTAAACGCGGAGATTCGGGAAATTTGATTTTCATAAGCTTCTCGTATTATACAGGGCATTTCCGTTCCTTCCCGACAAACCTCAGATGTTTAATCTACGAGCGAAAATAAGAGGAAAATATTGCAGGAAGTTCGGCTGTAAACGGTTTGTTGCAAAGTTATAAACAAATATTTAATACAGCATGAAATATGATTATACTCTTAGGTAAAAATAGGTGAAATATAATTTATCGTTCGTGAATTTATTACATTGCGAATTTCTTTTTCGCGCCGATTTGTAACGAAACACTTTCTTCTTGTTCTCACTCGCGGATTATGCTACTGCAGCTTCGTCGGGGGAATAGGAAAGAATTCGTTGAAACGCGAAACGGATATAGGAATAACAAGTTATTAGAACGAGGCATTGAAGTCGATGGTACGTGTACTTAATGCCACGTTATTGGGAGGGGTTGAATGTATCTAATAAAGTCGATTTCACGCGCGATTCTTCGTATCCGATGTGTTGGACAATAACGGGGCACACGCGTATGATCGTTGGGCCGATGTGTCGGGGGAATATGTATACGCGTAGGTGCACGTAGGGGTGGCTGTTATGGGATAAGAGACGTATAAGTCCCCGGCGTCATATGCTTATAACTGCCCCCCTCTCAGAATAATATTATTACTTAGCACACCCCACGATCATCCTCGTGACGCGAGCCGTTTACGTCTCCGCTTCCTCCCTCCGACGGTATTCCGGAAAATTGTTATGTTACGTGAAAAACGTGTCGGATTGGGGGGCATTTTATTCGGTATCTGCCGCGGTGCCTTCATCTTTCCCGTTCTCCCTTTCCCGCCCGCCCACGAATAGATTGCGAGCCACCGTCCCGAGGATATTGGAGTTTCTCTCTACAAGTCATCGGATTATCGCTGCTACTTTACATGTTGGCGAGGAATAATTTGGTCTCGGTTGGGCCGACTCATCGGTTGTAGAACTTACCGCTTAAATATCAATTTGTAAGAGGCGGCTCCCTGATTAGCATTACCTCTGCCCGGGGGAGAGGAATGCAAAGAAGTTTCGGGCACGACTGTACGAAAGTTCAAGGATGCAAATTAGGGTAATATCGCGGTGGCTGCAAGAGCAGGAGGCTCGTAGTTTCCGTCTCGTTGACACTCCGCCCCCTCTCTATTACTGTATTAATCGCGGAGGTTAATCAGGACACGGTGATCAAGATCTTCGAGTGTCTAGGATCTTCTATTAACGAGCGCAATGATACGTGCACCGAGTTAAGAATAAAAATTAGCGAACAAGGTAATCCCCCGTTTCGATTCTCAGCCTGGGGAAGCGGTGTTCCAACAGGGGCGTTTATTAAAAATTAATTTCATACCTCTGATTCCGGGCTAATTGTCTCCATAAACGCTCGACTTACACAGCGAGGGCGCGCGAACGGAGGACATTATCCGGGTACTTAATTAATTATCCCGGATGGATCCTGGAAAAAAGAACACTTCACGCCTGAAAACCTTATTACTCGCCCATTTTGAAACTTTGATATCCCATTCCGGGGGCGGTTAGATGAATGAATAATTATCTGCCGCTGGTACAAAACGAATCTTTTCCCTGCCCCCTCCCCGAGCCGTCATCCCCCTCCTCCTGTTCACGGAGCTCGGCTCGAATCCGCCCCCCAATTTATATAAGCCGAGGCAGCCTCAGCCCCCGGAACTCTTATAATAATTCCGCGATTCCCCACCCTCGAAAGCCGCGATGTTCATTTCATTATTCTTTTTTTTTTCCTTCCCCGCTGCCTTCGCTTCCTCTTCTTCGTGCCAGCATCGCCCGCCGTCTGCCTCCATCCACCACCGCCGACCTACCCCCGCAAAACCACCCCCCCCCCCCCGCACGCGAGGCACCCACCACCATCCACGCTGAGAGGGTGATAAGTCGTGACGTCGACGAGGTAGAGGTGATTCCGAAGGGTAGGCGTGGCCGTGGCATCCCACCCTCCGCGAGGGGGTGCGAGGGGTCGAATGGAGAGGAAAGGGTGGCTCGTAGTACGCTCCCGTTGGCTGCGCCACCCTCCACCACCACGTGGCGCGAGCAACGCCGCTGGTGGACGCCGCTATAGAGGCTGGAAAATCGTGTAAGAAAAAGCCAGAGAACCGGCGTCGATGGACCCAGCCTCTCCACCAGCCCCTGCTCTCAAGGCTCTTCGGCCGCTAGACGATTCTACTTAAGCACCCGAGGATGTTCTCCGCTATCCTCCCGTCCGCGCTTGTTTCCGTCTTTTCTTTCGTGCTTATTGTCATTCCCCTGTGTTTCGATGACCGGGGTTAGCAAGGGGGTGGATCACCACACGGGAGGACGATGCGTCGGTGCGGAATAGGGGCGTCTTCGATGCGGTCGTTCGAGATTCAGTGGACGCTGGTCGATGCGTGGTTATCGCGAGGTAGAAGGGGCGTGATGAAGATGTAAAAATAGAAAAGAGGTGTTTGGACGTTTCTGGGCCCGCGCGGACTAGCAGCGAGGGATGAGACGTATATTTACCGAGTCACACCCTTAAGGACATTCCTCTGTACATTATTCCAGCGCGCTTCGAGCACCTCGCTATATTCCTTCCGCCCGCGGTGCATAGGAGCGCTGAATTCGGGGACCGCGATCGGGGGTCGTTAATTTAATTAACCGTAGGCGACATTTCCGCCGGACGAGGCCGCCGATTCGACAGTTTCTGCGCGTTCCGTGGCTGGACGCGTGCACGGGAACACGGGGTAATCGAGCTTCGGATGAGGATCGTTTGAAATTAGGAACACTTGATGCGAATATTATACATCCACCGGAATTTAAAGCACTAAATTCCGCGACTAAGGTGGATGTCCCAATTTCTGCTCGTGTCCCCATTTCTGCAATTTCGTATTTTTCTTATTATTATAAGCGTCACGTTTGTACTGTAGTTACAACGAAATAATTCTGAATTATTTGAACAAAGTGCAGCATAAGCAACGAAAAACTTTTAAAATGAGAGACTCGTGATTTTTCGATCGTGTTTTAGCTGGTTGTGGTAAGGAACAGGGTCACTATTGGTATTCGATAATTGGTCAGTTTTTGCAGTAAAAGTTCTTATTTAATTACAAAAACAGATACAGTATTGTGCTCTGGATTTAGATTTTTTACTGTTTTTAATTATTTTAAGTAGAAAACAGGTGATTAGGTTTAGGGTGAAGTGAATCACCGTCGTGTCTGCATTTCTACTCACCAAAATTTTAGCAACATAACCTGACAATTCAATATATGATGTACCCTAGTAGCATTTTGGGTTAGCCAATAGTTGCCAACAGTTGGGAATTAGTTGGGAAATAGTTAGTGTTTTTGCCTATAAAATCCCAACATAGGGCCTTAGGCAAAAAAGTTACGACAGTTTGCCTACAAATATTCAATGTTGGGCCTACAATTACTATGGTTGGTTAATTAACAAAAAAGTTACAACAGTTTGTTGCCAACGAATATTCAATGTTGAGCCAACAATTACTATGGTTGGTTAATTAACAAAAAAGTTACGACAGTTTGCCTATGAAAATTCAATGTTGGGCCTACAATTACTACGGTTGGTTAATTAACAAAAAATTTACAAGGAGCTGTGCAGATCGGTTGCAAATCGGTGAGGGCGTACGTCTATTCTTATATGGAATGGTATATACATACAACGCAATTTGTTAATGTCGGGCTATAGTTGGTCCACTAAGGTTTTGTTGTACGTAGTCTTGGAATTTATTTATTCCTTTAAAGTTTTCCACTTTAGTTTAAGGAGGTGAAAATAATATCAATTCAGAAGAAGGTGCTTTTTGGAACCGATACTGATATATCGTGGTCTCGACACCGTCGTTGTGTGCGTTTTCTATGTTACGGTTATTACCATTTATTATTTATTAATATTAAATTAAAACACGTATGTATATTGTAAAATATTTTTGTGTATATCTGAATTGTTTGCATCGCCATAATGCGTTGCCTTGACAACGATCGAATGATCGAGAGGAGAGCGGTCGATTGTATGCGTCACATCGCCACGAGGCACGACGCATTATTCAGTAGCATTCGATAGCGTGGCTGGTGGCTGACGGAGGCGAATCCGCGAGACAGGCGAAAAGAATATCATTTGTTCCTTTTGTGATTGTGATTATTGTGATTTGTTGCGTTTCATCTCGCGGTTCATCGGACCAGGTAAATATTATATTTGGAAAATTATTCTAGGTTAATCAAACTAGCCTTTCTCTGTTTTAGAGATTCCATAACTATTTCACAATTTTTGTTATGGCTACATATAAGTATATATGTCTGTCAGTATTTTAACTACTACAATAATTTACAACCAATCACTACGAAATTCATCAAAAAGATACTGCTTTTAACCTCAAAGACAGCTATAAATATACACAGTATGAAAAAAATACTTGGCCAGTTGCATGCTCTAATTATTATTTGTTTAAATGTGTAAAAGACCCTTACAATTAAAACCTATGTATAGAAAAACAAAATTGCTTGTTGTAGGTGCTGTACGTAGAAATAAGGTGACAGAAACTGCCACAGATGGTGAAATCATTGTCATCTTAATTAATAGCTCAGATTTACAAAATATAGAGATTAAATCATTGCAGAGAACTAAACAACGGCATGTGGCTGCAAAAGAAATGAAATCAATGATAGTCTACGAATAAGTGTTGTTTCAGAAGCTTATTTTAATATCTCTAATAGCGATTCCAATCAGAGTCTATCATCGTTTCATAATTCTACCAATTTATATGTACCCTGTAATCGTGATGATGTATTGTGTGGTCTCTTTATTCCTCTAATGTACATAAGAAATGTTTACTTTTACTTAACTATGTATTCTGAAAATAATACTTTTATTTGTATTCCTTTTACTAATATGGAAAAGGTACCATTAAAGATCCATTGTATGTAAACAAATAAAATTTTCAGAAAACCGTATTTTGCAGTTACTTTTTTTAGAGATTGATAAGGCTTTTATTGAAGTGTAGTAAACCAACTGTTTTCCTACTGTTGGTTTATTGTAGAGGCTCAACTGTTGGGCCTATGGAAGGAAACCTTCAGTTGGGCCCATGGAAAGAAGCCTTCAGTTGGGCCTATGGAAAGAAACTTTCAGTTGGGCCTGCGTTGGTTAAAATCGTTGGCCGATTTAAAAATAGCGCGACACTTCAACAGTTGGCCAACTCATAACACGTCATTGGCCCAACAAATAAATGCTACTAGGGTAACCTCTATTTCTATTCGAAGGCAATTTATTTTTTGTTTATCATTATTTTATGCTTTACTGTTGAGTTATAAAACATCTCCATAAAAGATGTAACTTATTTTAACCTGAAAAGGTAACATATTATGTGAGCAGAAATTAGTACAAATGGTGATTAAAAATACGTACATCGCTAATTTTCGTGAGCAGAAATACGGACATCTAAAGCATTATGTTTAATTACAAATTACTAGTAGTTAAACATCTTGAAATATCTTTCTTAAATAGTTTTCGACTGGTTGATTTATCATTAAGAAATTAATCAATTACTCTGCAAATTTTGATCACAAACAAATTTTGTACACCTTCTTTCCGACGAGTAACCTCTTAAATGAGCAGAAATTGGGACATTCGCCTTAATTCGCAACGTGTCGAGGCAATAAAAAATAATTATCCATGTAAAACTTGTTTGATTCCAATAGGGGGGATATAGCATCGACCATGAAGCAATTTTTTAAAAATCGAATCACGCGTAGTTTGAGAAAAAAGAATCATTAGCTGTGTTTTGATAAATGGCACTACTCATCGCGGTAATTTCGCAGGATCGGATCGCCGAAGCACACGATTGCCAAACCCGTTGTTCGATCGTGGACGATCGCCAAGCTCCGTCCTCCAGCTCCCCCATTATTATTAATATTATTATCATTATCATCGCAACGATTATTATGATTCTCGGCGCCGTAATCGTTAGAATCGTTATAGCGGCGGTTTAAGCCGTAGTAAAGTGGCCGGTCGGGCATTGGCGGTGTAATTATACCTGCAAGAAAATCACATTGCGCGAAACGATCTCGTAGGACACGTACGCTGCGCGCAGGCACTGGGGCGCGCGCCTGCACATGCACAGGGCTGCACGTGGCACACAGTAGTACGGCAATAGAACCACCCACGGTACCTAACCACGCACCGATAAAACAATACACGTACGCCCTCGCGTGGATGGTAGTGAGAGATAATAATGTTGATAAGGGTGTAGAGAGAACCGCTCGGGCAACCCCCACTCGCGGCAGCAGGGCGAATATAAGAGGGAAAAGGATGCGCGGCAAGAATGCAGAGGGATCGGGAGGAGGAAGGACGGAGGGAGAGAATTAGAGGGAACGGTGGGTGAAGGAAAGAGAGAGGGTGAAAACATGCGGTTCAGAGGGGTGAATAGGCGTGGTCATGGACTACCCTCGTAGCAGCCGATTGGACGGTCCGCCGGTCGGCTCCGTCAAATAAAATCCAATCGTTAGGAGCAAAGGAATGCGAATCTCCTAGCTTTTTTCCACCCTCGGCGGCTCCGCGAGCCACCCCCTTCCACGCTCCGGCTTTTCCACCCTACTCTCCTTGCTTCCCGCCTCCGTCCCCCTTCCGCGTTACCTTTAAACGCGAAGGAGAGAGGAGGGGTGCGCGCAGCACCGTTTGATGGGAGTATGATTTTATTACGGCATTACCGAGCGAGCCAAACCCCGAATTGCTCGGCTTATAGTCTGTATTATCTCACCTAAGAGGGAAATGCCCAGGGTGGGGGGACGCCGAGCTCGAAGGTGGTGGAACGGCGTGGGGAGAGGAGAGGGAGGGTAGGGTACAGAGTAACACACTCCTTCCCCCTTCTCTATGTACACATAAGCCTCTGCCTATACGTTGAAGGAGGCTGTTTCGAGAATCCGCGCTACGAGGAGGGGGCAAGGGAGCTAGGCTATATGCCTTTGTCGGCTTTCATTCGAGGGTTGCACGCTCTCACGTTGCGCTGCCACACTCTGAACACCCCTTCTCACCCTCTATGCTCTTCTCTCTCCCTCTACTTCTCTCTCTCTCTCTCTCTCTCTCTCTCTCTCTCTCTCTCTCTCTCTCTCTCTCTCTCTCTCTTTCTCCCCCCGTCAGCCTCTCCCTTTCACCCTCTCTGTTTCTCTCCCTCTGTCTCGCTGTGCTAGCATGCACGTCAGTTGACATTCCGCTGCCGAAATCGCACGTTCCTTCTCGACGTGCCGCTTTGTGACAGTTCCCGCGGTGGTTTCTTTGCGTGCTGCGCGAAATGTACCGCGTGCTAGGGCCGCTCTGTGATTTTAAGTGAGGCCGGTGCCACCCTCTGTGATCGTTCGCGGCTATCGATCGGAGCATCGATTTTTACCCGGCACTGTGGAGGAGACGCGCGAACGCAGCTCGGTGGTGATGTTGACTCGACGTTTCTTGTCCTCCGCTTGTGACAGACACGCGTGTAATGTTGGCGCCGATAGACGCGGAAAGGTCCCGGCTGCACTCGTCACGATCACGCGGAGGATCTAAGAGCACTGCCGTCTCGCTGGAGGGGTGCGTGGTTCTACCCGCGCACGAGAAAGTGGCGCGTGCTCGTCTGTGCGGAGACCACGGTGGACGTCGTTAGAAAGTATCCGTAGGGGCTGGAGTTGTTTTTAGAAGAGGCTCGTGCGAACGTATCCGAGCCCACGATCGTCGGCAGATGAGAGATCTGTTGAGGAGGATTCGTGAGTGTGCATGGTCGGCGCATGCTGTAGGTCTTCCGACGGTCACCTGTTAGGTGAGCAGTTCCGAGGTGTCAGAGCAAGCACGAGGGACTCGTGGTCGACCAGGGAACAGCCGAGGCGCGGGAGGGTAGCCAGAGAGCCGTGATATGTTCCCTTCGCCAGCGGCGATGCTGAAGAATCTGCAGCAGAGTGCAATGACCTCGCCCTTTTTGATGGAGAACCTGCTCCAAAGCAAGGCGTCGCCCGGTGCCGATCTGACCAGCCTGACCTTGAACTGGGCGGCCAGTTTGGTGGCTAGGCAGCGTGAGCGCGAGTGCGAGGCGAACCTGAGGATCACCAGGGAGAAGGTGTCGCCGTCGAGCGCCAATCAGGAACAGTTGGATCAACGATCCTCCGGCGGTGCACGTGGCAGCGATCGGCCAGGCTCTGTCGTCGACTGCAGGGACCATCAGAGAGCGTCTATCAGGCTGGACCGGCAGAGCGAACGGATACAGATCCTGCGGGACAAGGACGGTATGGAGAGGGTTGGACACATCACGTACGTGGACGTCGACAACGAGAGGCTGGACGGCCACGTGATCGTGGATCGCCTGTGCGCGATGGAGAGGCTCTGCAACGAGAGGATCGAGAACCGATCGAACTCAGGGATGGACTCGTGCAACTCGAACGCCGACGAGGATCCAACGGGCATCGAGATGGACGGCGGTGTTCACGGCGAGAGGGAAAAGGAGGACGGGATCCTGGCCGGCGAGCACCACGTCGCGTCGCTACAGCCGGACAGGCGGTACGACCTTGGATGCAGAAACGTCATCCACACGTCCGACGAGATGACGATTCAAGGGGAGAGAGAGGTGACGGTGGAGCGTGTCGTCGACAGGATAGGCGAGAGAACGACCGCCTGTTCCTGCGGCGATGAGCAGTGCTTAGGACCCGCATGCAGGACCATCCAGGAGAAGGAGAAGCCGCAGCTCAAGTTCAGCGTCAACGCTATTCTCGGGGGCAATCATGACAGGCGACCGCATTCTGGTAATTGTTCACACTTGAGGTACACGTGTGGCCCGGTCCCTCGCGACCACTCGCCGCGTAGCTTTAAGTTCCAAGCAAATAGCTGCGGCCCCGCGATCGCTGCCAGGGAGCCGATTTACTAGCTGGTAATGCTTATCGGTTATGATCCCTTCGCTGCCTTATCAGTAGACCGCGGATGTTCATACGAGTCCATACTTTTGTAGAGAATCGGTAATTAAGTGGATCCTGGATAGAAATCTGTCTTGTGCTTAGAAAGACCTACTTTTCAAAGTTTAACACTAAATGTGGAGGAAGTGGAGACGATTGGAATTCTATTAACCGATTCCATAACTGATATTAAATGACGTCGAAGAAGATCTGAGGAGTATACCTAAAATTAGAGGGAGAATTAGGTATGTCGAAATGAAATGCAGGATTGAAGAGGAATTCCGGTTTCAAAACCGTATTACGAGTCGGTTTTTAAGAGGCGAAGTTGCTAGGAACCGAACAGAAGTTAAACAACGCTGCTGCAGTAAAGAATATAAAGTTGGCTTTTCTCTTGCAAATTAATTTTACGTGATAAACGTCGTCAATCAATAGCTAATGTAGAAAACATGCTTATAGTTTATTGCAATTTAAATAATAATCCTAGTGTCTAACTAATAAAGGTTCCATTATTATGGCACGTTTTCAATATACTTATTACATATCCCACGTATTCTTTGCATACGTTGTTATACTTCTAGTTTCATCTAGAGACGGTAGCGTCTCGACGCCAAGTACATGAAAGGCACCCTGTATATGTCGACTGTCGTCGCACGGCTATTCCAACCTAACCTGAAACTTATTTCATTAATATCTCATCACGCCTGCAATATTTTCTAATTTTAAAGGCATTTTTCGTATGTAAACCGCATATAAGTTTTCGAATAAGACCAAATTCAATAAAATCGGTCCACGCATAACAGAGATATCGTAATATCGTCTCATGAATCAGGCGCAAACGGTAGGATTTTTCTTCTGATTCTTCTTCTTCTTATTCTCCAACCAAATTTTGTCGACATAACACGTATACGCGTTACACGCACACCTTCAGCCAAAAAGAAACTAACACATGTTTCGTTCGTCAATCGCTATCTTCACTATGCAATCTACTCCAAATTTTGACAGCTTACCGCCAAGTTATAACCAAGTTATAAACGTGTTTTCACAAATATGTATCGTTGTGCCATTGAATTGCAACCAAAATGCAGTCTCAAACACAAGGTAAGTTGCCGAAATTTGAATTGCGACATATTTGAATATCATCAAACTGTTTTTTATTTGCAACTAAACTGAGGATTTTATGTATATATAGATAATCGAAGCGTAAAATGATGCTGTGACTGAATTTGTCCTTAATTTTGTCCCGTGATAATTTGTAAGTTATAATATTAAAAATTATCTCAAATCATTCCCTATGCAAATTATCTTTGTAAAAAGAAGTGAGATCCCCCAAAAAACTTCAAAAAAGTAAAAAAAAATACGCCAAGTACATAAAAAAGTCGAGGGCGGAAAAGAGTATTATCAAATAAATCACAGAAAATAGAAGATAATAATAAATATAATATTAAAAATTATCTCAAGTCATTCCCTATGCAAATTATCTTTGTAAAAAGAAGTGAGATCCCCTTAAAAAAAAATTAAAAAAAGTAAGAAAATTACGCCATGTACGTGAAATCAAATAAATCACAAAAGAATAGAAGATAATAATAATTAGCATATAAAAAAAATATGTGAAATCAAAATGAGCTGCAAGTGCATAAAGATGCTTTCCAACTGCGCTTGAGATGACGCAACTACATGTACACAGCTAAAATGCTCTGTTCATACATTCCATTACCCATACCGCGGACAGTTTAATAATGTGAAGATAAAATGTAACATCTAGACATTTACCTAGTCAAACATTTGGCGTGGCCAGGCAGGGTCAAGGTGTCGATGAACAAGAATTATTTAAAAACGCAAAATAATGAAAGTGTATTCATATTGGCAGAGTTTTAAATTGTCAAATTATCTGAAAGCTTGTGAGAGGAAAGGTATCGGTGTCGATGAATGATCTTAGAATTATTTTAAAACGCAATATAATGAAAATGTACTGATATTGTCAGAGTTGTAAATTGACAAATTATGTGAAAGCCTGCGAGAGGGGAGGTATGCGTATTGATGATCTGAGAATACCTTGCCTGGCCACGCCAAGTATTTGACTTCCAGGCCGCGGACATCTAGGCAAATGTCTAGGTGTTACATTTTATCTTCACATTACTAAAATGTCCGCGATATGGGTAATGGAATGTATGAACACAGCATTTTAGCTGTGTACATGTAGTTGCGTCGTCTTAAGCGCAGTTGGAAAGCATCTTTATGAACTTGCAGCTCATTTTGATTTCACATCTTTTTCTTATATTTTAATTATTATTATCTTCTGCTCTTTTGTGATTTATTTGATTTCATGTACCTGGCGTAATTTTTTTACTTTTTTGAAGTTTTTTATGGGGTATATATTTACTGCATAAACGTCCGCAGTCTACTTATCAGATTGAAGAAGCGTCAGTGACGTTCCAGGAAAGCAACAAATGATAACTTTCCAAATCAATTACTCCAATACAAAATTTTCATAAATTGCTTGGGAATTTGTGAGTAGCAAATTATTGCTTTCAGTAGCAATCTGCTCGGCTATATTTCCGAAGAAGGCTTCGAATGTTCCTCTGAAACATCGCCAGTTCAATGGCTATAGAATTTGTCATGGTAATCCCCAATTACTAATTCTTTCCTTCCGAGTCGCTCCGTTTTAAACGCCAAGCGACGTGCAATTACATAGACAACTTTTGAACCGTTATTAGTACAAGAATTAAGTCGATAGAATTGTATTCGGATCGACGAGGGTGTCAGGAAGAATGTTAGTCATCCCAGTAGCATTTAGAGTGTTGAAACAAAGCTCACCACAAATCAGTGTCGCCAGCAGACTTCTGTCGTCGGTCCCTAAATCTCATCCGCACACCCTCAAGACGAGTCGCAGCGTGCGTGCGGGGTGGAGCAGGACGTCAGCTGGTCCGCCACTTACCTTCACCCCAATATTAAGCCCTTACGATTGGTGCCTATAATATTAGACAAGCGGCAGGATCCAATGATGTATTACCCTCCCTCTTATCGCGTCTCCTTATTCACAGTAATTCCGGCGACGACGGCGCGAAATTGGGCGAGCCGTTACCAAACCCTGCCGGTTTCATAGCCGCGATTAACTTGGCGATTCGGCTCTACTTTAAAACAACCACCGTGTTGATTAATCCTCCCCTCTTGCGGTCTTAATAGAAACCTTTGACTTTTTTAAAAAAAAAGATCTCCGAATCCTTTGTACTCCCTCCAAACGTTGGCCACCGTTTTATCGTCTTCCTCCGGATCGCACACAACCGCGCGGCGAGTTTATCAAAATTCCGCTGTCCCGCGGCCTGTGACAAAAAAAACAGCCTCGTATCTGAACCACTTCACGGTACACCAACCGTCACAGTCTCTTGGCCTCGCAACCCCATCGTCCTTTTTTTTCGACCACCCGCCCCCTCGGCCGCCCCGACCTCTCCTCTTCCCTACCACTAACGAGTGATTGACACGAGTCGATAAAGTTCATATGCGCGTACGATAAATACATAAACGTAACGCAGACCACGCGAGGGATGATGATAGAAAGGCGGATAGAACGAGACGGACGAGCGGGCGAGTCGAGGGGGCGGTGGTGGGAGAGGGACGAGGTGGTCCGTCAGGGGATGAAGGTAGATAGGTGGAGAGGCAAATGTTGCATTTAACATTGGCGGATTGCGTGCATGCATCGGTAGAAGAGGTAGGCAAGCGAGATAGGGTGGCGGTGGCGGTGAAGGGTAGCCGGGGGAGGGAGCGAGGTAGGAAATTTGGTGCGCTCGAAATACGCGAGGTGGGGTTTCATGCATTTGTCGGATAGCGGATGCATTGACCGTGCCACGTGCATGTGTTACATCCCTTCCCTCGCCACCCCCTACACCCCTCTTGTGTGAATCCATCGCCTCCGATAGACCCTCCAGCATCCATGAGCTGTCCCCCACCTCCCCACCCAGCGCGCAACCCCCTCCCCGCTATCGTTCGCCTCGCTCGGTTTGTACGTCATGTCGAAATGTTGTGTGAAATAATTGCGCGAAAAAGTGATTGGCAACAAACTCGAAATTCATCGACGGACGCGAGCGAACGCCGCGGCAACCGTGGGGGTTGAGCGGTCGGAGGGGTGCGGCGCGGAGGCTGGAGTGGATGGGCGCTTGACGGGAGAGCGACGTTAAATTTCGAATAGCATTTTCGCCAATCGTTGTGCGATTTACCAGGCCCTCTCGCACTCTTTCCGCTCTCGTCTCTGCTACCCTCCCTCTCTCTCCCTCTCGGACTTCTCCCCGCGCAGCATTCGTCCCTCCGTTTCCCAGTTGTACGTCGCTATTATTGATATTTTTCGATATCCCAGCGACACGACCCCGAGACTCGTGTAGACGGATGGCGAGAATCGTGCGGCCGCGTCGGTGTCGCTTCGGCTTTCATTTTTTACCCACCCGCGACCGTCGGCGTCAAATTACGCGACGCTAGCGTGCAAATTATGGGGACGTTCGGGCACTCGGCTTCGTCAAGCTTCTATTATTCATATCGCGCCATAATTGTGATCCTAAATATCGCTTCAGGTACCATGGACACATTCGCATACTTTCCAACACCTTCCACTTCATTTGGCGAAGGTGCCGCTGATGGCAGTCCCGTCCGATCTAAATCTTACCTTCTGAATTCCCTTAGGGCTGTATAATACCTCTCTATCTACTTGCAATCTCTGAATCTACTTCCCCACAGAAACATTCTCAAGCTTCACCGAAAGAGGCACTTGGGACATTCCACGTGAACTCGGACAGATTTCGGAGTAAGTTTTCGAAGATTGCTGAAATTTGAAGATGTTGTGGTCTTTAGTGATATTTCAACGGACCTCAAAGGATTTTTCGAAGTTTTGAAAAATGTCGATTTTATAGCTGTTTGAAGTTAAGTGTTAACTTTTTTTCAATATATTATAGCTGTGCAAGTAGTAAACGGATGGAGATGAGCTTTACGGTGCTTATAGAGAAGACATTGAAGTTTGAAGAAAAAATTATTTCAGTTTAAAAAAAAATTAACAATTTTTGTGCGATTATTTTAAACAAATGCAACAACCTTGTGTGGCTTGGAAGGTCATAATATACCATATGGTTGAATTTGTCTTGACAGTCGCTTTTGTATTGAGTAATCAAATATATAGCATTCCATTTAAAAAACTAAAAGTCACCCTCGTTTCAAGGAAAATATTGCGAACACCAAAAATTGAGATACCGTATTATGTTGGACATAAAAAACAGTAAGAGTTTTCCTCCTTCAGTTTTTTTCAAATACTTACCAATTTCGAGAATCCTGTATAAGAATATCAGGTACAGCCGCTTGGCCGCTGCGAGTACCGCGGTGCTGGGCGACGCAGCGTGAACTTTCGGCAATTTTTACAGGGCCAATTTTAAAATGTCCATATTTTTTAAAATTTGCCCATCAAGGGGAAGGATAGAACTATATTCTCCTTTTTCAAATTTTTAAAATCGCCCCCAATGTAAAAACCTGCATTTGTTTAAAATAATTGCACAAAAATGGTTCAAATATATTTTTTAAACTGAAATAATTTTTTCTTAAAACTTCAATGTCTTCTCTACAAGCACCGTAAAGCTCATCTCCATCCGTTTACTGCTTGCATAGCTATAATTTATTGAAAAAAAGTTAGCACTTACCTTCAAACAGCTGTAAAATCGACATTTTTAAAAATTGTCAAAAATCCTTCGAGATATGTTTATATATCCCTAAAGACTACACCATATTCAAATTTCAGCAATCTACGAAAACTTACTCCGAAATCTGTCCGAGTTGGCATGGAATGTCCACTTGCGACTCGATCATCCCAGTGATCCTCTAGGGAGTGATCGGTATAACCGCAGCCATTTTGGAGCAAAACCGAAAATAACGTAACCTAAACGTATATCTATCTCTTTCAGTGTTTCTCTCTCTTTTCGTCAGTATTTCTGTCTCTTTCTATCAGTATTTCTGTCTCTCTCCATTTTACAGTTTCTTGCTCTCTCTACTCCCGGTTTAGACCCCAGTTGCGTCTTGCAATACAAAACGCGGAACACATTTCCCGATCACTACCTAGAGGATCACTGGATCATCCCTGTGGATAGACCCTGGCGTAACTTCGGAGATCGACAATTACATCCCGGAGTCCTCGAACCCAGTTAGCTCGTCAGACGCGATAAATCCACGGAACGTCATCCCGCTAACCACGCGTCAAGACGAGCACAGTCGTCCTCCACTTCCCCGGGCCGCTTCCTGCCGCGCATAAATCGCTCGACTCCCCATTCAGCTTGGAAACCTGCAGCGGCGTCTACTTAATAATGCATCAAATACCCTAATCCCAAAGAATAACCACCGATATGTTGCACCGCGACCGCGCCGGATCCGATCCGAGGTAGGGGTAGAGAATGGAGGGTCTTTAAGCCCGGGCAGAGAAAAAAAGCAATGCTGTACAACTGTAACAACACGCGCTGCTCTGTTCGTGGGTATCCTCGACAGGCCGGGCTTTAATCTCCACGAGTTTCCGTGGCCTCGCGGGGCAGGGTGGACCGGGGGGAGAGGCTGAGTCGCGAAGGGAGATCGAAGGAGGTGGAGCAGCTTAAAAAACGATTCCCATTCAGTGTTTCCGTTGGAGGTTAAGCCGTTATTAGTTGGCCGGGGCTTGCGATCCTACCACGGGGCACACCTCTTATTGGCTGGCTACGAAAACAACGATAAAAGGCGATGAGTATTTTATGGGGTACACTGGCACAATAGGACGCCGTGTATGGGCCATTGTTGGGGGGCATTGTCTGGCCGGGGCGCAAGGCAAGCCTCTCTCTCTCTTCTGTCCTCCGGTGGATCCTGGCTTCTTGGTCGTCACGAGGCCGGGGGACCGTCGCTCCATTATTTCATTATTTCCAAACACGTCACTCTTTTTTCTCTCTTCCTTTCTCTCGGTCGGTCGAGTTGGGCGTGGCCAGCCGAGAGAGAGAGGAGAAAAGAGTATGTTAAAAATCCTCGAGCCACCAACCCTCTTGGGCGCTGTTGAGGCGTGTAAATGATCGTCCGACGCGTCCATTGGGAACACTGGAGGCTCATGACTGGAGTGAATAATAATGCCCAAGCTTCCGGTGCACGAAGGGTTCTCGCGTGTGCGATCTATGTTTTTCTTTTTAATACACATTTTAAGAAACCTCTGTTGCACGCATCGCTTCGATTTAGGGAGGATTATATCCGTGTCTGAGGTGTTCCCGCGCACCGAATACCGGGGTATTTACTCTGGAGGTGTCGAGGCGTGCGTCAACAAGAGGTCGGGCTCCGCCCGGAGCTGTTGAGGAGGGTTCAGTCGGGGGTGTCAGCTCGAATTATGCATCGCAAGGAATACAACGACTTGAGCGCTCTGTCGTGCGAAAATCCGGGACCTTAGGCGTTCCGCGGGGAATCCGTCCGTATAAAACGCGCCGTATTCCCTGGCGCTTTAACTTACAAATTTCAAGAGACAATTACCACCCTCTCTCTCGCATAAAATTATCGCACCGCTCGCCGTTTAAAATCGTCGTGCCACTTTTTCTACCGTCACGCGGCGCACTTATCTGTTTCTAATCGCTAAGTACACCGCGGCGCACTTTTGCAGAGAATTTCCAAGGACTGCCGCCGGAAGCCATACCAGCGTTCCTGCAGAATTTGCAGAATTCAGCTGGCTACAACATAGCGAAACCGATCGCCAGACCAGCGGCTTATCACCCGTACCACAGGCCGAGTCATCAGCCGCCTCAACGTCACCTACCTCCCAATGCGCATCACACGCTGCAGCAATTGTTCTACAGGGGACCTTATTTGACCGGTAAGCCTCTCTCTCTCTCTCTCGGTGTCTGTGTTACAGGGACGTGGAAATCGGTGCGAATGGGGATGCTTGCAACGGGGAAGATCGTGTCGCCACGTTTTAAATTTGGATTTTACGCGCAGCCCGGCGGGGTGGTAGGGGAAAAGTTAATAAACAAGCCGGACGCGAGACGGAAACACGGTCTCGATGAACAATTTAAAACCCGAAACTTCCGCACATGGCGCCAAAGCGTATAAACGCGGGCACGTGCACGGGCACACGCGGGTTTATCGAATATCTTGTTATAGGTAGGCTCGCGTGGGACATGGAGTGCATATGAAGTGCAGCGAAAGCACTACCGTATTATGTACATGCACCGCCACAAGCAAAATGCACGCATGCAACAAGTGCGTGCAAATATCATCGGGCGCAGATAATACTGTCATGCTCAGCTTGGCAATATTGTACAGATACGATCTAGGGATTCAATTGCCCGTTCGTTATTAGATGACTCTGATTCAATTACCGTTACGCGCTCCCGTCGACCCTTTGATGTACGAGCAATAAATTTCCACTGTCGCTTTCTTCCGCGGACTATGATAGGGCGGTCGGCCGCGATCGGCAGATCCCTCGCGATACAATCGGCGGGTGTCTCCGCGTAGGTATCCCTCCTCGCGGTCTCGACCTTTCGCCGCGATAAAATTACAAGTGCCAGGTTTCTCGAGATTAATATTCATCCGGGTATGAAGGCTGCGGCTCTTAAAAGTAGATAGAAGTATGCGCCGTTGGTTTTGATATTTAGAGTTGTATCTGGTGTTATGATTTCAAATTCTAATGGTCTGAGGTCTTGGAGAACGCGTGTGCTGTTATATCTTTGTCTTTGAGTCGATATTGAGGACCTTGCAGCAAGAGGGGTGCAGCTCCATATTTACTAACTTGGAGTAAACAAGAAAAAACTTTTTATAAAATTTGTGCTTTGAACAGAAAACGCTAATTGAAAAATATATATTTTCACAAGTTTATCTCATAAGTTTTTATTTCTACTTTTGGCGAAAAAATATTCTATAATAAAAATGTTAATAATTTTAATATTTCTAAAATAAAAATATTAATAATTTTAATATTTCTAAAATAAAAATATTAATAATTTTAATATTTCTAAAATAAAAATATTAATGGTAATAGTAATATTTTTAATATTTTTAATATTTCTAAAATTAAAAATATTACTATTTCTAATATTTCTTATAATAAAAATATTACTATTTCTAATATTTCTTATAATAAAAATATTACTATTTCTAATATTTCTTATAATAAAAATATTACTATTTCTAATATTTCTTATAATAAAAATATTAATATTTCTAATAATAAAAATATTATTATTTCTAATATTTCTAATAATAAAAATATTAATATTTCTAATGATAAAAATATTAATATTTCTAATGATAAAAATATTAAGATTAATAATGATAAAAATATTAATATTAATAATGATAAAAATATTAATATTAATAATGATAAAAATATTAATATTTCTAATAATAAAAATATTAATATTTCTAATAATAAAAATATTAATATTTCTAATAATAAAAATATTAATATTTCTAATAATAAAAATATTAATATTTCTAATAATAAAAATATTACTATTTCTATTATTCCTAATAATAAAAATATTAATATTTCTAATAATAAAAATATTACTATTTCTATTATTCCTAATAATAAAAATATTAATATTTCTAATAATAAAAATATTACTATTTCTATTATTCCTAATAATAAAAATATTACTATTTCTATTATTCCTAATAATAAAAATATTAATATTTCTAATAATAAAAATATTAATATTTCTAATAGTAAAAACATTAATATTTCTAATAATAAAAATATTAATATTTCTAATAGTAAAAATATTAATATTTCTAATAATAAAAATATTAATATTTCTAATAATAAAAATATTAATATTAACTGTGGAGGTGTTAATATTAATATTAATATTCATTTGTTGTCGGATTTGCATCAGTTACACATCATAACACAAAAACTGTAAGAAATAGAGCCGCACCCCTACAGCTTGCAGGAAGGTCTTCAATTGTGTGCTTCAGGTATCTTCCATCGACCCTAATCTTAGGACCTCTTAATCTTACCCAACACTTCCATTCCCTTCAATACTCTTCTATCCAAGCTTGCCCTGTAAGATCCTCTGCCAAGGAAACGCAATGTTCCCGTTCGAATTGAAATTCTCTGAGTTTGGGACACGTGTGATTATCAGTCGCCAGTTCGGGAACCGGAGGGCACCACCCAGGCGCCCCAGGCGGAGGGACAGCGTTCCCAGGTGCGATCCAAGGTGGCCTGGGCGATTTCGCCAGCACGGGCCTTGTGTTCCCATGGGCGACGAACGCGCGCGGAAAGCCGCGCCGAGGGATGATGCGGAGGGCAGTTTTCTCGGACCTTCAGAGGCGTGGCCTTGAGAAGAGGTTTCAGATACAGAAGTACATCAGCAAGCCGGACCGCAAGAAACTCGCCGAGAAGCTCGGTCTCAAGGATTCTCAGGTAAGCAGAAACAATTTCTACGCGTCGATCCAACGGACTAGTGCGCTAAAAAGAAATGCACGCTCAAGAAAATCTGAGCATCTCCCGGTCGTCAGCGTGTTAATGCAAACTTAGGAGCAGCCGGCATATACCCGCTGCAAAATTGTACTCCAATTCGTGTACAAGTTTGACGAGTTAACGCGTCACGAAGCATGAATTGAACGTTCCGGAGGTGCAGCGATTATACGAGATAATGGCATCGAATATGCCACATTCAGGTAATCTTGCGCGCATTATAATGTGCAGAGGCGTGTCATGATCAAGCGGTTGCTTCGTGGCTGCATGAAAGGGCACCGGGGATGCTTAATACCGCGTTCAACGATCTTAAATGGCGCGTTAATTACGCTTCTTTGCCGCTAGCAGTCGCCATGAACAATTACCAGCATTTAGCACGCTAATTTATTCGCAGATAGGCGAATGTACATTCAGCGAGATTGCACAGTAGGGATTGTAGATAGGGGTCCCATGTGTTTAAAACGAGATATACTTACAAAGAAAGGAAATATTGCGCGAGTCACGTACAAAGCAAAATAGGTACATATACTTCTAACAATAATTTTCTAAAAACCATTAACTGTTCATCAAGCACCCTAATTATAAAGGACCCGTGAAACTCAGTTCTTATCGCGTATTTAGTATTTTAAACAAGATCCGAGGCTCCTTTAAAGCGGCGACACTAACCGAGGAGTGCTCGCGCTCCTCTTTTCTCTCTCCTAATTAACTCCATAAACGTTACCGCTGAATTCTCGCTAACAGCCGCGCATAATCGGCGAATTAATCGGCGCGAGGAAGGAACGAAGGTTACCGCAGGATATATGGTGCTTAATGACCTTATTAGGGCACTAATTGTCGCTTTAACGAAGTACCAAACCCTCCGCTCCCAACGGAGCGTTTAATTCCGCGACGCTGCTCTCTCGCCACTCCATTCAGCGAATTGATAGAGACTAATGCCCGTCTGTCGCTGCATGAACCGAGGCTAGCTGGCTATAAACGTGGACGTGCATACGAGCCCCAACCCGCGAATATCAATTATTACGCAACGCGCAGCGTCTCGGCAACGATATCACGTAGCGCGCAATCTCCTATCAAAGGTATAAAAGTCATCGCGTACCCTCGATCGTCTTCGGTTCACTCACACGCCCCCCGATACGTTATCGCTGATAATTTAATCGCCCACTGGAGTGGCTACGACACAATCAGCTTTCCGTCTGCTCCGATAATCCTGGCTGAGACTTCAGAACGAGCCTACGCTTTTCGAAGTCGTTAGCGGCGTTAAACGGGGCGATTAAAAAGTCGTCTCGTCGGCTGTAGCTATCGTACAGGCATTAAAACCGTGATCCCTGAAAGTAACGGGCTCGGAGAATCTTCGGAGGAACGCCTCGGCTACTCTGCTTTTTTTTTAGTCATTGCTGGGAAACAGGAGAGATTGTCAATTGGTTGTTGGTCTTACGCGGGGCACAGTGGATCGCGCGGGGGCTTGCAAGAAAAGGGGGGTCGATCGCGATAGATATCGCCGTATCGCATTCGGCGTATGTAGGAGAAAGAGCCGGCGGCGTAGGTGCACATGGAGTTAGGGGCATATAATACCCCCGGTTTGGGGTTAATCGGGCGATGCCAGTTCATTAGCTGCACACGTGTACTCACACGTTCGTGCTTCTGTGTACATCGACGTCCCGACGCGCCGTCGCTACCAGGCCGGCGCCGCTGTGGTGACGCTAATGAAACTAAACGATGCCCAGAAAATGGCACTGTAAGTTAGTTTCATTTGATTTCATGAGCGTAGTTTGCCGATTCCGGCTAACGCGCCAGATATACGCGTATATATACCTATAGTCTCGCCACTGTACCCCGTGGGCGTAGGTTATTCCCAAGGGAACTGTGGCTCTTTTGACCTTAAAAAATTGCCTAGTCGAGGGTATTCATGAAAGGCCCGATCAAACGTTTCAAAACATTTCATCTCTGCCCCCGACAGAGGGCCCGGAATTTTTCTTGGTCCCAGAATTTTATGTTGGTCTTCTTCAAGAGAATATTCATATTTTTTTATCTGTTGTCATAGGTCTTTTACTTAGATAATGTTTCTTTAGTGTGTTCCGTAAGTGGTGGGATAACGTCATTCCCAATCGCTAGTTTTTTTTTATTTTACTGTAATAGGAATTACTTTTATTTATTTAGATTTCATTCTTTAATTATCTCAGCCACTGTATCGTCATTAAGGGGAGGTTGCGGTCTAAAAGTCGATTTTTTTTATTTCATTTTTCGAATGTTCAACCTTTTAGGAATGCGTGTTTAAAAGGATTTGTTGAAATTCGTAAAATTCCCGAAGTTATAGGCATTTGAGTGGCGGCAAATGCGTGGGTAACACCCGGCCACTCGGCACTCACGTAAAACTTTAAACGCGTTTTTCTCGAAACTGTGTTCTCCAAACGGTGGGACCTGTATTTCCAAAAGTTATTATCCGATTCGACCGAAACTTTTTTTTTACTTTGAAGAATATACTTCTGGCTAGGGAGGATACCAGAAAAAAATACAAAAAATTGAAAATTTATAATTTTCAAAGACGTTGAAAGGACGAAAAATATAGAGGAAAAGTGATTTCAAATTTCAAGTGTCGTTATTTTCTTAAAAAATGTCATTTTTACATTTTTTCAGGTTTCCCCCCTGGCCAGAAGTATATTCTTCAAAATAAAAAAGGTTTCAGTCGAATCGGATAATAACTTTTGGAGATACCGATTTGGATCAATTTTTTGACGCCTTGACTTTAACGAATCCCCAGTGCCGTCTGTAATGATTAATTATAAAACAAAAAATATATTTCTATAATCTAAGACATCCCTAATACAATGTAAAAAGTCCCATTAAATTATATATATTAGTTTTCCTCTAATTAATTCCTAAAGATCACCTATTTTTGGGGGCTCTAGACCGGAACCTGCCCTTAAGGGTGTATTCTCGTCTGGAAGGCCAATTTTTTGCCTTTCTTTAGGGTCGATGCACAAAAAAACTACACAGTTCTCACCGATGAGCATTACCACACGTATTTATTAACATTTCACTTAGTTGTAAAAAAATTTCAGCCATATGTAATAGTAATAAATGGAGATAAGGGTCATCTCGCAAAGCGTGTGCAAAAAAAAGTTGCATCATGGTACACGCGATTCCGGCTGTACCGCTGATCCAAAACGAAAAAGCCAAAAGGATTCTTAATCAGTACGAGCGTGGCTGTGGCCGGTAGCAGACTTATGAAAATAAATTAAAAATTCACAAAATGGCGGGACTTTGAATTGAAAATTCATCTTTTCCCTGTTTGTTTTCGCCTTTGACGGCCTTAAACTTGTGGGAAAAAAAACTATTTCGCCTCGATTCTGCTACCGGCTAGAATTATATGTTTTCCGAAGATGTTCGTAAAAGATGGACCAGATTGGCCCACTAGAAGTTGAGATATCTTGCGTAACGTCATGAAAAACACCGTTTTGAGAAAAACGCATATCTCCATTAATTATTATATATGACTGATT
Organism: Andrena cerasifolii; assembly: GCF_050908995.1. NCBI lineage: Eukaryota > Metazoa > Arthropoda > Insecta > Hymenoptera > Andrenidae > Andrena > Andrena cerasifolii. The sequence continues at coordinate 19,355,747 of NC_135119.1, read as the reverse complement.
TTTTTCTACAAATTACTGAAACGTTAGTAGATACGTGTGGATAATGCTTATCGGTAAAAATTGGGTATTTTTTTTTAAAGAGAATAGAGGATCTCGTGCCTCTAGACGAGAATACACCCTTAAAAGTTCCGCAGCTACGAAAATAGGTCCGACTCCTCTCGCTCGATGATCTCCTTCGGTCAGCATACGTACATATATACTCCCGGATACACAGATGGATACGGTGATACATTTTGCATAGCCACGAGCATATGGCCGTATGCAGATGAGGCGCAAATAAGGGTAAGAGATAACCATTGGTTAGCGAAAGCCCGAATAGAGGGAGATGAGCCGGGAAACGGAGGAGGAGGGAGGTGAAGGGTACGGAAGGATATATTCTCATGTATAATTCACACCTCGAGCGCCATGACTCCACTGCCATTGGTTGAGGCCCACTCTGCCCGTGGTTTTACGAGAAAATCCAAGGACCGCGCGTACAGGGACACGCACACGCTCTCGCGCCCAACGACCAGCCACCCGCCGCTAGTACTTTCGACTTGGAGTAAATTGACAGTCCTTGCGAATCCGCAATCCGCATACAAAAGCTTCTTTCTCTTTCTCCCCCCTTTTCTTTCGGCGCTACCCTCTCTCCCGCTATCGCGGAACAATCGTACAGAACCGGCATGGGAGTTCAAGGAGCTCTTCCTCTTTTACGAGTGAAGGCTCGCGCATGCCGAACGCGATTCCACGAGCTGACGTAATAAAACGGTTAAGGGGGCGAGCTGTCATCAGTCAGCAGAATCTTTTTACATAATTCTGTTATATATTAATGCCATTTTTTTAGGTACAACTTTCAAGTTCTGATATATTTATCTGTTAAAGAGTTGCTCAAGGGGTGACTTTTTATGAATTTCTTTACCTGCGAATAATTTTGTTCGTCAACAATCGTAATATGCACTTGAAAGCTTATAGTTTAAAGAATATTTTCAAAACAAAAATGACGGTAATATTGATCGATCTAAATGAGGAAAAAAATGTCCCTTAAGGGGGTATTCTGGTCTGACGAGGCATTTTCGTCGCGTTATTTCGGAATTTTTTACGAAGAACCCATCAATTTTATTATTATTTAGTTTATTGCTACATGTTTATTGATGTTTGAACTATCTTTACAAATTTTGTCAATAGAAAAGAATTAAAATCAAACGCAGTTGACTGCTTTAAAGTAATGGTGAAAAAAAAGACATGTTGTCACGGTGCCCATGATTGGGCTCGTTCTAGTGATCTATAACAAAAAATGAAAATACATTCTTTATCTGTATGCCTGTGGCTATCGTCCCTACCAGAATGATAAAAAAACCTTGAAAATTAAGCAAATGGCGACTTTTTGAAAATTAAGTTTCGATTTTCGCACAATTTTTCAACTTTAAAGGTCTGTTAAAGTTTAAAAACAAAATATTTTATCATAATTCTGGTAGGAACGGTAGCCACATGTGCGCTGATAATATATGCAAAACTTGAACTAAGTTGGTCCAGCCGATCTTGAAATATCATGGTCACCAGTTCGAAAAACATGATTTCGAGAAAAACGCGTTTAAAGTTTTGCGTCCAACTTATACAGAAAGGTGAACCAGGATAGTAACGGTCTCTCTGTAACCAAATGGTTGATTTTTCTGTTTTAAAAGACACAGAAATGCACCCCCACCCCCAGAAAGAACAGTCCGCCGAAACTTTGCCAAAATACACTTGCAGGAACAAAACTGTCTCGCTCTGCAAATAATACGAATTAGAAAAAATCCTTTTGCACACGTATTACCTATACAATGTACCTGTAGAAAATGCAAAAACAAAATCAATTGTTTTTGCCCGTGGGACCGGAATACCCCCTTAATTCTCGGAGCAAAATATTTCCCAATTGTTTCGCGATAGCTTCGGTTCCCTTACACCGCGGTTTCAAAATGAACTCCACGAGTGTCGAGCTTTTGAGTCTCAAGGATATCGACCGCCCTCGAATCTGGTATTAATTTCTTCGCGCCGTACGTTCCCGCGCAGGAGCGACAGAGAGAGCGGAAAAAGAAGAACAATTTCCAAGTTGTTGGAGAGCAGGTTGAGTGCCGTGCGATTTGAGGGCCGTGGTTCTGCGCACTTGGCTGCTATCTAATATCACGGCTCGCCACACGAACAGCCATAAAAGCGATTATTGCCCGATGATGGCTTTCTCTTCTGTCCCGAGCTCCTCTCTTCTGCTTCTCTTAATAATACCGAGCTGGCCAGCGCCGGATGCCGAAACGTCGCGGTCCCAATTTACGTGGCTTTGCGTAACGACGCTGTTCCCTCGCTACTTATTAATCACACTGCGACAACACCGAACCTAAATAGGGGTGGAGAACGTTTAAAGAAATACGGTGGAATTTGGCGGAATTCTCTTACCTCGCGGATTGGCTATGCATTATTCTTTACCGTATTTATAATCGCGCCGGTTTTACGAATCTTTGCCGAGATTTAATTAAAGACTTGCGGTGTACGGGCGGATGATAATAATAAAGCTTTTCCACGGGGTAGTCTTTACGTCGTGGAGCGGCGCAGGGGAGCGGGGCCAGGGGCAGGAGGGAAGGCAAGGTGCCGTTTCACTCAGGTTCGAGCCTTCACTACAGTTTATGACGAGGGTGGGTTTAAGAGGGACGTCGAGGGTTAAAGGGGGATGACTAAAGTAATTAGTGATGGTGAGTGAACTCACCCTTCTCCGAGCGTGTCCGCGTCTTTGTTCTTTACCGATTCCTTTTTAACGACGCAGAAATATTCACTTACCGCGGCAGCATGATTTTATACAGAAATCGGATTAAAACCATACCTCTTTCTCTTTAGATTCCACCGACACTTTTCAATTTTGTTTAAGAAACAGAATACTGCGCATTTCTAGATGGAACTTTGCGCTTTACCTTTTGAAATAATCATCCTCGTTAATATACAATGTCACCTCCTCTACTGTGCAGATTTTATTCGACAAAGTTTGAAAATACAGTTTCGAATAAAACGGTTCTCGAATTCCACTATTCCCAGAAAACCGGTTGAACCGGTTTTCGAATTTTCACCAGAAAGTATAATTAAAATAGTAAATAAATATTTGTACTTGCTTTTAAAGGCTTCACTTTCCTTAATATTATGGAATTACAAAAATATAACAAAATAAAATATACTCTATCTATCTATAGGAAACCAAAAAAAAAATTAAACAAGCTAAAATCCGTAGAAATACGTACAATTTTTTAGTTCATTTAATATTTATGGATCTACAAAAATATAACACAGTAAAATACACTGCATACAAAACCAAATAAAAAAACAACTTAAATAACTAAAATCTGTACAAAATATAAATCTTTTAAAAACTGCTACCAAATTATAAATCTTTATTCCATTTAGTATTGTTTTTCTGAAAATATAAACTCATGAAGATTCGTTTTACAGTAAACTGTTACCTGCTACGATATGCTTGGGTCCGAGGCGATTTCAAGTCAAAATGTTAACGTTTTTAATGAAACAATTAATTAATTTCTACATATTAATTCTAGTACATAAACCCGAGTTTTTAAATTTAAAACCCGGCTTTCGAATTGTACAAATTTATAAATAAAAACCGGGTTTAAAAATGGACAAACCCTTGCATGGAGAGAAGGGTTACCGAACCTCTTCTAACTTCACGGTACCTAATCACATAAATCTAATCAGTAGAAATATTTATTGAATCGAATATTTAGGGTGCATCCACTTGCACCTGTAAGATTAATACCAAATTCTTTATCAATCACGTAGCTATGAAGTTCGCTTCGTAGCACGTGGATTTGAGGGTGGCGTAATAAATATTTCCACTACTGTGGCAACCGTTTCCTTACAATTCATCGGATGAAGTTGCGTGAATTATGGATGGTGAATGTGGCCAAAATTCCGTCGACGAAAAGTTTCGTTCCGTCCTCTGCGAGGCACCGCGGGGATTAAGGGTTGCGCCGTGTTGTCAGAACCGCCCGCGTCGCCTCTGGGCAGGACACATCAACGCGTCGATCTTAAATTACCCGGAATTAAGAGCAGCCGGGCACTTCTGTGCTGGAGACGTTCGCCGCGCCGACGGGCGGAAGCGAAGGAAAAAGTAAGGAAGGGCCGGAGGGCTTGTTATCTTTTTAATAATCAAAAGCGACGGCCCCACGGCTCTCTTTCTTACAAACTCGGCAGGGCCTGTCAGAGTCACGCCGCCTGGTATTAATTCGCGATGTAAAGAGCGATCTGTCGCTTCAACCGCGACAAATCCCTTATTGTTCCCTCGTAATTCCAGGGGCATGAAATTAATCAGCTTCCCTTGGACGACGAATGAGTCAACCCCACCACGAACGCAGGGTCCATTTTGACCCATAGCTGATGTAATTCATGCGCACCTCGGAATAAGCTTTCCTGTACAGTAGAATCTGATCCTGTTGTGATCTAAAATCCTCAGCTTCTTCGAGAAGTAATAATTAGTAAGTAATACATCTGAATTCGAGGGTTGATCGAAAATTTCTTTGAATCAACCCTCGAATTGAGATGTATTACTTAGTAATTATTACATCTGTTGTGATCTAAAATCCTCAGCTTCTTCGAAAAGTAATAATTAGTAAGTAATACATCTCAATTCGAGGGTTGGTCGAAAATTTCTTTGGATCAACCCTCGAATTGAGATGTATTACTTACTAATTATTACATCTGTTGTGATCTAAAATCCTCAGCTTCTTCGAGAAGTAATAATTAGTAAGTAATACATCTGAATTCGAGGGTTGATCGAAAATTTCTTTGGATCAACCCTCGAATTGGGATGTATTACTTACTAATTATTATATCTGTTGTGATCTAAAATTCTCAGCTTCTTCGAGAAGTAATAATTAGTAAGTAATACATCTCAATTCGAGGGTTGATCGAAAATTTCTTTGAATCAACCCTCAAATTGAGATGTGTTACTTATTAATTATTACTTCTCGAAGAAGCTGAGGATTTTAGATCACAACAGGATCAGATTCTACTGTACAGGAAAGCTTATTCCGAGGTGCGCATGAATTACAAAAAAAAAATTAAAAAAGCTAAGATGAAACTGAACATCCGATTATTTTGTAATTACTGGTGGGGAGTTTGAGACGATTCCGGTTGGATCTGAGCGTCGCGATCAGTGAGTGCTTGCTTTTGGATGTGGAAATAAGCTGATTAAGTAATTCTTCGTTTTCGTGGTCATGGCGTTATTATAATAGAAAGCACGTCAATACCGCGTTAATTTAAAGTCTCGCGGGGGGAGTGTCTCCGTGGAAATCACCGGGAACGGCAAATCAAAGGGGGAGATCCTCCCCTCGTTCAATCATTTCATCTCTTCATCTCGAAAATGAGAGGGCTACTCCTCCTATCGAGATTCCTCAAAGATCTTAGCGAATTATAAAGGTCGCGCGAAGAATGGCTCGCGTTCGATGCTTCTGACAGCCTATTTAGTCTTCGCAGTGGGAAAAAAAGCGGCTCCTCCATTCCAGATTACGACGAGTATTATATCTCGTGATCTCCAATCTGAAATTTGATTAAGACGATAGGCTGTCGAGGGTAGTCGAGCAAAATGGTCGTCGCCCTCCACAGTTTCTGGGGCAATCGTCTATCTGTCTCGAAGTGTAGCTCCATTTTTTTACAGTCTTTGAATTGTAGCGTGCAAAATAAGCAAATCAAATTCTACATCGTTTGGTACACGTTTGATGCAAATCCGATACGAAATAAGCGATTTATTGTTAATAAAAAGAAATAAAAATATTAATATAATAATAATATTATATATTTTAATATATATATATTATATAATATATTATATATTATATTATAATTTATTTATTGTTAATAAATAGAAATAGAAATATTAATATAATAATAATATTATATATTTTAATATATATTATATATTATATATTATATTATAATATTATATTATAATAATAGTATTATTTCTAATTTTGGCAGAATATTTTTCTGCCAAAAATAGAAATAAAAACTTATCAACTCAACAACTTCTTACTCCTTATTGCGTGAAAATATATATTTTCCATTATTGTTCTCTTTTTAATTTCAAGTGAAAGCAATAATTTTAAGAACAATTTTTTCTAATGCACTCGAAGTTGATAAATATGTAGCTGCATCTTGCTGCGAGGACCTCAATAATTGCAGTTGTACCATACACGCGGAGCTTTAGAGTAAAGTGATTCAGTATAATATTCAAAGCAGGAAAGAGGGCGATCAAGATGTTTGAAATTAACGCGTTCTGATTTCCGATACATCTGTTCGCGGGTACGTGTGGTCAAAAAGAGGATCTGGATGGTCGAGGCTCGATCTCCGTGCAAAAGACGGGCAGCCTCTTCTTTCCCACGAAACTGACACTGACACGCTAGATAGATCGACCATTAGGCTCGCGTTTCAAGAGAATATAGAGTTTCCCGGATTCCGTCGGTCGAATCAATTTGTAGCCATTAGAGCTGCTCCTCGCTCGAGTTTACTTTGGACAAGCTTTTGCTGAAACAATCGCTCGTAGCTCCCCTCCACAGCATCCCGCTGGAGCACCATCCTCCACTATTTACCCAGTAGTCAATCTTCTATCCCGATCAGAGTTGAAAATGTTACACGTATCTCCACTGTTCGCTTCTGAATTTCGTTCCATTTAACGAAGACTAAGGTGGAGCTGAAGAATTGTCAGAAAGTCATGCGACTGAGGGAAAAGTTAGAAATGGTACATCTGCTTGACTTTTAAGGGGTCATGCTCAGTCAGGAGGCCGAGAAAAGGGTGGTCTTTGGAAATTTTTTACTCAAAAGCTATAACACATTTCTCAGAAAATCTTTTTTCCTTTTAAGAATTACATCTAGTACTGTGCATCGTATTTTTTTTATTTAAAAATATTTATCAATAACTGAGTTATTGTCCATCACTCGAAGGTTCTCTAAAAAAAGGCTTCTGCGGTGACCACTGCTGCTCGAAAGTCGATCACCTAAAATAAAAAATTCAAAAGAATTTACTTATTATATTATATTACCTAGTATTTAATAACGCCTTCTATAGAAAGAAATTTTTATTAGACTTACTTAGATAACAGTTAGTGGAAAAATAAATGGAATTTGAATCTTAAGGAAATCTTGAAGGGTTCAGAAGCGAAGCAGTGTAAGTCCATTAGCATTAAAACCGAGATTTACACTGTTGTCCTCTGAATAATTCTGCATAAAGTGTAAGTACCTATCGCCATTTATTGCTTGCGTATAAAAGTATTGGCTTAATAGATTCATCACCTGAAAATTTTAACAACAAAAACATTCTTGAATTATGTCTACTCAGAATCTCTTTGGTTTAAATTTCTTAGGCCCACCGCGAAGATTCGTCGCAAGATGACAAAATAAAATCATCTCTGGACGAAGCGAATAAACCAACTGATACCTAGAGAATTATTCAGACAGTAGATGAAATATCTGTTCCTTTGCCCGAGTTTCCTCAACGTCCGCCGAAACATCCTCGCTTTTTAAAGCGGGCCAGAGTTGGGCAAGCCTGGCGCTAGTTGGTCATAACGTTGCCCTAAGCTCTCCCTGTACAATCTGCGATGGATATTAAAAACAAAGGCTGCCTCTTGCAGGGCATAACATGAATATAACGTCGCGCAATATCTTACGGCTTAAGCTCTTCGGCTTAGCCCGTGGACCTTCATACATTATGGATTTTACTTTGAGAAAGCGTCGGCTAAGCCCCCGAAGCCAGGCGAACTAAGAAACCATGAATATACAATACCGCGGTATGCATATAGATTCCTCTCCTTTTGTGAATCAACTTTAATCACTTTCGACGATCCCGCTATCCGCTGGCGAGCCGATAAGTCGGAAAATCGAATTCCGTCCGATGGACTCGTCCTTCCCGAAACCTGCCGCGCATATAAGTCTCATAGAGATCGAGATTGTTCGGACCGCAGGGCCACTCGTCGCGGTGCACAGACATTTCTGTAACGCGCCTCAATCCACGAGCGCAATCAACTCAGCTGCCTTAAGTACCATTTTAATCGGCTATTTGATAATAGGAACATTAGACGCTGGTGATATTCGCGTGAAGTATTAACATATCGGGACGATCGATGATCTTGAATTCAGCTTGTCACATATCTGTTAGATGGGTCTCCAGATGCCTTCCAGCGTCAAATGCATTCGTATCGCTGGTGCGACATTTTGCCAGGAAATATCGCTACCCATTCGTGCCAGGTCGTATCCATTCGCAGCTGTAGCCCGTTATACCATCAGCACGTAGACGGATTGAAAATTCGCGACTCGTACCCCAACTAAAACCTCCCCCTCGATCGACGTTGATCCCCGAGTATACCATCTCTTTCATATCCTCCTCCCGCGAGATCCTGTAGCTGTATCTATAAAATCTGATAGGCCCATAACAATGAACGGAACGCTTCCACCGGTTCCCAACCATGAAACTTACATGTACTACCATAAAACCTCGATATTCTCTCAGAAATGGTTAAAATACTTAACCCGTTTCGCCCAGGGGAGGGTTTGGAAATTCGACGCACCCAAGTAGGCTGACAAGCGACCGCCGCCCTTTCTATGAAATATCATCGAATATTTTAATTTGAAAGGGTTGAGAGAATTTTGGAATTAATTAATTCAGTATGACAACTCGTGTATCAGGTATTGCAAATTTGCTAGATTAAAGAAAAGCGAATTGTTTTTCAACTTGCCTGAAGCCTCCGTGTTTCAAACCTTTCAATTTCTTTCGCCCCAAATTTTCCTCCTTTTCTTTTAAACTCATATTGGGCGTTACGGAATTATTCCGAATATTAAAACGTCTCCGTTCGATAGTCGTTTTTATACGTTTCAGAGACATCAACTATTTAGGAAATTGTTACAGCCCCCTTGATTGGCACGACTGCTCAAGGGTTGATCCACACGCCCCAACGTCTCATTAAAATAATATTAGAAAATAATATTGCGTATTTCGTAGTAATAGAAACTGTAGGTAGAGCAATTTTTAACTCGAGCCCTATTGAACTTTTGGTAAAACGACTGCGAGAAGTCATCGAGAAATAGGGTGGTCGCATTAATCATTGAACTTGTTTTCCCCCGTAATAAAGTTCAAGTAAACATACGCAGACTTTCGAAGTAGGGGAGACCGGGGCTAAAAGTTCCGATTTCGATAAAACATAAAAAAAATGACTGGAAAATAATGTGGTTAATCTCTTCACTATTGACTAATTTCTTGTTGAATTTATTACATTTTCTGATTTTAAGCTTGTATTTGGTATATTGTAATAGGTTTTTCGTAGAAAGTAATTTATTTGTGGCTGACCTTGCTTACAACGACACATACTGTTCCTGATTTCTCGATATTTTTTGTTTCTCGAGAAATCAGAAATGAGATCGTATTTCTTGAGAATTCTCGAGAAATTGAAAAAATATTGCAAAAATTATATTTCTGGAATAATGTTGATAATTTTTATCCAAAACACAAGAAAACTTTAACTAAATGATCATTCCTGTCTAATTTATACAAAACTTGTGTAAATGAAAAAATAGGTATTAAATATAATTGGTAAATTTATTTAATACAAAATTTGTACAAAGCAAAACATTACTTTTTGGTTTTAAAATTTATTTTTAAATAGCACAATGCGATTTATAATATTTTCCCTAGACTTAAGTTTCTCGAGAAATTATAGTATTTCTCGAGAAATAAGAAATAAGGAATTATAAAATTTCTCGACAAATTCCCGAGAAAGCATTCTCGAGAAGGAACACTAACCACACAATTCGCTGTCGCGGGCGCTATTAAAGTGGGCGACGGAGTGGCGTGATCAACTCGCACGGAAAAAATAATTTAAAGTACAACGCTCTTTTTATTTTGAAGATAGAGCCGTCGGAACAACTTACCCCCGCAACTTTTAGCCCCGGTCTCCCCTAACCTAACACCATAACGGTGTTCGCCTCGATCTCGCAAAAACATCCCTACGAGAACGCACTTCAATTCGTTGCAAAGATGCCCTGCATAGACGACGAGCCGCGAATTCAGGCATGGAAATGTTATTCAAAACAAGCCGCCGGAGTGGAAACGGAAATCGATGACACGGTCTGTCTCGCCGGGCGAGAAGAATCCCTCGGAATCGTTGCTCCCGTCGTTATCACGTTAGAAGCAATAACAAGGGGGTGGCCGGTGCCAGGAGAGAGGGCTAATTAACCGCGGCGTAGTTCCGAGGACCGAAACGGATTAACACTATCATTTATCAACGGGCGGGTTCAATTAAAGCATCACCAATAGGAGCGCAGTCCACCGATAAATCCGCGGGGCCGATATCCTCCTCCTCTATTAAGAGTCGGCTTCCTTTCCATACATCAGGCAACCCTTCGCTCGCAGGATCGCGCGCCGGCAGCTCCGTGCCATACTTTTTCACGTTTCCACCCCTCCGCTGACCGCAGCGAACCCTCTCCTCCGCCCTGTTCGAAAAAAAAATTCCTCTCGCACCCTCTTCTGGCGGCTGCTTCCGCTCTCGTCCCTTTTCTCCGCCTCTGCACCCCTCCTCCGCCGTCGCGCCTCTGTTCCTCCGCGACCGGGAAGGGTGGAGAGCCAGAGAGGGGCACGGCGGCCGCGGAAAAGAAAGGGACGCGCGCGAGTCGGAGGGACGACGCGCGAACAAGGGAGAAGCGATAGCGGAGTAGCCGAAAGGTGAAGGCTCCCACTTCGGGGAGGGTTGAAGAGGGAAGCCGTGGGCTGAGGTGGTGGAAGGATGGAGGAGGAGAAAGAGCAACGGCGAAGAGGAGGAGGCAGAGGGGCATCGTACGTGGTGGGGACTCTGGAGGGTGCAGGGCAGGAGGGTGTAGGAAGTGAGTCGGAGAGACTGAGGGGTAGTTCTGAGGCCGACGTCATAATCGATCGTCTTTTATTAAACTGCGCCAGATGGCGCCAGCGCCGAGCCAGGCATCCTGCCGCGCGCGAGGGTGAGATAAAGAGGGTGCCAGAAGGGGGTGGCCGCTCTCGGGGAACCGGAGAGAGGAGCCACGGGGGTGGGTGGGCGTAGGCGGAAGTAAGGGCGGTCGCGCGGCGTACGAGGAAGGGAGCTAAACGGAGGAGAACCTCTGGACCGGCGTCAGAGGGAACGGGAGGGTGTGCGGGCGAAGCAGGGTGGCTGCAGCCAATCGTTTAACGATTACCCACTCTATAGAACGCATTTCGGATGTCGTCGTTATGCCTGGATCCTTCGGAGCGGCGATCCTTGAGACGAGCCGCCGTGCGAGGCCCGCTTAAACGGCTCGCTTCTTTTTAATACGGCAGCCAGCCTGCAGCGGGGAGGGAGAATTATTCCACTTATAGATCCTCCTCGGACCCTCCTCCCCTTCTTCCTTCTTTCTCCGCTGGCCTCCGTGGGGTCGCGAGGGATGATTTAGAAGCGAGAAAGGAGCCGTGAACTCCGAAACCCGGGGGGGGGCGAGACTTTATGGCGATCCCGACACGATTGATATTGCACTTTTCGAATACCCGCGGCCGTGATATCGACAGGTTTAATTGTCGCGGATGGAAAGAAGGCGCGATAAGCCGCGCTCCATGGGAGAAAGATCGAGTGCGATCCGAAGAGAGCGCGGAGAGGGAAACATAGCGTTATTAATTGTTGAATAATCACTCTGATTGGATGGAACTGGTAGTTTTAATCGTGTTTCCCGGGGTCGAGGCGGGAGTTTCTGGATAGTTGGCAGAAGCGGGACGTAATTTATAAAAATGATCGAGAGCTCGGAGTATAATACAGGAAACCGGGAACGAATGAAATCCGTGAACAACGGAACGATTCAGCTTCCACCGAAATGCTTCTCGTCTTCCTCCCAGAACCGTAGCCGCTTTGTTACTTTTGTTATATAGTTCCCGGTCCTGTCTGCCGCTGACGGGACAATCAATCACCGTCGCCACTCGCAAAACGTAAAACGAAAAGAAGAAGAAGGATCGCCGGGAGGGAGGGAGGCAGGGGCAGAGATCGGTAGAACGAATCCCTTGATTTTACTGGAGTGCATCGTCCTGTAATTTCCAGAGCCTCGGAATCTATAAGCATTATTTCTTAAATAATGTTAATTATGCCAATTGCGATGATAAATTTCCAACACCGTTGGAAACCCAAAAACATTATACTACTATGTTATCTGTTACCCATATTTTTCAATTTAATCCAACGCAAACCCTTCAATACCTCGATTCGAACATAAATGGACTTACGCCACTTTCAAAATAAACGGCTCAATTATCTTGCTCGCTATTAAATAAACCATTAAAAAACGTTGTAAATCAATAACAAGAAATAATAAACACCCAATAGAAGTAAAGCTACTTTCCTTTAACAATTAAAATCTTCAAACTCAAACTGAATTTCAGATCACTGAGGGTTGACAGCTTTCCGCATAACTTGTTCACAATTATGTTAGGCACAAAGTGTTTGTCAATCGGATACGAACTCCCTTTCTCGTAATTTTATCTGAAGATACCCACGACACGTCTCTTTTATACGGGACGAAGCGAACCCCTCCGCTTTTGATTTTCGAGCGCCCTCGGATCGAGCGTTCCAACCCCCAAGCGAGCAGCGTCTTGGCTCGATAGTACCCTCTAATCTCTCTCGACTTTCGCTCCCCGAAGGACCGAGCCCAGCCACGTTTTTCCATACAATAAGAGCAATAAATTCCCACTGCGATACCACTGTAGAATTAAAGCTCGCGGCGCGCGAACGTTTCGCGAGTCTGCTCTCCGACGACGGGCGAGACGAGACGGGCGAAGTGGAGCAAAGGGCTCCGACGCCTTATCGGCAAGCCCCAAAGGGTGTGCGTAACAGAGGGTACCCTCCGGGGTCCAGCGAGGTGTCAAGTGCACTTACACCCACACAAGCACACGTGCGCGCGCGGCAAGGGCCAATGAAAATTCGGAAAGCAGTTTAGGTAAATCAATCCGCGTCGGGGTCAACGCTTCGACGTAGCTTAAGGCTACGCTCGTATAATAAAGTGGCGAACAGGGTGGAGAAATAGGGTGCCGCGAAGCGGTGGGAGGAGAAGGGTGGAGAAGGGTCGGAGAGGGGTGCGGTGGGAAGGAGAAAATTTTCAGGAGAGTTCATGTGCGTTTGACGTTGGCCCGTTCAGCGGTTCGGTAATGCATGGTCTTTAATATACGAAAATGACGCGCCCTTTCTCACCCCACTCTCTCTCTCTCCCTCTCTCTCCCACCCCCGTGAAACGCGCGCCTGTTCCACGAGAAAATAAAAGAAGGAACGCTGAAAGTCTGAAAGTGTTCGCGCGACGATATTGCTCGTCGCAAAAGAATCAAGGAACTTTAATAAAAAGAGAAACTCTGCCGCTGGGAGCTGAGCGGGCGAAGCGCATTTAAATACTTTTAAACAAGAACGAACGTTCATGACTACGTTAATGAACGTTAACGGGTAATTTTCTACGGGGGAAAGAATCAGAGTTGCTTGGCTTTTTAATTCACCCTTGAATTTAATAACTGTCAATGACGTCGTTGCGCTTTGAATTATAATAATTTAATGGTTACAGTCTGCAAGTTGCAGTGAGATCTGTCGGATGAAACATGAAACTTAGGTGACAGAGAATCTGGAGAGCTTCTGTGGGAGGTCCTAGGGAAGCAGGGTGAATTGAAATCACCGATACGCCGATCATGACCAGAGAAAAGGGACCGCCCTCTGTTTTTCCTGGCGTAATCTTTGTTTAATGCTCGTTAAAGGGCGAGGGGGAGCGCGTGCAAGGAATCGTTTTGTTCCAAACGATTAAGACAAATGTGTCGGTACTTTATCCATTTAAATCGTCCCTCCCCACTTGTCCGCTTTGAACTTTCTTTTCTCCTTAATCGCCTACTATCTAGGGTAGACCTTGGCGAAGTCTTGCACCGGGTTTAAGGGTTGAAACTGAGCTGATTAATTATTGATACTAGGCTGTATTGATAGAAAAAATTAAGGAATAGGGGCGGATTTGGGAATTTGGCGTCTCTAGGCTAACAAGCGTCTGCCAGCAGTGCTGGATTAACTAATAGGCAAAATAAGCACGTGCTTAGGGCGTCATAGAAATTTTCTGAATTTTCCAATCGAATTTTTGTTAGAAACACTTTTTAGTGATATTATTGGAAATGCCTAAGAAATGGCACATTGCGTTGGAATGATCATCCTGTATAAGGGGGCCTCGAAATCTTTTAACTGCTTAGGGTAAGGGGGACAAACAGGGAATGTCCAGTTTTCGTGATTTTGCGATTTATAACATATTTTGTTAGTCGCAACTGAGACTACAGAACTGTTGAATCGCAATTAATAAAATGAGTGGGTTTTGTTTTGATAATAATTGAAGCAGAAATTTCTCATTTCGTTTTAGTATGCTATCCTACTCAAACCTGAAAAAATATTAAAATAATGTAAAAGAATTATTATTTTATTTCAATTAAGGTATAAGCTTCATGTTATGAAGATTATGCTTGTTTACTGATAGACTAAAGTATTGAAACTCCATTTTCTCGAAAAAGCTGTTTTGTGACATTCCCTGTTGTTCCCCTTACCCTTAAAATATTTTAATGTAAAAGATTTGAGACAATTTTAAAATTAATTTAGTATGACAACTCAAATATATCAGTTACTAACTTTACTACTCGGCTTCGCCCGAAATTTAGATTCTGATTTTATAAAAAAAATATTTTCTTTAGTTTTTTTTTTTTTTAAAAATGGTCACATTCATCTGGATTAGGTAGTCAGACATAATGAGCTGAGGTACATTTCGCGATCCCAGAGTTTATCGTTCGAAAGTTTTTAGGCGACAGACAGACACACAAACATATTTAAGCTTTCTGCTTTATATATTAAGATTGCTAATTTGCTACCTGAAAAGAAAGTAAATTGTTTTTAAAAGTAGTCTCAAGCCTCCATTAGGAGACTACTTTTTAAACTAGGGGTGTTCGATTCCGATTCGATCCTTCAGAAAATCGATTCTTTTGGTTAAAAGATCGATCTCTTGAATCGATTCCTTGGTAAACGATTTTCCCCAGAATCGATTCTTTGATGTAAGAATCGACAATCGATTTTTTACCGTCTGGGGGAATTAATTGCCACTAGTGAAAGGACCAATCAAACTGCTTTTTGCGTAGGTTTTCCTGGTCCTATACGTTTCCCGCCATTTATACATGATTCCCGCCAAATTTATACAGGATTCGCGCCAAATTTATAAACGATTCTTACGTTCTGGATGATTCTGGACAGTTCTGGATCTTTCTTTACCATTCTATTTTCCAAAACCGGAAATATTTTAACTGATCACAGAAATAGTTTATCACCTGAACATTTACAGCAATTATTATTTTTTAAAATGAATAAAATATTTAAAATGAATAGCAAAATATTTCTTCTATTAAATACAATGCCCTTCAACAACTATCCTAAATTGTTCCTTGTAAAAGTATTTTTTATATCGATTCTTTCAAAATTATTCAAATCCGACTTCTACGTATATATACTAATTTTCTAAAAAAAAGTTTTATGTCGATTCTTTTCATCTCGATTCTGCCAGAATCGATTCTTTGGTTCAGTTTTTTTAGAAGGATCGATTCTTATAATTCGATTTTGAATCGATTCAAGAATCGATTCTTTGAGTTGAATCGAACACCCCTAGTTTAAACCTTTTCCAATCTCTTCCGCCCAAAATTGGCCACCCTAGGTTGCAGCCTACCTTAGCCTATACCATCAAAATCCGCCGCTGGGAATATAATTCAAATTTGCCAACGCAAACTCTTTGCCGCTGCAAGATATAAAACAATCCACGCACCGCGTTACAATAGCAAAGCTAATTCCCGGTCGAATTACCATTTCCAGGTAAAGATCTGGTTCCAAAACCGGCGGATGAAGTGGAGGAACAGCAAAGAGAGGGAACTGCTGGCAACTGGCGGCTCGCGGGAGCAGACCCTGCCGAATAAGAACAACCCAAACCCGGATTTAAGCGACGCCGACGGGGATCGACCCAGGATGGACTTGAGCGACGTCAGCCCCCTGACGAGTCCTCAGCGACCGGAGGAGCAGACGGAGAACGAGGAGGACGAAGAGATCAACGTCACGTGATAGAATTCCACGGAGAAAGCCGACGGGAACGCGTTCATCCCACGGGGCGATCTACCAAGGACGATTCAAGACCCGCGAAGGACAATTCACGAATGGTGAACGACAAAAGCGAGGGGATCGATAGTCGTAATAATGATGTTCAACCTCCTAGATTCTAATCCCAAGCGTGTCCACTCCATCGAATGGACTCCGCGACTCCCCGAGCGTTTCAGGATCCACGAAGATCCGAGTCAGGGTCCTCGAGGGTTTCAATCGCTTTCCGATCTCTGTATCCACCGACTACATTCGGCACAGTATTTTCCGCAACACCCAGGAACGCGGAGAGCAGGTGTCGTCTTCTTCCGCGTGTAATCTCACTCTTTGCGTGGCGAGGCGCGCTTCGGCTGGGTCGCGTCAAATGCTGCGAGATGCTTTTGGATGCATTAAATTCTTTAGAAGAATCAAGATCTATGTAAACTAAGAGAAATGTCTATTAACCCGGCGGGAGGCGCACCCCGTATTGTAACACAGGTTGTCGCTGCCGGGTGAAAGATACCCAAAATTGAAACTTAAAAAACCACGGTCTCAGAATATTTATTTTCAACTTTGTAATTTTTATGTTAAAGTACAGTGTTTTAAGAATCGAAGGGAGTTTATTAAATATCTTAACATCTTTATTAAAGTTCTTGAAAAAATTGTAATAAAAACTCGAGCAGTCTTCATATTTTCGCAACTAAAGACTCTGTGGTTTATTTCACCCAGTAGCGCCTCCCGCCGGGTTAATTGTGGGTTTCGAGGATTTCTCAGCTACCATTGCGGACGTTTTTCTATCGCGGCGTGTGTATGAACAGTGGAGACCACTTTAACTTTACCTATCGGAATGACGCGTCGGATTCCAGCGGGAGATAAATACTACGGTGTCACGCCAGCAGGTCCAAGAATCGCAAAGATAATTTATCGACTAGCATTCGCGCGAATCATTGTACATAAATAGCGCCGTGCTACGCGCGCTCGATTCGCGGGGTGATGTACGTGAAAATCGATCTCAGAATGCGCGAGCTTGATGTAGGGTGAAAAGAAGCTTGGGGGCGCAGTTACTCCGTTCTTCTGAAACGGCGATGGACTCGATCAGAAGAATGTGCTTGCGTCCGGAGAGTGGTAGAATCGATGGGGATGTATAATTTTTAATAGCACCGACGATATCTCGGCGATATAATGAGTATAGAAAGTAATCTGTATGGTAAGGAACGTTTGCTCGAGTATATTTATAAATAAATTGAATTCGAGTGAATTTCTTTTCGAGTTTACCGAAATTTGTGTCGTAAGAACCGCTCGGGCGGCTCGATTTCGTATTTCTTTGAGCGCGAGCCTCGGAACGGCGCGTTTCGTTGTCTGCCGGCGAATGTATCATATTGTAATTAGCAGTGGATGTAAGCTCGCGGAATTGTTCCGCAAGGTGTCGTGTATAAGGTTGTACTAGACGTAACGTTACGATTCCTAAGATATGTACCTAAACTCTAACTGTAATGCCGTTCGGCATCGGGAAACCAAGATGTAATTATTCATTGTGATGCATTATAATCTGTGTAATATATTGCAATAAAACTGTCTATGCCAATCATTTCGTATCTTTTTGTAGTCCGTGTCTAATGGACGGGGATCTATTTCATTCGATTTATCTTGATTAATTAATTGAGGACCTTACAGCAAGAGGGGTACGGCTCCATTTTTTACAGTTTTTTGAGTTGTAATGTGTAACGTAGGTAAAAAATCTACATAGTTTCGTGCATGTTTGATGCAAATGCGATAATAAATAAGCGATTTATTGTTAATACATAGAAATAGAAGTATTATTGTTAATATTTTTATTATTACAAATATTAATATTTTTATTATTAGGAATATTAATATTTTTATTAGAAATATTAATATTTTTATTATTAGAAATATTAATATTAATATTTTTATTATTAGAAATATTAATATTAATATTTTTATTATTAGAATATTAATATTTTTATTATTAGAAATATTAATATTTTTGTTATTACAAATATTAATATTTTTATTATTAGAATATTAATATTTTTATTATTAGAAATATTAATATTTTTATTATTACAAATATTAATATTAATATTTTAATTATTAGAAATATTAATATTAATAGAAGAAATAAAAATAGAAATAGAAATAAAAATTTATTAACTCGGCAGCTATTACTTATTGTGCGAAAAAAATATATTTTTCAATTAGTGTTCTTTTTTTAATTTTATAAACATTTTTTTCTAATTTACTCGAAGTTGGTAAACATGGCACTACAGCCCTCTTGCTGCAAAGTCCTCAATTTAGCCACTTATAACACTAAAGTCGGAGAGGAAAGGGGTACTATTATATAGATTATAGTACAAAGATATCAATAAATTTATTTAATTAGAATAACAAATCGTATACAAAACGGTATAACTAAAAGCGTATTCTTTGTAACAACAGAATATCTTTCTTTCAGACTTGGACAACAGCTTTGCCAACATTCTTCCCCTTCAACATATCAGTGAACGCAACGAACATGTTTTCAAAGCCTTTAGTGATGGTTTCGCGAGATCGGAGTTTTCCTTCTTTCAACCATTGTCCATTCTTTTGCCTGCTCTCGGAGAAACGATCCATCCAACGAGTGACGATAAAACCTTCTACTTTTAGTTGGTTGAACACCAAAGCTGGTTGAAGAATAGTCGTCGTTGGTAGAGACGAAGCGTCTGAATTGTACGAAGATATACTTCCGCACACAGCTACGCGGCCGAAAGGCTTCATTTGATATATAACCGTACTGGATATGTCTCCACCCACCTGCCGCGATAGCAAACAAATTTAATGTATTTACAATGTTTATATATTAATCTAAAACGTTATTAGAACGTACATTGTCAAAGTAGCAATCAACTCCCTTTGGGGCAGCTTTCCTCAACGCAGTTGGAACATTCTCTGTTTTGTAGTTAATAGCAGCGTCGAAACCAAGCTCGTCGACGAGCCACTTACACTTGTCGTCCGTACCAGCGATACCAATAACGTGAAGTCCAAAGACATTTTTTGCTATCTGACCGACGTGAGAGCCAACCGCTCCTGCAGCTCCGCTCACAACAAGAGTCTCGCCTTCTTTCGGCTTGCAAATTTCTAGAAGACCAAAGTATGCTGTGTCTCTGAAACAGAGTGTTAACATATACAATAAGCTATGCAATTTTAAAAACAGCGAACGAAAGCTTCTTATACAGATAGTACAAGATTACACGTCTTGAAATCATTACCCTGGCATTCCTAAAACTCCCAAGCTCAGTGACGGCGACACATCTGTATTATCAGGTAAGAGACATGGTTTCGTGGGTACAGGGCTCGCTTCAACGGATGTGTTTAAGTTAATAACTGTATGCGTTCTCCATCCCATATAGCCCCAAACCCTTCTGCCGACTGGAAATTCTGAATTCTTCGATTCAATGATCTTGCCTACTTGCGCACCGATCATTGTGATGCCCAATGGGTACCTGAGCACGTATGGTCGCATGTACGGATCCACGGAAAGGTATTCTGCCTGAACGAGGAACTCTGAAAGTAATTTGAATGGTTTATGTCTTTCGCATAGAAATAATACATATTGGAAATGTAAATATGCGATCCAACCGGATGTAATTTCTCCATTTTCATGCTCGCGAAAATGCTAAAGTTTGTCCGTACAAAAACTGCAGGTGATCACAGAACAATGACAATCGATCGCTGGCTTTGATCGTTAGCATGTCGTCAATATTCATTTATGGTAAAAGACGTATACTGCTTGTACATTTGAAAACGTAGAAGTTCGATAACTATCTACTTTAAGTACTTCACTTTTTAATACGCATCGTAGAATACTTTAAGCACAATCATAAATCGCCGAACATGATAGATACTGCCCGGTACAAGAAGTGCCGGATCGTGATAACGGGACGTAAATAGGACGGCGAATCAACAAGTGTGTTTATACTGTCGGCCGGTTAACACGATAAGTCATAGATCGAACGATTTATACCTCCATTCTGAACGGATGGCAGATCTTCCTCGACCAGCTGCAAATCCGTAGGTTTTGGTTCCCCTTGGAAATGTTTCACCACCACGTACTTCTTCGCTTTCACCATATTGCTGAGTGCTCCTCCGTGTACAGTGCCGAACGACTTTGCAACGATCGTCACGGTTTGTCGCACTCTGGTGTGAATCAGCTGTCTGAACAATATCGTACAATGTTAATAGCCGCTATTGCTTGGCAATACTATAATTAATGTAGTTACTTGAACATTTAATGTTTAAATAGTTTAACAGTAAGCCGGCACAAGAGTCCAGTGAAACGTTTCCAATAAAATGATAATGCGAATCACGCTACTTCTTATATCATAGTATCCCCTCCTCCTCTTTTAACAGTTGTCGCTCGTTGACAGGTTTTTTTTACAAAGTCATCGCATGACATAACGTAATTATATCGATACAGCTAATTGTTTTTTAATTCATTTTATTGCTTCGAACAGAATTTGACACAGTTGATTTATTTACCGACCGCAAGCTGAATACTGTCTTTGTACCGACCGTCCACTGAAGCACCATTTCTGGTCAGGAATGGGGAAGATGACGCAAAACTTGGCACAGGTGGCGCCACGAGCGCATGTACTGTGCGTGCGAATTTGCGTGCGAAATTTTCATTTGTGGAATGTATGAAGTGGGTAGTTACGTAATGTTTTAGGCCGGTATTCATAGTCGCTACTTATTCTTAAGCAAATGCTTAAGGATGCCGAATGCTTAAGCATTTGCTTAAGAATAAGTAGCGACTATGAATACCGTCCTTACACGTGTGTTCGTGGCGTCACGGGTGGGAAAAAGTTGCAGTCATCTTCCCCATTCCAGACCATCCCTGATTAGACTTATTGTAGATAGTCCTACGGAATACATTAACCAATACATATCTCGTTTTCTGTGAACAAATTGTGCACTTTTGCAGTTGTGTAAAGTCTACACCTCTGGCTACTTTCTTATATAAATGTGGGGTATATTTATGTATACTTACGTATTTTGGGTAGAACAGTCCGATCCAAATAGGGAGACACAAGCAGGGCAACTGCCCACAGCGGCAAATTGGGGGGTGGTAAAATTGGTAGAAAGAGAAAATTAAAATCAATAAAAAAGTGAAACTTTTGTGGAAAAGTGGTAAGAAAAGTAGGTAAAGCTTTTGTTATTCCACAAATACCTGCAAAAAATTTCGCTCACTGTAAAAAATTATATGGCAGGCTTTAAAAAATACACCTTTCATACAGGTGTTGAAAAAATAATTTATTATTTGGAATTAAATACAAGGAGCAGGATAAATCATTTTTGCCCAGAGCAGCGGAAGAGCTAAATAGATGCTGTATGTATGTATGTATCTACCTACTTGCATACTTCTCTATTGCTTTTCAACATATGGCATTGCTTGACATGCTCCGAATAGCAGCAGAAATTCCGCTGAGTTAACAGGAACATAGGAGGAAAAGGAGATCGTTTGACGCGCAAGGTGCGAGAGAAAAGGAGAGAGGACGAAGTAGCGCGCGCGACAAGGATAGAGAGATTTTCCTGCCACTAATTTTGGTTATGCAAGCCTAATACTTCTTGCTCCTGGGTAGCAGGAGCGCACGACGCGAAGAGGTTTCTTTGGAATGGGAGGGAACGACACTTGGAAAAAACTGGATATGTAGAGTAAGCTACCCGTAGGCACTCACAGAGGGCGCAGGTAGACGATTCTTGTAGGTAATGAAGGTAATTTTGGAATTAATAAGAAGTTAGTCCCTTTTAAATAATTATTATGTTACTATATATAAATTCTGCGCGTTTGCTTGTAGTTAAAAAAGCAATTTATTATAATGTGAATTGTTTAGTTTCTAGGAATATAATGCTAGTGTCACGTAGCGGCGAAAGGTGTGATTTAAACTGAGCGTGAAAATACGTCGAACGCCAGGCTTACAGGTCTCACTATTTTCCTCATTAAATAATGCTATAAACATTCATTTATTGAAACAAAGGAAAAATAATTATTAACAAAGATAAATTGCAAGATCGTTTATTTAATCAGATTCAGCCGTTATAATTTAAAGTTTCTAGCACGTACTTATATGAAACATATGTACGTACTTAGTTCAAAGTTTACATATAAAACTAATGAGGATGCAACTTTCGTTAATGCATTCTATTTATAAGTGTTTCGTAACTGATTATCAAACTTCTGGACAAGTTTTTTTTTCTAACTCGGTACGATAAGCACAGCTGTTAGAAAGGAAGTAGCCTTGAACGGAGATTCGCGCTCTATCTTACCCCATGTGTCAAATAAAATGTTTGTACACATGTGTTGACTCCATATTGTGCACCTGTGCACACGGCGTCTTTATATATGTGCTTATCGTATGTCATTTTCGATAGTAAACATTCCATTAGAATCGCATTTCTCGTAGCTTTTTTAACGGCAGTGGAAAAAATGTGATGACGCCAGATCGTAACGCACGCGAAGTAAACCGTATTTAAATATTACGTACTCGAGGCGATAGTATTACAGTTGTAATTTTCTTTGTTGTAGGTTATGAGTCATAGTCTGTTCCTTTATTGAATTTAGCATTTGTGATACCTAACCAAAGCTCTTCTTTTGTTCCCCACGTTAAAGCCTTGGATGTGATAGCATCAGTCTGTTTAAAGCAGCTGAAAGGCAAGTGGAAAAAGTGCATACCATACGTGGCTGAAACAGTCAATAAGAGAAACATACACAGAATATGCGGTATCAATGTCACGCCCTGATGGTGTTCACATTGTTATAATGAAACAGAATTATTATAAAGTGCGGCTATGAATCGAATCGCGACAAGCTTTTCACAGCTTATTTATTGAAACAACCGCATAATATGATTAACAAATAGAATTATGCGGTAACAAGTACTTATGCTCAAAGAATTTGAATGATTCTTGAGAAGAAAGTGCACAGTATTGTCTTTCTGCCCAAAGTATTAACATTAAATATAGTTTCTGTATTGGTACAAAACATAAATGTCAACGTGAGAAGCTGCGAGCAGCATCGCGAAGCATCGATCGCATAGTAAATTTCGAAACGTCTTTAACATTCGTAAGAAGTTAGATAGTAAATATAAGAACAGAAAAGAGAAGATACTTCGGTGAATATGACTGGCACATTGAGAGATCAACCACGGGGTCTTCAAGTAATAGAGTACATAGTTTCGAAATGCTGTCCCAATCGCCATATCAATCGAATGGCATGGCATCGAGGTGGCATTTTGGCTCTCACATATTTGGCGTACACCTGTTACCACATGACGCGAAAACCTATATCGGTCGTAAAGAATGTATTGAGCTTGAATTGTAGCAGCATATCGCCGCCTCCGAATGTTTTAATCAATAGCACCAATCGGGATACATGGTGCGACTGGGCTCCATTTGGTAAACGCGAATTTCTTTAATATAATTCGTCCAAAAAGGCAGGACCAGGTTTAACAAATACATTGTATTTACAGATACTCCAGATGCTCCAGCATTACTCGGCATGTTGGATTCGGCGTTCCTGTTCGCGTACGCGGCAGCCATGTTCTTCAGGTGACACTGAAGTGAGCTTATTTGCGACATAATGGTTATGAAGATTACTTTGATAATAATTTTGTATTTGTTTGGGCAGTGGCTTCATAGCGGAAAGAGTAAACCTGCGGTATTTTCTTACGTTTGGTATGCTCGCGTCGGGTATATCTTGTTACCTTTTCGGTATTGCCAGGCCGTACAATATCCATAGTTTGTGGTATTTCGTTTTGGTGCAGGTAAGCTTACGAGAAGCAACTCGCTGTTCTCAGGTTTCATTGTCGATTTTATTCAGGTAATTGGCGGCGTCTTTCAAACGTCAGGATGGCCCGGTGTGGTTACGGTCGTAGGGAATTGGTTTGGAAAAGGAAAGAGGGGTGTAATCTTTGGAGTATGGAATTCTCATACGTCCTTGGGAAATATTCTGGGTACCTTATTAGCTGCCAATTTCGTGGAATCTGATTGGGGTTTAAGCTTCATGGTACCTGGAGTTACGATGGGCTTGGCAGGATTCATAATATTTCTATTTCTAGCACCCAATCCGATAGATATTGGGTGTATACCACCTGTCCCACCGAGAATTAGAAAATTCGATGCTGCTCACGGTTCAGACGAGGGCAGTAGCGCAGACGATTGTAACAACGATGTGGAAGATGTAAGTTTAAAATACATTGTATTATTTAATAGGGTTCCTGTACGACTATCAGCATGCGATGGCTTGATATAGGTACCGCATAACCATTGTTTTGTTCCTTTGTATTAGTGCTGTTCAAGTATCTGGAAAAAGCAAGCCGAGCCAGGTACCCGAAACAACCGAGTGGCTCGGATAGAACCAAGTACTTGAATTTTTTTCAAACGGCCCGAAAGAACCGGGCGGATTGGATAGAACCAGGCGGATTGGATGGAACCAAGTACTTAAATTTTTTCAAGCGGCCCGAAAGAAACCGGGCCGCTTGGAAAAATTTAAGTACTTGGCTCTATCCGAGCCGCTGGGTTGTTTCGGGTATCTGGCTTGGCTCGGAAACCGAGTCCCGGATTGGTTCGGTTTTCAAGCTACCCGAATATTCAAGTACTCGGACAGCTCTACTTTGTATCTAAATAGCACTGGAATGTAGGCAGATTTAAAAAAATAAGATGTCAGCGATATAAGTTTCAGTATTTCTTTTTCCCAACGGCTATGATAGTTGCTTTTCGCTCTATCTGCTATCAACTTCTGTATTTTTATAACGTTAAGCAATTCTGTAGTAGGCTATGTAAATATTTATATTAGAATATTTTTATATGTATTTAACTTTTATATACCTTCTTGCATATGTCGTACCCTAACTAAAGATAACCCATTTGCTCTACTTAGCGTCTCATCTATCGCTGTGTCTACCGCGAACAGGTCGATGTTGATGTAAGTGCATGCTTTGTTTTCTATATAATTAATATTGCACTGTACGTAACAGCATTAACATAAGTTGCATTCTATTGCTCGTTACTATTTAACTGTACGCACTATGTCTTCAGTATTTCTTACGGTAACTTCGAATAGTAAACGCATGTATATACGTTCTGTCACCTAATTCTGTCAAGATTTACAAAGAAACTTTACTTTCGAAGGATGAGACTAGTTTACGATCCGAAACTAGCCCAATATTAGCGAAGCACAGACGCGTGTACAATCCTCATAGAGGGAATGCGATTGGATTTATGGGGGCTATGGCTATACCTGGAGTCATAGAATACTCTCTCTCTTTATTCTTCGCAAAGCTTGTAAGCTATACATTCCTATACTGGTTACCACTGTATATCTCAGCTTCAAGTTAGTACTCGTATCATAATCATGACCCACATACTCTATAAACATCATTACACCGTCGATTCTTTTTAGCTACCTATAGCGCAACATTAAGTGCAGATCTCTCGACATTATTTGATGTAGGTGGCATCGCTGGCGCCATAGCAGCTGGCGTTCTATCCGATTACACTGGCATGAGTGCCCTAACGTGTGCAGTTTTGTTTGGATTTACAGTTCCTATGGTACGTACCGACTCGCGCGTGAATATTAAAAACTTTTCAAGGGTATGTAACTTGAAAGTGTGAGCCGCAACTATTACGCTAATACTTAGCTTCTGTGATTTATAATTTCCATATAATTCGTTGCACAGTTATTTGTATATGACTATATCGGAAGCAGCAGCATGAACATCAACATAGTATTACTACTAATAGCAGGACTATTAGTTAACGGACCTTACGCCTTGATAACAACTGCTGTATCCGCGGAACTAGGAACTCATTCGAGTCTAGGGGATAATTCTAAAGCCTTGGCTACGGTTACTGCTATCATCGACGGCACCGGCAGCGTTGGAGCGGCAATCGGTCCATTACTAGCAGGCTTGGTATCGCGCTGGACTGGTTGGCATAATGTATTTTATATGCTCATGATCACAGATATGCTGGCATTATTGGTGAGTACGCTTTGCATTAAAGCGTTAAGTGGTAATTCTATTCCTATTTAATTAAATTATTCTTATTTCAGTGTCTCTCACGATTAGTTTACAAAGATATACAAATATATAGACAACGACGAAGGGCTGTTTAACTTCATTCTTTCATGCCTGGTAAAGACCAGTGGATATATATGAAAATAACATCTAAAATCTGTACGTTATTAAGTTTTACAAACATCTCTCTTCGACGCACTAAAATAAATAATATATTTTTATTAATACTTGAAATACAAAGTATTGTGATTTAATGGAATACGAATAAGAAGCGAGCAGTCTTATATATCGAATCCATACATTAGAAGTGTATTATAACAGATACTTATCGAATATTTAAATAACGATTGCATCGCAATGTTAAGGAATGCCCGTTGGAATTATGTAACTAATAGAATCTGCAAATTCGCCCCACGCTGCCCGTTGTGTTTGAAATGTAATGATCCACGCTAAGAGAGCGGCTGACCATATAGCTGCGCCAATGGCAGAGAATATCACGTCTGAAAAGTTATTTTAACAGAACCTGTTACGATACTTTTGCAAATAAAAATGAATAACACTAATATTCTTATTTTCTTATAGTATGTACTTCTACCACGATAGTAAGAAATATTAAGACACCTCTCTCGCTTAAAAGAAATTTAATGAAAAGTGAAGGTTTCGAAAATGCGGCAAAGTTGCGATCACGCTGTTAAAAAAAAAAGTGACTTGACAGACTCGAAAGTAAGCGACGACAGATCAGAAACTTACATCTCTTGATTTGCTTTTGTTCTTCATAATGGGGTACGACGAAAGCTTCTTTGACGAACCAAACAGCGTTCACGACCCAAAGAAATGGCAGGAATGCAAACCCAGCTACAAAAGTAAGCAGAATACTTATATGTATCCGCATAAGTAATCGGAGCGTAACGAACACGTATCACTCACCTCGGAAATACCATTTGCAAAGATATAATTTCTTGTCGTTTGGAATTTTCGATAAGTCCATCGTACAATAACAATAATCTGGAACTTATAACCTATATCCTTCCTTCAAATAACCGAATACACGCACGCGACGTTATACGATATATCACAAGGGAATATCCAAGTACGTTTAAGAAAACCGCTCAAGGCGACAATAAAAATAAGAGAATAATACGCATAACACATTTACGATGTGTCAAACCGAGCTCCGAGATCTGTTGAAGTGGAAATATTCGCATCTGCCACAAGATGGAGCAACGATGCGCATAAAGAGAGAGGGCACTCTTCCGATGGTTCTCATAAAAACCACGATTCGGCGTTACGAATTTAAAAAAGGAAGGAACGACATTGAAAATCGTGGTCGTTAACTTTAGGTCCAGACAGACGATAAATATAATATATTCCCGCGTGAGAAACGGGATGGAAAATTTCGAGGAAACAGAATCGCTGGAGACGGGGCAGGCGGTGTCTGGGATGAGCACCGCTTTACGGATTTCTGGTGGTGGGGGTTAGTCACGTGATCGGTTGACTTGCCGCCCCGCTAGTCGCGCGAGTATCCGTGGCCAGCCATTTTGATTAGTAACATGGCGTCAGCGGAGATTAATATGGCGTCCTCGGACATAATAACCGAAGTGGAGATTCAACCAGATATCCAGGAGGTTGAAATTGAGACGATACCGGTGGAAATACCCTGCGAGACCGTGGAAACAACCATCGAGGGGGAAGATGGTCAGCCGATGATTGCCCTTCAGCCACTTCCAGAGCCAGGACGCGAGGAAATCATACTACAGACGCAAGAGGAAATCGTCGGCAGTGATCCGCTGAGCGTATACGATCAGATCCCGGTGCCAGAGAACGACATTTATGTGGAGTCGAGCCCTGGCCCGTCGAGGAAGGGCCCCAAGAAGGCCAGGAAGGGCGGCGCGTCGAGATTCAGGACGTCCGATCACACGATCTTCGGGGAAATGGGCTCGGAGACGAAGGCTAGAAAGTGGGAGCAGAAGCAAGTGCAAATCAAGACGCTCGAGGGTGAATTCTCGGTGACGATGTGGGCATCGGGCACCGACGACGGTAAGTCCTGTGTTTATGCCTAACCTTCGTTAACATAAATCGGACGCGAGCGAGTCGCTACGCCGAGAAACCCGTCGGGACGGGGGTGATCACCACGCAACACTTGTGTCGGTACGCACTTCCGGTGGGCTCGAATCAATACCGTGCTTTTCCTACGGGTTTGCCAAAGAAATCCACCGAATGCCTCCGTATCCTTTATCATCAGCGATTCCGTTGACAGTTTGCGTTGTTTGTTTTGATCGAGGGAACGCCATTATGCTGCCAGGGGGCAGCCATATTTTGAAAATGGCTTCTTTTACGCGTGGGATCTATCCTCTTGAATGATAATGGCGGAGACGGTGCTCGCACCACGAACTAGCAAACCTCTGGGGGTCGCGTTATCTTTGTTTCCCTTTACATGCTAGACTCGGCCCGATCCACCGATTCTTCCCATTCTAATTCTACTCTATCTCTTTTTCTCTTTACGTTCCTATTTGAAAAGCACTTGGCCGTTTTAAGGAATTAGGTGTATCGTTTCAAATACGAAACGTGTTTTGACTTCTGCGTCACTCGATGTACGATATGTAGTTGTTTTCAAGCGTTTGAAGAGACTTGCATCATTTCTCGATGATTAACGTAAATTTCGATTACTGGCTGAATGGAAATATGTAACCCCGATGATCGATTTGCAGTACGCATGTGATATTATTAAGTATTAAATCTGTAGCCTGAATTCGTAACGTATGATCGCACCTTTGTTAAACACCTTTACTGTATAAACGAATCATCGAGTTTATCCAAAGTATATCTTGGTACAATCGCAATGTAATAGAGTTCCTTTCAAGCAGCAATTTACTTTTTCAATAATTTAAACTTCACGGAGTTTACAATTTATATTCGTAATTCATATAAAATTCATGCTTCTTGTATTGTGTTGGTTTTTATTATAACATACTACAAGTATAAGCGCTGGATAAATGCGAAGAGCATCTGCAAACATGTTTAAGAGTTTTTATATAATAGTAATCATATGAGAGCGTTTGAATGTACATGCATATAGCAGCATAATGAACGTGTACATTTAATTAGTCCTCTGCTTTCCTTTTGAACATCCGAGATGGATAAGAGATTTCCTTGTCGTACGTAAAAAGCATATCAAATCATTCATAAATAGAGGGAGACATTAGTTGTTAAACCGCTACATGCATAAATTTTGCTGTTCCTCCTTGATCGAAAAGACAAAATGTTTGTTACTGAGTGATAAAAGGTTGTTACAATTAAGTATGAATAACAAATATAACATTTATGCCATCAAGAATAAATACGGTAGCTTTTGTTTGGGACTGCTTGTTTGTTATTGTTAAAGGGAGTGTCCTATTAGCTCCTCACCTGGTGGATGTTCCAGATGAAGGCTCAAATCCAGAGCCTGATCCAGACTACACAGAATACATGACTGGTAAATCCAATGCCAAATTCAATCACTCCGGAAGCTCTATTTCCGACGGAATGCCGGGTCTCGACCTTTCGGATCCGAAACAGCTGGCAGAATTTGCTAGGCCCGGTCACAAATTGAAAGTACGCAAGCCACCTGTTCTAGATGGCGTGGAGCGTACTATAGCCTGTCCCCATAAAGGATGCACAAAAATGTTCAGAGATAACAGCGCGATGCGTAAACACCTGCATACCCATGGGCCGAGGGTGCACGTGTGCGCCGAATGCGGGAAAGCGTTTGTGGAAAGTTCGAAATTGAAGAGGCACCAGTTGGTCCATACGGGAGAGAAGCCTTTTCAATGTACGTTCGAAGGATGTGGCAAAAGGTTCAGTCTGGACTTCAATCTCCGCACTCACGTTAGAATCCATACTGGAGACAGACCTTATGTCTGTCCGTTCGACGGGTGCAGCAAAAAGTTTGCGCAATCAACAAACTTGAAGTCACACATATTAACACACGCGAAGGCGAAGTAAGCATACAGTTTTGTTTTAGAATTAGCGGCCGGATGGGAGCTGTTTTATCATGTGCGATCTTTAACTTGCAGGTCGCGTAACGCTATTGGGAGACAAGTACAACAAATACAACTGCAGCAACCACAGTTCGTTCAGGTTGAAGTTGCGGATGTGGATAATCAACAGTTCATTGTTTATGCTGATTAGCCCCCCTAAACAATGATCTCATATCCTACTAAACCTATTATGGAGTATCGTAATCATTAATTAGTAATCTAAACAGTGTAAATATTTTCACGATACAAGTGATGCGGGCAGGACATTACTAAAGCTGTTAGTTATCTTAAGAGATGAAAATTAATTAATCGATTTATACCTCTGTGCTTAGACGCAAAGTAAATGGATACCACGAGCACTATACTACCATAAAAAACAAAAAAAAATTGAATAAAGCTATGCTAAAGAAGGTGGGTGCATCTTCCGAGACATACGAAGGTAGATTATATTGCGCACTGCTCAATTTCGTGTCTGAGTAACTGAATGATACCTAGTGCGCTCTCATAACACAACTGTATATATTTATACACAAAGTAAAATATTGTATACAGTATATTTTGGAGAAATTCTGATGAGAATAAACTACAAGATACGTCATTTCCGTCGGACTTAATTGTACCACTTTAATATACTTTTTACACTATATAATGGTAATTGTTAATAGTCATTGGAAAGAAATGAAGGAAACATGAATGCGTCTATTGTATATTATAGTTTAATGTCCGCAAAATACGATACATTTATTCCTGTAAAATTATTAAAATGTTTTTAAGTATCGTCTATTGAGATAGGCACTGAAAGCGTTGTAAGATCAGATGGATGCGTGTTTAATATTGTCGGCATTGAAAATGAGACCGATCAATTCGAAAGACGTACGTTGACATAATATATTTTATCCGTGATATTCACGAACACATTGTGATGTATACATGTGCATCGATGCAATGACGTTGACGAAGTTGTTAAGAAATTCGTGTCATTTCGAAGTAAGAAGCAATAGTTTATAGATAGATTTATATTATCGACTGTATTAAATGGCGATTGCGTGCATCCCATTACATCGTTATTCATTAATATTCGCATATCACGATTTTATACATGCAGCTACAACGTTAAAACACCTACCAATTCAAATTTCCATAGCTATTCTAACACTATTTATAAAACAGTTTTGGATAATTTATTTCGATTGTGTAAAGTATATTCTTTCATAAAACTTAATTTACAGCCATACGATTTCGTTTTTTATAGCTGCATTTATTTACAAGGAAAACAAAAAAAACTCATTTTAGATGATATTTCGAATCGTGACACTCTATCGCGAGTCTACAACTCGCATTTCTTTCTCTGCTAAATAAATTTTGGCTCTTATTTATAATTTCCCCCTCCCCCCCTTTTTTTTGTATATTTCTGTAAGCTTTCGTATTTTCTACATATAAGATATTTCCATGGGCTGTAAACGTTTTAAATTGACCGTTTCAGGTTGTAACGAAGTATAAAAGATTCATATGAAGTTTGTCAGTGTATAGAGTATAAGGTAATTTGGCCTATATAATTAGAGATGGATGTTTGCGGAAAGAAGTTTGAGGAATCATTGTAGGGTTTTTAATGCCTGGTGGAAAAATAGAAGCTTAGTTTGGTATTAGTCTGCCAATAAATATTTTTTATCCATACTTATATTACGAGCATTCAGCATAATTTCTTGCACACTGTACTGACAATTGCTTCCTGTTGGAAGTAATGTTTAATATAATGTGAGGTATATATATAAATATATATAACTTTCTTGTGCCCGAGTGTTGATGTACTAGCATTAAATACTAGCTTTTTCAATCCAAGTTTTTACTAGCGTATTTAAAAATAAGGAAATGTGATTTTCTTCTAGTTCTCTTATTTTTATTATTACACATGCAAAATTTCTTTTATACTGTGATAACTTTATACAATCACGACGTTCATATATAAAGATTCATCGATGCAGTGGAAATGATAAGAATTCATTTTAAGTTCAAAGTATAACTACTTATAGACATACAGCAATTCCTACAAATCTCAGTGAATATAAAGAAACTTATTTCTGTTGATGTTAATACGTAACATCGATAAAGTGTTGACATTTGTTATCTTTAACTTGAAAAATAATTACTTGCTAAACAATTTAACGTTATTCAACCCTTCGATTGTGGCATTTGAAACTTACATGTGCATAAAGTTTCAATTCATTCCGGAAAAGTCAATAGTTTGCGTTCTCTTTCCAACCGGTTCCGCGCAATTTCTTATCGCTTAGAAAGACAGAAATCCACATTTTCGAAAATAGAAAATGTTCGTCAAAGCAAGTACATTTCATTTTTGACAAGACAGTCAAAGGGTCAACAACTGAATTTGGATGTTTTTATTATTAAGAATTATTACAACTGGAAATTAATATAATTAATACCTCCCAGATCGTCCATCTCTACCCTTATCGTCTCTACCTTTTCGGCGATCTTTGGATCTGGATCTCCTATCACGGGAGCGTGATCTTCGCTTGCGATCACGGCCACGGGATCGAGAGCGTGATCTTGATCGACCCTTGCCGCCTTTCTTTCGGCTGTACAAGTAACGGCGTAATTCCCGCGAGATTGGTTTCAAATGCATGAAGTTACAGAATCCTGAGCGCGTACATTCTCTGAAATCACATAGAATCTTATAGTCGATAGAAGCGCTTGAATCTTCCAAAAACTCCAACAGTAAATTCTAAATAGACACCGTACCCCATTTCGTACTGACGGCAGCAAGCTTCTCTGAAGTCGGTAACTGGAGAAAGTTCAGCGTACACTGGTCTTCCGCCGAACCATCTATTATTTAAATCGTTCACAGCTCTTTCTGCGTCCTCTTCTCTACGAAATTTGATGTAGACGTTTCCAACCAAATGATCCCCGAGATTGTCGCAAACATTCATTTCTTCTATTTCGCCATATTTGTCCTCGCATTCCACAAAGACATCTTCGAAAAAGTTGTCGTAGTGTTCCTGCATTTCCTCGTCGGACACGTTCGCCACCACTATGAAGTAATTATCGAATACTGTAAACCATGGTCGCTTTAATCGTTCAGAGTTATCTTCTAAATGCACGGCAAACTATATATATATCATCGCAACATACTGTTACATCGTGTCTACGATACTTACAGTGAGATCCATCTGCACTTTTAGCTGAATTTTGGGGATTTACGTAAAGGTTCTGCAGTAAGCATGTCTGAAACAAATAAGTTTTCTTATTACTCCGTTTTTGGGTATATTGCATTCTACGTCGAAGGTGACCTGCATTCGAGGACGCCAAACAAACTAGCACTAAACAAAGTCTGTAAATTATTAAGGGATCACAAGGTTGCAATACTCCGAATGTAATTTGGAGTCTTTGGAAGGTTAAGGGAAACACTTACCTGACTGAAAGTTGGCTTGTTGTGAATCCGTGAGCAACGATCTCCGTGTCGACAGGCACCGATTTTGAAATAAAACGAACAATTTACTCTGCAAGAACGAAAGAGTGTAATAACGCCGAGATAGTTGATACGAAATATTTAAACAAGTAGCAACGGCGAGATTCAACGTACTTGTCTTTCTCTGTACCGAAAATTGACGCCAAGTACTCTGCCATCGTTTGCTGTTCCTCGGTACCGCGAAACTAGGATGTTGTATTTGTTAAAATGCACAAAGGCTCCCTTTGGCACAACATATACAACGTTTTGCGTGCGACTCCGATTTCAAAATGGCGAACGCGGTGTTATAAAACGCTCGCTTAATAAGTTGAAGTGTCGCGTTCGAGATTCCAAGCTTTATCTCTAGAGGGCACTCAAATTTGTTGTATAAACTTTTCAATATAAATAAAACAGAAGCCTGTAACATTCTCCGTATTGTTAAGAGCGCTATGTCGGAGTTTATTAGCTTTAATAACTGTTTCAAGCCTGACGGTAAATAATCCTTACGGTTCTATACATTGCTGTTGACATTATCGATGAACTTTTGAAATCTTTCGCCTAGCAACTCGCGACTCAAAGCAGATGGTGCTGTAATTCGAGAGAAAAGTTTGTTTTCTGCGACGTGAATCATGCCCACGGAGAATTTTCCCTGAGGTTGCATTCGCGATTTGTTATTACAATCTGGGATACCCTGTTAAACGATATGAGTTCGTCAAGTTGTACAGATAAAATGAAGTATATTTATGAGTTGCCGTTCTTCGAACGATCGGAGCTTTGCAAAATACTGAATCAAAATGACAAGTGGGAAGAGCTTGCTGGTAAGCTGTAAGTTGATACTCTAATTAACCCTCGGTTGTCACACTGTGTCAAATTGACCCTGCAATTTTTGTAAGCGAAAAACTTTTTGTCGAACTCTTATTGCTTCAAATTTTTTTTTTAAGCATGATGACACTTTAAATGTCAACTTTCGACGATGGGCATATATTCTACAATGTTCAAACTTTATCTCAGAATTTTTGAGATTTAATTTAACAGATAGTTTTTAAATAACAACTGATTGAACATTGGCAGGGTCAAATTAACCCAGTGTGACAACGACGTTCGAAAAAGTAGGCGTGACAACTGAGGGTTAACATTAACTAGCTTAAACCACTCGGTGTTGCCCGGGTAAAGCTTCGATTGTCACAAAGTGTCAAGGGGGTGAAATAAGGGGGAAGGGGTGGGATATCTAGATTTCATGGTAGTCCATATTTTCCGCAGGGTTCTAGAGAGTAATTATGCAAAATTTGGTCTAGATCGGTTAAAGAAGTCAGGATAAAAAGTATCCTATGTGTTATTCCTGGTCTTAGACTATGTGTATATAAAATTTCAGAAAGATTCGTTGCGTAGTTGTGACGTGATTGAGTAATAAACATCCAAACATCCAAACTCACTTTCGCATTTATTATATTAGTAGGATTAGCGGATGGTATGTATGTTTGGATACTTCATTGTCGACTTCGTTTTAGGAACAATGAAGTACGATGTACTGACGATACAGAGTTTGAGGAAGGAGAAGAATCCAATGGATGAATTGCTGACAATGTGGGGCCATCATAATCATACAATATTGGAATTGTTTGTTTTATTATCTAGAATGCAGCATTATCAGTCTATGGTGCCTCTGAAACCATTTGTAGAACCAAAGTTTCATACGTTACTTTACAACGGCGAGGGTAATCTTCACAGAGTACTTGGAAAACGACTCAATAAGAACACTAAAGATTTGAAGATAGGTACACAGAATTTCAACCAAGTCGTACCGCCGCAGCCGAATGTGCCTAAGATAGTTATCGAGGGGAATACTAAGGACCAATCTCGGAAGATATTAAACCAGCCGATGCAAGCCGTGCAGATCGGAGTTACTCCAAGCAATTCTAATAACTTACTCGTAGCGTCTCTCGCGGCAGGTTTATCGCCTTCGTTGCAACACGTTCCGAATAATGGGAGAAAGAGTAACAATGTAATAATTCCGCGTACAGAGGCAACTTTACCGCACGCCTCTTACAATGAATTGTCCATATCTACGAACGAATGGAACAAGGATAATATATTAGGGAAAGGAGGCTTCGGGACGGTGTACAGAGGTAATGTGAAAACTAAAGTCATGTTCAGATATATTGGCCGGTGAGATTCGGGAGGGGTACTCTCCGATCATACCGCTTGCCTGCCTTGGTGCTCCTTTTCTCAACGTTTTCTGACTCACTCTCGTTCCATGTTGCTCTCGCCTTCATAGAACAAGAGTGAGCCAGAAGTGGCGGGGATAGCGCCGAGCTTCTGATGCGTAGGCCAAACCGAGTTCTTAGCGTAGAAATATGTATATCAAAATAGATGTGCGTTAGTTTTATTGGTCAGAACATTGATTCTTTCTCGATTCATCTCGTATGGGCTATGCTTCGTAACGCACACTACTATTACGCTAAGAATAAATAACAGCCACACGGCTACGATCAGGCGGAGCCGAGCAGCGTTTTCGTTACCCCACCATCCTCTTCGGAGGCCGCGCAACTCCAACTGACAAATCCACGATCGTCGGATGGCGGTGGCTGATTTCTCCTCGATCGCTGCTCGCGAAAACGAATCGAACGGCCAGTATATCTGAACAGGACCTCAGGACCGTACAAATAATTAGCACGTTCTAAATGGAATTCTGGAATTTTGTCTATTCCATATAGGTACCTGGAAGAATACAGACGTAGCTATTAAAAAGATAGAGAAGAGAGGAGCGGACTCGGACGAAAGTTACGTACTCCAGCTTCAGCAATCGCTTAGAGAAATAAAGATCTTAAACTCTTGTCCGCACGAAAATATTTTATCGCTGTACGCGTACAGTTTGGATGGCAGAGCGCCTTGCCTCGTGTATCAGCTTATGAAGAACGGATCTTTGGAGGACAGATTATTAGTGAAACAAAAGACGCAACCTTTGACTTGGATACAGCGTCACGAAATTGCTAAAGGAACTGCGCGCGGATTGCAATATTTACATACTATCGGAGAGAAGCCGTTAATACATGGCGATATAAAAAGCGCTAATATTTTACTGGACAAAAATTTTGAACCCAGAATCGGTGACTTTGGTTTGGCACGAGAGGGTCCTGAGAGAGATTCGATGAAAGTAAATATGTCGCTTCGGCAATGCGCCGCTTTGGAGTAAGTTTAGTATATTATACTCCGTGTACTTAATTACTTACGTTTATTTCAGGTGAGTAAAATTCATGGCACTAGACCATACCTACCGGAGGAATTTTTACATGGGCGGAAGTTGTCTACGAAAGTAGACACGTACAGTTACGGTATAGTTTTATTTGAATTAGGGACTGGCTTGCCAGCTTACGATGACTCTAGATTGGAAAACAAATTCCTGAAAGATTTTATTGACAGTTGGGAGGATAAGGATCTTCCTCTGTTAATAGATAGGAAAGCAGGCGAGACAGACAAACAGGTTTATAGTAACTTAATGGTTTTGGGTAAGTGGTGTGCTAATCGTATGGCACAAAATAGACCAGAGATGGATTACGTATTCAAGAAATTGAATGATTTGTAATTTTGTGTACTTTTGTTTTTATTATGAATTGCATGGAGGTAGTGTGCCTTGTGAAGAACGTATCTAAACAATTATACATAATGTACAGTTTGAAAATATGCAAGAATTATGTATGGTACTTTTTGTAATATACTCCTTGTAGTTATGTTGCTACATATACTTGTGTGCGACGATCTGTTATTGATTCCTAAGGAATTTTTGATCAGAAACCTTGTTTAAATTGCATGGCCTGTAGTAGTTTTGTTGTAGCTGTGTCGGTAGTACTTTGTGAGCCGTAAGTAGCTCGTTCAATTTGCACGAAGTTTAACTTGCACATGCATAAATGAGTATTCTTTCGTTTCATTGCATTTACGGTTTCTCTGAACAGGTGTCGAAGAAAACGTGTGTATTTACTCGAATACTTTGTACATAACAGAAATATTTCTTAAATAAACATTGAAACTGTTAAATAAGGAACATACGATATACCCCTTATACCATATATTTAGATAAAAATGTAAAAGATACAGTATTTAATTTCTACAGCTTTGCGAAGAAGAAGCACTTTTATCTATGTTGAGCCTATTTGTCCCATTCCGTGTGTAATTGAGAGAAAGAAAGGTGGATGGTGAGCAAAGTAGATCTAGTAGTGGTAAAAAGCAAGAGATTTCCAGACTTTCAGATCCAGTACTTACAACTAAGTTACGTTAATTCTTACAATAATCATCTTTTAACGTGAAAGAGTATTTAGATACGGAAACGATTTATACAGCTTCGGAATATTATTGACAAGTTAATTTATGGACAAATACAGCGAACATATATATATATTTGTATTTTAATCTTTTATTACGAAATTGAGTCATATATCAACATATATTTTTAAGCCGCTGTACAATTGCAGTTTTAACACTACGCTTCACACTTCACATGTATTTAAAGGATGACTAATGAGATGCGGTACAAGTGAAAGAATTGTGATAATGAAGGAAAGAAAATGATAAAACGATGTTACTACATTTCTTATTGTAGTTTCTGACAAATGAAAGAAATCCCCTTAAAAAAGACTAAAGCATCGTGCAGTGTTCTATCACCTTAAAAGACTTAAAATATTATCTAAATTATTTTAAAACATTGCTGCTTTCATTTAAGAAATTCATAGAAACTGAAAACTTGAAAGTTACGCTCGCCCAGACATATAATCGCCTAAAGTGTTTTCTAACCAGGGAGCGACACATGGAATCACTACGTTGTACAAAGGCGAAACACGTTCGCACATTTTAATCATAATTTACTTTCAGTATCTGATGAATTTAGTAAAACAGAATACTTGATCGATTTTTTTTTTATATTCGCTAAGAATTATAACTAGTAAGATAATACCCTTGTTGAGAAGGAAACGAAATGGTGGAAGACGAGAAGTGAATATAGCAGTTGATTTGAGAGAGGTAGTGCACGGTGAGCACTTCCGGCGTTGCAAATGGAAAGGTAACGGAATAGAGAGCTATTTGCCGAGGCGATGATTGTTTTAACAAGAATATTAAAAAAAACAGAAGAGTAAACTTGAATAAGTAAGTTATCATTATCTCTAGTTCCCGGGGCCAGTGCGAATAATGATAGCACCCATAAGTAAAGTCTCTGCTACTCCATCGAGCCACGATCACAGTGGCCATTTCGGGGAGAAGTGACTGGAGCCCGCGCGCTGCGCCCTCGTATTCGAATATTATAGCGAATTCGGTAACTCGCACTGACTCTGAGCTGGTGCCAGAAAATGACTTGAATTAGTTGATTCTTATAGAGTTACCTTCGTCTCTATCAGAAACAACCAATCCAACTCATTTTCTGGCACCCGCACAGAGTCAGTGCGAGATACCGAATTCGCTAACAGTATTCTCTTTTTCTCAATTTCTTCTGTACCTACATATTGGTTGTCTTTTAATTTCATAATACGTGACCTTTGCGGATACCCGCCATCGGCATGCAACTGCCGCCGCAGCACCGCAAGATGTATCTGCACGTAAATTCTTTTAAAGAAATTACTTTTCAGTAATAATACATAACTAAGAGTATATAAATTAGATATCATGGAGTCGTCAGTGTGGAGTATCTTTATTTACTCCAGCTCAATCACCCAATAGACCAGTAACAATAATTAATTAACAACTGATCGCGCGAAGTACAGAATGCTTCTGCGATACAGATTCGAAAAGAGAAAATAACTTCTAGGTTAGGTTTCTAACAGCAGACAGCCTCCCCCGCCCCTGCACCGCGACTGTGTTGTTTATCCTTCAATTTCCTATGAATCACACGACTTTCGTTGCGTACAGCTCTGGCGTGACGAAGGAGTACCACTGGCATTAGAAATTGGAATGGCGCGAGTTTATAAAACTTAGTCGGACTCGAAAAAGAGAGAGAGAGAGAGAGGGAGAGGACGGCGTAACGACGTCTTGGGAGAATAATATCGATCCACGAAGGAAATATTTTTAGCGCGACACCTTGAATCCGTATTATAACGCAGAATCTCTTCCTCCGTGTATTCCGAGTCCGCGGTAACCAGGTTAGAGTACCAGGCGCCTTTCGTTCCCTCGTGGACTGACACGCGCGAATACTATTTCACATTGCTGTTGTTGTTTTCGTAAGAAGAAGAGGAGGGCGAGGAAGACAAAGGCATTCTGCATTCGTTTCGCGGCAGATTCTCGCGTTGACGTTTGAGCTTCATAAGTACATACATCCTAAGTGGATTGGGTTAACTGAACAGGTCCGTCTTCGACGTGATCTTCTTGATGGCTGGCAGAATGTGCATCGTCGTGTACTGGCCGTAGTTGAGGGGTATTCTCAGGTCGGTGCTGTCTCTTCGGTCGGACGAAAGCGGCTCTTGTTGATTCAGGGTCCACAGCATGGCCGGTACCGATAACATTATCAGCGTGACCGCCATGATCGCCAGCAGCCAGAGGAACACCGTCTGCACTATCGGCAGCACGTAAAGCGCCAGTGTCAGGATGAACTCAATGTCGCTAGGCATTGAAGGTATGTCCTGCAAGCAGATTTTTAAGGTTATCATAGATCACGGAGGCTTCCAGATGCACGGTGTCCTTCTGGAAGCCTCTTTCCACTTCTTTGTGTCGGGTTTAGCGCCGCGTTTTTTGCGCAAACGAAGCAAGAAGCGAATGTATTCAGTTTACTGCTTGAAGCATTATTTCGTAGAATAAACGGTTCACGTTGTATATACGTAGGAAACGGATGACAGTGCCGATGTGTCCGATTTATATGGATGTGAGATATTGCCGAGGAAATTACCTTCGCAATTGTTACGATGTATAATCGAAAATGATCGTGAGAATTATTGCCGAAGCTTGTGGACACGGAAGAACCGTAGAGTTCGAAATCGTGTTCGAGTGACACATCGCAGTGTATCAAAGATTTCGAGGTCCCCTTCGCGGCTTTACATGGAATATTGTATCGTTTACAAAGCAGGTTCAGTGGCTCGTAAGGCAAGGTCATCAAGAATCGCAAATGCAGTGAAAAGTGGCCCTGAAACTTTTCTCCCGTATCATCGTACTCTTTACCGCCTGGCGATGATATCAGTTTCACGTCCTCGGCTACAGCTTCGACGACCACGTCTTACAGGTTCCACAACTTGTCCCGAAAGCGCCGGTTATTTTATGGGGTGAACGAAACAACGTTCAATTTAATGGAAAAAGAAATTCGACATTGAAAAGTCTACGCTTGTATT
Source organism: Andrena cerasifolii (assembly GCF_050908995.1). NCBI lineage: Eukaryota > Metazoa > Arthropoda > Insecta > Hymenoptera > Andrenidae > Andrena > Andrena cerasifolii. Next base: position 19,314,773 of record NC_135119.1, on the reverse strand, counting down.
CAATCAACTTCCCGATCACGTGTCCTTCGAATATATAGAACTCTGTTTTTTACAAGGCATTTAAAAAGCAGTGCTCGCAGATTATCAAAGCTACTTTAGCTATCTTAAGAGACTTCAGAAGATTCGTGTATTTTTAATACTATCAGTAACAGCTCAGTAATTTAAATTGCTGCCGGCGCTCTCACCAGGTAATTAATTACAAGCTATTTAATCGATCTTGCTTTTATTTCGAGGTAGAATATATGTTCACGACACTCGATGGTACTCACCAGATCGCTCCAGAATAATGGTACCGTCATGTCGTTGAACGGCTTGGTCCTAGCATTGTAGGTGGTATGTTGCATGACAAGATTGACTTGTATTCTCGAGTTCACTTTCATGGGAATGCCAACTGTCTGAAGGAAATACGAAAATAATCTGACTGGTGAATCATGGATTGAGGAAAGTGGGATTCCCCGGGTCGATTCCAGATCCCTGAAAACGATCGGCAGGTCGATGCCCCCGTCGATCCTTAGCTGGCGCCATTTCTGTACCATTCTACCGGGCGTTTAGGTGTTATCGTCGTTCGATTAGGTAACTAACAGACGTCGACCGGCTTTCAAATGCGTTCTTCTCGCATACCGTGACTTTACTTGTGAAAGACCTCGCGATGCCGAGAGTTTCTCGTTACGGGGGAATGTGTTCTTAATAAGAACACCGGGCAGTTTCTACCGTTGCGAATGCTTACATAAATTTCGAAGTTAAACAACGAGATATTTCCTTCGCGCGGCGTCTAAAATATTACGCTTTCAACTTTCCGAAGCCACAGCTTCCCACCCTGATTACTTTAGCCTTAAGCTTTTGATCTGATGCAAAGAAGGTCGTTTCTGCATCGCAGCTTGATAAATCTTTCTTAAAGTCACTCACCGGCTGCAGGATCACTCTCGTGCCATGTTTCTCGGGGTCTGGGTGCAGACCTTCGACCTCTTCCAGGAGACTCGGGTCAGCGTTGAGGAAATGAGGCAAAGACATCGCTGCTGGGATGGCTGTAAGCGAGACGAATTCGAATAGTGTGTTATTAATATTGGAGATGTTCATCACCTGTATTAAGTTACTATTTCTGGTTGTACTTCCAGTGGCCGATCGACAGGAGATTTGTGGGGAGGGTGTTTGGACTCTAAATCTAAAATTGTTGCTTCGGGAATTTATTAGTTTACAGGATATTAATAAAAAACTTTCAGTATTTCTGTTGACTTATTCCGACATTATGCATTCCACTTTCCAACTTGTTCTGGATATTAGTATTGATTTAGTTTAAATTTAAATAATTTATTGATTTAATTTCTGGATATTAGTGAGATTTAGTTGGGGCTAGATTAGTGCGGGGGCGCGTAAAGCGATGTAAGTTTGGAGATTTGAACCAGAAACTTGGAGATGCGATTCATCCTATTATACAGGGTGGGTACCTATTATTTTATTGATAGGTAATAGTCTAGGGGGGGGGGGGGGAGTGATTCCACAGGCCAAAAAAAGACGAAAATATAGAATACAATTTTTTAATATCGCGCTTCGTTTTCGAGAAGATTGGCTTCGAATTTCACCTAAATATGCATGCCATTTACGCGCTTGACAAATAGAGGGGAGGGCAGGGTGAAACCCCGTTAGGGCTACGTATATACAGTTAAAAAAAATAATTTGTAAAAAGAAAATTAACAATAATTTTTTCTTAATATTTCGGAAACTAATAAATTCCCGAAGCTACAATTTTAGATTTAGAGTCCACACCCCTTCCCCACCCACCCCCTCAAGCCTCGTGTCGATCGGCCACCATTTGGAAGTATATCCCTATTTCTATCTCAGAAACATTTCTATTTGTTATTCCCTTTCTTTCTGTTGTGGTCCTCGTTATTCAACGAGAGGCAAGTAAAAAAAGAAGAAACAGTACTGATAAACCAAAGGACACCGTGAATGCGAACTTTTTTAGAAAAATGTCAGGCACACAGTATCGCCACGAACTACACCCATCGCAAAGTTCAAACTTTGACATTTCGTGTTACAGTCTGGCGGACTTTCTCAAGCGTGGCGCTTCTATTCTGCACGGCGCGTTAACTGTGCCGTTTACGCGGAGGATCTGATAAGCAGCAGCCGGGAACTCGGACGAAGCCAACGTGCGGTGAGTCTTCTCCACTTAATAAAAGTTTCGTAAATCACTGCTTGCAGAGTCCAGGATTTTAATCATCCCCTCATCGCCACTCCCTTCAAATTACAAACACTCGCGGATATTTCAAGGGATAACTGCAGAATTCCAACTTCTTATCAGCACGCATCGCTACACTGCGGTGGCTAATTTCTACGCGCGGTATTTAAAGCAGATTGGTTGGAAGCTAATTTTTAAATTGTCGAAACTCGAATCCGAAAGCTGCTTCGAACTCCCGAAATTGTTTTGTAAGTGGAGTATCGTGCTATAAGAACTGAAGTGAGCAAATTTTTTGCATAAATCTCTACTGGCCATAGTTTATGAGAAAAATATAACAAAGCACGATTCTTTATTAATTGATTTTATACTTTTCCTTATCTAGCTTCTGAGAGCTTCGAATCACAAAGAAAGCGTAAAGTTTCGAGTTCCCGAAACTCGAAACTTTCTTGGGCTTCGACGCTTCGGGAAACCCACCCCTAATTTAATGTATATTAATTAAACGTTAGAACGAACTCAGCGTCGGTTTCCTAATTAAGATGAAAGGGAGCCTTACTGTAATAGCACGGCGTCATGTCGGATAGTCCCTTCTTGGGGCACTGATCTAACTGTTTGCAGTAGCACGCGTTGTCGGGGTTCTGGTCCGGAGGATCTAGGAAATTGTCTGGCATACTGTAAAGATATCCCTCGAATCCGTTCTCCATCCATACTTTTTTCTTGAACTCGATCGGTATCGCCCGGCAAAACGCTTTCCTGTACACTCTGAATGTCGCGTGCTCGTCTAAATTCGTTGGGAATAGCTCTCCCTCGGTGGTCCCCCTCACGCGGTTGCAAATAGTGTTTCTGTAACAAGAACAACACAGAGTATTGATTTAATAAGATGCTGGGACCTTTTCATTATCTTGGGATCTCGACTCAGGATGTTAGACTTCTCTTTCATAATAAGATTTCGAATTCGAAATTGATAGATGGAGTAAACTGTTATCGCGAGGATGTGATAGACCCAAAGAGTTTCTCTGTCAAATATCTCCAAAAAGGAACGGTGTTTTTATTGCTAGATATTATCATTTATTCACGGGTAAGAAAAACACTTTAGCAAAGTACAAGTACAGTGGCGTGCAAAAGTATTCGGCCACACTTTAAAATCGCATAACTTCTTTAAAATGAATCCAAACGACTTGAGTTTTTTTGAGAAGCTAGAAGGATTAGTTTGCTAAGTGACGTGATTCGTCGTTTTGAAAAAAATGCACTTACCCGGAATAGAAAAAAAAAAAATAGAAAAGGTAGTTTTTTAAAAATTTTTTTATGAGCCTGTAACGAAAATTCAAAAAACCCGTTTGTAGATTTAAGTAAGTTATATACGTGCCTAAAATTTCATCAAAATCGGTTAACGTTGCTCTGAACTATAAGGTCGAAAATAAAAAAAGTGAATTTCCCAACTTTCGACCTTATTATAGCTTCTCACAAAAAACTCAAGTGGTTTCGATTAATTTTAAAACAGTTACGCGATTTTAAAGGGTGGCCGAATACTTTTGCACGCCACTGTATATGAACGTAAGAGACCAGTTAACAAGACAGTAAGTAAATAAAGCACGTTTATGGCGACAGTGAGAATGCAGAGTGTTTTAACCGTGTTTACTTATGACGATAAGATGGGTCCTTACTCTGGATACGTATTGTTTCCTTCCGCCTCGTGATATCCCCATTGAGACATCCCTGCTCTGTAGTTGTACGTATCGACGCTCAGATAACGACCGTCCTCGTCCGTCATGTTCTTGTTTTTCCCGACGTGCATGAACACCACGTTCTGTCCTTCGTCGTACATCTGAATACAAAGCATGCTGTTCTTATTCTTGAAATAGTACGGTCACGATACATAATGCAATTCTGGGAGAGACGGCGCATGTTTCATTTTACTTTGCTGTTACTATTCTTTTAAATAAAAATTTAAACTTAACAAGTTCGAATAGAAAATCAAAGGTTTCGAGATGCGGTGTCTGCCAAAGGAGGGAAGTTTTTGGTTTTAATTTTTGAAGGGTGACGATTATAAGAAATTTTGATTTTCTTTAATGCAAATGGTAGCGTAAGTTCAACTAATGTGTCCTTGGAAAAGTTTCCATTGCGAAATTTAGACACCGTGACAATTTTGCGTAAGGTGCGCCAACTCTCCCATAATTACCCTACGTCGTGAGAATATTTCAGTAGTATCCTAATTCCTATTGCAAATTTATATTAAATAAGAACACCATAATTTCATGATCAATACCACGCGAGAAGAGTTTCTTAACCCGGCGGGAGGCGCACCCCATATTGTAACACAGGTTGTCGCTACCGGGTGAAAAATACCCAAAATTGAAACGTAAAAACCACGGTTTCAGAATATATTTTTTTTAACTTTGTATTTTTTTTTGTTGCAGTAGGGGAGACCGGGGTAGGTTGTAACTCGGGGTAAATTGTAACATAAGTGAAATCTTTTGAACGACAAATCTGGTAAGCCACAGTAAATGTTGTCTTAGCACTTTCATTTCAATTAACCGTCATTAGAAACCGTTTGAGTTTTTGGGTTTAATACTGAATAATTTAGAGGGAGATTTACGTTGATTTTTATGGCTGAGTATCTGAGAATTATTTTTATAAGATTTTTAATTTCATTAATATTTATAGGATTTAGTTTGTTTAGGGTAAGATTTATGGTAGTTTGAATGTTTCATATTGAACAACAGAACAATCGAGAATCCAGAAAGTAGAAAAAAAAGTATAAATGCAAAAGTAAAGAAAGCGAAGAAGATTTTGATAGAATCAGATGAATAAGCAATGATTGTTTAACTCATGTGCCTATATCAAATGTTTAATAATGATCTGTGTTTTCATTTATATTTTTTAGAAATGTTTATTTGTGCTCATATTTGTATTTAAATAAGTAAAACAGATGTGTGACAATTTACCCCGGACTGGGGCACATTGTAACAATGGTTAAGATTTGTTTAAGATGAAGCTAGATGTCTAAGCGTCCAAGATTTTGTCACGCACTTTCACGCAATCAGTTCACCACATATGTAAGTAGTAAATCACGCAAATTATTTCCTGATTGAGGAAAACACTTTAGAGAAAAAACTGTGACAACTTTTTTTGCTACAATCTGCCCCGGTCTCCCCTATCTTAAGAACCAAACAAAAATTATGAAATATCTTAAAATCTTTATTAAAGTTGTTTAAAAACTTGTAACAAAAACTCAAACAGTCTTCATATTTTCGCAGCTAGCGCCTCTCTGGTAAAGTTTACCGAGCAGCGCCTCCCGCCGAGTTACAGAAGTAGGTGGAAATAAAACTCGACGCACCAGTCGTAATTAAATCAGCGACAACGAACGTCGCGAACTGAATAATCACCTGTAATCACAATTTCGCAGACACTCGGCGATAGATTCGCATTTTTTGCACCGTTAAAAATGTTATGGAAAACAGGTGCACCGCGAATAGCTCGCTCTAGCATACAGTAAGCATGCGAATTACCAATCACTTGACGCCGGATGAAAAAACTGCATCGCGCCGACCTAATTAACGATCCTATCGTTTCCTGCGCGCACTGAGTCGCCAGTACAGCCGTCGTTAACGGCGCGCGTTGCGATACGAGCCGCGTTGAATGATTGGGATAAAAAATGGGAATTATTTATCATCGCGAATAGAAGTCAGACTGAGACAAGCAACATCCACAGGTGGACGGTTTTCTGCGTGCCTCGAAACAAGTTCAACGGACTTTGAACATTTGCTGGGATAGATCAGTTGATTCAGCAGATACATTTTGAACGACACTCCTATTAAATGTTAAGATATTCAGCAGCTTAGTCGGCGACAGGATTGTTACAGCAGGTCACCTAATTATATTCAGCAGAAGTGAAGAGAACATATCCTTCCACTTAAAATAGCACGTAATCTTAATCGCTCCGTTTCAGCCAGTATTTCTGGGGATATCGGCGCCGATTAATGTGATGGGATTCACACGGAAAGATTCCCAACCCGGAAATTCCAAAGATCATGAAACTCGGGTATATATAGGTATGTGTTGTGCGATTTTTTTTTACTACTAAAATTCACTTTAAATGGGTGAAATTGAACCATGAAAACCCGGCTATTTTCCGGTTTTGTGTTATTCCTCGCGAACTGTAAGAGATAGAGAAAAAGTTTTTAGGCAAGAAGTTACTTCTTTTAATTAGGACTATCATTTGGTAAATTACAGTTCTTAGAGTTCGCGAGTTGTAACGCGAAATTGAAAAGTATCTGGATTTTCGGGGGTCAGTTTCAACCCTTTAAAGTGAATTTTGACAGCAAAGAAATATGCGTAATAGGTACATATCTATGTATCTTGTACATACTCCCAAAGTTTCATCATTTTTTGAATCCCTGGTTTGGGGATCTTCCCTTGTTAGTAGTCAAGGTGCAAATCCATAACAATTTTTGTCACATTTACCGTGTCTCGCATGAGACTCTTTAAACTTATGCGACAATTATTTTATTATTTCTTAATTATTTTGCCATTTGTTTCATGAAACTAGACTCCCACGAATAGGGAATTCAATCCCGGCTGTTTTTTGGGGATTTTAAAACCCCCGGGATTTGATATATCAAGTTATAACTTATCCCGGGAATTTCGAGAATTTTCAAAAACGTAAATTACTTCATGAGCAACTGAAAAATATAAAAATGGAATCCAAAGAACAGCCGGGATCCCGGGATTGAATTCCCTACCCACGAGACATGTTTTCAAAAACCTCCCCTCTCGCGACTATTTTCCATTATTTACATTAGTCTCATGATAGAACAGTCTCTCATAAAATCTCGTCGCGGAGTCGCACCTTCAGACTCGATCAAATTGATGGTTACAGGTACAATTTCGCTTGTATTCGTTTCGCCGAGCGTTCGAGAACAGGTAGAGTGTCATAATCGCTTTTTATGCGTTTAAGAGTCGTTGACACTAACCCCGTGAACCCTGAAACACATGCGGGAACAGTGAAAGGATCAACATTTAGAAATAATTGCGAAAACTGTCGACAGTTCGAGGGATAGTCGGTGCGCGAGTATTCGCATACAGGGTGTCCTGTCTGAGGCGTGACAGCCAATGCTATTAAAGATATCCGAGACATACACTTTTGACATTTTACTCGCGGGCTGTCCTTCGCGCGGCAAACGGGGTACAGATGCGCAACCCCCCGCAAGAAAGAATAATGTTTATGTAGAAATCCATTTAAAAGAAAAAATAAGAGGCTTATAAATAAACCTTTTAGAGTATTATTATATTAATAATCGTCTTTATGACTCCGCACTAAATTCGAATTATATACCATATATGCAGATAGTTGTTAAGCTTGACGTGAAAGACGAGGTGCGGCCGATAGGTTGTTATTACACTTGGCCTTACCAGTAGTTCATCTAAATCTACTGTGCCCTGGCGAACACTTTTTGTTTTCATTGGCTTCTGCTAACTGTTCCTAATTGTTTGGAAGAAAAAGGCTTGTCGCGCCTGTGCTAGGACACTCTGTACCTCCGAGCCGCGATATTGCGCTCGCCTCGCTGTTTCCACCTCGGTGTTGTTCGCGGAGCAACGTGCGCACGCGCGCAGGGAAGTTTAGCAACAGGAAACTTGAAATGATTTCGTCGATTCGCGCGTGGACAAGGTTAGTCGGTTGTGTCAATAACCGGTATATTTTTATCGGTTTCTTTTTAGTTTTTGCTTTCCACTTGGCGATGGCGTAGCGCGTGCGCTATAACTGCTGCGCGCAACCCATGCGTTCGAGTGGTGTTAACGATCTCCGGGGCCAGCGGCTAGTACCCCTTGACTAAATAATTATCGCGACTCTCCAGCTTTTATTTTAGATCTCGTTCAGTTGATTTTGTGCGGTCACATTTTCCATATGTTCCTATTAAAAGCACCGTTGCGGTGTTAAATGTCATTAACACTTGGAATTCAAAAAATTTGAATTTAGAATCAGAAAAATTTAGCGGATTCGTTGATTGTTTCAGCCAGTGGCGCACTCAGGATTTAATCTCAGGGGAGCCGAGTTGAACGAATAAAAATATTTTTAATGCACATTCAATAAAATTCATTAGGTGGTTATAAAAATTTATTTAAAGATTGAAATCCACTTTTCTTTTCTTTTAACAAAGCCTCTTCTTTGGGGGGTGCTAGAGACCCTTGGCCCACCCTCTGGGTTAATTTCATTCGCGATTTGGTATAAGGCATTCAAAGTTCTTCAGGGGAGAAGTTTTTATTTTATTTTTTGAATGTTCAAGATTTTAGGAATACGTGTTTAAAAGGATTTGTTGAAATTCGTAAAATTCCCGAAGTTATAGGCATTTGAGTAGCGGCAAATGCATGGGCAACAACCGGCCACGCGGCGCCCACGTAAAACTTTAAACGCGTTTTTCTCGAAACAGTGTTCTCAAAACGGTGGGACCTGTATTTCCAAAAGTTATTATCCGATTCGACTGAAACTTTTTTTATTTTGAAGAATATACTTCTGGCTAGGGGGGATACCAGAAAATATACAAAAAATTGAAAATTTATAATTTTCAAAGCCGTTAACAGGGTGAAAAATATAGGGAAAAAGTGATTTCAAACTTCAAGTGTCGTTATTTTCTAAAAGAAATGTTATTTTTGTAATTTTTCTGGCCTCCCCCCCTAAAGTATATTCTTCAAAATAAAAAAAGTTTCAGTCGAATCGGATAATAACTTTTGGAGATATTGGACCCACCGATTTGGATCAATTTTTTGACGCCTTGACTGTAACGACTTCTCAGTGCCGTCTGCAATGATTAATTATAAAACAGAAAACATATTTCTATAATTTAAGACATCCTTAATACAACGCAAAAAGTCCCATTAAATTATATATAGTAGTTTTCCTTTAATTAATTCCTAAAGATCACCTATTTGTTGGGCTCTAGGCCGGAAGGTCCCCTACTAGGCAGTCGTACCTGTCTAAAATGAAATATTTCTGTTTCAATTAATTACAAAGAAAGAAATTGAAACTGGGACTTGTGCTTTTTGGCATGAAGTTTATTGACATCATAAGCTTTAAATAAATAATATATAACAAAAAAAAATTATGTTAAACGATTTTATTAAAAATGTAGTAAAAAAATAAAAAATAATTCTTTTTTTGTACTACAATTTCGATGGTGATGTACTACGCACGCCTGCAAAGTTTCAAGACAATTGGATAATTGGATGTGGGTTAAATTTGAGTTGCCAGATTTGAACCATACAAACATACAAACAAACAAACAGAAGATCGAAGCTGAATAAAATCATTTAAAAACTTGTTTGTTTAGTTAAATATATGCATTATATATGACGCTACAGACGGATCATTAAAGAGGTTTTTTAAACAAAGTTTCTTTTGTTTTGCAGTGATAACTCAAAAACAGAGGTTCCAATCTATTCAAAACAAATTCGAGCATCTTTACAAAATGTGTAGTTTCGGACCAGACCTAAATTAAAGTTAATGAAAACTTTTATCCTTTATGAAAAGAAACTAAAACCCCATTGATGAGGTTTTACCATCCCCCAAGGCCCAAAAGATGAGGTCTTAGTTTATTTTCATAACGAATAAGAGTCCTCATTAACTTTAATTTAGGTCTGGTCCGAACCCACACATTTTGTGAACATTGTGCTCGAATTTGTTTTGAATCGATTGGAACCGCTGTTTTTGAGTTATCACTGCAAAACAAAAGAAAATTATTTTTAAAAAGCCTGTTTAATGGTCCATCTGTAGCGTCATATATAATGCATATATTTGACTAAACAAACAAGTTTTTCAAAGCTTATGATGTTAATAAACTTCATGCCAAAGAGCAGGTCTCAGTTTCAATTTCTTTCTTTGTAATTAATTCTAACAGAAATGCTTCATTTTAGACAGGAACGACTGCCTTTTTTCTAGTACCCTTAAGGTGCGAATCCACGGTGAGATTTTACAGGAGACGTTTCTATCATCAGACAAAACTGTCAGCAACAGCTAAATGTAAATAATGGAAATAGTTATCTCGCGAGAGTCCAATTCCATGAAACTATAATGACAAAATAATTTTAAAATAATAAAATAATGAAACCATTGCCTCACGAGATTAAAGTCTCGTGAGTCACGATATTTTTGTCTCGTCGTGGATTTGCCGCTTGATGACGGTGGGTCCGGCGGATTTCCAAAGATCCGAATGACGCATTGCGACCCGGCGATGCCTGGGAGTACCTACCTACATATTTAAAACTCGCGTGACTACTTCTCTCCTTTCCTTTTTTTACGATGCCTCTATAACGTGCCGAGAGTCACATAATCGTGCGTATCGTCGTTAAGGGGTTATACCTAGTCAGGCGGCCGAAAAGAGGCGAATATTTGTGATTTTTTTTTGAAGAAGCGGGAGCGTGTATTTTTACAAAACTTTTTGCACTTAAAAGAGCAACATTTAAAGAGCATTTGGTAATTTTTTCGTAGAAAAATATTTACGTTTATAATAAAGTAACAAGCGACATTCAAGAAGCATTTTTAGAAATTTGGTTTTGCGGCGAGCACTGCCATTCGGAACCAGATTATCTAAAATCAAAATTCAAAAAAGATTTCGTTAGTATATTAATGTATCCTCAAGTTGGCGGAGAGAATTTTCCGAAATGTTAATTTAAAACAAAATCGCGGCTATTTAAAGTTGAAATCCTGATTTCTTTCGCGTGATTTTTGCACGAAAAAATCATGATTTCAACTTTAAATATCCACTATTTTGTTTTAAATTAATATTTCGGAAAATTCTCCCCGTCAATCGGAAGATACATTAATTTGTTTCTGCTAACCGCAAAAGCAAATTTTTAAAAATGCTTCTTGGATATCGGTTGTTACTTTATTATAAACGTAAATATTTTGCTACGAAAAAATTACCAAATGTTCTTTAAATGTCGCTCTTTTAAACGCAAAAGGTTTTGTAAAAATACACGCTTCCGTTTCTTCAAAAAAAATTCACAAATACTCGCCTCTTTTCGGCCGCCTGACTAGGTATAACCCCTTAAGTGGTCCTCCTTCGTCAAAATTTTTTATTCACGCCCAAGAATGGGTCGCTTCAGATGGGATTTAGTACTCACCCTGTCGAGCAGGCCGAACTTGCGGAAGTTGATGAAGTTCGGTACGATGCCGCTTGCCAGGCGGACTAATGGATCCTCGTAGCCCCAGAGATAATCGTGAACGGTTATGTTCAGGATCGCTTTGCTGTCTAGCATGCTGATCAGGCTTGACAGGGGATAATTCACGAACATTCCGGCATTGCGTAGGGACGAAGAGATGCCCTGCGAACATAGCGGTCGAAAAGATTTGAGAATCCGGATAACAGTAACAGGGAACGAAAGGAAGATGATTAGGTATATCTAATTACTAGCTACTAATTACTCGGAATCGTTATGAATGGTATCTAGGTACGTTCCGAAGAATGAAATCGCATGTAATGACGCAAAAAGAATTCCAGGTAATTACTGGCAATTCGATGGCAACAATTTTTTAATAAAGTCCTCGCGATAGTATTATACATCGAGAGGATTCTATTTATATCGTCACCGTGTCGGACGAACGCCTTGATCTCCTGGAAACTTCCGTTTCTGCAGGGCCGGCGTGAAGTATTGCGGGGCCGGGTTGAGAAATTGCGCGGGGCCCAAGAAACAGCGGATTTATATGTATTTTTAAATTTTGTAATAATAAATATCTGTGCACAGGGTCCGGTGGAATTTACGGCCTCGTCGGCTCTGCGTTTCTTGATGGTACACGCCGTCCACGATTTGTCGCCTGGGGAGCCAAGCGTACTCTTTGTTACACGGGGAGCGTGTCGTTAACGTGATTCTTTTCGAGGCCCGGAAAAAAGCCATGGATTTAATTGCGTTTCCAAGGAAAAGAGCCTTGGGATGCCTATTAATAGCGCGGCGCCATGATACCACTACTTGAGTGCGCGGGGTAGGTAAATCGTGAATAGTAATCGCGCGGTAATTGTAAAAGTAAATGGATAATTGAAAGGTCGCCGCAATTACGGCATATGAGATTAAGTATCGTTAATTAGAGTTAATATGATCTCACACTCGGCGAGCAGTAAATTACAATTCCCTTGCTTCCGTTCGTAATTTGATCACCGAGTTTACGTGCCTGCGGATTAGATTGAGGAAAAAAGGGGACTGCAGTGTGGCATGCGCTTGTAAGTAAATAACGTGAGATCGTTGAGTCGAATGTAGGATTTCGCATGCAAATTCGCGATGTGTCAATAACGATGAACGGGCATGGTTGAGACGCAATCATTAATTAGCAAATTAATATGCTTTTCGTGTTCCGAGGAACACGTGTAATGAGTTACGATCGAATTGATTTTTCATTCGTTGCTTACTTGATCGAACTCTTTTTGCAGGCCCGCAGCCTCGCTAATGCATTCTTCAAGCATTCAGTACGTTTACTGTTTTAGAATGCATATTTTTATGTGCAATTTTTATTAGGTACTGCGCGTTTATCGCGGAGACCATACGCACGCATGTTATGAATACATAACGCAGTGTTGATTGTTTTGATTATTTAGAATAAAAACCATCTATCCGGATGATCTCTTAGCATAATTCGAAGGACTACGATTAAGATCGTAGTAGGATTGTATCGATGAATGAAACGGACGGTAATAGACCTGCTTTATCGATTCATCGATTGATCATTCGCCGGCGACAGAACAATCAATTAAATTACAAGTGTGCGTACACTTACCAGCATGGGTATATTTGGGGCGTGTACTATATCAATTTCTGGGTCGCCAATTGACATTTCGGGAACGAATGATACCGATCTCTGTGGTATGTAGGAAATCGTCTGATTGTCGTGCCACGTTACATTGGTATTCTCTAACATTTCCCTGAAAGCAGAACATTGACGCATTTACAGTATACTTCCATGTACTCCATGCGCAAGAGGAAATTCTGTTGTGTATGAGAAATCTAGGGAGTCCGTTGCGTAGGTAGTTAGGCACATATTGGTACTCGGGCACTCAGCTGTTCAAATATTTAGGAACTCGAACGCTCTGACATCTAGATATTTGCAACTTGAAAGTTTTGAAACCTAGGCATTCGTAACTTAAAAGATTTGGGACCTAAGTAGGAACTCGAGAGTTTGAAAGCTCTGAGACCTAGGTATTCATAAGTTTAAAGCTCTGGGACCTAGATATTCGCAACTTGTAAGCTTTGAGGCCAAGATATTCGTAACTTAAAAGCTTTGGGACCTAGGAACTCGGGAGCTCGAAAGCTAGGTATTCGTAACTTGAAAGCTTTGAGACCTAGGTATTCGTAACTTGAGAGCTTTGAGACCTAGGTATTCGTAACTTGAAAGCTTTGAGACCTAGGTATTCGTAACTTGAAAGATTTGAGACCTAGGTATTCGTAACTTGAAAGCTTTGAGAGATAGGTATTCGTAACTTGAAAGCTTTGAGACCTAGATACTCAGGAATTCGAACGCTTTGAGATCTAGGTATTCGTAACTTGAAAGCTTTGAGGCCTAGATACTCAGGAATTCGAACACTCTGAGATCTAGGTATTCGTAACTTGAAAGCTTTGAGACCTAGTTATTCGTAACTTGAAAGCTTTGAGACCTAGGTATTCGTAACTTGAAAGATTTGAGACCTAGGTATTCGTAACTTGAAAGCTTTGAGAGATAGGTATTCGTAACTTGAAAGCTTTGAGACCTAGATACTCAGGAATTCGAACGCTTTGAGATCTAGGTATTCGTAACTTGAAAGCTTTGAGACCTAGATACTCAGGAATTCGAACGCTTTGAGATCTAGGTATTCGTAACTTGAAAGCTTTGAGACCTAAATACTCAGGAATTCGAACACTCTGAGATCTAGGTATTCGTAACTTGAAAGCTTTGAGAGATAGGTATTCAGGAACTCGAACGCTCTGACATCTAGATATTTGCAACTTGAAAGTTTTGAAACCTAGGCATTCGTAACTTGAAAGCTTTCAGAGATAGGTATTCGTAACTTGAAAGCTTTGAGACCTAGATACTCAGGAATTCGAACGCTTTGAGATCTAGGTATTCGTAACTTGAAAGCTTTGAGACCTAGGTATTCAGGAACACAAACGCCCTGAGACGTAGGTATTTTAGAGCTAGAACGCTCTGCGATCTAGGTATTCGGACACTAGAGTACATAGGTATTCAGGAACTTAGATACAAAGATAGTTAGAAACCGGGACAGTTAAATATTTAAATACTACAAGTAACCTCCATATTACTTACTGATACACGTAGGGGCCGATTTCATCAACCTTCAACTTCTCTTCACCATTAAGAAATTCGTCTTTGTTGGTAATATTGAATATGTACAGTTTGAGATAAATATTGATAGGGGGCTTCTTCCATAGTTCAAATACAATCGAACCCGGAGCCATTTGCAACTTCTGAAAAACACACCTTTATAATTATCCCCGTGCTTCTGGAATCCGACGTAACAAAATTCTAATAAAACGACTAACTAAAAATATTTTATTTACATACATAAAATTCTGATCACTTACATATTCTAATATTATCTTCGCGGGATTGATTACATACAGCACGTAGGTTGTCACGCTGCATGTGATCCCCAGGAACAACAATATCGCGCATTCTGTAACAGAAGACAATAATACATAATTCTCAGTAGGTTCCATTACCTCCCATTCAATCTGCCTTTCTATTTACGAAGGAATAATCTCCTTATTTATAGTGATGTTCAGAAGGCTTCCCATTCGTTTGCAACAAAAATGCTGACCTCAGAAGTTACTCCCGACACATTCTCGCATCATTCCCATGTTGAGCGCGTAAGGCCGTTCGTACCTTTCTGGTGTCCGATGATTATTAAAATTTCTTATGGATTTATTCAGTTATACAAAGAATACGGCGAATAAGGCATTGCTTAATCCTCCTTGAAAAGAACTAGATAAGTAATAAAGATCAAACGCCAAGCATTGGGAGATGGGGCGTTAAATCCTTCGTGTAGTAATTTATTAAGCAATCCTTTCTATTCGTTAAAACGACATTTTACACCCGAGGCCCAGCGGGTAACTTCGTTATTTCGAACACGTCGTTAAAAAATTACGGCAGTGCTGCTTATGCGCATCCAATGTGTAAGGGAGACCGGGGCTAGTTGATACGTTCTTCAGTTTTCAATTTTTTTCATTCTTTATTTTAATTAATTCCTTAATAACAAATATGCCAAAATATACTTTGGTCCTTCCTCTTTAATATATAGTAATCAAAAACTTGAGAAAATACATTCAAACTGAATGAAAAAATGTTACTTGGACGATCAATTTGGATGTATCAAAACTATTTACTGTTTCTCCATATAAACGAAAACAGTTAAAAAAACGATTGTTAACGTCAAGGTACACAAACGTAAGGTGACTGTCCCAATTTCTGCTCATTTCGTATTTTTCTTATTATTATATGCGTTAGTTTGTACTATAGTTGCAACAAAATAATTCTAAATTATTTAAACATTTACGCGAGTGTTGCACGAGCGTGGGGCAATACGTACATCACTATTTTTCATGAGCAGAAATACGGATATTTAGAGCATTAAATATTTAATTACAAATTACTAATAGTTAAACGTCTTGAAATATCTTTCTTAAATAGTTTTTGAATTGGTTGATTTATTATTAAAGAATTAATCAATTACTCTGCAAATTTTCATCACAAACAAATTTTGTACACCTTCTTTATGACGAGTTACCCCTTAAATGAGCCGAAATTGGGACATTCACCTTACGCTGAACCGTAGTAAAGAATTGAACAACAAACTTCACATATCTCGATCAAATGGAGGTACATATATACTGTGTCGAGATAATTCGTCTGTATCAACCTGCCTAGTGTTCCTGATTTCTCGATATTTTTTGCTTCTTGAGAAATCAGAAATCACATCATACTTCTCGAGAATTCTCGAGAAATTGCAAAAAAATATTACAAAATTTATATTTTTGGAATAATGTTGATAATATTTATCAAACACAGAAGAAACCTTTAACTAATTGTTCATTCCTGTCTAATTTGCACAAACCTTGTATAAATGAAAAAACAGATATTAAATATAATTGATGTATTTATTTATTTAATACAAAATTTGTGCAAAGTGAAACATTACTTTTTTATTTTAAAATGGTTTTTCATCTGTTTCTATTTTGTGATAAAATCTGTAGCTGTAGAAAACTTTCTTTCGTTTTGAGTGGATTGTGGACTGAAAGCTATGAAATTCCTTTGTTAAAGTCCAGAATTTATCGTCTTCTTGGTTGATACTAATTTCTTGGAAACTCTCTGCGATTGCTATCTAATTGTTTTCTTAATGGTAATTCTTCATTTTTAGGACCCGTAAATTTTCTAGTATTTTCAGGAGAATTATGGTTACTGTAATATTTTCCGAAAAGTCTAGCTACTTAAAAATTATTTCGGCGTTATAAACATATCTGTCGTGGATATTAAATGACAAACGCTTCTTTTGAATCATTTTGAAGAGATTCTCCATTACCTATGCAACACTTTTATAAGGGCTACAATAGTTTTGTCTCTTCTTTTCGATATTTCTCCTATAATAGCCACAAAAAACTCAATACTTAATTCAGTAGGTATACCATTTTTCTAAATTGTTAAATAAGAATTTAAGAGCACCTTCACCAGTCAATAATGTCGAATCTTCTCTACTGAGATTTTCTATTGTAATTCATATAGGTTCTAATGCTACTAATAAGATTTATTATAAATTGTAGGTGTGTTTAAACATTCGCGATTTATAATAATTTTCGTAGACTTAAGTTCCTCGAGAAAAATAGTATTTCTTGAGAAATAAGAAATAAGCATTTATAAAATTTCTCGAGAAATTCTCGAGAAGGAACACTAAACCTGCCCCTGTATCAACTAGCCCCAGTCTCCCCTACTAGGGGTGCGAAAGATGGCGATTCAATCATTATTCCTTTGACCCGCGAAAACGTGGGAAAGCAGCATGGAATGCTTCGGCATGCGTTTTCGTCTGCGATGCAAAGTCTGGCCGATTTATTGCCGATTGAATGAAGACACCTCGGCGAAGCGGTTAATCTTCTCGCATTCGAGGCGAGTCATCGCTTCACGCCGCCACCAACCGGACACGTTTCTGTCCCATTCGTCTAAACGACGTGACATGAAGTTCGACGGGGATTCATCGCGCGTTGGAACTGTAACGAGACCGACGTCACGGACGAAATCGATGATAGATGCGTTTAAAGTAACCTACATTAAGTCTCTCAGCCTCGACAGTTTTTGTTAATTTTTTGCCAACCTGCCGGATGAATCACGGCCGCTTATACACACTAATTTAATCCCCTGCATTATTACACAAGTTAGCGCACGTAAGCCTGCGATTTGCATTGACGGTGACGCTTCCGCTATGATTATTCGATTTTTCTGCCGCAGCTCGGTGAAAAATGAGTTACGCTGGAATAATCCAGGCCGTCATTGAGACGAACTTGACTCATCCTCCCAGCGTTTTGCAATTTCACGTTACACTTGCCCAGCTCTATACACACCGATTAGATAATTGTTTACGCGTCGCGAATATTTTTTAACTCCTTTGTTATGACAAACAAGTGTCAAATCCCAGCGGCGACGCTTTTAACCCCGCCAGGCATTTTTTCCGGCGCTGGTTATGCGTTACGAAAATATTTGCGTTCTAAAATAACAGTCGTCGGAGCGAGCAATCGTTTCGTCCTATGCCCCCAGACAGATTTACGATTGCTCGGTGAATTAGATGACAAATGCGCAAGATTTATTCGATCAATTAAACACCTGATACGTACATATCTCGGGTTGACGGACGATCGATGGACACATTGGTCAACGTCTCATCAATGTCCCGATTGGAATTTTAAATTACCCTCCGCATTTGTTCCGCACAGTACTTTGGAGAATACAGTTGCCCGTGTCGAATTTAGGGGCAAGGTTCCTGGGCGGGTTTTTTTTTTTTTTTGAAAATTTCATGGAAACCAATTTGGCGCGCAAACGCAATTTAATGGGCGGCAATCATGCCCTACGATACGCTATGTGATTCACATTTACCCGCTCGCCTTGACTCAAATTCCACGGCACGTACGAAAAGGCACTAATTAAGGAAGACCTGTTTACCATCGAAATCGTCGATTTCATACTGACAGCCGGGGCGTACGGCGAAAAACTATCGCTTGTTATCGCGGGGCGCCGGTTCACTGGCTGCTCGGTATTGACTTTTACTTTCAGCTACACTATGGCGAATTAGTGGCGACGCTGGCGGACTATGCGAAGATAACCTTCGGCAGATCGGCTCGTCTCTTCCTCTTTTCTTATTTCCTATAATTATCTGGTTTATCCATCTCCCTGACATTTCATTAGACAGAGTTGACGCTGTATTTTAAAATACAGCTCGCACTTGGTTTCAAGGACACGCGTGTTCTCCTTAAGGGGGTACTCTGGTGTCACTTCCCGCTTTTCAACGCCACCTTCGGGAATTTATTTAACAAAAACTGTAAGTTTATACTGTCTGGCGTTTTACCTGCATATTGTGGTATGTTTGAAGTAATACTGGGAATTTTTTGGAACCTTTTTATAGCACATATACGTAGATATAGTCCGCAGCGCAAACTTCTTCAAAACAATTTTCTTTTGACGGGCATTGGCGTGGGAACTGTTCTAGTCGTCCAAAATGGAAAAACTAAGGTTTATTTTCTTTATTATGCTTGTTGTTATGGTTGGAACCACAGAGGCCCCCTAATAATAAAAATTTGCAGAATCACAGCATTTTGAAAGAATGTTCGATTTTTGCTCATATATTTAGCTGTTTTCATTGTGTAGAATTAATTTTATGCAGGATAGGAACTCGCCCGAGGTTCCAACCATAGCGGCAAACTTAATAAAGGAAATGAACCTTAGTTTTTCCATTTTGGATGACTAGAACAGTTCCCACGCCAACGCCTGTCGGAAATGAATTTTCTTGAAGAAGCTTGCGCCACTGACTTATCTGTGCGATAGAAAAGTTTAAAAAAATTCTGAGTATTACTTCAAACATACCTTAATATGCAGGCAAAACGACAGGTAGTATAAACTTATAGTATTTGTTAAATAAATTCCCGAAGATGGCGTTGAAACCCCCTTAAAACACTCAAGGAATGGTATAACACCTCTGCTAGCAAACTGGAATTATGGAACATGTTTTAGAAAATCAAATCTGGCGATAAAGCACGTGGGATTGTGGGTATTTACATGTGTGAGATTAACTGCGTTGAAAGGAATTGTGTGTGTTGAGTGGCGCGTAAGGAATTGACGATAAACTCATTTATGAATGAATGGAACAGGGAATCTGTAGTTATTGAAATGCATTACCGCGTTCTCAGGCAATTATGCCATATTGCGGTGATGAAAAGGAGCGTTATCGAAGTGCCTTTTATGTCAGAATCACGCGGCAACTTATATCGTTAATAAAGTTACACATAATTAATTGAAACCTGACTTGAATTGCACTGTTCAGTGAAGATTAATGAATGACGCGTGCCATTCAGTAGATATCGTAGAATAACGTGTTTCCACCCGCTGAATTTGTATTTCATTGAAATGCCTATCTGCCGCCACTTGCGATCCCTCGTTATTGCTCTGTAACATGGCAGCGTTTCAATTAATTTGATAATGTCAACCTTGCTTCAATTTCCATCGAACCGGTTCTCTTCCCTACATTTATTACTCCTTTGGTCTCGCAGCAAACGTCACCACTCTAACGACCAATTTTTAATTCCTCTTTAATGTGTTCATAATCTGGAATCAGCAATACTACGCGATATACATTCGTTGAGGTAGGTTTTCCTATTCGCGACTGGACGCAACGTCGAGAATTTCGAAGCCGATTTTCTCGAAAACGAAGCGCGGTATCAAAAAATTTCACTCCTTTTTCTCGACTCATTTACTTGTTACCAGTAGAAAAGAAAGAGTAACTTTTTTCGATATCGCGCTCCATTTTCGAGAAAATCGACTTTGAATCTCTCGACGCTGCGTCCAGACGCGAGCAGGAAAACATACCTTTGCTACTGATCGATCCTTTCGGGAAGAGATTTTTTTCAATCGACCACTTTTCTTCGAACGCATATTTATTCGCTTTTCCAGACAGGAGACGTCGGTTGAGCGCAAAAAACTCACGTGCGAAAATCACTATGTATTTCAATTAATATTCCAAGGCGATACGTCACTTTTATCATAGGTCATCAAGCACACGTAACTTGAAGTGGCAGTGAAATATCGTTTAAAAAAAAACTGACTAGTAAAGAGCAGAAAACTTCCTCCAAAATAACTTGTTTGTGACAATTTTTACGACACGAAATATTGTGATACAGTTGTAGCTATAAAACCTATAAATTCGATACCGCATTGATTTGTTCTCGAATTCGTGAAATTCGATTGGATTTAATCGTCACTTTGAAGAAATTATAATTTCTTCCAGTGGCGCACTCAGGATTTAATCTTGGGGGTAGCCAAGTCGAACAGAGAAAAATATTTCTAATACAAATCCTATAAAATTCATTAGCTGATTATAAAAATGTCTTCAGAGAATAAAACCCAGTTTTCTTTTTACAAAGCTCTTGAGCCACTTCAGTCGTGGTCACATTAATCTCTTTATTCCTTTTCTTTGGGGGGTTCCAGGGCCCCTTGCCCCTCCGCCCTTGAGTGCGCCACTTATTTCTTTCACCGTCGGTCACTTTGACGTGGCTTTTAATTCCGGCGCTCCGTTGGCAGCGTATTTTCGGGGGCCTCCACTCGTTTAATCGCCGATCAGTGAATGAAAAAAGGAACCGAGCGAGAACGGGAAAATACCTGGCGATCTTAAGTGACCAGCGATTTGCGCGATACCGCGATCTCACGGGGGCATGACGAGAGTGAATTTAAATAAAGAAGCATGTAATCGTTCCGCTCAGGAAACCGATGGACTTTTAGTCGCAGGAGCTGTGCAACTTTTTCGCTCGTTCCGCTATCGTAACCGATCGACATCGATGGAACACGAGGAAGGAAGAAAAGTGCTCCGGGCAGACTTCTTCGGCGCTCCTGCGCCTCGCTCGCTCGCCAAGGCAGACCTGCGATATTCTAATGCGAGCAATTACACGTTGCAACACGCCGATGATGCTTCTCGATCATAACGCAACCGTAACCCTCCCGATGCCTCTGTACGTTACAGCGCGCACCGAAACAGCGTGTCCACTGTTCTGCACGGCGGCAGCGAAAGCACGATATGCTAATATCGGCGCACATGAACTTATAATTGGTACCGCGGACAGATGTCGTTTTCTTCTCCCCGAGCGGACACGCTCGTTGAATAAGAAACGCCCGTTAAATTAACATTCAATGGCTACTCGCGATAAAAAAAAAATTGTATAATGCCACTCGTTACGTTAAGAGCGCCGTAAAACCTCTCCCCTCCGACGTATTTGGTTGTGCCGTGTGGTTTAAATCACAAGCGTTATTAAAAAAGAAACATGAAAGCGGATTATAACGAACCTACATACATGCGTGCATAATGTCAAGGAGCAGAAAGTGAGCGGTGTCATCATTCGAAGGAGTAGAGGATTGACAAGGATGCACGTTTATTTTTCAAGCATTTTTGTCGAAACTCTGGACAGTGCACCGATCAGGCATACATATACCCACACGAGACAATTACGATTCTGATACATTACCGAAGCAAACATTAGAACAGGTTAACAAAGTGTCGTCCTGTTCCTTGAACCTTCGTTTACGAGATTCATATATTTTTAAACGACACGCGAATACAACCAAAATATTGTTCATTCGAATCGAGCCTCCTCCCTGTTGTACAGTTTGTTTTTCCTACTTTAATGGTATTTACTCATTTATTATTTTTAATGTTTTGTCTGTGATTATTTCTTGTTTGTTTTTGTGTATAAGTAAAAATACGGGTGTTCTCGATAAAAGTTAATGTTTTCAGATTTAATCAATTAGTTTAAGCCTTCGTTGACAATCTGGGTGTGAGCCACCCATAAGCTGATTTTGACGCCCTGTACCTTTTATACGCAAAATAAATAGTTTTTTCCCAAAGCTGACGTACAAAGTATTTTCTCTCTCAAAGTATTATATCCCAACAACAACTCTGTAGATTTTTAGATTCTAATATTAAAATTTGTAAAAGTTACAATTTTTTAAAGATTTTCTTCGTTTCTTTCGACGTGTGGTAATCTAGATTTTTTTTTACAAAAACTGTGATAAAATTTCGATAAAAAATTATTGGAATACATTCTAGATACCTTGAAATTGATCCATGATTTTTTCCATAATAATTGGATTCTTTAGATGAGAATGGCAGTCGTTCAAAAATTACTCTGGGTGTGAGCCACCCAGGGATGTCAAAATTGATCGAAAAAAGAGGTGTGTCAACGAAGGGTTAATGGAAAGTGTACAAGTAAACAGATAAGTATTTCGGCAAAAATAAAAAAATGCGTATAATGTACCTTCAGAGAACTACTTAGCTTTACTACTCGGCTTCGCCCCAAATTTAGATTCCGATTTTATAAAAAAATTTTATTTATTTTCTTTTTTGTGAAAATAGTCACACTCATCTGGATTAATTAGGCATAATGAGCTGGCACACATTTCGTGACCCCAGAGTTTACCGTTCAAAAGTTTTCAGGCGACAGACAAACACACAAACACTTTCTGCTTTATATATTAAGATAAAAAATAATAAAACTGAAACGTTGTCTGTTTGTTTGTTCTTCTGTCACGCCCAAACGGCTGAGCGGATTTAAAAAAAGATGTTGAATATACATTACATACGTTCTAGATTAGATAATAGGCTCTTCATTTTATTTTTTACGCTTTTCAATTTTGGAAACATCATAAATAATTCCCGAGCGAAACCGGATAACGGACCAGCTACTTATAAGGAAAGATCCCGAAGCTGGAAATTCAAAACATTCTGAAACTTTGTGAATATGTAGGGGATTTCCTTCTGATTACAACGCAATTTTTGTTTGCTGCCCAAAATCACTCGCGAGCTGTAAGATATAGAAAAAAAAGTTTCAAGCCAAAAATTACTTCTTTTAATTAAATCCATCATTTGGTAAAAAATTTATTTTACAATTCACGAGTTGTAACACAAATTCGGAAAATAACCGAATTTTCAGGGGCCAATTACACCCCTCTAAAGTGAATTTGGGCAGGAAACAAAAATTACGTTGTAATCAGGAGGAAATCTCCTACATATTCACAAATCTACAGAACTTTTTGATTTTCCGGGTTCGGGATGTTCCCTTGTTACTTAAACTAAGGTGAATGTCCCAATTTCTGCTCATTTAAGAGGTGACTCGTCGGAAAGAAGGTGTAAAAAATTTGTTTGTGATCAAAATTTGCAGAGTAATTAATTAATTCTTTAATAATTCTACTTAAAATAATAAAAAATACTACAAAATCTACGTCCAGAGCACAATACGGTATCTGTTTTCGTTAATAAATAAGAACTTTTACTGCCAAAACTATTTTCTGCCCAATTATCGAATACCAATAGTGACCCTGTTCCTTACCACAACCAACCAAAAAAGACGGTCGAAAAATCATGTGTCTCTCATTTTAAAAGTTTTTCGCTGCTTATGCTGCACTTTGATTATCCCCAAGCTCGTGCAACCCTCTCGTAAATGTTCAAATAATTTAGAATTATTTCGTTGTAACTACGGTACAAACGTGACGCTTATAATAATAACAAAACTACGAAATTAGCAGAAATGGGGACACGAGCAGAAATTGGGACATCCACCTTACATACATACGTACAGGAAGAAATGACGACAAAAATAATTTTGCTCAGCTAGAATCGCATTTGCAACCACTGTGCGTCGGCTGTCGATCGTCGCCGACGCACAGTGGTTTAAATCGACATTGAAACGCCAGTGGCAAGTGGCAGCAAGTGCGCTCGCGATAAGGGAGCCTTGAGATGTCCCTTCTACACATCTCGAGCGAGTAATTATCCCGCGATAAGTACGCGCAAGATGCTTGGCGTTTATCGCACGTTGGCCGCGAAGTGATAAAACTGGATTTCCAATGCACAAACGGCCACCAGGAAACAGCTACCAGTCGAAGAGTTACGACGGAGGCTCCTTCGGGTCAAGATCAGGCTGGTTACACCTGCAGCCACTTCCTCCGCCTATACGGATCGGTTTCCGAAAGCTTTTACGTAACGCGCGCTGCTCGCTGGCCGAGACCTTTAAACGGATTACGGCAATATCGTTCGCCGACTCGTTTATGCCGAAAATATGCTAATACCTCCCGAGTCATCGGGCAGCCCCAGGTCTAGCCGCGTCCGCCGGGATATTCCCCAAGCGATCAGGGCCGATTTGGGATCCGCGTAAATTCGAAGGTGTAACGCGACACCCGCGTACACGGCCGCGCCTCGGTGGCCGTCAGATTTCGCTCGGCCCGCAGGTCCTGCGCCAAAAAACCCGTGCACGACCTGCAATCATCGATTCAGGGTCGCGATTGCTCAACGCCCGTCAAAGAGTCACTTCGAGCCTTTCAAGACGTGCGCGACAAAAAGACACCCGAGTCTCGGGCGCTGACGATCAGCCGCATAACGCGGGGGTCATTAAATATGACCCACGGTCGCGGCAACTGTAAAACCATCTTCCTTTGCCGCCTGGCCTTATCTGGATACTTTAGCAGCTTCGCGAAGCAAGTGCTTCTTGAACTCTGACACTGTGCATGCGCGCGAAGCCGCTGTCCGGGCGATTCCGATGGACCGATATCGTTGATCGACGAATGTCAAAATACGGCCGCGCGCTTCGGACTCGCCCGACCTTCGGCTGTCTCGTAGTGACATTGGAAAATGCAGCGTCCTCGGATGACGAAAGAATGGAGGTCGTGCTTACGATTCTGTGGCATCGGCGTGCTTTCGCCGCGGTGTTTGTTAAATGCATCCAGACTATTGCTGCAGAGTGAGGTAAATGTACCAATGACTAGCCATGTACCAGTGCATGGCCTCTGATGCAGATATTAATTATTATTTAGCTGTGTATATCAATCAGGCAGAGTATATTGATTAATTTGTGTTATGTAATTCTTAAACTTCATACACTAAAAATGATTTTGATAAATATTATGGTTAAAACGCTTAAAAAATTGTTTGAAATCTCATAGTAAGGAGGCATGATGAATTTTGCTAGATTCTTCAGAATTTTCTAAGGAGTAAGCGATGTTGGTTAAGCGAATAATTAGTGTAATATTGAGTCTCTTTATATAAACGAATAAGTTATGGAATCCTAAGAGTATTTAAAGCAAGTGATTAACGCGGTATTATGCATTTAGATTGTTTTTTATTTTAAAAATACGTGGCTATATATCGGTACATAAGATTTGTGTGACCCAATTACTAACCAAGCGTCCATGTATAAGGCAAGTCGCGATTTAGTATACTCAAAGACTTGTACTAGTGTATAATCAGGAGTATTTTTTAATAGTATAAAGTGTTTTGATTTGGCTTAATGCAATTCCAAATAAAAAGCTAAAAAATCAAATAGGATCTCTACGATATTAACGTCTGAAGAATGGCAGATGCATCACATTCAAATCTAGGAGGAGAAACTAAGAAAACAAATGGAAATACAAGAAAGAAAAAGACGGAGATGAAGCAAAGAAAAAAAGTAAAAAAAAGCTATTGCCGAGGAAAAGAAAAAACTTAACAATGAAATTAAAAAATGAATAGCCGAAAAAAGAAGATAATAAAAAAAGAAAAACAATTGAGTATATTTAATAAATAATAAAGATATAATTGTAATATATATAAAACAAAATGATATTACTTGTAAGATAAATAAAATGTTTTTAATTTTATTTCCTAATCTGTTTATTATGGTTACTTATACAATAATTTTATATATCTGTACTTCTTAATTTTCCTGTACTTCTTAATTTTCCTGAACGGATTTTTCCATTTAAGTCAAAGAATCAGTTTTTAAAATAATTTTTACGCGATTATAAAACCTATGGCTAGGTACTGGGACATGAAAATTGAGATGCTAGGTCAATTGCGTGAGGTTGGCTATGTATTGGTACATTTACACGTACAAATATTCTTGTTTATTTCACGTTAAATATAAAAAAAAATTGTTCTGTAAATACTGCTGAGAAACAACAAAATCCTTATGAATGGAAAAAAGTTCCATTTAAATTCTTAATTTTATACACAATATTCATTATACTTTGCCACCGTTTCCTTAAACGGCTAGTTATTGGTACATTTACCTTACCTGCCTGTTTACTTTGGTAATAAAATAAGCTCGAGGGTCGCTTTGTGCGAAGTTTTCGTGACAGAGGCGGCGACAGTGTTCGCGCTTTGATTCTCAAGATTTTACAAAGCGAACTCCGGTATTCAAAGTAAGGGATTGGTGGGGTTTTTAAGCGATACTTTCGACGGTTTCGAAGACCTACTTTCGATGCGGAAGGCAGGCGTTCCTTGAACGACGCCGCTTTACGGCCATCGATTTGATGACCCTTGCCGCGCCGCTGCTCCTTATCTTTCGCGCTCGCATCCTTTATGAGTTTTTTTTTTAGCCCGCGACTTACATAGGTAGCTAATTTTGTAATTCAAATCGTCGAGTGCGCAGCGCGAAGGCGAGGAGGAGACGGCGGCGTAATTAGAAGCGGTAATGATTTTATTGTAAGAATTATATAATTCTCGTTAAACGCAGGCCAGGTTTTGTCAAGGATCGAGAGGCCGCGTGCTGTTTTTACTGTTTCGCGAACAGCCGCGTTAATAACGTACACGCGTGTAAGTACAAGCGATTACTCACTTCTGAATTGCTGCAGCGGGATTGCGAACTTCATGGTTGCGACCTGATTTGTTGCAGTTACCTCAGCGCCTTCCTTTTTTCCTCTCCTTGATCGTAAGGTCCTGAAACAGATGCGACCGCACCGTGAATTGCGCTTATTTATAGGCTCAATGTTAATCTGTGGAAATTAGCCCCGGCCAGGCTTCGCCTCGCGGTGGGGTCGATTAAAAAAAAAGCAAACGCCACTTGCCACCGTTCAATCAAAGGTGGCGAAATTAAATTATAATCCCCTGCCAAGTTCGCAACTTCGACTGGGCAAAGTCTGTAGGAGTCAGTTCTCCATCCAACCGGAGGAGTTATTTGGAAATGTTGAACAGTGCCTCATCGGTTATCCCCGAAGCAAGCAACCCTTTCGCAAAGTCGTTAGAGTGCCGCGAAAGCTAATGTATCCGTTTGAAGACCAGCGTTCTATTAAAAGGAGCCGTGTTTATTTTTCTCAAACGGATAGTAAAGGAGGCTCACGAAAAAAAGTGGAACTGCAAATACGTCGTGTCGTGTACAGCTCGACAAAGGCTGGCTAAAAGTCTTCTCGGAACGCGCGATCATTTGTTTAACTGTGAAGCAAGGTACAATGATTCTAAACGTTCTGCCTGAAAGTTTGTCGAAGTAATTGGCGGTTAACCCGATGTTTGCGCGTGTCAGCTCGAAGAGATTCCTTCTTTCCTCGGTAGGGACACGTTTTGTTTCTCAGCGCTCGTCCCTTCCCAGTGTTTTCCTCTTCGCGGCCGCCACGAGTTGTCACCGCGGAGATGCATTTTACGCCGCGCTAATTCAGATCCTCGCCGGCGATGTGTATCGGGGGATTTGCAATGTTAATCGACGAGCTGGTATTGCTGCAACGTCGTAACGAAAAAGTACTCGAAGAGCGGCTTCGGAACTTTTATTGTGCGGATGCATAATGCAACGCTTCGTACTGAAGGTACACACGGTCAACCTGAATGATAAACCACTTAATCCGTGCATATGCATGGGTGATATTGATCCTTATCATAGTTGTAGCTTTGGAAAATAGAACGAGAACCGCCGGGCAGCGAGAACTACGTCGGCAAAGGAATTTAGATGGGAAGCTTTCGTCTGATTAAAAGTTTCGCAGAAATCATTTTCGGCCCAAGGATTCTTTTATACTTCGCGGAGGAGAAGACTATTTTTCATTGGGAGAGGTCAAATATCTCGTGAAAAGGACGTTATGGTCATAAAGGACGCAAAGGACATGGACTTTATGCCGCGTTTAATCATTTTTTTATGACTCATTGTTGATGAAAAATTTCATGTCTCTTCGAAAGTCTCGCATACCTTTTATTACAGCATCGCCAGTTTCTCGGTATTCACGTGAAATATTTGGGTTTATAGTTTCGTAGAATACCAACCTGCGGTGAGTGTATCGAAAGAAAAATGTTATTGAGCAGAATTTTTACGCTTCGAATTAACATATAGCATAAATTACTCGGAAGGTCGTTGAGTCTTTTTGCATTTCATTCATTTTCTCCTCGTTTCATTCAAATGCGTATTTCGTGGACTTTATCGTGGCATTTTACTGGCAATTCAGTGACAGAATGAAAAATTCAGGGTTTCCTCCAATTTCGCGTTACAAAATAAATATTAACCTTTAAAGGGCCGGGATTTTTTCATTGAAATTGTAAATTTTATTTACTTGAAATTTCTGCATATATACCACCGACATGTTCGGCAAATTATCCAGATTTTTACGTCGCCAGCCTGGCCTTGTAAAGGTTAAACTTAAAGATTAATACTTAAAGCCGCAATACTCGCGAACACGGTAGAAAATTATATTTGTTAATGCACGGACATTCGCCATTTAATTCGTAATTTTCTTAACCACGAGAATATACTACGTTTAATTGAACATCAGGCGAAGCACTGAGAACGATTAGGTGCATACGTTTCGGTACGAAGCTTCGCGATGAACTTCGTCTGGTGAGTTTAACGCTTGGTCGAGCGAACTTCCATACCTCGAAACGTGCACGTAGACACAACACGACGGAGAAAAATTCTGGCGGAAGGTTATCTGTTATAAATATTTCCAATCAGATTCATTCCCATGGAAATGCACGTCTCAACAACATCCAAGTTGCCTTCGTCACAATTACGCAGCGCGGAATTTGCGATTACATTTCTCTCGCGGATCACCTTTCGATTTTACTGTGCAGCGTACCTCTCAAGACCTCGATGATACGCTTGTTCACAGACACGACAGCTACCACATTAATCGTCCAACTGGCCCAAATCACTTCTGTCTCAAAACCAGCTGCATCTCTCGATTTCGAACTTTCCATTCTAAATACACGAGAGCTGCTACAAATTTGCAGTTACGTATTTATAATCCACGCGACCGGCAAGCACTGTCCACGGTTCCCTCACAGATTCCAACGAATCGAATTCACTGGACTTGCACGCGACGCGACTCGTCATCGGGACACAATAAACTAAGTGGCCTGTCCAGAACGAACTATCTTGTCATCTCTTATTACGCGCCTCGCATTGATATCGGCAGCATAAAGGGAAAGAGAGTGCATATGCAGAACAGCGCGTGACATGCGTATCTATCGATGTCTGCCGGTGGAACCAGAGATGGTCAAGGAGACTACATCCCATATACCTAGCTACATTTCGCGACCGGAGACCAGACGCGCTAGTGTCCGTCAGAAACCAATGTGCCTACTTGCGTGGCGAACTGAAAGTACTAATATTCGTAACGCACGTCCTAATGAAGTTGACAAAATTCCTCGCGGCTCTTTACTCCTGCCGCTCGCTTCGTAAATGTCAATATTCCCCTGGTCCAGCTGAACCGTTCCCACGAGAATCTTAATACACAAAGCAGAAAGCTTCTGTACGTTTCTGTGTTTGTCTGCCGCCTAAAAACCTTCGAACGATAAACTCTGGCATCCCGAAATATGCCTCAGCTCATTGTGCCTGACTAATCCAGACGAAGCTGACTATCTTCGCAGAGGAAATACTTTTTTCCTTCTAAAATCAGAATCTAAATTTCGGGCGAAGCCGAGTAGTAAAGCTAGTGATTCGTATCCCTGGCGATGCTACATTTCCACCCAAGTGGTTCACAGTTTTATCAACGTATTTTATAAAATTCCATCGATCGTAACGTCCCGCGAAATGTCGCAAAAATTACACAAGTTCGAAGCGCAAGGGTTTGCAGTGCAGTGCGAAGTGCATATAAGAGAACAGCTTATGCAAGTGTTTATTAATCGTCTTCCGAGTGTATCGTAATATTCTTGCGAATACACGAGTGGCACAGTTGTCGGGCTCTGGTTTCCTGCAGTATTACTGCGAGGCACTTAAACGAACGCCCGGGGAAGTTTCCAGCGACGATTCCCAGGAGGTGGCGAATAATTTCGCCGGAGAAGTCACTTACCGAAAGTTCCAATCGTCGGGGGAGGGGTATGGGCACTAAATTGTAAAATTCCTGCCGGTCGTTCGGGCCCTGCTAGACGGCACTGCGCGGGAAACAACCAAACAGCACTGTTCACACTTCCGTAGCCTTTCCGCGATTGAATTTAGTAGCAGCCTCGGGAAACAAGTCAGACGGGCCGGCTCCGACGAATTGTTAAATCTTAACGAAGGATAAAAACGTAACAGTGGGGTCGTACCGAATGCGGGATCCGCAAAATCGTGTTTGCCTCTCGTTGGTAACACACACACTTTATATCGCTTGCAGTTACACTCTCCCTCTCTATCTTGTTATTAGTGAGCACGAGTCTTGTGTTCACTCTGCTTTATACCGTCTCCTGATCACTAACCCCCATACGACGTCGGTGGACAGCAACGTCCCGAGACTTTTCTTTTTTCCTCGCCACCGATAGTGCTAATAACGAAAGACCGCGATTGCGGATCTGAGCGCGGCGAACCGAAATCGTGATTTAAATAAGAAAGCACTGGCGACGGAAGCAACGTGCAACGAAATGTTTCTGCTCCTCCGAGATTCCACGGTTCCATTTAAAAGGAGTTCTCCGGCGTTAAAGGAAAACGCGACTTTTTTGGCTACGCCTTTTCTTTTTAAATATCGTCGATTGGCAAACTATTTTGTCACTTGTAATTCGATGGTGTGCTCTCGATCTTTTGCATTCTTCTTTGTATGTACAGACGGGTGGCAAAATTATTATAGTAAAAAAATTCTCCAAATTTGGGAAAGCTGTGGCTGTAGGCAATTAAAGTAAGAACGCATGAATGTTATTGTTTCTTCGTTTATTTATTAGTTACAGCATCTGGCAACTTTGCGAGTCATTTTTCAACATGTAGGGTAAATGTCCCAATTACTGCCACTTCGTTTATTTTACTTAATAAACACGCAACGTATAAAGAATAGCGTAAAAAAGAATTTATCATAAAATTGGGACTGTTCTTCTTATTATTATAGTACATTCTTTATACGTCTATTCTTTATACGTTACGTTTTTTTTAAGTGAAATAAATAAAGTGGCAGTAATAGGGACACTGACAGTAAATGGGACATCTACCCTAAATCTGATTTATTTTTAAAAGGGCGGGGATACAATTATTACAAATAAGACAGAACTTAGAGAATATCATCGGACTGTGGCACAACTCTCGAAAATTGCAGAAAGTAGCCACAGCATTGGAAGCATTCCGCGTCGAATCCAAGCCGTCATAAAAGCTAAATTAATTGTACTTCTCGTACAATATCAATTTATTTAATTTGTATTCTTAAATAAATATACTAGTATTAAAAAATAATATTACATCATTAAAAACGAGACGTCTATTTTGTTCCATGAGGGTAATAATTTGGCCACCCACTGTAGTTTGTCCAGCTGTCTGGCAATTTTTAATGGAACGATCAGAAATCTTCTGGGAAACTGAATTTCGAGACTGAAATACGAATTTTTACGTTCTTCAAATATTTAATTAAATCATCTTTCTACGCTTCTCTGAACGATACCTCCGAGAATCCTAAATGAATGCGACGAAGCAGTAAACAATCCTTTCCAATCGTTCTTTCGATTCCGTAATGGGTCGATCAGCTTTCGAATCTGAAGAAATTAAATTCCCATAAGTAATCTCGAATTTGGAAGCCAGAGACATTTAACGCGTTAACTGCCGACGAACTATGATGCAGGTACCTACAGTTTTCAGCGCAGACCTCGCATTTTATTGCAAAAAGACTCCGCTTGGGGTTCAGCGTAGAAACTGGATGGCATTCCCACGCCAAAAGCAGGTTCTTCGGTGCCAGCTTTAGTTAGGCTCGAAGTTACCTGGCGCAGAAGTTGCAAATTACGATAAAACCCTGCGAAACGTTCGCAAAAGCGAGCTGCACGCCGTCACGAAAATTCGTATTTCGACGCGCATTCACGGGCGAGGTATGCTTCAAGAATTTCCTCAGCTTCTGGTTATTGTAGGGAAGGATTACAACACGCGGCTCGGTCACCGGCGCGACTACTTAGTTCCTTTTAATCCATTTATTTTATCGTTATTTATCGTAGAATACAGGGTGCTCCACTGGATGACAAGTTTTTCATCAACAATTTCAACACGTCCCGCGTTTTCTTTTCATAACGTACACGTGCACGCGATCTATGCGGGAAAGTAATACTTCACGCGGCTCTAAAGAGAATTTGCAGCCTCAACTTCTTTCATCCGACACACCGTTCTATTATAAACCCCGACTTTACGGACCCCCAGCCGGAATTGCTGGCGAATCTGAAATATGAAAGAGGCGATCTTTCGGTGAAACCTCTTTCGGGACTACGAGCACATGAGACGTGACGAACGAGACGTGTCCCTTTCCGTCTCGCACGGTAAATACCGCTGGGAAGTACCTGGATAAAACGGCTATATATTATCCTCTTCCTTTTCTTCCAGTTCAATCTCTTTCTCCTCTATTTTCTGCCCCTCGTTCCTCCTGGAAATATACCTCCGTTCACCTCGATTCGAGACCGAAAATAACTTTCTTCCCTTCGCGTTAGAGCGGCCGATCCTACCACCGGGTGAATTTTAAACCAGAAATTCCCTTTAGCGAGCGGTACATCCTGTAGCGGCGAGTCCTTGCTTTCGTTCAGCGACTGAAGAAATGGGTATCGCCTGGTGTTGCACCTTCAATGCCACTCGGGCCGGATAGCTAATTATTTCGGAATGAGTATGTCCAGGCATACCCAAGAGTAATAACGCAAGGACGGGCCTTTTTTATCGCGCTGGGGCGAGCAGCGGGCTGCGCGCTCGTTAAGAGCGCCCGCCTCAGGGTCCATCGAAAATCGATGGAAAATTCTTTATTAGCAATTCACGACCGATATGACAGTGCAGGGAAGCTGAAGTTATTCGCGACACCCTGCCGAGCGAATTGATCCATCTCTGTAAATGATGCTGCTGGAACTTCAGAGGAAATAAATCGTTCGCGTCGTTGGAGTCGTACTTCAGGAATTACGGAGAATAATACCTGACGGCGATTTAAATTAAATAGCGATCGGTACGGGTTAACGAAGGTACGCGTAGACGCTTATCCTCTCTAAACGGCCATTAGTCCGACGTCTATCGGCTCTGCGTGGCTGCGCTGGTTTTTACAATTACCTGCGTCACGTCTTTCCATGGTACAAAGCGAACAACTTAATCAAAGCATAAACGCTTCTGGGGAAAAAAACTTTTCAAACTTGATCGTCGCACAGTGGTTCGAGTATTCTACATGCTAGCTGGACAAAATTATTTTTTCGCGGTATTGGGTTCATATGGGGTTGAAATTGTTAGGAACAAACCTGATTCGTACCACAGTTTATTATTTCACTAAAAATATCAATAAAATAAAAATATGACTAATTCAATAAAGGAAAATGAACAAAACGACAGTATTGTACTTTGACTATAATTATCAGTTATAACATTATGTTTATTCCTGTAATTTCTGAGTTTTCTGTGGAGTTTTAAAAACATTTCGAGCCACAGTTGACTCACCTAATAAAATGGGTATTAAGACAGTGTTTTACTATATGTTCCACGTCGTTCCACGCAACAAGGGTTAAATGTACGGAAAGTATGGACTTTCTAGTTTTTTTTAATCACACGATCGATCTGCAAAAATTTGCAAAACTATATTTTGTGAATTTTTTTCGAGTGCGACGCTCGGCAGGAGAGGTAACACTGTTGTTATATTTCAGACTCTATAATGTAATGTAATTAACAAGAAATTAATGGTTATAAGGCACACTTATAGTTATAGTTAATCTATAATACGTATAGAGTCTGAAATATAACAACTGTACTATCTCTCCTGCCGAGCGTCGTACTCGAAAACAATTCACAAAATATAGTTTTGCAAATTTCTGCAGATCGATCGTGTGATTAAAAAAAACTAGAAAGTCTCTACTTTCCATACATTCAACCCTTGTTGCGTGGAACGACGTGAAACATATAGTAAAATACTGTTTTAATAGCCATTTTATTAGGTGAGTCAACTGTGGCTCGAAATTTTTTTAAAACTCCACAGAAAACTCAGAAATTACAGGAATAAACATAATGTTATAACTGATAATTATAGTTAAAGTACAATACTGTCGTTTTGTTCTTTTTCCTTTATTG
Organism: Andrena cerasifolii; assembly: GCF_050908995.1. Lineage (NCBI taxonomy): Eukaryota > Metazoa > Arthropoda > Insecta > Hymenoptera > Andrenidae > Andrena > Andrena cerasifolii. The sequence goes on along the minus strand of NC_135119.1, from coordinate 19,280,146 downwards.
ACTTAGTCATATTTTTTTTCGTTGATATTTTTGGCGAAATAATAAACTGAGATACAATTTGAACCCCATATAAACGCAATACCGCGAAAAAATAATTTTGTCCAGCTAGCATGTAGAATACTCGAGCCACTGTGCGTCGCTGTGATTGGAATCGGGACGCGCGAAATCGACAAAACGAACCCACGGCTTTTCATTCTTCGGCGCGCGTGCCCTGGTAATTCCTGCGAAACTTGCAGGATCCGCGGCAGCGTGTGGATTTAAAGATGTGCCGCGCGAACGCTCCTTTGAAATCCATATCGCAGCTACTGATAGGAACGGAGTAACATTACCTAATCAAGCGACAGAGAAAAAGATCATGAATACTTAATGCCCGGGCGTTTAATGGATCTCGCGACTCGTATTCAGCTGGATTTTATTGAAAACTCGCCGACGGTACGTAATTACAATTTACCGGGCGGTAAAGCGCGGACGTTTAATCGGCCACAGTATCTCGCACCGAGACTGTTACAATTTATCGGGGCAGTCAACGTTTACGGAATCGATCGCTCGCGAAACATTGCAGTCTCGTCGCTCCGCTTTCAAATCTACCAAACAGTCCATAGCTTAACTTTATCGAACCTCTAAATTTCACTCCGCGGACCTAACGGCTGGGGCAGCCAGCGATAATCGGCGTATCTGATAGTTCCACTTTTTGCGACAGATCGCATGTGCCTCGAACTCTGATCGCTCCTTTCATTTCTCATTTATGCAACTACATCATATGTTGTGGCGCGCTGGCAAGTAAAACTTATGCTCGCGCGGTGATAAAAGGAGAGTACGTTATCGTTATCCAGGGGGGGGGGAGGGAGGGGGAAAGCTGCGGCCGTTTATGCAGATCGTTGCATAAACCACCGCTGACCCGAAACTGGGTGAATTCGCCGCTTGCCCGCTAATAGAATCGCTGTATGTCAATAGGACGTGACGTAACAGCGGCCGACACCGAGCACTTCCATCGTAGCCAATTTCGCGCGGACGGATTTTTCTATATCTTAAATAGATCCTGTAATACGTGTAATCAGGCTGGCTCTGTTGAGTCCTCTTGTCGCTGAATGGCCCCGCTTCGTAAGCAAGACAGCGACCACTTGCGCGGCTGCGGTTAAAACGCTCTGGAAATTGAAGAGTCACGTTGTTAACGATAGGGTTCAGTGGTGAGGACGTGAAAGATTGGAACAGCTCCGACGTCGAAACTGATGATTTATTACATGACAATTACACGTGCGCTGGCTGTAAAGTCGTGCTCCAACGGTTCTGCGTTATTTAAATGAAAAGCCGAGAAAACGGGCATTACGACTCTACTTTCTTTCTGACTCGAACTCGTCCCCGTTCCCCGTCGCGCCCCAGTTAAGACACAGAGATCTTTCTCAGTCTCGTTAATCCTGAAAATCGCGTATTAATCGGGTCACACCCGCGTGCCTATTATTATTAATTTCTGCTTGCTAGATGTTTCGAAGTCTTCCGATTAAATGGCACCTTATTGCCCAGCGCGTTCCATCAGGAATCCTGCATTAATCGGAGCATTCGGCGCGGATGCAGATTTAATGCCGGTGGTGTTGGAATTGAGAAAAACTAATAGGAGGAAGACGACGGAGCGGATGAAAAATTTGTTTATGTATTCATCGCGCGGGTTAAAGACGCAGGAAGCGACAGCTGGCATTTTTTTTTCCCCCCTTAAATACCTAGTTCATACGCGACTGGAGAATCGCGGCTGAATAAATCATGCGTTCGGTTGGCTACTTTTCCTTTTACTGCAAAACAATGTGTGAGTTTCACGTCTAGCGTGGTAATATATTGAAATCGGTGTTGCATGATTAATTCTGCTACAGTGGCACCTCGGGGCGAGTTTCTTTGTCTGCATCGTACCCCTCATTATCCGGGGACGTATCATAGCGGAGATGACCGGTGCTTCTCATCAATATTTATAAAAGTTTCTTTAAACAATTACCATCTCCTAGCTCCACGGTTCAGACTTTTTCTGCCGCTGCTGCTATAGTTTCAATGTCGATAAGGAATACGTGAATACTGCTCAGGTAAAATAATTACGCCACTCATTAACGCTAAACGTACCGGCAGTTTGCATATACCTATTCCTACCGTAACCGGTCAAATGACCGATTAGGAAATAAAGGTCATATTTTTGCAAATTCAATATTGGCAATGTCTGTTTGGCAGGGGAAACAGAAGAGCTTTGAGATAGTAATAAAAGAAATTATATATTTTCATTTTTACTTCCGACGTAAAAATAAAAAATAATTCATATTGTTTTTCTATCTTTCTTTTCCACGTTCAGAATCTAGCCCTCTACTGATCTCCGAACGCTTCGTTTATGCTATTTATGTCTTTCGATAAATTTTTCGCTGAGTAACTTGACATGTTTGGAGATAAAAGTCGGAGGTAAAATAAAATTATAAGGTTTGTTCACTTTCGATGTTATCTCTGGGACTTTCAAAATAACACTGATAAGTAATTTTATAAAACGGGCGTTAATTTGTCGACCAGTCAGAGGACTGGTTGCGGCAGATAAGGGAAGGAAAAATGAAACAAAATTAACGATAAAAAAGAGAAATAATTAAGTAAACGGATAATATGTGAATCGTTATAAAGTCAAATGAACGACAGAAACAAAAATTAATGCAGAACTTTGAAACGAATTTTAAAACCGGGCTTGGTACGTATAATGTTAATTTAGTAACTGAACAACTTTAGCTCGGACATCTCTGGTTTAGTTCGACGATGAATACTATATAATGAGGAGCTTCCCGCGAGTTTTTGTCGTCTTCAACGACAAATGAATCATTAGAAATTAATAAATTATTGGTATAATTAATGCATATCCATGCGTTATAGTATTTAACGTATGTCTAATTGAAACTGTGACAAAGTGAAATTATAATGAGTTACAAATATCAGAAGAGACTGTAAGAAGCCGCGCTGTTGAAACGTGGAGTGCAATTTGTGCACAAATTATTTACAAACATTTGATCTATCTTGAACTCGCGCCGTCGATAAAATCAGCGAAATGAGTACGAGGAAATTATTATTTATTGTAGATCGGGATTAACGGTACATTGATGGAACATTTGAACAAAAAAAAGCTCGCGTTTCTGCGTGTGTACCTGTTTCAGGAACGCGAGAGTCATCGCATGCTTCCTGGTACAGGATAAAACTCATAGATCAACAGGTATCAAGGATTGCTTGGATTAAATTCAAGCAAAAACGTAACGCGTTCGACACGCGATCATTCGTTATTGTAGGAGCCGTAACGACAATATTTTTACGCTCGTCAATAACGATTTACAGGCGAAATAATTGTTAATACGAGCCAGTAATTAGGTGCTGATGATGTTTACACGCAACTGGCGTACCTCGGAGGCGCGAGATTCGCGCAAGTTGAACGTTTACGATTTTATTAACGAGGTAACTATAAAATATATTATCTACAGGCTGAGTGTATTCTAAAGCGCGATTTCTCTATGTCTATTCAGGTAACATAGCAATTGCAAAGCGAGGCGAAGTTACTGCGAAGCGATGAGCAACAATTATTGTACTGATAAAGGTGAAAGATGCGCACGAAGATAGAGTTCGAAGTGGTGGGACTTCGAAGGGACGTAAAAGCGCAGTTTAATTGTGATACCGATTCCAAGTAATGATTCTGAACAGAAAACACTTTTTTGCGGTGTAAAGATATTTGCATCAGTCTAGCAAAAACAACATACGTTTCAAAACTATGTTAATCGAAAGATGATAAGGCTGCAGACGCTGACATAAATGCTTCGTTTAACGATGCACGTCATTATCTGTGAGGCTTATTACTGCGTATTTGAAAGTGATTAGCTCTTATTTCAATTTCTTCCCTTTTCAACAAATTGCTGTTTAGTAAACGTCTGTACGCGTACAGAATAGTCTACGAAGAATAATATACCTTCAGTGGTTGATAATATAGTATATTAAGGTTTCCATTAATTTTACATTGATAATGGACAGTGTAACAATTTAGTAAAATTTTTTAGTGTAAGACAGAAGCTTATGCTGCTACTGGCAAAGGAATCTACCACCGCGGGAACGGTGGCGCTAGTGTAACATAACAAATATGGACGACGCAGGTATACCTGTTGCTACACTGCGTTCCACATTAGAGCGTACTCGTTTCGCGCAGGGATACACTGTTGATTGGTAGTAAACCGGCAGGGAAAGTGCTACGAGCAATCGCGAAAGTGCTACGACCAATCGCGTGTGTCAGATTCGTGGGAGCTGCGCAGATCGGTCCCAAATCGGTAGGGGCCTTGGTACGCTGTTATACGGAACGCAGTGTATATGTTTATGTGGATCCAGTAGTATAAAAGTTTATTTCAAAGTTATTTCTTACAGTAAAAATGTTGACAATACATTTAGACACAATTTGGGAATATGTAAAAGTATGTGATGTGAACAATTTTAGTTGCTCCACTTTTTGGCACTTTTATGAAAACTTAAATTGAGGTCATCGCTCATTGCAGCGGTACAATTTGTTACACAACAGTTATTTCTGTATACAGCTCGTCGATACTGTGAAAATTGGTAGACCGCAATAAATTGTATACTTGCGTCGGCCATTACTACTAGTTCGCGTACCGACCGCTAGTGTCGCATACTAATGTTCTGCTCCCAATATGGAAACTTAATAAGTTTTCCCAATCTATGTTTTATATGTGATACTTTTCGTTTTAATTTAATTATGTTCGTTATTTAATTGAATTAATGGAAATCACTTTCGTAAGTCATTGAGAAACTGCTAAACCATTACGAGTGCAACAAGATAGCACACGTTGTCTATAAGCCGTCTTTAAGACGTCTTCAGATGTCTTGAAGCCTGAAAGACGGCTTATAGATAACGTGTGCTATCTGGGTTGTTAATGCGTGATCGTGTTTCAAATGCGATGCGTGGGAGAGGTACAGGGAGCGCCTAGGAGGGGTGGTTTCTTTACTCTAAATTCACATTGGGTGCCTTCAGCAGACTCAACTGTAAAGTGGTCTCACTAGATTTTACTCGCGTCGACCAATGAACGTGCAAGTTCAGAGTAAAATCTTCTTTCACTCTAAATTCACAATAAATCCACACTATAACTTCACTCTAAATACACACTAACTTCACTCTAAATTCACTCTGTGATTGGTTGCCGCTTAATACATTCAAATGGATCAGAAGTTTCCCGCTCTTATTTTAATTAATTCCAGCGTCGCCCGTGGCGCTGCGAAATAGCCATGAATAGTGATTCTCTAGGGAGTGATCGGAACAACGTGTATCGTCGCTGATTGGTTGCCGCGATTTTGGAGCAAAATCGGAGAAAGAAACTGTAAAAAAGAAAGAGACAGAAATACTGATAGGAAGAGACAGAAATACTGATAGAAAGAGACAGAAATACTGATAGAAAGAGACAGAAATACTGACAGTAAGAGAGAGAGAAATACTGATAGAAAGAGATAGATATGTTTATTTCCGGTTTTGCTCCAAGATGGCTACGGTTATACCGATCACTCTCTAGAGAATCACTAGCCATGAAAACCAGGAGAGGTACTAACATACCTATCTATAAGGCACTATTGTTTATCTACAGTCAGTAATTCGTTGTCAACGTTCCTCGTCCAGATGATTACCGATCTACCCTAACCTAAATCAAGTTAGGACTTGTCAATTACGTGGAAAAAGTAGATCGTTATTCTAATAGTTTTATGATATCGTTAGAAAGTATCGAAACGCGATGACAGGTTGTTTGTAAAGTGTTTTATTTTGTATCATGTGGTTTCTTAATGCAAGACATAAAAAAAATACACAACTATTTATACAATTCCACTTTAGTGAAACTGAATGATTTCGTGGAGATTAAATAAATAAAAAACAGTGGAAAAATATTATGCTACTCCCCACGTACTGATAATATCGGTAGTCTTTCTGGTATATTGAGACATATTTTTTTATAAGTTCCATTATTATTATTCGTTTGTATACAGCTGATAAGCTCTTTCTTGCCAACAAACACTTGCAGCGTGTCATTTTATTTCAGTTACTTGAATTTATGCCTGGCTCTGAAGTTACAAAGCTAGTTATTATGTTAAGCTTAATTGCGTTCCTGATATTAAATTCAGATCGTTAATCTATTGCAGATTACCAGTGAAAAGAACGGAACTGTTTAAAATCTAATTCATTGAAATGATGATGGAGTTGAGCCATAGTTTGACCCTCAACGAGGATGCCCTTAATCAAATCTCGGAGGCTAAGCGGCCAGTTTTTATATTCGAGTGGTTACGCTTTTTGGACAAGGTTTTAATAGCTGCACAAAAGGTATTACTTCTTTAAGCAAGAACTACCTTAAGGGTTTCATTCTGGTAATCACGTCGCAAAATTCGACAACATTCTGGCTTTTTTTTCTCAGTGAATACAATGAATAACAATGTCAAACTTTGTTTTCATTTATTAAGCTACTTGTAATGAATATGGAACAATTTTTTAAATACACTTTTAATTGTGTTTTTTCAATGTTATCTGGAGTTCAAAATCGCGCCTTCGAAAACAAATACCTCCCTGGGGGAAGTGATTTAGGCTCACAGACTCATGTAAAAAAAAAACCAAGCTGATTCTTAATCATTATGAGTACCGCTATCGCGGGTGCCAGAGTTAACCACGTAAGTCGAAATTTAACAAAACTGCACGCATTCAAATTTCAAGTTTCAAAATTTTCCATTTTTACTTGAAGTTTGGATGCGCACTATTTTGTTAAATTTTGACTTACGTGGCTAATTCTGGCACCTGTGATAGCGGTACTCATAATGATTAAGAATCAGATTTGTTTTTTTGTTTCAAATGAGTCTGTGAGCTGAAATCACTCCCACCGTGTTTTCAAAGGCGCAATTTTTAACTCCAGATAGCATTGAAAAAACACAATTAAAAGTGTATTTAAACAATTGTTCCGTGTACATTATAAGTAGCTTAGTAAATAAAAAAAAGTTTGATTGTTATTCATTGCATTCACTGAGAAAAAAAAACCTGAATGTTGCCGAATTTTGCGGCGTGATTACCAGAATGACCCCTTAATATAGATCATATATTACTATATCTTGCTGGTATTTTTAGAGTGATATCAAAGGATGTCAACAAAAACTGGTAGAACAATTAACAAAACACATGCAAGGGGCTCCTGGGCCTCCCACGCGGCGACTTATCGCGAGATGCCTCGCCACTTTATTCAGCGTTGGCGACACATTCTTGCTTTTTGATACCGTTAACAAATGCAATGATATTCTCAGAAATAAGGATGACTCTCCAAGCTTCCTCCCGACAAAGCTGTAAGTAGTCGTTTACGGGTACAGTCGAACCTGGATAACTCGAATCTCAAGGGAAGGGAAAATATCTTGGAATTAGAGAGGTTTCGACTTATAGAGGCTTTGTACGACTGTTAATTTTTCGAATTGTGAAGCTGTAAAGTAAGACAAATTCAAGTTTTAAAGGTCAACTGTTTATTGTATACCTATAATCAAATATACCTACAATCTATTTACTACATATATACCTACATATATAAAAATAATTATAAGACACATTTCATGCTCGAAATATTACTCTTCATTACATATTAAAAAAAATGTGATTTTGCTTTATGCTAGTCTTTTAGTGTATTGTAAATCAATAGCATTTTCAATCGTGAATAATACAGAAAAAAGATTTTCCTCAATATTTCGAGATCTTTCTACGAAATTTCGTAATGTATATGGAGAACTAAACTTCTATTTGTAGAGGTCGGAGTTCTTCTAAATTCGAGTTGTAGAGGTGAAATACATAATTTAACATGCAAAATATAGTTCGAGCGAAGGAATTTCATTTCGAGTTATAGAGGTGTTTACAGCGGAAGGGAATGAAGAAAATTTTCGACTTATAGAGGTTTTCAAGTTATTGAGTTTCGACTGTACATTAATTTACCATTCGTCATTCCGTGTGTAACATGTAAGACGCTAAATTTTAACTGTTTACAGAGCTGCTATATGTTGCGTCGGATGTATGTACGAGAAATTAGGCAGGATGATGGGTAGGTCGTACGAAGAGACTGTACAGATTCTGATAAAGTCTTTGCGCTCTGCGGAATCGCAAACTCGAATTGAAATTATGCATACTCTCGAGAAGGTATTACTTCTGGTTACATAATACATAAAGTTACATCTTGCATTTTCTATAATTTTAATTCACCAGGTATGTGCTGGAATGGGATCTGCAATCACAAATGTCCATAAAGAAATATACAAAGTTTCTAGACACTATCTCACTGACAGAGTGATGGCTGTAAGGTGTGCTGCTGCAAAGGTATTTCAGTGATACTTTCTCGATGTATCGCGTGTACACTATTTAAATTACATTTGACGTAATAATTGCAGTGTCTACTAGAGATGTTAAATCACGCTCCATTTTTATATACAACTGAGATAGAGAGCGTCGCTACACTTTGCTTCCGGGCATTTGAAGGCTCGAACTATGAAGTGAGATGTGCTGTTGCAAAACTGTTAGGTACACTAGTAGCAATGACCCAACTTCCAGCTCCAAAAGGAAAAAGCCCTTCAGGTATCTCGAAGAAACATAATTAGTTACTCGCGTACAAGTGAAAGAATTTTTGCATTAATAATTACTTTTGTTTAGTGACGCAGAACAAAAACTATAAACAGATTTCGTTAGACGAAGTACTGAATATTTTAATGTCTGGATTTTTAAGAGGCGGAGTAGGTTTTTTAAAAGGCACCGGAGAAATAATAAAAGGAAGCTCTAGCGTAAATAGAGAGGTCCGAGTTGGAGTCACACATGTAAGAGAAACATAATTGTTGTATTATATTTATTGTATAAAATGGTAAAGCGAACATTTTATTAATATTCTCTAGGCATACGTAGTATTCGTCCAAATGTTAGGAGGTTCGTGGCTGGAACGTAATGTTGGTGCATTAGTTGCACACGTACTCGATCTTGTAACTAATCCAAAGGCTGCTAGCTCACACGTTGACGCTGTCTATTCTAGAAAGTGTGTTAATTTCATTCTACACGGTACTATTGGAAAACTATTGGGTGAAGGAGCACAGGCTGCTGCATGCAAAGAAATAGCGCACATTATTCTGAAGCAAATGAATTCTATTGGTAATGTTATTAACCTTTATCAGTACAGTACATCTTTAAATACCACTTATTAACCTTGACATTTTAATTTTCAGATTTCAGTCCAGAGAATGCTAAAGACTGTAATCAAGAAACATTATTTAGTCAACACCTATTGGTTTGTGCGTTGCAAGAAATGGGGAACCTAATCTTAGGACTGGGTACAACAGCTTGTAATTTGTTGTCTGATCAGTCTCTGAGTATGTACTTTACGTTTACGATTTATATATGCTTAGTTTTCAGTAAATATAATGATTTATATGATACAGGTTTAATCGACACAATCATGACTGTTCTGGTCCATCCGTGCCAAGCTGCTAGACTTGCAGCCTCTTGGTGTTTGCGTTGCATTTGTGTAGCAGTACCCAGCCAGATAACACCTCTCATCGATCGTTGCGTGGATGGTATTGAAAATATGCGTAGCTCGCCGGAAGCAATAGCTGGATACAGCAGCGCTTTAGTTGCGGTTCTTGGTAGTGTCCGATTATCACCGCTCGGAGTCCCTCACACGAAAGGAAAAGTAATTCTTTCTCATTTCTTTCACTCTGTCAAATAACTTCGCTATGTTATTGCATAAAACCCACCCACGTCTCCTTCTAGATAATTTTCAATACCGCAGAAGAGCTTCTAAGAAGCGCAAGTCAGAACAGTCGTTTATCATTGAACAGAACACATGCTGGATGGCTTTTAATCGGGGCTATTATGACTCTCGGTATTATAACAATAGTTTGAATTTACTACATCCAATACTTGATAATCATAAACGCTATAATTTGTTTTTAACGTATTAGGTACGGCAGTGGTGAAAGGATTACTACCTAGAATGTTACTGCTGTGGAGAAACTCCTTCCCCCGTTCGAACAAAGAGCTCGAAAGTGAGAAAGCTAGAGGTGATGCTTTTACTTGGCAAGTAACTTTGGAAGGTAGAGCCGGTGCATTGTCCGCGATGCACAGTTTTCTGTTGCATTGTCCAGAACTTTTGAACGATGACATTACGCGACGGCTTCTAACGCCAATTGAGTCTGCGTTGGCGATGTTAACAAAGTATGTTAATCACTAGTTCTTGCTTATACTTCGTAAATATTCGTAATGGTATATCAATGTAGTACATCGTTGGACGTAACGTTTTAGTTTATCACCTGTATTGAAAAATTATGGACAACAACTGAAGGCTCCAGCTGCCATGGTTCGTTTACGTCTATACGAAACATTGTTGTTATTACCGCCTCAGACTTTTGAAGGTAATTACAAATGCTTCTAGTCTTTAAATGCTACCTGCTTCGAAGTATGATGTATTAAATATGGATATATTATCAATTGAATAGGTTCTTACACCCATCTCTTGAGAATGCTGGTGTCAGAATTCACGTTAACCGAAAATCCTGGGAACACTACAACTTCATTGTTACGCGCAGTTTGCCATGCCAATGATTCTGTAATTCTCGGCACATGGCTGCAAGAAACCGATCACCGCACGATAGAAGACCAGGTAAGCACTTTGAAGCCTATGATATTACTAATTAAAATTATTAACTATACACTAATATAGAAATGTAATCAAATAACTACAGCAGACGTATTGTAAAGAGTGTAGTTCATCATGGCCCATGTTGCGTTGCTTGAAATTAACACACAATATTTGTACTCGTGTCTAGATGGAACCAAACAGAAGGGCAGATTTGGAACATGTGAGTAATGTTCTATGAAGCCTTTCATTATTTTGCAATGATATTCCTCTGTACTTATTATTCATCTGTACTTATTTACCTTCATTTAGGATAATCTCTCTTTTATACCTTCCTCCATTTTTTTAATTTTATTTCCAAATTCACTTACGAAGTAATGGCGAATGATATTAGAATCGATGACTTTAGTTCTTTAGTTTCCTACATACTCATTACAATTATGTTTTGCTTCTATCTTTATTTATCTGCTGTAATTAAGGTTACGCTTTTAATTAATCTTTTATTCATAGAGATTGTGGCGATATCGGTGTATCGTGCTTTGTATATTTTATGCAATTTGTACATAAACAGCAAAAACGTTTTCAATTTATCTTGTGTCTTGCTTCTGTTTTAGTTGCAGCCAAACAGTGCCGCAGGATCTGGAGCTTTGGAGCACAATCCGTGTTGTCTTTACAGACCAGTGCCACAAGTAAACATTTCAAGACTACGTTAAGCATTTACTAAAACATAAAACTACGATCACCGATTCTAATGATATTGTTTTTCAGGATGAAATAATTCCCGGCCCTCTACCTTTGGGAGTTGCTGTTATCGATTTATCAGTGTCATTGTTTGGCCAAATCTTTCCACGTGTGGCAAACAAGCATAGACTGCAGATGTTAGATCATTTCAGTGAATGTATAAAGCATACGAAGTCTGGTAGGCAGGAGGCAATACAGATGAATGTTTTCACCGCTGTGCTGAGCGGATTGAAGGGTCTCAACGAAGCAAAAACAGGATTTGGCCAGGAGGATGTAAAGAAGTCTGCTACTAATCTCATTATTGTAAGAATTTACGATATGTCTTTACTCTCTGTGGATACTAAACTAAATACTATTTAATGTTATTGCACACATTGCAGAGTGCTCTAGTAAGCAGCAATTCAATACTAAGATGGGCAGCAGGAGAAGCTGTCGGAAGAATGGCCCAAGTTATCTCTGATCCTAAATTTACAGCAGAATTGGCGCAAACGAGCTTCGATCGTTTAAAGTCTGCCCGCGACGTAGCGAGCAGAACTGGCCATTCTTTAGCATTGGGGTGCCTTCATAAGTATGTAGGTGGGATGGGATCTAGTCAGCATCTCAATACAAGTGTCAGTATTCTACTTGCACTTGCCCAGGACAATTCGTCTCCAGTAGTACAAGTAAGATCTTGTTTAAACATATCCCTTTCGCGTGTACGCCTGATAGTTATTCCAGATTTTAAACGAAGGAATAATTAAATTGTACTATTCCGTACAGGTGTGGGCATTGCACGCTCTTGCACTTATAGCTGACTCTGGTGGACCAATGTTCCGAGGCTACGTTGAGCCTACATTGTCTTTAGCGTTAACTCTTCTTCTCAATGTTCCTCACTCCTATATTGATGTACATCAATGCATAGGAAAAGTACTGTCAGCACTTATCACAACGATAGGACCAGAACTACAAGGTTAATAGTCTATTTCATTTTAGTTATGCTTAAAGATACGACGAAAGCTCAAGATTTTATCATTAATCGTAATTGTGTCTTCAGGTAATACGTCGACAATTTGTATGGCACGTTCGTCGTTTTTGTGTGCTTGTGCTATTATGCAAGATCACCAAGATCCCCTTGTGCAAGCGGAAGCTACTGGCTGTCTCCAGCAATTACATTTGTTCGCACCCAGACACGTCAATTTGTCTTCTCTCGTTCCTACATTATGCGTAAGATTTACATTATACGACACAAACAGTATGATAACGAGTAACTTTTAAGCGAACGTTATTTTATTCGTAGCGAACATTATCGAGCAACCACTTGCTCCTACGCAAAGCCGCGATATCCTGCCTTCGCCAACTTGCTCAACGAGAAGCGAAAGAAGTGTGCGAGCATGCGATGACGTTGGCTAACGAAAGTCGAGACACTAACATAGTAGAAGGTCTGGTCATAACAGAGACCGGTCTTCCCGGTGTTCTGTTCAGCATGTTGGACACAGAAACTGATAGCGAGTTAATCAAAGATATCCACGACACACTAACCAGTATGCTGCAAATCTTAGCCGCGGATAATTTGTCTCAGTGGCTATCATTGTGCAAAGATGTCCTTACGATAGCTTCAGGTATAAACATTGACGAAGTTATGTAGATGTTAAATTAAACGCGATTCAAATACTCTATACTATTGCGTACAGAGACGTGCACCAATGAAGAAGTAAATACTATCAATGTCGAAGACAGTGCTACTGATAACGATAATGCGGACACAGAAGGAGACGACGATCAAGCAGAATTTCATGCTGATGAATCTACGAAGCAAAGGCCGACTATCACTCCGCGCTGGCCAACCAGAGTGTTCGCAGCACAGTGTGTTAGAAGAATAGTAGCTGCCTGTGTATATAATAAAGCACACTTTGATCTTGCCTTAGCCAAGGAGATGCAGACGAGTAAAGGGAAAAGTACGGGCTTCGCTAATATTACTAATAACGTTTTCGGACTTTAATATTTTACTAATCTCTTTTAATCTCAGGCGACTTTCTGGTACTGCACCTTTCTGATCTGGTGCGAATGGCATTTATGGCTGCAACCAGCGACTGTGATCCTTTGCGACTGGAAGGTTTGAAAACGTTACAAGAGATTATAGATAAGTTTGCCAATGTTCCTGAGCCAGAATTTCCTGGACACCTGTTACTTGAACAGTTCCAAGCACAAGTAATTAATGATTTATACGTGTATATGAGTTGTAGAGATACTGGAGAAGTTTTATTACCTTGTTGAATCACCGATTGTTGTAGGTTGGAGCTGCGTTGAGACCAGCATTTTCAGCAGAAACGGCATCGCACGTCACGGCAGCAGCTTGCCAGGCGTGTAGTGCTTGGATCGGAAGCGGAGTTGCCAGAGATCTCAATGATCTTCGTAGAGTGCATCAGCTACTGGTCTCTTCTCTGGAGAAATTAACGGAGGGGCATACGCGACCGCAACTTTACAATGAAAGTCTGTTAACGCTCGAAAGGCTAGCAATCTTGAAAGCTTGGGCAGAGGTAAGATATCTTATGTGTTCAATAAATGTGATAATGAGATTAGCAGATCACACATAACAATTGCGTTCTTCGCACATATCTTTACAGGTATATGTAGTCGCTATGATAAGAGATGGTGCTGCGTTAAACAGCAAAGACTCGTTCAATCAGAATTCAAATCAAGTCGATGACGGGTACGACGAAGACTTCGGAAAATTTGAATTCCAGACAGAAAGTTTATTGAGTTTAGTGCAACCAGAGCTGCTAAGCTTGAGTCAATATTGGTTGGCTGCCCTGAGAGATCATGCTCTACTCTCGTTACCACCAGGTATGTAATTAATCTTAATGAACTAAATCTAAAATTGTTCGTGGTAAGTATCTGCAATAACGAAATATGCTTTGGTATTAGAATTCTCCAGTCAGTTGCCACACGATGGAGGAGCTTTCTACACGACAGACACAATGGAATCTGCTCGACCTCATTACGCAGAATCTTGGGCACCAATTCTTCATGCTGCAACGCTCTGGCTTAACGCGAGAGGCTTTGGACTGGAAGAAACTAAGGATGACGTGAAAACATCAAACACCACCAATAACAACAACAATGATACCTCTGCTAAAACTAATACTAACGTCGATCGTTTTCATTTATTGTTTGGTAAATATTGTTCAAGAATCCCTGCCATTATTTTGTGATTGTAAATATTATTTTGTACCATGTTTCAGGTATATGCATGGAAGCTCTGTGCAGCCCTCGATCTTCAGAGTCTACTCAAAACATAGAGACATGTTTGAATGCGTTGTACACATTATTAGACTCTACGTGGGCTCGTGAAGTGCTGATTGCGGATCGTTCATTACCAATTGAATTGTGCAATGTTCTTCACAGGTATATGATCTGGTGACGGTACATATAACTGTACATTAAATTCAGTATTTGTATTTAATCGCAGCTTTCTATCACAGGATGCTATTAACCAGAGAAAGTTACGTCATTCAGATGATAGTAATGGAAGTTTTGAAACAAGTCATGAAAGCAGCGCAGGAGGATCTGGCAGAAAGAAAGAGATGCAAATTGAAAGGTAGGATATAATAAGCTGTTGGTTTGGGCATTGGAAAAAGGAAAGTTGAAATTGTCAATGCCTATCGTTTCGTCGCAGCACCAGCACACGAAGAGAGCAACGAAACTCAAGAAGTAGACTTGTTAGGAGAAGGCGAAGAGATGGGGGAGCTTGTTCCAGGGAAATCATTGGTTTTCGCTATTCTAGAAGTGTGTTTGTGCCTTTTGGTTCGTCAAATACCAGCGTTGAATCCTAATCCCGGTGGGACAACAGCGATCTTATCCCAAAGAGGATACGTACCAACCGAAGAAAGTGGGAAACTGATAGCAGCTGCGCTCAATATAATGGAATCTCTTCCCACTCTTTGTTCCCCTCAAGGTAAATACTTTACACTCCCTTCGAATACTTGAGATACAAAGCGTAATATGTATATAAATCGTGTGCACTTTTAGGGGGCGTGGCAATTTTGCCAACATTACTGTACCTAGCGACTGGAGTGATAAGAGAGACTGCTGTACGTAACGATAACGAATGCAATAGAACAGGGGCAGACATACCTGTTCATGCAGCTTTGCACTGCATGAAGAATCTTACTACGAACAAATATGCGAAGGATTATAGAAGCCAAGAACAGTGGACAGGTCTTTTGCAAAGTGCCCTTGCTAAGATCATTGATCTTGCTAAAACAGGTGTTTAGAATTAATATTGCAGTTAGTCTTCTGTAACTATAACAGTCTATTTGACATAGAATATTTTTATACAGGCAATGATGAGACCAAAATGGACGAAGTGGCTATGATATTAGGCATCGCGGTGTTTGTTCTTCACGCCTCGCCGGATGTCGTAAGCGCGCCGAACTTACAGTTCCCTTGCATCAATCATTTTAGACACGCATTCCAGTCAGAAAATACAATGGTAAGCTTTGGAGCATCTTAACAATGCTTTAATCGATATTCGTAACTTAATCAAGCCTTCTCATTTCCTTAGGTCAGATTCAAATGCGTTCAAACAATGAGAACAATATTTTTGCATCCAGAGCGTACAATAAGTACACCTTATATTCATGCGTTAGCTCCCAGATTGGTAGAGTACCTGTATAGCGACAAGAGCAAGCAAGTTACACACGATCTAGAATTGTCCTTCACCTTGGAGTGTGTCAGTACCGTTGAGGCTCTTATAGGACTCGCTGACCTTTCAAATCGTACGTAACAATCTCTATTGCCATCTCATCGTTTCGTTTATCAATAAGGATAGTGCATTAATATTAGATCGATATTCTGACAAAGGAACTGTGTTACATGCAAATACAGGAGACCTTTTGCAAGGTGTGTAAAGAGTAGCAGCATATTTAGAACTTTAAAGAACAGGATATGAATGTTTTGATCGTCTTGATGTGTAGTTATGGTTTGTACTAAAATGATTTGTAACTCGGTGCTATTTATGAATATCTAGGTATACAGATGCTGACTCTACTTGTGCCAATCCTTATAAACTACTTGTTGGAGGGAGAACAACTTCAGCATGCTTCCAAACATCAGTTAAGTCTTCACCAACAGAGTTTCCAATGGCTGAACAAAATAGGACCAAAATATCCTCAGGTAAACTGCCGTTTATCATTTAAGCAAATGTTGATACATTTCGCCAATCTGCACACGCGCCTTATTGCAGGAATTTAAAACGTTAATGTCGCAGTCCACGGAACTGAAAACTAAGTTAGAAAATGCCGTGAGGTCCACTCACCAGCAAGCACAAAGGCACACCCGACCAGTGGATCTAGTAAAGCCGCAGATTAAAATCTCCACACCGTCTATCAAGCTCAAAACGGATTTCTCCAATTTTAACTAAAACTTCCTAGAACTTCATTTAATACATTGTATACTTGATTAGGCATATGCAGACTGTTTGCTTGTCCATGCATATTACTCAGCGCGCGATTTACATCCTTCCACTCTGAAGAAATTTTTATAACTGATACTCGCAACACGTCAAGCATTTATTAGTCAATTATAACTGCGTATTTAACCAGGGCAGAAGTTTCGCGAGGGAAATTTTCTGAAGGAATATGTTCACTGGTCACTTGTTTCGTTTTGAGAGTCGTCTGTTAAAAGTATAAATAGACGAATACACTACTACGCTTAGCTGTTAAATGGAAAGGTTTATTGCTTTCGCGAGTCGAAGCAGACGGTACTTTTACATTTGCTGACTGCAGTTTAAATACTGCATGGACTGTCCAAACACACTTGTGGGAACATTTCAGAGATTAAGTTTTAAGCTCGAAATAGAAATTACAAATTAAAAGACACAGCACGGCAAGCATTCTCCTGTGCGATATACAATGTGTTAGAAATAGCGCTAATAATATTTACGACTAGTTATAAATTAGCTGACCTCTTTAAATAATCTGTAGAACAGATCTACTGATATTACGTGTAAGGGCAAATATTTTAGTTACGAGAATCTGTATCTACTCGAACGGTTCTTCGAAGAGGTACCTATTTATTAGTACTTATTTATTAGCGGATATTAATATTGTGATAGGCAAGTAGGGGCTGGATGAAAATTCAGGGAGGTGAAGGAAATCGGTAAACTCAGTCTATGAAATGCATTTATATTTTCTAAAGCAAACAGAATGTTTCCCCATTCTTCTTTAAACGTTCTTCTAAATTGTATAAATAAGTGTCGTATAGTATTAAAAAATTGTATATTATAACGGTACAATTGTATTTATATTTATTTAAAAAGTGTAATATCGAACCTTGTAGAAACCGCCGATTTATTGTGTTGGTTCTTTTTCTCCAAAGATATATTTTCGTAACAGTTATTCAAGTACATTAGAAATTAGCTACTATGTTCTGTTACGAACGAAGCGATGCTTACGATATCAATAATCAGAATTTACTTATTATATGTGTCGAGAAATACGAAGGTCAGTCATTATGATAAATGCAATTTATAGAATCCAATTTAATATAATTAAGAAGTGTAAGTTAAGAATGTCGATTTGTCTAGTGTATCGATTCGACTATTGCGACTACAGGCATATCGCGCAATCTTGTACACTCTAAGGTAAATTAATTGTGCAAATAAAAGATGTACTGTGTGTCACGAAATCAGTAGAATTCGTATAAATGATGATAGGGAGATACAAAGATAATAGGATAGGAAGTAATTATTAAATACGACTGAGACTAAGGAGAGTTTCTTTCTTCCATAGCATGAATGTTAGCTAATAAAACGCAAAAGGTATGCATAGTGATTGCTAGAACTAGATTTAATGTACGTGCAGATAATTGAATGTGAAACGACAGGTTTAATTAACTGAAAATTTTGATTCTGATATATGAAGAGCTTCTGTAATAAGTTACGATCGTGTAATTAGAATTTTAAGGGAAACACTTAAGATATTTATATCGACTGTAGAGAGAAGTATAATACATTCAAATCAAAGTGATATTAATAAGTGATTTAATTTCTCGCAGAAATGTATGTATTGAAATCATAGACGTATTTATATTCTAATTTCACAGTGACTTTACATTCATTGCAGGTATTTTTATGATATGTATTATAATATTGTCTAACGTACGAAACGCAGTGTAATAGATAATATACTATCTAGCAATGTAATAAAAGTATACTGCAACAAAATTGCTCATAATTGATTAATTATATATAAAATCGTTGCACATATCGTATAGAAAAAGAGATGTAAATTACGCATTCATAATTTAGTAAAAATAGTGATCCTCTAGGCAGTGATCGGAACAACGTGTATCGTCGCTGATTGGTTGCCGCGATTTGGAGCAAAAGCGGAAGTAGACAAAGAAAGAAACTGTAAAACAGAAAGAGAGAGAGAGAGAAATACTGATAGAAAGAGATAGATAAACGTTTAGGTTATGTTATTTCCGGTTTTGCTCCAAATGGCTGCGGTTGGGAGGACTGGAGGACTGTCAACGTGGAGCCTGTGTAGGATCCTATACTTGGCCTGCAGAGTTCGGAGGGATTCGGCTGCACTGATGGAGGGAGAAACACCACAGGAGCGGTGGTAATGCGTGCGTGACTGCGCAGCGCAATTCATGCACACATCCCCTCCATCAGTGCAGCCGATCCCCCCGAACTCTGCTGGTCTGTGATCATAGCAAAACCTCCGATTTTTCACGAAGTCGGTATTTCAGTTCGCGTGACACAGACTCCCATAAGATATGATAAGAGATGTGAGCAGCAGTGAGCAAATGCAAGTAAATGTTAGTTAATAGAGTAAATAGGTAATGACAACATAAATAGACTTGGATATTTCATCACAATGGTTGATAACGATTACGAAGCTATCGTTCAGGGGCACCCAGAAATGATATTAGTTACTGAAACACCAGTAAGGACATGGCAAGGATTTTTAACAGTTTCCTGTCAGTCCAATGCAGGGCAAAATATCAGAGTCAAACTAAAATTGGCCGTACCGAATTACCCATCGTTATACGAAGCACAGATTAGATTTGGTAAAGAAATCGCGCTTATTCGTAATGGGTCAGGCTTCAGTCAAAAGGTGAAGGACTTGATGCGAACCACAACAAAAGTATCATTATTTTTCAGACAGTTGCAGCTGCTTATGGTAAGTATAGCGATGTCCTAATAGGTCTCTATGATGATAAGGATAATTAGTAATAACAATGTCCCTAAATAGAGTAGTTTCATTGATAATGCTTGTATCGAAGATCATACATACGAAGCAATGGACAACAGTGCAATGGAAATATTGCAAGAATTGAAAGATGTGCTTGAAATACCATCTGTATGTATCAAGTGCATAATATCATTACCTTTACTAGATAGTATTTATAAAAAAAAACATTAAATTGTACAAGTTAAAATGTCAAACGAAATTTATATTGCTGTTTTTTCTTATATATTCGCTTCTCTCTGGAATCTTAAATGATTTTCAAGTAATATGACATTGAAATAATATTGTTGTAGCCGGTTCAGCTGTTATCCGATAGCAGTTTAAGTACGATCAAGCTATCCGTGAGAAATGTATCGTTGAAACTGCAAAGAACAAATCACAGAGGATATCCGTGGACAGTGGTCTATTCAGATTTGCCTGTAATGCCTGCCATTGGATCCTTTGAAAAGAATGTGTCAACGTTGACCACAGCGAGAAATAAGTTCAACTCACAAGTAATGATGCTTGAGAAAGCTTGGTCGAATCTGGAACAAATTGACGAGTAAGGCTTGGTAGAAATATTTAACTACAATTTATATATTTCGAGTCTTTAATCCAGAAGTGTATTGTTGTGCAATAATTAGGCAATGCTGGGTGTTAGATCCACCAAAACCAAAACCCTACCATCTTTATCGACGATTTTACTTAACGCCATCTTTATCAATGTTCGTTAAAATCGATCCTTTGAATCCTATGGATTTACCGGAAATAAAATTTATGGGTAGCGAGATAGAAGCCGAACTGAAAAGGGATCTCGTTTCTAAGAACTTACATGTCCGTAATATTCGCTAAACATTGCGTAGAATATATTAGCAACGTCGATTTACAAAATTATAATGTAGCAATTTTACGTTGCGATACTATTGCAGAATTGGAATCCAAAGTGCGATTTTGTAGATAATTTGATGATGCTGTTAGATATGCATAGATTCCCTATGAAAGAGGAAAAAATATGCGTAGACGATAAAAGTGCTGTCGTCGGCGATGAAGAATGTTGTATTTGCTTCTCCATGGAATCAGACACTCTAGCTTTCCCTGATAAAATATGCAGTAATGAAAAATGTAGAAGACATTTTCATACACCCTGCCTATTACAGGTATGCTTGTGTATGTTATGAAATAACTTGATGGTCAAAACATTTAAAATTAATATAGTATTTACGAAGTACTTACCCTACTTTTTAGTGGCTACAGGCTGGCGCCGGTAATCATGTTATGTTCGATCATATTCATGGTACTTGTCTACATTGCCAAGAAAGCATATCGTGTTGCATTAAGTAGCAGAATTTAATTACTAATACTCGATGTAATATTACAGAATATTATTTATACGATACACATTAATTGCTGTAACAGTTTGTTCCTTAACTTGTCATTCGAACACATGCATATGTGTATAATTCAAGCATCTTGTCCACTGCTCGACAGACCTATTGAATTCATGGGTACCACAAATTAGAATTAATGTTGTATCTATCGCATTACCTTCAAGTATGTCGGACACAGAGTCTTTATTTAATCGACCAGGTTTTACATTTATGCCGTGGAGATCGCGAACATCGTCTGAAAGGAAAGAAATGGAAAACGTTGGATAGCGTATTATTATTTGTTAACTTGTTTACCAGTCATGTTATATATAGTTAGATATTTTATTAATTTCCTAGAACACTATAACTTAGGACTAAATATTTATATGAAAGATTTTGTACTGTTTTCTATCTAAATGATTATTGCGACATCTGTGTAATAATATACAGTGCTGGGCAAAAGTATTGGGACACCCTTTAGAACAGAATAACTTTTCTAAAATTGGTCTAAACCACTTGAATTTTTTTGAGAAGCGACGTGCACTATTTTCTTCGCTTTTCCAACTAATTGCAATTTTTTTCAAAACGACGAAACATGTCACACAGTAAACTAATCCTTCTAGCTTCTCAAAAAGACTCAAGTCGTTTGAACCAATTTTAAAAAAGTTATTCTGTTTTAAAGTGTGTCCCAATACTTTTGTCCGCCACTGTAAATGCAACACATAACGAATAGTTAGTATTATTACAATTAAACTTCATGTTAATTAGTACTTATAAGTTATAAAGTGTAACTTACTATGCAATTGTGATATGTATAATGTACATTTGAAATTCCAATAATCTGATAATGATTGCAGTTGTTTCTTTATAGGAATTTGTAATATATTTCGGAATCCCCCGACAAGGTCAATTTTTGTCTCTTCCAGTTCGTTATCTATAACTGCTTTCGCGATAGGATAAACTGCAGTTATTCCTGATCCCATACTGAACATAATTATTTTCTGAAAGCTACAAAGGCTATCAGTAACATTTAAATAATTTTGAAAAGAAGGCCAACTTCGTAGTTGGAAGTAATGTATATTGAAAAGCTATATCTACGATTTGCGCACCAATTACTCTTATATTCAAAATTTCCATACGGCCCTCTGATACGAATTATATCACCTATCTTTACGTTCCTCATATGCATGCTAAACTTCCCATTGGGGTAGAGTCTAATTAAAAATTCAATACTATTATCCGACCATGCAATTGGTGTGAATGGTTTCGTTGTATCCTGTAAATGTAACATAACATGCTGCCCTGGGTTGATTGATACGCTTGTATCATTCTTCGACTCATTTCCTGTAGGAATACATACCGAAATCAATTACAATAAGGAATTACAAGTCGTAAGACTTTTATGGGGCTTTATGTATTCGGCGAGAAGTCTACCTTGGTATCTCAGTGAAAGTAGAATGTAACATTCACAAGCTTCCTTCACATCGACGACTACAAAGTTCTTATACAAAAATGTACACAGTACATTCTTTCTATTCTGTATTTTTACATCCCCTTTTTTTCGCCTTTCGTACTCTTCGAGCAACTTTCTATGTACATCAAAAATACAAGGATCGCACGCATTGTGGCAGCAATCGTCTTCCGATGGTGTTACCGGCCTACTACTTTCGCTACAGCTATCGCTATCAGAATGCATATTGAATGAAATTTTATGTTTATGTACATGGATAGAACGTTTTTCAAAAATTGAACTTTTGATAAAATTATACACAATTTTGTGTCCACCGTTATAAATTGCACTGTAACAATAATGTGGGACTATCAGAGGCATAATATATCACCTTATTTGTTAATTTCTTTTAGCTGTCATTCTAATACAAATAAGCATGCGGTAGGTTGCATAACTATGTTCGTCTAGTGGCAACACACACGCATAAAGGATGTCATTGAAAGAGAAAAAATTCAGTAATAACATACAGTCATACACTATTTCCTTCTCTTTTAATACATGTTATGTCCTTCAATCAATTTTATCATCTTTATACAGAATTAAGGCCGATTCAGACGCATCCAGTAATTGAGTTGAATGGCGAGTAATTTAATAAGTAACTATTTATTATTTCCAGCCTTTGCGGTCTCGAAATGGAATTGGTTTACAAAATTCTTAACCACACTCATTCCTCTCCTCAATTCCACCTTAACCCTTTCCCCTTAACGCGTTCTCCTCTCCCGCTTTTCCTCTCCACACCCGCCATCTATCTTACTACCTCCTCCTTTACACTGCCCTCCATTGTTTCTTGAACATACATGTGACCTTCATTCCCTATCCGCGCATTAAAGTCCCCTCCTATGACTATAGTCTGATTTTCGAGAGTTGAGACCTGAGGCGGGTTCTTCGGACGGAGCGTGGTGTAAGGAGGAACCAATGGTACGCTAAGGATTGCGTGCGGCGTTGCCACCATTGGTTCCTCCTTAAACCACGCTCCGTCCGAGGGATCCGCCTCAGGTCTGAACTCTCAAAAATCAGACTATAATTCCAATATGCTCTCTGATGTCTTAATTTATTCCTTCCTATCCCCTCTTCCCCCTACCACTTCCCTTCGTCCTCTCCTACCCCTGTATTCGCCTATCTTATCCTTTACCTCACTCACATACGACGCTCACGCATTTACCGCCACTAACCAAGTCCGAGTAATTTAATTTAATAATTTACCATTGTTTTATTAAACTACTCGACTAAATTTTAGTATCCACGCAGGGAAAATTATGTGTAGAATGAATACTACAAATGTACGCACGCGCGCGTGCGCGCTGTATAGGTACATAGTAAGTACATACTTCGCGTCGCGCAACCATATGATTGCTGGACTTCCTGGATATGCATAATCAACAATCAGCTGTTTATCTTTTACAGATGACATTTCATAGCGTTCACACAACCCAAGCAGATTTGAATTGTGAATTTTCATGATTATTACAGAAATCAGTACAAAATGTTTAGGAAACATAATTCCCTAAAACAAATTGTGTTCCCCGACAATCCAATGAATTGCAACAATGAAGCAAATTTTATCTGCCACTATTAATTACAGTCGCGATGACGTATCGTGCTGAAATGATCCGCACAAAGAGTTAAACAATAAACACTTAATCAGACAGTGACAGTGACAGCTCCGAATGAAGTTCATCAATGATGTTCTAGTACATTTTGTTACATTATAATGTGCCGCACAGTTAAAAATATATAGTATCATTAGCTATTTTATACATTTTGTAACCTTGCACAGTGCTGTGTCAATATTTCTAACAAGTTTTTAAGCAATAAAATGGAACCTACGATTACAGGATGGAGACGTTATGCGCTGGTACAACCAGCTCTGATGGTGCTAATGTTTGCTGAAGCGATATCAAGTAATTATAATGCACCTTGCGCTATATATGCAGAAATTTGATGCTAGTTAGTAAATAGAATTAAAGCGCTATACTTATGTAAGCATACATAACGCTTTTCATTTAATCGCTTAGTAATATTCACATTGGACGAACATTTTGTAGTAGAACGTGATTCGCTGACGTAGAACTGAATTATATAATTTAATTGCAGGTAATATTTTAACAGATTTAATAACATATCGTACTTGTAGCGTCACGTTAGGTATAAATAAAACAGAATGCATGGTATTACATGAGAATAGTAGTTCCGCCGAAGCAATGAAAATAGACGCACAAGTACAACCAATAGCAAGCTTAATTCTGATGACCAAATCTTTTATTGATAATATCTTCCCTGCATTGTTGTCTTTGTTTCTGGGACCATGGAGCGATATACATGGAAGGAAACCCATCATACTGGCAGGATATATCGGTCGGTATTTACTACTCGGGCAACAAAGCTGCCGCAGTTAAATAATGTGTTAACGTTATAGGAATCTCACTGAGATATGTGATTTTTTCCTTCATGACTGTTTGGGATATCAGTCCATGGTTTTTATTAATTGCATACATTCCGTCCATGTCTCTCGGGGGATTCTGCATACTTTTATTAGGTACTATCTGCTATATCACTGACATATCGAATGACCAAGATAGAGGGTGGCACCTGGCTTGGATGGAAGCTTTGGTGTCTGTCGGTTTTCTGTCTGGCATATTGACTGGTCCCATTCTCTTTCGAATGTATGGATACACAGTCGTATTTGGTTGCGCTACTGTCTGCTGCATCATAGCAACATTATACGTTTGTATATTTGTTCCCGAGACCACGTACAACTCAAATTCAGTATGTGCTTTCCAATTTCTTACAGACACGCTTCTATTCATGATCGACGAGCAAGCCAGCGTTCGTTATTCTTATTTTACATCTACACTCGGATAATAAATATATTTTAATCGTTACAGGCAACCTTAAGTACCTTATTCGATGTACATTTAGTCAAGGATCTCATTGGTACATGTACCAAGAAACGAGATGGATTCAATCGGTACATAGTTTGGTGCTGCATCACTTCCCTTATTTTACTTGTTATAATTATACAAGGAGACATGACTATAGGATTTCTATTTACAAATATCAGACTTGGCTGGGATGTGACTAAGTACTCAATTTATTTGGCTAGTAATGTAATGCTCGCAATCTTTGGGATAGTATTCGGAGCAAAAGTTTTGACGACATACACAGGTGTAAATTTAAACTTTCGCAAATACGCTACAGTATGCTCGCAATTGTTGGGAGAAACTAGGGCTTAGCGATGAAATAAATTTTGCAGGCTTCTCCGAAGAGGTGGTGGCTCTATTGTCGTTATTGTCATCTTTAGCTGGCTCTTTAATTCAATGCTTTACATGGAAACCGTGGCACATGTATTTATCCGCAGTTGTAGGAATGCTTGGCGGAGTCGCTGCTCCTATGATCCGTTCTATACTATCTAAGTCAGTCCCTACGAAGGATACCGGTAAGAAATCATCGAGTGACTTTACGTCGCATAAATACTATCATTCCCGTACTTTTCTGATATATGATTCTACTAATATCTTTAAATATCTGCAGGTAAAATATTCTCCTTGACGGTATCTATCGAAACCCTGACTCCATTCGCTGGAGCTTCTTTATACGGATTAGTTTATTCACACTCTATGCCTCCTATGTATCCCTCACCAGTCTGGTTAATATCTGCAGCCATTTGCATTATTGTGATGATTTTAGTAACGAGCATACGAATTCAGAACGGCAAATGTAACTCCCAGAGATACGCGACAATAACGCAAG
Organism: Andrena cerasifolii; assembly: GCF_050908995.1. NCBI lineage: Eukaryota > Metazoa > Arthropoda > Insecta > Hymenoptera > Andrenidae > Andrena > Andrena cerasifolii. The sequence goes on along the minus strand of NC_135119.1, from coordinate 19,253,901 downwards.
ATAGCGAATTATCGTCGTGAGTTCATATTGACGACTGTGATATAAAAGAGGTAAAACTGGAAAGCTCAAGTTCAATTAAAATAATGGACTTCTTATCCCAATATACATAAATTCTTGATACTGTGTATTTTGTATACTCCGTTTTTACAATGTAATAACAATATCCTATAAATATGGTGCGTAGTTTGAACCAACCCTCTTCAATCCTTTACTGCAGCATGCCTTTGCTCATATTAATTTTACACGCGATGATAATTGGAATGTCATGTCATATGATTTACAGCTCATCAAAATAATCGACATGATCACCTGACTTGTATTTACGATCTTTAAGAATGTTTAAAAGCCGGTTAACTGTTTGCTCGCACGTTAAGTAGGTTTTCTTCTCTAACATCTCATTGAACTGACTCTTAAGTTCCTCGTCACCAAATTCTTTACAAGCTTTATAGAACATATCAGTTTCAACTGGGCCGGGGGAATAGTTTAATACATTCACTTCTGGATTCTCCAATGCGAATACCTACGCAGAACATGAATTAGAAAAACGTGGAATAAAGTTGATCATAAAAGTAGCTTAGATGATGCAAAATTGTTACCTTAAAGAACATCTCTCGCGCCGCCTTTCCAGTACAATATTCGCCTGTTTTATTTGTTGGTTTTATCGCAAATAGTGAAGTAATGTTTATGATAGTCTTCTTGGTATTTGTTTCTTCATTAAATATCCCCATAACGACACCGTTTAATACAGCAGGGCTGAAAACGTTCACATCGAAATAACTGCGCCAGGTATTCATGTCCGTTAAGCTCTTCGTCCCCTGGGAAATATTTCCCATTGTTCCAGCATTATGTACCACAACCACTCGGTCGAATTCTTCGGGAGTATCTTCGTTTAAAGACTGCATTATGATTTCTGCAAAGTCGGTAGATGAAATTTAAAAATTCCATATATCTCTCAACAGTAGAGAACGGTACATTTAATTTATTTTTCTTATACTCGCCATGCAGCTCGTCATCTTCTACTGCGCCTAGGTCAACGCCAACAGCGTTAACGAGTACACCGGCAGGGATACAGTCAGCAGTTTTGCCTAAACCATCCAAATTTCTTGCCAGCAAAAGAACACGGGAACCTTTTTCTAAGACCGAGCCAAGCGATATTGCAATTTGTTTTCCAATTCCACGACTTGCACCAGTTACTAACAGATATACTTTTCCCGTCAATGCTTCGATCGACATGTTTGGTTTGGAGATTAAGTCGCTACTTTGTTTCTTTATTCAGGAAATTGAATTTAATTAGTTAATGATTTGTCTATGATCTCCTTGTTCTCTTCAGCTTCAGTGACTACTTGAAGAACGTCTGCCTTTAAAAGGTGAACTAGTTCGGTGGCGGTTAATGCCTGAAATGAAACGAATATTAATGTCGGTATAATCTATGGAATTAAATGGTTCCAAAATTTTCCTGTAGTTACTTGTAAATGGGGCGCTATGTGTCTTATCAAAGGATTCAGGGCTAATTCTGTCTCCTCTTCTGTTTCGAGCCTACATCCAGACGTTATTAAACGTGCGATATAATCTTCCTTCACCACTGATAAAGATGCTACAAGATCTTTCTTCGAAGTACCCTTTTGGAGATTTCTAAGTCTACAATCTGCAGAATAATTCATCAGTCTTAAATTTGATAGCAGAATGTATTTAGGGTGAAATGAAATACAATTAAAATCTAATATTATTCGCCCACAAAAATGTCCTTAATCCTCGGAAGACGAATGGTGGATACGGTCGCGTGAGACGAATGCAGGGCCAGTTGACTCATAGCAACATTTCTATGATAAACCGGTTTCACGAAAAAATTGAATATAAAATGAATTAATCCCACATAAATAGGTAATAAAAAAACTGCATAAAAAAAATTATTTACGTAGTATTCGATACATAAAATAGGTGTATCTCCTGTATGATTTTTACGAATAATGTTATTGCAATTTATCCTCCATTCCATATAAGAGTTAGAGCTACGCCCCTACCGATTTGCGACCGATTTGCGCAGCTCCCAAGGATCTTAGTCAGATCATCTGACTCATCTGACATAACCGATTGGTCGTAACACTTTCCCTGACGGTTTGCCTCTAAAGTGGAATGCAGTATAAGCATCTTATACTATATTTTGCCATTGTCAACATAAATATAACATCGTGATAGACTTTGTCAGAGTTCGATCGAAATGACCTTGCATTCGTTGTACGATGGTTAATCCAAGAATTAACGTATATGGAACTGATAGCTATACACATACATACACATGCATATGCTACTGATATTTTGTGACCATAATTAAAATAAAGGCCTACGTACAAAGTTTTTCCAAATATTCCTCTGAATCCGCAAGTCTTGTATGTTCTGACTGGTATTTTACGAAAGAATCTTCGAAACGATTATTACGTTCATCGTCGTCAATCTCAAGTGTATCTATTCCACTCCATGGGTCGGTAACGTCTGTCTTCATGATTTCTGTGTTCTAGCTTTATATCGCTTGTTCGTGCAGGTTTATCTTACCTCCACGCATAAATTGAAGAAATGATTACTGATGTAGGATAAAGTATCTTTCAGTGAAAGCTGATCAAAACACAGACGAGGTTCTGTAATCTATGGTGAAGACTGAAGGTTACTTAACGCGGAGTGAGACATTGCATTTACTGACATCTACACTTAAGTATATAGATATTAGAGTTGGGCATTATTCGAATAATCTTCCAAGAAAAATTTCGAATAAAATGAAGTTATTCGGGAATAACGAATAAATTTTGAAAATTTATTCGAATAATGCCCAACTCTAGTAGATATAACAATAAAACGCGCTACATAGTATTTCTTAACATTTCTGCTTTGCACATTTACATTCGGAAACTTTTGTTTCAGATTTTAGTCCAGTTGCTAAACAATTGCATTTCTTTTTTTTTATAATTGAATTTACTAACAATATAAAACAAAATCAAGAGTCACGAGTAAAATGTTTAAAAAATTGTGTGCAAATTTTTCCACCTATATACTTACCTTTGAAGAAATAATCGAAGCAATTGAACATTAAGTACTATACATGCTTAATTTATTATTACGTAAGCTATTCGAACTGACGACCTTTTCAAATCACGCCATTGATAAAAATACTGTAATAAGAGCTCCAGTGTTATCAATACTGTAGAAATCTGCTTTTCATAAATAATTTATTATTTGTGTACAAATATCCATACTTCATACAATAAAGAACAATCGACACAAATTTGACATGGTTTAAAAAGCATAGACCGATATAGAAAAATGTTTATAAAAATATCGTTTACTTTATTACACAGTATAAGCAACTTTTAATACTATTCATTACAACATTGAGACACCTTTTCAGTCTAAAATCTTTTCCCTACGAACCAGTAACATATACACTGTTTCTTTTAAATACCATGTCTTCATAATAACTAGAATGTGTGATATGATTATGTACAATGACATCATTACGAGTACAATACGAAGTTGTATTAGCGTATCAGTAATAACAATATTGTCGAGGTGATATTAATGAACATCATTAAGTATCTTCGTTTTCTCCGATTTCAAATAAATATTATGATACAGAATTATGTTCGATTGGATGTGTAATACAAGTACAAGTTGTATGAAAGGCAATAATCACTGTTTTCAACGGCGAATCTACACATTTGGATCGGTGGGCATTTGTAAAAAAAAGCTTGTCGCAAAATTGTTTGTAACATTGAAAATTAATGTCGAAGTTTATTCCTACATCAACGCGCTCTGCTCAATGAAAAGAAAAAAAGTTTGAAAGAAACCATGTGCCGTAGACGCACCGTTTCGACGCAATAAATTGTTAAAGTTTGCACAAAACTTAGAGTGCACAGAACCACTCAGCAATCAATGGCTCCCGTTTCCTCTCACTCGCGCTCGCATCCTGTCCTTCTCGCCTTTAAAAAAACAAAGGTGAAATCTGGGCTTCGATGTGTGTGAGTGAGAGGAAACAGGAGCAAGTACGAAAACTATACGAGTGGCTCCGTACTTCTGTAGATTCTCCCCCTGAAAGCAGTGACCGTAACTTTTTATACAGCCTGTACACAGTTCGAAAATATTTTAAAATAAGTCGCAAGCATGGTAGTATTTGACTTTAGTAATGTTTCTAGATATAGAACCAAGATAAATGATACGAGAAAACAGAAATTTTAACGTGGTGATCACAATTCGTTTGACGTATTTTAATATAAATAACGCCTGAGAAATGCATAAAAATAGACACTGTGTATACCCATAGGCAGCAATTAATGATAGTATAAAGAATACTACGGTCATTATATTCAAATACAGATATTATATGCATACATTATTTTTCTTTTGTTCAAAGCTTATACTCAATTTATAACATTAATATCAGCGATCCAGGAACATTGGTTCTACTAGTAGTATCATCGAAAGATTTATAATTTAATCGTTAAAAAGATGAATCACATGTACTGTAAATTTATACAGAGCCTGCCGGATTATAATTACAGCTTGAAGTATATGTGCAGTTATAAAATACATAAATAATTATTTAAAATCTAACACAACTAAAAATCTCGTTCTGACGTTCAATTAAGCTAAATTATTTTAAAACGCAGGGATTTGAGCAAAAATCGTTTAAACTTTAACACATTGAAAATATTAAAATTGAAGAAGGTAAAAAGTGATGCTTTTGCAAGATTATTATTGCTTCTAATTCGAAGTTCTTGGCCTTTCTTCTTCCATTCTTAGCCATTATTCTGGTCTTACCCTTTGGAAAAAGAAAGGAAAACATTTGACAGTAAAAAGAAAGCTAAACAACATTGCGTTTATTGGACATAAGTTCATTTAAAGTTTAACTTAGATATGTTACGTTTTACGATACAATTCCATATTTGAAACTGTGTCAAATAGAAGCAGATTTAAGACTTATTAACAGTCTTGCATCGTTTATATATTTGTATATATACACAAATGATGGAACTTGAAAAAATTTAAGTTTTATAATCACAGCGTTTGCTAATATTTTTAACAGTTTCTTTTTCCTTCGATATCCCATGAGGTTCTACCGTTCTCGTAATTACATCCCATGTTAAAAAAATGTATACTTGCAAATAGATAGATCGTTCATACAAATATGTATTTTATCTATCATATAAAAATGTGATGTGCATGTAACCCCTCTGACATTCTGTCTCTTTTAAATAAAAGAAGGTATTTATACCTTATTTCTGAATAGTATACGATGTTTCTCAGCGCTTTAAATATTTAGTAAATAATAAAGAACGTTTCAAGTATTCCAAATGATTGAAAAGAAGAGTGCAAAGGACGAAGATCCCCAAAATTTGCATCCATAGAATTGGGACTTTTATCTTCGATAAATCGCGCAGCGTGGGAAAATACGGGATTAAAAATTGTTTATGTGATGCAATAGTAATAATAACGCGATAATAATACGTCTATAAATTCTAGAATTAATTCTATAGATAAAGAAAAAATCACAACCGGCAAGTAGCCAATTACAAACTAGTAACGAAAATATGATTAATGTTTTAATAAATTATGCCACGTCTGGCTTCAGGAATTTTATGAACGGCGGACGACCTAGCTATCAGAATCTAAAATACCCTAAATTCCTAGGAAAAATAGAGAAATAACGTTTCACGTCTTCTACAAAGTATTGGAGTGCCAACTCGTCGGCTGTACAAAATATATGCGTAAGATAATACCCAATTTAAAAAAAAAAAACTATCTAGTCTGCATTAAATAATTCGAAAGATATTTAGCAATACAACGATACAGATACCTTTCGTTCGTTAATGAAATGAAACTTCTGCGCTATGAAATATTCATAAGAAATGAGAAGTCCCGATAACGCGGTAGCCGCATTTTGATCACAGAGGATATTCTAGAGAGTCTAATAATTAATGTTTATGCACCACTCGAAGGCCTCTCCCAGCAACATAGCCATCTGCGCCACAACGGCAATGGTTTTCTACGTCTAAACAATAAACTAGCACCACCTCGTCTCGTATTAAGAGCACTAACTATTGCTTGGTCGAAGGCCTCTTTGAGGTCGTGTTGAGTCAACGCGGATGTCTCTACGTAACTTACGGCGCCAACTCCTTGAGCCAATTGATGCCCTTGAGTAGTGGTAATCGGTGTTTGGCCATATCTCGCTAATTGTAACATAAGATGCACGTCCGACCTTAAGTCGCTCTTCGTGCCCACCTGAAATCGTCGCTGCATTAATCTACGTCCTATCGCTTGTAAATATTTAGCATCGTTCGTATTTCATAATAATTCTTATACGTGCATAATCTCGTTACCAAAATAATGGGCGCGTTTGGGCAGTATTTTCGTACTTCGTTTATCCATCGAGAAGTTATGCTATGATAAGAAGAAGGGCATACAACGCTGAAGCAGACTAGGAACACATCTGTCTCTGGATAACACAACGATCGCAAAGGATCAAAGTCATCTTGCCCGGCTGTATCGCACAGCTGAACATTTACTGGTTGGCCGTCGACGTTGACGACCACTGAAAGAAATTAAAAGAATTAATATCGTGCGGAGTTTATTATTATGGGTGTGATATATTATTTGCAAATATTAGATTGCGATTCCATTCGGAGGAATAAATAATTATAAATATAAACCTGGGTACAGAAATTGTATATTTCATTATACAATGACACTTTCTCTTTGCATCTTGCAAATTTAAAAGTATCATGCTCGTACTGTTAAATATCGTTTTATCGCGCACACGTGCTGATTCAAGCAACTTTCGACATACACTGTAAACTTTTCTTTGGTAACAAATAGCTAAGATAAGATTACATGGATACCAGGAAAATGCTACAGCTTATACATAATCTCGCTCTTTTTACATCTAACAAAGAGATTTTAAAACTTAATGTACTATCCAGATATGAGAGATTGATATTAAGTATATCATGTTAATATTAATTTTCACTGCTTCTCACTAAAAAGAATGAGATATTAATTGTATTTTGCGGCGCATTATAGAAAGGAAATAATAACGCGACGAGAATTACATTGAATTGCATTTACAAAGTTACCATTGGATGCGTCTCGCCGTTATCGCTATTTCAAATTAAATCTGTCACTGTCCAGGACGGGCTTGCCGCTCTTATTAAATATTAAACTAACCATTGTAATTATCGAAGGCAGTGGGCACGTATTCCCCGGGGAACCCGTTCGTCGAGTACGAAACGACGAGGCTGGTCTTTCCAACGGCACCGTCCCCAACTAGAACGACTTTGATTCTCCTGTCCAGCGGTATGCCGCCGTGTTCCGTCCCACTGCCGTTCGAATTTTGATTCTGTGCGGTGATGCACGTCGTTCGTTTCGCTTGCATCTGCATCGCCTGCCCATTCTTTAGAAGAGGTCTCGTCCAATTCGTGTGAGACGACGGCGGCATTGTCTCGCTCTTTATTTTACCACAGCCACGAGCTTTCATGCGTATACGCCAGCCGTGTAATATCGTGCACGTATATAACCTCTACCTGTCCGATGGCAACTGATGCGATAGACCTGCATCTATCGCGGCGACGCGGTCCACCTACGAATCGTCATTTCTCTGCTCTCCTGCTGACACTTGCGGCTGGCACGATCGCGGATCGAGTTTCGGCACGCAACACCGTCAATACGCCCTGTCAGGCACTGCGTGCATCGCTCCGAAAACAATGGGAGAACGTACACCGTCCGGGAAAGACGAAAAGAAAAACCGAGAAAAAGAAAAGAAACTGATCCACCTGCCGCGGCGCGGAGCCACCTGTTATTACGCTCGCAGGTGTGGGTATACGATGTATATATGTGCGTGTACATACTACGTAGGAGGAACCTGGAGAAGATGCTAAGCCCGACCATACTTCTTAATAATTTACCTGAAACGCAATTCCCCGCGAGTATGATTTGGAAATAAAACTTTAAATAGCTCCACAGCGCTATTGTTGCGGTGGTCGCAACCGGTGGCACAGGTGCACCACGCGGTCACCTTAAAACGGGTTTAACCTTGATTTTTTCTCTTTGTTTTTAAGAAGATCCATTATAGTTGCGATGTATTATATCCAGAATCAGTTGGTCTGAAATAGAATTCAAACCGTGTGACTGAGCACCGTGTGCGTTGACGTAATTAAAGATGCGATGAGACATGCAGGTAGATCGTACAGGTGGTATAGATACTTAATATCGGTTGGCAGAAATTTTACAGGTCCAGAAGTTATTGACAATTATTTCACCCAATAAGGATTTTTGTTTTTACATATTATAATACGATTACTCGAGTACCTGTGAGACACCTGGGCATCTATGAGATACCTGAGTAAATGAGATAGTCGAGAATCTCGATTTGGTACAGGATACACCTGGCATCAAGTATGCAGGGTACGCCCAGGTAAGTACACCTGTACCCAGGTATTCGGGAGAAAAAAATGAGAACGATTTTTTTTATTTGATTAAATTAAGAAAAAAAGAAGTAAGAAATTTCTAATATAATAATATAATAATCTAATATTATTAATGATTGGCAATAAAAAACGTCATATTTAAATATGTTAATGTTTATTTCTTTTATCTTTTTCATTTTATTTTCTTTATTATTGTTATTATTATCCTTTTTTCGTGATTCCGTTTTGTGAAAAGTTATGTTTTTTATTGTTAAGAAATTGGTTGGGGTCCCAAAATATTTCTTGCACCCGGGCCCCTGTAAAGAGAAGGCCGGCCCTGCCGGGTAATTTTTGTTTACCCGGGGATCTCACGGGTACCCGGGTATCCGTATAATTTTTATCTACCCGGCTACCTCACGGGTACCCGGGTAACCATGTAATTTTTATCTATTCGGGTAACCGGGCATCTCATCGATTAGCAGCTGTAGTTTGAATTAGTGCTATTGTTTTGGGCCGGGTATCGAGATACCCGGTAAGACACCCGGGTAAACAAAAATACAGGGTGTCGAAACATGTACTTGGCGTCGAGACGCCACCGCGTCTCTAGATTATCCGGGTACCCGGAATAAACTTCAAGTAATTGAATGTGATATAGTCTAATGTTAGCCAAAAATGATCGAAAGACGATCGGCTGTAAAATCGAAATTCTCAACTATTCTCATTTACTTGCGTATCTCACGGGTACCCAGGTATTTTTTGTCTACCCGGGCATTGACGAACTGGTCTGTGGTAATAGTCATCCGGCCATTACTAGTAGTTGATAAGCTAAAAAATTTCAAAATTAAATATATATTATTTACTTTATCAACTGGCAGTAATAGCTAGCCAACCACCCAGCTCATGGTTTTCTGCAAACTGTACTTTGTTTACTTTGGCAAAGTAAATTACTGTTCAGTTCAGCTTGGTCGAGCTACTAGATGGCGTTTATCATGAGTTTACCGTACAAATAGCGTTGAAGTTTACGCACGAATTTTGTTCCATTTTCTTTGTTTTGCATTTCTGTAGTTATTAGTACCAATTTAAAATATATTCGTAGTAAGTGTATGAAATTGTATTTCACGTAAGTATACGCAGAAAAAGTAGCTAAGCTAATGTAATGTCTCTGGCATAATGTAAAATCCATCGTAATTAATAAATTGAGTAGTTTACAATAATTACATTTGGAATACTTCACATACTGTACTTTCAGAGCTTATATTCCGTGCTACTTGTGTATTTTCCAGGAAGGAATGTTCAATTCGAATTAACCTAAAAGCATAAGTAGACTGGGAACAGGGACTTCAAATATATCTTTTTGATAAAATTTATATTCAAGATGACTGCCTATAAAATTTTTAGATTCATTCAGCACGTGAGGTTTGTCACTTTATTGTCGACGTAATGAAACTATCCAGTATCTAAAACAACTAACACATTTTAGAAGAAACTCTTACGAATGTTGTACAGATATGTATACAAAAGGAATTCTCAGAATTTCGACACAGCAAAGGTTCTCGAGGAAGTACGTTTCAAATGCAAATACAAAGCAACGTAAAATTAGTCCTTGGTACTCGTTCGTCAAACAATGGGAATGGAGCGTTCCTGTTGGAGTAGGAGTTTCGTTGCTAGCAGTATTGCAATGGAGGCATTTAAGAAGATATCCATATAGAACAGAGGACAATAGCATGTACGAGCCAATCAATATTTTGGTGGTACGTAGCTGAACTTAGTAAATCAGCAGAGTCCTACAAATGAAGTCGAACATGTATTACAACTTTCCACGCAGGTGAATTGTTATTATTATCTGCCACTTCGGATAATAAGTAGAATATGGGGCTGGATAGCCAGTCTGGAATTACCAGTTGCTTTGAGGCCAACTTTGTACGGGTTGTACGCAAAAGCTTTTAATGCCAATCTGGATGAGATCGATTTGAGCTTGTCGGATTTTCCAAGCCTCGTGGACTTTTTTGTCCGACCACTGAAAAGTGATGCGAGACCCATCGATGCAAACACGAACATTGCGAGTACAAACTTTCCCCAGCCCTAGTAAACGAATAATGTGCATATATACGAATATTAACGTTCGAATTGATCGTAGGTTTCACCAGCCGATGGAAGAGTAGTATATTTCGGGCCAGTAACATCGTGCCGCGTGGAGCAAGTAAAAGGTGTAACTTACAATCTTAGGCATTTCTTGGGCGACCTACACATACTCCCCGCTGTTAATACTCGGAATTTCACGAAAGAAGACGACGACGCTTATGTAAAATCTCTCTTGACGAATCCGACTAACCAACTTTACCAATTGACAGTTTATCTCGCTCCAGGAGACTATCACAGGTTTCATAGTTCGACCGATTGGGAAATAGAGTTTCGCCGACATTTTCAAGGTAGACACGTTGGTCTCGTTTCCTACCAAGAATATGCTTCGCGTCGATTAAAATTCTGTCGTTTCTTTTCAGGAAAGCTCCTAAGCGTTAATCCGAAAATAGTACAATATCTGCCAGATTTATTCTCAATAAATGAACGCGTGCTGTATGTCGGGAAATGGGCTGGCGGATTTATGGCATATACTGCGGTTGGAGCTACGAATGTAGGTTCCATAAAAGTGTACTGTGATAAAGAATTGCACACAAATACTATTATGTGGCCGGAGGCAAAGAATTGGAAGGATGCTAGCTTAGGCTGTGCGCATATTAGGAAGGGAGAATTGTTCGGTGAATTTAGAATGGGGTCCACTATTGTGCTGCTATTCGAGGCTCCGGAGAATTTCCAATTTTGCGTAAATCTGGAGCAGCCGATAAAGATGGGCCAGGCTTTGGCCGAGTGTGCTGTTGGAAGTGAAGAAAAGCAACGTGCTCATTCATTATGACAATTAATAGATCTCGTTGCGCTAGATTGGAGATACGTTTGGAGGATAAGCGTATGAATCTTGGAAACTAGCTCAGTGATTTGATTCTACAGTGACGAGAATCGCGGAAGACCTATTTTTGGCAATATCGTTGTCACTATCGATACTACTTCGGCGCGAAACCGGTTACGACGAGAAATAAATTTCATCTATAATTTTCATCCCTTGAAAGTTTTACAGATTTTATAAGTGTAAAGACCGTAGTAGATAATTGTAGGTAGTTATCAGTAAATGTTTGAACAATCACATTTATTTTTGTCAAGACTGTTTATATGAACACATAATTACTCAAATAAAGGAGCAATTCATTGTGCTTTTAAAGGCTCTATATGTGTTACAAGTGATTTTATATTACTAATGCGATTAAAGCGTACGCGGTGTCGCGTTAGACGGCGACCACTACTACTTGTAATATACAAATTACGCATCACCCCTCGATCTGTTGTTAAAATGTAAAAATGTAATCTATCAATATACCTCGACTTGCGTGTATCTACATATTGGGACATGGTTACATACACTTTGCAAAGATGTTTTTGTATATGGACATTGTGAAACGGAGAAGGAGAAGGCGAAGAAATAAATCGTATTTATGCAATAAAAAGTCTTGAACTTTTCGAACATTGCCTTTAACATCCTTAGACTTCAAGTCTGTATCTTTCAGAACTTCTTGCGCAAAGTTGAGCGAATACGGAAAGCGCAAATCGAAAAGAAACGTCTTAAATAATTGAAAGCTCAATGTTTTTTTTATCTTGTTGAGGGTAAGCCTTCCTCTCTCGGTTCAGGCGTTAGTAAGCCTTTAAAACTGTTTAGAAGCCCTTCAGCGTCGGTGTACCGTACTTTCCACAGGAATGTATGTGCATGAAACAGAAATTTATTTCACCAACTGTCCTTAGTAATGTCATAAATATTTGCTAAACGTGGAGACTAACGATGCCACAAACTACCAAGCATTACAGTATAAAATGATTGTATTGACCTAGTTAGCAGGAAAATTCAACAGCTGCGTATGTATATTATATCCTATGCCTAACGCTACTCGATCTACGTGCTTTCACGATTCCAATTTTTTTTTGCAGAAAAACGTACTTAAAAATTGAACAAGTGCCCTGATTTTTCGAATGAAAACAGAAAGGAGCTGCCCCACATTTTTCATTCAAATAATGCAAAATGAAGCTGGGCTCGAGTGGAATCACCCCTGAGCTTTTAAGGTATCGACACTTTTGATATAGCATCGTGGAACTTAAATAGAGACTACCGAGAAGGTCAGAGGTCGTAACCGCTGAGGACTATGAGGTCAGGGAGTCGGACATGGAGCATTCTGAGGTGCGATTTGGTTCACCCCGGATTTCTCAGATACCATTATTCACGGGTCCCGCGATCGTAAAGCTTGACTTGAGTCACTGCAGGTGCTTGAGGTATTGGCACTGGTGATCCAGGTCATGGGACCTGAACTGAACTTCTATGAGGTCGAGGTATACCTCTGCTGACGATTTCAGGAGTGTAGAACTCGTGTTACGTCACTTCAGGATCGAGGGACATGACTTTGATCGCCCTGCAGTAATTTTAAAACGCGACATCCCCTTAAGTAAAATCACTGCATGTTTTTAGGGAATCGACAGTACAGTAGCTAGGAGATCATGGAACCTGACCTGGTCCCCTACGAAGTCCTGAAAGCTTCCTATTAACGATCCCAGGCTTAAGAACTCCGATCAGACTACCATATGCCCATGGAACACAATCCAAACCACGCTGGACTTGCAGGATCAGACATGGTCAATCGCGGGACCTTAAAACTCCACCTTATCAGCGACTTTGAGATGGTAGGATTCGGCTCTAAGACTTCTAATCATGACCCACAACCATCATAGCCACCACAATCTACGTTCCATTGAAAGATAACGATCTTCATGGTTACCTTTCCCTTTTAAACCGACAACCTTCTACTACTACCATTTATCTACAAATTCAAACGCAGACATCCATGTATATATCGTCACGTGCCCCACCCTGTTATCTGCATCATGCTAACTCTACCCAATAGTAACAGTAGTTTTATTCTGTTGAGTGGAAATAGTGACACGATACTTTGTCTTTTTTTAATTTTTTAAAATACCTTTAGGACTCATTGTCGTCGAATTCGTCTTCAAAGTGGAATTAATTTTAAAATTGCTTCACCTTTATTTAATCAAAATACTTGATGATGTTTACAGAAAGGGCGGCACGCGCTCTAACTCTACACAATTGTAATACTATTTTTATTCTGTCGAGTGGAAATAGTGACACGATACTTTGTTTTTTTTTTAAATTTTTTAAAAGATCTTTAGGACTCAGTGTCGTCGAATTCGTCTTCAAAGTGGAATTAATTTTAAAATTGCTTCACCTTTATTTAATCAAAATACTTGACGATGTTTACAGAAAGGGCGGCACGCGCTCTAACTCTACCCAATAGTAATACTATTTTTATTCTGTCGAGTGGAAATAGTGACACGATACTTTGTTTTTTTTTAAATTTTTTAAAAGACCTTTATCATTGTCGTCGAATTCGTCTTCAAAGTGGAATTAATTTAAAAATTGCTTCACCTTTATTTAATCAAAATACTTGATGATGTTTACAGAAAGGGCGCACGCGCTCTAACTCTACCCAATAGTAATACTATTTTTATTCTGTCGAGTGGAAATAGTGACACGATACTTTGTCTTTTTTTAATTTTTTAAAATACCTTTAGGACTCAGTGTCGTCGAATTCGTCTTCAAAGTGGAATTAATTTTAAAATTGCTTCACCTTTTTTAATCAAAATACTTGATGATGTTTACAGAAAGGGCGGCACGCGCTCTAACTCTACCCAATTGTAATACTATTTTTATTCTGTCTAGTGGAAATAGTGACACGATACTTTGTTTTTTTAAATTTTTTTAAAATACCTTTAGGACTCATTGTCGTCGAATGCGTCTTCAAAGTGGAATTAATTTTAAAATTGCTTCACCTTTTTTAATCAAAATACTTGATGATGTTTACAGAATGGGCGCACGCGCTCTAACTCTACCCAATAGTAATACTATTTCTATTCTGTCGAGTGAAAATAGTGACACGATACTTTGTCTTTTTTTAATTTTTTAAAATACCTTTAGGACTCATTGTCGTCGAACTCGTCTTCAAAGTGGAATTAATTTAAAAATTGCTTCACCTTTTTTTAATCAAAATACTCGATGATGTTTACAGAAAGGGCGACACGCGCTCGTTAGCCTAGTGGCGCCAGATCTCCAACTCCAACCCCGAGTGAAAGATTTTTCTAAAATTTCAAACGCAGCAGGAATATCTCGGTTGACAAAGCTAGGCGAAACACCCCGTGCAAACAAGCAGCCCTTGAAAATATGCCAACGCGGTGAACGCGCCGACTAAAAACCATTCCCCCGTAGCCCCGAAGAGGGTTGCTGGTAGGGGGTCGAGTGGCAACAGAGGGAAAAGTCAAAGCCGCCGTCGTCGCGTGCCGGAATCGCGTTACACCTACGACGCCGTGGTTCAGTAAGCGTCGCGACGCCCGCGGCGCACGTTGCAACGTCCGTTCCCTCCGGGTGTGCGAGAATTCCGGCGCGATCCTCTTTGCCCGTTCTGCCTCGCGAATCGGACGCCAAGGAGCTAGACGTCGAGCGGCTAGTCCTCGCCAAGGATCCGCGCGCTCCTCTTCCTTTCTTCCTCCTTAGTTTCTCTCATTTAAATATCGCCTCTCAAAGTACGATTATGGGGCTAGATGGGTGCTGATGGACATTTTCGAGTGACCTTGTCCCTGAGGAGGGAACCGGCCGCCGGTCCAGTTTACTGCAAGATGGAGACCTCGGCGAGATTCCGCCAGCTGAAGACAGTGAAGCTCAGCTGCGAGGCTACCTATCGCCTGGACATCAGCTTCAAGCCGCCGCAGCTGCTGGAGTGGGTACAATGAGTTCGCGGCCGCGCCATTAGCTTATTCTTCCACTTTAAGATTAGCAGCCGAGTTCTCGCGCTCGATTGCCGCCCCATTATTCCAGCCGCACTTGTGCTGTCCCCCTTTCATTTCCTCCCTTAATCTGATCCTCCGGGAGTCGCTATGCCGCACGAACTTCTTCCTTGGCCGGGGAGTTTTTATCGTCGCGGATGTAATGAACGCAATATCACGGTACCTCGAGGGGGGGTGGTGGCTTTTTTTTGGAGGGTTAAAGCTTGCGAGCGTTGGTCAATGCTTGCTGCGTTCGCTGTTCGTGGGTTGTTAATCTCGATAGGGGCGCGCGTTTGTGTGAAGGAAATTCGGGGGTAGCGGATGCCCGCAGTGGTTAGGGATCGAAACGCGCCAGGCTTTGCGTCAGTGAAATGATTGAGATCTCGTGCTCGCTGTAATTACTGTTTCTTTGTGGTCCTTTATTAGCTTTTTTTTTTTACCACGATGGTATTTTTTGCTGTTGTAATTTGTGTAATCAGCTGTGACCTTTGCGACGATTAAGCCTCTGGGTGATTATCTTCTCGGGGAGGAATCTTCTGTTAAAGTGATTCTCTCTGATTTCTCGCTTAGCTTTTAGTTTCGACTTTCGGCGATCAATTCGTGCAGTGTTTCGCAAGATTCCTTTAATAACGTGCACGAGCCCCGGCGTCGCATTTTGAATAGAAGATTGATGAAAGGCGTACACAGGCTTGTAACTGAAATCAGTGCAATCTCCATTGTTCTCCCTTGCATTTAAATTCGCCGGTATTTTTTCTGGCGTTAATTTTAGATTTATGCAACACGCTATTAATCAAATATTTCACTGCGGCACCGCTATAAGTGTAAGGGAGATCGAGCGATTGGAGGCGGAATTCCCTAACGAGTCAACCGCTTGGGGAAAAAATTTATTTTAATCCCGCATTATTTCGTGCCCCTTGGAAAAGCTGCCCTACAAAACCTGTAACCTTCCAGCCAAAGATCATCATCAAGTAGAAACGCGTCGCGTAGATTTGCTTTCACGTGTCGAGCCCCTGTAATGTTTAATACAGCAGTCATTTATGAAACCACCCCGTGTGCAGCCTTGCTTCTTCGAGAAGAAGCACGCTAGAAGTGAATCAGTCTGATACAGTCGCACGTACCTGTGATTTTCAAACGATTTGCAAGCATGAATCACAGCTTGATAGCGATGGCAATGATATAATGTGTGTCTTGCGGAGAGTCGAGCTAGAATATCGTGCACGCGTGAGCATTGTAAATGCTCGGGTTTCGCTCCGCGGGCACAGTCGCAGATAAAACCATACATATTTCAACGTCTGCACGTTCGATGGATACTCGCGCACAGAGAATATTTATTTTAAAAAACATAGAATCCCTGCAGTGCATTCTGCCCCTATTATCCCTCGATGAATGAACAATCTTTCAGTGTATGTATTTGTTTTGTGACTGAAAGATAATACTGGGTATGGAGACCTCGGAACAAAAGGGAATTAAATGATAGCACGAAATATTTTATAATATACTAGCTTAAGGGTTTACGTACCCTTAGCAGGTCGGAAAATAAGGTCATTTTTGTAATTCTTTTTTCATCAAAAGAAACGTTATGGTTGAAAATAAAGATATGCACCTTGTTCTGTATAAATTAAGCTGTATTCTCTTCAAAAAGAAATTTGATATGTTAATAAATGGTGCCATAACAGCCTCTTATTCCAAAGCCTCTGAACAGTTACCTGCAGCATTTGCAGTACTGAAAATATTTCAGAGATTATTGGACCGATCTGAATAAAATTTTGCACGAATATTCTGAAGGGGGTGTAAGGGTATTAACCGGCTAAAATGCACGGTTTCTTTTGGGCAGGATTGGGGGACGACTAATAACTATCACTAGTTGCCCGTTTTGCAATAGTTTAGTGTGGATATAACACGCATTTTAAGACCAGGAAGCCTTAAAAATATTAAAAATTGAAGGAAATACAAAGCCCCAAAGTGAGCGCTGCGCAACGCGCGCGTCACGGTGGTGAACGTGACTCCGGTCGAATGACTTGTCTAAAAGGGAAGCCGTTGTCAATGAATATTCTCCGACTCAAAATCTACAAGGTGGAACTTCGCCGAGAAATTTTAACAAAAATTCGCGAAGTTATTCAACGAATATCGACTTTGTACACCTTTCCTGATATAATTCTCTAAAGAATGTTTCATAAATTTTTTCAGAATCCTGGGATCTTAACAAGCAAGCTCCACCTTGTAGAGAAAAGTGTTTCGCAGGTTCAGTTAAAATTTCAACTAAAAATATTGATCCGCTCTCGACTCATGATGCTCACCGTCTTCGACGCGCAGCGTTCAAAAAGAAACGCGATATCTTAAGAAGTTTCTCAAGATATCAAATTTCTTCTCGAAGAGAACACAGCATAATTCGTACACAAGAAGGTGTATATCTTGATTGTAAATACGATGCTTCTCCATATGAAAAAAAAATCATAAAACTGGCCCTTAATTCACGACTTAATTATAACGAAATTTGAAACACTAGCTTTTAAAGAGAAAGTTCAATTTGAGCAGCTGACAGTTCCTGAAAATGATCTGTATTAAGACTATGTCGCCACTGGTCGCGTTCCTCCTCCGGCGTACTTTAAACGTAGGACTAAGAAATATAAAGTACGATCTCTCTGACCTTATGGAACGTAATGTGCTTTATGGGCGCAGAGAAGCGATCGTAAGACCGGAGAGGAGTGGATCGGCTCCTCGTGGGATGGATTCCCTTTCCTGGTAATCCCCGGAGACTTGTTACGCGACTAGGTCGGGAGAAGAGGGATCGCCTCCTTGGGCACGACTCTGATTCTGAGTAATTGTAGCGGAGCGTTTTGCACGGCGATATTCGCGGGGACGAGGAGAGAATCGACGATTAGTCTCCATTCAGGGATGACATCGTCGGAGGATCGAGGGCTACGAGCTGGCCCTGTATAGGAATACTAATAGCCTTTTGTTGGCCATGGTACAGGAAATAACCACTGATCAATGATAAACGCGCGGACGTTAAAGTCCCGTCTCGATCTGCTTTAACGGGAAACTGCTTGACCACTGTGTCTTCGCGACTCTCGGGGAAATATTTCGGAAGAGACACACAAAGGGGGATAATAACGACGAGGCGCATTATTCTTTCCTTTAAGAATAAACTCGCCCATCTCTCTCTATGCGCAAGGGAGATGCTTTAATGAAGATTTAACCCTTTGCACTGCGAGTCTGCCTTCCAGGCACACTGGGGTGTACTTCCCACTGCCCCCCAGGCGTGCTGCTTTCGAAATTACTCTACTGTACCAGTTCCTGTTTCAAAGCTCATTTAATAAAAGCAGCGTTTACCAGAAGTAAACTGAAGGCACCTCCAGTTAATCGATTTGTTCGAGCACAAAGAGTTACGTAGCAGAGACTGGCGCGCTCTGTTACCGGGGAAAGAATCGCAAACTCTAGAATTCTTCCCGGTACAAGGAGAGGGAAAGCCAAGTACGGCGAGTCTAAAAAAACCTGCACACCAGCAGGCTCGGGAACATGCCAAGGAGTAACGAATTGGGCCTCCCAGAGATCAGGCTTGCGGGCTAAGGAATGTTTGTGGAAACACTCGTGTGAAGAACGACAGTGACCAGAGGGTGTTTGGGAAATAAATGTTTATGGAGCCTCGACGGACACGAGCAAAGAATCAGGGCGAATTAAGGGGGATTTTCTCGTGTAACAGCCCCCGAACGTAACTGGTATTTATGAATTTTTTTTGGAAAGACTATTGTTGATATTGAATTAAACTCTTTTGGGATATGAGCAGGCGTCTTTGAACTTGCAGAATATATTTTTTGTACGCCGATGCTTCTTATTGTTTATTAATTATCGTGGAATCTTATTAACCTCTTCGACGATGTGGCGTGGGGCACCTGTCGCAGGCATCTGATTGCAAAAAGAAGAAAGTTTCTTAAAGTTAGATAGTTTACGCTGAGATTGAATATAAACTTTTAATTTTAGCTTTTATTTATAATACTTTTTTCATCGATACAAAGTAAATTTGTCGAAGGAAAATAGTTACTTTTTCTTTCACACGCTATGGAATTTTCAATTTTTCTTCTTTCAATTTAGCTCAATCACAGCGTAAACTATCTAACTTTAAGGAACGTTTCTTCTCTTTGCAATCGGATGACTGTGATAGGTGCTACACGTACCGCCAACAGCAGTTACGTCGTCGGAGAGGTTGACAAGATTCCACAATAATTAAAGTGTCTCCCTGCTTTGACGGCCTGAAAAGGAGCGCGATATTGGGGATTTTTTTTAAAGAGATACCCTCAAAATATATTAATTAAACTTTATGCCTATATTTGTACATATTTAAGTAACATTAAAAAAAATTAATTAAAAAAACGATACCTAAAACTTTAAACGCGGTTTTTCGAATTGGTTAGCGATATCTATAAAACCAATCACCCGATTTACTTCAAACTTGGTATACATCTTCAGCAGATGTCCCATTCTCGTTGTTACCAGAACTAAGTCGGTTTTTGCAAAATTAGACTTCTGCGACTTAAAAAACCAGCGAATTTTTGCAGAAATCGATGTCTGTTGTAAACGTTGCCATTTTTTTTTTACTTTTCAGTATTTCTCATTTAATCTAGTTCAGACGATAGCCACACTCATACAGATTACACAAACTTTTCAATTTTCTATTTCAGACAACTACACCGGCTGATTTTATGCTAACCATGCGTACATGATTTTTGCAAGGCGCTCTACTTGAAGCGCTATAACTCTGAACATAACCACTATTTTGCATACAATGTTTTTCTCCATGTTCCCTAAAGATTGTCAAATAAAGCCACAAAGCTGGAAGTAAGTATATTCAATGGTTTTGTTTTAAAAAAATCCCCAAAGTTCGCATCATTTTTCGTCAGTCAAGGTCGGGAGACCCCTTAATAAATAATAAGCATCGACACAAAATAAATATTTTCCGCAAGTTCAAAGCCGCCTCCGTATATCCCAAAAGAGTTCACTCCAATATTAACAAAAGTGTTTAAAAAAAAAATTCATAAATACCAGTGACTTCGGGAGGCTGTTACACGAGAATCCCCCTTAAAGCTATCCGCGAGAGGAAGGAAAGAAAAGGGGTTGCGAAACGGCGATGTGAATATACCAGAAGCGTGTCAGGGTAGGTGAGAGTAGACCAGGTGTTGCCACGTACCCACTAGCGAGCGATACGTGTGTCGCCTTGAACTGTAAAACTTGCAAATCGATTAGAATTTTCATTAAACGCTTCAGCCCTGCCTCTGACGGATATCAAAACTTTGAAACTGTATTCGGTAACGGTATCGCGAAGCATACACGCGCCGACACGCTGTGCCTCCTTCCTCCAGAGTCAAGCAAGATGTTGACGGATCCTTCTCAGATTAAACGCCCCCCTTCAAGGCCTCCAAGGATTAACCCTGATCGGTTAGAAACTACAGAGCTCGCAACGCGATATTTAATTCCTCTTTTCATTCCAGCAATTCACGCCGCAGGTAGCTATCTCGAAATCGAGTCAGCTGCTAGCGTGCACCACGCACATTCGAAATCAATTCCCATCTCGGGAACGAGAAAACTGGATCTCACGTTTGCCCGTGCAGGTTCGCGAGGCGAATGCTTGGCTATCGGGAGGGCGAGATTCGCCGCGATGTCCAATGAGGATTTCGTCCAGTGAATAACAGGGATTAACGAAGACGCTGGGCACGCGCGATGCTTGAAATAATAAATAACCGAGGGACACGGTGTATCGAACTTTCACGGTGGGAAGATGTCGTCACGGCATAATAGACACGTCAGGAGACGAGCGTAATCATACACGGCTGGCTGAAATATCGACTGGCATTATGCCGCGGCCGCAACGGCAGAGAATCAAGCCACCGTACGTAACACGAACAGGAGCTAAAATTACTTGTCGGTAATTGCGATATGCAGAGCACTGCCGGCGGGGAGGGGGAGCGGGGGATGAACAAGGGTTGCCGCGGATAATGTTAAATAATTGGCCGCGACTCGCGATGGCGAAGCGAGTGGAGGGGACTCTGGAGAACGCAGCAGAATTCTCGCATTGCGATTGGTTTCCGTTGCTTCTCGATGTTTCGAAATTAGTAGCTTAACAGCAGCGACGAATTTAACACGAAACGCACCAAGCGGGGGCGAATGACCCCTTCCGAAATTTACTTTAAAATCGTACATTCGTTGTCATTTCTTTCGCTCATCTGACTTTCTGTAAATTCTTGTATTACCTGATTATTCAATTTCCAGCTTTCCGTTTTGCTCTTAGCTTATTTTTTACCGAGAAGAATTAAGAGTTAAGAATTTCTTTCTGAAAATCAACGTTTTATGGTAAGAATTGGTACAGTGGCTCGCATTAATTTTCGGACACTTTTTAAAATCGCATAACTTTTTTAGAATTGGTCCAAACGACTTGAGTTTTTTTGAGAAGCTGGAAGGATTAGTTTGCTAACTGACGCGTTTCGTCGTTTTGAAAAAAAATGTATTTGGTTGGAATAGCGAAGAGAATAGTAAAGGTCGATTTTTAAACTTCTTTTTGTGAGCTTGTAATGAAAATTCAAAAAAAAAAACGTTTGTAGATTGCAGTAAGTTGAATACGTGTCTAAAATTTCATCAATAATCGGTTAACGTTGCTCCGAGCTACAAACGTTTAAAGATCGCAGAATGAGGTCGAGAATCGCTGATTTCGGGAATTTTCGCGATTCTCGACCGTATTACTATTCTACGTTTACTATTATTTTCGCTATTCCAACCAAATACATTTTTTTTCAAAACGACGAAACGCGTCAGTTAGCAAACTAATCCTTCTAGCTTCTAAAAAAAACTCAAGTTGTTTGGACCAATTCTAAAAAAGTTGTGCGATTTTAAAAAGTGTCCGAATATTAATGCGAGCCACAGTATGCGTAAAGTACCGGTGCGTTCAGTGTTAACGGGCGGCCGATGGGTTGTTGCCCCTGGGCCCCTACCCAGAAGGCCCCAGGGCCCCATACTAAAAAATATGATTTTATCTAAACACCATTTTTTTCTGTACTACTGCATAGACCGTTTTTAATAAACTGCCTCTTCATTTTCCCGAAAAATGGGCCCCTCGGAACGTTTGCCACCTGGGCCTTTTTCCTTAAATTCGCCACTGCTTACTGGCTTGATTTTAGTACCAGTTTAAGAAAGAGGGTGTTAAAAGAGGGTTGTGCAGTTAAATTAAATTAGTGGGGCTCGAGTAAAGTATTCTCTTTGTAATATTATTAAGGGGACATTCTACTCTCTCTGCCGAAAATTCGGCCATTTTTCGGCGATGGTTTTTATAATGAAATAAACACTTAACGTTTTCGAATTTTGGGGGGTACATTCTACCCCTCTTGAAATACAAGGAAAAGTCTTTGTTGCTTGTTTATTTCATTTGTTTACATAAATATTCCACAGTGAAGTTGGCGCCTTCAGAATTTGACCTCTTGCTGGCGGTTGCAATTTCGGACAACTGGATCATGGGAAATGAAAAACCAAACATATTTCTAATGTGCAGGAGTATGGTTATCTGGTATACCGCGAAATAACAGTTTTGGACAAAAATTATTAAAATAGCAGTCGGTCAAAGTTGCAACTACCAGAACTGGCATTTCTATTCTATTTAATCGATATAAAAAAGTGGGAAAATATTAAAAAAGTTAACATATTCGCGGTAAGACGGATAGCCATACTCCTGCGAATTAAAAATATATTTGGTTTTTTATTTTCGCTGATCCAGTCGTCCAAAATTTCAACCGCCAGCGAGGGGTCAAATTCTGAAAACGCCAACTTCACTGCGAAATATTTAAATAAACAAATGAAAT
Source organism: Andrena cerasifolii (assembly GCF_050908995.1). Taxonomy (NCBI): domain Eukaryota; kingdom Metazoa; phylum Arthropoda; class Insecta; order Hymenoptera; family Andrenidae; genus Andrena; species Andrena cerasifolii. The sequence continues at coordinate 19,230,689 of NC_135119.1, read as the reverse complement.
CAACAAACAACAAAGATTTTTTCTTGTATTTCAAGAGTGGTAGAGTATACCCCGAAAAGTTCCAAACCTTAACTGTTTATTTCATTATAAAAACCATCACTGAAAAGTGGCGGAATTTTTGGCCGAGAGAGCAGAACGTCCCCTTAATGTAAGATCGGTGTTTGAATTTTACTACGAAGGAAATATTGCAATCCTTCTTTGGGAGACAATTTGAAACTGTTCTTCAAAGTAGACTGTAGCCACGAGCTACTTTTGTTATCGACAGCGATGTAAATAGAGGGCTGTTCGGAAAAATGTTACCGTAAATGCGGACTATCGCGGTGCATCGAAGATACTAATAACGCAGGAAAACGTCGAGGGAAGATTTAAACGCCCTCGCTCGCTGCCGTAAATTATTTAGCCAATTACACGGCGATCAATGCGAAATTGGTTCCCCCTGCCAGTCTTGCGCTACTATTGTTAAAAAATTTTAACCTTCTGTTCCGCGAACACCGCCGCTCTCTATTCCACGGAATACGTTTCGAATTAAGATCGATATCAAACTTATATCAAACCTCTATCGACGGTACCGCTCTTTTCAAGACCCAGTGACTATTGTACATTCTACGCACTCGGTGGCAAAGTCACGAACTGTTATTTACCAGAATCATTAGACCGAGGAAAAGAGTTGCCTTCGTATAAATAATTCGCGCACAGGCAGTTCCATCTGAATTTCATTCCATCTTATCGTCGAGATCGCTCGGAATTTTAAGCATCTTATAGACCCGTAGCTGATTAACCTGAATCACGCGATACGCTTGTCGCACCTGCCACCTGTACGTTACATTAATTAACGAAGCTTCCGAAATATTCTGCCCTTACGTTAGCACGAAATTATGAAGAATCTCTGGCATAAAATTTTCTAAGAATCTCGCTACCAATCTAATTGCTGGTTTCCATTCGAACTTCGAAAATACAAACGAGGAAGAGAGATACAATTCAGAATTCGGGGTGTCCGATCTTCTCCGCGCTGAAACGAACGTTTTGGAATCTGATCGCTCAGTTGATCTCGAAATCGATGCTGCCAAAGTCGGGCGGGAATAAACGATCGACGAGGTTAAACAAATTCTGAAAGGGGCATTGAAGATTGCCCGTTCTGCATTCGCGAGCGAACGGCTCCTTTCAATGGAATAATCAACAGCGACTGGAAAGAAGCTTCTGTAGAAAAATCGCAAACAATGGGAACGCACTTGTTAGACAATAACAGAAGCTCTTCGCGGATGGCACGTTAGAAAGGAGGGTGTATGTACGCGACGATTTGATGGGACGTAACATACGAAGGGGACGCGATATCCGGCGGGCTGGTTCTTCAACAAAAAAGTGGGCCACGTGGATATCCAGCAAAGTAGTGGATCGCGTATTTATAAGGTGGACGCATTAAACAAATATTCACGATGTCGCCAAGTCGCACACACCCTTCTAAACGCTAGCTTTCTATGGCCTATGATTAGAGAGAAACAGGGTCACGAGGAGGAGTTGCTGCCATTTGTTGAAAAAGCGCTCGAACTTCTAAAGTAGCTACCTACTTAACTGCTTTGTAATTATTAGACTGCAGCGATAGCCCTAGATAAGAGCAGTGTTCAATTACAGTGGTTCTCTTTGCACTAGGGAGAATTAAATGTTTACCTGCATTTTGTTATCTCCGCTAATAGTAACAAGTGTTATATTAGAAATGCTATGGAAGCATCCAAGCATTTAGAAAACACTGACAGACTTCAACAGTCTGAACAGGAGCAGCGATATCACGTATCCAAAGTTTCAAGAAAGTGTTATCTATCATATATTTTGGAGAGTTTAACGAAATCAATATGTAACGATAATTTGAAATTTAGTACTGCTTGTGAGCAGTGTTCAAAACATCGCGATTATCCCACTTTCCCCAATCATTAATAATAACAATTTCTTCTTGTAAATTGAACAGTGATCGACGGGCTCCACCTTTCGTTGGGGAGATGAGAGATGAAAAGCCAAGGGCGGATCCAGAGGGGGGCGATAGGGGCGATCGCCCCCCCTCCCAAGAGTACTAAAATTAAAAAAATATTATGACACTGTGTACTATTCGGTATAAATAATTATGTGAATTTAATTATTTAGATTATAGTATCAGATAGAAATATTAAAATATAAGTTACAAGCAAATTTTAAATCTTGTGAAAGAAAGTTCAAAAATGTACTTAGGAACTTTTACATATTTCGCCCCCTCCAAGAAAGGCTCCTGAATCCGCCACTGTGAAAAGCATTTAGAAGGGAATTGATTGAGGGTGTGAATGATAGATCGAAAAACGACTTTTTGTTTCCAACTTTAAGGATGACGACCTGATTTCCCATTTCTATATTTGTTTAATTGGATATCTTTTGCTTTATGTTTCATACACATTCCTATCTATCTCAGAAGAAATAACAATTATAATAATAGTACCTACTGTTGACCTAAAGAAGTATTGTCATTGACGATCCACCAGCAATGAACTTTCCAATAAAAAAGCTCTGAGAAAACTGGCTTCTCAGGGGAGAATATCTGCGAAATCCTCGATTCTCTTGACCCGAGGCTGGCTCGCGTGTTTGCCCAAAAGAACGGTCTATTTATCGAGACACGAGTCAGCGATTTTCGAGTCTTTGTTAGAAAAGCGCATCCCCTCGGAAAGAGTGACTGTCGTCACTGTCGACCAGCAAGGAGTTCGATTAACGCTGTGTTCCCTTGGTTACACTGGATCCCTCTCTCTCTCTCTCTGAGCATGCCACAAACTTGCAGAAAGCCTCGCCTAGGTTCCCGTCAAATGTCGCCCGCACAGAAACTCCTGTGGCAGGGGCTGTTCGCGAGCATTTTTCGAAAGTCTCCCTTTGATCTCTCAGCCTCGCAGAGCGCGCTGCAACGCCCGACTGTCTTTCGTCTTTCGCGCGGAATGAAAGAAGGAAAGGGGGAACGGCAAATAAAAGACGCCAGCTCGCGAATAGCTCGACGAGGAAGGCTATTTTTCCGCGCTACTCCGAAGTGAACATCCCTTGCGTCATCCCCTGAAACGCGTGGGAATTATCAAACAGATTGGAAGCTCATTAACGAGCGAGCCTCTCCCATCAGCCTCCTGTCACCGCGAGGCGTCCGACTTTAATTAATAGACGAGATCGTTGCGGCGATCAGCGAGACCAAAGAATAGTGTTTCGGATGCCAGTTAAAGTGCTCCCAGGAGGATATTATGGGAACGAAGTGGAAGAGAATTGGCTGGTAAGGGTATTGTGTAATTGATGTTAATTCTATGATATTAATGCTGGCGCGCGCAGGCCTTTCGTAATTATTTCTTCGAAGGGGTAATCAGTTTTCGCATATTCCAAGCCTGCTTGAAAAGCTCCCTCCTGAATTTCCATCAAACGTTTCTCCTTATTTGGCACCGTCCGGTAAACGTGTATCAAGCAAACGGGCACGGTTTGTTCGGCGAATGCAAAAGGTGAGATAATGACCGCGTCTATAAGGGAACCTCGCGGTTACAAAGGCTGTGTGCTATTAAGCGGGACGTTGTAAAGAGAGGCCAGGTTTTGCACAGGAGAATTTCAATGCCCCGCGAAACATATTACCCTACTTTCCCGTGTATCGCCTATGAAAAGTGGAAATTCCGGCGGAGTTGAATTTTGAAAACTGCTTCTTCCTCTGCAATAGAAGCTACCTAGGCTGGTACATCTTTTAAGATAGTCCCTTGCAGCGAGCTGTATTCCATTTTAAGGGCTTACGCCACCCTGAGGCGCTCGAAACAGCACTAAACTAGACGAATTTTTTTTACCGATACTATGAGGTTGAAAATTATTTATTTTCTTCTTATGGGTAGAGCATGTATTAGTGCATGTATTGTATAAATACTGTACAAAAATATTAAAAAATGACCGAGTTATTTGTTCTCCCGCGAAGCTCGTCCGCCGTTACACGCGTGACTAACCTAACAAATTATAACGAACATGTTCGTCTGAAATCGAAAACCCGGTGATTTTCGTGTTCCTTAATAAAATACCTACGATGCAGCATAGGGATTTGAGAAAAAAAAAATTATTGCACAAATGAGAGCAAAGTGAAAAGAATTATACGTTTTTCACATGAAAACGAATTTAAACCATTAATTATATACGAATGGGGTATAGGATGGAAAAACTGATATGCTACATCGTAGATAATAGCATTAAGAATATGCGTGCCAAGTTTGAACTGAATCGGACAAATAGTTTTGGAGATATTTGATAAGTCATCTTTGAAAATATAGTTTCGAGAAAAACGCAAAAGAAGAAAAGTAGAATGGTAGCTACCTGCTGCGGAATATCGACATCAGCGCCTCGTTTAAAGTCTACAACTCTGCTATTTTGGGGAATTTTTGCGTCTACCATGGCTTAAATTATTCTTAAAACTTCGCGTAATAAGAAAGTGCAAAGAAAAAAAAATCGTTTTTTTCAAAACTTTCAGGGTGGCGTAACCCCTTAAATCAGACAATCATCCCTGCAGCGATACCCAGCACAACGGCGCGAGCCTGCAGATTTAATTGCTCCGTGCAGAAGCAGCTGGGAAGTCAGCAAAGCGATAGGACGCATAATAAAATAACGCAAACTATTCCGTGGAAGTCCAGAGAGGCTGTATAATAGATTCGCCGCTCCGCGCCAGGTCGCAAGTTATGGATTGCCATTCGGCCTGAAACTGAAAGCTGTTTGACGAATTAATCATAGGCTCAGCGTTCGAGCTGACGCGAAAGTAGCTGCCAATTAAGCGGTGAAATACAGTTCGGCGGGGATGAAGATACTTTGCATCGAAGATTGAGCGCAATCTCGCCGTAGCCAGCGCGCGAGATCGCGTCAGGATTTTCATTAGAACGCGAAATCGTTATCTCGAAAAGGCCCCCGTGCCTCTATCCGCGTCTACGAGCCGCCAGCCCAGCCGCAGAATGCGCAAAGATAAACGGCGTAACAAGCGGGCAGTTCTGCTTTAAATCGAACACCGTGAACCCCAGGATTTTTCCTAGCCAGCGTGCAGCGAAGGTTCTAATTAGAGATCCCTATTTCACGTGTATTTAAATACACGTGTACACGTGTATTAAGGGGGTATACCCGTTTGAACCCTCGGAAAATGTATACATTTTGTGGATTTTTTTACAAGTCAACGGTTTGATGCAGATTTCCCGTTTTTTAACTATGTTTACATAGTATTATGAACTACTTATAAAAAAAGTTTCAGTTAAAAAACTATTGTTTTTCGGAAGTTACGGATACATGTCCGAAAGTCTCTCGATTTTAGACGGCTAAACGGTGGCCCTAAAAACTCGCGCTACGTTCAACCAATTTACTTCAAATTTTGCATGCAGAATCATAATAAGATTCCGCATCGTCCAACGAAGGCTTTTTTTATTTCGATTCCCCGTTTATTATTTATAAAGGAAAAAGGTGGATTTTTCTCTTAGAAAAATTTAACTTTACCTTTGATCTCTCACCATTTCTTTATTTTTCAAAATTTTCAAAATCGCCTTCGTTGGACGATGTGGAATCTTATTATGATTCTGCATGCAAAATTTGAAGTAAATTGGTTGAACGTAGCGCGAGTTTTTAGGGCCACCGTTTAGCCGTCTAAAATCGAGAGACTTTCGGACATGTATCCGTAACTTCCGAAAAACAATAGTTTTTTAACTGAAACTTTTTTTATAAGTAGTTCATAATACTATGTAAACATAGTTAAAAAACGGGAAATCTGCATCAAACCGTTGACTTGTAAAAAAATCCACAAAATGTATACATTTTCCGAGGGTTCAAACGGGTATACCCCCTTAAACGTATCCGTACCCCAATCCGTGTATCTTTTAGTACACGGGTACCCGTGCACTATTTCACGTGTATTTAAGTACACGTGAATTTAGATACACGTGTATTTATAAATACACGTATATTAACGTATCCGTATTTTGATTCGTCTGATTTTTAATATCTGTAGATATCCCAGAACTCTGAGGGATTGCGAAATTCATAAAAGAATTAATGTATTTAAATATATCTACTAGAATAATATGCGGAAAGTATGGTTTTACAAATTTTCAGATTGTAACTAATAACACAATTATAAAATCAACAAGATTTATTTAATCGATTACCTATTTCGATACAAAAATTTAAGGCATTACTGGTAATAAGCGAGTTTCTTTTTAGACGCAACGATAATCCTTAAAATTGAAAAACATCACTCGGTTTTATTACACTTATTGCTTAAGTGACCGCCATTGCCCATTCTCCCGTAGTTAATGCCCGATTCTGATGAAAATAAACAAATACGTTGATACACGTGTATTTAAATACACGTGAAATAGTGCACGGGTACCCGTGTATTAAAAGCTATACGGATCGAGGTACGGATATATGTAATACACGTGTACCCGTGTCTTTTTGCTACACGTACCATACCGTGGTCTCTAGTTCTAATCCCAGGGACCGGAAAAGAAGGCACGTTTCGGTGTACGTACTACATGCACGTCCCCTTTCAGCGGCGGCGGCGATGCACTCCGCAAAATTGTATATTTGCCGAAGAAAACAAAGAACCGAACGGGGATGTAAAAATGAAAGAGGAGGGGACGCTACAGTGGGCGAGCAAAATAGAGATGGAAAAAAGAAATTCTATATTCTATCTGAATACAGTTCGTTCTTTCCTCCGTTTTCTCTTCCCCCCACATCGGAATCGTCTGCGAGATCCGAGGTGGATCGCAGCGATACGTCACGAGGGGCAGAAATTAGCGCAGCTTTCGTTTGGAAAAAGGAATCGAAGCAGCACGCGTGGTCATTGCTTTTTGGTATCGAGATTCGCGGCTAAAGTGGGAAGTGGAATCTGTTCGATTCCGGTACGGAAAATTTTGCTTGCACGCGAAACTCTGAATTAGTTAGCGAACGGCGAGAGCACTCGACGTGCTTTCGAATCGGTACACGTCGACCGTCGAGTGGCTTCGACGTTGGAAATCAACCAGAAATATCTTCGCCCTTTATTTTGTAATGCACCGTCATCCCAGCCGCCCGGAAACATCGCATTTTCACTGGCTGTACTTCTATCAGTCGGCCGCGTCGCTATCTTTTAATTAATTCTTTATCTCACACTCGTGGCAAGTAGCTGTCTAATTTACATCGGTATTAATTAATGTCAATTAGCTTATTAGGACTGTGTGTCTTCGTTCAAAGGCAGATCCCAGTTTTAATAAAGCTTCGCGACTGTTTAGCTACGGTATTACGTTTATGCGAACGTGGAAAGATTTATGCGCCCGGATGTTCTTTCCAGCTGGCTGTTTTCAAAGCTGGCGTACACAAAGTCTGTTAAAAAAAATTCAACGGGTCCGTAGAGGGACCTGAACACGAGCACTTCGTCGAGATTAAATTATTAAAGAGGCTTTAAAAATTTCATGATATTTTTATAAACTTCCCTGGTGTTGCTTCCACTTGGAAGCTTCTATGAATATACTATACGGTATGAGAAGCTGTACGAGTGGAGCAGCGAAAACCCCTCGCGGGTACATAATTTCTTCTCGTGAATTAAACAGTGCTCGACGTGCTCCAGCTTTGTTGGAGAGATGAGAGATGAGAAGAATTTAGAAGGAAGTTAATTGAGGGGATGAGTGATAGAGCCAGAAAAGACTTTTTGTTTTCAATTTCAAGGATGACGATCTGATAGATCATTGAGCCACTTCTGTATTTGTTTAGTTAGATACCTTTTGCTTTATGTTTGGCAAATATTCTTATTTATTTCAGAGGACATAGTAATTTCTCATGTTATCACCTGTAAAAATAATCTGTGTCCTATATTTATTTTTCCTCTCTCTTTGTCTGAATTATTTCAATAGGAAATCAAACCACATTTCTATGTCTTTATGTATATATCTCTTTCTTTTTTGTTTAAGGAAGTTTTTGTGTATGTATCTTATTATATCTTCTACTCTTTGGCCATGCCGCGAAACGGCTTTGTATCTAGAGACGCAGTAGCGTCTCGACGCCAGGTACATGAAAGACACCCTGTATATGTCGACTGTCGCTACCGCTATCATTTACTCGTCGCACGGCTATTCCAACTTAACCTGAGACGTTTTTCATTAATATCTCATCATGCTTGCAATATTTTCTAAATTTAAAGGCATTTTTCTTATGTAAACCGCATATAAGCTTTCGAATAAGACCAAATTCAATAAAATCGGTCCACGCATAACAGAGATATCGTAATATCGTCTCATGAATCAGTCGGAAACGGTAGGATTTTTCTGCTGATTCTTCTTCTTCTTATTCTCTAAACAAATTTTGTCGACGTAATACGTATACGCGTTACACGCATACCTTCAGCCAAAAAGAAACTAACACATGTTTCGTTCGTCAATCGCTATCTTCACTATGCAATCTACTCCAAATTTTGACAGCTTACCGTCGAGTTATAACCAAGTTATAAACGTGTTTTTACAAATATGTATCGTTGTGCCATTGAATTGCAACCAAAATGCAGTCTCAAACACAAGGTAAGTTGCCGAAATTTGAATTGCGACATATTTGAATATCATCAAACTGTTTTTTATTTCTAACTAAACTGAGGATTTTATGTATATATAGATAATCGAAGCGTAAAATGATGCTGTGACTGGATTTGTCCTTAATTCTGTCCCGTGATAATTTGTAAGTTATAATATTAAAAATTATCTGAAGTCATTCCCTGTGCAAAATATCTTTGTAAAAAGAAGTGAGATCCCCATAAAAAAACTTAAAAAAAGTAAAAAAAATACGCCAAGTACATACATAAAAAAGTCGAGGACGAAAAAGAGTATTATCAAATAAATCACAAAAAATAGAAGATAATAATAAATATAATATTAAAAATTATCTGAAGTTATTCCCTATGCAAAATATCTTTGTAAAAAGAAGTGAGATCCCCATAAGAAAACTTAAAAAAAGTAAAAAAATTACGTCAAGTACATGAAATCAAATAAATCACAAAAGAATAGAAGATAATAATAATTAGCATATAAAAAAAGATGTGAAATCAAAATGAGCTGCAAGTACATAAAGATGCTTTCCAACTGCGCTTAAGATGACACAACTACATATACACAGCTAAAATGCTGTGTTCATACATTCCATTACCCATATCACAGACATTTTAATAATGTGAAGATAAAATGTAACATCTAAACATTTACCTAGATGTCCGCGGCCTGGAAGTCAAATACTTGGTCAAGGTGTCGATGAATAAGAATTATTTAAAAACGCGAAATAATGAAAGTATATTCATATTGGCAGAGTTTTAAATTGACAAATTATATGAAAGCCTGCGAGAGGCTTGAGATTTAATTTCATGTACTTTTTACTTTTTTGAAGTTTTTTTATGGGGATATATTTTTCTCGTCCGTCATATAGGCTTATTATTACAGACTGTCTATTACTTAGCTATATGCTTTTTTGTATCAAAAGGGTGCGTCCCGTAAAATAAATAAATAAATAAATATTTACATGTTGCACATTAAGGTGGTCCCCTTTTTTTTAACACCTTTAGGCACCAGGTACTTTTATTTCTTGGTAGCAACGTGTCTGGAGGGGTCCAAAGAATTTTACTAATTCATTAATCTCAGTATAAAATGTATCCTGATTTGCGATCGGCTGAATGAGTTTATGAAGAATGAAGAGCAGCGGACGATGTTGCGATAGTTATGACCCAGGATTCGTTACATTTTTCACGAACGGGTGATAGAGTGTACTTATCGATCGGGCGGCGTGCGCCTTCAGGTACTATTCGTAATTCTCCGTGAACTTCTTTTCGAGCTTGTTCCATCGCCGTGTACCTCTCAGCTACCTCGATAAAACGATTCCGCGATTGCGATTGACCGACGTCGAGGACCAAATTCATTGCCCCAAAAACTGCATCCACGTCTATGGCGGACTGTGCAGAACGTTTGCTTTAACCTCGAGGATTGTCAGAGCCGTCGATTGCATTGGTTCCTCATGTTAATTGGCATCGATCACTGCTGGCCGTTAAGCCACATTCCCACGCGTGGAATGTGCGATGGAGAAGGCACTTAGTACACTATGAGTCGCATGTTTCAGAGGAAAATTTACGTCCCTTTCGCAGTCATGAATTTTACAAGTTTTGAAAAGATTCGCGATTGAATGTTGTAGAGAAGTATGTTTTTCTTAATTTTCAGACACTTTTAGATACGTTATGAAAATTGTGTAGAATGCTTTGATGTAGGATTTGTGAAAGTATTTCCTGAAAACTTATACATAATCAGCGAAAAAGCTCGTATATTTCAGAGCAAGAGCCGGCGATAAGACATCCTGTTGAAAGCAATTGCTCGTAGCAATAAATCCGAATTGGACAAGCGCAAGGTGCGACGATCAGTTGAAGATTGAAACTACTCGAATGCCTTCCTATTGACCTCTTTCAAAGCGTCCCGAATTCCTTTTACTTCTCTTCTTTGTTAGACAAATAAGGGTGGTAATAGTAGCTTTGCTATTCTCTGCAAGATTAACCGCGTATAAATTCTTTCACACGCGTGCAATAGCATTCAGGGTGTATCAAAGTGTTTCGTAGGAATTGAGGAATTAAAATGGTAAACGATGTAAGTGCTAAAAAGATGAAAAATAATTTTTTTAGTGGAAAGGACGTGAAGTCCATGCGGGATGCGGTGGCAAAAGTTATAAAAGGGCTAGAATAATTTATTTTAACTATTACGGCTATCGTAAGATAGAGGTAAAAGCGTAAGTGCCAATTTCGCTGTGGCGAAAAACGATGAAAGTGCTGGCAATCTTCGTGGTCCTAATCTTTTTATTTCCCTCTAAATCTGTGAAGGTGGTATACGGCGAAAGTCCATAGCGATGAACAATCAAATTAAGATAAAGAAGTGATGTAGGTAAGTGACAAAATGAACAGACATACTTTTTTTATTTCTACTGAAAATTTTAACTACTGGCACGTATGTACATCGTTTAGCATTTCAACTACTCGATTCTTTGGAAAGAAAGATGTAATGAATAGAAAATTTAAAATATTATTTTTAAAATATATTATTAAAATATATTATTTTCATTTTCATTTTCATTTTCATTTTCATTTTCATTTTCATTTTCATTTTCATTTTCATTTTCATTTTCATTTTCATTTTCATTTTCATTTTCATTTTCATTTTCATTTTCATTTTCATTTTCATTTTCATTTTCATTTTCATTTTCATTTTCATTTTCATTTTCATTTTCATTTTCATTTTCATTTTCATTTTCATTTTCATTTTCATTTTCATTTTCATTTTCATTTTCATTTTCATTTTTATTATTATTATTATTAAACGCTTTGATAGTTCGCTCTATCCTCAGATCAAAACGTACCTCGATCTAGGTATCTCTACTTCTCAGCTATTATTAAAACTGAAAATTGATCGTCGAATGTGCATTTGTCCGTGGAAACCTATCCCATTTAATGGCAACCGTGTTTGAGAAAATATCTACATAAAAGCTGACTGCTGCATGACACGAGCACACATTTGGATTTTACGATCCTATCGTGGCAACGTTTACGTACGAGGACGCGCCTCTGCGTCGTTCAGAATGGTTAAAAAAGCCCGGTAGCTTTTTGTTTTCCATCGATCTTGGAAAATGACCGAGCTGACCCGACAGAGGAACTCTATAAGTCCCTTTTATTTTTACGACGCGCCAACGGATGGCAGTTTTACGAGCTTTTAAAAAATGTAGGCTTAAAACGCCCGTCACGAAACGTGACGAGAATATTTTCGTTGACAGTGACGCAAGCCGAAGCGTCTTCGAATATATGTACCCTTAAATACAGGGGCGGATTTGAAGATTTGGCGCCTCTAAGCTAATAAGCATCTGCCGCCCTTGCCGCGAAATATCATAAAATATTTTAATTTAAAAGAGTCGAGACAATTTCAAAATTAATTCAGTATGGCAACTCATGTATGAGTCAATGCTGATTCGCTACACAACAAAAAAGTGAATTGTTTTTAAAGCTGTCTCAAACCTCTGTGTTTAAACCTTTTCCAAATTCTGTTGCTCAAAATTTGTTGTTCCCCAGAATTTGCTGCTCCGCAAAATTTGTCGCTCCCAAAATTCGCCTCTCCCCAAAGTTGGCTTTCCCCAAAGTCTATCGCTCCCCAAATTTTGTAGCTTCCTAAAATTTGCCGCTCCCCCATAAGTGTCAGTCCCTAAAGTTTGCCGCTCCCCAAAATTTGTCGCTTCCAAAATTCGCCACTTCCCAAAATTTAGCACTCCCGAAAGATTGCTTTCCTCAAAATCTATCGCTCCCCAAATTTGCCGCTCCCCAAATTTTGTAGCTTCCCAAAATTTGCCGCTCCCCCATAAGTGTCACTCCCTAAAGTTTGCCGCTCCCCAAAATTTGTCGCTCCCAAAATTCGCCACTCCCCAAAATTTAGCACTCCCGAAAGTTTGCTTTTCTCAAAATCTATCGCTCCCCAAATTTTGTAGCGCCCCAAATTTTGTAGCGTCCCAAACTTTGCCGCCTCCCCATAATTGTCACTCCCTAAAGTTTGCCGCTCCCCAAAATCTATCGCTCCCCAAATTTTGTCGCTTCCAAAAATTTGCCGTTCCCCCATAATTGTCACTCCTTAAAATTTGCCGCTCCCCAAAATTTATCGCTCCCTCATATTTGTCGCTTCCACATTTGCCACTCCCCGAAATTTATCGCTCCCTCATATTTGTCGCTTCCAAATTTGACGCTCCCCCAATTTTGATGCAACCTATTTAGCCTACACCCAAATCTGCTCCTACTTAAAGACACCTTCAAACCCGCTGTGTATTTAGATTTATTTTAGACAGGATTATTTCGCGAATTATTATTAAATGTTGAATATTTTTTTAAGTAACATAGCGGCATCATTTCTTAAGGGAAATATCCCTTGATTGAAAATTATCGTCAACAAGATTTCGAACCTAAGAAATTTCGAGGTTCCCTATCATTCGTTGTAATTGGAACTTTTATTAACTATTCTGATTAAAGGCGCATTAATGCCATTGGCAATTACCAGATTAGCGGTGTTACTTTATCACTGAGCTTTCCAGAATTCCTATTTATTAAGCCTTTCCACTCTCACGTTGCTCGCCGAGGGAGATGTATCGGTATGGACCGAGGTAAGGGGAGAAACAGACAGACCGATAAATTTACCTCTGTCCACCCACTGTGTACAAAACCTAATCTCTAAAAAATTTCAAGAGCCTGTACCTTTCAGAAACAAGGCGAAATCGTCACTCTGAAGGAAAGATAGACTAAACTATATAAAGGTAAACAGATGCGAACTGCAAAAATGAAACTTGAACAGTTGAACGGTTCGAATTGAAAATCTATGAGCAAGTGAAGCAGAAAGACATCCAGAGCTATTTTTAGAGGAACCATGTTTGAATGGAACTACGACCTATTGACGCATCCGAACAATCCTTTTCACGATTCCCGATCCAATCGTCGTTTATGTGTGCAAGTTATTCGCTGCAATTAAATCGCCATTCTTCGTCCCTCAATTTGTATCTGGCATACAGAAGTGGAGAGGCAGCCGCTGCAGCTCCCGTTAATGAGTCTTATGCATTATTGAGCGACAACTGAGCCGATTGCAAATCGGTCGACAATAATTGAATTCTTTGAAATCAATACTTCTGATTCTCGTCACGCTGCCAGATATATGTAACAATGAATAACCAGCCAGTAATCAACATCCCTTACGGGGTATTTGCGGGTCTGACGTTTCAAAAAATATTAATATACATATTGAGGATCGCTTGACCTGCTTTGCTTCTCAACGATATAACTTCGAAAATATTTCGAATTTCTTTACGAAATTTTAACTGAACAGCTTCTTAAGACGCTTTACTGTCGATTTATACGTAATAAACGATCTACGCTCAGTATCGAGGGGAAATATGCGTTTTTCTCGAAACAACGTTCCTCAAACTGGCGTGCACGATTGAAAGAAAACTAGACGTCATTTTGTCAAAATTTTTTTGCGTTATCTTTGTATGACCTCAATCAGTGTACCCCCCATAAATGCTTAATACTTATCGATTTTTTTTTTGTTTCTAATTGGAGAAAATAGGTATTGCAACTTTTTATTCAAACACGCGTCAATTTGGGTTTTTAATTTTTTTTAATATTTTTAGGGGTGTCCACTAGTTATTTTTAGATTTTAGATGATTGAACGGAGTGCTACATTGCACACCGCAAACGCCTGTATTTTAAGGAGGCCTCCACCCTCTATAAAAACATAATTTTTTCGATCTTTCAAGGAAAGCTCTCACTTCCCAAAACGCCGCACCGAACTACCAAACTCATGCAAATTCCCCGGCATGGACACTGGTCGCCGACGAGAAATCTCAATCGCCGGCGCTTGTACCCTGCGGAATAATTATACGTGCCTTTGCGTCATGACCGCTCATTTCTAACACGTGAGTGATGCTCGACATTGATACGCGTAGAGTTCATTGGCGTGTACTTATGTACCTACTTTGCACGGCGGGACACTAAAAATACACGGACCTGAAGGCAGGCCAAGGCACGAAAACACCGGTTACCATGCAGAAACGTAATTAATATTTAACAGCCCTTCCTGGGACTTGTATATTTAGAGAAAATTGCGTGGTTTCGCGGAACAAATGTGCATTCGCTCTTTGCGACAGTCAAAGTGCGTTCCAAAAGGAACAAGACAGTGGCGAATTTGAAGATTTGGCGTCTAATTCGAAGTCTGCCGCCCTTTCTGTGAAATATAAAAAAATATTTTAACTTAAAAGAATTGAAACAATTTGAAAATTAATTCAGTGTGACAAATCGCGTTATTGCTAATTTGCTATATTAAAAATAGTGAATTGTTTTTAAAGTTATCTCAAACCGCCGTGTTTAAACCTTTTTCAATTTCCCTCGCCCAAAAGAGTGACCCGAAAATGAGGCCTTTTTTAGCCTCTTTTTGGTCCCACGATTTTACAACTGAATTTTGCGCCAAATGATACCTTAACAAATTTTCGAGTTGAGGTGACAATTAGTCTCTGAGATATGGAAGGTCAAAGAAGTGAAAATTCGTTAACGAGTCAACCCATACGCTTCGATGTACGAACTTCTATGTCAGTTCGATAATTTAAACTATTATTTCCAGGGGTTTTGCTGACTGCTAACAATGAATTTGAACTTAGATTTTCAAAATTCACGAAAAATAAATCAAAATCAAGAAATACAAATGTCTGTGTAGTGGGTGGTTTTTTAATATATCGTCCACCATATTGAATCGGTGGTTTCAAAACCAAAAAGTAATGTTTCGCTTTGTACAAATTTTGTGTTAAATAAATAAATTTACCAATTATATTTAATACCTATTTTTTCATTTACACAAATATTGTATAAATTAGACAGGAATAAAATCATTCAGTTAAAGTTGTCTTGTGTTTTTGATAGAAATTATCAACATTATTCCAAAAATATAGTTTTTGCAATATTTTTTCAATTTCTCGAGAATTCTCGAGAAATCTCAAGAAATATGATCTGATTTCTGATTTCTCGAGAAACAAAAAATATCGAGAAATCAGGAACACTAGTTACAATCCCTGGGGCTGACGCGTTAACGAATTTTCACTTCTCTCACCTCGCATATCTCAGAAACTAATCGTCACCTCAACTTGAAAATTTCCTGTGATTTTGAATTTTGAATTCAGTTCCAAAATCGTGGGACCAAAAAGAGGCTATTTTTTGCGTCACTCTTTGCCGTCCCAGGGTGCAGCCTACTTAGCCTAGATGGAAATCCACCCCCGGAACGAAGTTTTTCTAACTTTAATTTCCCCGGGGAAGAAGGGTTTCGATGACTTTCATTTCGCCGTACCGAGTTGGAATTCAAAGTCCGTGTACAATGGAATTCGTTACGAAGGGAACGAGTAGTTTTTGCGAGCGGAGGGGAACGAAGTTGGGATCTGCAACGCGCCGAAACGTTGCGACTGTTTTGTAGATGACTGCGGGCTGCCCTCGACAGGTGCCAGGTGGGTGGCACAATGGTGGTCGGAAACGAGGTTCGGAATCTTGAATGCTGCCCTGGCCGAAGATGCAAATGAATTCGGGAGGTAGTTCTGTACGTCGCCCACTGACACCAGCCCACCTGCTATCGATTTACGATCGAATCGGACCTGCTCCGATGCCCGGCCACAATCGCAACTAAAGACCAACCGTTTCGATTAACCTTGCCACGGAATTTCAATTTTCCGACGGGAAATAGGGTCTCTCTGTTTGGAAATATCGATTCCCCTCCACCCTTGACGGACTTTTAAATTTTTAATTTTTACGAAATGGGTATTTTCCGGCCCCCCTAATGGAACGACAGAACGAATGTTCCTTCGTGAGTTTCTTGAAATAAAATTGTTGGGTGCTCGTTGTAAGGCTATCCAGAATTTCGTGAATATTTCAGAAGGAATTATCATCGTACACACCGAAGGAAAGTCATTTCTGCGAAAGCGATCTAGAAATAAAGTTCTGGTGCATAGATTTTGCATATGGCGCGTTTCTGAATATCTGAATGCATACTCTGGAATTGTGTTTGCAAATGAAGATACGCCTGTCTCTGTGCGCTATTCTGAACGTAGTATCCGCCGCGAGTTTCGCGGAAGTTCATGTGCTAAGGTAGGATTCCGCAGGGACGATCTAATGGAAGCGCGGATCCACGAAACGTGACAGAAATGGCCCGAGGATGATAGGAACTAACCGCAGGCCAGTGGGACTCGATACTAACGAACCAGTTCTCGTACAATGCGATAGAAACGATTTCTGACTCGTGGGACGAGATCCCCGGTGATTTTCGATTCTTGGAGGTTAATGTCAACGCCTCAGAACCTGTACAACTCGATCGGTATTATCTTAAACTTCTATGTATAGACGAACTCTAGCTCGTAAAACTCACATCAGTGCCGGAGGGATTGAGATCGTTGGGGATTGATCCCACGTGGATTCTAGAAATCCTAAGGATCTAAGGGGATCCCAGAAGTCTCATGGATCTAGGGTTAATTTGAAGGATGCCAAGGACTCAGGGCGATCTCAAGGACCCCTAGGATCCTGAGATCCTAGGAGCCCAAGTCGTAGTAACCTAAAAATCCTAGTAGTCCAGAGGTCCCAACGGTCCAATGTATTCCTAGAAGTCTCGAGCCTCCAGGGATCACGAGCTCCTAAATCCCCTGCTTCGCATTATCGCACAAACCTTTGAATCACTCATCCTGCTGGACTTCCTAAACGATCTCCAAATCCCTCGATAATTGGGGACTCTTACATCATCAATATTAGGGCCCTTTTGAACAAATGCCATTTTACTTTCACATATCAATAAGCACAACGTAACATTGGTTAAAATTGTCAAAGCTCTTCGTTTCACGTCGACTATTCCTTAAACACTATTTGCACATTTATGAGACTCACCCAAGCCGTGATTTCCCAAATTACAGGTCACTGAGCATCGGTGGGAAGCAAGTGGAAACGATCGAGCGCGCCAGAGACGGGACGGCCTGCGCCTACAGCGCGTACCACAGCACCAAGGGTATAACAGCGAGTGCCCGCGGTCATCGCGAGGAGCTACCGATTGCCATGCGAGTTATGGGGTCCGGTTTCCTTACCACATGCCTGCAAATCAAATATTACCGACAGGACGATCAGAGTCACTGCGAATGGGGTGCCAGGCTCCACTGCATCGAACTCGACTGCTCGAGCGTGGAGGGTAGATTGGTCACCGTCGATCGGGAGACCTACAGGAAGCTCGGCATCGAGTCCTAGCAGTCGGTGGGTGTTAATGTTATGAAGGCCATCACATAAGAAAAATGGCCAAGCAATTTCTATTATCCTGCGAGCACGATACTTCGTCGATTCCTCTTATCATTCGAGATCGCCAATTAGGCGAGTCTGATCGTCGTTATCGATCGATATCGAATTCTTTCTCACCAGCCGATAGGAAACGAGAGCCGCGTCTGGCGAGCTTTAGGATGCATTTTGAATAACGATCGCGCGGCACAAAGCGTGGCGCGATAATTTTTCTCCGTAATTCAGTGGTTTAAGAGCCTCTTCCCGAAGGAATAGTAGCGCGAATGTATCTAAACGACGCTCGCGGTGGCCGGGGGCAGAAACGAGCGAGGGAAAGATGAGCTTATCGACGGGAATATAGTAGATCGCTTTTTATAACGAGAAGCACGTAATGAGTCACGGTAGCTAGCGGGAGCCGCGAGAACTCTACGACGAACCCTTAACGACTAAATAACGTAACATCGAACGGTGGACCCGTTTTATCGATATTATCGAAATACGACTTCGTCCTCCTATTTTTCTATATCGAGAAACGTATTTGTATATAAATACATACATCAGAAATGTACATGTGTACGTATATAATGGTGCATAGACGAATTACTGTAATAAGGTTAGGGTGATATCCTTCGGATAAACGCGAGATGATACCGTCGAGTGATATATTGTGTTGCGTCGTTAAGGACATTGTTATTCTTGGGAAGTTCGATTCGCGATGGAATCAATAGAGGGAAGATTTAAAGTTGAATGGGTGACGCAAATATGTATATCGATCCCTTCTCGTCGCTC
Organism: Andrena cerasifolii; assembly: GCF_050908995.1. Taxonomy (NCBI): domain Eukaryota; kingdom Metazoa; phylum Arthropoda; class Insecta; order Hymenoptera; family Andrenidae; genus Andrena; species Andrena cerasifolii. The sequence continues at coordinate 19,212,070 of NC_135119.1, read as the reverse complement.
GAAGGCTAAAAAACGCAATTTCCGCGCGCGATCTGTCTTATGTAAATGAAACCCGAAGCTGGACAGGGCCATTTCGAAATTCTTCGAATATTTTTACAAGATCTAACGTATCAGGAGTCAAGCACTCCGCGACGGACGACCAACGAGATGCAATTTTATTCGCCAATTATAAATAATCTCCGAATTAATCAATTTCAATTAGTTAAGTTTAATTTGAACATTCATAACCGAGCTACGTGTAACTTATGAAATGTACAAATACTCATTGGTGCAGATATTGGATGCGTAAAAAATGAACAACCGATATTAATTTAATGAAAAATCTGAAAGGCGTTCGAATATTAATGTAAAAAAAGATACTGCGAAAAATTGAAGAATAAAAGGGAAGGGTATGCGGGGGTGGCGGGGTTGGGAAGGGGGACAAAAGAGGCAGTTGCCCCCCCCCCCTTGGCTTTTGATAAAAAATCGCATATTTTTAAAAACTGATCTTTTTTAAGTTTATACTAAAAAAGTGAAATATTTATAAATTTTGGTTTTAAAGTTTTAATTAAATTGGCGCTACAAAATGGGTTAAAAAAAAAGCAAGAAGGCTACTCCACTCGTACCGTGTGTTTCATGACCCGATTCGTCATCACCAGGATTGTTTTTTCATTACCATATTTTTCTTTGCCGTCACCCCAAGGTTACCCTCCGTCCCCGAAAAAATTCTGCGGACGCCCTTGACGTGAGTTGGATCGATCGATACAAGTCGTTTTGAGGAAAAGATGTCGATTTCTCTCCTAATTTTATAGGAACAATAGCTTCTACTTTCTTTCCCCGATCACACGCTTCGATGAAAAATAATTCTGTGCAACTTAATCCGCATGATCACGAAATTTATATGGAAATAGCACGTGATGGTTACTATCGCGCCATACAAGGCACGCTGAACTATGAATATTATCGCATAATTACCGCCACAGTTATTATACTCGTGCATATTGCGTTCCACAAATTCTACGATGTTTATTTATACACTTATAATAGGAGAACGCCGCCGCGGCGTTTCCCCGTGCATTAATAGGAAACGTTTAACAAATTCTATTTAACGAAAATGACGCACGTACCATGCATATAGTAAAATAAGTGTATGTTTTAAGCTTTAAATTAGACCTACTTATTGTATATTATGTGCAAAGAATATATACTCAGTTACGCTTGTCACGATTAAACAAACAATCCTATAATTTCTGCCACTGCTGCACGTATCTTGTTTTAACTACGTAGACTGTCCCGAAATTAATCATATATCGATAAATCGAAACATGCGATCTTCTATGGAAAAGAGAAATTCAGATGCACTTTACCGTTTCAGAATTCGGTGCTTCGTTTCCGCAAGTTTAATTCCCCATGCGCGCGGTTTAAATTTGGCGCGCCAGCATTCTTGTGGAATTGAACCTAGACGAGAATATAACCGCATCACCTCTTGAATTTGGTCGGTTACTGGTTTCCTGATTGTCCCGTTGCACACCGAATATTAACGAAAGCGAACTTTATTTCACTATCGCATCACTAAACTTTCACTTTTCGCGCGATGCAAAGTGACAAGTCACGAACACTCCGCGAGAGCTCTTCACGTCCCCGCGACCGGAAGAATACTGACCTCTAGAACGTGCGTTCAACTTTGAAAGGATATTAGTCTGTTTTGATTCGGAATATGTAAACAGACACGGGTAGGATAAGGAATCTAGAAAGGCTACGGTGTTTGGATTCTTGTCTACAAGGATTGTTAAATTCCAGCTGTTAATAAACACGCCTGCTTTTCAGCTTCCCCTTTTCTCAATATCTGTAACGACTGTAGCATGTATACCGGAAGTTCAACTAACTCCCTGAGTTGTGTTTCTTTTATACATTGGAAACGAAGCCGCGAATTTCAAATTAATAACGAAATCTCCATTCTCCCCTATTGCTACGAGGAATTTGTATAATTCAGGTTGTCCCATCGTTTTGGAACGCCAAAATTTTTAGGCAAGTTTACGAAAGTATCATATAAATCTTTATTTTACAGGTCATCTTTGAGATTGCATAAATATAGTTATAAATATGGCTGAATTAAAGCTTAATTCGTGGGAGCCCTTCTAAATGAATTAATAGTTAACAAGTGTGTAACAAAATTACAAAATGTTAACAAACCACAGAATTTCGGTTGTTATACTTTGATAGGTAGATCGTAAAAAATCATTGAGAACTTTGGCAATCAGCATACACGACCAAGCAGTGCCTCTATGCTTTGTCTATTTGTAAACACAGATCGTTCCTATTCTTTAAGCATGTATTAATTGTTTTTCTAATAATATTGATATCTGTATATTTTACGTCCGACTGAAATAAATTATTTAAACCATTAAGCATTCCCTTTGATGTTTTTTTTCTGCGACTATAACTTACACGAAATATGAACAATAAATTTCTACTACGTAACATTTATTTGTAGAAAAGGAAAAATACGTATACAACTCTATCAGTTCGAACAAAAAGATACTTTACACCTGAGCTTTTTGAACTGCAGTTTCAGTATATCAGACACTCGTAAACTCAACTTAAGCTTACAAACTAGGTGGCTCATAATTTAATAAGAGAGTAGCTAAAGCTTTATTAGGTATTTTCTCCAACCGCGTTCTCATTCGCGCAGCTAGTTTGTTCGACTGCTTTAAATACATCGCAGAATGATGCACAGCGATTGCATAAGGAATGGGGCACCAATTTTCTGTGACAATTCCCCTAACAAGAGCCGTGATGTAACTTTCTATTAAAGATACATCTTCCTCAAGGGGATAGAGATATTCTTTCAATGGAATCACTAATTGTTCCAAAGGTAATCTAATGTATCGAAGCGAACCTGCATGTTCGGACCACAACAGTTTTCTATAATGAACGTCTTGCCTTTGTGCAATCGGCACTAACAAGGTCATCGAAAAACCATAATCGCTGTAAGAAGTTGAGCAAAAGTGTTCGCACATGGCGGTAAATAAGTCGGTAAACGAATTAAGTCCTGGCAAATCTGCTGTAAAATTCATATTCTTGTGGTGATCCCTTAATAAAGTTGAAATGGCTCTAGTGAGCAAAGGAGAAACGTCGCTATTTAAATATAACGTGTCACATAGGTACACCAGCACCAATCTGCTGAACCTAAAGCTTTGCGATAACTCTTCAACCAAATCAGGTAATACTAACTCTAAACTCAGGACAGTCAAGACAGCAGATTTATCGTCATCATTACACGCACCACTATTTCTACACTTTGTGTAAATATGCACCACAGGCAAGTAGAGCCAATCTTTAGGCATTGAAGCTTGATCCCACTCGCCATTCAACGGTACATATTGTTCGTACAAAGCAGCGACATCGCGAGATAAATTCAGTTTAATATTCTCGATATTCGAATTCAAGTTCAACTTCTCTAATTCATTCGCTATTATTCCCAAGCTTAATTTCTCCTCTGATAAAGCAATCCTAAGCATATCTTTTACGTCGGATGGAGAATCAGCTGGCAAAGATGATATGAGTTTGACGGCAATATTCCAAATCATGTTCGATGTCTTATTGTCCAGTTTATCTTTAACAACAAAAGCTGCGTTCACTATAGCAGTCAAGAAAGATAACTCGGGCCTCGTGTACCACGATCTTTCTAAACCCCAGCCTGCTGTCTCTACATTTTTTAAATATTTACAAAGTGCAGGAAGGCTGAACATGTCTTGAATTTCTTCTACGAAAGAATGATTAACAAATACGTTTAAAACAGTCGCGAGGAAAGGCGTGCAAGACTGTTGGGACACTATCGGCTGCAATTGTCCATCCTGAGTTAATACTCCCAGACGAGGAAGACAAGAAGGCTCGCGTTCAGTGGCCGAGCTACAGTCGCTCAACAAATTTGAAGTGGAACTGCAAGAATTTCAAACACTGGCGTCAACGAACTACGCGAGAGATTAATGTAACATGAAATAAAGAATACGTTAAAATCAGCTTACCACAGTTTAGAAAACACTTGCGATCGAGATATGATCAAGTTCCTAATTGCAGAAGTATCATCGCTGACTGCTAGTAACGTTCCTGCAATAAGTTTTGTATGGCCCCACTACAAAATAGCAATTCCTTTTATTACGTAGTGTTAGTAATGTATATATTACAGTAGAATAAAATAAATTCTGAACACACCGTGATATTATCTAAAGTCAATAATTGTGTGCTCCATTTGGATAGTAAGACCGATATATTTGCTTTCAAAGGTGGCAGGCAACTGGCGACAGCAATTAAACACGCTGCGTATTCACAAGACAACTCTGATGCATTCTGGATGTCATGATTGCTTAACAAAAGTTGTAACTGAGATACGAGAATTAATTGCGCTCCAGTCAAGCTGTCCATCGCCTCTCCGTGAAGCAGTAACGTCTTCCATAACCGTAAGCTTTCAATGCTGAGATGAAAGCTTCTTTGCCTAAAGAAGACATAGATTATCCATTGTGTTTATTACGACGAGCATTCTCAATGACAATTAGTTTACCCTGCATCGCTACTGGCGTATGACATAATGCGTTGTACAACTTTCAGCCTGATTAATTTCTGGGCGATAGGTTTTCCTCCGTAGCACAGTAGAATACGACAGAATCTAACTGCGGCAACTACAGGAACTCCGTAAACATTATTTATCGTATCATGCATTGCTACGAATAAAGAAAAAATATATTTCATTATCAATTTACACCGTACAGTTAAATATGAAATGTTGGAACATGTAACTACGAACCTAATGGATCCGTAGATAACGGCATAAAATGTTCAGTTATTGTTTCCAGTAGGTTTAGAGTGCTTGCAACGTTTAACGCAGTTATGGTTGAGTGCCTTACAATCCTAATTAATATTTCTAACGCGCAAGTCACACCGACAGGTGGTGGTTGCAATTCACTCAAGATATACCTACAAATGTCAGTTAATTTACTGGCAAACTTTCTTATAAAGCCGCGTATTCACCTGTGCATTCGCCCCGAATGTGCATTCGGTGCGCACCGATTTTTTGCTCGTTCAGTGTTCGGCGCGCGTTCGGGCCGATCCGCTCGCTGACGGTCCATCAAAGCGTGCATTCGGGTTCGAACAATACCATGAAATGGACGCCGCAAATTTCACTCAAACTCCAACACGCGCCGGACGCGCAGGTGAATACGCGGCTTAACATAGTAGTTTGTCTAAATGAAGAAGAATACCTAATCCTTAAAAGTATGTCAGTCCTTAATAACGCAGCTATCGCATCTAACTGTACCAATTCGTGATCTTCCAGATCACTCGTGTCAGTAACATCAGTCTTTGGCGCTGCTAAGGGAGGTTCTTTGTAATTCTGAAAACCGTACAGTCTGTCCAAACAAACTTCATCCGCTTCACTGTACAAGAAAGCTCTAAGCGCTTGTAAGGTGGCTGTGACTACCGCTACCGATGTATCGTCCAAAGAAAATCTCAGTAATAATAGAAGATTTCGTTGACTTAGCACAGTCAAAGGCGCTGGTTCTAATACTTTATCATACCAGCCTCTACGACTGTTTTCTATAATATTTGCCAACGTTGTAAGCGCTGTACAACGTTGTTGCTGCGTGGCTGATCTGCTCAACTGTAATAGCTCCTGAAGGGAATATCCAGGACGTTCAGGTTCTTCTCCATGGTGATGGAGACCTTTCTCGACTGGTACACTCTCGTCCTTATATGGCAATAGCACACCTATCACAGAAAATCAAACATCGTATACTTAATTTATTTATTATATTTCGATATAAATTAGGTAAAAAAATTCACCACTAAAGTCAAAGCGAGCGTTATATGGTTCGTCGGGAGTAGGTTCTTCTTTTCTCTCCGCAGGTATATCTCCCATCCATTTCAACTTTTCTGGCTCAAGCGAATCCATATGCACCCAACCTTTCTCTTTAGCTTGTACCATTAACTCTATAGGAGGCTTCGGTATATCCTCTTTAGGTTCATCTATTTGCATTGGCGTAACATCATCTTCATAATGCTTGCCGGAGATTTCTTCTAAGACTAATTTCTCTTCGTCCATTGGTGTTACACGTTTACAAACGCTAGATTCTGTACTTTCTTCTCGACCCTTTTGAACACTGTGTTTTTTATTTCTCCTATCTTTTAGAAACTGAATTAATTCTGGCTTAAGAGTCATTTCAAGTTTACTTTTTTCTGTTAATATATCTTCTCGACTCATTTCATTTAATCGTTCTAAATTCTCTTTGTGTATGTCGGTTGCCCACGATCCCTCTATAATAACGCTACCTTCGTCGGCTGATAAAGACTCGCACTCTCGAATGCCCTCCATTTTATTTGCTGCATGGTCTTCTGGGGAAACTTGGTGCCAAAATAAACTGTGATTATCATCACTTTTCTGAAAGAAATGTAACAGTTAGAAAGCTATAGATGTAACTAAATAATTGAAATATTACAAATATGTTTCTTATTAATGTGAAATAATACAAGTACCATCTGCTTTGAAACAAAAACTTCTGGGAAACCCCTGTCCGAATTACGAAACGACTCTTTCTTATCAAAGCTGTACTTGCGTGGATCGTACTTCTTCTCAACGATGTTCCCTAATATTATATTAGACGGTGCTATCGGAATATTGTGCACAGAATCTCGCAGACCAGCCGTTAAATTCTCTTTAACCGTGGGATTTATAACATTGCCACCACTTTGCGCAGTAGAAATCCTATTTTCAGCTTTAAGCTTTTTCAGCTCCGAAAATCTGGACCTTAGTTTCGTAGTAATCGCCTGGTTTTCAGGTCTCTCGATCGCAGTATTACTGCTTAAAGATTTGCTCGAACTTCGTAGATTAATAACTTTTGCGGATGGTTGCCGATTATTCTTTATGAACTCCTCTTCCATGAGAAATAATTCTTCTTCGCCGTCAGTCGCTTTAGGTCGCTTCATGATGGGAACACCCTCCATGATGTATATCTTTCTCGCAACTCAATAATTCAATACTTCAAAAATTGTAATCTCGGTGTATGATAGATGAATTTGTCATCCAACATTTTTAGGTTATACGAATGTATTATGTAAACATCAACGATACTTTTGTTTTTGTCCCTTACAACGCTTATTGTCAATTATGTATTTTGATGACATTACACTTACAAATACATCTTACGCTTTATTTGATAAAAATATCAAGACTCGATGTATTTTAAGAAAAACGTTCTTCTTCTTGGACGGTTAACCTAAATACGCGTGACGCACGGCGGCAAATAATCACACATTTAAAAGTACGGTGACTTCCGTACCACGTGGCTACGCCATTGTACTTTCCATTTCAAATGAAAAAAGATATGAGAGTCGTAATTGTTTATGCGCGACTACTATTACTCGGCTTAATGCTAAAGTAATCTCTGTATAAATATCCAAATAATTGATACTTAAAGTATAAATATTTAATCAGAGAAACATGATAAATGTTAATGTACATTATTATTATTAATCTTTCGATCATAGTACAAAGTTTGTGAACACAAAAACAGAGCTCTATGAAGTGGTTTTTGTAGAATGGTAATTGAAAACAAATTTGTATTTCTTTTTACATTCATCTGTAAATGGTATCGTAATTTTGAATTCAAGAAAGTGGAGTTTATACTTTCTTTTATATTAACCCATTGACTTATCATAATGGGGCAGATTTTATTTCATCGTTCGCAGATATTGTACATCTATGTTAGTTGCATGACGGGTAGAAGTTATCGTTATATCTTTATGTTTCAAACAATGGTAAGCCAATGGTGTTAATGGAGATACAGAAGTAAAACTTACAAATGAATCAGTGTGGGAATATCAAACCTAATATTAAAGGGTAAGAATCTCAGAGGCTCGGGACTCTAATAAACGCTCCATTGAGCTAACATCTTTACACCATCCGTCGAGTCTTTGAACCATTCCAGCTATTTGACTACGATCCAGAACACGAGGCTGCACCCACGTCATGTTTACTGTTCCTGCTACTTGATCAATGGCTCCACGAACCAAACCCTGAGCTAGAGCCTTCATCACTAGTAACTCCACTTCGCCAAGAGGCAGACGAGTCTCCTGAGAGATTTCCGCGAAAGTTAATTGCCTGTAACGAAGAATTTCATTAAGGATCACTCGATTTTTTTATTTTCTACCGACTAGTATCAAAGCCAAGAGGATACAGACCTATTGTTAGCTTGCCGTTTGAAAGTCATTTCCATGAGACACAACAGAGAAATTTTCTGCCTCAATTTTAATTCCTGCGCAGCCAGATCGGCAACTTTGCTCCACTGCGGTTTCAATTTCTCTAACGCCGCGATGTCACCGGCGTTAAAAGCTTGTAGCAAATCGATCAACCAAGCGTTCGGTGTACCTTTTAAGGACTGTAAGACTGGATGAGCTAAGAGTTCTCCAAGATTATAAACCCCCTCGCCCAAAAGTGCAGCCAAACCAAGGAAGAACGCGTGCTGTTCTTGTTCTTGTCTACTTAAGCTATTTAACTCGATGCAACCCAGATATCTGAAATGGAGATTCAAGTTTCCATAAAACGCTCGCCAGCGAATTGCGCGGTAACGAATGTAGTCTTCGGAACTCCTCGATATAAGCGATACCTTAACGCGGTACGATAATACTCGGCGTGCTTTCCTTGCAAGCGGTAGAGGCGGCTTGCTAGCAAATAAAATCTACCATGAACCGTGGTAACGCTATCGGCGTTATCCAACATAACTTCCACCTCTTCTATAGTCTTCTTTGCCTTCTCTTGATCGTTCAACTTATCAAGTAAGATCTGTCCCATAAGAACTTTACATAGAGCGACAGCTTCATTGCTGCTTTTAACCTTCGTTTCGGTTTTCTCCAAAAATGTGATCGCCTCCTGTTTATTTTGGAATTGCTGTATCACGATCGCTAATATTTCCACCAGTGACAAAGGGTTTATCCTAAACACAGGAAATGTATAATGCATGTTCCGATGTATCATTAATTCCTTCCTCTACGTACAACCTATTACTATAACCTCCAAGCGAAGCTGGGAGAGTGAGGTTACGGATACAGATTTTAGGAAAATAAAGATATGCGGTATGCTTACTTGTTTTCGAAGGTAGACAAAAAGTTTACGTATAATTGTACCAAGTTATCTTCTTTCTGAAGCGCCGGATTCTTCACAAACGTTTCTAATTTGAGTGTCAGCTGATGCCAAAGCCTGCAAGTCACCGGAGGAAGAAAGTCGGATCAATTACTTCTCTTGCAATACGAAGGCAATTTAAAATATTTCACGGCCAGTACCTTTTGTTGTGTAGTTCTTCAAGCTGGGCCCACTCCGCGGCCAATTCTTTGTCTGCAACATTTTGATTTTGACTTAAATATGTATTAACATCCTTTGATACCACGGATGCCGCCATCTTTAATAACAATGACTGAAGTCAAATCAGAATAATGAACTGCGAGTGCCCCATGATTTATTCCAAAGAGTTTCTCATTAACGTTATTACCGGCATTTGTTCCTAAAATGTTTACAAAGCTTATGCTTTCTACAAAACTATATTATTAGAAATATATTTACAAAATCTTGCAAACTATCATAATGGAACATTTCAGATAATTATTCCTAGAAACTACCCAGAGTAATAAATGCACGAATAGCTACTCTGCTGCTGAAAGCAAAAATAATAATTTAAGTATTTGATTCTAATTTATTATTAGGATGCGATTTTTACGAAGCAATGCGATACGAGCTTTAAGTTTACATTCGAAACTATTAAACATTCAACGAAGTACGGTATAAAATTAGAATAATTAGCATTTCGATGTTAATTACACATATTTAAAATACGATATACAGATCGATATAGAGATGCAATTAATTTAATTTAATTTCGATATAGGGATCGAGAGTCAGAATTGGTCAGAATTATCGATAGGTGGTTAGATCGAATTGGATCAATCACGGTGTGGATCAAAGTAACCAGTAGCTGACTGCAAATATGCAATTCTCACTATTGGTCACTATCGGTCACTATTGTCAGCTATGCAGCTGTGTTTGCATGGCGGGTTTTCCCACGATAGATTGCGCATTGTATTATGAATTGGTTTAACAAATTCGGTCGATGATCAGCTCGGCAATCAATCGGGTTTACGGTTTAAAAAGTACCTCATGATACCGTTAATATTACCATTTGTCTCAAATGCATGCAACGAATGACAGAACCAAAAAATATAAAATATTTTAAGTATTTCGTGTTTACTATCGCAAAGGTCCATATTTTATGCGGTACGCTGTGATTTCGAAATTTCACAGATCTATGCGAGTAACTGTCAAAGAGTTCATTTTTAGGTATGAAGCTTTAAAATGTTAAGTATTGAGAAACTTTTAGTAGCCTCTACTGTGTTATTACTTAATCTTCATGAAGCTATTGCTTTACAATCTGCATCGTTCCTTCCCATCGTTAACGGAGGTGTGTATAAAAAGGAATACGAATTTGCGGTGAACACCTCTGTTGAATATGTCTTCTTATACCCCACTAACAATGTAAGTATTAATTGTTTTAAATGCACGTGTTATTCTATGTACGACACAGATCTTTTATTCCTTCAGATAACATGGAAGCAAAGCGTGAGGATAGATGTGGAAAGCAATGCCACCCATTACGAACCCCTTCTAGTGGTTGTGCGCCAGAAGCGTGGTCTCCTATCGTGGCAGATCCCTCTGGTAGTGGACAGCATGTATTTTAATGATTTATCTTATAATAAAACTAGTCGAACCCTGTGTTCAACAAAATATTATCGGAGCGAACCCGACGAAGAAGAATTTCTTACCGTCAGTTTGTCCACGGGGAGTCATGTAAATATCTTATTTAAACTTAATGTAACTGAGGATCCACGTTTCTATCTAAGGTATGCCTCTCTTCGACATTGGCCGTGAAACTAGTTACGTTATTAGGAAGGGAAGATAGAAATTTAATTCAATAATTGCTCTTTTCTTCAGCATAGGGGAGAAGAAATCAGTGAAGATTACTCCATCCGAGCCTGTCTATTATGGCTATATCTTCCCAGAACAGATAGAGAGCTCTTCGGTGGTTGTGCACGTTGAATCTGACGATGACATTTGTATGACAGTTTCGATACAAAATACGTCGGTAAGTTTATTCCACTGTAATCGACAAATACATTCGTACATCGTCGCAGGATTGTAAAGTATAATCTTCTCTCTTAGTGCCCTGTTTTCGATTTAGAAAGGAACACTAAGTTCGCTGGTTACTGGCAAACTGTAAGTCGGCAAGGTGGTATCACTGTGCCAGTAAGTATATTCCTCGATTATTAAGAAGTATCTCTTAGCAGAAATAATTCTTTGCAATAGAATTGAATTAAAAGCGATCTTTCAGCCCGATTCTAATGTTGTAGAGAGAAGCATATCCACGTGGTTTCTTCGTTGTACTCGTGGTGAAGGGTGACGATACCGATTGTTATGGATCTCCCAGTATAATTTTATTACGAAATAAAAGAGTGACGCTAACAATAAATGCCAGTATTAACCAACACGATTACATCGTAGCATCAGCAACTGCGATATCCGTAATTTTTACTTTTTGTATCGTATACGTTGTTGGCGTAACGGTGTCTAAAATTAAATTAGGCAGAAGGATTAATCAGGAAATATTAAACAATGAAAATTGCGAGAATTTTGAGCCGCTCCCGAGTCCTTCAACGATAGAGGAGGTGAGATAAAAGCGAAAGAAATTAAGTAAAGTAAATCTAAAATTTGTTTTAACAATCATTATAAATTATGCGTTAGACCGGGCCACATCGGTCAGTATCCATAGAAGAGGATTCTTCACTGGATGAAGACGATATTGACCTAATGGAAGATGCTCTCTCGGACAAAGAAGTGGTACGAACGAAACGTGTGCTTTCGGTGTGCGACTTGGCTCGCAAAGATCCGAAAATTCTGAGGCACAAGTCTCGATTATATTTGTATTATTTAGCGACCGTAGCCATCTTCTATACTTTGCCCGTCGTGCAACTAGTAATAACGTATCAACATGTGCTTCATGTAACTGGAAACGAAGACCTGTGCTATTACAATTTCCTATGCGCCCATCCGTTCGGACTACTGTCAGATTTCAATCATGTGTTCTCGAACATCGGGTACGTGATGCTGGGCCTTCTATTTATATTCCTGACGTATTCTCGAGAACACAATCAACTGGACAGGGAGAAAAGTAAATGTTACGGTATACCGCAGCATTACGGATTATTCTACGCGATGGGCACTGCGCTTATCATGGAAGGAATATTGTCCGGCAGCTATCACGTGTGCCCGAATCGAAGCAATTTTCAGTTCGGTAAGATAATGATTATTCTATAATGGGATTTCGGAAACTGCTAATCTTATTAACCCCGTTGTTTGTATTATTTTTTTAGATACCAGTTTCATGTATATTATAGCAGTGCTTTGCATGATCAAGATCTATCAAACCCGGCATCCCGATATTAACGCGAGAGCACCGATCACGTTTGGTGTCCTGGCTTTGATCATCCTCGTAGGACTGGTCGGGGTCCTGAATGGTTCGAACTACTTCTGGATCATATTTACAATCATGCATCTACTGATTTGCCTGTACCTAACTGTACAAATTTACTACATGGGTCGATGGAGATTTAGAGGCTTTTTCTCGAGAATAATACAAGTAATTTTCCCGCATTTAATTCGTTTGTTGGAAATATATCTCCGGCGCTAATTTCAACCACTGTACTCGCATCTTCTTTTCAGACCTGCAGATACGATGCTCGCTCTGGCGTTAGATATTTATTCCGACCGTTATACTTGCAACGATTCATAATGCTTGTGATAGCAAATTTATGTAACGTTGCCCTCGCAGTATTCGGAAATATACGCCATGAAAAAAACTTTGCAACGTTTTTATTAGCCATATTAATGTCCAATTTAATTTTATATACTCTTTTTTATATCGTTATGAAGGTACGTACCGATGCTTGAACGGATAAAGGTTTCACCTGTTACGGACTAATTAATTTTGTTGTGGTTTCAGATATGTCATGGAGAACGGATCCTCCGTCAACCGCTAATTTATATTATGCTATCATTTGCGTTCTGGGCAGCTGCTTTATATTTTTTTGTAAACAAAACCATATCATGGGCACTTACTCCAGCCCAGTCTCGCCTTTATAATAGACCCTGCGAGCTCCTACACTTTTTCGACAGCCATGACATCTGGCATTTTTTGTCCGCCTTAGCAATGTTTTTCTCGTTCATGGTGCTGCTGACCCTAGACGACGATCTAAGCGATGTACATCGTAGTCAGATACCAGTCTTTTAACGACAACGATACGAACAGACGGTATTCATAATTTTCTTTCCAACTCTTGTTTCTATCTATTTACGAAGACGTGATTGAACATTATATACATTTATCATTTTATCTTCACACTGATGAATTAAAAATAGTATAAAATATATATGTACATCACGGCCGTATAGTAACTATTTTGTATTAAACACCTTATTTTGGTTAAGAGAAATTCAGATTTATAAAACTTCTTTCTCATCTATCTTCTTCCACCAATCGATTCTGAATAAACTTTATATTTTCCACAGAACCAAAGAAATCTTTTGATGTCTCGCACCACGATCGAAAGAGTAACACCTTGATGCTTTAAAAACATTTACCCATCGATTCGCCAATCGACAGAACGGAAAGATGTATGCTTCCTCTTCTTTCTTTTCTTTTTGTTTTAATTAGTAATGATAGTCGTTCGGTAAAATTAAACTCAACGGACATACTTGTTCATTCTTTTTTCTAAAAATAAATATATATATATAATATAATTTCTATAATCGTGATTACACTTATGAACAGTCGGCATACTTGGCCACGGTTTTAGGAAACGGCAGTGATACTGTCCGACGCTCAATAGCATCACCGTTGTTTTTGAACTTTACCAACAATAAGACACGCGTTTTCTTTGCTTCCTATCTCGAACGTAAACGCTACTCGATAGAATCAATCATTAATTCTGCAAAAATTATACTATTCCCGTAAGAATTTACTATTAACAAGTTGAAGTAACGAGTGTCTGTACAATTAATCCTAACGGAGTTACATACACCAGGTACGTAGAGATAATCTTATGATTCTTTTCATTCTTTCTTTCTTTCTTCCTTTCTTTCTTTTTCCCCTAGAAACATTAAGACGACGCACTCGAGTCATTGTGGTGTTCCTGGGTGGTGGCCGTTTCTAGTTGCGACAAAGTTCTCTGAAGTTCCGCGCGCTCCGCCGGCTGTAATCTGTGAGCGATTTCCAGAATCGCCGTTAATCTCACTTCCGGGCAGGCTTCGAGGGCCTCTTTGATCCGTGAAACGACCGCGTCTTGCTTTACGCAAGTGATGTTACGCGAAATGACACTGTCCTCGTTATCCCGTTGGCTTTCCAGCCAGCACGTCGCCGGCTCATCCTGATCCCACAGATACGATTCCGTGGGACCCTTGTCCTCTATGAACCATCTCCGTAGCATGGCGCCGACTTGTCGGACGTCGAAGCGCGGCTGGGTCGATAGAATCTCGTCCTTTACCCGATCTTCCAGCAGCCTTCTCTTCAGCCTCCAGTAAAGCAACCTTCGCGCCCTTTTCCACGGGATAATGTCGTGGATGGCGTTCTTCTCGAACATTCTCTCCGGCGTGTCGTGGAGGTCCGCGAAATGAACAGCGACTTGATGATACATGGGTTCCAATTCTTTCTCTCTCTTGCGCATCTGTTTCTCGATGTCCGCTCGCTCCTCCGGCGAATTTACGCTGGACAATGAATCCTGAAATAACGGTATGTTTTAGAGAGCTTCGACAGGTGTACAGAATGTATTCCTCGGAAACGCTGGCGACGAATAGGTGAGGAGGCTTACCTTAAGTACCTGCAGGACCGCATCGACCCTGTACATAGCTTTAAGGATGTCTTTGATCCTGAACTTTATTTCTACCAATGCCTCGGGCTCCAGAACTCCGGCTTTGCTTGTATTGTCGGCGAACATTTCCATGTAACGGGGATTTATGGTCGGATCGACAACCGCCCAGGCACCGCCTCTCAACTCCCCGTTTGGTGGGATATATACAAATATTGGCCTAGTGTATTCTCTTAATCCGTCCACAATGTAAGCACCGAATTTCATGATTTGCTCGTACATATCTGTGGAAAGGTACGTAATTAGCATAACAGACACTTTTATCGCCGCCTAGGTTGGCTATTAAGAAATTAACGAGTACCTTTCATTCCGCCAGAGAAGCCTCTCCAGTTAGCGAAGATGAAGAGCGGTAGTTCCTCCTTTCCAAAATCTTGAATGGCTTGAGCGGTCTTGTACGCGCTGTCAGGGAACCACACCTGCCCCGCCTGAGATATCGTTTTAGCCTCTGAATCGAAATTAGCGGGATCAGCGGGCAAATGTAACTCGACGGTCCTCGTCTCTACTGCAATAATACCGCACGGTATTCCACCCAGCCTGGCTCGCCCAGTTACCACAGTTTGGGCCCACGGTCTCATTATTTCCTACAAACAATATTAAGAGCACCGAAATGCTTTAACCGGCTTACTAACTCATTAAGTAAAACGTTTTTAAACAGAGCTGTAATGTATTATAATTAACAATAGAAGGAACTATATCTCAAATGGTATTGCTTATTAATCACACAGTAGTGTATAACTATACCTGCCAGGAGCCGCGGTCGAAGAATCCACTTTCCCAAGCGTTTGTACCATCTTGCGAGAATCTACCCTCCAGCATCCACCTTGGATCGTAAGCTGTCTTCGTAGGGACATAAGCGATCTCTCTGTCGACTGGATCTGGAAGCGGCGAAGGCAATATAGGAAGTGGTGCACCTTTGTACTTAGGGCAGTAGCTCAACCACCTCAGAGCGGTCGCGACGCCATCCAAGTCCCTCGCGTCGGTCGCATGCGAAATACCGTTGTTGTGCATGATCTGTATACCGCCCAGTTGGTTGTTACTAGCGTACACTTCGCGACCTAGCACGGCGTTCAAGGCTTTGTAACCGGTCAGAATGATGTGCGAGTTCTCTATTTGAATGACCCTCTGCCCAAGACGCAACAGATATGCGCCGATGCCAATAGCGCGGCAGGACACGATGGAGATCGTCACTATTTCGTCGTAAGCTCTGGACGTCTCCCCGGCTATCATTCCAGCGTGCTTCAAATTCTCTACGCCAAGGCCGTCGTCCTTACCGATGATGTCTGTTATTTTGTAACGAGATTCCCCCCGGTCTTCGATCAACGAAGTCTTCACAGAATTAAGCGGTGCTAGACGCGCGTAATCATCCGGAGTGAGGTAAATATACTTGAAGCCTTTCTCCGGCTCGTTATCATCCGCCCAGGCGATTTTGAACAGAGCTTTCACTTCTTCGGCCAGTCCGATACGAGCCCCAGAGTTCGCGGAGAAGTAGATCCGCGGGATCCCAAGCTGTCTGGCCCTTTCCGATGCTCTACAGAACACCAGATCTTCCTTCGGGCCAAAGGAGCCGATCAGATGTGTCAAATCGTTGGCGATTAGTATCACATCTCGACCACTCTCCGGGTACTCTGGTGTGTATAACCTGAATCTCCAGGCAACCATGCCGACATCATTCTCACCGGGTAGACGCTTCTGTTCCACTAGGTTCTCACCCTCCAGCACTAATTCCACGCAATCCATTACAGGGTTAGGAACAACTAATTCAGAATTCGGTCTTTCTTCGGTGTACTTGAGCCACAACTTCTCTGTCTGCTGCCTGAACATATCTGGCAGATCGTACACGTAAGTCGTGCCGGCGCTTTGAGCTTGAAACCTCTTCGCTTGGAGGTAGTCTTTGGTTAGGTAAGGAGTAGAGATTGGCAGACCGTGCATAGGTCCTGGTCTCCAAGAAGCGCCAGCCGTCGATGAAGGAATAGACTCGAAGCGAATGATACCAGTCTTTGGATCCGTTGCCTCTGAGTAAAGCTGTAAGTCCGTACTGTAGCCACTGTCGTTGGCGATGCACAGGCGTATGGTGGATGTCGGCTTCCCTGGGGCTGGGCGTATTGTCATTTTAATCTCAGCTTGACGCACCCTTAACTTCCACAACCTTGGTCCATATCTGAGCACCATACTTGTCACGCTCTCCTCCAGCCTCACCGATTCCATGATAACCGTGGGCACGAAGTTCAGGAATATATGATTGCATTCTGTACGCTTCGCGAGTGGATGGGAGAACGCCACTTCCAATTCGTCCATGGCCTCCAGCAGGACACGTTCGCCTTCGTTATGAAGATAATCGAAGCTGGCCTCCTTTGTGACGAGATCGGAGTGCCTTATAATAGAACGAATGAAGAAACGATAGTCCGTGACTTGTTGACCTTTAGCAACCTTAGCCTGGCCGAGGTAAAGATGCATCTTTTGATTGGAGGTAGGCAGCGCTTCTAGATCGTAGGTTCTCATTCTATTTAGCTCCAGCTGGAAGGCACAGCCAGGCTCGAGGTGTCGATAGATCTTATCTTCTATGAAGCCGTCCCTTTGACGGAAGGTGAAGAATTTTGGGAAAAGTCTTTTCTTCAATGCAGCGAACGTCACTCGCCTGATACCCCTTGAGACTAATTCGTCCTTATTCGTGAAGCACCATTCCCCGAAAAGCTTCGCCATAACACCGTCGTCGTAGTTTTCTATCTCTTGTATGGCAATGCTGAGAATTTGCACGGGCTCGGTGGATCTCTCGCCCATTTCCACTGGGCCGCCAGCTTCTGCTGTGCTCAGAGACACGTTTATAGACGTGCTGTGCCTGGATTCGCTCCCAGCCGCGTCTACCGCCTCCAACACCTTAGCAGAGATCGAGGTGGGCGAGGAGAGATCTTCGAGGAGGTCGAGGACCTCGTCTGAATACTTGACAAATTGGTCCATGTCGTGGAAGGCTGCCATAGCCCCCATTCTATGATTAATTGGATACTGACTCTGTCGATTTGGGTGGTTGTTAGGCAGCAGGAATTGGAAGTGTACGAGCGGCACTTCGCCAGACAGTTCTAGGTGTTGCAGGCAAGTCAACTCGTAACTGATGTACGCACGTCGAACATACACTTCCAAGGCAGCGTTGCAGACACCACGGTTCGAGTGGTAGAAGAAATCGTGCAGGATATCGAAGATGGAGGTCTCGGAGAGGATCAACTTCTGCAGGTTCTCTGGATGGAAGTCATGACCGTACATATCCACGGCTGACAAGAAGATGGATTCCATTTGGTTGTGCCTCAGCTCGTAAGCGGGTTGGTGAGCAGCAATTAAGACTTGCCTGGCGCGTAGCGCAACGCGACTGTGTTCTGTACGGTTCAAGCTGGTCAGCTCGGTCAGCGTGCTCGACAATTCGTCCGTGAGGCCAGGCTCGTTTGCCCACAGATGATCTATGAGCATAGTGACCAAGACATTCTTCTTCGTCACCTGATTGTGGCTGAAGATCATGGCTGTTACCGTAGCTACGTCGTCTTTATATTGATCTATCAAAGCTGACACGCATTTGTCGTAATGGCCTTGCTGGAACTGGTTCTCCACGGTGTAGTACTGCCGAAGAAGCTCGTGCACGGCGGTCTTCATTCTTCCCCGTATTCCGTTCCTATACTTCTGCACTAATTGCACTATAGCCTGAGTGGTTAAGAAGAAAACATCTCGCTCGGCGCGCTTCGAAAGCGTCGCCGCGTGCCCGTCGATCACCGCCGCGATTTGCTGGCTGGGGAATTGCGCCAGAACGGACGTTATGTTCCTCTCGTAAAGGGACATCAGTTTCCTTATCTTCTTTTCTACGGAGATCGGGATCCTGCCAGATATCGTCGCGATCACCTCCTGAAGCTCGAGCAGAGGTAGACTAGGATCACGAAGGGAATTCATGAACTTCTCGATGAGCTCTCTTACTCGAGGCAAGTGATAGGCATCCGGCAAGCAGTATCCCGCCAGAATGTTCTCTAAAGAGGTTCGATATTTGGAATGGAGGTGATTCAGCTTTTCTGAGACGGCTGGGGCCACGGTCTCTACGAACTGGGCAATGGATTCTTGAGCTTTGGTTACCAAGGTTGGATCGTCTAGCTCCAAGTGAGCTATCAGAGCGCCAGCCTCGAGGATGGCACCCGGTCTCTTCACATAGAAGACGCTGCCGGCTTCGCTGGCCGTCACCGTCATCACCATTTTCATCACTTCGATTTCTGCGTAGGCTTGCCCAGGATTTACATGACCGCCATCCTCGACCAAGAAGTTGATCAACTTTCCAGCCGACGGCGATCTCAGCAAAGACGGGTCATTGTCCTTCTCGAAGATGCACGTTTGGTTTCCTATCACGATTCTGTATCGATCAACCTCCTCTCTCATGTAGGTGGTGAAACTGGCGCCGTCCAGAGAGAGCAGCAGCCCTCCGTCCGACAACTGATGCACTTCTACCTCCTTGTACGAACCGTTCATGACGAGAAAATAGCTATTAGGGCCTGACTTGGCAGTTTGTACTTTGTATTTGTATTCGTCATTGATCAGCTCAACCTGAAACACAACCGTGATGTCAAACGACCTCGCATTAATCGTTATTCATAGAAAACGTCCAAACAGACGGTACCGCGGCACGCTTACCTCGATCACATTGTCTAAGTCGTTGCTAGCTTGTATCTGTCCCTTCTCCAGCGCCGTTTGGAAGCCACTGAAAGCAGCGGTGATGGTTCTGTCGGCGATATGAAGAGCGCCACAAGTTACAGCCAGCAGTACATCCGGTTTATCGCTCCTGACACGCTCGGCGATTAACAGATCAAGCCAGGCCGTATCTATATTGTTCTGCTGGAACGCCTCGGTTTCCAATAGCGTAATCAGATACTCGACAGTGGTCCTGAAGTCTCCCCTGATGCACAGCTCCTTCAAAGCGATGACCAAATTTTCTCTAGCCTGATGACGGTCCTCGCCCCACGAGAAGCAATGACCGAACTGCGAATCCGCGAACTCGTGGAGACCTCCAGACGCTCCCACCGAGAAGTAACCCCAGACGTTCTTCGACGATCGGAAGTTCAATTCTTGCACGGTTCCAGAGCTCGGCTTGAAACCTGCGGAGTGGCATGTTTAGTGTGTACACCTTCGTTTCGCTAAAGATTACCAACCCTTCGAGGAGAGACAAAAGGTGGTACGTCTACAAAGAAGCTTGCAGAAATTCTCCCGCAGCTTAATAAATATTTCCTAGCGACAGGTGTGATTCTGTACCTTCATCAGGATTTTCACTAGTAATTCTCGCCGCGATGACGTGGCCCCACGGCTGAGGTTTATGCCGCGGCTGATCGAAATCGATGACGCTGTCGCCCCACGGGCTCTCCCCGTACAGAAGACGGATGTCTTTGATATGGTGTAGCGACAAGCCCATGGCGATCTGTAGCTGGGCAGATGGTAAATTCACGTCGGACACCATCTCCGTGCACGGATGCTCCACTTGCAGGCGCGGGTTCAATTCCAAGAAGTAGTATCGCCCGGAGGTGTCGTAGAGGTATTCGACAGTGCCTGCGCTTACGTATCCAACCATTTTGGCCAATCTCACAGCAGCCTGTCGCGGAAAGACATGGAAGACTGTTTTACGATAGGAGCAACTACTTGCAATTCCAATCTTAACCCGGTGCTTTCCCGCGTAGACAATTACGCTGGGTAAATACAATCCCTACCTTCTCCATCTCTTCGAACACTTCAGGCTTGGCGATGACCGCCGGGGCCTCCTCGATGATCTTCTGGTGCCTCCTCTGAATGGAGCAATCACGGCCAAACAACGATATCGCGTTACCATAATTATCCGCTAGCAGTTGGACCTCCAAGTGCCGCGCACACTTTGCCAGCTTCATGATGAATATCGGGGATCCGGGTATCTCAGTTTGTACCTGCCTGGGAACAGTTATCGAGGCTTTTAATATGAAAGACCATCATCAACTTGCCGGGTGGACTGTATTCCACGCATGGGTATTTTAATTTCGCTGCAAGAACTTGTCTTTACCTGAACAACGCGGGCAGCTCTTCCGCGTTCTCCACTTTCCTGATACCTTTGCCGCCGCCACCCTCGCTGGCCTTCACCATAACAGGGAAGCCGATTTTATTGGCCGCTGCCAAGCATTCCTCCACCGTCGAGACGCAGCCCTTTTTAAACAGCTCGGAGGATATTTTTATTTTCTTCCCACTGTACTGCGCCGTCAGCTCGGATCCGGACCAAGGTAGCGTGGGCACTTCCGCGGTCTGCGCCACTATGCTGGACGCGATTTTGTCTCCGAGGGCCCACATCGCTCTTTCAGAAGGCCCTGAAAGAATTTTTATTACTCGGTTTTAGTGAGAAGGATCAGTCGAGGTGGATCCCAGGTGGTCTTTATCGGACAGCACAAAGGGATTTCGTTGCCGTACCGATGAAGCAGATGTTGTTCTTGTGGAGTAATTCTGGCAGCTTCGGGTTCTCAGATGCGTGGCCCCATCCGGCCCACACAGCTTGGACCTGGGTGCGTATGGCGATGTCGACGATCAGCTCAACGTTCGCGTAATTGTTGTTGTTCGATCCACCTGGCACAGGCACGTACTGGTCTGCCATTTTTATGTATTCCGCGTTCGCTTTCAGATCCTCCGGAGTGACCATCACGACGAACCGCACGGCCCGTTCGTTCTTGAACATCTCGTACGACCAACGGCGGATCGAGCGCATGCATTTCACCGCCGCTATACCGTTGTTGGCAATGAGGATCTGCAAAGCAAAATATAAATTATAAATCAGCGCTACCGATCTGCATACGTAGATACGATTGAAGGACTACCATACGATCATCCGTGCGGGACACTAGTAGTCCCGTTCACTTACCACGTATACTCAACGCCGATGGGCGTTCGCAGCACACGGCGTACTAGTCGAACGAAGAATTATATTTTTTATTTTTAAATTTCTTAGGAATAAAAGCGATAACCTCAGTTAACGTATAATTCCCCTTTAAAATAAGGCCTTGACGGCTTTCAAATAGAATCCTCCGAAGAAACATTGGCCGCGTCGTATTAGTCCCTCAAGGTATTTACTTCTGGTAAACATAGTACTTTCATCCCACAGAACCCAACGAAAGGTAACAAGCCGCCATCATTCTCTATCGCAAGAATTTCTGTCCTTTTACGTAGAAATGTCAAGGATGCTTGAAGGCCGCAACGAGTCTCTTGCAAACGTCTAAGTTTTTATATTTTGCGTCGCGCTAGAGGGTATCGAAACCGGTGTAGCGAATCTACGATTCAAGGTCAGCCAAGGTCAGTTCTGGGGCCTTGGCCGGTTAACGTCTGTTGCGAAACGGTACAGTGAGTGCCTCGTAACACACTCAAGCGGAACGATACATCAACGGCGTTGAATGACCTTGTTTGATACCCGCTGTATCGGTTTCAGCAACAAATACGCGAACAGACGAATTCAGCATTAAATTTACTGGATCGAATTCGAGCAAACGAAGCTCCACGTCCGCGCAATAAGAGCTCTCGTTTTCGTCAATACGGGGTGTCTCGTGTTAAAGGCCACGCTTTGCCTCGTAAATGACTGTTAATCACATTCACGGGAAGTTCAATCAACGATGCTGAACCGGCAGCTCTGATGTCAGCTCTGCTTAGAATTATTGAACTTGGCAGAATTAGATTCCGCAGGAACTGAATTCGGTATTGAATAAATTGCTTCGTTTTTATCGAAGTTACTTAAAATTCCGCATCGTTTCCACGCGGAGGAATGCTGGCTTTCTATTAATTAAAAGTAAAAACGTATTTTTTTTCTGCCGCAAAGTGTACCAAGGTGAATGGCACTTGTTTGGATGAAAATTCTTTACCCCGAGCGTAATTAAGTATATTTAACGCCGATTGTGATCTACGAATGCCCTTGGCACTTTAATTCCCAATCAAACAGTTCCCACTGCTCGGTGCCACCTTTTCTATTCTAATGAAACTCTCGCATGAAAATGTCCCTTGCACCTTTACTCGCCCCGAGGTGTATTCAAATGTGCCACTTTAAATTCCCGCCGTCTACAATGTCACCGGAGCTTATACGAGAGAGAAGGAAATAGTAGGGACTTAGAGGAAGACCGAAGCAAACGCCTTGGGTAGACGAAAATGAATTAGCGGACGGCAGGAATGTAGTAGGCACGGTGCAAAGTACAAGGTTCGAGCTGTTCGAAGCTCTTTTTGCGTTCTTTGAGCAGCAGGGGATATCCGTATTTTTACGTCAGACCTGTGCGCGTTACAATCGATGCAGGGATTATGTATTCATTGTAAATGGCGTCAACGATTTCGAATTGATTAAAGCGGGGCCGTAGGTACCTATCCGACTGCCGTGAACAAGTTGCGGCTCCGATGTCCAACTAAAAAGGCACGCGGTGCAAAATGAACAGAAGGCTTCGGAACAGAGCGTCAGAAAAACTGGCACAGAGAATGCGCAGCGACTTGAACGTGTTTTCGTCGAGTGATCTCGCACAACGATACCTACGTACCCTACTGACAAGGGACGCTCGGCAACCCGCAAATTCAGGAAATTATGAAACTTGGTGTGCAAGCAACGTTCATTCGTAACGCGACCCCAATTTTTTTTGGTGCCATAGTGCAGTTTTTGGTGGTGAAATCACACCTTGAAAAAAATGCAGAATTCTCTTTTTCGTGGAATAGCTCGAGAACGGTGAGTTGTGTCGAAAAGAAGTTTAACCCTTTGTTTTTCGATCAACTTTGACACACCTGGGTGGCTCACACCCAGAACAATTTTTGAACGACTGCCATTCTCGTCTAACGAATCCAATAGTTATGGAAAAAATCATGGGTCAATTTCAAGGTCTCTAGAATGCGTTCTAATAGATTTTTGATTGATATTTTATTACAGTTTTTGCAAAAAATTGTAGATTACCGTATGTCGAGAAAACACGAAGAAAATCTTCAAAAAGTTGTAGCTTCTACAAATTTCAATATTAGAAGCTAAAAATCTATAGAGTTGTTGTTCTGATATAATACTTTGAGAGGAAAAATAGTTTGTGAGTCGCCTTTGGAAGAAAGGTATTTATTTTGCATATAGAAGGTACAGAGCGTCAAAATCAGTTTATGGGTGGCTCACACCCAGAGTGTCAACGAAGGGTTAAACAAAAGTTGCATTCTTTTTTTATTCTATAAAACTGCGTAAAAGTAATTCTCGAAAATCCATATTTATCAAGTTATCTCCACTACCAACCCCACAAATTAAGTTTTTGTATTTTGCAAATATATTCCTGAAATACCTTTGGATAATCTCTTTTCACACATATAAATAGTTTATGTGTTATATTTTTTCTCGTAAACAAATCAAACCTCCATTATCAATTAATAAAATGGTTTCTTAAAGCAATATTAAATTATTATTTATATAAAGTTTAGACAGCTTTCGATTATTCAAGCAAGGTAGCACGTTAGGGTGGAGCGAAAATATTTCTTTTTTAGATACTATATTGATGTAATCGTCAAAAGTTGCCCAAGGTGGTCCATTAATTTGGGTTTGAAAGGATTTTATCTCGGACTTTATCTTCAGGTTGCGGATTGGCGGCAATGTACATACACAATTTCTATGAAATTTTCCATTTTTTATGAAAATTTTTATTTGTTGCCGATTTACTTCTAGCTGCTTATATTATGTATGATTATGTTAAAATATGTATGCGTAGTACGCAGTGCGTACAATATTCGCTTAAAAGAAATATGTGCCACTTTTTAAATATTACATCCTCTGCAATTATAGACATTTGAAAGACCGAAACTTCTTTTCGATATCTCTCACCGTTCTCGAGATATTCCACGGAAAAGAAAATTCTGCATTTCTTTCAACGTGTGATTTCACCCCCAAAAGCTGCACTATGGCACCAACAAAAAATAGGCTTGCTCACCAACTACTCTACTTGCACACCAAGTTTCATGATCTTCTGAATATCCGGGTCGCCGAACGACGTCCCTAGGAGGCGCCTATTTATCTTACCTTGTTGATAACTGTAGTGCCGCCGAAACGATGAACGAATTCCTCAGGCGTGGCGATGGTGAAGTCCTTTTCCTGCAGCCGACTCTGCGCTTGGATCATCACCGTGCCCTGCGACATGCTGGGCCTACGGAATCAAATCGAGCACGGATTATCATTCACTGCCCCAATCCCCATTAACCAAATAGGTACTCTAACCCATTGCAACATCGTTAACTATACGGGGGAAACGATTCAAACGAATCCATAGTCGTCGCCTGAAACACGTCTATAAAACTCGCGGCGCTGTTCCGCCTGTTACCGATCGTTATATTACTTTCAGCGACACGAGAGGATCAGGGATGTTCGGGTCGAAGAAGAGGTGTTGAGAAAAAATACAAACACAACATGGTCTCCTGTAGAAATCTTCGCCAAAGCATTTTGACTGCGTGGACGATTACCGAGCACTGGGTAGAAGAAACAAGTGTATTCTCGAGGGGAAAACGAGAAACAGTTTCCCCAGATTTTTCAAGGTAATTCCCGCCATCCATTAGCGGGGAACACGTGAATGACAGCGGAGAAAGTGTACGGACCGTTAATTTAAGCGGCTCACGCAATCCCATTCCTACACCGTAACGCTTTCTGAACCTTCCATGTGTCTCCTCTCGCCTAGATGTGTTCACCTTATTTCTTTCACGCGGTCTTTCCCTCGCCCCCGGCCGAGCGCCGCGTAACTGTAATTCGATCCACGGATGTTTTGGAATTCTTCGTCGAACCACGTGGAGCTCGCCACGTCCCATCCCCCCGCATTCGTCCTACCCCTCATTCCACAACAAGCGACACCGGGCGCAGAGGATTTCTCAATTTCGATTCGGGGACTCGATGCCGCCCGTGGAATTCCTGCGCGCGGTCCCGGCGCGGCTTTTTGTCCGCGAGCGTGAATACTAATCAGAGGCAGTCGCGCAATTCATATTTACATGCCGGGGTTCATAAGAATTTTAAATCTCTGCGCGAAAAAATTTATGGCTCTACCCTCCGCTGTTAGGTACACACTCTACGTCGCCGGAGCTCTGTCGCGTTGCGGATGGTCGGTCGGCTTCCTCGCGATAGGCGTATTAACTACGGGGCTCATTGGAATCCAAGGACCGAGGAGCTGAAAAACCCGGCGGGCGAATTTTAACGATCCAGAGGGCAGGAGGCGAGTTCAATTCGCGAGGCCTAGGAGCTGTCCTCCTAGCGATCACGGAGAGCTCCAGGGACCCGGCTCTCTTCGAGCGGACAGCGAGAATTAATATCCGGGCGTGGACGAAATTCAAGAGCACGCGGCCGAAGTTCGCGCGCGGGTAATTATTATCCCGACTAAGGAGAGAATAGTAAAAACGCATTACGTTAATCCAGCGGGCGTGTGCAGAAACGCATTAGGCGGGCTCTCCACTGGCGTGGGCGACTCCTCCTGGCACGTCTCCTCCTCGTTCATTTTCGCTACACCAGCCAGAAGGTTGTCCGAGCTCTTCCAAATCGGATCCTTCTCTGTACTTTGAGCCAAGACGAATCTTTTTATGCGTCTCATTCCGCGATCCCCTTCCTAGGTGACACTGGCAACCGAGGAGTCAAGGATACCTTTCAGATTGTTCCTCCGACTGCACTGCGACGTACGATCCAGAGTCCATCCAGAACGTGTTTGTCGCTTTCTTATTACTCTCCTCTTTCACGGAAATCACGATCGCACTCGACAAAGGCTTCCCGCCGCGTCTCCGTTTCGCAGGCTCCGGCTTCAAGCGGCGCGCGTCAGCCGCGCGAGGATCGGCGCGGTATTCAGACGGAAGCCTCTCGATCCTCCTCCTAACAACTCCTTTCCACTCGATCTAAGTACACTTGATAGCAACTTCTTGCTATTTCCGATCGATTTCGTCCTCCTGCACCGCGGGACGTTTTCGTGGAACGTTACGCGACTGGCTGACTCCTGGAGACGAGCGATTCCTTTACGGGGAGCTTAGACCGCTCAAGGTCTCCGGGAACTTTGCGTCCGGGGTAAATATTGGTCCACGAGGGTCGTCGATGCTGTTTCCGCTTCCCCACTCTGTTCGCTTGGCGGTCTCTTGCGCGGAGCTTGTGAATCGGTTGTCAAGGTGGGTTCAGGTGTCTTCGACGATGCTCCTTCGCGTCGGAGGTCTCGTGAGCAGAGGTGTCTCTTATCGCGCACAGTGTACTGCCGCTTTCATCAATCCCGACGGTATCACTGCACCGCGCGCTCATGTCGCACAGCAGCAGGCACGCTTCGACTTCGAGACGCGCCATTCATCAGTGGACCCTTGTATCACATGACTCTCCACTAATGTATTCGCCTCCGCTTCGTTCCCTATACCCGTGTTCGCGGGACCGGCACAAAAAATCCTGTGACGCTCGTGACGTTCAATTAGCATCGGGGAGATTACATCAGAACAGCGAGGCCTGACGGCCGCCGGACTCCGCCGAGCCACTTCGGCCGTGCAAATCTTCGTGCTTTGTGCGATCGCCGGCTCTGCGTCGCGGAGTCTGTGATCGTTCGCCGGACGGGAATCGCGCGGCACGCGTGTACGTTGTTTCTTTCTGGCTATCGGCGCCGTCTCAACCGGATCATGTTTGATCGTTTTGGACACTGATCGGAACCGCGGTTATCGGGGCTGAGATCGTTACCGGGGGCGTAGGTCGAAATCACAGGTCGCGGAGGGTAAGGGGGAAGGACGGGCGGTGTGGATGGCGCGGTGACGATTTAAATTCTCGTCTAGCGTTCTTAAGAGACCCGTGGTCACTGACAACCTGCAAGGTGGACGATTCTTTCCGTCCAATGTTCCCCCTACCTTGCAACACGTTTACTCGAGGAAGCAACGTGCTTCTGGCGAGAGAAGTGAACGGCCAGCGGAACTCGACGCGTCCTTTTCGCGCGCTGCTCGGGGCTTTTGGTTTGAAGATCTGGTAAGGTAAATGTCCCCATTGCTGCTCGTGTCCCCATTTCTGCTCGTTTCATATTTTTCTTATAATTATATGCGTTGCGTTTGTACTATAGTTGCAAGAAAATAATTCTAAATTATTTGAACATTTACGCGAGTGTTGCGCGAGCTTGGGGCTAATCGAAGTGCAGCATAAACAGCGAAAAACTTTTAAAACGAGGGACTTATGATCTTTCGATCGCGTTCTAGCTGCTTCTGCTAAGGAACAGCGTCGCTATTCTGCCCTCCTTAGATAAAATCTCCTATCTGCCATTTCGAAGCATCCGAAAAAACTGAAGCTCTATCGTTTTGCTATCCCTATAAAAAAAATAATAAATAAATTAGACAGTTTCTAGGTCTCTACGAAGCACCTAGGGTTTTCTAACTTTACTTAAAAGGTAAAATACGTGTGGAACCGCAAGTATTTCAATATTTCTTGAAAAATGGAAAAATGCTAGATAGGACATTTCAACTAAGGGCAGTATTGGTATTCGATAATTGGGCAGAAAATAGGTTTTTGCAGTAGAAGTTGTCATTTAATAACATAAACATATATCGCATTGTGCTTGGATTTAGATGTTTTACTATTTTTAATTTTTTTTTTAAGTTGAAAACAGGTGAGCAGGTTTAGGGTCAAGTAAATCACCGTCATGTCCGCATTTCTACTCACCAAAATTTTAGTAACATTACCTCACGATTTAATGCACGTTGTAACCTTTATCTCGATTCGAAGGCATTTTATTTTTTGTTTATCATTATTTTATGCTTTACTGTTGTGTTATAAAGCCTCTCCATAAAGGATGTTATTTTAACGTGAAAAGGCATCATATTATGTGAGCAGAAATTGGTACAAATGCTGAGTAGAAATACGCACATCGCTATTTTTCGTGAGCAGAAATACGGACATTTGGAGCATTGTATTTAATTACAAATTACTAATAGTTAAACATCTTGAAATATCTTTCTTAAGTAGTTTTCGAATTAGTTTATTTACTATTAAAGAATTAGTCAATTACTCTGCAACTTTTGATCACAAACAAATTTTTTACACTTTCTTTATAACGAGCAACCTGTTAAATGAGCAGAAATTGGGACATTCACCTTAGTGTAAGATGGTAGTGATAATCGTGTAACTTGTCACGCGCAGTCTTTATTTTAATTGAGGCCTTTGGTGCACTGGGCCCGTCAGGTGTAAATTCGAGTGGGTGTTTGTTGGTAGAAAAGTTCGTAGGATTTCGTTTTAAAATCGTATTATATTAACTGCTGCATTGCTGCGGCTAATCTGGTAAGAGAAGAATCTGTGCTTTGGTTTTTCTCTGAGATTTTAAGAACTGTTCGTGTTGAAGTGTATTTGGCCGATTGTTCTTGGCTGATTTCTTAATTTGCTCTTAATGTAAATTAGAATTGTTGATGTGAATCACTGATTCGGTTATCGAAGCGTGTGGATATATGTTTGATTGATATTACAAAATCTGATTAGAGGTACATCGTACTCCGATCGTGATTGGCGTTTTTAACAATAATTATGCAATTAACAGACGCGAGATACGATATTCGCCACACGTTTGAGATCGCAGAAGACGATTGGAAATATCGTGGAGTTGGGATTTCCTACGGTTCATTATACAGTAATTACGATACGTTACGGTTTATCGCTAAAACGATTTTATCGGGGGCCTGCGAATATCCGTCAACGTCTTGTTTTAGAGACGACAGAAATCTGGGAGTGCATTATCGGTCACTCTAAGATTTTTTACTGCTACTTGGGCTATTGTTGGTGAACATGAAATTCCAAAAAACTAATTTCTTCTACAAACGGTGCTTAATAAAGGGGGACAAATCGGTTTTTTTAAATTTTATCGTAAAGATTAACAATTCCCAGGAAATAAAAAAAGTTGTAATCCGCAGCGAGCGAAAAGTTGTCGTCCGGTACAGACCAACTACTTGGTCAGTAGATTTTAAGGCCTAAGTAACTAATAATATTAGTAAAAAAAAATTTAAAAATAGAATAGAACTTTTATCTATTTATTTTCATGTCGTTCTGCGCTCCTTTTCCTTATTCCTGTTTAATTTCGGAAATTTTCTGCAGTAAAAAAAGAAGAAGAAAAACCTATAAGGACTTTAATTATAGAAAAAATTAAAGAAAAATTTGGCCGGCACTGGACGACGAACACGTGGGAAAAGTTTTAGGTTTGATGCGTAATATGACAAAATTATTTAATTAAGACTATTGTGTCAGGAAAACCCTATCACAGGGGTGCACAGGGAGCCGTTTTAGCGCCTAGCTGCGGGCAACCCGCCTGTCCCGTTGCTAAGGTTAGAATCGGTGAGGCGAACTGCAGTAGTGTACGTGCATTTGGTATGACTTGAACCCAGCTATATGCACTACTGCAGTTCTCCTCACCGATTCTGACCTTAGCAACGGGACAGGCGGGTTGCTCGCAGCCAGAGTTGGGCAAAATGTAATCTAATTACAAATTAGAAAGTACGATTGAACTGTAATTGTGCAATTAATTACACATTATTTTCTGTAATTGTTAATTTAGGTAGTTGACCATTTGGTTTTGGCAACTATCTAAATGAAAGATTACTGAAAATAATGTGTAATCAATTGCACAATTACAGTTTAATCGTACTTTCTAATTTGTAATTAGATTACATTTTGCCCAACTCTGCTCGCAGCTAGGCGCTAAAAACGGCTCCCTGTGCACCCCTGCCCTATCACGTCGTTGTAACTATGCTTTGTATTGGGCAATGCCCGTATATTTTCAATAATAATCATAATCATAATAATTACCTGAAAAATAAAAAATCAGGTATGAAAAGTAACTTTTGTCGTACGGAATACTGGCGTAAGCGATAAACGTTTTACAAGGGAACATCCCGAACTCGGAAATTTAAAAAATTCTGAGACTGCGAATATTCGCAAAGTCTCAGAATTTTTTAAATTTCCGAGTTATTATATACATATGTAGGGAATTTCCTCCTGATTATAACGCAATTTTTGTTTGCTGCCCAAATTGACTCTAAGGGAGTGTAAGATTGACCCCAGAAAATCCGGTTATTTTCCGATTTTCTGTTATAACTCGTGAACTGTAAAATAATTGTGTTACCAAATGATAGACCTAATTAAAAGAAGTAACTTTTGTCTTGAAACTTGTTTGTTGAAATTAGCCGAATTTCCAGGGGTTAATTTCACACCCCTCGAGTGAATTTGGGCAGCAAACAAAAATTGCGTTGCAATCAGAATTTTCTGAATTTCCGGGTTGGGGATCTTCCCTTGTTAGAACTCCAGTAAAAAGAACGTCGCCGGTACACGTGGCTCAGGACTATAGCATTCAATTCTACGTCGATAGTGCAATCAACTAGCAGTAACTTTAGCTTTGGCCGGTACTGTACGACTCTCCCCTATGCAAAGACAGACTATACGTAAGTTCGCCCGACGTTTATTAAAAGCTCACGAATAACGCTATCGTGAGTCGTTAAAAAAGTAAAAATATGTGTCGAAAATTGTCGACAAAATCTGCAAGCAATCGCATAATATATTACTCCGCTCTGAATGTCGGGCATGCCACTGTCTAAGACTCGTGTGCTTCTATTTCCATTCTACACTTTCCATAAAAAAAATAATATCGAGGCAACGAAGTATGTAATGGAAGCAGTAATTTCCCAGAAAAATCTCGATCCAGAGTTTCTTTCCATTCACCCGCGAGTGATCAGAACGAAATCTTGCCTCGCATAAACGGAAAGGAACAATCCAGTTAAGATGTTCATAAATTAGATTGTGAGACGAAGATCGACACCAGCGGAGCCCTTAAACTCCCAAGCAGTCGAGCTTAGTTTATGCTGTTACATAACGACCACTGTCACCGTGCTCTACTTAGGAAGAGATTTCTGAACCGCGGCGCACATTTTATCGGAGATCGTGCCATCGAAATAATTAATCGCTCACGGTCACTGTTCAGAATTTTCCAGAAAAATCCAACTGACACGCACTAAAACGGAGAAGCTTCCAGTGGACTTTGGTCCCTCTTCTATTTTTTCTTCCTCGCACTAGTCTCGAAGCTCTTTCGAGTTTCACCGTTTAGACATTGCACCGAAACGTGGCCGAGCTATGGGATTTATTTGACACGGAAAACGAAAGGAATACCTACGCGTGTTTACAGCGCGCGTTAGACTTGAATGCTCGAAGCCGAGGACTGCGACGCGGAAAAGGAATGAATCCTCTTTGGTCGAGGAAGAGCAGTATATTTGGAATACCAGTTTGTTCAAGACGGATAAAAAATTACGGCAGAGGATGGGAACAAATAAAACTGCATGGCTAATAAACTTTTATATTTCAAACTCGCAGTAATAATAAAAAACAAAAAGTAGCTGAAACCTTTGGTCTAAATGGAGAAATGACAGGAAGTATCGATTTCGTTGAGGCGCAGGTAATTTGGAATACCGGTATTCCAATTTACCTTCACTTTGTAAACTTAAAAGGGACATGTAGATAATAAAATTATTTCCTTTGTGATCTAATCAGACTGAAAAATCACAGTATAAGAACAATCTTAGGTACAGTGACTCGCATTAATATTCGGACACTTTTTAAAATCGTATAACTTTTTTAGAATTGGTCCAAACGACTTGAGTTTTTTTGAGAAGCTAGAAGGATTAGTTTGCTAAATGACGTATTTGGTCGTTTTGAGAAAAAATGTATTTGGTTGGAATAGCGAAAAAAATAGTAAAGGTCGATTTTTAAACTTTTTTTGTGAGCTTGTAATGAAAATTTAAAAAAACCGTTTGTAATCCTTCTAGCTTCTCAAAAAAACTCAAGTCGTTTGGACCCATTCGAAAAAAGTTATGCGATTTTAAACAGTGTCCGAATATTAATGCGAGTCACTGGAAATATAAATGGATAGCGCTGGCCCAAACCGACGCGGCGGTAGCCGTTACGCGTGAAACAAAAGCATCGCTAAGCTTTGGAATATTCCAAATTACCTTCACCTTCGGTATTCCGAATTAGCAACATGGCATTGAAACCTAAAAGTTCGTGTTACACTTTGTATTCTTGAAATTATCGCGAAACTGATACGGAACCATAGAAGCAACGCGCAAACGAGTAGATTAATTGTTTAACTCCAAATTTTTTACATCTTTTAACCATGATTGGAACGATTGACTACTTGCTGAAAAAGTTTTGCGGATTCGCGTTTTCTTACTCTGCGGATTAAGTCGAAAATGTCAAAATAGCGGTTCATCTACAAATGTCATTCGTTGACAGGTCATTAGCCCCTATTGTAAAGTGACCAGATATTTTCTGTTCCAATGCGGGACAAGCAAGCAAAAAAAATTGTTAACAGATCCGTCAGGAGATCTTTTCCGTAGTTTATTAAAGCATTTAAAATATATTTAAAAATATATACTTGTGATTATAAAGTGATACATTGTCACGAAATTAAAAATATTTTTTTTTTCACAACAAAACAAGGTAGAGGAAGCAGTAACTTTATGCTACTGCGAAAATGTAAGAGGTTACGTGTCCAATCCGGGACACTTTGCGGGACACTTTTTCAATGCGGGAGAAAGGGATGAAATGCGGGACGTCTGGTCATTTTACCCTATTGTCTACGATGTTACGAATTAAATAACGTTAGTAGTTTATTAGATACTTCGGTATTCCAAATTACCAACAGTATTCCAAATTACCAACAGTATTCCAAATTATCAACAGTATTCCAAATACATATGCTGCATTTCCTCTACGCACAATCCTCGCGAAACTTTGCACGCTTAGCCATGCGACCAGTTTCGTTTGTAATCATTTTTTCGCGTTTCACGGGCGCAGTTACTGTACTGAATATTCAACGGCGCTCGAGCCGTAAGGTGACCGAGGTGTCGTTCTAGCGCAAACGAGAATGCTTGGGGATTACCGGCGTTGCAAAAATCGCTCTCGCTAGATCTCGCTGGATAGCTTCAACATCCAATTAACTTGCTCCTTTTTCCGAGCCCTCGCAAATACGGGAGGGTGTCGTCAGAGCCGTTCCTGGCGGCGGTGCAGAAGGTGCACCCGCACCTGGGCGGCCAAACTTAAGGTGCACCCGCACCTGGGCGGCCAAACTTAAGAGCGGCCGCAGGCCGTTTATTATGCGTAAAGTTTTGACTAATAACAATAACAATCAAAACTCTTTTGCACGATAACTGTTTAAAGTGATGTATATATAGATATAAAAGTAAACACTGCATATCGAATTCTTAATTAAAGAATATTGAATTAATAAAGGCGGGCAATATTGTTTTCGCACCTGGGCGGCCAAAACCCAGGAACGGCCCTGGGTGTCGTGGCTAAAATTTACTAAACCACACCTTCTAAAAGTAAACTTCTCGTAGAAGAAACAGGCTACGCGTTCAGCAAGATTAATTATCGCGATTTTGATCCTCCTCGTAACACGACCTGATTAATCACTTAAAAATCATTGTCGCGAGGAACTGCAACGCTGTGCTATCTACAGTCGCAACAAAATCAGCTGGCTGCTCAAGGCCGCGACTAGACCACCGCTCTCCTTTTCGTTGTATAAAATAAAAGAGGAAGTGCAGCATATTTGGAACACTGTTGGTAATTCGAAAAACCGAATTATCTAATAAACTACTAACTCTATCTAATTTGTAACACCGTAGATAATAGGGGCTAATCACCTGTTTACTGACATTTGTGAATGAACTGCCATTTTGACATTTTCGGCTTAATCTGCAAAATAAAAAACGTGAATCTGCAAAACTTTTTCAGCAAGTATTCCGTCGATCCAATCATGGTTAAAATATGTAAAAACTTTAGAGATAAACGCTTAATCTACTCATTTGCATGCTCCTTCTATGATTCCGTGTCAGCTTTGCGATAATTTCGAGAATACAAAGTGTGATATGAAATTTTAGGTTTCAGTGACTTGCCGCTGATTCGGAATACCGAAGGTGGAGGTAATTTGGAATATTCCAAAGCTTACCTAAGATTCTTCCTATATTGTGATTTTTCAGCCTGATTATATCATAAAAGAACATAATTTTATTATCTACGTGTTTTTTTAAGGGGTCTTTCCACTGCGACGCTCTTATAAACTACCGCTATTTAGAACTTTTTTTGTCGCAAGAAGAATGGGTTTACTAAATTGAAGTTTTGTCTATTTATTAATATGTGTTTTGTGAATACAACGATTTTTTTTCATATTTTTTTAATGCTTGCTTGCCCCAAAATAAGGGGGTGTAAATAATATGCGCTGTGAAAAAAGACGCCTCGACTGCGTGGTCGATTTTCGAGGAACCGTGTATCTGGGGTGGTGGTATGAAAAAAGTTTATAATCAGCATGACTGTCGCTATGGCTGGCCCGAACCAGAATCACACAGTTTTCTTCTCATCTTTTACGTCAACGAATGATTAAAAAATTTAGCTAATTTCGTTAGTTCAACTTTGAACGTCCGCCATTTTATTAATTCTTCGTCAATCTAATTAATCTTAGTCCCTGCCATAGCGACAGTCATACGGATTAGAAATCTATTTGGTTTTTTTGTTTCAGACACACGGTTCCTCTAAAATCGACCACGCAGTCGAGGCGTCTATTTATTTTACAGCGCATATCACACCCACTTATTTCAGCGCAAGCAAGCATTAAAAAATATGAAAAAAATAATTTTGTATACTCAAAGCACGAATTAATAAATAAGAAAAACTTCAGTTTAGTAAACACATTCTTTTTGAGACAAAAAAAAGTTCCAAACAGCGGTACTTTACCAGAGCGTCACAGTGGAAAGACCCCTTAATTTTATAAAGTGAAGACAAATTAGAATACTGGTATTTCAAATTATCTGCACCTTAACGAAATCGATATCTACCTCCTGTTATTTTTCATTTAGACCAAAGTTTCAGTTACTCTTTGTTTTTTATTATAACCGAGAGTTTGAAATATAAAAGTTTATTAGTTTCCCTATGATATTATGAAGTTTTATTTGTTCCCATCTTCAGCCGTAATTTTTTATTCGTCTTAAACAAACTGGTATTCCAAATATACTGTACTTCCTCTAGTAACCCACAGTGCCAATCGATCTTGAACAGCCAATCGAATTCGCTTCAGCTATCACAATAACAAATTACCATCGTTGCTCGCGATAACGTAAGTCCCATGAAAGTCTCCTAATACCTATCCTCTATACTCAAATCGCCCGCCCTTTTGCGACAAATAGAGAAAACCAAAATCAGCTAGAGGTACTCCTTCTTTTGTCTATTTTAAGAACAATTCTTCTTTTTTTGTTTCAGGTGAAAAACAGCAAGTATATAATAGTCACCCTTTTCTAAAAAAAAACGTTGTACGGAAACTTCTCCGAACTTTCTAATGCAAATTTCACATTTTATAGACAAAAGTACGATCTTTCCAATATACATAATGTTTCTTCCATAAAAACATTTCTCCTCCGAAAAAAAATTCTTCAAACCCATCCTACTTTTCGCCCGCATGTTGCCCCTTAACGCACAGTATCCGATTGACTATACCACAAAAATTCTCCAAACACACAATCCTGTTTGCTCTTGTGTCCCCTTCCCCACCTTCTAGCCCTACAAGAGCAAACAGCCCCGCCGAAAAGGGTCTGCCTCTCCAAATCGACAAAGGAGCCACCTGCACGCGAGGTTGCTCAGAGACACTCCGCGGGAAAAATATTTCCAAGGTATTTCCATGGCGTTTCCCGGGCCGCGGGCCCTCTTCGAGGAAGCCTAGATGTTACCTGTTCGAATCGCCGGAATAGAGAGAGAGAGAAAAAAAAAAGGAAATTGGGAAGCAACATCACCTGAGCCGCTTACGGCGTTCAACCAATCCAGGCATGATGCTCTGCTGCATCTGGATAGACCCGCTATCGCTTCCCTCGGTCGGGAAGCTGTCCTCCAGCTCATCGATGGAATCGATGTCGGGGTCCCCGACCACGAAGCTTACTGGATTATCCGTCGACATGGTAGCACCGGGATCAACGGAATCGTTCCCGTCCTCTCCCGATCCTCGATCGTCCGGCTGCGGCCTGTCTACGCGCTCGGCGTTACCTTCAAAACAGTCGACGTGTACGCGTCAAGATCAACCAGTTCCTTGCTGTGCCCGTGCCGGAAATTTTGCATAGTATTTACAAGCCGGGGCAACGCGTGATATCCTCCTCCCCGCATCAAGGGCAAGGGCCACTCGCGAAGAAGTTTACCAGCTCGCGAAGAAGTCTACCAGCTCGCGAGGAAGTCTACCATCCCACGAAGAGGCTCGCCATCCCGCGCGCGCACATTCCTTTACGTATTTCGACTTGGACCATTACGTCCGCAAGCTAGGACAGCTCTGTCTTCTCCCGTACACGTCGCGCGATTCAAGGCCGCTCCGGTGAAAAGTTAGCACCGAGAACGATCAAGAGGTTAACATCGAAGTTAGTGCCGCGCGACGGCTCCTAGCTCTTCGTGGCTGCAAGTCTCTCTGTAGAGAATATGTGGCGCGGAAGAATTGATTTCTCCCGCGGCGAGGATGGCGAACTTGCTGGAGATAGTGCGAGGAAACTTTCGGAGAGTGGCCCCGAAATCGGTGTTGCTGAGCAGTTGGATTACAGGCGACAAACTCCCAAACGATCCATCCACCTCCTACCATGCCGAATAAGCCGCATGCAGTTTCGAAGCGATCCTCGGCCGAGTGTTTGGGGGCGATTTCTTAATTCGTCGCG
This sequence comes from Andrena cerasifolii, assembly GCF_050908995.1. Taxonomy (NCBI): domain Eukaryota; kingdom Metazoa; phylum Arthropoda; class Insecta; order Hymenoptera; family Andrenidae; genus Andrena; species Andrena cerasifolii. The sequence goes on along the minus strand of NC_135119.1, from coordinate 19,174,393 downwards.
GGATTATCGTTCCGGAGAACGAACGGTCCCGGTCGGCGAACTTTGGAGCCCGATAAGCCGAAAACGAAGGGGGAAGGCATGCAGACGATCACACGTGAACAGCGAATGATCACCAGCGACTTTGGGGTGATATGGCTCCCGGCGCAGAGGAGCAATAATCGGTCCGCTGGTGTGTGTTATTGCACGTTAATGGGTATCCTTATTGGCATTCACACAAAGTGTCATTCATCTGTCGACACACACGTCCATGCTCCGCGTTACCAATTATGCAGTGGTCGTTCCGTGTTAAGGACAGTTGTAAAAGTTAACGTATGCAACAAGTCGCAGGTACACATGTTTAATGAATCGCGATAGTGCGGCTTTGAATAAACGGGTATTTAAAGAACACTGTCCTGGGGAGTAGTCGGTAAATTTCACTTCGTTATCGCCCGACGCGTATAGAAGCGTAACAAGCCCCGGTGGTCTATTCTCCTCGAGCTGGCACTGGACGCAGTAAGAAGCATTATCGCGCGTCGTTAACGAAGGCGGATTATAAAAATTTCCAGAACAATTACCGGCGAGCTACTCGAACTTTCCGAAGGCGCGTCCCATAAAATTTCGGATTACGTTGCAAACAGTTAGCTTCTACTTTCGCAGCTTGCGCTTGGTGTCTGATGTGAATCCCGCGGCAAGTTCGCGCGATTCATAGCGCGCCTAATTCGTAGCGCAATCGACAAGTGTTTCAACCGCGACACGTCGCTTGAAAACGGCCCGGAATCCGCAGAATCATCGCAAGCCCCCCTCTTTATAAATTCCAATGACACAAACATTACCATGACAATAAGTACGTCACGCAACCTTCTGGCCGGCTTTGATCAATCAGTTATTACGGCAACATGAATCTGCATAGCTCGGCTCCGGCGCAGGCAAAATATTAACGCACTCTCTGTCCGCGGCAGCAGCTCGATCTTGCACGCCATTCAAAAACTCCAAACGGTTTAGTAACACAACTTATGAACGAGGATTAGTCACTCCTGTTAACAACCCGCATTCCCTTGCTTCCAGGATCACGAACAAAAGGCAGACGCGAGGGTCGAGCACGCGCGGGCCCCTCGTAGGGGCCCGGCGCGCGATCGGCGTTTCGCCGCCCGGGACGAACACAAAGGACCGATCGGCTCGGGGCCGAACTGTAAAATGACGAGATATTCCACCCAGTTGACACGAGCGATCTCGCGAAGCCTCGCTTACTTTACTCACCCTCTACCCCTCTGCGATCGCGCGCCAAACGAAACGTTCGCGAGAGGACAGCCCACCACCCTTCCTGGTGCAGCTCCGTGAAAATGCGTCCAAGGCGTGCGTGTCGGCGCGCTAGTGCGGCTAACGAGAAGCCGAGGAGGAAGAGGATCAAGGGGAAGCTCGACGGCGGAAGAAGCGCTTCGGCGGTCACTTTGGTGAGGATGATCGAGGCCTCGAAGGAATGCGGCTGACCAAGGGCCCGCTTCCGTGTCTTCAACCCAAGCTCCTTGCTAGCGCATCACCCCCGATCTGCCAGCGCGCGAACAGCGGAGTAGACACACCGACGGCCCCTCTCAACGAGCCGGGATAACTACGCGGGTAGCCAACTTCGAAGCCTTGATTCTATTCACGAAAGGGCCAGGCGAGGATGAGATTCGGTGGTGGTGTGACGGTGCCCGTTCGGCTCGTTCACGTCCGCTCGTGGCTTTCAACGGGCATCGAAACGCTTTTCAGCCCCGATTGGACGATAGGTATGTGCGTATCAAGGCTCGAAGTACGATATTAGGTAGCGTCAGCTGACTCGGTGAAACGCTTCAGGGAGAACGCATCGAATGCTCGTCACGAGGCACCACAACCCAACCAACGATTAGGAAACTAGTAATGTACCGAAGAAAGCGTCCAGAAGACCTCGAAGCATACCAGACACAGTCCGCGCTCCGTTCCTTCGATCCCGCGCGAACAACCGTCCCCCTCCTTCCTCCAGATACACCGGGTGTCTTCTCTCCCCGTTTCTCTAGCTCCCGTTGCCTCTGAAATGTCCAGAAACCAAAGAAAAATCGCCTGTCCCTGGGCCTCGTACCGCGGGCGCTCTCGTCCCCCTGCTTCTTCCCTGCTCTCCTCGTCTTCCTCGTCGGCAACCACCCCAGTAAAACCACTCCCCGTTGCACACGGACCCGTTTATCCCGGCTCGGCTGTCCCAAAGCACGCGGGCGATGTTCAAACGATCGAACGGCGGCCGGTCGTCATCGTCGCGCCTCTAGACCCACGATTCACGGCGACCAAGCAGTACAACGCCAAAGGAGATACGACGACGCACTGGGCGTTCTAGGCGCCCCGCGGTATCGCGAGCGATGGGTTCGCGCGTAGAGGAGAGGATATCGGCATCGGACACAACGAAGTCCACGCGAACGGCACGAAAAGACCGGACGACAGGGTTCAGGGGTCGCGCCAGCCACCGACACGATTATCGTCCTCGCTTTCGTTTCCCGCTTTAACCTTCCTCGCTGCCGCGTCGCGGTTCCTTCGTTATCGATGAACAGGCCAAGCTTTTTCCGCGCGTGATTGACTTTTTTTTTCTTTCTTTCTTTCTTTTTCTTCACCTCACCCTGATCTCTGTCTCCACGACTCTGACGCAAGTAAGATTTCCTTACAATTACGATTATTTATTTTTCTCTTACCTCGACCGGTTAATTAACGATGTTTACTTTGCGTCACGGCGCTCGACGCGAACGCGCCGGTATGGGGATTGTTTTGCTGCTTTTTACTGGGATCGTTGGGGGGAAACTGTGGCTTTGTAATTTCGAAGAGTCGGGGGACGTTCTTGGGCCCCTTTTCTTTCGATCCGTTTCTTTCTCTCGGTAGCAGATTTCGAAGCAGCTTTTAGGTGGACTGTTAGTGTTTCTGTGTTACACGCGGGGGGTTGGAGGGTGGTTAATTTTCAAGCGTGTTCTCGCTGCTCTCTAATTCCATCGCACTTGCGCGGCCCCTGTTCTCGACACCGTTGACTTTCGTCTTAAAGTTCTCTGAACTTTAAATAATTATATTATCAACACTGTGAAATGTCGATCCTTCTCCAGTGATTCCGCTTCGATTCAACGAGCTCTATCGACTAAGGAATCCCGATCTGAACTAAAATATACGATAGCGAATGCTCAAGCAACGACGCCGAGCTCTTCTATTTCCTCCATTCCATTCGGATTCACCTTCGCCACTAACTCGACGCTCGCCTGCGGGCAGTTTATTCGCCTTTTAACGAGCGACGAGTAACTTTTCAAGTACACATCTATTCACCACCGGCCGAGAATCGGAAGCATCGAATTTTTCTGCCGGTTCCGCCCGTCCCCGTTCGTTCCAAGGCACGCGCGTTGTTTTCGATACGGCGCGCGGTTCTACGTCACTTGAATTAATCGAAATCGTCATAGGCGTCTCTTTCTTTCTTGCGGCACCGTCCAATGTGGATATTATCCCGAGGAGGAAGGACGCGGGTATCGTTGTTCACACGCCACGGTCACGTCCATGTGTATTAAATCGTACAGTCGGCCACGATCCTACGCACGATGTTACGTAACGCATATTATATGCAGTGTATTTGTTGCCCGCGCGGACTAAGTGATACCGTAAGTGACCCAGGTATATTTCGAAGTCAGTTCTAATTGCGACTGTGCGTGGACAGTCCTCTGCACGTTTCGCGCGATCCCTGTTATCCCTGGATCGATCTCTCGCTGCCGATATCTCGCCGATAAGCGGGGCAGGTTAAATGTTTTGCAACCCCGTCTTGGACGATACCCCGGCGGTGTACTTTATGGTTCACGGTTCGCTTGCAACCTTATTTATCGCACGGCGGGTGTCTCGATAGGAACAGTTTATTGTTGTCTCCCGATCAGAGACGGTGGTCCGTTTATCAGAACGATACCGAACGCTCGCGCGATAATCACCGTAACGAGGAGGTCGAACTATTCCGTTCTTGATCGTCGCCGCTGCCGCGTGCTCGATTCGTGACTTTTACGAAGGATCGTACGATATTGGGCCACGAATCGAAACTGCCGGGGACCGCGGTCCTCGGTTATCAACAAACACCGCGGCGTATCTGATGGCTCGAGGCTACACACGTTTATGCGTGTGCTACATGTATTTAGAGACGAGCGGAACACAGTGTGCCCGGTTCACGTGTCCCGCAGGGAATTCTTCCCCACGCGGGAATATCGTCCGGGGAAAAATGATCACTGCGAACGAGAGATTTTTGTTTGGACATCTCCATGCCAAGCTTCATCGAACTATTCCTGTATTTTTAATAATTTAAAAAAAAAATGGTCCCGCTTATGAACTGAAACTGGATTTACTGGGAACCCGAGTTGGGTAGTATGATGTTAGTAGAGGGAATGCAGCATGTTTGGAATAGTGTTGGTAATTTGGAATACCGAAGTGTCTAATAAACTGCAAACGCTATCTAATTTGTAACACCGTAGATAATAGGGGATAATGACCTGTTAACTAATGGCATTTGTGGGTGAACCGCCATTTTAACATTTTCGACTTAATCTGCAGAATGAGAAAACGTGAATCATTTACTGTCAGTGTCCCTATTATTGCCACTTTATTTATTTCACTTTAAGAAAATGTAGCGTATAAAGAATAGACGTATAAAGAGTGTACTATAATAATAATCAGAAAAACAGTCCCAATTTTGTGGTAAATTCTTCTTTACATTATTCTTTATACGTTGCATGTTTATTAAGTAAAATAAATAAAGTGGCAGTAATTGGGACATTTACCCTATGTCGAAATTTTAAACACTTAATCTACTTATTTGCATGTCCCTTCTATGGTTGCCTGTCAGTATTGCGATAATTTCGGGAATACAAAGTGTGACATGAAATTTTAGGTTTCAATGACATGTTGCTAATTCGGAATACCGAAGGTGAAGGTGATTTGGAATATTCCAAAGCTTAGCGATGCTTTTGTTTCACGAGTAACGGCTACCGCCGCGTTGGATTGGACCAGTGCTGGCCATTTATTAAACGATTTTTAATTGATTTTATTCAGCTTCGATCCTCTGCTTGCTTGTATGTATGTATGTATGTTTGTTTGTTTGTTTGTTTTTATGTTTGTTTGGTTCAAATCTAGAAACGCAATTTTAACCCACTTCCAACTATCCAATAGACTTGAAACTTTGCAGTACGTAGTTTAGATGACAATATAAAATTACGAAAAATAACCCCAGGTGGTTTAAAAAATTACCCAATCATCAATAAATATAACCCATAACCACAAATTCAAACGACTTGAAATCAGCCAAGAACCAGAAATAAAAGTTAGACACTAAAAAGTAAGTAATAAAAAAAATATAAAAAAAATTTAAGTTAAACGATTTTATTTAAAATACTGTAATTTTTTTAAGTTGTAATGAATTTTAAATAAAATCGTTTAACTTAAATATTACTTTTTATGTATTTTATTTACCTAAGATTGTTCCTATATTGTGATTATTCCGCCTGATTAGATCATAAAAGAAAATAATTTTATTATCTACATGTTTCTTTTAAGTTTATAAAGTGAAGGTAAATTGGAATAGCGGTATTCCAAATTACCTGCAGCTTAACGAAGTCGATACTTCCTGTCATTTTTCGTTTAGATCAAAGTTTTACTTACTTTTTGTTTTTTATTATTCCTGAGAGTTTGAAATATAAAAGTTTATTAGTTTTCCTATGACATTATGCAATTTTATTTGTTCCCATCCTCTGCTGTAATTTTTTATTCGTCTTAAACAAACTGGTATTCCAAATACACTGCACTTCTTCTACTATGTGTAACAAGGTGTTAATAATTTCTAGTACTATACTACGATCAGTGCTGCAAGCTTCTCTGGGCCAATAATTTGCCCATTTATTTTTGTAAGTTTTCAATATTCTAAGTCCAAGGATTTGCTGACCTAGTTTTAAAAAGGGCAAACAAAAGCACGAACGAAAAGAAAAAGCACTAAATTGGCGCCTCGTTGAAGGCATCGAAATGTTTCCATAGGAAATAGTGTCGTGAAATAGGTACCTACGTGTAATGATAATCGCCTTATTATTATTGCTATCATTATTTTTCAATGTCCTGCGTAATTCCACTGATAAACACGAAACGCGTACGCTAATGCGCGAGAAAAATGCGACAACGTACGTATGTGTCGTATAATTGCAATATGCAAATTAAAAATGGTACTCTTTGCACTTATGCGCGATAAAGTTGCTACAATACGATTTTGAGACAGGTCCGCTATCTGTTTTCAATTGATATATATTATACAGTTGCATAAACGGCCCTGCTTATATTAGTCTACGATGTCGAGAAACCTTGCGATATATTATAATCAAGCATGAATAGGGAATACTCGTTACGTTTGTTATATACGCACGCGCGAGTTCGTTGAAAAAGCTTCCCTCTTAATCAACGAGGAAAACTATTAAAAATGTCATGTACAATATAAATGTAGCGACAAAAAGATGCATATTTATTGAAAACAGTGTCACCACATATTCATCACTCTGTTAGCTTCGACTTTCTCGCGTATTTAGTTCGAAGGTAACAGTAATCTAATTGTCTCCTGTAATTAACGCAAATCCACACTGGCAACGATGTTTATCTAAACGAAACGTTGCTAGGCACAATCAGTTCTCGTCAAATATGTAACATTTCCATAACTAAAGAAATATATTAGATCGCCTTGAAGCTCGTTAATATCTCGTGATAATAATTATCGTACGGGCATTCTGGCCTAGGCACGATAAGATTGTCAACACGTGCTAAAAGGTGATCGACGGCGGTGGAAAGTGTATTGAACACGACGTCGAAACGAGTTTCCGCAAACAATGGTCGCGGGGACGTTAGCATTTGTACAAATTTTTTTCACCGAGTAGCTTTTGAGTTTAAATATTCATCTACTTTTGGAAATAGACAGTTCAGCTATTCAAATCAACCTCGACGTGTTGAGAAGAACTTTGGGAATTAGATTTGTCAGAGCTGAAAATAAAAATGACATGCAAACGCCGTTCGTACGGCGCTTCGTGTAAAAATCGAGAATATCAGTTGCCTTCGAATATAATCGTGCAGTGGTAAAAGAAGGAACAGTGATTGAAATATCAATCAGTCGTGTAAATTATTTGAAATTCCGTAGATAAACTCGTGTACATCACTCGCTGATAAGTGCATTACATCTCTTGGATTGCATAACTGGCGACGCATATTGCGATTAATAGAAGCAACACATGTTATATCGCCGCGCTAACCCGCGAAGCAAATATGATTCTTCATCTCATAATATATGTATGTTTTGTGTACGGGCGTTGCTCGAACTTCCCATCCGAATAGACGATTGCGTTTCCCCTTCTTCGAATTCAATTCCGTCACTGACAATGCAGAATGGAAACCATGTAGTAACGGAGGAAAACATAATCAACGATAGGTGTACTAACACTTAGTAACGATAGAGGAACAGATAACACAGAACATCGTGGAAGGAACAAGATAATTTTCTAAAAAAAAAACATGATTATTGCGCTTGAATAAGGGATACCATTGTGCAAGGATATTATTCGCCAATCGTGAACAACGTTACGAAGCTAAAACTAACGCTAATTAAGTCATGCGTTAACGAGTATTAAGGAAACATATCGACGAAGGAATGGATTCGAGAATAAATTCTCCTGTAACGAATCTGAACCACTACGGTTAGTCGCGCATACACAACGATATTCCGCAGCTCGGTAGATTTAAACAGGAAATACAATTCTCTATCTCCGGTCGAAGTGATACGTCAACTTCTTTCGTGAAAAGCTATTACGTCGCACGATCGCGGCTCAAGAGCAGCGAGGATTTTTTTCGGTACACATCAATTATTTACATATATTTAGCAGCCGCGGACTCTATGGATTTTCACACGAGGCCTTAGAGCACGAGGCAATCAAAAAATTGACAGAGCGCTCCGATTGGCTGATTGCCGAGTCAGGCGACGCACGGGTCGCTTCGATTGGTCCGCGGAAAAGCGTGCGGTGTATCCAAGGAGCACGCGTTACCAACCGATGTACACGGAATGCGCGCTCTAACACAATCATGAGCCGAAATAATCTCGTTCTATAACCTATCGAACGTTCCCCGACGGGGATAATGAGAATCGAATCGCCGCGGTATAGATAGCAGGGGACTTACCGGTGACGAATCCGTCGCGGTGGAGTGGCACGCTCCTCACTGAGGTTAGGTTCGCCTTTCGGTCCCTGTTCTGTCATTCGGCAGGCTTGTGCTTCACAATTCAACGAGAAGGAACACCACGCGGCACTGTTTACGCCCGACTCTCGCCCGAAAACGATCGGCCTTAATCGATCACAACGCAGCGAACTATTGTCACCTCTTATGCATGGATTTTTTTACTTCCGCTCGAGCAGGTGCACCATGGCGAAACACGGGCAATTCGTATTTCGTATACCGACACCGCGCACTACCTCCGAGCTCCGCTGTTGGTTTCTACAGCGGCGAAGGTTCGTTGTATCGGTAGGGTAGAACCTTTCAGTATCATCCTCGCCACCTAGAGGTCAGGGTCCCGCAGGTGCCGGTAGTTTTAACACAGATTCCCCCCAACGATATGGATGAAACTGCACTCGAGATAAATTTACTCGCGGGGACCGTTAAGAAAGTAAGATTCGGTATGATAATACAGAGTAATCCGTGAATAAATTCAGGCTTAATTCAGGTAATTCGTCAGATAACAGGGGGGAGGGGGGTTTGAAAATTCAATGAGGTTAAAAGAGACTTTTAAGTCGTTTAACGTTGCCTTTGTTAGTTCGGGGTTTTGCAGACGATTTATGGCGGGTTTTTATCCGACACGGGGTATATTTTCTGAGTAGCTGTTGATTACGTGGAAAACAGATATTACAGGCGTTTGAAGAATGGAACTCGAAAGGTTCGCGTGGGAAGCCGAGGTACAGTCACGTGGACGTTACGTTGTCGAAAGAAGGCACGGTGCAAATTACGAATTACGGCCAATCCACGAGCAGTATCCTGCACTTTTCGAGCGATATTTTCAAAGACCTTGTTCCCGCGCGGGAGCTTTTTAAAAATTCACTGATCGCCACAGTACACTCGAGGAACGAACATGGCGACTGCCAGTGCACTATGGGCTTACGTTACGCGCGTAACCGATTGTTATTAACTAAGAACACAAATGATAAGGACCTTATCAGGTTTCCTCACCAAAAGAATTATTTATCGTACCAGCTGAAGGTGCGTAACTTGGCGCGAAGGACACTAACCTAATCTTGGCTATAAATAACCTAATTTGTATCGTTAAAGTATAAACATTTAACTAAACTAATTTCTCTCCCCCACTTTGTAGCACAAACTGGTATCGCGTGACACAGAGAAATTCGCCGAGCTGATAATTAACGAAATGATTCTACTGCAACGATTAAATCCCCATACGAAGTTCACGTACCACTGCGGCGGAAAAGTGCTGTACAATAACCATATTCCATTGGACAATGATTACAAATCATGTCAGGTGCTCGCCACGGCATTGACAAATATAATTAGACACAGTTTAAACGTCGAGTTCAAGGAGGACTGCCTCTCAATGCTGAAAGTGGAGAATTCGCATCAGGCAGAGGCTGCTCTTATGGTAAAGCTGTTGCCACTGATACACGACAACTATGCATTATCCGATAATAATTAAACCGTCGACAGAATACACATATTATTACAATACGATAATATGTTTTTATTCTTTACCGCTAATCCTTCCATCTATTTCTACATCGAAAAGAAACAGCTTCCTCGGTTACGATATAGCCACCTTGCAGTCTTATCCAACACTTCACTCCGACGTAATGCTTTCCAGAGATTATTACAATAGATTTTTAAGGGTATCGACGAATAAGTAGGAATTCACGCTTGCGAACGTCAAATATTCCCGCGTTAGGCTAGCGTGACCGGCAGAATGCTGCGCAAGCGTAGCTGCGCACGAGATGCGTAGTATGCAGTGCTCCCCCAGTCAAGACGCGAGGGTCAGGTTAGGCAGGTCGGGCTGACAGCGCATCGAAAACAGCGTTTCGTCGTAGCTCGTGAATGAAGGTTAACTTTGTCGCGAACCGAGTGAGGAGCGCGTACGAGAACGAAGGCGATGGTACGGTCGAGCTGTCAACGAGATTCCCGTATCGGCCCGCTGGTCCGGCGGTGTAATTAGCCACGGTCAAACATGGCTCGCGTTCCGGCAGACGTGTGTTTTTCTTCGTGGTGAACCTCTCTTTCTCACTCTGCCTATTCCCTCTTTCTCACGTAACCCCTGTCTCTGTCTCGCTGGGGCAGGGATCCTCAACTTCGGGGGAGTGGTGATATATCCAAGTACGTAACGCACATACACACCATCGTAAAGGCGCGTCTGCACGCGGCTTAACGTATATTAATATACACAGGGCAAGGGAAGAGTCAGCTTCCCGCTTGTTAGTATGCAAGTGCCGTTCCGGTGCCCCTTACGTGGCCTTATTTGCACTCGGGTACGATCGGCGCGCGAAACGAATCGAAATGACCGATCTCCTTTTCGCATGTCTTTTCCATACCTACCGCCTAGCTCGTTTGTGAGTATGTTTAATCCCTTTTAGCATCCATATAAATATTCCCTGCGCTCCCCACCTCGCTCTCTCTCTCTCTCTCTCTCTCTCTCTCTCTGTCTCTCTCTCTCTCTTTCCCACTGTCTCTCTGTAGTTCGTCGTGTGTACGTGCGTGTGCGTGTAACGGTGCAGTAAATGGCGGAGGATGTAAAAGGGCTTTCCTAGTCTAGTACGATGTGCCAGGAGAGAGAATTATCGGTATTGTCGTTCCCCTGACATAACCGCCGTTACTTCCCTCGTTCGTGGCTTCAGGTGAGAGTCGATAATTCCAGCTGTTCGTTTCCTCCGGTTCCCTTGCCCGTTCGATACCATTTCCCTCGTAGCCCGCACTATCTATCCGGCGATCGTGCCGATGTAAATACGCCCCGTACCTTATTTATTTGGCCCATTACCGCGACGCAATTTTGTGCGGCGAAGTTCATTGCACCTAACCCAGTGTCCCGCAGCCACCGCGTGTAACGAATCGTCGGAGAGCCTTTTAACCGTCCCTCCGCGGACCCTATAACCTCAAAATTCCACGAACTCCGCTGCTCGTGAAAATTAACCGTCGCGAGTGCCCCGGGCTGCTACCTAATCGAAACAGTTGCACCGCTACAAGAGTTCGATCTCAAAATCCTCGACTTATCGGCGGCCAAGCCATTAACGACCCAACTGCACCTGTTATACCCGCAGTTAATTTCGAGTGAGCGATAATTATTATCGAGCTTCCTCGATACTGTTATCGGTTGCTACGTTTCTAAAAGCGGAGTCGACGGGACGGGAACCCGACGAAAGCTTTCGCGTTTGCAGTTCCTGTATTAGATAACGAGATCTCGGGGGAGCGACGTTTCCATTGCAAGTGCGTTACAGAGCGCGGAATTTTAGCGCGGCTTCGATTAAAACCCGCGACAGGGAAGGAGAAAGCGGGCAGGTGGGGGGGGGGGGCGTGTAAATAATAGCGATTTGCCGCGCGTGCACGCGAAAGACGAGAGGTGGAAATTAGGAAAGAAGCGAGAATTCAGTTACGATGCTGGAATTGAAGCGCGCGTAATACGATAAGGGCTTCTCGTGTGCACGATGCTTAATTAAGTTCTCATTGTATACGTTGCACAACCGGAATAGAGAAAAACAATCCGCGCGGGTTGTAATTAAGCAATGGACGTGGTTGCGCGCGTTGGAACATCACGGCGGGAATAACAATACGCGAAGGCGGGAATTCGCGAAAGAAAGAGGCTCTACGCCGACACAGCATTCGCATTCCAGGCTGCAGCCACGCGATGTAAGTTAGTAACCTTGGCATAGTAAAGTTATCGGAACGTCGTAATCGTCTCCCTATTGAAAAAAAAGAAAAGAAGAAGAAAGCTCCCCACCTTGACTCGCCTCTATCAAGCTCGTTAAGCTTTATCAAGCGGCGTGTCAACGACTTCGTAAAATTATTTAACCGGATCGCCGGCGCCCCGCTCGCACGCCGGGTTATCCGCGCCTCTCGCGGTATCGTCTTATCCGTCGCGTCAGTGGGGGGACCGGACTTGCGCGATATGGTCGAAATTCGAGCAGCGTGCGATGGTTCTTTTATAGATTCGGCTGGAGCAATACCTTCGGCAGCTTGAAAGGAAGTTTCACCCATGCGAAATGAAATGCAGATACATTTCGCCGGGGCGTTCCTCGGTTTTGACTCACGCGATACCGAAGCCCAAACACACATGGGTCGAATTAACTTCTAGGGCTTCTCGAATTTATTGATCGAACCCCCCCGCTATCAAAGGACGGCTCCTTTATAAAACCCGAGCCGCAAAGAGAGCGTAGCGGCACAGGAGGGAAGAAAGTCTGAAGTTCCATTAATTTTAATCTGCAACCGCTCGAGTCTCTATTTCTTATTCAATTCGTACAAGTAGCTGAGTGGTTTAAGGGGGTCACCGAAGTAGAGTAGCGGCGGCGTTAATAATTTTATCTGCGTTAACCTAGAGTTTCCAGTTCTCCTTATCGACCAGTTCTCGGTGCGTTTTTTGTCGCTGTTGAAAAGACTCGCTCATTATCGCGAAATAGAATGTCACTGACACGTTTCCCCGTCGATAGAGTGGCCCTCCCCTTCCACGGCCGATTCTTTTCCAGAGCGCCGTTTTAATTAACTCGATCTAAGCCCCGCGCGCGAACATTTAAGACGCATGGCAGCGGATGTGGCATAGACTTTTTACTTGCGGCTTTGTTACACTTTTATTTTCGTCGCTCCTCGACCGTACTGCGCGGTACGCGCTCGCTGCAGAAGTCAAGTAAAAAAAAAGAAAAGAGAGGAGAAGAAAAAGACAAAAGGGCGGGGTAAGGGAGAGGAAGGAAAAGAAGGAGTCGACTGTCGGTTTCGCTGGCGAACAGAGGCAGCCGGATGTGCTCTTTACCATGAAAAACATTTCTCTGTGAAAGAACGGTTTGTTAATTAACCGTCGAACGAGGTGGCCCGATTCGACGTCGAGGCTCCCAACAAATACCGAATAGCGTCTGTCGACTGTAACCCCTCGATCTGATCGCGTCTGCCTCGCGGCCAGTAAATACGCGAACGTCCAAGGACATTTTTTCAGTTCGAGCCTGTAAACAGCAAACGTTCGCGCGCGGACATTTCTTCGCACCGACACCGCGGCGGGGCGGGAACTTTTAACGGACGCGAGAAATCGCTGGAAAAAGTAACAGGGGGATTGAATTTTTTTACACCGCTCGCGTTTTACTTTCAAGCAGCTATCTTAATTGGTTTGGAAAGTTAGTAACTGCAGGGATTAGTGTAATTGTATAACACTTCCTGTGGATAGCGTAATTACACATCGGTGTGAATATCCGACGCTAATTTTATTACGCTACTAGCGCCCCCCGTGTCGGCTTCGCCCGAGATATTAGCGTGACTGCTTCGCGTTTATTGGAATTAATATCATTTAAGGAAATTAAGTATTTTGAAGAAAAAAAAGGCTAATTTCTCCATAATATATTGGAAAAGATAGCATTCCTTTGGGAGATTTACTTTTCCTCCAGCGCAACATATACCAGGCGCTTCTTCGTTCCATGTTAACCCTTAACTGGTATCCTGGGGTCGCTCGTCACCCCAAGCACCCAAAGTTCGATGTACAATTTTCGGTTGTCCAAGTTGGTAAACTGAATTTCTAATTAATTTTTTAATAATAGTTTAACTATCTAGCTTCTATTATTTTCTAGTGGTTGCTCTAGTGTCGACTTTACAAATTTCTGTGCCCTTTTTTATTTGGGGTCTGCCACGACCCCAGTATACCAGTCGCGTTTGCCAAAAACAGTATACCAGTTAAGGGTTAATAACGCGTTTTTGAGACATGCAAACATAGCCTATGTCCGTCCTAGATTATCCAGGAACAACGTGTTAAACTTTCAAGGAAGATCGGTTCAATAGGTCTTGAGTTTAGCGCGAACATAAAAATCGGCTCTCTCCTTATATAATAGTGTAGATTTCATACGAGCTGTATTTCTTTCCGCGGCTTTATCTGCTCGGCGCGTAACGTGGCATGTCCCCCCCGCTTTAATCGAAATAATAATTTTCTCTGCGTTCAGAAGAACGATCTTCTCCGATACCGCTGTAATCATAGGTCGTTGATCCCAATCCGCGATGAAGCGATTATTCGGCTCCGCTGGCTCGCCCCACCCTCCGCTAACGACCCTCAATTTTTCGACAACACCAGCCGCGGTTCGCGAAATTGCATTCGCGGATATTCGTGCGGCGCGGGATATTTTAAGGCGGCCAGAGTCATACGGTCTGTACTCGCGGTACGTAATCCTCGAACCTGTTCCCCGATTCAAAAGAGAAAACCGCGATACCGTTGGTCAAGGTAGTCGATTCGGCGGGAGACCGGACAAAGAAAAGTGAAAATACCGGCGGTAATTAATTTTCACGGATGCCCCGTGACTCGGCCGATCTTATCCGCGTATCGAGGGTACCAGGGGGCTGGACGAAAGTTTCACAGGGGCGGTGCGACGCGCGCCCAACGGGTCGAGCTGTTGTTCGCGAAGAAGGCGGCCAGGTGAATCCGCTGCTTTAAAACCGCCCGGCCTTGCCGCGGCCTACGAGCGCCGCGCGCGCAGTTAATAATGATTCTCTTGAACTTCGGTGGAAGGTGTTGTTCTCGGCGAAGAATGAAACACCTTGGCAGATTGTTCTCAGAGATGACGATGACGAAAGAAGTTGGTGGGATTCCAGTGAGGCTTCGTTTGTCCGCGCGAAATCCGAGCACCCGGCCTATTGTACTCGCCGCTGAATTCGTTATCTGAACTTCTGCCAAACGATCCCCCCGCGGCGCGTACAAACGGAAGGGAATGCGTTCTTAGCGGCTGAAGTAGTGGAGATGGAAGCGTTGCGATTAATCCGCGGAATATCCAATAGTTCGATCCGCATAAGGGGTTAGCTACCTTCAGCAGGTAGAAAAAGAATCGATTCTTTGGCAATTTATTTCAGAATGTACATGCATATATTTGTGCAATGGTTTTTGTATTCAGATGAGGGACACTTTAACAGGTTATTATATTATGTTTTGGTATAAAAAAATATGGAGTTATTGGGAAATTACAGCTGATTTACCGGAAGCTGTTTTTACAACGGTGACCACGATTTCTCCAAAACCGCTTCACCAATCTTTCTGAAATTTTTTACGTTTCTTCTAGACATTCAAATCCAGGCTTTAATCGAAGAATTTGTTTTTCCAATGCATAGTTTTTATTTTATGGATGAAGAATGAGTGTTTCTAGCTAAAAATAAGTGTTTTTATCCGTAGAATAAAAACTATGCATTGGAAAAACAAATGCTTCGATTAAAGACTAGATTTCAATGTCTAGAAGAAACCTACAAAATTTCAGAAAGATTGGTGAAGCGATTTTGGAGAAATCGTGGTCACCGGTGTAAAAACAGCTTCCGGTAAATCAGTTGTAATTTCCCAATAACTCAACATTTTTTTATACCAAAACATAATATAATAACCTGTTAAAGTGTCCCTCATCTGAATACAAAAACCATTGCATAAAAATATGCATGTACTTTCTGAAATAAATTCCCAAAGAATCGATTCTTTGTCTACCTGCTGACGGTAGCTAACCCCTTAAAGTGCGCGGGTATCCGCGATTCTATTAACTAATCAAGCATCCATCGGGGATTAGACTGCAATCGGTTCGCTGTCGAGATATCGGAGGGAAAATCGCTGGTCCTCTATTATTCCTCCTCTCCCTCGATGCGTTTGAGTAAAATAGGATTGGTCCTCGCGATTGAACCATCGCGTTCTATGAAAAAGTCAAATATAGGGGGAGGGCTCTCGATAACATCCGTCGAATCTTCTCAAGAGGCTCGGATGAAAGTTCGCGAAAGAAGTCCCCCCCCCCCCATCGTCTTAATCGGCGTTTGCCGGCATGTAACTTGTCCGCGGCAGATTTACGAGCATCTGCTATTCGTTGCTTACGCGCTCCACACGCGCGATTTAATATTTCGCCGGTTATAAAAGTGCCGGGCAATAAAGACGTCTGAGTACCGTGGAAATTGTTTTTCTTGCTGCAGGCGGACGCGCAAAGAGGAATAATGGTCCGATCGGGGGGAAAGTAAGATCCTGCCGTCATCCTGGCGCGTGGCAAACCAGGCCAGAGGCCTGGATCCTCGTCATCCTCGTCCTCGTCCACGGAGAGGTTGCAAAGGATGCCAGGACCGGCTCAAGAGAGGCCTCGCGCGCAACGGCTTACCGACATCGAGCCGCAGACTGCAAAGGTGAGTAAACAATCGCCGCGTAACACGTACGTCCGTGATTCTGACCCTCCCTTGCGGGCGCCCGGGTACATTTTCACCGTTTCGACTGTGTATTATTACTTGTTGCGTTTAAAAATAAGCAGTTCGGATTATACAGTGACTCGCATTAATATTCGGACACTTTTTAAAATCGCAGAACTTTTTTAGACTTGATCACACGAGCTTGAGTAGAAATACGGGCATTTAGAGCACTATATATTTAATTACAAATGACTAACAGTTAAACATCTTGAAATTTCTTTCTTAAATAGTTTTTGAATTGGTTGATTTATTATTAAAGAATTAATCAATTACTCTGCAAATTTTGATCACAAACAAATTTTTTACACCTTCTTTATGACGAGTTGCCTCTTAAATGAGCAGAAATTGGGACATTCACCTTATTATAAGAACCTTCTGTTACATTTTTAATAAAGTTTATAAATTTCTTTAAAATCGCCACCAAAGTTATCTTACCATTTGTTTGCCATCATCGTGGCGTTACCTCTTACTCGTTTACATTACAACTCGCGAATGAAATATAACATCGATCTAAAATTCTGTGTACTTGGAGCGTAAAGGGTTGGAGTTTAATAATTTGCTCGTCGAATCGCCTGCGTCGATCTTTCAGACGATTTCAATTTTTCCCTGCCATCCTGCATTGTGCTGGCCACCACGTGTGCCTCATTTTAAGCGGGAAACATGCTGAGCTGGTTTATTAGTCCCTCGCGGCCGCAAATAGGGAAGGGAGATTCTGTTTGGTCATGTACGTGAATTTAATGGTAGATTCTACGGTGGTCCTCGGTAGCTGCTAGTCGAATTTAATTTAATTTCACGCCGAACTTTCCCGCGGAATCTTAACGCGCGCGTTACCAAACGTCAGCTCTTGGAAATACGCTCGTCGCTCACGAATTCGCGGACTTCGTTCACCTTGATCTTCCTTTCGTTTTCGTTTCCCATCCCCGGTGGATATCAGCCCGCCTCCCCGTTAATTACTTACGTGACCCTCGCTTGGCGTAGGTCGGAAACCGCGTCATACATCATTGCCCCTTTTCCCGCTTCAATCTTCTCGCGAATTATTTCTTCGTTTAGCTTTCTCCAATTCCGTTTACTTTCTCTTTTTACGGCTTATAATAAGTTCCGCGTACACGATCCGCGTCCCTTTTCGACGTCCCCAGTGCTCCACGCGTGAAACTCATTTCCATCGAGATTCCATCGACATATTAAAATCCCCGCTAATCCTTTCATCATCCTTCGTATAGTCCGTCTTTCTCATGGTCGTTCAGGTTGAAATAGCAGAGCTACGTCTCCGCTCCAGCGGCCCAAGTAGGTACATACATATCCACTCTTGCGACGTCGGCTGGACAAACGAAAACGGTGGTTAAAGGGCACAAAAGATGCCATTTCAGCTCCCCGCCCGCCCCTTTCCTCCTTCCGCTCGTGCTTCCCCTTTTCGCAACGATAAACCCTCGTCCACTGTGCCCGTGGTTTCGGGCGGAGCTCGTAAAGTCGGCTCGCGGCGGAATGCGGAAGGTGCTGGTTCTATTTCGCTCTGGTCTCTCGTTCGTCCATCTCGCTGGCGTGAGAGCAAATCGATAGGCTTCGCCCGCTACCCGTCGTACACACGCGTCGTCCGGGTGCGTACCGTCATCCTTCTCCCGGAACACCCGCCGGTTCGACGGAAGCCTTCTATTTCCCTGGCCCCGAAGCTTGAACCCTCCGAGAGCCGCGCAAATTGAGTTGCCACGCCGGGAAGGTGAAGAAAAAAGGGCAACCCCTCGCCCGGAGTCTTCTTAACCCGTTGTTTACTCCACATAACGTTAACTCGAAGACCGTCCTCGTCGTTACACTGACCCCTAGTTTCGCTCGCGTGCCTCGAAGCGATCGTCGGTCGCGGAAGTCGTTGAGTTTCCTCCCCTTGAGTCGTTACGAAGTAATCGCGAGATCACGCCTTTCTGAACATTTCCAAAGTGTTAACTGAGTCGCGGAAAAGAACGGGCTTCTGGCTCGAAACTAGGCGATTGCTATCCCCTCCGATTCTTCTACTGTTCCCGCGACGAATCACAGACTTTCTTTCTATCTCTCACTACCATTCTGCGCGATAAGGTAATACTGTGTCGCACTCGGTGTTTAATCTTGGGGGAGCCCAGTTGGACGACTGAAAATATTCTTAATCAAGAAAATTCATTAGGTGATTGTAAAAATTTATTTAAGAAATAAAATCCAGTTTTCCTTTCTTCCTACAGAGCTCTTAATTTACTTCAGTCGTTATTGAATTAATCTCCTTTTTCCTCTTTCTTTGGGGGGTGTCAGGGCACCTTGGCATCCCCTTCGGGCGCGCCACTGAGGTAGTAAAGATAAATAGAAAAGCCTCCCTTTCGGTCACCTTCCTTCGAGACAAATCTCTGCTTAGCACTTTGGGTGGCGCAAACTTTTGAAAAATGTCCCTCCAAGTCGCTTGAAGTTCCCGCCTAACTCCGACGCTTTCCAGAAGATTTGAAAACTGCCAGAATCGTGCGCGGAGCGCAAGTCCCCCGGCGCGAGAACACGCCGACGCCACTCAGCTTATTAAATCTGGAAAGTGATTCGAGTTAAGTGATGCTTCGATCACATCGAACGACTTTGTTCGGTATGGGATGGGGGCTTAGTAATACTCAATCGATTAAAGCGATATAGTTATATCTATAGAGAAAAGAAAAAGTAGGATAAGGCGAAAAATATTCGGCTCGTTAAGAAAGGACGTAAAAAGTGCTGAGCGCACATGTTGCTCCGTACATAGTCACCATTAATCTGTCGCAAAGTGTACTTTATCCGCCGCAGTCGGTTTTAGCTAGCTACGCGTCTACGTAATTATTCACCGAGACAGCGAAACTTATCTAAAATCATTGAGACTCCCGGACCAGGCGATTAATTACAAGCCAGACTGTTTTAGCGTCGCGAATCCGCCGCGGTGTAACCCGTCGGATGCCCGCGGTTTAAAAACGCCCCGTTCGGAATGGATGTGAATCATTAGCGAGGCGCGAGATAACGCGAATCACGAAGAAGCGTCGTGCATCATTCCAACGGCGACTGAACATCGATCGAAGCATACTTGCGCGTGAACCGCGGACACGCCTGAATGTTACGCAAGGAGGATGAGCGAGGATTGAGATTTGCATGGAACTTAATGGACCTCGAATCGAATTGTATCTTAATTGCAACCGCGCAGCCGATAAATCCACACCGACACGGACGGTCATATGGAATAATTGTCCCGCAATTAATTGCGCAGAAAGTGTGTCTGCTCGCGGCTGGCGTGGAACGCGCTTCATCTGCTCGAGGACCGCGTGTTTTCTTTCGCAGATGTGCTTTTTTTGCTTCTTTCCCCCATCGGGCAGTGCTTGCACGGGGTCGGATACACATTACACATGTCGCGGCTGGGTTCTTGCCGCCTCCGTCGTACTTGTTACTTCGACGGCCAGCCGCTGGCGAACTTCTCGCGTCGCCACCAAACTGCACGCGGACGATGCTAATTAAGCCTCTTCCCCCCCTCCAATTATTATGCGTATCCATTACGCTGCTCGCCTAAGACACTCGGCGTTGTCGCACATCCTCGCACGGGTTGTCGCATAATCAACAGGACGTTCGCTGGACTAGTTTCTTCTTAATCGTGTTCAGATCGTTCACACGTTAACGGTGGTGGAACCCTGAATGACGAAACATTTTTTACCTAATATTTTTTAGGATTGATAGGAATACCATGTGGAGTAATATTTATTTTATTCATTTCTTGAATTTCTTTAAATTTTGTGCTTTTTAATTTAATTATATTTCGTTATTTAAATAGCTTAATTCAAAATTTGATTTGTGGGGTGAAAAATGTAATATAGTTACTTTAAATTACTTTTGAATTCTTTTAATTATTTTTTTTATTTTTTTGGGTTTAATTATATTTCATTATTTAAATAGCTTAATTAAAATTTTGATTTGTGGGGTGAAAAATGTAATATTGTTACTTTAAATTCCTTTTGAATTCTTTTAAATTTTTTTATTTTTTGGGTTTAATTATATTTCATTATTTAAATAGCTTAATTAAAATTTTGATTTGTGGGGTGAAAAATGTAATATTGTTACTTTAAATTACTTTTGAATTCTTTTAAATTTATTTTTTTGGGGTTTAATTATATTTCATTATATAAATAGTATAATTAACATTTTTATTTGTGGCGTCAAAGATGTAATATTGTTACTTTAAATTCCTTTCAATTTTTTTATTTTTTGGGTTTAATTATATTTCATTATATAAATAATTTAATTCAAATTTTTATTTGTGGCGTCAAAGATGTAATATTGTTACTTTAAATTCCTTTTAAATTCTTTTAAATTTTTTAATTTTGAATTGAATTATATTTCACTATATAAATCGTTAAATTAAATTTTGATTTCTGTGGTCAAAGATGTAATATTATTACATTAAATTACTTTTGGGATACTAATTTTTGTATTTTTTTTATATTTATGATTGGTTTGTGAGTTGACCCCACACTGATTAGCCAGGAAAGATTAATTTTCGAGGGAATCGACCATCGTTTCATGTCTCTTCGCGAAAGAGGCAGACATCCCAGCGTTCCAACCTCTTTTTAGGGATTAGTGAAGAGAAAGTATTTGTTACTGTACTTTCCCGCGCCGTATCTGGTGCTAGATCGATCGATCATCGACCCTCGTTTTCAACGGATGAAGAAGCCGACAGGGAGGCTGCTGGGTTTTACAGCGAGGCCGGGCATTGTCAGAGTCGAATGCGCGCACGCGATTATTCTGCCCGCCGTTAGTAGCGGTCAGTAAAATATTGCGGGATGGGTTTCCACGCTTGACAGGGTATCCCAATCATCCGCGGCGGCGATCGGCAAGGAGAGAGCAGACGTAAATAATGGCGTGCGAAATTTTATGTTGGCGCCAGAAATAGAACTTTTTCTTGGTCGATCAGCAGATGGTTGCGGGCGAGCAGAACGGTTTTCGGTGGGCCACTGTAAATCAAAACTGTTCTGGCAGAATGCTGGGGAAAAAAAAAGGAAGATCCGAGATGCACAGTCGCTGATGGAACGTTTTGGGGCAGAGGGATGGGGAGCGTAGCCAGGGTTGCGAATATCGCGGCAGAAATTACAGCTCCCTCTTGCACCGGGGCCGGAGTTCAAGGAAAGCTGCGCGACTAAACTTCACCTAAACCGAGCCTAATCAGTATGAGCAAACAAGAACCCGGGCCGATAAGCAAAGAGCGATGAAGCTTGACCCACAGTTATTGGCCGGGTAAGAAAGTTGCTTCAGTTCCCTGGGATCTTGATTGTTGCCGGTCGTGAAGCACGTTAATGCGGGCCATTTCGGGCTGATTGCATTTTTAATGAAAGCTTGGAAAGAAACGAAGCTCCCGCTCCTTTTATTGCCCCGCGAAGTCTCAGACTTGCTCAAGGAACATTTCGTACGAGTCGCGACTCTTATCGAACGGAAAAGCCGAGATGCATGGTTCACTTGTACCTTCGGGCTTAAATATACTCGCCCGCCCTTGCACGCTTTCATTCGAGGAAGAAGGGATCGTTTAAGGTACAAGCGCGGCTCACTTTAATCAAGATGCATTTATTCCGAGGATGTACGTTATAAAGAGGAAGTGCTGAAAGAAGCCGGGAGTCTTTCGACGGATCGGAATGCAGACAAAAGGGGTGGCCTTTGAATTCCTGCGCTCAAAGGAAGGCTAGTCCTTGTTCAGGATTATTGATTCGAGTGCAGAGCAGCGACGAAAAATGCCGGGAAAGCGAGATGCGTCGTCGTATAGTTTTCCCGTCGTTCTAACGAGCATGGGCGCGGTTGGGCTACCTTCCCACGCAACTCTCGCGGATTGGATGCCGCAGTTTTTGGCCCACGACTCTGCGTACCGGAGCGCACCGGGCTGTGATCACTGATTTCTCTGGAAAACAGAAAACGGGGATGAAAATTCTGTATTTATAGCTCCTGTACGTAGACGTGTACGCGAGAATGTTAGCGGTGCGAGGAAAAGTGCGCATCCAGGTCCAGGAACGGAAATTTTGTGGAATTCAAGCCAAAATCATGTCACGAACCTGAATATTTGGATTTCTGCAAGGTTATTTAAGTATTCCTGGGAGGGTTTCTATTTAATTTGATAAGTTTCTGGGGGACTACTGTGCGATCAATAGAAAACTTGCTGATTCCGTGATAAGGTATTTCCAGGATCCGTAATAATAGAAATGGCCCCTCCATGTGTATGGAAATTTAGGGGATCTGGGGATTAGTGGGTTAAAACGATTCAGTGACCCCGAGATATTTCTTTCTACTGCCTCTAACTATCCTCCGTTCGCTAGGGATAGGCGATGTTCATCGATGTTTACGAAATATCGATTATGGGGGATCAAACATCGATAGTGAACTACCGAAGATAATATTCGCTTTTTTTAAGCTAATTTACGAACGCTACTCAACTCAAAACCGCAGCACGTGCCCAATCTAGATAGCATACGACGTCTATAAGCCGTCTTTAAGACGTCTTTCAGACTTTCAAGACGTCTGCAGACGTCTTAAAGACGGCTTATAGACGCTGCGTGCTATCTGGTCAATATACATATTCTGATATATGTAGAATTAAAAGCCGTAGGGTAAACAGTAAAATGGTTGGCAACTTAAGTAAGAGTGTCACATAAATATCGAGTTATAAATGTGAATTTAGTAAATTTGAAGTGGAAATCAATATAAATAGGTACGAACAACCCCTAATAATCTAAAATTAAATAGAGTTTATGAAAAAAAACAAGAATGTATAAAAATATACGAAAAATGTGTTGACTACGAAGAAATATGGTTATTGACATGGTCATGACAGTAGTTGTCCGATCGGTTCGACAGTAATTGGCCGCTATTTGACACATAATATAATCTAAAAGGAAATGTTATATGATTTGATGATAGAAATTGGTTTAAGATTATTCAATAAAAATGGATATATCTTATGTATGTATGTGTTTATTAAACATAAATAAATATATTTATTCTTATACATCTTATACTTTATCAGTTATTATATCTGACAAGGTCTACGTTCTTTGGGCATCTTTCATTGCTTATAATTATTGGTTTCGCTCTTTTATTTTGAATATTATTCTCCTTGTTACTGATTTTCTCTTTTTTAAATGTTTTTCTCTTGCTGCTTTATCCGATTAATTCAATCAGATTTCATTTTTAATTCCAATTTCATTAAATAAGTTTAATAATGAAATTGAATTTGAATACACCAATTAAAGTTCAAATCACAAGAAACTTAAAATATAACTATACAATGTAACATACATAATAATACTTCTTCTTTTTATTTAATTGTACTATAATCATGTAAATTTTGAATCTTTTTTAAAAATTACCGTTTCAATACGACTAATGAATATGGAGCCAATAACTGTTTTAACATTTCTTAAATATTAATCTTAATTTATTGTTCTGTTTTGTTCATTTTATTCGCAGGACTATTTCCGATCCGTTATTTATATACAATCTGCTGGTCAACAGCTGACTGTTGCTGTGATTTTTTTCTTTCAGGCGTCCTCTATTCAACGTTACTTATGTTCGCTTCGTTCTGCTCACTTTATTATTTTTGTTCTCTTTCTCACTCATGTATCAAAGGGCTTCCGTTAATAAACATATTATTATTATTATTCTATGCTTTGTTGTAAAATCGTCGATGTTGTCGAAAATCGATGATGTCAGTTCGATGATTATCGGTTATCGATATTTAGCTGTGGACGTTAACATCGATACTTTCTCAACATCGCCCATCCCTACCGTTCGCCGCATCCAACTAGCTCGTGAAACCTTTTTACCATACCCCAGCCGCGGAAATTTGTTTGTGAAAAGAGAGGGAAATTCTTTCTGCTCGGTTCCGAAGGAAACGATTCGTCCATTGCGAAGGCAACGGTGCGGAAAGAGGCTCGACTGTGCTGCTGGTTTCACCCCCCCAACGCGATATCGTATCGGAGTCCCAATTTTCGTATCCCGAATCCCCTGTTCGCCGTCGGCTCCGCCCTAGTTTCTTCCCCAAGGTTGCCATTATTATTGCTTGATTGGATGTGTTACTTGAACGGCCTAGTTTTTGCTGGAAACTATTATTTCCATCGGGCGTCATTGTGCCGCCGCATCAAAAGCCGGAAGACAGTCGCCTTTTAGCATTAACGATACAATGTACGCCTATATCTTTTGTTCTTCCGTCCCCTCTTTGCCTCTCTGATTCTGCAAGGTAATACTTCATTATTACAGTTAACGTTCCAAAGAACTATAATTCTATGGTAATCAGTGCTTCCTTCAAAAGCGACGAATGCTTTTTAGTTATTCAAATTTATTTACAACAGAGCCTGGTTAAATATGTATGCAGCAGTTATTACTTAAACTGTATTCCTCCATTATCCACAAAAGACGGCTCCGCTGCCGAACAGAATTAATTCGACAGAATTCTTAACCTTCCCATTGAAGTCCTCCGGGGTTAACGGTGTCGCTAAAAATCGTTGAATAAAATTCCCCTTTGTTTTAAACTGCCACACGCGGGGAATTGATTACCACCCTGCAATCCGCACTCCTGCGAATTTAAAAATTCCAAGCCACCCTCGCCAAGCCCTGCTGTTCTGCGTAAAGCATACTCAGCCCCCAGATGCACTCTTCGAAGCGATCCGCACTTTACGCGACGTTCGGGAGCGATTGGAAGCGTCTCGGCGCCCGCTGCGCGCATCGAAGGTGTTATCAGGGGGGCGAGCGGAGGGTGGGCCGCTGCGCGATGACGCGGGTGGGTGCAGGGTCGCGCGCGCGGCGTATCCTAGGAGAGGAGGCTGGCTGGTGACTCCGTGACCCAGTTCTCCCCCCGACCCCGTGGGTTCCGCGGGGGGGTTGGCGAGGAGAGCGCCTGTGGATTCGTACCGCCGAGGACCATGGAATCGTGGCGTCCCGTCGCGGTCAGAGGCGTCATCGACGGGCCTTCCTCGTCGCCGATCGGCCGCCGCGTCGTCACCGCGTCCCATCGCTACGCGCTCGTCGTGCTCGCGCCTCTCCCGGAGAGCACCCCCGTCCACGGCCGCCCTGGCCCGCGACGCTATGCGTCGCGTCCTCGCCAGCTGTGCCAGCTGTTCCAGCCGTCTCGAGGTAGTTGTTCCGGACGACACGCTGCTACACCCTGGCCCGGCACCGACCTCCTGCACATTACGCTCCGTCATTCGCGGTCCAAGCATCCGAGAAAAGGCACGACCGTGCCTCTGAGCGGATTATCGCGCGTGCCCCCCCCCCGAGGAACCGCTCGCCACACTCTGTCATCGCTCTCATGGATAATTGGACAAGCTAGATCAGCCAGGGACATCTGATGTGTTTGCGGATCTCGTATCGTTTTATCGAAATTTTCTTGGGAAGCGTTCAGGTAGTGTCTCTGAATTCATTGTCGTTTATTAATCTCCTCTTTCCTCGCTCCTTTATTTAAATGATTCTCGGACGAGTGCCGCCAACTGGGCTGACTCGCGCAATTAGATCTCAAGAAGAATTCATGCAGCATCCATTGTACAGCAGGTATTATTCTCGGACAAGCTGCATCGTCAAGCAGGCAATTAAAGCTGCCCGTTGAGGATAATACCTGCTGCGCAATAGACGCTCAAGTATTTTTCTTCTAAAATCTAGTTCCGTGGCCAAAGTTACCTCATTTGACGGAACCCCGATTGCTCCGACGATGCTGTCTTGCGATGCTTCGTTGCATTCCAGTAATCTTTTCGCACTCTTTTAGTTGAGAGTTTGGGGTAATTGTTTCATTGGATTTTTATATTTGTTTGTTTGTTTTTTCGTTGCCTTTAGCGTTTTGATCACGCAGGCGTGATCCTGTTTAATGGACTCGTCCTGCGCAACGCGGCCTTACCGTGGTTTTGCCTCCAGGGTATCTTGATTCGTAGGCAATCGAACGCAGTGCTGAGTTTCTTTGCATATTCGCGCATGAATTATCATTTTAAGGGACGGTTAAGGGAGGAGGGTTTTTCGTTAAGCTGTCTTCACCGCTGTAGTCGCATTGCAAAGGCACAGTAGCTTCCGCGGTGCTCTTAAGTAAATCTTGATTAAGTTTCTTGGCGAAGAATTAAGTAGAGAAGTCGGAGAATTTCAGTACCAGCCTTTATCGTAGCTTGAATTCGTTGTTAGACTTAGCTCCTTGACTGAACACTTCACGGGCCTGTCTTTGTTTGATTTATCAAGTTTCTAACGATCCTTACGCGTGTACCATTCTATTGCATTTTGCAATCGTAGAGCCTGCTTTGTATTTGAGGAGAATGGTGCCCATTGTGCCTCGAATCGATTTCCTCCTAGCTCTCCAATTTTGTCGCCCTCGAGAAGCGTGCGAAATTTTCAATAGCTCTTCGACGGAGACTTTCTACCTTCCGACGACTGAATCTGCCTTGCAGTATAATTGCTACCAAATTCTATAATGTTGATGTCGATGATGAATTTTCCAACCGTGTGTCCGAATGAATTCGGTGACCTCGTGCATCGATTCCTATCCCTTCTCCAACAAGTGTTCCCTGTGACACTATTTCCCAACCCCTTCGTTTATAGTTTCTGTACTGATTCCATTCTTCCCTTTAGTCCCCAATATCGAAGCACTGCAACCATTCCTGCGGATCTTTAAATATTTTCACCCCCACCGAGTTCTCTTTGTGTCCACTTGACCTGGAATGCTTTTCATTTGCCTCGTGCACACAAAGCTGCGAAATATAACAATAGGATAAAGTCAGGAACCGTCAGGAAAGTTGCTTCCGTTGTTCCGCAGATAAAGAGAGATCGCTCCGAGGGGAGCAGCGGGGTTGGATTCTTTATTCGACTTATGAATAGTGTCTTAAGTTGAAGAAATCAAGCGCGCGCAAGGTTTTCCATCTGGGATCTTTATTCGAGCCGCTGTGAAATAATAAGTCGAGATTGTATATCGAGGAAGCTAGGAAAATAAAGCGAAAGACACGGGATACGTTGCCGCGACTACCGTGCTCCTCGTTTCTGGAACACCGTTTGGTTTCCATCGGGATTTATCGGGACGAATAAACGGTGTATCGTGGAAGTAGAGTACCCGCAGCATTCGTAATGTTTGCTTAATGTTGCCAAAAAGTTCGTCGACCCACTAACGGGAGAAACTGCAGCTGCCCCAACAGTTTCGCCCGTTGCAAATCCCTTGCTGTTTATCGATCGCGATGCGCTATTAAACATCGCTCGCGCTTCCTCGTCAATGGGATACGTACCCAACGAAGACTTCCTTCTATTCCACGCTCGTGCGCGTTATATGTATTACGAGGATGGACACTCGGTATCTAGAAATTTGAGAAGCTATAGCTACGATTTCCCTCGTTTTCCTTAGATTTCCTTCTAATTTCCATACACACCTTTTACGTAACACCTATGAATTCGTGTTATCTAGAAATTTGAAGAAGAAAAGCTACTATTTCCTACGGTTGCTTTCAATTTCCTTCGATTTCTTTCTATTTTCCACACACACCTTTTACATAACACCTATGAATTCGTGTTATCTAGAAATTTGAAGAAGAAAAGCTACTATTTCCTTCGATTGCTTTTTCGATTTCTTTCGATTTCCTTTGATTTCTTTCTATTTTCCATACACATCTTTTACGTAACACCGACCAATTCGTGATATCTAGAAATTTGAGAAACTAAAACTACGATTTCCCTCGTTTTCCTTCGATTTCCTTCTAATTTCCATACACACCTTTTACGTAACACCGACCGATTCGAGTTATCTAGAAATTTGAAGAAGAAAAGCTACGATTTCCTTCGATTTCCTTCGATTTCTTTCGATTTCTTTCGATTTCTTTCGATTTCCTTCGATTTCCTTTGATTTCTTTCTATTTTCCATACACATTTTTTACGTAACACCGACCAATTCGAGATATCTAGAAATTTGAGAAACTAAAACTACGATTCCCCTCGTTTTCCTTCGATTTCCTTCTAATTTCCATACACACCTTTTACGCAACACCGACCGATTCGAGTTATCTAGAAATTTGAAGAAGAAAAGCTACGATTTCCTTCGATTGCTTTCGATTTCTTTCGATTTCTTTCGATTTCTTTCGATTTCTTTCGATTTCTTTCGATTTCTTTCGATTTCTTTCGATTTCTTTCGATTTCTTTCGATTTCCTTCGATTTCCTTCGATTTCTTTCTATTTTCCATACACATTTTTTACGTAACACCGACCAATTCGAGATATCTAGAAATTTGAGAAACTAAAACTACGATTTCCCTCGTTTTCCTTCGATTTATTTCTTTTTTCCACACACATATTTTACACACCACGGATGGATTCACGTTATCTAAAAATTTCAGCAACAAAAACTACGATTTCCTTCGATTTCTTTCCATTTCCCTCGATTCCCTTCCCTCTTCCACGCACACGCATCACCTAACGCCGACGGATTCAAGTTACCCAGAAATCTGAGGGTTAGAAGCTGCTTCGGATCGAGAATACGTCATCGGCTGGAACGTCCGTTCCAGTTGGAGGGTCTCGTAAAGCCTTCCTGTTAAACACCTAGAAAATGACAATGAAATTTTACGGCGGAAATAAAGTTTTCTGTACCGAGGAACCCTCGTCGGCGGGGAATCAGCGTCGGTCGCGTTCGCTCTATGGCAGCAAGGTTCAATTATAGAAATTTACCGACAAATTCGAAGGAGGATTGGCAGCGGGAGGCGGGTTTAAAGGAGCGTAAAGCAGGAGGCAGCGCGGAACGATCGTTTCCGAGCGATTGCCAGATCCAGCGGGCAAGAGAACAGTGCAAGCTTATATACACGTATAGAAGGCCCGATGTTTGCCTCGGCTTGCTTGCCAAAAAATACAATGACCCAAATAAGACGAGTTGCACTCGTTCGTCGATACTCTCGCGCTCAGCGCGGTTCCCCCTGATGCTCGTTCCAGGGAGAAGTAAGGCCCTTTTCGCACGGGACATTTTTCTGGCTGGCCACTAATATTTCAGTGAGATTCCCTCAATTTCTGGCTTCTATCTCTTCTATCTTAAATATCAAAGTAAGCGCGTGTAGGTCAACGATATTAGGCCTTGAAGATGAGAATTTTAAATCGCAATGAGCATCTAATAAAATTACGGGGCGAAATGGATCCTGTGCCTGGAGCTTCGGCAAACTTACATTGCCTCTGGCAGATGAAGGTATTTAAAATACCGGCTATGAGCCGTAGATGTGTCTGGTGCGAAAAGGATTTACTGACTCAATAAAATCGTGAGTTTATTTTGCAATGAAAAAGTAACGTATTACCTTGTAATATTAAATATCGACCGACTGTTGGTGCCTACCGTTAGAGAAGCAAATGGTAACTTACACAATAGCAATAGATTCTCTCAATTGCTCGATAATGGAAGTCGAGGAACTTGAATAATTCATGCAGTCTATCGAAACATATTCAGAAGGTGCCCGGCGAGTTCGAAAAATTCAGTGACCCCATAATTCGCCCAGCTTCAACCATCTGCTATCCGTCAACGTCTTCAAGCAGGCATAGGTAATGCAGGAAATGTTCACCATACCGCTCCTCCGACGTATTCTTTCTCCAGTGGAAATACACTTTCCAAGAAATATGAAACCAGCATGTTCGAAACAAATTTCCAGCATTCGGGGAATATGTTATTCTGTTTTGAACGAACGCTGCGGATGATCGATTGCGAACATTTCTGGGTACCTGCTGGGATATTGCATCACTCGAAGAAACTCGTAATCACTTATACATCAATTATTAATAGTACTAGGATAATGTTGCAAAAATGTGTAGCTCACTGTCTCGGCCAAAGAACTCGACTACGAGTCATTCTCTCGATGCAATAAATATTTCCAGTACTGTGCACAAGTCTACTCGTAGGTCATTCAAATGTAGGGGAAAGGTAGGTAATATGGAGCATCGTAAAGTTTCGATAAAGAAATGACGAACTCTGCAGAAAATCGTGTATATTATGTAGTTCCCTAGAAACAGTAGGGGCTTCGCACGTATTATTCGCTTGCCCAACGTGTAGGAAACGTATTTATTTGTTTATTTGTATCCTCTACTTAATATATCTTCAGTTTTAGTAACAACAATCAAGTTTCTTCAGTTTCTTTACAAATTTCCCAGGTGTTCCATATTAAATACCATTTTTTCGAGCTGTCGATTTTCATTTTGTTTTTTTTTAGTATAATTTCAAAACATCTGAATTCTTTTACATTTGGCCGTAGAAATATGATTATGCATTAGATCCTACGCCCCCTCACGTCAGTTTTATTAAGGGGTTATACCTAGCCAGGCAGCCGAAAAGAGGCGAATGTTTGTGAATTTTTTTTGAAAAAGCGGAAGCATATATTCTTACAGAACTTTTTGCACTTAAAAGAGCAACATTTAAAGAACATTTGATAATTTTTTTGTACAAAAATATTTACGTTAATAATAAAGTAACAACCCACATCCAAGAAGCCTTTTAAAAAATTTCCTTTTGCGGCGAGCACTGCCATTCGGAACCAGATTATCTAAAATCAAAATACAAAAAAGATTTTGTTAATATATTAACGTATCCTCTGATTGGCGGAGGGAATTTCCGAAATATTAATTTAAAACAAAATGCCGGCTATTTAAAGTTGAAATCCTAATTTTTTCGTGCCACGCGAACATTGGCCTCGTTTCGGCCGCCTAACTACGTATAACCCCATAAAAAGAAACACAAATTCCCATACATTTAGTAAGCTTTTGAAATCAGGTGTTACATATTACCTACGTTTGCTCTATCCGTTCTAAGAAAACGTGTCTGCGTTACGTTGTACTCGTGGAATCCGAAATCTAGCTGGAGATAAATGGAGAACAAAGGGACACGCAAAAGTGCTGGCCACTTTTGCGCCCACTCCGCTCGTAGATTCGTAGGTCAGGGCGTCCACGAGCAAGCAGACGTAAGCTTGTTACACAAACGAGATAATTGATAGCGCTTTTATAATTGAAAGCCTACTCTACCACTTCTGCCGGACGGTTAAAGAGGAAGTCCCTTGTACGTGCAGCTGAAAGGATGGGTTGACTTCCGATTTTTTCTTCGAAACCCGTATATCTGATTCGCTGCTAGCTCAACTGCGCCGTCCAGCCTCTCACTCATTATACGGGGCTTTCAGTGAAGTCTAAGAGGTTGATCTGGCTGATTGAACGATACGCTCGGTCTGCTTTTATTCCACGTTTATACAGGGTGGCAGCCAAAGGGGCGGCACGAGCATGCGGGAGGCGATTCCT
Source organism: Andrena cerasifolii (assembly GCF_050908995.1). Taxonomy (NCBI): domain Eukaryota; kingdom Metazoa; phylum Arthropoda; class Insecta; order Hymenoptera; family Andrenidae; genus Andrena; species Andrena cerasifolii. The sequence continues at coordinate 19,142,731 of NC_135119.1, read as the reverse complement.
TACTCAACAAAACAGAAACAAAATTGTGGAATAAAATTCTTATAATCGTCTGAACGTTGCCTATTCTTCTCTATAAATTCAGCTGGGATATGCGACTTTAGGGTGGACTTTTTAAATCGACGCTGAAGGCATACAGAAGTAGAAAGAATCGAATGGCTTGTAATCTGTACTGTCTGCAGCATCCGCGCAGAGAAATTTGAAGGGGCCGATTCTGCATGCTTTTTCAGCTTGAAGATGACGATAGGCATGGTCTGGCTGGCAGACAAGGTCAATGAGTAAGCTTGCTACTTATGCCGCGAGTGCACGACATTCCGATTACGGATTTGGCCCGAATTTAATGTACCGGGCGGTCCAAAGTAGGGGGTCGAAGAACCTCAGGGTCGTGTGGCGGTGAGGGGACCAGACAAGATGTATTCGTTCAACATTATCACCAGCAACTGCTTTATATTCCTCGCTGATTGTGCGCTGGAAGGATTTTCGTAGAAGTGGGACACAAGTGGGTCAAAAAAGACCCGGGGGCGGTTGCAGGGTGAAGTTTATTGAGATCGATTCCTGACCCAGTGTTAACTAGAATTTTTGTGCGAGTACTAGGTGTTATTAGTCATTGTGCTACAATTAGCAAAGTAATTAGGATAATGGGTTTTTAATGAAAAATTCTGGCCACTGCGAGGTACCGACTGCCAGCAAGATTTTGATGAAATGTTTGACCCGAATGCCGTGCAGTACCCTCGTTAGTTAAATTCTCCACGCGCGGTGAATCATCTTAAACAGTCTTCCTTCAATTGCCTTCACAGACTGCCACCATTTTCTGCCGGCGTAAAGCGCGATGCAGTGAAACTCGTTTAAACCGTTTCTTTACTTACATAATAAGTTTATTCGAACACGACTCGGTTTCACGGTTCTCATTTCTCTTTCAGCGACAGCGATTAAAGCGGCTGGTTTTCGACGATGCTGCGAACTCGATTAAACTCCGCAGAGGCCTCTGGTCCTTTCAGAGCAGGCTGCGTGGAAAACAAATATCCCAGCTCACAGTTCTGTCCAGCAAGATTCGTTATAATTTAACGTAGTTAAACATGCAATTCGACCCACATCGTGGATGACAAATGCAAACTAACAAAATTGGAGGATAGAACGTTGTCCACTAAAGTTTTGCGCTATTGTGAATTTTAATGAATCTTCGGAGAAAAATGTACACGTTTACTGGAGAAATATTGCCACTGTGCGCTCTTTGATCACGCCCCAGAAGGAAAGCAATGCAAACTCATTAGTCCCGCGGTAGAAACTTAGAAACCAGCTGCAGGTCCTTTAGTGCTCGCAGTAGAATATTTCATTATTTCGTGCACTTCTCTCTTTCATTTCGAATTCATTAAATGTTTCCCGGGGCTGCGTGAAAGTAGGTTAAAAATACGAAGCGTTTATTTCGTAGGCGTAAACGTTTCGCCTGCCACTAAATCTGCGCTTCACGTGGACGGGAAACGTTTTGCGAGCGGAATTTTATTCCGGGCTACTTTCTTTGCGAGCGCTGAAACGTGTTAACGCATTGAGGATGGACTGTCCCGCGGTAAATAGAGGAGAAGAAAGGCGCCCCGGTAAAGCTGGCGTTAAAGTCCAGCAGAGAAGCGTCTCTGGAATATCCTTTGCCCCGCTAAATTATGTACCGGCACATAGAGGTCGCGCGTTGATCTTCGATGCGTTGAACGCGATGTGATTGCGAGAATTTATAGAGATCGTTAAATTTTTATTTAACGCAGGGATTAGGATGTAATCGAACGGACGATTTCAGTACACCAGTCAGTTCTGGCAGCAACATGGGCAGTATAGCACGGTTTCCAAAATTGGACGAGTGTGCCCACTTTCATTACGAACACGTTGAACTCAGTTCCTTGGAGGTCAGTCGCAAACATTTTATTATTCAACACTACCCTCTCTGAGCACTAAGTTACTTGCAGAAATACTTGTTAAAAAGTCCCCGTTTAATTGTCAAATAATATACAGCCTAGGGGAATGTAAATTCATTGTTAAAATCCTGTAGATTGTTTTCGAACTTCCCCAATATCTTCACTTATATTCTCTTTCCTGCTTTTTTTTTATTTAACCCTTTTAGTGCCAGGCGAAAAAGAGGCGCCTATGCGAGAATAACCGGCTGAATTTGACGGTTTTACTAGGGTTTGGGAAAATGCTCATAAAAACCAAACAAGAAATAATATTTATATGATTCAAAAAGCAGTATATTAAGGACGAAATAGAGAACAAAAAACTTCCCACTAGTTTTTCTATATTCATTGAAAATTATATTAATAACAAAGGTGTAAAAGATCATAAAGTAAAAGTCCAGGTCTCTCTTACAAAACGTATTTACACATACAAAAAGTCATCTCTTCATCATAATTTTATATAGACGATTTATTACAAAGTATATACTTTGCATTTCCGATATATTTTGTAACAAGATAAATAATATTACATAACAAGCATAAAAAATAACTCGACGGTACATGCGCCGGACGGATTATTAGTCGTCGTCCACAAAGAGTTAAAATGAAAAACTATTTTTTTCAATTCTCTCGTACTGAAATTAGACCATTTATAACGTATTATAAATTCATTTTGAGATTGAGTTCTCGCGCAATGCGAATAGTAAAGCGCTATAAGGCGCGGGCCGATATATCGGCCTCCGGCACTGAAAGGGTTAAATATCTGATTACATTTATTTACTACTTGACTGTACTGTTCATACCCAAAACTTGCACTTTGAGACTTTATTCCATATTGAGCTTGAAAAATAATGGTCAATTTGCCTATCAAAAATGACCCCCTTAGCATTCCTTGTAGTACAGTGATTTTGTTCAAGCGACCGATTAGAACTTGCAAAATTAACCATTGTACGCTGCTTGCAGGTTTCACTTAGCGAAGGCTCCAATGAATCGGACAGCTACGCGGTCCGCGTCACGTCAGGGGACGCGTGCTGGACCCTCCAACGGTCTTACGATAATTTTGTTATGTTCGACAAGCAATTGCACCGCTGCATATTCGACAGGAAGTTCTCCTCGCTGGCCAAGCTTCCAGACACACGGGCCAAGAACACCTGCGATATACTCGGGGACTATTTGAGCAGGTTCTCCCAATTGAATCACGAAGGCCTAAACTGCGGCCCCGTGTTAAATTGGCTGCAGCTAGACAACAGGGGGCGAAGAATCCTCGTGCCAGAGTCAGACTCATGCCCTATTAACACCCCAGCCGTGGCTGCGGCTTACGCAGTCAGGCCTTACGTGGCTCAGGCACCGGATGAGATCTCCTTTCAGGTGATCACTCACTTTCCGAGTACGAGGCGGAGGCGCTGTTTCAGATGCTCCAAGCTTTGCTTCTCCGGAGAACCTGGCTTGCTAAAATTCACCATGCTCGAGGCAGCTGAGTGTAAGGAGTAGGTACTTTTGGAAATGTATTCCAAAGATCCGGCAATATCGCAGTACCGATATTGTTGCAACGTGTAATTAGTGATTAATTACTTTGACAAAGTGATAAGCATAATATCCAAAAATACACGTCTTACACCTGGAAGCCTCGAGTTGTAATGATTAAGGGTCCATTCTGGTTAGAGGGGTTGAAAGAATCGATTCTTTTTAAACATTTTAAGAAAGTACATATCCTCAAGAATGTACTGTTAAATTTTCATAGAAAAATTCCGATTATTTTAGATTCTCCAGAAGCATTTTGTAGAGAGCGCCAGAGGCTCGGCCTCTGTAGATGAAAACTTTGAAAGCGTTTTTCTCGAAACGTCATTTTTTCTCATCGTGAAGATAAAATCTCAAAATCTATCGAACCGATTGCTTTATAAATTTCACTGCTTATTATGCACACCTGTGACTCTCGCAGGGACTACAACCAAGTATTTTCATTCGGTCTAACCTACTTTTAAAATCGAAAATAGCAAAAGAAAAAAGGCGAAAAGCAATTTTCTTGCATTTTGCCCGACATTTTGCTAATTTTTAAGATAAATCACTAATTATAGTCCGAGCGATAGCGACGGTCTAACGTCTGGGTTCAGATAAGTCTAACAGCTGAATCGCCTTCACGAGCGAGGCATGAATTTTTAAGCGTGTCATCAAGACCGCTTTCAAAAGCATTTTAAGAGCAATAATTGTATTATTTTTATATTTTTTATTTACTGTAGAAATGTAGTTTAAGAAATAGAAAAAAGTTTTATTCCGTTACTAGAATTATTTTCGTCGCAATAAATTTCTGTAAATCGCTGAATTTATTGGCGCGCTAGCCGGAATGACCCCTTAAATGTCGCCTTGTCTGTAGTAAAGAGAATCAGTAGCATGCGAACAGCAGTTTAACGTGATTCTGTTGCTGGATTCCAGGTTGGGGACATGATTTCTGTAATAGACATGCCTCCGCCAGGGGAAAGCACATGGTGGCGCGGGAAGCATGGATTCGCGGTGGGATTTTTTCCAGCCGAGTGCGTAGCTGTGATCGGGGACAAAGTTCCACGGCACCTGACCGTGTCGACGACAGTTAGATCGAAGCTGCCCGTGAAACCGGTGCTGAGGAAGCACGGAAAGTTGATCGCCTTCTTCAGGTCGTTTATTCTAAACAGACCATCCAGGAGGAGGCTGAAGCAGTCGGGGATCTTGAAGGAGCGGGTGTTCGGTTGTGATTTAGGGGAGCATCTCTTGAACTCCGGCCAGGACGGTACGTGCACCGTCCCACTCCCATAGAGGAACTTTCAGCCTCTTTCTAACGTTTCCCCGTGCTCCGCAGTGCCCACCGTTCTAACGTGCTGCGCCGAGTTCATCGAGAACCACGGCCTGGTCGATGGTATATACCGTCTGAGCGGCGTGACATCCAACATCCAGAGATTAAGAAACGCGTTCGACGAGGACCGTGTTCCCGCGTTGCATTCCGATGAAAGTATCCTGCAAGACATCCATTCGGTGGCGTCCCTGTTGAAGATGTACTTCAGAGAGCTACCGAATCCACTCTGTACATACCAGCTTTATTCTACTTTCGTTAGCGCGGTCCAGGCCAACACGGACGCGGAGAGGTTGAGGCGGATGAGGGACACCGTTAGAAAATTACCACCACCCCACTACAGGTAACTCGGAGCAGCCGATCGCCCTCGCGACAAGCTGTTGGCAATGTGCCTATTTAATCTCTGTGTAGAAGCTACGGCAATGCATGTTTCGGTATGAAAATTGAGCGGTGGTCGCGTGGTGTTTTCAGAACCCTGGAGTATCTGATGCGCCATTTAGTTAGAGTGGCAGCTCGTGGCGCGGAGACCGGCATGACGCCACGCAACGTCGCCATAGTGTGGGCACCGAACCTGCTGAGGTGCAAGGAGCTGGAAGTCGGCGGCGTGGCGGCACTGCAGGGCGTTGGCGTGCAGGCGGTCGTTACGGAGTTTCTGGTCTGCTACGCGGAATTAATCTTCGGCGATGGACCCGTGGGAAGGCCGAAATCGTTAGCCATTACGACGTCCGCGAGATTGCTCAGCTTGGAGGAGGCACGGAACAGGAGCCTGCGGGGGGAGCCCGACTACATAGAAGTGGGCGCTGGTCCAGCTGGGTTACCGTTGCATTACCACACGGTCATAGAGCTGCCGCGAAAGAGAAATGGCTCGAAGCGCTCGCCCTCGTTGAACTGGAGGGCTTTGTTCGGCAGAGGTGGCCTGGGTGCCAGGGGTAAAGCGAGACAAGTTGGCACGCCACCTCAAACAGAAACGGTGCCAAGTTCCTTAAACTCCTTGCGACGATTGAGACCGGTGAAAAGCGCCGACAGCTTGGACGGCGAGGACAGCGTGGGCCCTCTTCTAGGACCCCCGCCAGCCAGGCCGTGCGGCCACAGTCGATCGGTATCCCACGACTCCTATTTCGATCACCTGGCGGACGGTCCCAATGCCACGTCGCCCCTGGATCTGTCCGAGATACAGCTGAACTTCGATCTGGAGGAACGGGAGATGAGGATGTTCTCCGAGGAAGAGAGCGGGGGAGTGGCGTCTGTGGAGGCGTCCCCGCGAAGGCAGAGAACCGAAGGGGCGCAGAACGCTGGTACCACCGGCGGATCGAAGAGGAAGAGGTCCCGATTGGAGGAGAGACTGCAGTGCGACGTCGAGTTGCGCTTCATCGATAGCCAAAGTCCTGATCAGGTAAGGCTTTTACTGTCGGCTGTTGCACGCTAGTAGTTTACTTCACAGTGCAGATTGTGCGCAGATATATAGACGATTGTTGGGATTTATCAACAAATCCACCACGTATTCGCAGGTGATGGTGTCCGCGGACGTTCACAGCATGGACACTCCGTCTCCTTTACCCACGCCAGGGTACCTTCCACTGTTGTCCGAAGCCTCGACACCGCTGACGCCTGCTACGTTGCACGGGACACCGCACTCCACGTCACCCATACCAGCCAACAGTCCTAGGATAAGTTTCCGTAGCTTCACCTTACCGTTAGAGATCGACGACGAGCAGAGTAACGCGGGCAAACTGAACAGAACTAGCGTGTCTTCCGATAAATCATCCGACCCTAGTCATAGGTTATCCGTAAGCTTAGAGGGGCGGAGTAGCGCTAAGTCCTGTGAGAGGATAACAACGTACGACAAGCATGTAGATTTGTACGACGGCAAAGAGTCTTCCACGGTTCAGAAGGCTCCGAAGGGATCAGCCGCGGTGGAGTCGGACGTGGCCGACCAGGAGATGACACCTTGCGACAGGCTGGCGTCTCACCCTAACGACACACAGCTCAGCAAAATAGCGTCACCGCGCAAGGACGCGGGAAGTAGATCTAGCTCCTGTCCCATCGACGAGAGCAAGTCGTCCAACAGCGGCAGCAGGGACACCTTGGACGTGCGGAAGCGCGATACCCGAAACAAGCCTATCAGTTCACAAAACGACGACGCCATGGCTGGGAATTCAAACGCACACAGAAACGAATTACCCGGACTGCCGTTATCCAGCGCGACCGATCAAGATTCCCCGATGTCCTACGAGCAAACCGAGGATCTGCCTGACTCCGGTTTCGTGATCTGTGACAGCTCCGACAAGATGTTCACCAATACGGAAACACCGCAGATGGCGTCTAACACCAACGATTCAGGCGAATGGGTGATAATCGAGGGAACAGGCTCGATCACGACACCCACTAGTGAATCGAGCAGTCCTAAAGATCCTCTGGAAGGCACGGTGAATCCTGCGCTAGCGACAGACGGGCCGCAGTTGCGATCGATGTCGGAGAACGTCTCCAGGACTTCCTTGGATCTGACAATGGGCTCGACCGTGGACACCGATACATCCTGTATCGGCGTCAGCGACCTCACGGAAAGCCCTGTTCTACCCCAGGAATCTGGAGAGATGAACTTTGACGTCGCCGACAACAGAGAGCTGGACGAGCACGAGAGTACCGCGCAAAGAACACCAGGGGCTTTCGATGGTCAGACGAACTACACCCTGGTCGATTCGGGGAACAACTTCTCGAACATCGTTCGTTCCCCCATGCACGACCAGGAGAACGGGAATCAGAAGATCTGCACGGTCAGCATAACGGACATTCGTCTGAACCAGAAGTCCGGTGGGATGGGGCACGAGGTGACAACGTGCTACGCCCAGCTGGATAACAGGAACGAGAATCCATCGAAGAAAGAAGCTCTCGACAGGGAACACGAGTCTATCGAAAACTCTCAGCGCACCTCAAGAAACCTGGACTTCCAGCACCAAGACATCCGACGCTCCCTGCAGCTGCACCCGAAACCACAGTTCCAGGGTGGCGATCGTCGCTCGTTCTCCAGCCAGTCTAACAAGAACCTGGATCTCGATCTATCTTTAACGAATAATGACAATAAGAAGCAACGCTCCCAGAGCCAGAAGCTGGAAAAGTGCCAAAGCTTCGAGTACGTCTCAGCAAAGGAGCCGACTCAGAACAGTCAGCAGCACAAACAGTTCCCGCCGCGCGGCGAGGAGGCTTCCAAGTGCAACAACGTGAAGAGCACGCAGCCGCAGGAGCACGCCGAGGTGATGATACCGTCGGAGAACGCAGCTGAGCCCAGCGAAATAGCTCACCCTCCGGAGGGTGCGTCCGAAACCACCTCCCTCAACTCCTCCTGCACGTTTTCAAACGCATCGTCGCCAGTGGACGACTCGATAGTGCTCCGCGACACAGCCGCCATACTGCAGGAGCTTGCGTTGCAGAGACTGTCCGGTGGCATTGTAGGGGATCTCTCCATTCCACCTAGAAGGAGGTACGAAACGGAGAGCAACAAGGACAGGAGGAGCTTCGACTCGGAGATCGGCCGTGAAATAGTCCGCGAGCGTAAGATGAGGCAGGAGTTGGACACCGCTAGGGGAAAGTCCGAGGAGCCGCCGATGAATTCTCAACATCTACCGCCTTGCTTGAGGGCCCGCCACGCTAGGACCTCGCGTACGTCATTCAGTCGTTCGCTGGACGAGGCCAAGTTCAATAAAATGACAGAGGAAGCATCGTTGCCGGTGAAACAGGGCAGCGAGGACGCGCAGCATAGCTCCACGCCGAATGTTGGCACCGGCTCGAACAGCTCTGGTAATTCCGATAAGACGCACCTGAAGAACCTTGGCGGCCTGGATCTGGGCGATCCCCAATGCAGAGAAAGGATAGAAAAGTACAAAGAGGAGAGAAGGACGTTCTTGAGGGACAAATATAGGTCGGAAAGCTTCCGTGGGATGATGTCGAAGGCGGAGGACGATGGAGAACAGGCGCTTCTGGCTAGGTTAAAACAGAGAGCCTCTAGACCCTCCCTTCATTGATATTAAAATGATATTTATATGAGTCGGTCTGCTGACTGTCCCGCGTGAATGCCTCTATCGCGTCGCACGGCGAATCGTTTCGTACGAATCTGGCGGATAGCTGGTTCGTACTGATCGTTACGTTTAACCCTTCGCCCCTCTGGATTTCTTTAGACGTTTTTGTGTTAGATTTTAGTATGCGCGTTGGGGATGTTAATATTCTTCTTTGGTCAAACGCGGTGCGTCGTAATTGTAACTTTAAGATGTGTACAGAGTACGGGATACTCTGCACAAACGCATGCTCATGTAGCATGACGAAACGAATTGAATCTTATTCGGAATGAAGAGTTTTATTGACGTGCTGCACACAATTGAACATTCTGCCATATTCTAACCGCATTTACCATTTTTAAAAGACTCGTGAATGATTTGCCGCACTTACCCATTTATTTTTCGCGTATCAAGGAACTGGAGTGGCGAAGGGTTAAATTGTAATATCCATGCAAAGATAATCGAGCGCGAGTGGTATAATGATATTTAAGAAGGAAGAGAAGGGAACGGCCCGCGATCGACCGTTTTAATCAAGCTCGATCGAAGCATGACAAGAAGGAAAGAACGACGAAAGAGAATGGAAGGTTCGTTTTATCGCTGTTGTTAACAGAACAGTTCGGTACCGTCGATACGAGTATTCTTAATTTATATTACGCGTGTAATGGAGAGTTTATATTGTATTAGATTATTTCTATGTTAATTGTTACGAATCTTAAGAATCCATTTTCCATTATTATTATTACTATTACTATTATTATTAATTGTTATATCGTTCCCAAAGATGTGTCCGATTAAAGGTTCTCTGTTTGTCGCGCTGTTCTGTTAATCGACCGTTTAATGGTTTAATTCGACCGACATGTACCAGAGTTTCGAGAGGGTCCACGAATTGAACTCGTTGCCAACCCTTTGCACGCGGGAAAGAACCCCTTATTAGTCGCGAGCTGGCGAGCCCGTTCCACGCGGGTGAGGATGTTACGCCAGGTGTTAGACAAAAGTGAATTAAGTTAAGTTTTAAACGAACAAATTTATAATACTCTGTGACGGTTGAGAACCGGATCTTCGAACGACATTTATATATACATATAGTTTATGTAACTTTTTTAACACGTTCTCGTTTTCAACGTGTTAGTACTGTTTGCTCGGAGGAAAGTTATCGTAACGCGTGAACTACAAAATATATATATACATATTATAGATATATATATATATTATAAAAAAATTATTCGTTCTTATCTGGGCTCTCGGCGTACCACGGGTGCAAAGGGTTCAATAATGATAATGATAAGTTTAATTGAAACCGCGCATGCCTTCGTAACGGTTGAGTTAAGGCGTGTAATTGAGGCACTTCCTCTTCCTTTCTTTTTCTCTCTTGTTTTTGTAAATTTCGTTGTTACTCATTGAACCGAGTATTTTGTATTTTTTATTTCTGATTTTGTCTGCACGATGAAGAGACGTTAACTATTGTAACGCAAGAGAGGGAAAGTTTGCTTCATTACGCGAAGTGTGTATGTCGGAATTTTCGTCGCTTTTTTTTTAATTCACGGCGGATGTTTCGATACCTTTGGATCTTGTTAGGTCTTCTCCTTCTTTCTTCCCATTCTTGTATGTTTTACGCGTACGTTTTCTTTAATCACGCCAAGCGCTTGTCACAGCTAGTAGGTAACGCGTAGTTAGAAACTTTTTTTTTAATACCGTTTCGTGATATATTAATTACCGAGGCGTTAGAATACTCGTTACTCTTCGTGTTCATTTAGTTTCCTCGTTCTTTTTATATTTTTTTTTAATTCTTTTTTTTTTAAAGAGCTCTGGTACATTTGAAGACTCTTTCCGTTAGTTTGTGCCTTGCACACGATCCTCGGTGATCGCAAAATCTCTTTTTTATATAAATATATATACATACAATTCAATTCGCCGTATTAAAACAAGTATTCGATACCACGTGTCGATGATTCTTTTGCCGTAGACTGGTCCGCGGCGATTTGTAACACGGTCATTTGTATATGCTAATTATTATTTAGTTGATATGTAATATATATTAATTTATATATTCTAGGTTGATTATCGATGAGAAGGAAAGCTTGCTTGAAATCAAGATTACTATCAGAACCGACAGTTTCTATTAACGATAACGATCCAAGAATCTCTTTTTACGACTCGCACGTCTGTGCATTCGCACGAGGTTTTTTTTTTTTGATAGACTGAAAAATAAGCTTGACTCGTTGGAACGTTCACTTGAATTGGCGCGAGGAGTGTTATCGCGCCACGGGATAAACCAGACTCTTAATTTCTACTTTCGTTTCGCGGTACTTTTCTTATTTCGAACGATTACTGTGTTTTCCGTTCAGACTCTCTCTTCGCCTCGATATTCAGACCCTTCATTAATCCTGATCCTCTTCTTTTCATTCAAGTCTCCATGTTTCACGAAGAAAAGAAAAACGAGAACGTGGACCGCTGTAATACACAATTCACGAATCTATTCCCAGCGAGATTCATCGTCAAGCTCGACGATATTCGGTCGACCCGAGGACTGAGCCTGGAGAAAGTTCGAAGCTGGTTTGCGCCTTCTTCCGAATCACGGTCTCGGTCTCCACTTCCAGCGATGGGATGCGCGTATAATCAAAAACGAAACGAGAAAAGAAATGGAGGGAGTTGAGAGAGAAAAGACACCCGAAAAGCAGGAGTACCGAATTCTGTGATAGCGTTCTGAATATATCACGTGTTAACCGCATATGGAACCAATTAACGATATTAATCACGACACCTGTAGAACGCCAGCGCGCGTCTTGTACATTTTCCGACCTCTGACGAACCGATGGACGAAGCTCGGGGGACTCGTCCGTTTGTAATCCTGAGAATGCTCAAAAGATGAAAAAGGAATACCCAAATGTCCGAGTTATCGCGTGAACAATAACGAGGTTGCGCGAGACTTCGTCATCTATTTACATTACACCAAGTTCGAGTGCAGAGGGATCCAGAAAGGGGGGTCGTACAATTTGGGGATCTACGATACCTTGGAAAATGGACAGACGAATATCTATTTATTAGAACCAATTTATGTACTTCCCTTCGTTTGTTAAATATTCTGCGTTAAATTCAAGTCATAAGGAATTCCTTTTACGTATATAATGTGAAAGAGTTGATTAGATGACCCACCGTAAACCGAACATTTCTCCTCCATTTCCATAGGTACCGAGCAGAGCCCTACTTTCTTGGACCTTTCTTTTTCGACCGACCTCTGCACACACCATAAATAACCAATCCTCCGCGATCCAATATTTTGCGTATTTTTTTATGGCCACGATAACGACGTAGTATACAATACACCGTTTTTTTAAGTGAAGCAAAAGAAAAAATGCAAACGCGACGACCAAGCACACGGATACTTCTGCCTAAAGTCTTCGAGATACTTAAAAAGCTGTTAGTCACAATTTCTATTGGAACGTTTGCCGAGTATTAATACTTAATAAGGAGAGAACGTAATGAGTATTTGTAAGAGGGCGAACAGGATACTGTGTGCGTCTCTTTTTTTTTAAAAAAAAAAAAAAAATGGTAAATGTTGAAAGCGAGTGAGAGGGAGAAGCGTCGCGAGGACGAATTACGTTGTGACAGTGTGCGTGTAGGTCGCAGAGAGGTAAATTCAACGCGTTAAATGAGAACGATAGGAGTTAGCGATAGTAGCCGTAATGTAATTGAAACAGTTGATAATTCCTCGTTGAATCTACTCACTTCGCTAGCGTTTCTCCTGTTCGACGCGCGCGTAGATAGCGCGACTCTTTGTTCAAGCGTTCACGGACCACCGAGGATGTACGAGACAAAATGTATTTCTATTATAACGAATGCCAAAATGACTGTAACGATTTGCATTCAAACGCTGCAAGTTGTTCCAGTAGTATCGATATTACACTTCTGTTCCATAAATTCCAGTGGCTTTGTGGTTGAGCATCGATCATTCGATAGTCCCGCGGAAAGCATTAAATCTGAATTATTCCTGGTGAACGACACTCGAGTCGGAACAAAATCCACCGGCCGCATCGCTTAATTTCAGGGGCTCCGCCATGCTATCTGTAATAATAGGTATCCTCAGCTTTGCCTTCTGCCTTCTCGTGCAAGCTCGCGCAGTATTTTCTCTCCTCCCCCAAAAGTAGGACTAAGCTGACAGAGCGTGAAAGTGATTCCCCGTAGAGGAAATTGGACTCTAACAGCCGCTTGATCCTGTTCCGACTTGCGGGCAACAGGAGCATCGAATGATCGTTGCTTGACGCCTGTTTGGAGTCAACTTTCTTTCGTCTCTGCCATTTTTGTCAACAGGTCTTGAGCGCCGTACGGTCCGTTAAAACGATATGCATGCACAAGTAGCGTATCCCAGCGGCGATATAAGATGTAACAGAAAAATGCAGAAGCGGGAAACCCGTTTAGAGGTGAAGCTATTTAAAAAAAAAAAAAAGGATAAACCAACTCTGGATAGTCGCTTCCCCGGGCGGCCACGCGTGTAATAGGGAAAGGCCTAGCTAGCGGGTTATTTAAAAAGTAACGCCTAAAGAAAACGACAAAAAAGAGAGAGAGAGAGAGAGGGGATTAATACTTCGAAGATGCATCTATTTGCGAGTACTTTCTGCACAATATAATGCGCAATAACGGTACATCCGTAGGATGTGTATTTTTAATAATTTCAGATTCCCGCGGTTATGCAGGAGATAGGATGTTACTATAGTCGTAGGATTCTGAGAGCGGCGGAGTGACGGGCACGCTGTTGTTAGAGGTGAAGAGGAGAAAGAGGGAAGCAGTTCCCGTAAATTCAGAAATGCGAAGGCTCGGCGTACCGCGTAGTCGCGGCGGCTAATAGTAATCTTGTTTTTTCAGCGTCGAAGACCCACCGATTTCGTCGACACGGACGCATTTCTGCCCCCCGCGAACCCTCCCCCGTCGTAACCCCCCCCCCCTTACCGCCCCCAGTTTGCTCTTTCTTTAGTTGTACTTTCGTCCCGCGACTGTTCTGTTATTAAACGATACTACTGTTTTTTGCCTACTGCGATTATAATTATAATATATGGAAAATTATATGTAAACAAATATAAATACTATAAATATTGGAGAAACTATGCCAGTGGTGTGTTTCCTGCAACCTGAATGCGAGAGCCACGGAGGAAGCTGTGCTGTTTGTTTTCTGGTCTTCGTGGAATATTCGTTTAATTTATATTGGCAACGGGCTGTGGAGCTGCAGGTACGAATTTATTTCAGGAGCTTTAGTTAGTATGTTTTATTCATAATCATCTGTTGCGTTCTCAGTAGGTGAATCTTCCACGATGAAGAAAGACATGGCGCGGACATAGAAAAGGGGAGAAATATTGAGTGTTCCACACAGAGTAGCCGGTACATATTCATTTCAAAGGTAATCTTCATCCCTTACTCGACATTATTAAAACCAAAGAACCTCCCCTGTAGAGCTGTTCGAGTACTCGTAAAAAGCGAGCCCGAACGTACTCGGTTCGAATAAACCGATCCGAGCCGAGCGCTAGAAAGAACCGAGCAGCTCGGAAAAACCGAGCGGCTTGAAACAATCTACTCCCTTGTTTCATTATCATTCCACTTAGCCCCGGAAGCAATCAAAACCGCGAAAGCATATCTCATACTTTAAGGGTCGTTCTCGCCGAAAATGAGGCATTTCTTTTTCATTTAATTACAAAGAAATAAATTGAAGCTGAGACTTGTTCTTTGGCACAATGTTTATCAACATCATAAGCCTTAAAAAACAGGTCTCTTTAGTCAAACATATGCATTATAAATGACGCTACAGATGGGGCATTAAAGAGGCATTTTTGAAACAGTTTCTTTTGCTTTGCAGGGACTTTAGGTTCAGGCCGAAACTACACATTTTGTGAACCTTCTCGAATTTCATTTGAGTCTATAGGGACCTCCGGTTTTGAGTTATCACTGCAAAACAAAAGAAACTTTTTAATCCATCTGTAGCGTCATATGTAGTGCATATTTTTCCGCCCCGTCGCTCCTAGCTAAAAGAATACATTAAACACCCCAAAACTCAAAATAGAAAAATCAAATGAGAAATCTCGAAATAACTTGGGTACTCATCGTGCAGAGTGTCTCACGTAAATATGTTACGACCAAAACAACCCTCAGCAGTATCAGGCAAGCTTAGTTGCCAGCGGTGTCGCATTCAAGCAGACGGTCGCGACACTTTCACCCCGCAAAAGACCTTTTGGTCTTTAGTTCTTTATCGTATCCTTGCCGCTCGATCCGCCGCCTATTGAACGTGATCCGGCGGGCGGTGTTGCTCGCGCGGATATCGTCGATTTAATAAGGCGGCCCGAGGGGGTCGGCAGCGCGTCGCATTGTCATTCTCGAGTAAACTCCTTTTCGAGGCCCGGTCTAACCCCTTAAAAACGGGTAAAGGACCTTTGGTCTTTACTTCTTTAAACGCGGTGATAGAGTGGTTGAAAGGTGAGGACCACTCGAGCGGTGCCGGAAGAGACGCGAGGGCGCACAGAGAAAGGGGGTTGGCTCGGGGCCCCGTGCCTTTATGCCGTACGAGCCGAGGGGCCACTTCAGAGGGCAGCAAGCACAAAGGTGAGGGCGACTCCGTGACTATCGCTGGATCTTCCGCGGTAATTATTTTTAAACACGTCCTGGAGATACGGATCTTTAGTGGGCCTCTAGCACCGAACAGCCGAGTAAACTTGTCGCATCTCCGTACCCTAACTAAATAACCGGACTAATTAGGCCGTAGCCGTGCTTTCTAGCACGTTGTGGGGTATACAGGCTGTTGGATAAGTATTTTCTTTTCTTTTTTAGACGGCCACACCTCACCCCTACTTTCATCCCTTCGCTGTTAATCTTTTTTGCCTCTCCGCGGAGAAATTCTTTATTCAAGCTTCCCTGGTTACATGGAAGTACAGTTTAGGGGTGTTGCGACAATTAATTTTGATATATTATTGTCGTAGTGTTTATAAGTTTAGTGTAGACTCTAGGCTGCAGATCAACCCTTCGGTATAAACTCTCAAGGAAGAAGCATTCTTCCTCATATTTCTTCTGCGAACCATATTCCTTTCCGTTCGAGATTTCCGTACACTTTTCCATGAACGCTGAGCGTTCCGGAATCAATATCCTTTTTTAATAATTCGCAGAACGTACTTCGAGAGATAGCAGCGATACACAATTTCACCCTCCCGCCACTCTGTTCTCTCGCCCTTTTTTTTTCTTCCTTTTGTTAGTTGTTTTCTGTCTGCCCTCCGATCGTCAAGCTCCTCTCTTCCTTCGCGCTGGCTCTCTGGCAAGCACGCTTTCACAGTGTGCAAATCGAATCAGAACGCCCCCGCAGGGTCGTCGACAATGTTATTTAACCGGAGGTTGAAATGAGGCCAGATTGCCCAGGGTGATCAAGTTAAACGGCACGTGGGCAGTAATGTCCCCACCGCCGCGAAATATCCTCCTGCTCGTCGATCCTGATCCTTCCTCCGGCTCTCGAGATTTCGACAGGGGGAGGCTGACTCGCCCACTCCTGTGTCCTTCTCCCTTCCTTCTTGCTCTGCGATCGACGGCAGGTTGCATTGTTTTCAGATCGACTCAGATTTACTGCACCCTTCGAGTGAGACTATCATGGAAGGGGTGACTTTTTTGGATACGGTCTGTTAAGCTTCCTGTTTGCCACTTTTGAATAGTCAGGTAGTTTGGACTTGGTGGTTCTAATAACATTTCTTCTATTACTCATAACACAAGTGATGCTTCAGGTTCCGGAAGATCCAAGAGCCCTTGAAACTTCAGAGGCTCCAGTACATCTGGAGAACTTGGGGGTTTCAGTGTCATTCAAGGTCCTAGGTATCTACACTAGGTATCGAACGTTGAAATCTTCGAGATTTTTAGAGTCTCAGTCACCCCGGACTCTGTGCAAGCCTCCAAGATGTTTAAAAAAAATCTACACCCCCATATCACCCTTGGAACTTCCAACTTCCCGAATGCTGAGAACCCCCGCGCTCCCAAAGTCCTCGTCCATCGCTGAAGTATTTTTATACTCGCGTTTTACGCGTTTCGGGGAACGTAGAGGGAAAGGAAGAAGAAAGCACGTCGGATTCGTTGGAAACCGTTCCTCTCTCCCGTGGCAACGCGGGCGCATGGGGCAGACAATGGTATAACGTTTGATCAGAAGCGAAATGTCAGGCTAAAGAGCGCTAAAGAGGCTCAAGCGCATCGTGTTCGATGAACAGCGCCCAACCGTTAGCCTAACAAGCTGTCAAGACGTCGCCGCGTGTCAATCCACGGGTCTCAGCGAACCCTCCGAATAAATCTACCCGGGGCAACCGTCCGCCCCATTGCTCCACGACGAAAGCAAACTACCACTGTCTCTAAACCGCTGCTTACAAACTTTTAACCCCCACGAATGATTTTAACCCCCTCGGCTTACAGTTTTCTCATATTCAGTCCTGCTCGAGTCGACTTTTTTTTCAAACTTTCGCACCCTTAATTGTCCTCCCTTGGTGATTACGAATTGAAATTTTTGTGGTGCGTACAATTTATTGAAGGGTTGTACGTGAATAGTATGTAAGATGTGTATGTGATGTTATTAATATACAATATTACATACGTAATTAAATTTCGAGGGTGATTTACCAGTGTACAGGGTTTTTGTGTATTTAAGGGGATGTTCCGGTCTAGAGCCCATAAAAATAGGCGATCTTTAGGAATTAATTAAAGGAAAACTAGCACAGATAATTTAATGGGACTTTTTGCATTGTATTAAGATTATCTTAATCTATAGAAATATATTTTTTTTTAGGTAATTAATCATTGAAAATGGCAGTGGGCGTTCGTCGAAGTGAAGGCGTAAAAAAATTCATGCAAAACGGTGAGACGTGTAGCACCTAAATCATTGGTCTGAAATAAGAAATAATGCCAGGGTATGATGGGTATTAAATTCCCTAGTGAACGGAGCATTGAAAATGGCAAAAAGTGAAATTTTTGACAAAATAACGACACTTGAAATTTGAAGTCACTTTTTTCCTATATTTTTCGTGCTTTCAACGGCTTTGAAAAATACAAATTTTCAAAATGTTTAAAATGCAAGAGGTTTATCCACTGCATAGAAGTATATCCTTCAATATAAAAAAAGTTTCAATCGAATCGGATAATAACTTTTCGAGATATTAGTCCCACAGATTAGAAGAACCTGTTTCGAGAAAAACGCGTTTAAAGTTTTAGGTACGTCAGTGCCGCGTGACCGGGTTTTACCCACGCATTCGCCGCTACTGAAGTTCGTTTAATTCAAGAAATCCTTTTAAACGCGTATTCGTAAAATGTTGAACATTCGAAAAATGAAATAAAAAAAAATCGATTTATGGGCATTTTTGGACCGGAACGTCCTCTTAATCGAATTTGCATATATTCCCTTCGCTTCTGCAAAAATTCGTTGCTTCGTGGACACTTCACTGCAACAGCAAAGTAAACGTTTAATGACATAAAGCATTGTCTCGTCATTTAACGAATTCTCGCAGCCCCTCATATCTGCGATCACGTCGCTATGCTCGATTGTAAAGTTCCATTGATCCTTTGTGGGGGCGATTCATAGATCTTATCCGCTAGTGAAAGTAATTTGATTTGCTGGGATTAGAAGGTAGGCGTGGGCCACCCTTCTCGTATTATAACTCCCCCCTTTGATGTACCAACGACATACTGTTTCGTGTTATGCACTTTATGACCGGTAATAGGTTCAATTGAGCGCTCGACGTGAATTTCCAGGCCGGTTTTAGGGGCACGAAACACTCGGGAGCGTTTACGACTAGTTACGAGGCTCGCGATTCCATTTTTTGTTTACAGATACGCGCAGCCCACGGACGCCTGGCCGCGGGGTGCCGTTTCCTAGAAGATAAGTATACGCGCTTTCGAAGAGAACCGACGAAATTACAGGCCTGTGTTTAAGAATACGATCATCGAGCTGCTGCTGTTCAGTCAGTTGAGTTTCGGATGGTGTGCGAGTCACACGCTCGAAATTTGTGCGAAAAACTGCCATTCGACCGTCATGCGCGCGTCCTGCGTTCAGCCAGGTTAGTGGTAAAGGAATTTATAGCATCAGTTTCATTATTGACATAATAGCGTATGCCTGAGAGCATCGCGAGGAATTTTTCTGTTCGTTTTTTACAAATTCAACTCCTGAAACATAATTTTGTTGATTGCTTTATGGTACTTAGGATTTAGACAGTGATTCTGTGACTTATGACTGAATTGAAATCGTTGACTGTTGTTGATTCACCACCACCAGCAGCCTGTGACTTAAGGGGGAACAACACCTTGATGCACGGAAGAAAGTGCAATTTTTTAAAATTTTTTTGTTAGATATTCATACTTCGTAGGAAAGTCATTGATATCGGGTTTAAATGTGCATGTAGTGGACAGTATTTTAGAATTTTTGTGTGGCAAAATGTACAGTTTTAATCAAGTTATAGAGGTCGCCGTAGAGCGCGACGCGTCGAACACGATCTGATGGTTTCCCACTTTATTCACATCGCGTTCATCTGAGAAAATAAAGGAGAGCATTTTTCTAATCTATATTAATATAGTTACAGTTAAGCGTACGGAAATTAAAAATAAATTATTTTTACTATTTTTTCCACCCCAAAATATATTGATTTTTTTCTTAAACTGACTCGAAATTTTAGAACTTTCCCCTTTAAGCTCCGTCATTTCTCCAAAAATTATTGTAATTAAATTTCCGTACGCTTAAGTGTAAATATATTAATATAGATTAAAAGAATGCTCTCCCTTCTTTTCTCTGATGAACGCGACGCGAATAATGTGGGAAATCATCAGATCGTGTTCGACGAGTCGCGCTCTACGGCGACCTCTGTAACTTGATTAAAACTGTATATTTTGTCACATAAAAATTCTAAAATACTGTCCGCTACATGCGCATTTAAACCCCATATCAATGACTTTCCTACGAAGTATGGATATCGAACAAAAAATTCAAAAAAATTGCACTATTTTCCGGGCTTCAAGGTATTGTTCCCCCTTAATTCTCTCATCTGTATTCTTCAAGAAACAAAAAAAATCACTGACCTATTCCCAAAATTTAATGTTTCCATCGACCATGAACGTAGGTGACGCACCACAGTAGTATTATCAGTATGTGAACAGCCAAAGTAGACAAACTCCTGAAGCCACACTCTTGCACCATTTCCACGATGACCTCACGAACACAAACCTTACCACATTGCTATAATACATACTTTCACAATGTCCTTACATTACACCGAACCCCAATTTTCCAAAACTATTTTATCGAAATAACGATCTTACCGCACATTCATTGCCATCGAGGAAAGAGAAACAGAACTTCCCACCCTGAGTGTTATAATTAGAGAATACAATCCCGGTCATTATTTACTATCATTTCAGACTAATAATTAAATTTTTTATTTTGTGTAAAAATTCCAAATCTTTCTTTAAAGTAAACAAACTTACTTTCCACCATTAGTCTGAAACATAAACTAAAATCATTGCCAACAATAAAAAAAAACAGTAGAGCAACGCAGAATAATAAAGTCTGAATAAATATGTAACATCAATAAACCATTACGAAGATTTTTAGAAATGCAAACGAAAAAGTTTCCTATCGACTTCACATATTTTCAGACAATAAGTTGCGCTTCGCAAATCGCGCGATTTTAAAATAGCGGAAGATGAGAATATTCTAAAATCAAACATACTTTAGTTAGTTATATGCGACTTAATATTATTTTTCTAAACGAATCATTCTGATTATTATGCAATGACTACGTTGATTTATTCTGTTTATTTTTCTATTTCTCAGTTGTCCATAAAGTATGTCATATTTTCAAAAATCCCTAAATTCTCTGGATCAGTTGCATCAAATCCCAGGAATTTTTGGAATCCAAAACACAGCTGGGATCGCGAGATTGTATTCCCTAGTTATAATTAACCCCCCCTCCCTCTTGAAGCGTCCGATACCGCGGCGAGCGATTAAAGTCGCCTAAGTAGCTGATCCCTTAATCATTTCGAGGCAGCCTGTCTAATTAACGTTAAGGTTGGCCCTCGTGGTTGTTCGCGTCGCCTGGACGCAGGACGGCGCCGGGCAGGTAGGATTTCGAGTTGTCCTCTGGCCGCTTACCAGCCTCGGTGCAGCACCCTATGCCGCGCATATCGGTGCCGAACCCCTATGACAGAAAATAATGAAAGTAATGGGAACACGCCCACTGCATTTAGCCCGCCACGGCTACCCCCCTCGGCTGCAGCCTCCGTTTTCCAGCCACCTTTGTGCCGCACCGCCTTGCTGGGTCTCGTACGTCGTAGGTCCTATTGGCTATTGTACCTGCCACTTCATTGTCCTTTATTTCATTATTTTCGCCGCATTCCTGCCACCCCTCTGCGCAGCACGGGGCGCTGCTCCTTTCCCCCTTTATTTACGTACCGTAATAACAGACGTCTTAACGGAATCTAATAAACATCATAAATGGGGCCTCCCGCCATCCGATTACTCCGCGGAGATACTTGCTCTTTTCTCTATCCTCACCCTTTCACGCGCTCCCCGACACTGCCGCGCTGTTTGATCCTCCGTGCGCGTATAGAAGGGATATATCGAGGTGGTAAAAGCTGCCAGAGTCCCAAAGTGTACAGCTTTGAGGTTTCCGAACGGGAGCTCTGGAAACCTTATCTTCCAGAAAACTGTTAAATCTCTTCCTCTGAAACCTCAAAGCTGTAGCTACCAGAGGTCTAATTAAGCTGTTAGAATTTTCAATGAGTCGTGAGGTAACTGTAACTTTATGACTATTATCCTGTCTGTTACGGGAAAACTGTTATAAAATTCAGTGTATTAACCGAAACTTCTGTTCCATACATTTTTGTGCAAAGAAGGAACTTTTATTTTCTAGAAAGTAGAAAAGTGTTCTAGTTAAACAGGGACGTTTATCTTGCTCTGAAAAAGTTAAAGTTGTGAGAAACAGATTTACTGGGAATGTTGTGGGGTAGGTACATCTGAAGTTGAAACCTTAAACCGTTCAGTGGAAATAGTTATATAAAAATCACAGTGTGCTTTCTGTTCTGTATTTATCCAGCTTACGATTCCTTAAATAATACTAATTAAAAAAATATTCTATAACAGATCGATGTAATAAATGACAGTTTGTCTTGCCACTGTGGTTTCTATACGAAAGCTAAACCAGTGGAGCTCTGGCACCCCCAAGGGGCGTTGTAAGAAGAAAAGGAAGTTGAATTTTATTCTTTAAGGGGTTATACCTAGTCAGGCAGCCGAAAAGAGGCGAATATTTGTGAATTTTTTTTGAAGAAGTGGAAGAATATATTCTTACAAAACCTTTTGCGTTTAAAACAGCAACATTTAAAGAACATTGGGTAATTTTTTCGTAGAAAAATATTTACGTTTATAATAAAGTAACAACCGGCATTAATATGTTTCTGCTAACCGCAAAAGCAAATTTTTAAAAAGGCTTCTTGGATGTCGCTTGCTACTTTATTATAAACGTAAATATTTTTCTACGAAAAAATTACCAAATGTTCTTTAAATGTTGCCCTTTTAAGCGCAAAAAGTTGTGTAAAAATATACGCATTCGCTTCTTCAAAAAAAATTCACATATATTCGCCTCTTTTCGGCCGCCTGACTAGGTATAACCCCTTAACAGCATCCGCCGATCAAATCGCGCGAAAACATAGGCGACTTTTACGATTTTTTTTAGAAAAAAGTATACAATGTATGGGTCTAAAAGTTTTTGCACTTTATTCTGCTACAAACGTAGAGCATAAAACAATTTTTTTATTTCATTTTTGCCCACTCCTGCCTCTGATATGCACTGCGTGCTGCAGCGTTGTAAAAAAAAACTGGTCTGCACTATCGTCACGATAACTTTAGACAGGATAATCAAAAATTCAAAAACCAAAGTTATTCCTTAATTACACGTGCGTGGTTATCGTACCACCCTCAGGCAGTGTTAACAAACAACTGAGCGATTATAGCCAAATGTTTAAACGATATGGTCCCTGAAACATGAGTTTTTTCGCACAAAAATATTTCGTAAAAAACAATTGAGTGTATGAAAATTCGCAATAGAGGGTAGCGCGGAAGTCAGTGCAATTACGAGTAGAATTCCGTTTGAATTTTTAGATTCGGTGAAGAATTGCATTTTTTATCGTGGCGATAGTGCGTGAAAAATTGTTTCGAGAAAAATCTACTTAAAGTTTGACGCCGAGCGCGTTCGTCTAGTGACGGGGACTTGCCCGTGAGCGCCCTAATTTCCACGCGTTTATTCGATTAAAACAAAAATTGCTTCTTTTTCTAGACGAACAAACGTATTATTAATTAAAAGAAAAATCACATTTCTGCCTATTACACCTGCGTCACAATGCATCTTCAAAAAACACCTATTTTTAAGACCGTCACACTGTTGATCCCCCTGAACTGCCTATAAAATCTGTACCGTCAGGAATTTCGATCCAAAATTTTAACTGAACATTCTTCAGATATTGTTGAATGAAAATATAAAAAAAATCGATTTTTGACCGGCGGATGCCCTTAAATAATTTTTTCCAATCACCTAACGAATCTTCTCGAATTTGGTCTATAAATATTTATATCCATTGAAGTCGGCTCCCCCAAGATTAAATCCTGCGTGCGCCACCGAGGTGAGCCACTTACCTAGGACCTCGTTAATCGCACATTTCCCTACCCCACGAAACGTCATCTACCCGCAAACAGCAGCGGGCTATTTTCATTTTTCCTTGGCGTCGCTCTGAATGCACCCCGAAGCATCCTCGACCCAGCGATCTCGATGGCAATAGAACCGCGGCCGCGCATGGAACGTGGAAGGATGCGCGTCCACGTTTTTCGTCGCAAAACACCGTCATACGTCGTGCATTTGAGAATGTGCGCCGTGATTTTGCCTCGATAATATGATTATAGACCTCCGTCCCTCTCAGTCACCCTTGCCTCCTCCCTCCCCCGGGCCAGCGAGTGCGTGCAGCTGTGTGGGTGGATGCGTACGCGCGTCCGTTGAACCGTCCTTTTCATCCACCCCCACGGATCTCGAGCGCCGCAAGGGGGATGAGAACGCTGACACCTCCACCCTCTCTCCTATACACGCTCCTGAGCCCGGAGAGAGAGTGGCTCCGCTCGTTCTGATCCCTCGCAATTACTTCCCATTATCTGGGTATTAGGATTCACCCCAACTGGAAGCACGACGTGCTCCGCAGGCTCCGCCTATGGCCGTGCTTCAGCCGAAAACGCTGCTCTGCCTGTCAGCTCGCAATATCCCTTTCTTTCCAGACACGATACCTCGGCTCTGCTCCTAACCTTCGGCAACAGGTAGCAAAGACGTCCGCGCAGTACGTTGTCCCTCGTCGACGTCGATTTTAAACGTTCGAACGCCTAACGTACGAGCCTGACTCGGCCACCCCCGACGTAATTGGTCTTCGGTTAGGTTCTGCGAGATTATTAGTAGGGTACATACGTCTGGTTAGGAAGTAAACGAAGCAAATGTCTGTGGTTAACACCCTCTTCAACTTGGAATTTTTCCTCAGAACGAGGAAGGTCTAAGCAGACATGTCAGTGCCGGGGCGGTTCAGAGTGAATTGTCTCTTTGTTTCTGTGTCAGTAAATAATGCGGGCAAGTGGGAACTGCTCCATTCTGAAAGGATCTATGCACATGTCAGTTCCGTGGGAGATCTGTACTGTCTTTCATACTCTGTGCTCTCGTCTTCTTAAGGGGAGGTTCCGGTCTAAAAGTCGATTTTTTTCTTTAGTTCATTTTTCGAATGTTCAATCTTTTAGGAATACGTGTTTAAAAGGATTTGTTGAAATTCGTAAAATTCCCGAAGTTATAGGCTTTTGAGTAGCGGCAAATGCAGGGGTAACACCCGGCCACTCGGCACTCACGTAAAACTTTAAACGCGTTTTTCTCGAAACAGTGTTCTCAAAACGGTGGGACCTGTATCTCCAAAAGTTATTATCCGATTCGACTGAAACTTTTTTTATTTTGAAGAATATACTTCTGGCTAGGAAGAAAACCAGAAAAAATACAAAAAATTTAAAATGTATAATTTTCAAAGGCGTTGAAAGGGTGAAAAATATAGGGAAAAAGTGATTTCAAACTTCAAGTGTAGTTATTTTCTTAAAAAATGTCAATTTTGCATTTTTTTTCTGGTTCTCCCCCTAGCCAGAAGTATATTCCTGAAAATAAAAAAAGTTTCAGTCGAATCGGATAATAACTTTTGGGGATACAGGTCCCACCGATTTTGATCAATTTTTTGACGCCTTGACTTTAACGACTCCCCAGTGCCGTCTGTAATGATTAATTATAAAACAAAAAATATATTTTTATAATTTAAGACATCCTTAATACAATGCAAAACGTTCCATTAAATTATATACAGTAGTTTTCCTTTAATTAATTCCTAAAGATCACCTATTTTTTTGGGCTCTAGACCGAAACCTCCCCTTAAGCGGGCGATCCACCTGGAAGCTAAGCTATGCTATGCTATTCTATACTATGCTATGCTATGCTATGCTATGCTATCCTATGCTATGATACGCTATATGATATGCTAAGTTTAAACAAATTAGCTTCAGGAGATTTCACATAATCCAGAGGATTAGATGAACAAAAAAAGTATGGTAAATGCTGTTTATATTGGAACTACTGTATAGTTCTTGGATTACGTAAGTGTGTATACACCGTTTGAATCGCAATGGAAATTATCAGGGACGTTGCAAGAAAGTTTGACTCGATGGCCGTATGATTCACGACTCAACAGCTGAAAGGGTCGTTCCTTCCAGTTGCGTCGAAATTAAGCCGAGATTAATTGCCTGCCTTTCTCTGACTCGCGAACGAATTCGAGCCTCCGTAGTGCCCCAAACGACCGGCAGGAAAATGTCACGTTGCCAATTAGCGGGATGGTAATGTTGCGCGAAAGGCTCGGCGGTCGTTCCTGAACCGAGACGCCATAAAATGTCAATCGAGATGCTTCTCTGCCGACAATGGATATCTACAACGTAAAAATGTGCCACGACTACTCGACGTTCCTTTCGTAATTAATTTTCACAGTGAATAGTGAAAGTTGATAGAATTGAAAAGTCCTTGTAGAAAACACTGTAACTGCCAGAATTAAATAAAAATATATGTTCTACGTGCCGATGTTAACACTATACTATAAAATTTGATTTTTAGCACTTACAGTGCTTTCTACAAGGAGTCTTCCGTTGACTTAAAAAAAGGGAATAGAAAATCGCGAAATATAAAAAGATTTGAATCTAAAATTTATGATATCGTACTGTCAGGAACAAATGCTATTATTATGTGATAAATTTCACCGAAATTATTATCCGGTGTGAATTATTATTATTTTTATTATCTATTTAGTGAACGAGACGAACGAAGGAAGGTAAAAGAGAACACACCGCGTTACATCGTGACATTTTAATCCCAACTTGAACCACAAGCTAACTGTCTACTTCGCTATAAAAAGTGACACGTAACCGACTAGCTTTTATTACGGCGTTTTTCTTTTGCTATAAAAAGTGTCGCGAGAGATCGATTACCCGAGTCATTTACACGTTTACACTTTCTACATTCCTTTTCCTCGCTTGCACAGTCTCTGGCAATTCTCTTATTTTACACCGTTCCCCTTCGTCTTCTCAATAGCATCGTCACTGGTCCAACCACGAGAGTCTTCTGACACTGAAATCGGGATCGACACTGTCTTCGTCGTCGCTTCACCGACCACTGATTCTTTGGCAATGAAAGAAAAGAAGGGCGCGCGTTTCCCTTGCACTTTTGCTGTTTAAAAGGTTACTAGGATTTACCTTGCAGCGGGGGGCGACGTCCCTTCGAATGTTCAAACCTCAAGGAACCATCCCTTCCTAAGCAAGTGTCTAGTGATCTCCGGAAACCTTTAAAGAACACGCTCCCGTTTTTGTCTCCGCACGAAAGTCACTAATAAACCACGAACGTAAAGGCCTTCGATTGCACAAAGAATTTCCGTAATCCTGAATTTGTTCACAACAATCTCATCCCTAGAGTCCTCGACGCAATGCAAATGGCTCTCTGACGCTTCTTCCTGCGTTTCGTCCTTCGTTGAAGCGAAATAAGCGGAATGCTTCTTCCCTCCGCGGATCTTGCAAGTGTCCGGTCGAAGACCCTTCAACTTTGCCGTTCCTGAGTGGACGTTCGGATGCATCCTTCGGTTAAGTTGGCCGTGCGATCGTCGAAAGAGGAGGACGCTCGGAGGGCTTCATTTCAGCGATGTTGGCGTTGGATGGTTTGCCCGTGTTGCGGTTGATGAGACAGGGTGACCGAATGGGGGTGCGTCATCTGATGAAAACTCGTTGGCGAGCCACCGCGTCTGGAGACGTGGATGTTGGCCGCTCGCGTCGGCGACGGTGTCTCGTCGCCGAGGACGTCGATTTCGTCGTCGTCGGAGTCCACTGCAGCGTCGCTGCTCGCTCGTGACTCTCGGCCCCCGCTCAGCGAGAAGTCCACTGGCCGTTCTGTGAACAATTGCGTCGCAGCTTCGTTAATTGTTATTTCGGGAGGCTCGCGACCTTAAGATTTATTCTTTCCTCTAATCTACTTCGAAATATTCCGATAGGTACGTTTATTTTAAACCCTTAACTGGTATACTGTTTTCGGCAAACGTGGCTGGTATACTGGGGTGGCAGACTCAAAATAAAAAAGGACACAGAAATTTGTAAAGTCGACCCTGAATCAACCTCTATGAATATTTTGTTCTTAGGTAATCTGTAAAATAATAGAAACCTAGAAAGTTAAACTATTATTATGAAATTAATTAGAAAAACAGTTTACAAACTTAGGCAACCAAAAATTTTGCAGCGAACTTTGCGTGCCTGGGGTCATGAGCGACCCCAAGATACCAGTTAAGGGTTAATTTCTGTGTTTCCTCATTTCTGTGCACATTGGTCTGCATATTTGTTTTTTAATTACCTATTAGGGATGTTTAAGCTTCTCGATTTTTAAACTTGCGTGAACTCTGTGTGCCTAATCTGCTTGGATATATTCTCATCCATATTTCTACTGTTTTAAGCGCCCATAACACAGTCCAACAAAATTTGACTTTTTCTTCGGAGTTGTAACATTCAATAGCTGTCTCTTATAGGTTTCCGTGACCTGCAAACGAATCCGCAAACCGTTTGTCGCCATCACCCTCAGTTTTTGAGAAATTGAATTTTTAAAATAACTGCAAATTTTCAAATTTGAACATCTTTTGCGTCGAAACGGTAGTAGTTATTCGGTTGCTCGTTGCGTCAAATTATTCTATAAACCCTCCCGAATGCAACGATATAAGTTATTATTGCATTATGAGCATTTAAATATGTTTAAACAACGATCAAAGGGAAAAGGACACCCGAAATGCACCCATTTTTAAAGATTTCTTTCGCTTTATTTCCAAAATTAAGGGTCCAGGAGAAAATCTGACCATTCCACGCGATGCAGCAGACATTTTTCCTTCGGAGAGCATCAACAGAAGTGATAAGTCACGTTTTGTTTTCAATACAGAAGCGAAATAGTTTGGCAAAATATGCGGCGTCGACAGTGATAGTCACGCGCGTTAAGCGATTGCGTTACGCTGAGCGGCAGTGGATCGCGCGCCGCCATTGACTACCACTGTCGGCGCCGCATATTTTGCCAAACTATTTCGCTTCTGTATTGAAAACAAAACGTGACTTACCACTTCTGTTGATGCTTTCCGAAGGAAAAATGTCTGCTGCATCGCGTGGAATAGTCACATTTCCTCCTAGACCCTTAATTTTGGAAATAAATTGAAAAATATCTTCAAAAATTGGTGCATTTCGGGTGTCCTATTCTCTTCAGTCATTGTTTAAACATATATAAATATTCATAATGCAATAATAACTTATATCATTGTATTCGGGAGAGTTCATAGAATAATTTGACGCAAAGAGCAACCGAATAACTATTACCGTTTCGACGCAAAAGATGTTCAAAGTTGAAAATTGGCATTTTTTTTTTCAAAATCGAATTTCTCAAAAACTGAGGGTGATGGCGACAAACGGTTTGCGGTTTCGTTTTCAGGGCACGAGAACCTATAAGAGACAGCTATTGAACGTTGCAAGTCCAGATGGCTGTCGAACTCTGTGATCAATACCCAGAAGTTGCAATAATTTCGAGCTTGAACGTCCCGTGTAACGAGCAGCGCAAAAGCAACGGGG
This sequence comes from Andrena cerasifolii, assembly GCF_050908995.1. NCBI lineage: Eukaryota > Metazoa > Arthropoda > Insecta > Hymenoptera > Andrenidae > Andrena > Andrena cerasifolii. The sequence continues at coordinate 19,113,712 of NC_135119.1, read as the reverse complement.
AACGAGGGAAATTTTACCGCAGAGTAAACCAGAATGCACGCCTCCAGTTACACGTCGAAATTACAGATACCTAGGTCGACAGAATTTTAATAGCTCTGCAAGCGGGACGGGGAACTTTAAATTGAATCTTATCTGGAGATTCCGGAGCAAGTGGGAAATCCTGACCCTTCGTCCTAGAAATTCAGCTCTATTATCCAGCATAATTGTCTCTCCTAAAACCCATACGCCTCCTCTCTACATAAAATTCAGTTTAAACTTCCTCCTAACACGTAAAGTTCCAGCCCTTCGAACACCTGCGGGCAAAACTTCTTCATCCCCCATTCTTTCTTCCTCGATTCCCATCTCACTCACACTCCGTTACTAAATCTGCACATCGCTTTCCAACGTTCCTTTGCCCGCCATTGCGAGCCGCAATCCCACCCCCGGGGCGCCTCATTAACAGATCAGCCGGAGTAGCAAATGAATCCGCATTCGAAGGATCTGTTCCGGAGTGGACCGTGAAATCCGCCGATTGAATTGGGTCGGATCTATGCCGATATACAAGCGCGGGTCCTCGGCAGGCCTCGGTGCGGCGAGCAATCACGAATGTAGGTCTGGCCGAGCACTTAGCCGATAATTGACTAATTTTCTCGAAGACCGAATCGAGAAGACAAGAGGTAAGAAAGGGGAGAGGGGGTGCTGGGAGCAAGGCCGAGGGGGGGTGGTTCGTGGAAGCAACGAAAGGCCGAAGGGGTAGGGGAGGGTCGAGGGGCGCCGTAACTCTCCTCGGGTTCCTTAGACGGTATCCGTCGGAGTCTCTAGACGACGAGGCGGTCTCATCTTCTACGTGCTTTCCACCCCTCCGGCCACCCTTCTTCCCGGCTGCCAAGGAGATGTCTACTAACTTCGTTAGCCCTTCCTACCGAGCGGAGCCATCTTGGCCAGAGAGACGAGGAACTTACGGCGAAGGTTACGAGTAGATGCGCGACACGGGGGATGACTCGAGACCGTGCCCTCCGGGGCTAGGACTCGGCTGATCATTTGGGAAAGCAACGCTCGCCGTGCGCGGGGAAAAGTACGCCGATCGAATTCCACTCGGTCGAATCAGTTGCTAATTCTCGAAACGATATCGCGCGGAGATTAGCTCCGGGAGAGTTTGCTTATTGCTGGACAGCTTTCGGGGGCCCTGTTGCTGTTGCGCAAATCAGCTACAGTTTTTGCCCCTTCGTTTCGATGCTCCGAGGGTAAAGCTAATTGATATTGTAGAAATGCACGCAGCATCGAGGACATCAATGCGCATTCTGTTAGCCGCGCAAACATACGGGCTTGGTTGATTGCCTGGCAATCACGAATGCATAAAAGGTAAAGCGATACGGTATGAAAAATGTGGCGGCACAGTGTTCCGCGGATATTCTTCTGTGAAATGTGCGTTTCAAAATGGTCGATCGAATCCGGGACGTTTGACGTTTGCGTTTTAAATTCTATGCGAGCATATTATTAGTATTATTGCGCGTTTATTGCTCGTACAGAATTTAACGAAGCATCTTATAAAAGTTTATTTGAAGAATGAAATCCAGTTTTCTTTTCTATTTACAACGCCACTTTATTGGGGGGTTGACAGGGCCCTTGCCTCTCCCCCCTCCCCTGTGGGTGCGCCACTGCATATAGATGAGTAATAGTAAATGAATAAATGTAATAAATAATAAATTGCATAAATTTGAAATTGCTTAAGTACCTACTTTGAAATACGTTTTCTCACGTAAATATTAGCGCTGTCACGCTAAATATTAGCTGCATTTACAAGTGTCACAGCACTTTCCTCGTCTTGACAAGAAGAAGGTTTTAACGTTTTTATTTTTTTTTTTAAATAATCTGTATGTATAAAATCCGAATGCCACTCACTCACTCACTGACTCATCACGATTTCTCTGGTACCATTGATCCTATGTCCATGAAAGCTAGGTAGATTCCTCTTAGCCCCTAAGTGCTCGCTAAGAAATCTTTTTAAAAACTCCCTCCCCTTCACCAAAAAAATATATATAACCCGGGCAGTGCCGGGAACTTTAAGCTACTAGTAAATATCTGGAGTAACCATTAACTACATGAAAACAAGAAGTAAACTAAAACTGATGCAAATAAAATGAACTGGAGTAACCTACACACAGTTAAAGTGTTACACGATTGAAAACGAGTCTCGACTACAAACATGGATTAGGACAGTAAGGAAAGAAATGGCAAACTAGATGACTATAAATATCGTTGCGTCCTGAGCATCCCTTATTAAAGTTGGATTTCTTTTTAATCTTTGCAAGGTATGTCGGTTTAAAAAGGCACAGCTCTCGTAGAGGAAATGTTAAAGAGCTGGCAGATAGTTCTATCATAGAATAACGTTTAGTTTCTCCTGAATTTTTCGGCTACCCTTGTTTCGTTCGTACCTACCCCCACACAATCAGAGCCCCGTTTCACTCTTTTTCATCGCTACTTTAGCTGACAGTGGACATGCGATCGAGAAGCACAGTGTACGTTTGTTTCTGAGCGTCACGTTGCAGCTTTTAATCGACTCAACCGTACACACGTGCCAGAAGCAATATTCAATTGGTCGCAGATCGTACCATTTACTATACTACCCGAGCGTCGATCGTGCGCCATTTTATAGTACAGCTCTGTGAGTGTACAAAGCGGCGCAGTTATCACCAATTACTGCTCTATCCATACTCTATTTCTGTAATGCCGTTACCCCTTCTTCAGCGCTGTTTATTCATACTTGAACGCGGTACTATCGGAGCCCTTGCAAGAGATTCTATCGACGGACGCATTCTGCCATTGCACACCTGACAATCAGGTGTTCGAAATTCTTTATAATATCGATGGCTTAATGCACAAATATTGTATGTCCACTTTTGTGAAATTTCAGGTTTTATATGGAAGAAATGCCTTCACTGTTTCTTTATCTATACATATAAAAGAAGAAGTCCTGACTGATTGACTGACTCATCAGCGCCAAGCTCAAATCGTTTAACCTAGGAATGTGAAAATTGGAAGGTATATTGTTTTCATGACGGTTTCCCACTAAGGAAGGATTTTTGAAAATTCCACTCTCAAGGGGGTGAAAAGGGATAAAATATATTTTCTCGGATTCCTTAATATCTCTTAGGCTCGATTAGGTATCAACTTGGTTCTTACTCACAAAGATTGCCCACACAAATACCTGAAAATCAATTTCAGGATTTTGCACTAATCAACCGCCAAGGGGGTGAAAAGGGGTAAAATATATTTTCTCGAATTCCTTAATCTCTGATCTCTTAGGCCCGATTAGATATCAACTTGATTCTTACTCACAAAGATTGCCCTCACAAATCCCTAAAAATCAATTTCAGGATTTTTCACTAATCAACCCCCAAGGGGGTGAAGAGGAGTAAAATATATTTTCTCGGATTCCTTAATATCTCTTAGGCCCAATTAGATATCAACTTGATTCTTACTCACAAAGATTGCCCACACAAATCCCTAAAAATCAATTTCAGGATTTTTCACTAATCAACCCCTAAGGGGGTGAAAAGGGGTAAACTGTGTTTTCATGGAGTCCTTAATATCTCTTAGGCCCGAAGCGAAGCGTGGGGTACTTTGCTAGTGCTGTATAAAAAATCACATTTATATCTATTTCATAAATTTGTCAAAAATAATATTTTTGTACCATTGCAAATTTAAACCTATTTTTCTTAGAAACGCTAAAAGTGGACATGCAATATTTCTACACTAAACCGTCGATATGTGCATTAAATCATCAACAGTGGTGGTCGAAAGGAACTTGGACTAAAAATTTGGACACTGGGTTTCAAGTGTTAAAATCGAAATCATACATCAAAAGTTCCCGAAGTTTGAGTTTAATAAATAAAATTTATTGCGATCGGATGGGGCGAGCTTATGGCTTCAACAAAACAGTGGACACTTGCAGCATCTACTGCAAAAGAATCATTCTCAGGTATATTAATTCCACCACAATAAATTATTGGACTCAGAGTCCGGGAACTTTTGCTAAATACTGTATTATTCTGGTAACCCCCCAACAATATAATATTATAGGATATAAACTTTAAAATATAATTAACTCTAATGAAACTATCTTATTTTCCTTGCCGTTTACAGTTTAAATTCTCCTTCGACTACTACTGTATACCCTGAGCTTTCCATCATCACCAAAAACTACAGAATGCTTTTATTAAAGACATAGAAAATCAAGCACCATATTTCTTCCGAAGAAATTCTCTTTGGGCGAGTTTAAAGTTACCCCAACCCAGGATCGGATTTGGGGATTTAGCACCCCTAGGTTAACAAGCATCTGCCGCCCTTTACGTGAAATATCATCAAATAGTTTAATTTAAAAAGTGTCGAGAGAATTTAAAAATTACATAATTCAATACAGCAACTCACATATCATGAACTATTTCTAATTTTCTACGTGAAAAACAAGTGAATTCTTCTTAAAAGTATCTCACGCCTCTGTGCTAAAACCTTTTCCAATTTCTTTCGCCGAAAATTTGCTGCCCTAGGCTGCAGCCTACTTGACCTATATAAAAACCACCCCTGCCCAGAGCCGAGTAGTATAAAACACATTCAGCATCATTTCGACATAAAGAGAATAGTTTCCGTTCGACTTTGAACGCGAATGAAAGCGTTACGTCGGCACCGTCGCTGTAAAAGTGTTAATTTTTAAAAGAAAAAGTAAACCCACCCTCCCGTCTGAAAGATACGATATCGCGTTGGGCAGGAGGGTTGGGGGATGATAATCGAGTTTCGACGTTAAAATTTATCGCGAAAATCCGTCGTAACCCGATGTCGGTGGCTGATGGGATCAAGCGATTTTGCACGAAATTTTCATTCGAGGGCCTTGCCGAACCTCGACGGCCGATTAGTCTCTCGGAACGCAAGGTTGGTAAAAATTCCGACCACGATTAACACTTCCAACGCGACGGATCCGGCGTTTCGTTTCCATCCTGTAATAACCATTGTTCGCTCTATTTTCTATTAAGGGGCGACCCCACCCTGAAACCACTAACAAAAGACAAAGTCAGGGATTCTTTGTTCGTAGAAATAAAAATATAGGGCTTGGATTTTTCATATAGTTTTAACGCAATCTTTATTTTGCTAGAAATTTTTTTTATGAAAAATTGTACAAAATGGTAAAGAAAATGGTTTCCCGAAGCACTGAAAACAAACTGGCCCACACTCCCGGGAAGGACTGGATCATCTGAGATGGAAATACAAAAAACATGTATAAACAGGAATATATTAACTCTGACCTAGCGTAGAATTTTCGCAAAATTCGAATTACTTTGGAAATTATAGCAGTTTGAAGAATTGTCTTTCAAAATGCTTGCAAAAAATCGAATATTTGAAATATTAAAAAAATCCTACGCTAGGTCAAAGATAACATATGCCTGTTTATATATCTCTTTTGTATTTCCCTCTCAGATGATTCAGTCATTCCCGGGAGTGTGGACCAGTATTTTTGCAGTGTTCCGGGAAGCCATTTTATTTTGTTCACCGCCATTCTGTACAAATTTTAAAAAAAAAAATTGTCCCAGCAAAATAAAGATTGCTTTAAAACTGTATAAAAAAAATCCAAGCCCTATATTTTTATTTATACGAACAAAAAAAATCCCTAAGTTTGTCTTTTGTTAGTGGCTTCAGGCTGGGGTCCCCCGTTTAATTAAGTAGTTCCCTTCTTACTAATCGTTTCTCTCGAGGCCCCCGGCGGTTATTAAGATAAGTAAACAAGCGGTAACATCGTTAAACGGCATTACAGATTGCGGGGAATCGTAGGAGAAGGAAGGATCATTATCCAGGGAACGCTAGTTGATCATTATAGTTGCTGGTAGCCTCGGTTACGGTCTGGGGTTAGTTAACTAAAGTTGCGTAATTTATTGTCAGCCGAATTTTGGTGGCATTATATGGTCCATTAGCCATGATAACAGGGAACTATTTGACGTGGACCGGAAATTCCGACGATGGCCGCGCTCGAATGGCTAATTGATAATCGCAATTACGAAGTTTATACTAATAACGATTTAATTGCGACATACAAGCCGCGATCTACTTTCCCCGATTATTACTTTCGCGCGCGCGTGCGCGCATGCTCTAACTTCGCCGGCGATTATCCGAGGTGGGATTGAAAATAATTCACCTCCATTCAGGGATTAAAGTACCTTTTACGCGCAGCTCGCCGTGTAGGGAACGGTCTGGGAACTAATTGCTTCGTTATTTAACTCTGGATATTACGACGTTAGAGAGTTTTCATCGGGAGGGGTATAAGGAACGTTTGTTACTACTTATTCTTAATAGCTCTAGGCTTGGGCGACGTCGACTAGTATCCGCGATTGGAGTGGTCGTTAAGTATTATGAATGAGGATTTGGGCAGCTTAATTAATTTGCAACTTGCTGACCAGTTGCCCGGCTTCCCCGGGGAATTATTTATGACAGCTCCAAAATAAAACAGCCTACAAAAAATAGCCTGTAATCTACTTCAGGACGTATGTGATGTATATTCAAAGTTTCATTGAAATCTAGTCAAATGTAACAAACAGACAGACGTTTCACTTTTATATAGGTATTAGTAGGGAAGTAGGGATCAGAAAAATGAAATGTAATGCGAAATTAGTCCTCGGTTGTCAGACTGGATCAGAATGACCCAGAATTTGGCTTTGAGGTAAAATATCTTTGAGGTGTCATTGAAAATGGCACTACTTTCGAACCTGGTGATACTTTAAATGTTAATTTTCAACGATCAACTTATGTTCTAAAATGTCCAAATTTTATCTCAGAATTTGCGCGACTTACTTAGGCCGCGACATCTGGGACACGGATTTTGATGAGTCTCATATATGTTATAGTGTAAGTGTAGTAGACCAATATATATGTCTCACGTGTAGCATCCACTACCCCAGAGGTTCCGAAATATTAATAAAAAAATATTTTTATGCGTCGACGAACAGAAGCGATAGCGAAGTTTATTGTAATGACGAATAGCGGCGCGTGTATAAAAAAATGTACCCTGTGGCCGTACACCTTTTATTAGACGTGCCATGTGTCGTGAATTTTATTGTTTCATTTGTTTTTACGATAAACGTCATATTTTAGAATGTAAAAAATAGTACTTTATCTTTTGAGGAATAAAACTAGGGATTGCAGACCGGTAAATCGGTAAATCGGTTTGAAGCTTTTTTTCACTGATAACGTAGTAGATATCGACGGAATTATGCGCTACTATTTCTCGCGATCTACCGGCAAATATCGAGAAATACGTATTTCTCACGATCTACCGGTAAATATCGAGAAATACGTAATTTATCAAATTACCGATAAATATCGAGAAATTCGTAATTTATCAAATTACCGGTAAATATCGAGAAATACGTAATTCATCAAATTACCGGTAAAAATTTGGCGATTTACCGGTAAAAATTGGATGTATAGCAATGTAGCGCATACATATACCGCATAATTCCGTCGACATCTACTACGTTATCAGTGAAAAAAAAACTTCAAACCGATTTACCGATTTACCGCTATGCAATCCCTAAATAAAACATACAAAATACATTTATAGCAAAAATCTACAGAAAGTTCCAGTGCGAGACCTGCCCTTTACACGCGCCGCTATTCGCCACTACAATGAACTTCGCTACCGCTTCTGTTCGTCAACGCATAAACGTCTTTTTTTATTAATATTTCGGAAACCCTGGGGTAGTGAACCCAACATGTGAGACATATATTGGTCTACTACACCCACACTACAACATACACGAGATTCATCAAAATCCGTGTCCCAGATGTCGCGGCCTTCCCTTGTTAATTTAACAGATAGTTTTTAAAAAACTGCGGATTGAAAATTGGCTCGGATCGAATCGACGCGATGTGAAAAAAAATAGCTGGGACAACCGAGGGTTAAATATAAACGATGTAAGTGCCAAAGGAACGAAAAACTGTTTCTCTCGTGGAAAAGGGTGCTTTATCTTCAGCTTCTGGTGCCGTTGCAACATAAAACTAGAATCGCAACTACCGAAGTCGCTGCGGCTGGAAAGAGGGTGCTGGAAATTTCGCACTCGCATCATTTACCATTTCGGTTCCCCGATTGCTCTCGATAATCCCAGTCCCTCGAAGCTCGAAACTTTTAACACGCTCGCAAGCTCGCGGACTTATCAGCGCTGCCGCGGCGGCGCGCGGAATTTTTTCTGTCGCGGAATTACGAAAACTGATTTACGAATAATTCGATGGCGCAGGGCGCATCCGTCGTTGTTAATCCGAGCTTAATTGAACGCGAGACACGGCCGCCGGGCGTGCGTACCCCGTTGTTTATCGAAAAGTCGATACACGTATTTAGCGGTAATTACGCATTGTGACGCGGATACGAAATTGCATAGGTTCTGCAATTGCAATTAAACGCTCGCATTAGCGGGGCGACGCGTGAAAATTTTAAGCGTCATCGAGTTTATAATAGGGGGCTAACTTCCGCTTTATCAACGAACGGCATCCCCCGGAATTGCGATCACGCGCGTCGCGTCTCTCATCGACGAGTTTAGAAACTCCTCTTTCGAACTCGAAGCCCGAAATTCCAATTCTCCTCTTATTCGCTGCCTTTGGAATAGACACTACGGTCGATGCAAAAGTTCCTTCGTTTTATTGAGAGGAAAAATATATTACCCCTGTCTTTAATCCAAGAATTTATTTCCCTTGGCTGTCTACGAACTTTCGCCGTTTCTCCGGTGAAATCAGGCGCAGCGAAAACCGATGCAACGCTTTTATAAATATAATTGTTTACGATTAGGGAGCTGCCCAATGCCTCGGCGGATAAAGGACAGAGAAAGGAGGGAAATGTTTCACTCACCTGCGGGTGACGTGACGGGAACTGATTGACCGGTGCATTGCTGATTGGAATTCTGATTGCCGTTGCTGCCCGCGCTGGTGCTCAATTTCCTCAATTGTTTCTTGTGCTTCATCCGTCGGTTCTGGAACCACGTTTTCACTTGGGTCTCCGAGAGGTGAAGTGCCGCCGCAAGCTCGACCCTCTCTGGCGTGCTCAGGTACCTCTGCACCTCGAATCTCGCTTCCAAACCCGCTAATTGTTGATCGCTGAACACCTAAATGCAATCCAACCAGCAGGGTGTAAACTCGTGGCTTTCTTACTACGCGCGAGAAATTTCATTGATCATTCAACGCTTCACTTTACTCTGTAAAATTGTTAACCAGAGGAATTATTTAAAGTTTAAGATAATTTAATATTGCTTTAAGAAAATACAGAGGCTCGATGGATGGTGATTAATTTATAAGCGATAAGTGCCTAACTCTTTCTGTGTAAATAAATTTCCGAAGAACGTTGCAGTTTCTCTAAAATTATAAAAACTCTGAGCTCTAATCTAATCTGTTTCTAGGTGAAGCTAGCGGCTACCAAACTTCCTGTCTTCGATTAAAACTTGTACACATTCGAGGCCGTCGGAATTAGTGGCTCGAGCTTTGTTCGAGCCACGGAATGGCTGTTTAATAACGACGGAATACCGAAGCAGAGGGACACGAAGAGAAGTGCGATAAGTGACGAGAAGATTCCACTCACAGTTCGCGCTTTCCGTCGACGGCAATGCTTCAAGGCCGCAAGTTCACTGACCCCTGGCACCACACCGACCCCCATCGCGGTGTTACCGAAAAGTGGTCCCAAAAAGAAGGCCGCCGTGGGTGGTGCCGATGGATAACCAGGCAGCAAGCTGGCGAACTGCTGGTATTGCTGGTGCTGCACCCCGTGACTGGACGTCAGGTGCGAATGATGAAGCTGGTGATGAGAGTGCGGCGGAGCGGTACCGCGGCTGAGGATGTCCTCGATCAGAAACGAGGTCCTGTTCGCCGAAGTGCCATTCTGACCTGGCTGGGCCTGCTGTTGCTGGCAAGTCGACTGCATTTTCCTCGCACAGTATTCTTCGACCCTTCACTTGCGAACCTTCAGAACCCGTTACATTCTCGAAATTCTAATCCCCCGCTCGATCACAGACTCTTAAACTCCCTCCAAGGGTTGCATCACAGCCACTACGCACTAGGCTCCGCGATTCTCCTCTCGGAGAGCTTGAGCTCCATTTTCGAATGTCACTGGAATCCTGACACTTTTGAACAGCGAACAGAAATGCTTCTTCCAACTAACCACTCTCGAGTCCCCCTTCACGCGCAATGGTGTTTACGGGAGATTGTTAGGGATGCAGTTTGGGTCACCGGACCAGTCACGAGTCTCACGTTCAGAGAGGATTATGCTATCGCTGAATTCCTCACTGGTATCGAAGCAAGCCATCCAAAAATCGTCCTCCAATCCTCCAGGTACATCCAACGGTACAGCCTGCTCACAACTCCCGCATTGTTAAAACTCGAAACGCGGCAGCCATCGACGAGCAAAAAGCAACCCCCGCGTCCGCGGAACGATCGCACTGAAACAACGTACCGTCGAACAGAGCTGAAAAGCCGGCCGAGAAGTCCGTGTACGTAATTCTTCTCGTTCACCAGTCACGCGCCAACTCTCCCCGATCTACAAAGTAGCGGCTGACCGAACGATCGCCCTCCCGCCGTCAGGCACGAACCACCGACCCTTAACTCCATCCGGCGTGGAGTTTCTTCTCGGGGTGCACCGAAAATCCTCGAGGCGGGTTCGCCGTCGAACAGTGGCCCGCTTCGATCCGTCGCGGGCGGCGCGCTGCCTTCCCTGCAAGGTGGTTCGCGTTTCGCGGCACTTGGAAAATTCTAATTCGATTAAACGGTCGGCGGAAAGACGGGCAGAGCGAGGAAGGTCGTCCGCCAGGCGGAGGCGAGCCAGGGCAGCGTCGTTTCGGCGAGGTTTTAGGGAGTATCGGTGCGCGATTCAAGGCGATCCTCAGCCCCCCGCGATCATCTCCACCCTCGCCCCTTCTAACCGTCGAAGAAGAGTAAAGCCGCGGGCCGGATGTCGAAGGCTCGACGCACGCCGGCATTGGTCGGCGTCGCGACGCTCGCCGTCGCAACGGTTGGCCCCGCGGGCCCGGCGGGGCGTTACCAACCCCGTCGTTTCCATGGACACGCTGACTGGGTGCCTCGCGAGGCTCACCCCCTCGCCGCTGCAACCCCTCGGAGGGCAGGAGAGAAAGGGTGGACCGACGCGGCTACCGAGGGAGGGAGAGAGCGATAGACGGATCTCCTTTTATACAATATCCCACGGTGGCTGGCTGGTGTTGTTGCGCATTCACCATTGACTGCGCGATAACGGCACTCACGACGTGCGCTTCTGACGGCGGCTTTCCCTCCACCGCTTAAATTGTATTTCTTTCTCACCCCCCTTCGCGGCGGAGGAGCCGGCGTAACGATTCGCAGGTATTTCTTCGCGCCGTAAGGGTAGCTGCATTGTCTTTCTACTGTTCTCTGGCTTTCGGGCAAGGTCCTCGGTGTTGCGATCTAGAAGAGTGAGTCTTTGGACGGACACGTGAGATAGGTGGATCGGGCTGGAGTTCGTGGTTTGTCTGCTTTGTGTTTGCAGTCCTCTGGGGTCGTTTATGGTGTCTCGGGTCGCTTAGGTTTGTGGTCCATCGCGGGGGTTGGGTGGACGGATCTGACTCGTGACTGATGATGGGTTAAAGGGGGGTAGGTGGTAGGCACTAGCGATGATGATTGCTTTTAATCTTCCTCCGGGTTTAATCTTCCTGGCGGAGTAGCCAATAAGGTGGAGAATAAATGGGGTCAATACGCAACTGAAATAGTTACCTACGTTACACAGGGACCGCGCGGTATCGCCATACGTCGATTCTTCTACTTAACTCCACCACGTGAAAGCATTTTAACTCCGTAACTGAATAACGATCGGTTTTCAGGGTCCATGTTCGCTACCACTTTTCCCTTTACCTCCGTTAGCGCTACACGTGCGCGAAGTCTGTAAATAGAATTTGTACTTTATTTTTCAACAGCAAGCTTTCGACTCGTCTGTCATTGAAAAATTAAAAAAATACATTTTTATCTAAAAATGTACGTGACAATTGTAATATTATAGTGTAGAACTTGATTTTTGGCACTCTCAGTGTTTCCCGCAAGGACTCTTCAATTATTTCCCTACATTTCGATCGTTGGTTTCCTCTTTCCTGTTTCGTACGAAAGTAACAAAAGGTTTTCCCTCCCTTTTCGCTTTTTTTCTTTTTTCTTTATCACATCAGTATTGATCCTCCGTCGGGCGTCGAAGTACATGAAAGCTTCTCGCAAGTCAATGCATCTGTATCGAATCTTGAAAGGGTAGAGAATGCGGATCAGGAGGAGCACGAGCGCCGGATTAGATTACTTATCGGACGATGTATACAGCACGTTCAAAATGGCCGTGTGTCGGTGTCCGTCCGTGTACCTTTATCCCTCTACGCCTGCCTACAGGCTACCTTTCGATCGACAAAGTTATTACAGCATCACGAAACCGTTTTCCCGGATGCCAGCACAATTTTTCCCCCCAAGAAATATCGCGACTCCTGTGCGCTCTGATTGCCACCACCTAGGGGCTTCCCAAAACTCGGTGTTTTTGAAATAACACAAAGATGTTTGTAAATTGTTCACGAGCCGGTTAAACTACCCCGCCAATTCCAAGGAGCGGAGCTCGCCTACTTTAGGGAAACTACACCCCCATTTCATCAAATTGCTAACAATCCCTTCAGTAGCCATTCCCAATCATTGTTTACTAATAGGGTGCCAACGTTCGCTATAAAATGCCGCCTGCCTTTAAACACTCCTACCCTCTTCGTACTTCAAAGCGACGCTGTAACTACACAGCTCCCGCTAAAAATATTACCCGAACATTTCCACCTAACAACCCCCTCTAAACTTCCAACAAAATGCACCCTAGGAGACGTCCCTGTCCCAAGCAATCAAAACGGACACGACCCGCTGAAAAACATTCCGCGCCGCGACCTGTTTAGAGAAACGCACGTGTAATGACGCAATCATCCACGAAGCAGGACCCGTATTCATCCGCTGCATTAGAGAGCCTCTAGTATGTTGACGGCGGAAGGGAGAAGAGGCGCGTGCCGGCATTTAGACGTGGATGCTTCCGTGATTATTGAGTAAATTAACGTCCCAGTAATTGTGTTACCGACGCGTGTCCATTCATCCGTCCCGTCTGCCCCTCGGTGGTCTACAATCCACGTCAGTAAGCCACCCTCTCCGCCACCCGCCCCCCCCCGCCCCCCTCCCCGACGATGTCGACGGTAAAGCCGAAAACCCGTCCGCAAGCTTAACGCTGCCGAAACTATCCCTGCAGCGTTCCAGAAACCGCGTCCACCGACAGGCCGGCTAAGCAAACTCTCTCGAGACTTGTTAGACGAAAAATGAGCGCGGACGATCCTACGGATGGTAATCGAGAGCGTGCGCCGCTATTGGCCTGCATCCCCAAAATTGGCCACGCTCGATGGTCGTTGGAGAGATTTTCGAAAGGTCCCTCGCTTTTTGGTGATCTTCGGCTTCGGAGAGGTCGCGGACCAGGGCTTGAAACGGCTCCGAAAATAACTGTTTAAAATTGTTATATATTGGCTTGGCAAGTGAGTGATTGCGAATTTTAAATAAGAAGGAAAATTGGAAAATTTTACTTGAAAATATAGCTTTATTAAATTAGGTATTGTCGGTTTTGTCGATGACCTTTTGCCATCTTTCAGGCAGTCTCATAATTGCATGTTCATAAAACTTCTGATTTTTGCCAGCAAAAAATTGAATTAAATAAGATTTTACATCGTCAGCGTTGTTAGAAATTTTAACATTTAAGGAGCTCTGCGGGGAACGAAGAAAATGGAGATCTGAAGGCGCAAGGTCAGGGCTATATGGTGGATGTGATAACACCTCCCAACCTAGGTCCAATGATTTTTGGCGAGTGAGCGAAGATGCGTGGGGCGTTGCATTATCATGTTGGAAAACAACACCCTCCCGATATGCCAATTTTGGCCGATTTTCTTGGACTATCATAATTAATGTTATAATAATTAATGATATCAATTAGGGAAACATCGATAGAAGAATTGATTCTGGAACCGTTTCGGAACCGATATAGAACCGAAGTAATAACGGTTATGGAACCGATATGAGGAGGGAAATAGGAACCGTAACCAAAACAGATAACAGTTGGAAATTTCAGGTCTTCATAAGAGTTATGCAAAGTAAAGGTTCTTCGTAACCGTTTGGAGAACCGAAATCGATATTATAACAGGTTTCAAGCTCTGTCGCGGGGGTTCGAAGAGGTGAGTCGAATGCTTTGAGTAACTTAAGGGGATACAACACCTTGTGGGCCCACAAAAAATGGGTGAATTCAAGATTTGTTTTCTCAGGTAATTTTTCAGTGAAACATCGGGATTTTTTAGGAGATATTAGGCAGCATTTTAACATTTAACGCACGGTTTTTATTATATTTTAATTTGTTCGATTTTTATAAACCTCCAAAGCCGAACTGTTTCAGTGATCAGAAAAAAATTATTTTCGAAGCCATTTCCTTATTTTTAAAATTAGTCAGAAATCGTACGCTGCATTGAAGAAAGTCTATTTCTCTTCAAGTTGAAATAAGAATTTTTTATTTTATATGTTCCAATAACTCAGCCACTTTAAAACTGTATGAGTAATAAATAATGTGTGAAAATAAAGTTAAAATGTTGCCTAACATCTCCTAAAAGGATCCCGATATTTCACTAAGAAATTACCTGAGAAAACAAACTTTAAATTTACCTATTCTCTCAGGCCTACAAGGTGGTTGCACCCCCTTAAAGATTGCCCAGTCATTTTGAGATACAAATCAGTTGGCGATGGTCTTTGCTAACGAATCATTTATTGAACTTCTGCTTTAGAATTCTATTTGGCTTTCCATCAGTCTTTAATTACCCCCGTTTGGTGCTTATGAAATAGCTTCTATGCAGAGATGGGCAAAATTTGCATTTAAAGAAACTTTCGAATAACTAATAAAAGTTAAAAAAAAATCTTGATCCGTTCGTTAACCCGAGTCAACTTTATCCTACATAAAACGAATAATTTGTTTAACTTTTATTCTTTATCCGACATTTTATTTAAATAAAAATTGTGCCCATCTCTGCTTCTACCTCAAGGCTGATCGAGTACTTAATCCTGAAAGAATGGCACGCAAAACGAGAGATGTGTTTCAAGGCACGTTTTATTTACTATACTATTTTTCTCGCGGTACAAGTCGTAATCGCAGGGCGAAGAGCGCGATTAAAAACGCAGGAGGGTGGATCACCCCGGATGAAGAAGCCTGCGAGCTCGTTTAATGGGCAAACTTAGAAAAGTAGAAGTTTATTATAAAAGTACACACCACTCATGTCAGCACGTCATACAGATACGAAAAAGAGTTATCGTCGCGGATATTAATATTTCCCTGATTCTCCATTAACATAAATAACTACACCTAAGCACCTAAGATCTAAGCATTCATAGCGCACTTTCCAATCCCGCTATTACGTAATCAAATCATCCCCGAGCACTGTCTGAAAATAATGGTCCCTCTCTAACGAGCATCTCGCGAGGGCTGTAATTTCGTAATTCCCATGAAGCGCCGTCGCCGGGACGGCGTCGGTCGGCCTGTTTAACTCGTTCCTCGTTTCTTTATCGACTAGATTTAATCAACGGTAACGGGCACGTCAGATCTCGTCGTCGTTGGAGGTTCTCTTGTAGAAGGCGCGGGAGAAGCTGGCCGGCCCTTGAGAGCCGCAGAAGAAGAAGCCGCGGCGCCAGAGGACGAAGATCGTCAGGCAGACGGGAATGGCCAGGAGCAAACCGATCAGCACGCCGATCAGAATCGTCGCGTCCTTCTCTGGCTTCGCCCCGTAAACGTCCAGGCAGCGGAGCTTCCTATGCGACAACGACGTTAAGTTCTTCCCCACGTGCTCTGGCGGCGACGCGCAGGTGAGTGTATTTACGTAGTCTCCCATTAACTTCTTCCCCTGCTGCGGCAGCAACGTGCCAATCTAGGGACAACGAAATGCAATTTAAATTGGTAGAGGTGATACTATATGGGTGAAACTTTTTAACGATCGGGACGGTGGATGCTTTCGTACACCACGACTAGTATAGTCCACCTTGAGTGAAAGACCCTGATCGCGTGAAGGGGTCCATACAGGGTTGCCCCGGTACTTTAAAATACAGTGGAAAGTTTAAATCTACTCTACACCTTTGAGTAACAATAAAGTATGCGAAAATACTTTATTTCGCGAAATGATATCATGCGAAAGGTAATTTCCTCGAGACTGGTAATTTACTGCAGTTTCTTAAAATTTCTTAACACAACAATGGGCGTTTAAAGCGTCGCGGCCACGCGAAATACATGGACGATATGGAATATCGTGGCTGGCGAAAATTAAAGACGAAAGAGAAGGATTCGCAAATTGGCCGTCGCCCGCAAATCGAATCGATCGGGTTCAATACAACCCACCCGCCCCCCGCATCCGCGCCCCTTCTCCCCCGTTCGTATAGTATTTCGTGATTGCCAGAACTTACCAGATATTGATTATTGCAATCGCAGCCCCATTTGTTGTTCATCAGATTCAATTCTTCGAGCGAGTCCCAGCTTGCTACGAAGTGCGTGGGCAAATATCGCAGCGCGTTATCCGATAAATCCAGCTTCTTCAGCGGCGGCCACACGGGCCCCTGAGACTCCTTCTGCGATCAAACACAATACTCCTTTGCGATCTCCTCTCCATTCAATCCCATCAATTTATCGTTTCGCGCTGGCTCCGCGCGTCACAATCGAGCGGGAATAAAACACCAACAATGACTCCGCCGTTACAAAGAAACGAGTAGACATCTCTGCACTATTCCTCCAACTCCCCTCCATTCCCCCCATCCCAAAATCACGGTGTTCTAATATATTTACGTAAGGGGGTCTTCCAGTGTAACGAAGCATTGTCTTTGCGTTTTTTCGGAATTTTTTCTGAGGAGCTTGTAAAAGTTATTGCTACCCGGCTTATTTCTACATGCTTATCTGTATTTCGATTACATTTTCAATTTTTTTTAGCACGACAGGATTAAAATTAACTCAAGTGGACCACTTTGTAGTTGCTTTTGAAAAAAAAGCGATGTCCATTCGGTGTACACTGTTGGACGGTTTCTGATCATCTGAAACAAATAATTCGAAAGGATTCCTTATTTGTATGTCCTTGGCTACAGCCGGTACCAGAATGAAAGAAAGATATTGAAAATTTAAAAAATGACGGCACTTTGAAGATTGAGTTTGGATTTTCACATATTTTTTCCACTTTCTGGGGCTGTCAGAATGAAAAAAATTAAATAATTTTCAATATCTTTCCTTCGTTCTGGTACCGGCTATAGCCAAGGACATACAAATAAGGAATCCTTTTGAAATTTTTGTTTCAGATGATCAGAAACCGTCCAACAGTGGACACCGTATGGGCACCGCTTTTTTTCAAAAGCAACTACAAAGTGTTCCTCTTGAGTTAATTTTAATCCTTTCGTGCTGAAAAAAAATTGAAAATGTAATCGAAATATAGATAAGTATGTAGAAATAAACCGGGTAGCAATAACTTTTACAATTATTCATTTGTATGATTTTTTTTGCTCATATAAAGAAACGTGATGTTTAAAAAATCAAGGTACACACCTTGCTGTGTGTATAAATTAATCTGCATTCTTTTTAAAAGAAAATTTGATGTCTTAATATTTTCAATAGCAAAACTTACCTGAGACGCAAGAGCGTATTCGTCGACGTTCTCCAATTTCGGGCAATTCTGCACGCGTAGGTGTTCCAGTGCCTCCAGGCCGGCGAAAGCGCCCGGCCCGATCACTGTAAGATGCGGCATGCAGCAGAGGCTGAGCTCCTTTAATTTCGGCATAAGCGGGAAGGAGTGCACGTGATTGATAACCTGGATCGGATTTTCGTCGAGATAAAGGCTCTCTAGCGTCGTCTCCCCGAGCGCGGAGGGTGGGACTGTGAGCTCGTTGCCGCTCAGGTCCAACTTTCTCAGGTGCCTACACCGCGGACAAACACTTTAATCAAAATGCGCATTATAGGTATCGCCCATTTGCTGTGGCAAAATCCAGAAAAAAGATATTCTCGATTATCGTGGAATCCAGATTAATTGAGTACCTTGCAGCAAGAGGGGTGCAGCTCCATTTCTGACGGTTTTGAGTTGCAACGTGAAATGTACGTAAAAAATTTCCAAATAAATAAAAATAGAAATATTAATATTTTTGTTATAGAATATTACTTCGCCGAAAATAGAAGTAAAAAACTTATCAACTCAATGACTACTAGTTATTTTGTGAAAATATATATTTTTCAATTAGTGTACTCTTCTCAATGCTGAGTCAAAGCAGTAATTTTTCATAAACAGTTTTCTCTAATTTACTCGAAGTTCGCGAAGATAGAGCTGCAGCCCTCTTGCTGCAAGGCCCTCAATTTCGATTGCCATTCGAAGTTTGGCAACACACATTTCCTTCCGCGTGCACGCCTCTGATCAACGCGATATCTGTGCTTCTTATCAGCGCGTTCGAGTCTATTGAATCAGTTTCCCTTATTATATCTGTAGATAGCCGCTACTCCGTAACTCTAATACCAGAATTCCCGTGTAAAGTCTGAGCGATATCGATGTCGAGGTTTTAAGGGATTATACCTAGTCAGCCGGCCGAAAGGAGGCGAATGTTTGTGAATTTTTTTTGAAAAAGCGGAAGCATATAATTTCACAGAACTTTTTGCAGTTAAAAGAGCAACGTTTAAAGAACATTTGGTAATTTTTTCGTGGAAAAATATTTACGTTTATAATAAAATAACAAGCGACATCCAAGAAGCCTTTTTAAAAATTTGTTTTTGCGGAGAACACTGTGATTCGGAACCAGATTATCTAAAAACATGTTTAAAAAATTAAAATCGACTTAAAAAACATAAAAATGCACGGGAAAGTAAAATATAATTTTTTCCCCTTATTTAATCTACGACTCTCCATTTTCTTAAGTCGGCGTCAGATTTACACAGTGAAAATGATAAGGCGCCGACATAAAAAAATTGAGAATCGTAGATTAAGTAAGGGAAAAAATTATTTTTTACTTTTTCGTGCATTTTTATGTTTTTGAAGTCGGTTTGAATTTTTAAAAATAATTTTTAAAATAATCAGGTTGCGAATGGCAGTGTTCTCCGCAAGACCAAATTTTTAAAAAGGCTTCTTGGATGCCGACTGTTACTTTATTATAAACGTAAATATTTTTCCACGAAAAAATTACCCAACGTTCTCTAAACGTTGCTCTTTTAAATGCAAAAAGTTCTGTAAAAATATATGCTTCCGCTTTTTCAAAAAAAATTCCTGACTAGGTATAACCCACCCCTTAAGGAAACTTTAAATTGCGCGGTGATCCCCTAACTTGAGGACTTACCTGGAATTATAAAATTGGGTGTCCGGCAGTGACTTCAGGCCACAGTAGCTCAGGTCCAGTTCTTCCAATGTTATCAAAGAGCTGATTGCTAGGGACGTGCGGAAGTCGATTTGCGTGAACAAGTTCCTGGATAGGTTCAGTACCTTCAGAGCCGACATGTGCTCGAATAGATCTTGATGCAACGAATGAAGGCTGTTGTAAGACAGGTCCAAGATGGCCAGCTTCTTCAGTGGTTCGTAGGCTTCCACTGAAAACCTGCCCTGAAATTTAAACGATCTTCCATTCGACTAGAAATTTAAATGTGGCAATAATTATAAATGACCGTGCAATGACCGTGTAAAAAAATAATAAATGCAAAAAGGCGCGAGCTGCAAGGCAGGTCGCAAAGTTTAAGGGCAACTAATAATACAATAAATCAAAATCTGAATCTAATTATTCTAATTCGACAGTTAATGCAGCGTCTAACGTAAAGTTTACAACACTAGACGCATCGATTGTCAATTTCTGCGGAGTGGAAATATCTTCCTGAATTAAAGTTCCGAGATAACGAGTGTGACTAACGGAAGATTAAACGGATTATCGTGTAGGTGACCTAATGGATGAAAACTGTGATAGAACATTTTGGTTTCCTGTCAGCGTACTTCTGTTATATCGTTACGCAATCTTACCTCGAACGCCTGGGGTTGCAAGTTCTCCGTAGTGAGCTGATTATGACTGAGATCCAGCTCGGTGAGGTTGATCAACTTCTTGAAAGCGGCATTCTCGATTTTCGTGATATTACTCCCTCGCAGAATCAGCTTCTCAATCGCAATTTTAGGGAAGGGTTTCACGGCGGCAAGCGAGTTGCCTTTGAACGACGCAACGCTTATCGTTACGTTCGGCCATTGATAGTCCTCGAAATGAACGGCCAAGTTTCTATCTTCACAGCTTATAACATCGCCTAGCAGAAAAAGAATAATTCCCTCTTCGTTTATTACTTGCACAAGCGGCTTCGCGAAGATGATTATTTAAGTTAAATAGAAATCTCTCCCGTCGACTTCCACCATTTTTTTTTCTTAATTCGTGATTACAATTGATTGCAGATATTTCTAAAGTACCTGTACAGTTGCACACGGTGCACAAGCTCGGCAGTTTCGGTGCAGGAGCCTCCTGCGTTTCGTTCCTGTGTTTATTCTCCGCGGCTGTGCTGTTCGCCTGTTCGCTTGCAACGACCGTGGCGTTTTTATTCAAAGCTTCGACATTCTCAGAGGCGTCTTCGCACTTTACCATCGAGGAAGCGAGAATGCACACAAGTAACAGTCGGCGGTCCATGTTTCCACGCGAGATCAGCGACCGTAGAACTTCGCGTCACGAACTGAAATCGGGTTTCTCGTATCAAGCCGACCATCCCTGATAAGGAGGCGGTGATAAGATACCGTTGGTCGCCGTTACTGATGGTTCTAAGCAGCTACACAGGCAATCCCCTTGGAGCTAATTCGTTTTTTTTTCTCTCCAAATATAATCTTAATATCCGCGAACAGCGCAACTTTGTCCCTTGAGAATAAAAGTATCAAAAGACACATTCAACTGACAACTACGTATCATCGCTTTGAAAAGAATAGAAGAAACACGATTACGGCTACCTAAAATCGAAACCCGAATAAAATATTTCTACGCCCATCGTTTCGTTCAAAAGTATCTTAGAAGGTACATTTAATCCAGAATAGTTGTATACGTAGCTCGAGTTTCGACGCGGTTGACTTTTTTTTCGCGTGGCGATTTCAAATATCGCGCGCCGTCCGCGCGACGCTCGAGTGGGCAGGCGATCGCGCCGGTGCCGCCATCTGCCGGCGGCTCGCTGTACCGACGGAGGAGAAACCTTCGCGAAAAGTATTGAATCGGTGACGTCACAAAAGACGTGTCAGTGGGGAAGGAGTAGACGGGACCGTGGAGGAGCGTGTTGAAAAATGTCCGATTACTTTAATTTATCGTGCGACGTGAACAATGGTAAACAGGCGCGCTCGTGTTGACCGACGCGTTGAACGGTAGGCCGGTGTCGGTGCATGGTTAATCGCTGGCTCCCGGGCTATCACGTGGACGAGAACTACGTCAGCCTGCGGACGAGTCGGGCACACGCCGACCGAAATATCTGCCCCGTGCAATAAAACCAGCGGACGGTGTTGTTTTGCTCGCCGCGAGATCGGTCTGGACCGGCCCCTTCGCGGTACACGGTAAGTGGATCGGGAATCTAGTGGCGGATCGTGGCAGTGGCCATCGGGGGACAGCTGTTTTCGTGCATCGGATTCGATCGGCTAACCCCCGCTGGGCCCGTGCACCTGCGAATTTGTGAGGTTAGGTTCGCCTGCTCTCTCGCCCCTGGTTGCGCCGATACACGCGAAAAACTTGTTTCGTGCGCATTGCCCCCAGTGAACGCCCATTTCTCGCGGTCTGCCTTGACAGAATTGCGGATTGATACGATCGATATTGTCAAGGGCCGTCCAGAGAGCGAGGTTTTTCTAGATGACATCACGCGTGCCATGCGATCACACTTCCACGGCTTCCAACGTCCCACGCTTTTTTCCTCTCTCCTCGATGTGCTGTTTTGTTTATTTCGTCGTGCATCGAGGAGTACCCTTTCTCCCCCCTCGATTTTCTTAGCGTTTTTGAATAATGGTGATCACCTTTCCTCGTCACTCTTTCCATGTGTACGGCTGCTTGCATCGGTTAGAGTTGGATTCAAATTTATATTCGGTGAATTAGGTTGGAATTTTTTTGAGGAGAATAGGAGAGGTTTCATGGGGTAAACGTGACTCTTAACAGTCGTAACGTACTTAAACGCGATTCGTACGGTTTTTTTTGTGGACACTTTCCTCCGAGCAACATAACCAATGTGCAACGGTGTCGCCCTGTTGTCTCCGTTGCCCTGTCGCAGTTTAAAGACTCGTCCAACTCTTTTTCCCTTTTCAAATTGAACAGGACAGTTTTATGTTGTGCGAATGATACTGTTTCTTGGCACGGAGGATTGCTTTTATTTTTATCGCGGAAGAATCTGATAGGATGTACATCGTAACGCGTACGCGTCTTTTTAGCGTGGTAAAGTAAATTAACATTCCAACGTGTTACGAAATTACCGTGAAATTAGATTTCATATTTACAAGCGGGAAATGTTAAAATAATCGCTATGGAATTCGACTTGTCAGCGGAGAAATATGCGCCGCGAACAAAAGTGCGCTTGTACGTAATTTAATTCACACCTCTTGCGTGTATAATTATTGCATTCCCTCGCACACTATTTCGTTCGATGTAAAATATTCGTAAATTATTTCAGTGCACGCGTGTAAAGAGAATAACGTATCGTAACGCGCGATTCTGCAGGCAGATAATGCGGACCGTAACGATATATCGCTGATGTTAAAACGATTTCTCATTAATGCATTCTCAACAAGACTCAGAGTTCGCCAATACTACTGATTTCTTATTTACACCGCCATATATTTCTTTCGCCGCTCTTTATTATACTTGAATTATACTTTAATGCCTTTCGATTATCATATCCGTAGTTAATGACGCACGATTGCATGCTCTCTTTAACATTTTCAATAGTTTAAAAAATAGCGAGCCCATTTAAATCCAAAATGCCCTGATTCCAGTAATATTACATTTCTTAATACACAGGGAATAATACGTAATACAGATTCCGCCATGAAAATTCAGAAACCATTGAATCCCCAGCGCTAGAGTATCCACCTTGCAACGAGCTGGTCGGTGTTTACATCGTGTCAGGAGAACCGGTTGAAATTGTTCAGAGAATTTGTTGCGGGAAAAAAGGACTGGCAAGGATACCGCGATGAAATATCGCCGTTACATTATAACGCGCATGAATGTCACATATAAATTCGAAGCAACAAACTAACTCGTATGAATTACGTTTCCAAATTTGAAAAATCCATGCAACGATTATTCCCACTCCATCCCGATGAATGTATGAATATCCATAAATAAAAATAAAAAAATGACGACCATACAAACCCGCAAGATTTATGCAAACTACTTTCTGGCGTCAACTGAAATTTGCATTAAATCGAATCAGCATTTTAAACCCACGAGTCGTTTTCACTCGGTCGGTATAATTCATCGACGATACCAGAATCCTTTAATTCACCATGCTCGCGTATTCTAAAAAAGAAAGACCTGCACAAAACTGAGTCTCTGTGTCTCTATCTACGTTGCTCGCATTCCGCGGCGCGCATGCGCACGCCACGTGCAACGTCCAACGTCGCCCCGTTTTACAAATCTCTTCCCAAAGAATTCCCCGTAAGAAGCACTCGGAAGCACATCCTCCGATTAATCCCGAACGCTGCGTCAGGTCGCGTCCGCCGTAGACGACGCGCGGAGGGGACGGTTCGAATATTGCCGCCGCAGAGAGTGGCCGCGCTGCGCGGCGCGGTACGTGGACCGGAAAGAAGCGGCGAAAACGAAGTCGAATTTCCCGCAGAAATTTTATCGAGCACCCTATAGGTAGACAGTTGCGCAGCAGTCGGGCATCGGCGCCGCCGACAGCGGTGGCCTCTTGTAGTTTTTGCTACGCCCTCTTCGCATGAAAATGATTCTTCCCCCGGCGTGCCGTAGTAGTAGGGATCGTCGACCATTGGTTATCGAACGTTTGACTGACAGCTCGACTATTTCTAGTGTGTCAGGCCGGCGATGAAACGGAGAGAGAAAAACAGCCTCTGCCTGCCGCATTAACGCCTACCGATCATCCAAACGTGTGCTCTCCTCTAAATCGCTTTCGTCCACTTTTCGCCGTCGGTTTGTTGCTCCCGACACGACGCCGGCTTAATACCGCCGATGACTGACAGGTAGTAAACAAGTCTGCTCGCCCACCGGGGATACCATCTTTGTCGTAATTAACTCTTTCGGTGCCAGGCCGGTATGCGGCCGCTTTTGAAACGCGTTTTCTTGCGGCGAAATTGTCGCCCTCGCCGATACCCACTTTGGCCACGGCTCTGACGTCTACATAGAAACGGGCAGACACGATATATACGCGTGAACGAGCGGACGGACGTGTGGCACGGTACACGAGGTTATTAGAAAGTGATTACTGCTCTGTCGATTCGAAACGGACGTAGTTCGTGGCGTAATTTTCGAGATGTCGAGCTATTAGACAGAGGAGCGTGGTTTCGCGCTGGAGCGGGAGTGATTTTTCTCATTGACAATGAAGATGGACTCCGCGGTCGCTTTCGGCGTGTACCTGTTAGGGATATTTCTTCGGAACTAATGCTCTTTAAGGGGATTGTAGCTTTAAGGCTAAGTTAATGTTTAGTGAAACTGTTGGTAAAGAGTGGTGAAACTAGTGAATCTGAAGATGTGGATAGGGGGGGGGGGGGGAGAAATGTTTGTCCACTGGATACGTATTTTATTACATTTTGAGTACTTCCTCACGTCTGAAAACGTTCCCCAGGTCTTAACTGCCCGCTACCGCCTTGGCACTTAAAAGGGTTAAGGATTTGTTTCATCTTTTACTTGCGCTCGTAAAAACATGCTTCATTGCTCCGCCGCTGTTACTTAACGTTACAGGCACGAGAATGCATCGGGATATATTTCTGTACTTAACTCGTTATGTGCTTTAGTAATTACAGAAGCTTTTTTTTTCTCTCTCTCTCTCGTTGAAAACTCGAGACGTCGGGTATTCATCGTGAATCCGATGCTTCGGAATAAAAGGTTAGATAGAAATATAATGTAAGGCGTACTTAACTTCTCGTTTCCTATAACGACGCGTTAATAAAAACGTAAACGTTGCGCGCTCGGGAAAAAATCTGCATGGTAGGTTTCGTAGCATTTAAGTTGTTAGTGTTTTTTAAATCTTTTATTACGTCTAATTGCACGTTCGGTACGGTTGCACGGTAATTATCCGCTCGTTACAAGGAATCGACACGTTAAGCGCGTGATGCAGTAAATCGCGCGAGCAAAGTGCACGTTACGCCATTGCGCAGCTTCCGCCAATCGGTTTCGTTCGAATTAATAACCGTCGAGTTTTCGATTGTACGCGACACGTGGGCTCGGCGTTTGCGAATCTCCGTTCGTCTTATTTTCCGTCCCCCTTCCCCCCCCTCCCCCCCCCCCGCCCCGCGTGCGAAACAGATCCCCATTTATCATTCGCACCTATTCCTCCCTCTACCTGTTCACTCTACCTGCGGTTACACGTGCGTGCCGGTTCCACCGTATTCGAGATACCATTTCTCCGCGATAATACGTCGAAACATTTCTTCTTTCTTTAATTAGGGAATGCTATTATTGGGCCTCGATTCGTTGCACGGAATAAAACCATTCGGCCCCGTTAATTGGCTCGGTTAGATAGAGATAAAAAAGCATTCCCGAGGTATGCGGCGTCGTAAAACAAAAATTCCGCGTCGTAATGTGTGCGCAGCGTGACGCCGCGAAACCAGGCAAGGCAACACATCGAGAGCATTCCGTCGGTTACGATATTTCGATGGACGTTACGGGATCGCGGCGGCTCGGACTATTTTTCTTCGGCTGGCTTCTCTCGTCGGCTCGTTAGAGCGTACGCGTCGCGCGCCTCCTGTCCGGCGACAGCTGCGTCCAAATGCCATCGAGCACCCGAAGAATTCGAAAGCGATATAATGCGTCGTTCGAAGCGCTAGAGCGACGACGGCAGGCTTCTCGTCCCCCCTCGCGTGCGAATCAGCAATGCGGAAGATGGGAGTAGAGAGCAACAAGAAGCGAAACTTCCCTCGCCGGTGGCTGCGCCGGGGAAAACTTTTAATAAAGATTGTCGTAGCCGTGGGAAGAGACTCGTAAACGAGTGATAACGCGCGGGACTGGAAAAGGAACAGACGGGTAAAGCCACGAAGGAATAAGTTTCTGCATAACTTTCGTATCGGCGAATATACGCTAATGATATTCGACGAATGAACGCCGGTGTGGTATTTACGTCGCGCGTCGAAGATTTCTAACACAGTCGTCCGTTTGTGTAACGATGTATCCAGGCATTGCCGGCGATCTGCTTTACCGATCGGCAAGCATTGTTCGAGAACTCGAGATGATCGAAGTCCCATAAAAACCTACAGCTCGCAAGGAAACGAAGTGTGCAGCAAAGGAAGAAGCTAAGGCCCGTTGCCCGTATTAAGATTATACCTGCGAGAAGAAGTAAACAGGGGGAAGAGATTGCTAAATCTCCGACGGTTAAACCTTGGCGAGCGATAATATTCACGCTTGGAAGCGCACGAGGTTGTTAATACTGGGAACACCAGAAAACGAACGACACGCAACGTTTCCTGATTTTCATTAAATACATCTGAGGCTCCTCCTCGCGGCAAAGCGCCCGAAGAAAACAGAAGTTACGTACAGTGTGAATTAAAACGATACATTGGTATTTATGTTTCTCGCGGAGCCGAGACCGGCGTGTAACTTGAAACGTCAACAAAACATTAATCACGCGAAGCAGCGAAGAGTACATAAAAGAGAAAACGTTAGCGTTCGAACTTGTAAACAGAGCTTGTTTACCAATCAGCGCGTGAATGTTTGGACAGAGACATTGCGAAGATAATCCACTTTTAACGAGGGTATAGGGTACGGCTTTCGAGCGAGGTACACAATGCCCAAGGTCCTTTGCGATCGGGTGGCGATACGTTAAGATTCGTTCGACGCGTTTCAAGCTTTCTTATTCGTGTGAATGGGATGGAAGGAAGGACGCGAGGGAGCATTGAAAAGCGGCCGAAAAATGAAGACGGCGGAGAGGTCGTCGTCGAAGTTGGACGAAGAGGGGGCGCAGCTGCGGAAACGAGCGGGACGCGCTGACCGTTCACCGTCAGCGATAATATTTTTAAATGAAAGCGGCGAGAGACGACCGGGCCACAATAAATATCGGGTTTAACGGAAAGACGCGGGCACAGTTGAAGCGCGCCGCTTGCAAGTAATGGGTACTCTGCCCGCCGTCGCCTCTCCGCCCGTTCGGGCGCCACCACCTTCTCTCTCGGCCACCTCGCGGCGTTCGCGCGACGCTTCTGCTCTTCTTCCCTGCGTCCTACCTCTCCCTCTACCGATCCATTCAACCGCGCCAGAAAGAACGAGAAGTTTTGATAAAACGCCTGGGGAACAACGGCGCTTTTAATGCTTTCAAGAGAAAGCTCGCCCTACCCTGTTACTTGTTTTCGTTTCCCCCCCCGGTATCGAATTAATATCCAGCCGCAAATTCGCGTGGATATGCGACGAAACGTATCATACGTTCGACGTACAAAGCTCGTTCGTA
Organism: Andrena cerasifolii; assembly: GCF_050908995.1. NCBI lineage: Eukaryota > Metazoa > Arthropoda > Insecta > Hymenoptera > Andrenidae > Andrena > Andrena cerasifolii. The sequence continues at coordinate 19,086,087 of NC_135119.1, read as the reverse complement.
TCGCGGTAGATTACTCAATTATAATCCGTTGCAAGCAGGCGGAGTGAAATTGGATTCCCCCCCCGGGTTTTCGGTAGCCACTGCGGTTTTCGGAGACGCGGCCGTCTTGCCGTCACTAGCAGTGCCGCAGTACTTTATTTATTCATACCAGGGGGACGTGTATGGGGATTGGGGAAAATTCAAAAGGAACGTTCGGAATGGGAAGCAGAACTGGTGCCAGCAACACAGTGCTGATGGTGTTGAGACCGTCTAACGATGACATTTAAATGCAGCGCCGCGCATCGTTTGGTTCCTCGTGCCACGACGATTCTCTCTCGCCCCCCAACCCCCGGCGTCCCTTTCTTTTTGTCTCATTTCAGTTCCTCGCTTCTGCTCGAAATACGTGAGAATGTGTCATCAGACGCATAACATTTTCGTTCTTTAAACCCGAATTCATTCCGTGCGCCTGTGAATCATTGCGTAAATAATCACGCGTAACTTGCTAACATTCTTGTTTTCTGTTTGCTTTCAGTAGGACCCTGTGAATAACGTGAGAAGCGTAGATCGAAGGTCGTTACATCCGAGGCCCCGGAGGACCTGGGCAACGATGGAAGGTGCCAGCCAGGAATGATAGGTAAATGCTTTGGTTAACGGTAGAATATTCGAGCTCTACTCGAAACAGTAAAGTGAATCTTTATTTATCGACTCGCATCGTAAACATATTTTTGAAAGGATGTAGGATGCGAGCTACGTCCTTCGGGGGAAGGTGTTCCACGTTCGATCAACGTTGGGGCTACTTCGTTAAGCTGAAGATAAACCGAGGATAAGTTTCGTGTATCTACTCGGACTTCTTGGTGAAGCTAGTTGCAATGCTGATGGGATTACGAAGCTTCCCCTAGGTGGATCTAGCTTTAAACTATTAAATCTGTAATCGGTGGCGAGAATTGGGGCCGTGGGGTTTCGAAGAAGTTGAGTAAGAATAGAGCTGACGCCGGTGCGATTGTATTGTCGTAGAATGCAAGAGGGTAGCACCGCCGTGGCGCTAGCGATGGTGACCCCTGGTTACGATCAGGACCCTGCAAGCGGGGTTGCCGATTACACGACCCACCAGGATCAGGCTCAGTTCGAGGCAGACAAGAGGGCTGTCTACAAGCATCCCCTCTTCCCGCTGCTCGCGTTACTATTCGAAAGATGCGAGCAAGCCACGCAGAGCTCGGACAACTCGACGTCCGAAAGCTTCAACATGGACATACAGGCCTTCGTCCAACACCAAGAAAGAGACCGAAAGCCATTTCTGATCAATGACCCCGAAATTGACGGTTTGGTGAGTACTCTTAACAGGCGAGCTCTGGGCGTTTAAAAAAATTAGGGCTCCGTGCGGTTTTAAGGCGGGCTTTTTGCGCCTTGGGCTGAAAAATAGGTAATTCTTTCTGAATTTTTTGTACAAAAACGGTTCGACAAATTAATTTGAGATTTGGCAGGCTGTTTTATTGTGTCTCGAACTATTGTTCTGAATTTTTGTGTGACAGTGAAAAAAGAAACATGGCAGATACAAAAAGAGCGTTGAAAAATAATCGGGCGGTCCTGGCGTTGACGAAAAGTACTGTAAGGTTCATCCGAAACACAAAAAAGAAAGGAGATTCTTAATCTATATGAATGTGGCTATCGGTGGTAGTAGATTTATTGTCGTATTTGTTACCGTTCCTTTTTTATTTAAAGAAGTCTTCCCGATTTTGCGGCAAAACAAAATAGACTCAAATCAGGACGCTTCGCCTTCTTCAAAAGCCTGCCATTTTAAGAATCTCTTAAGAATCTCTTTTCTTTTTTGTGTTTTCGATAAACCTTACAGTACTTTTTGATGCCAGGACTACCCGATTATTTTTCAACGCTATTTTTGTACCTGCCATGTTTCTTTTTCACTGTCACACAAAAATTCAGAACAATGGTTCAGGATACAATACAACAGCCCGACAAACCTCAAATTAATTTGTCGAAACGTTTTTCTAGAAAAAATTCACGAAGAATTAGATATTTTTCGGCCCAACAAGGCGCAAACCCCCCTTAAGGGGACTAGGCCGTAAAATCGCTCGAAAATTAAGTATTCTTTACGAATTAATTGCGAGGAGATGAATGCGAGCACAGACTTTTCCTTTTACACAATGTTTATTACTATCACGCAGAGTAAAAAAATATTTTTTTTGTCCACATACAGTGGCGGATGAAAGAAAGCTTATAACTTTTAAAATCGCATAACTTTTTTAAAATTCGTCCAAACGACATGAGATTTTTTGAGAAGCCAGAAGGATTAGTTTGCTAAGTGACGTGTTTCGTTGTTTTGAAAAAAAATATATATATAATTGATCGGAATAGCAAAAAATTAGTAAATTGACTGCCTAAGGCCCTAAAAGTAGTCCCCTTAAGTTTCGTTCTCGTTAATATTAAGTGGAAGCAATAAAAAAAAGCGTGATCTTCAAATATCCTCAGTTGTCTGTGATTATAATATCTGTCCGTAGAATTCTAATGCCATTTTAATGCGAAAAATTTCGAGGAACGAGTGTAATATAAATCTCGAAAAGAATCGGTGTTAGAAATTTGAGTCCTACTTGCGTAAATCTCTCGAAACGGTGTAGATTTCACTGCCACCACTCTCGCCCCCGGCGCGTCCACGAACGGGTACCATGTTCGTTCGATTAAGAAAACAAAAACAATGATAAGCGGCGTATCGAAGCGCGACATGAAAAGAAAATCGATGATATGCCGACGTTGTTTTGCGCCTTGCCAACCGTAGATGATCAAGGCGATACAGGTGCTGCGGATTCACCTGCTCGAGCTGGAAAAGGTTCAGGAGCTGTGCAAGGACTTCTGCAACAGGTACATCACGTGCCTGAAGGGCAAGATGCAGAGCGAGAATCTGCTACGCAGCGATTACAGTCACCATGGGCACGACATGGGCCCATCGAGTGGCAGCAACGGCAGCAGTCCCTTGCAGGTTAGATATGTTTTCTTTGACGATTCTTAAAGCTCCCTGGCCTGCTCCCCCTTCACCTACGTAGATATCCCAACGTTAGCGATGCGCAAGAGCCGCGAGTACGTTCCATCAACTTGGACAACACCGCTAAGTTCTCTTAACCGTCCTCTAACTCTTTAACAACATCGTTGCTTGCGAAGAATGTAGCTCTAATATAATAAATAATCAGTAGAAGCTTCGGCAGTCACTCATTTCTTATCAAGGAAGAGGGGTGCATTACTTAAAAGGCGATACTTGAGTAAGAGTCGGTTAAGGGCCTCCTCAATGCCTCGAAAACTAACAGCGCGAGGGGAAGTCATGTTATGTTTTACTTGGCAACCATGTCGCGCGAGCTCCATTGAAAATATCCCGTACGTTAGGAGGATCAGTCGTTCGAGCTAATGGTTTTAAAAAAGACGAGCGATAATTGCGCGTCGCTCGAAATATTATAGAACCCCCACCCCTGCTCTCTGACGGCTAGTTGCGACATATATTTCCCAGGTGCTGTCTTCTACAGGCAATGATGTTGAGTCGGGAGCTAACGGATTCAGAGTGAGCAGAGGCGACACCCTGTCGGAGAACGGTGGCGCGAGTCAGACGGCCACGCAAGAAGAGACCGGTAACGACAGGCCGCCATCGGTGCGATCATCATCCACTGCTCAACGCTCGAACAGATCCTCCAGCCAGGACCATGACGATCCTCTGTCACCTTCCACGGTGCATGGGAGCACGCCCCTTTCCCAGATCGGGGCGCATCCCTGTGCACCAGTCAACGACATGTATCTTGGTCAAGGTACGCGCCAATCCCCACCGTTCGTCTGAATTCGTTACTACTCACTGGATATCTCTTTCAGTCTCTTAGCAAATAGAAGCGATTGCACCCTAAACAGATTATTGCTTTCTCTGTCTCACTTTTTAAGTTCCGCGCAGTGTCCCGCTTAATTCTCCATTGATAGGGTCAGATTAAAATCAGTGGATGGATGATAATTTATCCACTGCACCCAACTTACCAATGGAGGGTTAAGCGCGGGAAGTATCAAAGAATCAGAGGTACAAGTAGTCTTATGCTTGACGTAGCAGACAATTGAATTTAGAAGGGAGAGATTGGACGTTGATCTAAACGTAGGCGTTGTCAACTTCCGTTTGTAGATGATACGGACTATGTGAATATTGGCGACAGAATATATTTAGAAGAGGCTGGCTATTGGGGCCTTCTAGCATTGCAGGAGCGCGAGCATGTCGATGTCGGAGACGCTAGTGACGAAAAGTGTTTTGGTTAGAAAAAGTTGCACACTTACAAAAGATAAACAAAGGATATTAAGAGTACCGAATAGTGAGACTGTATTACGCCGTCACACGTTTGCCACAGCGAATACATACTTGTTGTGCTCAGATATCACTGTGGCGGGCTCTCCTTCCCCTGCACCCAGCGAAGATGAAGACGAGGGATGTGGCACTGGCACTGCTGCTTCAAATCACAGTAGTGGTCACGGAGGTAGTCATAGTAGCATTAAGAAGGGAAGACAAAAGCGGGGTGTCCTACCTAAACAGGCTACGAGCATTATGCGAACCTGGCTCTTTGAACATTTAGTTGTAAGTATGATTCTTTATTCACCTTGAAGCCGAGAGACTGCTTCGTACGACTGATTGACGAGTTCTGTGTTTGCTACGTTCCGCAGCATCCTTATCCTACGGAGGACGAGAAACGTCAGATCGCGGGCCAAACGAACTTGACGTTGCTGCAAGTTAATAACTGGTTCATCAACGCTCGCCGACGAATCCTCCAGCCGATGCTCGACGGCGCCGGGGCAGATCCGGTGCAGCGGGCAGGGAAACGTCACAAAGTGTCGAAGCACGTGGTCCAACAGCAGCACGTTCAGCAGCAACAAGCCGGCGGCTGGCAATCCGAAGACTCCGGGAGCGATTCAGGCTCCAGCGACGGTGAGGGGGGTGCCGATAGATCGAAAGACGGTAACGATAGCGACGAAGATGATCTTCACTGACCTCTGTCGATCACCGAAACGTCAACCTCTTTACGGTACCTTCAAATCCAGTTGCTCATTACAGTATTAAGGTATTCGAGAATAGATTTCGCTTTAACTGTCAAATACGTAATTATTCTCGCGAGAAATCAAGGGTATATCGGTCGAGGTTATCACGCTCTCTTATCGGATCCATTCACCATCCACGGGAGCACCTTTACAGATTCTTAAGCGTCTTCAATTGTTATCCGCTTATCGTGGTCCAAGAATGTTTGAACAGTTATTGAACAAATGGTAATTCGGTTGGTACGTGTTCCCTGTTCTCCGCAAGAGCAATCATCCGAACACGCGGCGAGACTGCGAGCCGTTAAGTCGAAGCGAAATTCCTCTGGCAAAACTGGAGCTTCCCTCGAAATTGTTATCTCTCCCCCAGTTTTCGCAATTTACAGTCCACATTTGTATAGTTTCTCGTTTCTTGCGGCTCTTTCCCTTCTCGCCTTTCTGCTCGGAATAACGGAGACGCTACAGTAGCGTACAGTATTTTCGAAGATCTCGTTTTCTCTCGCAACGGGTCATCGCCCGTGTCCTTTCACTCTTTAAATCTACATCAAGTAACAGAATACTATACGGAATCATTCGATTGATCGCAACATAGTTCCAATACTGACAACCAATTTATAGAAGCAGATTATTTTTGAGACAGCAAGGCACGCAACTATTCGTGCGCAAAATCTTTATGGAAACAACGTGTACATTCTTCTATGATACGATGTAATTATAAAAGAACATGCTACTGATTTGATGGTGCCGCTAGCAAGTTATAGCTAAGAGACTAACGCAAATCCGGGGTCGTTTGCATAGTTTTTTATGAAACTTCGTTTCCAGCAAAGTAAATTTCTCCAGCATTTAACAATACTTTCTGAGTCGTATAAATTGCAGTAAACAAAGAGGACACAGTATCGATAGATCTGGCATTTTTCGGGGTAGATATATATACTGCAATTACAAGATGTTTATTCTCGGAGTTCCATACACAGAAGATGAAAGTGAATAGAAGAACGGCTTTCGAACGAAAGACCTCACGATATTTCGGAATTTTCATTCGATCGAGCTCACCTAACAGGCATAGACATTTCTGTGAGAATTCTTAACACATCTATAGAGCCGTTTGAAATCGTCCAAATGAGACTATGTGTATAGTGTAGGAATCTTGTAACGACACGAATGAGAGGACGTAATCAACCCTTCCTACGTAAACTAAGATACGACGGATATTGTTACTACACTTAATGTTAGATGAGATATGTCTTGCGATCGGTCAACGCAACGCAGGGAAAGAGATCTCGTTAAAATTGTCGATAGGAAAAATGGTTCAAGATAAATTCTCAAGTTCGTACAACAGATGATTGATCGGTCAATAGATAATATAGCAATCTCGATCTTGTATTCTTCGTGCCATTAAAGAGCGTGGTAACTTCCGCGTTTTAGTCTTTGTTCAGCTCTGCAGTGTCGTGACATAGCAAAGTGGCTATCCCTCCAAGATAATAATAACAATAATAATAATATTAATAATAATAATACTATTACGATTAATAATAACAACAACAATGATAATATAATACTACTTTAAATATATGATGATTATATTTTTAAACTCTAAGTGTCGTCTTTAAACGCGTGTACCGCAGTTTAACGAGGTTGTGGTACTGCTGTACATACAATTCACAGAACTGTTAGTAATAAAGGGAGACATATTAGTGATTATCCGAGGATGGAGATTAACGATACCTTTCTTGTAACTGCAAGCAGAAGAGAAACAAAGTAGAGGCGCGAAAGAGAGAAGGGTGGAGAGAAGGTGCGTCTAAGGCTCGACGACAAGCACATGCCATCTTAGGATTAAGTGTTCATACATTCGCTGTCTGCATATGATCGTTGCGTTTTAATAGAGGTGTCCTCCAGATCGCGAGTGCTGAATACTTAGCGACCCGCGTACTTTTCGAACGGTGTGGAAATATACTCTGGGATTCGATATCGGTATCGTTTTAAAGCCTCTTCGTTATCTATGTACATACAGAGTGGGGCACGAGTGCTGTGTGGCACAAGCGAGTAGCACTTGATTACTTATAAAAGAGAAATACGTAAAAACCGCAACGTCCTTCTTCATGCAAGGCTTCGTTTTCAAGAAACCTCTGTTCCATGCTCTCGACTTATTTTCTTTGTCCAACAAGGAATCAAATCTCGTAGACTGTCCCATGAATTACAGTTTAACCAACCCTGTACAATCTTCTTCCTGCGCACTTGCATCCGGCTGTCCTTCAGTTACTTCCAAGTGGTTCCGTCCATGGCATTTCGAGCCATTGAAACTATCCTCAGACCATTTGACTGTCTTGGAAATCTGACTCTAAAGGGACAAGTGTTATCCCGGATCGTTGATTAAAGAAAATGTAACAGCTTCGCTGATCAGGCTTCTTGTTCCTATCTGACCACGATGGTCGCCCTGTATTTCCTGAAGCATTAATAGCTTCTACAATTTATTTATCACCGGACGATTACTTTGACGTGTTTGCTGGTCCTTCGTTAGCCCATAATACAGTAGAAAGCGTAGCTAGAGATGTCTGCTAATGAGATTCCGATTTCCCTGTACGGTCTCAATGAAGTTACAAAGAAACTTATACTTCGCAACTGTATTGCTAAATAGGTCTACGCTAGTCCATTGATTTCAACGCATCGAGGACAGCCAGCGTCTCGCCAAGTAGAGGAGCGCCGCACGAAGTGAATGCGCAGCGGTAGAAGGAGTACCGAAGCTCGTCCTCGATGCGCTCAAAGGAGCACGTGTCTCGCGCAGAGAAGAAAGTGAAAGCCGTCGATCAGATCAATCATTTCACACTGGTATCGTTTTACATTCTTCCGGTATCGATGTACATAGCCGACTGGCGCAGAGTGCTTCCATTAGTGGCTCACAAAGCTTTTCTCTGAGCATTCGAGGCGAACCGATTGCAAACAGTTGCCGGCCGATCCTGTCGCGGCTGCCAGGAGCCGCGAGGAAGCTCCAGACGGAAGGGGACGAGTCGATCGAGGCTTGAGTAAAACGGATGTCGTCAGTTGAAGACAGCTATTTTACAGTATAGCTCCATATACGGTGTAGTGTCGTAAGTGAGAATAAGTCGGGGCGATCTGTGGACGAAAGCGGGCGGAATCGACGAAAGGAACGGGAAGCATCGACTTTGATCGTGTATTGAAATGATAAAGTGAAAGATCAGGCTCCCACGTCGCTTCCGCCCTCAAGTAGACCGCCGAAAGTAAGTGACCGATCGGTTCGCGCTGATGAATTAGCTCGCTGTTCACAAATACCAGCAATAACGCGCACTTTCCATTAACGAGGAGAAGGTAGACCTAAGAATCGTCGGCTCGTATCGCGAATCACCTAGTACGGGACTATACTGTACACGTGATTAAGTATAATGATAAAGTAACGATAGGATTAAGAGGTAGGTTGTAAGGCTGAACCACGTATACGTATGTGCTGCGGCACCAGACGACTGTGATAAACTCGGTGGGCGGTGCCCAGCCTCCTACTTCATACTTGTCTACTGAAGAACTACGAAATACTTGAGCACACACACACACACACACACACACACAGGACAAAAGTAGAAACATTTACCGAACAGGTTGAACGTATGTTTGCATTGAGCTTGCATCGAGAGAAATCGCTGCTGGGTCCGTAGGCTTCTTACATGAGACATTCTCGGTTGCACTGCACGAGCTTTTGCTCGGTCGGTGGCCGTTTTCACTTGGATGCTAGCGAAGAGTTCGGTGTGATCGAGGAGACGAAGCGAGATCGATGATAGAAAACGTGATTAGCAATTTGTTCGTTGCATGGGGATGTATGAGATGGTTGTTTCTGTTAATTAACGCGCTCGCTGCCAGGAAGCGATGCATTTGATCGTCCCAACTCCGTCGTAGGCCATTCTCGTTGCTTAAACATATTTAGGGATACTATATTAGCGTATTTAAATTTTGTCTGTAACCTTGTAAATGTAAGTGATAGTTTGTTACAAGTTCATTTTATTTAAAGTCGTAACGGGCCCGGTCACTGGTAACCGGCCTGGCGACGGACGTGTTGAACTCGACGAAATGGTTAGTACCTATAGCTCTGAAACACGCTTTATACATGTTTAAGAGCGCCACCATTGTTTGCTGTAAAGTGTAATGATGTCGGGGGAAAGAAAGGTCTGGACTCGCTGAAGCATGAACGTTTTCGTCCTTCCAGGTGCATTCGAGTTACATGTACGAGGACGGACCTTCAGATAAATCTCTAATGCTTCTACGCATTAGCGATTGACGTGTGCAAGCTCTATCTAAAATATTTAAGAAGATAGGAATGGACCAAAAAAAAAAATGATACGACGGTGATAAAGAGTTAGTTTTGGTACGTGATCGAATCTTTACAACTTTGAAATGCTTGGATTTGTTGAACTGCTCTTTTAATCCTCCATAGACGCTTATGGATCAATGGTACCGAGAATTACATTAATAGTATATTCCATTGTTTCTTACTGTTATATCGTTGGTTTCTTTGACAGGACATTATGCTTTAAGAGAGTATTCTATGACACACGTTTGTAACAGTTCACATTAGAGTTGCGTAAACCTTTTCACACATTCAGAGAGAACGACACAGCTTTGTCGCGTAGCTTATGTTTAGTTTATATTTCACAAAGTGATTTACTCAATCTCCAACTTCTCTTTCTCCTCGACTTTGCCCCTGCTGCGTGAACCGCCCCTGTTAATCTCATATTTCTGTTTGCCTGTTCCCCTGCGTTTCGTTAAGTTTCCCCAATGTTCCATTAACATCTACCGTAATGTTAGCGAGCCACAGAAAAAGCTTATAACAAGCATATTCCGTTTCATGTATTCTAACGTGCTTCGTCTTGCCGACAGATCAATTCGTTTTATACTTTTTCATAAATGTTTACATACGTGTATTGACAGATATTTGTACAATTTGATATTGCAAGGCACGCACGCACATGCGCGTGCATATTACGCTAAGATTAAACTAAAGGACTTTCAAAGGTCCATTCCTAACTTAACTGAAATTTTAAGTCGTAAAATAAACGTATTACATACATAATTACGTGCATACTAAAAAGGAAGCATAAGTAAATAACTTGAATACTTCTCTCTCGTGTACATCAAGGTCCTGTTAAATAAGTTGTTTATTGATAATAAACGCCATCACGCTTGCAGTACGTGTCTCTGATTTTTATATCGTGTAATCTTAAGATACCATTTAACCCGTTGCACATATATATATATTTTTTAAACTGCAGACAGTGGGACTAAATGCATCGAGAACCGTTGAATGCTGCATCCAATTACACAGAAGCATCTAGTGCAAAGGATTAATTTCTTTTGTTATAATGTACCGAAGAAGATAGTAAACTTTTGACTATTTGGATTTACCGTACAAAATACTTTATTATCAATAGTAATTCCACGTAACTCGTATGTTTAACAAGACACCGGACAATTACATCATTCGCCGCATACTTGCAAGTAATCACAGATATTCGTTTACAAGAATTGTAGCTTATAATGGAGAATCAAAGAATTCAAGAACAGTATCTTTCCCATAATATATTTTTTACATTGTCTTTATAAAATACGCTCTGATTGTTGCGGATACAAACGTTCTCCTAGAAGTAATCTATAAATATTTTTATCAGTCCTCCGTACGGGAACTCGAAATCTTCGCATTCCTTTATAATTTTTTCGCTTTTCTTTTCTTACATCCACCATTACGCAAAGTAATTTAATTTTAGAAGTGTCTTTATCAAATGAGTTACTGACATTCTTATCGCAACGAATGACAAAAATCTCTTTTTATGTTATATATATACATATAACATATATATATATATATTATCATCGCGTTTGATTAACTATTCCATATAATTAACACTAACTAGTTTTGGGTATCGTGAGCAAGGATCGCCGGAGCGAATTAAATATCCTGCGCTTACATCGATTATTAATTTATCATACTAACGTAAATTGAAATAAATAGTGAAATACAAAATTGCTTGCTAAAATTATGACCTATTTGATTTTAACAGGCATATTGCAAATTATCGACAATTCACTTAAATACGAATCAAATACACGCATAACGTTTATAATACTAATGTTCATGAGCTGATGAATGACATGGAATTAAATAATCGACCCGAAATGCCTCATCAATTCGTGCCACCGTGAACGTTGCGTCTGTGATTTATATTGCGCGCGTAAAATGAACCGCGCACGTTCATCGTTACGTACGAAAGTTCGATTTTAAAGGAATCCAAGATTCAGTGGACAGTTTTTTCTTTTCTTTTTTAACGCTAATATACCCTGCTTATCATCGCGATACAGCTGTGTGATACTCTTATAAGTATCGTCTATCCGTGGAATTGAAAAAGCATTCCACCTATTGTTATTCATTGAATACGTATAATGCACATTTACAAAAATGTCTGTTACTTCGGCATGTATAATTAACGAATGAAATTAGAGAAAGGAACGTGTGAACGAACTGAACGCACGCGCGGGATCGTTTCGTCGGCGCATACACTGACAGCGAGTGCGTGGATTTGATTAAACGGTTCAATCGTGACTTCGCGACAACGCTGGAAAAAAAAAACGACGGTGGTGTCAGAGCACATATACTTTAGCATTGAGGTATAAAAGAAATTGTCCGAGGGCGTACCACACATACAATCAAAGGCTAGTTACTGGAACATTTTTATCATTTCGGTGATCTAACCTGCTCATTAATATGTGGTCCGCAGCGTGTCCCTAGCAGCTTGTCGCTCTTCTGGAACAATCGTTATCACGTATAAGCCAGGGTCACGAAACAGAAACGACACGTAATCGTACATTGCGAAGTTGTCGATTTACCTTGAACTGAACAGTATGTCGGCGCGGGAATTAATAAACCATACAAAAACGAATGACACGCCAGCCACCATGCTACCGATAATCATGCTAAATCGCTCTGTGGCTGCTGAAGGCTTGAGGAACATTCTTACGCTTAAAGTTTGCCAAATAGATTCCGTCCACGTGGAGTAAACCCCGGATTTCATGTCATAGCCTGTTCGAAGTAATGCAAAAGAGTCAAACGTAGTCACTCGTGTTCCTCGTTTTCTTTAGGTAATCATATTCAACGTAACGTATAAGAGGGAAAACGTACCGTCAATGATAAATGCTGGGCTCATGGCCGTGCTATAATTCACCGTGGAATTAATACACAGGCCTGTAAACTTATAACCGGCCATCCAAATGAGATGCTTCTCGTAGCACGTGGTTTCATTCATATCGGGGAACTCCTTTCTAGTTAAGAAGGCAAGGAGCTGGCCAGTTAGGGTCGTGGCAGTGCTAGGTACCCTGTGTACGCCAACGTACAGTGGCAGAACTTGATTGATCAATTTAGTGCCTGGGGACGAAGCAGCATGGAACAAATTGCACCTGGCGCTCTGCAAATAGCAGATCAGCATTTCGAAGACATGCTTCTCGACGTCAGATTGAACGGACTCGTCCGCGACTGGTGGCTCTTTACCAGTGACGTTCTCGTAAAGACCCTCTGCAACATGAATTGCTATTTTCGCTAAAGCAGTTGAAAGATGATCGTTTGCATCGTTTCTGGAAAGAACGTTTCGTACAGTACAGAATCAAGGTTTGTTTTAAACGCGAACCGAGGAATTGGAGTGATACCTGTTGAAGTCAAGGCTCTCCGCGTCGTCCAAGATTCCGTTGTAATATCTATTCTCAAACTGCTCGCCATGATTACTTATGACAACGGCCGTTAGATTCGCCTTTTCCTCCAAGAAACTTTGCACCGATACTGGCGGAACACTGTCCGGTAGAACCGTGGCGTTCAATGATCTTTCCAGTCGGTTTATCAATCTATTGTTATCTCCATTATTAGCGTGGAGATATATATTTCCTTTGTTCAGCTGACCGAATTCGATCACGCTCTTAATATCGTCCAATTTCAAGTTTACACCACCTAACGCATTGAAATTACCTTTCTTCAAGTTATAAACTAATCTACTAGACCCTATGTAGTCAAAAGCTTCGCCATTTAACAAAGAGAACACAACGTTCGTTTCTGAAAAGGAAAAGGGAAGATAAGCGTAAGCGAAAGAGGCACGGATGAATAATTTACAGGATACGCCATCCCGCTTACCGTCCACAGTGGTAATATTTTTCGATAAAATATTCAAGTAATAGGCAGTGGCAAGTAGCGTTACTAGTCCTGTCACTACGTTACCCGCTCCGGGCGATATTCCATCGAATAAAGAAGAAGCGTCTAATCTGGCCGTAACTAATATAATGGAATTTTTGTCTTTGTTTATAGGAGCCAAAGGCCAATGTATGTTTCTGTCCCCCAAAGGGTCGCAGAACTGTGTCGGGTTGAAGTTCCATTTCAGATCACTACGCTTAATGCAGGAGTTAGAGTTGATCGCAGCGAACATAAACGACTTCATTTCCAGCGCGCACAGCGACCTGAACGGCTGAGTTTCCAGATCGTGCGCATTGTGCTTCCAGAAGCAAAGCTTTATAGCTTCTATCAGCGTTTGATTCTGCAAACAAAAGAGGCCGGTGAACTAGAGATATTTAAACCTCGCGAGCGAACCACGAAAGCGATCAAAAGCGCTCGCATAAGAACTGGATCTTACATCTGTGTAAAACATTGGAAAGGGCCAGTCCTCCATAAGCAAAGAAGACCCGGCTGGATTCCACGGGGATTCGTCGTTGCACTTTTTATATCCCGAGTATCTGTTCGGACACGTGTCCTCCGGGGAATAAACATTAGGACGGGGTTCGCTGATATTTTTTACTAAGAGAACTCCGTTTACATTGTTCGTATCTCGCAACTGAGACAACGTTTTTCTCGCAAACATAAAAAACGGAAGGACCACCGTGTATGGTCCAGCGGTAGCGTTACGCGCGATCCATTCAATATCACTGTTCTCTTCGATTAAGTGAATAATACCAACGCTTCCTGACCTACTAGCTGGAATAATAAGAGAAGAATGATTCACTCCGAGCGGCTATACAAAATTACACTGGCACAGATCTACGAGTCTTACAAGAACATCCAAATTGATGCGACCCGTTATGCCTACGGAAACAGGCGGCAACTCCATCGAAGGACATATAAATCATATCTTTTATCCGCTCTGCAGCCACTGAAAATATAATTTTTCATCCTTTTAATACGTCTGAAATTCTATTTCTTCGGGTAGCCAGAACTACTTTGTTCAAGTGTAAAACAAAGGATTTGACCATTAAGGATAGGTAAAATTGTTTCCTAAATTTAATAACTTTTACATCGAGAAGAAAAGCGTCTACTACGGTCAGAAAGAGTAAAGAGTGCCCGATGTAGAGAAACCTGGATTACCAAATATTTTGGCTTGCCCTTCTAGGGCGATCTTTTTTGGCTCCCTAGGTTCTTATGCAGTCTTACCTAAGTTTACAATAACGAGTAGTAAAAAGTATCCGATGCACAAACATTTTGCCATTTTATTCTTCCCGTGGCACCTGTCAAACCGTTGGCGTGTTTTTTATGACCAACGCTACGAACAGTCTTTGTAAGGTTAGACACGATGACACGAATGCATCGCGTGAATCAGAGAACTGAACGCTTCTCTTTAACTTTACTTGATTGTAACGACGCTTTCTGAATGCACCGACAGAGGGCTGCATGCGCCTGTTAAGCCTTACAACTCCCTCGCACTTAATTGTTAATTCCTTCGAGTAATGGGATCCTCCGTTACAGAGGGAGTGAATATTTTAATAAGATTGTGGAATCAGTAGGGGACGAAGATGACACCGAACCTAAGCGTAGAAACGCATTTTATATCATCTTTGAACAACGGCACGCTAAGGGGCCTGCCGGACCAAAGTGAAAACGCATTTCAGATTTGGCGGCCCTGTAATAAAGCAGAAGACCAAGAAGACGCATTTGCCAACGTTCATCCTTAAAGGTAACCTTTTTCGCATCACTTAAATCTACTCCGAGTACTTCGTTACGTTCTCTCCGCCCACGGCGCGTTCAAATTTCCCGCGTCTGTAACAGGTGTGTTATAGTCAAATCAGAAAATATTGGCTGCTCAAATCATTTACCCAACAATCCCACCACTTTTATACTTTGTTTCGTCGTTCTACTTGAGAGAAGTACATTTAGTTGCATTTTGAAAGTAATTAAGGTAAAATCAGGAACGTGTGGGTATTTAAATATAACGTCAGCCACAAGTTGTCTTTATTGTATTTATTCTTATTTGTACACAGCATCATTGGCGGGAACAAATTATTTTAGGGGAAGTAGAATTCTCTGTCCACGCGGAATATTTCGCGATACATAGTTAAGTTTGAAAGACGGTAAATCGAATTGGACGAGCCATCGGATGTTACATACGGTCCTGAGCCTTCTTCGCACTTCTTCGTTAGCCACCGTTAGCCACTCCCAGTCGATCGAAGTTATACGGTATAGTTATACGGAATAACTTATACCTCTGTTTAGTCCGCGCAACGCTGACAGCACGTAACGTTCGAGCGAAAGCTCCCTCTCTATACTCCCTCTTCTCCTCCCCGATATCAGCCCTTTTAAAATAATCTAGTGTCGGTATATCGTCCCCTTCGTTCTGATCGCTCGACCGTGTCACGGAACGACCGCGCGTTTCGTTCCTTTGCATCAGTGAACGAGAACCAACAGCAGAACGTCATAAGTGGTAAATAAGAGTTACATGGCCGGAACGGTTCCGATTCACCTGCATCGATGAATTTTCCACGAATCTCGTCGAACATATTCCGTTACCCAATCTCGCAGTAACGGTAATCCTCGCATAAACATTGTGTCGTTATAGCCTCTATCATCGATGGCTTCTAAATGCAAAACTTTTCTTCAATCAATTCGGCTGAGGATTTAATTTGATTTAGGTACTTCGAAAGCGATGCGGGCATCGTGAAACGGGAGCTCAGCGAACCTCGGGAAAATTACGACGTTCCTTGCAAATTCGCGCGATGTAAGGTAACTGCACTCTGAGAATACGTTTCGTGCGACTGTCAGAGCATATAATATTCATATTTCCGATGGAACAAACGAATGTTTACGGTACGTTCGTTTCGCTACCTAATTCTTTTCCGCCGTATCGCGGGAGCCTCTCGTGCCATGGGAAGCGAATTGGCACGGAACGTGTGGCGATCGTGAAACTTTCATTTAACCAATAAGCGTGTTACAATTTTCAGTTGAATTGTAAGGAATGTTCTGGTTGGATCTATTTTCTCCAAATAATTAGTTTAATTTAGCACGCCTATGTAGCTTTAATTCAGGGTCCCGATATTCTCCGCGGACGGGGCAGCGGAGAAAACAGTGCATAGCGCCAATGACGCACATCGCACCGAAGATATGTAAGGTAGTCGCACGGGGAATATCTATAGAACGCATGCAGGTACTTGCCAAAGAGACGGTGCACGTGAGCGCGGGAGCACGTGTATCAACGGCGGATAGCGTGCAGCAGCGTCAACGCGACTCGAATGAACGGTGAGGCCAGTATTAGGTCGAGACTGGTTTGCAAGAACCGGCAGCGAAAATATTTCCGCGAGCTTTTCGCGTGGAAGTGTAGAACGCGTGGGCCTGCAAATTTCCCTCTTTCTTTTTATCACGTGATCGGCTTTCGACGAACCAAGGCGACGACGACAATGATATAGCTCGACGAAGTACGTCGCGGAATTTTCTACGCGATGTTCCGCGATAAGCAAAGTTGTACAACAAATAATGTATATATATTTATGGAGAAATGATTGGCCGATGGAACGAACGCTGTGGTCATTATCGAACATTGCTTAGTGCGATACTTGTTGCTGATCGATTCGCGACAGCATGGTAACATAAGTGTGTTTGTTTCAGGTTACAGCTTAACGGGCATCCGAGTCTGACGAAGCGAGGTCCCACTGTCGACGTAAATGGGTTTCGCTTCAAATGAACACGACTCACCTACGCAAACTTTCGAGCATCTTGTCCACCTGTGCCACGCGATTCGCGATCACACGCCGATCACCGTTTTGGAGGAGCGTAAAATTCAGTCTCAACCGGGATAATAGGTAATTCTATTAGAATCTCTACCCGCTAATTGTAAGTGGTTTGCGCGACGCTTCCGACCCCCCCCCGCTCCGCTGTCCAACAGAGGTGGGGGAAAAGATCGCCACCAACATTTCGTGCACCGTTTCAACGTTACGAAATGGGGATATTTCATGTATGTACTACGTAGTTAGTAGAACCACGTCGCTCTTACTTTTCGTAAATCTATGTAATACAGCTTGATTCATGACCGACCGCATCGCGCATCACTATCGTTCGCAATTATCTGTCTGTCCCACGGCAGTGGTTAGCATTCGTGATTATTTTCATTATTTCCGCAACAGTAGTGTCGTTAATCACGATTATAGTACAAACGCCCGTGATTAGTATAGCCCGACCAACGAATTAGGACAATTTGCACTGTGACTTTGCGAGATTTTTTAATCTTAGCCCCGGTGCAGACGAGCGGCGTGCGTCATTTTGCAGCCGCGTCAATGTAACGTTGGCTGCCAGCAGTACATGTATGTATATGGAGAGATATATAATATGTATGTATATTTTGCGGCAGTGTTGTTGTCGTCGTATTGACGCGACTGCAAAATGACGCAGGCCGCTCGTGTGCACCGGGCCTTAGTAATTAGCGTTTCAAGCAGATTGATAAAAGAAGATGCGTCGTCATATATCGCGGAACTCTATTCTCCATCTTAATTTTATTGGGAAACGATAAATTCCGCCGCAGAAGTTTTTACAATGAAGTAGGGAAGGAATGAAAGGAGATGTTTAAAATTCGATAGAAATAGTGGTTACAGAGCGTTTGGCAAGTGATGCTTAATTGGTTAGTAATTTATATCCGTCTCCTTTCTCTTCGTGAGACACGTGAGCCGCAAAGGGAAACACGTGAATGGTCTACTGGGAACCGGCAACGGGTCTCGCAAGTCCATGACCTCCTTTTGTAGATTACACGCGTTTTATTTATCGCGCGAAATATAAAATGTTGCACATACGGATGCGCTTAACTATGCGATACTTTATATTTATATCATTTCATTATTTATATTATGAAAGAAAAGAAAGAATACGATTCACCGTGACTACTGTACAGGATGGTTCTAGAAACTTAAAGATAAAAAGATAATCCTTAAAGGGCGTGGGCTCATAATTTCTCAACTTCTAATATGAAATACTTACCCTATGCCAGCTTATCTTGCGCCAGTTGCGAATTAATTGAATTTTAACTAAATCAACATGATGAATGATACTATAGGATGTTTCAAATCCTAGAATCACCCTACCTAAATGCGTATTTCATTTGAAACCCTAATGTACATTTAAGGGGGTAGGTTACCCTCAGCAGTAATTCCTTCAATTTTTGAAATTTCGGGGCCCGGTTGCGCTTAAAATACGCAGAAAAGATGTAGCTAGCGGGATATGCAAACACTCTGAAAACTAATTTTCGAACATTTTTTAGGGTAACCTACCCCCTTAAAGCAAATTAGATACCGTCGGGACATATCGGAAATTTTCGGTTCCAGAAACGAGAGGAAGCTGTAACGCAAAAGCCTTCCTTGCCCCTTCTGGAATCCACGTGACTGTAAAACGTAAGCACGTGAATAGCCTACTGCGCCTCAGGAACGTTCGCTCGGTCCGTGACCGCTTTCAGCTACAGCCGGGAATCCTTTTACCAGCCTCGCGTATACGTACACCTCGAGGTGCACACCCCCCGTTAAAGGTGCACGGTGCAACGGCCAGCACGTGCATGCCCTAGTCGTTGGCATCCGCCGCCACGGTGGTACCACTCCGATCAATGTTGGCAGTTGCACAATTATTACGCGCCTTTCCAATCGTCCTTTCGCTTTTTCTCTGCACCTCCTTCGCGAAGGCCGAGAGCAGCGATCTATGGATCCGAGCCTACCGCCTCAGTACTCTCTCCGACAGCATCGCGCCCGTTTCTTCCGTATACTTTTACTCCTGCGGAGGCAGTCGCGTGGTGACCGCCGGCGCTGCCTGTTTACTCTCGATACTTTGAACGATCCGTCGAAGATTCGTGCTTCCACGGTTAATGCGGCTGCCTCAGAGTTCATCGTTACTATGCGACAGGGTTGACACGTGACGCTTGTTATTACCGAAGAGCGAAATCACGATGGAAAGTATATTCTACAACTTGGCGAAGAAAGATAATATTTTAATTGCGAGAGTCTAAAGTTTTGAAGTATTTGTTATCTATATTTAGGATAGCGATCAGTACTATTGGGTCTCAGCCATCGGTTCGAGTCGATTTGTCTGTTAACTTACTGTTTAACAGCAGCGCTTGATAAAACGTAAGAGTTGCTATTCCCTTAGAGCGTTGTGAATCAACTGTTCTTAGAGTCTGCGAGTTATCCTTAACTGATCTTGGGTCTTAAAATTCTCTCATGTGCGCGTAGCGCAATGGTTTGTTTAATTCTGAATGGATGAAGCTCAGGTACACAGGAGCTGCATCGTAAAATTGTAGCTTAAGCGTCCGGTCAGTTATTTGTCACTGACACGCCACGCGATTTCAGATGCTGGCACTAATGACCACTGCGAAGGCCACGTTCCAGGAGATCGATAATGATAAGTTCAAGACCATAATGAAGATCTCGAACGAAGATGCGATCGAACAGAAGAAGGATCGTACTGGCAAGGATGACGATGCCTCGAAAACCTTGCAGCTCCTACGGGTCAAAGGGTTCCCTCGGTTGCTACCCGAAGGTGAGATTCTTTACTAATTACAATCTCTTGTGAAACTGGAGACTTACTTGACGGTTCAATTGCAATTTCAGGGATCCAGGCACTGGTTAACTATTGCAGATACCTCCGGGAGTTGTCTTTGTCCTATTCGTTGCTCAGCGATGAATTACTACTAGCTTTAAGCTCCGAGAAACAGGTGCAGCTGGAGACCCTGCGGTTGGAAGCTCACCCAGAGACGAAGCCCCTTCCACGGGTCAGCGATACAGCTTGGTTCACATTTTCGAGTCACCTACCGAACATAAATCTTGTATTGTGAGTACCTACGCTTGATTGATATTCATTGTTTGGTTGGAGGCGAGAGGGTAACGCTGCTCTGTCTGTATCAACGAATCAGATTGTCGTACATGACGAACGAGGACGATCAGAGTCCGCTCTTCGCTCCGTACGTTCCTATAACACACCTTTACTTCGGAGAATCACCATCGGAGGCAACAGTGTTGCGCATCGGTTGCCAATGCCCGCGGCTGGTTGAGCTAGTGATCGCTGCTTATGGGCCTGATACACTCGACAATGCGCTGCTCTCTGTCGCTCAGGGATGCCCGCGCTTAAGCGCCGTTGGTTTGGGCGATTGTGAAATCACGTATGTACAATGACAATCTTACTTTTCTACAGAACTGAGTTCAACGATAGTCTCTTTGCAAATATCTTGTCGAGAAAATGTAAATGTCTTAAAAGCCTCTAATACTTTCAATTGCAAACAGTTTTGAAAATATTTTAATTGTAGAAATTCTGTGGGTCTAATTGTGAAATATGCAGGTGCGACGATGCATGTTGATAACTTGTTTTTCTTGTTGCATTCAGCTGCTCGGGATTGCTGGAGGTTGTCACGCTCTGTGCGAAACGTTTACGAATATTGTACATTTGGGAAACGTCGCTGATAGAAGATGCGGAGCTCGATGTCCTGAAAGTGTCGAAGAAGATTTCAGTGCTCCTTGGTCGCACGTGGGTGCCTGAATATATACCGTTGTGTTGAGAGTTTAAGAGTAACAGAGTCCTTGTGTGCGAGGCAAATACATTAATGGCAGACAATAGCTTGAGCTCGTGCGAGAAAGTGTGCGTGAATGGTAATTAGACTTTAACGGATATCCCGTATTTTATATTTTTACATGAATCGATTATAATAAGGCGTTATATGATTTTGGATCGTAGCATTATAGATTTCCAATACTTCGGGAGAAGATCGGAAATTTTTACCGTACAATTGTTTCTGGTAAGACTTTCTATATTGTCGCTATCTATGTTGTGTACAGTGGCGGATTTAACAGGGCGACTGAGATGAGCAGTTGCCACCTAGGCCTCTGCATAGAAGGCCCCCGTAGGGCCCCATGACCAAAAGAAAAATATGATTAGGTATAGGTATCCAAACACTACATTTTTTTTTCGTACTACTACTTAGCCAGTTTTCAGTAAACTACCTCTTCATTTTCCCCCAAAAATGGGCCCCTCAGAACGTTTGCCACCTGGGCATTTTTTTTTTTTAAATCCGCCACTGGTTGTGTATTTAATGATTGGATTAACGATCGTTACGATGAAAAAAGAAACACAACAATGTGATTGCGTTCCGCTGATTTCTATTTTTGCACCGATCTGCGAATAACCCGAGATATAATAATTTGCCACGTTGGGCGCGATTTGCAGAAAGAAAAAACGAAAGACGCCACCGTATTTGTAAAAATTGCTCGTGTCTGTTAATACCAAAAAATATAAACTTTATTAGATTATAATGATACCTTTTGTGTGTGGTGTATATAAAATAAAATAATACCACTACTTAATTATCAACCGTCGCTCATGGTAGATATGTATAATATACAATAATTAATAATATAGTCTATAATGTTATTGTAATACAACAGACTATGTACATTATTTCTACATTATAACACAATAAATGATTGGGTATACCTAGTTTTATATGTTATCTAGTATATAACGTTAACAATTAATGGTTCGTATTACTTAATCGTTTCTGTTTTTTCTTTCTTTAGGTTTACGCGATTATTCCCCGTTTTTTACATCTCGCCGATGCTATTCTAAAGATGCGAAGCGCTCAGTCTTGTATCCCAGCCGATATATCCGATCTCTCGTCTCGTTAAGGCCGATTAAAAACCTAATATTCGAACAATTTACGTATTTCAGCTCCATTTATAACAAACACATGTTAATGCGTACAAAAGTCCGTATTATACATCATAAAAACTTCAATGTTATAACACATGTAACACGTAACGCATCGAACGAATGTCATTACATCTTTCTGAACATGGCAACATTCTCGTGTCCATTACAAAGAAATAGCACGCCTTTTACAAGTACAGTAAAATCATTTAGTATATAACAACGTACAGTATACGCGTTATGTCATTAATCGTGAAATGCACTCGTCGCTTATTGGCATGTTTAAACAGCTGACGTGTCGCGAATGCATACGAGAATCTAAATTTAACATTTAATGTAACAGAGCCCTTTGAACACGTTCGCCTATCATTCTATTAATATCAATAGAGAAATGTTGCAAAAGTCTTAGGAACACGTTGAAAAATTATTCTAATGTAAATACATAACTTTTTTCCTTTTAATCACCTGTGTTATCGGCATATACTTATCACGAACACAGATTTACATTTTCCTAGGAAATAGAAAAATTATTTTAAAAACAACTCGGAAACGTACAAACCGTTTCCGCGAACATAAAAATCAAATGTAATCATTACTTTTTTATTATCGCCCGTCTGTTAGCACTCCCTTCGCTTCGTTAATTGCAGTGATTCCTTGCCGTTTGCTACGCGAACAGTACAGTCAAGTCTCGTTCGACACGAGAGTTTACATTTATAAATAATGTACGAGATAACGGTGATCGTTCAGACCAGATGCACCAATAAAAAGTGATTGTGTTTGTACTGTTCAGAGCATTATACGCTTTTTATCTTTCATCCACGCTTGCGAATTCCCCGGACAATTAATTTAATGCCAATTAAGTTTATGTCAACTAACGATTAGATAATCACGCATTAAGTGAGGCTCAACTATGTACACAATGAATATCTCAAATGTGATCTGCATAGCGCTGCTCAATGTACTATTTACATTAGAGATGCTCCTTGACAATAAGCTTTAACTAGATCCACAATCACTCTGCGGGGAACTCCATTTGAAATACAAGTAACTATAAATCAAGCTCAGCTCTGCGCAGATCACAGTGTACGGAGGTTGAAATCAAGCTGCAAACGTAGCTCACAGTCGCATACAAAAACATGTCTAAAGTATCGTTAATATTTAGCACCATCTTAGGCATGTTCGCCATCCTTTACGCTCGCTACTTTTGGCAAAGTAATATTAATGCTACTGTTACGTAACTTTACAATTAACAGGCATAACAAAATAGGTTGGCCATTACTTTATATCGTTACAAAGGAGCAATCAAACAAATGGACGGGTCGGTTGCTTACTCTACGCATACTTTAACTGTGTTATTTTTTTGCTTTTCTTCTTTTCGGATATAAGTAAAATTGATGCAGCTTTAAGAGACGTAACGTTTTTTTTTTGAGCATTGCGACTGCTAAATTTGCTCGAGGGGCTATTCATCTAGATACATCTAAAAACTTTACTCTCTTATACCTATGTTTAATCGATTTTAAAAAAGTTCTCACAACTTTCCCTACAAAACACTTCGCAATAACTGTGAGAAGCTTAAGCCCCAGGAACAAAATAGATAATATAATTATTATGATTGCCTCGGCTCACAATAAGTTTAACAATAACAAGATTTCCATTACGATGTATCGTATTGAAAATAATAGTTCTCCCCTTTTCATAATAGATTTCACTATTACATACGCACCTGTTTGTTACTCGTTAAGATATGGCTCTTGGTATTAACCAGTCATATCAATAAAAACACTTCGAATACCCGAGATGGTCCTGTAGGAGAAAATCTGTTTACTAACTCGATGTTATATCCTTTAATCACAATTCTGTATACATACCTAAACAGGACAATCAATCGGGCATATCGATAGAAATGATAGGTACAACGGGTTTCGTCAGATCGATCTTTTTAACGTGCTTTTCGTTCTTCTCCGAGACCATTGGCTCAGAAGGTGGTTGATCCTGATCGCTTCTTGGTTGGTAGGAAATGTTACCATACTCTTGAAGCAGTGGACACAGTCCTAACAGAAAGTGGCAAAAGTCCTTTCTAATGCCAAACCACCCTGAAATTAATAACATTGCGCAATTGATATTTTCTTTCCAATAATTTATACCATTACACAGCCTGCGATTCTGTGTGAAATTAAGCGATCGTTTCTTACATCTATTTCCATCCTTCGCATTAAAAGATATAACGATAAGTGTTACATGGGATATTAAAAGCGGCATTGCTACTATAGTGTGACTTAATGAAATGTTCCCGTCCAATTTGTTCGCCAGCAACACCTGCAATCCATTGAAACACAACGTGTTAATGAAATTCATTAATTGCCTTTGTATCTCGCAGAGATCATAATTCTTACTTGGAACACCAGGATTGGAACCATAAGAAACGTGTACGCCAATGCTGAATTTATCGACCTTCGTCTTATCCTGTCGCTGATCTGTGGAGCTCTTATTAAAAGAGCGGCGAATATCACCGTATACAGAACAGCAACTAGAAACAAGCACAACAGTGCCCACAGAGGCACAAATACTACCTCCCAGCTCCACGTTATAAAACCATCCAGCCTTAACGCCAGGAAAATAAACTGCAGTACGTTAACTGCGCAGAACATCTCGAGTTCGCAGGACCGATCGTGTTTCGCAGCCCAAATACATACCTAAAATCAATTTGAAATTGAATGGAAAAATAAATGTCCGATAATCGAATTGGTGTCCTTTCGACGTAATGGCTGAACTTTACTTACTGCTATCGACACTATAGAAATGAAGATAAGCGGTATGAACACCAATATCCAAAGGTGCCTTCCAGATTCTAATTTATCACATACTAACAATTCGAACATTAGCAGGATCAAATGTAACGCCAAGGTAATTAACATCGCCTTGTACTGTACGTAAGCATCGCCTTCTAGCCTCGCGTGCGGATGCCTCCACCAAACGTAGCTTCCAACAGTAGCTCCTAAAATTACCATGCCCTTCCAAAACCATATTGGAGTAAACACTGACCAGTAACTCCACTCTATGGAGCCATCCAACCGAAGAGCGAATAAGGGCGTGAATATCGTCAGGCAGGAGTGTACTAAAAATTTGCTATAAATACAAATCAGAAAAAATTAATAAATAATTCTTCTAACTCCTACTCTCGTCTCTTAATTCTACAAATTGCGTCTTACATTTGTGCTAACGCCAATTTGAATAGAAATTTGAAATTAGTATATTACGGTATTAGATCGATTATTATTTGAAAAATGATATTACACATTCAGTGGAAATGAACAAAGAGACCTTGGTACAAAGCTGAGACAAAGAGCACCAAAGGCTTGCTGGACTTTTTCGATTGGAAAGTTATGAATAAAATTACCTAAATCTGTAGAAACGTTATTTAAATATATAAATGTGTGAAATGGTCGAACACTTTTTGCAATTTACGACGAGGGTCAACAGCCTTGTAACAATGACAGAATCTGCTGAATAAAGCATCGAGCATTTGTTTAAAATAAGCATCTGACCCGCTAAAGAAGTATAACTCGGACCAAGATTAAACTGTCGAGAGATGCTTGATTCAATCGTCGAATGGTAATTAAATCGTGCGAACCTGCGAAAGGGAAACTACATCGAACGAATAAATTATATCTCCGAATGTAGAAAATATCATTCTTCGTTATCTTTATTCGATTTCACGCGCTGCTCCACATACGAGACACCGATGATCCCCTATATTATGCGCACGTTAATCCGTGGATTGAAAGGAAATCCGTGACTACGTGCGTAAGATTTTACCTTGGATTGAAGTCTTGAAACAGTGTTTGCAGATTCATGATTATCAGAGTTGTGTTTTAGGCCAACTACTTGACGTCAATTTTCGCGATGTCCGCCGTGTATGCACGCATCCCACTGAAAATCCTTTCATTTACCGAGCAATTTATCACGGAAGAACACGAACGGTGGGCTCTGCATTTGCATTGAAAGAAAAAAAAAAATAAATCCCACCGTCCTGCACGCGAAACTGCGAATTGCACTGAAATTAGCCAAAGGCCAACAGCTGTCGACATTCGATACGTCAAAGCGCAATTTAAACGTTAGCAGAAAACTTCGTACATACTTCTTTCAATTTTACGTAAGAACGTTTCAATCAGGAAGATTGCAAAATGTGCAGGTTAAATACTTGGCAGGGAAACACAGAAGTAACCTAAAGAAATTCTACACCTAAAATGGAAACTTTCTTCCTGTTAGTGAGCGTTTCGGAAACGCTCCTTACATTTTTAAGAACCCAATGAAACAACTTAATTTCAAAATCGTTATGTGTACATACATACATAATTTCTTAAGATAAATTTAAGTGTTTTTTTCTTAACTAAAGTACTTTATAAATTTGTATAGATATTGCAATTTATATTTGGTGGCGTTATATTACAAATTAATATTGAAGATTATAAAGGCGCTTTACTTTGTTAACGAATAAAAACAAGGGCAAACCAATGAAATGAACGAGTGAAATTATATATAAATTTAAAACCTAATTTTTGTGTATTATAAACAGTATTAGTTAATTTCAAGAATGCATTATTTAAAATATAGACGCATGAGTTATATCGACCAATCAACGTTCACGGATATATCTGTATGGAATAGGTCGCGCTGTCTGTTTCCGGCTTAGACCGAGCGTGCCTCTTTTCGTCTGTAACTTCAATCATGGCGGTGGGTAAAAACAAGGGGCTTTCAAAAGGAGGTAAAAAGGGAGTCAAGAAGAAGATGTGAGTAAATAATAATACTTTTACGTTACACTTTAAATGTCCCTTATACGGAAAATGTGATTCCCCATTTCTTAAGCGGAAAGATGTTTCGAATTAAGATAGATTCTGCACACCTGACATCCGAGTGTTTGCATGCATCGTATGCTTAACACCTTGCTTTTCTAAATATTTGGTAATTCGAATGAAAAGTGAGTTAAGAAAGATGTGTATTTCTTTTCTCTAACTATAATAATAATTCTAAAATAATATCTGTCAATATCTGTGTATACGAATGAAAGTAGTGAACGCGTTTGGTTTACTTAAAACAAATTCTTGATATAAGTTAAATATGTGTCGTTTGATACTTACAATGTGACCGGTACTTCAATTTTCAACGTGTAATTTATTTCTACACTGTATGTTCGATTAGATGTAATAACGTGTTGTACATAACCTTAAAGCGTAACTGTCGGTAACGAAGTTCTAACCTGAAAGCATTTCTGTTACAGTGTCGATCCTTTTACCCGAAAGGATTGGTACGATGTTAAGGCACCGTCTATGTTCACAAACCGTCATGTGGGCAAAACGTTGGTCAACAGAACTCAAGGAACAAGTAAGATATCTTGATATTGTTACGAAACTTTCGCAACTCCAGCTCCATGAAAGTACCATCAACACTTTGCATGGCGTTTTATGTTGCGTAAATAATCGCAGAATTTTACCATAGTATTACACGATTTTCGGTATTACTAAAATTAATTCCTGCTACAAAGTTTAATCTTCGAACAAATTCTCTCGTTCTGTCTCATTGTTAACTAAATACGTGTCGTGCTTCACAGAGATTGCTTCCGAAGGTCTGAAGTACAGAGTATTCGAAGTCTCTTTGGCCGACTTGCAGAATGACGGCGACGCGGAGAGGTCTTTCCGTAAATTTAGGCTGATCGCGGAGGATGTCCAGCATCGTAATGTATTGACCAATTTCCACGGCATGGACTTGACCACGGACAAGCTCAGGTCCATGGTTAAAAAGTGGCAGACGTTGATAGAAGCTAACGTCGATGTGAAAACCACCGACGGGTATCTACTTAGAGTTTTCTGCATTGGTTTCACCAACAAAGACCAATTGAGTACCAGAAAGACGTGCTATGCTCAACACGCACAGGTTAGTAGTCGCTATTGGTCTGCGATCCATTATTCGTCATATATATGCAACTCATAATTCACAAAAGTTGTACCAACTCTTTGGTGATACACGACGTTGCGCATAGAAATATGCACTCGCTTACCACATTACTCCTGCACGAAGGACTAGTGATATATGGTGTCGCAACAATTTTCTAATTATTATGTACGAATGTCGAATGTTCTCTCGTGACGCGTGTACTTCTCTGTTCAGGTTAAGAAAATTAGACAGAAGATGGTAGACACCATCACGAATGATGTTACGAAAAGTGATTTGAAGGGAGTGGTCAGTAAACTCCTACCAGACGCTACGGCAAAAGACATCGAGAAGGCCTCCCAAGGGATATACCCGCTCCACGACGTCTATATTCGTAAGGTTTGTACGCGAATGTTATTGCTTGTTTTATTCACGCCAAGTGTTTGTAAATTGAAATATAAATAATGCGCTTATTACAGGTTAAAGTATTGAAGAAACCACGCTTCGAGCTGAGCAAACTGCTGGAGCTGCATGGCGACGGCGCGGGTAGCAAAAGCGAGGAAGTAGGTGAAAGTGGCTCGAAGGTTGACAGACCGGAAGGCTACGAGCCACCTGTACAGGAATCCGTTTAAGGGAGTAATTCTCTTTCAATATTTGATACGAATAAAAGTCACGTTCCAGTGCGGAAATTGTTCGCAGTTTTATTGTTTTCGTTCACCTACAAATCCTTCTGCTTTTTAAAGGAATAGGTGTGACAATGATCTAACTGAATACAGTTTCGATCGTAAATGTTTATTACTGAGAACACAGTTTTCGCATGATACAACGCATTCAGTCAGCATTCAATTAACTGAAACAGGCTAGCAATTGATGAAAAATAGAATCCAGTTTATTTGATTATATTACAATGTAAAGGTACAGAAAGTGTTACGATCTAAGTCAGGGTTGACTAACTGGTGGCTCGCGGGCTACCGGGGGCACCACCGCCTTGCTGACACGCTGAACGGCCCCCTCCATATGTACCAGACTCTGGCCAGACTCTGATCGCAGTCGAAAAGAGAAGGAAAGAAGGAGGAATCCACTGCGATCGTCAGAGTTTGGTAGGTATGGAGGGAGGCCGTTCAAGCGTAGCAGCAAGGTGGAGGAGTACATAGACATATATAGACGGAGCAGAAGCTGGGACTATCGGCGAGGGGAACGGTAGGCTTGGAGGGGAAAAGGCAGAGGTCAGATACAGGCACGTCGGGTTAGCTTCGGAAGCATTCGGCATGCATAACCACTGCGTTACCCGATTTGCCTATATCGCTCCCCTTACCGCGAATCTTACACCTCCCTCAGCTTACGCTCTGTCTATATATGTCTATGGAGGAGCCTCCAGTGGCTCGCAAGCCACCAGTTAGTCAACCCTGATCTAAGTAACGAATAGTTAGCGGGACACTGCCCGGGTGGCTAATGACCAGCCCCTTATTAATAGTGCTCTGAAACTTTCGCTCCATGACGCCAACATGTAGATTAAAAACACAAAGAAGAGTATCTTTGTTACGACGTCGACCCAGTACATACTGCAACAACGAAAGATACAAAAATGACGTACGTATTAGAAGACAGTTTGAAAAGATATTTGGAAGCAGATCTTACACTTTCAAGTGCCTTCGTGCAGCGGGCAAGGTTTCCGGCTGTTCGTTTAAAATATAAACTCTTGCTGCTCGTATGCACGACTCAAAATACGCGTCTATGTCCATATCATCCCCGTGCAGCTGATACCTTTCAAACTCTAACGAATTAAACTTGTCTCTAACTCGGTACAAATTCGCATTTTCAAAGTCCCATTGATTGTTGGCGTAATACTCGAACACTTCGAAACCTTTCTGTATCCGGCGTTGCACACGGCACATGCTGCGCATAGGAAAACTTTTTATATCCCTTCGCATCGATCGCGGCTGTAAAGTTAGCTTGCAATTAAACTATTTCGAGTTTACTTACATTGGCTTGTAGCCCGCTAGAAAGATAAGTGCATCTATGAGGTAGGCGGGTATCATGTGGAAAAGTAAGACGCATATATTGTGCATGAGCCTTGACTTTTTCATACTGCCGCCTGGGTACCAAACAACTCCATTCAAGGGCACTTTCTCTGTTATCTTTCGGCCACGTGCGATAATTTCTGCCCATGATACCTGAAAATTCCCATTTTCCGACGATTCGTCTGTTAGAAGCCTGTATTGGTATTAGTCGAGCAATGTTCTAACAAAAATAACGACTCGCCTTAAATTCATTACTGCTCGTAAGGTTGTACACCCTATTCTCTTGATCTTGCATGTAAATGAAGTTCCAGGTAGTGGCAAGAATAGCATTCACAGCAATGTCGACAGGAAGATAATCAGCGTAACTGCTGTCGTTACAGTACATTGTTCGGATGACACCTTTCCCAGCACCGATCAAGAGTCCTGTCGGGCCATTGATGTTATCTGTCCATCCGGGTAGTGGATCCTTCCAAATCGGTATCACTATACTCGGTCTAAAATTCAAAGCACGCGGCTCCTTCGTTGATTAAACAGCCCGATTCAATTTTCACAGAGATTATCTAGTGAATCGTACCTCACTATGATTACTGGGATGTGCGGCATCATTTCTTCGACAAGGCTTTCGGATAAGGCTTTCGTAAAGGCGTACGTATTGGGTAGATCTCCTAAGATTTTGTCCGTCATTGCTTCGACGACTTCGTCGTCCATCCATTCTACGCATTTGATTATCTTGTGAGGATCCGCTGGCGGAGGATATGGCTTTTCTTCTAGAACCTAAAGTGGATCATCAGTTTAATCGTTTATTATTGGAGAGGACTCGCGGTCCATCTCTGTGTAACGAGGTCGCGATTACAGCTGAGATTACTGTACTTTTTCTCCGAGGTGGCAGTAGGCGGTGCTGATATGAGTGAACAGTTTCAGGTGTTTCATCTCTTTGGCCAGTTCCAGCATTTGCTTCGTACCGCGCGTGTTCAGTACGACCGCTTTCTTCAACAGCTCGTCGAATCTGCAAGACCAGTGATGAAACTGGGTAACATATTTGCCAATTTAAGATTTTCATACACTTCATCTTCCACTACATTACCGTACTGTGGCAGCTCCGTGGTAGACTATATCGATTTTTTCGCAGAGCATTTTCCTGTCCTCTGAGGAAAGCCCGAGCCCTGGGAGAGATACATCTCCACCGACAACTGTCACCGCTTTCTGAAGCTCTGCTAATCCCCTTTGCTCTTTAACGGACTTGAAGAGCTGAAAAGAACGATTCCTACATCAAATCAGTTGACAAACGGCTTAGAACTATATTTAGTTATTCCTATAAAAATCTAAAGGCCATTAAAGAAATGAGGAACAGCATTCTGCTTCCACGTGTCTTCCACTTCATGTTCATCTATCATGAGTATGAGGTAATAGAGGAGTAATGAATTCAGCTAACGGGCAAACTTTTCTTTCTCGTATGCCTCCAGTTTTTAATAGATGCTGTTTCAAGCGGTAGTGAATTATTATTCGAACATGAGATAACAGAAATGAAACTTGTGCTTTAACACAGATAATAGCTTATTTTTCTTTAAACTTCTGTGTACATTGAGTCAGGTCCATTATAAGTATTTACGCCATTCTATCATCCACTTAGGTTTCTTTCATCTATTACTGACGTATGATATCGAGAGATGTTGTCATTAATTGGTGAAAATGATAGGTGTATCTTTGATACCGAGAAGTATGGAAAAAAACGCCAAAGGTGTACGTGCATGTGCTGTAGTAATTATGGATGTGTTTCAAAGAAGTAACAATCTGTTTAAAGGGTAATTACTGAATAATGCATGAACACTTTTTCAGTGTACTCGGTGTTTCATAGTAAACAACCTTACAATAACGAGAGCCGCGTAACGTTACACCATAATTTCTTATACTTATTTTATAACTTTTCATATATTTTCCGTGGTTCGAATAAATTGGCGGAAATTGTGAAACCTGGGCGAATCTGTACCCCTCATCAAATGATTCGGAAGATGTCACATGCGAAGTGACCTCTTGAGACTTTCTTTCTCGTCGCGTGACGCAATTCGTCTTCACTTAAAGAGAGAGATTTACACCTTACATATACACGTGTTTCAACACACAATAAATGTCTGTGTTCATTCTGGAAATTAATAGCCAAGGTGTCTCAAGTACGAATACAAATCTGTCTGGTATATAAATTCAACTAACGAGCAAGGGTTAATGTATCATATTTCATTGTCATATTCCTTTGATCGCGAGATAAGTCAGTCTACCCGAATAAGAGAAGAAACAAATTGTACGATTTGCCTCCATTGTGTTTCTGTTATCCAATGGTATGTGTGCAGTTGATTGCGTTAGAATGAGATCCAGCAGCCAGTAGCTCGAGAGATATGACATAACACACTACCACACATAGAACAAGAACTTTCACCGAGTACGTGACTTGATAATAACGATAATGTTCTCTATCCTCTCTAGATTCGAGGCCTTGACTCCGTTTCCCCTGCTTTTTGCCCCATAACGCGATTACGGAACTGAAGGATGTACTCTCGCCGCATACTCTGTCGATCCTGCTTTTAACAAGCCAAGAAAGATACTCCTAATATCCTCCTGCAGAATACAATCTGACATGAAATGGTAGTCGCTGGGAATTAAGTCAAAAGGAATTTCTCTAAACGGAAAAGGTCTCGTATCGCGAAACCAGTTTACGCGTACGCAAGTATGTACTCCGATTGCCTTTTCTCTCACAGTTACGTTACGTCGACTGTATCGTTTCGGATCAACACAAAGTAATGTGAGAAATTCACGATGTATAATGTTTGCTCTTTTATAGATGCAGGAAACTAGTTGGCAATATTCGAATCTGTCTTTTCTCGTAAAACCAATGTCAGATTGTCGAGGTGGAAAGTTTGCGTCGTTAGATTGCGCTCCTCTCTTCTCCTTTCGATATAAGTAATTCAATTCGTGAAACAATTGGATTAAAGGGGAAATAGGATATGTTGTGTAGTTGAAGGCTATTGCAAAAACTGACGGGTAACACTCACCGGCGAGCTGAAAAGTTCGTCCAGACGATGCTTCGGATCCTTTCCCTTCTTTGGTCTGATGAGCATGAAAATCTGCTTCGTGTTTGGCAGGCACCTAAGAAATTTCTCGATAATGACTTTCCCCAGGAAGCCAGTGCCACCGGTGACCAGTATGTTCTGACCTTCGAAGGTCAACGCTACTCTATCAGGGATCTCCTCTTTCGTCATTGTCTCCACCTTTGTTTCTGTCATGGTCTCGTTTGTCTACTCTCCTGAAATGACGACAGTGATTTCTAGCTTCCCATTGTATTCCAGTTTAGAATTGTTTAGGAACAACTTCTGACAGAATTTGACGATGATTAATGTCCAGGAGTAAAAGAAAGAAGAAGCCAATATCTGTGAGGAGTGGGCTGTCTTTCAATTAATTTAATGATTTCATGATCCCTATAAATGGCATACAGGAATAGCATTATGATTAACAAGTAGGTCGGAAGTTACTGAGCATCAGGAAGAAATCATTATGCGAATGACATCGATCCTTTGAAGCTATATACAGTTAAAGCGTGTAGTATAAATACGCGTATAATATCAGTTGCACCATATGATGCAATTTACCTTGATGCTCGCTGGTTCTTTCCAAGGGACATTAATACGCAAATGCGTCGCTCCTTTTTAGAAGCGACACACAGGAAGAGTTCCTCATTCTTTGGCATATTTATTAATTATGGATTTGTTTCGAAAATTCTGTTAATACGCTCCGTATCTATAAGACTATAACTCACTCACTTTCTTTTTCCAGCATTTACAGGTACTTGTTCATCCCGAATCCCATGTTTATTATAATAACTATTCGTATTCAGAGGGTAATTCAAATTTGAAATCAAATTCTGCGCGCAATATTTTCAACGCCATAGTTTCATTTTTTGAACACTTCCCGCGTTC
Organism: Andrena cerasifolii; assembly: GCF_050908995.1. Classification (NCBI taxonomy): domain Eukaryota; kingdom Metazoa; phylum Arthropoda; class Insecta; order Hymenoptera; family Andrenidae; genus Andrena; species Andrena cerasifolii. The sequence continues at coordinate 19,052,188 of NC_135119.1, read as the reverse complement.
TTTAAACGGTACCACCCTCAGCGCTCGCCTTAAGGACACTTCCCGGTTAAAACTTCTCAAAAAAAAAATTATTTTGCTCATTTTCATCCAACAACATCCCAAGAATGACCAGGTCATATTTTAGGACAAAATTCCAAGCGGGTCAGATTTTACAGGTTGGTAAGCGACCCAAGTACTTAGGGTACTTACCTACAAACAATAAACGGGTGCCGGGAAAAAAGAAATATATTTCAGAGATTGAGGCTACATTTGAAGAGAGAAGGATTCCTGTATGTAATAACGTAATAAACGTAAAACTGAGTAAGGAATAGGAAAAAAACTTTAAGTACGTTTTTCTGGAAACACGTTTTTGCGTACTACTGTTCTTCTAGAAAATATAAAAATCACCTAGTTTCCGCGCGATTTGACCGGGAGGTGCCCGTAATTTTGGGTATCGTAGGGCGAGGTGGTGGTGGCAGTCCTACGAACTATCGACAAGTAGTTCGAATTCTGGCGGTGGGGGGAATCGGAGGTAATGGGTGACGCGCATTACGTGCCTGCAAACGTATCAGTGTTGTAATTACAATGAGAAGTGTGTTAGGGCGCAGGTGCGGGTGTGCGGGGCAGACTCTGCAATTTGCAATTCTTCCCCGGGTTAAGGTCGGTTTATACGGCTATCGAGCCAGGGCCGGTCGAGTCGGCATGTTTGATGTTCCCTCGGTGACTGCCATAACCTTACCATAGGCTCGTCCCGCGCTCGGTGGCTGTACATACATGTAAATCGACCTTTACCCGTGACCCTATGCTCGAATGTCGCCGATCTTCGCGGGGCAAGGAATAGTGTGACGAGGTATGCATTTTTACGTATTTCACGTTCCAGCGAATACTTTCAAGGCATCGAGAACGAACTGTGTATGCAAAGTGCGATTGTTCTTCGTGAAGATTTCTGAAAATTACGTGTGTCACGTTCCAACGGTCGAGCAACCGTGTCCCATACGAAATACATACATTGGTTTTCGTATTCGAGGGGTACGCAAAACTGCGCTGCATGTACTAGAAACTACTTATGTTTCGTGATATGTAATGCAGTTATGAAGAGTTTACATTGTACACCTCTTAAATATACAAGATATGTATATTTCCGCCTGAGTGACTTGCGATGCATGATACGATCGTTTTTTTTTTTCGGGTAATGTGCAGAAGGAGGAAGATTTACTACGTTTGATGGAAGGTTAACTGCTTCAGTACCACAACAGGCTGTCGGGTGGAGTTTGTACAGGTTGCCGTTTCTACCGTCGTAGTTGTTTTGTTTCTCGTTTTACCGTGCGCCGTGTTTATCGGTACGAAGGAGAACCACGCGCATATTTTGGACGCGTGCATACACGTGCCGTTACGTGACGAAGTTTTGTATTGATATTTGCACGTGATATTTTAGGAGAAAGCTACGAAATTTGTAGCTTTCCGAGCTGCAGCTTTTTGCAGACAGGGTTAAAACTGTATTGAAGTTGGTGAGTTAACAAATAAATTATTAAGCGATTGAGGAGATTTTTTTTTAATTAATGGATGCAATGATTTTCAAGCTTGTCAACTGCTTGCCAAGAAAAGCGTTTTGGTTATAAAAATATCTGGAGCGTGCTGTAATAGGTTTCATAGGAATTATAAAATATTGTTCAAAGGCCTTTGCCATAGAGCAATGTTTCCTCCACTATCCATTTAAAATTAGAATTTTTAATAGATTCTGTTTTACTTTCATCGTAGCATTGCGCATATAATTGCATATTTTCTAATTCGATGTTACTTAGTATGGTGAAGTATTTGTTACGTAATCGGTAGGATGGTGAGAACTGAACACTGGTAAACAGAGTTTTCTACTTTGTAGCCAAATGTTAATCTTTTAAACAAGTATTTCTTATCTAGCAAAATACCCCCGCGTCTCGCTTCGGGCATAAGAGATATTAAGGACTCCATGAAAAAACAAATTTCACTCCGTTTCACCACATCTTTAGGGGTTGACTAGGGCAAAATCCTGAAATTGCTTTTTTGGCATTTATGTGAGTAAGCTTTTGAAGTAAAAAACAACTTGATATCTAATCGGGTCTAAAAGATTTTGAGGAGTCCGTGAAAATACACTTCACCTCTTTTCACGCCCTTAGGGGTTGGTTAGGGCAAAATCCTGAAATTGGTTTTTAGACATTTGTGTGGATAATCTTTGTGAGTAAAAACTAAGTTGATATCTAATCGGGCCTATGAGATATCAGGGAGTCCGAGAAAATTACATTTTACCCTTTTTTCAACCCCTTGGAGATGGAATTTCTAAAAATGTACTTTACAAATTTCACATTCCTAAGTTAAATGGTTTGAGCTGAACGTTGATAAGTCAGTCTGTCAGTCAGTCAAGACCTTTTCTTTTATATGTATAGAATACGTATCCCGAGGCACCCGGCTCTTGCCATTCTGACCTTTCTAAATCAAGCGCCTAAAGTACACATTACTTTTTGCTCTTTCGGACCGCAGTATGTATTCAGTATTTGCTACTCGGCGGTTAGCTTTCAGTATTAGATACAAGGGAGGATAATATCCCCAACCCCGAAATTCAAACAATAATGAAACTTGGGAAACAACCATCGTAATGAACTGAAATTTCGAGGAGTTGGGAGGGAGGAGAAGAGGACCCCTATTATAAAATTTTAGCTGCGGGTATTTGTTAGTTTCTGAGATATTAATAAAAAACTTTCGCCATAGTACATTGAATTCTGCCTACACATACTGTGAAACAGTCGACGATACAGTGTACAATATTGACCTCATCGCGCGATGCTTGTAACTGCAGTATTATTTTTAGTATTCCCAAACTCACACCGGTTCGGTACCATGCTTTACGCGCCCGTAAGCGGAGGGCCCCCCCGCGCTAACCTAGCCCCAACCAATACTAATATCCGGGAGAAGTTGGAAAGTAGAATGTGTTGTCGTCCCAACAGATTTACACCATCCGATGCAAGTCTCCCGAGAGCACAGCACTTCATTTAACAATCTTTCAATATTCCAACGCCCTTCAAGGGCAATATCGTAACTCGACGATGAAGCCATTGTAATAAATATTGAAACTAAGTACGTGACAAAAGAACAAAGGCCTCAACTACAATCGCACTTGGCTTGGTCAAGACCGTTCGCGTCCAGTTTTTGTCACCGTATCCCTATACATACATTTTCAGGCCGATATCGTAGATTGCATCTTCGGCTGTGAAACAGTCGACGGCGACGAGAAGATGGTTGTGTTAGTAACGGCTGTATAGGAAGATTTCAGTGTATTATACCGAAAGTTTTTTATTAATATCTCAGAAACTAACAAATACCCGCAGCTAAAAATTTATATTAGAGGTTCTCTCCCCCACCCAACCAACCCCTAAAAATTTAAATTCTTACCGGTGGTTGGGTCATACCGTAGTACAGCCGAATATATAAATAATATATTACGCAATTTTTTTTGTTGCCCAAATTCACTCTAAGGGGGTGAATTTGATCCCTGAAAATCCGGCTATTTTCCGATTTTCTGTTATAATTCGCGAACTGGAAGATAATTTTTTTAAAGCCATCAAATGATAGTCCTAATTAAAAGAAGTAACTTTTGTCTGATAACTTTTTTCTACCCCTTAGAGTTCGCGAGTTATAACAGAAAAATCGGAAAATAGCCGGATTTTCAGGGGTCAATTTCACCACCTTAGACTGAGTTCAGGTATAAGAAAAAAATTACGTAATACATACCTATATCTGCTCTACACATTCCCAAAGTTTCATAATTTTTTGAATTTCAAGGTTGCGGATCTTCCCTCGCCAGTAATTTCATAATCGTTGATGCTTGAAACGCAATTCCATTGCGTGCCGTTAAATCTCGGTTACTATTACGTCCATGTATTGCCTCACTTAGAAAGTTTACCGTGTATGGCTCTCAATGGTCGATACTGTATTCGGCAGAACTGAAATTTGCAAACTGAACGTCGGTGTGTCGTGGGTTCGAAGTTCAGCCGTGAGATATTTTACGACTCGCAAAGCCATCTTTGCGAATTAAATACATGCCATTCAGCTCGGCGCGACTTTCTCATAGAAGCATAGACCTGGGGAAGTTAAATAAAAGTAAAAGGCACTACTAGACCACCAGGTCATGTTCCAGAATATTTATTCGCCACGCGGATTATTCATTACACGAATCTGTATTTAAAGAAATCACCAATACCAAATCCAACACTCGAAACGTGCAGAGTGGCATTAAATGCCTGCGGTTCTCTAGGAAATGTTTTCGAGGAAAACGGTCGCCGAGTAAATAAATACTTACAGGGCAGGGAGAAGATTCCTCGAACTCGCGCTATATCCGTAACACGAATCACCACTAGTAGATACAGTTGACGAACGAACGAACGAAAGCACGACTGTCAGCAATAGTGACCGCGGCAACAGTTGGCCGTCCTTACTCCGATGGTGAGTCCGTTGCAGACTGAGAAAGCATAGCGCTGGCCTAATATTTTCCTAGACGTTCATCGTCGCACGACACCAGGCCCGTATTCGCCTCTGGCCCATGCATCCCCTCCTCTCGCTATTTACCACCGCCACTCAGATCCGAATTGATCTCTGTCCACTTTACGTTTGATCACGTAAAAACTTAAACCTGTTGTGTCATCTGCTATTTACACGCGAGACAGTACTTATCCTCTGGAGATTCTAAAGGATAACGTTGGATCATAAACGAATTTAACGAATCTGAATTGGATCTTGAATGGGGACTCGAAGAATGAAAATTTAGGACTGTTGCGAAAAAGGGCAGCTATAATTTTCTGAAATTGAATTGTAGATAGCGTGTCTACAAATATTTCCTGTACTTTTGTATTATATAGTTCTCCAAAAGTCAACGCATTTGCACTTACATTTGCATTTGATTTTATTATATTAATTAATATAATTAATTAACAGTGCTCCTGTAAGTTTATATAATGCTGAAAAGCATGCCCCAGATTGCTGCCGCAACGGGCAGAATTTTTTATAGTAAAGTTAAGTGGGTGCAAGGTGACTGAATACAGAAGTGTCTCGAAATGTCGAGCGGGTCATGCGTTCCTGCGCACTCTGTTCTTATTCTTCCCGAGTGGCCAATATATTCCCAAAACCGGCAGCGCCAGTAAAAGTCGAGTATAAAAGTGATTTTGTCTGTGCCACCAGGTTACCCATTAATTTAGGTATTCTTGAAGAATGCTCCAACGGCTCAGATCTGAATCGGCCAGCATTATTATTACGCTCGGCGGAGCTCGCTGCAAAACAATGCGAGAAGAAGGACTTATGTATTTCGATACGGTCAAGCGGTAGTATTCGAGTACTGGCGGAAGTGACAAAATGGGACTTGGGTAACTAGAGAACACGGTCCACGTGGGTTCACGTGGATCGTACGAAAGGACCCCGACCAAAAGATTGCCGGATCCAACGGGACCCTTTGATCAATTACGTAACATCGTAGAAAGGAGCGAGTCCAACTCCTTCCCCGCTCTCGAGTTGCCCAATTTAGATTTAGTCACGCACAATGTCCGCGTTCATTTTCACTTCGTTCTGTCTTTACCATGCGTGAACTGAACAAGGCCCCGAGTAAAAGTCGAAAATTTTTTGCCGCCTCCGTGTCCCGGGAATGGGGGAAAATTTCTACTGCACGTTCATCATTGGAGTCTAATTCGCATTACGTAATCCCCTTCCAATATCGTTGATACGCCACTGGACTTATACATTTTAATAAAAAAAAACGGTGGTCATGAATAATCAGGTAGACGTATTTAAACGATGTGTAATTGTAATGGGTCTTTGGCGCGTGATCGAGTGCCAGCATTTTCAGATGCTGGGTTTCTTGGTGGTGTGCGGGGGCTGATATAGGTAGCTCTTCCGCCGCTCTGGGCGAAAATCATTTTTGCCGCCCTTAACCCTTAACTGGTATCCTGGGGTCAGTCATGACCCCAATCACGCAAGGTTCGCTGCAAAATATTTGGTTGTCTAAGTTTGTAAACTGAATTTCTAATTAATTTGATCATAATAGTTTAACTTTCTACGTATCTATTATTTTATACATTACCCACGAACAAAATAGGTATTCATAGAGGTTGATCTAATGTCGACTTTACAAATTTCTGTGTCCTTTTTTATTTGGGGTCTGCCACGATCCCAAGATAACAGTTACGTTTGAAAAAACAGTATACCAGTTAAGGGTTAAGGGGAGATGCCAGCTTCGACGCATGAAAGTCATAGGTTTATTTAGAAATTTGTTTTTCTTTTAAATAATCGACCAAATGGAAAATCTGATTAATGGCATTTATTATACTTCTTCTGAGGGTTGAAAAAATATTTAAATTTTAAAAAAATGTGATTTTTAGAAGAAAAATTCGATCACAAAAATGTCTGCAGCTAAAAATATTTTCAAGCAATTGTAAATTCCGTATGTACTTTTCTAGATTAACATAGAAGAAAGATACTCTAAAAATTTCAAGCCAATCTGATGGATAGTCTCGGGGATCCGTGCAAAGCAGATTGACGAGTCAATGAAATTTTTTTTCAATCCTCAAAAGATGTGTAATAAATGCTATTAATCAGATTTTCTACTGAGTTCATTATTAAAAGAAAAAAATCCAAGGTTGGCACCTGCCCTTATTTATAAATAATTATTTTAAAATATAACTTGTGACAGTGGATGAAAGTTTTTGCAGGTATATGTTGAATAACAAAAGCCTTTTAACAGTTTATAAGTTTACTACTAAATTTCAAAAAGTTCCACTTTCTCATGGGTTTTTATTGATTTTAATCTTCTCTTTCCACCGTCGCGCCGGGCAGTTGCCCTGCACCCCCCTTTATCGGGCCCCGGTGGCGTACAGTTTCGCGGCTGACAATTCGACATTTCTTCGATCGTTCGTGGAGTTCTTGTTGAAATTTAATATGTAAAACGTCGTAGCATTTCGCTGAATCGGTGAGGAGGAAGCCGTTTCATCATTGATCAGGTGGGGGCACCTCGAAATTATCGACGACCGGGGGAGGGAGGGGCAACATTACCGAGGAAAAGGAATCTCACACGTGTCGACTGCGAATTATTTATAAAAAGCGGCGGAAAGTTTGCATAATGTATACTTTTATAATCCATTAAAAGTTCAGGCGACGAAATCTTGTTTGCTGTACGACACGTGTTCGAATCTATTTTTAATTTATGTCAGGCTATTTTTCGAAATGCCTGTGTATAGTTTGCTATTTAGAGTTTCATAGATGACATTACGCGATTAAGAGAATCGTCTGGACGCGACACGTAACCCGTACGGTTTACCACTTTTTCTATTTTCCATCGTTATTTATGCGACGCTGTTATTCGAGGTGAAACCAGTTTTTCTCCTCGTTTCTCGGCGAATTATGTTTTCAGAGGAGCAGACTATTGGTTCGATTGGATTGTGTCGCAGAGACTTCATGAAACTTAAACAAACAGAGGAATCGGTGTTTTCACTTTCGCAAGGTTTGCCCAGACTCCGATTAGCTCTTAGTAGATTTAGGAGTGTCTAACGTCAAGATAGAAGGATGTTAGCCTGAAAGCCACTCCCGTGGGCGAAAATTTTTGTTGCACACTGGTTCAGAAAGTATATTCAGTGCTCGTTGAGGGGTTACCTACCGTAATGAGGTAGAAAAAGAATCGATTCTTTGGGAATTTATTTCAGAAATTACGTGCATATTTTTATGCAATGGTTTTTGTATTCAGATGAGGGGCACTTTAACAGGTTATTATATATTATGTTTTGGTATAAAAATATTTACTTATTGCAAAATTACAACTGATTTCCCGGAAACTGTTTTTAGACCGGTGACCACGATTTCTTCAAAACCGCTTCACCAATCTTTCTGAAAGTTTGTACGTTTCTTCTAGACATTCAAATCTAGTCTTTAATCGAAGCATTTGTTTTTACAATGCATAGTTTTTATTTTATGCATGAAAAATAAGTGTTTTTTTCTACGAAAGTCGATTTCACTTTAAATATCTGCCATTTTGTCCCAGATTAATATTTTGTAAAACGGAACGATTAGAAACTAGATAAACTATTGTAGTAACTAAATCTTCTTGGTTTTTTTATTTCAGATAACCCAGTTCAGAATAATGTTGGTCACCGCAAAACGTGTTTCTAAAAACAGCTTCCGGGAAATCAGTTGTAATTGCGCAATAACTAAATATTTTTATACCAACACATAATATAATAACCTGTTAAAGTGTCCCTCATCTGAATACAAAAACCATTACATAAATATATACATGTATTTTCTGAAATAAATTTCCAAAGAATTGATTCTTATTCTGCTCCTTGACGGTAGGTAACCCCTTAAACCAAAATGCTCAGACACTGCTTAATCATGGTGGGGGTCAGTGAATTGACCTCGTCGAAGTTGGGAGCCATTCGTTCCGAGCAGGCTTAATTTTCGTTTCGAGTCAACTGACAAGGGACGTTCAAAACTCGGAAATTCAAAAAAATTTTAAACTTTGTGAATATGTACGAGATTTCCTCCAGATTCCAACGTAATTTTTGTTCGCTGCCCAAATTCACTCGAGGGGGGTGAAATTAACCCCTGAAAATTCGGCTATTTTCCGATTTTATTTTGTAACTCGCGAACTGTAAGAGATAAAAGAAAAGTTTCAAGACAAAAGTTACTTCTTTTAATTAGATCTAGCATTTGGTAAAAAAAAATATTTTACAATTCACGAGTTATAACAGAAAATCGGAAAATAACCGGATTTTCAGGGGTCAATTACACCCCCTTAGAGTGAATTTGGGCAGCAAAAGAAATTACCTTGTAATCGGGAGGGACTTCCCTACATATTCCCAAAGTTTCAGAATTTTTTGAATTTCCGGGTTCGTGATGTTCCCTTGTAAGCGTTTTTTCCCTTACAATTAATTTATTCCGCACCTTTTCTTTTAAAGCACCCCACACGCCGCAACAAGTCCGCGAAAACAACGCGAGCGCGTGGAATTCCCCTTACTTACCTTCGAGTGACGTGCGAGCTCGTGGAAATTCGGAAAAAAAGCCTACGACAAAGTACACAAACGGTTTGACTTTTCCCTGAAAACAATCGGCGACTGAGGAACGCAGCGAACCGACCCGCTCGTAGAGTGACGCAATTTTACTTTCTTAGCTGGCCCGTCGATGAAATGCTAAGACCACTTGATCCGACGCGCACACGGCGAAAACAGGTGGGAGGGAATGACACGCAAATGAAACGTTGGCAGAAAAAAGTGCTGGTTATCGGCGACAGCGTTGTAAGATTGATTTCGTGTTACGGTAATAAGTGCGTTGCCCATTTGTGACGGATCGTTGGTTCTTGTTCATGCAATTGTCAACGACACCGTCCCTTTTCGAGTTCGGTCACTGTTTCGAATAATCTTCAATTAATTGCTACTTATCCAGCGCCAGCAAATATTTTCGCAAAAAACGTTTGAGATGCAAGGGTGCGTTAATTATTGAATGAAGTTCGAGTACTGTACATGCGGGTACTTCTTAATTTTCGAAGGCTCTGAAGTAAGTTTAAGGAAGATAGAAGAGTTAAATAGCAAGTCACTTGAAAGTACCATGATTAATGAAGCTTAATTGAGGTGGAGTTAGCATGGAGCTGATAAGAGAGGGATATGGACATACAGCTGCTCCTTAACTCTTTGGGTGCTATGGACGCATATATGTATGCGTTTGGACAGTGTACGCAGTGTGTGCGAAGAACGCCCTTAGGCGTTCGGCGACTATGTATAAGAGATAGGATTAAAGAAGTCCCGCACGCGACGTATGCTAAGCGTTTAAGTTGCCAGCATCCAAAGGGTTAACAGTATATTTACAAAGAACTCCACGAATGTACTTATGTAGACCCCTGTGGGCACACTTCTGGGGACTTCCGTGGATATTCTTCTGAGGACCCCTATGAAATTGTGTTTGAACGTATTTCTGGCAATGCTAGTCGATGCCGATCAATTCGTTGTAAAAGTAAAGTTAAATGAAATGTAGGAATGAAGTACACACGTAGGCGCCTATGCGTGTGTGTGCCAAAGCGACGCGAGGAGTGAGGTTTGCACAGAGTGAGAGTTGAAGCGAGAAAGTGAGAGTGAAAATGAGAGTGCTGGGGGAAAAGAGCGAAGGAGCGCGCGCGAGAGGAGGGAGGAAGAGAACGAACGACCAACGAGATTTCGACATTCCAAGCCTCCAGTGCTCTCTGCGCAGTTAACACGCACGGACACGTCATTTCTTTTTAATTAAATTTTCGGTGCTCGCCGCCAACCCACCGTCCGTGTCTTTCAGGAAACTCTCGCACGGCATTGTAACCAGATGCATCGAAACTCGCCGCGCCGATGTACTTTTTATAAATCCATAGCAATTCGGTTGTTAGTCATTCAATAATTCCATTGCACCGCTGGCTGCACGCGATTCATATAAATCTATGCATCTCAGCTTTAAGCTTCGAAAATTGCGAGCACATAAATCCACCGGCTGAAAGATGAGCCGTTTCGATAATTTTCTAAAATTGTTGTGCAATCTAGCGCGTCAATACGTACATAGGTATGTTTCCCGAACTTCCGCATATCATTCTAGGGGGAGACAGATTTGTATTTGAACGTATCGTAAGTCAATTAGGGCTGGGACTATTTTAATATTCGAATATTTTACAAGTATTCGAATGTTATTATTCGGATACTATTCGAATACTATTCGAATACTGATGAATTCGAATACTATTCGAATACTGATGAATTCGAATACTATTCGAATACTATTCGAATACTGATGAATTCGAATACTATTCGAATACTGATGAATTCGAATACTATTCGAATACTGATGAATTCGAATACTATTCGAATACTGATGAATTCGAATACTATTCGAATACTGATGAATTCGAATACTATTCGAATACTGATGAATTCGAATACTATTCGAATACTGATGAATTCGAATACTAATCGAATACTATTCGAATACTATTCGAATACTGATGAATTCGAATACTAATCGAATACTGATGAATTCGAATACTAATCGAATACTATTCGAATACTAATGTAAATTCGAATACTATTCGAATACTAATGTAAATTCGAATACTATTCGAATACTAATGTAAATTCGAATACTATTCGAATACTAATGTAAATTCGAATACTATTCGAATACTAATGTAAATTCGAATACTATTCGAATACTAATGTAAATTCGAATAGTATGGTGTGAAGTGGGTAAAAATTAGCTTACAAGATTTCACCCTGACAAATGAACCTAAAGAACTTGATTTATAATTCACACCATACTGTTCGAATACACCAGTATTCGAATACTTAAATATTCGTAAGTATTCGAATACTTAAATATTCGTATAGTATTCGAATACTTATATATTCGTACAGTATTCGAATACTTAAATATTCATATAGTATTCGAATACTTAAATATTCGTATAGTATTCGAATACTTATATATTCGTACAGTATTCGAATACTTAAATATTCATATAGTATTCGAATACTTAAATATTTATATAGTATTCGAATACTTGGATATTCGAATTATATTCGCCAAATAATTCCGCAACTGAAGTATTCGAATACCGAAAAATCGACAAATAGTCCCAGCCCTAAAGTCAATCAATCGAATATCAAATTGTTGCTCGCTCTCTTTTTTTAAAACTCTCTTCTTACGTTAGGGAAACTGCATATTCTCGCTAATTTATGATTCTATTGTAACTCTTCGCGTTGGAAAATTTATTCTTTTCTCTCTGTATGCCACGCATAACAATACAACAGATTTAATCGCGCGTGGACTGCGATTCCTTCGTTAGCGTCTGGAAAGTCAATAAATAAAGCAATGACGGCTGATGGACGATGGTGCAATTAGACACGAAATCCCGAGCACACAATTTCGCAGGAATAATTCATTTATTCGTACATGTGGAGTTGAGAAATCCCCGAATTATTTTCTCCCAGTATCTCGGGTAGGATCGCCTACCGATAACTCCGAACAAATGCTTGCTGCTCGGCGGACAGCGCGACATAACTTCGCGCAATTAGTGCGCGTGTCTTTATTAGCAAAGTACAGCTGGCGTGCCTTTGCTGTGAAGTGTTTGCACGGCGACAGCGAAGATGAAAGAAGTTTCGCGGAAGCGATTATGCGAGAGAACGAGGTGGTTTCGAAATCCTCGAAATGTCAGTGCGCAATGACATGTTTTCGATGGGATTTGCTCGTTTAAAACGATTATTGTTCAAGTTTCTTTGCGCGTCGCATGCATGACGAATGTGCCGGTATTCCAACATCTCATTATGCATGAATGTTGCAAGAGCCTCGGCGGAGCAGTTTGGTGATTTCGTTGGAGACACCGTGGCGAGGGGTTCGGGGAAAGAATTTTGGGAAAAAAGAAAGATCTAGAGCTGGAAGGGAAAAGTTTTCCATTACGCTCGTTACGTAAGAGAGAAGGAAGACGTGAGTCATTCTACGGTTTCATGTGCGAGAAATAAGATCATGGCGGATAGTTGTAAAAGTTATGTTCATCGGGATATTTTTTACATATCGCATTATATATCTTATTTTATACGCTTTCTATTGTATCCCAGTAAAAGTAATGAATGACTCGTCGCGCAACATACATCGCCTAAAACGGACCAACTTATTCGTAATTATTGAAATACGTAGGACTGAATGCTGAACAAATAGATCCAGTGCAATAGGTTTGGAACAACCATCGCTGAGTTAGCTGCGGAACAGCACAGCGGGCGAGCAGAGATGATTAAATTATCACGCGTTAACGAGCGATTCTTAGTTATTACTTACTAGTTTTTTAGCCTGTTTTCGCCAGGCATTACTATCCTATATAATAAGACGCGTAAGACAACCAGAATTTCTGTTGGAAACTCTCTTAGAAAGAATTTTCGCTGCGAAATACGAAATTTTACAACTTTTGCGTATCAGAAGGGTCTCTGTACCTGTGAGTGGTCTCCTGAAGGGCATTTCGAGGGGCCTAAGTCGCATAAGTGCCCAGACTCACTGCCCGCCTACATTTGAGAACCCCTCTCGAAACGAAATAATTCTCGATATTATTACAACAATTAATGTGCGACAAAGACCCCGAAACAAATAAATTTGTGGAGCATATTCACTCTTACAACAACGCTTTTTCGTTTGCCTCCATGAGAGCCCAAATAAAGAGCATATTTCGACTCTGCGTTGAGCGCGCGTTTGTATCCCCAGTGGGGATGGAGTGCAAAATCACTAACAGTGATTTATCACAGTGATCGTGATTTTTTTTAAGTTGAGTGAATTGTTTACTGTCATCGTAATTCTTGATCTTGATTGAATTATTTTTTTATAAAGTACTTAAATATAGTTTGTGTTGCAGACAAAGCGTGCTAATTCACCGAATATATACCTAGTATTTACATTAAAAAATATTCAATGTGTGCACGCACTGATTTGATTGGCTAAAGTCTTCACATATACGTTACACTTTTTAACTAAACTGAAGAAATATTCGTTAATTTAAATAGATCAAGAACGATTACATGGGTTCAATATATACAACTGAAATTCTGTAAGAACAGCGAGGACTTGAGAATGTTTCAAGAGAAATTAGAAATTGGGGTTATGTGGCGCGTGCAAAGAGCAGTTATGCTTTCCACCAATCAGATCACGAAAATCGTGAGTCACTGTTCTGCCTGCACCAATCAGAAGCGATCACGAAAATCACGGATCACTGTGAAAAATCACTGTGATTGGGAATGAACGTGATCGAATCACCAGGGATTCACTAATCACGGTTCTAGCCAACACTAATCCCCACCACTTGTAATCCTTTGGTCAAGAGCAGGGTTGCCACCTTATCACCATATAAATCCCGGAGTGCCACAGATTCCAACCCGGAGATTCGAATATAAACCCGGAGATGGAAATATCAAACAAACAGTTTTCTTTTCGAATATCCGGAAAATACATGTGCAATTCTTTTAAGCTGAAACAATTCAGAATTTAAAAGTATCTGTTTTTTTAATTAATAACTTTTACTGTATATAAAATTGATACCATTGTATAATACCACAATTTCTTATTATCGCATTTTTTTTACAACCCGCAGATATTTCCAGTAAAACCGGAGTCCAGAGATTTGCTTCAATACCCGGAGTCTCCGTGCTAAAACCGGAGAGGTGGTAACCCTGGTCGAGAGTGAGAGAACTCGTGAGCGAGCGGGAGAGGACGAAATTGTTGACACGAAGTAACCGTCGGCTACGAAAGAGAGAAAGCATGGTACTTTGTCTCCCTTCGTCATTTAGCTCGAGCTCGACTTGCGTGCGGGCCTAGATACAATGCAGTGCGGCTACTACATTGTACATAAATACCTGTTTCAGGCCACATGTACTACCCATTATCGAATTTTCCAGGTTTTGGATTTTCTACGGCATCTTTGGGTGCCGAGGAAACTTCATGCCGAATCTGAACCTTGTAGGTTATCGGGAAGTACGAAAAAAAGCCTCTGGAAAGATTTTGCTAACAAACGGACATCCAGCGTCTTATTATATAGGATTGCACGCCATATTTGAGTATTTCAGACCTAAGATGATCTGGGATGTTACATAAGGAACAATTTTCTTGTCAAATTCGGGTGGAGCGTGAATATCCCTCGCTTCGATGCGACTTCGTCAAGTCAGGGCCGGCTTTAGGGTAGGGCAGGCACGGCGGTCACTCGAGGTGTTAAATCTGCAGGGGCGCCGCTGTATGCGTTCATTCATTTATATCCGTTGAGATGCGTTAAGCAGAGAGCTGCTAATTGATTTTCGTGCCCTTGGTGGGGCGCCATGATAATCTTGCCCGGGGTGCCAATATGCTAAAGCCGGCACTGCGTCAAGTGAGCTGGTAGAAGTAACATTTTCGATAGGTTACGTCCATTCGATAATACTCAGTGCTGCTTCAAAGCTTATCTAAATCTCGTTGACGTCGAAGATCGTCGCTGTCACTTGTGTGATGGGGTTTACCCAGGAATAAACGAGCCAGAGGAAGAGAACGGTCAAACCGATTTTCAGGATCCAATCAGCGAAGTACAAGTACCTCAAGACTTTTCGTGCGCGAGGTAGACTCGACAGATCGTCTTTCAGGCAGTACTGCCTGGTGCCTAGAATGTACTTCAGCATGAAATCGTCCCAGGAAATCGCCAGCGTGTCCATGAAGAATTCTTCTTTGTCGAGGGGGTTCAGTTGGAACTGCAGCTCTTTCATGCGATCGGTTCTGAAAGAAATGGCAAAACAACGCTGCGTTTAGAAATTTTTACGAAGCTTGGATTAATGTCGAATATTGACACCGTGTTCGTGGGGGTCTACAACTTCAAATTCACGACACTCGATTGTAATATCGATGACTTTGAGATCCTAGGATCGTTGGGAGATCCTTAGTAAGCTTGAAGGAGCTTCGGAGGTCTCTTTTTTTCCGAGGTTCCCCAAAACGTGGGAATATTACGTCATCGATTCCTACATATATTAATAACCCTGATAGCCAGGTCTGGGCAGCAGAATCTGAAGGTTTCCACACCCGTGACTATAACTCGAAAATAGTTGAGTGTTCCGCGACACTGGGGGGTGGCTCCATCGACATCGACTTTCTGCCGGTCGCGAAAATTGAAACCCCCACACGCAACCATCTCCTTTCAATTACCTGAAATCCCATTGCCTAGTGGTGTAGTATTTTATCATGGCGATGCCAGCGTTAACTTTGTGGTGCACCCTCACCATAAACGGTTTGTTCCCTGTCAACGAGAGCATTATGTCTACGATATACGCAGGTAGGAAATGGAAGAATGTGACACGGAACCAGTGGTAGAATTTGGAGGTAGTCGGGCTTCCGCCTGGGTACCAGAAACACCCTGAAACAGAGAGCACGTCAGAATCGTGTTAACTATAAATTTTCCGAACACAATTAATATCTGCATCGTTTAACCCCTCAACGACCGACCCTGAAACGAAAAACTGACCGTGAGGCCCGGGTCGTCGGAACGAAAACCTCCACTGTTTTCCCGGGCGGTATAGGAAATACGGCTTTAAGGTCCGTACGAGATGCGGAGGCGGGCGACCAGTGGAAAACTTAGGATCCCTACCAGATACTGAGGTGGTCGTTGAGAGGCTAACTTGCTCGAGCGGACTGTCCTCCAATTATTCTGAGCAGACTATCTTCCACTAACCTGTGAACGGGTTCTCCGTCGCATGCTTCTTCCCAGTGTCGATAGCGTAACCCCAGGATAACGGATTCTCCTTCGCGTTCGTTACGTTGATAAATATTGGCGACTCGGGTTTCTCTAATCCGACCTTCCACGCCAGCGCGACCACCGCGTTTATTGCCATGTCGCAGGGGATCACGTTCACTTCGCAATCGTAATCACAGAGCACGGACCTGATTACCCCTTTTCCAGCACCTACCATTAAACCAGTTGGCCCGTTCATGTTCTCCACCCAACCAGGCAGCGGTTCTTCCAATGACGCCAGTACTGCGATTCGAAAATGTCAATCTCTCAATTAAGTTGCTGTTAAAGAACGGCGGCTTAAGGGTGCAATTAAAACTGATCGCATCTATAGCACAGAAGTTATCTTTAAAAAACGATCTCTGCGCGATTAGGTATCTTCTGTTGGTAGTTTCGTAACTGGGGTGGCGTGGGGTTTATTTAAATGGGAATCGGTGTGACAGAGATTCCGTTTACCTATCGACGGTCTAGCAACCCCAGCAGGAAGACCGCTCCTCATCACCAGATCTTCCGCAAACGCTTTACTCACGGCGTAGGTGTTCGGTTGACCTACTAATATCTTCGGCGTCATCGTGTTCAGCACTTCGTCGGACAGGTTCATCACTGTATCGATGATGACTTCAGGCTTTATTGCGCATGGATAGCCTCTTTCTTCCAGCACTGGCTCGGTAGAATGGCAATACGACGTTGATATGTGGATGAAGGCGCTTATTTGCGGCATCTGCAAACAACGTCACTTTTAAATTTTTCGCTTTTCGAAATAAAGTCTTAAGGTATTAATGGTCCAGAAAGTAAGAGCGAAAAAATATATAAAAAAAATTATTATGTTAAACGATTTTATTAAAAATGCACAAAAAACTAAATTAAAATGCACTAAAAACTAAAAAATTTAAATTAAAATTTGAAAAAATAATTTTTTCCCTTATTAATCTACGACTCTCATATTTTTTAAGTCGGAGCCTCATCATTTGCACTGTGTAAATCTGGCGTCGACTTAAAAACTATGAGATTCATAGATTAAATAAGGGAAAAAATTATTTTCTACTTTTTAGTACATTTTTATTATATTCAAGTCGGTTTTAATTTTTTTTTTAATTTTTCGACTGGGCAATTTTTTCAATCCCGCGGGTTTATTTTTTTTTTTTATAAACATTGTATTGTTATCCAAACTACGCGCGCCGGCAAAGTTTCAAGACAATTGTAAGTTGGAAGTTGGTTAAATCTGAGTTGCCAGATTTGAACTATACATATATACAAACATACAAACAAAGAGGATCGATCGTAGCTGAATAAAATCGTTTAATAAGTAAAGTTAATACAACTAATTATCAATACATCTATAATAGATATCGAAAAAGTGCTCACCTGCTTCGAGAGATTCAGTGCGTTCATCGTGCCCAAAGTATTTATCATCACCGCCTCTTTCAGCGTCATGTTGAATTTCACGTTTGCCGCCATGTGAAAAACGACGGAGACATGCTGCAGGAGCCTTTCCTTATCCGCAGCCGATAATGCGAGATCGTTCGCTGTGATGTCGCCAGGTATCAGTATGATCTTCTTCAACCTATCTGGATACTTCTTCTTGATCGTTTTGAACGGTTCTTGCTGAAAACGATCCACCGATCATAATCATGTCTGAAATATCTCTTATCACATAAAAAGTCACGTAACATCCATCAAACCAAATGAGTTCAACTGCTTCGAAATATTGCTAGTATCTATAGACGGGTTTCTCGAAGCGTCGAAACTTTACTTTGTTCTTTGAATCAATGAGTATAGAAAATAAATGAGAATAAAATCGTTCGCAGCGTGCCTCGAGAATTTATATATCGTTATACTTTTGTTTCATTCTGTTTAACGGCCAACAGAGATTTGAGCAAAAAATTCGTCGACTTGGGTTGTCAAAGCAAGATATTCCACTCACGCAACAGAATCAGCATTTCAAGTTCCGAAAGTTTCGAAGCCTCGCGAACTTTCGGATTCCAGTTTGGAGGATTTAAAAATCACCCTCGAACCCACCGCTACTAATCACTTGTTGGAAGTCGCGTTTTTTTTATCGTTCCAATGGACCCTACACGCCACTAAGAGTGATTAAGTTTGAATGGAAAAGTAGTCTGTCCACTTCGCAGAAACACGATCCAACGGTCTACGCGTGTGCGTGGTCGTTGTTTTCATGCAGCGGACACTGCGCGCTCCTACCGATTCCCCCTGACACTTCGAAGTAGAACATGATGGAATTAACGGCCTGCATACCCTCGGCATTATCTTCCCTTTCACTTTCGTTTCTGTGCCTGTTTCTGCATCGTGATCTGCTAATTTCGTTAACGTAAGTGGACGATTTCGAGACTCCGTTGCTCAACATTGATGCAATCGAACGATCACTGCTAAGGCCACGCGAGATCGAAGGATCGTGACTCACGGGCGGGGCGGGGGGGAGGGGGGGGGGGACTTCGACGAAAACGAGATGAAGGTAACCTTGTCGAAATTGCACGTCGATAAACAAAATCTTGGCACTGGCGAACCGATTCGAAAGTGGAGCATCGTCGCCGAACACCATTCCATCTGCTTTTGGTCTGGCCTGTACAAAGGTAGTGAGCCGGGACAATGCCATGGGTGTCTCGAAGGCGTCGTATTATTTACAGGTTACGTAACGGGTGCTGCGATAATTTGTGTGTTCGCTAATCTTTTAAATATTCGCTAATCTTTTCAATATTCGCTAATCTTTTCAATATTCGCTAATCTTTTCAATATTCGCACGCTGCTGCATTTCTAAACACCTTGCTTCCGTTAATCTGAAACGACGCGGAGTCCGGAATTCATTTTGACTCGGTTTACCTAATCAAACCGAGTCTACCGACGAGAACCTCTTGCGCTGATTCTCCGCGGACTGACTGATTGTAAACAAAGTGTTCGCTTCGTCCTGTCCTTGACGGAACAGCTGATTTAATCTAACAGAACAAGTACGTAATTCTAAACACGATTTTTTTTTGTAGGCACGAACCGGAGCAGGCCGAGGAGGATTCAATGTCGAATAGGACTTCCTCGCGTTATTCCCCGCGCTGCAGATTCTCCAGGAGATTTAATCGTGAGATTATTCACGGAAGACCTTGCAAGTGGGCGGAGTCGAATATCAGTGTCTCGCATCTACTTCCTCGAAGGAAGAACTAGAAATCATCGTCTTTCCCTTCAAAATCCCCGAGTCTTTTAAGAACCCCGACGCATACGAAGTCTGGACGATTTCTTGAATTTTAAAGCTTGTAGCAATTCGCATTCATAATGTGTTGCTAAATGTATGTATGCAGGTTGAATGAATACGTGCAAATTCGAGTTTCTTGCGGTTAATCTATGGAACACTGGCGGTGCGTGGAACACGATTTGGAAAGTCTATTATAGATTAGCGGAAGCGTTGTTATCGCGTTACATTAGATAAACATACAGATTTCACTTGCAAGTTTCTCTGTCGCAGCTACGCCGCATTCGCGTCAATCACGCACCGCGAGATGCAATTTGTCGACTTTATTCTCGACTTTATTCCAGCGTATAGCGGTTACGCGGCAAGTAGTGACGTTCTACTAGGGGACGTCCCAGCGTGTGGGAGGCGATTATTAAGCGTGTGTACCGTAATCGCGGCAATAGCTCGCTCGCGAAACAAATGAAGGACCTGTTGCTGCGATTCTATCGTGGTAAAGGTGCGAATCCACGATGCGATTTTATACGGGACTTTTTCTATCGCGAGAAAAAAAATCTCGGCAACAACTACGCGTGAATAATGGACTTTTGAAAATATATCATGAGTTTAATTTCATGAAATTAGTGACAATATAATTAAAAAATAATGAAGTAATGAGATACGATGTGTTCGTCTTTCCGTGGATTTGCACCTTTACAGAAAATAGCACGCTACGGGTGTGATCATTTGTTAATGAACATAAGTCAGTAATTAAGTGTTCGATGCCTGGATCGATCAACCCCACTTTCTATAAGTTTCTCAAGTTTAGTACCTTGGTATGTGATTAGTACTTAAGGGGTCATGCTCAGTCAGGAGGCCGAAAAAAGGGTGGCCTTTGGAAATTTTTTACTCCAAAGCTATAACACATTTCTCAAAAAATCTTTTTTCTTTTTAATGATTGCATCTAGTACCGTGCTTCGTAATTTTTTTATTTAAAAATATTTATCAATAACTAAGTTATTGTCCATCACTCGAAAGTCGATCATCTGAAATAAAAAATCAAAAGAATTTACTTATTATATTATATTACCTAGTATTTGAACGAAGGATTTTTTTATCCGATGCTTAGTTTTCTTTTAATTAACGAAAATCAGGCACGATTTACGATAAAAATTGAAACTTTTACTTTAAACATCAGCCATTTTTTCCCAAATCAATATTTCGAAAAATCCTTCGTTCAAATACTAGATAATATAATATAATAAGTAAATTCTTTTGATTTTTTATTTTAGATGATCGACTTTCGAGTGATGAACAATAACTTAGTTATTGATAAATATTTTTAAATAAAAAAAATACGATGTACGGTACTAGATGCAATCCTTAAAAGAAAAAAAGATTTTCTAAGAAATGTGTTATAGCTTTTGAGTAAAAAATTTCCAAAGACCACCCTTTTTTCGGCCTCCTGACTGAGCATGACCCCTTAAAGTGTCAGTCTTTTCTGCTGTTTGCTCAATCGAGTACTCTTTACATTTAACCTGTTACGAACATGTTCTTCATTTTTTCAAGGAAGTACGCTATTCTGAAAGTAAATCATAGCAGTTAGCTAATGAGAGTTGGCGACGCATAACTCTGTATCGTAAATATTCAGATCCACTTTCCGAGATTTACTGGGAATATTCATTGCACTACTGGAACGACCACGTTGTCACTAATACCTCTCTTATTACTACTTAGTACCAGGAAATTATTAATGCAAAATTTATTTGTTGCAACAATGCGAATCATTTCGTCAATTATAGCGCCATGATAATTGCGTGTGACGTAAATTTGAGAATGATGCAATGAATACCTCCAGTATCGTGCATCCATGATCGTGCGTCTGACGAAACTGAGGTGTCTCGATGGAAGAAGATAAAGGAGGCCTCAGAAGTCGTTTACGCAAAAGTGCGCGACCCTTTTTGCGGCGCACGCTCGAAATGAAACCTCGATGAAGGATTTAGAATTCATATTATTCATAAAAAATACCGCGAACAGCCTTCAACGCACGTGGCCGATTCAAAGAAAGTTGAATAGAAAGACGCAGTGAATTCATCAAGGTTGATTTTACCCGTTAATCATGGAATCATATTCGTGCATTAAGGATGTGTCGCACCTACCTTCGAAATGCTACCAAGTTGATGAAAATTTCTGAGATTGTTCTTTTCAATCTTGCCGATGTGCTCCAAAAATTTCAAGCGAATTCATTAAACGGTTGCTGAGTTATAACGATTTTAATTGTCACTGATTTCACATGCACTCTTACAGAAAGAGACGATCTAGCCAGATAAAACAGCTGAAATAATGTTGAAGAAATGGTACCAATGTTTTCAATTTTTTTGTACGTGTAGTATATGGATAGATGAAAATATCTGCCGAGTTTCAATTGTTTTCACTACACCGTTTTAAAGCAATAAATTATAACTTGAGAAGATTGCGAATTC
The DNA here is from genome assembly GCF_050908995.1 of Andrena cerasifolii. Taxonomy (NCBI): domain Eukaryota; kingdom Metazoa; phylum Arthropoda; class Insecta; order Hymenoptera; family Andrenidae; genus Andrena; species Andrena cerasifolii. Next base: position 19,030,269 of record NC_135119.1, on the reverse strand, counting down.
GGGGCACTTTCACTGCCAAAAGTTTAGGAAATAATGCTTGAAGAGCATTTGTAAAGTGAAAAATACCTTTCTGCGAGTAAAAATAAGAGCGCAACTGTCGTTCCTTGCATCTAGATTCACTGTGCTTAAGACGACATTCAAGTATTTCAAATTTCATATACTTTTGTCTAACATTGTACGCCCGACACATCCTTAAGCAAGCGGATTTCCACACGACAATAAGTCGTCACAATAGCAGCCCCGTCTATTGCCATTAGATCCACGCTCACAGCACTGGCCATAATTAGGAAATTCGTTGGAGGTGTGTCGAAAGAAATCAGGGTCATCAATAACCTTTACGACCGTCATTAAGCCGAGGGGGACGTTTTAGGAACCACTCGAAACAGTGTCCCTGAGAGAGCGAGGCGACAGTGTTTTTATTTGAATTCTTAATGGGCTTTTTGAACGATGATTTACGCGGATCAGACCCGAGTTGCTGTCGTCAATCTTTGAGAGCCAAAATACACGAATCTTGATACTACCAGCCTGTCTCATAAGTTTCCTTTAAAGAAACAGCTGCGCAGCCACTTCGCTGTTCGATTTTACACAACCTCTGAATCAATAAGGACGGAGACGATATCTCTCATCCGCAAGCCTATCCACATCCCAGAGCTGTTTTAATTCATCAATTTGCCTGGTATGGTAACTAAGCGCGTTCAATGCTGCAATTCGTCATTCCCGTTACTGTACCCCGACGTCAAGCAAGGCTGAACAATTAAATCCCCAGACCCAGACCATTGCGCGCGTATAAAAGCACGTGAAAACACGTTCGAAACGTGTCAATGCGAACTGCACAAAGAATGCCACGTGCAAGTAATCTCGTTCCTTGCGCAGAAATTGGTAAAGTAAAAGGCGCCCAGGCTCCTTTCGAACGGGGACGCGACGCTTCGCTCTCTATTTAGCAACGACCGACCACTCTTCTCCCAAAACGAACGTCTCGATACATTTTTTCACTGGTTCCTCAATGTCCCCGCGGTCTACTGAGTTATTCTCACCGAAAAAACCAGTCGGCGCCGAAAAGGAGCATTGAAAAGTCGATTCTGCGATGTCTCTTCTGAAGAGGGCCTGTAAAAGCTCGCGGTTTTAAGTGTCTGCATAACTAACTTAATGCTAGACGGTGCAAAGGTTCGTTGCGCACTGTCGGGTGCCGGTAGGTGTACGGAAATGGCTTTTCTAATTGCGTCTGTTTATGCCTTTTCCAAAAAAGTGGCAAGAGGCCGTGGTTAGCCGAGGAAAACAGTTTGATTGAGGGTGGAGATTCGCGTAACTCGAAGGAAATGAGTCGATTTTTGGGAATTCTTTCAAAGATATGCTTCAGTGTATCGATCAACATATTTAACGATATTTTTAATTTTAATTACTTCTATGACGTAATAAAGGCGAAAATCTGTCGTGAAAATGGCAACTTTTTCTTTTAAGTCGCGCCATTTCCTCGATTTCGCATCCTTTTTCGCATATTTAGGTTCATCCGATGCGTAATTTCATAAAGAATACCAATTGTACTGGATTCTTTGTTTCAGGTGAGTTCAACGGTCAGTAGGCTGCACGCTGACTCACTAGTTCGACGCCGAGGACGTCGGAGCAGTACCTCCATTGTTCGTACACTTTTATTACGATAAACGAATTATTTTACAGAACACAATGCTTTCTCCACTTCCTTGGATGTTCAAATAAATATCCCAAAAGTTTCGTAAAGATCCATTGAAACATTTGTTTGAAAAAAATTCACAAAGATCGCCTGATTTTCGACGAGTTAGCTCCGGCGCACACGAGCGGTATGCGTCATTTTGCAGCTGCGTTAATGTGACGTTGTGTTCTAGCTGTGAATATGTGTATATGGAGAGATATTTAAAATATACATATGCATATTTTGCGGCAGTATTGTCATCTTGACGCGCCTGCAGAATGACGCGGCTGCAAAACAACGAGTACCGCTCGTGTGCGCTTAAGCGGTTATGCCTACCCGTGAGGTCTGAAAAAAACATGTATATTCAGGAATTTTTTGAGACAACCTTGACGGGTTTTTTAATCAAATCTTTATGTATTCGAAAGCGTACATGTTAAACTACTTGTAATAATTTTCGCGATGGAAAATATACATAAATAAAAGAAATATCAGAAATATCAGAAATATCTATAAATAAAAGAAATATCTTCCGGCAGCGATATTTTTTTCAGTAGTTTGCGGTGACCACTCTAATTCTGACCTTGTTCATCCGAAATAAAAAATTCGCAGGAATTTAGTTAATATATTAGACTGTCTAGTCCTTAATCGCTCATTATCCCGAAAAATTAATTTGCTACAAAATGGCGACATAGAAAAAAAAAATTTTCGTCACAGAATCGCTCTTATTTTTTATCATTTGTCATTTATAAAATACAAACTACGCAATGGAAATGAAAAAGCCACGAGGACTAGATAATCTAATATACTAACTAAAGCTAGAATTTTTTATTTCTGATGAACCAGGTCAAAGCAACAGTGGCCACCGTGAAGTGCTTAAATAAAAAGACGCTGCCGGGAGATCGCCTATAATTCGATTATTTATTTAGATATCGCATTGCAAAAAAAACTACAAAACCTTTAAAATGTATACTTTCGAGCGTGCAACCGTTTATTTAAAAAAAGTCTTCAAGTTTTTAAAAAAAAAATCCTGAAAATACTTGTGTTTTCAGACATTACAGGTAGGCACAACCCCTTAAAAGAACATGTGCGTAATATATTATTCCTTTTAACAAAGACTAACTAATACCTCGGCTTCACTGGCCTACTCTTGCAGCCCTCCAATCTATGGATGGAAATTTCAACATATTCTGTCCGATGAAAATTCATTTCTGTCGCCGATGTTGGTTTAAACGTTCTTTTTACCCCCACTGTAAATCTGGCAGTGTTAATCAATGTTAATCTGTCGACCTGCGCTCGTCGAGTGTTTCTTATTCAGTTTAAGGGCTACTGCGCCCTATTTTAACACCTTTTATGACGATGCCTTTTGCTACGCCGTTTCTTGCCGCTGAATTAATTAGAAGGCCACGCATGATGAGTTAGGGTATTCCCCAGCAGGGGCGTCCGCAGGGTGGGAGCAGTCACCCCCCTCCACCCCCCTGACTTGAGAAAAAAATATCTTATTTTTAGAAACTACTCTTAGTTTAATTTATACTAAAACGGTGAAGATATTTAATTTTGAATTTTAAATTCTTACTCCCTTATCAAACTTGACTGTTTCTCAAAGTGGCAAAAAGTTGTCCCCCAGCGGGTCGAAGCGGACCGCTTGTTCCGACTCACCTGCACCATGACCTGCAGCCTGGCCTGCGGATCGACTTCTTTCTTCTTTCTGACCAGCATGAAAATATTGCCAAGGTTGTGGCAGCTGACCAGCAGCTTGCAAATTAGGACCTTCCCCATGAATCCCGTGCCACCGGTGACGAAGACATCCCGGCCGTGGAACCACTCGGACACCGACGGTGTTTCGGTCGTCATTTCTGGGAACAGTGCGAAGCAAAAGATGCGCGTAAGTACATTGACTCGAGCGACGATAGAGATTTGAATGGCGAGCATGTGTTAGAACCGATTGTTTCAGACTGTTCTTATTGTAAACGAAAGTTAAAAAACCGATCCGATTGTTTCTTTCATTTATGCGAGCGGGTTTTATGACGCAGCGACAAAGTGAAATGGAATATTTTCAATTAAAATACAATGTACGCTTCAAAGTGCACGCTGCGCATCACAAATGCTTTTCCACTTTGTTCGTGCGCTGATTATAAGTTCCCGTTCCTTAGGATTGCGCTTACATTCTTCTACACGGCCTGCATAATTCATGGCACTGTTGATCGGTATTATTCATTATTGATTAGCTCCAATTTGATGCCACGATTAATTTAATTGGACGCGATTAATCAGCCGAACTGAGGATTTGTTACGTTGAAAAGGGACCAAGTGTGTTTCTCAATGTATTCCTGTTGTATTTCACGATTTGGTTCATATATTCAGCAATATTCCAGTGGGCTTAGCAGTCGTTACTTAGGCTGGGGGGTATTATTAATTAAATCTCAAGGGCTCCATGCATGTTGAGGTCTGCATCTACACGCGTGCGTCTAATTGCGAGTAGCTGTATTATTCAAGCAAGGTTGAAAAAATTCGATCTTCTCAAACGATTTGGGCAGCTTGAACGTTTTAACTACTCGCTCACACTCGAGCTACTTGAATTGAAATAATTACCCAAATCCTTTTAAGCTACTCGTATCATTTCAAACTATTTGATTAATCAAGGGTCTTACGAGAATAAAATCAATCCATAGAAAAAGAGGTGATTTCGAGGACAGAAGGGTTGCTATATCTGAGGAATAAACAAATGTAAAATGTCTACTTATAGGGTTCATTATTACACGTGGAAGTTAAATTTTTGCGACTTATATAATTTTGTATTTGATTGTATGTAATTACTAATGTACTTATGTCTGTATAAGTTGAATGATTAACAATGATTTTAGATTCCGCGAACAAACTTAGTAGGTGTAAATTACGAACAGTGAGTAATTTAAGTAGTAATTAGTTATTCGCAACTTAAGTCGTTCAGAATAATATGTACTTACTAGCGTCCCCCGTCTCGGATTCGCCCGAGATATTAGCGTGATTGATTCATGTTTATTAGAATTAATATCTTTTAAGGAAATTAAGTATTTTTAAAAAAGCTGAATTTCTTCGCAATATTTCGAAAAGGTAACATTCTCTCCAAATTTGGGGGATTTATTTTCCCTCCAGAAGAACACATACCAGGCGTTTCTTCGTTCCATGTTAATAACGCGTTTTTGAGACATGCCACGTAGCCTATATCCGTCCTAAAGTATCCAGGAATAACGTGTTAAAATTTGAGGAAGATCAGTTCAATAGGTCTTGAGTTTTGCGCGACCATAAAAATCGGCTCTCTTTATATAATAGTATAGATATTGAACATAAGCCTTAAATCAAACAACCATCCTCATTAAATAATAATTCTTAATATTTCCCCGAATTTTCGAGTAGTATTAGAATTTTTGATTGACTGAAGCCACTCAGATCATTCAACAAGATCGAATTTTTTCAAGCTTGCTCGAATATTCAAGCTATTCAAAGCACCGCTTGGATAATCGAGTACTTGGCTCGGTTTGAATTTCAAGTACTTGAATATCCCCAGCATTTGCCAGCTCTACTCGTAGTTTCCCCGGTAGTTACATGTAAACGGGCAACAAGGTATTGTCACAAAGTTGCGCTTGCAAGTCATATCAAGGAAATTCGATAAAACATTCATGAACATGGAATATTTATTATTTATCGCGACAGCTTGAGCATGCCTGCGTCATTAACGATTCCGGAGCTCTGCTAACAGTTCGGTTGCACTTTGCGATAGTTTATCCGAAATTCTTGCTGGCAATTTGTACCAGCCAGCGGCGGAAGTAATCTGTATTTCACCTTGCACCCGGCGAGTTACATCGCCAATTGTTGTAAAAAAACACAGTTAATGGCAAAACTTCCCTCGTCACGCTCTCCACTTAACGATTCGGTCACATTAAATCCCTATGTTACATCCGCGTTCAAGTGACACGTGCGCTGTCCCATGTCACGGTTAATGCACGTACATTCGATGGCAATAAATTTACAATCAAAGAGCATTTTTAAGTATATACTGGCGATCTGACTGCATCCATTCCGCGTGAACTTCTGACCACCAGCGCCGTTTTCATTGACCTTCTTTTCCCACCACACATGTTACACATACTTCCAATATGAATCGTAAAGAAGAAAAGTCGTATTTTCAACAGCAAGCTGATAACAAAGGTCAGAAACGAAGGCAATTTCGTACACATTATCAAGTAATCGCTGTTTCTCATTAAATCGACGTGCACGATGCCACGCGCCTGTCTTACTTGTGAAACGTTTCACACCGCCGACAGAAATCAAAGTGATTTAGGAATTAATTTCCCCGTTCCACGAACTTCCTCGTCCCTTTATCGATTGCGAATTTCGTGGACCGCAATTTTATAGAGGACATTTAACATTTACAGGGCAAATAGATGGCACGGTTGTTAAGCCCGATAAGGCTGCCGCGACAAGATTTGCCTGCGTTTTTATACGATCGTTGGGCAAGAGTATTTCTGCGAGCGTGGACGATGCGATGGCATCAATGAATCCTAAGCAAGGTGAAAACCTTGTATCGTCTGTGTTAGAGGCACGAACACACGGGTAAAGTGCTGTGGTACGTTCCCGCACCATTATTACGAACAAATGCAGTATTTATGCCTTCGCTATGAACGTTTCCGTTAAAGAGTAGCAAAAACTATCGTACACACGCCGATTACCCAGGGTGTTCCACCTAACTTTATCGACTGAAACGTTTTCGCTATGTTCAACCCTCGGGTAAAGGAATTTTGGTACTTGTCGACGTTTCTGTAAATTTTCAGACTTTAGTATTGAAATTTAAGAGATTCGTGAATTTTAACAAAAGGAATCGCTTCGTTCCACAAGTGTTATTTCAACTACAAATTTCATCGTATCAAGATATACATTTGTAGAATAAGTATATCGGAGCATGATTCTACGAGTATTATGAATGTAAAATTATCACTCACAAGGGAACATCCCGAACCCGAAATTTCATACAATTTTGAAACTTTGTGAGTATGTAGGGGATTTCCTCCTGATTACAACGCAATTTTTGTTTAGTGGCCAAATTCACTCCAAGGGGGTGGAATTGACCCCTGAAAATTCGGTTATTTTCCAATTTTGTGTTATAACTCGCGAACTGTAAAATAATTTTTTTACCAAATGCTAGAACTAATTAAAAGAAGTAACTTTTGTCTTGAAACTTTTTTTCTATCTCTTACAGTGCGGGAGTTATAACACAAAATCGGAAAATAGTTGAATTTTCAGGGGTTAATTTCTCATCCCCTTCGAGTGAAGTTGGGCAGCGAACAAAAATTGCGTTGCAATCAGGAGGAAATCCCCTACATATTCACAAAGTTTCAGAATTTTTTGACTATCTACTCAGAGATGACACGGGGGTGCAGTGGACCCCATGTGACCAATTTCTGATTATAAGAGGGCTTGACCACGGAGTGTTAAAGTCTCGTAAAGATGTTGTGACAATAGTTTTATTAATTGGAAGGGGTTAGGCTTTTTCTAAGCGCGTTTAAGGTGTTCCGCGCCACCTGTTGCACATGTAGAAAAAGGGTTTAAGGCCAGGGGCGGATTTGTGTATAGGCTGCAGCCCAGAGCGGCGAATTTTGGGGAGCAACAATTTTTTAGCGAAAGAAATTGGGAAAGGTTTAAACACAGAGGCTCGAGAGAACTTTAAAATCAATTCGCTTCTATTTCATACAACGAATTAGCAATAAATCATATGTGAGTTGCCATATTGAATTAATTTGGACACTGTCCCGATTCATTGAAATTAAAATATTTAAAGCTGACGAAAAGTAGCCTTCTCAGTTTTACAGGAGATCTCACTTCTAATCGAGCATCCCACAAGATCTTTAGAAGTGAAACCTTCGACACTTTTATTTCCTGCGATCCCCTACTGCAAATTAGATATTGGATGAAAGTACCCCTGCGTAATTCGTCGCAAAGAATTGCTAATATTCAAAACAACCATAGTTGTGCAAAATGTAATCTAATTACAAATTACAAAGTACGATTAAACTGTAATTGTGTAATTGATTACACATTATTTTTTGTAATTGTTAATTTAGGTAGTTGACAAAACCAAATAATCAACTACCTAAATTAACAATTACAGAAAATAATGTGTAATTAATTACACAATTACAGTTTAATCGTACTTTGTAATTTGTAATTAGATTACATTTTGCCCAGCTCTCAAAACAACCAACACCAATTCCCTCGAACGCCACACGAACATTTCATGACCCCTTCGAACCATCGCTAATTTACCGATTATTTTCAAATCAAACTTTCGCACGATCATTTGTAATGCGTCAGGCGCTTAGCAGTAGCGCTGCGATCGTTCATCCCAGCGTTCGCATTCGTTCGAAATATGATCGTGCCTATCCCGCGCGCTGCCCTTTCGTTTCCCTTTTCGCTCCTCGAATCACCGCGGAAGGGAAAGTAAAATAACAATTCCACTACCGTCCGATTGCCGCGCCGATTGTCGAATCACGGTAGTTACCTAGATTACAATTTAACGAGGAACGATATTAGCGCGTCGTTAGCGTTCTCCAGCGTGGAGGCGCTGAAGTGACTTTACACGATCGCCGCGAGCAGTGCGCCCAGTTTGTCGCAAAGTACACAGGCGTCCGCCTTTATAAAATACTACGCATGATCCCGAGGAAGCGTGAACGCGATTTCAACGCCTTCGCTACCGATAACTCGAGAAACAGTAGCCCGTCGATGCGCCACGAGTCCTCAGCGAGAGTCTCGGATGAATCTGCACCACTTTTAGCCAAGAAAAGCCTCAGCAGGGTACCGCATCCCGGTGTACGTACGTACCTCTGCAACGGAAGATCGATCGTGGGAGAAGAGCAACGACACGCCACCCTTCGCTGCAGCAAGTTCTCGTCCCTCTGGAGCCGTCAGGCCTAGTCCACCTGGACACACAGATTCGATGAAAGTGCGAGTGGCGCGGAAGAAAGGGAGACGGCGGTGTTGAGATGGTCACCAGAGAGGAGCTGAGAAAGAACTGCGCGCGGAGTCAGTCGATCAACTCGATCCGGTCGACACACTCGCCCGATCAGAATTTCTGACGCTGCCCACGGATAGGCCCCAGCGACGGGTAGTAGCGTGCAGCCGACGGAACGATCGGAGAAGCGGGTAATCCCTTAGCGGTAACCATAGACATAGACGAAGGTGTACCGAACGCCAACTGAGCGTGCACGAGCGATCGGCGAACACTTTATCCCCGTCGGCGGTTAGCATTTTTATACTTCTCCAGCGGCCAGCCGGCGCAGACGGCGAGATATCCCGCCGGGAGTCATTGTCTTCGCCGTAGCTCTCTCAGGGTCGTTCCCTGTGCCGTGGATCGTGGCTCGATGCACCGCGGCATCAGCGTGACTGGTTCGATTCGTACCATTAACCCGCCAAGTGCCTCCGACTTCTCCTTGACTTTTTTTTCCCGCAATGACTTCGTAATTTGGTTATATCGTTTAGGGTCGCTTGTCTCCTTCGTGCTTCTTCGCGTATTCGTCATTGGCCCCGCAGGAGTTCTCAGCTGAGAGTCCGGGTTCCCCGTGGGTTAAGCTGGGGATCCACTTGAAAGATAAGCTGGGCTAAGGTTTAAAAAGTTAGCTTCCCACCAAAAGCTGAGCTAAGCTGTGCCATGTTTTTTTTCGGCAGCTAAGTTAGCTCGACGTAGTATGAGATTTACTCGCAAGCGATTTTCCGCAAACGTAGCTACGTCGAGCTAACTTAGCTTCAGAAACAAAATACAGCACAACTTAGCTTAGCTTTTGGTGGAAACGGTTCCATGAGGATCTGTCGAAGCTAATTTTTTTTAAATTTATTTTAGCATAGCACAGCATAGCTTAGCTTACTTTTCAAGTGGATCCACGGCTTTAGCCCTTGAATAGCGGATAGCTTGGCTACGCGTTGGGATACTGGTTACAGTTTGGTTTGTAGGTTCATTCGTGTGCTCCTTCGGATAAGCTTTTGAAGTGGGTTCTTATATCGTTGCCGTAGAAAATTCTCATTGTCTTCAAGGAGTAACAGCCACGGCGGAAATTCAGATGCTTGGTCGGTCTGTAAAAAGTGATGAGGAAAGTAGATTGCGATAGGCGGTTGTAGAGAACTAGTACTGTGTTGTATTCTTCGTAATTTCAACTTCTTTTTGCTGTGTTTTGATTTCGATACTGAATTGGGAAGTACTCTCGTCCTTTGAACGGAGGCTTGCTTCAGTTACGATGATTATCGTGGGCAGGGAATACAGACTCGGCTGTTTTTTGGATTCCAAAAATCCTGGGATTTGATATAACTAATCCCGAGGTTCTCGGGATTTTTTAAAAATGCGAATTACTTTATAAACAGCTGAAAACTATAAAAATAAACATAGTCGTTTCAGAATAATGACATTAATAATACTAATAATAATGATTTATTTAAATAACAATATTAAGTCGCATATAACTAACTAAACTATATTTATTTATTGACAAGCATAAAAAAATGTATGGAACCCGTGGACATCATCTTGATCTAGCATATCAATAATTATTTTTGTCAATTCCTTCTACAAGCGTTAAAGTAGAGCGAGCTTCTTCAGCGACCGGTTGTTTGGAAATAAAATAAGAAGTCGAGTAGAAGATGATACTTTAGATGCTGTGCTATTTCTTCATTTCCAGAAATCTTCATCATGGTTACTGATAGGTGTTACCTACTTATTCAGACTTTATTAATCTTCAATGTTCTGTTTTTATTGTTGTAAACGATTTTAGTTTATGTTCGAGACTAATAATAGAAAGTAAGTTCGTTTACTTAAATACAGATTTAAATTTTCAACACATAATAAGTCAATTTAATTATTGAAATTTTCTATCACCTTAGTAATTAGTACATTGGTCCCGGAATCTCGAGGTAGACTTTAAAAAATCCCGCGATCCCGGGATAGTAAACAATGACCGTGATTGTACCTATTCCCTAAGCACAGGTGTCCTACGTGGCGTGGGATGTGTTAGTAATAAGTAACACGTGTAGTTCGACATTTAGGATGAATCTAAATTGGAGTATGACTATTATTGGAAGTGCGGTTTTCCGGTGTGAATATTTTTGTGGCTGGAGGGGTTTGGTTTTGGAATATTGTACGGATCCGTAGGAAATGATAAATACTATTATTTCGGATGGATCGTTTGGTAAAAGCGCAAAGTTATGACTGCACTGTGTACTCGACTGCAGATTGATTGTGTTTTGTTGTTACAGCTGGATTTTTTACTCTTTAAAGGGTTGGCATTGGCAACCTGAATTTAATGTTGGAAAGTGTCCCATGTGCCTGGAGGGGTTGAGAACCAGTGGTTTACGAGGCATCTGCGGCATAAAGAAAACTTGATTTGCTAAAGTATTAAAAGCGCAATGTAAAGTGGAATAAGAATCGGAAATGCACGGTGTCAGAGACCATGGGCAATGGAATTGAAAGTCTAAAATTATAAAGAATGACGACAGGATTCTATAATATAGAAGTCTCACCTTTTCACATTTATATACAGCAAATCATAAGGCATCATGAATTTTATCCAACAAATTGGAATGTATATGCGTTACTGGTGACAAAAATTTGCCGCCTCATATTCGAGATCTGCTAGCGCTAGTAAAGGGTCAGCGTGATCTTGTTCACGATACATTTTCGACGTGAACCTAAACTACGCATGAAAGTCCCAAGCTTGCGCAATTACGGCTTCCGGGATCATCCTTCTTTTCTTTCTTAGTGGAACGCTATGATTATGATTAATGTCTGTGCTCGTTTGGCTGGACTAAGGAGAAGCAAACGTTTTCTTCTTTTTAATTCCTGCGTGATAGATGGAAGTTAACCGAATATTTAGAAAGCTTATCGTTCGCCCTTGAACAAATGGCAGGCCTTGACGTTGCTTGGCATTTAAGAAGCTCGAAAATTTAGAGCCTTACGAAAGTGGGGAAGCCAGGTCATCGCGCAGCAGCATTGATTACATATTATTTGGAAGTGTCCGGGGCATTTTAGAGTGAATGGTCTTTTTCCTTTCGTCTTTAGAGTGAAAGTTTTTCATGGCACAGGCGAAAGTAGTACGATTAAAATTCATTCGTACTGTGTTCTCTGATTTCATTGGTTGGCATCTTTACAAAATTCAGTCACGCAAATTGGTATATACAGTCTTATCCCCGAACAACAGATGATCTATACCTCGTCTGTGGTGTCCAGTGGTGTCACACGACTGAAAAACTGACATCGTGAGAAATCAAACGTTCCGACGCCCCCTCTATATTTAAAAACGGTGACTCCGGGAACTAATACAACACAATCACCGAAGTCGGTAAAGTTAGTAAAGGAAAAAAAAACAATAATGATGTGTTCACAGTGTACATTGACCCGGTACCCGCGTTCACTTGCCACTTGTAAATGCATAAGTTAGTAATCGATTACTAATTCAATGATTCATGAAAGTTAAATTATTAGAGCGATAAATGTCAAATAGTTCTCCAACTCTTTATTCTTTGATACTAACGAAGTAACAAGAGGTATATATTTAGAATACATATATATTATAGTGATATGGGGTTAAATATGTTTCTTGCCTTGGTTAGGAGCCGAGTACGAATTCACTGATGTTACCGACTCTGGTGGTTGGATTGTATGTGATTCCTAAAACCACCGCTCCTAAACGCAGAGGGAACAATAAAACCTGACGTTTTTCGCGAAGTCGGTATTTCAGACCGCGTGACACCATAGACGAGGTATAGGATAGACCTACCACCTTATGGATGTTCGTGTCGCCACCCAAACTGTGTTACCGACCCAAGATTTCAGGACTGAATGTAGTGGCATCTGCTCATGAACAGCGTCCAACTCAGGAACTACTCTGAAATCTGTTGAAACGCTGAAAGGTGTGTGTGCTTGTATACGTGTGACTTGTTCAGAGTGAAAGTTTGACATAGGGTAGATGCACCATTTGTGGCCACTTTAAGGTATTGTACCAGTTTTAGCCACTTCTTAAAGAATATAATATTTTCCCGTGTAAGCAATAAATGTAACCTTATATTTCTGGCGATATAGTCAAGAAAATATTTATGATGTGAAATTCTCCACATAATAATGATTTGTAAGCAATTTAAAAATAAGATAATTATGCACATGGCCAAAAGCAGTGCAATGGCCACAAACATGGTACATCCAGAGTTCAGAGGGATTCGGCTGCACTGATGGAGGGAGCAACACCTACAGGAGTGGTGGTAATGTGTGCGTGACGGAGCAGGCGCACATTAGTTACAATTTACATAGTTACTCTAACAGAATCATTTGAAAATCGCGGGTTTCGAATGACCTAGTTTTACACGTGTTGAATTCTAATTCCTACCACGCGGAGCGTTACAATCTGTTTCGAGACTTCACCGGTAACGTTGCATGCGACACTAAAATGGTAAGGGGGTCCTAGGACCCCCCAAACCGGTGACAGAAAAATGCATTGGTTGATAAGTCTATCCTATACCTCGTCTGTGTAAAGACGTTACATCAAAAACGGATGTAAAATGGACATCTTTTACGACGTCGTGTGCTATCTGGGTTTTCAGCGCGACGTCGTTGCCACGTGGCGCCACCAGATTGCGCTGGGAGTAGTTTAAAGCGCTTCAAGTCCCAAGAACGATATTGGACCATAGATTTACTAATTATTGACTCACTAATCATAAAATAGTTCTACTTATTCTCCGCACCTCTTTGCTCCACATATTGGTCATAACATTACCACGAGATCGTAGCATATAAAAGAGATCTCTCGTATTATTGTTTCCTCTATAAACACATCGCGCATGCACAGAGATCGTTCAAAATAGGGTGGTCATTTTTAGGATATCTCTTTACGCTTTTGTGTATACTTTAGATATAAAATTTCTACGAAAAGTGGTTATTTGGTAGAAGTTTGCTTGCCACGGGTGTTCATTAAGAATATAACAATCGTGACATAATTCAATTATAATCGTGATGTAGTCCTTATATGTACGTGTAGTCAATGTTTATTGACCTTAGTTCTACGTGAAGTTCACTGCACTATGCTTCTTGCCTACTTTGGTATATCGACCAAAACGAAATGTATAACATTCATAGCAGTCCATTCTCAGTGACGAGTAATTACATCATAAAGAATGGCTCATACTAAACCATGACTTTTTATACGTCTTCCTCAAGTACTCGAATTCTTTTTGTGTTTTTCGTTATTGGAGGAGTGTTTAGCTAACGACTGCTTCTTGTGGAATAGCCGTCTTCATTTATACTACCCAAAAATCGTTGAATGATCGAAGAACAATCTTCAGACATGTATTTCCTAATTTAACACCGATTCGTCAGAGAAAAAATCGGTCCAGATCAGTGGCCACGCATCTCTTTATAAATGTACAGTGTGCCAGACCTAACATAGGCGTCCTTTATATCCAATTCGGTGTTTCCAAACGATTAAAGCTGCACAAAGGTATTTATCGTACGCTCGACGCGCGTTGATCGCTCTGTGACGAGCAATAAGTTAGGTTAATGAATAGGGCCGTGTGTTGCATCGCGCTCGGTTCTGTTCCCTTTTTGCACCGTGGTGCACAGTACTTCTGCGAAATCAGACAAGGTGCGTCTGGAATTTCAGCACAAAAAGGCATGGCATGTCCTTTTTTAGAATTCACAACTGTTCAAGGCGTATTACATAGGGCCCCACTATGCGCGAAGGGGTACCTAAAAACGAGCACTTTGGCGTTCAATGCTTTACACATAAAGTCAGTCATTGAAGAATTTATGCCCTAATATTTAGCACGAACACTGATTGTTTAAGGAATTTAGAATAAAACAAGTAAACTGTATTAATACGTCTATTGTGTGAAACTGAAAATAAATATTTTATCCAGTGGCCGATTTAAGGAAACTGGCCCAGGTGATAAAAATTCTGAGGGGCCCATTTTGTCGGACAAATGAAGAGGTAATTTACTAAAACCGAACTAAGAAGTATAGCAGCACAGAAGAAAAAATATATTGTTCGGATAAAATCATAATTTTTTTTGGAACATGGGGCCGTGCAGTGGGGTCTTCTGGGTAGGGGCCCAGGCGGCAACTGCTCATCGGCGGCCCGTTAAACCCGCCACTGACTTTATCACATAGCTCGAAAAATGCTGTGACGTAGAATTATAAACCTGTATGATGGTTTTCTGTGTTTCTACTTGTAGAATATATTTGTTGAGTTTGTTTTAAGGAAACTGGCCCAGGTGATAAACATTCTGAGGGGCCCATTTTGTCGGACAAATGAAGAGGTAATTTACTAAAACCGAACTAAGAAGTGTAGCAGTACAGAAGAAAAAATATATTGCTCGGATAAAATCATAATTTTTTTGGAACATGGGGCCGTGCAGTAGGGTCTTCTGGGTAGGGGCCCAGGCGGCAACTGCTCATCGGCGGCCCGTTAAACCCGCTACTGACTTTATCACATAGCTCGAAAAATGCTGTGACGTAGAATTATAAACCTGTATGATGGTTTTCTGTGTTTCTACTTGTAGAATATATTTCTTGAGTTTGATTGTTTCCATTTTAAATTTTCAAGCCCCCTTACATTATTTCAAACCCAATGCGTCCATTTTCATTCAGAAAACGATGTCCACAATGGCAAACAATGCAGCTACTAATGTTACAATAAAATTAATTCTTCTTGAAATCGTCGAAACTGCGAAAGTTCTTCTCGCAACCCCGTATTGAAAGACCCGTCATTCACGGTACTTGTTTTACGCGGCCGCGTCGTTACGCGCCTCCGTGTTCTATTACCAGAAAATATCCGACCGGAATGATCGATCTGAATATCCTCTCGTAACTTCGCGAAGCTACCGGTAATACCAGAGATATACTCCCACATCGCTGGTAAGATAATCTGCCCTGCACGTCAGTGTTCTTCAACCTCGTTTTCGATTGGAAAACCTCCCGCGAGAATATCGCTGTGTCGATATAAAAACCATCGCCTCCCTCGCCCTGGAGCCGAGGCAATAACTTCAAATCAATTTCGCACAAATTTCCAGCACCAAAACGACGACAAACACAGTGTTTTATCTTCCTTTAAATTCGTATCGATCCCGGCCGAGCGCAGAGAATATTTCTCTTCTCCGCGGAATTGAAGAACACTGCGGAACACAGAATCTTCACTCGGCCAACCGCGTAGCACGACGTGTCGGAATATTAAATTTATTTCAACGAGGTATATCGTTAGAATTTGCAAACGACGGCTAACCCCGCCGGAGATTCTCGAAGGATTCTTTCTTCCGTGGTATCGGCGAAACGAGATCGTCTAGCGAGAGACGACGGTGGCCTGGGAGAGACGAAAGCCTCCCAGACGCGCATCTAATCGGCTTCATTATGCGCGCACCGAGGAGTGCGTGTTAACGCTGATTAATTACTCGTTGGCAGCTCGTTTAAACCAGCCGCACGCGCGCTGCTTTTTCGTTCCCTGTCGGTTTCACCGTTTCCGCTCCGCCCTCCCTTTCTTCGCCGTCACCACCCTCTCCTTCACGTTTCGTTCATTTTTCTTATCCAGTCCACGATAAACTCGCGCAATGCATCGTACACCCGCGGAAGAATTAAAATCACGACGCAACGATTTCTTGGTAATTCCTCAGAAACGGCGATATTCATCCTGGAAGGGTTCTTATAACGAAGAGCACAGTGTCTCATAATGCAGCCCTCGATAGCTTCACGCATCAAATTAACGTGGTTCTCCAACACCTGTTAATCACCTCGTGAAATTCATCTTCGAAGCCGAAATAAAGTGTTCGCTCGAACTTCCACTCGAGGGGTGTCGGAAAGAAAAAGAGTGGAAGCGATTTTAATTAATGTCCGTGGTCGATGATCCCTACAACCCCGTTAAGCTAGCGCGAGATACTTGGATCGCGCCTCCGCTCTCCGCGGTAATTATTTCACCCCGGCGGGGCAGACAGCCGCGATCGGGGGCGGAGGGTTGAAGACTTTCGAGTTTTCCGCTAGTGCGGGGAAATTAGGAACCGAAGGCGGAAGAAGAGATCGGCGCGGGCAGAAAACTTTTGCCGGCTACCGTGGTCTCGTTCCGCGGCATGGATTTTCAGAAAAGTTTCCTCGGCAACGATTTGCCAAGGAGAGATCTCCGGGCGCTGCCTCCCCGCTGCAGCGTCGTGCAAATAAATTTAAAACGCTCCGCGTTAATTGTACCGGCGTTTCCGAGCTCGCCCCACCACGGGCGAGGAGGGTCCAACGGAATCGTGGAAATACGCACGGACGTTTAAAATATTTCACGCTAATTGTAGTAAAGTTTGCGCTCGTACAGCGGCTCATTATGTAACGGATACTCGCTGAATCCCGCGGGCCGGGGCTCCATTTATTTAAACCCTTATAATCTACTATAACTTTCGGGCAATATTTCGAGCTTCCGCGCGTCGCTTCAAGCCCGATTAAATTCGATATTTAAACATTCGGAAGGTTTCGCGTTCCCGGTCTGTCTGCTTGAAATTTTGATTGTTTATTATAATTCTATCTGAGAGTGGCGACGGTTGTCTTTTATGAAATTTGGTGATTCTTTTAGAGGGAGATTATTCTAAGTTGTGAAGAATTGTATTTGGTGACTGGCGTATTCCATGTTATTTATTCACCCACCGTAGTGATTAATCCGAATTCTTCATTAATTCTACCGAGCTAGTCTTGAGGTAGGCTCTCACTATGCCTCGCCTGGCCTCGCCTCGGCTTATTTTAGTCATCCTATGCTTTTCTTATGTATTTTTACAATTTTACTCACATTGCGCCTCGCCTCGCGAAAGAGAGGCGAGGCGTAGTGAAAGCTAGGGTTTGTCGGCTTTAAAAACAGGGTTTAAATATCGGTTTTTATTTATAAATTTGTGAAATTCGAAAACCGGTTTTAAATTTAAAAAAAAACGGTTTTATATACTAGAATTAATATGCAGAAATGAATTAATTATTTATTTAAAAACGTTAACATTTTCAGTTGAAATCGCCTCGGACACAAGCATATGGTAATAGGTAACAGTTTACTGTAAAACTACTCTTCATGAGTTCATATTTTCAGAAAAAAATACTAAATGGAATAAAGATATATAATTGGGTATCACCTTTTAAAAGATTTATATTTTGTAAGGATTTTAGTTATTTTAATTATTTTTCTTTGGTTCTTTATAGATAGAGTATATTTTATTTTCTTATATATTTTTTTTAATTCCATAATATTGGTGAAACTGAAATTTTTTCAAATAAATACAAGTATATATTTACTATTTTAATTATATTTTTTTGTGAAAATTCGAAAACCCGTTTTTGGGAATAGTGGAATATGAAAACCGTTTTTTTTTGGAATAGTGGAATTCGAAACCGGTTTTTTGGTAATAGTGGAATTCGAAAACCGGTTTTTTGGGAATAGTGGAATATGAAAACCGTTTTTTTTTGGGAATAGTAGAATTCGAAACCGGTTTTTTGTGAATAGTGGAATTCGAAAACCGGTTTTTTGGGAATAGTGGAATTCGAAAACCGGTTTTTTGGAATAGTGGAATTCGAAGACCGGTTTTTTCAAAAGTCAGTTTTTGTATAAACCCTAACGAAAGCCTACCTTTAGGCATTACTATAAGTTAAAAAGCGTGTATTGCAATAATTTTATAAACTACTTTCACTCCGATGAACGTCACAAGATTTCTTCCGCGACGCTATAAAGTCTCTTCATCCTCTAAACCTCTAAATGCTTGCTGATCTTGAAATCGAGGTGCTCGCTTTGCATTAAATTTCGTCAATTTCAACACTGATAAGGTAGAAAGTCCCTTTGATAATCTCTGCTCTACTCGCAGACACTGTGCTTCGCAGCTCGATTTTAGCGTGCGAAATCAGATGGGCTGGATTCGTTTCAGCTTTTGCCGGGCCGCTCATTTGCTTTCCATTTGGCGGTGGCCTATCGTGTAACGCGTACTGTTCGTTCGTGCGTGACGTTAACAGAGAATTCGGTTTTTCCCTCGTACCTTCAGAGATTATTCTCTCGTGGAGGGTTTCTGTGCAGCGTCGACATGCACTTACCCTCGGATAGACGGGCAGGGTTCCTAAAGGGTGATCCCATGACAGTAATCCGATACTTGACCGATACAGGTCGTTGCGTGGGATATGAAACACGTGTTTCCGTGGGCGACGGTCCCCGCCACTTTTGGAATATTTATCAATATCCACTGGTAAGCGACGTCATTGACCTTCTGCACACGCTTTTTAAGTAGTCTCGTCTGCGAGTTACCTAAGAAACATCGTTCAAGATCGTCGAGGATAGCGGAGGATTAATTAATTACCAGGGTCACGTTTGAAAATTACAAGACCCACTTCTGTACTTATATTTCACGCATTGAGAACAAAAACGAGCTAGTAGCAATAGTGTATTCCAATAGGCTCTACTAATCGCAGAATAAAATACGAAAATTTTTTTTTTTCAACGTGGGTTAGTCCGTTTTTGCTCTCAATGCCTCATTTAGTCGAGGGAACCTGGAATATTGAAAATTGCTTCAACGATGCACCATTCAACTTGAAGCTTGTCACGTGCCTGTATCGAGGATATTTAGTAGTACGGGAGACCGCAGCTAGTTGATACGTTATTTTATTTTAAATTTTTTTCACTTTTATTTGAATTAATTACTTAATAACAAATATGCCAAAATATACTTTGATCCTTCCTCTGTAATATATTGTAAATGAAAATTTGGGGAAATACATACAAAATGAATGAAAAAATGTTATTCGGACCAAAGCAAAATGTATCAATTTACCACACTGCGGGGTTAGTTGATACGTTATTCTGTTTTCAATTTTCTTAATTTTTTATTTGAATTAATTACTTAATAACACATATGCCAAAATATTTTTTGGTCCTTCCTCTTTAATATATTATAAATCAAAAGTTGGGGAAATACATACAAAGTGAATGAAAAAATGTTATTTGGACGAAGGTAAAATATATCAATTTACCCCACTGCGGGGCTAGTTGATACGTTATTCTGTTTTCAATTTTCTTAATTTTTTATTTGAATTAATTACTTAATAACAGATATGCCAAAATATACTTTGATCCTTCCTCTTTAATATATACTAATCGAAAACTTGAGAAAATACATACAAAATGAATGAGAAAATGTTATTTGGACGATCAATTTATATGTATCAAAACTATTTACTTTTTCTCTATACGAACGAAAACAGTTAAAAAACGATTGTTAACATCAAGGTACACAGACGTACTCTGAACCGCAGTAAAGAACTGACCAACAAACTTCACATATCTCGCTGAAATGGAGCTACACATATACGGTGTCAAGATAATTCGTCTGCATCGACCTGCCCCTGTATCAACTAGTCCCGATCCCCCAATGCAGCTACCTGCTTCCTTCAACAATTTCATGGCACATCCTGCAAGTGCGTCGCAGCTATTCGAGTAAAAATTAATAATCTTTCCGAGGGCATGCAGCATTAAACGCACGTGTAACGGTACACCTGTTTTACAAGTGCTTCAGTTATATTAATCAACTAGAACACAGCTTGTACCCCTCTACGACTTCTTCAATCTTTCCACAAGCCTGACCCAGCCTTTATTTACAATTCAAACGCCCACGATTCGTGCAATTCCCCCGGGGTCATTCGACACCGCCCGAGTTCCCGTTCTGAGACAGAAATGTGCGATGACCAGTTTGATCGGGGATGGCCAGCTCGGCGGAGGAGCCGAGCGGCGTAAGTGTTTTTCGGGTGGCGAGGATTCTTTAGGGCTGGCTCGTGCCCGAGCGACGGAAGCTCGGTCAGTGTCTCGGCCACCCTCGTGCCGTGCAGGTTTGCGAGGGAGGAGACCGCTTGGTTCCCCCGGCATCCCCTCTAGATATACATACATATCCCCCTCCTCCTCTATCCCTCTCTCGACTTAATGCCAGTACGAGCGCGCGCTTTCGAACGACGCGTCGTGTCGGCCGCGAGGGACGATCAGTCTGTTCTCCACGTTCTCCACGCAAGGACGACCGCCGCCGGCAATCCGTCCTCTAATCTGTGACACGAACTTTGACCGTGCTCCCGCTGCCTTCCTCGCGATCTCCTCTTATCGTCGCCGGTGACGTACGCACCCGTGAAGTCGCCCGATCGCCGGCGAATCCGAACCTCAGTAGCGATTACGTTCCCGAAGCCGTCGCACGGATGGCACGCGGTCAGGCTCGCGGCTCCCTTCGATCGTAGATCATCTCGTCGCGCACCCTCCCCCGCAACCCTCGTCTCGCAGACCGCTGACCGTGAACGGGGTAAAGGCGCGAGGAATCGACGCGAGCCACTTTTTCATACCGCCCCTATCCGTCTGGTCGGGATCAATTTTTCTTTTTTTTTTTTTCGCTCCGACCAAGGACACCGCCTGTCCGATCGGCCCGGTTAAGGGGTCGCCCACGCCTGTAATCCAAGGATCTCGAACCCCCCCCCCCCCCCCTCCACCACCTGGTCCGGAGATGTGATCGGAGGCTTCTCCTCTCGCCGAGAAAGTCGCTCCCGCGTGGCGGTGTGGTGGTTCGCGTGTTCGCTAGTGGAACTTACCGTCCGTCGAAGGTGACCGAGCAGGGTGAATGAGGAATAGTGGCAAATGTATCGGTGCAGACGGTAGTACGGATCGGTCGCCGATGGCCCCGCTGGTATAGGGACACCAACTCGTTTGTCGTTTCCACGATCGACGATATTCGAGATGAGACTACTGTCGGTGATCACGGTCCTCTGCTTGGCGACCCGATACGCCGATTGCCGGGCGGTCGATGCCGATTTCAGGGAGAGCGTGTCCGCGAGGCACAGACGCAAGTTCACCGTCGAGGAGCTACTCAACGCTAAGTTCCCGCACGCCATCAGCGACGATCTAGACGCGGACGTCTGTAAGGCTGGTAAGCGAAGCAATTAAAAGTATCCTTGTTGAGTGAACCGCTGCGGATAGGGACGGCGGAACGTTGCTTCGAAATAGAAACATCGCGCTGCACTTCTCGTCCAGTTCGTTAGGAATGGTATTAAATTAGAGTTCGTGGAGAAAAACACATCAGGGCAGATTTGTTTTGAAGTCAGAATCGTTTCGCACGGCTCGGTGGAATTTATAATGTGAAAATTCACGACGAGACAAAAATATCGCGTCTCACGTGAGACTTTAATCTCACGCGACAATTATTTCATTATTTTATTATATTTTCAGTATTTCGTCATTGGTTTCGTGAAATTGGACCCTCAGTAGACAAGTTTCGCGATACTTGACTATTTCTATTCTTTAAGGTGCAAATCCACTATGAGACAAAAATACCGTGTCTTACGTGAGACTTTAATCTCACGAGACAATTATTTCATTATTTTATTATATTTTCAGTATTTTGTCTTTGGTTTCGTGAAACTGGACCCTCAGTAGACAAGTTTCGCGACACTTGACTATAATCCACGATGAGACAAAAATATCGTGTCTCACGTGAGACTTTAATCTACGTTATTATTATTATTATTCTCTTATTTTCATTATTTCCATTTTGTTGTCACTGAAATTTTTGCCTCGCGGTAGAAAATTCACATATAGGATTTTGTCGTGGATTTGCACCTTCACGTTTAGCTGTTGCTGAGATTTTTGTCTCGCGCAAAATCTCATCGTGGATTCGCGACCATAGAGAGTGTGAGGCGGCGATTAATCTGTTCAATGGAAGATGCTCTTCTCTTCCATTGGTATTCGTCGAATAATTGTTTAGCGAGTTGCTGATAAATTTGTGAAGTAATTGGTAGGGGGGGTCGAAACACTGGTACTTTGTATGTGGAATTATGTAAATTGTGGATCTGCGTTTCGCTATGGAAACGATAAATATGCGCGCGTTATCGGTGGAACAGTAGATAGCGAAGAAATTTTCCTGTTTTTCCACGAGTTTCGTAACGGTCGTTGCGAAAGGCGAACGACTGCCAAGACGCGATTATTTATTATACAAAGGAGTATCGTCCCGGTTGATACGAAATTTGCATGCCAATAGGAGATATCGTTCATTACAACAAAGCTCGGTCGACGTTCAAGCATACGTTATTAGGACATTCGTTCAACTACCAAGTGTTTCGAGTATGTTAAGAAAGAAGTGAATTGAGTCTAATACAGAACCAAAGTGGATGGCGATTTTCCTGGCGCGGGCTTCTTTAAAATTCTACTCCAATCGTTTCATTACTTTAAATAGTATTCAGCCTTAATTCGTGCAGTCTTAAATTGTATTAGCCCATTTCGTGCTAACAATGGCTCAAACTCGGTTCTATATCCAAAGAAATAGATAATTACTTCTATAACAGCGATATGGGCGATATGTTAGCCTTAGAAAACACTGATGATGATTCATATGAATATGCGACTACACAGTAGTTCAGGCAGTGCAGATAGCACAGAAACAGACAACTTAATTTAGTATGCAAGGGGTTAAGCATTGATTGGGGGACCATTGAAATTCTGAATTATTTAACTCTCCAGTGGTCACACGATATTTAACGTCGGAATTAGTCACTCGAGCGACAACAGTCGCCGACAGAAGTTCTCCCTCGCCCCCGTGCAAATATTATATTTCAGATCTTAATTTTAAAGATCGACGTGCCCGAGCCACCGTCATTATCGGACTCGGATGTCAAAGATACCATTCACGGCGAACAGTGGAGGGTCAATCGAACTAAGAGTCTCCGCAAACACGAAAGCTCTCTTTCCTTTGTCCGCGAATCGCCCAAAGCCCGCTCCGCTCGGTCGGGTTGGTCAAGCAACTCAAAGGCAAGTGGCCGTTTATTAGCGCGCATCGATTCCATTTCGAATGAAAAGCCGATGCGAGGCCGAAATAAGCCGGCATCTCGTCGCGCGAAACCGGGGTTATGCTTTCGATAGTTAACGAGACAAAGCTGGAGCAACAGAGGGCCGATCGAAGTTGATCAATCTAATAATAAGAGACAAACTCCGGACCCAGAGGCAGCCATTAGCAATCGTTGTAGGGTTTTGGTATCTAGTGCCCGATAATTTTCCCTCATCCCCGGAACTTGCACTGTTTATTCTCTTAACAGGGGGAGTTCGCTAAGCGACTCTTTGATGTAATCGAACTTAAAGTATAACTGTCGATAAGTACTCGTTTGCTATACCAACAATCATGCCTCTCCTTATTAATTATAATAATAGAGGTCCCACTGTAACCCTTGCAAAAGCGAGGGGCTCAGTGGAAAACAGGCATATGCCGCAATATTATAAATTTATACGAGAAACAAGTTCTAGGAAGAATAAGTTTGCGAGGGGTGGATACTGAATTTGTAATTATTATAACTGATAATTGAATCGGACGATAAATGGCAACTCATATCAATTATTCCTCACTCCAAAAGTCATGTTCTTTGACACCTTCCATTGCATCTCACCTTGAATAAGTGCAATAGCTGTACGAGTGGATATTATTATGTTCTATCTAAATTGTGTAACACATTTTTATTCAATCCAACGCTTCATTGATATGTTAAAGCTCTTGTCTCTCCACTTTCATCGCATCTCGATGATTGGAAAATTTTAATATGCTTCTGTCGAGGAAAGGGTACATGCCCCAGTGCCAGAAGTTGTTGGATTGGATGCTAGATTGCAGGAGCTACTTGACAGTGCAAAGAACGAAAAATTTATATAAACAGGGGGACAAAAGTATGTGGACTCATTTTAAAATCGTATAACTTGTTTAAAATTGGTTTAAATGACTTGAGATTTTTTTGGAAGTTAGAAGGATTGGTTTGCTAAGTGATGTGTTTCGTCGTTTTGAAAAAATGCAATTACTCGGAATAGCAATAAAAATAGTAAAGGTCGTTTTTCAACTTTTTTTGTGAGCCTATAACGAAAATTCATAAATCTTGTTTGTAGATTGAAGTAAGTTGTATACACTATACATGCCTAAAATTTCATAAAAATGGATTAACGTTGCTCTGAGCTATAAACGCTTAAAGATCGCAGAATACCTAAGGTGTTTATAGCTCAGAGCAACGTTAACCGATTTTGATGAAATTTTAGGCATATATATAACTTACTTCAATCTACAAACGGGATCTTTAAATTTTCATTAAAGGCTCACAAAAAATAAATAAAGAAAGAAAACTAATAAAGATTGCATTAATATTTTCAATCATCTTTCGAAAGAGTATAAAGTATTTCGTAAACTTATGTATAAATGATATACAGTAGCGGACGAAAGAAAGTTTGAAACATTTAAAATCGCATAACTTCTTTAGAATTGGTCCAAACAACATATTTTTAAAAAAAAAATCTATACATCTTTTATCAAAACGACGAAATACGTCACTTAGCAAACTAATCCTTCCAGCTTCTAAAAAAACTCAAGTATCGTTCGGACCAATTTTAAACAAGTGATACGATTTTAAAGTGTGTCCACATACTTTCGTCCCCCGCTGTAAACACGTGCCCCTTTTCCACTGACTTCAGTGCCCCGCAATTCAAATTCTACCCCTTCCAAGTTACGATCCCCATACCTCCACCTATCGTGCTCCAGAAAACAAATTAAATCCCACCAACACCTACCAGACAGAGCTCGGCAAAGAATTATTTGAAAAAAAACTTTGCGCGCGAAATTATTATTTCAAACAATTGTTCGCCCATCTCTGCTACCAGGCGACTCGCAAATACATTATTTCCAGTGATCTTTCCTACAAAACTGGCCAACCATTAGCGCCCCGATACATTGACAGTAACTCCGACAGCTATTGGGTGGCACATCTGAAACCAGATCCCTCTTCCCCAAATAGAAGAGCGCCCGTCCAGGTCGTGACCTTCCCCCGTGAGGCGTATCCGACGCTAAGGGTCCGGCATTACCGAAGAGCGGGGCGAGAGAGATCCTTTCATCCTCTTGGAGTGATTATCTCGGGCGTGCCTGGAGAGAACCGTCGGAGAGAGCTGAAACTGGAGCGAGCGGCGACGAGAGGAGAATGAAAAACGACGCGACGATCCTCTGCGTAGGGTGTAGGCATCGTAGGCGTTTGCTGGGAACGAACGTGGCGAAACGCTCGAGGACGTTAGAGCGGATCCCATCCGTCGAGCACCGCGCCCGTTCAGAGCGGATATCTAATCTCTATTTGCGGAGAGAACGGGAGTGGAAGATGCTGTTGCTGCTCCCCGGCATTATCTTATTGTCAGACGCGTTTGTCAAGCGTTCGGTTATCGGCTCCGTCGACACCATATGTATTTTCGCGGGACGCGTGTGCCGCAAGATTGCCCGCGAGAATAAGCTCGACACCAGGCCGATTTATTCACGAACAGGGGCGGCAACGTGTTCCATCGGCCGGTCCACAGTCTCCGCCGGCTCGGATCGAAAGCGCTCTGTTATCGGCGCCGCTGGAGTCTTCCACTCGAGGTTTCAGCTCTCCGAATTAAGCAACAGTCCGCAAAATACGAGGTGGATCACTCTACGTTTCGACTGGGGATTCATTTCGGCGATAATGGCAACAAAAGCAGATCGCGCGACTTCCTTGCTCCCCTTTCACGCCGAGGAATTTGCATCGACTCGCAACAGTTTTTCAGACGGGGATAAGAGAGTTATCAGTAGCGGAGCGTTCACGGGGACGACTGACCTATTCCCCGGTCTCGCAGTCGAGACGAAAGTAACGTTAGTCTTTTAAACGGTGAACCGACGTTCGCTGTATTCCACCGAAACGTGCCTCGACTTTTCGAATGTCCTGTATAAATCAGCGCAGTCGAAGGAAGGTAAACACTGACAAACATCGGCTGCAGCCGCGGTGGGAACGAAATGCACGGGACACGCGCGTCAAAAACTTGGTAGCTCGGCTGTGTTTGGAAAAATACGCCAACTTCGGCGAAGTGGGACGAAGTTCCCAGCGGGGGTGGAATCGATAAGTGTCTTGGGGGTAAACATCTGTTTTCCACTTGGCGCGGTTTCCACCCCGCCCTAAAATAGGCTCGCAGGATGATTCCTCGGCGAAGTTCAAGGTGGACGTTGTAATCGATCAATGGGGTCGTCGTTAGGTCGGTGGTCGGGGACAAAGAAAACGCAAATCGGCGGTGATAAAGCGCTAGGCGAATCGGCATCGATCATGCCCTTCGGTATGGCTAATTGCGGCTGGCCGGTGGCAGGGGGAGCAGACGATCTTTCCACTCCGTCATTTGCAAATTTGCTCGACGGAACGCGGACCGTGGAAGAGAGGTGGCTTTGAATTATCCTCTTTCACGGGAAGTTTCAGCAATTTAGATTAAGATCAAAAGCCGTCGGGGATAATGCCTTGAATACCTACCGGCGACGAGTCTTGTTGCGAACAACTCGTTACGTCTATCTTACGCTCGCTTTCTTCAGCGCCGCTTGGTAACAGCCACTCGATTTGATTCCACGGAGTCCTTGAAAGGGGATGTAATAAGCGCCGTGCGTTACGATGAGCCCGGAGGTCTTCTAGCTCCTTGTTCACGAGGTGGCTGGTGTCCTTTACGTGCCACGTTTCTTATACCGAAAAGGATACACACGCTAGCGGACAAAAAAAGTTACCACTCTTTCGATTTGTCCTATTCTTGTTATTTTTTT
Organism: Andrena cerasifolii; assembly: GCF_050908995.1. Taxonomy (NCBI): domain Eukaryota; kingdom Metazoa; phylum Arthropoda; class Insecta; order Hymenoptera; family Andrenidae; genus Andrena; species Andrena cerasifolii. The sequence goes on along the minus strand of NC_135119.1, from coordinate 19,002,998 downwards.
TTAGCACACATTTGGGGCTGTGGTATGTTTAATATGCATATCCTGATGGAGAATTTGAAGCTGTATAAAACACAGATAAAGTTGAATTTATTTAACTGACAAACTAAAGCGTTATGTGACATTGAAGCGGGTAACACAGTTTTGGAGCCGACAAAGAAGTTACAAGGGAAGATCCCGAACCCGAAAGTTCAAAGAATTCTGAAACTTTGTGGATATGTAGGGGATTTCCTCCTGATTACAACGCAATTTTTTTTTGCTGCTCAAATTCACTCGAAGGGGGTGAAATTAACCCCTTAAGATTCGGCTATTTTTCGATTTTATTTTCTAACTCGCAATCTGTAAGAGATAGAAAAGAAATTTCAAGACAAAAGTTGAAATTGTATGGAAAGAAAATATGGATTATGCTGTTTCATAATTATTAAAACATGCAGTTCAGATTTCACGTTGAACCACGAATTTTAGAAAACATTATTAACATTTTTGTTTATAACTCTTTTCTAATTGCTTAAACAATTGATAAAACTTTTACCATTTGCTAGATCTAATTAAAAGAAGTAACTTTTGTCTTGAAATTTCTTTTCTATATCTCACAGATTGCGAGTTAGAAAATAAAATCGAAAAATAGCCGAATCTTCAGGTGTTAATTTCACCCCCTTAGAGTGATTCTGGGCAGCAAAAAAAAAATCCGTGTAATCAGGAGGAAATTCCCTACATATCCACAAAGTTTCAGAATTCTTTGAATTTTCGGGTTCGGGATCTTCCCTTGTAAGTCCTAAAAGCAAAAGGCGTCCACATAAAATATTAGATTTCTTTATTAATATTCGAAAGTGGCGACTTTTTGTTGGCTTTAAAAGTGTTTTGTCCTGTTTAATGTTACGTAGAGTTTTTGTTTGTTAGTTAAATAAATTCAACTGCAACTGGATTTTATACAGCTTTTAATTCTCTTTCAGAAAACGTATATTAGGCATATACTGCAGTTTTGAGTTGATATTGAAAAGTAATAAAAGAAGGGTGGTTCGAAGAAGTGGTAACTTTTTTGTCCGCTACTGTAGGTGCGTACCTACTTATATCTTTTCGACGGGAGACGATTCTCCAGTTTTTCTTTCGACTGATACGAGAACGATAGAACATTGCATCGCAGATGCATCGGGATCGTGATAATTAAGTTTCCCGATCCGAGGAAGACTGCGATTTCATTAGCGAGTGAAGTAATTGATGATTACAAACACGATTTACTCCGCACGTTCCTTGTACGTGTAGTGTATAGGGGATGTAATAACCGTTGCATGGAAACAATCGCCGCTTCCCAGCGAGCGCGCCGAGCTTTCATTAATGGAATCTAAAATTTCACGAGCGCGCCCTCGCGGGGATGACTTTTCTCCGCCGTAGAAATTTCCCGCCGGCGCGGTGAATTTTTTCTTCTCGTCAAACTCCGCCGGGCCATTATGAACGCAATTATCGGGCACGACTTCTCCCTATCTCGATTTGCTGGAACTTCCATGAAATTACCACTCCGACGAGAAATGAAAGATTTTATTTCCCATATCGATCTTCCTGGAGGTCTTTTTTCCCCCACCCCCCCCCCCACGCCTCTCTTCATCTCTAGCTGCCCGTTGAACACGATTCCGCGCCATTCTCCTCGATTTTCCGTCCCCGTTCTCCTGTAATTGATTCTGAAAAAATAATTCCTACGCGGGAAGGAAAATTCTTAGGGAGTGTCAGTGGCCGTCGCTAGCGCCGACGGCGACGCCGCGTTATTATTCCTTCTCGGTCTATTTAAAAACTGTGAAACGAAATAATATAGTGCTTGCGTGACTACGGTAATCGGCGTGGCAAAGCCATAGGGAAATTATTGGGAGCAATTAGTTCCACTCATCGGGAGAAACTTGTACAAAGTTTTCTACTGCATGAATAGAAACTACTTAGGCAAGCTTGAAGCGCGCATGTGTACTGCTGGACACTATTCTTTGCCGCTCGGTCACGGGTAAAGTCCAACGAAATAATTCGTGTGAAGTAAATGGTGTTTTAAATTATTAAATATTAGTTAGAAGAAGATAGCGTATTGTTTCAAATTTAAGGATTAGTAAACAATCTTTATCGTCAAAAAATATGTCCCAATAAATTAGCTCTTCTTATATGTTTAACTTATAAGTTGTGTGTAAATTTCGTGTATTCAAATTGTTTTATCTGACTTATATACTTCTTTCATGATTTTTAAGAAAATTGTATATGCCTTTTTGTGGACATTTATTTGTCAATTAATGTATATATAATTTTATACTCGGAAAAAAATAGTGTCGAGCAGTGTACCAAGGAAATTTAAGGGGGAGCCCTATTTAGGACGCTTGGAATAAGGTGATTCTTGGGAATTTTTTTCTGAGAAACTGTTGAGCGAGTCTTTTCCAAACTTTCAGGGTATTTCAGTTCACATTCCAACAATAAAAATTAATTTTTTCGTTACAAAGTGTTCGGTAGAAATGGAGATATATGAACACGTTCGTTAGGACTCGCCCGCTGGAGTTGCGCGATTGTAATGGTGGCCCTAATTCTTCCCTGAAATAAAAAAAAACAAGGATTTTCTTATTTCTAGTACAATTACATTAAAAATTAACAATTACAGCTTTAATTTCAACTTTTAACAATTACAGTTAAAAGTTGGCAAATTGGTGGGACTTGAAAGAAAAGGTTACGATTCTGCTCCAAAATATTTCGTACTATTTATGAAAAACGACTTGTTCAATTCAATTTATTTATCCAAGTTATAGTTTCATCGACAATGTAATTATTCTAGAAATAAGAAAAACCTTGGTTTTTTTATTTCAGGGAAGAATTTTGGCCACCATTACAATCGCAAATTTGCAACTCCGGCGCGCGAGTCCTAACGAAAGTGTTCTTATATCTCCATTTCTACCGAACACTTTGTAACGAAAAAATTAATTTTTATTGTTTGAATGTGAACTAAAATACCCTGAAAGTTTGGAAAAGATCCGCTCAACAGTTTCTTAGAAAAAAATTCCCAAGTATCACCTTATTCCTAGCGTCTTAAATAGGACTTCCCCCTTAAGCGACTCTTAGTGGTTATTGTGGAAATCATGAGCAGGTATGCCATTGTAACGTTACGTGGAGTGCAATTATCACTTACTAACTAACATGATGTAATTAATTACACAGGAATTTTTCAGCACTTTTTCATCGCGTCGCTTTACAATTAAAATCGCCATTCGCTGCTCGCCAAGCATGCCTGTTACAAAATATACAACCAGAGTGCGTGCAGACTAAGCACCTTATTTAAAGATATCAACAGATTCTTCCTGAACTCGTTCAGTGGAAAGGAACTTGTGCAAATAGCAGGGAAACCCACTTCGTTGTCTCTGTAGTGATCCACCTAACTGAGTAGTGTATCTTCTTCGTGGAAACCTATCCAGTCAAAATGAATGATCTTCAACAGAACCAATCAGGGAAACAAACGTACTAGGTAGAGAAATTCTCTCTACAGATACAAACCTATTTAATCAGCATGTGCCAAATGAACTTTGCTTCAATCTTTAATCGAAACAAAACACATAAAAAGGGTACTTATCTTTTATCTCACAGTAACTCCTAAAGAATAATTTTTCTAGCTGGCCCAAACCTATTTAATCAATACGTAGAAAATTACTTTTCCTAGATCTTTAATCGAACCAAAACACATAAGAAAGATATCGTTTATCCTACAGTAACTCCCAAAGAATAACTTTTCCCAGTGGGCCACCCTCAGCCACTCAACTTTACACCTTTAAACTCCACCCCCCCGCATCGAGAGCCCCTATTTCAGTACGCCATACCGTCGCTAATAGATCAATTTTCACGCAGAAAGAAAAACAGTGGGCACGTACGTGTGCACATGCATATGTAGCAGGGAGCATCGCTGCAATCGCGTGTAATCCCGAATGAACAGCTGATAGCCCGGCGTACCGTAAAATCCTCTAAAACACGGGAAACCCTCGAAGTACAGCTTTCGATTCCACCTTTTGCTAGGTGTAACGAGAAGCCTGGAGCGGGTTGCTGTAAAAATCGATGCTGGTGCAATCTCGCATCGACATTCGTGTAACGAGTACGTTTGCATCGGAAGGGACCGACCTGGCGGCCCGAGCCAGCCAGGCGGCCGGGGGAAGGACCGTTCGCGGTGAAAAGTTTCGGTAACGACCGACTTCGGTTAACTCTCCCTTATCGGTGATCAGCGGGAGAGGGCGGAAAGAAACGCGAGATCTATCTGGAAAATCCTCGTGTCCGCGTAAGATCGAGCACGCCGCCTCGAAGATCGTCCCCGCTAACGAGCAAAAAGCACGAGGGTACCGTTCTGCGTGCTTTAGACCCGGCTCGATGAAAAGACTGACCGAGCGACCGCTCCAGCACCGCGCGAGCTCGCGTGCGCCATAATGCAACGCGGTGCACGCGATTGATGCACGCTCGAGGAACCTGCTTTTCTTGTCCCAATTTGCGCTAGGCCTCAGCCAGGCCGTCCGCTCGTTCTTCGATATTTCAGTCGCGTTTCCCTGCAACATTTCTTCCGTCCTCCCTCGAGATCTTGCCCTTCCTAACCCCGATCCATGGCTGCCTCTTGCTGGCTGCTAGATCTGGGTGCAGGGTCAACTAGGCTCCCTGGTACTCGGGCGGGATTAGAGCTAGGCTCCCACCACCCCTCGCCTTGATTCATCTCTTTTTTTCCGGCGAGAGTAATAAGGAATAAGGATTTTTTATTTTTCATGTTTCAATCACTTCTGGTGCTAGCTAATGGTTTGTAACTCACCCATTTTAAAAATTTAGGTAATAAATAATGTGTGAAAATTAAGTTAAAATGTGGGCTAACGTCTCCTAAAAAGATCCAAATATTTCACTGAAAATTTACCCGGGAAAACAAATTTTAAATTTACTTATTCTTTTAGGCCTGCAAAGTGGTGTAGGGTAAAGGCAGGTAATATGGAACGGCACGTAATATGGAACTTCATAAAATTTCGATAAAGAAATTACGAACTCTTCAGGCAATCGTGTATACTAGATCCCTAGACACAATAGACGATGATACTGACAACTGACAAGGGGAGGACACCATGTGGTAGACACCGTTTTTGATGAGCCTTGGCACGATGGATCTGTGTCGAAAATAAATAGGTGTCCGAGCGTTTCTGCCAATGGGCCTTAATAGAGATATTTACATGGAAATTATTAAAAATTTCATAGTGACGTGGGGTTTTAATGAGTAAACATCCCATACTACCCTGGCGCCTCCGGGGGATTCCCCTCTGAAGGAGTCCGGGTGCCTTTTGAAGATTACCCAAATTAAAAAAGTAATTTATACAAAAATGTATAAAGTTTTTTTTTAACGTGGAGACATCTTCAAAAGGCACCCCGACGCCTCCAGAAGGGAATCTCCCGCGGGCGCCAGGGTAGTGTGGGATTTTTACCCACTAAAACCCCACGGCCACTATGAAATTTGTAATAATTTACATGTAAATATCTATTTACTTATTTTCGATATAGATCCATCGTGCTAAGTCATCAAAATCAGCGTCTACCACATGGTGTCCTCCCCTTGTGAGCATCAGTCGGGCATGCATTATTGAAAGAGAAACGTTTATATTTTTCGTGGGGGTGTAAAAGTTTCTGAAAAGAGCATCAAACAGTTAAATATTGTAGTGAAGATATGTTACAAAGTATTATTTTCATATAATTTATCATTAAATAGGTGTGTTCTTGATTATACAACAATATTTTACCAATAAAGTTACTTTCTTCTTAGTATAATTCTTAATTTCTTGTCGGAACATGTGTGCACGTAATATGGAACATACCGAGTAACATAGATGAAGTTGACAATGACGATGACGACGATGATGCGGAATGCTTATTTTGCGATGGTAATTATAAAAATAACGACAATGAAAAGTAGACCCAATATATTCGCTGCTTTCAGTGGGCACACGAAGAATGTGGGGCTTCCGACGTATTATCCACGTACCCAACGTGTAGGAGGCTTAGAAAGCAGGAATAAATTAAAAAAAATTATGTATATTTTTTTACTTGCATCTTCTACTTAATAAATCTTCATTTTTAGTAAAAAAAAGTGAAGATTTTTCAGTTTTCTTTACAAATTTCCTAGGTGTTCCATATTAGGGCCCATTTTTTCGAACAGCCGATTTTCACTCTTTTCAGTTTTTTTACTATAATTGCAACACAATTGGATTTTTTACATTTGACTTTGTAAATATGATTATGCATTAGTCCTTCCGTCCCCTCGTGTCAGTTTTATTAAAAAAGAAAAACTAATTTCCCTACTTTTGACAAGCTTTTGAAATCAGATGTTCCATATTACCTGCCTTCACCCCACCCCAATATGATTTAAATGCGCGCTACCGTGCACTTATCGCAGCGCTTGACACAGGAATTCTTCTGCAATTATTCTTTCGCGCGTCCCGTTTCTTCGCCAGGGAAATAATTCTCGCTCTGTGGGGTGGATTCTTTTAAGTCGGGTCGGTTATGACGGTCATTACGGGATGAATTTTAATGCGTTCCAGTGGTCTCGGCGTCTCCTGTGACGGCTCGGCTGTTCCGCGAACTCCTCTGAAACGGATGGACGTATTTTTTTTTCTCTTTCTCCTTTCCCCTCCACCCCCCGTCGCCCATTCAATCGCCTCACTTTGTTTTTCGTTAAACTTTTATCTCCGCGAAACATGCGGTCAGGTTTTTTCAAGCCTCCCCGTACCACCGTTCCACCCTTGCGCCTCCGCCGTATTGTTTTCCCGTAAATTGACTGACTAGTGCATAATTCGCGCCCGCTGCAACGCACGCGAAGCGAAATAACAGGGAAATTACATTTTCGTTTTTACACCGCGTCCAATTCACCGTTAACCAGCTCCTCTTTGAATTGTTCAACGGGAGTGGAGTATTTCATCGAATATTTTTCCTATTGGCAATTTATAATGCGCCGTCACTTCCATTTAACGCGAAGTCAAGTATTTATATTTCTTTTTACAGTTGACTCACTGTTTTACTGCTTTCAAACGCGCGTGTAGTTTGTTACTTGATCGTCCCATTTCGTTGCAAATGGTTTCCCAGTTTGGGGGAGCGGATTAATTATAAGCACAAAGCCCCAGTTTTGAACTGTGCATTTGATTTTGTTTATTTCTTTGGTACTATCAATCGCAGGGCTCGATCTAAGAGGGCGCAAGCAGGGCAACTGCCCAGCGCGCCAAATTTGGGGCGACAAAATTTTGTAGAAAGAGAAAATTAAAATTATTGAAAACCAATCAAGAAAATAAAACTTTTGGAAAAACGGTAAAAAGGTAGGTGATACATGTTTGAATTGAGAATCAAACTTACAAATTACCTATACCTATATATTCTATTTGGTTCTCTTACTGTTTTTACATGAATATTAAATATTTCATAGAACAGCAGGCCGATTTTTTCGAATAAATTTTTCACAAAGCAGAAGGTTATTCAACGAATATCTACAAAAAATTTCACTCACTGTCAAAAATTATATTTCAAAATAATTAAATTCGTAATTAAATATAAAGGGCGGCGAATATCATTTTCGCTCAGAGCGGCGGAAGAGCTAGATCGAGCCCTGATTGGATAGCTTTCTGATAATAAATGATAGGTATTAGAAGCTGATCTAATTGTTCCGAGCGATGCGCCCTTCGTTTCTGCTTAAACTGTCGAATAACTTGAATGCCCTGCGACGGTACTCCAATAATTGTTTCGATATCGCGAGCTGACCATCCAGGGAATGGTAGCGATGAAATAAATGAAGGTGCATTCCGATATGCATTACGGACTTGTCGAAATAGCGCGGGCAATGAGCGCAGGGCGGGAAGACAACGATGCTCGTCATCCTCGCGAGAAATATCCGAAACTTTCCGACAATGGCGGTGCAACATCAATGCAAGTACTACGGAAGCTCAAGATAATGCTTGTTCTTTCGTATTTACATAGCTTATCCGTAGTTTGACAGTGCGCGATCTCGGGGGATTTGAAAGGGGCTTGGAAAAATGTGTCTGAAGGTTCTTCCATCTTTCTATTTATTATTAATGCGAGTCTGTATACTGCACTGTTACTGTTTCTAGTATTAAAATGCTGAAAATAGGCAAACAGTAGAATTTACAGCATTAACTTATTAGTAATGGAGGTCCAATAGCTACCCCCTTCACTCTTAACTGGTAACGTCCCATTTTCTGACAAACGGTGACGTGAAGTCTCGCAGACTCCCCTTTAATAATTTCACATTGTCAAGCCTAAATTTATTTTTAACATATACTGGAGTTTATTACGTATTTGAAAAGATACGTTTGCATGTTTCTTTCAAAGCTACTGAAAGTTGCCTTCGTGACACGACATATTGTAAAATAAGGTCGAGCGAAAGGAAGGAAAATTTAGGAAAAATATTTCTGCAGAAGTCTTCCAGACTCCACGTCACCGGTTAATGGGGGATTCTCGAGAAGAGCCCCCGAAATTTATGAATTTTTTTGTTAAAAACTGCTGTTAAAATTGCATTAAACTCTTTTAGAATGTAAGGAGACATCTTTAAACTTGCAGAAAGTATTTTTGTTATGTCGATCCTTCTTTTTGTATATTAATTATTGTGGAATCTCTTCGACGATGCTGGCGTCAGGTGTAGCACCTGTCACAGTCATCCGATTGTGAAAACGAGAAAATTTTCTTAAAGTTAAACAATTTACGCTGGCACTGGACCTAAAACTTTAATTTCAGTTCCTATTTATAATACTTTTTTCGTCGATATAAAGAATAATATGACAAATTTATCTAAGGAGAAAACTTACTTTTTCCTACAAACGCTATAACTCTTTCAATTTTTCATTTGTTTTCTTTAAAATGGACCAATACCAGCGTAAACCATCTAACTTTAAGAAACTTCTATTTTTTTTGCAATCAGATGACTGTGATGGGTGCTACACATCCCAGCAACAGGAATTACATCGTCGAAGAGGTGGGCAAGATTCCACAATAATTAATAAATAATAATCAGGATCGACAGGAAATAAATATTTTCTGCAAGTTTAAAGTTGCCTCCTTATATCCCAAAAGAGTTTAATCCAATATGACCGACAGTTTTTTAAAAAAAAATTCTTAAATATCAGTTACGTTTCGGGCTGTTACACGAGAATGCCCCCTTGAAGCAATCTCCACAGAGGAGGTTGTCTATGGAACTAATAACCCTGCATCCCTCTGCATCTGCCGTAAATCGTGTTTAGAGGTAGGACCTGCGCGATAGGTAGGTACATTGGGCGAAAATTTTGGTTCTATTCGTACAAATAATTCGTGGTCAATTTTATGGCATCCTTCGTTCCACACTGAATTTTCCATCCGAGGGGTAGAAGGTTTCGGTTGTGGACTTCTGGAACATTTACGTCGCGTATGTGCAGCTGGGTATCTTCACACAGCCACGCGCCAGCGTGACCTTAATCCTATCAGGTGGAGAACTCCCTATGGACTGAATGGTGCGCATCGATATAATGCAGATGTAATAACACACCCAGCAGTAGTTACGTATCGCGTAGCGTTACGATACCTCCGCGCAATCACGCGGTTACGGCCTGGGAACACCCTTCTGCCCCGGCAACGAATTCTTCCAGTGTCCTGGCGAGGAGTCCCGCGTGTCACGTGGGAACCCGCCTTTCGTTCCGCGAGAGAAGAGCGACTGGTCTTGGTAGCCCACCGTCGTTCTCGATTCGCATCGGTCGCGTTACGATTGCAGTTCCTTCGCCACTGTCCTCTAATGTTACTTTCTTCCTCGGGCTTCGTAACAGCCTTCGGACCCCTTACTACCTTCCACGTACACTGCCGATCGCAAGAATTAGGACACCTACTCCGTGTGGTGTGATTGCGAGAAGAAGAAAATTTGCAAATTTATTGCAAAGTCTCTAACAAATAGCACCTTATTTGGTATTTTAAAATAAAAGCGGCGAAATGTAAATACTCGTTCCTAATACTTACGGACGGCAGTGTACATTGGATAACTTCTGGCATACAGAGTTGGGCGTTATTCGAGTAGACTTTTATTTGAACGATCTTCGAATAAAAATTTCGAATAAAACGAAGCTATTCGAGAGTAACGAATTAATTTTAATTAAAATGATGTCGAATAAGAATTGCGAATAAAATGAAGTTACTTATTCGAGAATAACGGATAAAGTTCAAGCGATTACCTCGAATGAAGAATTATTCGTTACTTTATAAAAAAATAATATTTAAAGATTTATTCGAATAAAATATTTATTCGTGCAATTGCATTTGGAACGTATGTATGTACTTGAACTTCGATAGGTGTATTATATTAGGTGATCATCGTTTTCGGTGAGTACCTAATGTTTAGTGGTGCTTCAACACTGTGGTCAAGAATACTACTGAACACATTGAGTTCATTACTAGAATTGCTGCTAGACTTAACTGGTGCATCCATCACACCTTCCCAGAATGGAAATCAGGATATTCTCTCTTCCCTGGCGCAGAGAAGCCGGGATCATCAAGACACACTTCGAACAGCAGTAATTTCCTTGCTAAACGACTCATCATAATTATTCATACAATTACGGTAGCAATAGTAGAAAGCGTGAAAAAAAAGCCTGCACGGTGGATAGAGCTAGAGATCTTCCATCTTCTCCTGGATTCTGTACTTTTAATTTTATTCGGTCCATTTTACCTCGAGGCCGGAATGCGAATAACTCGTTCACAGACTTATTCCACAAATAATCACACAGAGAGAGAGAGAGAGAGAGAGAGAGAGAGAGCGAAATTAAACGCTCGTGTATCGGAGCACAAGGATAGGTAGTATTTAAACACTACCTACCCGAGTAATTAATTGAAATTCGTCGGGCAGGGGCGCCCCTTTCTCTTCTCCTTTCTTTTTTGTTTTCCGTTGTTTATTTCCCGATGTATCTCTTAATGAACTTTGTTAAGCGAGTGCATGCGGGCGGGCGCATCGATCGGAAAAGGCAGATCAAACGTTTTCCGGCGTGCGGTACGCGAACGAAACGGGTTAACGAGATATAGAGAGAAATAACAACGGGGACGATTCTCTCGTGACACGATGCGGCGTTTACCGCTAACGAGCGCGCTAATTGGCATAAACGAAGCCGCGCCCGCGGGAGTGTAATCAAGTAATTCGATTAACGCTGTCATGTCGTCTACCAGTTCCTCAATGTTCCTCTCGCGATTTCCAGGGACGGGCACCGCCACTTTTTCAATCGGCACCGACCAACGACGGCCTCTCGATCGGATTATGTCCCATTTCTGGCGTATCAGAATCGTCAAGCGCATTCTCGCATTCGTTCGCGGAGTTCCTGCGCTCGTGAACTCCTCGCTTCTCCTCCCTCCCCGCTTCTCTTCGCGCAGAAGTAATTAGCTTGTCGCACTTAAACCGCACCGTAAAATGTTTGCCACCGCGTGAAACCACTATTTGCTTATTAATTTTGTTAATTACACGCAGGCCGAGTAACGCAGTTAAAATAAAGTTCTGCTTCACAGCCTGCCTCTGTAATGTAGGGGAAGTTGTCTTTTAGCCGGCTTGAAGTGGTGCACCTTTGTTGGTGGACTCCACGTTTTCGTTTAATATTCCGCGTATTTTGGAAATAGATTCTGAAGAGGGAACTGTGTGTGTATCTTATTCGTAGATTGTTCGTGAAATTATTGGTAGCTTGTTGTAAGTGTTTTACTAACTGTGAACGTGCATTTATATAATTCTGTAGCTCTCAGAAGGTCCTACGTTAATTTTTACAAAAAATTTTATTAAATAATTTCATTTCAAGATTACGCTTAGTTAAACTAAAGTTAATTAAATTATCGCTTCGTTATAATGAACTGGGTTAATTGGCAATGTATGCCAGCAATCGCAGCTTGGCTCTCAGCGTAATGACAAACTTCCATTTGTTGTACCTAGTTCAGGATGTTGAGTGGAATAATGGAGAAAATGCTTCTGCATTCACTGCAGTGGAAATTGCAGGGAATTATTGTTCAGGGGTTATGCGAGTCTGATGTATTTCTCGCTGGAACGCAAGGCGTTTTACAAACGATAAACACGACCTTTTACGAGAATAGTTGAGTTGCTTTGGTACGCGCTGTTATCATCGCGATTTAGCTAAGTGCACGGGAACTCCAAGGACCCTCGTTGTTTCCGCTTCTTTGACGCTGAAATCTACGGTATTTGCTCGAATCAAAGGGAATCAGGTGATTCTACGAACGTTATTCTTGCTCATCCAACAGTATCCCACAACTTCATCGTTTCAAACGAGAATTGAGGACCTTACAGCAAGAGGGGTGCAGCTGCATTTTTACAGTTTTTGAGATATGACGTGTAATATACGTAAAAAAAAATTCTTTACGTCGTTTAGTGCACGTCTGATGCAAATGCGATAACAAATTAGCGATTTATTGCAAATAAATAAAAATATTAAAAGTAATATTAAAATTAATATTAGGATTAGTATTAAAATTAATATTAAAATTAATAGTAAAATTAATAGTAAAATTAATATTAAAATTAATATTAAAATTAATATTAAAATTAATGATAACATTAATATTAAAATTAATATTAAGATTAATATTAAAATTAATATTAAGATTAATATTAAAATTAATATTAAAATTAATAGTAAAATTAATATTAAGATTAATATTAAAATTAATATTAAGATTAATATTAAAATTAATATTAAGATTAATATTAAAATTAATATTAAGATTAATATTAAAATTAATATTAAAATTAATAGTAAAATTAATATTAAAATTAATAGTAAAATTAATATTAAAATTAATATTAAAATTAATATTAAAGTTAATATTAAAGTTAATATTAAAGTTAATATTAAAATTAATATTAAAATTAATATTAAAATTAATATTAAAATTAATATTAAAATTAATATTAACATTAATATTAAAATTAATATTAACATTAATATTAACATTAATATTAAAATTAATGATAACATTAATATTAAAATTAATATTAAAATTAATATTAAAATCATATATGTTAAATATATTAATATTAATATTTATATTATTGAATATTTTTCGCCAAAAATAGGAATAAAAACTTATCAGCCACTACTACTTATTGTGTGAAAAAATATATTTTTCGATTAGTAATTTTAGCAGTAATTTTATAAGCAGTTTTTTCTAATTTACTCGAAGTTGGTAAAAATGGAGCTGCACCCCTGTTGCTGCAAGGTCCTCAATTCTTCCTACTGATAAACACCTTATTCGTCGATAAGTTTTGCGGAAGCTTCCGTGTAATTGAAATTCTCCACAGATTGGCTGATGCATGCATACCTACATGCATGTAAAATACTGTCAGCTGGTGGTACTTTTTATTTCGATATTCTTCAAATAAATTTATACGCGTTACGGTTGAATCCGCCGTCGTTATAGCCCTTGCATATTCATGAAGAATGCATAAATACATAAACGTTACACTAATTAGTGGAAACTGTCCGGGAAACAAGAAATTTCGCCCTCGCCAGCTGAAATCTCGAATTACTTTCCGTCGTTTTAACTTTAAAGAGGTGCAACGCGCACCCCTCACCCCGATTTTCACTTTTACCTCGTTCTACTTCCGACCCACCACTCGTCACCATTATTTTCTTTTTTTCTCTACGGGCTCGTCCTTATTCCTTAACTCTTCACCCGGCTTGTTATGTTAGCGAGATACATGTGTACGCTGCCGTTGACAATGGCAACAGAGACGTCGAGGGTTGCAACGGCAGGGTACGCTAAGGTCAACACACTTCAGGCCCTTAAGGATATAATTAGGTGACGAAGAAATTAATGAACTTTAATGAAGGCCTCTCTCTCTCGAGGAGAAAATACATATAAATTATGTTATTTTCACCTGCCTGAGACGGACCCGATCGATTTCCCTAACTATCTCGCTACTGAAGCGTAATTAACAACATCCTATTATTCGGTCAAAGGATTCCCTGTAATTGCAATTAGAAATTCGATGCATACCAAATTAATGAGCGCGTTTTATAAAGCACTCGGAGACTCGGGCGACAAACCTTACTAAATCAATATGAATTATTAATGCTTTAATATCCGTCGCGGATAAATGCTTCTTCGATACCGCGGTTACATAATTACCGACGTCTGCGCGTTACGTAACGAATATATTATTATCCCCCGCGTCAATTCGAATCCGCTCTTTTCACCGGTGTATCCGACCGACGCAGAATCGATCGGTAATATTTTAAAAGGTTTTAGAACGAGCCAGCTAAGTATCGAAATTAGATCCATTTCGCGCCATTAACCGAAGCAAGTTCAAAGCGACGAAAGTGGTTCGAAAAGTGCGGCTGGTGAAAAGTGAGGGGTCCATCGATTCGTCTGCCACTAATTTCGTTAAGAAAGAAAAATTGAAGGGTGACAGCGTCGATATCTAACGCGACACAAAAAGAGAAAATAAAAATTTCCAAACATACCCCTGTGTCGCAGAATTTCACCGCCACCGTTACGCCAGCAATTACAATCCACTAAACAGCCACCCACAATTTCTCCGAACCGAGAATACAGAAGAAAATATCCCCAAGCACTTCCATATCTCGCCATCTGTAAATTACGATTATTTTATAACGCTTAATTCGCAGCGTAATTTAATTCAGAACACGGTAGCGTGAACATAGGCTCGACTGGGAATCCGGTAACCTAGAATGACGCGCCGGGGGGGAGGAAACGGCACCCTCTTCTTCTGCGCAAGGCATTATGAAGTAAACAGAAATTAAGGGCTGCTCGGACCCTCGCGGGCGATCTTCTGCGGATGGCATTTCCCCCCCGCTGCACTTGGCAGTCGTCCAGTCATTTCTCTTTCCCTCTCTCTCTCCTCCCTTCGTTTCCCAGGCGATTTTTCCCTTTTCCCCTTGCCGGCAGCCGTTTTTTTACGCCGGCGTTTCCGGCGCTGCTGGAGTAATCGGACTGCGAATAACGCTTTAATTATTCCATTCTACTTAACAGCGCTCCACAATCGTTCGGTCCTTTTCCGGTCGCGTGATGACGCCTTTCTCCTCATTTTTTCCAAGTCGCTGCCGCGACCTCTCCCGGGTGTACCTACGTGACCGTCTATCCCGTGGCTGCTGAAAATCGCGCGACAAAAAAGCCCGCGTACGAAGGAAAACTCCCCCGGCGACACGGAACGCCGTTTCCTGCGCAAACCTCCCTCGAGTAGGCTCTCCGCCGAGGGTGCGGGGGAGGTTCGACGTTATCGAATATAAACAACCCCATTGCGCGAAACGAGCCTGCACTCCTGTGCGCGGAAAGTGCCGGCGCTATCCGGGCAGAGGTTTTCAGTTGTTGCTCGAAGGAATTGCCGAAAACTTGGCGGCGCCGGAGTTACTCAGGGATTCGGTATTAATTGGAACGTGCGGCGCTGCGTTCGCGGATTGGTGATTAAATGAGAGCGAACGTTGATTTTATCGCAGAGTCGAGGATGCGGCGGGAAACGTTGGCAAGAATTTTGTAGTATCTCTGACTCTCGTTCGAAAAAGTGGAAAGCTAACTCCCCTCGTTACGTTTACTTTGAGACGAGATCAAAGAAACATAATTCACTCTCACTTCGTTAACGTCGCGCGAAAGTGTAGCTTCAATTTTTTTTTTTTTCGCTCTCCATATGAAATTAGGAAGGCCTTTTCGCGGATGGAAGAGCCTCGTACGTGTCCTAATGGCTTCGAATTAAATTATAATTATGAAAGCTGAATTCTGTATTTCGATAGATTCGTTGTTATCGAATTTTTCTGTTACACATGAATTAATTGTTTCGTTCCGCTCCGATTCTAACAGTATAACTTCTCAAGGAACTTGGTGCAAGGAATTTGATAATATTTAAAAAAAAATTGTGTTGGAAAATCGTTCCCTGGCTGCTCTCGGGTACCTTAACCCCATCCTGCTCCTAAGTCGGCCACTTATTGCAAGCGAAATTGAAGGAAAACGAAGAGATTTTGCGTCCAGATTACTTCGTCCAACACAGCCCCTGTTGCCCTCCTGATAAGAAATTTTATCTCGAAGACTGAGAACGCGCTTTACGGATTGACATTTCCTCCATTGGAGAGATTAACATTCCCCCTCTTCTCCTCCTACTTTAAAATCACTTAGCTCCCAGTCTAAATCTAAACGTAAAAAGCTGCTCATTTATTCTACTCTCCCACTATTAGCTTCCCCCTTACCGAGTTCCCTTCTTCATTTCCTTCTATTACGCTCCAATCACCCTTATACCATTACTAAATTAGCTTGTGACATCAAAGTACACGCGGATGAAAAAATCGCCATTACGTCCACTTTACAATCTGTCACACACGTCCCCAATTTAAGGGGTGTTCCTAGCGTCCCAGCTGAAAAGAAATCTTTTGGAATTAAGGGGAGGTTCCGGTCTAGAGCCCAAAAAAATAGGTGATATTTAGGAATTAATTAAAGGAAGACTACTATATATAATTTAATGGGACTCTTTGCATTGTATTAAGGATGTCTTGGATTATAGAAATATATTTTTTGTTTTATAATTAATCATTGCAGACGGCCCTGGGTAGCCGTTAAAGTCAAGGCGTCAAAAAATTGATCCAAATCGGTGGGCGCTGTATCTCCAAAAGTTATTATCCGATTCGACTGAAACCTTTTTTATTTTGAAGATTCTTCTTCTGTCTAGGGGGGGGGCTACAAAAAATTACAAAAATTACATTTTTTTTTAAATAACGACACTTGAAGTTTGAAATCATTTTTCCCTGTATTTTTCGTCCTTTCAACGCCTTTGAAAATCATAAATTTTTAATTTTTTGTAAGTTTTTCTACTCTCCCTCCTAACCAGAAGTATATTCTTCAAAATAAAAAAGGATTCAGTCGAATCGGATAATAATTTTTGGAGATACAGCGCCCACCGTTTTGAGAACACTGTTCCGAGAAAAATGCGTTTAAAGTTTTACGTGAGTGCCGGGTGGCCGGGTGTTACCCATGCATTTGCCGCTACTCAAATGCCTATAATTTCGGGAATTTTACGAATTTCAACAAATCCTTTTAAACGCGTATTCGTAAAAGATTGAACATTCGAAAAATGAAATAAAAAAAAATCGACATTTAGACTGGAACCTCCCCTTAAAAAAAGAAACAAGTATTGCGCGCACCATTTTGCACCTTCGTAGCTTTAATCTATCACCTTTTAACACTGCAAGAAAAATTGCGAGTAAAAGCATCCCTTCATAGCGGAATAGGAGCATCACGAAGAGAAAATATTTCTTTAATTCCCAAAGAAGTTAAGTTTTTTTTGCGGCCGTCGCACTAGGAAGGCCCCTTGATCAAAATCCCAGAAAACATAGCAGAAAGCTTAGATTTGTTGAGGTTCTCGAGTCTTGCCCTTTCAATTATTTCATAACCTTTCAAAAAAATATGTTCTTCCCTGCCGTTGGGTGTTTACTTCAGTCACTCTCCAACGGACTCGTACGTTCGCACGTTCAACACGCGCCAAATTTATAAAAGCAGACGCAGTTTTCTTCCCGATTTAATTCTATCCTTGATAATGGTCGCAATACCGACCGAAACGTTGGAAATTTAATCTTAAAATTTGCAGAATAGCTTTTATTTAATCTGTTAAAAATAGACCGAACCGGTGCGCCGATAACATTCACTCTTAAGTTTTAAAAATTCTTTACGAAATTCTAAATAATTTTATTTAGAAAGCTTAAACCTTCCGTG
Organism: Andrena cerasifolii; assembly: GCF_050908995.1. Lineage (NCBI taxonomy): Eukaryota > Metazoa > Arthropoda > Insecta > Hymenoptera > Andrenidae > Andrena > Andrena cerasifolii. Next base: position 18,985,265 of record NC_135119.1, on the reverse strand, counting down.
TAACAAATCCACCGTTCAACCCCATGGACGAGACCTGTCCACGCGAAGGGCTGCGCGGCGAAACGGGCAGCGAGATCGAACCTCTGCGACCGACATGATGTCAGCCATTCCTTTGTCGATGCATGGCGTGTCCCCGAAGCATTCCTTCGGAATTCCAAGTCAAATTTGGATCTGCTTGGTGGCCGGATCGGGGTTGGCAGGGTTGGCACGAGGGAAAGGAAAGCAGTGCCTCTGACCCAGATAGTCTGCAGCGACGGTTCAAGCCGGAAACCGGCCGTGGACGGCGCAGAGGGGGGGAGGGAGGAGCAGCAGGGGGATGGCGGACGGGTGGATGGCAGAAAAGTCGGATAGAACAAAACCGTACGCAAAGGAAACGGGCCGAGGACGAGACTAAACGAAACGAGGTTGACTCTGTTCCTCGTGACCCTCGCTCCTTCGCTCTTTTCCAGCGAACAAAGCGGACGGGTCACGTGTATGAGGAACGCCCGGATGTTCTTGAATCCGTGGCGATTCGCGCTGGACAACGTAACGAAAATTATTTCGCTGTTCCGGCGCGCTGCTTCCGCCTTGAAATTTGAACAAACGGGCACCGCCGCGGCCGCTTGTTAACGCCGCATAATACGCTGGCGGAATCCTAGTTTACGATACGGATGACGTAAAGCCGCGACTCCACACCCTCGAATGCGGGGTATTTCATTTTGCATTGTGCTGCTCCTGGCGTGGCTGGTGATTTAAGGTGATTTTGGATAATGGGAGTTTAGAGATGGGGTAGTTTAGTTTAAGGGATGCTGCGTGGGGAAGGTTAAGAGATCGTCGTGCGGTGTTAATTCAACCCCTCGATTGACACGTGGCGTAAGTCTGAAATTACGAAAAATGAGTTTATTATGGAAATAGTAAGTATTAAGAATATCTACTTGTTTTATTTACCAATCTACCTAAGTTGTGAATATTTCTTCTTATGTTGATAAAAAATAAGAGTCAATATTACGGCCCAAGCAAAGTGACTGTTAAAAGCAGCTAAAAAGAAGAACATGTTAGATTTGCTAAAATTTATTCCTCCGATTCTTCACACATTTTTCCACGCATTAAAAACCAGTGCGATTGTAGAAAGTGATGACGAATCCAGCAAGGAATGAGTTCCTTATTATACTTATTATAATAAATGAGATTCTCAATGTAAAAATACACCGTGTTTAGTGGAAAGTGTTAACTTTTCTTCTCGTAGCGCCTTGAAAATAATATTCGTATAAGTTATGCCGTATGAAGTAAGTCACTTTTTTACAAGGAAGTGATATTACAATTCAGTGCAATAATGACACTTGATTATTCGTTGCTAGCTTTACTACTCGGCTTCGCCCGAAATTTAGATTCTGATTTTATAAAAAAAAAATTTTTTTTCGGTGAAAATGATCACATTCATCTGGATTAGTCAGATATAATGAGCTGAGGCACTTTTCGTGCTCCCAGAGTTTATCGTTCGACAGTTTTTAGGCGACAGACAAACACACAAACGTATAAAAGCTTTCTGCTTTATATTATTCGTTATGTTACCGTTAGTTTACTATTGAAAGAAATGTAGTTTTTCTTTTAAGTTATGCCATCATAATTACTATTCTTTCACTTTACTTTCTTACAATAAAGCTACGTTCTGTTCTTAATATTTTATAAAGCATTACACGAAAGTCCAGTTTTCACGATACTAAGAAAAGGGACTTAATCCACTTGTCAACTACGTGGCTCAATTGTGCTTTTAATTCTGAAGGGAATTCTGTTTTCCTTTTTCTTACATGGACCATTTTAGACATCCAGGGAATTACCTGTGGAGTAGTGCTCTGTCTTAATGTCAGCCTTTACTTTTCACCTGCGAGATCGTGGGAGCTTTGTTAATCTGGCAGCTTAGAATTACAAGCCTGTGAATTAATGGCGCGTGGCTATTATTAACCGCATGAATGGGAACTTGTCGTAGACAAACACGCTGGCTGGACATCCTTTCTCACCTCGTGTCAAAGGTATGCGCCACTGTTAAACCGATGATCACTGGGAACCCTTGTGGTATTCTTCGTGCCCAATACAGAGAAAAATCCTGGGCAATAAATTCCACTGAAGATGGATGGACCACTATACTATGCTATTACCTAAACTACAATATGGCGAGCACTCGTTTCCTTCGGTGAAAAATAGGGGTAGCCGCCACTTCGCTGCGAGCGTACATATTATATGAAACGTCTGTATTCCATTCGTCCGTGCAGTACAACCGTCGAGGAAATCTAATAAAACCGCGCGGGTTCTAAGTTTGCTGTCAGATCTGATTCCAGATTTCAGAATCGGAGCACAGTTCTCAAGTCAACATTTATATTGAACATCGGTCATTTTTTAAATTTAATATCCTGCGACTCCTGAAATTAGCTGTAACTCTAAAATATACCTACAGCCAAAAGTGAAAGTACCCAAACAATTCCTTCCATTTCGTTCGACCTAAGGCCCGGTGCAGACGAGCGGTTTGCGGCAGTTTGCCGCTGCGTTTATTCGCGGTGAAGCAATACGTGCGTTCGTCGAAACGAACGCAAACATGCCGCCTAGTAGCCGCGAAACTTTGCGTCCCGTGTAAACTGCTTCATATAAATTTATGGAGACTGCTTCATATAAATTTAAGGAGGCAGAACTCTCAGAGAATTTCCAAACTGTGCGCTTATACTTTCACCCCATTTTGCTTAAGGTGTCATACTCAGTCAGGAGGACGAAAAAAGGGCGGTTTTTGGAAATTTTTTACTGAAAAGCTATAACACATTTCTCAAAAAATCTTTTTTCCTTTTAAGGATTGCATCTAGTACCGTGCATCGTAATTTTTTTATTTAAAAATATTTATCAATAAATAAGTTATTGTCCATCACTCGAAGGTTCTCTAAAAAAATAAGGATTCTGCGGTGAGCACTGCTGCTCGAAAGTCGATCATCTAAAATAAAAAATTCAAAAGAATTTACTTATATTATCTAGTATTTGAACGAAGGATTTTTTTATCCCATGCTTAGTTTTCTTTTAATTGACGAAAACTCAAGCACGATTTATGACAAAAATTGAAACTTTTACTTTAAACATCAGCCATTTTTTCCCAAATCAATATTTCGAAAAATCCTTCGTTCAAATACTAGATAATATAATATAATAAGTAAATTCTTTTGAATTTTTTATTTTAGATGATCGATTTTCGAGCAGCAGTGCTCACCGCAGAAGCCTTTTTATTTAGAGAGCCTTCGAGTGATGGACAATAACTTAGTTATTAATAAACATTTTTAAATAAAAAAAATTCGATGCACGGTACTAGATGCAATACTTAAAAGGAAAAAAGATTTTTTGAGAAATGTGCTATAGCTTTTGATTAAAAAATTTCCAAAGACCACCCTCTTTTCGGCCTCCTGACTGAGCATGACCCCTTAAATTCTGTAGCATTTAAAAATCGCCAGAGCCTTCCGTTTCTAACGCACACATGGTGCCTGCCTCTCAGCAACGGTTCTAGCCCCCAATGTCCACTAAAAATGGCCAAGCGATCGAGCCACACGCGGAAGCAATCCTAAAAAAAAGTACCTCTATTTTGTTGGACCTCAGGTCCCTGCGTGCTGTCGCGTGGAACAGACAAGAAAGCAATCTCTTTCTTCTTTGGTACGGCGCATCCGGTGCGCCACTGTACCGGATATCACCGCGAGCAAATGCCCGTGGATCGATGATCGTCGATCGGCAGCATCGATCGGCGGCGCCCGCTCGCCACACGGCTTTTCCTCTATTTTCTGATGAGCGCGGCGAGGAGATAGCCTCTCAACCTCTGACACGGCTGTGACAACCCGTATGGATTTCCTTTGGCTCCGCTCGCGAAGAAATGCCGGCCCAATGCGACGGCTCCGCGCTATTTATTCGCGGGGTGAACGTTTGCGCGCTGCCGAAGAAGTTTCGGGGGCGTCGGTAAGGGATTCCTCCATCTAGGCGTGAATCTGTTTTCGTGTTTCTCGAGGAATATGAGCCTGACGTTGAATAATGCATCGGCAGCTCGGGCTTCTTCGACGCGCATCGCCGCACCTCCGCGTCTTCTTCGTCCCGCGTGCCCGCGATTGAATCAACTTTTAATCGTATTCCGTTCGACGATACCCTCCCCTTTGCTGTTATAGTTATTTACGCTGCCGCGCGGCATCCGCGGAAGGAAGATAGACTTTGATAGATCGCGAGGAACAGGTCGATAGGATACGACGTCGAAGAGACTTTGATGACGGATGGTGCGCGAGTTGAGGTTCGAGATTTTGCAATAGCGTGGACGATGAAGTTCCGGGAAGACAATTTAATGCTTCGGTTAATTACGACGCCACTTCGCACGCCTGTGCAGTGGTGGTGACGATTGTAATTGGCACATCTGTTTAACGATTAAGTAATCATTGATTTCCCAATCGAGTTTGTGTCATCAATTATTTCCTAAGTAGCTGCGTGGTAATTAATTAGTGACTGGACAATTTAGTACATGCATATTTTCATTCCGTTACTGTGATGACGATGTTTACTCTGACGACAATACGTTGCCCTTAGTGTTCCTGATTTCGCGATATTTCTTTGTTTCTCGAGAAATCAGAAATGAGATCGTATTTCTTGAGAATTCTCGAGAAATTGAAAAAATATTGCAAAAATCATATTCTTGGAATAATGTTGATAATATTTATCAAAAACACAAGAAAACTTTAACTAAATGATTATTCCTGTTTATTTTATACAAAACTTGTGTAAATGAAAAAATAGATAGTAAATGTAATTGGTAAATTTATTTATTTAATACAAAATTTGTACAAAGCGAAACGTTACTTTTTGGTTTTAAAATTTATTTTTAAATAGCACAATGCGTATAATGTAGCGTCAGCGAATCTATTTTTTGTAGCAAAATCTGTTATTGTTATATTTTGACGTTTTAGAAATATCTATATTGGCTGTTAAATGAAAAAATGTGTCTTTTGACCCTTTTGAAAGAAATTCTGGATCGTGCAAAAATTTTATACGGGGTACAATAGTCTTATCTCCTCTTTTCAATATTTCTTCTTTAATAGCCACAAGAAACTCATTAGGTACTTAATTCAGTATACAATTTTTCTAAATTTTTAAATAAGAATTTAAGAGCACCTTCAGCAGTTAATAATATCGAATCTTCTGTACTGTGATTTTCTATTGGAATTCATATAGGTTCTACTGTTATTAATAAGATGTATTATAAATTGTAGATGTGTTTATACGTTCGCGATTAACTAGTAATACATTCATTTACGAAAATAAATGAGATTTATAATATCTTTCCTAGACTTAAGCTTCTCGAGAAATTATAGTATTTCTCAAGAAATAAGAAATAAGAAATTATAGTATTTCTCAAGAAATAAGAAATAAGAAATTATAAAATTTCTCGAGAAATTCTCGAGAAAGCATTCTCGAGAAGGAACACTAGTTGCCCTGAAGCTTAAACGTAATCTATCTAATACATAATTGCGGATAAAAATTGGTCGCTTCAAGTGAATCGTCCACTAAATGCGCAAGCCTTCGCGGTGGTTCTCCCTCTTCTCTGTTTTCCATTCGAGCGGAAAGTGCCCGATGGTCATTTCAGGCGGACGTAGAAGACGACCGTTGAATAGAATCAAAGTCAGGAAGCGCGCTTCTACGCAGAAGCTAGCCGAACGTGATGAAAACTTATCCCCCGGGATTAGGTCGACTTCTCACCTGGGATAAGAGTCGGCTCGCGAATAAGGAAGAGTAAAAGGGGACGTCTGACGATCTTTGACAGTGCAGTATTTTCTTTTACCTTCGCCTCGAGGCGATCGTAGAAGACTTTTGTACTCGGCTCTCTGTTCTCCTCGATCCATTAGATCATTCATCCCACCAACTATCAAACCCGCTTCACAGGTATCGCCTGCAGAACGCCCAATCGAAATTCAAGTACACTTCCACATTAATTCACCCCCGAGCATCGTTCCTGTAACAAAAGGTTACAAACAAATTTTCTTTTCATTTAAAAAACAAGCTCCAAAAGAACATTATAAACCAAGCATCGGCCTTAAGCCCCTATAACTCTGTAAGTTCTTCGAATTTCACCTTAATATTTTAGAGATATATTTTCCTAACCCAGACCTAACCCAGACCAATCGAAATTCAAGTACACTTCCACATTAATGCACCCCCGAGCATCGTTCCTGTAACAAAAGGTTACAAACAAATTTTCTTTTCATTTAAAAAACAAGCTCCAAATGAACATTATAAACCAAGCATCCCTTGCCCCAAAGAGCAGCCAGTGAAATGCAATCATTGAGATAGTACACGTTACAATTAACCCGAACGTTCGCTGGGTTTAGAAGTTTAAACCACCAGCCGATCTCAAACAGAATTTCCAGCATCCCACGCGGAGGGACCCCCGAAACCACCGCACGGTGGACTTCAAAAGGGAGCTCGGAGAGTTTCATCGGAGCACGTTTCCCCGAAAGTCGCGCGCACAAAAGGGTGCGCGCATATTTCGACGCAGTTTCACGGCGCTTTTGTCGCTTGAATATGAAAACCGACGTGAGAGGAGAGCTGGGATCGCGGGTCCGCGAGTCTGCGGCGGGATGAAAGAGCGGGGAAGAAAGAGGGAAACGCGCGGACCGCTGGAGCCAGTATCGACGAGTTCGGCGGCGGATTGCACGGCGGAGGAGCGAAACTGGCCAGGAGTGGAAGAAAAAAAAAAGAAAGGGACGGAAAGTTGACGTTGCTAGCGCACGCGAGCGTTTAATCCGACGCGATAGAGGCTCGCTCGCGATGCGAGAGGCTTCTCCATTCGAATCAATACGACACACGCACACCTTCGGGCTTCTGTGTCTGTATTACACGCGGGGCACGTCGCATTATCGTCGGATACAGGCTACGTAAAGTTCCAACTGCGCCGAGCTTTTTCTGGCTTTGTGTCCCGGAAAGAAGGGCCATTGGCGACTGTCGCCGTAAAAACACGGGCTTGCAGCTCGGCCGTACACTCCAGTCCGGAGAGATACTTGTGTTTGCTCGGCTCGGGATTCGGTTTAAAGCAGCATGCATTTAGAAGAGACTCGATCGACGACTAGATCTGTTGGGTGCTGGAGCTCTTTTCAATCGAGACATTTGGTGGTCGTTGATTAGCGATTCGCGTGGTACTCGTGGGAGACATTGATAGCTCGAAGATCGGAGCCACATATTTTACCTGGCGGTGCGGTCTACTAAGGCAAACTTAATTTGATGTCACCGTGCTATTTTATGCATGAAGTAGTACGTAGTTTAAGTTTGTTTCGGTCAGGCTGGAAGTTGCGTGCTCATAGCGCCGTAACTCATCCTGTGATTTATCCACCAAACATTCGTCTTGTTGCACCACGCTTGCTGGGGATGAGACAAAGGGAAGCACGCGGACAAAAGTAAATGTTTCACTCGGAAGTAGCGTAGTTTGCTGGGGGAATGTGTTTTGGCGTGCCTCGTCCTGAGAATTTCCGCCAGGCGTGTGGAGATGCTTGTTATTTCGCTTCACCCTTTTCTCTTTTAATTATACAGTAATCCCTGGGAATACTATCTACTACGTTAACCGCCAAACCTGTTACAGTTCTTTGCGCGACTCTAAAGTTTACATTAATCTGCATCGTAGCCTATAAATCTAGGTTTATATTTAGCTATTTTATTTTTATACATATGGTGGCGGACGAAAGAAAGTTTACGACATTGAAAATCGCATTATTTTTCTTATAATTGGTTCAAACGACTTGAGTCTTTTTTTAAAGATGGGAGGATTAGTTTGCTAACTGACATATTTCGTCGTTTTGAAAAAAAGCAATTGGTCGGAATAGCAAAAAAAAAAAATAGTAAAGGTCGGTTTTTAAACCTTTTTTGTGAGTCTGTAATGAAAATTCACTACATTTACAGACATTTACTATTTTTTGCTATTCCGACCAGTTGCATTTTTTCAAAACGACGAAACACGTCACTTAGTAAACTAATCCTTCTAGCTTCTAAAAAAAAACTCTTGTCGTTTGGACCAAATCTAAAAAAGTTATACGATTTTAAAAGTTGTAAACTTCCCTTCGTCCGCCACTGTACCTATATAAAATCGGTGTGTCACTCACTGATTCACCAACGGCCAGCCCAAATCGTTGAACCTAGAAGCGTGAAATTCGGAGAGTAGGTATCCTCTCACGGTTCCCTATGTAAATGGCTTTTTCTTATTCTTATCTTGTTCCTAGTTATTTTATTTTATTGTATTTAATGTTAGTCTATTTGTTTTCATTTCCTTTTCTTTTATCTCCCAACAACTTTTTGGGTTAGGTGGTAGAGCAGCAGTTAATGCTGAACCTCGCCTACTCGTCATTGTAATTTTAATTGTAATGGTGCAATAAAGTCATTTATTATTATTATTATTATTATTATTATTATTATTATTATTATTATTATTATTATTATTATTATTATTATTATTATTATTATTATTATTATTATTATTATTATTATTATTATTATTATTATTATTATTATTATTATTATTATTATTATTATTATTATTATTATTATTATTATTATTATTATTATTATTATTATTATTATTATTATTATTATTATTATTATTATTATTATTATTATTATTATTATTATTATTATTATTTCTTTTGCGACGTAAATGTGTGATAAGAAGAATTTTTTTTTAAAATTCCATCCCCAAGGGGTGAAAAGTAGTAAAATATATTTTTCTCGGACACCTTAACATCTCTTAGACCCGATTAAATATCAACTTGGTTATTACTTACAAAGATTACCCACAGAAATGTTTAAAAAAACCCATATACGTACATAAATTTTTGTTAAACAAAGATTAGGTACTTTGCAGAAATTACATGAAAAATTACCTAAAATAAAACAAATATAAAAGTAGTCCCTTTTAATTACTCTACCGTAGCGAAGCACAGGTATTTTGCTACTCCGCTATAAACTATTCTGCTTCGATGCCTCGATACCAATAGGACCGTAACGGGCACTGCAGGTCGTACAATCACACTCGAAGAACTTCTGCTTACAACTCCGGGTAATACAGCTTGACTATTGAAATACAAGAGCCCGCGGGTGTTCATAAAGGAATCCCGCAGGTCGTCGAGGGGAGTGGGGGAGAAAAAAGGACAGCAGATTAGAAAGGCAGATCCGTGGGAGAAAATTTAACGGAGATTGAATCGAGGATACGATTGCCCGACGAACTATCGAAAGCTCTTGAATAGGAAAGGCCCCGGACGTTCTATCCGGCTAACCGGAAGTAGCTCTTGTCTGCCGCCGTTCTGCAAAGTGTTCCGTCTGTCCCTCTCCTTCTCATAACGTCGAAGCTCTTGCAAATGTCCTGGAAATGGAATAGGAGGCTTCTGAGATCGATTCGGAGATTGGACCACTTCCGACCTTCCGTTTGGCTGTCAGCCACGATCCTGTGGTTGCACCGGTCGCAGTTTCAATGTTATTTAACCTCCTTACACGTCTCGGCATTAATCACACCGTAATTGGGAGGGATTACGCTTTCAGCGGAGAGTGCACCTTGCAACTACGGCGGGCAGACCAATGAAAACAGCCGCGGAGACTTGTTTTTTTTTTTCGTCCGCGGAGAAGCATTTCGCTCGGGGAGGGACGTGCAAGTGAATTTAACGATTAGGTAGAACTTTTCTCCGATTTCTGGGCCAATTATGAGTTCAAGCGAAATTATATTCTGCTTCCGAAGAGATTTAGCTAATTTAGAGCAATTAGGAGGGGTGGTAACTTTATTTCTCGGATGCTGGATTCTACGGAGGGGTTGGAACGTCGAGAAACGGTACCAACTTCTCTAAAATGTTTCTCTTTCTACTGTACGCCTATTGCCGGGCTGATTCTCGCGTCGCGGATTCGCGGCACGCTCGCAGAGGGAACGTATTAGTGGAATTATGTCTCTCTTTGGAGAACCATCAGAAGTTAATGACAGGACGAGAATCTCTTCCCGGATAACCGGCACAATCTTGTTGTCCCGGGAGCTTTCATCGCGGAAATGGGAGCTGAAGATAATCCTTCGGTATCATCAAGTGGATTGCAGCCTGCCTCTGATAACAGCTTTGAAAGAATCATCCACGGTGGCTGGCCTTTGCCTCCAAAATAGCTATCGCTGTTTTCCAATTTTGCCCGCTGCCCTGTCCATCCCTTAAAAGCTTCTGCCTCTTGCGTGCATCGGGTCGTTCGTCCGTCTTGGATCATTGTGCGAGCGCGTACAAGTATTCAATTAATAGAGAAACACTCTGCCCGGTAATCCAGTTTCGCTGGATAAATTCCTGTCGCATATTTGTTACAAGCGACGTTCTTAAAGAGGATAGCGGGAGAGGCAAAGTAGCTGACTCGCGAGAAAAGTCTGAAGGAGGTGTCGGTTAATTGCTAGGGAATGGTGTGGGAGGGTTCGAAAATCTGTTGACCCGGCAGAGGTAGTGCTCGGGCGCTGTCGGTGAAGAAGTTTCAATAGCGACACACTCCGATCTCGAGTTTACCTATATCTCGAGCTTAATTGCAGGCAGGTGGAAGAGAATTCACCTTGCGAGTGAATCGAGTGAAACTAGGGGACGAAGGATCGGTTGTGTCTCTTCTTCTCTCTTCGCGCAAATATCGCGACGATATTATTAATCGATTAATTCGTTCTGAATGATGCAAGGCACGAGCGCAATCCCGTACAAATTAATGGGAATTAGTCGAAGGGAGGTGCTCGAAAATTACGATCGTGTTGACTGAGAATTGCCTGTGGTAAGTAGAGTTAATCGCTTCAGTTCATTAAAGCGGGGTCCTAGGATCGATGAGATTTTAGCCGGGCATCGAATATTCCAGCGAATCTACGGCCTGAATGGCACGAAATCACCGATTCGGAGCGAACAGGGGTTTGGCATTATGCGGTTTGTAAATGACTGCCGTCGCGCGCGTGCACTCTATCACGCAAAATTCATAGGGGAACTTCTCTATATCGTACCTGCGCGTGACGCAGAGGGAAGCTGGATTTACTGGCCCCGTTGTTTTCTTTAGTAATCGATCTAACTGGGCATCGACGCGAAATCGGCGAGCAAAGTTCACTTCTCCCGTGCGGATGGAGTTCGTCGGAATACTTCAGTATTTTTGTACGGCGAATGGGGGTCGATTGGATGACACCTCAAGTATTCTACAACCCTCAGGAGTGCGGAACTTCGGCACACACCTCGCTGTTCCAGTACTTGAAAACTATGTCGATACCTCGAAGCATTGGGGTTTCAAAGCAGTGAAGTTTCAGATCTCGCTATTCCCAAAATTCGAAGCACACTCGAAATCCACTCCAATCTTATCGTATCCAGAATATGTATACCGAGAGAAGGGTCAGCAATTTCTAATTCGCAGTTAAGAGCGTATTCTAGTCTAGACACTCGTTTTTGAGGGTGATATTTGGAAATTAATTCTGGAAACCCTATCGCACCTACAGGGCAGGGGTTTTGCACATATATTTAGTAGTGTTTGAACTATGAACACAAATTTTTGGAACGCGTTATATTGAAATTTGTACAAGTTACACGCCGAAGCGCAGGTCGTGTCATCAAAAACCGGCCCAATCGGGCGCACGAATTGCGGCCGCCCTAGTCATCCGAGACGAAAGTACCAAAGATTTCTTTAATCTATATGAGTGTAGTTATCGCCCGAACTAGATGTAACCAAGTCCGGATATTGTTACCGAAATCGCAGCTGTTTAAAAATTTATATTCGATTTTTTCGACTTTTCTTGAGCTAAAACAAGGTGTGGGGGAGGTTGTATTGAAACTATTGATATAATTCTAGTTCCGGATATAGGTACAGATTCACTTTGAATGTGTGTAAAATTTCAGCTCAATCGGTCCAGTAGTTTTTGAGAAAAATGTGCGCCCGATCTAAAAAAATTGTTTCGAGAAAAACGCTTTTAAAGTTTTTCATGCAGTACCACCTATACGACTGAAGTTGCGGTAGATAACAACTAATTCCTGCAACTTATCCCTAATCTGGTATACCAGGACCGTAGAGGAAACCTTCCTGAGCTTCGAAAAAATCATGTTGGGCAGCTCTCTCTTCTCTGCTGGCAGTCACAGCCTCTTTAGATACAAGGGTGGAGGGAACGACTGCCGGCCACGCTGCGGCCTTAAGCCCCTATAACCCTGTAAGTTTTTCGAATTTCACCTTAATATTTTAGAGACATATTTTCGAAACCCCAAAATATTTGAAAATCAAACAAAAAGAAAATAGAATTTTTGGGTAGAATACCCCCTTCAACGATTAAACAACACCTTGGTAATAATCTGCAGACAGCCTGTGCAGGCTCCCTGGACAAACTTCTCAATTATTCACGGCATTGAACAAACGCACAAGACACGAAGAGAATTTCCATAAGTTTTCCAGGAATATTTTCTCGCCAAATCTAGCGACCTTATTAAGGAATATTCTATGGGCGCGAGAAGATAAACACCGCGAACTCTTACTCACCGAATCTAATAGAAACTTCCCTTAGAAAGGCTAAGAAGAAATTCCAGTCGAATATTAAGCCGCGGGAGAAGTTTTCCGGGGTGGAAAAGCCAGGGGACAAATACGATGCGATATGACGCGGGTTGTTTTCTCTCGCTGGCAGAGGGCGGTAATTAAAATATCGTTGCCGCGTGAATGGAGGCTGCGGGGGAGGCGCGGGATATGGAGGCAGCGCTCGCAGATTTACCGAATGATCGCGAAACGCCATAAATTAATGACTCGCGGACACGCTGGGGGAGAAGGAAATGCGCGCACGGTCCGTTGGCTAATACGCACGTTCCTAATACTCGTTGGCAGGAGGAGGTATTTATGAGTGTATCGCCGTAAATCTGCCGATTTCGGCCCTGCGCGGCGGCGGTGTGCGTGTACGCGCCTAATTAATTAACCAGCTCGGACATCTGAATGCGGCACCACGTGCGCATTTGACGTCGCTTCGTGGAAAAATTCGGGAAATTTATCGGGACCTTAGGGGCCGTCCTCAAATTACGTAAGAGTAATTTTAGCGAATCCTTACCCCCTCCCTTCCCCGGTATAAATTCCCCGGTACAAACAGTTGAAGTTGGTGAATAATCACGGTTTTCGACCGAAAACTCAAGTCTTTTGGACCAATTTTAAACAACTTATTCTGTATTAAAGGGTGGCCGAATACTTTTGTACGCCACTGTATGTCTTCAAAGAAGTGGTACGGCACGTTTGGTTGCATTTCCAACTGAAAATAGAATAGATCTGAACTGTAGGGAAGCGTCTCTGATTACTATGTGAATTTGGATCTAAATGATCCACGACACCACTCTCAAGGGAAGATTCCGAACCCATAAAATTCAAAAAATTCTGAAACTTTGTGAATATGTAGCGGATTGCTTCCTGATTACAACGCAATTTTTGTTTGCTTCCCAAATTCACTCGAAGGGGGTGAAATTAACCCCTGAAAATTCGACTATTTTCCGATTTTGCGTTATAACTCGCGATCTGTAAGAGATAGAAAAACAGTTTCAAGACAAAAGACACTTCTTTTAATTAGATCCATCATTTGATGAACAAAAAATATTTTACAGTTTACGAGTTAAAACACAAAATCGGAAAAAATAACCGGATTTTCAGCGATCAATTTCACCCCCTTAAACTGAATTTGAGCACTAAACAAAAATTGCGTTGAAATCAGGAGGAAATCCCCTACATATTCACAAAGTTTCAGAATTTTTTGAAATTTCGGGTTCGGGATCTTCCATTGTCAGTTTTTTTTTAAATTTCTTATCTCAGATTCGGAATAAGAAACTTCAACATCCTGCTTTCGAATTCCAAGACTTCCAGTTTTGCATTCAAAGCGAATGTTGCGAAGCCTGTAGTTCACGATTATATCCTAATTCCACTAGATTTAGGTTTGTAATTTCTAGGCTACAGAATCTTCGCAGCATTGAAATCTCCGAAAAAAATGCGAAGCAACTCCGTCAGACGCCCTATCGAGGCAACACGGTACCAGGTTACGTCACGATTGATCGCGAACACTGAAAAATGATCGTGATCTGTAAGATCGGGGAATTAATTGAAACGAATAAATCGAGTCGCGTGTCCGCGAGTCGACGGTCGCTCAGGCATTGTAGACGGTATTTACGACTGCTAGCGAATTCATCGTGACGGATTCAACGATTGCGACCTCGTTAACAGAACGGTGAGATATCGGCGTCGGGCTGGTCTGCAGGATCGTGGTCGGTAATTTCCACATCGACAAATTATTCGGCGCCATTAATGGGACACGCGCCAACGTTACACCCCAATGTCGGGGACGATCCGTTGCGCGGTCCCTAGACTGGATTAATTAAAGGAAATCGATCGTGGGCTATCGATAAGATACGGCCTGGCCGCAACCGGGATCTCTCGTTTCACTCAGCTTTTCTTCTTTGCGTTGCTTTTTAGCATGCCCCAACGAAACGTGCCAGGTGGGTCGTTGTAGTGATTATAGTGACGCTGTGACAAAGGGGGCTGTCGTATTTTACAATGGTGTATAGGATGAAATCAGGGGTGAATCCGGTGAAACTTTGTCGAGTGTCACCGTGTCGCGAATGCGATGATACCTTCTGAAGTTTGGTAGGTACGCTGATGATTGAGAATCTGTCGAGGCTGGGGAAAATAGATTTTTGAAATAGATAAATAGAAATAAATATTTTTATTTCTTCGAGCGATACAGGATTTGGCAAAATAAACTTTTCTTCGAATTAGTAATTACATAGTTACACAGTATTTAAAATATTTTAATACTGACTCGTACAAATACTATTGTGAAATGTGTATTTCATTGGAATATAAGAAAATAGTATTTCAAAGAATAATATTTCAAACGATGTTTAATTTTCATTTCAAACAATAGTATTTGAAACAATGACTAACTGACAAGAATGTGTGTAAATACACATGCCTGCATTCAGAAATAGGTACTTACAAATTATAAACGTTATAAATTACAAATGTTTGGTTTTGAAATTTGTGTCTCCTATTTTCGATCCCCGACTTCCTATATTCGAATCTGAGTGTAAATAGTAAATAGTATTAGCTCAAGATTTAAGCATTTAATAAAATAGTATTTGCTTATGGAGATATTTCATTTTTTAGTATTTTGTCTCAAACTATTTCAAATATTCTCCAGCCCTGGAATCTGTGTACATATTCTAATTAGAAGTTGTAATTGGTTAATAAAGTTCTCAGTTATTGCAAGAATGATTTCCTGCAGTGGGAATCAGTTTTAATAAATTGTAGAATTCATGCAGATTTTCAGGGATGTATTTTAATATTTTTATGAATGTACGCTAGAAAAGCCTATTTGCAAGTAAACTTACACCACGTATCTACGCGAGATCAATAAACAAATATGTATATGCGCTTTCAATCCGTGTTCCAGGTGCACTCGACTTGCATTGTATTTTTTTACTCTGTGGTAGAATTATTTTTTTCCTACGTCGTCCCAACGTTGGCTTACGTTCAATTGCACGATGTACGGGATTCCGAATTGACCTAGATATTAGGTAGGATCAATGTATTTACCGAGCTGCATAAACCTTATGTTATGCAACACGCTGTGTGTGCCAGCTTCAGATATTTACAAAATCCCTTTATCCTTTTTTTTTTTATAAAACCACGACAACTAGTGATCTGTATAAAATCCTGATTTACAATGTTTCGCTGTGTAAAAAAGCAATTAATATTTACACGCAGCAACCGTTCAAGCATGTTTTGTAATATCCATCCAACGCGGAATATGTATATCTGTTTGATCAATATTTATGCGAGCCTCTGCCAATATTTATTTAATACACGCCCTAGATTATATGTATTTATTTATTATGCAATTTATCACTCGCATGCTAGTCCTTTTGAGCATGGACCACTGCCTCGTTTCTGTAGTAGGTACACTCAATTTTGATTGCTAAGAATCAACTTCCTCGCACTAGAAACGAATTTTGATTGCTAAGAATCAACTTCCTTGCACTAGAAACGAATTTTGATTGCTAAGAATCAACTTCCTCACACTTGTTCCTTCGGAGATTCAGGCTCCACCAATTTGGCATCTGATCGAGAGCCATTGATGTAGGTCGCCAAGCAATTGTGCAGGGGTGACTTTTCGAACTGGTCACTCTCCCAATACGCTGCATGTGAGCGGTATTTTTAAATTTCCAGAAATTCTGTTACGCGTTGATCGGGTTGCAAAACTTGTCACTTGTCTCGAAAAGGCGAGCTGCTTTGACGCGGGCATTTTTTTTTCAATTAAAAAATTTGCAGAACGCGATAATTGCTCAACAATCTTGTTTCACACTGGGACCAATTCGACGAGGAGAAAAATTGTGGGGAGAAGAAATGGAAGACAGCGAATGACATTCAATGAAGTCTTCCATTAAATCTTAGCATAGATACATTTATTTTTGCAATGTAAAACACTTGTTTATACAGACGCCATTTGCCTGAATATATTGAAAGCTATATAGTGGAAAATATATAGTGGGAAATAAAATTTCTGTAGCACTGTAACGCGATAGTTGTCCAATGTCCGAGCCAAGGTGTAACAGCCGTGTTACCACCAGTAGCGATTAGTCGGTAGTAATTGTATTATTAAGGGCAGTAGGCACCCGGTTCGTAGTTGTTTGGTATGACGAACTACGCTCACACTTTACGATAGTGCGATCCGACTGACTGTCCAGATACACAGTTACATACTTCGAAATCGTTGCGAACGTATTTGCGTTGATATACTTAAGGGGATTGCGCTCGAAATAAAGTTGCTGTAAAGACGGAATAGTGGAGTGGACCGCTGATTCTAACAATGTAAATGCGTTGCCTGACAAGTCCAGGTAGCGAAGATTCGTGATGGTCCGACCCCAACCGTCTGGCAAGTAACTTAATTCATTATTGTACAGATACAGTTCCTCTAGCATTTCTTGATTTTGGAACGCATCCACGTGAACGTTCGCGATCATATTCCCCGCGAGAGACAGCGTTCTCAAGTGTGGCAAGTTGTACAGGGAGTTAGTCGTTATATATTTAATGCGATTGCAGTTCATCGACAGGGTCGTTATATTAAGGGGCACCGCTATAGGCACAGTTTCGAAGGTATTCTGGTCCAATGCAAGAACCTCCAGAGAGTACAGGCTCCTAAAAATATCGGACCGGATGCTCGACAGTAAGTTCTTGGAAATGTTCAAGTATCGAAGACTGCCGGTGTCATCGAATGCTCCTGCGCTTATAACACTGATTCGATTATTCGCTACCGAAAGGTTTTCCAAATTAGTTAAACCATCCAGATCCAAGCCATTCATGCTTATGGATGAGATCTGATTGTTCTCTAACGCTAAAGACTTTAAGCCAGAATATCCTCTTAACGAGACCTGCGAAAGTTGATTGTCGTTCATATACAGATGCATTAGCTTCTCAGCCCAAGGGCGTATAGCAGCGAAGCGTGTAAGTTTATTTATCGAGAGATCGAGGCGCGTCAGTTCTGGGAAACAATGTTCCCATACGCCATAGTGTATCCCGGACATGCCGATTTTCTTTAAATCCAAATATTGAAGTTGCGGATACACGCCATTGACTTCTACCTGTTGGCTGTAGTACCCCCCGGTTTGACTGCTGAGAATCAACTCCCTCACACTTGACAGATTACCGAAAGAGAACAAATTGCTCGCAGAAATACTGTTTCCTTGGAGATTCAGGTACGACAGATTTGGCATCTGGTCGAAAGCACCATTCTCCACCCTCTGAATCCCGCCATGCTCGAGGGTTAAGCATCTTATGATGGGGGAGGAAATGAAATACTTCTCGATCACTCTGGAGTTCGGCAACTGCAAAGTCAGGCTGTAATTGCCGCAGGCATCCAGATTGTCTTCGTTCCCATTAGGCTCGATGGGAACGGTATTTACGAATGCGGGTGACAGTAAGGTAATTAATACTGCCACGGTACGAAGTAGCTGTTTCATGGCTCCTGGTTCGCTGGAAACGGGACGTCGATAAGTTACAAACGAATCGCCTTCTTTATTGTTTTATTTTTTTTTTTTTCGTTCCGTCACTTTTCTGGAACTTAGCCAAGGAGGAGCGAATTTCTCTGTGTGGAATTAGGACGGATCGAATCAATTTTCAAAGCGGGCAATTGCATTACCAAGTATGAAGATGACCCTGACTTTATCGAGTGTATTATGCGCGATAAGCGATATCATTACCGATGTTGATACGAAACTAATCATGACGAATAGATATAACGTTATTCGTTGCAAGTAAATTCAGCGGCGAATGTGGTGCCACGAAATCTCTGAAATGTTCCTTAGCTTCGAAAGTAATTCGTAATTTGAAATCAATTCTAAACCGTGAAAGTTGGTTTGATCCACCTTGTTTTCACTAAATCCATTGGCACTTAAGGGGTCATTGATCGGCCGAAAAATTAAGCTATTTATAAAGATTTTTTCTGAGTAAATACAACATATAATGAAATCAATCTTCTTGGTATTTATTAAGCTACTCTTATATTATAGAAAAACAATTAAGAAGAATTTTTTTTAATTTGTTTTAATGGTTTTTTACAGCGTCAATGTGGCAGCTAAAAAAGAGGTATGTTCATGGCTCAGGCTTATCCGAAACAAAAAATTCCAAGAGATTCTTAATCTGTATGAGTGTCGCTATGGCCTCTCGCTTAATTAACAATTTTTTTCAAGAAATAACCGAGATTATTCTCATGGAGCACCCGGGAATACAGCCTTTTGGGTGTTCTTTTGCCAAACCTTTTCTTTCAAACACTCAAACATATTAAGAATCTTTTGGAATATTTTGTTTCGGATAAGCCTGAGCCGGGAAATAACCTACGCCATGAACATACCTCTTCTTTTAGATGCCATATTGACACTGTAAAGAAACAATTAAAACAGATTGCAAAAATTCTTTTGAATTTTTTTTTATGTAATATAATAGTAGCTTAATAAATACGAAACAGATTTATTTCATTATATCTTGCATTTACTGAGAAAAGTATCTTTAAAAATAGCTTAATTTTTTTGTCAAAGTAAAACGACCCCTTAAGAGAACATCATGATGTTACAGCCGATAGAATGTTCAAATGTCACTACATATCGCGGAAACTTTCTGTTATGCTACTTACATTAAAGCGTGGCCTGATCCGACTGCTTCTGACTTACAACGATTACTTCTACGACAATCGGAGAAAGAGACTACTTATATACGTATTCCCGAAAATAAAAACGCGATTAACAAGTCGTCGTTAGACTATCGCTATCAGTCTAAATAAAAAGATACTACAAGAAGTGCCTAAATTAAATGACACATCGATCAGAGTGATTTCACACCAGTGAAGTACCTAAATACTACATCGTAGAGACTATCACAGAGTAATAATTTCTTATTTGTTATAATAGTTTATCTTCGGTATAATACCCCTTTAATTACTAATTTTTCTACCCAACAGTATCAGCAACCGTGAGAGTTGATCTTTATCCTGAAAACAGTGCTTCGATATCCTTGCTGCAGGCGATTCTGTGTCGCGTTATGTCGTACAGAACTACAGCTGATCAAACAAGTGTTCACTTGTTTGCGATAAACAGTGTAAGCTGAATATATTACGGCGCGAACACATAAGACGCGTTTTGGTAACCGTATCATAACCGTTGCTCGCGATCAGTGTCGCGTACAAGACCTTTTAACTATTTTCTACTCGAGACTGTCGCAACGAAAAACCATATCACAAATATAATGTACATGGAACTTTAAAGTGTTCGGCTGCATTCGAAATCCATTTCGATTTACCATTTGCATTTTATAAAAAGAAAAGAATGTAACGTACTTCTTCTACAGAACTTTTGGAATAACTTTCCTAAAGCAAAATCGAATTAGAGTCTAGGAAACAACTCGAAATTGGAGACACGAGAGGCGCGATCGATTTTAATTCAATTTCAATTTCTTATTTTATATTTCAACCCATTCGCAATTTTTTTTCTTTGCTAATATTTCTGTAAATTTTTAGAACTTATTAATTAAAATTTAAAAATTGGTGAATCTTAGCAATAAAATCGGGTTTTTCCACTACTATTTATCCAACTACAAAGTTCATCGTATCAAAATTTACATTTCTAGAAAAAGATTCTATTAAAGTATGAATGTATGAGTATTACGAATGTATAATTAAATAATAAAGTACGAAAATGGTAACTCAAGAATGACGCAAGGGTGCAATGAACCCCATGCGATCAATTTCTGATATATAAGAAGGTGAGACCACGAAGGGTTAAACAATCCCACCACACTGCCTTTTATATTTTACAATTACAAAAGCTTTACTGAACTTCCCAGACTGAAAACCACCCCATGTGATCAATTTCTGATATATAAGAATGTGAGACCACGAAGGGTTAAACAATCCCACCACCCTACGTTTTATATTTTACAATTACCAAAGCTTTACTGAACCTCCCAGACTGAAAACCACCCCATGTGATCAATTTCTGATATATAAGAAGGTGAGACCACGAAGGGTTAAACAATCCCACCACCCTACGTTTTATATTTTACAATTACCAAAGCTCTACTGAACCTCCCAGACTGAAAACCACCCCATGTGATCAATTTCTGATATATAAGAAGCTGAGACCACGAAGGGTTAAACAATCCCACCACACTACGTTTTATATTTTACAATTACCAAAGCTTTACTGAACCTCCCAGACTGAAAACCACCCCATGTGATCAATTTCTGATATATAAGAAGCTGAGACCACGAAGGGTTAAACAATCCCACCACCCTACGTTTTATATTTTACAATTACCAAAGCTTTACTGAACCTCCCAGACTGAAAACGACCAGACACATAAACACGTCGTAAAGAGGAACTTGGAAGACCACGTCCGTACTAAATACCGCTGTTCTAAAGGTTGCCCGTCGCGATCGTTACACCAGGCTCACCGAATTTGTGAACGGGAACGGGAAGGTCCTCGAACGGAGCAACAACGGCGTCGTTGACACAAATCGCTGTCGAGTGTCATCGAACACTCGCGACGCAAAGTTCCGCTAATACCAGCGCGTTCTATGCCAGTAGCTGGGGACGCGCGGAAGGAACTGGCGAATAATTCCGCGCGAAAAATTCCTGAATATGCAAGCGGGGCCCGCGGAATTACAGGCAGAAAAATCCGGCACCGACCGAAAGCTCTGCCCGGCAATAAAAGGCGACACACTGTTTCCAACAGGAACGGTTCATTTGCAAAGAAAGCGGGGGCTGCATTCGGTGAAAATAGAAGGACCGTTTACGGGGCCGTAACATAGCGGAATTGTGGGAGGTAAATAGCGATGCGAATAAAATTCTTTCAGCGGAAGAGCGCGCGGCGAGCGACGATTGGTCGTCAAGTAACTTTGAACTTCTACAATGGTCTTCCGCTATGGAAACACCGATAAGCGTGGCCGCGAGGGTATTTCGTCAACGATACAGAGTGAAACGTTCTTCTGCCGGGGGTCAAAGGCCAAGTAAAAACCGAATGACGTGCTGGGAATGCTGCAATCAACGCGCGACAGTGGAAGCACGCGCACCGAGTAGTTTCAATTAGATGTTGGCTTTCGTCTCATTAAAACTCCCCTTTGCATATCCCTTTTGCAATTACATGTGTATTCATGCCCATGGACACTTTCTACTTCCCTGCTTTACGGTTCACAATTTACTCGTCTTCTTTCACATTCGGGTTCGAAAGAATTACTATTTCTCACAGCTCCAATTATTTCACACTTCTCGTCGAACCCGCCTCTAATCTTCCCTTCGTTCACCTCCCCGTTAGATCGATGGCACTTTCTCATTCAGATTCGCATCAACGCGACGTCCCGCTGCTCGAGCTCCTCGTTTACCCATTCGAGTCAAGGGGAAATCGACAGCAAGATCGAGACCTTGCAGCAGATTCAGGATTCCCGTTGATCCTGCCGCGTCCCTGCCGTTCCCTTCCCGTCCCGGAGCCTCGAATTGATCTAAATAGGGTACGGTGCTCCGGGAGGATGGATCCGTCCGGATGAATCACGATCGGGGAAGAGGAACGTCGACGGGCTTCCGCGACATCGCTTCAGACATCGAGTCATCTGTTTGCCAGTTAACCGAGCACCTAACCCAGTCGCTAAGTAAGAAATCGGACGGGTGCTCGGCACTCGAATCGGATAATCGTTTTTCCTCCTCGCTGCCGCTGTTCCTCGATGCTCCTCGCGGTGCTCCTCTAACGAGCAGTCTTTGTCCTCCCTGTAACGAGATCTTCCCCCTTTGCGCGCCGTGAAAGCGGGTCAAAGAGACAGCGGACCCCATTGGTCGTGCCCTTTAATCCGATTATCTGACTTTTGAGAAAGTCCTGTCGCTCTCCCTTGGCTGCTCCGTTCCCTATGGTCTTCTTCAGCTTCGTCCGTCGTTGCCTCTCTGTCTTCTGCTTCTCCTCGGCCGGCCCGATAGGCGATAGCAGCGAGGCTGTTTACATCGGCCGCAACAACTGCACAATCGAGCAAACTCTCTTTTCACCGATAACGCATCCTCCCCGGTGATTTATGGGGGACGATAACGGGGGCTGCGTAAAGACGGATCCACACGTATCAGTTCCGCGACGGTTCGGTGCGAGTCAGTGCCAGTGGTCTCTTTGTGTCAGTGTCAGCAGCTGGCGCGGGCAAGCGTGAGCCGCTCCGTCCCGAAACTGGGGAACGATATTTTTTTTATCGCTCGCATCTGACGGCGGTGAACCGGCACGGAGCTGATATGTGTGGATCCGCCTTAATGCGCTGCACCGCCCCGGCCAATGTCTGGGAAACAGCGTTATCCGGTAATTGGTATCAACGAGAAGACATCTGGACGTCGAACGACGAAAGCCCGAAATCACGTGTAACGGGGGAATGTGAGTCGGGGGATTGCATGGCTATCGTAGGAGAATGTTCAGCCTTTGTGGTTAAATACGAAAGACTCGAGTACGTGGCTCTTGGAAGCTTGGGCGCTACCTTCCCCCCGCTTCTCAATCCTCAACCGCGAATTATATGCTGAATTCAGCTGTGCACTGAAATTATACTCTTAATGAATTAATCTCTCCATCATGGAAGTTAAAGTGAATGCATTATTGAGAAGTATTATTAAGCTGTCTCTAGCGTAATAAAACTCTCGAGTAATTGAATAATCTTGAGGGGGGAATCCTATTCTTTGGACTAAAAACATAGCAAAATTTGGGATTTTTTTGCTAAGAAAGCAGCGATTCGATTCATCGGAAATTTTGACCATGGTGTGATGTATCTTTGAGGAAGCTGCAGTTTTTTTTTCATTACTTTTTAACCATAAATATAGTAGTTATGCATGATTAACCATCACGCCGCGCAAAAGTCACCGGCGGTTGGTGTGCATGATATTTATCTACCAGGTAATCTGAAACAGAAAAATGAAACGGCGTTTTATTTTATACATATGTAGCTTGAAATTGATGAGTCAGCAAAAAACCAAAAAAATTATTGAGCAGTGTGGAGCGTTTTCAGACTGAAAGTTTCGAACCTTTAATTTCTGCAATCCAATTTTGCGCGAATTTTCTTATTTAACAAAAGAAGTATAGAACTTAGCGGTATTCTGGTTCATCAAATTGAAGCTACATATATACGAAGTAAAACGCCGTTTCATTTTTTTGTTTTAGGCATTTGGCGAACAAAAAGTATTTTACAGTTCACGAGTTATAACACAAAATCGGAAAAAATAACCGGATTTTCAGCGGTCAATTTCACCCCCTTAGAGTGAATTTGGCCAGTAAACAAAAATTGCGTCGTAATCAGGAGGAAATTCCCTACATATTCACAAAGGTTCAGAAGTTTTTGAATTTCCGGGTTCAGGATGTTCCCTTGTCAGTCGCGCGCTTGACGCCGCTTCACGGAAAATACTATATCTCCGTCAATTTTGCGAATTTCTTCATCAAATTTGGAGAGATCACTCTGGAAACGCACGTCTTTCAGAAAATATATATAAAAAAACAATCAATTTCCCCGATTTTTTACAGTGGTCTGCCCCCTTAAGCTGTCTCTAGCGTACTAAAACTCTCGAGTAATTGAATAATCTTAATATATAAAGTAGAAAGTTTATATATTTGTGTGTGCGTCGCCTAAAAACTTTCGAACCGTAAACTCTTGGATCACGAAATGTTCCTCAGCTCATTACGTCTGTGCAATCCAGATGAGTGTAACTATCTTCACAAGAAAAACTAAAATAATTTTTCTTTATAAAATCAGTATCTAAATTTTAGGTGAAGCCCAGTAGCGAAGCTAGTGCTTTCGTGTGCAAAAGAAAGTCTCTAACCCAGAACTTATAACAACCCTTTCCATGCAACATATCAATCGTCCCTAAACATACGAACTGGAAAAACAAATCCAAATCACAAAGAGCAAGCACTTTAGCCTCACTGGGTTCGTATATTCTTCGGTTTCAGGTGGTTTCCTGGGGGACATTGCGCTGCCGAACATCAAGTACGAGACAGAATGGCGCCAGCAGAAGCTGAACAAGAGTTACCTCGAGGAGCTGGAGAGGTATCGGGACGAGGTCCTGAAAGAGGGCCTCCAGGTGGAGGAAGAGGGTCTCACAGGTAAAATGCTTCTCCTCGTCGAGGCTGCATGATGTAGCAGAGAGACGGGGGAGCGGGGGACCAGTGCGTTAAGCGACAGGTGTCGTTTCAGAGATCCTGCAATTTAAAAACGAGCACGACGCTAACGAGCAGCGGCAGGAGAACGACGAGATCCTCGCTTCTCAAGAGAAATCGGAACCAATTATGGTGGACCGGAATCAATACAGCATGGACGGCGAAGTCGAGGGTGGATTCAGTTTTAACGCGAGGAACGACGACGCTGGCCCCGGGGTGAGGGACGAGGGCGTCGAGTTCAGGTAGAGCAAAAATTTTATGCGAGAATGGGCGCGCACGTTTCCAGCCAGTTGAACAGGGATTTCACCTCCTCGAGGAGATGCCCCACGCGACTCCACTCGACCGGCAAATTTACTGAAAGGAACACCCCGGGAAAGCAATTAAAATGATAAAAATAGTGCTGGTTCTCGTTCCGCGGACGCCGAAAGATTTCCTGATGTCCCCTGAAGCGTGTCCTAGCTTCTGGGTCGCCAGCGTTCGCGTATTCCTCCCCATCTGATTTCAAAGCTACCATTCGTTTTCGCGTGACGGTTTCCGCGGGTGCTTTAAGTATTTATTGCTCGCGGAGGGGCGAGCTGATTTCATTCCCGGTGTAGAATTGATCCGCGGAATGTATTGTTGAAAAAGATCAACGCTTTCAGCAAATGCGCGGAGTAATAATAAATTTATCTGCGGGGCTTCTAATCGAAGCGATACGTGGCTGTGTATGCATGGAGCAGTGATTAACAGAATTAAGGTGGCACTCGTATCTATGAAATTAATTAATAGCCGTCGATAAAGACAGTGTACTGTTTTTGTTTGCCGAGAACCAAGCAGCTATGCTATTGACATCTGAATTGATCCGTTGTTGCAAAAAAATATCTTTCCAGAGCTGCGGTTATGCACCTTACATGCTGTACTTTATATCAATGGAAACGTTCGGCGTGGAAACACTCTGCATTGTTTTTTAGGAGAGCTGTATTTTTCCTGCACCTATTCTTTTCAGGTTGGAGTCGACGACGCAACCATCGAAAAAGAGGCATTCGTCTCGGAAGCAAAATCGTCAACCCTCGCGCTCAGCGCAGAACGCGAACGCGACGAAATCGAGGCACACTTTTTTAAGGGCATCCCACGAGACTGATACGTCACCGACGACCACTGAGAACACAGATCGAATGAAAGAGGGGAACATGGAGAACATCGAGGAAGTGTTCACCGTTCGGCCTGACAGCAGCACGCAAAACGTATCGAAACGCCGTCATCGTCGTCATCATCGCAGAAGGTATTTAAGTGACTTTTTCTTTCACTGTAAATGCGTGGTCTAATTAGTTGCCGTATTGGCAGTGTACCGTGAAGATTCTCATCGGTTCTTAATTTCTAACGACCAAGGTTCAGGGGAAAGCTGAATATTCCAGGAACGTAGAAATTATTTAGAAGAAAGCATTCGCTGAAATTTGCAACGAAGAAACATTAGAAAATACGGTGCTAGAATTGCTCGGAGATGGAAATAAGAAAATCGTGCCGCTTCGGTTGCACGCAGTGCGATTGGAACAATTCTGCGGCAGCCAGGCGCATTTATCAAATGAAAGTTGTCAGATTTATTGGGAACGGTTTAGATTCTAGTGGAAATTTACGATGCTTAGGCTTTCCACGGGATATTTGTATTCGATAGGAGGCACGAATGAAGATACGAAAAATCAGGGAGTTATAAATTAATGCGATACTACGCGATCGGGTTTCGCGTTTTCGTTTCACGTGACTGCACCATCTCAATGCGAAGGATTTGAATGAAAATAGGACACCTTTATCTTTACACGGCACCTCGCTTTTTTTACTTCCTCTTTATTTTTAAGCGGATTACCTAGACAGAACTATAAAAGAGATGTTTCCTAATGTAGCTGATAATTTAATAATTACCCTTGGGAGATATCGATTTCAACCATTTATAAAACTGATTTATTCTCACACGGATTATTATATCGGTAGCTTAAGAACTATATATTAATAACTTAATATTAAACTTATTATTTTTCCATTTGATGATTGCTTTTTCGCGCTGATTAAATCACCTGTGATTATCTAGTTGTAAAATGAAATTCAGGAGAAGTTAATTTCGTTCCTCACCACAGAGTTATTAAATTATTTGAATGGAGGAGCTCCGAGATTCGTCAGAAAATAAAAATAAGTCTTCCCAACGTAGTAGTGATTAAGTATACCTATAGCCGGGCTGGATAGACTTCAGCTGGCACCCTCACCATCATCAACAATTTTCCTCTGTTGGAGCTGCTATGCCAATAACAATGGCCGTCATCGTAAAGCTGGAAAATGGGGACCGATAGTGCCGGCCGGGCATTTTCAGCCCTTGGACTGCCAATAACGTGTCAACATCGGCACTAGTGTCTCCGTCCAGTCGTACATGTGTCTGTGCGTAGATTATATGCTTCGCTGGTAAAAACATCTGCGGGGATGAAACACACAAGAGGGGGTGGATGTGTAGTGATATATACTATCGGAAAACTGTATTCGAGGAGAGCCTTCTTTCATCGGTGCTCAAACGAAACTACCCTTTTTTTTTTATACTAACGCAACTGAATTTTACACTACAACTTTTTAATCAACCGAGGTCAGCGTGAGCGTTCCTCATCTGACGATTTAATCTCGCAGGTATTCTCGATTTAAGAATTCGTTTGTTCATTTTACTGCGAATTTCGTTGAGACTGCGCTCGGGAATCAAAGGGTTTAGGGCAGCCCTTCAGCGAGCGTTCACTTTCCCGTTGACACAAGCTTACGATAGGCGTTTGTTTATGGCCTGTACCCGACTCTGTGAAACACGATCGCACTGTGATTCCCCAATGAGGCTCCAGAGAGTTCTGGAGAGGATCGGGTCGGACCCGATACCTTTGACGTGGTTAAACCTTGAATCTGTAGCGATTTCTACCCACGTATCTACGCGACTCTCGTCGAACGAGGTCGCCTTAAGAGGACCGTCTCAGAAGCTGTAAACTCTGGCCGAGACTTCTGTGACATCAAATTTCACTCTTTTATTCTCTCCCATTCGTTTCGTTTAACGGCGAAAAGTACCGCAGATATCATATTTACTCTCGATAACGTAGATTATACGAATAAAGGTAACTCGGCGTTATTCTACAGAGAAAAGAAATTGGTAGAAAAAAATATGGAAGCCAGTGTTTTATAAATTACGTTCAGACCAATGAAAGTTTAATTACTTCCTTATTTACTAAATACCTCGTTGAAATTCTTATAAAAATGAGACACAAGAATTCCGCGCGAGAAGAGAAGAAACACAAAGGCAGCAACGAGGTCCCGCAGTCCATCTTTTCACAGCCATCGGAAAATCTCTCGCGTTGTAAATTTAAGTCGGCCGTAAGCAGCGAGTAAAAAGCTGAACGGGGGCAAGGCGCATTAATTTCAGCCAGGGGTAGGTGCAATCTAATCGTGGCTTAAACGTTTTTCATTTGAAGGATCCGGGGGGTGACTTCGCCCTATCGATCTCCCTCTTTCCCTGTTTTGCCCCGACCGCCCTTTTCCGTCGTTTCTCGTTTTAACTTCCCCGGGAATGAAGAGGCAAAAAGATGAACAGAGCGGCGGAAGAAAAGGCGGGAAAGGATCGTTCGAAGGTGGAAAGATGGGAGGAGAGTGATTTATCGAGATCAGCCAGTGGGAATTTCGTATTCAGCGAATACGTCGTTCTATCGGAGGGTAGAGGATCGACCCCCGTAACTCATCATTCCCCACTGTCCTCCGTGACTTCCGTTCTTCCGCCTCGTATCTTCCCCCATTTCCCTCGCGGACCACTCTTCTTTCGCTGCGCGTTATCAGGGACACGGGGTTATCGCGGTTGTTGTCCGTCACCTGGACACTCGGATGGACGGTTGAAAGAGGAAGGAATTTAAGGCGCGCTTCCCAATGGATTCGATTAAAACGGGGCGGCCGTCACCGGAAGCCGCCATAACGCGCACTCAATTCTCCCGCAAAATACGGATGGCCCAATTCTTCTTGGAACTTTTCACGTCCCTCGATCCAGAATAGGAGTTGATTAAACGCGGATATCCAGGGATCATTTAGTAAATTGAAAATATCGCGGGATACGAATTACGTTGGTATAAAGGGATCTTCTATAATAATATTAAACTATATATATACGTGTCGTAAACTTATTTCTTAGAAAATATATCCAGGGATCATTTAGTAAATTGAAAATATCCCAGGATACGAATTACGTTGGTACAAAGGAATCTTCTATAATAATATTAAACTATATACGTGTCGTAAACTTATTTCTTAGAAAATATATCCAGGGATCATTTAGTAAATTGAAAATATCCCAGGATACGAATTACGTTGGTATAAAGGAGTTTTTTATAATAATATTAAACTACGTGTCGTAAACTTATTTCTTAAAAAATATATCCAGGGATCATTTAGTAAATTGAAAATATTCCAGGATGCGAATTACGTTGGTATAAAGGAATCTTCTATAATAATATTAAACTACGTGTCGTAAACTTATTTCTTAGAAAATATATCCAGGGATCATTTATTAAATTGAAAATATCCCAGGATACGAAATACGTTGGTATAAAGGAATCTTCTATAATAATATTAAACTATATTACGTGTCGTAAACTTATTTCTTAGAAAATATAAACCACGTACTTTCAGCAGAGCCAATACGAGACGGTAAGAATTTATTTCTCTGCGGTCTTCCGACTACATAGATTACCCATTATTCGCGTGCAGTTTGTTAGGCAGCCAGTGGAAAAATGGATTTGTTTCTACTTTCAATGGAAATGGAAATTGTAAATGCTACGCGAGAAGAAAGATAGACCAATGCACTGTGTGCAGAATCAGCCATAAAAACTTCGTCCCGATAATCAATTTATCGATTGAATTAATTCATCGTATTTTGCAAGCAACGTTAAACGCCCCGATATTTATTCGATACACAGTTTACGCCACCGGTATAAGTTATACCGGGAGGGGGCAGGCGACAGTTTAATGCGTCGGACAAACAGGCCGATTGAAATATTCCCGCGACGGGGTGAGAAGAAAAAAAAACACCACCCTTCTATCTGATCCGCTTTTATTATCACTGTGATTGATGAATAATCGTGAATCGTAGAATCCAGGGGAATCGGTGGATTATTTCGGTATGGCGGGGACACTGATATATTATATTGTGGTTTATTGCTCGCCGGTTATGGGGGAGGTCTCGTGGCGGCGGTGGAGATGAATCGACGTTCGAAGGGGTGGTAACTAGCGCACGTCAAAGCTAATAGAATGATCTATGCGTCTCGCGATCGTTTGATTGAAATCCACGTCGACTCGCGGCCGATGCCGCTCGCCGATGGAGGCCGAATGGTTTTGTGAATGACGCCCCAAAGAGAGAACGATGACATTTTGTAAAGGGTGCAGCCGCGCGTCGAGACCCGTGACTTTGCGGCGAATTTACTGCTCGCGCGATCGGATCTGATGGGGTTCGCGTGTCTTTCATTTGCTGCGCCGCACGATACCTACAGGCGCGCGGATAGGTACAGGCTGCAGAATCAGACATTTCTCTTTACTTTTTAACCGATTTCAAAAAGAAAGAGGTTCTCAGATCGATGCGTTTGTACGTATGTACGAGGGTGGTCTGAAAAGTTTTGAGCCTCAACATGAAGACGATCGTTACTCGTCTAAACCATTTTGGTACTACAATCCTTAATGCGTGGCAAGATAGCTGTGAAAATTTCAGTCATTTTAGACGCTCAGTTGTTATTTCACAGTCATTTGTGTCGGTGGGTA
Source organism: Andrena cerasifolii (assembly GCF_050908995.1). Lineage (NCBI taxonomy): Eukaryota > Metazoa > Arthropoda > Insecta > Hymenoptera > Andrenidae > Andrena > Andrena cerasifolii. The sequence continues at coordinate 18,954,785 of NC_135119.1, read as the reverse complement.
TCAGTGTTTTTGTAAAGAAATGGAAAAGATTGAATATTGTGCCGTGATTAAAATCTTGTATTTGAAGGGCAATACGTCTACGCAAATTAAAGCCGAGTTGGACGCTGTTTGCGGGGACTCTGCCTCATCATTTGCCACCGTGAAAAGATGGGCAGCAGAATTTAAACGTGGTCTGAAAATTTGCCTCGGAGGACAGAGATTTTCATCGAATGAGGAGATTATCGCATCCGTAGACGCCTATTTGCAGAGCAAGACGCTAACTACTATTTGGAAGGTTTAAAAATGTTGGAGCATCGCTGGGAAAAGTGTATCGACTTAAAAGGAGGCTATGTAGAAAAATAAAACTGCATTTGCCCGAAAAAATATTTGTTACTATGTTAGGCTCAAAACTTTTCAGATCGCACTCGTATGTTAGTATGTATTATGTTTGTCCGCGAATTTCTCCGTAACTACTGGACCGATTTTCGTGAACCTTATTGCACTTAGTTTAGCCTCAATCAACTAAGGTCAATGAGAAAGAATTACCAAAATCGGTTAAGTAGTTTTGAAGTTACACCAAAAATAAGAAATCAGTTTCATTATTATTGGAATCTTCGGTTTCTTTTTTTTACGCAGCTCCTTTTGTAGGCCTGCCCATATTTTTTAACACAAATGTAGTTGTACAACTTAAGTAACTAAAAAAAGTAAGACATACAAAATTAAAATCGACTTTAAAAAAATAAACATGCACTGAAAAGTGAAAAATAAGTTTTTTCTTCATTTAATCTGCAACTCTCAATTTTTTGAAGTCGGTGCTAGATTTACAGTGCAAATGATGAGGCGCCGACATAAAAAACTAGAGAGTCATAGATTAAATAAGGGAAAAACTTATTTTCCACTTTACAGTGTATTTTTATATTCTTGAAGTCGGTCTTAATTTTTCTTTAATTTTGTATTCATTGTTCGTTCTTTATATACAGTTTTAGGGTAGTCGACATCAAATGGAATCTCCGAGAAAAGCTTTTATGATTCGCGAAATTGTTTTTATTTTTGAATTATGGTTACTGTACTTTTATAAGAAAGAAAAATCGATCAAATCATGTGACTGACAGTTTTGAGGAATGTACTTTCCATGGAATTCGCCAGTTAGCATCCCGAAATCGGTATATTTTAATTCTGCACGAGGATATTCGGTTTATGGTGCCATAATGAAGGAATTGTCCAATAATTCATGGTCTGCCGCGCGTGAAATGAAATTGCAAAATGTTTCCCGTGAAATCATGATACGGCGAAGGAAAAAAATACTGCTTCGGAGCAGTGTCGAATGAATAGAGAGCGGGGGGGGGGGGGTTTCGCAAATTCATTGCATAATATGAAACGCGTTATTGCGTTCTAATTGGACGGCAAATATAGAATTCATTTCACGCCCGATCAAGTGCCGCGACGAAATTCGCGTGTACGCCACCGAATAAAGCGATCTCGAGTGAGCAGCATTTGTCATCAATGAAAATGCGGCATTACTCGAAAATCTATTCATTGCAGTCGTTCCCCGTCGTGCGCGTGTCAGATATATGCGCCGACAATAATCACCCTATTCCAACGCATCCGCAATGAATATTAAATTCATTAAACGACTGAATAGAAGAATAATTCCAATGGAAAATATGTATTTCACTGTCGCGTCATGCATTTTCAATGTTTACGGCAGAGTACCGCAAACATTTGCAACACCTGTGACGCTCAAAAAAATTTCCAGAATTTCTTTAAACTTTAAATACATATATTTCCGAAATGTTAGAGAAATGCGAAAATAATAGAATACCAGCGTTTCTAAAACCCAAGGATTTTCGTGGCTAAACCAGAAGGGACTAGATGGTCCTTGGTGAAAACGAGGAATGATTTCGTTTTACTGCCACTTCCCTTTTACTACGAAAAGTATCAGCCACCAATGACTTCGCTACCTGCTGGACCCAGTTAAACCTTCAAACCAGCTCGGGTCGAAAGTTTCGACATAGGGATTTAATGGGTCCCGAGATTAGAGGGAACTGCACGATTATCGTTACATTTTATACCCCGGACTGCATTTTGCGGCTACCACCTACAAGATCGCCACGATCAAAACAATGGACCGGGTTCCGTAGCCGCCGGCACTTACTCCTGGACGTAGTTTTAAGCAAGACGTATCGCTGCTACCCGGATGCTTCCTTCGCTGCCATAACAATTAACCCCGAAGTCAAAGGAAATGTACTTCTGGATCCGCTCGGCTGCTTTCCTCGAAGTTACGAATGCGCCTAGAAAGGAAGCAAGAGAAGCAAAGAATTAAAAGTAAACAGCTTTAAACGGGCCGGAATAGAGAGCAGGCGTTAATTAAGGAACAATGAGATTGAAATCTCCATTATAATTGGGGAAAAGAAGCACGCAGAGTACTGAGCTCGCAAACTTTATCGTTCCTTAAGGGGTTATGCCTACCAGCATGGTCCGAAGACTCAAGTATTTTCGGGATTTTTTTTTTTTAAATTTGGAGAAGTTTTTGAATAAACGGTTGTATATTCGAAAGTATATATTTTAAAGTTCTTGTAGCTTTTTTTTGCAATGCGATATGTAAATAAATAATGGAATTATAAGCGATCTTCCGGCAGCGTTTTTTTTTTATTACGGTGACCACTGTAGGTTTGACCTGGTTCAACAGAAATAAAACATTCGACCAAATTTAGTTAGTATATTAGATTATCTTGTCCTTAATCGTGGCTTCTTCGTTTCCCTTGCGTAGTTTTTATTTAACAGATGAAAAATGATGAAACATGAGCGCGATTCTGTGGTGAAAATCGATACTTTTGCTATGAGAAGCCGCTGTTTTGTAGCAAATTAATATTTTGGGATAATGAACGATTAAGGACAAGATAATCCAATATACTAACTAAATTCCCGCGAATTCTTTATTTCAGATGAACTAGGTTAGAATTAGAGTGGTCACTGCAAACTACTGAAAAAAATCGCTGCCGGGAGATCGCTGATATTTTATTTATTTATTTATACTTTCCATCGGAAAAATTACCACAAATAGTTTAACATGCACACTTTCGAATACATACAAGTTTATTTAAAAAAGTCTTCGAGTTTGGTAAAAAAAAAATCCCGAATATACTTGTGTTTTCAGACTTTGCAGGTAGGCACAACCCCTTAATTATACCAGTGGTATAAATGTCTCGAAAGCTTTCTCCCCGAGCGGCTTTAATTCTTCGCACTGAAAACATTTCAATCACAAATCGCCTGGACGCAAATGAATAACCTTTTCCTCGTTCAGCTTCCTGCCACACGACTGACAAGTAGTATAACCCAGAAACCAGACAGACCGCGGTTCCTCCACGCCAACGATTAAAACCGAGCAGAATCCCAACAGCCCCCTCTCGTTCATTTCCCTTTAAACTGGCTCCACCCCTGGCCGGGGGCCGGAGTAACAGATATTTATTTCACAAGACGAGGCAAGGGGGTCAATCGTAAAGCGTAAAGCTGACCCGGTGACGGTCTAGCACCGGGCACGATCGTAAAACCAGCAAACCACCGGGGACCAGCGGCGAGGGGGAGATGGGGCGTCGTTAAAGAAAGGCTCGCTGCTGGTTTTTCTGCGGCGTGCTCCGTGAATTTCTACGATTTGCACGTGTGCAAGCCTCGCCTCTCTTTTCGCTGGCAGCGCGACCCTTAATGGAGCTCGCCAGAGAGAGAGAGGGCCCCTCTCCCCCCTCCCCGTTAATTAATTGTAATGCCGCGCCGATTCAGTAAGCGCATAGCTCGACTGCTGCCGGTCGAGAGTCGCCGCTAGAAGGGTGGTGTTCACCCTCGCGGTCCCGCAGGGGGTGGGTAGATAGAGGATCCGTTGGAGAATTACGCCCCCGCGGTAATTAGTACTAATAAACGAGGGGCAGAAGCCGGCACACGCGTGAGCTCGTTCCGCGGCTTACGCCGATGTTTACGCGAGAAAGGGGGCAGAATTATTTTTCAAAGTGTCACTCCCCTCGTTCCTGCCGCACACCTCCGTCCCGCGTCCCACTCCCCCACCGCGTCACCAAAACAGCCCCCGCGCGCCGTCGTGCCCGTTCGTTTCTTGTCACGGACTCGATATCACTTGCTCAGGCGGATTTAAACGGGCCAGGCGCGCGATAAATCGTGTCCTCCCGCCGGTGTTTACAGGGATAGTTTTTTCCCTGAAAACGTCCGCCTACCCCCCCGTTTCACCTAGCCACCCTGCGAAGTATCTCAGAGGCCTGCCTCGCGGCTTTTTGCGCTACTTCGCGCCGCTCCCTGGCGTGAATATGCATGCCGCAGCGGGGATGTATTATAGAGCCGTCAGGTATTTGCCCAGCGACATTATTGCGTTTTTGGCGTTGCGCCGCGAGTACGAACGCCACCGCGGCCAGGGGGGTGGAAATTTTTTAGCGATTGTGCGTAGGAGGCAGTACCATCGGGGCGTGCGTAACGATGTGCAAACGTCAGATCCGACCACTTCTGCTTTACATTCCTGCCTCGGCGTTAACGCCCGCTAGTATCACGGGGCCCTTTTACCCAGCGGCGGCAGAAAATATCGCTGCAATTAATTGGGCTGCGCTTGGAATTTAATATGCCCCAGGCGTGTTCCGTTACTTACGAGCCAAGATATTGCGCATGGATACCTTTGGTCCTGCGCCGATCATTCGCGAAATAAGACGCTGGTCCGAGGAGTGGAGAATCTTTATTCTTCAAATATTCCGTACTGCTAGGAAGTAATATAACGAAGTGAACGGGGGAAGTTCCTCTGCTACGAATGAATTAAGGGGGCTAGGCAGTTGATAATCGATTTTTTATTGCATTTTCCGAAAGTTCTATCTTTCCTGAATAAAATGTCGCTTGGTTTATAGTAAAATTCGCAAAATTGTAGATTTGGCTGCTAAAAACGTCAAGCAGCAACCTACAGCGTCGCCTTTGTCCAGAAACTTTAAATGCGTTTTTCTCGAATATTTTTTTCTCTTCATTTTTTTTCTAATTGCGAACGAATTGAGGTTCAGATCGACTTGGAAAAAAATACAGGATGTGTAAAACGTGTGCCATTTCGGGGCAAACTTCTTATAGGGTCCGTACAAATTCGAGATTTTCATAAAAAAATTAAGAAGTCACCGGATTTTTTTTATCAAAATCTTGAATTTTTAAAATTACAGGATGTGTAAAACGTGTGCCATTTCGGGGCAAACTTCTTATAGGGTCCGTAAAAATTTGAGATTTTCATAAAAAAATTAAGAAGTCACCGGATTCCCATGATCGGGGTTGGTTGACTTATAGTATGGGGTAGGTTGACTACAGGTACAATCAGTTAAGAAAATCTTATCAACTTATCTTAGTGGTAATAAACTAACACAATGTCACAAGAGTTGTTTCATTATAAAATATTAATTTTTTCCTTTCATATTTTAATAATGAACTGAAAAAATTTTCAACTTAAACATAAATTATAATGTATTTATAACATAGGGTAGATGTCCCAATTACTGCCAGTGTCCATATTATTGCCTTTTCCATTTTACTTGATAAAAACGTAACCTATAAAGAATAGTAATAAGAACAGTCCCAATTTAATAATAAATCATTATACTTCACGTTTTTATTAAGTAAAATAAATAAAGTGGCAGTGATACGGACACTGTCAGTAATTAGAACATCTACCCTCGTGAAATTTAAACAAAAAATAAAAATCACTTTCTGAATAACAAAACAACAATTTAAACCTTATTAACGTTATTAGCCAACCAGCCCCGACCGATCATTTTCACTTCAATAATCTATATAACCTTCAATTATTTATATATAAACAAAAATACTATGTCGATAGATCGTCTAATAAACAAAATTTAAAATACTCCCTTGACATTTATTCCATTGTTACTATATCTAGAGTGAAAAAATAAAATCTTTAAGAAAAAATATTTATTTACACAGTCAATTTTTCGACAAGCACTGATAACTGTTAAATAAACGCGCGATTGCGGGGTCGGACATAAATGCATGGCATAGTAGAAGTGACTTCTTTCTACAGTAAATCGTTCCGCAGTAGAGCATATGTCGGTGCAAAGTTATTAACAATTAGTCAACCTACCCCTTGGGACGACCAGCCCGCCCCGGTCTCCCCTGTGCAACCTTTCATCAATGTTGACGGTTGACACTCGGCGAACGTTGCCCGCGATTGCTTCACCCCCAGGGGCTGGCAGCGCGGTGTCTACGAAGCCGCGTGATCTAAACGGCACGTTTGTTCCCGAACGGAGCAATTTCAGCCGATATCGTAAAAAACCACGGTTGCATTCAATTCGCGCGTAACACCGCGCTTTATTGCCGCCGCGTCGCGCCCACTTTTACAACCGCCGACACCTGTTTTCGCGAACGCATCCTCCCCCCGATTCCCCAGGTCGTATTCCCTCCCGCGTGTTAAACGATGCCGCATAGCCCTGCATTGACTTCGCCCCGATGCCCGTGCGCGCTCCGCGTGTCCTCTATAAACTATTTTGTTGGGATCCAAGTTCCGAGCGTGTATATATGGCTCTGTCAACTTTACATTGGCATTATCTCTCTCTCGCGCTGCTATTTACTTAGTCAACAGCGGTGACCAATGTTGATTATCTCTTGGAGCGGCCCGATCGTTTTATTATGCGATACGACCGCGCGCGCACGGCGAAATTACTATTTACAGGGCAATAATGGGCCTATGGGACCAGGGTAAACCCCGAAATTCGATAGCAATATTCCAATATTAGGCTAATAGCATATTAATAACGGGAAGTCGCGAAGCCTTTAACGAGCCCGTGTACTACAGGCAACATTAAACATTTGATGGTTGCTTCGCGCCGTAAATTTCCCGGTCTTACGTGTCGCGGCCGTGGAGCGCTTCGAACCCCGTTGGCGAGTAAATTTCCCGGTGTTTCGTGCTTTACGCGGCAGGTTTCTCCTATTCGCTTCTCTTTTCTTCAAACGGTACACCGGCTCTCTATATCCCCGTGCACCTTGAAAAACGTTAAATAATGTTATGGGTCGTAAAACGAAGCTATGGGGAAATTGGCTTGGAAGATTTTTAGTGGCATTGCGTGGATGTTGCTTCGATGGGAACGTGGGATGACGAAACAGGGGTAACTCGATGGCGATGCAATTGACAAGCTAGAACTACCGCTAATTTACTATTTTTCGTTATTCATATTCAGTCTCCAGAGTTGGGCGTTGACTAAATAAAAAATTATTTAATTAACGGGTCGAATTAAAGTTACTCTAACTTTAGATTATTCCACGAGTAAAGTTCATTTTTTTATTAACGGTGAAATTAAAGTTAATAAAAGTGAATTAAAGTCAGCTTCGATTAACGTTATTCGCTACACATAGCGAATAATTTTGTTAACTTTTATTCGTTATTCGAAATTTTATTTAATTATAAACTTTGCTCTTCTCTGTCTCAGTCGCGGTGGTATAAAAGAAGGAGCCTGCAGTGAGTAATAGCGGTGGAAACGAAGGTTCTGCTTCTTTTTCCCCAGAACGACAAGAAGAAGGCACCGTCGTCGCAAGGTTCCAGTAATCAGGCGCGACTCTGACGACACCTCGGACGAGGTGGTTTCGTTGCACGACCGACAGCTTCGCTCCATCGAGTTCTACGACATGGAGCACAAGCCCAAGTACCTGGCGAACAAGCGCGGCACCACGAGGCAGGGGTTTTCGAGCAGGACGCGAAGAGCGGCGACAGCCCGCAAGGAGCGCGTGTGGGATCACGGCGTGATACCGTACGAGATCGATGGGAATTTTTCTGGGGCCCACAAGGCGCTGTTCAAGCAGGCCATGAGGCACTGGGAGAACTTCACTTGCGTGAAATTCGTCGAGAGGGTCCCGGTGGAGCATCCTAATTATATACTGTTCACGGAGAGGCCCTGCGGGTGAGTTCGCCAACGCGTGGATGGAAATTTGGTGTCGGGTGTCGGGGAGAACGAACGGATGGGATGTGGGGGAAAGACGGTGATTGATTGATAAGAAGAAGCCTTCTGCCTATTGATGCTCGTTTGCTATGACACACTTAAGTTGAAATAAGGGTGACAAGGATCTTGGTTATTCAATTTGAGGTGTTGGGGGAAATTTACTTGAGGAGCAAAATCTTTAGGATAAAGAAGGATGTACTGTAAATGGGGAAACAGTAGCAGTTACTTAACATGTATTAAAGAAGGAAGAGGACAACAATTTTATGCGGTTTGACACTCGTAGTCCAATTACAAAAGATGCAATGTTGTAATAGGATAGTTAAAGCACATTTAAGAATATCAATTTTTATATTGTACTAGCTTTACTACTCGGCTTCGTCCGAAATTTAGATTCTGATTTTATAAGAAAAATTTTTTTTATTTATTTTTTTGTGAAAATAGTCATTTAGATTCTGATTTTATAAAAAAAATATTTATTTTTTTGTGAAAATAGTAATTTAGATTCTAATTTTATAAAAAAAAAAATTAATTTTATATATATATATATACACACACTATTTTCACAAAAAATAAATTAATTTTTTTTTATAAAATATGTGTGTGTACATATTAAATTAAGGTACAAAAATGTTTCAAAAACATGCCAATGTTCCTCCAGTTTTCGGTATATGTAACTTCACTCTTTTGGGCTCGTGTTACTCATATTGCAAATGTGGTTCTGTGAGGTACCATAATGTACCACAGTGTTATTATAAGTGTGCAGATTTGGTACTATTCTAGTTTAGAAAGATAATACTGTACAATTCAATATTAAATGTTTCTTAAACCCCGCCCTGTAAATACTTTCCCAGGTGCTGCTCATTCGTCGGGAAAAGGGGAAACGGTCCGCAAGCAATAAGCATCGGGAAGAATTGCGACAAGTTTGGAATAGTTGTTCACGAACTGGGGCACGTCGTCGGCTTTTGGCATGAGCACACTAGACCCGATCGTGACCGTCACGTGCAGATTATTCGGGATAATATCATGTCTGGTAAGTGCGCCGAAAGGCATCAACTAAAATAAGCAAAGGACAGGTCCAACCTTCTGCTCCTCCAAAAACAGTCAGAAAATGCTAAGAAATATTTAAACCTGAAAGCGAGCTGCAGCATGCCGCCCATCTTCATCCCCCGCCGCTTTTACGACCCCGCTAAATTATATCCACCCCCAACATCCCATGAACTCTTCAACCACGACACCCACCCATACCTGTCCACTGAACTTGAGGAAGATCCTACTCGATGCAAACTCTACGTAAGCCTGCGTCGTAATTCGACTCTGCCCGGAATGGTTCGCGCGTTTGCCTTCGCGCCGTGTAGGCTTCCGGTCCGCGATAAATGGGCCAATTTGGGGAAGGAGCCCCAGCGAAATCACGCCAATCATTAGCGATGACATCTGACCAGGCCGCTGTTCTAATATTTACACGCTGGCCGCGCAGTCCCCGGGTGATCGCGGTTCGATTAATGGATACTCATAACGGGGATGGTAACGAGCTGTTTAATTAGCGAGACAGCTCGTCCGTGGCACCATCTGTTTACGCTCTGGAATTAGATCTTGGGCCTAACATCCCCCGACAAAATGTCACGGGTCCACGGAAATAGAAACGGGCTTCCGCGCCGCGGTTCCGTTTAAGGCCGACGTTCGGCCATTTCGATGATCAAACAGCTATCGAACGTGCACGCCAGCTAGTCGTCTATCGAATAACACTTGGCGAAACTGCCATCGAGGCAGAGAACAGTCCTCGCAACGACGAGCGGGAGACTACGCTCCTCTGACGTACGCCCCCGTTGTGTACCGGAAACGGCTGACACTGTCGAGCGCTTCGGCGGCCAGAAGTTGGACGGCCGGCGCAATCGATCGCCTTTGTTTCTTTGCTTCCAGCATTGGCACGTTTACTCCGCGGCCGGCGGGAGTTATTGGACGTGAGATCTCGCTGGTTTAACGGCGAATGTTTGTCGACGCGAAGTGGTTATTAATTTAGTTCGCTCGCGGCGCCGATAGAATTTCTGTTCGATGGCGTGTACGTTTGTTTCCGATTATGCAAAACTACAGGTAAATCGTTTGCCCGTCGACGTATGAATATTGATGTTTAAATATTAATATATCGGGTGCTTTCATTTGTAGACACGCGATAATAGTTTGTTATCGTGGTTTACGTAAATCCCTGTGTGAATGGGCAGAGTGTTGTTAACAGAGCGCGTTAAATAATTAAGGACTTCGCTGGCATCCTTTAAAATGTTACTGTGCCAGGTAGATAAATAGATGCACCTACGAAGCTCTGCTCCTTTATACGCAGCCTCGTTATGCACGTGAAACTTAACTCCCGTAGGCCAGGAATACAATTTCAACAAACTGACGGAGGAGGAAGTGAATTCGCTTGGCTTGCCCTACGACTACGATTCCATTATGCACTACGCGAAGAACACGTTCTCGAGGGGCACGTACTTGGACACAATTCTTCCGATGGAGAACCACGGGAAGAAACGCCCTGAGATCGGGCAGAGGCTTCGACTCAGCGAGGGTGACATCGCCCAGACGAATCTCCTTTACAAATGCCACAGTAAGTTGCCATTGTTGTTAATCCCTCCTTTTAAACGGAACGTTCCACTTGCAATGGGCCGGAGCAACGCAAGGAGATCGGAGAAGAGCGTTTTTACGTTTCGAGTTTGAAAATAAATTCCCCGAGACGACGCACCTGATTTATTTCCGCAGAGTGTGGCAGAACGTTTCAAGAAAACAGCGGGAGCTTTGGCTCCCCGACGCATCCGAACAGCTCGCCGCCCCCGGATGGTGAACGGTGCGAATGGAGGATCACAGCGACCCACGGTGAACGCATTGTCCTGAACATCACGTCCTTGGACTTGTTTAAGAGCAATTTTTGCCGCAGCGACTACCTGGAGATTAGAGACGGGTACTGGCACAAGAGTAACGTTCTAGGTAAGCCGCTCGACGCGTGATAACGAAACCGTAAACACCCGGGTGAAATTTACACTTACCCCTGGTCTCACTATATCACTGGGGTGTATATCGCGAATATTCTTTGCACGGGCGAAAGAACACCGAGCAAGATGTTGCCTAGACTCTTACATGGGTAAGTAATCCATTGGGAGGACGTATTTGAAATCGCAAGTCAAAGTCACACCTATCAATTATTTTAATCAGACTGCTATTCTATTACGAATGAACGCATCATAATATACACAGAGGAAGGTGTGGAAATATGGCCCCCCAGTTTGATATATCTTCCTAAAATCTGATGCATAAATTGCTTTCAATTTTTGCTTAAAATCTAGGTAAGCTAATAAGTTTATGTGTGATAAAAGGTGGAAGCAAAAGAAAAGCAATTTAATTGAATTTTATATGTATTATGATAAAATTACATTTTCGGCGCTCTTACAAAGGTAAGGGTAACATGGTCCCCTAACAAAAATCATAAAAAACACTTCTCTGGCAACATCAGAGATCGAAATTAAATGAATAAAGAATATTTAATTATTTATACACAAAAGTCGCACACATTTTCAACTTTCTCGTACGATGTGCACTTGCTATGTGCCCATAATTCGCATATGATGCATTTAATCCATATTTCGTCGCGTTGGTCCATGGCATAACGGCCGCCACAAAACATGCATAATGCATCGGTGTTATCAGAAGCTTCACGAGGAATTTCGATGTCTGAAATATCAGCGGATGATTTTTGGGGCTCATTACCCGGGGGGCCATATTACCCTCCATTGTGGGGAACTACAAGTTTTGGAAAGATTATATTTGAAAATATCAAAGATTAAGTGACCTTACTTATAAATATCGATTCTAACTACCTTGTATCAAATATATCCCGACACACAACACTTTAACTTTCTTAACCGACAAGAAATACTTCTTGGGGACGACGAAAGGCTTTCCTTTTGCTATTAGCCGCTAGATATTTTTGTTAATAACATGAAAATCACGTGGGGACCGAATTACCACCTTTTCCTCTAATGAAATATATAATATCTAAAGCAGAACGCTTCTATATGTTCGTGTGTTTGTCTGTCGCCTAAAAACTTACGATCGTTAAACTCTGAGATCACGAAATTTGCATCAGCTCATTATGCCTGAATAATCCAGACGAATGTGACCATTTTCACAAAAGGGAACTAAAAAAAAAATTCTTTTTTATACAATCAGAATCTAAATTTCGTGCAAAGCCGAGTAGTAAAGCTAGTAAACTATGCTCACGAGTGCATCCAGTAGCCCTGCAATGCTCACAGATTTTGGAATAACTAAGGAACGGCCACTAAGGAATCGCAACTATTTTATAAATGGCTCACATTCCTCGCTAGGTACCCGACATCCCGGTCGTTCTACCCATTTCGTATAGAATCTAACTTGGCGTGGCCCACAGAATTAATAACGGTCAGGTAAATCGCGATGCAGGTCGTTTCTGCGGCAGCGGGAAGATCCACGAGCCGGTCGTTTCCACCGGAAGTCGAATGCTGGTAACGTACGTGACGTCCAGTCGTCAGAGCGGGCATCGCGGTTTCACGTCGACCTACGAGGCCGTTTGCGGCGGCGACGTCGAGCTGGATGGTACCGGTCATTTAGAGTCGCCGAATTACCCGGAAGAGTACCAGTCCAGCAAGGAGTGCATTTGGAAGCTCTCGGTGCCGCAAAACTACCAGGTCGCCCTAAAGTTTCAATCCTTCGAGATCGAGAACCACGACAATTGTGTGTACGACTACGTGGAGGTGCGGGACGGTCATAACGCGGACTCGCCGTTGATCGGAGTTTATTGCGGCTACAAAATACCACCGGACATTAAGTCCACCGGGAACAAACTTCTGGTGAAGTTCGTTAGCGACGGATCGGTGCAGAAGGCTGGATTCTCAGCTACGTTCATGAAAGGTAGGGTTTCACAGTTGTACCTTCGATTACGTTAGTTGGTCGAGGGTGGTGGACATGTGTAGATATCCTTGGCCTGTGCGCATTGATCCGAATCTTGACAGTCAGTTAGAAATATTTTCCTGTCTGAAAGGAATTAGGTACGAATAGTTTGCGTGAATAGTTTGAGAAAGTAGATGGTCTTTCTGGATATTTGGTGAAGGTTAAATGAAATCGATTTCGATAAGCTGTGTTAATTACCTACTAAGGAAAGAATCGTGGGGGGAGCCGAGTTGAAAGGATACAGATATTTTTAATGCAAATTCAGTAAAATTCATCAGGTGATTATAAGAATTTATTTAAAGAATAATTTCGAGTTTTCTTTTCTTTTTACAAAGCTCTTCAATTACTTCAGTCGTGGTTAATTTAATCTCCTTTTTCTTTGGGGTGCCAGGACCCCTTGGCCCCCTCTGGGTGCGCCACTGGGGGAGTTCCCCTAGTGAAGGACGCTTAAGGTTTTTCTCAAATAAGAAGAAATAAATAATAGTAAATCAATCTCCTTAGTCGAAACCTAATTGTCGTTTTTTTCTATCCCCTCTACGGTTTACACTGAATAACGGCTCGGTAGCGTTTCAGATATCACAGATATAGCTAATGTCCGGTATTAGGTGTCGTCCAGCGTTAAGGGGTCAGTCCACTGTGAAGTCGTGAAAAATTGCCATTTCTTAGGATTTAGTTTTTAGTAAACGGAATGACCAACGTAAATAATTTTTTGTCTACTTGTTAATACACTTATTGAAGGGAAAAAAATATTTTTTAAATTTTTAACAGTCTTTTTTTAAATATATATCGCACTGATGTAAACGCCTTGAGAAAGCGATGTAATGCTGGTGCATTTGAAACAAAAAGTTCAAAGTGTGTTGTAATCATTATGAGTGTGGTTATCGCCGGAACCAGGATTATTTTTACTGATAAAAAATTAGCAAAATGGCGGAGGTTTGAAATTTAACTGTCGAAATACAGTGAATTTTTCAATCACTTTGCCTCGTAAAAAGTATGAAATCTTTAATCAAAGAAGGTTTTTGTAGTCCCGGTCATAGCCACTGATATGCTGAATAACGTGTAAAAATTGCAGACTGATTGGTCAAATAGTTATTTTGCTATCACCTGCACCAGTCGAAAAAATATTGCTTTGAGATAATCGCGTTTAAAATTTTATAACAAATTAAAAAAAACTATTTTAATTTTTTTTTGTATAATATAAGAATAGCTTAATAAATACCAAACAGATTTATTGCATTATATGTTGTATCTACGGAGAAAAAAATTTGTAAAAAGAGCTTAATTTTTCAAACCGTCACAGTGGACTGACCCCTTAAGGGAACTCCCTCCACATACCTACCACTTAGTAAACCGCGTATCAATTACTTAGAGCAGAAGCAAAAATTAAAATTGTTTTACTAAACATTTCAGAATTCGACGAGTGTGTTCTGACCGAGCACGGCTGCGAACACGATTGCATCAACACTTTAGGTGGATTTGAGTGCTCCTGTAAACCAGGCTACGAATTACATTCCGATGGGAAGCATTGCGAAGGTAAATCAACAGGGCACCATCCTCCCCCTTGTATCTACTCTTGATCGACCTCTGCCAATTAAAATTTGCGTGAATTCACATTAGACGCCTGCGGGGGAGTGTTCGAAGACAGCAACGGAACCATCACGAGCCCCTCGTTTCCGGTAACTTACCCCGGAAATAAAGACTGCGTCTGGGAAATCATAGCCCCCCCGCAATACCGCATCACGTTAAATTTCACGCACTTCGATCTGGAAGGAAACAATGCCCGGCAGCAGGAGTGTGAATACGACTCTGTCGAAGTGAGCAGCAAGCTTGGAGACGACATTTTGAGGAAACACGGGATTTTCTGTGGCTCGAGAGTGCCGCCGCTAATTACGTCCGAGGGGAACTTCATGAAAGTCACATTCACGTCTGATAACAGGTAATCTGTTCAACTACACCGAAGTATTTCTATCGAATCGCAGAGTAGCTTCCAGATGTTCGGGCGCGTAATATTTCTCAAAGGATGTCACCTCGAGGAGGACTAAGAACTCTTTCTTTTATTCTGGTAGTTTATATTCACGTTTCCTTCCTCCCGTGTTACAGTATTCAGAAAACAGGCTTCGCAGCGGTTTTCTTTACGGACATGGACGAATGCGCGAACAATAACGGTGGCTGCCAACACGAGTGCAGGAACACAATAGGCTCTTATCAATGTTCATGTCACAACGGTTTCACGCTCCATGAAAATGGACACGATTGCAAAGAGGGTGGCTGCAAGTACGAAATCGCCGCGCCTATGGGCACCATCACGTCACCGAACTACCCCGATTATTACCCTGGCCTCAAGGATTGCGTTTGGCACTTTGTCACCAAGCCTGGACACCGCATCAAATTGGTTAGTAATCCCTGATAATTATTAAAGAAGATTATTAGAATATCTCTGGACCTAGTACGCTTCTTTTTCAGTCGCTAATTCTAACGTTACATAGGGTAGATGCACCATTTGTGGCCACTTTAAGGGGAGGTTCCGGTCTAAAAGTCGATTTTTTTTTTATTTCATTTTTCGAATGTTCAACCTTTTAGGAATGCGCGTTTAAAAGGATTTACTGAAATTCTTAAAATTCCCGAAGTTATAGGCATTTGGGTAGCGGCAAGTACATGGGTAACCCCCGGCCACTCGGCACTTACGTAAAACTTTAAACGCGTTTTTCTCGAAACAGTGTTCTCAAAACGGTGGGACCAGTATTTCCAAAAGTTATTATCGGATTCGACTGAAACTTTTTTTATTTTGAAGAATATACTTCTGGCTAGGGGGAATACTAGAAAAAATACAAAAAATTGAAAATTTGTAATTTTCAAAGGCGTTGAAAGGATGAAAACTATAGGGAAAAAGTGATTTCAAACTTCAAGTGTCGTTATTTCCTAAAAAAATGTCATTTTTGTAATTTTTTCTGGTTTCTCCCCTAGCCAGAAGTATATTCTTCAAAATAAAAAAAAGTTTCAGTCGAATTGGATAATAACTTTTGTAGATACAGGTCCCCTCGATTTGAATCAATTTTTTGACGCCTTGACTTTAACGACGCTCCAGTGCCGTCTGCATTGATTAATTATAAAACAAAAAATATATTTCTGTAGCTTAGGACATCCTTAATACAATGCAAAAAGTCCCATTAAATTATACATAGTAGTTTTCCTTTAATTAATTCCTAAATATCACCTACTTTGTTGGGCTCTAGACCGGAAGGTCCCCTTAAGGTATTGTACCAGTTTCGGCGACTTCTTAAAAAATATAATAGTTTCCTGTGTAAGCAATAAATGTAACCTTATATTTCTGGCGGTATACTAAACAAAGTATATGTGATATGAAATTCTCCACATAATAATGATCTGCAAGCAATTTAAAAATAAGATAATTATGCACATGGCCTAAAACAGTGCAATGACCAGAAACGGTACATCCACCCTACCTACTCAATTATTTAGCTCTCGTGATAGAGCTCTCGATAGTATACACGTGAATAAATTTCGAATCGTAAATAACTTGGTCATTTCCCAGGTGTTCAAAGTCTTCGAGATGGAATCCCATCAAGAATGCGCTTACGATCATATTGCCATTTACGACGGTGATTCCCCGGACAGCCATATCCTTGGCAAATTCTGTGGCACTAAAGAACCTCATCCCATCCTCGCGACTGGAAATCAAATGTACATGGTGTTTAAAAGCGACGCCTCCGTCCAAAGGAAAGGCTTCCTTGCAACTCATAGTACAGGTAAGAAGATTGAACTTTCAAACATAAATAGAAAGAAAATTGTTGATTTCAAAATATATAACTGCACAAATGATTCAGCCTATATTTAATAATTATTCAAAATGAAACCGCTGATTTAATCTCGGAAACTGTCAGTTACAAAGGAAATTTAAATAATACTCTACACGCGCCCCTTGTTCTTCAAATATTATATTCTCGACGTTATTAGAAAAATTACTTATTATATTTTTAATAGATCTTTGTTACAATATAGGTTCGTATACTTCCACTTTCATCTCGCCTTCAGGGCGAAGTAAAATCTTAGTAAAATCCTCGGTAAAATCTCGTTTGGCCATCAGAGTCGCATGCAGACCACCCCATGCGCTACCCTTAATTCGCAATAAATTCTAAAGGTGTTAATTTCACGGTGTTAATCACTGGGAAATATGAAATGCTAGATTCAGTTAGATAATGCACAGCGGCCAGCGGAATTTCTCTCAGGCAATTATGTTCCGCAGCTTGTGGCGGCCACCTGATTGCAACGGACGAAGTGAAGCATTTGTACTCGCACGCGAAGTATGGCTATCACAATTACGACCACAGGACGGACTGCGATTGGTCGATCGAGGCACCACCCGGCAAAAATGTGCATCTGACCTTCCTCATGTTCCAACTCGAGTCGGAGAGCGAATGCAACTATGACTTTGTCGAAGTCTACTCCGGCTTGGACACATCGGGACCTCCGTACGGACGGTATTGTGGAAATAGCGTAAGTGCACTTTCAATTTTCATTATCTACTTTCGCATCATCGAATTGATTATCGATGGCACGCGGAATATAGAATGTAAATTACTACTTGTATCGTAACAACTTGCAATCGTTCGTGGTGAAGGGGTGAAAAGAGCCCCTAAAGTTGGGGGTCGAAAACATATTTTCTGGAATATCTCGAGAATCATTAGACAAAATTTGTTCTTTTAAAGTGTGAGTTTTTTAAATACTAATTCAACCCCTGTTCAGTTTTTAGAAAATTTCAAAAAATATGTTTTCGACTCCCAACATTAGGAGCTCTTTTCACCCCTCCCAGCTGGGCGATTGCCGCTAACAAAAAGTACGTGTCAAATATTTTTCACTACTCTGCAAGTCTGCAGAGTCTCGTCAAAATCTGCGAGAGCGGGTTCGATGTGTTCCCTTGTAAGTAGTAGAAATCTGAGGAAAGTCCTAAATCAGTATTTCAACTACAAATACAACTACAAAAGTTACATAAATTATTTTCAACGAAGAGCGCGATTAGAACCCTCTTTGGACACCCCGTCCCACCACCACTCTCTCCAATTTAACACCGCATTCAATTATCCTCTAGAACACGACCGACTTCATCTCGATGAACGAGGCGCTTCTAGTGCGATTCAGAACCGACGACACAATATCGAACAAGGGTTTCATGGCGCTTTTCGTGGCCGTCGACCGGCAGGACAGCGGCGAGAACTACGGCAGCTCAGAGGACGAGGACGTTGACGAAGAGAATCTCTGATCCGTGGCCGGCCTCGCCAATCGACTGGGCTACGGATTCTACATCGGTTCGCTATTGCAAAGTAACGATCAAAGTGAGAACGAATAATCCAGACGAACGTTCAGCGTTCGAGGGGATCGTGGCCCTAACACACGTGGATCCTGCTCGATCGTCGAGGCCGTGAATCTCATTCTTTCGCTAGTACACCCATACGACGCGAACCGCCTAAAGCCAAGCTGAACAATAACCGAGCGGATTAACTGGAGGGGAGCCGGTAGAGTTTCCCCAAGTTAATCGCGAGTTTCCCGCGGCAGGGATAATTTATTCCCCATCAGTGAAGCGTTTAGCTGACAGCTCTCCATTCGGATTAGCATGTACGACCCCGAAGTACGGCCTACCAACGGGCCAATCGTGCCATTGTATGTTTAGGTAGAACGCATTGTACTGTTAAAACTCTATGTTTCAACCCCGGCGGAGCAGCGCGCTCTGTTCCAGGAGAAAGGGCGGAAAGAACGAGGCTGCCGAAGCTACATAATCCCCGCGACCCGTCGCGGGCTTAGCATCGACGCGGAATCGCTAGAAGCGATCGATACGAATAAGAAGGCATGAAATGTCGACGGGGGAGGGGATTCCAATCGACGTTGCTCTCTCAAACACTGCCCTGCAAATCGTACGTTCTAAAAGGTCACTTTCCTCTCGACCGTGCGCACCCTCGCACCCCGGCTCTTTCTTCTACGATCAGTGCTTCTGTAACGTTGGAACGACGAAAGGAACAATGTTTCAAATCTGACGACGCCCAGGCGATTATCGATGGAAACCTTCCGAACGGCAACTTGTGCAAATACTTGGGTAATCTAGATGTAAATTTAGAGATAGAGCTGATCGATCCTAAGTGTCGGCGATAGAAATTTTAAGGCGAACCTCGGGCGAGCTACGTCCCGATCGAACTATCCCCGGCGAACGTGCGTGCTCGAGGCTCTCGCCAGGACGTTTATTGTACATAGATAAAATTTTAGATGTAGACGTCGTGCCGTTTTATACGTAGTCATAGGATCGACGAGCGATCAGATGTTTCGGTATCGAGTGGACTCTACGACAGTTCCCGACCTTGTATGTACCTTCGACTGTATTTCTCGGCAGAATAGTACATAATGACAATATACAGGATACCCCGTTTTAATCGATCCACGCAAATACCGGGGAAATTATTAGCGGCGTCCAGAAGCTGTAAAAAAGGAGTACAGGATCGCATTCGAAAAGATGGACCATGATATTCCTATATCCGCAACACCTCTATCTATGGAAACATTGCATTCAACGCGGAATATTTCCCTTATCATCGACACTGTTATAGTTTCGATCCTACTTGCGTAAATCGATTAGAATGGACCGTTCTATATAAAGCAGGAACCCGTTGTAGAATACAATTGTTCGAATCAGGAGGATTAACAGATTGTGTCGCTAAGTTAACCGATTAGAAGGTAATGATTAACCCTCGTACAACGAATGCAGGGTCATTTTCATCCAACTCTGACAAAGTCGATCACGATGTTGCATTTTTTATGGCAATGGCAAATATAGTGTGAGATGCCTAAATTGCAGTAACATTATTTGTGGAAATTATACAGGAGGTACACCTATTTTATGTATCAATTTAAGTGAATATTTTTTTATGTATTTTTTTTATTACCTATTTAGGTACGTGGGATTAATTCGATTTATATTCAATTTTTTCGCGAAACCCGTTTACCATAGAAACGTTGCTACGGGTCAAACTGACCCAGCATTCGCCTTACGCGACCGTATCCACCATTCGTCTTCCGAGGGTTAATAAAATAAAAAAGGAAGCATTGATATATTATAAGTAAACAGTAAAAAGTCGCAATGATTTCATCATAGCTTGTCCACTTGTTGAAAATACGATTTAAGTATTGGAGATTTTTTAACAAGCGGCTACATAGCAAGGAGATATATTTCCTAGATCATATCGCGATAGTGAATTAATTTGGAAGAGTAAATCAAGCCACGCCTGATTTCGAGAGTGTGCCCTTCCAAGTTCGTGTCTTCAACAAAGAAAGGAAACGTTGTTCTTTGTATATTGTATTCGTAAAATCACGCGCTTGCGTGCAACCTTATATCGCATAAGAAAACCCATACTTACAAGCAAAGGTATCGTTGGAAAATGAATGCAATTCGAGCGTAACGCCTGGTTTCGAAATTTTGAAATTCTTGATATCCCTTGTACGTAACGCACTGCCTCGTGTACGTTTCTTATAACGATACACGGAAACTTGTTCTCGAAAGCGTTGTACCTCTACTTTCGCTTTATTTTCTTTTGAAATTGCACCGTAATGCGAATGCGCATTGTATCAACCGAAAAGAAAATAATTTTCTAAGGAGCTTGCGAAAAGGATTTCGATTTGTTTGTAAGTATGCGTATGTACACCGGAGGTGGATGCGTGAGCGTGTTGCGTGTGTGTGTCTGTGTGCGTGCGAGTGCACGCATAAAGTTAGTCTTTTAAAAAATCATACACCTGAGATACACGTATAATAATAATATCTTATCTATTGAACGGATGATAAGAGCAATATTAAGCGCCGCGTCAAGTTCCTTTTTGTAAATTATATGTGATTTATTTGTTCTCAGAAATACACGTTATAGGCACTCTATTACATTACTAAGCAAGTATACATACATGTACAAGTGACGGACGCGTTTCTTCTATAAAAAAAAAATTGTCCCTTTACCCGAGCATTCTCCCTGATCAAATAATATACGCTTTTGTTGTGGCTACTCTTTCTCGGTGCACGTTAGGAGGCTTAGATTCGGATGACGCAGAGATAATAAAATATGGAAAACAACAAGCAACCCACGCGCAATCGGAACAAGCATGATTTGTTCCAGTAGGTGATGCATGGTTATATAAAACTGAGCATTACGGATCATTAAACGTTACAGGGTCTGGATTAATTTCTTCTCCATATTCATGTCTGATAGCACTACGGTAAATTAAGGTCTTGGAGAATTAGGTTGCCGGGAATTAAGTTTGCAGTCGTTTTCGACCTACGCGAATATGTTAACTTCGATACAAGGAGACTCGCGACTTCAGCTAACTATATTCGGTAAAGGAGATCGTTACAAATGCAAGGACAATGAGGCGCGTGGTCGCCGTGTTACATCATCGCTAGTATTTACGGTTGTACGGGTATTGCCTGTATTAATATCGAGGATCAACTTTCATAGTCACGCTTGACACCGGCATCTCTGCAGAAATCTTAATATATAAAGTAGAACCTAGTTTGTGTGTTTGTCTGTCGCCTAAAAAAAATTGGACGGTAAACTCTGGGGTCACGAAATGTGCTCCAGATCATTATGCCTAGCTAATCCAGATGAATGTGACTATTTTCACAAAAAAAAATAAATAAATGAATTTTTTTTATAAAATCAGTATTTAAATTTCGGGTGAAACCGAGTAGTAAAGCTAGTTGTAGAATATTCAACTGTGTGCAATTGTGTCTATGTAAAACTTTCATCAACATTTGTCAGCCTGGAACAATTGTTTAAGCAGGTCAAGGTGTACAAAACTTATTTGTCTGCCCAAGAAGTTGTAGTGAATTTGTAAGAACATATGCGGTAGGTTTGAGGATTGTGGACAGGGCCGGCGGAACCCATTATGCAAGTTAAAAAACTTACATATATCGCACGGTTAGTAATAAAAGAATCCAACTCCCACATAAACAAAATGTAAATGTAATTCTTTTTTATATTGTACTCCGTAAAGGAAAAACATTAAATAGAAAACCGGTACAAAAATTTGGGGGCGCTAAAAATTTTCTTGCATAAGGGCGCCAACCATCCTCGCGCCGGCCCTGATTGTGGAAGTCCTGCTTAAAACGTGGCTATTAAATGTTAGTCCTTCTATTCGAAAGAATAACACTGCACAAAAGAATCCTGTAGCTCTCTCTCTCTCTCTGAGGTGCACGCAATTATATGCGAGCAAACCGCTGCACAGATGAGTTATTTTCAACTGTAACGGTCTGTACCCCACCCTGCAGATCTTCCTGAGGAATGATCACCACGGTTTACCGCTTTCCTTACTCGAGATCCGACCGTCTGTGACCAATTTTAGAAAAAGTGAGCGGCCGAGTGGCGCATGCGTTCTCTTATGGCAACTCTCATCCTTCCTTGGCACCTCACCATCACGAAAAGCCTTTGAATAAGCCAAGGAAGCGAAAAAGGTACGTATATCTGTCGATCGAAAGATTTATTGGGTCGTTTTGTAAGACTTTTCCTGCTTCCTGTTATAAATCCCGAAGGAATCGACTAATTTTCACGCACAACAAATTAAACAAAAGATGGGAGGACATCGTGAAAGATTTTATTTACATCCTACGTTTTTTTTTTAATAACATTTATGAGAAAAGGTTAAAACTTTATCTGGGCGAAAATGTTTGTGTTAAATTTGAGAATTGATTTGTCCATTGATTTTATGACATTTCACAGAATAAACGAATAATTTCGTACGGAATTAGTAGGACGTTTTTAATAAGAAGACATTGGAAGTACTGTTTAGTGGTGGATAGGTTTTCGCGATTATTATATAGATGTACTTTGCAAATAGGCACGCAGCTGTGCAACGTCTATTCTTAGCCAATGGGCAAGTTCAACGCCCATAAGCAATCGCGAGTAGTTTTGCAACTAAGAATAAGTCCTGTTCTTTTGCATTGCTGTGCCGTGAAGAACAAAATTCTGTGCCTGCTCAAAGAGTTTACAGAGTTCTCTGCGAACGCACTTCCTTTGTTAAAAGAAATTGGGAAACATAATTATGCCCAAAACAGAAGTTTCTTTGTTAAAAGAAAATATTAAGAGAATACTGTTCATGAAAAGGATGATAATTCTGCAAGGCCTACATCATGAGAAAGATTCAAGTATGTACTACTTCATACCACGCAACTTTCTCTCATCTGCAACGTGAAACTCTGATGACAAGAATTCCACGACTCACTATACGGGAATGATGCATCCACAAACAAAAATGTTTCCAACATACATTTCAATAATCTCCATTTAGGGATCCCTAACCAAATTAAAATATAGTTACCTAGAAGATCTCCTTTGAAAATTATATTTCTATACGAGTATAGTGATCGCTGCTAGAATCTTACTAATTACGGATCACGTTTCTGCGACCCACCCAGTCTCGATAATTAATTTGTTAATTGGGTCGTACTCATATTATTTTGTATACTTATGTATATCTGTAGATAGAACACGCATCCCTCGGCATTATCACACGATTCCTAGCGTAATCTATTTAACATGACTTCCAAAATGCCCTGGAATATCTGCTACAATGTATGTAAAAGGTTGCAGTTTGGACAAACGTTAGCGTACGTCCTGCTGTGTCGCACACGTACGTTCGATTCACACCCTGAATAAATTACGACTGCATCGCGCTGTTTCAGCAGAAGCGTTTCATATCGAAACAATCGTTACCGAGTCAACGAACAGGTCGTTACATGCCAATTTCCATGCTGCACACGGGCGAAATTTGTAAAATCAATAAAATAAATGTCGCATGACAGAAACAAGGTACTATATTTTGCGAGTAGCTAACATGCGTGAAGGCGTTGTGGCGTGCTGCGGCTGATCGTCGACCAATCCGGGACTGGGATGAGCTCACTAGCGGCCAATGAGCGTGCGCTGAAAGAGTCGATAGTCAGGGGTATAAAAGCATGTCGCCTGGCGTCCCTCGCGCATTAATCGTTTGGTGTTCGATCGAGCGTTGTGCGTGTTTGATAGCAGTAGCTCCATTACTTGCTCCAACTATCAACTGCCGATTTCCCACGAGAACGTGAAACACTTCTTCAGACTTCAAAATGGTAAGGGAATAAATCTTGAGAATATCGCCTTCGGGACGAACCCGAAAAGTCGATAAAACTTAGCGCGTCGGCTCGAGAAGGCGACGGCTGCACCGGCCGGCTCCGCCCTTTTCGCAATCACCACGCATTTGACATCTCGATTTCGTTAAAACGTAGCTGAATCGTGTATATTTCGGGCCAGATATCATTATCTGTTTCTTTCGAAAAGGTATTAGCTGTGGAAAATAGGTTGATATCCCCGAATGTGGAAACGTGATATTTCGTGGTTTGGCGTGGGGCGGGGGAAAGTGCGCGTCGTTTTTGCTGACGCGATCGATACTTCAAATAATCTGATTTTCGCTGCGTTTTCTGTTAAATATATGCAGTAACTGGTCTGTTTTCTGCCTAAATAGCTATGATTTATTGTTTTACGTGATACATAGGTAAAATTTTCGATAAAATCTGCAGGTGGTAAAATCGATGTCCTTTTTTCCAGCGTGAATGTATCTCAATCCACGTTGGTCAGGCTGGAGTCCAGATCGGTAATGCCTGTTGGGAGTTGTATTGCCTGGAACATGGCATCCAGCCTGATGGTCAGATGCCATCAGACAAAACAATTGGGGGAGGCGACGACAGTTTCAATACTTTCTTCAGTGAAACGGGTGCCGGAAAACACGTTCCCAGAGCTGTTTTCATTGACTTAGAGCCTACAGTAGTCGGTATGTAATTCGTATCTGATTTGGTTTAATATTTTACGTCGGTACTGCTGTTTTATGAAATTCCTCATTTTCCAAATGTTCTTACCTTCAGACGAGGTTCGCACTGGCACGTATCGTCAGTTGTTCCACCCAGAACAGTTGATCACAGGCAAAGAAGATGCTGCGAACAACTATGCTCGAGGTCATTACACGATCGGCAAAGAGATTGTCGATCTTGTTCTGGACCGCATTCGCAAGCTTGCCGATCAATGCACAGGACTCCAGGGTTTCCTCATCTTCCACTCCTTCGGAGGTGGCACTGGTTCTGGCTTCACGTCGTTGTTGATGGAACGCCTCTCCGTGGATTATGGAAAGAAGTCTAAGCTGGAATTCGCCATTTACCCTGCGCCTCAAGTCTCCACCGCTGTGGTCGAACCCTACAACTCTATTCTCACCACCCATACCACTCTAGAACATTCCGATTGCGCGTTCATGGTCGACAACGAGGCTATCTACGATATCTGTCGCCGTAACTTGGACATCGAGAGGCCGACGTACACGAATCTGAACCGGCTGATCGGTCAAATCGTTTCGTCGATCACCGCTTCGCTTCGCTTCGACGGCGCCCTTAACGTTGACTTGACGGAATTCCAGACTAACTTGGTACCTTACCCGAGAATTCATTTCCCCTTGGTGACCTACGCGCCGGTTATC
Organism: Andrena cerasifolii; assembly: GCF_050908995.1. Lineage (NCBI taxonomy): Eukaryota > Metazoa > Arthropoda > Insecta > Hymenoptera > Andrenidae > Andrena > Andrena cerasifolii. The sequence continues at coordinate 18,929,337 of NC_135119.1, read as the reverse complement.
TCCGCGGAGAAGGCCTACCACGAGCAGCTCTCTGTCGCGGAGATCACGAATGCCTGCTTCGAGCCAGCCAATCAAATGGTAAAATGCGATCCGCGTCACGGGAAGTACATGGCTTGTTGCATGCTGTACAGAGGAGACGTTGTCCCCAAGGACGTTAACGCGGCTATCGCCACTATAAAGACAAAGCGCACCATCCAGTTCGTCGACTGGTGTCCTACTGGATTCAAGGTTGGCATTAACTACCAACCGCCCACTGTGGTGCCAGGCGGCGACCTTGCCAAAGTGCAGCGAGCTGTCTGCATGTTATCAAATACTACCGCCATCGCAGAGGCTTGGGCTCGCCTCGATCACAAGTTCGACCTGATGTACGCGAAGAGAGCATTCGTGCACTGGTATGTCGGCGAGGGTATGGAGGAAGGTGAGTTCTCCGAGGCACGCGAGGATCTTGCTGCCCTGGAGAAGGACTACGAGGAGGTTGGAATGGATTCCGCGGAAGGCGAAGGAGAGGGAGCCGAAGAATACTAGACTGACCCTCATCGCGATTTTTCCATGACGGACATCATGAAATAAATGAGCGGATTTGCAAATGTTACTCTTTTATGGTACCTTACCACCTATCCTTTGCACGTTTTCTTAAATGACTATCTTACTTTTGCGCGGAATATTTAATCCTTTTGTGTCGGTTGATGGGGGCATGCGCGGTGAACCGTTTATAAATATTCAGTAGATAGAAATTGTAAAAAATATATTCCCACGAAGCATGCACCTTACCGTTCAAAGGATTAAATGATTCGATGGTTGTTTTCAGTTAGCAATTCCGAATATTTTAAAAATACTTGAATTTAGATTATAAATGAATGAAAATTCTTAATCGGTATCAATTAAAGTGAATAGAAGTGTAAATGAAATTGATATGAAATTTAAAAAATGAGTTTTTAATGAGGTCATGGTAAAAAAAAGTGCATTTAATTCACTACTTAAACTTGATAGTTCCTTTACTTAACGGTTTTCAAATGGTAATGTAAATCAACTGTCCAAGGACATTAAAGAAGTTACAGTCGTATATGGTAATGACACATTCTGATACTGATTCATAGATGCGTCCTTAAAAATTGCATAACTATTAAATGTCAGAGGAGAAAGAGAGATATGTGGAAACTTAAGAACGCGGAAATTTGTGGTTTTATGGGCGTTATCAATACTCGTTAATCGACAAACAAGTCGTCATAAAGTTGCTGTAACATTTCTATTTATTGCATACAATTTACAAAGTTTTTGCAAAAATTGATATATCATACGTATTACGAAAGGAATAAAATCCCTTAAAGAAGTCATGGGTAAACCAAAATGCGTCACTTTCATAAGGCACATTTTGCCACCACTCTCTTGTTCTATTTTATAGGACCGTAAAGTGACGCCTGTTAACATTACGTTCTTAAATTTTTCTTCATTTTTCAAATACCGGTCCCGTTCTATCCGAGTAGTTTGAGCGTGTCATCTCGAGCAGTCCAACAGCCTCCCGATCGAAATACATTTAAAAAAGTGAGCGTAACGCGTATGGCACGCCCGCAACGCGCCAGGCCCTTTATCTAATAATTTGTCGCGGCCATTTCTGTTCTCTTATTGCGGCAGCAGGAATATCTCTTCTAATTCCGTTCCACCTCGGTTTATTACACGCCGGTTCGCTCTGCTCTGCACCCAATAACAAGAATAGATATCTTACTGAGAATCCGCCATGAGTCGTGGCTCCTTACACTTGTCGCGCGCGCGCATGCGCAGTATGACAGTGCACGTCGGTGCGTATCGGTGTGCACGGAGTGGTGTGTAAGGCGGTATTTTGTTAGGAAAAAATTGGCGGACTCGTTGCATTAAGAATCGTGCGAATGTTACAGGCGAGCAATTAAGAGTGCGTCCGAATGGATCGTCCGTATGCCCGGGATTGCGACGAGTAACATGAGTGAGTGAATGCGATAATGAAGTTTTCAGTAACGTTTCCCTCGGGAAACAATGTAAAAACCATTGCTCGAGCATCGATGCATCGAGGCCCGTGCGTCGATGCATAATGTACATCCGATGAAATATGTTCGAAGTACTACACGGTCGGGCAAGTGGCTCGAGGGACAGGTGTATCGATATCCGCGGTGTATCGATATATTGTTTGCATATCTACTTGCAAGGCAAGAGGCTGGCGCCTCGAAGGTGTATGCAGTGGAGTGCAGCCCCTCCAACTCGAGTTCTCGTTACAACGTTCTCCGGTTTCCTCAATCACGTTTTTTCCCTCGTGCGCTGAATAATGTATTCGAAGTGGGGCCGTTCCGAAGAATGCTAACTTTATTTCATGACTACTTACGATAAGAATGAGTGAGTATTCCGGTGGGGCGACGCGAATCACTTCGAACAAGTTCACAAAACTCTCCTCTACGCTTATCTCGTAACTTAAGCCGGATTCTATAGGAGACTTGTATTCCCGATAAAACCTTACACATTTCGCCACTTTGTCTGCACGGAATACGTGTGTATACAACTCGTACACGTTCACGCTCCAAATGTGTCTCTGCACGTGTGTTCGATCAATGTGTTCGAGATAACAGAGGCTGGAAAAGCTTCATATGTCGTGTCGCGTCTAATGCAATCTAGCTGATTGCATTTTTTTCCACCTAGGAATTTGGAAAAATTACCGCGACCTGGCCCTGTTAAATACTTGTTTGGTACTTCTCCGCGCATGGGATGTAACACGTTCCACTTGGTAGGTGAATTGTGTAAAAAAACTACGTATTGTTTAGTGCCAAAGCAGAACAAAGTATCTTTCGGAGCAATGGTTTTTAGGTTATCTCTTTATCTCTTTTGTTGTTCCTTTGTAAATTTAAATATAACTGAGTACAGCTACTTTCGTTTTCTAATACATGTAAGGACCAATAAATGAATATGTTCATTGAATTTTCTCTAGCATCAGAATCTTGTACAGTGGTGTCTGTGTAATAAATCAGATATATAATTTTCAATTGTAAATTACTATTAGTGTTTGAAATATATTCCTTTTGTCCGATGCTTCTGTGTATATGTTCGTATGTATATAATATATGTTTTCTGCAAATCGTTTCTTACGAATTTAAGTCTACGGATATATCGTGTTGACAGTAGAAGTGTTTGTGTTATTTATATGTGGCGAGTTTTTGTAGCTTTTTTAAATTTGATCTTTGTATTACAGACCACTGCAAAGCCATGAAGATGAGCTTCTCCTTATCTTCGCTCCAGCCGCTCGGCCAAGGCTTGGAAAAGCATGGCCAGGCGGGGATAGCGATAGAAAGGCCATACAACAGTCTCACAAAAAAACGGTTCGTTCTATGCTTCGCACCTACTCCACATAATTCAAACTATACCAGTTCTTATCTGTACGCCGTCATAAATGCACGGCGAATCGTATCTTCCGTTAAGCAGACAATCTAACACATTTTGTACTAGTCTCGTGAAATACATTGCCCAAAATGCCTTAATGTGTGAAAAACTAAACTGCGAAACTTTTATGAATAATGTAGGAAAGATCCAAAGCAATTTCACAATCAGCGGTTGTGGGCGAATCGTGAAGACTGCAAAGATGACTTCTGGGCAGCGATACGATCTAATTATGATTATATTATGGACACTAATTTAATAGATAGTTGTAAGGTACGTATCTCACTGTGCGCGCGATTTAATCAAGTATGAAGCGTACGTTGTATGTAACTTTTACTGTCGACGTTAATAGGAAGCTAATGGAGAATTAATGTGGGATGAGACTGATGTATCTACACAATCGTGGAGTTTAAAAGAAGTTAGTAGTCAATTTTCAGAGCTGTATTCATGGCTCAGGGTTCTTCAGGAATTGGTTTACTCCAAAGAAGAGAATCTGCTAGACAAAAGTCTGCGTGCGGTATGTATAATTTGGATACGTTAAATACATCTTTTTTTATATGAGATGGAAGCTTGTTTACATTATCGTGAATATGAAATAAGAAATAATTCATACTGATGATAATCGTGTTAGCTAAGCAATAATCGTGAAATGTGTACGCCAGGCTCACATGGAGGAGCTGCGACGTAGGGCGTATAGAAGAAAGTTATTTAATGAACAAGCTGGAAAATTAGTGTCACGTGCCCCTGCTTTGAAAGATGAAGTGGCGTGGCGTGTTGACCATTTGAATGCAAAATGGGATTTAGTAGAACAAATTATGGCACCTGTCGAGCGGCCTGTATCCAATCAACAGGATATAACAGCAGGTAATTGCCTCTAATGATAATAAAATACTACCATCTCGAGCGCCGATTCTAAACTCGAATGTTTTGTAAAATAAAAAATATGTCCGTTACAGATTTCGAGCATGAAGTGAAGTGTTTGCGGAAGTGGCTACGTGAAATGGAGTCTCATCTTCAACCTTTAAGTTTCCAGATAGACTGGACGTTAGCAGAATTGGAGGAGAAAGCAGTGGAGCATATGGTGAGTGGCACAAAAAATAATTGTCTATAGTAGCTGGAAAACTTACTTGATGCTAAGCAATACATTTATAGTAGTTACTTAAATTCTAATACTTCTCAAAGCAAAGATGTTTTCAAAATCAAGTTCAGATTTTTCTCATTCGATATATTTAGTAAACGTTTGCCGAATTGAAAATAAACAATTACATAGGTGTTAATTGCGATATTCAGTTACAAATGAAATTACGTAAAAGAGGAGAAAATCTACAATAGGAGGAAAGGAAGGCGCGCAAGTAAACTCTGAAAGAAAAAAGTCGAATACGAATCGATACTACAAATATATGCTTTCCGTTTACAAAGCCGGATATGTCTCTTTATTGTTAACGGAAACGGCCGACAGCTGACAGTTTAACAGACGTACAGGATGAACGCCGGCAATAGTAAATAATTACGTTTAGCATGCTTGGAATATACGTAACTGGTACAGATCTATCAAAGCAATTCAAGAAACTGAACGATACTCCCATCTAAAGTGGGTGTAACTTTTAAATGATCGTGCATTAGTACCTGGTGATTCTCGTCGCGGTTCCCTTTTTGCAATGGTGCAACGCTAGTCGAAGATAGCAGAGTGAGTTACACTTTCGTTGAGACCAGACGATACAGCACGCGTTCAGTTTCAGCACGATTGTCTTTCCACTCCTTGCTGTGCGATCAGGTGGGCGTCGAGAACCCGACTCGTTCGTGTTGGTTCTGTATCTTTCTACCCAGTCCTCTGTCATCTTCTTTCTCTCCTTTTCTCCCTCCTCAATCGCATCTCAGCACAAAATATGATACGTACAGGGCTTTACAATCATATGCATGACTATAGTATTGTGTGGTATAACATGGAGATCATCTTAAGTACACTTGGCTTCGACTTCTTCCTGTACTATTCGTTTTACAGATTGAAAGCTAGTTATTCTTGGTGCTCCAAAATTTGGGAATAATTTCTAATTGTATTTGCACAGAACATTGTAGGATTTTTTTTACTACATCGCCGAATGGACAAGCTCACAGTGCGTAGCGAATTCGAAGTAAGACGTAAGTCCTTCTTAGAGGAGGTACCGAGAGCCACACGTAATTAATGGCTGATTAAGTAGAGTAATATATTAATGACACGATATTTCATGTTTGGTAATTTATCATTTTATTGAACGACGATTCCATAATGTATCCATGTATCGAACTGTTTTTCTAAACTTTCCAGCGTACTTGTTACGTGCAGCGGTCTATTAAAATGATTACACCGCATGTAATCTTGTTATTCGCAATGCTGTTTATATACCTGGCGCCATCCATCGGATCAAATTATTCATTCAATTTCTAATTGCAAATAACATGCAAATTGCACCTGATTGAGTAATCGACGAATAGACTTTACCTAATCATGTAAGAGTACATTATCATACGCGAATATTATGACTCAATTTTGTTTACTGAATCTACTATCTTAAAATGGTCGCTAGACTTGGTAGTAACTTTTTTTTGTTGGTACCGTTGCTCGCTGATCACCTTTTAACGCGAGCAAACGCGTTAAAAATAGTTTCGGAGTAAATCAGTTGCTACAAATCGGAGTGCCGGTGATCTAAATCTTTTAATTAACGCCACTTTCATATTCGACTGTTTTGGAATTTCAACATCGTTCCAGCGTTAAATCGACGATCGATAAAAACAAGCGGAAGCTCTGACCGAATAAATGTAAATTTAGCTCTCTAAGCTGGCGCGAATAAATTTGTTTATGTCTAGTTCGTTGCTCTCTAACAAGACTCTCTAACATGTGGCACGCGTGTTTGTTTTAAGCAAATTCCGTGGGATCGGCCGGGTATTCTAAAACTCGGCCACGTTCGCCGTTTCGAGCGTCGTGGGCTTTATGGTCATTCTATAAATTGATCCCAATTCTCGTGTGTATAAAAAAGAAACAGTGAAGGTTAAAACGTGCCTCGACGACGTGGAGTTGTTGGTTGCGCAATGATCTTCCCGTGGTGCTTCAGTGAAAGCTGTTAAAGGGCTCCATACACAGATCCAGTCTAACTTTTAAATCATCAGACGAGTTTCTTTGTCAGAAGGCGAAGGTGACGTAAATATTGACTTAAATTTAACAGTAATCCATAAGTGATAAATAGTATGATGGATTGAGTAATAAGGTAACGTCCATCTCACTTCATTTTTGGAATGTTTCATCATTCACGAACAAACTCCACAACTTCAATTTCCCATTAATATGCCAGCAGCAATATCAATTGGGCCTAGTTATGCAGAAAGCTACCAAGTAGTAAATTTAATTTGAATATATTAACTGTTAAAGAAAAGTAGCTTTATTTCCATTGAGTATATTTTATTTCTTGTTATCGTTTTACAGTGTTTTTTAATCGGTTATTCAATAGTGAGTAGTATAATTAATATTATTTTTAATTTTCAGTAGCTTTCGTTTTTCAAGCCTAAAATGGAACTATGGATTGGTAGTTTAATAATTGTTTAATGTAAGAGTTGTTCTATGGCTTGGGGATTTTTTTGCAAAATAAAGATCACAGAATTATGGGAATCGTAGGTACTGCGTTTAACTAATTTTTTGTTCTTCCGAGGGTTGGTAGGTTTCTGCATAACAAGGCCTAATTCTGCTTGGTAATTCAAGCTTTCTGAATGAATTTTAAAAAGAATTTATTCGACAGCCTAGTAATTAACTTATCGAGAGCTTACCATCTCGACGATTTCCATCATCTTTCACTTTACTGCTTGCTAAACGTCTTGTAATGTATTATTCAGTGACTCTATAGTAAATAGTAGATTTTTCGAGTGTTATCCGAGGATCGAAGCCAGGCCCGTCAGTTTCCCCACTCGCCATTCATTCATACACTTATCACTGCATCTATCGTTGCATCTATCAAAACTGTGCGGTGCCCTAGTATTAAATCCGAAGTGAAGGTGATTAATTTCTCGTGAGCACAGTTCCTCAGATTCAATAGAAAATAAAAGGAAAGCCAGTAATAAGACCTCACAAGCAGAACGGAATTGCTGATAGTAACAACGTCGGAAAGAAAGCAACGGCAAGGGCACAATAATGATATATGCACGGGAACCCGTAATTTATATTGCGTCCTGTATCGTTGCACGTCGGTCGTATTACCGTTGTTCGATCTATAGAATCTCCAATGCGCTAATGAAGATTGATGGCGATACTTGTGCCGCTCATTCAACATACGCAGCATCTGACCCTTCTTTGACAACGAAGAAGAATGTCCCTCGTGGAACATATGTTGCAGGCCACTCATTGATATTTGTACATAATGGACGTTTCATTGGGAACTAATGCAGGGTTGACATTAACGATCAATCGGACGGCGCAAATGTTGTAGATGATGGGGCACTGTGCAACATAGGGAACGCACATTAATACAGTAGAGCGTCAATTATCCGAGCTGCTTGGGACCGAGGTGGTTCGGAAATTCGAATTGTTCGGATAATGAAGCATGCGTGTACTTTACACAGTTTGTAATTATAGGAATTACACCTAAAATTACTTGTTAAATACAGGACTACTACTGCGTTAATTTATATTACGCAAAAGTCGATCAATCAATCAATCGGTACCGCTGCACTGATTCGAAGAAGTGGTGGGGATAGCGATGATGCAGCACTGGTTCGGTTAATCGAGGTTCGGATAATATCGACGCTCTACTGGTTTTGATCTTATTTCGAGTTTTTCAATTTTTAAATTACAATAGCAGCAACTCGAATACCTTCAAAGTATCCGGGTTATTATTCGTTTCCTGTATCGCGAGCCATTTGCACGATTATTTATATTATCCCCATATCTGCACACATCAGCGAACGTTCTTCGCATAAATTTTCTCGCAAGCAAGCTCGCTTGGGTCATAATTGCAATACTGCTTCCATTTCACTTCCTTTATAATTAAGGTATTAACTATGAAGAAAAAAAACGTTTTACTTCCGTTTTTTTTAATGATCTCGAGGTGTTTGTACAGTGTTTCATTTGTTTTTGTTAGCAAAACTGAAATTAACGTTTGAATTATTGAATCTCCACGAGCTCCTTATTCACAAACTTTTACTTTCTTTTACGTCGACGGAATGGATCGGCGATTACCTACTTGTGTAGAATGAAATTTCTCGATAGCGATCTTTTAACCTTTCCCCGCGCGTCATATAAATTACCGTGGCTATCGTATCGAAGAACCAATATTACATTATTATTTGCACACGTCGTTGAAAGGTTTATGCAACGCGCAACGGGAATGGTCTTCGTTTTATCAAACTCTCGATTATACGATCGTTTGCATTCGAACGACGTGAAAGTGTCGTTATTACTATGGGCAATGGAACTGCGCATCATAAATCGTTCTATCCACACCGTAAATCGTTTTGCGCGGGGGTAAGTATTTGTTTCTGAAGGATCGCGTGGAACAGGTATATTCATCAATTTTATTCATTTGCCCGTGTATAAATCAAGTATCGTGAAAACGCTTCGTTATTTATAGGTTCTCATGTCAGTCAAGTTCGTCGCTTACGTTTAATTACTCGAGCTTGGTGAACGATTACCTGCCGCAGGTTCAACATTTTTTAAAAGCAAGACTGTGAAAGACATTTGTATACATAATAGCTGCATCTCCACAATTGTTTTGAATTGATATTAACCCTTAACTGGTATACTGTTTTTGGCAAACGTGGCTGGTACACTGGGGTCGTGGCAGACCCCGAATAAAAAAGGACACAGAAATTTGTAAAGTCGACCCTAGATCAACCTCTATGAATATTTTGTTCTTAGGCAATGTATAAAATAATAGAAACCTAGAAAGTTAAACTATTCTTATAAAATTAATTAGAAAAACAGTTTACAAGCTTAGACAACCAAAAATTTTGCAGCGAACTTTGCGTGCCTGGGGTCATGAGCGACCCCAAGATACCAGTTAAGGGTTAAATACATCGTGATACACTGTGATTGTTAATATCGTAATGAAACTTATTAACCGAATTGAAGTCAAAGTAAAAAATACCGCAGTGCTGCTATTAAAGACGTAAAGAAGTGTATTACACAGAAAGTAACCCTTAAGAAACAAAGTGATCATTTTGCTCGAATCAAGGGGCATTCCTCTCAACACTAGTCACGAAGACTTAATTACGTTTCTTAATGCGCCAATATAAGAAGGGGCGCGCAAGCATCGTTGATAATTATTCCCAGTACCATTCTGCTTGAGTTGGTTCAGCTGAAGGGACGCATATAACAAAAATCATAGAACCTAGCAAGTTATTGACACGCTGCAAGTCGATAGGATTATTTACTTCGCTATGCAACTAGAATGTTAGGTAGCGTTGATGCATCAGTGGAGTCGCCCTGCAATCCAAGGGATTGAATTTCCATGTGATACTCATTCCGTCGATATACAATCGTGTGATACGTGCCTTCGAGTTATTTGTATTTCTTTTACTCTGAAACTGATACGAAACTTCGAACAGAAAAATGGATTGCGACATTGGGCTGTACTTCTGGCGATGCTTTAAGACGCAGTCAAAGATCTTCGATTACTTTCTTCCTAAATACAGCCAATCTAAAAGCGAAAGTTCTATTACTTTTTCTATCGATGCTTTCGCGTCACTTATAACTATTCGACCACTTCGTTGAGAAATATCCACTGACCCTATTTCTGTAGCTCCAAACTGGAGCAGGGAAGTTGCTAGATTTTTAGAGGCTATCATTATTATTAAGTACAGATCAACATGATTTTCCAGCCACTTTCGAATCGATCTTCTGGAACCTCCACAAAATTCCTCAACTTGCAAGAGTTTCTTTAACCACAACATTTAAACGACATCACAAGGATATCAAAATTGTAATCAGAACCTCCTATCAAAAATGTAGAAAATTGTCTCAGACCCATATGCAAATTGAAGAGCAATTACCATCAAGAGGAAGTTCCCAGGTGGACAGTTTCGCTACCCAGGATATTCAATATCGAATGTTTATCGAGCATGAAAGCTGCGCGGTACCTAAATGTCACACGGCCAAGGAATTTCAGACCGCAGAAAAATGGGGTTTCGTACGCGCCAGCCTAGAAGAACGTACTCGAATTTCTGCTGGCTACAGGAGACGATCAGGACGCGTTACGAACAACGGTAGTTGCTACATCTGGAGCAAGCCACGTCTAATTGTTTACCGGGAAGCAGCGAAGTGTCCGCAGGGTGAAGGATCCGTCGTTGGGTACCGCTACCTTGAAAGCAACAGAATCGTTGCTGCGTCGCTCCCAGCTACTGGGTCACTATCACCGAAACGTGCCCGCTCACCGATTTAACCTGTTTTAACGCGTACGTCATGCACGCACGCGTTTAATTAACCCTTCGCGGTTCTTTTTATACTTCGTTTATACACCGACTCACAAAGTCCCACCGCCAAACGGGTCCGTCTTCTTATCTCGACGCTCTATAGATGGCTCTAACCCTCGCTAGACGAATGCAGGGTCTATTTTGACCCAGGGCAAGCATTAAACTAGGTAGAAGAGACCGGCGCAAGTTGGTGCAGATAAATTATCTCGACACTGTGTACACGCAGCTAATAGTATACGAACTTAGTTTAATTATTATTACTTATTTAAACGGGATTAGTCCTTGGTATACAAAATTGTACAATTATAATTATTATACGAGGCATTGGGTATCTGAGGCGATCAGGCGGAGTGAAATAATGGTGTTGTTAATTTGTGGAACAATTCAATATATTTTCGCTGAATACCGTCGAGGACACAGTTCCTGATCACTTAAGAGTAACTCCGCGGGTTTTGAAACGTGTAAAGGAAAAACTTTACCAAATTCAAAAGATTTTTTGTTATTTCAGTAAATCTATGTTTTATCTTTAATTTGGTATTTAAAAAAGTGCACATGTAATAATAATAATTATAAAATGCTTCCTTTGCATTCTTCACTTTCAAAGTTAAATTATAAAATTACTAAATAATTATAAAGTATTTTGAAATTTATACGCATAATTTGGTAGCTCATAGTAAAACGTGTAAAGGTGATTCGAAACTGCTCTCTTTGCATTCTTCACTTTCAAAGTTAAATTATAAAATTTACACGTTTTACTATGAGCTACCAAATTTTGCGTATAAATTTCAAACTACTTCATAATTATTTAGCAATTTGTTAGAATAAGTTTGTATCATAATAAGCTTATTATTTGGTTTATTTTCCTAAACTGATCAGGAATTGGGTTCTGATCAGGGACTTGACGGTACTCGGCGGTACAAAATAGGCAGCCCCGAAGCGTAGATACTGACTCGTGTCTCGTCGCTACCGTATCCTTCCAAAGCGTTTTCTTCCGCCGAAAACGTGGCTAGGCATTAATGCAAAAGTACCGAAATAGAGAGGGTAAGAAGGTTTCCTGGTCGGACGCCGAAGGGAAACGCCCCCAGCTGCAAAGCGACTGTGTTTTATTGTTTTCTGGCATTTGCCATGGTTCGTTCCTTCTCTACCTGGAACACTCCGCTACACACCTATACAAAATTACCTCGGTGTAACACGTGTGATGTGTATGTCAATAAAATTATAGATTAAACTATCAGACCCTGAATCCAATGGCGCGGCCTAGCCATCCGCTGCCCAAGGGTGAAGGCCAGATAAGGGAGTGAAAGTCGTGGCAAAATTTCTTTCGACAGACAGGTGTTACGCCGTGTGTGGACTGCTCAGAGATCCTAACGACGAAATAATTCGTTGAATCTTGATTCGAATCCTTACGCCACGGCGCAGGGAAAATCTAAAAGAGCAACTGCTTATGTGGTTTGTCTGTTTCGCTGTTACGCGGTCGAACGGATCGTGAAATTGATATTCGTGGGTCGTAATCGTACCAGAACGATTTGATGATAACTACTATGCGAAGTAATCGACGATTCAGGACACACTTGGTGTGAAAGACGGAGGGCTTGAGGAATGAAAGTAACGTTTAATTAACGAAAGCGTATATTTTCGTGCTTTCTTGAACTCCTTGGGTGTGCTTCATCCATCAAGGTGTCGTCTTAGATATCGTACGAAGCATTCGAATGAAAAGACTCTACTTTCGCGGTGTCGAGATTATTCAAGCCCCCTGTTCTTCTGCAGCCAGATATCCATCGCGTTACATTTTCGCCAGGCAGCGGCAGAAATTTTTGCTGGTCTCGCTGGTACGAGCATGGAATGTCGGTTTCTTGATTTACGCCCGCGTACGGGCACGTTTAGAATCGTAGCTGCGACCGCGAACGATTTTCGTAGCGCGCACGCAATTTCACCGCGAGACGTTTCGCATTCAGCGCGGTTCGTAATTAATAGACGCGTCGCGTCACGTGGTCTAATTGATCACCCTGCCTTTTCATACACATTATTATGCAAATTTCTCGTCCCGCTATATTTTACACCGGTGAAATTCGCGGCTGTGCCCAACGTTAGACCGATATCTCTTGTGTCCCGTAACGATCTGCCGCGCCTCCAGAAAAACCCTGATCGCTTAATATCCCAGCTATCCCACCACTTTCCAAACGAGATTAACTTCTTGCTATAAATTTCGCGCGCCGCAGCGTGAATTAAGTCGCCACGAAATCTGTAACAGGGGATATTAAGTTTTTACACCTCTGCTGAATTTCTAGTCTCCTAGGTCTTAGAGTGTTATTTCTATCGATAATAAGCTCGAGGCTCGGGTAGATTGAATCAGCGAATGAAAGGATAACGTAGCTTAAGAAGTAAAGATCAGATTATTCTGTCATCTCTTATTATTCAGAGTAAAAAGAACACTGTTTTCAATTTTATTTCTCTTATATATTCCAATAAGTGGAATACGAGCCACATTAGAAGTGCCTGGCAGTCGGTACAAGGTTATTAAATTAAAAGTTCGTTGCAATAACTGAACCCGAGAAGCGTTGACCCTCGTTTGCTCGCAAATGTAGGTCCTTCGATTCATTGACCTTTTCTCAAGATATTCCTCAAAAATAACGGCATTTCAGACATCCGTAGCATGGGATGCAATCAGTACCTTGGGGGCAGATGCTGATCACCCAGAAAGATAAACGTGCTTCTCCCAGTGATAGAGTCCACTTCGATCATTTTACATAATATATCACCAACTCTTATTATCACAATGTATTATAATAATTCACTATTCGCAACGAACAGTCCCCTATGATGCACAAAAAGAAAAAGGACAAAACATCCTCAGCAGTGAATCCTGTAAAGCTGCATCTCGGTGTCCCAAAAACCGCTGACCTCTTATTGTTAGACACGTGTCTCGAGATGTCGGTACGTACAACTTTCTCACAGCAGCGCGTAACGAGGGTGAAATTGAAAGCGAAATGAGCAAACCGATCGAGCGCAGAGGTATTTGATGAGCGTTCGGTGAGCCGTTCCCAGAGGTATCCTCCAACTCTTCCACCATTCAATTGGCTCGCAGCTAGCTGGCTTCTAGACAGATCAATCAAAAGTTAATTGTCCTTCTTCGCCGCATACTGCGCCGATGATTCGCTTCTGGAAATCGGAGGCTTTACTCATTTTTACGCGGAATCTGTCATCCATTGGAACGAAGGGGGCTGTAGGTCAGGGTTTAATTGAATTCGCCGCGACGTCGTTGATCATTGGCTATGAACTACCAGGCTGAAGCTACCAGGAATAATGGGCAGGTTATACAATATCGCGTTAAAATAATCGCCAAGCATCGACAGCGACGGTAGTCGAGAGCTACTCGGTTCGGAGTTCCTATCCTCGTCCGATGCTGGGAGAGTGGTCGCGTGCTGCGAGCATTGTTCGTAGCACGATAATCTATTGTGTTGCAACGGCGAAAAGTTCGAAGACCAATCGACCTTTCCGATTTTAAACAGGCTCCGCCAGCCCTGGGGCACAGGAAGGAACGGACTCGAGTCCACTGTCGTGGAGGTTGCACGAGGAAATCGGTTGGCTTCGCGGCTCTGTTAGCAACCCTACGGATTTTTCCGTAGATCTACGGATTTTTTACTTTATCTACGGACTTTTCCGTAGATCTACGGATTTTTTACTTTATCTACGGACTTTTCCGTGGATCTACGGATTTTTTACTTTATCTACGGATTTTTTACTTTATCTACGGACTTTTCCGTAGATCTACGGATTTTTTACTTTATCTACGGATCTACGGATTGTAAACTGTAATCCACGGATTTCTCACCTTTTTCACGAGTTAGTAACCCATAATCAGCAAAGGAATCACTTTTTTGTAACGACTAATAGCGACATCTGTTGCCATTGATTTTGCGACCCAAACTGCCGATTTACTGCGGGTCGCTAAATTCCACTTCGCCACAAGAGCTTTTCGTCACACTTAATCGCTGGAATTATTTTTATTTTCTAGTTCTACTACCCTGCATTTTGAACGAGTACAATAGGAATTGGCAAAGTTGATTTCAGAATCTTTGCATGTGAGCTTTTTTAATTCCTTTCCGCGAATTTACGTCGGGGCGAAAGTCTTTGGCGAAAAACGACCTTCGGGGAAACATTATTTCTGGGGAAATCTCTTGCACTCAAGTGGAATTAGTAAAAGTCGATTTCACAACTTTTGCGCGTGAACTTTTTTCGTAATTTATGAATTTCTGTTGTGACAATAATTTTTTTGAGAATGGTAGGGGAGGGTCGAAATATAAGATTTCTAGAAAGGATTTGGGAAAGGACGGTTCCCACGAAGGCAAGGGAATTAGCTTCTTTCATACATGTAATAATTAACACTTACGAAGAAAATCCGTAGATCAACGGATTTTTCAAAGGAGGATCCACGGAATTCTACGGAATGTTGAACTTTTCTCTACGGATTTTCACAAATCTGAGTTTGCAACACTGCTTCGCGGTGAGAATCGAGCAGGCGCAATTTTTTCGGAAGTTCTTGAATATGCTGTTACCTTTGGGCGTGTAGACTTCGACATAGGAATTACGAATATACTCCACGGTACGTACTTACCTATGAACGCGATCCATACGCAAAGTACCTGCTTTCATCTAACGCATGACTCCATCGGTGATTTTTAAACGAAACCTGGCTTTAAAAACTGGATCCAGTAAGATCGAGATTAGGACCGTTACTAAAGGATTTCACGTGAGCGGAGATCCTCATTAGAGGACAATCAGCGTCGTTAGTTCCACCAAATACAGGTCAGATATCCTTGACGCTTCCAAGTTGATCGTTTCGCTAGGATAGCGCCAGGGATCATCCAACTTCTTCCGCGGCACCGCGGCGAGCGTAGACAAGCGTAGATCCCTGCGATTCGAATCGATGTGTCCGGGAGGCTGTCACGACAGAATCGTTACATCCACGTTGCTAATCAACCGGGTCACCGTCGAGGAGAGCACCTTAGTTACTATGTAGTACTATGTCTCTCGGGCTTCGCCGGTGAATGACAATGTAGATCGTGGAAAGCCACCAGTCACGACTCTAACTTTCCCCCTGCATTCGTGTGTCCCGCTACCACCACGGGGAAATGCATTTTGAATTCAGCATTTCATTGTTAGACAAGGTTCGAGTGAAAGCGTGACGAAACTGGTATCTAATGAAGTATAATGCTCGCCCGGTTCGCCAGACTTTTACGTTACATTGTATCGATGCGAACTACGCCCACGCGGCCGGAGTTATTAGGAGCTCGACGGGGGGATGCACCTCCACCTACCCCCGTCTAAATTACACGACGGCCGCGTATGGTCATTGCCATAATCGGCAGCTGATGCGCGCACGCCGCGCTGGTGTACAGGTTAATGTTTACGTAAAGCCCGTTGCATAGGCGATACGGTTGTTAGGCAATGCCCGTTGGTCGTGAATGGAATTTATTGTTGGACGTGCTGGGGTGTGAAATATGGGCAGAAGTGGTTTGTAAAACGTCTCGTTCCCTGGAGAACAGTGGAGGCTTGTAGAGACTCAGACCTCAGTTTCCTGCAGCTTCGTGCTTCATTCTGGAGCTCGCGACGAGAACATCTTTCTAGTAGTAATATGAAATACTGTTAGAATATAATGTTTATTTATTCAAGAAAATAAAAGTTACACAATCGAACGTCAGTATAATAATAATAAGAAGAACTGTATAAAACTTAAACTAAAAGTAATAGAAAGAATACTGTCTTTAGCGCGATACAAGTTATCCGTTCAGAGGGTTTTCTCGGACTGAGAAGCGCAGGGGTCGAGAAGACCGTTTTCCCCGCTTTTGGGTCTCCTGTAGCGAAAGAAAGGAAACTCATAAATTACCGGGTCCTTAAAGTCCCTGACACTCTAACTCTAGGAACAGTCTATCGTTGTACACATTCCAACAGAAACTCCATCAAAGATTCCACGATCGGTTGTTAAGGAGACTAGCCAAATTGCTTGAAAATCAAGTATTTGTGGCGGATTAATTGCGTGGACCAAGGGCACACCTCTGACAAGCTCATCACAAGCTCACGAGCCCGTTGATATTAGACTCGATTGATGGGTACCCCGGTTGGTCAATCGAATCTGAGGCACAGCGCTTGCGACACGGAAACGTACTGTAAAATTACACTGGCGTCATCGATTTCCCACTTATCGTTCCACGGCAGGCTGCAATCTAACCTAAGCAGACCGCCGCGATTAGAAATCACCCCGGGTTTCTGTGTTTTCGTGAGCGGGTCATGAGACCCAGAGGTGTTCCAAGTTCTCTGTCATGACTCGTGGAATGTTCGGCGCGACCGCTCAGTTGTCTGCGAATCGAATCTCGATCTGAGCAATGCCACCGTTCACGTGCCGACAAAGGTTCCAAGATCGGGAGTTAATAGACGGCGCGTGGAATTATCAGCGTTATGAAAAGACGCGGTTCTGTTGTCTTAACGGGCGTGGTGAAAGTCGAGTCAGGTACATCGAACGGAGGCAGTTGAAAGATAAGTGTGACTCATGAAGGGAACAATGGCTGGTGGAGAGGAATTTGTTGAAGAGCCGGTCCCGCATGTAAGACCAATTGAAACAATTTGAGCTATAATAAACTGTGCTGCGAACAGTGTACCGGCTGCCGTTCGGAGACAGTGCTCGTTTCCTGTACGAGTTACATTATTATAATGCAGCCTCCGCTCTCTCTGCGATGCAGGCCTCTCCTTCGGGCCTCTCAGCCCGGGGAATATCTTGGCTCAACTGTACAGCGACACTGGGATATTTTCACTGACGTTAAAGAATTCTATTTTCTTCTTGATTTGATAATTAGATGAATTCGAGTTCGGCGAACTTGAATAGTTTTTGGGGTCGGATTGCGTTTATAGAATGACTACTCGGCTTCACTCGAAATTTAGATAGTGATTTTATAAAAGAAAATTTATTTTTTTTTTGTGAAAATAGTCATGTTCATTTGGATTAGCTAGGCATAATGAGCTGGGGCGCATTTCCGTGGCCCCAAAGTTTACCGTTCAAAAGTTTTTAGGCGACAAACACACAAACACTTTCTGCTTTGTATATTAAGATAGGTCAGTCTTTGGGTATTATAACTTGACTTTGAAATATGTGGTGGTTAATATGAAATATGGGAAATATGGGCGTAATATCTCTGGTAGGAATGGAGCAGAAATAGAACGGTCTGGTCTAAACAAAAGTGAGTAGAAGAGTAATGGAGTTACTTTCTAATTCACTTGCCTCGAATTGAATTTTGATTTTGACGCTTGGGACCTTTTGATAGCAGTAATCTCATCACTCCCGTGGTTTCCAAAAAGCTCCACCGTTCATTACAGGTAGGGTTGCCAATTTTTTTCGGCCAAATGTGATAAAAAATATATTTCAGTAGAAAGTGGTACAAGAAACTACATTAAAATAACCACATCTTGTTTTTTAAATGTACATTCTTTGTGTACTTTGCATTATTAATTAATTTATTGTCCTTAACAAATATGTCGAAGGTTTGATTGTACTCAAAGTCCAAATTAACAGAAATGAGGAGCTCATATTTTATAAGAGATAGACTGGCTCTGTTTCTTTCTTCCCGCCACTTCATATTCATTATAGAAATAAAAAATATATATAAAAAAATTAGCTTTAACGATTTTATTAAAAATGTAGTAAAAACTAAATTAAAATGCACTAAAAACTAAAAAATAATTCTTTTCTTGTACCTCAATTTTGATGGGGTTAAAATGGTGTTTGATCACTTTAAATAAAATCGTGGGGCATGATATTTCAAAACAGGATATGAATCACTTTAATACTTCACCTTTTGGTTGCACATGGTGCCCCACGATTTTATTTAAAGTGATCAAACACCATTTTAACACCATCAAAATTGAAGTACAAGAAAATAATTAGTTTTTAGTTTTTAGTGCATTTTAATTTAGTTTTTACTACAATTTCTGGCTCATTTGAAGTCGTTTGAATTTGTGGTTATGGGTTATATTTATTGATGACTGGGTATTTTTTTCACCCCCGCGGGTTAATTTTTTTTTAAATATTGTATTGTCATCAAAGCTACGCACGCCTGCAAAGTTTCAAGACAATTGGATAGTTGGAAGTGGGTTAAATTTGAGTTGCCAGATTTGAACCATACATAAAAACAGACAAACAAACATACAAACAGACAGAGGACCGAATCTGAATAAAATCGTTTAAAAATCGTCTCCGTTAAAGCTTAAATACGCAAATTAAAATTTTCTTGTCGCCATAGAATAAAAATTAGCTAAAATTGCAGAATTTCATCGATGTATCGGAAATATAGGACCTTTACCTACTATATATTTTTCTAACAGTATATACTACCTACACTGGACAAAACTCTAGTACAATACTATATATTATAGTACGATTGGCAGCCCTAATCACAGTAGTTGTATCCAACGTAGGCGAGAAGGGAAAAGACTGAATGGAATAAACGGTACAGTTGTTGCGCAAACATCGCCACAATTGTGTGCACCTTAGAAAAATAGAGAAGTTCAAAGTTATAGCGTGTGCTCGGACAAATGTGAAATGTTATTTGAATGTTACAACAGTAGGTCATAGAGAGTTACGTCTCTGGGGAAAGAATAGAAGCTTCTTTGCTGAAGAAAACTGAAATGTGGGATGTTGGGGAGAGAGAAGGGGCCGGACTTTCTACGGGATATTGTGCTTTCCGTTTGTATCCGGGAATTGAATTCGTTCCAGGCCCGGGGAAGCAATTGAAGTCTTCGAACACCGTTACCGATTATATCGAGCCTCGTTAGGCCGCCCGAATGGAAAGAATACATTCGGTCGCTCCTCGCGGAAATCATGAATCATCGTTTGACTTTTGAACGATTTATTTTCTAATTTTACATCCCTCAAACGAGACTGCTGCGCGTTGCGTGAGAATAGCTCGGAGATCGTGATCTCGCCTCCCCGTGGCCGCTAATTAATCAACGACAGAGCGTTAATTGCGCGGCTGAAATTGGTTTCGCGTTAAAGGAAGCACGCGGATCACGGCGCGCATTGTTTCTACGCCTGCTTCTAGCCCGAGCGTGTTTAACTCGTTACGATTTTAACAGATACGTGTTTATCGGAATGCTTTCGTATCCACACCGCCTACCTTTCACTAAATCTACTCGATACTTTGCACTTTTAATCTGGCGAACGCGAACAGGAACGAGTAGGTATCAGTGGATAAATGGGACGAAAAAAGCGAAAGGCTTTTCTGAGTTGAGCAAATCGACCGTAATGGGCGTGCTGCGTTGATCGATGGAATATATTTGTTGTGGTAGTCGAGCTACAGTTAATCGTGGATTAAGGAACGATAGAAAAAAAACGCAGAGACGGATAATCATCAGGTGGTTAATTAGTTCCCCGTTCAGGAGGAAGAGCTCCCCGATATGAATTGCAAATTCCACTCTTACGTAGGAAACGTTTCCGTGAATGAAAGCGTGGAATTTAACGATATTGATCGGGCTATAAATAACTTAAATTGCTTCCGAAACAGAATTATCGATTTGCTTGATTTATTATCGAATATTCGTAATACATTCCTAATTAAACTAATTGTATCTGGCGAGGAAACATTCCCAACCCGAACATTTCTATCTTCATAAAATCAGTTGAAGGGGTGAAAACAGGGTGTTTGGTTTTTTTAATTTAACTTTGTAACGGTGCGAGATAGAACAGAACTTGAAATATAAGAATTGTTCGGTAAGAAAAATAAAGTTATATTTAAAACAAATCCGTCAACTTTGATGCTCCGAAATATTTCCCAAAATTTCCACGTTTCAAGTCACCTCGCGCAGCATCTAAAAATTTCGACTCCATCTATCGGCAAAATCCAATCGCAGTCTCACGTTCGCCGCGTAGGACAGAACTTTTGCGGTAACCCAATACACCTCCACCTCGTTCGAGAACCAAGTAAAATTGCCTCTCCGGTCGACCTCGACCGAAACGAAACAAAGCACCAGCCGAAAGGACGCCCGACGTCGCCACCCGCGCGGCTACCTACCACACAAAGACGCGCCACACGTGCGCACAGCCAGGCATTTTTGAGAACGTGCCCGCCAGTCGGGCAGGACAGAACGGCGGGGGAGTTAGGATCCGAGAGAGCCTCTGGTTAGGTCGCATCCGTGGCTCACGTGAAAGTGACTAGACAACAAGGTTGCTGAGAAGTCGCGACGCGGACGATTATTATGCGCCGTTTACATGCAAGCCTTCTCCACGTTCGATCGATCACCTGGTGCATCGTGACGATCGTTCCCCGATCGATCAGCCTGATTCGGCGCGCTGACAGTTTATCCGGATCGATCCTAGTCGTTTGGTTGGGGGACGTTTTTACGCGGTAAAGAAAAACACTCGTCGAGCAACGTGATTTGTTATAAATCATAGGCTTCTCTATTCTCGGAGTCGGTGGTCTTGTTCTCCTCTCTTAGAGTCTGTTGCGCCGGCGGAGCCTCGAGGTTTTTATATCCCTCGAGTGCGTGGCCTTGGCTGCTCTTCTCACTTTTGGCGAGCTTCGGAGATGCCCGGTGTTTTTGGCGGAAAAAGGCTGGCGTTAATAGGCTCCCCGTGTTTCGGCGGGTCACAGCTTACTCCTTGTCTCCTTGGCGCGACGATCTGGCGGCAGGGTCCCGGCAGGACTCTCAACGTGTTCCTTTTGCAAAAGGTGACCCTACGGGGGTTCGGGGAACAGGCACTGAAATGTCTCTTCCGCGTTTCGTTACGTCCCCTTCGGTGTTTCGTAGTTAAACAGCTCGGTGACCACGGTGACCAGGCATGAAAGTTTTAGACGGGAAAGCCGTTGGATAACAGCGTCTGCTCGCGTGCGCTGCCTCGTGGCGGCGCGTTGCTTTGATAAAATTCGGGAAATTGTCGGCGATCTTTATTTGCCGGGGTGGGAAGGCCGCGTAACCGTGACACCTGGCTTTGTAAAGCGATTTTTCGCCGCGCAGCGACGCGGAAGAGAAAGGTACGTATTTTCAGCTGCCGCGGCAGGAAACGAGCCAAAGGAACCAGGATTATTATAATCGAGCCTGGATCACGTAGCTTTACGCGAAGGAGTAGCGTTACATAAATGAGCTTTACTCTCTGCAGGTCCCCTTTGTGATCTCGCAGTTTCATCTCTCCACTGCTGCAATTTCAATTTTACCGTTCGTTCCCGTGTAAATTGTACTCCTTCGTGTTCCTTCTGACACGAATTAGTCAGATTTTGTGGTCTCAAAAAGAGAAGCTTAAGGGGCCATGCTCAGTCAGGAGCCCGAAAAAAGGGCGGTCTTTGGAAATTTTTTACTCAAAAGCTATAACACATTTCTCAAAAAATCTTTTTTCCTTTTAAGCATTGCATCTAGTACCGTGCATCGTAATTTTTTTATTTAAAAATATTTATTAATAACTAAGTTATTGTTCTTCACTCGAAGGTTCTCTGAAAAAAGGCTTCTGCGGTGACCACTGCTGCTCGAAAGTCGATCGTCTAAAGTAAAAAATTCAAAAGAATTTACTTATTATATTATATTATCTAGTATTTGAACGAAGGATTTTTTTATCCGATGCTTAGTTTTCTTTTAATTGACGAAAATCAGGCACGATTTACGATAAAAATTGAAACTTTTACTTTAAACATCAGCCATTTTTTCCCAAATCAATATTTCGAAAAATCCTTCGTTCAAATACTAGATAATATAATATAATAAGTAAATTCCTTTGAATTTTTTATTTTAGCCGATCGACTTTCGAGCAGCAGTGCTCACCGCAGAAGCCTTTTTTTTTAGAGAACCTTCGACAGATGGACAATAACTTAGTTATTGATAAATATTTTTAAATGAAAAAATTACGATGCACGGTACTAGATGCAATCCTTTAAAGGAAAAAAGATTTTTTGAGAAATGTGTTATAGGTTTTGAGTAAAAAATTTCCAAAGACCACCCTTTTTTCGGCCTCCTGACTGAGCATGACCCCTTAAATCGAAGACTGATTTCGCTGTTCGAGTCAGCTTCAGCCTCGGTATTCTTGCGTAATGCTCGTTGAATAATTCACAGTTTATTATTTACGTGCGCCTTAGTATTACCCCGCCGCAAATAGAGGAGATCGTACGAACGGATTGAAAAATGTGATGTTACAGCAACGTTGCTGTAATATCAGTAATTATTTCTTAACACGTTCAAGGCCGGATACACCCTGCTTCTCACCTCTCCGTGATTATAACTGTCTGACATAATTAGAGCACTTTTTACCGTCGAAAAAACAGCCGACAAACGGTACCAGCTGGCAAACTTCGAATTAACATTCGCGTACAGGAACGTTGGTTACCAGTTTTTTCTTCCTTTTTCGAAGGACATCAGAAATATATTCTACGAGTTCAATTTCTATTAAAAGAACAGCTTAGCGAATATGTATACTCAGGATTCCCCGAATACCTGATCACGTGATATAAAAATAAAAAATCAATTAAAGTATCCAAGAAATTCTAACGGTGCAATACTAAACTCCACAAGAGCGCAACTACTAGAAGTTCTTAGGATTTTCTTGAGTAATTTCAAATTTAAAAAAAAACTACGAAAGAATTTAATGAAAATTCCTCAAATTAAATTCTACATATTCGAACGTTGGGAGGTAGGTTGCAAACCGTTGGACACCGCGATTAATTAACTCTGCGTCTGATTTACCCAAGCATCTTTACCTCGCGTTTGAAAAATAAAACATCGCTGAAGAAACGTTAGATAATACGCACTCCGCCCGCAACAAGGATAGGAAGAGTTCAACGAACTCTAGCGCAATGAAGTCAAACAAAACGTACATCGAAAACGCATCGACCCCCTGGATGTCTCAGGTGTAATGGGTGACCCATCGAGATTGGACCGCGGTATCGCGGGGCTATCGTCGTCCACCGTTGATAAGCCGCCTGACAACTTGTCATTGACCGTTATATATTGTGGTATCGGGCGCTGCGAAAGGGCACAGGCGGCGGGCACGCAGACGGGGCGTTATCGGTATTAACTCTCTCACGTTCTCTCGGTGACCGAAGATAACAGGTACAGCGGATCCATTTTTCGACTCGGCGCACTGGTATTACGCGAACGGGTTTATAGTGCAGCATCTTACTTCCTTGTCACTGCTCCGGAGCAAGCCAATCAGCGCGCTGCCCACAGCCGAGTGGTAACGCGTTCGCCCTCGGATAAAGAAACGCTGCTGCGAGGTGTATTATTTCAGGCCATTTGGGCGGGGATGGATGGAGATGTATTTGCAGCTTTTTACGATCCCCGCGCAATTAACTGTATCTAAACGCGTGTCCGCGAACTTCTCGCGTGATTTACGTAGGATGCTCTGGGAGATAAGAAACGCCTCGGGAGGCTCTGAACGATGCAAGTAGGAAAGTCTATTTGCCTGCTGAGCCCCGGCTCGTAATTACTTACACTTTACCCCAGTCAGCTGTTTCGCAAGTTAATGTACTCGCAGTTTATAGGTAAAGCTGGCTATTGACACCTTCGTGTCACAAAAATACGTGGGAGGGAAGGAATAAATGAAAGATTTAATCACAGAAAATGAGGGATAGTGGGTAGAAAGGTGGTCAAGTTTGAGTCGAGTAATTCATCGAAAAGGGGAAGCTGGTTCCTCTCGCATGACAATAGGAGGAAATGCAATTATATTCTTCTTAATTACCGCCATCTGATTCTAATCGCTGATCTTAGGATTCAATTATAACGAATCGAAATGTATATACTCTCAGGACTAGGGTTTTAAAAAACCGGGTTTAAAAACTGGGTTTTATTTATAAATTTGTAAAATTCGGAAACCGGTTTTACGTACTAGAATTAATATGCAGAAATGAATTAATTGTTTAATTAAAAACGTTAACATTTTGACTTGAAATCGCCTCGGACACAAGCATACTGTAATAGGTAACAGTTTACTGTAAAACTACTCTTCATGAGTTCATATTTTCAGAAAAAATACTAAATGGAATAAAGATTTTTAATTGGTAGAACCTATTTAAAGATTTATATTTTGTACGGATTTTAGTTATTATAATTTTTTTTTATTTGGTTCTTTATACATAAGGTATACTTTTTTTTGTAATATTTTTGTAATTCCATAATACTAAGGAAACTGATTTTTTTTTAAATAGGTACAAGTATTTATTTACTATTTTAATTATATTTTTTTGTGAAAATTCGAAAATCGGTTTAGCCGGTTATTTTGGAATAGTTGAATTCGAAAACCGGTTTTTTCAAAAAAGTCGGTTTTTGTATAAACCCTACTCAGGACCCGCTCTAGGGGGCGCAAGCAGGGCAGCTGCCCAGAGCGCAAAATCTGGGGGCGGCAAAGTTGGTAGAAAGAGAAGATTAAACTCACTAAACACCAATAAAAAAATAAAACTTTTAGTAAAACCGGTAAAAAAAAGTAGGTGATACATGTTGGAATTTAGAATTAAACTTATAAATAACCTACACCTATACATTTTATTTTCTTTCCTTACTGCTTTTAATGAATATTACATTTTTTATAAAACAAAGGCTTTTATTACTCAACAAATACCTACGCAAAATTTCACTCACTGCAAAAAATTATCCATAATTAAATATAAAGGGCGGCAAAAATTATTTTCGCCCAGATCGGGTGCTGTATTCTCTTTAAAAGATAATCCACTCCCACTACTACAAACCCGTCCAAAAACCGAAATCTCTCAGTCACCCCCTATTAGAGTTTAATTACCCAAGAAACGATCTCGTAATCGGCTTGAAAAGCTCCACGACGCGAAGAAAACGATTCCCATTACCGTGCAGTTTCTAGCGGCCGATCTGTTTGAGAGAGAACGGAATTATCATCGACAGCGAATTACCACCCCTCCGTGTTATCTCTGAATCGTGGACGATGTAATTTGACCAGGCCTCGATAATTAATTGCGCATTCCGGCGTGTCGGTTTCGTTCTGCCCAGCGATATGTAGATGGCTCGCTGGCCAGCCTCTCGTCGCTTATTATGCTCTCTCGATTGTACGATTATGTTAACACGTTAACTATTTGACTGTTTGAACGTCGTTGGCTTCCTATTGCCGGCTGATTTATTGGAACGGGCCGGGTTAACGACAAGACGCGCGGCTGCGATCTTACTACACTGTGTACAACAAGCCTCGTTCTGCGTATTGAATGCACAACCTGTTTTCATATCATTTGCCTTTTTGCTTCTAGCGGAGGCACGTCAGAATCGCCGCGCCGTGGCACCGCGAGCCCCGCGCTCGCAATTTTACACTCGGCTCGGCAGATTGATTGAAATTGATTTGGTCTTCGGCCTCGTTAATTCGCGGCTCTAGATTACGTCGGAAGTTTCTTGGATGCAACGGATGCACATCCATCTGACGCGGCGCAGATCAAGCATTATTCTATGTTCCGCGCGCGGACGAAGGGGGAGGAAGGAGATCGAGTTTGTTTAACGATGTTATATGCCGCTCGTACCAGGGCACGACGAAAGATTGTTGATCCTGCGTACGCGTTGCTTCCCTTTGGGACTGGAAATAGCGACCGCGCTCCGAATGGAAACTTGGCCGGTTTAACTGTTCCAATGAATCGCGAGTATGGGATTTCGAGTTGAATCGAACTAATTTGAACGTGGATCTTTGATATTCGAGAGATGTTTGGATGGAGTTGATTGGCTGCAGAGATGTGGTTTGTGATTTTGTATCGGGGGTGTGTGGTTGTAAGGATAATGATTTTTGGTATAATTAAATTAGATTTGGTGAATGTTAGTCAAGATATTATTTGGAATTTCGCACCGAGCATATTTTATTGTTTACCTTTGTTTTATTCTTACGTTTGTGGTTGGAAGTTACGGGATTGACATTCCAGGAAAGGTTCAGTAATATACGGGAGTTATGTAAGTGGATTTATTCGTGGATTAATTGTTTCTCTTGCGGTCAGTGTCTCGTGTGACAATATTGAGAATATCGCTGGCAATTTGCAAAGCTTCATTGTCGGAATTACAGCTCGTTTCGTCACACTGGCAACGTCACATTATTGTTCCTTAATCATTTCCGGGTACCACTTCCCACGTTCGTTCCTTGGGGTACTTTTACACCAGTCACTCGCATCGATACTACGTCTGGCGGCATTACGGGATTTTATTTCCGACTTACGACAGACGATTGCATTGTGTCGAACTTTCGCACGAAACAAGTTTGCGAGGAAGCGAGCAACGTCTTCCACGAAGAGCTTAGCCCTTTCTCTATTGCAAGTAATTTTATTCTGTAATTAAAGGGTAGCATCTTGGTCTTGCATAAAGTTCATCTGAGTCTCTATTATTTCGAAGCTTAAGAAATTTCTGAGCAGTAGGAAAAATACGTATAACGACCACTTCGTAAAATAAAAGGTTAATGAAAGTGCTCGATAACATATATATATATATATATGTTATCGTAAATAAATAATAATATATATATATTATTAATATTTTTATTTACGGGACCAGCCCAATTCATACAATAATGAATACAGAAACACACGTTCAAGAAAAACAAGACATATAACAGTAAAAAATTAAACATTGCACCTTAGTTGATAACAATTTTGCCTAAATTATTCTTGAAAGTATGGATACACCGAAAAAATCAATATGATAAATTGGCACCGGTGCCGATCCGATTTTAATGTTTGTGATATTCAATGTTTAGTACTTTTCCAAACGGTAATACATTTTTTCATACAAAGTCAACATCCACGTACAATTCCAGAACAATGCCTGCTACCGATTTATTAATCCTTCGTGGCCACACGCGGTGTATTGTACCCCAAGAATAATTTTCGAGTTAAAATGTCGCGTGTTTACGACTTCCAAACGAGATTTATCGCAAGAAAAAAAAATATAAATAAAATTAAAAAATCGCTTTTTTCTACAACCGTGGAAAACCACTCATTTTCAACTACAAGTTCTATCATATCAAAATTTACATTTCTAGAAAAAGAGTATTAGACCATGAGTGTATAAGTATTATGAACGTACAATTATCACTGAAAAGTTAAAAGATTGACAAATACGAAAATGGTAACTCAAAAAATGACGCTGGGGTACAGTGAACCCCGTGTGGCCAACTTGTGATTATAAGGTGTGACCACGAAGGGTTAAAAATCTTCAAAAACTATCTTAGATATCAATAAACTACTACTAAACGATGAGTACAATCCTCTATACGCTCCAAAAATACAAGCACCTAAATCTCATACACTTAAAGCACAACTCATTAGAGTAACTGTAACCAAGTTACCCAACCAACAGAGCAGCGTATCACTGTTCCATACAGACTCACGTGGAGCGCGCGGTGCAGCCAATAAAATCCCATAACAATGGACTTTTTTCGAGTAATTAGGCGGGATATTTACGCGCCGCTACGCTTTTATCGTCGCGACGTGCTATATTCATCGCAGCATGTACTTCCTTAATTAGTATCCAACACGATGGTCGTGTCTGGTTGTCTGTCGATGACTTTGCATAGAAGCACTTACGTAAATAATGTTCAACTACACTCAACTTTGAATTGCAATGTAAAATGTAACATATCTGCAAACAAAAATAGAAATTAAACGAGTCATACATACCTTTAAAAAGAATGTAATATCAAAAAATTTGACAATAACTTTTAGCAATACTTAGGCGGAAATGAGCCACAGATTCTAAATTCTAAGCTATGTCAATAGCGAATAAATTAAAAAAAAAAGAGTAAAAAATATCCATCACTTCGATGTCTCTAATAATCGGAACAGCATTGCTAATAATTCCGCGAAATCGGAAGTTTCCTTGTCAGCGAATCGAAGGTCGAAAGTGCTCGGATCGAGCGTGGCACAGTGAATTGAATTTGTCATTCGGCTATTATGATTCTTGCGTTGCACCGTTCCGTGCATTGCGCTCGCTTTTGGCGGTGCGCAGAGGTGTCTTTGGTGCATTCACTTCTTCGCTGCGGCTGACAGATAGATTATTCTCCCGTGATTAATGCGCCATTGTAGAATGAAGCGAGCCGACAAATTTGTCTCGTCGGCGAAAGAATTGCTCCGCGAGCGTCGGCCACGATGGGAATTGGAATAGGACTGAGTTTCGCGGGGCCGATGGCAGTAATTAGTGCGACAATTAGTAGTAAGAGTAGAACTGTAACTATCTTGCCGCGTTGTGCAAGAATGGTAACTGTAACGCATTGTTCCTTGATTAGTATTGCTTCCCAGTGTGCATTGGTTCGTAGGTGGATCAAGGAACGTTCATATTAATTGGAGGAGATTAATATTTATTAGAGAGAAGCGAGTACTGGGTGTTCGAAGGAAAGTGGGTTAGTGTTTAGTGTTATTCAGGGGTCTTTTTTAGATTTCATTTCAATATGTTCGTTATAACGAATCAAAGCTAAATTGGAATGTTTTGTAAATAAAGTTACTCAGTTTCACCTTAATCATCTGATTACTTCATATAGTGTTGGATTGCAGACTGCATAATATTTTAAGTTATTGATAACACAGTCTCTTATTCATACTGTGATAACACGGAAAGTATATCAGTGTATTCGTATAACAGTGTTTCTTGTTTTGTGCTGTACTGTTAGCCCTTGAATTGACGCGCAATTACGAGCCCTTTATATAAAAATTGTCGAGTTGGCATGACATGGCAAATGAATATTAATGGGCAAGCTGGGATGGCGACAGGTGTTTTAGTTCGAGTAAGAGCTTTTAGGGTAGTTTTATTTGCACCTTGAAAAATTCCCTGTTAATTTTGAGTTGTTCTACAATCACCTTTTAATCCTGCATTATCGTTAAAATGAAAGGTAAAGGCATGACTTTGTGTAAAAATTCTTTTGGTTCGATTTAACCAAGTTCAGACGGATAGCAATGCGTTGACATTTTATTTCTCGTTCGATATCCATTAAGAGCCTCGTTACACGTCCTCGATGCTATATATCACGCAATATCAATAATACCTCACGTCACATAAAAACATGTCAACTGTAAATAATAGCAAGCACTACGATTTCTATTAAACAACGTTGTCCTGGGTAGAGATGAATACTTTAGGTGTAATTACGCGGAGATACAGAGACGCGTACCTCCGTTACACCGGGATCCGTGATATAACATCCATATCACGCAATGGCGTTCAATGGAACGAGAAAAAAGGGCAAAACGCTGGCTCTGTTCAAGGCTTTTAGGTTGCAACGTATTTTGCAATTATAGCACGCACGATATCTGTGTTTAACTTGTTAACATCGGTGCAATCACGCTCCCGCGCAGTGATGTGCGATATTCTTCCCAACTATCGACAATGCTTATCGAGATATATTTTTTTCGATCAATATCGGTATATGAAATATATTATTCAAAAAGTAGGATATTGCTAATATCGATACGAAGATCGTATGAATTTGCCAATTAAAAAATAAGCTACATACGTTCAAGAGAATATTATTTTTGATTAAAAAGAATCTTCTAAGATAACAATTTTTATATAGTACCATTAAGAAATTATTTTATTTAAATTAAGATTCAAAAGTATTACAATGAAAACAAGTAATCCACTTTCCAAATCATATTTATAAAGGAAACTAGAATTTTTATTTTAATAAGAAATATCATAGGCACCATTCAATATAAAAGTATGGAGATGAATTACTGAATTTTACTTAGACGCAGTAATTTGGAAATTAGCTTGAATTGGCTTGAACGAAAGAAGGTGCAATAACTATTATCGATATTTTGAACAAAGTTATCGATACCTGCAATTATTAGTCTTTGAAATATCGATAAAAAATATCAAAATATGGACATGCAAATATCGATGTGTAAAGTAATCGGATATTTTTTATGTCTT
The DNA here is from genome assembly GCF_050908995.1 of Andrena cerasifolii. Classification (NCBI taxonomy): domain Eukaryota; kingdom Metazoa; phylum Arthropoda; class Insecta; order Hymenoptera; family Andrenidae; genus Andrena; species Andrena cerasifolii. Next base: position 18,898,638 of record NC_135119.1, on the reverse strand, counting down.
AATAGGACATTTTTAGTAATCAATGGTTTGGAATAAATAAGTACTGTTTTTTATTATTCTACTCGCTAACACTCTTTCTCTGGAGTCTCTACACTATGTACGTAGCTTAAGAAGTTATACCTACTCAGGCGGCCGAAAAGAGGCAAATGTTTCTGAATTTTTTTTTGACAAAGCGAAAGCATATATTTTTACAGATCTTTTTGCACTTAAAAGAGCAACATTTAAAGAACATTTAGCCATTTTTTCGTAGAAAAGTATTTACGTTTATAATAGAGTAACAACCCACATCCAACAAGCCTTTTAAACAATTTGGTTTTACGGTGAGCACTCCCATTCACAAGCAGATTATCTAAAATCAAAAAACCAAAAAGATTTCGTTAGTATATTAGTTTATCCTCTGATTAATCGATGGAATTTCCGAAATATTAAGTTAAAGCAAAATAGCGGCTGTTTAAATTTAAGGTTCCGATTTTTGCAAAAAAATTGCCGTTTATCGTTCATAAAACCGAAAGTATGTATTAGGAAAAAAATCCTTTGATCATCCACTAAATTTTTATATCTAAAATAAGCCCACAAAATTTCAGAAAGATTGGTGCAGTAGTTTTGGAGATATCTTGCTCACCGTTTTTAAAAAGGCTTCTTGGACGTCGTTGTATTTTTATTATAAACGTAAATATTTCTTTCCAAAAAAATTATCAAATGTTCTTTAAATCTTGCTCTTTTAAGTGCAAAGAGTTCTGTAAAAATATATGTTTCCACTTTCTCAAAAAAAATTCACAAACATTCGCCTCCTTTCGGCCTTCTGACTAGGTCCAACCCTTTAAGGGTCCATTCTACTTTGCCGGTCAAAGAAGGGGCCTTCCAAGTTCAAAATTCCCATCGATTGATAGTAAATTTCCCATTAGCGAAATTTTGAGCGGCGTGCCCTACGAGTTTAATATATTATCATACATGCTGTGCGGTACCTGCAGGCAAAGAGGACCAAATCAGTGAATAGGTCCTCGCGTACTCCCTTCGTCAGTTCATTCTTACGCACTCGAGCATCATCCACCACATTCTCCCTAAACAATTCCGTGGTACCCACTCTTGAAAAGCCCTCTACACTCCCACGCTGACAAGCAATCGCAATTTCCTCAAGGATATCGCGCGTTTACCATTTCATCGCCTCCACTTCCGTATACGAACTGTTCGTTATCAGTCTATCTAAAATTTCAAAGCTAAGCGTTACGCTCGCCCTCCTACGCGTCGAATACGCGAGGAAGCTTCCAAGAAAGCTTACGTAACCGCTCGCCACCGCGGTGCGAACGTATTTCCAGTAGAGGAGCCAGCGAGTTTACAAAATGTTCCCCGGGCGAGACGCCGTCTAGATGGGTCTGGAAGCCACTGGGAGAACTCAGTTTGAAAATCAGGTTGAAACGTTGCAGGATTGCAACAATGGGCGAAAAGTGTGAGAGAAAGCGTAAGAAAAGTTTAAGCATCCTGCGAAGGCTGGAGCACGAGCAATAGCAGGAGAAAAGCCAGTGAGTGCAGCGTGTTCCTGGTACTTCAGGGCTGTGCGAGTCCGTCCTCCATTTTAGTTACGAGGGAGCATCCAGAGAGCTGAATATCGAGTGCAGGAAATTACAAAGTATTGCACAGATATTTTCTTGCTTTCTAAATTCTAATTCCCAATAATTTCTTCGGGGGACAGGGTGCAACCCCCCTTAAAAATTTATACACTGCATTGTCCTTCCTCTAATTACCCCCAGAACTATTTCTCGAACCAAAAAATATTTGATACCGAAGTTACCAAGTTCCAAACATAAAATCGCATAAAAATACAAAAACTCCATTTATCAAAATTCTCTCTCTTAATGCCCCCAAAATAAAACGCTCCTAGCATCTTCCCCCGTTCGTAATAATACATCGTCTACTTAAACAATCACTCGATTCGTTCGTACTACTCTCCGCCACCGCGACCTACGCTTTGTCCCATCCAAAGGGTTTGAGGCAGCCGCCCGCGAGTTAGGGGTCGCGGACAAAGCGGCTTTTTTCAGAGAAATGACCAACCAGAGACGTTGGATACTGTACACCTTGTTTGTAATCATCGACCCCTACGATCCGAGTCGCGATCCTAGTTGAAAAAGACCCCCGTTCGCGGCTCCCCCCCCCCCCTCGTGAGCAGTGGTGTAGCAAGCCGGCCCGCAGCCTGGCTCCGATGTTGCGTGGTGTGTAACGCGGGGCCGAGCAGCAACAGGAGGAACGCTTGGACGGCCGCCGAGGGGGCTGCCGGGCAAAGGGGCCGGCGAACAAAGTTTGTAGTTTTGTTTGAAGCCGATGTTTGCCGAAGGCGAGCGCTCGGCCGCGAACGACAGGCTTCGTAGCGTGTTGGTGAGCACCAGCTGGCTGCCGGCTGCACGGCCCGACCAGAGTTCGCCGTTCCACGGTCGCCGTCGGTGGACGGACGCAGTGGCGCGCACCTTGTTCCAAGATTCCCGTCCTCCACTCTTCAGCCTCGTCTCCTCCTTTCTTTTTCATCTTCGCCTTCGTTCTACCCGTTCCCTCCGTTCGACCTCTTGAAAACAAGAGAGGGTCCCTCCCTCCTCCTCGCGAGGTTCAGCCTCGTCCCGACCCGAACACCTCCCCGGTCCACCGGCACGCCAGGTCTAGAGCTCTGGGTCAGCCGGGCGACTTCTCTTCTCCTCGGTCTTTTCTTCCCTTCTGGCATCGCTCGTGCCATCCTCCGGCCGGCCGGTCCAACCGTTCCGGCCGTTTCTTTATTCTCTCCCTTCCCTTTTCATCGCCCCCTCCCTCTCTCCTCGCCACCCTGGATCGCTCCACCACTCTCTGTCTCTCTTCGCCGTCTCCTTTATCCTGTGCAACAGCCTCTGCGCCTACCTGAGCCTGTCCGCCTATCTCTAGTCGCCTGCTCCATCCGTTCGACCGCGGTTCCCCCGGCCGCGAATGCCCCTCCGACAACGAGAAAATCACAGAGGAATATATATCGGCCCGGTCCGACCGCTTCTCGACGCAGCAACGTGCCACGGCCAGAGAGGACACTCCGCTCGAGCGACACGCGAGCAACCAAGCGAGCAGCAGCAGCACGCCGGCCGCGCGAGGAAAATGTGGTGCCGGCGAAGTCGCGAGTTGCAGTGTTAGAAGCCCCGTGGGCTATTGGTGCGGGAGCCCGCGATGCCGGTTGGTGGTGCGATTTATTCTACCGGTTCCTGCCCTCGTCCCGTCCGCTAGACGTTTGCCAATCGATCTCCTACATGGATCATCCAAGCACGACCAGTTGGACCTGTTTCCGTGATTGATTACCAAGCTCACGTGCTCCGGCCCCGTCTTCAACAGCGACGCTGGAGTGGACATACATTTCGGTAACGTATCTTGCCCACCATCGCGGCCATTCGTCGCCGGTCCTGGCTGCTCTTCGGAGGACGCACGCGGAGGATCGTCCCTGGCGTGTCCTCCAGGCGGCGTCGCCATTTCGTCCTGCCTGGCCTCGTCCTCCGTGGTCCATTCTTATATATTCGCGTGCGAAGAAACGAATGGGTCAGCGGAGGTTAGGCTCCCTGGATGCTTGACACGTTGCGTCTGTACGCGACCAACCACGTTTCTCGCGTGCTTTTCGGAGGAAGGAGAGAGATAGGTAGTCTAGGGACGCTGGTCGAGGCTCTTCGGATAAAAATCCGCTCGACCGATCGCGGTTTCAGGCTAAAAGTCGTAAAGCCTCGCGCGTCCCTCGGCCCTTGTCGGCCGTTTCCTGTTTCCAGCCTCGTGGAAACGAACGATTTCCGCTCCGTCGTTATCGGGCCGCGCGTTACGCGCCGGTTCATGCGTTTTCCGGGAACCCTGCTAGAGTAGCGCGCTCTTCCAACGTTACCACTGCTCGTGGTGCGGGGGAAAGTGCGACGAAGTGCTCGAAACACATCAAAGTGATGTGCAGAGCGATACCGCTGATAGTACGTATCGCGAAATGGATTTAGCTGAGGCTATGCGACCCGGAATGCCTGGGGTTGTCGTGTTCTCGCGTCACGTTGACTGAAAAGCATCGAAAGTATTGTCTGAGAATCCCCGGAGCTTTACTTTGACAACAAAGTGTCAAAATGCCTTTCTGCCTCTTCCTTCGCGATGCTCGAGCGTTTCGTCGCGTCTTGCTGCCTTTACTAGCTCACTACAATCCTTCCATTCGAAGTGCACGCTGGAGTCCGCGTCCGCGATACGTGTATCGTGTTTCGTGCGCAGGATGCTATGCATTTCGCGGGATCGTCGTCCAGGATCGGTGTTCGTGCTCGTTACATCGCGGATGTATCGATTTCTAGAGGCAAATAGCAGCGAGCAATTTCCTCCGCGCCTTTATAGTCCGCCGCGTGGATGGTTCTTTGGCCTGCTGCTAAGGGACGAGCCTGAGTAATCCGCGATTATGCAGCCAGGCCAGACGTAGGGCGTTCGTGTGGCATGATCGATCTTCCCTTCTTTCACCTTGGATGTATGTAAAACAGCTCGCAGGATGCGGTAAGCTAGTAATGAGAATGGATTAGGCTTCTTGTAGGGCATTCGGAACACCTTCCTCCATTATTTATCTTCTTTTAGTCTTTCTCGACTATCATAGTCTCTGCCGAGCGGCTACGTCCCAGACATCGGTCGCCAATCATTAAGTGTCCGGTCTGAAAAGCCTCTCAGACACCTGGGCCCTTGGGTCGAGACATACCCACTCAGCGGAGATAGTAGGAGCGTCGTCCGGTATTCAATGTAGCATTGCGAAGGGTGCATCATATGTAGCTTAACGTGGACTACATTGTATTCATTTCGCGCGAATGCACCTCGCTACTTTGTCTGAATCCGGTGGTAGAAACTCTGAATTAGTAGGACATTCGATATTCAAAGCACAATACTAATTAAATCTTGTTAAGCCAGAAGTGTTTCCAGACAAGGGCGTTCGTAGATTTTTTTTCAGAGGTGGGCAACTTTGGGATGGCGGTAAAGAAAAATATAGTAATGCAAAAACAACCCTGGCGATGACATCGACGAATCGGATGAAGATTTAGCCCTGTTGCTTTTTTGCAAGCTACTTTTTTGTAGTGCAAATTAAATTAAAAATTTAATAGTATTCAGTTTTTTTAGTATAAACTTCGTAAAGATCAGTTTTTAAAAATAGGCGATTTTTTCTCAAAGACCACCCCCTTCGGACGCCCTTTTACGGGAAGAAATATTTCCCCGATATATGTCTGACAAATAGAAAATTCTCTCCTCATTTTTCCCCGCGCCACTCGTTCTTCTCGTTTTCTTGCCCCGTTCTGTACATCGTCGAAAGACTGACACATCCGTGTCGCAGGCTTAATGGCAGACAGTCGAATGATCGGGATACAGGGGGAGGCTGCGTGGCACGCTCGTTCGACTGACACCTTGTGTAACCACGTGGAGACGCCGATCGGACGAACGACATTCGCGGTCGTTGAAGTCGGTCGTTTGAGGTCGAACGAGTTCACGTGGAATTGTCCATATAAAGAGAAAGTAGATCTTAGCGAATTTTTATGGGATCGGGGCCGGTGGCGGGCAGACGATAATGGTAGCGTGACGTTCCGTCGAGAGCCACGTAATTAAGCCGGTCGCGTTTAGGATTACGGAAGAATGCTGTTATCGCTCAAGCTGTTCCCTCATTTGCTCGCTTCAATCCTCCACCGATTTGTTTCGTACACGCATGTTCCTCCTATGCCAGATTTTTGGTTCCACTTTTTTCGTTTATTTAGGAAATGCCTGGGTTGCGATAGAATTGCGGTAGGACTTTGATAAGGGTTTGTTACTAGAAACTTGAAAAGGGCTGTTGTATCTTGCGGTACATTCTTTTTATGAGATTCGTAGGGAATGTTTAAGTAAACTCAGAGAATTATGATGGACCTAGATAAGGCAGATTTTTTTAACGATATCGTCAGCCTCTGTAGGCCAAACATTCCCTTTGATATAAGAGAACAAATAGTACAAGTGTGCGTTGCGAGATCAGTGATTACCAGAAGGTAAAAGTAATTAAAATTTCTGTATTGGATAAAAGAAAAAAGCACATTTGAGGAACTTTGAGTAGTATTTCTTCGCAAATTTTTCAAATGTTTAGAATTCAAAAAGAAGCTATTAAACTGCTCTAACTTATCTGGATTCTCAATGCTGACAGATTGCTCGTTAGACAGGAGTCACCGAGAAAGTGGGTTTTCCACGAAATCAGCGTTACGTAACCGTTGCATTTCGGTGAATCAAATTCTTGTCATCGGCAGGTGCCAAAAAGTGGAGCCAACTCGAGAATCCTCGAGGTGCACGATACTTCGACCGCGTGCGCATATTAAGTTACGTGACTTAACAGTTCGCTGCCCCGAATATTACGCGGCGATCCAGAATTAACGACACCTGCTATTTTCGAATGGATGTCGGCCTCTGTGGTGACAATATTTTTTTTCTCCTCCAATCCCACTGGTCCACTCTACACTTTTCGTACGGTTGGACTCGAAAACGGCCCACCCGCCGAGCCTTATCCACTACTCTTACGGCGCAAACTCTTCTCGTATTTGCCCACGTGTGTTTACGTTCTACTCTGGTATCTCAACGATGTACAGTAATTTGGGACGCGGAGAAAGTATGCGCAAGCATTTTATCAGTACACACTCTAATTTCTGTTTTAAACCGGGCATACCTACCGCAATCACCGTAAAGTCCACCTTGACCCCGATATTCTCGATGCAATTTATTTCTTTGGAAGACCAGGAAGAAGCCTGGAATGCAATCGTGCCACGAGAACAGAGCCTCCCATTGGTAGCAGAATATGAATTCTTCAGAGTACTCGATCATCAATTGCCCTCTACAATTTTATTCCCTCCTATATGTAACATTCCCAATTTGGGAGTTGAAATGGTAAACGATGTAAGTGCCAAAGTACTACTATTTTTTTTTCTTATGGAAAATGACCCGCTGATTCTGAAACTGAGGTCTAAAAATCGTTCTATGGATACGTTTTCGAGATATCGATAGGAGAATTTTTTAACTGCCTGTCAAAAAGGTGATCCCACATAATTGCGAATATCTCGTGTTGCGAATAACCGATATGGTCGGAAATTATCGCAAATTATAGATAATTGAATCACCAACAAATCTACCTGACAATTTTCTGGTAGTTTGGACTTTTATTGTTTCCAAAAAAATCTGCAACAATCAACCGAAACGAATTCCAGGCTGCAGCTTCATCGGGTGACAAAAGGTTTTTAAATTTTTCGTCTTTCAGTAATTTCTTTATTTCTGGACCGGCGTAAAAGTTCAAACTGCCAGAAAATTGTCGACGATTTGCTAAAGGATTACGCAAAAATTTTATTGGTATGCAATACTCTCATTTAATTTCATTCGACTTGTAGTTCGTTTGCTATTGCATGCCTTTCATTTTTTTCATTCTTCCAACAGGAGTAAAAATGTCTCTAAAAATTCATTTCTTACATTCGCATTTGAATTTTTTCCCGGAGAATCTTGGTGATGTAAGTGACGAACGCGGAGATAGATTCCATCAGGATATTAAGAGTATTGAGGGGCGGTATGAAGGATTTTGGGATGAGGCAATGATAGGAGATTATATTTGGTTCCTCATAAGAGAAACTAATCCTGACACGAATAAAAGACAATGAAAGAGCCAGAATTACTTCTAAAATACACTGTATATTAATAAAATACTTGAAAAATATTACAGAATGAATTAAAATTGAAATAACACAAAAACTGAGAAAATTTGAAATGTTAGCGTTTTCACACAATTGTCTCTAGGTTCGCTATTTATCGATAGATTTTCTTCAGCAGCACCTTGTTTTCTTCGTAAAAGTACAGACTCAACGTCAGAAATAAGAAACTGGGCCTATTTTTGCGAGTTCGATTTTTCCCAGATGATTAAATGAATTGTAGATGTCAATTTCGGTCGAAAAAAAAATGACTTTTTCACATATTTCCATCGATATCACCCGAACTACCGCACCGATTTGAAAATTTTGTCAGGTAGATTTGTTGGTGATTCAATTATCTATAATTTGAGATAATTTCCGAGCATATCGGTTAATCGCAACACGAGATATTCGCAATTATGTGGGATCACCTTTTTGACAGGCAGGTAAAAAGTTCTCCTCTCGATATCTCAAAAACGTATCAATAGAAATTTTTTTAGACCTTATTTTCGGAATCAGCGCGCCATTTTCCATAAGAAAAAAATAGTGGCATCTGTTGCGCAAACATTTTTTTTATTTTGTAAACTACTTAGTGTAATTTTTTTAGCGGGAAAGAATGCAAATTCCGCGCTGAATACAGTGGTAAACGCTGTAAATGCTAGATCGAAGAGAATATACTGAAAATACTGAAAAATTTCACTTCTGATACTCCCATTATTTACCATTTCCACTTAATTGTGAACACACTCAGCCATACATACTTCATCCGAGATGAATTCTCCAATCCTCAATATCACCAACAAAAGAAACTCGAGTAGCCTGGAGAAAACCATGCTACAAAATTTCCTTCGTATCCTGCACAGTGTATATCAAGCTAAACGAGCACAACGCTTGCGCGCGTAGATACTAAATAAGTAAAAAGGAAAAAGCGGGTAGCGCGAGTGCAATGGGTGAGGTTCAGCAGGTATATTCTAGAGAGTGATCTGATAAAGCCATAACGTCCTGTCGGGACTTCCCTCTCCTTTTTTTCTTCTTGCAATATCTGATAAATTGCTGGAAAAGAAAAACGGGCGGAGGAGAGCTTGTTTCGCGGAGGCTCGAATGGGAAACGAGGTTCTTGGGCGCCTCGTAGTGGGAGATCGTTTTGTTACGGTGGAAAGGGGTCAATAATTCTGGCGTGGGGCGAGGGGATGGAGTTCCGTGGAGTGACGAGCGGCCGTGCGATTCCAAAAATACTTTTCTATGGCTGGTGAGTTGAACGTCTGGTGGCCGACCACGCGTGTATCCCTCACGCGGCTCGCTCTTCCGTGTGGCGGAACCGCTGTGTCTCACATGTTGGTTAAAATGGCGGGAAACCTTGATCGTCGCTGCGTCTGCCCTGCTTTTTGCCCCCGTTTCAGCGCGAGGCGCGCGCCTATACGCGAGCCTGCTTGCGGGCGACTCGCTGGCGCAAAACAACGTCACCCTAGAACGAGTCTGCCGTTCCCTTTTTCATGGAACAAGCACTTTCTTGTGCTCCTAAATTCGTGCACCGTTGCGTCACAATTTCCAGTGGAATAGGAGATGAGTATGATTCGTAGTAAGAAGACCTTGCGTTACTTCTAAGTGAAAGCAGCATTATTTTTGTTCAAACGTTAGACTCCTCGGACATCGTCTTCAGACGATTGTAAAGGGACGTCCAGACGCTGATACATGTTCCAGTGAAACACTGATGCATGCACCATGATGCAGGTTTCATGGTACATGTTGCTACGTCTGCAGATCGGTTTCCGTGTTTCAGCATCAGAAGCGGAACTGGCATCTTGCTCGTCAGCTAGGCGCGCGAGTAAAGCCGCGTATTCACCTGCGCATTCGCCCCGAATGTGCATTCGGCGCGCACCGATTTTTTGCTCGTCCGGTGTTCGGCGCGTGTTCGGGCCGATCCGCTTGTTGGCGGTCCATCAAAGCGCGCATTCGGGTCCGAACAATACCATGAAAAGGACGCCGCAAATTTCACTCAACCCCGAACGCGCGCCGAATGCGCGCTGAGCTCCGAACGGGCAAAAAATCGGTGCGCGCCGAATGCACATTCGGGGCGAATGCGCAGGTGAATACGCGGCTTAAGATGCAAGAGTCACAAAACCTGCATGATGCATCAGTGTTCCACTGCAGCAAGTATCAGCGTCTGGATGTCCCTTAATTGAGCTGGTTTTAGGTGTCTTTGTTATCGTTTTCAGGAATTTAATCGCCTGATCGGTGTGTAGAAAGTTGGTAAACAAAGTAATAAGATCTGATAAGCCGTTTGATAATGGCCTACTTCATTGATTTCAGCCTGCCGTAGGTATCAGAGTTATTATTATTTTTAAAATACAATGTCTCGAATTCATCAGATTTCATTCGCTGTGTGGATTACAACGTAATTCGTTCTTTTTCACTGACCGGTCTGTATCTATTCAACTGAAATTGCCACGCATAATGCATATTATGAAATCATCAAAGAAACTGTTTCCGTAGTTGCCTCCAATCACTATCCAGTAATCACAGCACCGGCGTAAGGAAAAAGGGACCGAGAAAAGTGTAATTGAAACGTGCGATCGATTTTTACGTGCTCGGAGATAACGGTATCGGTTATGATAAAAGAAACTCATATGTGCTGATAACGCGTGACAGGTATCGATAGCAGGGGTGAGCAGTTTCAGCGTTTACCAGACTAAGACCTCTGAAAGTAATATCGCTAATCTTCAAACAAAACCATCTGCACTGCAATTCCTTCGCTTGTCATCCGTATTCTTTTTAAACATTCCGACTTCCCAAGCATGTGCCATCTGCTTCCTTCTGCCGATTTCACGGCCCTGTCACTGCGATTCGATCCTCTGCTCTAGCTCAATATTTATCCGCGATGGTACGTTGTTGTAATTGATTGAGCTCTCGGCTCTGAAAATAAACGCGAGACAAAACGGTTTAAATGGCAAAGCTTCCTGCCTTTTGCCCGATTAGTTCAGTTTAGCTTGTTTTCCCTTCCATCGGGCCGGGCAATTTGCTTTTTCCTGTTTGCCACGCCGGGCAACGCAGCCGTCGCTTTTCCTACAATTTTTTGGCCGGTTCCAGTTGAAAGTGCTTCCGTAGCCGGGGATACTAATTACCGCGTTATTAAAAAGCACAAACAAGAAGGGACTTTCTATAAAACGACTTTTACAATGCGGCATTGATCTCGTAAGCAGTTCCTCCACCCAGCTTATTTGAATTCGAAGTATCTGCAGAGGCGGATTTAACGGCGGGCGCACCGGGCGCGCGCCCGGGGCCCTGACTTCTGAGGGGCCCACAGTGGGCCGGATTTAAAATTTCCCACCTTTCGGGTCTTCCTTTTAAGATGTCGGAATGAAATTTACGCCTATAAATAGGAAAAAATTATTCCTTTCTAATGATGTATAATTTAATATCTTTTACATTTATTTATTTATTTATTTTTTAATATTTTTAACTTATTTGTGTTAAAAAAAATTTAATTCTGTTTATTTGGTACCTTATTTAAAGCCCTTTACGGTGGTTTAAGCAAAATATTTGGGAAACTTTTCGTTTCCAAGTTATAAGGAAAATTCGAATAATAAAGAAAAGTAGCAACAAATCAGTTTGTTTAAATTAAAGACCAGACTTTTGCGATAAATATTTTCTTTTATTAGTAACTAATAACAACAACCCATTAAAAAATATTTTTATATGCATTAACGAAAATAGCGACATTTTTCAATTTTCATTAGGAATATCTTTCAAACGCCAAGGAAGGACGCTTAAAAGGAAGACCCGAAAGGTGGGAAATTTTAAATCCGGCCCACTGTGGGGCCCCACAAAAACCAACTTCCCACTTTTTTTTAATAACACCAAATTTGATTTCATATTGTAAGCGGATCGACATCGGAAAACATTATGAGTACATAATCCGTTTATGTGTTTAAAAATATGGTTAACGTGATTTTATTTTTCCTGTCTTTCCCTTTTTTGTAAAGGGCCCAATATTTTCTATTGCGCCCGGGGCCTCAACCGACCTTAATCCGCCTCTGAGTATCTAAACTGTTCCGCGTAATCGACAAAATATTTATTTACAGCACAGTTTGCGAGCAGCGTTTCCAAATGACACAGAGATCGAATTACACCTTAATTTACAATAAAAATCCCAGAAAATAATGCTGCAGATAATTTGCATGCCGAAGCAGTGCCGATTGCTCCGTAAATAGAGCTGCCCGAGGAGAAAGCTAGAATGAAAATTGCCTTCAGGAGCCTCGAGCGTTTCCCTTCTTTACAAGAACAATTCACCGATTTGCCGCGCAGGAGCCCCCCAATTTTTGTCACAGCACAGGCTAGGCGTGACACGTGAACCAGCCGCCTCAGCGAGTTCATCAGCTTCGCGAGCAGTGGCGGTTGGACACGGCTCGACCCTGGACGCGCGTACATCTGCTTTCAGGAACGAAATGACAAACTCAGTCACGCGTGCCGGAACGAATGCAGACGGTAGTAAGAAGGCCCCCGTCCGCGAGTTTCTCGAATTAGAAATGCGTGTTCCCGTCGCAATGACATCATACGCACGGGCGGCGATTGAAGCGAGACGCGGCCATCGAGCACCCAGACGAGCCGGGGCCGAACTACCTTATTCCCACCGCAATGCCCGTCGAGCCCGCGTCGATCGGTGATCGATCAATTATCGAGCCGGCTTGCCCCGACGCCGACTAATAATCCAATTAATACGGCTCCGGTTAAACTGACGTGCAGGCGCGCGCGCGCCCCGTTGGGAGAGGAAAACTTCTCCATCGGCTGCGAGTCGTTTTGCGCTTCTTTCTTCTGTCACGCAACATTGGAAATCGGCTGCTCGCTGCGCAGATACGGGAGGAGGTGAGGTGGCTTTCCCTCGCCAGAGTATCCTTCGTTGCCGCGTTCGTTAGTTTCAAGAGAGCCCTGGAAGGGAAAAGTAGCGTACGATAAATGGCACCGGGCGCAGAAAGCGAGCAGAACGGACTTGGGGAGCTAATGGGTGTCTGATTACAGGTGGGCGTCCAAGTTCCCTTTTTCCCGTTCGCGAGTCGAGGAACTTTCTGAACACCTGCCTCCGCGCCTCGGATACCGTTAATCCACGCATTAAGCGCGGTTTCATTTCCGATCCCTCGACGTGGATCTTACCCGTCCTCCCTTCGGTGGTAATCATCGGTTATTAAGATTCGCCTACGGAAAGCAAGAGCTACGCCTTCCGCGCGGGATCGCGCCCCCGTTTCGGTACTAGATCCCCCCGCGCCAGATCCTCTGATAATGTTTGCCAGTGGTAGACGCGCGAGTGCTCGTTATAGGTGTACCGAAGTCGTGGGACGAGAAAGGGTTGTGCGTCTAGCGGCCGAGCTGCTCGATTTTACGCCATTTGAACGGCTAATGTCGAGCAAGTAGTTGATGGAGTAGCTGTGTTACTTGTCTGCTCAGTTACAGATGCTCGGCTTCCTAGGTGTGTTAGTTTTGCTATTAATGATCGGCTGGCGTAATAAAGTGTCGACTGATTTACCCAGTTTTGCGTTTGAAGACGTTTATGGTCACACCTGTGCTTTAGTCTCGTGCTAGATTATAATTAGGGAATACAACCTCGGCCATTATTTACTATCCCGGGTTTGCGGGATTTTTTAATGTCGATCTCGAGATTCCCGGACTAATCCCGGGATTGAGTAATAGAAAATTTCAGTAATTAAAATGATTTGTTATGTGCTAAAATTCTAAATCTTTATTTAAAGTAAACGAACTTACTTTCTATTATTAGTCCGAAACATCAACTAAAATCGTTTTTAACAATGATAACAGTAGAATAATGAAGAATAATAAAGTCTCGATAAGTGGATAATTTCAGTAAACAATGGTTCTTCATAATGATGAAGATTTTTTGGAAATGCGAACGAAGAAACAGCGGAGCACCCAAAGTACATATCTAGAATGTTTCGACTTTGAGTGTTTAGACAATTTGCGATTTGCAACTCGCGCGATACCGAAATAGCGGAAAGTGAGAGTTTCATTTGAAAAAATAAATATGGTGTAGTTAGTTGTATGCGACTTAGCATTATTATTTAAATAAATCCTGATTACTATTATTGTCCTTATTATTATGGAATGACTATGTTTATTTATTCTAGTAATTTTTATATTTTTTCAGGTGTTCGTAAAGTAATTCACATTTTTAAAAGATCCCAAAATTCTCGGGATTAGTTATATAAAATCCCGGGATTTTTGGAACCCAAAAGCAGTCGGGATTAGTTATATAAAATCCCGGGATTTTTGGAATTCAAAAGCAGCCGGGATTAGTTATATAAAATCCCGGGATTTTTGAAATCTAAAAAACAGCCGGGATCTCGGGATCCCGAGATACAGTATCCCGGGATTGTATTCTAATTATAATACAATTTTCATCACTACTGTATTAGCGTTTGATAGAGATTAAGACGGAAAGAAACTGATAACGCGCGTAAGAATCTTCCGCACAGATAAAACGGCGCACACATTTATGCAAATGGCCGCAACGAACCTTGTCGTTTGCAACATATAATCACCGAAAGTTTCGGTAACGTCGGTTTCGTCAAATTACAAGTTCGACAGCGTCAGTCATCGCCGAACCCCATCGACTGCCAGCAAGTAAATTAGTCGTTTCCGTCCACGCCGGTGACTTAATTCCATGCAAATAAGTTACATAATTTCGAGCCTGGCAAATTGCACGACTCCGACGGAACACGTGACTGTTCGTGGCCGTGGTAGATTTTCGAAGCGAGCCTGCGGTCAGTGGGACAGCCGGCGAGGTATTAGAAACGCGTTTCTGGGAGCAACGAATTCATAGAACTTTTGCCGCGGAAAGATGCCACGGAGTGGTCGACCTGCGGCCCGATTCAGGGGCGATATGCGCGCGGTGAATTTCTGTAACGGAACCGACGGATGATTTACCGCCTCCGAGTGCGAAAGAAGCGAGCTCGATCGAAATCGATGAAGTGTATCATTTGATGCAGCTCTTCTAATAATACGAGGACGCGGCAGCAGCCAATAATTTCAGCCACTTACCTGTATTTATGCGCGTAATGCTGCTCTCTTCCGCGATGAAACGCGCGAGCATAAATTAAACTTGGCCTACTGTTTTTAACGTTAAACCATCGGTGGAAGATTGTTTTCCCTGGGAGACCGTGGAAAAGCTAGCGATGGAAGTAGCGTTTCCATTTACCTTTCGAATATAATATTAACGTTAGCATTTTGCAGGCCGGTCGAGTCAATGCAAATACCAAGCGGGAGGATTGGAAGCATCGGAATTACAGATGAAATCGCTGGTAATTGCAACGATCGCTGTAATTTCATGCTAGCATTATCGGACCACTTTGAGATCCGCGTGGTGCAGTTAACATCGAGGTTTAAACGCGTGGTATTCCACTCTCCAACACTTGTTAAAGGCAATACTTTGATTACGTACAGTGACTCGCATTAATATTCGGACACTTTTTAAAATCGCATAAGTTTTTTAGAATTGGTCTAAACGACTTGAGTTTTTTTTTTGAGAAGCTAGAAGGATTAGTTTGCTAAATGGCGTATTTGGTCGGAATAGCAAAAAGAATAGTAAAGGTCGATTTTAAACCTTTTTTTGTGCGCTTGTAATGAAAATTAAAAAAAAAACGTTTGTAGATTGCAGTAAGTTGTATACGTGCCTAAAATTTCATCAAAATCGGTTAACGTTACTCCGAGCTACAAACGTTTAAAGATCGCAGAATAAGGTCGAGAATCGCGAAAATTCCCGAAATCAGCAAAAAACAAAAGTTTAAAAATCGACCTTGACTATTCTTTTCGCTATTCCAACCAAATACATTTTTTTTTTCAAAACGACCAAACACGTCATTTAGCAAACTAATCCTTCTAGCTTCTCAGAAAAACTCAAGTTGTTTGGACCAATTCTAAAAAAGTTATGCGATTTTAAAAAGTGTCCGACTATTAATGCGAGTCACTGTAGGATGGAATCAAAAATTCTTTTTTTAATTCATTGTTTCCCTCGTTTTGCACTGTGCCCTCGATTTACCTTAACATACGGATAACAAACTCCGAGAAATAGTTGCTCCCAGTCGCGGACATTAATCTCTTTTCTATTTCCCATCTCCAAGCTGTCCTCTCTAGACATTGTGTCCAAGGGAGTCGCGTAAAAGCAGCAATTCCGCACAGAGCGCAATTACCTTGTAATAAAATTCTACCTTCACTTTTTGTCCGGTGTTAGACACGAGCAAGAGATCCGCTTCTTTCACTTTTTTCAGATCCCTCAATGTCACTTTTTTTCTGCCATGCGCTTCTATAGAGTTAATGGGTGCGTTTTGTAAAGGCAAATCGCGTTCGTATTATTCTCTACGCGGACAGCGAGTAGGTGAACCCTATGAAAATTGAGTTGCACTTATCGCGGGATTGCATCGATTGCAGGGGATATTTACGGCACGCGGAGTCACGGGGCTGTAGAAGGCCGCGGTCTTTCCTGAAATGTGCATTACACGCGGCGCACGGCCGCGAGAGGATACATAATGGAAAACCGTCGATACATTGTGGCCGTTGCGTCATATTCCGTTGCAGCCCGCGGCTCGAGTGAAAGGGAATAGAAAATTTTTGCCTACGAACATTTTTTCTTCCTCCCCCTCCCTCGGTACTATTTATTACGAATACCGCAGCGCGTGCGTTCACGGCGGCATGCCGCGGAGTGCAAGGTCTGCGGGGCGAAACTTTTCTGCACGCTGCATGCTGCGCCGTCCGCGAGTCGTAGCGCTGACAGAATTCCAACGAACTCGGTAATGCTTTATGATCAATTCCCCATACTGGCGTTGGCTTTCGAGGTGTTCAGTCTTCGAGGTTGCGCGGGGTAGTTCCAGGGGCTGATTTGGAGATTTGGCGCCCCCAAGCTGACAAGCATCTGCCACCCTTGCCGATAAATATCATCAAATATTTTAATTTATGAGGGTCGAGACAAATTCAAAATTAATTTAATATTATTTAATATATACATGAAAAGAAGTGAACTGTTTTTAAAGATGGATCAAGCCTCGGTGTTTAAACCTTTTCCAATTTCTTTCGCTCAAAATTTGTCGCTCCCTAAAATTTGTCGCTCCCCAAAATTTGTTGCTCCCTAAAATTTGCTGCTCCCTAAAATTTGCTGCTCCCCAAAATTTGCTGCTCCCCAAAATTTGTCGCTCCCCAAAATTTGTCGCTCCCTAAAGTTTGCTGTTCCCCAAAATTTTTCGCTTCCCAAAATTTGTCGCTCCCTAAAATTTGTCGCTCCCTAAAATTTGATGCTCCCCAAAATTTTTCGCTCCCTAAAGTTTGCTGCTCCCTAAAATTTGTCGCTCCCCAAAATTTGTTGCTCCCCAAAATTTGTCGCTCCCCAAAATTTGCTGCTCCCTAAAATTTGCTGCTCCCCAAAATTTGTCGCTCCCCAAAATTTGTCGCTCCCCAAAATTTGTCGCTCCCTAAAATTTGCTGCTCCCCAAAATTTATCGCTCCCCAAAATTTGCTGCTCCCTAAAATTTGTTGCTCCCTAAAATTTTAAATTTGCTGCTCCCTAAAATTTGCTGCTCCCTAAAATTTGCTGCTCCCTAAAATTTGCCGCCACCTAAAATTTGTCGCTTCGCAAAATTTGCCACCCTAGGCTACTTAGCCTACACCCAAATCCGCCCCTGGCCAAATAGTTCGACAGAAGGCTAACGAACTTTACAGTCCGATGGCATTCGGTTGAAAAAGGAAAACGTCGGAGAACACTTACGTCTGTGAACGATGTTTGATATAGGATACTATGATCGGTAATTGAAACACACATGCACCACCGCTGAAAAGTGTTCGGTCACTCGTTAATACGTACGACTGATAAAAGAGAAAATAGAACGTTTTTCCACATGCCTGTGGTTCCACTTGGATATTCCTTAGCACGTGGCAATCGTTTCCTTTTATTTTATCTTAAAAGTGCTTTTCGAACTGCAATTCGATTATTATTGCCACCTGTAATCTTCTTTCTGAGATATAACCACTGATCTTGGTGGTTCAAACACTTTCCTGGCAACAAAACTCGTGCAAATAATATCTTCGATATAAAATGGCTATATTACCATTAAAATTACCACCGTTGAAATAAAATTAAACAATTTTGAAGCTGAATATAAGTTACTAGAATCTGAACCGTCAAATATCTCTGGATTACAGTGGTACAGGGTAAAATCACACATATACTAAGAAAAAAGAATTAACAATTTGACAAGGGCAAGCAATAACGAACTCTGTTACCTTTCCTTCTGTTTTCTCCTTCATCGAATGTACGTGTAGCAAGTGATTGAATACTTTTCAGCGGCAGTGTATACAAGAGGTATCGGGTTTAGCTGTAGAAGTTGTGTCACGTTCTATGAGTGAAAATGAGAAAGCAGTTGGATTATTCTTCGCTCGAAAGTCACATGCAACTTTAAATGAAGAAGTGGTCCGCGAAGACAGCCTTGACTCGTTGGGTCCGGAAATAGTCTAAAGAAAAATGGGATCTACGATGAAGAAACGGTCGGTGACGCTGTTTCCAGAGCACAAGGGAAACGACGATACCGATATTACGTTTCTGCGCGCGGACTCTGCGTCCTGCCAGTTTTTGCTGGCCGAGACGGCAGAGGATCCCGTCTGGTTGCAGCGGGATTTAATTCGATGCAGGGATAAAGTGCATGCAATCCAGGATGCTCGCGGTTCTACGTCTCCACTGTTTCCCACGGCTGGAAAGCTGCGTCGCGACTCGGCTGTGATAAGTTCGTAAAAACAGCCGTCCAATGTCACATAGTTCATCCTTTTAAAGTGAAGGGAAGCCATCGAAGGAGGCGCTTGATGTTAAACCTTCCACGCGACGACAAGCCTCCTCTGGGCTTTAGGGCTTCCGCGATTACTTCATTATTCCGCAATATGCGCCTAAGCGTCTGTGAGTTGATAGTCGCAGTAGCCAGAGGCTTCACAATTTATTCGCTGATGGGTCAATTTACCTGCTACCTTCTTCGGAGGACGTAAATGTCACTCCGTTGATGTTTCGTCGTCGAACTCCTCTCTGCCAGATTAACGTCTCTCGGAAATACAGATTTCTTGAAAGCTCTCGAGATCTCAGAAGCTTTGGTTCTTCAAATATCATATTTACTGATTCTAAATATTATTCGGACAGAATAATTCAACTCTGCTCATATGGCTCGGAGATTCACACGTATTTCGAATAACTCTTATTATTAAAGTGATCACACAAATGCGCTACAGTTTAGCTTTAGCTGTAGTTTAATAATTTAGAACACTGCAAAACAGTTATCTCTACCAGCAAATATCCGTGCGTGGAAATTCGAGTCTCCACGCTTCGGGGTAGTCTCCAGGGTGTTAACGTTTCAGCTCATGAAATTCAGGGAAGCCTCAAATCCAGGTGCCCTTTTTTCGAGCCGCAGTTACAGGCGCGCGAATTCGCGTGCCTGGGATTCCACGTACGGATCACATGCCCTGGCTAAGAAATCATTTTGCGCCCAATGGGTGTGAGCTATGCAGGCATGTGCAACCGTGAACATTCTGCTTGTACGCGAAACCTTAGGGGACACGTTGGCGTGTCCGCAGAACGCCATGGAGTTATGGCTTCTCAGTAGCAAGAATTTTCCCATCCCCGTTATAGGTGACTGAATATTGCCCTCATAGGGAAATCAATACTGGAAAGCCTAAAAGTCTAAACTGAAACAGCGACGAGTAAAGAAAACGCGAACCTTGCGTGCCTGATTTTTTATTTGCGATCCTTGGTTGGAGGCTGAATTATTGATTGCACGGTGGCTTGACAGGATTCGGTCAAGTTGACGAGAAAAGTGGAGTACACGTTTTATGTAACCGAATGCGTTACCATTCTTATGCTAATGCAGCATTGATGAGTAATTTGTTAGATTGACTCGATGCGCCGCTGTGGATTTCGAAATCTGTGGGCTGGGTACGTGGAATCCCACAGAGGCGACTGTTCTGAGTAGTTAAATGCACTGTGTACTTTGACTTTTTGAAAGATCAGTGTGAGTTGTGCTTCCAGGTGAAGGTTCCACTTGATAATTTATTTAACTTTATTAATGCTTTATAAGGGATTATAAAACTTCTTCTTCAGCAATATTAAAATCGGTCCTTTCTGCAATTACTCTTCCCCAAAAGCAAATCTTCCAATTGCTCAAGACTCGCTAATGCTCGCACAGGAAGGAAACGGACACTCGAGCGCTTTGACGCACTCGACTTGCAGCTCCATCCTCGATTATACGTACTTCTCTTCGCAGCTTTAAAACAATCAGAGGCTTGTGCAAAACCGATCCTATAACGACACCGGTTTCTCGTGTTACATTGCAGAATTATCCGGCTTCGAGAAGTGTAACGCTACTTTTGTTTCACTCTGGTACCAACTTTCATTGCTCATTTGCCCCCACCACCCTCGAGAATTCTAGCCAGATGGATGCATGCGAAAACGACCAGTAACGATCAGAGATACGGCGGAGAGATCGTTGATTTACGAGCAGCGCGCGACTATCAGGAACTCGTTTGTTATCACGATTAAATCCTCGAGAAATCTCTCTTATCCGCATAGCTGGATCGGGGCAGAAATGCATAAAAGCCGTGGAAAGTGATTTTAGGACTTTCAGTCTCCGCTCGTGTCGGTGTCAATACGAGGGAATCGCTGAGTGAACGAGTGAATGAGTCATGCACCGGCATCATTCGCGCATTTATGAGCGGTTACGTCGCTCGCAACGCGGTTTCTCCCTCCTTCCCTTAAATTATTGCCTTCGAGGTTTTAACCTCGCGCCAGTCGACGGGCATATAGGAAATTATGTAATTCTAATTGCAACTGAATTCTACGCCTCCTGGTGTAACGGCTGATAATCCTTTTTCATCTCTCGGAGATTTCTTCAGCATCGGTAAAAATCATTTACATCGATCACTGATTACGCGAAAATCTGTGTTTCTATTAATATTTCTATTCCTCTGAGTATTGGGCACCTGTGTATTCATAATTGTTTCAGTTTCCTTTGTGAAGATCATTTGCATTAATTTTCGTTTTATTAATAAACTTGAGAGATTCGTTTCCTCAGCCAGATTTTGATTATTATTTCCCTTTGCAAATTTATTAGCTTTGAAGGAGTGCGATTTTGGAAAGCGATAGGTAGCTGCAATTTAGGAAAGCAGTTGATTTTACGCTGTGCTACCAAAGGATTAGTAATAAATTAATTTGTTCTTGGCAAATGGTTAAATAAGTAATAGTAGGTGTCTTAAGGGGGGACCCCACCCTGAAGCCACTAACAAAAAAACAAAGTTGGGGATTTATTTATTCGTATCAATAAAAATATAGGGTTTGGATTTTTTATACAGTTTCAAAGTATAAATCTTTATTCTGCTAGAAAACATTTTTTTTATGAAAAATTGTACAAAATAACGGCGAACAAAATGGCTTCCCGGAGCACTGCAAAAACACTGGCCCACACTCCCGGGAATGACTGAATCATCTGCGATGGAAATACAAAATGATATATAAACAGGAATATATTATCTTTGACCTAGCGTAGGATATTTTGAATATTTCAATCATTGGTTTTTTTTTTAAAGCATTTCAGTGGAAATTTTTGTCAAAAATTAAAGTCAATTCTTGAAACTGCTGTAATTTCCAAAATAATTCGAATTTTGAGAAAATCCTACGCTAGGTCAAGGATAATATATTCCTGTTTGTATATCTTTTTCGTATTTCCTTCTCAGATGATCCAGTCATTCCCGGGAGTGGGGACTAGTTTTTTTGTAGTGCTCCGGGAAGCCATTTTGTTCGCCCTTATTATCTACAATTTTTCAAAAAAAAAAAATTTCTAGCAGAATACAGATACATACTTGAAAACTGTATAAAAAATCCAAGCTCTATATATTTATTTATACGAACAAATAAATGTCTAATTTTGTCTTTTGTTAGTAGCTTCAGGGTGGGGTGCCCCCTTAAGCATCAACCTGCGATACCCAATATTAATTTGCCTACAAGTTAGTGGCAAGTAGGAAACGTAATGTAAGATATTTTAAGTCGTACGATATTGGCAAGCATCACCTATCATGCCATGGTATCCCCGATACTTTATGAACCTTGCAGCTTGGCAAAAAGTGGGTACAAAATATTTCAGTAAATAATTACCTCCTCACCAATAGACATATGTACTTACGAAGAGTCTCCGTCTACCCCTCCAAGTACGGAGTAAAACCGCTACGAGAGTTTCGTGACTTTGTCTGGCTGCGTGGCAAAAACTGTGCCGTTAATAGTTCCCCTGGAAGAACGTGGCTAGTTTTACAGCCCATAAACGAAGCTCGTGGCCAGGAATTAGAACGTATTCTGTTTCAGATCCTGTCGAAAGTAGAACGGTGAAATATTGGCCGATAGCATCTCTGGGCAGCATTAAATTCGTGGCAAAAAAAAAAAGAAGCAAACTGCTCTTACGGAACAGTTGTAGCTCCCACGCCCTGATCAATTCCCACAAATTCAGCGAAACGATCAGATCTGCAATACTGTGCAGTACTTTGTAATCTCTGAATGGAACTAGGCTTCCATGCACTTCGCATGTACTTGCGCAGGCTCCAGTTAAATGGAATCACAATGAAAGAAGGAAGCTGAGGATCCTAGCACTATCGATTCACGCAACACAGAATGCTCGGGTATCACGAAAATCCATGCGCTTCCCAGTATCTCTCGCGGAATTAACTTGCTATTAATCGCGATGCATAAATCGTCGCGTATCGCGGCCGATGCAGACGCACAGATATCGTTTATCGCCGTGGGATTTACTGCGATGGAACCCCGTGGAGCGATAAACAGGCGAAACTAGCCAGCCTTCTTGCAGTATTTTACGATAAACGATCCCAGCTACTTCTCCGCGCATTATGATCGCTGGAGGTTCAACGGTGGACAGGATCGATGCCAGCTTAACGGCGAATTCGAGGTGGAATTCTTTAGAAACGCTGGCGAACGGCACGCGTTACGTTTTCCACGAGGAGAGAGATAATGCGTATAGGGATGAATTACATACGACGGTATCGAGGTGCAGGAGGGAAACTGCAAATTGTGTACAGTTATCTCGTGCTTAGCGTATCGATCTGATTATAAAGCGGCCAGGCCGATTTTGCGGTAACTGGCAATTCGGCGTAGCAAATTTAATTACGGAGGCGTGTGAAAACCGCGATCTGTTGCGAAGCTGCGTGGTGGATGGAAAGTTTCCCGGTGGAGGGAACGAGGGATATGAAATTATATCTAATTTTGCTCGCTCAAGGGAAAGGTATGGCTGTTCATTGTAGTGAAATGTCTGACTACACCTGTTGGCAGTGATTAGTGGAAGATTTAAATTAATGCGATGGCCTGCCCTTCCGCAATCCATTAAATTCTATCCAATCGAACCTTACGTGCAACTGACTCGAGCAGAGCATTTTAGTCTACAAGTTTATTCTAAGCTAATAGTGGCAAATAAAAAAGGAGACTCGTGAAACTGGCTCGTAAGAGTTACTCGAAATTCAAGATCAGTCGGGCAAGGTAGACGACTCCACAGCCACTTATATTGTATAATAATTTACAAGAATATATCGCGAGCGTAGAAGAAAAACCGTCGAAGTCTTGAAGCAGGCAATAGTTGTGAGCTTACAATTAGTGATGGTAAAATATGAATTTTAGCAGAGATGGACTTAGTGGATTTTCCTTGTACGCCCACGACGTATCGAACTGCAAGGGTTAAACCGAACGGACTTTAGCCGCGTCGCGATCAATTCTTTGGTAGCTCGGAAGTCGGTGCCAGACGAAGCCACAGAGTGGCAGCAGGGGAAGGAAAAGAATGAAATCTCCGTGATGAATCGTCGAGATCATGTTGGTAGTTACACTTTAGCTCATCCGATACCGTCACGGACGATATAAATTCTTCTCTTGTAGAATAGAATTTAAATATAGAAATATAGAAATATATAGAAGTATATAGAAATATATAGAAGTATACAGAAATATATAGAAATATACAGAAATATATAGAAATATATAGAAATATAGAGAAATATATAGAAATATAGAGAAATTTATAGAAATATATAGAAATATATAGAAATATATAGAAATATATAGAAATATAGAAATATAGAAATATAGAAATATAGAAATATAGAAATATAGAAATATAGAAATATAGAAATATAGAAATATAGAAATATAGAAATATAGAAATATAGAAATACGGAAATACGGAAATATAGAAATAGAAATATTAAACTTCTTATTATCACTACTTAATATTTAGAATTCTTACCTTCTCCTACTATTTATTGGAAATCACACCAAGCTCCGAATCAATAAAAAAAACTATGCGCCGTCCAAGGATTAATAAATAAATAAAAAAATAATTCGGATAGTCGAAAGCAAAGAAAATCGTCCACACTCGTGGACATCGATTTTCGATAATCCATTTCCCTGAAACAATTTCAACGACGCCACTTTCGGTGCTCGGAAGCGCTGCGAGGCAACCGGAGCCACGCCTACGATTATCGGCCTACCGTTTCAGATCCGCCGAGATTTTCTGCGGATCTATCGGGCCGAGATTCGTTGCCCAGTCACGACTAAACCTCCTCGGTCCTATCGATAAACTTAGAAAGCGAACGAGTTCTCGGATAAATCATAGTCACGCTCCGTCGGCCGGATACTGCAATTGCACAAATGGGTGAAACTTAATCAAAATCGTTACGGCCTATTTTGACGGAATTGCCCTACGGCGGGGCTCTTCCGTTTGCCACGGGTTTCGAGGAAATGGAAAGGGGATCTGCGCAGAGTTTACTGGGCCGACGTTTGGAGAAGGTTCGCTCGGCATCCCCGTTTCGTTGGTTCCGTGAGAGATCTGCCGCTCGGGATGGGAAATCGGTCAGCTGGTTGGTAGAAATGAAATGGCTCGTTTGGTGGGTGGATTGTATGGGTCGGTGCGTTTTGATCGATCCAGGTGGATGGTGTCCAGATTGTTTGTTGTATTAACAGATGCTTCTGGGGGATATTGAGGGGCTTCGAGGAGGAAGGATATTGGTGGACGTGGTTTCCTTGGTAGTGGTGTTTGAGGTATAATTGACTTTTCATGTTTTTCTTTTTAATTAGGACCATGCTCCTTTTTCAGTTTCATTTATAAGACGTAGTTATAAATGCCTCAGGAATTGACGAATGTCTTAGGAATTTCAGTTTTGCCTTCTCCAAAACGTGTGATCGAAGATAATTCTTTTTAACCACAGTATTCAGGATGAGTAAAAATAATATAGAGTGATAAATATTACAATAGTGCAAGCATTTCCATTTTACTTTTATTTTCGCCACAGAGTACTTCTTGTTCTTACCGACCCCCTGACGAGTTACTCATTTCCTTAGCGCTACTAAACTTCGTGTATTTCACCCTTTCAGCGGATCGATAAATCAATGAACCCAGTATGTAATATTGCGTGGTTTGCCCACTAGCGGTCCATGCCCTAAGCCCTAAGGTAAAAACTATTATTAATGAATGTTGGCTGTACACTGGGGTGAAATACGAAGTACTATACGCGCTACAGTGAGCCCTGCTGTCTGACTTTGTAGCAACACAACTTGCAGTTTTAATACTGTTTCTACTTGTACTTCCGTATACCACGTTACGTAATATATTTAATTTTTATATTCAGAACTTGAACTCGCAAAATTTGCATTCGTTCTCGTAGAACTACTTTAAATATATTCAATTTCTTCATTTAGCAAATCTTAACCGCAATTTTCCACAGAGTACTGTACGAGAATTTAAAACGACGCCCTGCAACGCTGCAAACGATCACGAATTAATTGCAGTGTTATCCAAGCGTGGTTAATACAGATTTGAAGACACCAGCGAGAAAATACGAAAATGGTTTAATTACACTGGACTGGCGTTTAACGGAGAACCGTTTCCAAACGGCGGAAGCGCTTCTTTAATATTAGCACAGGGGTTAGTAACTTCATTAGCAGTGTCTGCGAGCGTTGTACTACGCTCACGCTGGAAACGCAGTTCTGGGAACTGGTGTACTATAGTTTAGAGCGTTATTTTCTATCTTTTCTATCCCCTTCGAGGCATTAAATTGCAATTGACTTGCACATACCTGTTCGAATTTCCTGCAATTCCTCCATCATGCTTCGCAACTCATATTTCCTGGAAATACATTCTTCAAACACTTTCTTTCCTCGAAAGACTATTGCTCTATGAAACTACTGTACTTCTACCTCTTTAAACCCCAATCTTACTGAACTACACCCCACAAACTTTCCAATTTCCGTGATCAAAATTCGATTCATAGATGCAAGTAGAATGTCCCCATCTCCGTTTATAGAAAGCTAACAAATTATTGAATCTGAATTCAGTAGTTGCCAGCGTCTACGCGTTCGCGAGACGTATAAAAGATCGCACGCGACAGGCCCAATTAAGGGTTAAACTGGCAAACGACCAAGCAGTGTACCTACACACGACGCACGCGAGCAAGTGCAGCAAAACAATCACGCATAAACAGGCAAAGTAGCGGTTCGAGATCTCGTCCGTATTCCATCGGGGTGCATGTCGACAAACGTAATTGTGTCCATAATTCTTACTTATGCGGGGGCTAATGGGCCCGCGAACACAGTGTTGCTTAGATTTTAAGGAGCAGGCCAGTTCCTTGATAACACGTTGATACACGTTCCCAAGGTAATCACCGCGACTCCCCTATTCAAATAGCTCCGGCAAGGATTATAGCCTGGCCGTGCGTGAACGCGGTGTTGCACGCCCACGTTCCACCAGCCCCGTCGACTTCGCATTCGCGAGTATACCGCCAAAGATCCAGCCGTCTCTCCGTTCTTACAGCCGCGAATGGCGATAGCTATCCGATACACCTAAGAGGAACTGGCCATTGCAATATTTCTTCGAGCGGTGCTAGTCGAATCCGCGAACTTTCGCCAGTTCTTCGAATCCTTTTTATAGTACTCCCATCTGTTTTGTTGGGGTGGCATTCACTTTTGTGCCGCGTACAATACTGCTTGGCAGTTTATGGGGAACAGATGATTTGCTCGATGATATGTCTGCTGCGAACGCTCCTCGAGCAATGTAGTGGATACTTTTCCTTCCAGCCACTCTGTATTTTATATACCAGCGTTTCCCAATTGGGGTTCCGCGATACGAAGTTTAGGGTCCTGCGAGCAGTTATCTTGTAACAAATTTTAGATATTAAAAAAATGTGTGAATTATTCAACGAGAAACGGGGCGACGCCAGCGCACTGTGTAATAAATAAATAAATAAAAAAACAACTGTTGAGATTGGCGGTTCTGATAAATTCTAGTGAGTCTGAAAGGGTTCCTTGGCAAAATTTAATTGGAAATCGCTGAGCTACATGCTTCTTTGAAAGCTTTCTATCTGATTAATTCTGGACACTTTACCTCCACTTTATTATTCAATATTGGCTAATATATGTTAGGATCTAATACCAAAGAATCCTCTTCTCCGTACCAACTATTCATCAGTATCGCATTTACTTTCATCAGAAGCCTCGGCCACACAGCACGTACCATAGCTTCTCTCCATCCGTGCGAAATCCTCCTCCACCATTCACGATCCAAACTGCCTCTGCCAGTGCCGTATTAAATCAACAATCATCATACGTCACGATCAGTTGCGCAACAGCGGAGCGCGACAAATATTTCGATCCATCAGGCCATCGTTTTCACTTCGCCTGGTAGCCTTAATCTCGCTGGAAAGGAGTGGACGATCTGGCTGCTCCGGTGCCGGGGCAATAATTCCATTCGTATCAAGGACTACCGTGCGTCACGCGAAATTGCGCATGGTCTCCGCGTGGTCCCGATGTGCTGTGCGTTTTGTTTTCGCCGGGGATACGCGGAATCTGGCATGAAAGTCAATAACTGTCGGTCGATATCTGGAGGCTGCCGCTACCGTGGTAGCGACCGATCCGCCAGCGGTTTCAGCGTAACCGTAATCTCGGAGTGGATTCAACCGTGAATTATGTACTACTTTGGCTAGCCTCGCGGATAACAACGCCCCGTGTCCTCGGCTCGTGCACATGCTCGTTCCGCGACACCATAACATCTATCCGCGCCCAGCTTTCCCGTGGACGGACGGCCGGCGGGCGTGTCCGTTGCCGAGATTTCGGTGGGACACTCTTACGAGTTGGATTAAGGGGTCATGCTCAGTCAGGAGACCGAAAAGAGGGTGGTCTTTGGAAATTTTTTACTCAAAAGCTATAACACATTTCTCAAAAAATCTTTTTCCCTTTTAAGGATTGCATCTCGTACCGTGCGTCGTAATTTTTTTATTTAAAAATAATTATCAATAACTAAGTTATTATTCATTATTCTTTCACGTGAAAATTACCGTATTCTGAAGTTTCATATAGGTAAAGAGTTTTGCACATGCTTGTCGAGTACTCGGTTGTTTAAAAACGCTGAATACGTATATCAACTTATCAAACACCGTATTACCCGAAATAATCGAGCTACCCGACACAGTCGGACTACCCGTGGGCCCGTCTGTCGCGGGCCCCCGTCCGGGCCCGCCCGACTTTACCCGACACGACCCGACCGCTCGGGTACCCGACACATTTGATTACACGCACATCCCTAGTTCTCTCCGAGTAAGGGTACGTTTATGTTGGAGCTGCGACAAACGATCAGAGCGACGATAAGAGCGAGACGACTATATAGATGCCCAACGATAAAAGCGTCGAGAAAGAAGTATTTCTCTTTCTTCGCTATTATCGTAGCTCCGACATAAACGCACCCTAAGCTATGAATAGAGCACAGACTTTTGGTACCTACTGTGTTCAGTAATATCGAGAAAATTCCTGGAGGTTTCGAGCATCGTTCCTCGATCGCCGACTTTCCCGCCAACGACCAGCGTACCCGCTGCCTAGTTTCGGTGTGCCATGTTAGCTTTCAGTTTTACACGACCTATTTAACCGCGCTCCGTTTTATCACCGTGTATGTACCCCATAGCTTGTCAATCGTCGATTCTTCCCTCAGCGCGCTCGCGTGCGCGCGGCCGCGAAAGCCTCTGATTAAGTATCGCGCGACGGTATCGGTTTTATCGGTTGGCCTGATGAAAAATTGCACACGGTCGGATTTAATCCGGCCGAGTGGATAGCGGGCGTGTATCGTGACTGTTAGCAGTTCCGCTGGCTAGCATGAAAGCACTCTTTGCGATTCCACTTGCCCTTTTTGCAAATTGCGTAATCAGCTGGCGAGACTTATCGCGGAAATTTCGTTACGCCGTGGCCAGACGGGTTTCACATCGTAAACATAACGTCATCGGGCGGAAACGCATTGTTCGAGGTTGCGTCAGTCGATTGAATTTTGTGGTCGCGGGCGCAGAAGTTTCGAAATACGCGTAAGCAATTTTAGACTCGAATCAGTCCTTCGTTACTGCAGTTGTGTATTTTAATGGAGACTGAAAATGTACGAGTAAGTAGTTCGACAAGTGGCTTCGTTTAGATCGGCGTTTCCCAATTAAAATTAAGTGACACTACAATTTGGTGCAACTAGGGCTGCCATCCCTCCGGGTTTCCCCGGATTTGTCCTCTTTTTTAGGGCGTCCGGGAACGTCCGGTGGGATTTTCTGTAGCGACCCGGGTTTTTCGATGCTGCTCGCTCAAAAAGTCATAAATATTTTATCTTTACTTCTTGATTGCGGTTACAGACTATAATTTACAACAAAAAAATTCTCTCGGGATATTGTACCTAATATGAGGCAGTGAGAGTGACAACGGACCCACCTAAATTAAAAATAAAATTTCCCTGGTTTATATGATTAGTAGAGCTTATTGGAATATGTTATTGCTACTAAAACCGGGAAACCACCGGGAAGCTAAGCTAAGCTATGCTATGCGATGCTATGATTTAACGTGGTTTTTGGTGGAAACGATTTCATAAGAATGTATTGAAGGTAATTTTTTTTTAAACGTAGCATGGCACAGCATAGCATCGCATAGCGTAGCTTAGCTTCCCGGTGGATTCCCGGCTTAACTCAATTTCGAAAAAAATGTGAGTTAGTCCGTTGTTACTCTCACTGTCTCGTACAAGAAATAGCTGAAAGTGTCCGGGTTTCAAGTGGAAATGTCCGGGGTTTTAATGCTCTCTGTCCTAGATTAATGATTTTACGGATGGCAGCCCTAGCTGCAACCCCCAGCCTTAAATTCTTTTTTGTATACAGCGCGCTGACGACGCCGCACTCTCGTTGAATAATTTACACACTTTCTCAGTATTTAAATTTTATTATAAAATAAGTTGTCGCGCTGCCGTAAACTTCGTATCGCGGGACAACAGAGCGCCGCGGAACACCAGTTGGGAAACGCTGGTTTAGATGTTCGATAAATCATGCTGAAGCTTTTTATCGAGTCAGTGCCAGTCACTTCGGTGTACTTCTCACTTTGCGTTCATACTGACAAATGGTAGTCGACGGCGCAAGCATTGCACCCTTAACGACACTGCAACATTGCAACGCTCGAGGAACCATTAAGCAGAGAGGAACAGTCACTCAAGTTTCTCCTAGATAGGAGCTGACGCTAAATAGCGTGCTTTGCATAACGCGACACTCGATACACTGTCGCGTATCATAAATCGAGGCCCGCGAGACGTCATGTAAATTAAACGAGCCCCGAACCCCGTTTCAGCCATCCATCAGGTGTATCAATCACTTTTACTCGAATCGTGCGACGTAAACGATCGCGATGACCGATAATGCGACTCGAGCCTTACGGTCATCGTGGCCTACTCGAGAGCTGTCGAACGCAAGGACGGGATTATGGCTGCAGTTGTGGGCTTAGTGCAAACGAGTTTCATTGGTGGAAAATCTGAACGTTATCATACTCTTCGCCTTGCCTCGCCTGCTGGTGCTGGTAGGTTGCTACCGTAGCGTTACACGATAATTTCGCGTCACCTCAATTTCAACGTGGGTGTGTAAAGAGATAAGGAACAACGTTTTCACCCAATTTTGGGAATGTTTAATTTTATTCGAAGGAAGAAGCTGTTTCTCAATTCACTGTCGAGATCAAAATTGAGTAGAAAATTCAAGTAAAATATTTTTCTATAATTGTATATTGCAATTTAGTTTTCTTATCGTTTTTTATAGTACACTCCCACGAAAATCTGAATTTCCACCGTGGCAGGGAACGTGTTAAGGAAGGTTTTTTAACCCTTAACTGGTATACTGTTTTTGGCAAACGTGACTGGTATACTGGGGTCGTGGCAGACCCCAAATAAAAAAGGACACAGAAATTTGTAAAGTCGACACTAGAGCAATCACTATGAATATTTTCTTCTTAGGTAATGTAGAAAATAATAGAAGCGTAGAAAGTTAAACTATTATTATAAAATTTATTAGAAATTCAGTTTACCAACTTGGACAACCGAAAATTGTACATCGAACTTTGGGTGCTTGGGGTCACGAGCGATCCCAGGATACCAGTTAAGGGTTAAACCTGGACGGAGATAACGTGTTTGCTTTATTCAGGTTTGATCGCGTAGACTGTAGTTGATAGTGTTTTATTATTGTCTCCATCGTATAATGACTTCGCCAATCGATTATACAATACCACGGGAAAATATCCTTGACACGTCACCAGATGCATAATTACGAAACGCATCGTGCACGCAATTTGTTTCCTACTTTGCCTTTCCTATCGTCGGTTCTCAGTAAGCCGCGGAGAGGTTCATTTGCGCGGTGTACTTAGTTCTTTATGGATTCCACGAAAACTGTTACTCTAGCCTCTAGCCTCCAGTTATTCTAGTCCCAGATCCGAGCACACTTTTGCGGGTATCTTGCAGTTGCGAGTGCTTATCGTTCACCACACGGTTGAACGTTCACGCGTTTTAAGTTAATGATTGTCCGCCAGTTGGGAAATTCGAGGATGATTGCTCCGGTCTTTAACGAGACCCCGGAATCTATAAAAGCTAACGGGGTTAACGACTGTCTGCCTTTTTTGCCAGGTTTTCTAGGAAAGTGTATTCATTCTGTGCTGGCTCGGGGAAATTTTTAAAAACTTTGACCAACCCTCAAGAAAATTAGTGCGAGTAATCAAACCACCTCCAAAGAGATTTGTACGGGATGAAAATTTTTATTATGCTATATCCTCTTCTGTTCGATCGAAAACGCTACTTATTTTCATGTCGTAGACGAATTGAATTTCTTTTAGTCCCTATATAAATTAAATGAGGCATTGAGTCCAAAAACGGACAAACTAATAATTTTTTTCAAATTGAGTTAGCAGCAATAATGTATTCCAATATTTTTCATTTTTTTTTCAATGTGTGTTAATCCTTTTTTGCTCTCAATGACTCAAATACAAATGCTTCATTACTATAAGGGGTCGTCCTTAAATTACGTAAGGCCTTTTGGGGGCGGGGGCCCGAATTTCTTACGTTTTCTTACAAGGAGCGGTGGAGTCAGGTAGCGTCTTACGTAATATTTTTTAATCTAATTTTCAATAAATACAAATTCTACCATTAATGTTTCCGAAAAGTAGTTTTAGTTTAAATTTTCCCGAAACCGAGTTAAATGAATTATATAAACCTTTAAAAGAATTTTAATAACTGAAAAAATTAAATAAGAGGTGGTTGGAATAACAAATTTACGAATTCTTATATTGGGGCAGGGAAGGGGTAAGAATTCCCCAAAATTACGCTTACGTAATTTAAGGACGGCCCTAATGAAAATTCATCTATCTGTCCATTTCCACATTCTAATTCTCAAAACATTTCCATCCCCTACCACCCCAGAATTCCTTAAAACTAATAATACCGCTTGTGCCTTCAGCATCCCCAATTTTCTCTCCACGTCTGCCCAACTTTCACGGACAAATTCCACAAAAGTGGCCCCACAGAGATACGATCTCGAAGAAAGCAACATTTCTACAGGCCATCGCTTTAGCGAATGCTTCTACTGTCAGAATCATAAATTCTGCCGGGTTGATAGTACATTACAATCAAGAGCCGTTCGCGGTCCATACCCAGCCAAGGATCTGATAAGTTAACGCGAGATGTCCTGGCCGTGCGCGAAAAACTGTTCAGGACCGAGTGGAATCGCGATAACGGCAGGAAATAAGTGCTCGTGGCACTGGTTGATGTTAAGTCGGAACGAGGAACAACATGGCGCATTGTTCTATGATGTATCGGGTACGTGTCCTGGCACTTTCTACTATAAAAGCAGCGTAACGCGAGATGGAGCGATCGAGCGTCGTCTCGAAAATTTTTCCGATACGCTGTCCCGATAATTTACTAGATTGGAAACCCAACACTGTTTCCTTCTCCGGCGACGCTGCGTCGTCGCCGCTACCGATGGATTTTCGACTTTCATTCGGCACGGCCGATAAATGCCCCGTAAACTTCTCGCTCAAGCCACTTTCAGCTTTTTGCTGCCGCATGCGACTACAAGGAAATTCTTGCCACTTTCCTCCCGTAATTATTCCCGAAAGATCTCCATTAAGATATCGGGCGGATCATAATGAAATTTTACGCACCCGAAAGAGAAGCGATCAATTTATGACGGTCGATACGTGCCGCTAGAGTTCTCGCCGAGTTTTCTTTGCACTTTGCATAACTCGCCCGATGCAGCCTGCATTCCATGCCCGTGAAACATCGATTTCACACGGCGATAAAGATAAGTTTTTCATCCTTCGTTCTGTTTCCGCTCAGGTTGCCTTCTGTTCGTCGTTTTTGATGCTAGTGCTCGGTTGTATGTGCGCGAGGTATCGATTGCTTCTGTAACTTACTCTGCTCGATTATGAAACGGTACGAAGAGACTCCGGCAGCAGTTTTTACAGTCAGAGTGTTTTCTATGCGTTGGGATTTTTTTACGGCGATTAGGTAGTTTTAATCCTCTAATTTTCCAATTTTCAACGATCTATCTACTTTGTCACTGACCTCGCTATAATTTTATTACCTTGCATAGCAGTGATTTCCCAAGAAATAGTTATTTTTAATGTCTTTTCTTTACCTTATTAAATTTACCTTACCTTACTTTGAGGGCGGGGGTGCAGGTTATTTGAATTAGTGTTCCTTCTCGAGAATTTCTCGAGAAATTTTATAATTGCTTATTTCTTATTTCTCGAGAAATACTATAATTTCTCGAGAAACTTAAGTCTAGGAAAAATATTATAAATCTCATTTATTTTCGTAAATGAATGTATTACTAGTTAATCGCGAACGTGTAAACACATCTACAATTTATAATACATCTTATTAATAACATTAGAACCTATATGAATTCCAATAGAAAACCACAGTACAGAAGATTCGATATTATTAACTGCTGAAGCTGCTCTTAAATTGTTGTTTAAAAATTTAGAAAAATTGTATACTGTATTAAGTACCTAATGAGTTTCTTGTGGTTATTAAAGATGAAATATTGAAAAGAGGAGATAAGACTATTGTACCCCGTATAAATTTTTGCACGATACAGAATTTCTTCCAAAAGAGTCAAAAGACGCATTTTTTCATTTAACAGCCAATATAGATATTTCTAAAACGTCAAAATATAACAATAACAGATTTTGCTACAAAAAAAAATAGATTCGCTGACGCTACATTAGACGCATTGTGCTATTTAAAAATAAAATTTAAAACCAAAAAGTAACGTTTCGCTTCGTACAAATTTTGTATTAAATAAATAAATTCACCAATTATGTTTAATACCTATTTTTCATTTACACAAGTTTTGTATAAATTAGACAGGAATAATCATTTAGTTAAAGTTCTCTTGTGTTTTTGATAAAAATTATCAACATTATTCCAAAAATATAATTTTTGCAATATTTGTTTCAATTTCTCGAGAATTCTCAAGAAATACGATCTCATTTCTGCTTTCTCGAGAAACAAAACATATCGAGAAATCAGGAACAGTAATTTGAATATTATAAAAGGGGATGGCGACTCAAAAACGGTTGGGAAACATTGTTGTGTAGTGTCCGTTTAGTAACTCATGGGATTCTATCCCCTCTATAAACAAGTAAATAAATAAATTTGATGCTGAATGGCTGCAGATGTTACTTTAGTATTTGAAATTTAAATGCGTGGTCGGTTGTGCTAGAAAATACACACGGGGTTGGGCGAGACTTGTATGCGGAAGAAAGTATATTTACGGGAGTGCAGCGAGTGTGATTCAAGTGTACACGAATGGCGCATAATGGGGAGCTTTGTAGCATAGACTGAACGATGAGCGTGCTACCTATCATCGTCTTATCGTGGCCGTCCTTCTGTGCTGTTTCTTCTAAGGATTCCTGCTTTTCTACAGAATCTTTCACCCTTCGAATCTGACGATTGTAATAATTTCTATACGAGGGACATTAATGGCAAGTCTGATTTGTTTCAAGGTACCTGAACGTTCAGTTCTTCTGTGACACCTAGAAGAATATTTGTGGGAGTGCGAAGACTGTTTGATTGACAAAGTATGTTTGGGCCAGAGCGATTGGGATCGAGAGCGGATGTTTATAGTGGAGTATCGAATGCGTCAGGGGTGTGAGGTTTGATTGGTTTCGTCGAATGCATGCAGAGAGTTTGGGTGACCCGAGTGCGTGTCAAGAGTGTGTGTGTTGTAAGTGTGAATCTCGGGGAGCGCAAGATAAGAATGGATGAAGTCAGTCCTGCAGAGTCCGTCGAACGAGAGGCATCATCGCCTGAACCTATTCTTTATAATAAATAAGCCTTTTTTTACTTTTCCACGAGTGTGCAGTTTACTCCTGCCCTGATCACCTAACATCCCTACATATTGTTGACTTGTTACAATGGAGGTCTTCAGCTGACTGTAGAAGAACAGAGACTTTATAGTTTGCGTAGAAACGCGGATGTGAATTCCAAAGATAGTAGCCCATAGCTAGAAGCTGAACTTCCTTCTGTATTTACAGGTCATTAGACATGCAATTAGAACCTGCCTCCCCAAAATCGTTCGAAATGTCACGTACGAGTAACTATTTATCAGAATTTTTATCGCCCACATTACCTTATCGCTTACATAAAATAAGCTATCTGTGAAGCATTGTAAATTATTCATATAATCGTTGCCAGAATCGCGCCCGTAGCGTTTTGAAATTCGAATTCATTCGGTCGCTTCTGATTCAGTATCGGATTTTACGTTTCACACGCGCGATAAGTGTTTCTAAAGAGCCGTCGTGTTCGTATCCCACCGAATCCCCCAAATTCTACTGTTTTTACCTTGACGAAAGGAAAGCTGCTCGAAATCCTCGTTCGCGTGACCCCTTGCCGCCAATTACACGGACTCCATCTAAGCAAAAAGCTTGTAGAACATTAACCTTAACTGGGGTTCGCAAGAAAATTGAATGCAACCATTAGCCGAGATCAACGATCGATGTCGATTAACGATAGAAGGAGGGGGAACATCTTTTGCTCGACCTCACTTTGAAATGTTCCATTTCGCGAGCAGTGGGTTCACCTTCGTGGTATCCTATCGAATTTTTATCGGACATCCTGCTCCGCGCTGCGAACCCCAATACCTCGACCGTGGAGCACCAATTACATTTATCTTAATGCGGATCTTCAATATCAGATAAGCTGTGCGCGACCCCCTTTTTTCGAGCTGGCTGCAGCCATTGTTTCTCGGAGGAGCGTAAAGTTTGCTGGGGGGAAACGAAGTGGTCGAAAGCAACGCGTCGATGCAAACCGCGAGTAGCAATTGCTGTCGGTGCTAAGGGATAAGTAGAACAATCGCGCGTAATCGTACGCAATCTATCGGGGAAAGTGGGCTAATGCGAGCTACGGAGGCAACGCACAAACACCTTTGTTCCTTGGTGATTTCAGCTACTCGGCTTCGCCAGGCAAGGAACAAATCTTTCAGCATAGTTCCACGAGTTAATACAGTTGGTTCCGCTGGGTTTTCGTGAAAAAGGTGGTAAAATTTGGGTCAATCTTCAGGATATATTACCTTGGAGTCTTACAAGGTTCTCCATTCGACAATTCTAATTTTAATGAAATCTGCGTGAGTGTAGAGATCATTGGAGTACTCGAGAAACAATTTTCTTTCTGTGGAAATTTACTTTGATGGGGTGAAATCAGGTCTTAAAAGCATCTTGTCTTTTTTTAAATATAACTTTATTTTTCTGTTGGCAGTGTGGTAGAGCATAGTAACTTAACTATTCTTATATTCAAAGTTTTGCGCTATTTCGCACCGTTACAAAGTTACATTAAAAAACAAAAAAAAACGCGATAATTTTAAGGGCTGTTTACAGTGAATTTCCGCAGAAAAAAGTTGCTGCTTGACTACTCCAATATGCTCTACATTAGTCTGCATTCACACGAAGTTTCATTAAAATCAGAATCTTCGGGTTGAGAAAGTACCCTTGCCAGTGAGAAGATCAACGACGTTTGTTTAGATTATACACAGCAGAAGTTGCAAGATGAGTTACTAGGCGAAAATAATCTAACGTGTAGCGATGGGTATCAAGAAGCTTCGAGTCACTCTGAACGTACATAAAAAAAAGTTCGAATTACTTAGCATGTTGCTCGAGTCACTAGCCACAGATTACAAGTTTAGTAAGCTACTCGGTCTATCGTTTTAATCAAGCAGCGCCTTTGATTGATAAAACTTTGACGTTAAATCTGCCTGTCAATGTGCATTGCTCACTTTCGTCCTAGTTTCGTTAAAGTTGATAATCCTATAGCGGTGTCCTCGTGTAAATGCCATCGAGTGTTGGTGATAAGTCTTAACTTGAACTAAATCTGTTCTGGATCTTTCCAGCCAGTCGACACGCAGCTTTCTATTTACGTATATGCAAATTGCAAGTCTCTAGGCTTATCTTTACGTCGAAGCTGTCTTTTATTTCCTCATTCCTTCCATCTGCCACGTACCATTTTCCACGGACTGTGCGATGCAGTTGGAGGCAATATTAATCTGTACTCGCAGAAGCATACTCGCCTCATCCTTCGCGGGTTAGAACTCTATTACAGAAAAGTATTAATCAGCAATTGCTGAAACATACGCGATCCTCTCGGAGCTGCCGAGGGACTTTTCCAGGAGAGTACGATACTCTCCAGCCACGTCGAGGCGTAATGAGCGCGGTGTCGAAATGCTTGACTTGCTTCGCGGAAGCAATAAAGCCTTTTAACGTTTCTTTTGTACGCGTGTGCTTAACCTTTGCACCGAAGCGTACAACGCGGCGACCGCGTTCACTGATCCCCCTGAACCGCCGAGATTTATTTCCAGCCCGGGAAGAAATCACGATGGATCGAGCGATGCGATCCCCACGGGTGGAGGGGAGAAAAAGGAAAACTCGCCGCGTTAAATCATCCCGGCGGCTGATTGCAACCCAATAGCGAATTTCGCGTTGTTCCTTTCTCGATCCCATCGATCCGATCGATCGAAATTACACGCTTTTCCGAGGCATGCGTCGGGCCCCTCGCGCGTTCAAAATGAATTTCTAATCGGCGCTGGATCGACAACCGTGATCATCGCGAAGCTTGTAGCGTCGAAGTGTGTTCCATGGAACACGCTGATCCCTTCCAGCTAAAATTTTCCTACACTCGTAACTTTCTCTGCATCCTTCAGGCATCAAGCCCCATCGTCTCACCTATTGGAAAACAATTTCCCATGCCCTCGTTCGGATCTATCCCACTCGCTTTTACCCCGAGATTCCTTGAACTCGGGTCTAATCTGTCACTGTCCTATTCCATTTCACAGTGAAGCCAATTCTGTAGTGCCCATTCTCAGTTTCAGTGAAAAAGGTAAGTAGATAAGATCAGTGAAGAAGATCACGACCAGATTTGGGCGTTAGTCGAATAAATTTTTATTTGAATAAATTTGTATTCGAATAAACTTGTATTCGAATAAATTTGTAATCGAATTGTATTCAAATAAATTTGTATTCGAATAAATTTGTAATCGAATTGTATTCGAATAAATTTGTATTTGAATAAATTTGTATTCGAATAAATTTGTAATCGAATTGTATTCGAATAAATTTGTATTCGAATAAATTTATATTCGAATAAATTTATATTCGAATAAATTTATATTCGAATAAATTTATATTCGAATAAATTTATATTCGAATAAATTTATATACGAATAAATTCTTATTCGAAATTTGTATTCGAAGATTATTCGAACAAATTTTTAATTATTCGATTATAATAAATTTTTAATTATTCGAATAATCTTCGAATAAAAATTTCGAATAAGAATTTATTCGAATACAAATTTATACGAATACTCTTCGAATAAAAATTTATACGAATAATCTTCGAATAAAAATTTATTCGAATAATGCCCAACTCTGACCATAACCCTGGTAACATCTGAAAATGAAGTTGTACGTTCTACCCTCCACTTCACGCGGAATAGCGATGGCAACCAATTTGCGTGACGGATGAAGTGTTATTTATTGACAGCATTTCCTACCGCTAACGATCTCCAATGGCAAGTTCCATGGAATACCAATCTATACCACCTATAAAGATTCGAGGATTCTAATTTCACGACCCATCGTTCTTATAAAATACGCGTGGTTAATTCGAACAAAACCGTCGGCTGATTACGTGCGAACGATGATCGCGAATGGGAATAGGAAAGTAGAGTGGAGGCAGGCAAGAAACGCTCATATCTTGCAGTATCTGCGGTTCTTATCGCTCGCTTCAATCCCGCCGCGGGCAGGAAAATCATAATCCCACTTTATGCTTCCTTTTTTTACCGGGAATCGCGTTAGGCGGTGTTCTGTGAACACCGTCGCTTTCCTCCTCGTTCCTCGCCAATTCGTTTTTCTTTTGTCGCTCATTAAGCGCGTCGAATTGATGAATTTCACCCTGGCGCTGATCGAAAGGAGGAAGTCAGCGGCTGCAGTGAAAACTAAGCAACAGAGTGCGCTCCTTGGTGCCCGGTCCCACGGCTTTCGGCGCGTTCGTATCGTATTTTACAACTGTGATCATTGTATTCGCGCGTCGTATCAGACCAGCCATACCTCGTCAGTTATATCACGACTTATTTAAAAGTCTCTGGTACAAGGAGAAACTTGGACCACACACGCACGGATAGACGTCCTGTGAGTTACGAACACTTCAGTGTCGGCGGCTGTATACGTCTGAATATTGAGAAGGTTCGTTACTACGTCTCTTTATGTCGGCGAAGAAAATATGACACGAATGAATGGAATATTTATGGGGGATCGTTCTTTTTATCGATGGATCGCGATACTTGATCCATCAAGTTCGTTACTTTTTTCTTCTCGCTCGGGTTGAACAGGT
Source organism: Andrena cerasifolii (assembly GCF_050908995.1). Classification (NCBI taxonomy): domain Eukaryota; kingdom Metazoa; phylum Arthropoda; class Insecta; order Hymenoptera; family Andrenidae; genus Andrena; species Andrena cerasifolii. Next base: position 18,858,716 of record NC_135119.1, on the reverse strand, counting down.
CTGCAGACTCATCAATTTCCCAGGCGCCGTTTATGGCAACGAAGTTTAATGTACCCTTTAATACATACTGTTTCTCTGCGCAGCTTCCTCTTAAAGGCACAGTTTAATCTCCTGCTGCCTCGGCGCAAAAGACTTTTGAAGATCACCCGCGATAACGGTACTTAGTCAAAAAGTAATTTAAACCTCATAAATCGAACTACATTCAGGCTTCCGCGTACTTTCGAATATTCGGGGGCTGAATAATCGTCTGCTTGGTGGGCCGTTTCTGCACGCTTTCGAATTGATAATACGACAATAATTAGGTGTTCAGTGTATCGTGATTTATGTAGTCGCGCGGTATATGCATCTTAAAATTCAGATTAAACGATTGGATTTTAATTTCGGGATTACCACTGATATTTAGTAGGAGTTTAGGTTCCGATTTTGTCTGCATGGGAATTAACTGCAGCCTGTTTCCCAATAAGGTGTTCACATTTCCAAGCAAACGATTTTTAATAGCGAAGTCTGGCAGGTTGCGTCATGATGATGACGAAGGCTTTTGTTCGACGCACGGTTTTTGGTCAAAAGTCATCTCTAAAAGTGACGTGATGTTGAATGACCTCGATCTTTTGTACTGAGCTTTCACTAAAACCCTCGCTGTTATCCTAACAATAAACAGTGTAACATGAAGCATCACTCGTTTATCTTCATCGAAGATATTCATGCTCTTCCATTAAATTAGAGAATACAATGCTAATTGCAACTGTTCAACTGTTCCGTGGCACAGTGGAAATTCAGATTTTTAGTAGAACTATACAAAGTGATGGAAGAAATTGAATTATAGAAAAGTAGTAGTTGTATAATACTCTCCATAGTTTCAGCCCTTTTCTTTTCCAATTTCGATTTAGAACACCTTTTTCCTTTGAACGAAAGCTTCACCACCGATAAATATCGAAGCGTTTTAAGTTTAATTAAGTGCAAAAGCAGGATAACTGTCCCCTTTTATTAAAATCTCTAAGCATTCAATCGTTTAGGATTTTGTGGTTTCACGGCCAAGCACCCACTAACCATCAAATGCATTATGATTTCAGGTACTCCAACGAGACATAGAGGCGCACGGTCGTATCGTAAGCTCGGTGGTCAAGCTAGGTGACAAAGTTCACTTGCAACAACAAGAAAGACAGCAGCAACAGGACGAAGAAGAGCAACAGGAGCAACGGGAACCGCCGCAAGCCCTACGAATAGCGAGATCCCTGGAACGTCGATGGCACCTGCTGTTCCTACGTGCTTTGGAATGGCAATGTCACATCGAGACGCTCGTATCTCGCATAAGCAACAAGGTGAGTCCTGGTATTAGCATCTGTTTCGCAATTTTCATTCATATTTTACCCTTGTGCTTTTTTATACTGTCTATTTCTGCGACTGTTATGGGATACGTGCGATTCATGTTGCGCGTTTGAAGGTTTTCACGTAGACAGTGCAAGTCAGAGAATATTGCAAACGATAATAATCAAAAGGGAGTGGAATACGTTTTTATTATGATGTATGAATTTGATGAGGGTTATTTTCAGCGTTTGTACTTGTTTCAGAATAATTTTATGATGAGGAGAATGAATGGTATTTCAAAAGTGTACCCGCTAAAGTGTGTCGAGATACTTTGATACTTTGCTATTCAAGATCTTCTCTATCGTTTGTTCTAATAGAAAGAAATTCCAAATGTTTGAACAGATTAGATACCGAAGATTGCACTTTCCTTTGGAACTTATCTTTATGTCTATTTAACAAGCCTGTAACGATGAACAATTTGTCTTTTACATATGAATGAGAGGAGGTTTAATATTATTCAGTCCCAATGGATTTCCCTTCATTTGCAATTGCGCGGTTTATCGCGGAGACGGTTCGGGGGGAAAGATGTGATACAATTTTCTGGGAGAGCAAGCTCGGTAGTAGAAACTCTGAGAAACATTGAAGTTACTTTGCATTAATTACAATAATATCCATTCATTCCCGTCTTGAGCGAGTTGCGAGGCTTTACTGGCTCTTCACTCGCAATGACTCCTTAGTTAAAGGGTGTACGTATAATCGTGATCATTAAAAGCAAACAAACAAACGTTTCTTCAGTTCCCTTTTACCTGTGTTTTGCCATTCACGTGCCCAAAATTAAACGTTTTGTTGCAATTGTTCCACTTTTCTGCCAGATTTTGTTATCCAGTCTTCCATTAATAAACCAAAGGACTGCAGTTGGTGACTTCTCCACGTGCTCCTTCTCTCATGCACTTCAAACTTCTCCTTTTTTGGAAGAAAGTATAATCGAGTAGCCTTAAGGAGTCATGCTCAGTCAGGCGGCCGAAAAAAGGGTGGTCTTTGGAAATTTTTTACTCAAAAGCTGTACAAAAATTTCTCAAAAAATCTTTTTACCTTTTAAGGATTGCATCTAGTACCGTGCATCGTAATTTTTTTATTTAAAAATATTTATCAATAACTAAGTTATTGTCCATCATTTGAAGGCTCTCTAAAAAAAGGCTTCTGCGGTGACCACTGCTGCTCGAAAGTCGATCATCTAAAATAAAAAATTCAAAAGAATTTACTTATTATATTATATTATCTAGTATTTCAACGAAGGATTTTTCGAAATATTGATTTGGGAAAAAATGGCTGATGTTTAAAGTAAAAGTTTCAATTTTTATCGTAAATCGTGCCTGATTTTCGTCAATTAAAAGAAAACTAAGCATCGGATAAAAAAATCCTTCGTTCAAATATTAGACAATATAATACAATAAGTAAATTCTTTTGAATTTTTTATTTTAGATAATCGACTTTTGAACAGCAGTGATCACCGCAGAAGCCTTTTTTTAGAGAACCTTTGAGTGATGAACAATAACTTAGTTATTAATAAATATTTTTAAATAAAAAAAATACGATGCACGGTACTAGATGTAATCCTTAAAAGGAAAAAAGATTTTTTCAGAAATGTGGTACAGTTTTTGAGTAAAAAATTTCCAAAGACCACCCTTTTTTTCGGTCGCCTGACTGAGCATGACCCCTTAAACACTGTTGTCCCCCCTTGAATACAAAATGATCGCGGTTATAAAGGGAAAGCAGTGGCCGAAAGGAAAGGCTGGCATTTCATAATAAAGCTCATGTCATCCTCGTGGTGATTTCACCCCGCGATGGCGTCGAAATTACGAATTTCTTTCCGATTAACACATGCACCCGAACTTCTGTACGATCAAAGACACGGCCGTTGAAAAGATTTCTTGACGTTCGGCGCTCTGAGGGGGCCATTAACTCAGAGAGATCGAGAGCGCGTTCCTTTTCGTGCCCGTTCGTCCCGCCGAGATTCGCGTGAAAGTCCATTCGGCGGGAACTCGGCTGGTAAAAATTAATTAAATCAGCGACACGCCGCGCGAATCGTCGGCATTTTATTTCCCCGGTTCGTCCGCCTTTGAGTAGTCGCACGCATCTGGCCGCGCTCGGTGATCCGCGCGCGTTGCTTTCCATCGTGCAGGCGTCCCTTCATCGAAACCCATTCGTGTGACACGTGGATGATCATCGACAGCGGATTTCACCGATTAGACACCGGGAAGCGCGTGGTAAATCTCGTCGATCGCGTGACATGCATTCAGCCGCGTATCCATAGAATTGCATATTGCGGAGATTCATTACTGTTTACTTTCTCGCCAGCGTTTTCGTGAAGACGAACGCCAGTATCCCATTGCAGTTGGCATCGGATGTCCTCAGGCGTTGAATAAAATATGTTATTTAGCAGAATCTCTAATAACTCATCTTCAGTAGAGATTCATGAGCTAACAAACCAAGATTCAATCTTTCATAATGAAATCTCTCATTGGGGTCATTGCACGCGAAATCGGATACTTTTGTAGTAACGTTTCGAATTTGGATATTATTTCGAAAGGGACCGGTGGCCGATCGAGATGAGGTTTGGGGGAGGAGTGGTGAGGGGGTGTCGACCCTAAATCTAAAATTGTAGCTTCGGGTATTTATTAGTTTCGGAAATATTAATAAGAAATTATTGTTAATTTCCTTTTTTGAAAATTTTTTTTGGAAGTTGGTGCTGGCCTTCCTACCCGAGAACCCTCCCGTCCTGCCATTTTTTATTTTTGGAATTTTTTAACCACAGTCTGATTTTTAGCATCGCCAAACTCACATCGGTTCGCTACTATGCATTTCGCGCCCCCGCACTAATCCAGCCCCAAACAATACTAATACCTGGGACAAGTTGGAAAGTGGAATGCGTTGTGTCGGTATAAGTCAACAGAAATATTGTTAAGAGGGGGGACCGTGGTAAAGTGATTAAAAAAAATCGGTAAGGTGGTGTACCCTTTTATGCACAATTACCCCTGTATCTTTTGAACGCATTAATTGCCGAAGCTAAAATTTTATATTTGGGGTCTTTCCACACCCCTCAAAATACCCACCAACTTTCATCTCGATCAGCCACCGGTCTCTTTCGGAAGTACAGCCCCGAGTTATGCTGAAACTTGGTAAAAATGTTTTTTTTTTTAAAGTGAAATAATTTTTATTAAGCACCCTTGTGTCTCCGCTGTAAGGACCCCAAAAGCTCAGTTTTATCAGTTCCTTACTTCAACAGTTATAATTTATTGGGAAAAAACGTCAACACTATACCTATTTCAAAGAGCCGTAAGATCTACAATTTTTAAAATTTGGAAAAATTCTTCGAGATACTTTTATACATCACTAAATATTACAATGTATCCAAGTTTCAGCGAAGTGACCCATTGAGAGAAACCTGAGAGCTTTTTTACGCGTGTCACTTCTCTGCGTTACCATTTCCTATCCAAAATTCCAATTCAAATCTGGGATTGCAAACCGGTAAATCGGTTTGAAGTTTTTTTTCACTGTTAACGTAGTAGATGTCGACGGAATTATGCGCTACATTGCTATACATCCAATTTTTACCGGTAAATCGCCAAATTTTTACCGGTAATTTGATAAATTACGTATTTCTCGATATTTACCGGTAAATCGATTTAATTACGTATTTCTCGATATTTGCCGGTAGATCGCGAGAAATAGTAGCGCATATATGTACCGCATAACTCCGTCGATATCTACTACGTTATCAGTGAAAAAAAGCTTCAAACCGATTTACGGATTTGCCAGTTTGCAATCCCTAATTCAAATCAATCGCGAGGCATTGTCTCCCGCGAAATGTCTCGAAAACGGCAAGAGATCTGAATGTGGAACGGGCGAGCGATGAAACGGACTGCGTATCGGTTAGGAATCAGCATCCGACGTCGGCGAGGCCATGTATCCTGCGGACAACAAGCACCGGAGCGTTGTTCCTGTTTTTCTCGTCCCTGGTGAACTACATCGTTCCCGGCGGCGAGATGTACTAAATTTATAATCGAGGAAAAAGTGTCAGCCCCGCCGAGGGAAATCGTTAATTATCGGGACGAATTGCATCCGGCAACGGGCACCGCGCACACGTTCCCGTCGAGCGGTGTCCAACGGTGCCTTCCTTTTTCCCCTTTTTCCCCCGAGATCGGTTCTGGGCCGAACCGTACGCAGCCGGGGCGAGCAACGGCCATTCGTATCGGCTGGCCGTGTTTGCACGGTAAAGCGATCCCGCGCATAAACTTCGATTAACGTGAGTAATAATCAGGCCCGCGCACAAAGTCCCGCGGTTTCACCTGGCAGGCCGTGCTAGATGCAACGTAGTCGCCTAAAACTTTCACGACACACGGGGGGCGTAGCGTGCTCTCCGCGTCCTGAATTTGGACTTTTCACAGCTTCCTCCGCAGGTCGGGCCGACCGTATTCAGCCGGGCGGGCAGTAAAACTTTCAAAAACCAGAACGCCACTTTCTTTGCCCGGAAATGGCGAGGCGGAGCTTTCGCCTCGCGCCACGTCCCTCAGGAGAAGTACATACACCGTCGTTCATAAATATTAGGACACCTACTCTGGGTAGAATAATTGTGAAAAACCTTGCTGTATTGAGGAAGTCTAACGAATTTTACTTTACTTGGTATTTTCAGTTGAAAGCAGTGACGAGTATTCAGTCTGTACCGAATATCACATTTTGTGCAAATGCAACGGGTGTTTTAATACTTAAGGAGTCATTCTGGTAATCACGCCGCAAAATTCGGCAACATTCAGGTTTTTTTTCTCGGTGAATACAATGATTGACAATGTCAATCTTTTTTTCATTTATTAAGCTACTTGTAATGTATAGGGAACAATTTTTTAAATACACTTTTAACTGTGTTTTTCAGTGTTATCTGGAGTTCAAAATCGCGTCTTTGAAAAGACGGCGGGGGTGATTTCAGCTCGCAGACTCATCTGAAACAAAAAAACTAAACTGATTCTTAATCTTTATGAGTACCGCTATCGCAGGTGCCAGAATTAGCCACTTGAGTCAAAATTTAACAAAACTGCGCGCATTCAAACTTCAGGAATGGAAAATTTCGAAACTTGAAGTTTGAATGCGCGCAATTTTGTTAAATTTTTACTTACGTGGCTAATTCTGGCACCTGTGATAGCGGTACTCATAACGATTAAGAATCAGTTTAGTTTTTTTGTTTCAGATGAGTCTGCGAGCTGAAATCACTCCCGCCAGGGAGTTATTTCTTTTCAAAGGCGCGATTTTGAACTCCAGATAACATTGAAAAAACACAATTAAAACTGTATTTAAAAAATTGTTTCGTATACATTACAAGTAGCTTAACAAATGAAAAAAGTTTTACATTGTTATTCATTATATTCACTGAGAAAAAAAGCCCTAATGTTGCCGAATTTTGTGGCGTGATTACCAGAATGATCCCATAAATAATCGATCGTGAGTCGAAGGTTGTAGGCCTGAAGTTTTCCGAGGGATGATGGTTTGTTTTGTGGGGAGGATACTGATGGAAGGGTGAAGGTTATTTATGGGAAGCCTCTTTCCGGATCTCCCGACTGCTTTGAATTGAAAATCATCGCCTGGCTTGAGAGGCTATATTGTTTATGAACTCTGTAAGAAGATAACTTTTATTTTAATTCCTGCCGTAGTTCAACATCGTGTTAGTTAAAATCATCCTTTTGGTCCTGTTCGTAGAAAATGAAGGCACGACTGTGACTGTCCGCGAAATGTTTGCACGTTGCAAAATAGACGTACGAGAGACCATGATAATTATATGTAATTTATATGTGATCAGAACTTGCTTTCAGCGCGACCAGCCATTTGACTAATTGATTCCAGTTTAATCGTCAGGTAATCGACGCGTTCGATATATTAGCGGCGTTGGATCGGCAACTAATGAAGTTATCCACCGATCTGTTAATTGATTCGAAATCGAGGGACTCGCGTGCGTAATCATTTTTCTGTTTCACGGGGCCATCGCGTAGAGAATTACTTCATTTCGTATGTGGGGTGCCCAACGACTCGTGTTGCTTACACATGAGAGCGCAATATTCTGCGGGAGTTTCACTGCAAGCCATGTTCATTTAGACTTATCGAGCGTTTGTACGAAAAATACAAGTGAAGCTAACCAAAGATCACCTAATCAATTTAGTTAGCGTGGACGTAAAAACTTGAAACAAACCTGGATTAATTTTGGGAATGTGTAGCAACTCCACAGTTCTGTAACAGAAGTCCCGTTTTCGCGATGCAAGCATTACTAATTTACCTGGTAGAATTATTTTTCACGGGTGAGTTAATTATATTCCAAGTTGGACATTAAACACGCGTAAACGCGGCGTAAGATGCTTCAAGATATGCAAAGCGATCTTCACACTTTCAACATCACGTTTCCCACGAAACGACCAAAACATTCTAGCTTCTTCCTCGCGTCTCGCCACTTTTTTCACCGACCCTCGTAAAACTGCTAAAATATCATCGAAAGTGCGCGTCTGGCGATGAGCGAGCCGTTCTTGTCAGTCGGATTTGGCGCGCGCAGCGGCCGTACGTCATTATTTTCACCGTGAGATAACGCGAACAGGTAGAAGATACCCGTTGAACATCTAAAAAGCGTGATCCACGCCCGGGGAGCTAATTCCCTTGCGATACTTTTGCTTTTCGTCAGCCCCAGCCTGGGCATTAATAATTCGCGAAAGTGTAGCTTTGTGATTCGCGTGAAAGTCCCGCCACGTGTTTACAGCAAACAGACCATATCTCGTAACACCGGTGCGCACTCGAGTTCGTTTTCACTGTATCGTTTTATAATTTATATGATACGCGCACGGTTCGACTTGTCGCGTGACCGCTCCTGATACTCCCTGGGAAACGGAGCTGCCGGGCCGATAAATTCGCCCTCCAGCGTTTCGAGTGCGCCGATGATTTCGTGTCCGCGAATGATTTGCGGGGCCAGCTGACCGAGTGATTCGCTTACTGCCATGAATATGCATCCGAAGCTCTCCGTCAGCGTTACGATTTGTTCCATATCGCGAAGGAGAGCGTGCAAACGGGCGTGGATACCATTCCACCACCTTCGCCGAAGACAATTTTTTTTAACGATAATTTCGTAGAAGGCACGCACGATTTAATATCAGAGCCGCTCGAAAATTATAATAATACGTCCTAATTAATTCTCGATGTATGGGTACCTGCATTAACGCGCGGGCTTTAATTATTCGTTGGGGGGGTTCCGAGATGTACGATTTCGAAGTTTTACGAGCTATTATGGTGGGCATTACTGGTCCCATCTTGCGTGCCCCGTAACGGGCAGCCTAGAAATATAATAAACACTCGGGGAGAAATGTGCTTTGCTGGATTACGACGCGGGTAGCTTAAAAGAACATTGGTTTACCGTGGACGTCGTAAAGTTTAGCGCACTCGGGCTGGGATTTTCGAGTCTCGCGTGGCGGTTTTTCCGAGGCAAATGGAAACTCCACGCGTAGGGTCGCGTAATTGCACGTATCTAGTGGTACGAGTCTACATACTTAACCTCCCTGTCCAAGGGGAACACGGAGATATTAAATTGCAGCGCTTAGCTCTCGCGCGGTTACTTATTTGCAAGTCTAACGATCGCTACCACTGTGGTTTCTGCGTTACGACTTCTGCGCTGTAATCCTCGATAGATTATTTACTTGTTTAAATATCTGTACCTATAGAGATGTCTGGAGGCTTGTAGCTGCGCCGATACGATCTTGCTTGCTTAGGAAACCTTTCTTGAGGAAAGTGTGTCAGATTTCAGAGCGACTGCAGAGGCTGCGTAGATAACGTTGGCTTTGGGAATATTAAATCGAACTTTATCTCTCTTTGTATTAACTCCGGTCAGCGATGGGTTACTAATTTAAAAGGGGACATTCTACGAACGTCATAGGCACCAATAATTACACAGAGCTTCATAAAATATATGATAGCTGGTATTGTTCCTGCACACGAGCAAAGTTTTACTACAGGATTTCATTGCCTTTTGAAACTGGGGAATCGCCGTTTGAAACTCCACAATGCCCGAAAGGGATGCGTTTACGACCTTCTCCCTTCATTATCCTCGCTTCGTGCGACCTGAGGGAAATGAAGGCGCTTTGAAGAAAGCAATGCCATGATGCTTAAGCACGCCAGTTTCTAAATAGTTCGCCATTGATCGGTTAAGACTGAAAGTCGACCTTGTTTTATTACAATGGGCTACCTGCCACAAACCACGGCGAACCTTTCAACCTCCCAGGTACGGGATGGCTCAGGTATGATTACTATTCGTAATGACCGTGTGCACTGTGAATCCTCGGACCTGTAACGGTAGACGATTATTTTCCGATCAAGTCTCTGAACCACACGCGAATCGCGGAGCGTCGTTCGGCTTCCTCTAAATCGAGCAGCGCTGCATCGATTTTACTCTCGCATGCTCTCCTGCACTTCCTTGCGTTTATGACAGTCGTAAACGATCGGCAGATGCGAATCCACGGACCAAAAGTATGTTAGCGAAAAATTTACTCCGTAACGAATCGGGTAAAAGTTTTCCCAGCTTGTGGTTGAAATGGAAGCGGCAATTTATTAGGGATTCGGCTAGAAGTGGAACGAACGTAGATTTTTAATAGACGGTGAGATATTTTTTTATCTCATTTGCTTCTAGATCGTGGAAAATTCGCTAGCTTTGCGATCACTTTGCGGAAACTGTTCCAGGGGTGTAAAAAGGAATAACGCCCGAGGAGGTGGACTTTTTTCCTAACGCGCGAAGTGCCCAAACGAGTCCTCGTTTATCTGTCTTCGTTGATCTTCTGACACGGGGATAGTGACACGCTCCTTTCGCGAGGAAACGCTCGCGAGGAAAGGCGAAAGTGGAGGTTCTAAATAGCGAAGAACAAGGTGTAGTTCATGGTCAAACCACCACCGGCAGTCGCAGTTTATTCAAGCAATACCGCGCTGAACGGAGCAAGCGAGACTTTAGAAAACATTCGTGACTTGGAGATTATAATAGACGTGCCGGGATTGTTTTCAGCACGCTTTTTTTAATCAGTCTCGCGTCACGTCTATTCCTTAACGTTTCACCGGCAACACGCATTACCTGTGACGTTATTAATAACAGTGACCCGAGTCTCTTAAACGTTCTATTCTAAAAATTTCATCACCCTATCAGTTTCAACCTTGTGGTGCCTGGTAAAATCATTACTCTTTCAGTGGAAAAGGATGGGAATTCCCAGCTCAATACAGTGGTAAAACTGTATGCGCTGGAATAATTTATTTGTGGCTCAAGATAGAGCTGAGGTCGTAATTATATATCTACCAACGTCGCTGTGGTTGAAAAGAAAATACCTACTGGCGATTTTCAATGTTGGCACTTGCGTATTTATCATTTCTTCATTAAGGGGGTAGGTTACCCTCAACAGCCTAAATCAGGCCCTTCCTCAAACGCATATTCTGAAGTAATAAATGAATATAGAGATAATTTCTGTTTTAATTTTTGAAGCGTCATTTCGTTGACTTTAACGCGCAAAAATAAAATTGTGAATGTATTTATAGGAAAAAGAGTTGTAAATATAAATGTGAGAGCGTGTACGCGATGCACCGTTCGATGGTGAACGCGATTCCGGGCAGGTGAATTACCTAAAATACAAAGTAAAGGCATTTTTATAATCTGTAAGACAGTCTCCATCTTGCGCAGGACGCAAAATTTCGATAAACAAATTAATACAATTTTTATGTTGATATTTCTGATTTTATCCTTTTTGCAGGACAAATATTTTCTATCTTATTTTAAAGAATTTATATTGAAATTGTGCTTGCAGTACATGGAGGAGAATAGTTTCCCGCAGCTCCCTGTAAATTTTCATTCAAATCGTTCGAGCGGTTTTGGAGATTTTATGTTCACCGTTTTGGGAAACGTAGATTCTGAAACAGTGATTCCTTCAATTTTTAAAATTCGCGGCCCGGTTGCGCTTAAAACACGTAGAAAAGATGTAGCTAGCGGATTATGCAAACATCCCAAAGACCAATTTCCGAAAATTTTCAGGGTAACCTACCCCCTTAACCAGGAAGTCGCGCGAATTTTCTGAAAGAGACAGCGAACCTCGTTTCATTTCCCCTTAGTGGCTCCCTTACCTTCATTATCCCCCACCCAGTACCCGCCAAAGGACACGATACCTTTTGTGCGGCAGATTGCGAGCAGGTAGCCCACCATCGGGTTGGTGCTAGCCCACCCCACGTCGACAGGTTGCCGAAGCGCCGAATCCTCGGTCGAGGTTCGGTATCGGTGTCAGTCGAGCTCGGAGCACAGGGCAGTGAGGTAGTGGACAGTGGCCTTAGACGATGGTTCAAACGATTTACGGAAAACTGGTGCTCGGTTCCAGGGGCCGTCGTAATTGCCTCGGCCACATGCGCGTGAGTGATTTACTTTTCCTTTTCGAGCAACACCTTCGTATCGATACCGTTCTGGCCCGCTGATCGTGCTGAACTTTATTCAAACTTGCCAGCCCGTCGGCCTGGATATCATTCCGAGAAACTCGAGGGCGATGATTGCATAAGTGCGTTCGAATACGTTCCTGGGCGGGTTCGAGGAAGTTTTTCCTCCAGTACTGCGGTTCAATGCGTTCCTGGCTGTTTTCTGTGAAAGATTCAATAGAAAGGGTTCTCGAATAGGGCGTATTCTTTATGGTAAATAGGACACGAACGAGGAGAGTAGAAAGTTTTGGCAGAGACAGTGAGTTTTAAGTCGAATTTTGTGCTTTTCGAATTGCTGGCAAATGTGGTAGTTAGTTTTGCGTAACGTTTGTGAATTCTGTTGATTTTTAAACAGTTTATGCTTATAATTATTCGCCCGCCGAGGTAGTTTATATCTTTCGCTGAATTGTTTACTTATTAGGTGCAGGAGTATGGAATAGGGTAAAATATGGTACAGTGGTGTCAGACTTTATTTACAGTCTCTTACGAAAGTGTTTGCACGCTTATTAGAAACGCGTAACTTTGTTAAAATTGGTCCAAACGACTTGAGTTTTTTTTACAAGCTAGAAGCATTAGTTGACTAGATGATGTGCGGTTGAAAAATTGCAATTGGTCGGAATAGCGTAAGAAAATAGAACAGGTCGTTTTTTAAACTTTTTTTCTGAGCTTGTAATATAAATTCAAAAATCTCGTTTGTAGATTGAAGCAAGTTATATACATGCGTCAAATTTCAACAAAATCGGCTAACGTTGCTCTGAGCTACAAAGTTTAAAGATCGCAGAATACGATCGAAAATCGCTGATTTTGGGAATTTTTTTCGGGAATCTTTAAGCGTTTGTAGCTCAGAGCAACGTTAACCGATTTTGATGAAATTTTCAGCATGTATACAACTTACCTAAATCTACAAACGGGATTTTTAAAAGTTTCAGGCTAAGATAAAAAATTGAAAAAACGACCTTCGCTATTTTCTTTGCTATCCCGTCCAACTGCATTCTTTTTTAAAACGACGTAGCACGTCATCTAGTAAACTAATGCTTTTAGTTTGTCAAAGAAACTCGAGTGGTTTGGACCAATTTTAAAAAAGTTATGCGATTTTAAACAGTGTACGAACAATTTCGTGGGTGACTGTATTTAATTCTATGAATCACGAATTCTCCCAATTTTACGGAGTTTGAATTTCACTCCGTGTGGTAGGAATATTCAGAGTGCAAAGGGTTAATTTAATTTCTCCTAATTGATTACATCTGCACGCAGTATAAGCTAAGCTCCGAAGTTCCAACATCAAAGGGATTAATCTGTCTGATTGATTTACGATACTTCGCATTTCTCGAAGCCAATACCATTGATTGATGGTTGCGAGATGGTTTATTGTTTATTGTTCGCGAAACGTGCATTTGTTTTCTTCGCCCGAGAAGTCGCACAATCTGCAACGGACTTCGCGCGCATTCACGCTTTCCTTTCATACTCAATATTTCGCATTAAGGTTATTGCTCAATTCAAGGAATCGGGGACGAAAAGTTCCAACGATTCCACGCGGGAAGACAGTAACATTTGCTGCATGTGAGTCCGTTTCCACGTCGACGGTTGATTGCCCTTTTCCGCAGGATGACCCAAAGAAGCTGCAGAATCGAACGGAGGCAGGGTTAGATCGATACTTTTCTCCTCTGTGCGATTCGGTGGGGACGTGAAGCTAAAAGTAAAGATCGCGATGGAATTTGTGAGAGTAGACAGGCAACTGCATGCTCCCAATTATTATTTTCTAACCGAAGCCGCTGCGTGTATTTTCATTCCTTTCTGCGCGAGATTCATTAAGGTTTGTGTTTGCTCTGCAAGTATCGCAAATTGAATTACGCATCGAGCAAGATTTAGAATCGTGCCGTGTCACGGAGTTAAATGAAGGAAGGAAGATCTCGATTAGAGCTGAGATATATTTAACAGGTTCGGTTCAGCAACGAATTTTGTAGTTCTCTTTGGTAACCTGTGGTGGTGGGTTTCTATCAGTTAACACCCATTTCCAATCTCAATAGTTTCTTATTACACAGAAGCAGAGAAAATCGAAACGATACTTGATTATCCAAACGCACATTCTTGATAGGTACTAAATTTATAACAATTTTACTCGCCCAGGTTGAAGATTATCCATTAACCAGAACAAGGTTCTATCAAGATATTATCATTAAAAATGTCCCAGTGCGCCAGTATCAGGTGACGCTCGATTTCAATGTTGCATTTACTTCCAAACTAGTTTAACAGCTATCCGACGATAACTAATTGCAGTAATTGATTCTGCTTCGTTTTATTCCTCTTTGAGACTCCGACAGAAGTGCATAACACCCCATTACGCCAGTAGCTAAACAATTATCCCATCAAAATCGTTCCTTTGTGTGCCAAAGTGTTCTTTGCGTCGTAGAAAGTTTGCACGTTACTTACAGATTATGATCGTAAGCGATACCACCCTGTTTAAACTGATTTAAGCAAACGCAGCGATTGTTATCGACTCCACTCGCGGCCACGCCTTTCACTCGGCTTTGACCGTCAATTAAGTTAACCCCTTAAGAAGATCAACCCGTAAAACGGGATCATTTGCGCGATGTAGACTCTTATCGAGTACTCGCTCCTAAGCACAGTTTGTGGCAATAACTTACCACCGCGTTACCTTCTAACGCAAGCCTCGTCCGGTGCTCACGTTATCCCCAATTATCTCGATCATTTTAATCCGCTGGAAACCCCGGACAGAAGAAACGAACGCGGGTTCCCCGCGCGTCTAATTAACGCACGGGCTAGATCGATGCTTCGACAATTTCACCATTCAAAGTATACAGTTAATCGTATAAATCGTGGTTTCTAAATTTAGTCGCGGCTCGGGTGAAATCGGCCATTAATCTTGCATTTATTCGTCGCCCGATATACTCGAGTACTCTTATATACCGGGGCATATCAGCCGCGTCCATCGAGCATCTTTCGTTAGTCACGTTGTGTCGTTTGCCCACGCCTGCCTCCAGTGGCGTAGCTTTGGGCCGCCACTGTCTTCGACAACCGGAGCAGTTGTCGCCCATCCCGTGGGTTTCACGATCCCGGGCTTCAATTAAACGAGCACCAGCTATTGCCTTCGATCCTTGTATCTCTCGCGCAAGGAGATCGGCGCGGCGTGCTTCGCGATATTCGCTTTTACTCCGATTTAATTGCTATGCAGGGACTCGGGAGGATCACGAAGCGTGTGGGAGGAAGGTCGGTTTGTGACGAAGAAAGTTGCGGATGAAAGGTGTAACGATTGCTCGCGCGTGGTAGGAAGATTGGTTTAGTATCGAGGAAAGTTGCAAAATTTAAGATACATAGATTACTCGTGCGTGGTAGGAAGATCGGTTTGGTACCGAAGAAAGTTGAACGGAGGAATACTTTAGCGAAATGTTTAAATTCAATGGATTCGCGATGGAAAGTGTAAAAGATTTGGAAGTTTGTTCTCTGTTGTGGTGGTTTAATATTTTGAGGCGCGTAGCCAGCGGAAAGAGCGACCCCAAAATGAGGCCTTTTTAAGCCCCTTTTTGGTCCCACGATTTTTTAACTGAATTTTGTGAAAAATGATAGCTTATGATGAGACATCAATCCCGATAAATTTTCAAGTTGTGGTGACAATTAGATTCTAAGATATGAGAGGTGAAAGAAGTGAAAACAATTATTTCCAGGGGTTTGCTGACTGCTAATAACGAATTTGAACTTAGATTTTCAAAATTCACGAAAAAGAAATCAAATGGCCAATTCAACATTGTGGACGATACATTAAAAACGCACCTGCTATACAGACATTTATGTTTCTTGATTTTTTTTTCGTGAATTTTGAAAATCTAAGTTTCTTCGGTCACTCTTTCTGCTCGCGTACGTGCTGGGCTCGAATTTTCGGAGAACATAGAAGTAGGAAGCGGCGTTTGGTACGAAATCGCGGGAAAAACGTTGGCTGGATCGGTGCCAAAGTAAAATTAGTTGAACCGAGAATAAGAATAAAGGCGCGTAAAAATCGTTTCGCGGTCCGTGGATACACGCCGCTCTAATTTTTGTCGAGGCCGAATTTCTTGCCACCGTAGCTTCGGTTTACGAACCTATCGACGGCACTCGGCGGCAAAAAGTTATTGCTACCGAAGTGAGTTTATTGTACTGCAAGGTTTCATCTCTTTTTCACTGTAGAACGGCTCGACACGTACCAATCTTCCACATAATAATATTTATCTCTTATATCTATCACAAAGGAAATAGTATTCAGTCACAATTGACACCCGCACTCTTAAGAATTTAAGTTACTCCTACTGTACACCAAAAATCAAACTTTCACTCGATGTATAAAATACAGCTGTCAGAAAATCCTAGTTTAATTTGGAACTTGCACGCTGCGCACAGTTTCAATCCACGTCTATATAAAATTATTGTTCAAGTGCCCGTAATATTTACTCAGGACCAGTTAACACTATTCCTACCGACACTTCACGTATACCTATTCCTACCGCGACCGGTCTTTAGCACAACTTATATTTTTTAACATAAAACGAAGATAATAGCCAATTTGACAGTATAAAAATATAGTTTCTTTTCTTCAGAAGTATATCATGTACATACGTATATTTGAGGAAAAGTCGCGAAGTTTAAAGGCGATTCAATTACGTTGTATATAGAAAATTCTAATGGAAATTTTAAAAACGGTCATTTGACCGGAATAGGTAGGTAGGAATAGTGTTGAGCAAAACTTTCTGACCGACTTGCAGGGGCATTTCCAAAAACCTTGCGCCACTCACAAGGCAAGATCCCGAACCCGAAAATTCAAAGAATTCTGAAACTTTGTGAATATGTAGGGGATTTCCTTTGGATTACAACGCAATTTTTGTTTGCTGCCCAAATTCACTCGCAGGGGGTGAAATTAACTCCTGAAAATTCGGCTATTTTCCGATTTTGTGTTATAACTCGCAGACTGTAAGAGATAGAAAAAAAGTTTCAAGACAAAAGTTACTTCTTTTAACTAGATCTGTCATTTGGTAAAAAAATTATTTTACAATTCACGAGTTATAACACAAATTCGGAAAATAACTGGATTTTCAGTGATCAATTACACCCAGGGCTTGAAACCGTTATTATAAAGATTTCGGTTCTTGAAAGAATTATGAAGGACCTTTATTCGGACTAACCTAACTTACTGTAAAATTCTGTACAATGGTTACAAGAATCGGTTCTATAACCGCTTTGCAACTTATATAGACCCTAAAAAATAAAAGTTATAGAACCTAAAAAATAAAAGTTATAGAACCTAAAAAATAAAAGTTATAGAACCTAAAAAATAAAAGATATAGAGCTACATAGGAACCGTAACTTATACTTATATAGTCTGATATTTAGGTTCTTTATACCGATTATTCCTCAATAAAGGTTCTTCATAACTCTTTCAGTCAGAACCTTTATATAACACTTTGAAACAGTTATTTTCGAAACCTATACAAGCCCTGATTACACCCCCTTAGAGTGAATTTGGGCAACAAACAAAAACTGCGTTATATTCAGTAGAAACTTCCCTCCATATTCACAGAGTTTCAGAATTTTTTAAATGTTCGGTTTCGGGATGTTCCCCTGTCAGTGTTCATACGAACCCGCGGGAAACCCAAGCTATCGCAAAACAAACTCACTACTCCGTTTCGAGCCATCCCTAATTCCACACCCAACGCAAAATCCCCTCTTCCAAAGCAAACTCCTCAACTGTTGCTCTCTACGGCCGTCATGTCAGTACAGTGCCCTGAGCAAACATAGAGCAGCCGACTTACCTATTCCCGATATCGTCGGCCGGTCTACGCTACTGACTGGCTTGGCGCGGTGGAGAGGATTATCAGATAAAGTGATAGGGCGATTCGGTGTTTCAGAGCGTAGTGCCTTACCGGTGCAGTAGCGACAGCGACGAGGAGCCAGTCACGAAGCAGCCACGACTCAGCCGCAGACACTCGCGGGGTTCTGGAAGGGAATCCCCGGGTCAGTCGGCTCGTTCGACGCTCTCGGACCGCTCGAGACGCTACAGAGCCACGAGATCGCGGTACTACGAGGATCCAGCCAGAGCCGATCTGTCCGACACAGACGCGTCCTCCGAGAACCGATCGATCGGCGACGGATCCTACTTCGAGGTGCGTATCATTTCCTTCCTCCGCAAGCGATAATGCCGGATTCGACGCGGGCCGTGAAACCGGTATGGCGATGGCCGAGGAACAATGGTGTTCTTGTGCCGAGCCACGCGATGCGAGAAGAGGAGCCCGCGCGTTGCTGATCAGTGACTGTGTAGACGGCGATTATACGTATTATCGTCGCCGGTTGGTGGATTCTGGTGAAGATTTCGATTAATGGAGGACCTCGTCGTCGTTCCGACGGTGTTCAGGGTTCCACTGGAGTGATCGTGTTGGAACGGAGGCGAGTGTGGTTCCGTTGGTGTCTCGACGATGCTTTGGATACTTGTAGAGTACCTAGATATGGGCACCGAGTGAAGTTTACTGCTTTTCATCGCCGTTGACGAATACTCGGAACAGTTCTCTGTGAAATCGATTGGCAACGAAAATCAAGATTCACGCGCGGAGTTTCACTACCAAGTGAGATAAGACTTGTAAAGGAGCCGAAGTATGCAGTGGAAAACATATGTTTTCAAGCAATTTAATGCTACGGTGATTTCACGCGACTGCTCGGAGATTCAAAAGGCGGATAATTCCGGTCGAGCTGAGTGCCAGCGTAGGAATTTCGTGTTCCGAGTGTAGCTTGCTGGCGGATCGGTTTCGGGGACCTTGTGAGGAGGTCGAAGACGAGGATGGACTTCTGACTGTGCAAGCAAAGTTGATCCTTATTAGCTAACAGCCATTGTCTCGTTTTCAGCGTCAGGCAGCCGCCTGCATACATTCGCGTGCGTGATGCCTCCACGTGTGCCTCGGTCGGTCGAAATCCAGAGTACTTTATCGTATTACGGTATTCACTCCTCTCCGAAATCTAGGAAACAAATTACTCTGTGTACATTAACAAAGCCTCCAGGAAGACCGCTTTTCCGTGACGTTTTCAAAAAGATCGCTAAATCAGCTCAATCACTATTAGTCGATTAAAGTTTCCCTCCGCAGCTCCGATCAGCTGGATTAATTTCAAAAGAGAAACCCAGCGACTTCCATTACCATTTTTCACTGGAATTCTTTCTTAACGGTTTCGGAATCTAAATTAGAGTAACTGTGCTTGTGCCTCAAGCTTATAATTAGCGTTCTTATTAGCGAGCAGCCGGATTTTCACCGTTCGCCAGTAAAATTTCCTTTTTTTCTTTTACGTTGTTGCGAGTCCCATTCCCTAATTTCTGGCTTCGCCCTGCGCCCACGGTTTCGGGCGTTGAAATTCATTCTCCCTCGAAAGTACAATATCCCCGAAACCGTGTAACGGCCCAGCAACGGATACCTGGATATGGAAATGAGCCTGATCCTTATTAGCGCCCATTGTCTTCTTCCAAGAACAAAAGTGATCGCGTTCCTCCGCCGGGAGACCTGCGCGCCTCCGGCACGCCGCGCGTTCTTGTGAAACTGGCGGTTCCCCGATGTACTTTAGTGACTCCCAGTGAACGTTTCCGTAGCTTTGTTGTTGCGCCATCGTTTTCGCCCCGCCGTCTGGGAAATCGACGAATCTGGAATAGTAGACGCGGAGGAATTTCATGGAGCGTCGATCGCGCGACCCCGGCGTGCATCAAACGTGCATTGTATAACTTAACTCGCCACGCGTTGCTGGGATGAATGATCTGTGCGCCGTTTACGAGCAACGATAATATTATTACGCTGGGTCGGCCGGAACTCGCGCCAGTCAATGGAGTTTCTCTGGTTGTTAGTTTCGCCGTTTCCTTGTTGTTGGTCGGTGAAATTGGTTCAGTTAGCCTCTCATTGGAAGTCGGATATATTATAATTATCGGAGCAGCCGAAATCTGTGAGGAGCTTGGAGTTTCAGTCAAGAAACAGTTGGGTTTTTGAATGGAGACATAGGGTAAATGTCCTAATTACTGCCACTTCATTTATTTTACTTAATAAACATGCAATGTATAATGAATAGTTTAAAAAATAATTTATCATGAAATTGGGACTGTTCTTCTTATTATTATAGTACATTCTTTATACGTCTATTCTTTATACATTACGTTTTTTTTAAAGTGAAATAAATAAAGTGGCAGTAATAGGGACACTGACAGTAAATGGGACATCTACCCTAGTTGTTTCGAAAATGTAATTAGTCTGAATTTCTGGTTTCACTGGAAGTCAGTAGCGCACTCAGGATTGAATCTTGGGGGGAGCCGAGTTGAACGGATAAAAATATTTTTAATGCAATTCATTAGGTGAGAATAAAATCCATTTTTTTCTCATTTTAAGAAGCTCTTGATTCAGATTCAATAAAATTCACTAGGTGAGAATAAAATCCATTTTTTTTCGCCTTTTAAGAAGCTCTTGATTCAGATTCAATAAAATTCATTAGGTGAGAATAAAATCCATTTTTTTTCTCCTTTTAAGAAGCTCTTGATTCAGATTCAATAAAATTCACTAGGTGAGAATAAAATCCATTTTTTTTCGCCTTTTAAGAAGCTCTTGATTCAGATTCAACAAAATTCATTAGGTGAGAATAAAATCCATTTTTTTTTCTCCTTTTAAGAAGCTCTTGATTCAGATTCAATAAAATTCATTAGGTGAGAATAAAATCCATTTTTTCTCCTTTTAAGAATTACTTCAGTCGTGGTTACATTAATCTGCTTCTTCCTCTTTCTTTGGGGGGTGTTCCCCTCTGTGTGCGCCACTGCTTGGATTTATTGGGTTACGATCAAGTTACTCGAAATCTTTAGATACTTCAGGCAAGTAGAACTCTCTTTTCGATTACAGTACAGTGGTACTTGATTCCTCCAAAGAATTTCATGACGCAAAGTCGCTTCTTATTGAAAAGTGGACGTTCAGAGAATGGTGTGTGGGCAGACGAAGGCACCGCGAAGGAACGGTACTGGTTTTCTTTTTCTTGCTGTTTTTTTTTCCCCCCCCCCTCGGGGAAGTTCGGAAATCTTTCTTGCTGTTTAAGCGCACTGCTCTGCTCGAGCGGAATGAGAACTCACCGGGAGAAAGTGCGCGCGCGGGGCCTTTTACCTTCTGAAATATTCACGAGGCGAAATAAAATAAAAATTGAAATTGACGCGTAATTACACGTACGTGACGTTGAGGAACGTGCTCGCGCGTTGCATCAACCCCCCTCCCCCGCGCAGGCAGAAGCGATATTTTTTCGCCCCAATGTTTTATTTCCCGGCGGAAACCAGTTCCTTACGTTGTAACGCGCGGCAAGTTATTACGTTTCATTATTTTCCTGCATTACCATCGTCTCCCTTTCTTCGTGCTCCTCGTAAAACAGGCAGTTGCCATTCCGCAAATGGCTTTATTTCTTTTTTCCACGATCGTAAAACATGCAATTCCTCTCTGCCTTGGCGCGCCAATGAAAGCTAAAAATCGTAAGTTTCGTGCTGGAAATATTTAGAAATATCTCAATTAGCTAGCTCACTTCGCTGCTCACTCGAATCGCAGACCCTGCGATACCCAGCTGTACCGAAATGAAATTCGAGGAAAGAGGAATGTTCTCCTCTGCTCCAAATTGGCGGTGGAATTCCTAAAAGTGAAAACCTCGGTACAAAGTTGTAAAAGTGGGCGGGGCCCTCTCTCACTTTTCAGTGATTAGAATGTTTTTGTCGTGGCCGGTGCAGCGAGTGCACCGAACGAAAGTGTTCGCCGAGAAGCAGCGCGCTCGGCGAAGGAATGTGAAATTTCGAATTAATCAATGGCCAGGGTTGCGTCACGGGGCGATCCTCCGCACAGTGTGTCCGTGCAGCGTAGCTCTCCATTCTCCGGAGCGACAAATAATCTGGTCGAACGGCGCTCGCATGCTGCCACTTCGAGCAGTGTTAAGTGGAAAGAAATCCGCCGCGAAACGAGCACGTAGCACTGTTGTACCGTGCCTGCATAAAACGAATCGGACACGCACGTATATGTGTAAGTCCGCCGGAGACGCTGTACTCTACCTTGAGGAACAGGCTTTTTGCTCGGGGAACATCGATACGGCTTCCTGTCAATGATTTAATACCGTATATTTGAAATTTACCTTGACTTGTCACGGATGATCTTCGGTCCGAACACTTTCCAATTTATTATGTAGACGTCTTGCGGAGAGATAGACGACGAGACTGGCCTGTTCTTATCGCGCGATCGCATATCGGAAGAAGTAATAAAACTATTTGAAATTGACGAAGACAGAATAATTTCTCATCATTCATTGGCATGTGCCTATGTCTTCTTCTCCGCGAAGGCCGCGCTCTTGGAAGAGGAATATTCTTCCGTCCACCGGTGGTCGATACCTAAATTGAATCGAGCCGGGGTACGCGTTAACGTTTCAGTTAGCAGCTTGATCGATAATTAACTCCTTATCGTGGAAAATTATCGCGATAATCTGGCCGGAGCTACGCGGTAGGCAGTCGCGCAACGGTCAGATCTAAACGCGTGGGCTATCGGGCACGACTCGCTAAAAATAGTGGTAGATAAAACTGGACAGTCTGTCTAGCGAATTGATCGCGATAGAATTTTGGAGTAATTCACTGTTTGGTTGGGATAAAGCGACGGAGCCGGAGCAAGGATCTATTTTGCAATTTCCCTGCGCAGGATGAACTATGTCAGCTCTGTGTGATGGATGCAAAGTCCGAGGGAGCGGAGAATCTCCACGAGACTGTTAATCGAATCGCGTCCGCGTTGGGCGATCAGGGCGAAGAGGGTGATATCGAGGAAGGCGCGGTAAGCGAGTACGAAGAGGACGACATGCCACCAACACCCGACACCGTGCCGATGACAAATTCGACGGCCATCGAGGAAAGCTGCGATCAAATCGACGGCCAGCCCGGAAACGTCGGGCAATCGAACGGCGATCTCGCTGCTAACGAGCCAGTGAAACGTCGTAGAACGACTGAGGAGGCCGCCTCGTTTAACACGTAAGTCCCCCCTTATCAGGCCTCTTATCGCGTGGGCGTGCGTGTCACCTGTTGACGCGCACGAGCGTATAAATTCGCAAAAGTCCCTCGCCACTTTCATTCCCGCGCGAGTCAGGGAAGCGGGGGCGAAGCCGTTTCATTTTCGAGACTTTGCGCACTTACTGGCGGCTTGTAGGATTCTTCTCACAAATTCCGAAGGCATCTTCGCTGGCCGAGAAGCGATTCCCTGACTCACCGTGAGCCATTCCTTGGCATCGTCGTTTTATCTGGACGCTGTTACGCGCGAGAGACCGGAAACGTTTGCTTACATGTCCGTTCTGGTACACGAGATATCACGTCCTATGATTCACTGTTTAGAAAAGGATTAACTAGCCCGAGAAACTGTATAAGATATCGCGATACGAGACTTACGTTCCCAAGTAGAAGGTAGCCCGAGTTCCAGCATCTTTTTCAATGAAAGCCACTCGAAGTACATACATGTGCGAACGATTAAAGTACGCTCGTTTCTGTCGCGTCGCGTCCCCCACAGACGCCACGTGGACAGAAAAGAATCTAGCCCATCGCTAAGCCCGTGTTCTTCCTCCCCCATTAGATCCGACAGGAAATCGAAGAACTGCGCGACCTTCTACTTCCGACACCTGGACACCGACTCCGAGCAGAACGAGGAGGCGGCATTCGTCGCGGAGGACTCCTCCGAGGAGGAGTGGACGTACACCTCGTCGCCGCGCTCGAACGACGCCTCGGAGCAGAGGAAAACGAACGTCCGGGTGCGCCTGGACTTCGACGAGACGCCGCAGAGCGCGGAGGGAACAGTGAAAACTGAGGAGAGGAAGATGAGGCGCGCGAAGGAGGCCGGCATGGAGTGCGTGGACGAGAGTTCAAACGAAACCGACGAGTCCTCCCAGAGGGAGAAGGACAGCGACGACGAAACGAGAAACGACAAGAAGAGCATCCAGAGGCTCATTAAGGAGGTTGAGAAATTAGTCGGGGAGGAGAGGCGCTCCGGTGCGTCCAAGACCTTCCCCCCGCTCATCCTCGAGGATAAGAAGGGTATAACGAACAATCACCGCGCTAAGTACGCGAGGATCAAGGAGTGGTTGAAGCTCAACTCCGTCCGCGGCCATGACGGACGATCCACGTCGCAGGTAGGTTGTAATTATTGCTATTGTTACTCGGCGCATTGCCCGAGGAGCTCCTTTTACGGTCGCATGGGACTTTTTCGCGCGGGAAGATAGCTCGATGCCAGTCGGTGGTTGAAGTCGAAGAAAGGGACAGGTGAAATTATATTCTTTCTAGTCGAGTTTACAAAACAACATAGTGGTCCACGTCCCGCTGGACGTTTCGTTCCAGTTGGTCGCGCATTTAGCCGTTTGGTGATTTAATTCTGCGCGATTAGGCGCGACAATTGCTAGCAAGGGCCAACCGGCAGATGGAGGGGGGGATTACAACGTTTCGTAACAATTGCAATGAACTCGAATTGCAGCCGTTGGATAGCTGCGATGCCAGCGGCGAGTACACGACGGAGGAATCCGACGGGGAGAGACAGTCGGTTTCGTCGGAGGATCTGCAGAGCAGCGTGGCGACTTATCGCCGGTTCGAAGGTGCCCTCGGTTGCACGTCCCAGTCGGTGTCGCAAGAAATCTTCGACGACGCGGAGAAGACGCCGATCAACGAAGCGCATCCGATGCTGGACTCGAGCACGCCGAAAGTCGTGATGCGCTCGAAGCAGAAAGCGAACGGGCCCAGGCCGTGGAGCGTCTCGTGCATCTCTCAGATCGGAAATAACTCCGGTTTGAATCAAACGAACGACCCCATTTCGCAGTTCTCCATCTCGGAGACCGCGCTCCATCAGCTAATCGCCACACCGCCGACCAAGTCTGTGTCCCTAGACGCCACGTGAGTTTGTACATTCACTAAACCTTTTCCTTTCTCTTCTGTCCTTTTATTTCACTGTCAGCGGTTACTTTTGTGGTGATCCAACCTCTCAAGCACTCTAAATAGATACACTCGCATACGTATTACCAAGTATGTTGGATTTTAAGTACGCGGACACCAGGAACTCGAAGTCTTACAAGTGCTCCTAACTCTTTTTATAGACGAGATTAAAATCCTCTCCTCCGCTTGAAAATTTTAGATATCCCTACTGTCCTTGTAATTTCTTAAAATCAAGCTTTTACCCGCGATCGTAGCCGAACTCTATCGCGACTCCTCCCATACTTTCGCTCCGAAGGATCCACTGGAACGGGCACTCAGCATTCGCCGTTTCTTCGATTGCAAATTACAGGGGATCGCGGAAATCCTTCAACAACTCGACGTCCACGTTGCTGGAGGAGTCGATCATCTGCCAGGACGGTCGGGTGGTTCGGAACAGCTCGTTGCGCAGGAAGAAGAGCAGGCTTCGCAAAAAGAACTTTGTAAGCTGGGGCACGCAAAAAACGGGGGAGTTGGCGCGCGCTGGCCTGAAACCGGCGAGAAGGAGCGAGGTTATTCGGATAATTTTACGTTTCTTCCTTTCCCTTTCCCTCGAAATTCAGGGCCGCAAAAGCGAGTCCAGCTCGGAGGGCGCGAACGCCGCGAATCAGTCGGCCGGAAGCGACGGCAGCTCGTCGAATCAGCAACGGTCCTCCGCGCGCAAGGTGAGCGGTGGCCGCACCATTCGCACCATCTCCAGGGACTGCCACGGCCGTCTGACGACGCTGGTGAAGTCCGGCTCGTTCTCGGGTTGCACGGCTCATCAGCAACTGTCCGCGGAGAGGACGATAGTCAGCGACCCGACGCCACCGTTCAGGCTGTCCTGTTGTACTTCGGTGGCATCCACGTCCGAGACCGAGTGCGAGGAGCAACGTAATTGCACGCGCGGTCGGTTCCCGTACGAAGACGGCCTGTTGGACACCGTCCTCAGCACCAAGGAGCTCTGCAATCAACAGCTGAACGTGGACAGCGACGTCGAGATGAACAGCCTCGGGAACAACTCGTTCTCTGAGCAGGCCTGGGACAATTACCAGGTGAGATGGTGTCTTAGTCTTTCATATTGGACGCAAATGTGAGATGTTTCTGAGAATTGTTTAGCTTTTTATCATTCGGGTGCCTCTGTTCGTTATATTGGATCTCAACAGTTTCACGAGATGAGAGTAACTGGTCAATGAAGCTGTTTATTTTGTACGCGCATATATATAACAGTAATACGAGTTGCAGATTTAATGAAATATTTATAGAATACAATTTTTAAAGCTTATACAAGTAATAGTGATATTGTTGGGACTTATTAAGGAGATAATTCTATTGAAGTAATGTTAGTCGTTTTATATCGTATTTTAATCGAATGTCTGTTGCTTGTTTATTTATTGCCATTCACCGGTCTGTTTTTTTGTTAGGAAAAATATATGAGCGAGCCGTACAGCGAAGCGGCGGACGTAGAAACTGCTCGAAGATTGCTGGACTTCGGAGACGATTACCGGAACTTCCTCGACAGTCAGTCCGACTGTGCCTCCAGTATGAGCGCGGTTCCAGCTAGTTCCCCGCTGCCTAGAAGTCGTATGCATCATGTACGTTCCATTCTATACTTCTTTCTTGACCAAGTGTCTATATTCTTCCTGTGAAACCACGGTTATACTCTTTGCACTCGATTCCTTCTATTATCTTGTACATACTACGAGTTATTTGTACATACCGTACTGCAAATTAATTCTGTGTCATCGTAACGACTCGACGGGCATCGGTATCGTTTCCACAGTTCCTTGAAAGTATTATCGTAAAAGTATTTGGCATGCCAGAAACGTAGTAATCGTTCCTGTTATCCACGAGAAGTGTTCGTAGAAGTATTTTCGATTTCACGATGCGTAAGAAATAATTTCACACACGTGAGATTAATTGGAATCGCCTCGATGCGTTGTGGTCCTCTCCATGTTCAGGTGATGTTCTTTTCTAATCGTGATGTATCGAGGCGTTTCTATATAAAGTATACCGAAGTCGTACTTTAGTTTCGTTAGCGGTAGTGTTTTGTGTAGCGCAGCAGTTACAGTATTCCAGTTTACGGAAATAAAGGTATCGGAGAATCATCACTTGTACATACATTGCTGCTGGAAGAATGTAATTCCTCTGCAGCAAATAAAACTTTGATTTGGAGTGCTCAAACACGGAAGCCTATTAATATCTGGAATAAATTCATTTCTACCTTGGAACCTTACACCGAATCATTACCTTTTACTACCAGATTTGTTCACTTATGCCACTTTTAAAATATCTCTGCTCGTTATACGGCATATAAATTCACGTCATTAATTCTTTTCTCAATTTTCTTTTCTTCATTCATGTACTGATACATAGTGATCATTTGCTAATAACTTTTGCAATGAAATACTTTAAATAACGATGAACATTCGAGTATATTTTTATTCTGAAAAGAAAGCTTCTCTCGCGTCTTGCATCTCTTCGTCGAATCACTCCGACTCCTATCAAGCCTATCAAGAGTTGTCTGAGATGAATGCGTCTCTGGCAATGATGATATCTTAACGAGGGTAAACGATGTAATTACGGACAGAGTCGCTACTCTAGCTCTTTTGCAGTGGAACGTGTAGAATACGATTCAACGACAAATATAAATTACAGACTTTTATAAGCGTTTAATATACAAATTTGCAATATTCCGTATGCGTACATTATAATTAATTCCTCTGCCAAGAATTACCGATCAGACTTCTGTCGAGTGTCACTTTTAACTCCATTAAAGCTTTTGCAGTAGTTCTGTAAAATATCGATAATTAATATCATTACAAGAATCTGCTACACATCTCTAACGCACATATCTCAGACCAATTTAGCGATACATTTTATTCTTACGAGATACGATAAAATACGCGTTGAAAACGTATTCTCTAAAGTGTGTCAAAGCACCCATCACGAAATATACTGTAAACATCTTTGTATACAAAGAGATCAATTCCTTATCTCGATTTCAGTAGACAGTAAGATAACCACGATAACCACTTGGGTTTCTAAATTCACGGTTTCAATTTGGCGCGGTCTCAGCGCCACTGGCGCGGAGACATAAAAGCGCGGCGCGCCGTTTCACTTCAATATCTCCCAGGCAGTGGCACGCGAGTGGTGTCGAAATTATTCTACGTTTAAATAAACAGAAGCCTACTCTTCAAAAGGAATCACAAATCTACACTTTACGTCGAATAATTAATCCATAGCTAGCTCAATATCGATAAAATTCTTCAAGAATTATTTTCGCATATCGGACCAGTTCACTCCATAGGTCGCGCTAAGCTCGCTAATCCACATTTCCTGTATCACGTTCGAAGCAATTGATTAACAGTAACGCTCTTAAGTAGTTAGCAAATAAAATGGCAAATTATATAACGAATACTAAATGCGTGTATTTCGATGGTGTGCATTGCAGGAAATCATCGATACGACGGAAGACAGCGATAGCGACATAGAGGATATCCAGAACGTGGTGGAGAAGTCTCAGTCGCAGTTGGCGCTCGCTGAAAATCTGTTTCTTAGGCAGAACAACGGCATGATAGCGGAGGACTGCGTATGTATATTACTGTTTCTGTACTACTTTGCGCGAAAAGCGTTGAAAGTGCTTCAAGCGTGGTTAAAGAACGCTAACAATTTTGCCGCTCGCTATTACCGCAAGACCGTTTGCACCGTTACTAACATTGTGCGTATCTGCGGGCGCGGTAAATACTTTTTCTTCAGTGTGGCCTCTGTTGTATGGCGCACTTTCAAGAAATGTCAATAGCTTGCTGTTTGTGCTTCTCTGCTTTGAATGCCTAGCTGTAAGATAATTTTAGTAGTGCATCTTATGGTTGCAGCGTTGATCGAATGAGCTCGTATCATGGCTACAATGGTATATTTGTATATTGCTTTTAATTGCGACACCGTGTATTGGAATAATACAGAAAATTCTATTTTATACGCTGCTTCCCTTTGCTTTTTATGTGACGACACGAATGTTGAGCCTTGCTTTCGTTTGTAATATACATACGTAATTTATGCGAGTTTCGTGAGAGTGAATGTTTGAGTACAGCGTATGCGACAGACTGATATACCATTCTTAAACAGAGAAATATTTTAGTAGCTAGGAATATTGTAAAGTTGTGAATAAACAGTTTTATATTGCAAGCAATCGTTTTAATATGAAAGCTTGTTTCTTCTGTGTGGCTGTGTGCGTTCACCTAACAGCCTCTGTGTTTGCCAATCGCAAACAGAATCATTTAGTATTTATGAGTGATACAATTCTAGGAAAAATTAGAGATAAAGGAGCTATGTAATGAAAATTTAAAGGTGAATGTACAAAAAAAAACACAATTTAACAAGATCTATGTATATTCTACTTTGTACGACGTAAGGAGTAAAGGAATTCATGAGAGTTGATCGATGATGCATAAGTACTTTAGTAATCACTGTATCATTGCAGTAAATATGTGAATAAGTCACGAACAAAACAATTAGGTGTTGCTGTACAATCACACTCATACGTGTCCTCATACGCCTCCCGCTAGCACTGTCCTCATCCTGCTTGGGTAATGTTTGTCAACAAGTCATTGGCTCGTTACATGTGCTCATTTTGGTCTTGTCCATTGGGAAGGTACGTAGCGTGATACATACTCAGCTTTAGTAGTTATATTACTTCCAAATAGTGGAAGTAATGGAAATTAGGTAATGCTAGGTAAATAGAACTATTCGCTTTTAATGCATGATAGAAGATAAACATTCAAAAGCTAGCTGAAACAATTGGAGGGGTCTTCAGTGACTTTATTGTGACTTTATTACAGAGCTAGCAAATGTATCGGTATATTAAAATGCACAGAAACGTGACACTCCAATTGTTCGCAGCAACGTAAACAGTAAAGAAACTTCATTTCTCGATGACTGATTTACTTGTTTGTGTTATAGGCCGAAGTTGAGTGCGCGTGCAGAGAAAATCTAAGGTGTCTTCACGTGCTATTGGAGTCCGTGAGCAATTCGTTCCGAAGTGAAAAATATGTGAAACAAGTTCGTGGTGAGTACAATAATCAAATTCAACGTCGATCAACATCTATATCGTTGTCTTACATGGCCGCTGTGTTAGTTACTGCTCTAAGCGGGCTTGTTTTCTTGCTTCTCTCTTAAAACCCCAAATCTGAACTCCTCGACTCTATCGAATATCCTACGAAGGGAGAGAAACGGCAGAAAAGAGTGCTCCCTTAAAAACCAATCACTTTTTCTGTATCTCTCTCTAATTTTCTTCACAAGGTCCTCAAGCCAACAAATTTTCAATGACTCCAGCTAAGTATGAAACTGATTTATCGCGAGAATTTTATTTCGTACTAATGCAAACGCCCTGCAAACCTTAATTGAATATTAAATACATTTAGAGCAGTTTTTCGTACACATTGGTATCGAAATATAATTAAACGTTTCGTAGCCTTTAAAATTGTGTCGCGGACACTTATGAGCTTAGAATTAGTCTGTTTTACGTTTCGTAAAATCCTTAAGAGTGGTAACTAACGAAAACCCTGTTCATTTACGCGTGTAGATCCTTAAGCAAGGTAAATTTAAACGACGTTTCAGTAATTCATGTGTATATACCGTTTTAAGTTATTTATAAAGACTGATCCGCAACAATTAGCATAACGAATATGCAACTTTACTTTCGACTTACTCTATAAGATGTATTCTTGATAGGTGTATGCATTTAAAACGATGTTACCTATCAATCCCTCCTTCGACAATCAATTTTGTATAAAATTCTGTGGAGTTTAAATTGCGAAGCATGTTGAGTGATCCAAGTTTCTCGCATCACTGAGTTTTCCACTTAATATTTCAATTCTCATGCTACGTCGTGCACGTACGAAATCTCGAAATTTTCATGCATACATTATTTAGAAACTGACGACCTTCCACTGGAAAGCTACTTTAATCGTTAAATTTAGAAGTTAACTTGCATATGCTTTGCGCACGAAAGCAACGTGTATGATACAAGACTTCATGTAGCGTATATGTATACATATAAGTGCATGTGTAAATTTTGCCTGAACCATAGCTCGATTAGTTGCATGCTCAGTTACTGAATTATTTTGCACATTCATGTTTACACTTTGGTCGAACGTAATGCCCTTAACGAGCAGCAAGCATCTCATTGCAATTTTATGTAATGCGATGCGTTAAATCGTTTGTTGAGAGAGAGAGAGAGACAGTCTCGTCAAATTTTGACCAATAATAAGTATTATTTTCGTCAGAAGCTTCGCGTAGATCGATTTAAAATTCATGTACTGCCTTTGTATTACTTTTATTCATGGAAAAGTAGATATTGCGAAAGGAAACGCGAATTGTACGCGAATTCGTCTTGTACGAAATCAATATTTGATTTTCTAACGTGGCTCGATTATACAGTATTTTTAGTGGATACTTTTTCTCGTTACATTGATTTTCTCGCGACGATAGAGAGTTGCGATTGTAACGGAGCTTTAGAGTATCTTCATTTTTAGTTGACTTTTGTATACGTTGATTGTAATTATTATTGTAATAAACACTGCTTTCTTGTGGCTTCTTACTAATTATTCTCTTGTTTCTTTTGTGTTACCTTTAGGGGAGATTTCGATTGCAGGACCATGTCGTTAGATCAGTAGAATTTTAGTGTATTAACCGACGATTTCGATATTTATCTTACAATCAGAATTTTCATGTCGCAGAATTTTTTGTGTATACCAAAGTTTATTTGCAGAGCAGTAGTTGATTAAGAACAGCATGCGTAATAAGTTTGTCGACTTCCGTATAATAATCCCCTATTATCACGAATTATTATGTATTAAATAGATTTATTACGGAATCAGATTCATTTATCTTAAATACATTCAGTTCATTTAATCACGGTTAATTATATAGTACTTCGAACGGAATTATAATTGTTTCTTGCACCCTTTATCTGCCTGCAGCATGAAATGTTTTTAAGATCTGTTCACTATACCCGTTAATTCTATTTGCTTAATTACTGTAGCAAACAGTCGTTACGCAGTACTTAAGCGCGAGCAATAATTATTCGTAGAGGTTCCAATTAACTCTGACGTATATCGCACGATGATATACATTTCAAGCGTAACTACTTAGTTTAGCATTTAACGTGATTTAATTGAAACAAAGAAACCATCGGCTTAATTACAATATCTGTCTAGTCATTTATTATTCAATTAACATTTCGCACGCCACGTAATCTGAAAATGATTTCAGTTTTACAGTTATCCACAACGCTCCACGTACTATGCATTTCTCAAACAATTGCACAAAAAGAAAACACTGCAATAACACTAAAAAAAAAATCTAAAATCGCTGTACCCAAAAAGTGGTACCCGTGGAGAGAAAGCCTTCAAGCCAAGGTAAACCAGTCTAGTAATCTTCAATTTATTAGCATCTTCGTCTGCAATAGCCACTCTTCTAAAATGGAAATAAATACAGCAAGACGTGACTCTCTAATAACTTTCCAGTAGCGCTTTATCCCTCGATCGCCAACCCAATAAACCATCGACAGTGAAGAGTATTCCGCAGAGCCTTGAAAGCTTACCTCCCTTCCACCCGAGGTCAGAAATAGGAAATCAAGATCGCGACCGATGGTGGATCGTATTTGCTCATTTTATACATCGATCGCGATCAGTAATCAGGGCTCCGCTCGCCGGCGCGGCGCGTGGGTGCACGCGCGTAGGTGGACGTGCTGCGCGAGGGAGTGGATCGGTGCACCTTTGAATCTCACCTTATAAGAGGCACCCACCGACGGAGCCGCACGAACCGGTACTCGGCCGTTCTCGTCTCCGTCGTTGAAATTGCGGGAGAATCGTCCGTCCGGCGAGCGCGCTCAGTAGCTGGTTTCCCTCACGCGTGGAACACACCGAGCAGAGTCGTTTGCCTCTCGTTCGTGTCGCAACAGCTGATCCGTCGTGCCACGCGTGAATTGACGTTTCAGACACCTGATCGCGGCAAGTCGAGCGGTTCCAACGTTCGAGTCGCGAATTAAGTTATCCTGAAGGATAGGCTGTGTCCTTTAATTGAATTCAAAGCGAAGGAGTCAGTGATCAAATTGTGCATACGCTATCGGCGCTTAAACGATAGTTTAATTCAGTACCGATCTTTTCCAGTTTCTCTTAACAGTTTCGTTCGGTGTTGGAACGATCGGGCTTGCAAAGAATACTTCAGCTGTACACTGGCAAACTCGGGCGGTTCATTAGGAACGATACAAGAGATTCGTGGAGTAAAGTGAAATTCGTCGATGCTCTTTTTGTGGCTGATCCGTTAGCGTGTATGGAAGCCAGTCACGGTGTTTTGGAGCAGCTTGTAACTGGCGCAGGAATTTCGAGAACAGTTAACCGACTTACGAGAGTCGATCGCGATGATGTTTGCAAAACCGGAGAGCACTGTCAGGAAAGACTCACCGGATACCTGTTTCACGTACCAGGAGATTATCGCGAAGGATCTGCCAGGCGATGATGCCAGTACGTACGCTTCCGTATCTGTTAATCCAGCCGTAGATCCTTTTGAACGTCACACTGGCTGGCCTTGAACAAGTCGCATTCAAATCTCTGCGATTCTGCTGAACGAAATCCACAGAGTAGCTAAGGAGTAATTGTATCAAACTGACTGCGTAACTACTGATTTAATTAAAATCTCTGAGTCAACTGTGCACGCCTGGGAAACATCATCAGTTGTTACTCACGGTTTGAAAAATGCGCTGACGAATACCTTTTACGAGGAGCAGGGAAATGGAGAAGGCTCTGAATGTTTGTCTTAAGTTTTAATTGTCACGTGCACCAATTCGAGTCTAATTAAATTTTGTCCTTTTCTTTTGTGTATACTTGCGAGGTTGAATATTGGGAATTCTAAGAATGGGAGTGGATGATTTTTTAGAGTATTAAATGTTATCGAATTTTCATTTTAATTGTTCGTTGACTTGGTCTTCGACTTCGATGGAATTGAATTCGTGCAAAATTTTATCGACGTGACCTAGATTTACACTGTTCATTTAAACGAGACGCGGACGTTTACACAGCAGGCTATTTTGCGTTTCGGAGTAGTAATGTGTGTTCAATGGCTGACATCTTCCTGGAAGATCACCCGATATTATTCTCTGCCAGCGTCCCGTTACCTGCCAAATCGATATTCGTTTTACCAATAACACGGCCGCTCCAAATGCGAAGTGCTCGGGGAAAAAAGTTTATTCCTTCCTTCAGCCGCGCAACTTCGATAAATTGAACCACTTGATCGAGTGGGGACCTGCAGGGGCAAGTGTACTATTACCCGGCCGAAAGAAGATCCCCAAGAGGCGGGCTCGGGCGATACAGTCCGTCGCTATGACGATTGGTCGAATCATCTATTTGGGCACACTTTTAATGACGCGGCACACGTATTTTGGTTATTGGCTGAAGTAGGCACATACATTGTCGCACCGCGCGACAAAGAGAGCGAACAAAACCCATCGAGATCGAGTGGAATAGAGCGATCTGACCGACAAGCGCCAAAGCAATAGCGTAGGCATCTCAGACGGTTAACCATTAATATATAATAACATAAAAATTTCCTTATTTTTCACAATATATTCAGGAAAGTATTATCATTGGTTTGGTTAGATTTTTCTGATTAAAATAAACCCAAACGCAATGTCGCACAGATTGTTTGAAAAATAAGGAAATTTTTATGTTATTATATATTAATGGTTAACCGTCTGAGATGCCTACGCTATTGCTTTGGCGCTCGTCGGTCAGATCGCTCTATTCCACCCGATCTCGATGTGTTTTGTGCGCTCTCTTCGTCGCGCGGTGCGACAATGTATGTGCCTACTTCAGCCAATAACCAAAATACGTGTGCCGCGTCTTTAAAAATGTGCCCAAATAGGTGATTCGATCAATCGTCATAGCGACGGACTGTAATGCTCGAGCCCGCCTCTTGGGGATCTTCTTTCGGCCGGGTAATAGTACGTGGATCTGAAGCTACGCAAAACGAAAATTGCACGACGCGATCGCTATGAATAACATCTATCGATCCGCGTTTGCATTCCCCATCGCGTTTGCTGATGAATTGCACCAGTCTTTGCAAACCACATTCGCAGAATCGGACAAGCGGGATATTAGTCTTAGAATAATAAGAAGAATATTCTATATTTATTATAAAAAGTTTGCAAGATATCTAAACTTGAAATATTACAACTGGGATCTCCCCAACAATTTCACAATTCAACTAGGGCAAACCAACCAGTAATTGACCGCATACCAGTGAACGACCATTAAGCAAAGAAATGTCAATTATAAATTTAAACATTATTATATGTTTATAAATGGAGAGTAGTTAATATTCTATATTTTTAGTTACGCGTATTAAGCAAATATTAATAAGTACAATTCTTATTAAAAGTATGCTGTCACTTACTGGGCTTCTACACGTTTTGCATTTTATAATTGTTTTCTTTTAAATTACAATAAGAATACGTAATTATTTTTATAGAACTTTCAAGAAAAATAAATTTAAATACAACTTCAACAGTTGTTTTGTTATACTTAAATATATTCAAGTATTAATCTCAAAGATCCATAGATTCAACAATTCGGTCATTCACTGGTTGGTTTACCCCAAGACTTATCCAATATTAATAAAAATGCATTCCATCGCTACTTGCAATGAATATCAACGACCAGAAAATTAGTAAAAGTAAACTGGGTCGGACAAAGTCTCTTTCTAGTTCAAAGTCACTGGCGTGCCAAGCTTTATTAATAGAAACAACGCAATTACTAAACTCTAAATACCACCCTGTCCATTCGCATCAGAAATTCCATTTCTACTCGTGCATCGATGGACGATAATTGAGGATCAATAAAAATCCAGCGATACCTTAATAAATCACCTGCGGAGTGAAATCTCATTTGGATACGTAGAGCCCCCACAGGCGAGTAAGAGGGACTACAAAGGCACAAGGTACTCGGTCAAGGATTAAGAACGGAATAGAAATCCCAAGAACAGTCACCCAATCCTCCCTCGACTGTTCCCCCCCCGCACAGAAACATCCGTACACATTCGATGTAACGAGCTTGCACTCATTCTCGCGTTAACGTTGACCCGTTTCAGCGTCCCTTTCGTAACGCGCCGTGTGGGAGTGCACCGACACGCGAAACTCGCGCGCCTAATCGCCTTATTACCCGTAAAACGCGCTGAATTGAAAGGAGCCTGTTGCTGGTGGCAGGCGATCGCAACCAAAACGACGAGGGCCGTGGAACTGTTATCCAATTAACGCGCGCGCACGCTGGCTGGAATTATGTAAATTGCCCCTGTAAACACGTGGTGGATCGGAACGAAAGCGTCCAGGATAGATATGACGCTGGTGAAAGACAGCCTTATGAATAAACGATTACATCCCGACACGCTGTGTCGCTGGAAGGATTGAGACGTACCACTGCGCCGCTTGCATGTACGTACATGGAATTTCGAGATCTTTTCGCTGGCCGGGGGAGGGCCGTTAATTAATCATTAAGACGCGCCGTGGTCATCGGCGCGAGACGCTGTATCTCCTCATCTCGTTATTCATTTTCTAACGTGATAAATGGCTGGGCACGCTCGCGGAGAAAGTAGTAATAATATATTGGCGCGAACGGCCGTGATTCTGTCGATGAGAGGACGGTAATAAATTAAGTTACCGTTTCTGTTAATGGGGCACCCTGTATCGCGGCTCGCATCGCTGCGAAAACAGCATGTGCGCAGTTTGTAAAACAGTATAATGGGGCGCTAGTTGAGGGATGCATCTAGCACCGGGAAACAGTGAAATGGGCTTGTGACGTTGTGGTTGTTGGTAAATTTGTATCTGTTCGGTTTCGAAGGGTTGCTCTGAATGTTCGCGCGTTTTAGGCTTGTTACTTTTTGGTTCTTCTGCTGGTAAATTTGTATCTGTTCGGTTTCAAAGGGGTGCTCTGAATGTTCGCGCGTTTTGGACTTGCGATGTTTTGGTTTTTTTATGGTAAATTTGTATCTGTTCGGTTTCAAAGGGGTGCTCTGAATGTTCGCGCGTTTTAGACTTGCGATGTTTTGGTTTTTTTATGGTAAATTTGTATCTGTTTGGTTTCAAAGGAGTGCTCTGAATGTTCGCGCGTTTTAGGCTTGTGACGTTTTGGTTGTTTTGTTGGTAAATTTGTATCTGTTCGGTTTCAAAGGGGTGCTCTGAATGTTCGCGCGTTTTGAATAATTTCCGTCAAGGACCCAGTACCTGATCAGAACCCAATTCCTGATCAGTTTCGGAAAATACACCAAATAATAAGCTTATTATGGTACAAATTAATTCTAACAAATTACTAAATAATTATCAAGTATTTTGAAATTTATACGCAAAATTTGGTAGCTCATAGTAAAACGTGCGAAGGTGATCAAAAACTACTCCCTTTGCATTATTAACTTTCAAATTTAAATTATAAAATAATTATTATGTGTGCACTTTTTTAATACCAAATTAAAGATAAAACATAGATTTACTGAAACAACAAAAAATCTTTTAAATTTGGTTAACTTTTCCCTTTACACGTTTAAAAACCCGCGGTAGTTACTCTTAAGCGATCAGGAACTGGATCCCTGACGGTTTAATGCAAGCTGTGAATGGTGACGGTATCTTCTCTATACTGTCTTTAACCCTTGCTCTGAAATTTGTCATTTACTAGAACAATTCGATTAGGATGAGTCGTCGTTATTGCAGGAAGCAGAGTTGAATATTAAATGCAAGTTGTTTAAATACAGATTCGAATAGGAATTAATCTGTACAATGGGGCTGTTTGATGCACAACGAGTACAATTTTGTGAACTGTTTGCCTGTGCAGCTACATCTAATGCCCACCTATTTTACACTCCACGAACTTCCACGATGCAAGTGCTCTTAACAATTGAATTAGCGAAAATAGACATCGTCTGGATAATAATCACGAGGGTCGTACACCCAACTTTGTTTATAAATAATGACATTAATCAGAATGCCTGACGACATTCCTGCAGCATAAGTTCGCTCTAAATATGAAGCTTCAGATAATAATCGCTATGAAACGATATTAGTCGCCAACTGTAATTTATCCGAAAGATCTTGCAATTTACAACTTACCATTTACAGCAAGGGCATTTTTCGTAGTTCGATCGCTTCCATATCCTCGCCTAACAAAATTACCCCGTAAAGAGCAATTAGCCGTTGTATTTCATATCGAGCAGTCCAAGCTCCTCTTTACTACCTCCGTCCCGAGTTTCCATGCAACTTTACCTAACGATATCCCCAGGCCACGCAAAAGGATGGCTACTGCAGGAAGAGCAAGCAATTTCTGCTCTACTGAACGCACTCGTTCGAGCGTGATAACGCAGATCGTATATTACATGTAATACACACGATACATATTGCCGCTCCGCTCTCGCAATTATTCCACACATTCTGCGCGGCTTCCTGTAGGTCAGTGTGAAATTCATTGCTTTCCATCAGCCGACCTTTTTATTCCCCTGGAACCCGCGGCGCTCCTTTTGTGCTCGCCTCTAGCCGTGTTCCTGTCCTTTGATACATTCGTTAATGAACACGTAGCCGTAATAATCCGTTGCAAGGTGCACGGCGGCATTGAGGATCGCGTGTGCTTTGCAAAAGTTACTCTTCTTTTGAGGACATCGCGTGACTCTTGCAACGGGGGTACTACAAAGGAAGGAGCACCTAGCAATAACGATAATATCGATTTTATTGCGCCGAGGGCAGGTTGCGGTTGGTAATACGACTGATAACAGCAATGAAAGCGTGACGGAAAATAGGGAATGGAGGAGGCTCAACTTATGTGGGTAAATTGAGAAGTTGAAACGGTGAATGATGTAAGTGCCAGGAGTAAACATTTTAAAAGCTTTTATTTAGCTTCACTTGTGAGTTCGTTAGTTAGGGTGAAATCTTGCAAGCTAATTTTGACCCTCTTCTACATAGCCGATCGACTTGAAATTTTGGAAGCATACGTAGTTCTGTTGACAGTACAATGTATTCACTATTCAAATAGCATAAGATAATTTATAGTAAAAATTTTTATTTTAAAAACAAGCTTTCATAGAATTTCGTGTAGATGACAAAGATTAAAATTCTCGAAGACTAAAAAGGATAAAATAATTTGTAGTAAATTTTTTTTTTAATACAAGCTGCTTTTATTATGCATTTGCTTTTCAACCACAGCGACGTTGCTACTTACGATCTCCGATCTATCTTGCGACAGGTTTATAAAAGTGAAATAAATTATTCTAGCATTCACAGTGTTAAAAGAATGATTTTTTGTTCCTTTGGGACTTATGCATCGTTCACCATTTTACTTCCGCAATTGTAATATGTATTTTAACCGACTGCGGCACGCAAAGGAGGGTATTGTGTTTATCAGGCTATATATGTATGTCCATGTTACGCTCTAGAGTCTGTACGGATACACCGATTTGGACAAATGAGGTGTCTTTAGAATTGTCTTGACGTTCCGAATGTTATAGGATATAAAAAAAATAAAAAAAACATTTAAAAAAAAAATTAAATAAAAATTAAAAAAATTAAAAAACCCGACTGCTTAAAAAAAAATTAAAAAAATTAAATTAATAAAAAAATTAAATTAAAAATTAATCTTTTCTAATGTTTTTTTAAGCAGTCGGGTTTTTTAATTTTTTTAATTTTTCTTGTTAGAAATTGAAGATGCCTGGAGATTTGAACAGGTTTATAAAAGATAATACAGCTGTCTTCGATCAGAATCGAGGAAAATCAATGCGAATCGGAAACCTCGAGTTTCCTTTGTTTCTTCAGTGCGGCGGAGCACTGACACCTTTTTACGAACCTGTGGAATTCGAGATTTCACTCGACGACCATAGTCCGCTGCACGGCTCAGGTTTTTGTAAACCACCCATGGCTAAGTGAAAGGCGCGTTTTCTTTTTTCTCCGCGAAAACTGTGAAAAAGATTCTAGATTTTGCCCGTTCGCCTAGAAATTCAATTCACACTTACACTTCGTGCTGTTATAATTATAAGACAGGATTCGGCTTTAAGCGGAATTGTTAGGTGTAAATAACAGAGTTATTCGTCAGGGAAGAATATGAACCATTCATCGGCAAAGATCCAAGAGAGTTGCATCTAATTCATTCGTTAACATCCATGACGATAGTAACAAGAATAACTCGAAGGCCTTCTGTGTTCGTCGGTCTATCTTCGTCACTACACTATTGTATGTGCGTGCTCCATTTTGCTTCTTAATCATTAGTGGCATTAACAGGCTCCGTGCTACGACTAAATTTCAACCTCTCGGTGGGTCCTTAGAAGATAATACAAAATTTCTACTGCGATATTCAAATATATAGGAACACGTGTAAAATTTCTCATGGCAGAGTTGGGCATTCTACGAATAAATTTTTATTCGAACGATCTCGAATAAGATTTGCGAATAAAAGTCATTCAAGCATGACGAATAATTTTTCATTCGAATATATTTTTAATTCGTATAATGCCCAACTCTGTAATCATGGGTCACTAATGACCCACGAACCACACATCAAACATTTTAATATTCAGAAAGAAGGCAAATCAAAACGTTGAACATCCTGTTTTCCTCGGCTTATGGTAGACACGAGTAAAACAGTGTGAGCGGAATGTGAAAAAGATCGATTAAGTGTTCGTTCATTACGTACTAATTACACTCGCAGAAAGCTTTTAATCTGTCGGCTTCCTAAATCCTGCAGCCCTTTCTCCGCATCTATTCACTTTCTTTCATTTCTTGTTTCTACTCGCGGGGCGGTAATTACTCGAATGCCTCGGTCACGGTTGCCATGCAGCGCAGAAAGGGGAATTCGATCGGCTTTCACCGAATAATTTATCCTCCTCGAAAGACACCTCGCGAATTTTTTCACGCGCCCG
The DNA here is from genome assembly GCF_050908995.1 of Andrena cerasifolii. Classification (NCBI taxonomy): domain Eukaryota; kingdom Metazoa; phylum Arthropoda; class Insecta; order Hymenoptera; family Andrenidae; genus Andrena; species Andrena cerasifolii. The sequence continues at coordinate 18,817,990 of NC_135119.1, read as the reverse complement.
CGTTTAATCGAACGAAAGCCGGATTTCGGTGTGATTTATCGACGAGCCATGTCTCTACATCAATTCGATATTCCTCGACTTCTACACGGGTCACTACGAAGTTACACGTGTCGTAGATAGAATCCTTTTTTACTTTTTACACTGTGTTTTTGTACAGACCTTAACGTGCTAATTACGATACTTGTCACTTTCTCCTGACCGAGGATTGTATATTCATCAACTCTAATACCAATTATTTCTCTAACCTTTCATTTTTGCTATATACAGTTCCACAGTGTATCTGCTTTTTAAAAATATTTTAAAAATCCTTGATCGTTGAGTGAAGCTGTAAATCAAGGATAGCGCGAAGCCGATCTAAAATCGCTGCATGAATTTCATCCACGGAAACCTGTCTAGTTGAAACAGACGAATTTCTGCGGAATATATTCATTTATTCCGTTTTAACCGGGTAACCGAGTTTCTCGAAATATTCCAAACGTTATCTACCTTTTCGATCTGACTTTCGTTTTATTACAACTCGCAGAAGAGAAGTGGAAGAAAATCCAATCTTCTAAGCGCGCCGTGAGCTCTCAGACAATTATTGTATGAAGCAAGAAAGTATATGTGCGCAGTGATTGCCGATATTAACTACCGTTTAATTTATAATCGCTCAGAACGCTCGTTCTCGACGCGCGAGCACTCCGGATGTTGGTAGATAGTAGAAAAATAGTAATGAATGGTATCTCGGGGAAAGCATAAATGCCAGAACATTTTTGCATCCGGTCTGGCGAATTTCCATCCTTCTCATTGGAGAAAATGAACGAAGGATTCCTGGTAAACGATTATCTACGAAAGCACGCGTGCCTGTTAATCATCTTTTCTTCAGTTTTCTTGCTTGGACCACGTTCATCACAAGCTGAAATACTTCCACATCTATCGTTCGCATTCTGCGATTAATCTGCTCGATACCGTATCACTAATCACTTCATAAAACATATTGGGAACTCGGTTCTTCTGAATGTTATTGATTAATCCTGACAAATTGGCTTGTATCAGCGAGCAAGATTACAAGTAGCGCATATCGATGGAAGAAAGCACCTACTTCTTATTGTGGGATAATTCCTTGTCATGTTAATAATTGCTACTCACGTTTAAATTACAGAAGAATTTAAATTTCAGTTCGTAGATTTTACGTATACAGTGACTCGTATTAATATTCGGACAGTTTTTAAAAACGCATAACTTTTTTAGAATTGGTCCAAACGACTTGAGTTTTTTTGAGGAGCTAGAAGGATTAGTTTGCTAACTGACGCGTTTCGTCGTTTTGAAAAAAAATGTATTTGGTTGGAATAGCGAAAGGAATAGTAAAGGTCGATTTTTAAACTTTTTTTTGTGAGCTTGTAATGAAAATTAAAAAAAAAACCGTTTGTAGATTGCAATAAGTTCACAAAAAAAAGTTTAAAAATCGACCTTTACTATTCTTTTCGCTATTCCAACCAAATACATTTTTTTTCAAAACGACGAAACGCGTCAGTTAGCAAACTAATCCTTCTAGCTTCTCAGAAAAACTCAAGTTGTTTGGACCAATTCTAAAAAAGTTATGCGATTTTAAAAACTGTCCTAATATTAATACGAGTCACTATTTAAATTTCACTTTCAATTTGGGTGGTTAATTTATTTTTCGTGAGAAGGGATCACTTCAAATTCGAAGTTAGGATCTTGCAACAAGCGGAGTGCAGCTCCATATCCACCAACTTCAAGTAAATCACAAAAAATGGTGTATAAAATTATCACTTTGACTTAATTAAAAAGAGAACAATAATTGAAAGATATATACTTTCACACAATAAGTAGTTATTGAGCTGATAAGTTTCTATTTCTATTTTCGGCAAATTTTTCAAATCTGGAGCATTCGTATTGCGCGAAACAGTAATGGGTATTCAAAGTTTGCAATAAATCGCTCGTTTGTTATCGGATTTCCATGAAACGCGCATCAATCGATGCAGCATTTTATTTTTTACATATCATCACTGAAAAACTGTCAGAAATGGAGCTGCAGCCCTCTTGCTGCGAGGTGCTCAATTATCTTCTGGAATTATACCACGAGAACACGCGCAACCTACGTTTTTAAGGGCAACATAGTTTCAAAGAAGAAAGTCCGAAGAAAGTATCAAAGAAGAAGCGGGTCATTGAAGCCATGCAGGGTACATATGCGTGCAGATATAAGCCGCTTGACCTTAAATGTCTGACCACTTATTCTCGCTGACATAATGATGGGTCGTCTGGGGAAACCTGGCATCACGAGTGACGTAAATAATAGAGTAATATCAGGATATACTGGTGAAAAGGAAATGGCTCCGTGTAATTGCATGGAACGCTTCCGCCTGCAAAGTGACTTTGTTGCTCGACAAAGTACAAACGTATAACCAGATGATTACTGGATGTCTCTAATTGAAACTTTTCCGGCCTTCGATACTTTAACCCCATTTGCTCTCTTATATTTGCAAGCTCAAGCGTAAACTTTCACTTTTTTCTTATTTAAAGTGTCCACTAGCTTTTTTAATCGACTTCAAAAAGAAAGAGGTTCTCAGTTCGAGGTGTTTGTATGTATGTATGTTATACGTATTATGTTTGTCCGCGAATTTCTCCGTAACTACTGAACCGATTTTGGTGAAACTTATTGCATTTAGTTTGGCTTCGATCAACTTAGGTAATGGAGAAAGAATTATCAAAATCGGTCCAGTAGTTTTCAAGTTATACCAAAAATTAGAGATAGGACGGAGTATCGGGCGACCGAAAAACAGAGCGAGACAAAATATCAACGCGTCGTCTTTCTCGTACCGTTCGCTTTCAGTCCCTCTGATTCGCTCTCGTTCCATCTTGCTCTTGCCATCGGCAAGAAAGGAGCGAAATCGATCGCTCGGAATCGTCTCCCTTCTACGTTGTAATATTATATTATATTTATTATATTATAATATATATTGTATATCATGTTATATTTATATTATAATATATATTATATATTATATTATTTAAACAAATGTAGGTGCTTAACTTAAATAACTAAAAAGTACAAAATAAAAATATTAAAAAAAAAATAAAACTGACTTCAAAAAAATAAAAATGCGCTAAAAAGTAAAAAATAATTTTGTTCCTTATTTAATCTACGACTCTCAATTTCTTTTAAGTCGGCGCCATATTTACACAGTGCAAATGATGAAGCGCCGACATAAAAATATTGAGTGTCGTAGATTAAATAAGGAACAAAATTATTTTTTACTTTTTAGCGAATTTTTATTTTTTTGAAGTTGGTTTTAATTTTTAAAATTTTTTTTTATTTTTAATAACGAACGTCTGCGTCTTTTGTTTACAGTGTTAGTGGATCGAATTAGAATTCGTAGCTTTTAAGTATATCTCGTGTTTCAGTTTATTGATACAATTAACGGTGTAAATTCTTGTGTTGCAGGTGTGTTAGAAAAGTGGGAGTCCCTGACGACCAGAGTGGACGAGACACAAATGGCCAATGCGCTGCATCGCGAGTTAACGGCCCTACGTACAGAATTCAAAGCAGCACACGACAGACTGTTTACGTACGATATCGTTTTGGAGCAGCCCCACGTGTTGGACGAGCGGATCAACCGAATTACGGTAAGAATTTCATATTTCTATGGTTGCATTTAAAGTAGGCTGAGTGCCACAACCTTTTAATCATTTTCCATTGGCAATATGTATCGTTAGTTTTAAAAGCTCCTTTTAACAACATCTTTCGTTGCGCGAATTTGTTTCTCACGCGCGTAAATGAAAAATTGGTGAGAAAGTCTTTTCCCCAGTTTAATGTAAATTCTTAGTCACGATGTGCAAGTTTGACTCGAATTCTTTCATTTTAAAGTGAACACTGCATTAATTTTTGAAAAATCATTTCTCGTAGAAGACAAATAATATTTTGTGCTGGAGTTTGGTATGAGGTTGTGGAACGTACTGCCTTTTTATAGCAATAGTAGGTAACTTAATATTTTTTAGCACCTTTTGATAGTAGTTTGATTATACGTAAGACTTTTCTTTCGTGTTTTTCAAAATACCTTTAATTGCACCCTTGAATCGCGCGACTCTTTTCGGGCATACATTCCCCTAGATTTTCCCCTAGTGAAGTAACAGTCGATAACACACTTCCTGGGTCAATAATGCGCACAGCCAGTTCTCTTTCGTCGATAGGGAACACTGGCAGCGAAACGCTTTACCGACTGTGGTCGCGAACCTTCCTCTTCATTCTCTTCAGTGTAGATGGCGATGAGTTATCGTTGCACCTAGTCATCCCGTAGGAAGTGATCGGAACAACGTGTACCGTCGCTGATTGGTTGCCGCGATTTGAAGCAAAAGCGGAAGTAGACAGAGAAAGAAACTGTAAAAAAGAAAGAGACAGAAATACTGATAGAGAGAGACAGAAATACTGGCAGAAAGGGAGAGAAATACTGATAGAAAGACATAGATATGGTTTAGGTTATGTTATTTCCGGTTTTGCTCCAAAATGGCTGCGGTTATACCGATCACTCCCTAGAGGATCACTAGTTGCACCGGGAATTGTAAAACATTCCAAAAGAGTCGGTTTTTTCTAATCAGTGTTTAAGGTTGCAAGGTATCTTGATCGATAGCAGGAAGTATTTTACATTATTGATAATTTGTGTGAGCATTAAGTTTGCATTTTGGTGACAGACAATCAAGTGGGAAATGAAAGGAATTTAATCATCCTGTGAAACATGCAACAATAAATAAAAAATTTTCTTTTTTTTTATAAAATCAGATTCTAAATTTCGGGCGAAGTCGAGTAGCAAAGCTAGTTACCTATAAATTCCAGACACTCTTCTTGAAAAGTAGGGAGTTTTGACAAACGTCTGTGCCAAGAGCAAAACACCCCAAAACCTGCACAATAATCATCGCTACCCCTGAAACACAGAACACCCTCAGAAGTCGTCCAGTTTCCAAATCTTCAACACCCTAATCAGCTCCCGTTAGTTCCAACCCACTGCAACACATTCGTTTCTCACCTTACCTCCTCACATCCGCCAATGTCCGCCACTAATAACCCCCACCTGGCAGATACAGGGTCAATTTGTACCCACCTTACATTCCAAACTACATATGTTACCTATTACTTCTAGTTATCGCTTCTAAAAAAAAAACTAGAGATCCTATATCATACTCCGATGGCAATTTATTATAAAACGCTAAGTAAATTCACGGGTCAAAATGAACCCCGTGTCTGCAACCGACTCGCATCCGCCACACAAGGGTTAAGACCACCCAGAGCCATGCCCCGAGTGTCCAGAAAAGCGAGCGAGTCGGTGAAAGTCCGAGTACTGTTTGGAAGATGTAGCAAGGGGGGAAGGCGAGATGAAAGTAGGCGAAATAGGAGTAAGAAAAAGAGCAAGGCTGGCGCAGGGAAAGACGAAGCTTGGAGCGGAGGACGAGGAGTATAAAGCGAGGGAGGGACGAGTCAGGAGGCAAGGATAGAGGCAGAGAGTGGCGTAAAAGCGTAGTCGTGTCGCACGTACGCTCGTCTGACGGCGACGTGCTCCGCATCGCAACTCGCGGGCGAACCTAGCCAACCCTCTGAGTTCCACCCCCCGAGAGTCATCCCCCAGCCTGCAGCCCCCTCGACCCCTCTCTCTGGAAACCTCTGGAACACCCCCGTCTCCTCCTCCTTCCTGTTTCCCTCCCTCTTCCTCTGACCTTCTCCCTTGCTCCACCGGCGCCTCCCTTGCTTCTCTCTTCCTCCCCCGATCATTCTCTTCGATTCCCTCCACCGCGCGGAGGCTCTCTCCCTCTCATTCTCACCTACAGGCTCCCTCCCCCGCCCCTTTCACTCTTCCACACCCCGTGCCGTCTTTTTCTCATTCGCTCGTCTCTTTCCCTCTCGCTCGATCACGTACCATCGCGCCCTCCTTCTCGCTCCTCTGACCCTCTTCCTCCCTACCAGATATCCCCGGCATCCCTCTCGGCCTCATTGCGAAGACCAAACACATGCTCCCTATCTATCATCAAGATGTATTAGCGTCCAACATTTGCCGGGTGAACTCGTCGCTGTGCTGCATTATGCAGGAGCCGCGCGAGGCGGTCTAGCCACCGAAACCCATCCCGTACGAGGCTCGTCTTCTTGTTTTACATGCCTCCGCTTGCCGCCTACCGGCCGCTGGTATCGGCTCGGCCGAGAGGTGCCGGCCTGAGGTCGAAAAAGTTCCCTCAAGTTCTGCGCGAGTTCCGTCCTCGCGGCCACCCCCGCGATATGCCGCACGTACTCGCGCGAGGGAGTGCACCAAGGTCGGAGGTACGCTGGAAGCTTTCAGGGAGCAAGGGTTGATCTTTCGCTCGGACGATCCGGGCGGAGGGCGAAATCACGCGTGTCGGGGATTAGGTTTCTGTTGCCGCGTCGAATGCAGGGGGGGTCGAAAGTACGCGTTTTATGAATCGAGCGCGCCGAGAAGGGGGTATAAAGTATCCCTTTTTTTAGGTGGATCACAGGTGTTTTATGTGGGATTAGAGCGGGAGTTCAGGGAATTGAAATTTAATTTAGGGGTAGTTAGACCGTACAGCCATACTGCATTTGTGCATATAGTACAAATTTACGTCGATTAATAATTTAACATTGTAAAATACATAGACAACCGTGATCCCCAGTCTTCAGTCTCTCAAAACTCACAATTCCATGCCCCCATACACATCGTGTATGTATAAGGGTAGATCGGTGGCGATTGTAACGCGTTGAATATCTCAAAACATACGATAGATATTAACACAGATTTTGGATATATGATGAAGAACGACATTTCGAATACACGCATCCATATCCTAGCAGTATAGATACACAATAGACATGCATAGTGAAGGAAACAACTTTTCGATACCCTAAAGTAACTTTTCCTTACTGATTTAAAATTGTAATATAAATACTCCCTTCGCAAGTACGTGTTTTCTCTATTTTTTAATATTAAATCTGGCCAGTTTTAAAGTAATACTGATCGTTACTTATCACTTTTAAGTGTCTCGTTAATAAAAATTTGTAATTTAAGTTCAAAAACTTGGTCGGGGGCGATTGTAACATCGGCAATCGAGGTCGGTTTTACCGCAATAGAGCCGAATAACGACAGAGAAGAATAATAGTATTGTCTTGTTTGCATGGAATCCTATAGCACAGCACAAACAAACCAAATAAAAAATGGGTGCAATGTACTGAATATAACGATTGATCACACGAAGAATGCACCAGTCAAAACATTTTCTATTCCTGCCACAATGGCGACACCGCATAATTGCTTATAAATTCTACTTTTTTCATATATTCTTACAATTAAAATCAATAAATATTTTAATTTTGTAAAGTTAAATTTGTGCTACTATCGACTCGATGCAGTGTTACAACCGACCCGGGATCAGGGACGATTGTAGCACTTTCTCCGCTTCTCATTTTTTATTAATAACCGGAACATTACTTAACATACAGCGAAACTGCTGTGGCTCGAATAATTTCAGACAAGTAGGTAAGATTTTCGTGAAAAGAACCGTTGTTGTAACAGTAATAGTTTTCGCGTAATCGTATTCCAAAGTCAAAGTGTTACTACCGCCCCCCGGTCTACCCTACCAATATGTTTCCCATACTCATCCACATTTCAATCGCGTGTAAACGAACGGTGGCAGTGAAACGTACCGATTCAGCGTTGAACACCGTCAATACGAATCGGCTCGGCTGGCGGGACGATCGTCGGCGGGTTGCAGGGCGCCGGGGGGCGGCCGGTGTGCATTTGAAATGCGCGACATACGACGAAAAGCGCGACGGAATGAGCGAGTGGCGGAGCGCGGCGTGCGCGCGCGAATCAGAATGGAATGTCCCGCGTGTGTATTATGCATTCGTAAACAGGCTTCAATCGAGCCCGGTACACACTATTGCGGACGGCCGCGGTGCGACGGCTGGCGCATGCCACGACTCGATTAGGCGCATCCACGGCCCCCGCTGATTACGTTATTGCGTAATTCCAGACGAAACGCGGCGTCTCGCGCGTTTCGATATTCCGCTCATTAGCGATCGTTCGCGCTTAGCGGTGCGTGCCCCGCCTCTGGACATGCCTGTCTGCGCGCCGATCCGTGAGAAAACTACCGTCGCCCGACGAGGACCTGCGATCTGTGATTGGCGTGCACTTCTTTGTGCACGTAAAGTGGATGACTTGTTATTTCAGAGGGGTCACTGGTGCTGTATTATGTTTCCGTTGTTCTTCGATTCGTTCGATGGGGTTTCTGTGCTCTAGTAGATGTGGCGATCAGACACTTTCGTGCTTTGCTTGTGCACGATCTTAAATGTGCAATGCAGAGCGTTGAAAGTTACTTTGGCGCTGTGGAGTAGTTGAAGCTTGTGTAAGGTACAGGGTACGCGAAGGGTGCAGTGTATTTCATAAATGAAGGGTAAGGGGAGAAACAGAGAATGTCACGAAACAGCTTTATTGAGAAAATTATGTTATAATAGTTTAGTCCACCAGTGAAGAAGCAATGAATTTAATTTTCTTATGTAATTTCCTTCGCAAATAATATCTTGTTTTACCTGGACGACAGAAGCTTGAAGCTTATGCTCAGGCAAAGAATGGGGACATTCTGAATTTTGGTCTAGTGCAGAGTGAATATTTCCTGTTTTTAACTAACACCTATACCAAATATTCAACGTTATCTGACGGGGGTATTTGAACTTTACAACCCTCTGTGATTCGACAGTTCCGTAGTCCCAGTTGCCACCAACAAAACATCTTAATATATGAAGCAGAAAGTGTTTTTATGTTTGTCTGTCGCCTAAAAACTTTTGAACGATAAACTCTAGGACCACGAAATGAGCCTCAGCTCATTATGCCTAATTAATCCAGATGAACGTGACTGTTTTCACAAAAATAAAATAAATAAATAAAATATTTTTTTATAAAATCAGAACCTAAATTTCGGGCGAAGCCGAGCAGTAAAGCTAGTACTACGAATCGCCAAATCACGAAAAATGGACAGTCCTCCTTTTCCCCCTTACCCTTCGAATATATATATATAACTATTTTTCTTCGTGAGAACTTTATGTAAAGATTAAAGAAATAATTCCTCTCGTTAAGCATTCTTTCTCCTCAAGTAGTCACACAAGCGAACACACTTGCATCTTTCAACTATCCATAGACATTTCCTAAACCCTCATTCAGCAATTCAATCGCACTGTTTCTTATCAAATTCCCACTCTCGTGATATTTATCTTCCACTGTTCTAAATTCCGAAAAGGCGTCAGCCACCCACGTCAACCCTCTCCCCCAATGGCAAGCTCGATACCCCGATCAACTGCCCCAAAAAAGAAGCGTCGCCGGATAGCACGTCGAACCGACGAAAGTATCGATAAAAGCTCTACCCAGTCGGTGAAAAGTCCCTTATCGGTGGCATCTCGGCGCGACACGATTATCGAGTCCCCGTACATGGATTCCGCGCGCGTCCACGGGTAACGAACTTGCAGGCAGCTTAAGGCCTGCAAACGAGCCACGTACACAGATTCGACGACGTCGGCCAGGAAGCAGATCACGGGGCTGTAACACGGGGCGAGGTTAATCGCGAAAGGCTTTCGGGCTCGGAAGCTCGTTAGCCAACTCGTCGATACGGACAGCAACGCGGCCAGCCAGCTATTTCGAGTGGCAGCGCGTGCCTTTATTCGGCGCGATCGTTCGGGCATTACCCTGTTTTTCTTGCCTCCCCGCGGCGACCTTTAAAAAGCCCGCCAATTAAAATACTAGCGGGGCGGATCCGCGTTGCACGGCCAGATTCGCGGCCGCGCAAAAACCTAATTCCCTACTTCGGAAAGGGCTGCTGTCTGCGCGCCAACCTTCGCGTTCTTTTTTGTCTTCGAGTAGCTCGCGCCCTTGTACGTGCGAAGGGCGATAAAGGTTACTGCGAGTGGATGGAAGATGGAGCGTGATTTTTTCGTTGTTTCATAGGGTTGGTACGTTTTCATTTTGTAGAAAACGATTCGAAGGCGTAGAGATGTAGATTTAGGGTACTGTGGATTAATTAAATATTGGCCATTATTCCAGTAACCATCTGAAAGCACCCTGTATCGCAGTTATCGGTGGTACCAATTGTTCCGTCTAAGAGGAGAAGAGAGGTAGCGGCGGCTCGTGGCCTCATAGGCATGCAGCGGCCGAACGCTCGCCGACCGCTCTGTACACCGAATTCGAATCAATTGATTGGCTGTTGATTGGAAATTGAATTAGATCGGAATGTGCGTGTCTCTGCGGGCGGGGGATAGGAAGAGGAGGGAAAGCCCGTAAAAGGGGTGGGCTGGAAAGAGAGAGGGTGATGTAGGGTTGCTCCAGAGCGTAGCCTGGACCAGGGGCCCCCAAAGGGAAGGAGGCGATGTGGTGGGTGGTTACGGAAGAGGGGAACGGGCACGGAGCGGCTGCTTCTGCCTTTGCAGTGTGCCCGGAATATCAATGCCAACCACTTTTCGTTGCGACCGCTGTCGGACAGCGGCGCAAACCAACGTCGTTCTTTCTCCCTTTGCCTTGCTCCTTCCATCTCTCTCTCTCAGTCTTTCGAATTTTACGCACACACCGGCTCGGACGACCGCTTTTCACGCGTCTGACCTCTTTGATACCGTGCCCGGAATCACGCCTGTATCCGTCGTTTACTCGTGCTCGGATTTCCATAAATTATTGGCTCCCACGAAGACTATCGATTCGTGGCTGCCTTCAGACTTGGCGTGTCACGCGAGTGGAGGATACAGGGGTTGACAGTGGGGTTCTGAGGGTTCGGATAGTTTCTCTGTCTATGGCGCACGGCAGGCTGGAACGAGTAGCTACTTTATCAGGTGTGATTTTCTGGTTGGAGTAGGTCTGTAGGTTATGTAAGCTTCGGGAACTTAATTTTCAATTCTTTCAGGTAGAAAATCGTAGATTCTTTTATTCTGTAGAAAAGGGTTCTCAAGGTATAGAATTCACACACACGAATTTAATATAAAGGCAATGTGTAGAGATACAGTCTGTTCCACAAGAACATGCTCCTCGTGTCTCTGAAAGGAATCATTAGATTTAAAAAAAGTCTATATTGCCGAAAAGTACGTTTTATGTAGTGTTCCTGATTTCTCGATATTTTTTGTTTCTCGAGAAACCAGAAATGAGATCATATTTCTTGAGAATTCTCCAGAAATTGAAAAATATTGCAAAAATTATATTTTAGGAATAATGTTGATAATTTTTATGAAAAACACAAGAAAACTTTAACTAAATGATTATTCCTGTCTAATTTATACAAAACTTGTGTAAATGAAAAAATAGGTATTAAATATAATTGGTGAATTTATTTATTTAATGCAAAATTTGTACAAAGCGAAACATTACTTTTTGGTTTTAAAATTTATTTTTAAAGTACAGGGCCGTGGCTTCGAGGAGACTGAACAGAGTGGCAGTATTTTACTCACATTCTATGAGAGTAACTGCTGCTGACATTTTCCATTCACCACTAAATACATAGGGTAAACCAACCAGTGAATGACCATTGAGCAAAGAAATGTCAATTATAAATTTAAACATTATTATATGTTTATAAATGGAGAGTAGTTGCACTATTAATATCCTATATTCTTAGTTACGCGTATTAAGCAAATATTAATAAGTACAATTCTTATTAAAAGTATGCTGTCATTTACTGGGCTTCTACACGTTTTGCATTTTATAATTGTTTTTTTTTTAAATTACGATAAGAATAAGTAATTATTTTTATAGCAATTTCAAGAAAATTAGATTTAAATGCAATTTCAACAGTTGCTTTGTTGTTATACATAAATATATTCAAGTATTAATCCCAAAGGTCCATAGATTCAACAATTCGGTCATTCGCTGGTTGGTTTACCCTACTACAATTCCACGAGAAACCCTCGCGCGCCACTGCGTCTAAGTAGTGCCACCCGTAACTAGTCAGCCGCAGCCAGGCCTCATTACGTCTGACCTATATCCGCTGTATCTACTCCGTCGCAGCAAAGAACATTCCCCTTCTTGCATCAAACAAAACAATCCTACCTACATTTTCTGAATATTTAAAAGACCATTCCACGCGGCATCCTAAAAGCTTGTAAAACATTCTTTTCTTAATCGCAATCCCGAAACATTCAATTTAGAAAGAAAGCAGGGGACCACCTCCGCTGGAAATTCGCCTTGAACGATCAACCATTCGACAGAGATCGGTGTACAATATAAATGCAAGAAGGAAACAGTAGTAAATTCCGTAGTTTCCACTGCGGCGCGGGGGAGGAATTACTCCGGGAGCACGGAAGGAGAGTCGTGGCGGAGGACGTAAGACGTCGGAGACGTTCTCGCGATGACCGCAAGGACGAGCTTTACGAGCTCTCTCGAACTCTCCTCGTCACGCGACGAGCGAGAGAAATGATGCGCAGGGGGCACGGAAGACGCGCTGCAAGAGAAAGAGGAACAACACCGGGGAGGCTCTCGTTTTCGTTCTCTTACGCCCCGCGTCGCCGTCGTAAACCCGGGTTTATTTATGCGGCTCTCGTCGGTCGCCTCTCCTGTAGCAGGACGACGGGGACGTGACAACGTGACGTGGTTACTCCATCGTCTACCGTGCGCTCTTACAACCCTTATAGTTCAGTTATGCTTTTCCTGATAAACGCGCGCTTATTTTCGCTCCTTATGCCGTTCCGTCTAGGCCAAAGAAACCTGGACGTCGCGGTAGGTCATATGCCTACCGAAGGCTTAGGGTTGTTCTTTGGTTGGCCTCCAACGTGCAGGCTGGAGAGTTCAATGCTTTTTTCATGCTGTGACACATTGGATTGATTAATTAACGTTTCTAGTGGCGCGAGGTTTTGGAAGATGCTCCTTTAACTCTTGGACTGTGGATAGGTCGACCTCACCTCGTATGGAGGGTGAATCTTACCCCATTATTTCATCATGTACACCTCGGAATAAGTTTTTATATTAGAATCTAAAATCCATCTTCTTGAAGAAGCAGTACATGTGGCTCGATATTTAAAACGCATCATATGCCAGTGGATCGCTTCTGCGGGGAAATTTTTGCGCAAAGCGAGCTTCAAGCTTTCGAAGTTCTTCAGAAAATATTAAACGAGTATAAGTATCAAAGAGGGAAAATCCTTTACTGCTGGCAAAATAAGCTTCCGTACCTTCGGCAATATCTTAAGGCCATTATTCTCCTAGCAGGTCGAGTTGCTTTATTCCCACTGCAAGAGATATACAGTGCACTTCCTTTGGTCTACCTCTGTGACCAGTTTATACATCACTCGCACCCCAAACGCGGGCCCTCCGCAAGAGCGGGACAATTCGTTTGAGTTAGCCGCAGAAGGCGGCCACTAAAAATGTATATTTAATGTTCCAGGCCGAACTGGCTGCGTTGAGGGATCGCAAGGCGGCGATGCTGGCGCTGAACGTCTCTACGCACAGACTGATCACCGATCTCGGTAGCTCCGCGTCGTTCATCTACACGGCTTTGAAGGACGGCGTGGCGGACTTGTACCGCGTCTGGGACGAGACCTTCCAAAAGTGAGTACTACTCAACGTGTAATTATTCAAGCTAACGTGGATCTTTTAATCTTAATTACTATTGAGAAAACGAGTGGTGTGAAGACGAGCATCCTTCGACTGATATTCAAAAGTAAGCAGAGCTTTGTCTAGAAGATTGCACTAGGTTGCCAGGGAATAGGTGTATGTATTGGAGTAGGAACTTTTAGGTACGATTAGGGGCTAACGACATTTGCAATTCTTCGACGTCTTCCGTGTGTTCCTTTCCCCACCGTTCCGTGGGGCGGTGGGATAGCTGGTTTAGGATCATTGACTGACCGTTCGCTAGCCGGCGCGTGACGTTGGGCAAATATTATGAGAGGCAATGAAGCCTCCAGAGTAAACACACCAGGATCCGTGGACACAGCATAGGTACCGGCAGCGGGGGCTCAGATCTTTGGGATTTTGACCCGTGTCACGGGATTACTAGTTTTAGCTGGGATCGCCAGTTTAATCTCGGATATTTCTAAAGTGTCCGGCACACCAAAGGAACGCCTATTTGGACGTTGTTCGTTCGGGGTACATTACGACGTGAAAGTTTGTCGTCGGTAACGACATAAGTGACGGGAATTCTGAGAATCGAGTATTACACAGATATTTCCTTAACCATGCTTCCTAAACTATTTCTTCCCTCGTGAACACATCTTCGTACGATGTGAGTAAAGAACAGTAGTAATTTAAATGACTGCTGAGATGATAGCAAGTTTCAAGATGATAATAAAGTTCGTTAATATCTGGTAGAATTTTTGTTCACTAATCTTCCTTGGTGGCTAAATTCTTTCATCAGCTAGATGCGCATCTGCGAACCCCACGAAAGTATCTCAGGCGGATAAGCAATCACGGACCTTGAAATTGATACGTGCTCCGAGCAAACAGCACGTCGCAAGCGTAACAGTCCGGAATCGCGTTTTAATTGCCGTATGAGCGCTTGATTCCCCTGTCTGATGGGGGTCTGACCCATGCAAAGGGGTTTACCACTGACCCACTGGGGTTTTGCAAAGGTCGACCCTGCTCCCCAGAAATTCCTATTCTTTGCACGAGCGCGCGCGACTCTTCCGTACAACGTACAAATCGCCCGATGACACTCGACACTTCGTTCCTTCAACGAACCATCTCGCTACTGTTTCAATTCAATTTGGCTCACCTGAAAACTGTACTACCGCATTTCACTGCCGCGTCGACTACTGCAATTCACTGCCGTTCCTTATGATCCTTCGTCTATTCATATCTGATTATTCAGTGTAATGTCAGCTGCGACTTATTTCTTTTCGTTTCTCCGCTAAATTAAGGCAACCTTTCGACATTGCACGCCAATGTGGAGTGTTCGCGAGACCACTTTCCCTCGATCTGTTCGCGTGCAAGCCCGAGGGTGTTCAGATTGAACCGGGGTAAAGTGTTTTTATTTGCCCGATAGTGTGCCATCGGGGAGATCCGCTAATAATTTGCCGCCTTACTGTTTGCCGAGAGGCTTTGCCTTCGTTCCACTTTTTATTATGTTGACCCGCCGCGCGATTTTGCCCCATTCGATTCTGTTGGCCGCTTTCACGCCGATTCCACAGAATCGGGAACAGCGGATGTTTATCGACGTGGTCGATTGCTGAGTAGACAGGGAATCTAGCGTTCAATCAAATGAAATATCAGATTTCACGTTACAATGTTTTTGTACTGTCTCGTAGATGTCTGTTGTATTATCTTTGCGCATAAAATTATATACTAGGAGTCCAGGAGACGAAAACTTTAATTGGTGTCACAAATATCGAGAATTCCGAAGAGAAATGCTGCGGCAAGTAGTGCGGTCGATATTTTCTCGCACTGTAAATTAATAAGGATACAGTGGCGCAGAAGAATGCGCGAATTAGTCCAATTAGAATTGCTTGTCTCTTGGCCCTTTCCCTGCCACCTCGTTTCCCCTGCTATTTATTCACACCACTTGTGATGTAAAGCCAAATCAGAATGACAAGGACAATTGATTTGCATTCTCACAAAGTTTCCCGCAAGTTGCATAAATTTCATCTGGTATACTCTAAACCGCGTTTGTGTATCTTTTCAGGGGCAATCAACAACTGTGCGCCCTGCAAGCCGTCCAACAGTTTAGTAGTCGTTTGGCGGAGCTTCAGTGCGCACTACGAAGGGATAAGGATACCCTTGCAGTTCTGGATGTGGCCCTCCAGGCAGGTGCCACGTCAGAAGTGGCTTCGTCTGTTCGTCACGTCGCCAGGCTACTGTCCGAAAAGCAGGACATCAATGTTCAGGTAAGAACACTTCAGACTTCGCATCCTCAAATTACCTTTGCTGATTACCATCATTGATTTCCTCTTCAAATTCACTACTTTCGAAATTACACAAAACGACCCAACAAAATAGGACATTCTGCGTATAATTAATAAAGTGAACACAAGATACGAATAAATTAATTGTGGAGCGTGCAGTCGTTTGGAACATCTTGGTTGTCAAGATGGAGGCTGGTGTGTTAGAAGGATCTAGGGATCTTGCGAGGGTTGGTATTGTCAACATGATTAAGGGGGCAGACCACTGTAACGGTCCGAAATGTAAGGGTATTTTCGGGAATTTATTTCAACCAAACAACTGAAGTAAATCAATGTATTGCTTAGTACAGTTAATAATGTACATATCGAAGTGTAAGAAAAAATTTTATTCAATGAAATTCATAAATTCGTTTCCTGTATACTCTTCGTCAAAATTTGCGCTGCGGCAAAATCGTGCTTGTCGCGTTGACAGTGCCCAGGCCATATGGTTAATCCGAATTCAAGAAGACAAAAATATTTAGAAACTAGAAGAATCCCACCTCTATTACATGACGATCAAAAAAAGTCAAAATCGCAAAAGATTACAAAATGGTGGACCACTGAAAAAAAACATGTTTCGGGGTTACAAAATTGGGGAAATGTTGATAAAAACAATAGAAGCAGGTCGTTAATTGAAAAAAAAACTGATCGTCGCGTAATAGCGACGAGTTTTTCGTACAATAAATGCCCTTGCTCGTGTCAATTGGACGTATAGTTTTCTCTGTAGACTGTCAACGCGGTTGAAAAATGTCATTCTGAGGAAAACGCGTTCAAAGTTCCGAGCGGCTCACAAGGGAAGATCCCGAACCCGAAAATTCAAAAAATTCTGAAACTTTGTGAATATGTAGGGGATTTCCTCCTGATTACAACGCAATTTTTGTTTGCTGCCCAAATTCACTCCCAGGGGGTGTAATTGACCCCTGAAAATCCGGTTATTTTCCGATTTTTTGTTATAACTCGTGAAGTGAAAAATATTTTTTTTTTACGAAATGATAGATCTAATTAAAAGAACTAACTTTTGTCTTGAAACTTTTTTTTTATCTCTTACATTTTGCGAGTTATAACACAAAATCTGAAAATAGCCGATTTTTCGGTGGTTGATTTCACCCCCTTCGAGTGAATTTGGGCAGCAAACAAAAATTGCGTTGTAACCGGGAGGAAATCCCGTACATATTCACAAAGTTTCAGAATTTTTTGAATTTTCGGGTTCGGGATCTTCCCTTGTCAGTCGCGCGCTTGACATCGCTTCACGGAAAATACTATATCTCCCTCAATTTTGCGAATTTCTTCATAGAATTTTAAAAGAGCATTCTTTCGAAACTTGCGTCTTTCAGAAAAGGTGAAAAAGAAAAATCGATTTTTCCGATTTTTTACAGTGGTCTGCCCCCTTAAGTCTGAATTACTTTGCTACAGACGTTTCACTGTATTTCAAATCGCGACAGAATCTACACCCCCATTTCCCTCAGTTTCTCAGCCGCAGCAAATGATTTCGTATTCCCGAGAAACGTCCATCTTTACACCACCATTCAATTCGTTCAATGACACGTTGTAAGCGTCTCGGGAACGAGTGCAGATCAGTAATCGTGGAAAATGGTTGGACGATAAAATTTTTCAGTGCCGCATGAAAAGTGTCGGAAGTGATTCCGCTAGAGCAGGGAATACGTCGTAACGTTTTATTTCATGAACATCTGGCCCTCCATGCTGGTGAGACTGAAACGCGTAAGCAGTTAACAGGGTTACAACGTTAATGCTGCGGCATACCGATCTCTGCTGTTAGTCTGGCTATAATTCCCCGATGTAGTCGTCGCATTTCATTCGAGTTAGTCACTCATCGATCACTTGCAAGCTCTACACGAAGTACCACTGAAATTCTAACATTCAACTCCCTGTATTTTCATCGCAATTTGCAAACCTCCAGCAACTGAGCATAATATGTTATCACCTCTATCTCCACTTCTTACTTAAATCACACGATACAATACTTATTAACAGTTATAGAAAACACTCAGCTCTACCGCCAATTTCACCTGGCGTCACACAAGCACAACGACGAGAGTTGTACGGGATATAAAATTGTCTTCCACGTTGGAATAGCAAGCACCTGAGCGCACTATCTGCCTTCGAATCCCAGTGTTGACCAATTCCATCGCGACGTACGTGTACGTCGTCCGCCTATTTGGCGTGACGATTAGAGGAATGGCTAAAGGGAAGGACTCGGATGCGGACAAGGTCCGCTAACTGCTCACACACGAAGCGTTTTGCATCGTGATCCACGTTTCCACTGGGATAATAGCTATCCTCCACTCAGCGAGTCGGTCCTTTGCATCCCTCATACTTTGATCACGCCTTTCCTCCTTTATTTCGCTGCTACGATACCTATTACCGCGTCTAAGGGGCTCTCGCTCTTGATCGTGCTTCTTCCTCGGAGATTGCCTCGGACCTTCACGCGCGAGAACCATTTGGATGTTGGATCCGGCCAAGGGATTACGTTTCTGCGTTTCATGGCGTATTGGTGGTACTCTGGCGGCTGAAGGGAGCAGGTAGGGGTGTGGGATAATTGTTTTGGTAATTGTGAGTGCGTTTGCTCATTAATGATTGAATCCTTTACGAGGTTTATTTTTATAATTTGCAATCAGAATAGTACTGTATTATATTCTGTGCGCGTGAAGTGTACTGTCATGTTCAGAAATTATTCAGTAACATTACAGCTGCTTTAAAGTTTATGGAAACTTGGGTAATAACGCTACGAATGCTCTTAAGTTCTGAGAATTTTTTAAAAGAACTCCAAACATTGTTACTCAACGCCAAACACATTTTGTTCCCCCATCGAAAGTTTTCCTGGTTTATCTGCTACTTAAATTCACAGGCTCATCTGCTGTCGATCGTTGAATGTGAGCGAAACTCGACCGTGTGTCCCTCGTTTTTCCATTTTGCACTCGAACGACGAAATTCTTGCCAAAACCGTTCAGTCGACATATTCCCACGGCATCCTTGATTTTCAATCGGTTAGATAGCTGCCAGCAATTATTCAACGTCCTTGGATGGGATAACGGTTCCCAGGGGCATCGCTTGTGTGCATAAAACCATTTCCCCGCTTAGATTGGGCGAGCAGAGGGGCTCTGGGGGATGTACGGTTGTTCTAAGGAAGACGAGATTATAAGGCGAATCATGTTTATTGGTTCGTCTTCTCTGTTCCGCGCGGAAAACTTCTTGCCCGGCCCTGTTTTTGTCCCGAAGTGGCATCTGACGGTAAAGGATCCTTCCCAGCGGGATTGGAAGAGCACTGTGCCTGGCATAACGGATTCAAATTTTTCGAAAATATAGAATACTCCTGGAAAAACGTGTATTAATCTTGAAAACACTTCTCTCCATTACCTTCGCGACACTATTCGCTTACGAATTCTATTCCTTTCGTAAAATTTCACACCTGAATCGGTTCTCGGAACCACAATGTATGGAAATTTTATTTGCAAAGATTAACCAGCAACAGGGTTAGCAAAACTTTTACAAAGAAAATCGCCCTTCGCTGTCGCTAATCCGAAAGGAACCTTCACACTTCTGAGCCCCAAGAAGTTTATTTTATGCACCAGCGATCTGCTAGTGGGGCAGGCTATCCGGAAGTAGCGGGAAGGGAGAGAAGGGGTGAGATGAGAGGGGGTACGTTTGACAGATGACACTTGTCGATATCGTGTCTCGGTTAAACGCCATCGCATCCCCCCTTATTTCCACCATATCCGTCTTGCATTTGCATATAAAGTAAATCTGGCAAGGTCGGCCTCCTTCGGTTCGCCCACTTTATGGACTTAAGGAGAAAAGTAGCTCGAGGTGAAGCAGGTGGCAGGTTCGTTATCACCACTTCCGATTGCCCTAGCCCCGTGCTCCGATTGTCAAGAGCGAGAACGCGTCGCCCGCGATATTTCCACGTCGAGGTTGCTCATTTTTTTCCTCCACTGCCACGCGATTAGAATAACTGGTCGCGCACCGCCGCTCCACCTACTACGTTGGACCGAGGAAGTCGATTTCCTTCTGCACTGCCTCGTTCCCGGTTCGGTTTCAGTGTTACTTTCGTTCCTCCGTGTACTGGCTGTCGAATAATTTTCCTTCTGATAATACTCGGTGGACAGACAAATTTGTGATCTCGTCCGATGAGGAGTTAACTTCCAAGACGCAGAAATATACTGTGCTCGAGAATGAGCAAATTCGGATTCGAATTCTTCCATAATCCCGCGTTGATACTTTCTCCATATAAAAGCTGTGCAAAGGAACTAAGAATGAGGCCCCCCGCCCACTCGTTACGAATTCCTCAGCGAGCGCAGTAACGCGGAAATGATTCGCGATACAGCCAGAGAAGAAACGGGGATCTCGCGAGAAGGCGCGGAGCAAACAGTCGCCAGGTCGCCAGTTCCAATTGTCCTCGGCGCTTATTTCGCCTGTCTGGAAGACGTATGGCTCGCGACGCGATATTTTTACCCTAACAAAGGTAAGAACGGTGCCTAGGGGTGGCGCTCGCGACCCCGCTCCCCCCTGCCCCTTCCTCGACTCGCGACTCCGCTTGAACGTATTCAAACTCCCGTCAAGACGGAATAATCCGCGCAGCCTCTCGGCCCCGCCGATCTACAACACTCGGGGGGATAATTTCATGCACTCGACGTTACATCCTTCTTTCTTCTCGCCTCGATACGGCGACCCTTTAACCAAGCAACGAACGAAGAAACGCTGCCGGTCGCGCGACAAAGTGCTCGACATTACGACCGTTCCCATTCTCTCCCCTCGCTTCCTCCATCCTGGCTCTGCCCTTCGAAGGTGGGAACGGGAGGAGCGGATAATGGGAGGAGGAATTCCGATTGGAGCGATAAAACCAGCGCGGGGGTGGCACGAGATGTGGAACGGTAATAGTACTGCCGATTCCGCCAGTGTTTGCTTCTCTGCGAGAGGCGAAGCTGGTCAATTAGTTCTAACTTGGTATTATTCTTTGCTGGCCTCGACTTATTGCGCCCCCTCAGCGTCAATCTTCCTTTTATTTCTTTAAACTCCCTATACGATTCTGGCCATCGGGCTCTGGACCACCAGGATCCAACGCAATCCACTTTAACTTCTCTCCGAACTGTCCTCGTTTCGTGGTAACAACACGTAGGCTACATTTTTAATCGAACGCATCCTCATTGTTCCTCTGCATGCGCGATCCCGGGGACCGATCCTTGGTGGCTCCGGTAAATGTTCAATTCGAGGCGGACTCGCGATCCTGGCACCGTTGGCCGCGAGGAAATCCATAAATTTTGATAGGCATTAAATAAAATATTAGCCCGCGTGGCGGAGACGGCGGAGCAGAGGGTAGGTGAGGTTTTAGGGTCACATACGGCCTGGTCCGAGTCGCCGTTCGGGGGTGTCGGCTACCTTCGGGACCACCCTAGGGAGCTAGGATCGTTAATCGCCCGAACGATTCCCTTTCGCCTCACGTACGGGAATGGACCGTGGAATCAGCGTAAAAATACAAATTTAATATCCGAGCTGGATCGCCCGACTGACCAGTTGTAGCCCGCGGGTACACCGATGTCGACGAGCCGAACTCTCTACGTGGACCAGAAGCTAACGGACTGAGCCCGTTGATTAACACCACCGGCCTGGCCGTTGTCGCGCAAAAGATGGACGGTGTGTTGTCATATTTAGGTACCTGCTGGTAGACTCCCCTTTCTCGATCGTTCTCACTTTGCTCGCAACCCCGTTGAGTGACAAGTAGAGACGTTTAACCCTTTCAGCACTGTGGTACTTGATCTAAGGGACGTTCCACGCGAAATCGGGCACTTTTTGGAGTAACATTTCGGATGTGGCTGAAATTTTAATATGTTGTAGTCTTTAGGGATATATAAACATATCTCGATGGATTTTTGACAATTTTGAAAAATGGCGATTTTACAGCTGTTTGAAGGTAAGTGCTAACTTTTTTTTAAATAGATTATAACTATGGAAGTAGTAAACGGATGGAGATGAGGTTTACGGCGATTTGTAGAAAAGACATTGAAGTTTTGAGAAAAAATTATTTCAGTTTCAGAAACAATTTTTTTAACCATTTTTGTGCAATTATTTTAAACAAATGCAGTTTTTTAACAAGGGGCGCGATTTTAAAAATCTGAAAAAGAACAGAATATAGTTCTATCCTTCCCCTTCATGGGCTAATGGTAAAAAATACGGGCATTTTAAAATTGGCTTTGTAAAAATTGCCGAAAGTTGACGCTGCGTCGCCCAGCACCGGCTCGACTGGTCGGACCGTGCGGTACCCGCAGCAGCCAAGCGGCTATACCTGATATTCTTATACAGGATTCTCGAAAATGGTAAGTATTTGAAAAAAACTATCCAACATAATAGTTAAAAAAATTTGTTTCTGAAACTCAAATAATTTTTTCTTAAAACTTCAATGTCTTTTCTACAAATCGCCGTAAACCTCATCTCCATCCGTTCACTACTTCCATAGTTATAATTTATTGAAAAAAATTTATCACTTACCTTCAAACAGCTGTAAAATCGACATTTTTCAAAATTGTCAAAAATCCTTCGAGATATGTTTATATATCCCTAAAGACTACAACATATTCAATTTTCAGCTACATCCGAAATGTTACTCCAAAAAGTGTCCGATTTCGCGTGGGAATGTCCCTAAATCAGCTGTTTTCAGCAGTCATACACTCTCCAGAAGTTCCGAAGAAGAATCACTCTCATTTACTAGTTGTACATATTGTATTATCAGCATTACTGTTTATTAGTTATTTCTTTAGACTGTGAAAATTCTGCGTCTTAAAACATACAGGGCGTTTCCAGAGAATGGTTACAGGGAACTGACTCCCAGCTCACAACAGAACCAGAAACTACCGGTCTTATTTTCCCTCCCTCAGAAGTTCACCTCGGCGTTCCTCGCCCAACACCCGGCAGCAATTTTACCACGCGTCTTCCCTCCTCCATCTGCCTGCCCTTTAGTCCGTTACATTAGTTTCGTTCCCGTCGCCAAGTCCTAATTATACGCGGCGATCGAATTAGACGGGTCTAATTATACCGTCGGGGTGGAAGTAATACGTAAGCGGATACACTGCTTCGACACAACCTCTGCATTTATTTTCCTTCGGCTGGCCAGTTCGGGATCGCGAATCTTGGACTTGAAACTGTTAGCGGGGGCAGTCCATCGGTGCGCCAGCCTCTGTGGGTCGAGATGACAAGCGGTATATTCGTAAGGGTTGCTCCTCGGCCTGGCCGGGAGCGAGAGCCTCGCTACGGGCTGCAATCCTCGGCCGGAAATAAGGAATTCTCGCAGTTTTCTTCTACGTGATTGGTCCTTCGGGCGGTGTGGATTCTGACTCGGCTCTCACTTCGTACCTACTATCCGTTATACAAGAGTATACCGACTTTATATATAGGTTAGGCCGTAGGTTGCTACTTGGTATGCGGATCGCGCTTTTCATTACCGGAGCCTCCTCTCCCCTCCCCGTCTCTGCGGCGCTGCAACAGCCTAAACCAACCCTCTCTTTCTTCCACCCCTCTTCTAGTTCGCCTTCAAACCCTCGCCCACACCTTCGATGCCTTCGTCCTCGTCTCGCAATCCTCCGCACCCTGCTCCACGCCACTTTTCTTTTTTTTTTCTTTTCTCTCTATCTCTCTCTCTCTCCTGCTTTTTACTATTACCACTGCTCTGTCTGGTATCAGCGTTTCGTGTCGCGGCTTCCTGTCCCTCCTTGCCCCCATTCGGGTTTCCCTGCTCGCGCCGGGGGCGAGCTAGTTCATATCGAGCCCAGAAACGGGTTACGTGACGCCTGGCACAGGTCATGACAAGGATCGGGGGATTGTTTTGGGGAAGATTGTCGTAGACGATGGTTTCTTCGAGAGAGAATTGAATGACGGGCGAGGCAAGGGATGTAGGGATTTGGTGGTTCCAGGGTTTTGTAATTTGGGGTAGCTGATCGGTGAACGAGTTTGTTTCTGATACAGTGGCTCCCATCTTGAATTATATCTTCAGTTCGTTAGTTTCTAGGTCCATTTTTGGGTGAATTTATCAAATCTGGCGCTGCCCGAAACAAAAATACTGCACGAAAAGCTAAATGAGTGCAGGTTCAGAATTTGCAATAAATCAGTTGGATTTGCATCAAACGTGCACCAAACGATGTAGAATTTTTTTTTACGTATATTACACGTCATAGTTCAAAAACTGTCAAAAATAGAGTTGCATCCCTGCTGCTGCAAGGTCCTCAATTGTGTTTAACTTCCAATTTCAGTGTCTCTTTTAGCCATAGGTACACTTTGTATCTTTTGGATAAAACAAAGCATACGATTCGTATTTTTCTCTTCTCTGAACACCGACCACCCGTCACCCGTTCGGCTGTAGGGTCAAAGGCAATTGTAGAAAGAACGATCTTGGCCTAAATCCTACCCGTGATTTATTATTTCTCTATAGAAAGGCAACGATACATTTCAACCCCCAATCAATTTTCGTGATTCATCGTGTTGTGTATTAGGATCCCGAGTGGAGCGATACTTTCCTTCTGTATTCTAGAAAAATTCTAAGACTCTCGTGTAAAACGACACCGCGAAATGTTGAATATTTCATATCGATTGGCAGAGCAGAATCTACCGAGGAGACGTCCTGTTTGACATCGTACGCCCCTGCAGCGCACCGTCTGCTTCCTTTCTTTCGTGCACCCCATCCTCCCCCTTTCTTCCTCTATATAATCGTCTTATACGCCTTCCGGTTGCCTGGCGGCAGTAACCAACACTGGATTATGCAATATTCGGTATCGTATTCTCTCGAGGGTATATTTATACCTATCAGCATCCCGTGATCTAATCAGCGGCACTGGTTAAGCACATCCTATCGTGATTTTCTGTGCAACCGATCGCTGGGAAGTTTTGAGCGTTGGTGGGCGAAAGTTTTGTTTAAAAAGATTTTTGAATTATAGCCTAGTATTCCAGCAGCTACTGGAATAGGATTTTACTAAAGAATAATGTATTTTAATCGAATTCACATTCACTGTACTCTTTAAAATTTGCTTCCACCTGTGGAAATTGGAATTATAGTATCTGTCGTTGTGGAACAGTGTTGTTACTACTTGATATATTCAGCTGAATATTGTAGACAGCTTTAATTTGAAGTGGAAAGAATAGGCAAGTGGTGCAAGTAGAAGTGCCCTATACGTGGTTGGATATAGTTCAATAATACCTATTTCGCGGGCGTCTAGCAATTCACTCCAACATGAATAATTACAACCATAAACCTTGTCACTAACAGTGGAGGATTTTAATACCAAACATAATCTTGTAGATTTATTATTCAGCATCAATCATTTACTATTAACATCAATCTAAACCTTTTACTCTCCACTCTCACATTACCACAAAATCACTGACCAATCTACAGTCGTTCCACTAACCACGCCGTGCAGTGCACACCCAGATATCCAAAATTGTAGACATTGTCGCTTAAGAAAAAACTCAATCCACCTATCCAAGAATTAAGTTCCAAGGGGCCTCGGAGCAAAACTTCGCACATCCCTTAATGTCCACATATATGATCCCCCGCCAGTACAAGAACTCCTGCGCAAGCATAAACACGAATATATCCGACCGCTACCCAATCCCTTTGACCAACCGCTGCCGTGATGAACGGAGCCGAGAAAAAAGGCCCCGCCGTTGGAGCAGCCAAACTCAAAGGCGGCTCGGTGTGTTCTTGTTGCAGAACGGGACAGTGCTGAAAGACGCGACCACAGAGGAGGTGAGCAGTGGGGTGCCGTCGAAATTCGGGGACGCGTCGCCGATCAGTCTGACGCAGGAAGGTGGCTCGCTCTCCGACAGCGGGATCTCCGACAGCGGAAGCGAGCAGGAGCTGAGCGAGCGCGAGCGACGGCTGGCTGCCCTTCGTCGGCTCACCCGCAGCCTGGAGAGCCAACTGGCACCGGGCAGCGAGGCGCTCACCGAACTCTGGAAGAGAGTCGAGGACGCCGAGACGGAGCTGCGGGATCTCCAAAAGCAGTGCCGGGAGCTGATCGTACGCACCGCTGCCAGCGTAGAGGCGCGTGCTGCGAAACGGACCAGCAGCCAGGTCCATCATTTCGTCGAGTGAGTGCCGTTTTTCACTTTCATTCGCTGCCCGACTGGGGAAAGAATCGACTCGGGCGATGGAGCGCGCGTGTCTCTGAGAGGGAAGGACTGTGAAAAATTTGAGGATGGTAGAAAGTGCAATACTGGAAATATTTATTGCCTCGCTCGAATATTTAGCGTCTATTACACTTAATTTAGCATTAGTACTCGGAAAGTACTTTGCGCGATTGTTGACTAGGCACACAGTGTCCGGTGATGCAATAAATATTTCTAGTACTGCAGCTGCTAGAATTTCGTGTTCAGTATGGTTTTGTTTAAGTGCATTTGTATGGTGTTCATTGGCTGGGGATAGAGACTAAAGTAGTGGGAGAGGGCTTTGTTCAATTTTGGGTTTAAGGATTCATGTATTCTCTTGTGCTCCCGAGCTTGAATTTTGGGAATTTGAAGTGTAGAAGGTTTTAGATATCAGTGAAATGAAGCAAGAGAATTTTGCTCGAGTCGATTCTTTCTTAGACACAAGGATAGTTACATTTTGTAGTTTGTTTATCGGTGATTCGGTGTCCTTTCCAACTATTCCTTTCTTTCTGAAGTCATTTACGATAAGGATTTTAAGATTTCAAAGTGGTGGAGTTAGCAGAAAGGAATGGACACGATACAGCACGTATATAAACGTAGATTAACAATAATACAAGAAATTAATTGCAATTGAATGTCATCACACATCTCCAAGCTGAAAATTCTCGTCGCTGACCGATGCCTTACTTTTTCCAACCTTTAAAAAAATTCTGAAACTGTGAAAATGTAGGGGATTTCCTCCTGATTACAACGCAATTTTTGTTTGCTGCCCAAATTCACTAGAAGGCAGTGAAATTAACCCCTGAAAATTCGGCTATTTTCCGATTTTGTGTTATAACTCCCAAACTGTAAGAGATAGAAAAAAGATTTCAAGACAAAAGCTACTTCTTTTAATTAGATCTAGCATTTGGTAAAAAATTATTTTACAATTCACGAGTTATAACACAAATTCGGAAAGTTTGCGCGAAAAATCGGGAGAAAATTCCCTACATATTCACGTAGTCTCAGAATTTTTTAAATCTCCGGGTTCGCGATGTTCCCTTGTCAATATTCCAATTCATGCTTCGCTCAGACCTTACAGTGCTGATGATCCTTGCAAACGTTAACGTACCCAGAAATATTTTTAAGGTAAACGCACGGGGCGGCGTGGTTTTTAATTTATTCAGGCGTCTGGAGACGCCACGGCTTTAAGAGGGAATAAAGAACGACCTTCTCGACTCGCATTCCCCCATTTGCATAACGTCGAAATGAGAAGCAAAGAATGAAGGCGTCTATTTAGACGCGGGGACAAGAGCTCGTTCGTTCATAGTTCTACTCCCATAACGCGTCCACTCATTTGAATATAAGAAGTTAGCTGTGAATGAACACTCCCTGACGCTTCCATGTCTGCCCCGTTAACGCCACGTTAAAAAACTCGACACTCGACTGCAGCATGCATATTCGAAATTTACCCTTTTGTGATCATTCGTTACTTTTATTCCCTCTCCGGCATATATTAACCTCGACTGAATCTTGGGGGTATAGAGATACAGTTCTAACCCTTGAATCCTAAACTCTTACATCAATTAACCCTTGCTCCCTGATTATTCGTAAATTATAGTTTCTGGCACTGTGTTTCATCGTGTCCAAGCTTTCTGCTGTAACGAGTGGGTTGAGGTATCAAATAATTTGTCTTCACTCGTTATTTAAAACTGTATACACGAATTTGGAACGAGCGGATTTATTTCCACCCCTTGAACGTTCATATTTACGGCAGCAGAAAATTGAGATCAGAAACACGGAGAAGGTCTTAAAACGCGTGTTCTTTATTCTACTTTCCTCCCCCTTCGGCGGGATTCGTTTCCTGACCCGCTCTTTCAATCGCAATTACTCCGAATTCCTATTATCGCCCGGGCCACCTTATTTAACTTTGTTTGAAGGATGCTTTTTTTATAGTCGCATTTAATCACTGCTCGCGGTGGCAACGGTAATAGGTTTAGTTTTTCGCGGGAGCATAGAATGCCCGCCATATTGCATCATAAAAAGAGCTGTAAAAACTCGTCGCCCCTTTTTCCACGATCAACGCTCCCGTGTCTTTTCCTCCCTTTTTCCCGTTTTATTACTAGGAACGCTTTCTAGTTTTATTGTTTTTCATTTCAAGCAAAAATCGATAACATTCTCGCGTTCGAATAAATAGAAAGTATCTTTTAACTGAATTATACCATTCCGAAATTGCGTTTTCTAAAAGTAGACTTCAGCTTAAATGCCAGCTTCAACTAAAATTTGATACAACGTGACTAGGAGCACCTGGAATCAAAAGTTTCACTATAAGAAGCTGCATGTCTGACTAGATTCCCCTCAGAAGTACCTTTTTCCCCTTTCCTGTCCAACGTTCACCCATGGGGCGCTATAAATTAATTCGCTTCATCACTGAGACACACGAGTTTCAGAGTACCGTAGAAGTTTCTAACCAATCTGTTCTCATATTAATTTTCTTCTAACAAATCCTCTCACCCTCTTCTCTCACGCTCGCCCTACCGCCCGCGCAATCATCTTCAAAATTTAACCAAACTCCCACACACTGATATCCAAAAGCGACGAACTCCAGAAATCAGGGTCTAAAGTCACGCATCCTCCAGTCCAATCTCCAAAAGATTCCGGTCCCACTGATCCCAGAACTCCGCTAGTCTGTGCAGCGCAAAGGGTGCCAGCCCTAGTAAATACGATGTTTCTCTGTCCTGTCTCGCAGCAAGCGCAAAAAGGCCAGTTCGGAGATGGCGAAAGGGGGCTCGGGACGGATCGCTGCCGTTGCAGCGGCCAAGAGTGGCGCGACCGACGGCGGGGACCCCGATAGCGAGCCAGGTCTACCTCACAGTTGGGTCTGGCGCATCCTGAGGGCGGCGTTACCCTTCCAGCTGGCCCTGGTCGCCCTGTTCTGCGCCGCTTGCCTGCTGGAGCCGCATTGCTGCGAGGCGGCCAACACCCTCAATCTCTCCCTGACCCCTCAGCTGCGTTACGTCAGGGGGCCTCCGCCCGTCTGAGAGAAGAACGGCACGCGGTACAATTGGGTAAAAACCGTCGGCGTTGCATCGTGCTCGCCGAAGCTTGGGAGGCGTGATCGTTCAGGCGAACCGATCTCTGTTCCTCAGTCACCGAGCGCGCCTCGAGCGGTAGAGCAGCAGCTGTCGTCGATCGTGCTCCTGGGGGGCGCACGCCTTTGGGGCCGATGTAGGTGAACTTGTCGCCAGGCACGAGGAGAGTGCACGATCTTCTGGGAAATTGTAGAGCAAACCGCTGCAACACTGCCAACGTGGTTCGTGGTTGATCGAGAGAGCGCGAGTTATTTAGTGCAGGATGAAGGAAAGGGGATTTTGTTGAGTTGACTCGCGATGTTGCCGTTTGGATTCGGGTTTGATTCTTCTGCTCCCTGCCTCTGGGGCAACACCTCGCGGACTCGTGGCGCGGAGTCCACAGCAGTGTCAGCAGAGATTGGCTGTTGGAGTTGGATCAGATACACTGTACTTGAAGATACTTAATTTTGCTTATGCTTTGTGCACGGTTGTAATTCCCAGTGTTATTAATATCTCCTTAGCATTCTGCTGTCTACCAGCAGAGAAATTTGTTCGAATAACGAGCCAGTTGTGGCTCCTCAGGTGTCAAAGTACATGCATCTCTCCTGAGGTGGAGATTTCAGTTGTGGAGCAATGATCAAAAGCATTTGGAAGTTTCAACGCGGTTGAACTAGTTTGAGGAACGTCCAAGTTACTGACAGGCATCTTAAGCTCTTCTTTTCATTTCGAATCACTGGAATCATATTTTTCTACTTTTACTTTTTACATATTTTCTTCTGCAGCCACAATTGCACACTTCACTGTTTTAAACGAAACACGCGACAACTAGAAACCAACTCCAAACGAGTCGCGTCAGTGAACAGTCAATCTTAAAGCGTCCTTGGCACCATCGATGCTCGATCTCGTCGCCTTTCCAACACGCTTCTATTTGTACACTGCCATTAGAGTTTTCGAGAGTTCACATTTCGTCAATTACACAACGAACAAGCTCAAACATAGAGTTCCTGTTTTATCTCTGTCGAAACGTTAGACTGATCTTTTCTCTCCCGTGACAATCGTGCCGGATCGCGTTTCTGCTAGGAAAATGTGCGCTCGCCGGATAATCGCGAGCAGGAGGGAACTGTTTAAAATAAGCTGCAGAAGGGAGATACAGCCGGACGCGAGTGACCGAGGCGCGACGTAGAAGGCGCGAACAGTGGATGAGCGCTACGTCAAAGGATGAACGATCGACGAAGATTCGACGATGATTTTTTTTTAAGGAATTGTTACGAAACCATATTTATGAATCGCGAAAAGCAACGAACGGTAAGTGTAGTTCGTATTTCGGTACCGACTATACCCGTGATCGCGATCGAGCGAACGAAGACGAAGCCACGCAGATGATAATAATTCAATCTTCGAACGAACTAAAAAGGTCGAAACCTCCCCGCCACTTACAAGCGCCAGTTCATTGCGAAGCGAGAACGGCGCGAGACTGCCAAAAGATAAGGTTGACGAGTATTTATAAAGAGGAAGCTTTATCTTTTCCAGAGAAGCCTGCAACAAACCGAATAATATAACGGCGTTAGGGAGGTTTCAAAGTCGGCCTGCGAAACAGTGGCACTTTTTGTTATATAGTATAAATATTTATTTATATATATGTTGCAAGTTATATATATATATATATACACATGTACGTATTATTGGTCGTATTTTAACGTCAATCGAAAGGCAATTCTCGTGTTTTCTCTTAATAAGAAAAACGGGCCGGATTAGAGATTCGTCAGGCGCGCCTAGGTGCGCTAGGTGTGCGCAGGAAAAACCACGTCCTGCAGACGTCTCCGCTTGATGATCCATGCGCAAGCGATGTTAAGCGACGGTAATACCATCATTTTGTTGTTTTCAGTGACTTTATTTTGTATGATGATTGCGATCTGCGAACGCAGGTCAGCATTGAATGCGTTTGAGTGCTACTTGGAGGACGATCGAACTTCATTTCCCATGATTTCGATGAAAGAAAAAATTGTGTCTACTTAAAATTCGACGGGAATAGGGTAGGTGTGAAAAGGATGGAGTATTTACAATGGTATCTACTTCGACTGATGATAGTTTCATATCATTCCTCTTCTTGTTTGTCTTCTAGAGCCAGCAAATGAACGTCTGCGTTCAGTTACAATTCGATGTATGTAATCGAAATTGCTCAGAATGGAGTTCTTTCGCGTGAGAATCTTTGAATTTCTTTCATGCCAATGAAATCTCTACGTTCTAATATCCAGCACACTCTGCGTGCGGAAATCCTTTGATCGCATCTGTCGACCATAGCCGGGGAACGCCCCTGAGGCGTTCTCCGCACGTGCTCTACCGATTGACTGAATGCTTGTAAATGCAATAGCTAGAGAGTCTCTAAGGCTTTCTTTTCGGTTTCGCTTCAGGGATGATCGAGCAGATCTCCCGATTACTTCTTGCAGACACAAGTTCCTGGTACTTTAACGAAACTAGCCCAGATACCGATTAAACAGTCCTCGGCAATTTCATTAAAACACCGGGGAATCGTGTTCAAAACATGAAACACGTATCCTACATAAAGAGCTTGCTTCTTCGTCGAACATCTCGTCTCGACGAATCACGAAACGCATCCTTTCGAAGTTCCTCTCGAATTTCACAGCTTCGTTGATACATTTCATTGATACACCCACGACTAGCGGCGAGAGTGTTTCGCATAATAATTATTTATTTACTACGGTAGGCGAGCTTGATGAATAATAACGAATATTCGAGTTTTTCCATTACATTCAGCGACGTGGGTAAAAGGAATACTGCCAAGCTCGAGGAGAATATGTCACGAAGAGCGTGGCGCCTCGAGTGACGTGTGTCGCACGAGCAAATCCGCTCGGTTTGCGCGTAGAGGGAAGTAAGGGGAGTTTTATTCTAAGTGAAATGATAATAAGGACATGTAAAAATGTACATTGCAGGATTGAACCCGAGTGATCGTCGTGTTAGGGATGATTTCTGACAAGTGTTTTTGAAGGTAGATGATACGAAAGAGACTTAAGGGATGATTGTTGTCGCTTCTTTCAGTGAAATAGTGTTCCTCGTTCTTGCCACTCGAACGATGAGAACTACGACACTTTCAGAATGTCTTGAAGGGACACGGTTTTTTTATACATAGTCTCATTGATTCTAGTTAAGCAGCTTGGAAGAGTTTTCACCTGTACGATTGTCTTCTGGGTCGTGGTTTCCCAAGCGATCAATCCTCGACGGAAGCAGCAAGGCTGTGCGCGCGTTTAATTGCACGCCTTCGCGAAATCTTTCAATTCGGTCGATTCGAAGGAATGGTGGTAAATCAGGGCAGTGAAACTTAATCGGTGATAGGAAACATAGCGAGGGCAAATTTCAAACTTTATTTTTGTACGGTAAATACTTTTTTCTTTTGATAGTACCAACAACGAGCACTTTATTTCACTGTCTGGGCAACAGAAATTTAGGGGAAGAACACGTACACGAGTTTACGCGACACAGGTTTACTCTTTTGTATCAGTAGTTTCTGACCAGTGTCGCAACTCGATCAATTCATGCCGAACACAAAATCCATCACACATTTTACAGCACAGCTATAGAGTTTCTTTTTGTACTACGACTAAGACTTTTTTTATTCGTTCAGTTCGATGAGCAGAAAGCCCGATATTTCGTACGTTCAATAGTTAACGTTTTTATGAGAAGAAGAAAATAAAAATGAGTAGTGTAAATAGGTGAGGAAGTCGCGGTCTAACCGCGCGGTAAGGTCGACTAGTATTTTTTCTAAATAAAAAGAAGAAAAAAAAACAGTACCGATTTTCGTGGAGGAAATGGAAATTAAAGAAGTCTATTTTGTGAGATATTTTGCAAGGGAAGGGGATATTCATAGGTGATAGAGAATGTATTCTTTCAATTTTTAATCCTAGAATATTGCACGGTTATCTTGTGGTTGCTTCGAGGTGAGAAAGGCTAGATCCATCGCTCCATTTCCCGATGTATAATGCGACAGAAGTGTGCATCCTTTATTGAGGAACAGAGTGACAAAACTGAAGCTTTTCGTAGAAATGACGAGCCGAGTTAAGCCGCGCTTTCACGTGTGCAGCACGCTGTTCAGAACACTCAAAGCATTCAAAGGCATCGAGTAGTCTTAAGCCTGCGTTCCTACATGCGCCACATTCTTTCACAGAAAATTCTACGTGCCACGTAATATTACATTCACAGATGTATTTTCACGTGGCAAGTCAACTCGTGTTACTCTTCAAGTATTCCAAACCAGGTCTTTCGTGTATCCAATCACAAAACCCTTTACACATTTTTATACTTCTCTGCGCTTGATAATTCATCAATCGCGTAAAATCTACAAACCATTGACATAGTATTCATGCCCATATTAATAGAAAAGAAGGTGAAGGAATCTGCAATGGCCTGTAAGCTTCACGAAGCCTCGCGATTCTGTTCTGCACCGCGCATTAGGCACGTGGGGGCGCGGCTTAACGCGTCGCTCGCGGTGGCCACAGTTTAAGGGCTTAAAATGCTGCACCAGATATATATGCTTACTGTGTAAGCAACGTACAGGTTCACGAGTGTGTTCTCTTGTGCTTAGCGTTTAATAATAATAGTAACATCTGTCGAGAAGCTTTCGCAGATTTTAAATCAATGGTCAGGGAAAAGTAACCTTAGACCGGTCCGTCAGATTCGCCACGCGTCTCGCGGACCAAGTGCGTTTTACGTTTCTGGAGACTTTGCACGCCACTGTGCGAGAAAATCAGGCGTCCCCGACGCTGCTCGTTGTAACATATCCACGTGAGAAAGTGGCGCGACGCGCGCCACGGAACCGCGGCTCCGGCGGAGCTTTGCGATCAAGCGAACGGACTTGATTCAGAGAGCTGTTCTCGCAAACGTATAATTACAGTAAACGACATCTTTGTAAGATACGAAAGAAAAGGAAGAAAAGGAAAAAAATGGTGATCGTAGCGTGTGCGGAATGAGTATATTTCTTCTACGATTGAATTATTATTGTTTTTAAGGGAGTGTACCGCATAATCCGCGTGTGAACGGGACGTTCGATAGGAGAGCTGCGAAACGTCTACGTGCGCACCTTAAACGCTGTACTTACGTGTTCTTGATCGCGACGACGAACGGTGACGATGCATCACACGTACACGGAACACACAAAACCAACATACATACACGCAGGCAGCCTACAGAATATGAAACTTAAAGAGTTGCTTGTATATTCTCCGCAGGCCTAAGGTTTTTTTTTTATTGCACAGATACCTAATCCCAGTAAATGGAATCGAGTGAACTTCATTGAGATCCGCAGGATGACGACTCCTTTCGGGGTCGCTTTTGTTGACGACAGAACTTAAACGGGGGAAGTAGAGCAATTTTATTTTTTCAGCAAATTATTATAGTATCAAGAACACGGAAGCGTGTGAAATAAAGTTGGGGAGTAAAACTTCCCTTGACTAAGGAGATTGCATTTCAAATAGTAGCAACAACCACCACGTTTTAATTCAAGACAGTTTAAAATATCAGAGTTTTAAAGTATCAGACACAAAGTAGATGAAGACAGTTAAGATCATCCGATAAGAAAAATTGCTCTGCCTTTCTCAGTATGTATAATGCTAGAACATTATCATGCACCCTTGCAGGGTTTATCGCGCAGTGTAATACTTAAACGAAAGATTTCGAGGAGCTTGATCGTTTAAGTGGTGCATTGCGCGACAGATTCCACGGTTCCCAAGTCCCTGTTCGTCGAATTTAGGTTTTCTTTTTATACTGGACTATTTAGCCTCGTCCTCGAACGGGCACGGGGCTGGAGCCTTGAATGAAAAACTGGACTCGACGAATACGGGGCCTCACCTGCCTTATTTACCTATGATAATGTGTATAAAGTACCTGAGAAATCAAAATAATTACTTATACATATATATATACATATATTATTCTATAAGGATCCTTTCTGTTCCACCCGCATTATTATCGTTGCATTATCCCTGTAATCGTGTAACATGATCGTCTCACACTTCTACGAGCTTGATTTGTCGCGAAATGTATTCACTTCTTTCCCTTTTCTCGCGTTGCTGCTTAGCAGCCACCCTTAGAATTGTATACGTTGCATGTGGTTTTTATTTTTAAACGAAAATTATCGTATAAGGCGATGTACGTGCGTATTGCTGTATATCGGGGGAAAAAATCCAAAAAGAAAAAAAAAAAGAAAACGATACACTTACGCTCGCGGCGACTCTGCTGCGAATTTTTATTACGATAACCGATACTTTTACAGCGGCCCACAGTTTCTTGGAAAAATTCCTCGTCAAACCTAAGTAATCCTATTGGGTGTCTACTTAAGAGTTACACGTATGCAATCGCGGAGCTGACTCCACGGATTTTTTTTTTTTTTTATGAAGAAACTGCGGGCCATTTTGCGACAAAGCTGTCGGGATGCATAATCTCGAGGAGTGCGCCTGCTTGTATTGCGTCTGCTTGAAAGTTCGAGCGAGATTAACCCTCCGTGAACCACGGCCCTTATAGTATTACGAGCCAGTATGCTTTACGTCGAAGCAAAAGTATCGCGCGTGTTGTTTGAACGGTGCCAACAGCGGAACGAGTTTCCACTGTTAGCATTATATCCGAGAGAGCAAGTGAGTTCGCGGAGGGTTGAACTTGGTTGCGTCGATAAGATTTCATTCGAATTCCTCGAACGCGTGATCGAATTTAACCCTTTGACTGTCTAATAAAATTTCAAATTCCGATTTGAAAAGCGTATATTTTGTTTTTTATGCTCTCAAATATTATCGTTTATGATAAAAAGTTTTTTTTTATTTTTCTTCCGCCCGTGCTTTGGACGGGATAAACTGTCAAAGGGTTGAGTACCATGTATGGTTTACGTTCTATCTTACAGTCGGGCGCTGTAATGACGGGCATAAGCTTATCGCCTCACGATGATGGTCATTGTAGCCTGCGAATCTGTCCCGGCATTTTTAATGCCGGCTTTCAGTTCGTAGGTTTGTGTTCTGTCGGCTAATCTGTAAAGTTAGTGTCATTTCAAGCGTCGATATCATTGATTATGTCCTTACTGTAAGGAAACACGTTCGTTAAATATTACTATCTCCTTTTTTTTTCTCTCGGTTTGATAATGTTTCTTGACGATTTTCGAAATGCTGGGAATGGCTGGTTACTTGCCAACTGCCACTTGTTTATTCTTTGAGGGTATCTCGACACGAGCAGAATTGATTTACGTGGAAAATTGTTTTAGAGGAACGTGTTCCCATACGGTTGCGTCTTTTCCCTCTTGATCTACAGTGTCGTTTATTTTATTTGCTCAGTCCTGCGCGATTTATCTGCCATCCACGATGTGCCCCATTTCAGGCGTACGCTCTCCATTCGTATAAAAATTTCATGTCATCCAGTCATATCATTCACGTGTCATCTTTGCGCCTAACGTTATTGTATACTTATATCCGAACCAATACCGATAATATTTTCTACGATTACGGAGTATTCTAGTGTATTCTGGCACTATGGAGAAATAAATTACAGTTTTGGACGACACACTGGCTGCTTTCTTTCGACGATACTTCCAGGGTTCATTAAATCCCTAATCCTGTTAAACACCCCATTTTAATATCACAGTAGAAATGCCACATTTCGAATACTAAGCTTGTCTCTTATGATTTCCGAGGCACAAGACATTGAAATCGTATTTTCAGTTTGGTGAAAATAATACTGCGCTAATTGTAAGTAGCGCGGTATGAATTTGGAGATCCCAAACTCTACAGAGTCTTCGCGAAAATCATCCCGAGCATAAAAGATGCCTAGCATTCATTAAACCGAGTAAATCGTCAAAATTGAAACTCGTTTTCCGTTCTTCGTTTTGAAAATTAAATTTCTTTTCCACTGTTTCAATTTCCATTCAAGTGTCACGGCTCAGAACTCCTCCAACAGATCCTGGTCTGTGCATGACAGGCTTTCTCCACTTCCCCCCAGCATCGAAATATGTACTTCTCTCCCCAATATAACAAGCTCTGTACCACAAACCTCAACTTATAACACCAATAAAACTGTCCCAATTTAATATTAGTTCCCCAAACTTGCAAAATTATTTTTATTCAATTCAACAGTCCTTCCTGGCAATCTCTGGCAATCTCATTTCTTACTCCCCTCAGCCCTGCAAACCCTGAACCATTTTCTTCAAAACCCCGCACAAAGGAGCCGATTTTTCAAACGTTCCCCCGACCGCTGATCGCCGCAGTGCGCTCTTAGCCTGCCAAAAGTTGCGCGGGGAGAAAGCGCAATGCTAAGTGTATCCGGCAATAATGATTCGCTGGCGCGATTGATACAGAGGTAAGGATGATTGCGGTGTACCAGCGGCCCGATTGTGGCGGCCTTAGTGAAGTCAGCGCGAGGGTAGGGATATTAGAGGTGAAAGGGCGCGACCGCCATGTTATTACGACTCACACCTGTACCCGGGCAGGCCAGGCGAGCGCGCGCACGCGGGGCCAACTTTCCTCCAGGAATCTACTTAATGGTTCCAGGATATCGTAAGTCGGTGGGTGCCGTAAATAAATTATTGCTGCGACCGCGGTCTTTAATCGGACGTGCATAGATATGCCCTTTAATCATGGCGACGATAGCAGTCGGTTGCAATTTCGAAACGGGATTACGTACGCTGCGTATCGCGTACGGTGTACAACCGCCGCCACCTGGGATCCTCTAATACAGTTCCCCCATTACAGAACGATTCTTTCGCCGTAAGATCCAGCCGCCATACCGTAATCGCCTCGAATGATACAGCCGATTTCTTTCCCTCTTAATTCGTCTAGCAAGCGTGGAAACCGCTAAACGTAATCACCGACTCCGCTGAATTAACCGTTGAATTCCAGCGAGCCGATGGGCACTTTGCAG
This sequence comes from Andrena cerasifolii, assembly GCF_050908995.1. Lineage (NCBI taxonomy): Eukaryota > Metazoa > Arthropoda > Insecta > Hymenoptera > Andrenidae > Andrena > Andrena cerasifolii. Next base: position 18,780,025 of record NC_135119.1, on the reverse strand, counting down.
AACGGTTAGCCGCTGGAAAGCTTCAAGCGGGCCTAGTTATGCAGAAAGCTTAGCAACCCTCGATGATCCGAAGCTGAGGGGATTTAGTTCGAAGATTTTAAGCGTTAAAGAAACGTAGCTGTATTTGTATTGGGTGTATATTTTATTTCTTGTTATTGTTTTACAATATTTTTTAATGGGTTAAGTCTGGGTTAGGATTCAGTAGCGAGTAGTATAATTAATATTATTTAAAACTTTCTGTGGCTTTTGTTCTTTTTTAAGACTAGAATGGAACTATGCATTGGTAGTTTAATAATTGTGCAATGTAAGAGTTGTTCTATGAGTTCGTAATTTTTTTGCGAAATAGAGTTTACAAAATTATGGGATCCGTACTGTGTCTACCTAATTTTCTGCCACGCTTCGGAAGTGGAGTATGCGTATAGAGCGAGCCTCGACAATTCTGGGTTGCATCTTATCCGCAGGTGTTTGGCGTAAAGTGGGCAAAGTCGTAAGTTGCGGTGTAAACTTTGTAATAGAGCCTCTTGGTGTTAATGGTAATCGAATGTTCTCGAGCAAAAAGCACGCTCGACTCCCAATGGGCCACTTAATTGCTGAACGCACCCCCGAAACGGACTCCACGCATTATAAGCTCGTCCTGTGCTCGAATAGTGGAGCACTTCGGACAATCGGGGCTGGAATAATGAAGCTTCCATTGCATTCACAAAAGATTCCACCTCATTTTCCCTAATACCAAAGCCGCTCGCGCCCGCACCCCCTTTGGAGCAGTTCAACACTCGAGACGACGGTTCTAATTTGTAATTTACGAGGGGCGGAGGGATGGAGCGAGACAGGGTTAACAGTGGCAAATGAGCGAGGACAAGAAGCATTATTTTTTACGGGGGACGACCCCCGAGCAAGCAAATGGCCTGTGTCGCGCTCCTCTATGACTCCTACGGGGTTCTTTTTCTCTCTATCGTCCCGTACACCCTTCGTTTAAGTAAGCAGGATCGCCTTGCTACCGCCCTTAGCCTTCCACCCCCTCGACGCCCTCGCCACCAGAAAGGGTTGAGGCTGAGCGAGCTGTAAATTACCAAGAGGGCATTTTGATTAAATTTTTTATTGTAGCAGCCCGGTTACAACCTGAGGGGGTGGGGTCTGGTGCAGAGGCCCAGGGTGATTTAAGTTTCCCGCCTGGACCCGGTTTTTATTTTCCATTCGCGTACCTGAATCTCTGATTAGAAGTAATAATTCGTCTCCCGTGAATCCCCATCGCGGGTACCGCGCGCAAGGAGAACTAATGGGGTAAACAGAGGGTGAGTACGTATGCCTGTGCTCAACGCGATTTCCTCGTTCGACATATCTTCATTTTCAAGTTCGTCCTACTCGGTTTTCTATCACGATTAGTTTCAATCGGATCTGGTTATTCGGAACAGGTTAAGTAAGGGATGATTGTGAACATATGCTCTTCAAAGTTTGTTCTCTGAGTTACGATGAGTTAGCGATATGCTAAGCACCTACTCGTTTACGAGCTCAGTGTAGATACGTTCAGTTATTCTTTGATTTTATTCCAGCGAGTATTGAATGTTTATTAGTTGAGAAACGTAGCGACGATTTAATACAATTCTCAGTTTCCAAGTAGTTACTGGATTCCACCCTCGCCGCTGAAGGATCGAACGAATTGTCGAAACTGTCGAATAGACGATATATTCCTGACACTTTCGGGTAGTAGGATGGAATTATGAGGACGTGCCTCGCCTCACATATTTTATATATATTGTTCCCAGAAGTCCCAACTGCTGCCTGCAATACTTACATCACTGTAACAGGGGTCCTGGATGTTACAGGAATGTTAAAGACAACCGACTACGAGAAACTCTTTCCCAGTAATACTTATCACGGTATCAAGCATTTCATTCCCATTAATTACAAACGAATCAGCTTCTTTTTCTGCACATTTATATATTAGCTGTTATGTTTTTTGCAGTAAAAGCAGTATTACTTATCTCTTTTTAATCAACAATAACCTCTGTTTGGTTATTTCGTTTCTCCCTTCAAGATTTCATTTTCTTCGCAATATATGATATATAATCGTAATATATGATATAAGTGTGCCTGTGATTATGAAAATGTTGTAAGTGAAAAATCTAAATAAATTAAATTCCTCACTTTATCTTACATCACGTTACATTACAAAACAAGTGACAAATTCATTTTTTTTTAATTTCTCAACTTGCACCACTTTCATAATCACCGGCACAAACATCCCTAATTGTTTATCGATTGTTTTCAATCAACGTTCACGAACTCTAGGAAACATAGCGAAACGTCACACGAATCCTTTCACATACAGAAAATATGACGTTCCTGCATTTTCCTCCGGCAATTTATACCGAACGCAAGAATTTGTTGATCCAATTACAATTCCATTTGCCGTTTAATATCTTCGGGCGGATCTCGAAAGCAACGGAACAAGCTAAGGAGAGATAAAAATCGTTCACGGGCAGAAAGTTATCCCGCGTATGAACTTGGTCCAGGCTGATAACAGAAATTCCTTCGCACATCCCCCGGTCGTTTGCGAAATGTCCATCGAGGGACGAGGTCGGCCGCGGGGGTGAATCGACTCAACAAGTGTTACGTCAGAACGAGCTTGCGTCTACGGTTCGGTCGATTCGCGGGGGTGTCGACGTGCACGCTCATTCCGCGCCTCGTAATCGGAGGCGGTTCCTCTGGCTCGCCAATTTGACCACCGACGATGGAACACCTCATATCGGCTGAAAATTCGCTGATCCCCAGAAAATCATTCCGTCACCGTGGAAATTGAGGAATATACTTGTTACAAAAGCAAAACAGCCCTATTTCCTCAGGTAGGAGAACCTGAATATAGTTAATTGATTTAAATTTTGCACACACTGAGAGGGAATTATCGTATGTCAGTTTCTATTTAAGGATACTCAGTGAACTGAATACTTGATAACTTGATAAGTAGACTGCGGATATTTATGCAAATATATATTTTTATAGAAAAGGACTAAACAAGTGAAACTTTGATAGAAATATGTTTCGTCGTTAGGGACCGTCCTTAAATTACGTAAGGGTAATTTTAGCGATTTCGTACTCCCTCCCTTCCCCAGTATAAAAATTCGTAAGGTTTAATATTGCAACTCCCTCCTTACGTAATATTTTTTACATTTAATTTTTTCAGTTATTAAAATTCTGTTAATGGTTTATATAATTCATTTAACTCGGTTTCGTGGAATTTAAACTAAATCTACTTTCCTGGAACATTAATGATAGAATTTGTATTTATTGAAAATTAGGTTCAAAATATTACGTAAGACGCTATCTGACTCCCTTCTTCCTCAAAAAAGCCTTACGTAATTTATGGACGACCCCATTACAGGGTTTTCAAAATATATTTTTTATTTTAAAAATGTTATGTTTATTTATTTCTAGCACGTACAGAACTTACTTACATAGCTCGAGTATAGTAGCGGCCAGGATATAGTGTATTCGATTTTCTTACAATGGGGAGGTTGTAATTATCGTAATAAATATCAAACTTGCATAAACTTCCGCAGTCTATTGATAAGCATCCCCAATTTACTGATACCCTCGTCTACGATCATTTCACTCCAAACTTTACCCTCAAACTAAAAGGAATCAACCACTCACACCTAAATTAGTGTCTCTACAGGTACCACTACCTTGACTTGAACATCCTCTCGCCTCGACCACCTCTCAAAACCGACTCCTTCGAAAAACAACCCCAGCGCTGGCAAAGATAAGCCGCAGACTCCAAAATTTCCACCACAGACCTCCACCCAGTCACAGCACCCCTCAAAAAGCTTCCCTATTAAAATCTTGTTCATCCAAAGGCAGCTGGATCCATGAAAGAAGAATCGGCATGTCCGCGAAGCGACGTCGCGACGTCGAGGGACCAGAGGCTCGGGTGCAAGCTCGGTATCGACGTCGCGGTGGTGGTGGCGTCGTCGACGCTGGTGGTGGGTGTCGCGTGGTGGTGGCAGCTGGCGTGGAGAGGCCGAGAGGAGGGATAGAGAAACTCGCGGGTCGCGGCTAGGTAGGAAGGACGACCGGCTTCGTCGGCGGGGGCAGAGGGTGAAGAGGGAGAGGGTGGAGGCGGTAGGTGTCACGTGGGCGCGAGTAGGCCCCGCCTCCGCGAAGTAGCTGGAAGCACGGCGCGTCATTCATGGCCGAGCTAAAGGCTGCGCCACTCTCCGGGTCCGTCCAGCTGCAGCGGCTCGCGAGACGAACCCACGGGAACACCTGTCTCCCCCGCGTCGTAACCGTCAGCATCCGGCGAGGACCGCGCCGGCGACGACGACGCCGACCAGCACCAGCTGGGCCATCGCGCTACCGTCTGGCCGCATCCGCGCCGCTTCCACGCGAGGGTGTCCGGTGAGCCGTGTTCCGGGGCCGGTGGCAGGCTCCCGGAGAGGCCGCCGGCTCGCGTCCACCCTGGACCGATCATGTGTCCGCGGTGTGCCAAGTGATCCTCCAAGTTCTTGCCGGGTTGTTGTTTGTTGCTGTTCACGTTGTTGTTCTTGTTGTTGTTGTTGGTGGTGGCGGAGCCACGGGGAGGAAAGGGGCCGGAGGTGGAGGATTTTCTGTGGTGCGCGGTCGGTCAGTTCCCCCAGTGTTCGTTAGGCCGTGAGGAGCGGAAGAAGGAAAGGGATCAGGGGGCGAAACCGCCTCCTCCGCGATACAGACGGAAGTGTCGTGGATCGTTTTCGCGCGTGGGTGCAGCGGCTGATCGGCCAGTGATCGAGAGCACGGTGTTTCGACGTAGAGGGCAACATCGACGTTCGTGGTGGAGGGCTGGCTGATGCACCGCGGCGGCGGTGTCGCCGGAAGCGGTGCTGCTGGAGCGGCTGGTATCGCTGGTGGATCGGCCGGAAGTGGCGCGTTACCCGCCGCGAGCCACCGCGGCCTAGAACTGGACCATCCGTCGGCGATGCCTGGTGCACCGGGTTTCCACTGGGGGGCGATGCTCGCCGGCCACCATGCGGGCATGATGCAGCCACCCCTGTCCGCGGGGGGTGAGTACGCCCCAGCGCCGGCACATCACGGGCCCACGCACCCTGCCATGCCTATGGACCTTCACGTGCATCAGGGATTCCCTTACTACAGGTTAGTCGCCTGGTTAATGTTGCTTAGGTGCTTCTTTTCCTTTCGCGTCAGTTCATACCCGGGACAACTCTGTTGGGTCTATTCTGGGACAGCTCCAGATTAGATGCTGTTGTCATTCAGGGGATTACTTGTACAGCTTGAGTTGGGTGATAAAGTGTGGAGATTGATAGATGTGGCCGTGGTACGTGTCATTTAGGTTGGTTGATGATTGGAGTGAGAGTTGTAAGCTTCATTGAATATGGTAGTAACCTTTCTTCAAGCGCATAGGCAGTGTGTGCCATAGGTTGGAAGGGTGCAATTGGCTTTGGTCATCAGTTCTAGAAGTTCGCTGTTTATCTCCGAGTCTTGGTATGTCTATTAGTAGTAGGAAGTAGATGACCGAGCATTCTGGCTTGTGCATCATGATGGTTGCGTTCCAAGAAGAAAGAAATATTTATTTAAGACAGGCAAACACCAGCGTTTACCCTTTTACAATCTAGTTCCGTTGTTTCCATATCAGATTCGATCCGTGGATAAGTGCATAGGTAGGCAGTGTTGGGTTTGGAGATTTACCTTGTAAATATTTCCCTGCTAAACGAATACTCCCATGTTTACCCATTTCGAGCAAACACCTTGCTTAAATAGCATCCTCTTCCGTGGCTTCTATTAGAAGAACAATCGGGTTCATTGACGCTTCCCTGGCACTGTACACCATAATCATTTTACCCTTACAGTAAATATAAACGCAGCTTATAAGATTTCTTATTTAAACGCCCCACAATCTTCTCAACTCTTAAACACCGAGCACAATATCCTCCAATCCCTGAAGCTTAACAGGCTCTCAAATATTTCTCCGGCCACCGAATAGCACCATAAAGTATCGTAGATAATTTTATCACAGCGCAGAAGTATCCATGGAAACACGTGTCCTACCTGTCGATCGGAAGCCCCCAGACAAGTACGCCGCCCTGAAGCATCCAGGCAGACTGTACCCATAAATTGCACAGAAATATCAGTCTTTTAAGCGAATAATTAGAGACACGTTTCCTTACCCCCCTCACGTACGCGCAATAAATAATTCCAGAAGATCGGCAAACGTACATAAATGAATTATTTATGAGGTCGGGATACAATAATTAAATGAGCAATAGCTGGTTATGTAGTTTGATGGTCGACCGTGGGTTTCCCTTCCTTCGGCGATGATCGAGCGAGACATAGACCGCACAATGTTACTTTTCATACACATTCAGGTCGATTATACCGAATAATGTGTCCCCCGCCGGTGCGTAAATTACAGCAAACATACGAGTGGCCGTGGCTGGCGTCGTCTAAGGGTTTTATTTCGCGAAATCGGCCGCGCTAAACGTATCGCATGGGCATCGCGGGCATGCACGACACGTACTAGCCTTAATGTAATTTGGCACGCGGCAAGAATTCGCCGTGCATAAACGAGCGCTCTCCTAGGAAAAATGACGCGGGTGCATCGCGTTTCGATGAGGAGCGTCGATCACCCTTCTGCTCTCTGGCGTAATAATTCATAGGCCGCTGGTCTTATGGATCGCCAGGCCCGATGGTCACCACTGGATGATTAAATCACTCAAAGTGTGGCGGCCCGGCTACCGTGTGACAGAGCTTAATTGTTGACAGGCGATTGGATTATACAGTGTGCTGCTTTGATTTATAAACCGACAGTGATGAATCTACTGTGTGCCATTTTAGCCTGTAAATACTGTAGCAAGTTCGATAATCCTTTGTTAAGAGGAACATGGTTACTCGTTGGATTTCTAAGTGGTTCGTTCACAGTTTCTTCGTGAGTATCCTAAATATTCAATGTGCAGCTGTAAGCACTCGACTGGCATGTTCCAAAAGCAAAAGTCACAGGACTTTCGGACCGTTTTTCAACTTGTTTCGTGGACGTCGTCGACATGGGCATAGAAAACTCCGTCACGTTTATGGTACTGTACAACTGAAGTGTTGAAATTTTAGGGATAGGCAGGAGCCACCGCGCAGCAACTGGTTCACTGATAACGCAACGCTGACAGCGGTTTTACGTGGAACCTGTTCGCGTCCGAACACGCGCACCTCGTACAATATTTATAACGCCGATTTCTTCTCTCGTGTACGTAACTCGGTCGCGAGCGTGCCTTAATAAATTTCCACCGGACAAGTTTATCTCGCGCCGGGCGATCCTATACAGATCAGACATTTATCATAACTCGCGCGGTATCAAACCGAGGATTCAATTAACCGCGACGTTGCTGGATTAAAAATCGTCTCGTAGCGTGCAGGGGCGCGAGAAAACGAGTGTAATTCCTTGAGGGAGTCTTGGGAGGAGAAGGCATCGGGGTTCCTTTAAAATGTCAAGATTTCGTTGAATCGTGTGCGCAGTGAAAGGAAAGTACTCAACGATTCTAGAAGTGTCAGTGTTTATTGAAGTGAGAATATGGAAGATTATTTTAGTACCCATTTATATCTACTTTCAGCAAGGTCTACGTGTTATTTTTCCATTTCAGTACTCTAAAGCGTTTTCGTACTGCTTTCATTCTCTCCCAAGAATACCAGCTAAAAGCTTCTTATTTTTGTTATAAATCCACTCCAGCTTCGTAGGTACTCTCACAATTAGTGTTCCTGATTTCTCGATATTTTTTGTTTCTCGAGAAATCAGAAATGAGATGAGATTTCTTGAGAATTCTCGAGAAATTGAAAAAATATTGCAAAAATTATATTTTTGGATTAATGTTGATAATTTTTATCAAAAGCACAAGAAAACTTTAACTAAATGATTATTCCTGTCTAATTTATACAATACTTGTGTAAATGAAAAATAGGTATTAAATATAATTGGTGAATTTATTTATTTAATACAAAATTTGTACAAAGCGAAACATTACTTTTTGGTTTTAAAATTTATTTTTAAATAGCACTTTTGGAAGAAATTCTGGATCATGCAAAAATTTATACGGGGTACAATACTCTTATCTCCTCTTTTCAATATTTCTTCTTTAATAGCCACAAGAAACTCATTAGGTACTTAATACAGTATACAATTTTTCTAAATTTTTAAACAACAATTTAAGAGCACCTTCAGCAGTTAATAATATCGAATCTTCTGTGCTGTGATTTTCTATTGGAATTCATATAGGTTCTAATGTTATTAATAAGATGTATTATAAATTGTAGATCTGTTTATACATTCGCGATTAACTAGTAATACATTCATTTACGAAACTAAATGTGATTTATAATATTTTTCCTAGACTGAAGTTTCTCGAGAAATTATAGTACTTCTCGAGAAATAAGAAATAAGCAATTATAAAATTTCTCGAGAAGCAACACTACTCACAATCCAATCTCAATATATCTCTGCTCATCGAATTCTCCAATATTCTTTCCAGAAAAGATTCAGATTAGAAATCCTGCACCCTGGTACAGCGTACAATTAACCAAAGCCTGTAAATCAGCCTGCAATGCCACAGCAGGCACAATTTTCATCCATCAAAGAGCTTCCTAAAAGTACTAACACCTTGTTGCCCGTGATAAAATAATCTACAAACCATCCCCCATCCATTACCAATCTCCTAGGTTACCCAGGGGGGGTGTCGAACTCTGGCCAGTTCACCTGGCGGCAATTACATTTTTCAGGACCGCGGCTTGTCCGGCACAATGTTATTATACCGGCGAGATGTCTATTCCGTAATTTACACGGGTCTCGATACACGATTCCATGTAATTGACACGACGATCGATAGCGCCCGGATCGCGGGATCTAATCGAGATGGCTGCTTCGATACGAGGTTTTTGCTCGGCCGGTCCCCCTCGCGCTGGCTGCCTTTCGGAAAGCAGCGAACCTCTTGCTGCCTCTTTGTTAATCGTCCCGCGCACACGCGTTCATTGGTTCCACCGTGTACTATAATTATTCACACTCCATAATGCGGTACACGGGGCGATATGTAATCCCCTGGCTGGAAAGGAAGTGTACGAGCACAGTTCGTGTAATTATACACTTCATGGGCTTAATCTCCTAGGAAATTGTATTAAGATTTTTACGGATCCGCCGGTCTGTCCGTGTGCACGGTGTCGTGTCGTAAATCCATTCTGCCGGTGAATGGGAAGCGTGTACTTCGAACGGGCTTCGCCTGTTTTCAATAACGCCGAATTAATCGCTCGCTTGTATTATTTGCCCATCGCGTGTACCATCAAGCCACATTTTCCTCGTGTCCCCGATCGAGGGAACATTGTTACGCTGGTAGGGTCTATGAATATTGGTGAAAGAGCACTGGTGGTGCGTTTGTGTGTTAGCTAGTTCGATCCGGAGAGCTTTGATTAGGGGTGGCGATGGGAGTCCATGTTTATGGGTGGGTGGGAAGTTAACGCGTTTTGGTTATCTATGATATTGAATGCGAAGATTTTTATTAAGGGAGGGAAATAAGGATGGAGCTATGATGAACGTACTGCGGCTGATAGTTTCCTGTAACACACTATGGTATATCTATTCGATCAAATGTTTTCGCCAGGACTTAATCTTCTCTGGAACCCAGTTTTCACTGTGACAAACTTTCTTACAAGCTCCTCGCCTGAAATCAATCATTTCTCACCAGCGTTGGTCTTCGTCTATCGATCCTTGGAACAGCAAACGGTAAAAAGCACGCGAGTCTGCTTAGAAGCCGTGTAATTCTCGAATTCCCTGGCAAGAAGTGAGATTAAACCTGTTTTCGCAAATTCACAATTAAACCGTCCAGCGTGAATTATATTCTTTTCGAGGAAGATCCCATCAATGGGTATCCAATGGAATTCGATCACGGTTAAACGCTCTGACAAAGGCCGTGTAATGGCCTCGAATCGGGGAGCTAGGGGCACCGAGAAAAACAACCCCCGCCATTTGTCCTTATTCACCCAGATTCCCGTCGATTAATTAGCATCGGCGTGATAAGCTGACGGAGGGATCGCTTGTGACAGCGCTAGCGAGGACAGCGTCGGGGCGCAAGAAGCAGCGCGCAAGAAACTTATTATAATCCGCGGCTCGTCCAGGTTATTAGCATTCCGCTATCAATTATCCAGGAGCCCTCGACGCTCGAAATAACGAGTGTACCGCTGTTCTCTGCTCTCCCTGCCTCCCTTTCTCACCCCCGCCGTCGGCCGCCTATCTTTCTTCTTTTCATCGGCGGAATAATCGCGTGCTTTAATCACTTGAAAACATCCTAGCTCTGTCGGTCGCCCAATACACGTCACTTTGGCTTAAGTGGTATAGGAACAAGTATATTTTAAATATCGATAGCGTTGTGATGGATGTGCAATTGCGCAACTGTAATCTTTGCCGATTTTTGTCAATCGTTGACTTTCTCAGATCAACCAATAACATTATGCTAGCTTTGAAAGCGCGTGTACTTTAAGTGGATAACTGTTGAAACTAGAATTGTTACTTTATAGTAATATCTACAATTTTAGTGTCCTATTTTATTACAGTGTTTGCAAAATGAAGCTGTTCTGAAGACGAAGTGACCTGTGTGACGTTTTACCTGTCAACATGTTTTATTCGAACTTGCTAATCAATTTTCTTTAACCTTCAATTACTCGCTTTTCTACACGAAATATTAGTACACTTTGAATATTAATATTGCCGTTACATTTGCTTACGAACTCCTCCCCGACTCCTCCAAATATTTCGCTATTGCGAAGTGAAACAGAGCCAGCATCATCTTTCCACTCAACTTCTGCAACTTGTACAGCCTACCTGCTTTGCTACGTTCAGGTTAAAGTGTCTCTGGAGAGCTGAAGCAGCATTTGCTTTTAGTATAACCCTTTCCGCGGCAATGTTTGCCGGTCAGATTGAAGTGGGTGCTCCAAGCATAATGTCACAGAAGTTGCCTCGCGAAAAGAGGCCCATCCTTGATCTATGAGAACGAGAGTAGGTACGCAGACGATGTTGACCTAGCGGAGCGTCGAGCACCACTTGTTGCCGTGTCCTACCTTAAGTACTTCTGTCGATACACTCAGAGCACTCGTGGTACTCGAGATGGCCTCGAACCTCTATCTCTTATTGACGGATGCAGTCGTCCGGTATTTGCATTAGACTAAACAGTCGTGATAATCGTTGCTCGCGCCGATCGAATTTATCGTGCCTCTGCTTCCTTCGCGTGCCCTATCGCGCCAATATTCCTCTTATACATCAGATAAGCCTGTTAAACAATTTTCTTCGTTCCCAAACACCAAAATGCTTTGAAAGTATGTATGCATTCTGAGCAGACGTTATTCCGTTACCTTCGCGTTCCAATCGAAGCTAGACAGTAGAATGAGTACGTTCGGTGACAGACAGTACTTCAGACAACCTGATCCAGTTCCTATTCCACTGTGCTTCTTTTCCAGATTCTATCGAGTAACGATATTGAGATGCAAAAGACAGTACAGAATTACATACGCTTGGCTTTTTTGTATAATTTGTAGAGTTTAGGGGACATCGTTATAAATTAATTGCTTCCACCTTGCATTCGTATTATTGAAATGCGAAACAGGGTTCTCCTAATTCGATACAGATGCCTTGTTTAGCTTAGATCCTTTTACATTTTGCAACTATGCATCGAGAAGGATGTTGCTGTAGTTTATCGAGATCGTTAATCATCGTCTCACTCGTGCTGCTGGTGAGATGTAAGTAGGTCAACGCACGATGAGGTTCATTAGAGTTAATTGTAATATCCCAATGCAGATAGCGAGCCCTTTAAGGTGACGTGTCTAAGAGGTCGTCGTAGGATTGTACAATTAAACAACGTAGACTCTTCGAAGCGACTGTATAATTAAACTGCCACTCTTGTAATTTTCTTTATTAATATTGCTAATATTTTTTTAGTAAGCGTTAAATTATCCTCGCGAAAAGTACTTTTCCACTTTTTTTTTTATATGCCTCCGAAGCTCGAGCATGCTTCTACAGTTACATAAATCGAGCGTTTCATTGTCGTAGAAACGTGTAACACTGGGAACAGGCTCGACAGGCCACTTTCCACTGAAAACTCGGGTAGACCGGGTTTCTTTGATCTTATCGATAATGATGTTACACAGAAGCGTGGCCGGATGTCGAAATACGCCGCGGCGTAATAAGCCGCACATTTTAAATAAATACGATTGAGCAACGGGGAAACGACGACGAAATTACGGCTCGTATCATTCTGCTTCTACCTGCCTCGCTGGCTGGAGGGAAAGAGAAACGCTTTTCCGCAACAAATTAAGCACGGTATCAGTTTTATACGGGCCTTTAGCTAATGTAACAGAGCGTTGAAATAAGCCCTTTCTTTATTCGATGAAAGATGAATCTCACTGAGGTATTAAACGACTAAAATCTACGTAATCACGATAATTTCAGATATTCGAAATTACGTAATCACTTTGGAGAATTTTAAATCTACGTATTCAACTTCGAGAATTTGAAATCTACGTAATCGATTTGGAGAATTCGATGTCTACGTAATCAAATTGCGAGGATTTTACAACCCATATAATCAATTTTGGAAGTTTGAAATCTACACTACTAATTTCGAGAATTTAAAGACTTATTCTATTTCACATCGATTCCACCACTTGCATCCAAGATTTCGAGGCTTGAATCGCGAGCGTCGTGCGTACGACAGAAATGGAATCACAACTTTCACCCCTCGGCAGTGTTCTAATCACCATTCCAGTGTTCATTATTGCCCAACCTACTACTTTCCTTTAAATTGTTATAGCAGTGGTGCCCCTTTTCGGTACACCGCGAGAGGCAACGAGAAAAAGCGTAAGCAACTGAGCGGAGCTCGGACTGCCATTTAATCCCCCGTTGCAAGAAGTGGCAAGCGCAGTCATAATCGCTCGTTCAAGGGCGGAGGGGGGGGGGGGCAGAGGAAGCATTGTTTGCTGTCGCTTTCAATCGTCGCGTTATGATTCAATGAAGTCGAGCTGCAGTTGCTTTCGCGAAATTCGTTGAAAATCTACACACGTGGCAACCGGTTGCACGCGTGCCAACAGTGGCGAAGTGATAAATACGAGAGACTTAATCAGCATTATAAATCACGCGAGTGGACGGATAACAGGGGATTCACTGTACTAAAGTATACACTAGGTATAAAAAGTCTGCGTACACTAAGGTATGCAGAAAGTGTCTGTTAATGAAAATATAGAAATATCCTTGAATTCAGGTCAAAATGTATTTCTAACATGTACATGGTATGTTTACAATTCTAGTAATGTCAAAGTAACAAATTAAAAATCACCAGAACTTAAATACAAACGATAAAACGAAAGATGTCTCTGAAAAAGTCACCAGAAAAGTCTGGGTCCTATTATTTTTCCTATTTCTCGATAACTTTTTCCTTCTTTCCAGAATTTCACGATAATTTTCCTTTCACTGACAGAAATTTCTTTTCCTTCGTATTCGATACTAGTTTTGATTGTTAAAACCTACTGTACCGTTATAAATAATACACGCACACGCGTATCAATCTGCACAGAGGTTCGTTAAACCAGAATTAAGGTCAGGAACCGGGGAATCCCCAATCCTGTCTCGGGAAATCACCATTTCACGTAGCCGTACGCAGACTTTTTCTGGAGACTTTTCAGGGACATCTTTCGTTTTATTGTCTGTATTTAAGTTCTGGTCATTTTTAATTTGTTACCTTGACATTACTAGAATTGTAAACACATACCATGTACATGTTACAAATACATTTTCACCTGAATTCAAGGATATTTCTATATTTTCATAAACAAACACTTTTGCATACCTTAGTGTACGCAGATTTTTTATACCTAGTGTATTTACAAAATCAAATGCACCCTGGTACATATTCCTTTCATTCTTTGTCTACTTACACTTATTACCAATTATTGCTTACAGAATGGGTGCTTCTCAAGCAATCTGTACTAACAAGGTCACTGTGCGCTTGAATAAATTAACGCAAGAGTATCGAATAGCATACCTACGCTTGCTGAATTTTTTCCCGCACAAAAACTGTTTTAAACGGCCGTAAGATCTAAGAGGTGCCTCGTCAACTTTTCGTCAGCTTCGAATTAAGATACGTAAGATAAATCATGATCCAGCTCGCATAATCGTGACGCTAAACACACGGCTGCGTTGTCAGTCGTGCAGTGTTCGAGTGTCGAGTTAAATTGCAGATCATCGGTGTATACTATCCGCTGACAGTTTGTCTGGAGATGGACGGACAGGCCAGAGCCAGTCTAATATCTCTGGGAAGCGTGCATCATCAAACCATAACGTTTCGGGACAGAGGAAAGCGAGATGCCGTTAATTAATGCAGGCCTGTTGAGGTGACCATCTCATCTTGCAATCATTAACGAAGTCTTTTGGCATATCATGCAAACGTTGTGTTATTATCATTGGACGACCAGCCTTCTATTAGACCCGAGTCATCCAAGGGTCCGACTGATAGGTGGTCTGTCAGCTACTTATAATACATCTTCGTATTCCGTTCCATTTCCAGTTCCAAATTCGTCGAATCTCTGTCTCTCCTATTCGGGGATCAAAGGTTCAATAGCTAGACTTAATTGAAGTCCAGATTCAGATCTTTGCGATTCAATCCTGCAGACTGTGTACTTAGTTTCTTCTCCAAAAGCATTCCTCCAACGTCATCGTCGCTTCAGCTCCATGTCAGCTTGAAAAGTCTCCAACGCAATCTTTCCCCAGATCCCTTATTCAACCTCCGACACAGTCATTCCACTACCATCACCATGAAATACCAAATCTACCCAAAATTTCAGCGAACATTTCCCATAACGCCTCCGCGCCTGAGAGCTCTAAAGCCCAAAAGCATGGAAATTCGCGTAGAGCGCCTCGTGATCTCCCTGTCAGTGAACCTCTCGTCCCTGACGCATCGAGTCAATGCACCGATATCGCTGGATCGAGGGCGGGGGCCGAATTCGATCGCGAGCCCGCCAGTTTGAAGCTGGTGCACGATTGTCAGCGGCACGACGACACGCGTCGCGCAGTGCACACGGACGCAGGAGAGGACACGGTCGCACAGGCATTGAGGAGCGTTATTGAATGATGGCTCGTCCAACTGCTAATGGGGCCGGACGCTCGCGCGACCGACGAGAGAAAGAGAAAAAGACAAAAGCCTCTGCGGGGGGAAGCAGCGATGGCGGGGAGGAGGGGAGGCGGAGGGGCCCAGGAAAAAACGGGCCCCCGTAAGAAACGCGCTGCTCGCCCGTTGTTGCTGTTGCACCGATGCAACCGATGGATGCATTCTTCCGCCGTTCCCCGAACCATTCGACGGCAGGAGAACCGAAGAACCCGGAGTCCTCCTCGGATCTTGTCTGGCTTGGGCCTACTCTCCTCTCCTCTCTTTCCCTCCGCCGCGAGACGAGGTCGAGAGATAGTCGCGAGGCTCTCTTGCCAGGCGTAGCCAGGCTGGCTGCTGACCAACCGATAAATAAAATAACTCGGTTGCGTTTTTCTCGGCCGCATGCCGCCCCAACCCTCTCTCCCTTTCTCTCCACCCCCTGCGTGCTCCATCCTCTTCTTTTATAACCCGACGTGCACGCGGTTCGGACCGTGCAGGACAGCTCTTGGTGATCCGCGTGCGAGCGATAGGTGGGGCACACCCGCGCCAATTCATTTTCCCCTCTCGAGCGCATTTTCTGCGCGGAGCTCCCGTGTCTCTCGACGATTTTCATTCGCTTCTCGACGCGTTTCTGGAGGACACTTGGCTTTCCCGGGGACGCGGCTGGGTCACTCGGATTCATCGGTGGAGTTGTTAGTGCTTGACGAACGCGCACGGAGGGGGCATGGTTGATGGTTAATGGATTTTATTGGCTGGCTTTTTGCCTCGTTACGTCCACGTTCGCGAGCCACCTTTGCGATTTCCGGTTACGGGGAGCGAACGGTGTCCTTGTGTCCGCGGGCATGTAGCTAGCGATAGCTTTTCTTCTCTGTTGGTATTATTTGTTACGGTTGTCCCCGTTTCTTATCCGAGGCATCACTCCCCTGGTACTTGCTCCCATCGGGCGATGAATGAACGAGCCCGGACGGTCTCGCATGAAATGATTGCTGCGTCTGCTGTTATTGGAATCAGTGGATTATTAGGGCAAGGGAACGTGTAGTTGCTTCTGATAGACCGCAGGTGCAACTCCATTCGTAAACCCAGCGCTGTAGTTCTGCTTCTACCCCTTCGTTCCTTCAGCTGGTGTGATTATTCCCATCTCTCCCTTACGCTTTACATTCTCAACCTCTGCTACTCAAACCTTCCTCCTTCTCATCACCATCCTCGCTTCATTTATACTTCCTCTACTTTCCATACACCAGCTCTACCTTCCAACGTCCTCCCTTTACACTTTACGCTAGCCTCCATCCTCCGCTTTCTCTCAGCTTCTCCACCCCTTTTCTTTACTCTATTCTCCCCCATCGACCTCTCTCTCTCCGGCTCAGCACCACCAGCTCTCTCGTCTCTCGCTCGATCCCTTCGCCCTTATCCCTCGTCCCCCGCGCACAGTGTTCCCTTCATGGGTACCCGTGCAGCCCGGTAGTTGGAAGCGCGAACTTTTTTCTCAGCTATCGGCCGGTGGATCGCGCTGCGATGCCGGACTGCAATCAGAATTGATTATAGCCTGCCGAAACTGCACCGCCGCGGCCCCGCCGCGTTCATATTATACAACTCGCCCGCGGCCCTGCCGCGCGCGTCTCTCGCCCGCCCGCTTCCACCGACTCGCCAGCACGCTCACCCAGGCTGGCCCCCGAGCGAACGTCATTCGACCGACCCCCTCGATATATGCACGCTGTCCCGTGCCCGACGTCACTGACCCACTCGTGCCAGAGCCGCTCCCAAAGGATCCACGTCCTTTGTCGGAACTCTGCCCACTCTACTCTCGCCTTCCTCGTTCCCGAATTTCGCCCCCTTTGAAAAACCAACCCCTCCTCCCGGCCCTTGGACGCCGCGAGGATGAGAACGGTGGTGTACTTTGGAGGTGTCTCAACCGATTGCGATGCTCGTGTCCGGTTGACGCGTGGTAACTTCTTGGGAATTATTGGTGATTGTACTGCGGTAGGTCTGGAGGAGGGTGGCGAAATTGGTAGGGCGCAAGTTTCTAAATTCTGGAGTTCAGAACTTTGAGAAACGCGTGTCCAATGGGAACTTAATTTTAATATTAATATTTTATTTTATCTATTATTTCTACTGTTGAATATTACAGAATATTACATAATATATTTCGAGTATTTACTTGCTTATTTCTTGGTTGTTATAATTTTTTCCTTATTCAAATTAAAAGGAAAGTAAATTAATTAGGTTAAGAATAATAATTTTAATATTTATATCAATTTTTTAGGAATTTTATTTATAATGTCCATTTATAATGAATATTCTTTTATATTATCTAGTTTTGTTAAAATTTTAATGTTAAAGATATATTTATTTTGTATATTTTTTGAAATTTTAATTTCTATATGTAATATAATCAATTATTTCTATTTAACATTGGAGAAAAGGTACTTAGGTGATGTGCTTTATAATTTACTATTTTGGGAGTCGGTTTCTGCTTGTGTTATATAAATCGTCTGCTGATTATCTGTCAAAAATGAATTTACATGGGATCGTGAAGTAACCAATGGTATTGGGATGTTCGAAATGTTCATAGTGGTTCTGTTCAGCAGACACAAGTCGCGAAGTTTTGATGTTTTTTCTTCCAAATGATGCTAAAAGTCCCTAAGCACGCAACGAACTTTCATAACAGCGTTTTCTCGATTTTCGTAGCCAGTATCCAATCAGAGAAATATCTCGAGGATCTTTCCCGCGGTAACGGAGGCGAAGTAATATTCTGCAGCATCGGAAACGTTAATTAATGGGTCGTACGTCAGTGAAACCGGAGGGTGTGTGCCGCAGAAGTGATTTAATATCCGCTTTAATTAGTTTGAAAAACGCCCATTGAGAAAAAGGGAGCTCCACGCCTTGCACGCTACTTTGATACGTTTTATTTCGTTGCGCCCTTGATTATCAAGGCCGTGCGTGGTTTAGAGTTCACCGTTCAGACAGGTGTTTTACGAATTCTGATGAAAAATTCTGTATTAACAGCTCTGAGAAAGGTCTCGCGTAATACTATTAATCACTAAATTGTAATCGCTGGATACACCCTTAGACATTTATATTACCATTATTTCAAATTTTTACCCTATTTTGATTTCAAATAGGAGCTTCTCATTTAAATATGCGTCACTGTAGCTTAAAAAAGTGTCGCCAGGAATATCATACAAGTGGTACTCGCCTTGAACATGAGCTGTACGTAATCAACAACTTGTCCGGGTCATTAAGGAACATAAATCACTAAAGAGCACATCCCACTGTTTTTTTTATAAACACATAAATATCATAACATTAAAGGTATATGCACGTTTCTAAAAAAAGAGTATTTCTTGTTTTCATAATATTTATTATTCTCTTCACCTGACCATCAGTTCCAAGTGAATAGTCCTCCTCTACACGTTGCAGAAACTCTACAATAATTTTACTTGATAAACCTCCTACCTTCCCACGAATTTTAAGAAAAAGATCCCGTGTTCATTTATGTTAAATTTCTTCAAACATTTCATACCAAGCCCTCGCGACTCATTCTCGATGAGTACTTTACTAACGAGATCATTTATCGAGGCTTAAGCATACTCGGAATCAAGGGAAAGACCGTCGACTTCATAAATTACCGACACACACATTTGTCTGGCCACTACGATTCGCTCGCTTCGAAACAGTATCCCGTAGGTCACATCCACAAACTGGAGAGACGTAGGTAACTCGTTAGATCCATCAAATAGATTCTCAATTACCGTGCCGTAGCAATTAGCGCAGCATCCTCAAAGAAGTCTGTCCTCAAAGAAAATGCTCAAGTCTGCGATACAAGCTCAATCAGTCACTAGTTACTTATTAGTTTTTAGTCGAGGGATCAGCCACGCTACCTTAGCTTCTAACGGGAATGCTTGAAACGCAGCAACTACTGCTACTTGAAAACAAAGCCAGATAAAGCGAATATTTATGCGAGGTACTTTAATTCCCCCCGAAACTCTTTGGAACACCCTGTAGGTAGTAGGGATTGCAAACCGGTAAATCGGCAAATCGGTTTGAAGCTTTTTTCACTGATAACGTAGTAGATATCGACGGAATTATGCGCTACATAAAATGCGCTACATTGCTATACATAAAATTTCTACCGGTAATTCGCCAAATTTCTCGCGATCTACCGGTAAATATCGAGAAATACATAATTTACCGGTAAATATCGAGAAATACATAATTTACCGGTAAATATCGAGAAATACATAATTTACCGGTAAATATCGAGAAATACATAATTTACCGGTAAATATCGAGAAATACATAATTTACCGGTAAATATCGAGAAATACATAATTTCCCGTTAAATATCGAGAAATACATAATTTACCGGTAAATATCGAGAAATACATAATTTACCGGTAAATATCGAGAAATACATAATTTACCGGTAAATATCGAGAAATACATAATTTACCGGTAAATATCGAGAAATACATAATTTACCGGTAAATATCGAGAAATACATAATTTACCGGTAAATATCGAGAAATACATAATTTACCGATAAATATCGAGAAATACATAATTTACCGGTAAATATCGAGAAATACATAATTTATCGAATTCCCGGTAAAAATTTGGCGAATTACCGGTAAAAATTGTATGCATAGCAATGTAGCGCATAATATATAGCGCATAATTCCGTCGACATCTACTACGTTATCAGTGAAAAAAAAATTCAAACCGATTTACCGGTTTGCAATCCCTAGTAGGTAGCAAGAGCGCAGAAACAACCTACATATCGTAAGACTATACTAACGAACCAAATACTGTCTTCAGATTGAATTAGACACTGCGACACACAGTGTTCTGTCAGTTGCGACCTTCGCTGCACTGAAACTTTCAGGATCATCCAACTAGATCGCAGCGTTCGTTGCAGAACCGATCGCACATTTCTATGGCGTTAAATAAATGAAACTGTGCTCGATACAAGCGAGGCCTGGCATCCCTGAAATCCTTGTCAAAGGTCTCGAGAAACTGGATTAACTCAGTCTTGGTCTCAGCGAGGCTACCGGTATTCCACGTCTGGTTATACGTAACGCGCGCAAGAAAGCAGACATGTAACTGAATAGACTTTTTTTAATGGCCACTAAATTCTCGAGAAATTCCGCTGGTCTTGAGTGGCAATCATTGCCCGTACCCGATATTTCTCATAAATCGACAACTATAGCGGCGAAGTCAAGGTCCGGTACGGGAATGCAGCTACCCGTGCGTGTTTCGCAAACGTTCCAGCCACTAACTTTCAGGAACAAAGTGCCATATTTGTCGATGTACGATGGGAAGCAGTACACGTGACTCGGCATCGTTCTACTCAGACTGGGGTGTATTTTAACGACGAAATAAAGCTTCATTTATCTGCATTGCCGGAGCAATTTTAAGCTGACTGATCCTCGGTATTACAAAACTTTCGGTATTTTTTTAATGAAGACAGTGCGACACTCGATTTATTTAATATACTTGGAACGGGGTGTTTTCTTGCTGTAGTTTTAGATTGAAATTTTAAATCCTGATTCTTGAATCGTCACAATTTAAGTGTCTACTCTTTGAGTAGTACGTTATCCACGGATTGCCTCTGATATTTATTAGATACCTAGGTACTTCCCAGGATTTAGTTTTCCAAGGCACATGTCGAGCCAGGATTTACGCGAACACTAGCCAAGTGCAGATCCGTTTTTTTCTCCATAAAATGACATCGACTGATATGTGCCAACTATGAGCAATGGAAGTTATCGAAGCGTGAAATGTGAGTTTTTGTCAAACTTTCGCGTTGTGCTTCTTAGCTGCTCGGCCCGATACCTTTTTCTCGGTCCCATTACGTCAACCTTATTACATCTTATGCAACAGTCGATAGAAAATCGTACGCCAATATCGAAGTGCGTGGCTGGTTGTTACTAGAAAGTTATATCCATTTACGTGACGTGAGAATGGCTCCGAGCATCGCTGTGCACGAGTGTGTTAAACATTCAGCTACTCGCTGCCAAAGGCTTAGGAGCAACAACATTCATTCAGATCTGTCCGCCCCTTCCAAGATCTGGCTTTAGAGGAAGACGTAGAAGGACTAGCAACACTGTAGGTACTGTCTCCGAGCCGAAACTAATTTCACAGCCTTTCGTCCAATTTCATCGCACCTCTTTCCGCGGCAGGACAAAAACGAGAATTTCACTCGACAATTATCTCGTCATCGTGGAGGCCCGCGGTCTCGCCTCCCAGCGGCCTGCGCGGGGCGAAATTTTGCCAGATTTCGCCGGGGCAATTTCGCGTTCGTCGACCTTATAAATCGCGTCGGAGAGGCTTTAAGACTCGTCTAATTCTTACACCCTGTTCGAAGTTAATAGGAAGCAGCGGAGGAAAGTGTGCGAGTGGGTGTTGCCAGCGCGCCCCGCCGCCGAGGGGAATCAGGGAGGAAGAGAGAGAGTAGAAAAAAATGTTTCTACAACCCCTCGACAGTTCGGACTCCCTAAAGTCTTCGAAGCGTAACTTAGCATACTTTATTTGATTTTTTGTATTGGATAATAGTCTCAGGTAATAGGGTGCCTGCGAGCCGGGCGACGGGGCGCAGGGTGGAGGGAAGAGCCGAGCAAATTTTCACGCCCCCCCCACTACTTGCATTAACAAATTTACATTTTTTAAATGGAAGGGTCGCGCGCTCCTCGGGGTGATAACTTGCGGGCCATTTGTTCCTCGGAGAAATGAAACCGCCGCCGACTTATTGCGTCTTAATAAAGAATCGAAGGCGCTCGGACTGTTAAATCGAGGACTTAAGATTCTGCGCCGGGGGATGTAGAATTTCGAACGAAGGTACGGGAGATCTACTATTTGTTCGAGGGTGTGCTTGGAGGTAGACTCCTCCTCCTCCTCCTTGAAGAAACCATTATCTTTAACTATCAAATTACTCGGGATTGTAAATGTTAAAGGACGCGAGATGTTAGGGGCAACGGTGATCGTAACAAAAGGCAATGCCTAGCTTCCTGAGCCAGCGTACGTAGGTACATATAAGAGGATCGGTATCTTGGCAAAAACCGAGGAATCTCAATTTGTTGCGCGATGCATTTCGAGCGGTTACCTTCAGCCAGCAAACGAGATCTCGTTTCCCCGAGTAGCTTCCCTTCATAATTTGTCCCGTGCGCCTTGCCTCGCTCCTTAACGTCCGCGCGTTTGCTCGCTATCATATTAACCTTTACGTTTAAGTACATATTAGGCTGTGCCGCGCGCCCATTAGCATTACATGAAACCGTGACGATAAGATCGCCCGACTATTCTATGCGAGCCCCGATACGTTTAAACGGACAATCGACGTCCACTCGCGACCGAGCCGCGGCCTCATTACCTAATGATTGACTGACGGTAGTGAGCCCAAGTTAATCGACTTGAAAATGTCGGCCGTACCTTCAGAAATCGGATCATATGGTACAGTCCCCTCTAAAAAGCATCGCCATCGTGCACCTACTTCACGAACATCTAAAGTCACCACAATCTTTAAGGGGGTATACCCGTTTCAACTCTCGGAAAATCTGTACATTTTGTGGATTTTTTTACAAGTTAACGGCTTGATGAAGATTTCCTGTTTTTTTTACTATGTTTACATAGTATTATGAGCTACTTAAAAAAAAAGTTTCAGTTAAAAAACTATTGTTTTTCGGAAGTTATGCATACATATCCGAAAGTCTCTCGATTTTAGACGGCTAAACGGTGGGCCTGAAAACAGCTGTATGTCGTGTCAGAAATCAAAAACAATATAATCTTCTTATAAAGTATGTCAGTAGCTATCGTTCAACGGGGCCGATTTTGAAAATTTTGAAAAATAAAGAAATGGTGAGAGATCAAAGGTAAAGTTACATTTTTCTAAGAGAAAAGGCCACTTTTTTCTTTATAAATAATAAACGGGGAATCGGAATAAAAAAAGTCCTCGTTGGACGATGTGGAATCTTATTACGATCCTACGTGCAAAATTGCAGGTGAATTGGTTGAAAGTAGCGCGAGTTTTTAGGCCCACCGTTTAGCCGTCTAAAATCGAGAGACTTTCGGATATGTATGCATAACTTCCGAAAAACAATAGTTTTTTAACTGAAACTTTTTTTTTAAGTAGCTCATAACACTATGTAAAGATAGTAAAAAGACGGGAAATCTTCATCAAGCCGTTGACTTGAAAAAAATTAAAAAAGTGTACACATTTTCCGAGGGTTCAAACGGGTATATCCTCCTAGTTGGCAGGCGACAAAAAACGTGATGTTCGGGAATTTTTGGTGGAAAATCTAATGTGTATTTTTTACAACTATTTGCTTATTTTAAAGGTACATATATTCAGCAACTCTCAGTAATTATGTTACAGAAAAATATTAAAAAATGAACGAATAACAGCCACTTTTCCGGAAGCTATTTTTATAGCGGTGAGCACGATTTCTCCCAGCCGGATCGTCTGAAATCGAAAAGTGAAGAAGATGCTCTTAGTATATGAATTTATCTAGTTCGTGAACGAATGATTTTTGTCTTTGATGAAAACTCTATTTTTAATTCACAAAAAAACAAACAATTCAGACATAAAAAAATCAGGATTTTGCGTTAAACGGCCGCCATTTTGTCAGAAATCATTTGTTTGAAAAATCCTTCGTTCACGAACCGAATAAACTCCTATATCAACAGAATCTTCTTCACTTTCTGAATTCAGATGATCCGGCTGGGAGAAATCGTGCTCACTGCGCAGCGCCATTATAAAAACAGCTCCCGCGGGAGTGACTGTTATTCCTTCATTATTTAATATTTTCCTATAACAAAATTACCGAGGGTTGCTGAATATATGTACATCCGAAACAAGGAAATAGTTGCAAGAAACATACATCCCATTTTTCACAAAAAATTCCCAAAAATGACGTTCTCTTTCGTCTGCCAACCAGGCATGACCCCTTAACCGAGCCTGTGAAATCATAAAAGCAACCGAATTGGGTAAAAAGGTAAAGTAAGACGTTCGAGTATCCGTACGAATGGGGTAAAATAAAAAATGACTCCACATCTTTCTTTACCGGTGATTTACCGCGCCTCGTGCGCGCAGGATCGCGCGAATCACGAAAAAAACGATAGGAGGCGCGATATATTTGTCCCGCGGCGTGCAATCTTTAAAACATATGTTTTTCGTAATCGTTCGCGCGGTTCTATTATCGAGGAGGCATGAGAGAGCGGCAACGGAATTGGGGGAACATGCTCGGGGCGCGAATCTATACATATTTAATGAGAGCACCGCAGTTGTAAAAAGCAGCTGGGCGAATTGCTGCCCCCTTCGCCAGCCCTCCCCCCCCCCCCTGGACGGAGTGACTCGACGGATACTTTTATTCAAATCTGATCCCGCGGCGCAGGAGAGGCGCCCTCTCCTCGCGGGAGGCGCGAAAGGCATATCAAAAGAAAAATGCTCTCGCCGCCTTTTCCCGCATGCATAAACATAATCCCCGCATAATGTATATTTCAAAGTCCTTCCGCCCGGCATCACTGCTCATTACTATTAGATTGATACACGCCCCCTCGGTGCCCTCTAAGCTCTGCCCTGGCCCTGCTTCCGATCAGCAGCCGAGATCAACACCCTCGCTTCTTTCTCGATTCCATTCCTTTCGGGCTTGTCGAATGTAAATGCATCCGCAGCCTTTACTTCTGATTTTCTGGAAATCGGCGCGCTTTCGCCGGAGCTTCTTTGCGATTGTTTTGGAATTAGGGCGGAATTTGAAGGATGGGAGGTTCGTAGTTAATTATTTTTGTACAGGTTTATTTTATTTCGTCCATTCGATTTATCTTCTCTTCGATTTCAAATTGAATCTCCAGTCATAGCGAGGTTCCATAGTAAAGGCTGGAACAGACACGTGGAGTGATTTAGTCGAGTAGCGAGTAATTTAGTAATTTACCATTGTTTTACTAAACTACTTGACTAAATTTTAGTGTTCACGTATGAAAAATTACTAAATTACTCGCTATTCGACTAAATTACTCGACGTGTCTGAATCAGCCTTTACGTTAGTAATTTTTTAACTAAACCGGATGTTAAGGTTAGGTTGTTAACCTAAAGTTGAGCTTTATTTTTACTTCATACACTTTCAGCAGTTCCTGCGATATTATCAGCGAATTTATGTGCACTCGCTCGAGAACTGGTCGTTCTTTTGATCATAAAGCTCATGGTAAAGAAGGTATACCCAGGTATGCCCAATTAAACAAAAATTTGACTTGCAGAAACACGCGTATTTGGGTTCAGTACTAACCTGGACGCCGAACAGCGCGGTTGGTCATTAAACATCTCGCGAATTTTTCCACAGTGCGTGTCCTTCCTTCATTAAGCGTCAGTGTTTCTTTATTCCGCGTTGGAAGTGGTTGCTCCCCATCAGATCTGGATACAACGGAACGAGTGACTAATTGGCGTCACCCGAGCAACACAGGATTCAATTTTCTGGCAAGATTGAACTTGCTCCTTTTGCGAGGCACATTGAGGTACGCGTATCCAGCCTGACACGAGACACGAATCTCACATTGCACTCATTATCCGGGATTATTAGTCAGACTTCTGTCAACCGAGAAGCAGCGAGACTTTCCTTACTCCTTTTCACCACGTTCATTTCGTTTACTGCGCCGGTAATTACCGACCGATCGCTGCGAGTGATAATATTCATAAAGGTTAGGAATTGCGACTGACGCGATCGCGGGAGACAGTAATACGAGTCATTCCGTAATAACGTAATCGAGATGAATAATTTAGATAAGCACGGCTGATCAATGGATAATTGATCGTGATCACTTGATTAAGACAAATTGGTAATAACACTTTCGAGCTGGTGTACGCTTACACGGCGGATCGAGCTGGGATTTCTAACCTATAAGGTATGTTATGATTCGAGAGATATTAGTTCTGTAATCGTTAATGACACTCGAGCAGATAGTAAGAAGTGTAAATATAGGAGAGCCGCAGTTTGAAAAAAATAAGGAATAGGAATGTGGAATATTTTATTGCTCCCACTTGGAGGCGGCGTAATGCGAAGAGTTGCACGGACTGCCGAATTCAAATATATTCGAGCGCACCACGTGAGGTGCTCGTGAATCACCGAACGGAACTTGGGCGCGCGTAAAAATGAATTACTCGCGCAAAACGAGATAATAATGAGACGATCGACCCCCGTTCACCTTGCTCGGAGCATATACAAATCCGCCGAGCTCTCTGCAGGAGTCGCCGCGATATTTCACTAAAATTACACTGGCGGAGCGTTGAGAGAGGGGAATGCGCGAATTTCTTCGTTGATATACAATTTAAATTTGAAATACCCTTAGATTACGATAACTTCCATTGACTAATTAGAATAATATAGAAACGAACGTGAACTATATGAATTTGGAATATTTGGAATAATAAAAACTTTCATAGTAACTTTACTTTTCTGTTCACAAAGATGTAAAGTACATTTCAATATCGTTAACTTCCTTTATTAAATAACGTAACCAAAAGAATTGATATCCATATAAAAAATTCTTTTAAATTACTAGAATGACATAGACTGTTCGTTTTAAGAATCGTTATAATTATTATTCGTTATAATTATTAATCGTTATAATAATAATTATAACGATTCTTAATATTATTAAATGATTATTATTTCTTTTGTAATTCATAAGAAAGTAATTTAATAATTATAACGAATCTTAATATTATTAAATGATTATTATTACTTTTGTAATTCATAAGAAAGTAATTTAACAATAAAAAGAATTGAATCTAGTCTTCTCCGGCGCATTCGACACACATATAAGTACATTCTGTGTTCGTACACATTATACACCCATATAACTTGGGGAAAAAAAATATTGTCGCAGTCATACACATTACTTTTTATTGAAGTAAATTTCTCGAATTAGAGTAGACAGAAAATTTCATTTTTTCGATAAAATTTACGCGTTGGTCGCACATGGGTCCGATGGACCCACGTTCAAAACCGATGTTTTTGTAACGGCTGCCACTCACCAACGAACTTTCTGATTCAAAAACTGACGCTCTCTACCGGAAGAGGAATCTCAAATAATTATAAATAGTTATTTCTCTGAATGAAACATGTTTTTTAGTCCACATTTGGCCATCTTCAAACCTCAAAATAAATACCTTTTTTTAAACCCACAGTACGAAACTGTATATATTCTAAAAGGACTATATCTTATTAGTATCAGCCACAATCTGTACGAAAAATGAATTGAAAAATAAAAAAGTTTTGATCGTTTTAGTAAAAAAAAACATATTTTTCAGGACTTTACATGTTTCCGATTTTTTTGGTACACGTTGTCTTTTCATTTCTTACTAAAACGCGCCTATTCCATATTCTACAATGTTCAAAGTGTGTATTATAATTTTTGGGGACTCGATTGGACTGACACAGTCCGTACGGTAACTGTTTCAAAATCGGCCGGGTCCAGTGGACCCAGTGTGGCCGTCGCGTAACTTTACAGAAGTTTGACCACGAAGGGTTAGGAGAACACTGACCGCCGACAGATCAGATTACTCAGTAGATCGACCGTAGAATACAGTAATTCACAGTATTCTACCGATCGTTTACTCGAGCATCCCAGATTCGTTCGATAGGCGTTCGATATTCATTCAGGCCGCGAGCCACGCGAACCGTGCGGACTGCAGATATTACGGTGAACTAGAGAAACGTGAATGTAGGTAAGCGGCGCGTTCTCGAGCCGCATCGGCCCGACACCGGTTAGGTCGAGTTGAATCGAGTTGATAAGGTTAACTGCGAGATACGGGGGCGTAGGGAGGTCAAGTGACCATGTGGGCGGCACTGTTCATCGTCGCCACATACCGTCGCGATTAACGTCGTGGTGGTTTGTACGTGCCCGTCCGTGTAAACGCGGCTTTCGGCCGGACCACGAACCTTCGATTAAACCGAACTTCCGATTAAATCGTGCCAAGAACGCGTTTAACGTTTCGCCCGCCACCTTCCGTCACCTATCCTGGCCCAGGAAAAATCGGGAACTACATAGGTGCAAGTATTTGTGGGATTCTTTCTCGTTGGTAGAAGCTTTCTTCTTTTTTTTTAATTTGGAAGGCTACAGTCTGAGTGCAGAGAATTTAGGCAGCTATTTTTTTAGGAACGTGGGCCACCGGTGGCTCACGCTTAGGGAATTCAGTCCCAGGTTCTCGGCTGTTTTTTGGATTCTAAAACACCCGGGATTAGATATATCAAGTTATAACTTATCCCGAGAATTTCGAGAATTTTAAAAAATGTAAATTACTTTACGAACAACTGAAAAATATAAAAATGGAATTCAAAAAACACCCGGGATTGCATTCCCTACTCACGCTATTTATTGAAAGTGTATCTTTTATTCAAAGAAGAAGGTATCTCTCAGTTCAGTGTCGAAATAAAAATGAAACAAAAAATGCTAAGTTTACGTAATGCTGACGCGTTCGTATGAATGTTTCTAAGAGCGTTTGCTTTTTTCGAGATGTAGAGTATAGATTGTAATGCGAATAATTCAAGAGTAGAATGAGGTATTCTTTCGAGGGAGTTCTCTATGCTGCGTTTTTTAGTACGAGGCACTTTTGAACACCACGCAAGTGTTTTGGTGTGAACGCGACCTAATCACGAACAATTTCAAACAAGCAGAGCCAATTGGAAGGATGACTGTGACCGAGTTGAACAAGGGTTCTCAGCATATCCACTTGGCAATTCTCTGTTAAAAAATGGCATTTCCTTATTTAGACGAACGTTCCTCGGCGTTAATACTCGCGCAGGTATCGGGAGTGGACTGGATAATTTTAGAGTCGAAAAGTAAAACGCGCGTGCCTCGTTGAAGGCGGCAGGTACTGCGACGAGTAGGTCAGTGGTGTCCGTGTGTATGAAGCCATTAAGTAATCAGTATAGCTATTGTACTTACGCCGATTAACGACGGGAGTATGGTAAATATCTTGCCCAATGAATACTAATCGCCACGAGAGTTCATGCACCGTAAGAACCGTTTGTGCAGCTATGGAGATTAAGGTACTGCATCGAAATTTTCTTCACGGTCGCATTGACTTCTGATGAGGCCGTCTGCGGTTTTCTTCAGGCGCTCTCTTCTTGACTATGTTAATTTCCCACGTGGAGTGCGTTACATTTTCTTGAACATCGTTCAGTTCTTCCTGACCTTAAACTTTAAACGATTCCTTCTTACAGGGAAGATCCCGAACCCGAAAATTCAAAAAAATTCTGAAACTTCGTGAATACGTAGGGGATTTCCTCCTGATTACAACGCAATTTTTGTTTGCTGCCCAAATTCACTAGAAGGCAGTGAAATTAACCCCTGAAAATTCGGCTATTTTCCGATTTTGCGTTATAACTCGCGAAATGTAAGAGATTGAAAAAAAGTTTCAAGTTAAAAATTACTTCTTTTAATTAGATCTATCATTTGGTAAAAAAATTGTTTTACAGTTCACGAGTTATAACAGAAAATCGGAAAATAAGCGGATCTTCAGGGGTCGATTACACCCCCTTAGAGTGAATTTGGGCAGCAAACAAAAATTGCGTTGTAATCAGGGGGAAATTCCCTACATATTCACGATGTTTCAGAATTTTTTGAATTTCTAGGTTCGAGATGTTCCCTTGTTAGTAGAAGTCAGTAATTTGGCCACGATATGGACACCAAAAGTGATTGCAAATCACATTAAAATTTAGTGTTAAGAAATTTATAGATTAAAAGTCTTCGAATACGTCCAGCTAGACGATTCCGCTTGAATACTACGATTTATCATCGATTCTCAGCATCAGTTCCTTCTTCCAGCATACCAGCTTCGGTAAGTCGCTCAGTTTAATCTCACCACAGCTCCTTTTTACTCCAACAATCAAATTATCACACTCAATCGTTCCTACCTCCACTTCTCTCATCCCAAGTCCCTGTTCCTCCAACAACCACTTTATTCGAGCCCACCTCACATTTCCAATCTCCACCCGCCTGGGCAGTCACTCATCTCGGAAGGTCTCACGTATCACCAGAGAACTCAAAACCGTCATTCATCACCGTCGTCATGAATATCCCATCCGCCCCGGACGCCCTCCGCCACCGTCAGCATCACAAGTCCCGTCGCCGCAGTCTTCCTTCAAGTGGCCACCGCAAAATGTCCCCCCGATATCCTCAATAAAATTCATTTATCCTCTATCGATTGAAATCGGGTTGACGAACGGCACCGGGCACAGAAAACAAGAACGCAATGACGCGTCCGCGGTGGTTCTTTGCGCGTCTCGCTACCTGCTGCGCCGCGTGGCTTCCGGCTGCGTGGTGTGGCGCGGTGCGGCGGCGTGGTGTGGTGAATCCCGTCGAATGGGTGTCCTTTCTTGCGTGGACAGGTCCGCGTTCCCTGAAGGGTTGATAATTCGCCGATTAAATTGGAAACGGGCAAAGCTAATTGTGCTGCGCCTGTATTATTCATTGGGTCTGCCGGGGCTGACCGGTTCGGTTCGGTTCGATTCGGTTTCGGATCGGTGCGGTAGCTTCGCGCAGATACCGTGCGCCCGGTAGCTGCGCGCGTCGAGTCGAAGGTGCCCCGGGTACAGTGGCAAAGGGGCCACGTCCCCGGCTCCTCTCGTAGGAGGCGAAGCTCGCGGTTTCGCCTTTCTTACACGGCCGTAACACGGCCGAATACGGTGGGTGTCCGAGAAAAACCGCGGCTTTCCTTCTGCTGCCGCGTTCTTTGCCGCGTACATGCGTTCGCCTCGGTGTAATTGTCGTCGGTTTTTGCGCGCCCCCCTCGTTCCGCGGGGGTCCCTTAATGCTTTCGGAAATTTGTTGAATTGCAAGGCGCGCGCGACGTATCGGGGAATAATGCGCCGGTTTTTATCGTAATCGGGGATTCGAGCGGAATAAGAAGGACCCGTACCGCGCCGCTCCGCGACAAAGGGGTGGGAGGAGGCTTGAATTTTTGGATCGCGGTGGTTTCGATGACGGCTAGTGGAGTTCCTAAAATTTTACTTCTAATAGGGAATAGGAGAGATTGAATGTTAATCCTCGAAAGAAAGAATGACCTTAGTTTTGTAAGAATATAGCAGTTGAAAATTCGCGAAAATTCTTTGACAGAGGCTCGAGAGTTTGGCGATGACACCCTCCTAAGCAGCCGAGAAATTTACAAGCCCAGCTGCCTTTGGGATCGCCCTAACGACGTTGTTTCGACGGGCGTTTCGTGGCCACGGACCGTTCCGCCTCCGAGAGAGCATAATTTTACGACCAAGATTGTGGAAAACCGTCGGGACGCGTAGTCCTCGAATAGTTATTAATAACAACCGCGCGGCCTCGTATATCGTGGCTAACGATACCGAAATGCGGCTGCTCGCGCACCACCAGGCTCAATGATAATCGCCCCTAATAACACACGCGGGAACACCGCTTTAACATCCGAAACGGGGGATTACGCGGCTGAAAAGTATCACGACATACCTCCAGGCCTGCTACATTGAAATCTTTCGCGAAAACACCACGGTCCTTTACAAACACGCGACACGGGGACATGTGCTTGCTTACACTGGATGGCATCGTTCGGCCAAACGACGATGTACGCACCTCGTGACGCGTTAAAACGATTTGCACGCCGCATTACCTACTTGCAGTGGGTTCGGAGTTAAATAATGGCCCCCTTCTTTGCTTTCTGCGTCTTCAAGGAGAACAGTCTTATCGGCGGAAAAGGAACTACAGGCATCAACCGGAAACGCTTCCTCCCTGAGATATTTGTACCTACTTTTCGAGTTAGGATAGAAGGAACATGCGAAAGAAGGACTTTACTAGGAGGACGAGTTAACTCGCCATTCAAAAGTTCCTCTGGGCGTGACAAAATGAGTCGGTTCGTCACGAAAGTTTCGGAGCTCCACTCATACAAAAGCAGTAAATAATATCTCGAGTAGTGTTCCTGATTTCTCGATAGTTTTTGTTTCTCGAGAAATCAGAAATGATATCATATTTCTTGAGAATTCTCGAGAAATTGAAGAAAATATTGCAAAAATTATGTTTTTGGAATAATGTTGATAATTTTTATCAAAAACACAAGAAAACTTTAACTAAATGATTATTCCTGTCTAATTTATACAGAACTTGTGTAAATGAAAAAATAGGTATTAAATATAATTGGTAAATTTATTTATTTAATGCAAAATTTGTACAAAGCGAAACATTACTTTTTGGTTTTACAATTTATTTTTAAATAGCACAATGCGTCTAATGTAGCGTCAGCGAATCTATTTTTTTTGCAGCAAAATCTGTTATTGTTATATTTTGAAGTTTTAGAAATATCTATATTGACTGTTAAATGAAAAAATGTGTCTTTTGACCCTTTTGGAAGAAATTCTGGATCATGCAAAAATTTTACACGGGGTACAATAGTCTTATCTCCTCTTTTCAATGTTTCTTCTTTAATAGCCACAAGAAATTCATTAGGTACTTAATTCAGTATACAATTTTTCTAAATTTTTAAATAAGAATTTATGAGCACCTTCAGCAGTTAATAATATCGAAACTTCTGTACTGTGATTTTCTATTGGAATTCATATAGGTTCTAATGTTATTAATAAGATGTATTATAAATTGTAGATGTGTTTATACGTTCGCGATTAACTAGTAATACATTCATTTACGAAAATAAATGAGATTTATAATATTTTTCCTAGACTTAAGTTTCTCGAGAAATTATAGCATTTCTCGAGAAATAAGAAATAAGCAATTATAAAATTTCTCGAGAAGGAACACTAATCTCGAGTTATACGTCGCATTTGCCGTGCAAATGTTAGTTAATTCTCAATGAGTTACTTCGCCTGTAATACTAATTAAACGTACAATTTTTAGTAAACTGTAGACACTTCTGATCGAGTAATGGTCCAATTACCAGGTTAACACTAACGAGGAGAAGTTCCCAGGTGTCCGCTTCCGATTGCTTTGGTTTTTGGATGTGTTTTAGAGGACCGAATAATAAGAATTGCGTATCTTTTTATTTTGGCCTGCTTGAATGTTTGTGGGTGAAACCAGCCCTCAAAGTTATATAGATCCTCTAAAACATATCCAAAACCCAAAGCAATCAGAAATGAGAACCTGAAAATCTTATAACTTGGGGGTTGGCTTCACCCTCTAAATATGAAAACGGGCCGCTATAAAAAAAACACGTATATCTTATTTTTCAGTTCTCTAAAACATATCCAAAATTCAAAGCAATCGGAGGCGGACACCTGGGAACCTCTCCTTGTGAGAAACTCTATCCCAACTCAGCTTGCACACCATGCATTCCACCTCTCCCTCTATTCTTCAACCGAGTATCACAAGTCACCACCCAATCCAATTTCTGAATAACCCTGCACCTCGCCAGACCTTCCTGTTCAATATAACGCGACAGGGAGAGTGTTAAGACGTTTCACCAGCCCCGTGAAACGTGCACGGGAGGCTGACCACAGGAGGGACTCTCCTCGAGTGAGGTGGCATTATTATAACGCGTCCAGGCGTAATAGGGAAGACGAGGAATTAGCAATTTCGTCGAACGCCCGGCCACTGACGCGGCACTAAGCGTCGGCTGTGCGGGCCAGCGCGATAAACTTTCGAGGCAAATGATGATAAGTCTTATGCATAATTTCCCCGGGTGTACGCGAGATCGTACTCGAGATCCGATAAAAATTATATGATATAATGGCGAGGGGTGGAGGGGGGGCCACGGGTGATTCGTAGCCCGGGGCTGATCGGCGTTCGGGTACGCGCGCGATTCGTATCGTTGGCGTTTTTATCGTGGCCGCTCGGCCCTCGAAGAGGGACGATTACTCGGTGGATCATGTCTTTAAGTCGCGGTGCCGACCGTGTTTTCTTACCCGTGGACACCGATGCCCGGGCTATAACGTTCGCCATAAAAATCCTTAAACGAGATAAGAAGCTTGTTAATCGATGCACCGTGAACGAATAACTGCCGCTTCAAATGGAAACAGCGCTACTTTGACTGTGACTGAATAAACCGTCCGCGGACGAGGACGACGGATAATTCGCGCGATTATGCGCCGCGGTTTCTTGCCGGTCAGGCCGCGACGGAGGCGCGTCGTCAGCGGCGTTCGCCAGGCTTTTGTAATCGGGTAGTGTTTGCTGCTTTTTCTTCTTCCTCTTTGGTGATCACTGTGGGATATGGGGTAGGAAGTATGTAGTAAGACTATGGGTCTAAGGGTGGTTAATAAAAGTATGATAGTTTGTTGCCAATGTGTTTTGTAGAAAGAGGATGTCTATGAGGTGTATTTGATAATTTATCGTGGTGTTATTGCTGTCGTTGTAAATGGCGATAAAGAATAGTCTTTCGGACCACTGTCACTGAGGATGTGGTGCACAATGGGATACAGTATCGAAGGGTGTAGTAGTATTTGCAATATCGAAGTAGAAAGTTATTTTATACACCTTTGAATTTTAGTTAAGAGCAGAGTATAAACTGGTGATTACAGGCTTTGCTGGAGAGTTGCGTTTAATAGTAGCTATGAATAATAATTGAGGTTCTAGTAGCTTGTTTGATATTGCCAGGAAAGTTACGGATATAAAGTATGTCGGCTGTAATTAGTTTTTAAAATATTGAATATCGTATAAAAGATTTCATAGTATTAAATTTACGTAGTTGCGCCATTGATTGAAAATCACTCACAGGATATATCCTCGGTGCCTGTAGCAGGATGTAACGGACTTTGCATCCTCTGCGTGATAGTGAAATCGTTTTATTCCACACTCTGAGATAATGATTGTACTATGTATGCTTGTTAAACATATTCATCAACTAAAGTGTTTCCTTTAGACGAATAAGGGCGGCACTTAACGTAACCCTAGTTTATACAGAAAGTGAATTCCGTAAGAAATTTTGTCCGATACGTAAATAATAATAAGATATGAATATTAAACCGAAGGTATAATTTCAGTGGAATTATTATGGGAAGTAAAAACTTGACGAGCAGCCTCTCCGAAAAGTCACGATAAGTAGCTGCGGTCTGAGTTATTGCCTGAATTGTCGAATAAATACCGCGGTATCTATATTGGGCATGCATTTATTCTTGCAACGCATCAATTTTGCAGAAGCTGTAACCGAAGAATGAAATCGGCGCGGAAGGCCCGCAATTCGCGCAAAAAATTGTCGATCTTAATTAACTCCGCGAGAATTCCTTTCAGAGATAGAGATATAAAAAGGAAGCAGACTGTTATCAAGACGGTCACTCACGAGTGTCATTTATTGCCGCGAAAATAATGTTATCTCTGTAGCGAGCTCCGCCTCGAGTTGAAAGAAGTTAATTAGGCTTCGGCAATTATGCAAAGTGTTGCGGCCACTGTCCTCGCCGATAAGTTAACGGCATCGATTGTCGCTGTTACAAGATATTTCGGACACTGCATCTTCCAATCTCATCGCTTTTAAATGTTCCTTCGCACGATCTCCTTTCGATTCGCTGAATCTTAACATTATGCAAAATTCTTTGCGCTCCTTCTATTACGAATCCGTTTAATTAAGACGAAATTAACCAAATTTAACGAATAATTTACATATTCCCTGTAATGGAAGTTTGGTCATTCGCTTAGCTTACAACTCTTAGTAAAATTCTCCGAATAACTCTTCAGGGCTACAGGACTCTAGCATTTCAAGACAGCAAATTTCTGAGAACTCAAGCTTGACAACATTTGGGCGCTCTATAACTCCAAAATCCCAGCATCTAATCACTCTCGAAGCCTACAGTGGCGTGCAAAAGAATTCCATCACCATTCAAAACAGAATAACTTGTTTCAAATTGGTCCAAACCACTTGAGTTCGGCCGATAACTGTGATTTTCACCAACTGTAATTGTTTGTAGCTCATGGCTGCGTTAATCGATTTTTATGAAATTTCCAGCACGTATACAGCTTACTTAAATCTAGAAAAAACATTTTTTAAATTTTCATTACGAGCACAGACAAAAAGTTGAAAAAAAACCGACATTTACTATTTTTCTTAGCAAACTAATCCTTCTAGCTTCTAAAAAAAATCAAGTCATTTGGAGCAATTTTAAACAAGTAATTCTGTTTTAAAGTGTGGCCGAATACTTTTGCACGCCACTGTATAACTCCAACATTCTATCTTCCACTATTCACGCACTATATACTATAACCGTTTCGATCTTTCAATTCTTGAGAACTATTGTCCCTACTCTTCCAGTACCATTGCCCTTCGAGCAGTCCTGAATTCCCGGTACAACTACACAAATAATCACAATTTCCCACTACCAAGAGGGCCCGCATCCACCCCTTCTCCATCACCTACTGCATCCTCTGAAACTACGCTGAAATCGTAACTATCCAGAAATATCCAAGCGCGAGCATTCCCGATCGCGTGGGAGAGACCAGCCGAGTGACCGGGACGAAACGCATTAAGCGTCGAAAGGCCGTCCGTACTCGAAATATCGGGGGGCAGGATAGATAAGGGGCGAGGAAATCTGCGAGAGGACCAAGTCGAATCGAACCAGACTGTCCTATTACCCGGGCAATACGGTAATGAATCTCGATCGGATGCAAATGAGGCAATTCCAGGGGAATATGGTGGTGGGAAGGGAAGGCGGAGGAGGTGGAGGTCGAGTAACGCGTCAGCCCGGGCCCACGGTAGGCAGGCTGGGCCCCGCTGGAGTGAACAGTTGGCGTGGTATCGGGGGCCCCGGTGTAAAAGGGCTGGGGCAAGGGCCGAATGGCCCGAGGGCACGTGCACGCACGCATACATTAACACGCGCGTGCTGCTGACGGACCGCGAGCAGCCAAGGGAGCCGTGTGTTGGCACACGCAGACGTTTAGGCGCCACGGCCTTCGAGCCAATAAATCCACGCTGCCTCATTACTAAGCTTGTCTCTTTAATTGAAATCTCGTGTTTTTCCAAACGGCCTTTTTGCCGTCCGCGAGTATCCAGCTTTTATTTAAAAGTCCGCGACACCTCGCGATATCTTTCCGCGCCGCTCCCGAACGAGATGCCACCGTACCCAGTGTCCTCTTCTTGCCCGCCCGATGCCCACCGGCACCCCACGGGATATTTATGCGTCTCTTTCGCCGCGGCAGCGCGTTCCGTGATCCCTTTCTGCCCGTTCTTAATCGCCTCCTACAGCACTGGCCCCGTTTTTCAGTGAACCAGGAGCTACACCGGGGATAAGTCTGGGTTAAGGGGTCGGTGCAGGTATTTGTGGACTGAGGGCGACGAGGGGGATGGTACGTCTCTCATAGTGGAGATGAAGGTGAAGGAATAGCTTACAAGGAGGCAAGCATTCACTTATAGTGAATGGAGTTTCCCGATTTGGAATATGTTTTTTGAAAGTACTCATAGTAACTAAGAAATCCTGAAAATTATATCTTCAATGGACCTATTTTACTCGTGTTATTGAGGCGTACGCGAAAAACGGGAAAATCCTT
Organism: Andrena cerasifolii; assembly: GCF_050908995.1. Taxonomy (NCBI): domain Eukaryota; kingdom Metazoa; phylum Arthropoda; class Insecta; order Hymenoptera; family Andrenidae; genus Andrena; species Andrena cerasifolii. The sequence continues at coordinate 18,742,457 of NC_135119.1, read as the reverse complement.
TTATTTAAGAATATCTGGCTGAAACCTGGCATCTGTATGTTTTTTGAGGTACTGAATCTGAATGTGATCTTCTTTTTTGTATACAAAAATTTGCTAAGGTAGTTCTCTTAATAAAAAAATCGGTTTCTTCGAGATAACTGAAAAAGGAAAGGCCGGAGAATTTTTTAAATAGGCGGCTTCAAAGTTACCGTGGGGAAACATGAAAACACTTACAATTTTATTCGAACACGATAGAACAGTCAGTGTGAAGATCGTTGAATTGGTATCTTGCTTTAGGGGCCCAGACGTGACCCCTGGGAGTTAAGAAACAGGTTAACATGGATTTTGAAGTAAACTGGTGGGAGGAATCCGATAAAAATATTTAAAAAATTCTTCGGTCTTTCTTTTTTGAGTTATCTCCAAAAGAAACGATTTTTTATTGAGAGAACTACCTTAGGAATTTTTTTATACAAAAAATAACGATTGACTCAGGCTGCGTATCGTTCATCCTGAAGTACACCTGACAGACCACGACGACGTCGTTTGGCGATCCAAAATTAGCAACTCTCTATTAGCGTCGTAATTGCTACAACAAAGCTGGCTCCCGTTCCCTTAATCGCGCTCAATTGTCTCGACAAAAGTCCGATCTCCCGAGGCTCCGTGCCACTGCGAGGCCGGCGCGTCACGAGCGACGAGAAAGACACATAATTTTACCCGGAACGGTGGAAAGTAAAAAAGCGTGTTCGATTAAAGCGTGAAGGTGTCGCGTGACGCAATAAGAGGGGAAAGCGCCGCGTTATCGAACGGAGCGCGCAAGTGGCTATTCCCTTTCGACAAGTCGATTCCAATCCCCATTCATTTTTCTGCGGCGCGAGCCGATTTCGACCGTGCTCGATATCGTGTTTCGCAAAAATCGGGGAATGTCATAACGCGTGTCAGTCGAACGTTTCTTTCCATCGAAAGTCGATCACGCTCGAGCGAGACCGGCCTCTTTTTATCCGTGGCTAGCGAAGCGTAATCTTAACCAGCTTTGAACGTAAAAAGACTAATCACTCGGACGAGGGTTTTCCCATCGAAATCGCTAAAAACAGGGGGCGAATACGCGTACGCGCCGGGGAAACTCGCCGTGGAATCGGTCGATTTTGCTCAGGTTGGATTAAGTGCCGAGAAATCTTTTTTATATTCGATTGTTTCGTTGACATGTGGAAAATGTGACTGATCTCCGGTGGGCGTGTGGAATCGAAATGATCGCGCCGCGAAACCCTAGGAGTCTTCTAAAACGGAGAAAAGGTACTTTTGCGTCGCTCGATATTTTTAAATTCCAACGAACAACCATTTCTACTAACACTTACAGTAATCATATTACAAATACCCAAACACACTAAAAAATGCCTATGACTCCCTCTAAACTCCTCCATTAACACTTCCCAAGCCCAAAGAACTTAGTTAAAATCATCTTCGATTTTTTTTATTATGTTAAATTTTCAGTTGGATGAGCAAAATTTGATTAAGTATAGTTGAAATTAAATTCGATTTGTTTTATTAAGTTAAAAAATTTTGTTGGAAGAGCTAAATTTTAGTGAATTTAGTGGAAACTAACTTGAATTTTAATTGATTACGTCGATATTTTCTCAAACCCACCAAAAAAAAAGCAAAAGTAAAAAGAACCAAGACCAAATAACTTTTCCAACAAAACAAAGAAGCAAAGCAAGAAGCATCAAGTCCATATGAATTTATCTGATCGGGAAATAGCCGTCGATTCCTAACCGTCGCGAGCAAAAGGTCCCGCGAGGCCGCTCTCGCGGGGCGGTTTGCTCGTTAAAGATCACAGCTGAAATATCGCGGCCCGTGTTCGGTTATATTTGAGCCGGACCTCTGGTTACGTGTCCTCGGGGCTGTCGCCGTGAAAAAAGTTTGAGTCCCTTGCACGACAGCAGCAGCAGCATCCTGTCGGTCAGTGATCCTCGGCTGTCGGGCCGCGGCCGTTTCGGTGTAGGTATATTCGGCACGATCCACGGGTCCACGTTCCACGGTCCAAGGGGAAAGGGCCCGGGGGCCCCCGCGCGCGCTGCCGGCCCAGGCGGAGGGAGCATAGCTGGTGCATTATCACATACGTTAAGTTTTTCTGCCTCTATTGGTCCACAACGGTGGCCACGAAAAACTACTGATTAATCGAACCAACACGGCGAGCATTCTTGGGGCCGCATATACCGAACGGGGGCTCGGTGGCATGGCAGAGCGAGGCAGCCGCTGCTCTCGGACACCACACCCTGCGCACCTTACATTCGCGCGGATGTCGGGGGAAGAGACACGAGCTTCTCGGGCAGAAAAACACCACCTATACCATCCAGTGGCCGGTGCCGTCGATCTCTTCGAACGGGAACTGGAATGCATTTCTTAGGACCACGCGGGGGTGGGGGTTACCTTTCGGACATACAATTAACGCTGCCACGATATCGCGCGCGATCGCGAGAAAAACTAACGAGGAACCCGCGGACACTTTGGCGAGCGTTTACCGCGGAAGGTTTGTACCGGGGCTGGGTAGTGTTCCTTCTCGAGAAATTTTATAATTGCTTATTTCTTATTTCTCGAGAAATACTATAATTGCTTATTTCTTATTTCTCGAGAAATACTATAATTTCTCGAGAAACTTAAGTCTAGGAAAAATATTATAAATCTTATTTATTTTCGTAAATGAATGTATTACTAGTTAATCGCGAATGTATAAACACATCTACAATTTATAATACATCTTATTTATAACATTAGAACCTATATGAATTCCAATAGAAAATCACAGTACAGAAGATTCGATATTATTAACTGCAGAAGGTGCTCTTAAATTCTTATTTAAAAATTTAGAAAAATTGTATACTGAATTAAGTACCTAATGAGTTTCTTGTGGCTATTAAAGAAGAAATATTGAAAAGAGGAGATAAGACTATTGTACCCCGTGTAAAATTTTTCTCGACCTTATTCTGCGATCTTTAAACGTTGGTAGCTCGGAGCAACGTTAACCGATATTGATGAAATTTTAGGCACGTATACAACTTACTGCAATCTACAACCGGCTTTTTTTTTAATTTTCATTACAAGCTGACAAAAAAAAGTTTAAAAATCGACCTTTACTATTCTTTTCGTTATACCAACCAAATAATTTTTTTTTTCAAAACGACGAAACGCGTCAGTTAGCAAACTAATCCTTCTGGCTTCTCAAAAAAACTCAAGTTGTTTCGACCACTTCTAAAAAAGTTAGACGATTTTAAAAAGTGTCTGAATATTAATGCGAGCCACTGTAAACTCGCGACCTCAAACGTTAGCATTTATCCACAGGGAAGAACCTCCAGAATATCGAACCCCCTTAGAAACACATTCGGCGTCTCGTTAAGTCGCGAAGGTCCGCGCGAAATCGAAAGAAACGGCTGCTGGAGCTTCACCCACGTAGACACTTTCCTTTCGCGCTTCGTGTCGCGAGCGAAAATGCCACTTGTTATGCCGACACGTCGCTTAGTTATTACGTCGCGCGTATCCGTTCTCCCCCTCGTTCGTGCGTTCTGCTCCGGCGAAACTACCGTTCCTGCGTTTCGACCGTCGACAACCCCGCGGCCTCACCCCCCGGGGGCCGAGCGCTCCTCCGTTGGCCTCGCCGATCAGAAAGCAGCCCGTCCTCGGGACAGACATTCCGCGCAGCCGGCGTGTCCCAAAAGTTAAAGTTTACACCGCTCTCTCGACGCGTGATCGCGCCATGTGTGGATGCGAAACCTGGCCAACCCCCGTCCACCTATTATGACTGCTCGCTGGGCACGTTTGCGGTACGCCCCCGCCGCGAGGCCCGTCTTTCGATCCGTTTCGTCTTATCGACACGTGGCGAGGATCATGCTCCTCTTCTTCTGCCCCGGAGTGGTAATTCCGAACGGGTTCCGCCGGGTGTTTTGGTTTGCTTTCGTCGGTTTAACTACTTCTGGGGCTGGCTGAGGAAGTGGGAGTTCAGATGGGGTTGAGAAATTGAATTAAGACGAGGAATTTGTGGGATGTGAGATGGCAGTGGGAAACTTTAAATGAAGTGGTGAATGTTGATGACTTCTACTTTTGTGAAGGGTTGATATTTGGGAGGGTTCGTGGAAAATTGGCGAACTATCGATTCTTAGTGTTTTGGGATTGACCAGTTTCGCTGCTGATTTCGATTTTTCATTTCATTTTAAAGTCTAAGTAGTTTCGATACGTTCCTCGTCGGAGGAGAGGTTCTATGAGTTATATCTGTCGTAAACGTCGCATTCCTCGGAGGACTAAATACTTGGTAATTTTCGGCCATTACCCCAAGTGGTTAATTCATGTTGCGCCGAGTGGAAAAATAAGGTACAACCGCCTATTTCGGGCGAAATCATTTGCATGTCTTTCACGGCGATTACGGAGTTCGTGGCTAATAAAATTTGAGTAGCTGGAAGACTTCATCATCGATATCGCACGCAAATCTACGCGTAACCGTCAATCTTCTGCACGCGATGCGGATCATCAGTGTGAATTCCGTTCGAAAATAATACCGTTTGCTCACTTAACGGATCTTGGATGAATAACAAGTATTGAAAAAATTCGCACACCTGTACGATAACGTAGAAACACCGAAGAATTCGTTAGAATTACCAATTACCGTATCCCACGCTGACTTCCTCGTATCATCAAAATTAGTACCATTATACCCAAAAACATCAGTCCCCAAAAGCGCTACTACTTCCAAACTGCACATCCCAATTCCGTCAGGAGACATCCCCGCATCTCAAAGTCCCCAGCCCTTTCCACCACCCACCGCGCTAAAATCGCAACTCCCACGGCCTCGAACAACTTTGACCAAGTCGACTTGAAGAACTTCCCGTCAATTTCCTCCTTCTTCTCCAGCAATTTGTATCTGTTAAACATGCACGCCACGGACATACCTACCGATGGGGTAGCGCGGGCGGTGGGGCGGTTCGGTGACATCAAAGTTTAATAAGCGCCATAAGCCGATCCGAACTGCGGCTAAAACTCGCCGAGCAATAAAACCGGCAATAAAGCGTTCGCCTTTCTCACGTAGCGCGGGGGCTGCGGAGGAAGCCGTGTGGCTCGCTTGCATGGTGGTTAACCGAAAGGTTAGAAGGGCGGGGAACGCATTAGCGGTGGAAGGTGGCGTGCTCATAGAGACGTCCGGTCGCCCAATTACTCCCGCATTAAATCAATGTTCCTCCAGGCTGGGCCATTCCGGCATCCCGGTAATAAACCGTGGCCAACATATCTGCACGACTTACGGGCTCATCCCCTGTGTCGCCGCCACCCCCACTGGCCGACGCGGCAGAGGGGTTCAGCAGGCTGGGACGGCCGAGAAATGCGCCTTCTGTCGTAATATTTGGCTTTAAATCATGTCGCGCTGACAGGCCCCACTTTCTTTGCACCTTCTGATTCATCCGCGACACCACTCATTCTCACTCCCTTGCTGGGCGCCGTCCACCCCCCCCTTCTTCTTGTTCAGCGTCTTTCCAGCTCGAGCTTTGCAGTCGGGGGTGAGTGTGAAGACACGAAGAACTTGAGGTGGTTTTTTGGTAGCGGCAAGGTTTTCAGGGTTTGGTTGGATGATTTTTTGGTGAGGGATGATTCTACCCGTTTTGTTGGGTGTCTGGGGTTTTCGTGGGGGTGTGGAAGTGTGTGATATCATGGGTGAGTTAGTGGGTTTGGAGGTGGTAGGTGAAGTATGTGAAGTTGTGGGGAATATGGGGGTGGTAAAGTGTTTGAAGTTGTTGGTGATTTGGATGGCTGCAATTGGAAGCTACCATTGAATGCAGCACTGTTAATTAGGGGAGATTGCTTGACCAATCATTTGAAAATGTCCCTGTGGAGTTTAAGGGGTCGTTCTGGTTAGCGCGCCGATGAATTCAGCGAATTTCAGGAATTTATTACGAAGAAAGGAATTATAGTAATGGAATAAAACTTTTTTCTTTTGATTAAACTACATTTCTGCAGCAAATAAAAAATATAAAAGTAATCAAGTTACTGCTTTTACAATGCTTCTAAAGGCGGTTTTGATGACATGGTTAAAAATTCATGCCTCGCTCGTGCAGGCGATTTCAGCTGTTGAGCTTATCTGAAACCAAAAATACAAACAGATTCTTGATCAGTATGACTGTCGCTATCGCTCAGACTGTAATTAGTGATTTTTTTATCTTAAAAATTAGCAAAATGGCGGGTAAAATGCAAGAATCAATGTATTTCGGCTGTTTTGCTGTTTTTGATTTTAAAAGTAGGTTAGACTCAATAAAAATACTTCGTCGTAGTCCCTGCCAGAGTCATAGGTGTGCAGAATAAGCAATTCAATTTACAAAGCAATCGGTTCGATAGATTTTGAGATTTTACCTGCACGATGTGAAAAAATGACGTTTCGAGAAAAACGCGTTTAAAGTTTTCATCTATAGAGGCCGAGCCTTTGCGCTTCTTACAAAATGCCTATGTAGGAGCTAAAATTATTGTAATTTTTCCATGAAAATTTAACAGTACATTCTTGAGGATATGTACTTTCGAAAAATGTTAAAAAACCGTTTAACCAGAATGACCCGGTAATAATTATAGTGGTGCAGAATTATTGGCAAAATAAGTTAATTGGTCTTCAATCATTGTTGAACACACCTTTCCAAGTACCCAAGAGCTGTTTCTGAGCAAGAAATAACTCAGCCCATTGATTATGCTGGGTAAAAGGAGAATTGTGCCCTTTTCCAGTTTTCCTTTCCTTGGCGCCTTCTGCCTCACTTTTCTCGATCGATGTTTTTCATATCAGCATCTTCTTTGTTACCAATAAGGGGTTCCAATCGTGCATAGGATTAAATCGGCAGCCACGCAAGAACTCGCCAAGTGAAAAGGTTGCAAATTCGCCCGACGGAGGACTGTTCCAAGGGTTTTGCGCGAAGTCAAACGAACCTGAAGTCTATGGCCGCGTTCAAGCGTGAGATTAGCCTCGCGCACAATTTACGACGGCGATCTTATTCACGGCTGGGCTTTCATATAAAAGCTTTTTCCTGTAAGCTGCGATACGTCCTTTGGGCTTGGGGTTTGCCGTAAGAGGGAGATCGCCGAGATGATATGCTATAACAAATTAACACTGGCTACTTATGCACGAAGACTTGGTAACTGTACTGATAATATGAAATACAGGAAGGAAGTCTGAACAGTACAGTTTAAAATTATTCGTGTCGAGTGCACACTAGGTTACCATTAACACTTATTTCTACACGACGATAGGGAAAGAAAATTTAAACAGAAAATTGATGCAAGTTTCTCTGATTGTTACAGGTACCGAGATGACGCTCTCTGTTGGACAGACAGGTGAGAAGACTGACACAGTCATATTACCTTATTTCTTAGAAAAAGTATCCTCTTCGTTTGCTACGCCCTCAAATGTGTTAATATTTAATTATTTCTTTAAACGATATCACGAAACAATACTTCGTAGAATAAGAAACATAGAATTCACTGATAACCTCAACATATTGAACATTATAAGAAATCAGAGATGGGCATTATTTAAATAACGAATCAAATAAAACAGCCTTTATCTTCATTTGTCACCAAATAAAAATAACTCAGAGTTATTTTGTCACAAATGGCTGTAACCAATTTGGGTTTTAGTTGCATGCCATCTATCTCTATCCTGCTCGCGCTCTTTACTCCTACAGTTATTTGAGCTTCAAATAATTTTCAAATACAACTGAATGAAAAGATGAAAAAATTATTTGATGATTAAAATGAATTCCTGTCACTTAAAAAAATTATTTGCGGCCGTCGGATAAATTCACGCCGAACAAAAAAAAGTATTTGTGACGTTTCAAATACAAATAACTTTCAGTAATTTTTATTTCAAATACAAATAACCTTCAGTAATTTTATTTCAAATACAAATAACTTTCAGTAATTTTTATTTCAACTACAAATAACTTTCAGTAATTTTTATTTCAAATACAAATAACTTTCAGTAATTTTTATTTCAAATACAAATAACTTTCAGTAATTTTTATTTCAAATACAAATAACTTTCAGTAATTTTTATTTCAAATAAAAGTAATTTTGATTTATTTTTATTTGATGAGTCGCGAATCAAATTTTTGTCTCTTATTCGAAATCAATTTTTTTATTCGAAATAATTTTTTGCCCACCTCTGCAAGAAATGATAGATACATTGATACAACTATAGAACTCAATGTTGATCGCTGTAGTTCCTCTCCAATCATAAATTACATCTTATAATGAAGTTAGAAAGTACGTTCCACAAGCACCTTCCCAATTATCAAGTGACAATCCCGCAACACCCCCCAACCAATTCATCAAACAAATCTCCCACCCCCGTTCTTCAAGTACCCACGTCTCGATCGTTCTCGACTCATCCCATTCGACTCACGCGGGCCCACAATCGAGCCGTACGAAAACAAAAAGGCAGCTTTCGATCAGGATCAGTGAAATATCATCGATCACGCGTCGATCGACGAATTCCTTCTCCAGCCTTGAACTGATACCCGTGAAATTAGGCTGATCGTCACGCGCAATACTTTAGACGCAACGCATAGAGGCGGCATTAGCTGTCGAAGGAAAGGAGGCTGCTGGTAGCACCGTTTTAAACGATCGCTCCGAGTTTCGATTTATTCCTCGTTTGCGGGAGGAGAGAACGAAGGCGGAGGAAAGGAGACAGCGTGGCGCAAAAAGGAAGCAAGAAAACGTAGGCGAACACGGGGGGGAGGGGGTGGGAGGAGGGGCGGCTTGGGATATAAAGGAGGACGGGAGCGAGGTGAATAATACAGAGAGATTGACGTTCGCGACGCAATTCCATTGTTCAAAGTGAAGTACAGAGCGAGCGCGGTCGCTGGAGCAACGAGCAAGGCAACGAGCTTTGCCACGAGGTTCTTGTCCACCGGTATAAATCAACTCGCGGCCGATCGAACCGACTCCGCTATACGATCCTCACGTATACACCGGCTACATCAAATTAGCGACACTTCTTTCGATCGACATGTCGATGCCCGGTTTTTTTGACATTCCCGCGGAATACTTTCCCTCCGCTCGGACTATTCGCCGCTGGATACCGGCTTCTTTCCATTACGTTGGCTGGTGCCAGGTATTATTCGATCGCGTCGTCCGCACTTTGATTGGGCGCTGGGAAATGACGGGGAGTAAAACTAACGGCGGGGGACGTAAATGACTTTACTTTTTATATTTACGGGGTGTACGTTGGATTTTCTGGCTGACTTCGGTGCTCGTCGCGGGAGGGTGGAGGAAATTATTGGAGGGAAATGTTGCATTGTCTAGCGAGTTCTAAATTCTGTTCTGAAAGATGCACCGTTCGCTAATAAGATGCAGGTGCATTGTTATGTAAGTGGAGTTGTCTGTGCTGTTTATCGATATCACTGTTTGCAAGAGCACTGATGTGTGTGTATCAAGAGACTACTTTACATCTGTAACTATTTATATCGACTAAACATTGAAAATTTGTATTTGAATGAAAGTTCAGCTAGAGCCACTTACGCAATTTGAAGCGCTCGAATTCGAGGTTCGAGTGGCGTTTAAAGAGAGCCCACTGCGAAAGAATTCAAAGTGGCATCGGAGGTAATTAATGTGTCCGGTCGGTGTGATTAACCAAAACTGATCGCGTCACGCTAATTGCAAATGGCCCAACGCCGTCGCGGATAATTAATAAGTGGCGCGTGATACAATCACCATACGCCTGTCGCATCGTCCGATCTTTTTGCTCGCGTATAAAACGCTGGTGGGATCTCGTGCAAAGAATACAGTGTGACTGGCCCGCGAGATTCCATCGTGGAAAGAACAGTGCATATTTTATTCGGCTGTACGTAATTCATCGTATCGCCTTTTTGCAATTCGCTCATTCAAGCAAATCGCCATCTCCGATCGTGCATCGGATTAAATCATCCTTTGCTAATGTCTTTATTCGTGGTGCCTTGGCTGCATCTCGAGATTCGATGCATGTCGACTCGTACGTCAAATATTCATACAGATTATCGAAATATCCTTTTTTAATCCTTTTCTTCTATGTGTGGAAGTAGTTTCTCGATCTTCTCAACCTAACGCCCTGTATTCTTTTCTAAAGGCACTAATAAATGCCAGAATATTTCATCCCAACTATTCCCATTTCACTGGCAAAATAATTTTCTAAGAATACAGGCTTTAAGTCCAAATTTTAGCGATAATCATTTAACGTAGTCCTCTGCTTCCATAAACGGCATCAAGCGTCGTTTAATAATTCCGAAACGAATTCCCAATGAGATTAGAATTCCTTATGCTGCTTGTAATTTGTGAAGAGGGGGTTAAACGATGGCGGGGGACGCTGTTAAAAGGTCGAAATAATTCATACGTGTCGTTAATGAGCTGTTCCCTTCAAAGAGATCGTTAGAGGACAGGTGATTTATAAGTCGCGAAATAAAAGCATTAGGAGGGGAATTCGTAAAACGGGCAATCTGCGGAGGCCTCGGCTCGGGGCAGGTTAATAATTATTGAACTATCGATTAAATGTTCGATCCGAGCTGATTGATCAGCGTTTATATCGCGAATACATCGGCCGCGTCGTGCTCCCTACAATTTTAAACCGGGTCCCCCATCTTTCAAGTGCATCGCGATCCTTTAACTTGCCAACGCGCGAGCGCGCTCTCCTCTCCGCTGGCCCTAATGGCGTTGTTCGGGGAAATTATCGGTAATGAATGAAAAAACGTGCCTCTGCTCTTTTTTCACCCCATCTTGTATCGGTTTATCGACTAATGATTTTAATTAATGTTACCGCCGAACGAATTCGTTCAATTACGATGACTTCGGCTTACCGTGGAACGTGGTTGGTTAGGTGTCGCGTCCAATTCATACGTCTCCTTCGATCCTTAGATCCTTGATCTCCTTAAGTGATTCCATCGACAAATCTGTGCAAGCATTTAACAGTTCTGTCCCGCGTGCTGGGGCGAATAGATGCTAGTTTCGGGGATTCCTTCTATACCCCAATGAAATCTATTGCTAATGCTACAGATGAACGTAGAAAATGTCCTGTATTGCCCAGTATTCAGTATCTAACAACAGATAGATATGCTCTCCTTAAAATCAACTATCTGCCAAGCGGAGAGGTGATCAAATCAAAATCAATCCCATCAGAATTGAATCTGCATTGCGCTTCCCTGCTCGCACTAAGTATTGTCTGCCGACCGGTGTTCCGCGATCCCCGAGCTAGAAGTCCCACAAGCCCAAGTTGCCCCCCGTCGACAAAACATCACTTCCAGCCGCGTGACGCCGCCAGTGTTCCCCGAAAAGCGTGATCCAAGCATCGCGTCAAAATCCCCTCGCGCTCCTGGCCGCTGCAAGGCCAACGATCGCCGCTTTTCAGCAAAGCTACGATCGCCGGGGGAGCCGCGCGAGGACGCGATCAGAAGCCACGGCACAGGAGCAGAAGAAGAGGGCCCAGAAGAGACGGAGACCCGGCCGGGGACCGACGCGGCGCGACGGAGGGGGGAGGGCGAAGGTGGAGGTGGAGGCGAAGGTGGTAGGGTGAAAGGGTGAGCGAGGGGGGCTACGACCGGTCGCGGCTGGACAGACGCATGGATGGACGGGATGGAAAGACAGACAGGACTGGAGACCGCTCATTACGGGCGGCGCATGCGCGAGGAATGCAGCGGCTCTGGTCTCCTCGATCCAATAAATATAGGATCGGGGATCGAGGATCGGATCGGCAGGCCGAGCCGGACGAGGACGGGGGACCGTCGTCGGCTGGGTCGGTAGACCGACGAAGGAAGAACGATGAAAGACGGAGAGGAGCACCCGGACGGAGGGATGCAGGGGGAGGGATGGAGGGCAACGGTCGGGGCAGGGAAGGAAGGATGAATCGATGAACGAATCGGCGGACAACAATGCCGAGCGTAGTAACGACATCCAGTTAAATCGAACGATCCGGCAAAAAAATACGGGGTTGTTTAAGAGACGGCTAACCCGGACTGGTACGCGTACTCCTGTTCGCCGGGCGATCCGTACGATCCGGCTTCCGGCAAAGAATCGATCGCGCCGCGACCGAGAGTCTGTTATTACCGGTCGGTCACAGGAGGGAACTTTGTGCGGTGGGCTTGCCGATCTTTTTCACGACGTTCGGGAAATTCGAAATCTTTGGGCAATAATAGGGTAATACCCGTATCGTGGGTACACTGATAAAACGCAGTAATTATAAGTCAATATGCATGGTTTATCAGAAACTGAATTTTAATGTTGTAATTCACTGTATTTTACGTGGAATAGATTTGGAATAAATGACTGAATTTAGTATAAACACTTGGAACAAACTTAGCGTGTATTATCAGTATCTAAAGAGGTCATTTTTATATGATCTTTGGCTATGAAGTAGAAACAGGCATTTTCTTAATTTGTTTTACCAGTATACCCACGATATAGAATGTTTTACTCTAGTTTGGTGAGAGAATTGAATATTTTGTTCTTTAGAAATCTGAAGCTGTTTGCTGATTGTTATCAGCCACAGGATTATGAATTTCGAATTGCGTCCTGATACAGTTGGGAGACGAGGGTTGTTGGTGTCTCCTTGATTCTACACTGCGTACCATATAAGAGTGTACCGACGCCCTTACCGATTTGCGACCGATCTGCGCAGCTCCCACGGATCTGGCACACGCGATTGGTCGTAGCACTTTCGCTGCCGGTTTACTACCAATCAACAGTGGATCCCTGCGCGAAACGAGTGTGCTCTAATGTGGAACGCAGTGTAAGATCTAGAAGTTCAGGAGCACCTGTGTTCCTATCATTCTAATCGCTCTGACTGGTTAAGTTGTTTACTGTACGGTTTCGCTATCTGAATATTCAAAGCAAAGTTTAAGGAAGGAAACTGAATAGTAATAATAATTCAAATGGCGACACTCGGGGATGGTACAGCTGTACCTCGCCTTTTGCACTCCTCTAGTGTTTTATGTGCTATTCAAATCTAACTATTCTCTTTCTTTTTCCTCTTTCGCTTTCTCGCTTTTTTATATGTTTTCTATTGTAAAGTCTACTGTGCAATAAAGAATTATTATCATTATTATTATTATTACACTACCCAAGCATTAGTTAAAGATTCCACCATCGTGTTCCACAAAGTAAATCACACAATCTGAACTCAAAAAATTTCCAAATTTCTGCCCCCTCTTGCTCGATGTCCCCCCTCGCAAGAAACGTTGCGCACGTCTTAGGAGGGAAACGACGGCGTAAGAAATGAGAGGATATCGAGGACGGACGCGGTTAACGCGCGAGAGCAGGCCAATAGGAGAGATTCGCTTCCGTGGTTTGCTTATCGATTCAAATCGCGTGCAGCGTGTATGAATGAAGGAATGAGTGGGCGAGTCGAGCCACCGGTTGAATGGAAGCCCCACGGGTGACCACAAGGCACACGCGCGCGTACAAACTTCTCTTTCTTTCGTTCTTTTGCACGCTCCCTTCCTCTCTCTCTCTCTCTCTCTCTCTCTTCCTCCCTCCGTTTCTCTGGCGCGACTTCTTTCTCTTTCCATCAGCTTCCCTCGTACACTTGACCCTTGTGGCGAGGAACCGATGAAATCGTTCGACGCTATCCCGTCTTCAAGGCTTACTCTTCGCGGAGGTATCTGCCTCGATTCATCACTCTTCAGTGTATCCCACAGGTGTCGAGTATGGTATACTCTAAGGAGTCGATGGAATATCGATGGGCACGGTGCCATTTGTGACACAGTTTCTATGTTCCTGCAGTCTGACACAGAATTCAAATAGCTAGAATGGAAACTCTAATTTCAGGGATTATTTCTACGATATGCGATTTTATAGCGCCTAAGAAACTTTGCATTCTTCTACTGGAAAGACGGAGCGCAGCTTGAGTTATGGTAATTCCTCATTTCAAAGTACCTATGCAGTTCTGTGTTAAGGGAGAAGCCCTATTTAGGACGCTAGGAATAAGGTGATACTTGGGAATTTTTTTCTAAGAAACTGTTGATCGGATCTTTTCCAAACTTTCAGGGTATTTTAGTTCACATTCAAACAATAAAAATTAATTTTTTCGTTACAAAGTGTTCGGTAGAAATGGAGATATAGGAACACATTCGTTATAACTCGCGCGCCGGAGTTGCAAATTTGCGATTTTAATGTTAGCCCAAATTCTTCCCTGAAATAAAAGAACCAAGGTTTTTCTTATTTCTAGTATAATTACATTGTCGATGGAACTATAACATTGATAAATAAATTGAACTGAACAAGTCTTTTTCCATAAATAGTACGAAATATCTTGGAGCAGAATCGTAACTTTTTCTTTCAAGTCCCACCAGTTTGCCAACTTTTAACTTTTTTCCCGTTTGTTAGGTTCATCGACAATGTTATTGTACTAGAAAGAAGAAAATCCTTGGTTTTTTTATTTCAGGGAAGAATTGGAGCCACCATTACAATCGCAAATTTGCAACTCCGGCGCGCGAGTCCTAACGAACGTGTTCCTATATCTCCATTTCTACCGAACACTTTGTAACGAAAAAATTAATTTTTATTGTTTGAATGTGAACTAAAATACCCTGAAAGTTTGGAAAAGATCCGCTCAACAGTTTCTCAGAAAAAAATTCCCAAGAATCACCTTATTCGTAGCGTCCTAAATAGAGTTCCACCCTCTTAAAAGAAATGATAGTAAGTGCACATGAGAGCGAAAGTGCGTGACTGTGACTGCGCGCAAAATGAGTCGCGTCTCCGTAGCCGTGAAAATATCGTTGACGGAGCCATTACCCCGGTTCACTTTCCGTTTCTTCACGACATTTAGCCTGGCGCGATAGTTTTAACATCCGTTCGTTCATTAATTCAGGGCTCGTCCGCGCGACGGTCTTTTATCGGCCGGCTATACCGTGGAGGTTAACGATTCCACGTAAGAAGCCCTCGGCTCTACCTCTCTAATAGCTTGTATCGGCATTCCTGCGATTCAAAAAATGTGCCAAACCGCTTCCCCCCTTTGCTACTGACTTTTGCATTCCGGCTTTTTTCGCCGCCCCGCCGATATATTTGCCGCAGCGAGCGGGGCGATTTTCTTTTTCGGCCCGCGTTCACGGTATTCACTAATTAATATAATCGCGCGCGCGACTCGTTGCTCTTCTTGCACCGCTCCTCCTTTAATGGAAAATGCGCTACGCTCCGAGGATATCGTTCGCGGAGCGTAAGAGGCAAGGCCGGGGGCCGATAAACGGGTGCGTTAATGCGTTCAGAAGTGTGCAGTGGCGATTTAATGAAATTTCGTGCCGTTAATTTGCGATGGAAGTGGTAACTTGAATTCCTCGTTACGAGGGGAGTTTTGTGGGAGGCTAGTTCACTGGATTCGTGGACCACCGATCGCTAGATGGAGTGAAAGATTTTACAGTCTCGAATTCGAAGCTAGTAGACGAAATAGGTAGATGGAATTAAAGTTCCCTTGATTGCCTGTTACGAGAATCTTAATATCTAGAACCCACATCAAAGTTCCATCGATCTCCTGTTTAGACCGCGAGGCTAGCAAACTCCTGAGTATTCACTTGGTTAGAATGAATTAGGTATGAATGAGGAAGACGGTTAGCAACCATGGAATGGGGATTCGGTGATGCAGCTTCTACCACCTTCGTGTATCCAGTAGAAAAGAAACTGTGATTGATACCTCTTCGGTCTAGGTTCACGCACAGGACGTGCGTCAGGTTGGCTAGCAAAGGAAAAGGGTAACTGACTCTACTGATTTCTGTCACACACACCCCTATCTAGCCAAGCTGCATTGCCCTTCGATTGTATATTTAATATACAAAACTGGCCTTGGTATCTGTACTGATTCCACAGTCGTTTATAGCAAAAAAGTTTCTTTCTAAACAGTTCTCTCCTCCACTATTCTTCACCATCCACGAACACTCATTTAAATACTCAGCCATCGAGTCGTCTAATAGAATATTTCACAATTCAATTTCTTACGGCCAGAATCACTGCAAAATTACAACGGCTCCAGAAAAAACACCTATATATCAGGCAAATGTAGCGCTGTCATACAAAAAAAATATTTGAATAATATATATATATATATATATTATTCAAATATTTTTTTTTTACTATTTATACTATTAATAAACATTACCCAAAAGTACTAGTCACAATTTGTATTCATCTTCTTCTAATTAATCGCAAAGAATACTAGATTTTCGAGCGATCAGACTGCCTAGTCCCCTTAAACATCCCCAAACCGCTTCCACCGCATTTTTCCCAATCATCGCACCTACCCACCTTCCGCCCACAGTGCAAATCCAAAGTGCTTGGAAGCAGCGCACGAAGAAGGCCGAAACTCACATCGTCCCCCGTGGGACACGCGTATCTCGTACGAAGCCAATTCCGGGCGCTTTGTCCCGCGCGAGCTGCTAAAAATGCGTGGCGAATCGATAGCGAGGTATCGCACAGCCTGACGAGGCATCTTGAGGATCGTATCCCGTACGATCTGTGGAACGGCCATCGGTTCCTCTCAAAGCATTCCATTGTAGTTAGCCTGTCGGTGGTTCTAGAAACAATTCACCCGATCCGCTCGGATTCGCCTGGTTTTTCGCCGCCCGCGCCCTCGTCGAAATCCCCCGCACCCCCTCTGATTGGCTTTCCCCCTCATCAGCCGTAACCCGGCCACGTTTAACCCGCCCTCTTCCGCTGTACACGCGCGTGTGTCCATGCGTATTCATGCCGAGCGCGCACGCGTGTATTAATTGACAAATAACTTTTTGCAACGGCCAGGCCCGTATACGGGCCGCATTGTCCGCGATTATGTACGTCCCTGCGCGAGCTTTTCTTCTCTGCCCCGTCATTTTTTTGCCCCCGTTTCGTTGGCCAGAGCCGGCGATGAAATGCTGTTTTCCGAAAATGGCGCTGGAATGAGGACGGGTCTGCGGTAGCGGCAGCGCACGGCGTCCTATCATTTAATTTGGTATCCACCTCTGCTCGATCAGCGCCGTCCTCGCGAAATCCGCGAGCGCAGTTTTTATCCAACAGGAATCGAGCTCCTCGTGGCCCCTCGCGGCTCTTCGCGGGTCCTCGGTTCTTGGGACTGATTTTAGGGGGGTGACTTTGCGGGGTCGAGGTAGATTTGCCGTCGTCGGGGTTGGCGGAGGTGTCTGCGAGCTTCTAAGTCCGGGAAGCTTTCCTGTTGCGTTAGCAGAAGTGTTTCGAAGGGTTTCTATGTAGGGTAGTTGGCACTTTGTATTGTAATCAGGAAAAGTAAAGAGTCCGTGTGGAGAAATATCTTGAATATGTGGGACCTTTGTTTTGGGTAGTTCTGTTGCCGATGAAATTCAAAGACTCTTAGAGGACAGGAGTGATATCTGTGCAACAGGCGGCTCTTAGAAACGAGAAGGATGCAAAATGGATAAACGAGCCAGCTAGTTAGCGCTTATGCCGTAAATACGACGGTGGCAATGAGCATCATCGTGTTGTAATAGTACACCGTAGGAAACGTCTTCGTAAAAGGAAGTCAGAGCGGTTAGACCTCAGCTACGCTGTGGATGCCTGCTAACCGGACTAGTTACCGGTTAAGGCGCTATAAAATCTAGCGTAACCAGGCTACGCTTCACTTTTTCTTTCGTAGGAAAAGTATCGCTGGCTTTGCTAATGGGACTCTGACTATCCTCGACTCATTATTAAGACAGTGAAAGTTCTCAATATTCTTTCAGGCTTTACACGGTCGAAAACGAAATCGTTGATCGTTAATTCGTCAGTTTTCTTAATCACAGAATAAGAAAATAATTCTGGAACAATTGCACAGTTACCTACCGTTTTTCTGATAATATGTTAGTCTAAATATTACTCGCTCTATTTTCGATTCTTTCTTAGTTTCATCTTCTTTTGTCTTGCAGAGCTCGTATAAATAGTTTGTATAAATTTGCCGGCAGCTGTACACCCTAAGAATATAATCCAATCGGGTTTTAATCGATGATCTTCCCTTCGACCCAGAGTGGAGGTTTTCGGGGTCGTAAGAGGGGTCGCGTTGCGGCATAGACACAGATACACAATCCACCATCGAGATAGGTCGTTTTATTGGTATCGCGTAGCCCTTCTGATCTCCAGGCAAATGAAGACGGAGCACCGACTTTTTGCGCGTCGTGATAAAAAAAACATGATCGCGGAACCCAGGGGTAGGAACTTTGCAATCGTCGTTTAAACTTACATTCTTCGCCCCTTGACTGTCGAGACACTCCAATTTTTCGTTATTCCACAAAACCACTAATGCTGCATTACACAATTAATTCAATTTAACTACAGTCCTCCAATTTTCTTTGTTTTTATCTACTGAAACATCGCTTTTCACTAAATCACCACAGCTACATCATTCACAAATAAAATCCAAATCCCCCAATCTCCTCTACCCTTCATCTATCAAAGCATACCTCTTCCCAAAAACCCAAATCCACCAGTTTTCTCTACCTTCGTCTACCAAAATATTCCTTTTTCCAAAAATCCAAGTCCACCAGTTTCCTCGATTTTTAACTACCAAAACATCCCTCTTCTCCAAATCACCACAGCCTATCATCGACAAATAAAACCCAAAGCCACCAGTTTTCTCTACCTTTATCTACCAAAACATCCCTCTTCTCCAAATCATTATAGCTACATCATTCAGAAGTAAAATCCAAATCCCCCAATCTCCTCTACCCTTCATCTACCAAAGCATACCTCTTCCCAAAAACCCAAATCCACCAGTTTTCTCTACCTTCGTCTACCAAAATATTCCTTTTCCCAAAAATCCAAGTCCAGACCAGTTTCCTCGATTTTTAACTACAAAAACATCCCTCATCCACAAATAAAACCCAAATGCACCAGTTCCCCCGATCTTCAACTACCAAAACACCCTTTCTTCCCCCTCATAACTATCACAGTTCCGTTACTCGCAATTAAGAACGAAACGCGTGCCCTCCCCAGAGCCCTGCTCGACCGTTGCCCGGCCGAGGGGATGAAAGAGCCCCGCTCCGCGTAGGGTAGGAAGCGTACCACGTGAGACTAGGCGCGAGGGGCACGCGCAGCGAGCACCACCGTCCTGGTGGGGGTGACATCGGACGGGGGTGGCTGAGGCAAGGCCGAGCATGAGGCCGACACGCGCCTCCACTCGATGACACTTATGCACACGCCCTCAGACCGCGTGCGTTGTTGCGCCTGTCAAAAGTCGCGAGCTGGCTCGCGAGTATCGCGCGCCCGCGTCCTCTTCGTCCTCCCTTTCTGTCCCTCGTCCTTCGCCGGGGGTTGTGCTTCTCCGCTCGTCGAATCGAATCGTTCCTCGACCACGTGTCCGGTCCTCGCGAGCACGAATTCACGGAGGGACACAAGAACCGAAGAAAAATCGAGCATCGCGACGATTTTGAATTCTGGGTGGTTTTGGTGACGGTGGATGGTGATGAATTCTCTCACCATGAATCTATTGCGAGTGTGATTCAATGGCTCTTTCGAGTAGCAACGGTTGAACCAATAGACTGTACAGTGGTGGTTGGAAAATCGTAGAACTGTAATGTTATGATTGGGGTGCGCTTTAAGGGTTGGCTCGTTTTAGCGACGAGCGTGAAGATGCCGGTTGTTCAGATTAATAAATAAGTGGGATGGACCCGCCAATTTACAGCAGAATGTGGCAAACGCCAAATCTGTACAGCACGTATAAATACCCCGCCATTATGCAGCTGCAGACGAGCAATAACGAATTTCATTCGTGGTTTCATTCTAGGAAACCGTCCATGGACGACGTTGGAAATCCTACCTCCGTCAACGCACGGTGAGTACGCTTACGATGTTGAGTAGCTTCTGGTAAAGTTTAAGAACATGGGCGGGTGGGCTCTCTGTTCCGGCGGTGCTTCGAGTGAAACGTGTCCCATGCTTTTGAAAAATCTGTCATCTTGTCAGTGTTCACCTTTGACGTATCAATTAAATTGCAATTTCCATGGTGGATTTTAATAAAGTAGTATATTATCGCTGGGTGTCAGTATTAATAGAAATACATATGTAAACTATGCTTTGATTTCTGAGATCCAGGGCACTGCATTCTTTTTAGTTTTAGTGAAATGCTTTTCTTCCACAGTAAAAATATAAATATCTTACTCTAAGCACTGCTGGACAACGTGGTTCCTGGTTTTAAACACATTTAAAGCGTCTGAAAGATATATTCCTCTTCTGCCTGTCAACCTCGAGTACAATACTAACAGTCCAAATTGAAATTAGGAAGAGGATGATAAGATAAAGTGCACCATTAAGAGACATTCTCATCCAGAAAAGTTCTTTAAGTGTAGCCTCATATTAACATTTCCTTCATTTCATCTCCAAAAACATAGAATTTACCTACTTACTCCACAAGCCCAACGAAAACAGCCCAAATACTAGAATACTCCAGCTACCAAAGAACCCCACTATAGATATATATAAAAAACACTAAACACTCCCTTGCTAACACCCAACAATCCACTTTGATTTCCCCATTCTCCTCCTCTGCACCGAACGCAAAAAAAATGGATATTTCTTCACCTTGCCCCGCCTCTTTGCAAACTGATGAATTTTCTTCACCCCCGTGTAACCAGACGCCGAGCAGGTTAAGTACAATGTCAGTCAGGCGATCGTCGCGCTCGTAAACGATGCAAATTTGATTAACCCGGCGATCGAACGCGATAGTCCGACAATGGCCGGGAATAATCTCGCAAACAGTCGCGAGGATACCCCTGGAATATCGAAATCGCTCGGCTATGACCGGTGAAGGGCCAACGGGCGCAGGTAACATCGTCCAGGGCGGACCTTATCGGCCGCGATCATCTACCCCTCGTTCAGCATCGAGAGGACGGCCTATCTGCCGCCGTAACAATTGAACCCGTAATAGAATCACATTTATTCTTATTACCCGGCGAGGTCAACCGACTAGCGAGCCTCCCAGCCTTCGACGTGGCCTGATCCAACTTCAGATCGGCTTTCCTAAGCTGTTTCACGAGCTGCTTTATTTCTCCTTGGGCTCTACGCACACATTGCCAGTGCACTCGTTGCTCGGACCTGCGGTCTGCTCCGCTCTGGCACAACTCTGTTCGATTCCTCGGCGATTAAGGACGTTTAGGGGTGCGTTCAGAGACGGGGGTATGATTGTTCTGTATCTCCTGGGTTGGTTTTGTTGGATGTTTGAGAGGCCCAATGATTGGGAGATAGGAATCTCTGAGGTAGCCTGAGTGGGTTTTAAATTATAATAATTATTCTTCTCAGCTCCTACTGTAGCTCTTGAAGGCATTCCAAACATTTTCTCCATTCTTGTTATTGATTCTGTTAAGTTTCATCAAATGATCAGGTCGCGAGTTCATGGTACCACGAGCTGTGGTAATAAAAAATACATATTTTTAAAATTTAAGAATCTTGCAGAGAAACCTAAACGATAGAAATCCCCTTCGACAAGGAGATGACATGTCTCATTCTTCGCCCCTAAAATTAGGTTCCTTCATCACTTAAAACCTGGAGGGTTAAGAATCTCCAAGTACATGGATTATTACCAGAACACCAGCCACGAGGATCCTTCATCCTGTAATTCACCTTCGCACATCGTACATACTCCCCTGGCCGAAATTGTCGTATTTCCACGCACGCGATGAATCCACCAGCCGACTGCTTGTTAGGTTGGCAGCCCAAGCAGAGGCATACTTGCCATTCGATAAGGTTGTCGCCTGGAGCATTGGTTACGCCTCCGAGGTCGCCACCCGTTGACGCCCACGTAGAGGTAGCTTTCCTTTATCATCGCACCTTCACGGTTGCTCGTCGTTACGCCGCGTTACACGAGCCTCCACAGTTTCACTCTTCGACCGTACTTGATACCTCCGCCATTAGTACGTGCGAACGTGCAATTGGTTCTTCAGGATATTTTAATCGCGACCTGGTACTAGGCCGGTGCAAAAGTTTCGTTCGCTTTATTAAGAGTAAAAACATGCCACGGTTTTTTTCAATCGAAGTACTTTCCTTGGCTATCCACGACCTTTTGCCAGTTTTCTGCTAAAAGTGCAAGTAGGAGTAGTAGAAGACATTTGAAGAGTCCTTGTAGAAAACACTGCAAGTGCCAAAATTAAAAAAAAAAATCAGTAAATGTTCTACTTGCCAATGGTAATGCTACGTTAAGTATAGAATTTGACTTTTGGGACTTACAGTGTTTTCTACAAGGACTCTTCACTTCTGAACACCTAACATCACCTAACAGTGAGCGAACGAATATTTTGCACTGGCCTAATAGAACCGCCAAAGTGGGTCCTGACGATGATGAGTGCTCGATTGAACACACTGATTGGGACTGCAGTTGCATTTAACCTCTTGCCTTATAGCAACACCGGCTCATGCGGGAGCAGACGTAGTTACGTAGTTGAATTCCACAAAAAAAAGAAGCAGTTGGGGAACTCTTTTTCAATCGTTACAGTATTAATGTAATTTTGAAGGATTCATAGATTATTAATTAGCGTGTTCATATTTCTCTTTCATCTAAGCTCAGTGTAACACTTGGTATCTTTAGAAGAGTCCTAAGGTTGGGGGCTAAGTAAAACTAGTGTTTGATAAGACAATTTGGGTATAGTCGTCTGATGGCAAGAATAAGAGTGTGATGGGAATGGCTCATGTTCGAGATTGATATCGTTGCTACCAGAAGTGCTCGTGAGTTTGCAGAAAGTGACAGCAAACTCCAGTAATACGTTCTTAACTGGGAGACAGACCTTGGAGATTTTGACGGAGCCTCCTTGGAGATAAGAGGAACCGCGCGTTGTCCTTCTGTCTGTCCTACGGCCATACAACAATAAAAGGCTGATGAATTATCGTCAAGTTCAGAGACTTGGGTTAGGACTTTCCGCAGAAATTTTATATATATCTACAAGGCGGCATCTTCATAACGCGAGCAAAGGTTTTGATAGTCTTGTAGGTTCAGTCCTGAAGAACGTGGCGAGATGGGGAGTGAGATACAGTGTGGAAGATGCTTTGTTGCGCACCGTGTGCCATAGGCGCATGAGTCACGGCTGGGATTAATTAAACAAAACCGTCAGCGCATAATTCTCCCCCGACAGTGGCGATTGTTGTATAATATCTTCCATAAAGCTCGTCCTTTTTGCCCCGTGCTCGCGAAATTGACTCCGGAAATATCAATTTGGCTTGTGACAAGGTATCAAAGTAATTTTCGTTATAAGGACCGCGCAAAATTCTCTTGGGCAGAAAATATTTATGAATAAGAGGAGTCTGAACGGGGAATTATTCGATATTTAATGCTCTTTCAATAGAAAGTAGTCTCAAGGCAGAATATATTTACTTTTCAATCACTCAGAGCAGGTTATCTCCTACCAAATTTATTATAATCGTTACACGTGTATTATCGTCCATTTTTCTAATACAATTATGTAAAATCACGAAAAGAAGGTCCTCGCATGCAACGAAACACAATTCAGCCATAATGAGGCCTCATTAATTTAAATTGCACGATAACCCCTACAAATATCACAGTAAGCCTAATCTACCCCATACGCGTTTAACTCACAAAATTTGCATACCCCCGTGCTTCCACACACCCTTTCGAGCCCAAACACCAGAATCTATCCTTGCCTCCTACCTACAATCTCCAGTTACATACACATGTAACAGAAACACAAGCCATTAGATCAAACTACAATAATAATAATCACATCATCACTGATCCCGAACAATCTCACTCAAACTTCCCCAAACCCTTAAAAAAAAAAGAATCATCAAATTTCCCTCTTCATATTCACGCTTCAAGTTATCACACCGCTTCCCCCAACAAACTGGAACACCATACCAACCCCCTTATCTTCCCTCGAATACCTCCCAATTAATTTTCCCCAAGGCAACATGCGAAAAGAAGGCTGTTCACCTCGCAGAGCCCGCGCAAGAGAGATTTCGATGGCGGAGGACGGTTCTGCCGTGGCCGCCAAGAACTCACCTGACTCGCGACCGTTACGGGGGCCGACTACGTTCGCTGCCACTATTAATATTAATGCATTCCGCCGTTCTTGCGGCATTGTACTCGCGTCGACGTCGTCCAGCGTCCGACGACGTCCAACAATATCCAAGCGCGGCGTCCCCGAGGAGCGTGTGGTAGCTGGCGCGTTTTCAGTAAAGTGGCACTTCTCTATTGAACCGGCCGCCGACACTGGCGCGCACCTATTGCCCCTCTGATTGTGCCCACCGACGGTTTTGTATCGCCGGCTGAATATTCAGCCGGCCGATAAATAACGCTGAAAGGGGGGCCCCGTGGAAACGAGCAAAACAATGACGAGGAGGATTTTTACCCCCGCCGCGAGAGGCTCGCCTCTCGGGGTCGTCGGCTGCCGGCCAGGACTTTTCTTCTGCCCGTGACACCTCCGTGTCCACCCCGCGGCAGCGGAGAGCTGCCTCCTCTATTGTCGCGCGATTTCCTACCGCCTTATGAAACCTCGACAATGCGCGTCTCTACGCTCTCGCCTACCGTAACCAATCCCGCGTTACGCTCCAACCGGCTGATCTATACCGAGCATTCTTCTGCCTCGAGTGTAGCCTCGCGTGGCCGTGGACCGTCCTCCTCGCGTTATTCTTCCCTCTGTTTTCTTCCCTGCTTCTTCTCCGTTTTTGTTCAGCTAGTTGGCGGTGGCAGGCTGTTTAAGATGTTTTTGTCTCCTCTAGCGGGCAACGATGGGTCGTCGGGTTGATTGGGAGCTGTGTTTTGATAACCCACGGTCACTTCTAATCCCTTCCTTCTCGAGACTGCTGGAGTAGTAGAGTAGGAATGGTGGTGTCGGAGATTCTTTATGTAGCGTTTGATAAGATTTGACTGTAGGTGATAAGAAATAGACGTATCGATGATGATAGAATTGGGGATGCACGGTGGTGGTCATGAGAGAGTTTGAAATATATATTTCTGTGTATATGTAGCAGAGTTTGGCACTATCCAAATAAATTTTTATTCGAATAAGAAATAATTCGTTATTCTCGAATAAAAAATTATTCGAATAAAAAATAATTCGTTATTCTCGAATAAAAAATTATTCGAATAAAAAATAATTCGTTATTCTCGAATAAAAAATTATTCGAATAAAAAATAATTCGTTATTCTCGAATAAAAAATTATTCGAATAAAAAATAATTCGTTATTCTCGAATAAAAAATTATTCGAATAAAAAATAATTCGTTATTCTCGAATAAATATTTATTCGAATAATGCCCAACTCTGATACGAAGCGACGACTTCAGTTACATTATTTATATCTCGCGAATTTAAAGAAATGGGAAGGAAACATGGGGCTACATACAGTGAAGTATTAATTGTCGATTGATGTATCCAATTTAATTTTGCTAATGGAAGATCGAGCAAAGTGTCAAACACGAAGGTAGATATTTCAATCTTATTCCTACCTACATTTCGTGGGAAAAAAAGAAATCTCGTGCTCGTGTTCGTTGGCGAATGTGGACCAAAATGGCGCAAGATTTAGGGGGCTACCAGCGAGCGTTGCGCGTAGCGACGGGGTGCCCCGTTGCGTCTCCACAAATCTCTTTCCCTTGATCGACCAATATAAAGAAAGGATTATGCGAATATTCGGCTACAGTATCTATCATCGTGAATTATCACGGGTGCGCGGTTAGGACACTTGCCGGAGACTTATTATCCGACATGATTTAAGAGCTAAAAAGCTCGACGCCCGTTCGGAAGAATACGCGTCCGCTCGCGGCCTCCGCATATTTTTGCGGTATTATACGCTGCCGCGAGAGTATCAATTAAATGATAATGTGGTGATTAATAGCAATGACGCGGGCTGCTGATCGTTTATGGCAAAAACGTACCGCTGCCACGAGAATAACATGGCCACGGAGAGGGGGCATCTTTCGAGAAAGAATTAGCCAATGATTTCTGACGTTCAACAATCACGGACTCCGTTTATTTGCAATTATTCTCCTCTTACAAGCAATAACTCTACTGCCCTGCAGAATTGGAAATATGGCTCCAGCCCCCTTGCCAGCTCCCCGCAGAAATACCCAGAATTTACAAACTGAAACGTGTCTCTTGCTCGCAGGTCAAATCGGAGCACTTCGCTGCTAGAAATATGTTTCCAGATCCCTTGCTAACTTCCAATGTTGTGGAAGCTTTAAATAAACCTCAGGAAAAGTTTCGGAGAACTCGAATATATTTATCCATTAACTAACTAAACCACGTTGTACTAAATTAAACTAAATATAATTTCTCACAAGGCACTTTCCCGGGACTGTACCTCGCAGGTCAGAGTTCCCCGTCATCACGTTCACGCTACAGTGCCTGCATCTCACATTTTCCAAGCAGTCATCGCCAGGCATCCCTCACTCACACACACGCGCACACTTTCACTCTTCATAAAATTTTGGTGATCCCTCAGCTCGGAACATCCCTAGCAAAGTTTACGACACTACAATACACCCCTTGCCTATCTTCGCACGCAAAATATAAAAAATTAGCATACCGAAACTTCCACGCACATATCACCACTCCTACGTATCAAAGCCACCACCTCCGTTCACCCAGTCCTCCCGATCAACGAGTGCAAGTGACTATCGTCGAGCCAACGAATCCCAGCGGAAAGTGTAGTAGAGGGTGGGTCGGAGTTAAGCAGTCCGCGGACGTCTCTCGAATTATAAGAACGTGCGTCCGGCCAGCCGGGTGCACGTGGCGCAGCCGAATTTCTGCACGTGGTTCGGTCGGAATTCCTAATAAGTCAGCGGACTAGACAGAAGTCTCGCGCGCTCCTGGTATCGGCGCGCCGGGCTACGCTCCTCTCGCGGACGGAGATAGGGTGACGTCACGGATACGTGGGATTCCTCTCGAGCAGCTGGATCACGTGCTGCGGCCGAACGTGAGGCTAACTTAAATGCGGATCAGGGAGAAACCGTTCCAAAACCGATCCCAAATGAATGCACCGGCCGCGATTCAAATTGTTTTCACGTTCTTCCGTCGCGGTATCGACCCCTCAGCCTCAATGAACGCCGTCGTGGCTCCTTTGGGGGTCAATAGCTCTCGCGGCTGCTGGGATCGCGCGTCGCACACCGAGTTGACACGTTCGGCATGGCTGTGCAGCTTGGAAGAGCTTCGTTGTCTTTGGTTTTTCGTGTACAGTGGATGGCTGTGTTACTGGCGCAGCGTAGTAATGATATTTGCTGGAGTTTCTGTGGAATTAGCAAGTTCAGTGATCGTGACTATGACCCTGTACTTGCATCACTTGGGATGGTCACTTTAGAGGAGCGCAGATGTTTTGCGGATATTATTTTTCTGTATAAGGTTATTAGAGGTTATATAGATTGTCCTTACTTGCTTGCACTAGTTGCATTCAATGCTCCGGTTAGGAGCATGCGTTCTACGCCTCTCTTTGCGGCAGGGGTACCGAAATTTCGGCATTACGCTGTTGACCCTATTAATAGGGCGATGATTATTGCGAATCAGAATTTCAATGGCATAGACCCCTTCCAATGCTCCTTGACTTCGGTAAGGACGGTTCTTTATAGGACTGTAACTAACTTACATAGGGGTATTTAGTATTTAGTATTTAGTTTTTCTTCTTAGTTCTGGTTTATCTTTTAGTTCAGTTTAGTTGGCTTTGTTAGCTGTGTATCCTTGGCTTATTTATTGTATAGACTCTCTAGTTAATTTCTCTGCTTTGTCTCTTGTAAACTATGGGTATTCCCCGTATAATTATTTAAATAAAATAGAATAAAAATTAATCATTGGATCCACTAGGTGTTTTATATCTCGAGGAACTCTCTGTGGATATACTGTGGATTTTGGTTATCTCTAATGCGGGGTTGAGTCATATTAGGCCATCAGCGGTTTTTTTTTTCGAAAATTCTGTATCGTCATATTGTCGGATATCAGAAGCCATACAATTTTGAATTGCATTTTTCTCATCCTTTACGGTTTCACAGATATTCACGATAATATGAAAACTCAGCATTTCTTTGAAGTGGTCTTTTCACCCCTAGGAGCATTTCATTGCCGAAACAAAAAATGATCACCTTATTAGCATCACTCGAAATGCATTTTTATGCAAAGTTTCTATTTTTTTTTAATTTTTTAGTTGCCGGGCAACCCTCGTTACTCTTGATTAGTGGACACTGGATAGAGATACGAGGATTTCCACAATGTGTTTCGGTTATTTTGTTATTTGTATTCGTGTGTCGTTGCTTTCGTGATTGAAGTTTGTGAGGGATCAGCGTAGACGTC
This sequence comes from Andrena cerasifolii, assembly GCF_050908995.1. Lineage (NCBI taxonomy): Eukaryota > Metazoa > Arthropoda > Insecta > Hymenoptera > Andrenidae > Andrena > Andrena cerasifolii. Next base: position 18,714,262 of record NC_135119.1, on the reverse strand, counting down.
AATCTGACACACGTTCGTCACGTCTCTGAAGGTATTAACTTAGAGGAACCAGGTGTCTTGTTATTTTTTATGTAATATTCACTTCAGATAATGGTGCACGGTTTGGAAAATGATGCTCGTGTTTCAAAAATACTGGGGACAGTGTCTGGAGGAAATTCTTACCGTTTCCCTGGAATGGTTCGTCGTCGGTCCTCTTTCGCGACACAGAAAGGAACTACGTTCTCCGCCGGGAACGGCGAGGGCCTCGACAGACGCAGTCAATTGCCATTACGGGAAATTAAATCAGTCGTGCCTCTATTTACGCAGACCCTAATGCCGTGTAAATTGACCGGCTATCGAGATAGCGCCGTTCCTTAGCCGTGGAGGAGAGAATTCTTCTGTGATATCTCTTGAAACCGAATCATCCTCTGCACCTTAAACGATAATTGAGAAAAGAAATCCCCCTACACAATACAGCAAAATAACCGTAATTACTATTCGTAAATATAGATTCAGCCCTCATTTCCGATACTACTGCTCCATTTATATTTAGTTAATCCAAAATCATTTTCATTCACAAACGTCCACAAAAATTCAAAACACTGCAGTAGAAGTTAAAACCAGGGGATTGGAGCAGACTAATTTCGTATATCCTCCGCTCCTGCTCCGCTCCGACATCAAAATACTTGCTCCAGCTCCGTTCCAGCTGCTTTTTTTTTTTAAATAAAAACTCTTTTAATACTTTCAAACAGTGATCTTTCATTTGCAACAAAGCCCACCTTTCCAGCTTTTCATTTTCATACCGAAAAAAATTCATAAAGAATGCGTCATTTTCGGGCAAAGATAGCTACTACATATGCCTCCTTAACACCGGTCTGCGTGGCTCTACGATATAATATTTTTTCAATGATGAAAAATTGAGAATTGATATTTATATTAAAAACATTCCAAATAATACAAAAAAAATTGGATCAGTGGAGCAGTAAAAATTTCCCGCGCTCCAGCTCCGAGCTCCGCTCCAACGCTCTAGCTAAAACTCCTCAAGAATTTATTTTCACTGAAATAGATCTGAAACAGGACATCAAAGAATTATTTACCAAGAGCATTCTCAGTTATCCAGCATCCATATCGAGGTTCAAAAAAATCGCGTGGTTGGACGAGAGGGAGTTTTTTGCCAGGTGAATTCAGGTTGGCCAGCAGCCGAAATAGGGAAAGTGCACGCGGCTTAGCAGTGGGCAGGCAGCGAAGGGTGAAACTCGCGGAAAGAAACGCAGTAATTACGTGTTCAGCCTAATACGTACGGGGCGGTGAAATGCCACACGGGGCCGGGCAAAATTTCTGGTCGCAAAACCCACGGAGCAACAATGGGTATTTTCATTAGTCCAGTGATCCCCCCCGGCCGAACGGTAGATATTTGATTCGGTTTTTATCGGTTTCGGCCGACATTCCGGCCCGCGGGGCCCGCTCCGCTCGATGGGATCGGAAAAACGGCCGCAAAGCTGACTTCTCGATCGCGATATCAGAAGAAGTTCCATTTAGGAGAAAAATAGCATTGTAAATGCACCGTGTCGCGGTGCTTGTTTGTCGTGAACTTGAGTTTCGAGGGGCAAAAAGTTGCGCGCCTGAGCCGGGGGGGCTGTCGCGCTCTGCTCCGTGGCCATGGATCACGGGAATGCCCATGGATCTCTTCGATTTGCAAATCGAATTTATATAGGAAAATATTGAACACCTAAAGGGAAGCTAGTACTCTAAATAATTATTTTATTTATCTCTGGTCCGGCGGAGAAGTTTATTAATGTTTAAATTGTTAATAATACTAGCACTGCATTGACCAAACAATTTGAATTGGGTGTAATATATCTTTCATTCGAGGTGGGTGTTCTAGTAAATGCAAAGTACCGCGTTGCATCCCTGCAATTACCAGGACGCAAATAAAGTATACACACTGTATTCCTAAAAGAGAGGAAAAGAAGCTTGGAAGCCTCTTATGCAAACTTGAGTTAAGTGCTCCCATCGTCCACCTGCAATTACTTACTTCAAGCTTAATAGAGAAAGGAGTATCAAAGTTGCGGCCCAGTAAACGACTAAAAATCCCCAATAAAGGAGCAAGTGTCCAACAAGACGAAGCAAAACCGTCCACCCGACGCATGCGCGCGCGCGCGCGCGCGCTCACCCTGGGCCGGCCCAAATTTTTCCACTTGGACAATGCCCGTCGATCTGCAGGCTGCGAACTAAACGGACCCGTTCTTATCTAATCTCAATATAATTACGCGTGCACGTCATAAAATTGCTTATTATACTATGGAAAAGTTGATTCGGGGACTATAATACGGGGTTTGGAAATTAACCTTACCTGTCTGCCTACCTACGCTGGTGATGATTATGTCTACTTATAGGTATAACTACTTATGTGCGCCCAAACTACCCGTCTACCGGCTCGAATAATCTTCGCGGTTCCTTCCCCTCCACCCTTCCATGTCTGCCCCCTTGCTCGCCGAATCTTCGTCCAGCTACCCTTCACTTTCGTCCTCCACCCTCCGCGTTCTTTATTTTTTTTCTTTACAGCCGCTCGTTCTACCCCTTTCCCGCCCTCCCTTCTTACTTTTTCTCTACGGGAAGGGGGCTGGTCGAAACTAGTTTATAAAACGAGTCGGTCACGCTGGTCTTGTTTTCTGATCCAATGACCCCTGCGCCGCGTGCTCCGTGGTATGTAATGCCGTGTAGTGACGAAGCTTGTTTATGTGTTACAGATTCGACGAGAGACACTACGCTTTCGAAAGGTATGATAGATTTAGTTAGACTGCATGCATCCAGTCGGACACTGTGCCCGGTTTGTTTCTTTCCACTGTTTCGTTCCTTTCCCTGGTTTCGATTCTTCTTTTAGTCACCTACTTGGTTTATCCATGGATCGACGCGTGCACCTTGGCGTGGAGTATTAAAGGCGCAGACGTATTGCAGGGTGTTTTGTGATTCGTCGCGCGTGGAGAGGGACTCGCGATTCCTTGTTGAAACTTGAATCGAGTGTAGCGAAGTGATCTTTGAAAACGCGGTTTTGGGGTAGTTTTGAACGTGGAAGCAAGCTGCTTTCAGTTTGGCTGTAAGATAAATTACGGCAGCTAAATTGTGTCTGATATTTTTACGCAGTGATTTATCTCAGCCACTGGTTGAATTGCAGGCAAACTCTAAATGGTCAGTGGACGAATTTGTTTCGTAACAAATTTGGTTTTTTATTTAATTTCCATCGGTTGAATCTGTGTAAACTGCTCCACTTTTTAGAGATCTGTTTTCTGTATTTAATCTCCACTTTTTGGAGATCTCTTAGCAATCCACCTTGCCTATTGCAAATTTGAGAAATTTGTTTGGTGTACCTTTCCATCCAGAGTGTCCCTTCTTGTTCATTTTCGTGCACCAAGTATTTCGTGGTGGATTCACCTTTGGTTCCTGTTAAGATCACCGATATCCTCTTACGAGACACTTGACGCGATCGATTGACGCGATGAAATTGAAGGTGGGTCCGATTTAATGGGTTCGACGAAATTTTTAAACGCGCCGCAGCTGCGCGAATCGACGAGCTTTTTAAGCGCTCGCGTGAACTCGGATGGCTCGAAAATGAGGAGTAAATGGTGTTGGGAGTTTTTAGGGTGTCGAGCCGGCACTTTTTCTTCTTTGCCTGGATGTAAATTGCTCTGGAGGCACGCGTGTACGCGATGCTCTATAGGATGACGGATTTAATACACCTTACCTTCTCGAGGAGACGAATTGTGGAAAAGTTCAGTGGTCGGTGCACAAAACCAGAAGACTAGCCTTATCTCCGAGAACAGAAGCTAGATGAAGTTTCAATTTAGAGTACCAGGGGTATCAAAGGATAGTTTATAATTTGTAATATAGACACAGATGTTCAGTTTCTACTTAATAATACTTAGTAATAAACTTTCCTACTACAAAAGCTTTTAAAATATTCAAATTTATTTTCACCTTCACAAAAAATAACACATCTCCCCCACGAACGCTATTGTTCCCCCAAAATCTTTCTCTCAAAATGCTTCGAGAAGCCCAAAGGAACTCTCGTAACCAACGAATTCGCGTAGAACCCCTTAGATAGACAGGAGGGGGGGCCCGAAAGTAATTATTGCGCTACTCGACAATTAACTTTTTTTAGCGAAGCCCTCGCTGCTCTATGATTTCGCAGCCTATATCAGGAGAGGTAATAACGTTCGAATATTCCAGGCTGGAATGGAAGGAAGGTGGCTCAGGCGAATTTTTCCTCCGCCGAGCTGAAACGGGGCCCCGATTAACCGCATAAACCGGCACGATAACCTAATAATGATTCTATTAACAATGTAAATGGGACTAAACTGGTGGACGTGGTGCGCGTCGAAACCGTAATCGCGCGCAGGATAATAATCCCCATTACCGAAACTTCTCGCCTCGCGTTTATATCCGCGTGCAAGACGACGACGACTGCACCACGTAATTCCGTCTGCACGCGCATAATATCACGTATATAATACTTCCTATGAATCTCCATAATGGTCGGTTCAAAAGGAGTCCCTTGCAAGCCGCCATCCTTTACGTGGGCTTACGCAACCACCACCGTTGATGATGAACACTTTTCGAACCAAGGGGATAACTCGAAGGGCAGGTCGATCGATTCGATCGTGATACGTTATAATCGTTAATGGAATTCGGTGCACGCTGACAGTGAATCCTGTGGGAGGTGTATGCTGAATGATGAACGCTGTTTTTATTTGGTAGAGTGTCCTGTGTCGCATGGGTCATTTAGGATATGAGTGGAATAGGATATTGATGAAATTGGTTTTGAGATTGTAATGGGGTTGGAGGAGTTGAATTTGTGAAGAATTTTACGTGATGGTCATTATTTTATATTTGAATATTGCGATCTATTCTTGGAAATTAAAGATGAAATTGTAATGGAGTTGGGGGAGTTGAATTTGTAATGAGTTTGACGCGATTGTCAGTAATTTTACTGTAATCTGTTCTAGGAAATTAAATATGAAATTGTAATGGGGTTGAAGGATTTGAATTTGTGAAGAATTTGACGCGATTATCACTATTTTTATTGTAATCCTTTCTTGAAAATTAAATATGAAATTGTGATGGGGTTGAAGCAGTTGAATTTGTGAAGAATTTGATGCGATTGTCATTATTTTTATTGTAATCTGTTCTTGAAAATTCAATATAAAATTGCAATGGGGTTGAAGGAGTTGAATTTGTGAAGAATTTGATCCGATTGTCACTATTTTTATTGTAATCTGTTCTTGAAAATTAAATATGAAATTGTAATGGGGTTGAAAGAGTTGAATTTGTGAAGAATTTGACGCAATTGTCTATTTTTTAACGATTTTATTCAGCTTCGATGCTCTGTTTATATGTTTGTATGGTTCAAATCTGGGAACTCAAATTTAACCCACTTCCAACTATCCAATTGTCTTGAAACTTTGCAGGCGTGCGTAGTTTGGATGACAGTATAATATTTAAAAAAAAAAATTAGGCCCGAGCGGGTGAAAAAATTACCCAGTCATCAATAAATATAACCCATAACCACAAATCCAATCATCTTGAAATAAGCCACTCGCGTTATTTACGAAAACGACAAAAAGCCACTGTGTTCGGGACGCTAGCCGCATCGCGATTACCGAAAGTACACAATTTATCGAGAAATGATCTGTCACGTATGTGCGAATAGTGAAACTAAAACTTTGCAGGCATTCGTAGTATATCACCATCGAAATGGTAGTACAAGAAAAGAATTATTTTTTAGTTTTCAGTGCATTTCAATTTAGTTTTTACTACATTTTTAATAAAATCGTTCAACATCATTTTTTTTCTGATTGAATATCGTAATCTGTTCTTCAAAATTAAATATGAGAACTTCCAATTCCGCGGTGGTATGAAAAGATAATTTTTCTTGAAAAACAAAATAGTAAGAAAATCTTCAGTCAAAATGCCTTTCTTCAAGTTCGAATTAGAATACAATTCGCGTCCGAAAGGGAACCCCAAAAATTTTGAAAGCAGAAAAGGAGAAAGAAAATTCGCTCAGTGCACCGCGTTTATACATTTCCATAATGCGCTTGCATTATAGTGCACGCGTTGCAACGGCGTGTCGGGGTCAATTATCGTATAAACATTATCCGGCCTTGAGAAGCGCGATTATGTAAAAATCCTAAGTGCAGAGCGGGATTGCAAAGCAGCCGGGCCGAGGAGCCGTCGACTGCGATTTTAAGTTGTGGGATATGTTTACTGTCGTTGTATTATAATGCGTCGAAACGAGCGCTTTTGTTTCCCGAAGGACCGCTTGGACCCCTCGTTCGTCTTCCTTGGGTCGCGCGATGCTTCATTTTTTCCCTTAAATCTTCTCCCTTCCCTTTCTCCTCGCGAAGCCACCTCTGGCTGGTCGCAATTTACATTTTATTTCTAAACATCCTCAACATTGTGAGAAATAATTATTAGTCAATCTCAATTTCAATATTATTATATTACGAAAAAAATAAATAAATAAATAAATATTAATTCACCAGAAATTGATTTCTTTCGTGATACGTTGAGCTGATTATCAGAATGCTCGTTTAACGTCGAATCAACCACGGCTCGTTGCATAAGTATAGACAGCGGGCGTCGACTTTCTTATTAAGGTGGAAAGTAGGAATGCAACTTACACGGGGCATCAGAGGGTTTATAGAGTTCAACGTTCGATTCAGCTCGGCACAATTCCACCAATCCCTACCAGCCGAGCGGGCGTCTCTTAAAAGGCATTTTAAATCGGCGTGTCGTGAAAGAATCTCATAGAGACGCGGCGTATAAAGGCATTCCACCAACCCCCCCCCCGTCTACTCCCCTTTTCTTCTCTCTCTATATCTTCCATCGTTCGTTCATCGTTTCGATCTATCATCATCGGGGACTTCTTACGCTCCATTCTTTTCCTGTTATTACACCTACGTACTTTTCTTCTTCATTACGCCCGGGAACGGACGAGGGAATCTCTGCTCTTTTATGGGGGTGGTCTTTAAAGGAATTCAGTGGCTCCTTGCGATCTCATATGCTGGGTATAATTCGTCTGTGTTTTATCCTTCGCAGAATCGTCGCAGATATTTTTGATTTTACAGAGTTTTCGGTTGTTTAATATATCAAGCGTTCAACCGCTTTGTGTACACTTTAAAAATACGTCTGCTCCCCCTTTAGATTAAACATCCCCTGTCACTCGTTTGTGAGATTTCATTTGAACGTGAACGAGTTTAAGAATTTGCATCGTTGGGGCTCGCGTGTCGCGGTGTACCGAGTGTTTCTCAAGAAGCTGCAGGCATTGGTAAATAATACTCCGGCGGAAGGCTATGATAATGGAGTGGAGGTTGAAGGTTGACAGAGGGGTGAAAATGGCTGCAGGCTATGAACACTCTCCGCCACCGCAAACCCGAGATTCGATAAGCCGACTACGGCCTTTTATTAGGATCCACTCAACGCTGGCAACGTAAACTCCGCACCCTGCTCGAGCGGCCTTTTTTTAGAAAGAATCCCTCTAACTAGATTTCCATGTTCCAAATTGCGCGTGGAACGGCGTGATTGCGAGAGAAAGAAACACGCATTCCGCCGTTATGATTGAATCGCGCCACTCGTTGAGGGAATTTGTACGGATTCAGAAGAAACAAAACTACATCCTGGTTAAAAGATACGTCACTACATCGACTATAGCACGTTCCATTTTTTTTCTTACGGACAACTGCGTGTAGAAAAAATGAGACGTGCTACTTTTCGTAACGCGCGTCGATATAATTTTGGTAATTTTTCTTTGCGTCGAGGGAGAATTAGAATATCCTTACTCCTTTACTTCTTCAATAGCAGAAGGGTGTTGCCAATACATTTCCTTAAGGGGTTATACCTAGTCAGGCGGCCGAAGAGAGTATATGTAAATTTTTCGTAGAAAAACATTTACGTTTATAATAAAAATCCTGCAAAAATTACGCGAAAAAATTAGGATTTCAACTTTAAATAGCCGCCATTTTGTTTTAACTTAATATTTCGGCAAATTCTCTCCGTCAACCTGAGGATACATTAATATACTAACGAAATCTTTTTTGTTTTTTGATTTTAGATAATCTGGTTGCGAATAGTAATGCTCACCGCAAAACCAAATTTTTAAAAATGCTTCTTAGATGTCGGTTGTTATTTTATTATAAACATAAATATTTTTCTACGAAAAAATTACCAAATGTTCTTTAAATGTTGCTCTTTTAAGCGCAAAAAGTTTTGTAAAAATATACGCTTCCGCTTCTTCAAAAAAAATTCACAAATATTCGCCTCTTTTCAGCCGCCTGACTAGGTATAACCTCTTAAATAAAGTACTGTTAATAGTTGCCTTATATCCTTGAATATAATGAGAAACCCTCAGTCAAGTACATCGACAAACAGTACATACAATTACCATCACTCTTCCTCGACTGAAAATCGCCCGCGTGCACAGGAAATCCATGTTTAAAATATTAACAAGCGCTCGTATTTATTAACCAATAGTGGCACTCGTCCACATCTGCGGGCGTTAATAATAAAACGGGGCGACGCGTTGCGGGGCCACCCCGCTGCCACAGTAGGCAGCCAGCGTGCTCCTCATTTATTCCATAAATCTGACGATAAATAACGGGCATATTGGGGTGTTCGTGAGGCTCGGGTATCGCGGCTGCTTATCGTATCCCACAAATGCGCCGGAACGCATTTAAAATGTATTGAACTGTCACGGGCCAGTGGTTTCCCGGATTTTTACATTTTTCATCGCCACACGGACGCAGGTCCGCGCGGATTACTGAGTTATTGTTGTTCTAAGTGTGTCGGTCAAGGGGGAGTGAACCCCAAGTCCCCCGGCCGGGGGTAATCCTGACCATAACAGTTGGGGGACCCGTCGAGCCCCTCTCGCGCCCACAATCGCATCATCTTCGTGGAGCGGTGCGAGCTAGAGTAGGCATCCCTCCGCGAGCACGCGTCCCATGCCAAATAGCTGGTCGTTACGGGCGTTCGGGGCCTTTGCGTGTCCGTGGCTGCATACTTGTGCATCCTCAACTGTCGTTAGTCTTTAAATTACGCGATTCGACGCGGCTTCGACGGCCCACGAACTCGACATCTGCGGATTATTCGACGGGAACGGCGACCCTCTCCCTCGATCGTCGCGCAAATTTAGCGCGGATCATCCTTCGTGGCGAATCCCTTCGGCGATGAATCCTGTGGAAACGAATGTGGTGTTTTGCTACTTACCATCCTTCGTTTCTTTTATTATGTTCTGAATATGTAGGAATACATATTCGGAGGACTTGATCCCTGCAGTGATGCTGCCTTGGTACCTTGAATAGTTGTGATCTAAATTTCTATCGCGTTCTTTATTATTATTATCATTAACGTCTTTATTGCACTAAGAGAGTAGTTTAATTCGTAGCTCGATTTCATCTTTGGATCCAATCCCCATGAATTTATTCATCGTGCTTCGTTGTTTTCTGAGTCCTCGGTGAGTGTTCGGTGTTTTTCATGGGAGGATTTGATTTCAATAAGAATAGGTGAAGAAGCTTCGAAGCTGGGGAACATTGAGCTGAAAGTTTATTTTGTTCGGTGACGATCGGAAGGGACAAAAGGAAAGGGTGACAAGAATCACGCTATTAGAGGGTAGAAGGATATCGCCAATTCGGTTTCGAGGGTGGTTATACGTTGCAGTGAAGACGACAGATATGGAGCTTTGAATTTGTACCTCATTTTCATACATACACATTGCCATGGCGTTTATAGCGGAATTTTGCGTATATACCTGTTACGCGGCGTTTATGCTCGCGTTACTTGGAACGGTTCACTGTAACGAGGTAACCACCAGTGCCACACGCCACGTCCATCATTTACTGTCGCGCAAAGTGTGATGAGAGGTTGAATTACTCGAAAAGCTTGGTCTAAATTCATTTCGTTAAAAGGTGCGAAAATAGGGAAAGAATGGAAGACAAGAGAAAGCAATTGATAAGTTAAATCCAAATGTAAGAAGAATTTTTATTAATGAATTTTAAGATCATACAGAATCATGGTGGAAATAAAATGACCCCTTAGTGATCTAATTTTCAAATTAATTGCTCTCAATTCACTCCTTAAGCCACTTCCATCTTTTACACAATTAAATCATCCCTCCCACGTCCACCACCAAACGAACATGCAACGATAAATAGAGAGCAAGAAGATAAAAGGAGGGGGCGAGCCATTAGTTTGCAAAGCGTGGACCGCGAATCGAACTCGCGGCATTAATTCCGTCAGGACAATTCGCCCCAATTAATCTCGAGGCGCGGAGGTCGAGGAGGATGCTCCGCCGCGCGGCAGGAAGAGGAAAAGGATAGACGAAGCCTCCTAATCTGCATCAGCAGATTGCTCTGAGAATTGACACCGAGGATTTCGCCTCGCCCTTCGAGGACTTGCTACACTTGACATCTCATCTTAAATCAAACCGTCTCGGCCACCTCCTTAGAGTCCCTCTCGCGGCTTCCGCCACAGGACACGAACTCGATGCATACATTAGGCAGCTTTAATTGAGAAGAGTCCCCTGGACGATCCACGGACGGCGTTTGTAATAACAACGATATTGAAGCTTCTCTTCCAAGTGGAATTGCACGGTGGTGACGCTTAACGAGTCAACTTCCGCAATCTCGATAGAAAATTTTAAGGACATTTTTCACTTAATGCTTGCACCTCGGAGGACCCAACTCTATCGTATAATAGTTGTAGATCTGCGATTGTACAAGGATTTGCGTTATGGAGATGCTTCGATGTTAAGGTTTAAGTTAAGGAAGATTTAACAGATTTTACTTTTGCCAAATGTCCAAATTAATCCATTTGAATCCAAATTTCTTCTTTCTTTTCATTTGCTCTTTCCTTGGAACGTCCACGTAGACTTCTTTTTAAATGATTTTACTTTGCTTCGATCCTCTGTATGTATGTTTGGTATATGGTTCAAATCTTTATTTTATATTATATTATTTTATTTTATTTTATGTTATTATTTTATATATATATTTTTTATTTCTTTCTCTTACTTTTATCTTTCTATGTAGTAATGGTAATAATTTTGCATCTCTGTACACTAAAGGGTTTCCCGTTAATAATAATAATAATAATAATAATATTAATAATAATAATCTGGCCACTCAATTTTCACCCACTTCCACCAATCCAATTGTTTTGAAACTTTGCATGCGTGCGTAGGTTCGATGTCAATTCCATTTTTTTTTAAAATTAAGTAAAAAATAAAAAAATATAAAATGAATAAAAAATCCAAAACACTGACAACTAGAAAATAAAAAAATATATAAAAAAAATTATGTTAAACGATTTTACAAAAAATACACTAAACACTAAAAAAGAATTATTTTCTTGTGCTACAATTTCGATGGTGTTTTCTAACTTTAAATAAAATTATGGCGCTGCATTAAATTGATTCATATTCTGTTATGAAATATCCCGCGCCACGATTTTATGTAAAGTGAGAAAACACCATCGATATTGTAGTACATGAAAAGAATTATTTTTTAGTTTTTAGTGCATTTTTTTTAAAAATCGTTTAACATAAAAAATTTTCTATATATACATATTTATTCCATATACATACATAGAATCGTCTTCCTTCGCGTTTCCACTATTCACTACAGAACATCTTACACAAAAGGGTGAATTAATAATTGCCACAAATATTCGAAATGGGTTCACCTATTTATTCAAAATTTACAATCCACGCGCTCCATGACAATGGGAAGGTCCTTTCCCAACATAATCATACCCGTATCGATTGCTACAGGATATCGATTCGAGATAATGTCCACCTGAAGAAATCGCCGATCGCCGGCTACAGTGTTTGCCCTTAGCAGTGAATTCTCATAAAGAAATTAGTTTACACACGGGGGAGCCTGTTGGGTAAATTAACATATCCGTCGATCGTCTTCCATCCCGCTAGAACTGTTCCTCCTTCTGCCTCGCATCGAGCAGCCTGTGTGTTATCGAGAAAGTACGAGTTGTCCAAGAGACTGTGTTCCCTTGCGCTTCGCCGCCCTTTACGTAATAGCCGCCCATTGAAATTAATGGTTATTAAAAGCAACGCTTCGCTGCATCGCTGGGGACGTGGCTTTTCGCATATTCGGTGCCCATCGATACAAACACGCGCGCATACTGCTCCGATTCGTCGTGTCCTCCCTGCTCCCTGGGCGAAATTGATAGCGAGTCTGCCTACCGTGAATTTGACAGACGATTAAGCATTGAAGACCTGTAGCTGATGCTACCGTCTCTGCTTAGGAATCGCCGAGCCTCTTTTCCCAGAGGATTCTCTCATCTAGAAATTGTATATACTTACTTTCCCTTTCCTTTTTCTTCCGTTTCATTTTTCCGTTCTCGTTTGCATGGCAATCTGCAGGCGGTGGCGGTCGATGTACGTACATCGTAGAGTTCTGAGCGGAGTTCCGCTTCGTTTTGATTAAAATGCTGATGGTGAAGACTGTGGAGGATGGGTAGAGCTGGTATTTCTTCGAGTTTTCGATCTTGGGGAGGGATATTTCGGGGGGAATTGTAGAGAAATGTATTTTGTTTAATCGGGCAAGTAGAATAGATAAAATTGATGGATATTATTCCGAAAGGGACCGGTGGCCGATCGAGATGAGGTTTAGGGGGAGGGTTGGTGAGGGTGTGTGGATCCTAAACCTAAAATTGTAACTTCGGGTATTTATTAGTTTCCGAAATATTAATACGAAATTATTGTTAATTTTTTTTACGTTGGCGTAGTCCTCCCTACCCGGGAACCCTTTCGTCCTGCCATTTCTTATTTTTGAAATTTTGTCACCACACTCTCATTTTTAGCATCGCCAAACTCACATCGGTTCGCTACCATGCTTTACGCGCCCGCGCACTAATCTAGCCCCAACCAATACTAATACCCGGGTCAAGTTGGAAAGTGGAATGCGTTGAGTTGGTATAAGTCAACAGAAATATTGTTAAGATGTACCGTGGTGATTAAAAAAAATCGGTAAGGTGTACCCTTTTATTCACAATTACTCCTGTATCTTTTCAACGCATTAATTGCGGAAGCTAAAATTTTATATTTGGTGTCTGTCCACACCCCTCGCAATACCCACCCGGTTTCATCTCAATCGGCCACTGGTCCTTTTCGGAAGTACAGCCGAAACGATTAGTTACAGTTGAATATCGCGTTGCTTCCAACGTGGTCTAGCAGTTAACGTAAAAACAAAGTCAATCGACACTGGAAAAAGTTGAAAAATCCATGAATACCTCTTGCCTTTGAAAGGTCAGGGTGATCTTGAATTTTAAACCAAACAGAAAACGTTGCTCCCGAAACATTCGTCTTCTATGCTGCAGAATCGAGTCGTTCACTACTTTATGCCCATCGTTTCGTGAAAGGAATGTACGTAAAAAGGGAGTGTAATTAATGCGACGTCGAACGTTGACCGATAACTGCTAATAAGCCTCCGCGTTTGGCCCGCGCTCGTTACAATGTCGGCGTCATAAAGAGCTGCATAATAGAATTGTAAATGTATGGAAATGCTTTCCCCAGCTTTTGACCGGCCCGACGAGAGCGGAGGGCCGTGCATTTTTCTTCAATTGCACACTTACTTTTGAATAGCTGGCGCGTCTGCTCCTACACGGCCCGCCATTGTATGTGTATTAACACAATGCAGAATAAACTTGAGCGACTGAAACAGATTACACTGTTCCTCCGTGGTGTGTATGCTTTCAAAGGGATATGCAAACGATGCCAGCGCACTCCTCTTTGACGTGTAATCCGTGTTACCTGCTTGAGGGCCGCTCGCCAGAGGAAATCTCGTTATTGTGCCCTATCGTGCACCTTCGGGAGACTTTATTCCTTCTCCACGCGTGAAATGGGGCGTAGACAAAATTTATCTTCTGTTTTAACATGCCATGAGATGATCGAACATTTGCAGCTGTATATTGTAGAATTTTTTTTAATTTTTAAAAGTCTGCAAAAAGGAGGAGGTCATAGATTCGACTCGTATGTATTTTTTTTTATGTTTGTCTCCGGATAACTCCTCAGTATATGCACCGATTTTGATGATCATTTTTTATTCAAAATACGGCGATGCCCTGGTGGTCCCACTCTACACTGCATCAATATTGGCTCAATATTTTGCCAGTACTGGTTAATTCAAACTTCTCCTTATTACACAATTTGTATTTCATCATGAAAAAGTGCGTTGAGTTGTAGACCCCATATAAAGAATTTGAGACATGCTTATTCTCACTTTTTCAAGTCGCTTATTCTTGGAATCTTCCATTTCTAGCAAACGGTTCTTTTTTACGAGCAGCTCTTTTTGCAGGCCTACTCATATATTTTTTAAATAAATGTAGTGATGTAACTTAAATAATTAAAAAGTACAAAATAAAAATTTAAAAAAAAAATTAAAACCGTCTTTAAAAACATAAAAAAACACTAACAAGTATGAAATAATTATTCCCCTTAGTTTTTTGACATAAAAAATTGATAGTCGTAGATTAAATAAAGGAAAAAAAATTTCATACTTTTCAGTGCATTTTTATGTTTTTGAAGTCGATTTTAATTTTTTAAAATTTTTTTTTTACCCTTCGTTGACACTGTGGGTGGGTAAATAAACTACTTTTTTCTCAAAATATTATATCTGAACAACAACTCTGTAAATTTGTAGCTTCTAATATTGAAATTTGTAAAAGTTACAATTTTTTAAAGATTTTTTTCGTGTTTTCTCGACATGTGGTAATCTAGAATTTTTCCACAAAAACTGTGATAAAATTTGAATAAAAAAAACTATTGTAATACATTCTAGATACCTTGAAAATTACCCATTATTTTTTCCATAACGATTGGATTCTTTACATGAGAATGGCAGTCGTTCAAAAATTGCTCTGCGTGTGAGCCACCCAGGTATGTCAAAGTTGATCAAAAAAGAGGTGCGTCAACGAAGGTTTAAAACTAAGCATTTAATTTTAAAGTAGGCCACAGAAGACAACTTACCACTAACAACTAACCCAGACCCTCGTCAAATTAAAAAATCATTACCAAGTTTCCCCCCACCTATTGTACCGATCCGAAGACTTCTCAGTTGTTTCAGAATTAGAACACTCTCCTAAAAGAGAGCTGACCCAGTTGCAAAGAAAGAGCACTCATAAACGAGCAAGGAAAAGCTTCCCCCTTCTCGCGATGCATTCTTTTCACTTCATCATCCCCGCTATCGCAGAAGCGATTAAACATTGCTCGGAACCCATCGTCCCGCGGACTCCCCAAGCAACACCCGTCTCCAACGATCGAGTAGCATCCTCATCCACTGTTTCCCTCTCGACCCGCGCGCACACCCCCCCCGGCAGTCGAAGGAGACAAGTTACGCGGAGCGTGGCGGGCATTTAAAAGCGCGAAGGGAGTCGGGCGGCCGATCTAACGCGCTTCGGCATTTGAAGCGTTCCCGTTTAATTAGCGGCTGTGTGTTTCCTCGCAGCTCGTAAAAGGAAGCGGCTCGGCGGCTGGTCGGGTTCTGCGGAGGGGGAGGGAGAGGCGAGAAAAAATTTCCGGCCATTTCGCAGTAATTAAAAATGTTGTAATAAAGGTACGGGTGGGGCTCCGTTTAATTCGTAACGGCTTATATTTATAGCGTCTCGCGACTAATAATACCCGCCCTCCCTCGTCGGTGTACAACAGGTTGCCCACGGCGCAGCGACGCTGCCACGCCTCGAGATTCTATAGTTACGCGCTTAATTACCCATCCTGATATACGACGTCGATCGGCAGCGTTTATTAATCGCGGCCGAGTTCTTTCGCGATGCCTGCCGATATCGACGCGGCCCCTAATGAAATCTCGCCGACACGGCACCGAAACTGTTCGTCGGCCACGAGTCGCGTTCCCTGATGGAACTACCGTGCAATTGGAAACCTTGAGAGGAATGATGGTTGCGTGGTGTGATAAAATTGTTGTGTCCCATTTTGGGGATTTTGACTACTATTTTGTAGGTTGACTACTGTTCTTTTTTTTTTAGAGTAGGTTGATGTAGTAGATGCTTGAAAAAGGGTTATTAGTAAGGGTAGTATAGAATTGAAGGTTTTCGTTATTCGTAATTTTGTGGAAGTGTATATTTCCAGCACTGTGGTATTTTAGCAAGAAGCACGAATAACATTCGTTGGTAGCGAGGAAGGAGAAGCGGTCCGCCATATAAATTCTACTTTGGGCAGAGATACGTATGCGTTTCAGATAGAAGCTGTTATTCATAAGCAATGAAGCATACATAATACAGTATGCCCGTGCGTTGCTGAAACATTGAAAGTCCTGTAAATATTGTATCGGTTCTAGGGCGAATCTGCATACTGGTTATCTTCCTGCTGTGTCGGTTCTATCGTTCGAAGCCTCCGTTTCTTGGAGCTTCTTCCTGGAGGTTGTTTTAATAATAGTGGCTTATTAAATAGAATCTTTCTTTATGCGTTGTGTGTTGGAGTGACCTAAATAAATGGTTACGATAAATTTTTCGCTGTGTATTAGGGCGACTGCGATATTATGCCACAAAAGGCGTAACGTTCGTGTTACAGAAAAAGAGTATCGTGAGATATTTAGCACATAATGTCACGGGAACTCATGAATTACAAGTGCCCTGTATTCGTTATGGATATCTCGAAACATTTCTCTGTTCACAAAGGAACGCACATGGCGCGATCGCGGTTATAAATTTCGCGTCTTAAGCCACGCGGTATCATTTTAAATAGAGGCAGTATCGTAAATAATAACGAGTACTGTTTCAAAACATGTCGTCCGTGAGAAAGAATGATAAAAATATCCACTCAGTATCTCGCATACTAGAGAACTGCTCGCAGGACACGTTATAATATAAAAATTATTAAATATTTCGAGTGCTAGGTACCTCGTTTATGCTCAATTATCGATGAGACTGAATAGGGATTTCTGTTAAGTTTACATTGAAGTATATCTTGTCAGAGTTGCAGTCGACGCTTGGGCAAATCTTTTATGTAAAATTGTCGAGAATTTAAGTGTCAAGAGATCTTAAGTCAAAGTTACTTCCAGAAATTGCAAGGTCTACGCCCTATGGTATCTCCGTTAGCTCAGAGTTCTGTTATCTCAAAGTTCTGTTATCTCCGAGTTCTGTTATCTCAGAGTTCTGTTATTCCAAAGTTCTATCATTCCACAGTTTTGTTATCTCAAAATTTTGCTATCCCAGATTTCTATTATCTCAGAGTTCTGTTATCTCAAAGTTCTGTTATCTCCGAGTTCTGTTATCTCAGAGTTCTGTTATTCCAAAGTTCTATCATCCCAGAGTTTTGTTATCCCAAAATTTTGCTATCCCAGATTTCTATTATCCCCGAGTTCTGTTATCTCAAAGTTCTGTTATTTCCGAGTTCTGTTATCTCCGAGTTCTGTAACCCCAGAGTTCTGCTATCCCAAAGTTCTATTATTCCAGAGTTCTACTGTCCCAAAGTTCTATTATCCCAGATTTCCGTTATCTCAAAGTTCTGTTGTCCCAAAATTCTGCTATCTCAAAGTTCTATCATCCCAGAATTTTGTTATCCCAGAGTTCTGCTATCCCAAAGTTGTATCATCCCAAAGTTTTTTTATCCCAGATTTCTGTTATCCCAGAGTTCTGCTATCCCAAAGCTCTATCATCCCAGAGTTTTCTTATCCCAAAATTTTGCTATCCCACAGTTCAATGCATTCATATCACCCCCCAAGAGGAAGCTAAACAGTAAAACCAGAAACTGTTTAAATGTTCCATCGCTCTGTAATACTCAGCATCCAATACAATTGAATAAAATCATTTTTAAAGAAAGATCGGATTAAATACCCCGTGTTCCATTCGATCGATTTACAGGGGTCATTTAAATCGTCCTTGAAGACGATGAACGATAACGTGGGTGGGCACATTAATCAGATGGGGAAATGCCATTATGCGGGGCGCTGTTCGCGCGGCAATCTTGTAAAACATTATTCTAACTAAACTGTCATAAACGAGAGGAAATGAAAAGAGCTGCTTAATAGCTTATGTATGCAAATGCGAGGCGGCAGATTGCACGGAGTGCTCTCGAGTGAGAGGAATAGCAGTAGCTCGAGGAGAGGCGGTCGAAAGGGTGACTCGCCCTTCTGACGACTTCTCCTCGAATTTCCAATGATAAGACCTCTTTGCCCACCTTCATATGCGGTTACACTTCTTCAGTGGCAAGCCACGAATCCCCTAGGAAGCTTGTTCGTAACTAACAGGTCGTGGGAATGCTATATTTTGCCAATTTTAGAAACCGAATACCCCTGAATGACATTCAACGAGACAAAATCGTTACTAAGAATAGGTAACTCTCCACACATTTGCCAATCTGTTTTAATACTACGTGACCGTGAATAAAAACACCACACGAATGATAGTAACTAATTATCCACCACAGATATGTAAACTAAGAGCACGTTTCTTAAATATTCATACCATGTTCCTTATTCTAATGAAGGGGCCACAAGTTCTATTAATAACTTAAAGTTTACACTTGTCGGGCCGCTAGTATCATTCACGGACCTCAAACACAACGTGACATGATTAAAAGGACGTAATTAATCACTGTAAGGTCATTACTTGTAAGTACCAAAGTGTAGCCAACAACGAAGTCTGTAAAATTCTTCGCCATCTAAAGTTTCATAATTAGAAGCTTCAGTGTACCAAAATCCATTTACAAAATGCCATCAGTAATAATTTGAAGGCTACTTTTTACTCAAAAGTTGCACAGTGTCACAATTTGAAAAGAAATGAACAAAGGAGACCGGCGCTCGTTTTCGCGTCATTATTAATGATCGATAATAACTATACGGATATTTATGTCATATTCAGATGGTACTACACAGAGTAAAAATGTATCGATATATAATGGATGGTTGTTTTTTTACGCCCTTTTTTTTATTACTAATTATAAGGGACAGAGTAGGGAGGCATGGTTGCTCTCCTTGAAATGAATATTCATACGACGATCACGTCCTCCTAAAACTGTCGTTGCTGGGTTTACGCGCGATCCTTATCCGTGAAATTCATTATAATACTCGTCGGCGGTGTGCAATTTTTCCGGCACCGGCCATTCCTTGGCCGAGGGAAAAGATAGATGACCATTACGACGAGTAAAAACGGGCAGATTTTCAGCCGACCGTTTTAGGCCACGCACGATAATTATGCAAATCCTGGCGCAATGAGCCGAGTACAATGTTGAAAATGCCAATTTCGTTGATACCCCGAGCAGAGTTGTTTCTTTTCCTTCGGAGAAACTCATTCGGGGTTCTTGAGCACGGTTATTTGCGGTAATATATAAGATTATTGCAAGTAAGTTGCGCGTGGAGCGAGAATACAAATTTATAGCAAAGGAAACGTCGAATCATGGTTAGTAATGAGGGCATTTAAGTTCTTTGATATTGAAAATGAAAGGGAACTGGGTAGAATGTTTACATGCACTTGGAAGAAGGGAAATTGCCTGTTTTTAATATCCGTATTACAGTTTTGGTACTGCATATACCTTCGTCCAATTTTATTCTGTGGTTAGAACTTCATACGAAAACTAACCAACTTTATCTTTAGCAGAAGCGAAGATAAATCCATCCTGCATTCACTTTATTGAGTTTCTGAAATTACTAGCCAAATATATTCTGCGCATATCTTCGGAAATTAATTTTTTTGAATGAAAATTTGATTAGAAACAGCTAAGAACAGATATTTCTAATTTTCAGTTTTGTACTTGTCGAGGAGAGGCTAGACGATAATTGGAGCTCGTACCGCGGATTGTATCGCTATTATTGCGACACGCTCGAGACTCGGGAAGCATAATTAAACTAGGGTTGAGTCCCCGCTGTACGCCGAAGGAGAGGATCGCTCCTCAATCCGACTCCTTGATCCAATTAACGCCGTCGGAATAATCCCCCTGGTTCGCTCGCCCAGGTGCCCGTTCGCCGCCCGTTCAGCCTGGCTTCGTCTTAAACAATTTCATTTGCATAGCAAATAATCAAACAATTTGCTTTGACATTTAAATTAGCGAAAAGAAAAGCGGCACGCGAAACGCCGCGGCTCGCCTCTTTAATTCCCGAAGACGTCAACCAACCGGACCTAATTTCTCATTTGCATCTTACGTTCGGAGGATCGATCTTGGAAGTCGGCACTGCTGCGATCATCTTTCACCGTGAACGAAAGCTTTTCCTCCTCTCAATTTTTACTGTTCAGCGGGGTTATTGTGTTGGGATTATTAGTGGTACCATGGATGATAAATTTTATCCATTGTAGTGGAAAGGGATTCTCTATGGGAATATTAAAAATGATGGAACAAAGAATTAACAAATTTAGAAGTATACAGTATTCGATTCGAAGACACTTTATGGACTAGGTATTCTTATTTAACTTTGGCTCCACTTACACACTCCCAAGAAGTTCACTCAACTTGAATAAGAATAAAATTGCTTCTCCACTTCCGTTGATCTGTAACCAAAACTCACCATCTGCTCCAATTATAAATTCACAGGTATTTTAAACGATACTAAGTTATCGCTTGTACCTACAGTGGCGTGCAAAAGTATTCGGGCAACCTTTAACCCAGAATAACTTGTTTAAAATTGGTCCAAACGACTGAGTTTTTTTTAGAAGCTAGAAAGATTAGTTTGCTAAGTGACGTGATTCGTCGTTTTGAAAAAAAATTGCAATTGGTCGGGATAGCGAAAAAAATAGTAAATGTCGTGTTTTTCAATTTTTTGGTCTGTGCTCGTAATGAAAATTTGAAAAATGCCTTTTGTAGATTTAAGTAAGTTGTAGCTCATAGCTGCGTTAACCGACTTTGATGAAATTTTCAGCACGTATACAACTTACTTAAATCTACAAAAGGCATTTTTCAAATTTTCATTACCAGCACAGACAAAAAAGTTGAAAAACACGACATTTACTATTTTTTTCGCTATCCCGACCAATTGCAATTTTTTTCAAAACGACGAATCACGTCACTTAGCAAACTAATCCTTCTAGCTTCTCCAAAAAACTCAAGTCGTTTAGACCAATTTTAAAAAAGTTATTCTGTGTTAAAGGGTGGCCGAATACTTTTGCACGCCACTGTAAGTAGAGTTGAGATGAGGGGGTGGGAAACAAAAGAGTTCATTAGAGGTCTTTAGCTGCCACCCACCCAAAGCTAATAGCTAAACACAAAATTCACAAATCACCCTATATACTACACTTGCGCTTCTTTTCCATGTCACCCCTTACTTCTCGATCCAAACCAAAAAATCCACAGTCCCATTATCAGCATCCACCACCCCAAATCTACCCACCTCAAGGCTTTCCAAGAAGGCCTATCTAAATTCCAACATCGTCGTTCGAAAACCCAACAAAGTCTCGCCATCAACTCCCCAACTTCTTGGACTCGCTTTCGCGGCACGCTCCCGCCGAGTTTCCAGCTGCTCGCCAAATTGGAGTCGGATTCATCCCAAACGAAAGTTCGATACAATTGAATGCTGATCCGCCACGGTGAAGCGGCCCATTCCTATGTATGAAATCCACGTGCAGCCTGGAAAAGTCCAGGGTGACGCCGGCCGCTATCATATATAGATATTATTGTTATTGCAGCGTGTAAGCATCGTCCACGCGGGTTAGGGTGGGCCCGGTCCTCGGCTGTTTCGGGGGATGGTTTTCATTGCGCGGGGTCGAACGTAGGCGACTTTAGCCTCGCGGCGCTCAAGGGGAGAAGCGTAGTGTCATTATGCAAAGGAGATGGTCAGTTCTGTAATCCGGGGATCCCGGTGGCCAGAGGTCGTCGCATCCCAGACATCTTGCGGAATTGTTTCTGCAAGATTGTCTGCGAGAGCTACGGCCTGCTCTCCTCTCCAAAGTCTGATGGATGTTCCGCTATATTGAAAGAAATATCTCACGTGAACCGGCCCGCTGGATATCTTCGTCGAGCTGTAATGGGGTCCCCGTGCCCTCTCATAGAATAGGTTATGGTGGTGCGCGGACCTCCTTTCCAGTGAAATGTACCGGACTCCTTGGATTGATGTCTTCGGAGAGAATGAGCAGGGTGATCCTGTGGGAGAAGATAGAGGAAGATGGGCTCTGTGCAGTGCTTCTGCATTGTTAGCGGGCATTGAGGGTGGTCCTTGCTGAGGAATTTTGGGGAGTCGAATGGGGCTTGGTGAAGTTGGTGCTGGAGAATTTTTAGTTAAGTTTCGGCGGGAAATAAATTAATTCTTGAATATTTCTCGTTGCTTTTGTTGTTATGAGACGCGCGTTAAAGGATCTTCGCATTTGGCTCTGTGATCCTTGACCTTACGTGCTTTCTTGGTAGACCGCGAACGTGGAAGAGATTGGCGCAAAAACGGGGCTCGCGCGTTAAGGGGGGTTCAGGTACGATTTCGAGACTTGTTATTGCCATCGTGCTATTATCCATGACCTCGGAGTAAGTCAGTCGTCATCCGTCTGTCGTACAAATAACATCGCGAGTGGTGCTCCATTGGCGTTATGCATACATATATATCTCGATCCTGATAGATTTTAATTAGTCTTGCTGCTTTCATTTAAACTATTATGCTTGTTTTATGGAGAGTGATTAGAGATTTTACGTGGGATTTCTTTCGTAAATAAAGTAGCGTCCGTGTGTGTGCCAGTCGATGAAATGCAGAACACGAACGTGATTACTCTGTATGCCATTGGTGAGTTGTATTAAGTTTAATTTTTATTAATATTATTTTATTATCTGCATGTTAAGTGCTCATTAACAATATCTGAAGTTATTTGTCTCTTGATTAGCTATGTATGTAGGGTAGGGTGGGGCTAGTGTTCCTGATTTCTCGATATTTTTTGTTTCTCGAGAGATCAGAAATGAGATCATATTTCCTGAGA
The DNA here is from genome assembly GCF_050908995.1 of Andrena cerasifolii. Lineage (NCBI taxonomy): Eukaryota > Metazoa > Arthropoda > Insecta > Hymenoptera > Andrenidae > Andrena > Andrena cerasifolii. Next base: position 18,691,384 of record NC_135119.1, on the reverse strand, counting down.
ATTCTCGAGAATTCTTGAGAAATTGGAAGAAACATTGCAAAAATTATATTTTTGGAATAATGTTGATAATTTTTATCAAAAACACAAGAAAACTTTAATTAAATGATTATTCCTGTCTAATTTATACAAAACTTGTCTAAATGAAAAATAGGTATTAAATATAATTGGTAAATATATTTATTTAATACAAAATTTGTACAAAGCAAAACATTACTTTTTGGTTTTAAAATTTATTTTTAAATAGCACAATGCGTCTAATGTAGCATCAGCGAATCTATTTTTTTTTGTAGCAAAATCTGTTAATTTTATATTTTGACGTTTTAGAAATATCTATATTGGCTGTTAAATGAAAAAATGCGTCTTTTGACCCTTTTGGAAGAAATTCTGTATCATGCAAAAATTTATACGGGGTACAATAGTCTTATCTCCTCTTTTCAATAATTCTTCTTTAATAGCCACAAGAAACTCATTAGGTACTTAATTCAGTATACAATTTTTCTAAATTTTTAAATAAGAATTTAAGAGCACCTTCAGCAGTTAGTAATATCGAATCTTCTGTACTGTGATTTTCTATTGATTAACTAGTAATACATTCATTTACGAAAATAAATGAGATTTATAATATTTTTCCTAGACTTAAGTTTCTCGAGAAATTATACTATTTCTCGAGAAATAAGAAATAAGCAATTATAAAATTTCTCGAAAAACTCTCGAGAAAGCATTCTCGAGAAGGAACATTAGGTGGGGCTAAAAGTCCGGCGGGTAAAAAGTCCCGAATTCAAAATCTCTATTCCTAAGCAATGTATTGAGTTTCGCAATATTTTATTTAATTTTATTAATTTAGCTAACTGCTAGATCATAAGGAACCACCCCACGAATTTCCGCAACACCATAACCTAACGTAATTCTAACAGCAGCGTACACCGAATCCAATATCTCATCCCAACCATCAGTATCGGATCCCCAACGATACATTCTTCCATTCCCCAGATACACTCAACATTACGTCACTCTACTGTCACCAACGATACCCATCCCTCAGGAACTGAAGCTGACCATCTCTCATTGAATACCTCCAGCATCCCTCAGATGCTCACAAACTATCGTTAAGGATCCTCCGCGCGGAGAGTTCGGCTAGCCTCGCGGTAGCGCTCCACACGAGCCTCCATTGAACGGATTTAGCGGCTTAGGGAAAGCGCGAGGAAAAAAGGAGGCCGTCGAGGACTTAGCGCGAGTCAATGCAGTCGGTCGTAAAAGGTCTGGCGCGATGATGATCGGCAGCTGGAGCGCACACAGGCGGGCAGAGAACACGGGGCCAAAGTACTTAGGACCCATAGATGCGATCGAAGGCCACTCTGGAAACACATCGGTGGCTGGTATCGCGTCGTATCTAACGCACGGATGAATCATTTATCGGCTCCATAACCCTGGACGGCCGGCCAACCGGTCAGTTTTATGCCGGCGCAGTAGAATTTGATCAAACTTCGTTTTGCGGCCACTCGGGGAGCAATAAGAGACCGACGGTTCGCCCCTAAAACTCTGGCCCCCGAAGGTCTCGTACCTTCCGCCCACCGACGAATCAGCCCTCCTCCTCCTCCTCCTCCGTCTGCCACCCCCGCTTCCCATGGAATCTTGCTCCCCGGCAGCGAAATGACACACCGGGACGACCACAATCGCATCGTAATTACTCAAACACGGAACACCCTCGCTCCATTTAAAAGACACTTCTCTGGTAGCGGGTGGAGGGGTCGAGGTCTCGGGGAACGTCTTTTGGAAAGTGGTTGGGTTGCTGGGTGCTCGTTTTGTGGGGCTCGACGGGTATGGTGGTGAATGGAGTTGGAGGCGACTGTTTCTGAGCTTGAGTGTTGGATGGAGTTGCGGATTTTGTTAATTTGATCGAGTTTTGGTGTTTTGAGGTCAGTTCTGGGATCATTAGTGCTTGGATCTGAGTGGATAGGGAGGTTTTGAAGTAGACAGAACATAGAGGAAAGAAATTTGAGAGAAATAAATGTAGCTGAGAAAGTTTTGTGAGAAGGGTGACTTTATTTTAGAAGGGTTGATTGAGAATATTTTAATAAATTAGTCTAGCTGATACCAAATTTATAGAACTTGAGGTTTCAGACAAGATAGAGGACAGGGGAATTTCTAAATAAATACACTTGGCAAGGGAAGTTTAAAAGTAATTTAAAATCTGAGAAAAATTCCTCGAAGAGATTTCAAAATTGTTCTTCAAAATATTTGGGAATAATTACTCTCTGCTGATATTATATTTCAGTAATAAGTGTGAACCTGTTTCTTCTTGCACAGACTTTAACTGTTACGTTTCGTTTTTATTTTAAAATCCACTCACACTGAACGCCTCGTAATAAAACGAAGCTTCCACATTCTTGTTCCTAGCCGTGTTATAAAAGATTCAGTGGATGTATTGTGGTCGAAGGAGGTCGTAAACCGAGACGGACGACGATTCCTTAATTTGTTTACACTGCAAGTGAGTCGAGGGGCTAAAGGGGGTTGATTCTATCCCCCGCAAGTATCGTTTCACCGCCCCTGGACTAGGCATATGCGACGTAAAAACGCGATAAAAAAACTTCCTTGCTCGTAACTCGAGCTTATATTCGTTCTTCTCGCGGCTACTGTTCTGATCTTCATGCGCGAAAGTTTTAGCCTTGGTTATATTGAACTTGGTCGAAACTCACGATTTTTATTAAAATTGTGTCAAACATTTATTCTGGATTCACAGGATTCTTTTTATTGTGTGAACTCCTCCGAGTGTGACACTGTGAATATATCGAAGTTCTGGATGTTTGCAAATATTTAAGATATGAAGGAGGCTACAACCCAGCAGAGTACTGATATTTATTCAGTTGAAATAAATTTCATTCTGTCGAAATTACATGCAGTTTGCATTGCGTTCTAGGTATGTAACTAACGTCAGTAATAAAACCTCTAAGGTGAATGTCCCAATTTCTGCTCATGTCCCCATTTCTGCTCATTTCGTATTTTTATTATTATTATATGCGTTATGTTTGTAGTATAGTTTCATTTTTATTTTCAAATAGTTTCTATTTTTCATGAGCAGAAATACGGACATTTAGAGCATTATATATTTAATTACAAATTATTCATATTTAAACATCTTGAAATATCTTTCTTAAATAGTTTTTGATTTGGTTGATTTATTATTAAAGAACTAAACAATTACTCTGCAAATTTTGATCACAAACAAATTTTTTACACCTTCTTTACGACGAGTTACCTCTTAAATGAGCAGAAATTGGGACATTCACCTTAACTTCAATTAGTCGTTGCAAACAATGATTTTAACGTTTCCGAACAATCCATTACTCTTAATAGAATTATATAATTACTGTATAATCCAAGGGATAGGAAGGGACAAAGAAGATGCTCGTAAAGAGTGATTAGAAAGGCAAAGATTGTCATATATCGATTGCAGCACTTCCTCGAACGATTTCGAGCGATTATCCCGTTCCCTCGACACTTTGGCCCCGGTGAATATCCATCAAACTATCGCGTTTCGCGGAAACGGCTTAAAAATCGTTGCCTGGCAATTACCAGCGGCGATATCGCGGCACGAGGCGAGCTGAAATTAAAAATTCGAGCTTGACCGCGAGCGCGCATCGCAATCATCCGCGATTGAATTATTGAGAGATTGCCCGGGCACGTGTAATTACGATGCGAAAAGTGATTCTCTCGGGCCAGGGATGAACAAGTGCGTCCGAGATAAATGAAGTCAAAGGGATAAAGAAAGGCGTGCGAGATGCCTGCTCCGGCCGAGCACCGTGTACGAAGAAGCCAGTGCTGTCCCGTCCGTACAAACTCATAAATCTCGGTGCAAATAATTGCCTGGCTTCGCTCTACGAGAGAGTCAGATCGGTGGTGTTGATTTAGCGGTGTTCAGAGGTCACGTGCTCTGGCTCTCTAAGTCGATGCGTTTGCGCCGTCAAAAGACTCTCGAAGCCATTTACCATGCTCTATGGGTCGTTTCTTGCAGGTGAATCTTGTGGCACTTCGGATCCATGTCCGCGACAAATTGACCGGACGGGTGGAGTAATATGTAGCGGTTCCTTTGCTTGGGTTTGGAATGGTAGGTTTGTTAGTCGATGATTTCACTACTTAATAGCTCCACTAGTTGTTCTACTACTCCAAAGTTCAGTTTCACAAACTTCCGCTTTGCCAAAGTTCTGTTTTATCAAAGATCTGCTCTCTCAAAGTTCTGCTCTCCCAAAGTTCTGCTCTCTCAAAGCTCTGCTCTCCCATAGTTCTGCTTTCCCAAAGTTCTACTCTTCCAAAGTTATGCTCTCTCAAAACTCTGCTCTCCCAAAGTTCTGCTTTCCCAAAGTTTTACTCTTCCCAAGTTCTGCTCTCACAAAGTTCTGCTCTCACAAAGTTCTGCTCTCCCAAAGTTCTGCTCTCCCAGAGTTCTGCTCTCTCATAGCCCTGCGCTCCCAAAGTTCTACTCTCCGAAAGTTTTGCTCTCCCAAAGTTCTGTTCCTTTAAAGTTCAGTTCCCCCAAAGTTCTGTTCTGTCAAAGTTCTGCTCTCCCAAAGTTCTGCTCTCTCATAGTTCTACTCTTCCAAAGTTCTGCTCTCTCAAAGCTCTGCTCTCCCAAAGTTCTGCTTTCCCAAAGTTCTACTCTTCCAAAGTTTTGCTCTCACAAAGTTCCGCTCTCACAAAGTTCTGCTCTCTCAAAGTTCTATTCTCCGAAAGTTTTGCTCTCCCAAAGTTCTGTTCCCCCAAAGTTCCGCTCTCACAAAGTTCTGCTCTCACAAAGTTCTATTCCCCCAAAGTTCTGCTCTCTCAAAGTTCTATTCTCCTAGAGTTCTGCTCTCTCAAGCTCTGCTCTCCCAATGTTCTGTTCCCTCAAAGTTTTGCTCTCCCAAAGTTCTGTTCCCTCAAAGTTTTGCTCTCCCAAAGTTCTACTCTCCCAGAGTTCTGTTGCCCTAATGTGCTGTTCTCCCAAAATTCTACTCCCCAAAGTTCTACTCTCTCAACCTTCTGCCATACCACAGTTCTCCCATCTCAGAGTTCCGCCATCCCAAATTTCTATTATCTCCTATTACCTATACACATTATGATCTTGTAAAACATTCCGTTCCCTACTGACACTTCGTCTGTACCTGTCAAAACTAATTCTCATTACTACAATTAGAAGCCTCACATCAGATAGACTCCACGAATTCACCTCGTACTAATCCGTCAGTAATTCCACTCCCCAACTAACCATTCACAGATATACATTCCTAGTAATTAATTAAAATTTTGTGAATGACGGTCCGGTTCGATCCCATCTCTGCGTTCACGGGGACGAGTTCGTGTCTGTTCTTGTCCCTGACCGAGGACAGCACGCTTACCGGGCCGATAGCGTTTCTTAGAACGCGGCAGAAGTGTCCATCAGTGGCTCGTGGAACTTTGCTCGGGTAAGAAAGTGGTGAGCCCCGTTGTCTTTGTGGCTACCGCTTCTTGGAAACCATCGAGCGAAATTCAGAAATCGTATTTCATAGAAGACGCATGGCCGTTCCTTCTGGAATGGTGTTAAATTTTAAGAAATCACCCCCTTGCTCTGATCTTTGTCGCGTTTTACACAGACACGGAAATTTGTCTCTACTTTTCTAACTGCGCTAGACTTTTTTCATATTTCAATGAATTATTACGAACGTCTTTGTCTGATCCAAGATATTCCCACATCTCAAGGCTTTAAGGGGTTATACCTAGTCAGGCGGCCGAAAAGAGGCGCATATTTGTGAATTTTTTTTGAAGAAGCGGAACCATATATTTTTACAAAACATTTTGCGCTTAAAAGAGCAACATTTAAAGAACATTTGGTAACTTTTTCGTAGAAAAATATTTACGTTTATAATACAGTAACAACCGACATCCAAGAAGCATTTTTAAAAATTTGGTTTTGTGGTGAGCACTGCCATTCGGAACCAGATTATCTAAAATCAAAAAACAAAAAAGATTTCGTTAGTATATTAATGTATCCTCGGTTGACGGAGAGAATTTTCCGAAATATTAATTTAAAACAAAATGGCGACTATTTAAAGTTGAAATCCTGATTTTTTCGCGTAATTTTTACACGGTTGTTACTTTATTAAAAACTTAAATATTTTTCTACGAAAAAATTACCAAATGTTCATTAAATGTTGCTCTTTAAGCGCAAAAAGTTTTGTGAAAATATATGCTTCCGCTTCTTCAAGAAAAATTCACAAATATTCGCCTCTTTTCGGCCGCCTGACTAGGTATACCTAACTCCTTAATTCAAAATACTTCTCAAATTATTTCACGCTGTAAGAATAAGATGGACCGAAGAAAAAATTCTAGATATTACCTTTAAAAACATTTAACCTAAATGTAAGTAAGCAAGATTATTATTACACAATAAAATCTGCTCGTTTCCATCCTGACATAACGATCACCACATAGTTGTTTCTGGTTTTAGTCCAGGAGTCGTTCGTTGAACGTTGGGTCGACAAGTTCAATATTTGTAATGCTCGAACGCGCTTCGCACACATGTCGCGAAAATCGGTGAAGGTATTACGTGTCCCTTCGGCGTAAGAGTACCTGAGAATCTTATGTACTTCGGTAACTGTAGGTAGAACACGGATTCCTGGTTTGTTTCAGTGGAATGTAAAGTAGGGACATAGTTGTTACATCTGATGTTGAGGCTTGAAGTATTAGAAAGTGAAGTAGTCGCTTTAGACTTGACTGTATAATTCAAAAGAATAAACAAATTACGTAAAGGAATGAACGTAAATGTTCATTCCTTTCCATGTTAAAATTTATTAAACACTTAAAGAATTTCAGTTTTTGATTTTATATGAGTTTAATAATTGTGTAGAGTTGACGCCAAAATGAATGGACTTGAGAATAGATTCTTTCTTTTTTTATTTCATTTAGAGATAGTAAGGGGGAAGAATATTTGCTTAAGATTGAAGTCATAGAAACAGAATTCCATAAAATTTGTATCCACAAATTCGTAAATTGGTGCATCTTTCCAGTGAATTGAATTTTTATCGCAATAGCAGATTTGTTACAAATTTAGTATTAATTCCACTGTGAAATGTAATGATTCTATTTAAGATTTTAACAAACAGAATATCAAAATATTTAATAGTAGTTTATAGGTCAAGTTAACTTCTCTGATTGCCGAAAAATGTTCAATACAGTATCGTCGAAGCAGAAAGACAGTCGAAGCAACGACAATAAGAACATGCTCTCTATTTTCTTCTGTCCTTTCCTTTGTCGCGCGCATATTTTGCCCACTTCATTTGTCCCTGAGGGAGCATTTCAACCTATGTTTGCCTTCAGGCGACATTGCTGCCTCGAGACTCGACGTAAAGTGAAATGCAGCCTCGTCTGGGTGAAGTGCAATGAAAAATTTAACCAACCGTGATGGCTCATATCAGGTCTTCAATAAATTATCTTTCGAAATGTCTTCAGCTCTTGGGCACATCAAGTAGGTTCTCAACTCTCTATAGGTTCAACTTTAAATTTCGTGGTGATCGATTAATGGAATCTTGAAAATAAAGAATATGTGCACTAAAAGTTATCGTCGAAACTTTTACAAAATTAGAAAATAAAATAGAATTGGTTAGACATTGGATAATAGTATTGTAACTCTTCTATTCGTACAATTTGGGGAATTTAAATTAAGAGCATAATCAAAATTAATTAAATCTTGCAACAATTCCAGATTACTTCTAAATTACTGAATATAGCTCACCAATTGTTTAAATTTTATCTGAAACTTCCACTTTGGTTCTTCCTCTAAGATCCTACATAAAAATGTAGAGCCTCCTAGAGAATTTAAAAATATTATTCAAAATTCTAATGCAAAACTTTTTTCATTCGAGAAAAGGTGAGTCGAGATAAAGGAAGGCGAGAAAACGGATCCATAGCGAAAGTATGACGTTATTGTATATTCAACGCTTTCACCCCCCACCCCCCTGTCGCCCTACACCGCGCAACCCCGTGCGCGTAAACCGCCCCGGACTTTACGATCCCATATACCAACGAGTTTATTCTTTTATTACGAACATCGTGTTTTCCGACTCGCCGTGGCCATGCATCACGCATTATATTACGCGTCCGCCCGTCATCTTCTGATTTGCGTGCCGCCACGGAAATTCTCAATATGTCTTAACGGGGGATGATCCTCCCTTTATTTTCCATCGACGCGTGGCCCTTGGTGTCACAGATCCTCGCATTCAACGTGAAAGACTTACACTTTTTCTGCATAACATAAACTTGATTCTAATTAAAATTTGTATTTGAGTATTTGACCAATTGAAACGACCTGCAATTGATGAGAACTGTTATTAGCTATTATACATTTTAATAACTCGACTGCAATTTGAGAATTATTATATGGAAGAAATTCCTATGATAAGAATACATGTGGTTGGTAAAAATCCTTGGATTAACAAAGTACAGTTATTTATGGTCAGTTCATAGAAATGAAAAATAAAACTCTGACCCAGCTTCCTACACTCTAGCCATCACTAAACTCATTACTTACCTGTTTACCCCAAATTCCCCTATAATCATTTAAAATAACACAGGTAGATTAATTTTACAGTAACACATCTGTATTACAAGCTTCTTCGACCCCTACTGGTGTCACTATTCCCACCCCTCGAACGCCAGTTAATCGGCAACGAGAATTACGACCACTAGGAGCAATTGTTCAAAGAGGTTCCGTATTGGCGTGGATCGCCATGAGAAGAAGCCTCCTTTCCTAAGAATACTTGACAAATGTGAAGCCGCGATAACAGCCGGTGCAGGCGAAGCCCTCGCACAGACCGGTATTTCTTCGCTGGGCTAACGTAGATGTCAGCGACGATATCATCTGCCGTGCGTTAAAGTCTCGGGTTACCTCTGCACCGCATGTTGCCGGGTCACTGGGGCCGCGTTTCGTCAGAAAAACCGGGGCCCCTGCACTTCTACTTCCCGCCCTGCGTTGCAATACAAACGGCGTTACTCCATTACAATTGACAAATTCGCTTTCAACATTTGCAATACCGTGGGATTCGCTGGTGGCTAGCACATTGAACTGCGTAATTTCTGGGCAACACACATCCATTGCTCATTTTGAAATGTGTATTGAAAAATGAGAAAACGAAATAATTAACTCTTCTGTGACGACAATAAATATTAGAGATAACATAATGGCCAAATGATGGCAATTACTGACCACGATTATATCCCAATCCTGAATCGGTTGAATCTGCGGTCCCTCGAGTTTAGGAGAGCTGAGGTGGACTTGCTTATCCTTTTTAAAATTATTAACTGCCATATTAATTGCCCTTAACTCCTTGAATTGATAAGCTTCTATGCTCGCAAGAGATCGTTTAGATTTACACGTACTTTTCACCCCCAACAGTATATCTCCTCAATGGTGAACTCTGACTAGTGTTCCTTCTCGAGAATGCTTTCTCGAGAATTTTTCGAGAAATTTTATAATTGCTTATTTCTTATTTCTCGAGAAATAGTATAATTTCTCGAGAAACTTAAGTCTAGGAAAAATATTATAAATCTCATTTATTTTCGTAAATGAATGTATTACTAGTTAATCGCGAACGTATAAACACATCATTTTCAAAATTCACGAAAAAAAAAATCAAATGGCCAATTCAACATTGTGGACGATATATTAAAAACGCACCTACTACACAGACATTTATATTTCTTGATTTTTTTCTCGTGAATTTTGAAAATCTAAGTTCAAATTCGTTATTAGCAGTCAGCAGAACCCCTGCAAATAATTGTTTAAATTATCGGAATGACATGAAAGTTTATACATCGAAACTCATATCTCAGAAACTAATTGTCACCTCAACTTGAAAATTTGTCGTGATTGATGTCTAATCATAAGCTATCATTTGGCACAAAATTCAGTTCCAAAAGCGTGGGACCCAAAAAGGGGCTATTTCTTGGGTCACTCTTTCTATGAAGATACTGGATTTATCCAAAACGAGGAGGTTAAGCAGTTTCGCCCCACTGAGCACTTTCACCCTCTGCACTCCAAGCGTGCCACTCGAGCACGTCCAACTTTAAACTACTTTTACATACTGATATCGCGAGACCTCTGAAATTGAAATAATTCACAATTCGTAGAATTAAATGAATACAGTTAAGCTAACTTCAAAATCTCTGTACAACCCTTCGTCCTATTCCAAAGTTCAGTATTTAACACACATCCTCGAGGAACATATCTCTAATCGACTGACGAGTTTATAAATCCCAGTGCAGAGGGTTAAAAATTTCGAAATCATGAAGAATCAATAATCCGCCGAAATGGTTAAAAATCTCGAAACTGTGGGGAATGAGTGATCCGCGAAAGCTTTTACCGCGGAGTCCAATGAGGGCTCATTAGCGGCAGTGCTCGATTGGCGTGTATCAGTGACGTCACCGTGGCCATCCGAATTACTCCGGAAGTCGTCTCACGTCCCGTCCAGTTCATTCTTTACCGGTGTGGTAGGCAGAGTTAGACTGGTTGATGCTGTGACGCCCCTTTTACAAAGCTTGTCCTACTGCTCCGCGCGTGTACCTGTAAAGCGGGCAAGAAGAGCCGCTGCCATAACAGGGTCCCCCCCTTCGGCATCTCCGCTGCAGCTCCGATTCCCGATGATCTTTCACCAATCTCGTCCCTCATCTTCATCTTTTTATATCATCTCCGCCGCGCTCTGTCCGCTTCTCCCTAACTCCGCCGCCGGATCGGAGGTGGAACTTCCCATATTTCTCTTTTTCCCTCCCGTAATCTGCCGTGCTAGCTGTGCCACGCTGCTCGTCGCCGGACCTCTTCTTCGTTTTGCGCTCTTGCTCCTCGGCAAGGCTCCGCGACAGAGATGTGTTTCCGTTAAACGTGTGTATTAGTGGGTGTATATTCGCTGCGGTGTATTATTAGGAATGTTTAAAGTGCCTAAATAGTATTCGAAGGGAGTAAAAAGTGTTCGGAGGTATTTCTGCTGGAATAGAACTGAATGGCCATTGTCAGAAGAGTGTGAACGTCAGTGGATAGCTCCGCATCGACGGCTGTGCCAACTCGTAAAACTCATCTGTGGTCATCGCTCGGTGTGCAATATTAAGCCCTAAATCACGCGCAACCAGCCCCGCCCTCCACATACCGCTTACACGATTACGAAGCTCCGTTAATTATCCTTATTATACGGGGCAGCGTCAGTCTCGCCAGCCGCTTTCGCTATTTGCATTTTACACTGGAGTGTTCGACGTATTACGAACGGACATTTAGCAGATTTTACCATTTCTTCCAGCCTTTTCTTCCGTTTCGTTGCTATCCCTTTTTTTAACCCTCACCTAGTCGACACGAGGTCCGTGTAGGCCCATTCGAAATATCAAAATAGATATGAAGGGTAAGGGAGGAAACAGGGAATGTCAGAAAACAGATTTATCGAGACAATTAAGTTTTAATACTTTAGATCGCCAGTGAAGAAGCAAGGTTATTTTCTTCTTAAATAATTTCTTGTTTTACCTTGACGACAGAGTCTCGAAGCTTATGCTTAGGCAAAGAGTGGAGACATTCCATATTTTGTTCCAGTGCAGAGTGAACATTTCCCGTTTTTAACCAGTTTTGAGCATATATTTCACGTTTTCTTAGGGGGGTATTTGAACTTTATAACCCTTTGTGGTTTGACAGTTCTGTAGTCCCAGTTGCCACCAACAAAATATGCTATATAAATCACAAAATCACGAAAAATGGATATTCCTCGTTTCTCCCCTTATCACCAGTATTACTTCTTGAAGAAGATGATGATTCTAGATCATCACCAGACCTACCTATAGCAAATATTTCACGTTTCCTTATGGGGGTATTTGAACTTTATAACCCTCTGTGATTTGACAGTTCTGTAGTCCCAGTTGCCACCAACAAAATATGCTATATAAATCACAAAATCACGAAAAATGGATATTCCTCGTTTCTCCCCTTATCACCAGTATTACTTCTTGAAGAAGATGATGCTTCTAGATCATCACCAGATCAGAATCTACTGTAAAACCTGATGAGGTATTCGAAACTCTACGTCAATAAAATTATGGATCAAAATGGATCCTGCATCCCACACACTCCAACTGTCCACCATCAAGCAATTAAAAATCTGGACACACACATCAGTTCCGTGACAGTTCTCTTTGTTTCAGTGTCAGTTGCTGAAACCCCGAAACAAAGGAGTCATTAAATCCGGGAATCCACCTGGAAGCTAAGCTATGTTATGCTATGCTATGATTTTAGCTTACAATTAGCTTTTTCTGGAAACGGTTCCATAAGAATGTATTGAAGCTAATCTTTTTAAAGCGTAGCATGGCATAGCGTAGCTTAGCTCCTCGGTGGATTCCCAGCTTAACGCTGAACCGCCGCGCAACTGACACATGTGCCCAGACCCGAAGCAGCTCCATTCCTGTAAACTGAACATGTGTCTGCAGCGAAATACCAATGGTGACCTACTGCAGTGCCCCAGGATCTCCTCGATACTCCCAAGCCTCCACCATTTACACCTTCCGAAAGTAAAACAGAATGGACGGTTCGCAAGGAGGATTTAGGGCCTTGCCAGGGCACCCCGTCGGGCCGTGGAGTTGCGTTTATTAAAAGCGCCGGTGTTGCACGTGCAGCGGGCGCGTTGCATCGCATGTTATTATCGAGACTATCGAGGTAATGATCAGCCGGATCGTCTCACTTGTTTATGGCCGCGGTTTGCTCGCGATCTTGCCTCTGTAATTAATTTAACCAGCGCATTTCTGTCTATTCCTCTTCACCGGTCGAAACGAGCGACGCTCGTGCGCGTACGCCGGAGATGCAAACCGTTGATCAACTCCCTCTTGACTTACGATGATGCACTGCCTCTTATGCGAATTTATCCGCTCCTTTCGCTCCTTACCAAGAAAGAAACTATTAACGTCCGGGGATGGCAGGGGGAGGGACTATCAGCGTCCGACAGGTGAAGTATGCCCGTTGCTCGGCGCTTTCGCGAAAAATTCGAAAGCCAATTAGCGCAGCCCGTGGCGCGCACTGGAGGAATAGTCGCGGGCCCGAAAATAGATGTTCCTTTCGAGAGGCGGATGTAAATCAGCCGCAATTAAATTCTTAATTAAGAGCGCCCACTGTGCGCCGCCGTTGATGAAGTTCGCAATTAGGCGGCAAGATGCTTCTCTTCTGTTGCTCCGGCTTTCTTTTGTCCCTCGAATTCCAGCGGGTAAACAGCCGCGGTGGGTAGTATAACGCGCGGTACTTTATGCACGGAATGGACCTGCATGAGCGATTGCATTAACGTCGAAACCTCTGTCGTTGCTCCTTTCGGGTCGGAGGTTGCAGACGAATTTCTAGCTTTCCTTCGCGTTTCCAGGCGCAAGTGTTTGACATTGCTTCGTAGATTCTATTGAGTATTTCTGGGGTGGAATTTGGAGAAAGGAGGAGTTGAATTCGATTAATTAGTTTCGGAAGGATCTTTTTGGGGAGTAATTCTAATAATTCTATGTGGAAAGGAGTTTAAATTTGATTAATTAGTTGGATACTCAGAAGGATCTTTTTGATCGCCTTTAACTTGTGTACTATTTAAACTTAGAATCCCATCGAACGTTTGTTGTAACTAAAAATTGTACGGTTCTCGCTTCGCTTCTGCTCCAATTTGCTCCTTCGTACTTTTAATGTTGCAATTGGAGACGCTGACGAAAATGCTGAGGCACGGGGAGCGCGTAACTCCGAAAGAAAGTGGGCGATTAGTCACGAGCTATTAACGAAATATCCGGCTTGTAAACTAAATTGCCGCATTACAAGCTATTCTTATATTACGAAGTTGTGGCGGAGCGTCCGTGCCGCTCGTTACCTAAATCCGAGCGTTAAGCATTAAAGTCCCGAGCTCGGCTTAAACAGCATATTAAAGTTCCCCCGGAACAAGAAACATTAGTGAAAACTTAGCATTTAACGAAGCAGCCTCCCTCGTGCATAGTTTCGTTTCTTGGCCCTCCGTGGTGCTTTCGGGACGCGTGTACAAAGTATATTATTCAAACAGGCGCCCCTTTAAATCCTAGAAACTTGGATGTGGACATATTTCAAAAATGAGGTCGTTATTCGTAAATGTTACGTAAGATAGACTTCCAATGCATCTTTTAATTAGATGCTGTTGAAAAATAAATGGGAGAGCGTAAGACACTTTTAAACCCTATTACTTTTCAAAATTCAGCAATATTAATATCGTTATGGGGCACTCTAAATCGAACTGTAAATGCTGGCTAGATACGCCTGAAATCGTAAATGTAATTATTTATTCTACTAATTATGTTCCGTAAGACGAACAAAGAGTCTCCGAAAAATAAGAAATACCACTTTTATGAACTTTGAGGGGTGGTTTCACCCCCTAAACATGCACACCGGCAAAATAAAAAGACACCTATTTTTTATTTTTCAGTCCTCTAAAATATATCCAAAATCCACAGCAATGGGAGGTAGACACCTGAAAATCTAATAACTCTGATGAGTGGTTTCACCCCCTAAACATGGAAATGGGCCAAAATAAAGTCATCTATTTCTTATTTTTCAGTCCTCTAAAACATATCCAAAATCCAAAGCAATCGGAGCTGGACACCTAAAACTTTGATGGGTGGTTTAACCCCCTAAATATGAAAACGGGCCGCTATAAAAAAACATGTACATCTTCTTTATCGATCCTCTAAAGCATATCCAAAATCCAAAGCAATCGGAGCTGGACACCTAAAACTTTGACGGGTGGTTTAACCCCCTAAATATGAAAACAGGCCGCTATAAAAAACATGTACATCTTCTTTATCGATCCTCTCAAACATATCCAAAATCCAAAGCAATCGCAGCTGGACACCTAAAAACCTCTCCTTGCCAGTACCTACACTTAAAATATTCACAGACTCGCAACCCCCATAAAGCGCGACAGACCATTTTCAAAGAAAAACGATTTCTTGAAGACACCCGAAAATTATCCATGAGCAAGCCAGGAATGTCAGAACACCTTAGAACAGAAAGTACATGATCACCCTGTTAGAAAGTGCTTAACACCATCGACACCGGCCAAGCTGGTAGCGTGCGTATGTACTTAGCAGGTTAAATCCTCGCGTCTGAAGCCCATCGAGGCGTTCGGAGTAGGTAATTTTAACAGGAAAAGCGTTGCTCGGTATATGACGCGTAATTCCGAAGGTATCATTGGGATCAAGGGAGCGGTGCACTTTCTAAGGGTCGCTCTCCCATCTAATCTAGTAATGCGGCACGCCTAGGGACAGGAAAGCGTGTCCAGGCATCCCTGGAAATGGGGCCCCTCATCGCGGAATCACTCCAATGGGAATCGTCCCGTGTCGCATCTTTCCTACCTTCTTGCTTAGTCATACTTATAACTTTCTTGCCTTATTGTTCTGCACCTTCGTCCCAGAGGGGCCAGACAGGCGCACACGGTTTCACTTACCTTTCCTCCCTTCGTCATCTCGTTACTTGGACCGTACGGTGTAACTCGAGCACCGCGATACTCGGACAGGGATTACTTCCGGGGTGGCGTCGCCGGGTAATAGAATTCCTCGTGGTTCTCCGCGAGCGGACTCCTCTCGCTGGGGAGTTTAGAGCGTGTTGTGATTCTCCACTGGTCCCGATTCAACTCCCATGTAAAGTCTCGGAATGAGAGGGATTTTGAATCGGGGTGGGTGAACAGTTGCTGATCATGGAGTTACTTACATTTGACATCACAGATATTTCTTCCTTTAACATTTCTGGTAATTTATAATACTGGAGCTTAAAAGACAGCGAAAGTAGTCATAGTAGTTACTTAGCCCCTCTTCTACTAATAATTAAATATTACTCTAGATTTTCAAGTACTTACACGCTTTATGTTTTCCAGGTAAGTACCTTCCTCCCGGTCCCCATTGCCTGACATCCTCGGTAAGTCGTGACAACTACAATCTCCATAATTCTGACACGTTCAAACTACTTCAAGCAGATATTCGCTTAAGGGGTGAGACCACTGTAATGGTCTGAAAAGTAAGGGTGTGTTCGAGATTTTTTTTCAACCAAACAACGCAAGTAAATCAATGAATTGCTTAGCACAGTTAATAATGTACATATCGAAGGGTAAGAAAAATTTTTTTTCAATGAAATTCATAAATCCGTTTCCTGTATACTCTTCGTCGGAATGTGCGCTGCGGCAAAATCGTGCTTGTCGCGTTGACAGTGCCCAGGCCATACGGTTAATCCAAATTCAAAAAGACAAAAATATTTAGAATCTAGAAGCCTGCGTCTATTACGGGACGATAAAAAAAGTCAAAATCGCAAAAAATTACAAAATGGCGGGCCACTGAAAAAGAATCATGTTTTCGGGGTACAAAATTGGGGAAATGTTGATAAAAACAATAGAAGCAGGTCGTTAATTGAAAAAAACTGATCGTCACGTAATAGCGAGGGGTTTTTCGTACAATATGCCCTTGCTCATGTCAATTGGACGTATAGTTTTCTCTGTATACAGTCAACGCGGTAGAAAAATGTCATTCTGAGGAAAACGCGTTCAAAGTTTTGCTCGGTTCAGTCGCGCTCTTGACACCGCATCAGGGAAAATACTATATGAGCTGTTTATTTTGAAAGTGACCTAAGTCCATTTATATTTAAAAAAATTTTATATATAAATTTTTAATACTAACTTCAAGTTTTACATGTTACTACAGTCAACAACAAAAAAATTGACAAATGGACTTAGGCCACTTTCAAAATAAACGGCTCATATCTCCGTCAGTTTAGCGAATTTTTCTTGAAACGTACGTCTTTCAGAAAATGTGAAAAAATCGATTTTTTCGATTTTTTACAGTGGTCTCCCCCTTAACAGGGACCTGCAGCGATGATCAATCAAAGCTCGCTCTAAAATTGATACTTCTATATCAATCGAGCGCAATTCGTCCGAATAAATTGAATCTCTTACCATGCACGTTTCAGGCATTCCTCCAATAATCGCTGTAAATCCACCTCCCAATCCCCGCGCGCGCTCCCATGAGTCCCAGGCATCTAGTTTTCCACCTGCTCTCGGACCCAGAAAACCAGCCGTAGTAACCGACGTAGAACACCCTGTCTCTAAAATCCAGCGTACCAGAAAGTGGCGCAGGAATTTTCAAAGCCAATGAACCGCCGGGGGGTGAATTGCCTGGAAGCGTCCGCGAGGGGAACACGTCGTGCCCGCGTGGCCGCGCTCGCGCGCTATCAGTGACAAGATGTATCCCTCGTATTACTTAAATCGCGATATCTTCCCACACGGGGCCGTTGGATCGCAGCCGGCAAAGGAACGGAATGGACATACAAGTTAGACGGATTCAGTGAGCGAGAGAGCGACGCGGCGGCGAAGGCGAACCCGAGCCGCCCCTGTAATCACAATTGAAGGCTATTTTCTCACCGCTCTGATGATGCACTCTGATGATGCCTACCTCGCATATAACCTCATAGGATCATCTCCATGGGCGAACCGGGCATGGACCTAGAGAGAGAGAGAGAGAGGAGAGAGAGAGAGAGAGAGAGAGAGAGGGAGGGAGGGATAGAGGGAGAGGGAGGAGGGGTGGAAGAAAGAGGCCCAGGCGGGTTTAAGCCCGGTGCCTGTGTGCGTGGTGGTTGTGCCGTAGCAGAAAATAAGTATAGAAGATGATGGACGCTCCGAGTAATTCCCTCTAATAATTGAAATGTACCCGACGGGCCGCTTGGTCGGGCCAGTTTGCGGTGCATGCGTACGGGTTGATACATAATTGCGCGCACTATCAACTCCAAAACCAATTTCGATTTCGTCCCCCGCGCAAAAAGATGAGACAGACGCGCGCTCCTCGTACCCCGACCTTCCTCCACGGTCCCAATGGGGCTGCAGTGGGTGTCTCGCCGCGTACGGACGCACAGGGCCGAGCGACCTTTGCTTCGCGTTAACCCATTTATATGCACCTACGTATTCTACACCGCGTCTTTGAATTCCTGGGCAGCTCTGAGCAAGTGTGCCTCCACTTGAATATCGGAATATCGTATATCGGATGTCTAAATCGAACTGAAAGGCAGATCGAGGGAGCTACATTAGAGGAAGAAAAGAGTTCTCTCAAATTCTACATCAGCTGCGTTTCCTCCTCGGGAAATCGTTCGAAGTCTTCAGCAACACATTCCAGAACTCTAATTACACTTCCTCCCCCATGAAGGAGGACGCTAAAGACGCAGTCAGTGGACTCGCTCCGAGTCTTCAGCAACCCTTTCCAGACCCTCTAACAAAATCCCTATTTCCCTACGTATGAATCTAGGAGCACCCGAGTCGCAGCGCCCGGCATCCAGTTCTCCGTCATGTTCCAGTCAATAAACGTCGCGTACATAATAACCGGGGGCTGGTGTGCTCGTGGCGCAAGGACGCTCCAATATCGGCCCAAGACGCAGCGGGTTTAGACGGGGTAACGTCGGGCAACGGTTGATAGGAAAGACGATAGCGCAAGAGTCCGAGCCGATAGGGGTGACGCGGTGGGTGGGTGGCCCCGCCAATATGCCGTCGTCCATACATCACGCGGGGGCGACCCGACAAACTGGGGAAACCTGACCAGAAATATGATGTCATTTATATGGTAATACATCGGAATCCCGTCATTTAGATACTTCGATGATTAATGCCCCCGACAGGACAGCACCAGCTGCTTCCTCCCCGCCCGCGCAGCCCCCTCCCGTCGTTCCCGGCTAGCCCATCTTTTCCCGACTCTTGTTTTCCTGCGCGAATCTGGACCTAGGCGGGTGAAACGTGCCGTGGCCACCGAGAAATATGTACTCCACTTGGAGAACACTTGCGACAACGTTACAATTTCCGGGAAGCAGGAAGGGAAGTTCTGGGAGGAGAGACTGGAGTCAGCTCGTACGTCTTACTTTCAGGGGATGTGCTCTGTGTTGCTCTCGGGGAATGGGGGTTCTTTGAGGGCGCGAACGAGTTATTGGGGGTGTGAGGGTGCGATTCTTCCCTGGGTGAAGTGGAGCTTCTATACTTCAGGCTTCTGTATTTCTTTCGAATACTGTAGGCCAACGGTTTCCAATTAATGTTTACCACGGAACACTGCCAAACTCGCTGAAATTTAGTGGAACCCTGATTCGGTACAAATTTCGCAGCCAGGAGTATGTTTCTCGTTGAATAATTTACACAACATTGTTTTAATATTCAAATTTTATTATATGATAACGAAGATTTTCTGTATCTAGGGTAGACTGTACAATGATTGGCACCCTAAAGCGGAAATCCCAATTGGAATGTCTATATTTTTTTGTGAAGTTTTTATATGGTCTTAAGTTTCAGTTATTATCTTTGATTATGGGTTTCTTATTAAAATCAAACATCTTGAGTACCTATTAAGTATTTTGCTTTAAAAATATTCAATGCAAAATAATAATAGGCATAAAAGTAGGTACAATCATTGGCACACGAAAATTGGAGGTCATATAGAAAAAAAAATACTTAAAAACGAAGTTTAAACAGACTATTTAATTCACTATTAAATACCTATAACCTTAGTAGGTCTGTATTTCAATCCATTACTTAATTATAAAGCGACAAAATGTACTTACTCCCTATCAAAATGTTGAGAAAACGCTTAAAACTCAGCAGTTTGTCTCACCACCACCTTTAAGACTTTTTGTGGAGTTGCCAGATATAAAATGTGTGGTTCAATTGCTGGAATTTGCAGTGTTGTAGTGAAAGAAAGATACGAAATTGTAAAAACGTACTCTCTAAGCTCGTAGGGGAGACCGGGTCAAAGTGACGCGAAAAAAGTTTGAAGTCGAATAAAATTTTTCCCTTTCAATAAAAATGTGTGGAAATAGATTTATAATATAATTTGAACATTGCTATTGATAAATGACGAATAGCAGTACTGAAAATAAACTTAAAGTATATTAAAATTTCAATTGAAAATAAAATGCCAAAACGACCACTTTACTTACCCCATGTATGGCTACTATCTGGGGTAAAGTGAGCTGAAATAAAATACGAGTTTTAATTAAGGATATAGGTAATGATTAACCCCTTGCGCTGGGATGACGTGTGCAGCACGTCAGTTTCTGTTGTTTTTTTTTAACCGTGGTTATCAAAAACTGTGTCAGATTTTTCATTTTTTTGAGGTTAGATTCTGTTACATCGCGCCGCGTGGTTTCCCAGCTAGCTGTCAGGTTAGGTTATTGCGCACATCACTCGCGCATCTTTTCTTTGCAGCTCAGTTTACCCCGGTCACTTTGCCCCGAATGTGTACTCAATGGAAAATTAATTATTTAATAATGTTAAGATTAATATTTTCTGAAACGCGTGTACATGTATATTTATAAGCTTGTTATTAACACGCATAAAAAAATTGGAGTTAAAATAACACATTTAAGTCTCATTTATCCAAAAAGCTAAATTGAAAAGAAAACCAATTGGAAGTCTCTAAAACTTAATTTTTTAAATGACTTTCCATTTTTCGAAATCTAAATGTGCATAATTATCACTGTGGCATTACACACATTTATTACGTCACCAAAATTTGTAAATATATTCTATTATTAAAGAATAAATTCAGAAAGCTCATTTTACCCCGAGGTTCACTTTGCCCCGGTCTCCCCTACTTCTTAATATTTGGCTTTTTAATCAGGAGTGCCAGTATTAGTGCAGTTTACCCTAGTTACTATTTGATTGGGACAGATTGTAGTATTCGTTTTAGTGGTAAGATTCAAAAAGCTTGGATAACATCTTCCACAAGAATCACCCACTACGAAGTGACATCCCTGCCCCGCGTCCCACGCATCGAGCAGAACCTCGAACAGCGGCAGACGTAGCCCAAAAAGATTAGACACCCTCTAAATAATTCCACCTACAAGTGTCTCCTCCTTCACCTCCCCACAGTGCCGTCGGCGCAAGTGGTCCCAGAGTCGGAAGCTAACGGCGAATTAGATTTCAGCTTGCCCAACGACAAAGAGGACAGGCTGACACCACTGAAAGCTTAATTGACAGGAATGACGGAGACCCCGTGGGTGATCGATCACCGATGGAAGAGCACGGTTTGTCGCTGGCTCGTGCCGCCCCGTCATATCCCGTTCCTTCGCCAACCCCCGTGACGCCCAGCGCCCGTCAACTCTTAACCGACGCCTAACCTCCCTCCCACCCTTCGTTGGCCACCCCCTGAGTTACTCGATTCTTAGCTTACGCGCTCGCCGTCTCCGTGGGCCAAGCATTACGGATACTGCTTCCCGAGCTCATTGGTATTCCGTCGAAGGGCACCGTTCTCGCGGCACTTTGCGAAAAAATTTCAAGTTAATAAGAAAAGCCGGATGGCTTTCGGCGCGCTTCGACTTTCGTCACGGCCCCTTTAGCGCCGCTCCGTCCCGCAGGCTTCTTGGACTTTTCTCGTCGTTTTTCGGTGGTCGCTGATGAATCGCAGGGATTTGTCACTCTCTGGAGCTGGCGTGCTCGCCTTTGTGTCGGACTACTGGAGAGATTAGGCAGATGTTTCTCTATGAAAAACGAGGATTCGAGTCGTCAGTGGCTTCGGGGATGTGAGAGGGAGAGGAGTCTGTAGTTTCAGCAGAAGTATGGGACACTGAAGAGCGTAGAGAGTAGTTGGAGGTTAAGAAGAAACAGATTTAAAGCAGTTCTAACATCTGACTTTAGAGTTTTGTAGGCCTTGAGTGGATAGGTGTTCAGTTTCAGCTAGCACCTTCAGCTGTTTATTCGTTAAGCTGCTGAAGGAAGATGCGCTATGCCCAAAGCGATCTTAGATATTGAGGAAATAGGTACAAAATCTAATGATCCATCACGTATCTTGAATTAATCATTTCACACGTGTCGGAGGGTGCTCAAATCCCTAAAGTTCATCCAGACACACCCTTCGTTCTCATCCCACCACCAGTCAGAATAATCGCGAATCAATCCATTTTCTTACCATCACCACCTTGAAATTATTAAAGATGAAGTATTCAACTCCCTCAAACTTCACATCCAAGAATCCTGCAGACTTGAGGTGCACATCTATTATTACCACCCCAGTCCTCTGCCAAACAACTCATCGTTTCCATCTTGGACCTCGAATCCGTAACGCAAATGGACTCACAATGACCCCCAGGTTGCGCCTGGTAAGGAACAGCGACACTCTGGAACGGTTCCGCGACATTTTAATGTTATCGCCGGCATCGAAAGGCTCACGCCGGTGAGAAACGACAGTGGCGAAGTTAGCGGGTAATTGTGCGGTTAGGACCCCTCTCGCGCGTAATGAAGGAGTCGTCAACGAGGCCTATCTGCACTCAATTAGCGTGATTACATGTTCCCTCCTTTCATCCTCCCGGAATATCCCGTCGCGACAACCACCGGCCGGGGGGTGGCTGTGGGGTGTAATTGCGCGACACTTCCGAGATTCAGCTTTATGAAACTTCCTGAGGTCGCGGAGGAATCCTTCTTGCTAACTGGATCACTCCTTTCATTCTCGTGTAAACGGCCAAAAATTAGGTCTTTAGCAGGGGAGAGGTTACTGCGACGGTGTGGAAGATGTGGAGCGCAAGTGATCTTGATGGAAGGTGTAGGTAGTTACGTTCTTCTTTTAAGAGAATGACTATGTTTCTGTGTCGTGAATTAAGAGAAACTTGAGAGGAACTGGGGGTGCGCGGTATTATTTTGTGAGATAGCGTCTTTAGTTTGTGGTGGGAGGGATTTTTGTGTGAAATATTGCATTTCGTATTTAATTCTCTGTGGTGATCTAATAATGTTATATTATTTGGTAGAGGATTCATTGGATTCTGATGTCAATCTTTTGGGGTTCATGGTTCCTTGAGCTTATGGGCATTGGTAGTGAGTCAAATGTCTGATTCTATAAATTTTGTTATTTTTTTAAAGTGAAATAGGTACTTCTGATATGTAGAAAAATAGCTTTAGTGATGCAAGAATAATTCTAGGGTGTTTGCTTTGTTCTTCTTCTTTTTTTTTAAAATTTTTTCATGTTTCTCTGCATGGTGTATTCGTTTGAATTTATAATTTACTCTGAAAGATGTTACAGCTATCGACAGTCTGGAATATGTGAGCTTTTATAAGAGCTATTACTTAAAGTGTACTATTTTGCATTATTAACATTTGTATTGCCTTTGTTCGTGCTAAAAGTTAAGGTGCATTTCTGCATTTGAACACTGTGCGGCGCGATTGCATTGTAGATCCGTCTGCCATCGCACGGAGGGAAACGGTAGTAATGAATTGTATTAGCTTCCTGTCGGTACTGTAGGTTCCTTGACAAATGCACCTTCTGTATCAAGCAACATATAAAAAAAATTAAACAATTAACCAAACTAAACTTGCTGAATATTCAGCAAAATAAATCTAAATAATTCTATTCCACCTCAAAAACTAAAATTAATTTAAATAATTAGCATCCATTTAATTTAAATAATCACCAAGAATATCAAATAAAAATTATTGCATTCAACTAGTAGATTACAATAAATAATTATTTTTCATTTATTCCTCAAAATGCAAGGATAATTACAACAATACCAATCAAAATGAAAACACAATTTTATTACGTAATTTCATGGCTCCACAAATTAACAACTTAGACGTAAATCATAATTAAATACACTCAAGCACGCGAACATGAACTTTCAAATAAAATACAAAACATTATCGCGAATAAATCGATAAATCAACAGAATTCGCTTACCACAAATGAACACAAATGAGATTTTAGTCAAATTTAGTTAATTCAACTTTAACTCCCTTGTTTGACTCACCTAAAATTGAACTCTAAGTACATCTCCCTTCCTTTTCATACCCATCTACTGCTTATGAATATTACTAGCTGTCCTATCCAGCTTCGCCCAGAATTTAGATTCTGATTTTATGAAAAAAAAGTTTCATTTTTTTGTGATAATAGTCACATTCATCTGGATGGGCCAGGCATAAAGAGCTGAGGTATTCGAGCACTCGTGAGCATTCGTGACCCCAGAGTTTACTGTTCGAAAGTTTTTAAACGACAGACAAACACACAAACATATAAACTTTCTGCTATATATATTAAAACATCCAATCATTGACTGGCCAACAATCGCCACCCCCACAACTATATACATCACATCCAACGCAGCAGTCACGTTACCTCCCAGCCATTTAATTTTCTGAAAAAATGGAGGGAGGAAAAATAAAGGAAGATCGATCGATTCCCAAACCATAAACGGTGCTCGGCGAAGCAAGCAACCGAAGCGATAAATCGACGATTCGATGTCCGAGCTGTCGAGTGACGAAGTCGCCTGCGGAATGTGCAAGAAAAAGTAGCAAACCATGATGAATCGCTATCAAAGTGTCACGCTGTCTGGGCACGATGCTGCGCTCTCCGCGATCGTGCCCGTTTTGCAACTTGTCGACGTGCCACGTTTACAACCGAGTTAGCCGAATCGATGCCCTGCCCGGCGATCTGCTCCCCAGAACCGCGAAGACTCGCGCGATTAGTGTCTCTGTAAAAAAAAGCAGGATACAGGTGGCAACGAATCAATTCCAATCAACACCTTCCCCACCTACGCGTCATAAATTTCTAACGTCCCGATTTCTAGCGACAGACCAACGTCATACATACGTGACACGGATAATTTTGCATTCTACGTCGAGGAGACAGGCCACGTCGACCTTTCTGAAATATTAAAATTGGGTAGCTTAAAAAATATCCGGAATAGCAGCTGGATCCATTCGTGCCACTCCTCGGGTGCTAAATTAAAAAATTTCTCTGCACTGAATCGGATTATTTGAAATGCAACGTGGTTTTTCAGTGGTTTTCAAAATCTTTATTGGTGGGCGAATGTGTCGAGACATAGAGGGTGGTTGTTTGGTGCTATAGCAGGAGATTGAGTTGTAATGAAAAAATTTATTATCCCGTAGCGCGGAGTGCTTAAAGAAAGAGTTTCCGATGATTTGTTTAACAGCGGGATCCACGGACAGGAGTCGGGAACAAGTGGTTGCTGGATCTGTTAATGTTCCGCGCATTAATTCGATGGCACACGTTTCTGATATTAACGGGGGCGCGTGATACACAGGGGTGGCGACGTATTTATGGGTACTTCTTACCTTGCTCCCCACGATTCATTAAGGTCTTCGTAAATCCTGTTAGGATCTGACAGACGCGTAATATCAGCTATATTTGCTCGGGTGGGCTCGGCATATGATTCCAGAATTAGCAGAACAATGTAATAAATGATTGCGTGGAGGATTCCTGGGGCACCGGTGGAATTGTATGTCGCTGTAAATCTCTATTAGCTAGCTTTTATTAGCGACTTGATATTCCTTGATGATACGAGAAACTCCATCAACATACCTATGAACTTTCCCACCACATCAACGTGCAAAATTCGTCCTAAAAAAATATCGCACGCTTTCTAAAACGTGTGCAATCGGCGCATGTGAATGTAAAATTTCTGCGACGTAATTTATAAAATTTCTTAATGTAATTAGCTGCAGCTCAATCAAAAGTCAGAGTGTATACCTTAAAGATTCATAAAAACTCCACACCGTCCATTTACGAGCCTCAAAATTCATCCACAAAGGGTTGAAACACCCAAGTGTATTCCCGACTGAAACCAAATTCTTATATAACCAACTTTACATTCCCGTTTCTCCTGCGAGGCTCACCTATCTCCACCCCCGATTGCTGCCCAACAAACCACCCTCGATCGCGATGAAATACGACAGAAGAGGCGCGTTTAAAGTACAGGTGCATGCATCGTTCTCCGAATCTGTTCATAAATACTCGCCGATATACAGACAAACCGGAGAAGGAGAGGAAAGAAGCACAGCGACGTTCCCCGCGGAAAGATATCGACTGGAAAATATGAAACGACCGTTTAAGACTGTTACTGCCAGGATCAGAATGTTCGGGGGTAGCTGGGGTGGCCACCCCTCGCCGTGTTACATTGGTCGAGCAGTTTAAAAAGCTATTTCACGGCGGCCGGGGTGCATCTGTTTTGAAAATCTCACGATTTTAAAGAGACACGGGGCGAGGGGGGACGCCCCCAGGGAGGACTTGTCAGTCGTTTAAGGGTTGCCGCGACCCCGTTTCGCCCCGGAAATCGGCGGCCCACGGTGCTCGCCCGTGTCGTTGCGAACGCCAGGAACAAGTCGCGTATCAGAATCGTCTTTGTTCGACTCGGATCCGCGGGTAATCGGGGCAGAAGTCGAGATTCGAGGGATTTAGAAAGGGGGTGGAATAGTCTACCGTAGGGCGAGAAACATATTGCGCGGTGCAAAATGATGGGAAGATAATTCTGGAATTTTTAGAACATTGAAGATTAAAGATCGAAAGACCTTTTGATGAAATATATATATTTTTTTATTAACACTTTTCGGAGATCCAAGAATCTAAATAAACTGTAACTGACAAGAGGAAATTCTTAATTTTAAATTATAAATTTTTAGTTGCTCTACTTCACGTCTAAATATTGCATCTAATAAGGACTTTTTGTCTTCCATGTATCGCCACCTGCCTAGCCCCACCTCCCCCGCGTTCGCCTAATTACCTCATAATGGGATACATGATTCTTAGAAGACTCGACGTCGACCCCACAGCGTCGCGGGGGCGACGCTTTAAAGCCAGCAATCACGTTGCATAATACTCCCATTAGATGACATAATCGAAAGTGGATTTATGGTAGACAACGGATGAAGTGGGATAGGAAGTTTCGAAGAACAGAAAGTGTAACGACCCGATGAATTTTAAGGGGCTCCCGGAGCAAGTGGGAACGAAATCACCGCGTGGTCTTGTTACGATTTCCCGCGAGTCCAATGGGCATGGAAAAGCGAGCAACTTTGGGGGCTTGCGCAGGGGGCGGCATTTCTTCGAGAAACCTGCAAATGTTCGTTTTGAAACATTCTGATGGATCTGGTGGTAAACGATTCGACAGGGGAAGATTTTGAAATTAGCATGGGGTTTCATGGTTTCCCCGTCAACATTGGATTTTTGATAACCTGCTTTTTACGACTAAATAAAAATCATTTCTCAAAAATACACCATTTAAATTGAGAAATAGTAATTTCATTAATAAGTTGTAATATATATATATAGTAATTTCATTAATAAGTTGTAATGTGTAAAAACAGTGAGGCGGTTTCTCAATTTAAATGGTGTATTTTTGAGAAATGATTTTTATATACATATAATAGTTTTATATATTATATATAACTACTAATATATAAAACTATTATCGTCAGGATTCGTTAAAGAATAAAGTCTTCAACTGTTCACTGACACACTCACCCTTAGTAAATGATAATAAAAATATGATTGTTATACATATTTATTTAAAAAATATTTAATTGGAAATTAAATGTATTAATTTATTTATTACTATATATATATTAAATATTTTTTAAATAAATATGTATAACAATCATATTTTTATTATCATTTATTAAGGGCGAGTGTGTCAGTGAACCCTTGAAGACTTTATTCTTTAACGAATCCTGACGATTTTCTGTCGATGTAAAAATTGATTTCTTGTATTTGTAACTTAGCCAGGTGTCTTTGTCTCCATCTTAATTTCGTCACTGAGATATCAGTATTTTCCGAACCCCTCATATCACCAGCATCCTATTTCCCTTGATTCACAGTAAAACGCAGTGAAATCGTCGCGCAGAGTCAATGAACACACGCGTAAAAGCACTCGAATTTCTAAACCCCCTCCCTTTCTACTTGTCAGCTTTCGAAATTGCCAGTCGAAAGGTCACGTTCCCCAGGAACCACGGTGCCCGGAGTCTATCGGCGACTTATTCGTCCACGATCGACGGTCGTGATCGCCCGCGAAATCCACTGGAACGGCTCGTTCCTTCGTTGCCAAATAAAGGGGTGATCGTATACTAAATAATGCATACGGCTCGCCCCCACCCTGTCATTAATAACCAAGACAAATCGCGGGCTGCGTAACACGTTGCACAATCTTGGTATGCATTCTCCTCGTTACTCCTTGGAACAGTCTGCACACTTTATTGGGCAAGTCTCATTCACCCATTCCGACTGGCTCGCGTGCGTGTGCGGGTGTGCGCGCGCGCGATCGTTACGATCGATTCGTCGTCTCTCTCCCCTATCTTGGCAGCTTCGTTCCTCTTCGTGGATCCCTTCTTCTTCGTCGTCTTCTTCTTCTTTGCCTGTCCGTCTGCTATCGCTCCCCCTTTCCGGTCAATCGAAGCCGTCGTACGTGTCGTACATTTACGTACTACTAATTTTCAGTTATTTATACCTAGGGCCAGCACCCACCGCGCCAAGGGAAGGTGTTGAAACGAGCAAGCGGCTGTTGAACTTGGATTCAACTTCGATTACACGTGCAATGATTTTTCTCCCGTTTTAAATTCTGGATTTGAGAGTCGAAGTGTTTTGAGTTGTAATTTTCTTGTAGCAAAGTAGATTCTCGGGTTTGTTGGTAAATTTATAGTTTTTGGAATCGATTGAACGTGGAAGAGATGAGTTATTTGAGAGGAAACTTTATTAGTCTGCAATAAAGGGTACTTTAGCGTACTGTTTCTTCTAAGAGAAATAAATCAACAAATTTTTAAAAATGCTTCTTAGATGTCGGTTGTTATTTTATTATAAACGTAAATATTTTTCCACCAAAAAATTACCAAATGCTCCTTAAATATTGCTCTTTTAAGCGCAAAAAGTTCTGTAAGAATATATGCTTCCGCTTTATCAAAAAAAATTCACAAACATTCGCCTCTTTTCGGCCGCCTGACTAGGTACAAACCCTTAAGAGAAATAACTTCCTACAAAGTCGAGCGTAGGTAAATATGTAAAAACGTTTAATAATCCTGCAAATTTTTAACCAAATTCCTTCGATGCATCGAACCCGACGCGATCCCCACAAACATAATTGAAAAAGCAAACGGAGCCAGAGAATCTGGAACGCCGTTTTCCCGGGGCTCACTTAATTAAATGTATATGTAGATGTTCGTGGAGCATATAAGGGAGAGAAGTAATGCTTATACGTGGATTGAGATTAGCTTGAAGAATTATGAAGCGAGTTAAATCAACCGTGAGATTAGATCGGTAGGTACTGTTATCTACCTCGCTCTCTCCGTCGGGTCCCTCCAGTTATTTGCTACATTAAGATAAGAATACTCTGGCTAACATCGAATTTGCAACTGACTTATAAGTGCAGCAACAAGACAGGGGCAAGGGGGGCCGCGTAGATAAGTAAATTCTGGATATATTCCACGTCCCTATGGCAGACTTTTTACCCGAACCTTTAATCACTGTCACGTCAAGTTTTACTTGAAACCGAAAGAGAGAACTTACGAATCTCATCCAAGGGGGTGAATTTTATTGCACATAATAGCGTTTATCTGGTTTATCGCGGTCGTCCCTCATTCGACTTGGTGGCGAATAAGTCGGGGAAGTTGCTTCGCCGTCCAACCCTTCCTTTCTTGGCAACGAAATTTAAGAAGCCGACCTGCGCGGTGATCAAAAGAGCGCAGATTTTACTTCCAGCTGGGAAACACTGGCGGAAATTTTTATAACAACGATTCGAAGTGCTTAGAATTTTTTTACACACTGCTGCGCTATTTACTTCTGAATTATTCAGGGCTCGTACACCCCGTCCACGAAATAAGCGTCTGCAAAAATCTGGCTTTTCTTATTATTTTGAAGTTTGATCGCGAAAGCTTCCAAGCACCCCCATGTGCCGAAAAAATTCAGTTGCAGTAGGAATGAAAGGAAAGTGTAGGCGCGAAGTGAGTGACACTCGCCGGTTCTCCATCGATCGCGGCGACGGACACCCGTTTTCCATCGGCGAGCGATCGATCGAATGGAATTACGGATTGGACGGGCCGCTGCCCCGTAGTTATTCGAAAAAGGGAAGAAGAGGCTGGAGTCCATTCTGTCGTGGAAAAGGGCTGGCCAGGGCAGGGCGTCCGAGTGTAAAGGTATTCGGAACGCAACTGGAACGCTCGGATGGGAACAGCGAGCGACAAAAATCCCCCAAGGGGTGCTCCGCTAGGACGCGGAAGGACCCTTCCGGCCTTCTCGAGGATCGCTGCCTGCGACACCTCATTTCCTTATCTTTAACAGGCCGTTACTTTTCCGCGCTCCGTTTCTCGATACTCTTATTTCTCCCTTGCAGTCGCCAGGGGCGCTTCTTTTCAAGAAGCTGCGCTAATTGCCATCAAGGGTTGTGTTCTTAGGCGATCTGGGGCAACCTTCTCGATTCAAATTCTGAATTATTTAGTTAGTTAGTTAACGGGAAGTTTCCTTTAGTTACTTGCAATCTTTATCACAAGGGGTCGTCCTTAAATTACGTAATATCTTTTACATTGTATTTTTCAGTTATTTTATAATTCTTTTAAAGGTTTATATAATTGGCTTAATTCGGTTTTATGCGTGCGATGGAACAACGTTTTTTAATTAAAAAAATATTACGTGAGACGAAAAGTAATATTTTTTAAAAATTAAAAACAGTTCTTAATACGTAAGAAATTCGCGACCACCTCCCTCCCTAAATAGCTTTGCGTAATTTAAGGACGACCCCGAATACAAGCAGTACGTGTGCAAAAAGAAAAGAAAGAAAATTCATTAATACATGCACAGTAGAAACGACTTGATGTTAGGAGCTACCAAATATTAACCCTCGGTTGTCGCACCTACTTTTTCGAACGTCGTTGTCACACTGGGTAAATTTGACCCTGCCAATATTCAATCAGTTGTTATTTAAAAGCTATTTGTTAAATTAAGTCTAAAAAATTCTGAGATAAAGTTCGAACATTATAAAATACATGCGCATCGTTGAAAGTTGATATTTAAACTGTCATCGTGCTTAAAAAAAAATTGAAGCAATAAGAGTTCCGACAAAAAGTTTTTTGCTTAAAAAATTGCAGGATCAATATGACTCAGTGTGACAACCGAGGTTTAATAAGCTTATAGTTTGCGTTTTAAGCCTTAAGAGGAATTCAGTAAAAATATTTAGTCTAGGGAAAAATTAATTGATCGCAGAATAATTACGTTTTTATATGTGTTAGAGTGCTAGGAGGAGAATTAAAGATTAGTTGTAGAGATATCTAAATTGATATTTTCTGTAGTCATCATCGTCAGAGGTCTATTTGAGTATTAAATCTTAGAATATCGCTTCAGCTAGCTTTCCTGCTTCTGTTAGCATTTCTAGAGGACAACGAACAAGAACGTTCGTATCTTTCACCGGGAGTTTCATCGAAAACTCCTCGCCGTGAGTAACAAGCTTGAATTACGAAATGGGAGGCGCGACGCAGAATTCTGAGCAAGGCAAGTTCACTTGGAAACAGAATCAGACGCGCGCAATCTGAAGCACAATACAATCAAAATTGTTCTGCTCGTGAAATTGCGTGCGTCGAATTTGTCTACCGATCCTCCTTGGCATTCCCACCATTACCCTTGATATTCTTCAGCTCATTCTGTCTTCATAATGCTTCTTCAGTCCTTTTTACGTTATCAGATACCATCACCTGAACGACGTCTCTGCAAAGTCTCGAAATTTGAATTTCTGAATTGCCGAACATCCCCCATTAGACTCCCCTGCTCAATATATTTTAACAAAACAGAAATCGTCACGCACACGAACAGTGTCCACCATGAAGGCAAAGTTCCTTTCCAGAGCAGAACTGTGCCACCCCAACGGCAACGTACGCGAACACCGCTAATTTGCTCGATTAGCAACGCGCTGACCAGAAGGTCCACGTCGCCATGGTTCGCCGACCACGCTTCGCCGTTTAATCGCAGTTTACCTAAGGGTGCCGGGGCGGAAAGGCGACGATCGTATCGACGGTTCATCAGCATATAGAGAGAGCGAATGTCGCGGTGGCGGAGCAGAAAGCAGGAACCATCAGTCAAGGTCGAAGGTCTTCGGAGGGTGATGTGTCCGTTTGGTCTTCGGCCGCCGGCCAATAACACCGCCCCCTTCTCCACCCCCGTGTGACGGCGGCGTCGACCCACGGGATCCAAAGCCGACTCACCCCGTGAAAAATGATCGCTCCTAAATTGCTTGCTTACATGATAAATATACTGCTCCTTCGCGTACATATTGCCTGCGCGAGATACACGCACGTCACTCGGGGTGTCGTTGGAAATTTAAACGCCACTGCTGCTGGTTTTCCAGAGACGACTTTGCGCGGAACTCGCGACGTCAGCCTGCAGGCAGGATACGAGGGGTTGGGAAGTTCTTTGGTTTAGATGCAAGGCAGTCGTGATTTTATTCGTTTGGGTAGCTCGTCAGAGGGCGAAGGAGAAGTTAAAGGGTTAGTATTGCGTTGGAAGAGAGTGGTGTTAAAGGTAATTAATTTACAGTTAATTTAAAGCCCTGGGAGTGTGTGTAAATTTGGGAAATTTTAGAGATTCCAAGTGACGTTTACTAATTTTATATTAGGGAGGTTTTAGTAATGGTTTCTAGTAATAATTCTTTGGTTATAACAATAAGCCTGCGTACTCGCGGAATATTTCCCTTTACCAATGATACACCGTCCACATAAACGTGAGAACCCAGATCTCCCCATCAATTTTCAAGACCAACGTAACGACTTAAACCAACACTTTCTTCCCCACAATCTCAGAGACACCCCGTCAGAGGATGCACCGCTACCGTTTCCCTAGTCTTCCTAGAAGGAAAATAATAACAGACCAGTATACAAAACACAACGGAACCAGACCGAGTACCGTTAGAAACACCATGTCGCAGTGGTGACGTCTTACACCTCTGCCAGGTTTAGGGTCCATCTCCGTGGATAGGCGATTCAACGACGACTCTGGACCCCGTGCCCCGTATCTCTCATCGAACAAGTCGCTTCAGGGATGGCCAGTGACACCAGACACTGTGCGTTATCCCCATTGTGAACGGGAGTATCTTCGGAATCGAGTGTCGCTTCGCTTGCAGGGCACGATGTTCCAGCGAAATCTACGCCTCGATCTGGATTTTTTCCTCGTCACCCGACGCAGGTCCCGAGCTAACGGTTAGGCCTGCGTCCGGCAATATATTATACCCTCCTGCATCCCTGCACCTTCTAACGTCTCTGTTAGCGCTGGCTGAAGATCGGGACGGAGATTCGCCCTGCCACCCTTTCGGGACGGCAGTGTCACGGTACACGTAACGGTACCCGTGGCTGCTGCCACTTCAACCTGTTACCCCTACGAGCGTCTACAATGCTAGCCGTGGGTTGTTCGCTACTGTCCGATCGCCTTCGACTTCGGGGGACAGGCATGCTCCTTGCCTCTGCACCCGTGGAATTGGCTCGTGGCAAGGTGTCGAGGGTGGTGAGTGGCCAGCCACCTGATTTTGAAATAACTTTTCTGTGAGAGGAGAGTGACTTAAGGGGTCATGCTCAGTCAGGAGGCCGAAAACAAGGGTGGTCTTTGGAAATTTTTTACTCAAAAGCTATAACACATTTCTCAAAAAATCTTTTTCCCTTTTAAGGATTGTATCTAGTACCGTGCAACGTAATTTTTTCATTTAAAAATATTTAGCAATAACTAAGTTATTGTCCATCTCTCGAAGGTTCTTTAAAAGTAAAGGCTTCTGCGGTGACCACTGCTGCTTGAAAGTCGAGCATCTAAAATGAAAAATTCAAAAGAATTTACTTATTATATTGTATTGTCTAGTACTTGAACGAAGGATTTTTCGAAATATTGATTTGGGAAGAAATGGCTGATGTTTAAAGTAAAAGTTTCAATTTTTATCATAAATCGTGCCTGATTTTCGTCAATTACAAGAAAACTAAGCATCGGATAAAGAAATCCTTCGTTCAAATACTAGATAATATAATACAGTAAGTAAATTCTTTTGAATTTTTTATTTTAAATGATCCACCTTCGAGCAGCAGTGGTCACCGCAGAAGCCTTTATTTTTAGAGAACCTTCGAGTGATGGACAATAACTTAGTTATTGCTAAATATTATTAAATAAAAAAATTACGATGCACGGTACTAGATGCAATCGTTAAAAGGAAAAAAGATTTTTTGAGAAATGTGTTATAGCTTTTGAGTAAGAAATTTCCAAAGACCACCCTTTTTCGGCCTCCTGACTGAGCATGACCCTTTAATGCCTTAGTGTGATGATTTACTTTTCGCGGAAGTAGGGTTAGTGTGGCGTTGGTATTAGAGGTTTTCGTTTGGAACTTATGGGGTATTTTTCGTGACGCAATACTTATTTAGGTTTGAGTTTAATCGGGTGTGGTTGGGATGGTATGTGGAATAGGAAGCAATGTTGATTTCTGGTGGAGCTGTTGGGAAGGAGAGAATTTTAATCGGTATAATTCTTCGGTGCTCGGTTGGAGAAGTCTGTTTTACGTCGTTCAGTTTCGACGAAGCTTTGATTAGACTCCGGAGTACGATACGGGCAATAACGTTGACAATACGTGCCAACGATTGATTTAACTGAAGAGAAAAGGAAGAATGTTAAGGTGACTATAAGATCCTGACCATGGACGAAGCGATCGATGCTCGCGAGTACGTGTCGAGCTGGAATCCCATCGCTGGTCAGCCGTAAGGTTCGCGTGGGATCGTGGCGTTGCTGTAACGAGGAACGACCGAGGGAGGACCAAGGTATGCGTCCTGGTGAAAAAGCAATTGAAAAAGGTGACAAGGCGACCGCACCGTGGCTCGTGATAATGGAAGGAGGGATGCCTTGACCGGCAGGAAATGGAGAATTACAAAGCACACTAGAGTCTACATGGCCTCGCATCGAGGGGGCCCGGGTCCCGTGGTCAACTCGCGCGTTATTCTCGTTGGTATGTGGCTTAAAATTGCGCCGCTCCCTCGTTACGTCGCTCATCGGACCGTCCAGCCGCAAACCGCACGGTGGTGCTTTTGCGCCACGGCTCGCATCTATATATTAAGATTTTATTGCCGATCGCGCCTCTATTTACCGCTCGTATTCATTCTTTGTCCACGAATCCCGCGGGGGTGATCGTCCACGAAGTAGATCGGTCGCGAAGGAGACCGATCGCAGAGAAGATTGCCCACGAGGAAAGTAGTTCAAGAAGAAGGTGATTCAAGAAGAATCGGGTTCGAGAAGAAGGAAGGTGACCCAAGAAGATGGTGGCTCCAGAAGAAGGTGGCCCTAGAAGAAGGTGACCCACAAAAGAAGGTGATCTCAGAGGAAGGTGACATCAGAAGAAGGGAACCTCAGAAGAAAGTGGCCCCAGAAGAAGATGATTCCCAAAAAAAGTGGACCTTCAGAAGAATGTGACCTCAGAGGAAGGTGACATCAGAAGAAGGGAACCTCAGAAGAAAGTGGCCCCAGAAGAACATGATTCCCAAAAGAAGTGGACCCTCAGAAGAATGTGACCTCAGAGGAAGGTGGCATCAGAAGATGGTGGCCTTAGAAGAAGGTGGCCCTAGAAGAAGGTGGCCTTAGAAGAAGGTGGCCCTAGAAGAAGGTGACCCACAAAAGAAGGTGATCTCAGAGGAAGGTGACATCAGAAGAAGGGAACCTCAGAAGAAAGTGGCCCCAGAAGAACATGATTCCCAAAAAAAGTGGACCCTCAGAAGAATGTGACCTCAGAAGAAGGTGGCATCAGAAGATGGTGGCCCTAGAAGAAGGTGGCCCCAGAAGAAGGTGGCCCTAGAGGAAGGTGACCCACAAAAGAAGGTGATCTCAGAGGAAGGTGACATCAGAAGATGGTGGATTGTATTAAATCAGAAATTGAATGGGAATATGGCTACTTTAATTATGACTCTGATGATGATTATGATGTTGGGACTGATTGACAGGTGGATGATAATTCCTAGAAATATACCTGTTCTTCTAATGAAAGAAATAATGAAGTACACGATTCTGGAGTTGAAATTTTTTTATATAATTGTTATTCCAATGAATGATATGGTTGTGATTTCTGAAGGTATTCATAGAAGGTGACCTTAGAAGAAGGTGGCTCCAGAAGAAGGTGACCTCAGAGAAAGGTGGTCCACGAAGAAGATTGTCCATAACGTGGTTTAAGTAGAAGAGGATCATCAAATCATCTTCCTATTGCCCCGAGGCAATTTCCTCGCAACGATATCCGGTATGCAAATGACAATGCCCCTCCCCCAACGAAGAATTGTCTCCAGCCCGCAGGAATCGTTCTTGTTTACGCGGTTTTACGCGGCGCAATGGTAAATAACGCTCGCGGCCTCGGGAATGCGCTTCTTCTCGCGGTGGCAGTTCCCAATGTTTTTCGGAGGCAGTCTTTGCCCGTGGTTAATTGAAACGGCGGTCGAGGGAGGACTGTAATTGCAGCTTCCAAGAAACTGACGCTTCGCTGGCCTGTTTCTTTCGCGTCTCGCAAATTGTGTTTGCACTGCGACGGGCGTGGAGCATCGGCGACTTCGATTGAATGCGCTTTTTCCTCAGCCTCGTACCCTTTGCTCGTCTTGTCCTTCTTACAGACATTTACAACAGTCTTTTTCCAGAAGGCGTGAATGAATAATCTGAATATTCTCAAACTCGAAAATGCGTAACGGAAGCTGTTTACACAAGCCTCCATAGGCGAGGCGATCGATTTGGAATATTCCTCTGTTACACATCTCTCTGCAGACTGTAGACTAATTTTCTCCTCGATTTTGGCATTGAAAACAAAAGCACTACTAACGGAAAAATTTGCGAAAACTACAAATCCACTTAAAATCTATCGAATATGATTCCCTCCCACAACTATCCCTCTGATATCCACTTCTTCCTTCGAGAGGCCCTTCGAACCACCGAAAATCGCGTCGAAATTTACATACCAATCGCCAGCATCCCCTATATGGCGTCCTCGCTGATAGAACCCATCCTCGAGTAAATTCGAAAGATTCTATCGTTCGTGGCAAAGACACTTGTATCGTGTTGCACGATCGAGACACAGGGCCGAGTAAATACCCTCTTGTAGATCGAAAGATCGCACGAATTCGTTCCCCGCCCCCCTCCCCTCCGGCAACGTCTCCGGGGCTGTTCCTTCCGACAGTAGATTAGTTACGAGCAACTCCACCCCCGTGGCACCGCGAAAATAATAATTTAACAAATTATCTACAATCTCGCCGCGTTTTCTCCGGCATTCCGTTATTTTCAGCGAAAGAAATATGCACCGGTCCCCGGGCGAGACCCGGGCTGATAAGTTCGCTGTACACGAACGATAAAACGTCGTAATTTAAGAACGCTGAAAGTATCGCTGGAGGAACCGTTAGGGTGAGTGGTGTGGAAAATGAATTTCCATAGCTGCGATATTCATTTCTGGTGGCCTGGTTCGTTTCCACGTGTGTTTCTTATTCTTCGTGGTATATTTAAGAATACTTTCGGCTTCACTATTTTCGGGGGAAACTTGAGGAACTTGGGAAGTGTTATTTTTGCAAGGAAGAGGTATCCGAATAGAGGACTTTGCACCAAGAGGGGTGCAGCTCCATTTCTTTCTTTTTAATTTTAAGTCAGAGCAATAATTTTATAAACAGTTTTTTCTAATTTACTTGAAGTTGATAAAGATGGAGCTGCACCCCTCTTGCTGGAGGTCCTCGATTTTTCAAGGGGGTATCGAAGTTGAATGGCAGTTTTGTAGGTATGTATTTCAGAGAGGAGAAATAATAATTCGACAGTGGCACGTGTAATAATTAATATAGGTAACGATGTACCGAGGGCAAATGAAACGCGTTTCCTTAGCAATCAGATATTCGCCCCACGATTTGCTCCAATTCCCTCGATGGATCATACGACCTTTTTTATCCCGTGCATCGATCATTTGTCTTCGTTTGGGCAGACGCAGCGCGGACTGTCGTTCGTTTATCCACGCTTCGGTTTGATCGTACTGTCAAGCGTGGCATTATTCCCTGCAAATCAGAGAGTCGGAGGTCGAATGAAACAGAAGGGATTTGAGATGAGAGACTAAATCATCTGTCGCGAAAGTAAAGAGACCCAATACCAAAGATCAATTTGCATCTCTAAGAAGAAAGCTACACAGAAAGGCAAAAACCGAAGCGCCTGGACACACGAAAATACAAAAACATAAAATTCCATTAAACCTCAATTTGACAACTGAAGACGCAAAACTGTAGCTCAGTGATTCCCAACCTGTGAGTCGCGAAGTGTTCTCTGGGGTGTTGCCAGTTTTTTTTTAATATTATTAAATTAGAATTAAATTCTGAAATATCAATTTTTAATATTTTTTCTTTACCTTATTAAACTTACCTTACCTTATATGAGGGGTCGCAGGTTATTCGAATATTATAACAGCCGATCTCAAGTCAAAGAAGGTTGCGAAACACAGCTGCAGCTGAATAATACAAAACTGAAATTAATTACAGTAAAACCAGGGACCAGAAACGCTACGCGAGAAATGAAGCAAATAGTCACCGCCAGTAAACGAAATGTTCAGAAAGAAGAAGAAAATTAAAATCTTACAGAAGAACAGACGTGCGCATAGGAGATACGAGATGAGCAAGCAAGGGGGAAGGGATAGAATCGGGGGTGGAGGGAGACAAAGGGCGGGGGGAGGCTTCCACGCAAGTGTATCTGTGGTGGTCGCGCGCGCGCGCAATGTACAAATAAACGTAGCGCACGTCGCACACACCGACTTGTCGCCGTACAAGCTCATAAACAAAACGGCCGCGTTTTATTGGAATGTCAAAGCGGAATATTGGTATTCTTCGCGAGGACTCCCCAAAATATGTACGCTCGCGGGTTGCATGTTAATAGGGGCACGGGGAGGGAGCTCACGAGCCAGCCGGGTATCGGTCTCTCTTCTCGCATCCGGTTGTCAGCACCGGTCGTTAGATCCACGGCGCCACGGTAGTTGATAGCCGCCACGAAACTCACCTTTCCATTCTACCTTTAGCTGCCTCAGCCTTCCTTTTCGGACGATGGGAATTGTATAACGGAAATCACGGGACCGCGATAGGCTTGGACGACCCACATCTGATCGGCGCCCGGCCGATTTCGTGGATTCGAAATGCGGCGGAAAGTGGCTGGGCTCCTCGGGACACCATTTCTCGAGCACAGGTGTGTCTGGCTTTGCAGAGGCATTTTGCCACTATTCAAGGCATATCTTCGTGAATATACTTAGGGTTTTTACTTTGCTTGGTGTGTTAAGATGAAACAAGTAGCGACACCTTATAGGTTCGTCTGTTGGTGTGCATTTGTATGGAAATTAGTTTTGCTAGGTGCGATAGATCGCGAACTTCTTCCGCTGGACTAAAGTGAAGTCTACTTTCGAGCGAATTTTTAATTCAGGAAATGTAGTTTGATAATTGTGAAGAACAGGCTTGCCAGGTGGTTTGAATGTCGAGCCGCCAGATCGCATAGGAAAAGTAGCCTCAAAGCGCCAAAATTCAAGTATCTTGAATGAAAAGGATGTTTAAATATTTTCATAATATTTTCTGCAACTGTTTCCTTTATTTCTTTTAGACACAACAAATAAACTTTATTCGTACAAAAAGAAGTTTAAATAAAACTGGTGTAAAAATTAAAATTAACATTTTAACGCAACATTGATGAACTGTTTTATAAAGTAAAAAGACTTAGAAGATAGTAGAAACATTGTCAGATTCACCAAAATTTTCTAATTCTTCTACAGTGTCATTTTCGTTTTTATAAGTATTACA
The DNA here is from genome assembly GCF_050908995.1 of Andrena cerasifolii. NCBI lineage: Eukaryota > Metazoa > Arthropoda > Insecta > Hymenoptera > Andrenidae > Andrena > Andrena cerasifolii. The sequence continues at coordinate 18,651,824 of NC_135119.1, read as the reverse complement.
AATAATATTGGACTTAAAATTAGAGATAATGTTCTTCGTAATTATAAAGTTTCTACAGCAATAAGAATTATTACTTAGTTCTATGAATTTTAATTCTCAAGAGGGCTTCCATTTGGACTTGGGCAGCCCAAATATCGAAATTTCGGTCAAAGCAACCAATGTAGCTCGATTGAAGAAAATACTTGTTTTTCATGTTGAAAGAAATTCAATTTTCACGTGGAATTGGTCGCAAATCATGTCCCGGCTCCAAAGGTCTGCCGAACACGGCCAGAATCCGCAAAAGTCACGGCAGTGGTTAATGTCACGGTGAAGAATGTATATGGTAATGAGCATCGATCGGGTACGATCAGCTGTTGGTCCTAATAGCCATCGAGAATCCTCCCCGAGCGAACGGCACAGATAAACCGGGTCTCCCCCGTGTCTCAAGGGAACATTCTGCGCGGCTCGTTCTCTTATAAATATTGCAAACGCCTAAATAAAGCGGAAAACTGCCATACCGCCGTATGTCAATCCGTACATGCGAGGAGAGTTGTTGGTATCCTGCACGCGAATCCGCAATTTTCGTCGCTCATTCGGCCGGCCATTTTTGTCAGATTCGTCATATTGGACGCAGGGGGAATTGAATGAATTAAAGTCGGCTCTCGCAGTCGTAAATTCCGGGAGAAAAATGGCTCGAGGAACTTCAACGTTATCCTTTTGCGTCAGATAGAACAAAGTAGTTACTAAAAAAAATTCCATAATTAGGTAGCTAGAAATTAAAAAGTAAGGATCTCGAAATTCCGCTAGATACGCCTTCTTTAAATTCCAACAGTCCAGCCCCAATTTTTAAATTTCTAATAAAGTTTGGGAATACCATCAACCATCCTCCAAAATTGCAACGACGTTAAGGGAAGAAGTCCGTATAAACGGCTTATTTTTATATCAATTTTTAGGAATTTTTTGCGAAGATACCAATGCGCTAATCCTTTCGGAAATTTAAGGGTACTTTATTTAACATTAGCACAAGTAAAAAAATGTTATACGATAGAAATAGGAGACAGTATCTGAAATAGGTTCTTCTTCGAGATGCGAAACGGCGCCGATTGTACCTAAGTAGTGTCTCTGGTAGTTACGTAAAACAGATCAATAATTTTTATTTCAATTTATGTGGCAATTGTAAGAATATGAACCACAAATGGTGTAAAAAAATTGCATATTTTAAAAATCGCGGAACTTCAAACAATTAGGTGCAATTTTCGCCAAAAATTCGCGTTTCATTTGTTTAAAAACAGTGGTTAAAATTAAGGAATTGGTTAAACCTCGTGGTTCACATTCTGCGGAATATTGTAAACTAAAAGCGTGCAAAATTTGAAGTCGATTGATCAAGTAGTTTTCGAGTTACCCCGGCGCCTATTTTGAAAACATAGTTTCGAGAAAGACGCGTTTAAAATACGTTTTAGGTATGCTCGGCGCTCGGAGGCGCGTTGACTCACCAGAGTATATTATCAATACGGAGTTGAATTTCGGTCTCTAACTTTGAGAATATATTTTTGAAATGTTTTAGAAGCGATTTATGGAAAAATATTTGTTTTTGTTTTTCGTTTGACTTATACAGTCTTCATCCCCTTAAAGACCCTTCAGAAACCTTCAAAACCTCCGCCACCTTTTTTCTTACGCAATACCTATAGCGAAGTTCACTTGAAACCATCGCTCAGGGGAGGTGAATAGTTATCTTACTCGTTACTAGAGAAATTCGCAGCAATATCGCGCGAAAACTCTGAACAAATGCCCGGAAAGTTTGTGCGACTGGTCGGAAAGTGAAAATCGACGGGCGCCGTTCTTAGGGGCGAATTCTATTGTCGACCGCCTCGGTTTCGCGACTTTAAAGGGTTCGGACTGCAGGTTTCAGCGCTGCTTTGGATAGTGGCATGAAAGTCGCGTCGGCACGTAACTCGATTTTCGGTAACCCGATCCCGTATGGTAATGCGCCTCGTCGCCGAAACCGGGTTAACGTAGGCGAGAGAATGTTTAACCTGGTCGACGAGGATGCGTATTGTTATTTTAATAGGCATTATTTGATTTTAAAGTTCAGTGAATGCCAGTGTGTTCTTGAAGGGGGATTTGATTGCTCCGCGGATAGGGTCGAACCCTATTATTTCGTTCTCCAATCCCTATTTCCTACCACTGCGGGCCTGCACGCGGACTTTCTGCCACGTAGGGCACACATTCGCGCATTCAGAAACGGCTACTTTTCCTTTATCCCACCGGAAGGAACGCCGATGCCTGCCTCTCCAGCAAGGGTCTCCCGTCACCATATAGCCTCCCTTTTCACGAGCATATAGCAGTAGTCGCGTTAAAAACGGAACACGAAACGAAACCTAGCAATGCCACCAAACATAGTAAACTCTATTTCCCTATTAATATAAATTCTCGAGCTAATTATAATTGCATTTAGCAGTTAAATAGTGAGCTGTACTTCCTCCTGCGTCTGCCCTGCTGTACTCTAGTCTGCAACTCATTCACGATTTTCTTCCCTCAAACTGACTCCATTCTAAGAATTCATTCGACTCCATTTTCAAGCAAACCCTCATCCAAGAAACCAGTCAAACTTTCAAACATGTACCCGTTAGAAAAAGTGTAGAATATAACAGCTATTGAAATGATTGTGCAGAGTCTCTAGAATAAATATTGAACTCGGTGGTTTAAGTACCGACTGAGTTTCATTCGCTTTCCCATTTCGCTTTCTTCGTCGTTTCTCTTTATTTCCGTTTCGAAAGCATTACGCTTGGTGAAACGTAGTCGCGTCTTACCCCGAATTAGCGTCGCGCTACAGAAGAATCCGGCGGTGGAGCGGCGCGCCTCTGTATGCCGGTTGATTTGCCACAAAGGGGACGAAATAGAGTAAAAGGGAAGAGGGGTTGAGCCGCTAAACTCGCCTCCAGTAAATAGAGTCTAATCAACTGCGGGTCTTGGCCGATCGGCCAGATTTCCACCTAAAATGGCCCCCATTGTACCGCATTCGTACACTCGCCGCCGCGCTACGGTATTTCGGCTGCACCTACTTCGTTAAATAACGGTGCCCGTCGAGCTTTCTCTTTCTTCGCCGACCTGTGACTCCGTTTTTTCCGCGCAACTTTTCCCACCCTGCGTTATAATTCAAAGCGTTTCGCTGAGGGGTCTCTCGGGGTGGAAGAGTTGAACTACCAGCGAAAGATGCGTGATACTTGGTGAAGCCAGTCACGCGAGTTGCAGCGTAACGAAAATGATGAAAACGTAACTTAAGGGTAACTTAAAAATCTCAACTAGAACCTAGAAGTTTCACGAAAGTAACAGCAGCCGATTGTTCTGTGAAAACAACACGTTACGTTCCTGCGACATTATTTCACAAAGCAAGAACGTAAAAGGGAGCCACGTGTTTCAACTAGCGACTCGGGAATCATTAATATACGTTTGGAAATTCGTGAAACTAAGTTGCAAATGCCAGTTGTTCTAACGCGCGTCGCGTCGTGACAAGTAGAAGAGAAAAAATGAGGGAGAAACGTTAGGAAGAAATTAAATACGCGCGTCAGTTTCTTCCTGCAGCGGCGACGTTAACAAAATCCTCGGCCCTAGACAAATAGCGGGCGGTGGAGAATTTCGGGCGCAGGGGTCGTCGTCCTGCGAAAACGAAGTTAGACCGATCGGCTCCTTGCAGGGTCGGTCGGAGCCGGCGAAGGATAATTAAGTAACGCAGAGGGGTGGCTCGTTTGGGAGATCGTGAGACGCGACCACGAGACACTCCTCCGCCCCCCGAGAAGCGGAGCTTTTTTCCTCTGGCGCGGACGGCGGAAAAAAAATTACCCACGGTATGTATATCGTGGCTCCGGCGGAAGGGAGCGAGAATTCATCTCGCTAATCTGCTCCGGCGACAGGCGTAATTGAAAAAAGAGAGGCATCGCGAAACGTTGCGCCTGCCAAGTGGCGAGAAAGTGGATACGACTGCTCCGCGCTGATGGATCTTTTATCTTCCCGCCGAAGCGATCTGTCGATACGTCATCGTGCCGCCGTGATATTGAAACCCCTGTGACACCTTATGACAACATTTCTTTGCGCATCGGCAATGATTCGTCATGAAAGACGCGAGGGGGAGTACCTCTTAAGGGGTTACGCCACCCTGAGGCGCTCGAAACAGCACTAAACTAGACGAATTTTTTTTACTGATACTATGAGGTTGAAAATTATTTATTTTCTTCTTATGGGTAGAGCATGTATTAGTGCATATATTGTGTAAATATTGTACAAAAATATTAAAAAATGACCGAGTTATTTGTTCTCCCGCGAAGCTCGTCCGCCGTTACACGCGTGACTAACCTAACAAATTATAACGAACATGTTCGTCTGAAATCAAAAACCCGATGATTTTCGCGTTCCTTAATAAAATACCTACGATGTAGCATAGGGATTTGAGAAAAAAAAATTTATTGCACCAATGAGAGCAAAGTGAAAAAATTATACGTTTTTCACATGACAAAACGAATTTAAACTATTAATTATATACGAATGGGGTATAGGATGGAAAAACTGATTTGCTACATCGTAGATAATAGCATTAAGAATATGCGTGCCAAGTTTGAACTCAATCGGACAAATAGTTTTGGAGATATTTGATAGGTCATCTTTGAAAATGTAGTTTCGAGAAAAACGCAAAAGAAGAAAAGTAGAATGGTAGCTACCTGCTGCGGAATATCGACATCCGCGCCTCCTTTAAAGTCTACAACTCGGCTATTTTGGGGAATTTTTGCGTCTACCATGGCTTAAATTATTCTTAAAACTTTACGTAATAAGAAAGTGCAAAGGAAAAAAAATCGTTTTTTCAAAACTTTCAGGGTGGCGTAACCCCTTAAATGAGACAATGGCTACTCCTTTTGGAGAAGGGTGATTTGTTTCCCGACGAATGGAAAGGATGGAGTCTGGTAATTGTATTTCGTGAGCTAGCATGTTGGCAATCATCCGTGTGCAGGGTACAATTTAGGGGTGGTCGTTCAATCTACTGTCTTACAAGTTCCGTGAATTTTAGTAGTACTTCGCCCTTGTCTGTTCCACATCTCGATACATTAACCTCTTCCTACAGTATCACAAAGATCCTCAAGACTATCACTCAACCAATAATTTCAACCGCGCTGCAAATTCCTCTGGATTAAAGCGACCGCAAATTCGTCGCCATCCACCCCACCCTCCCGAGCACCACCCCAGCTTCAGATCCTTCTTCCAACTCTTCCGTCATCTCGTATCCCTTTAACTCCATCTCTTCCCGCAGTTGTTATTATTTATCCGCGCGCCTCACCGTCGCCCCACTCCCTCCTAAAGGTTAAAACCCCCGACGGGCGAAAGAAGAGCGACGGTGCACGGGCGCTTAATTTCCAAGAGGGTGCCGGGCAATAATCGCTGACAATAAACGCGAATCGCACTTGATTATTATGATTGTTCGACTCCTTTCTGCAGAACCCTCAAATAACTTCGTTTCTCGTTAGTAGCCGGCTGCCACCCCTTGTGCCGTCGAAAACGGAGGGTGGTTCGTCCAGAGGGGGGGGCAGGGCGAGCCGGATGAGAGCAAGGTGGGGCGAGGGGAGGGGATCGACGTTTCCGTCCGCGGGGCAGAAGGTCGGGATGACTGAGCGACTGCGTTGCAATTTGAAAAATTACAGGCGCCGACGCACCCCCGCGCGATACACCCCCTCCGCGCGTTTGCATTCCTCCTGGCCCCCGAGGCGAGAGCGTGCAGAAAAATTGCAGCCGTACAGATCTGCGATTCATAGACGAATTTGTGATTTTGCGCGCCGAGGGAGGGGGTCGTTGGGGGTGAGACGATCGCGGGATCGAAGAGTTCGAAAGGGGGGAAGAAGATTGTTGAAGCTTGAGAAGGGACTTTGGAATTTTTTAGATTTTTTAGGGATGTTTCTGGAGACGCTAAAGGGAGTTTCGGGGTATTGGGAGTTTGAAATTTTTGTTTGGGGTGATTGCGCGGAGATCGGAGGTGTTGAGGAGGTTTCCAGGTGGGTTTGGAATTTTTGACGATTCGGGAGAATGGTTGCTGAGATTCTTCGAAGAAAATTGGAGGATATTGAGACGCTTTAATTTCTTCGAGATGGTTGAGAGAAGTGACGTGTTTGAGCGGCGAAACACGTTCAGCCATGTACCCCTAACTGTAATTTTGCGGGCAATCCCCGATCAACTCAACACGCCGCGCAACCCTCGTATAATCAATCCGTTTAATCGGATTAATTCGTTAGGAGAGTAAGACGCAACGAGCCGGTTGTTTTCACGGGATCGCGTGTCTCTGATTCTTGTTTGTTTTTCCCTGTAACTTTGTTTGAATACCCTCGCCACCCTTTTGCCTCGCGAAATGTATACAGATACGTATCCTAATCTACTGTCTGCTAATATTACATTGTCATCGTGAAATATAAAGTTCTACATCGAAGATCTAATTGAAAATGTGAAATCCATTTTTGCAGTAATAAAACAAACAGTTTGAAAAGTCTGAATTGTGTGTGTAAGGCTGAATCTTTCAGTGAGAACAGAAAAATAATTCCATGGGTTGTTATATTATTTTTAGAATAATTGTTAAGTGTTTTACCAAACAATATGTTGGAATATTTTTCCGCGTTAGACCTTCAAATATTTATTAGGCGTGGTAAACTGAAATTTGAATTTCAGGGGGAATTTTTTAAAACAAGTGCGTTTCTTTCAACAAAAAGTTTTCACGTCAAGCTTCGAGAAGGTCTCTTTGTCTGTTTTTCTAAAGTACAAGCGAGATTCTTGTTGATACACTTGACATTTCGTAGCAATTATTATCGCGTTGTCCGATCTTTCCCCCAGCAAGAAACTATATCATACTCCACCACGGAACTTTTACTCCACTGTTCATGGAAGTGCGCCATAAATCTGGACGCCTTTCCGATACAGGAGCTCCCCAAAACACCGATGGCAAACTAGTTCGAGGAACTTCGACTGGCAGAAAAACCAATCAATTAGCTCGCCTTATACTCGTGATCTAAGATCCACCGATAAAACTTTTTCACAAAAAGAAAGGTTCCTTAACAGTGTCACTACGATAATTCTAACTTTCCAACAGTTTCCCTCCAAGAAGCTGTTTTGAAGATTCATACCAACGAATCATCAAAGTCTTAATATCTATTATCTTCCCTGCTGTCAAACACTTCCATCTTTTATCCTCAAACTAAGGAACAATGGAAAGAAACCAAGCTACTTCGTTTACTCTTAATTCTGAACTCAAAAATTATTCATCCACTTTTAAGAGAAAAATCTACCCTTCTTCTTCCTCCCTATCACTATCAAATCCACCATCAAGCAAAATTAACGTAAACCTAGTCGCAATCATTGCTCCTCCACTCTTACAGCATCAACCCTACAGTGGTGGCTCAAAAAGTTTAAAATCTTTATCTAGAGACGGGGTAGCGTCTCGACGCCAAGTACATGAAAGACACCCTGTATATGTCGACTGTCGCTACTGCTATCATTTACTCGTCGCACGGCTATTCCAACCTAAGCTGAAACTTATTTCATTAATATCTCATCACGCATGCAATATTTTCTAAATTCAAAGGCATTTTTTTTACGTTAACCGTATATAAGCTTTTGAATAAGACCAAATTCAATAAAATCGGTCCACGCATAACAGAGATATCGTAATATCGTCTCATGAAACAGTCGTAAACGGTAGGATTTTTCTTCTGATTCTTCTTCTTCTTATTCTCCAACCAAATTTTCTCGACATAATACGTATAGGGTAAATGACCCAATTACTGACACCTAACCAATTACTGTCACCTTAAGCTATTTTACTTAAAATAACGAATAAATAAACTATAGTATATAATCTATAGTATAGATTATAGGTTGAATTACATAATTCTTTTTGTGTATGACTTTACCACGTTTATTTATTCGTTATTTTAAGTAAAATAGCTTAAGGTGACAGTAATTGGTTAGGTGTCAGTAATTGGGTCCTTTACCTTAGGCGTTACACGCACACCTTCAGCCAAAAAGAAACTAACACATGTTTCGTTCGTCAATCGCTATCTTTACTATGCAATCTACTCCAAATTTTGACATTTTATCTTCACATTATTAAAATGTCCGCGATATGGGTAATGGAATGTATGAACACAGCATTTTAGCTGTGTATATGTAGTTGCGTAATCTTAAGCGCAGTTTGAAAGCATCTTTATGTACTTGCAGCTCATTTTAATTTCACATTTTTTTTTATATTCTAATTATTATTATCTTCTATTCTTTTATGATTTATATGATTTCATGTACTCGGCGTAATTTTTTTACTTTTTGAAGTTTTTTTATTGGGATCTTTGTGTCCTCATAACTACAATACTAGGCTAAGTACTACTAGGTTTCAAATATTTACATGTATTACTACCCCTGATCTATTCTAAGAATCCCCAATCTATGAAGCATAAATTTTAAGATACAATTCCTCCCACGTTCGCAGCTTAAACTTTCCTTTGTCCACTCCAGTATTTCCTCTTCACCTACCGCCCCAGCCCCAAAAAGCGACGCGAACCCACCCACCCCCTGATCGCATCGCCCCCAATCCAGCCAACCAAAGTCACAGACCAGATCCTCTCCGATTAAAAATCCGTAAAGAGACTGTTCGAGCCACCCCGTTCCCCCCTGTCTTAGCCAACCACCGTCGAACTTTACCTATCAGACTACGAGAGAAGCATCAGGGGTGGGACCACGTGCACGGAGCAAGTCGAACAGTGGTGTGTACCGATGGCCCGATCGCAATCTCTCTGATGACGCCCGGTACACCGCAGCCCGGTACGTGTTTGTCGGAAATTCTCGATTACACGCGTAGAGGAAGAGGTACCCTCTCCTCCCCCTTCCACAACCCCCCTCGGTTTATTACGAGCACGTGGGAGGACTTGGCGCGGCACGTAACACGGGTAGGTAATACGTGTGTACGGTGGGCGAGAGGGGCCCCGTCGCCGGAGTTGCCATAAGATAGGGTCTCATTATTGTAGCTACACCGTGGCTAAATTACCGCCCCTAGGCAGGGGGTTAACGCGCCGCGGAGGCGAACGGTCTCGTCCTTCGCCGTGCCCGGGCTAAACCGGGTGGACCAATTAACTTTCAATTAGAGAACAGAGATAACTCTTATCGCGTCCGCGGGGGCGGATTTTATGGGCCCTTCTTTAGCCCCCCACCGCCGCCACCGGCCGACGTTTATGTCCGCGCTGATACATGGCCCTCGAAAGGGTTAGATAGTGATCGCTATACGCATAAAAGTGATATCCGATTCAAGAAGCGACCGGTTCACGGGACGAGGCTGGACGCTTCGCGGGGGTGGCTCGGTGCACGGTCGGGAATGGCCTTGGCTGGTGCTGCGTTTTTAGGGGTGGCTCGAGGATACGGTTTCTGGGTGCACTTTGGATACGCTGGTTCAGTTTTCAATTTACGTTCCTGGGAGTGTGGATGATTCGCGATTGGGTGTAGAATTCTCGGACTCATTCACGAGTCTAATAGCAGAAATCACAGTCCCGTGCAAGATGGCAGGGTAACTGCAAAGCCTGGAGTCATTCCTTTCTTACAAAGCGTAATGAAATGACCGTAGGGTAAATTGTAGAATGATTGGCACCCTAAGCGGAAATCTCAATTCGAATGTACGTATCTTTGTGAAGTTTGTATAAGGTGAATGTCGGAATTTCTGCTCATTTAAGAGATAACTCGTCATAAAGAAGGTGTAAAAAATTTGTTTGTGATCAAAATTTGCAGATTGATTGATTAATTCTTTAATAATAATTCAACCAATTGAAAAACTATTTAAGAAAGATATTTCAAGATTGTTAACTATTAGTAATTTCTAATTAAATATATAATGCTCTAAATGTCCGTATTTCTGCTCATGAAAAATAGCGATAAATGTTTAAGTACAAAACGCATAATTTCCATGTCCTCATACAGACATGTCACACTAACTTTTGCACGACAAAAAAATTTGTAAATACAGTTTAAAGGACGATTAAGATTTTAGTAAAAACTTTGCGCAGTACACTTAGTATCATTGCCCATAAAAAATTCTGAAAAATGTTCATAAAACTCGCGCGCTAGACCAGAATACCCCTTAAAATTCAGCCCTTTGTCCCACCGCTACTTTTAAGACATTTTTACAGTGTTACCAGGTGTAAAATCTGTAGTTCAACTACTGGAATTTGCAGCGTCGTAGTGACAGGAAAATAATAAATGGTAAAAAAATACTTTCCAAGCTCGCACTTCTTAATATTTAGCTATTTAATCAGGAGTGCGAATAGTTACTGCAGTGCCAGCATTAGTTTATCCTATAAAGTTACTTTAACGAGAATGCGAGGGTAGGAACCAATCGATCCGCCGTCCACTGGTTAAGCATCGACATACGCGTTTAAGCACAAAGGTGCAAAGCCTTTGAACAGTTATCCGCGCTGCCAATTATCCACGTACGGAGATTCGTCACCGAGGCGGTCGCCCGACGAACCCCGTATTCCCAAGAACCGCGGTTCACGTTCTCCAATTAGAAGCGACTCGGTGCCAGAGCCGCGAGCAGAACGGCACCGAGGCGCAGCCGTGGCGCGCGATTAATTGACCCCGGCGGCCACGTAGGCAATCGAGAATTTAGAAAGCTGCGTTTCCCTGGAACCCGTTCTTCCTGGACTCGGACGAAACAGCCCCTGTTTATCGATGACGCCTGCATACCAATTAACGAGACACGGTGTCGCGCGGTGCTTAGAAATCGTCCCGTTCCGCCTCGTTACCGATCGCGCCCGGCCACGAACAATACCCGGGCCGCGTCGTGTGTTTATTCGCCCGCGTAAACGCGCTGCGCCGGTCGGCCGACGAGCGGCCAACGGGGCATCCATATGTATGATTATGAGGACGTTAGGAGTTATCACCGAGCAGAGAGGAGAGGAGAGACTCGGCTGGGGAGAGAACGGGCCCGCAGCACCGCGAGTTCATATTTGTGCATTACGCTCACGTGCAACGATACAATAAGGAATCCTTCGTATCGGGGGATGCATGCTAAGTGACGCTCGGCTGCTCGCCCGTTGCACCCAGAGACGATGGCCGCGCGTCGCTCTCCGCCACGATTCTTTCCCGTGCGCACGGTAGTCCGTCGTTTCCTCGGCGACGCTTCTGTCGGGCTTGCTAGTTCGATGAATTCACGCCCCGGCTGGTTAACCCTGACCACGAGGCGCGGGATCCGCAGAAGCTCTAGGTTGTCGTGGGTGTCGGGACTGTGGGCGAACGGGGGGTGGCTTTCGCGGTAGGGGAATGAAGATGGTGGCGAAGCTAGGTGCTGGGATGTGGGAGCCTGAAGTATGTGGTGGGTGGAAGAAGTATAGCGAGGTAGGTAGTTTCTTGTGGGTTTGTAATTTTAGGGGTTTTGATTTAGGTAGAACTTAAGGGCTCATTCCGGTTAGACGGGTTGGAAAAATCGATTTTTTTTTTAAATTTATTTTCGAAATTGTATATTCTCTGGAATGTACTGGTAAATTTTCGTGGAACTAAAGCAACAACCTCTTCCCAGTTTATATGACCGTTTTGACCGCGCCCTACATATCGAGCCCGACACCACCGCTAATTACGATCGGGCTAGTGTCGGGCGTCCGCACGTATCGCGCACCCAATCAAAAAGAATCATGGCGTCTGGCAAGGGCGTGGGTGTTGCAGCCAGATTACACGCGTGTGTACCCGCTCTCCCACTTTGCTAGCCCAGCGCGAAATAACGTGGCAACGCGTTATTTTTCGCCGGTGTCGGCTACGGTCGTCGCCTGTGTCGCGTTACCCGTCGATTTCTCGGCTATTTTGTTACGTGCCGCGCATTCCCCGGCGTAATTGCATAAAGACGCTGCGTGAGATAAATCGGCGATCGATCGGCCGATTGAGTAACAGAAAAAGTCGCGGCTTATGAATACCCATGAGGGCCGATCGTCGCTTCATGTTTCACGAGGGTCTCGCGGGCGAACGGAAATAACAACGGGCGTTATTTCTAGCGTTGACCGAGCTTCCTGTTCTCTATTCGCCTACCGTGCGACTCTCGTGAATCCCTATCCGGGATTCTATCGCGAGTGGTATCGAAGCTACGAGCGTATGCGGCCGGGGAGTAATGGTACGTGTTCTGAGGCGACTACAGCCAAAGGGTGATTCAGAGCTTGACCGGTGTAATTTTAATTTTTTGTAGGAAAATAGCGCGTAGTTACTTACAGCTCTCTGGTCATCTTGTCGTGATATTACCTTGGTGATATTAAAAATTTTCCTGCCCCTTAAGGCGAATGATAACGCAGGGAAAGCATCCCTGTGGTTACAATTAAAGCAGCCATCGCTGTCAAGTAAATTGTCAAAGATGTGCATTTATTTATTTACTCTTAAATCTACACCATTTATATTTCTAAATATTTTTCTTCGTTCGGCTAACAAGGAGAGTATTTTAGGTGTCCGCCTCCGATCATTTTGATTTTTGGATATGTTATAGAGGACCGAAAAATAAGAAATACGTGTTTTTTTATTTTTCCCCGTTTTCACATTTGGGGGGTGAAAAACTGCGTTCAAAGTTAGGGTTGAAAAATCATTTTTGTGGAATATCTCGAGAACTATTAGAGATAGGGGAATAGTGTCAATGGACGAATCTTGTGTCTTTGAATGCGAAATATGACTGACTCACCAGATTTTCAAAAATCCACAAAAATGATTTTTCACCCCTAACTTTGAACGCAGCTTTCACCCCCCAAATATGAAAACGGGGAAAAATAAAAAAACACGTATTTCTTATTTTTCGGTCCTCTATAACATATCCAAAAATCAAAACGATCGGAGGCGGACACCTGAAATACTCTCCTTGTAAGTTCAATGGGCACCCCCTTGCAATCCCGAAAACCGAAAACCCACTGCAGTCCACGGTTGAATTATAATACCATCAGCGAGCACGGGTTCCCGTCAGATCACCAAAGTTAAACTGCATTAGGCACGGTCTCAGTTCTCGGTCGAACGTTCCTCCGTCGAAACCGTCGCGTGCATTTGGCGGATCTCCATAAAACCCCCGCTTGACAATCGTAGCACCCCACGCCCATCGACACCGAAGGAACGATCAACTCCCGCGCTGGTCTCTCACCAAAAGCGAAGAGCAAAAAAAACTCAAGACCCACCCTCGTCACTCAGGAGACAGGCTCGACGAGACTCAGAGAGAAGCGGCCCGTTCGCGCGACGAGGGTGAAGAATCGACGGTCTCGCGCACGTGGCTCGCTCGCGGGCCACTTCCGGGGAACGTCGCCCTTGGCTCGCGACAAGGTATCCTCTCCGCTCGTGGCTGTACGTGGGACCAGCCGACCTCTTAAGCCGGATCCAGACTTGAATGCGTATACGCTGAGCAGGCTGAGCGCGCACGAATGACGCGTGCGGAGAAGTCGAAAGTGCCATTGTGTCTTTCTTCGCCAACTTCTGTGCTTAGCTTACAAGGGAAGCTCCCGAACCCGAAAATTCTGAAACTTTGCGAATACGTAGGGGATTTCTTCCTGATTACAACGCAATTTTTGTTTGCTGCCCAAATTCACTAGAAGGCAGTGAAATTAACCCCTGAAAATTCGGCTATTTTCCGATTTTGTGTTTTAACTCGCGAACTGTAAGAGATAGAAGAAACGTCTTAAGACAAAAGTTATTTCTTTTAATTAGATCTACCGTTTATGAAAAAATTATTTTACAGTTCACGAGTTATAACTGAAAATCGGTAAATAACCGGATTTTCAGCGGTCAATTACACCCCTGCAGAGTGAATTTGGGGAGCAAACAAAAATTGCGTTGTAATCAGGAGGAAATTCTTTACATATTCGCAAAGTTTCAGAATTTTTTGAATTTCCGGGTTCGGGATCTTCCCTTGGTAGTCCACTCCACAGTCGTAAAGGTGGCGTGATTAGCTAAATGAACTTATAGCTCAGCCGTCCGAGTCATCCTGTTTACCCAATACAGGGTGATTCTCCAGCGACGCCTGGTACCCCGTTAGCGAGGACAACCCCCCGCAGTGCCTCAGCGAATTTTATGGGTTTCGACCCTCGAAACGGTTGGAATACCATTAAAAAGTCTGATATGTCCAAGAGTTTCTCATCAGATCTTTGCGAAAACGACGCCAATTGATTCCTTATGTTTCGCCGATGAAACTAACACCAAGAACGACGTAATTCGGACCATAATGAAGGGAATTTCGTGAAAAATTGATTTATATCATTTTAAGCTGAATTCGTTAAAAATATTCTCGTGTGATTTTTTAACAGAACAGCGAGTCGGTCAGGCTGTATGAATTAAGAACAGCGCAGGGTGTAGTGAAGAAAAGAAGGACAAATTATTTAGTGAAATAAAGCTTTAAAGTCTATCATAGGGTAAGTCGGGGAGAGATGACCCACTTTTTTTAAAACAATCAGTACACCGTGAATTTAGTAGTTTTATAAAGGACAAAAATATATTTGCAAGAGGAAATACAGTTAGATAAATAATATAAAATTGAAGTAAAAAAATAATCATACATTTAAAAAAAATAAAATAAAATTGCAATCTATGCGAAAGGCCATCTCACCCGGACAATCGGGATGAGATGACCCATATAAAAAATACATGTCATGAGGTTAATAAGACGAAAATTTTTTTTTTGCACAGAACTTTTCCACAAATCTTCTCACTCTCTCTCGGGCTACCCCTGCTCGCTCGCGTTCAGTGCTCCTGACTCGCGCCCGCCTTTGCAGATATAATTTTCGAAAATCTTCAATTTTTCCATTTCTTTCGCACATTATCAAATTTTTCTTTCCGGACCTTTAAGAAGTGCGCCATTTCCACACGTTATTGCAGCGTAAACAAAATTACGACTGTAGCATGCAGGAAAGGAAACCTTTCATGGAGGAACGCCGACCATCGAGAAGTTACCCAAATACGAAGATTTGTATTTTTCAAATAATTTCGAATCTGCAAAAATGAGGACTTAACCGTCCCTAATTTCACATGGACTACCATATATTTGAATATCATGAAAATCCGAGACATCGAGGATTTTAGAAAAGTATCGCATCTGCTTCTAGCTTCCAAGCTGAGCGCAATGCGCTCCAAACTTCCTTTGATGTGTGGAGGAAGACCGACAGCGGTCGGCTCAGGCCATGTGCCTTCGTCGGCATTCGCGAGTCGGGTCGCGCGCGCGCGAGTCGCCACGAATGAAACGTCCACACTAGCATATGCGTTCACGCTCACCCTTTCTGAACGTAGAAGCATGCGACCCTGGGCTACCGCGTTTCACCCGTCCGCATCCGAATATTCGTGCGCGTTCAGGCTTGCTCAACGTATATTCATTGAAGTCTGGATCCGGCTTTAACCGTCCGCCAAGTGTCATTAGGTAGCGTCGTAGGCGGGGCCTGCCGGGTCGCCGCGGCAGCGCGACGGTGTGCGTAGCTCGGCCAGACCTAACCGAGACCCTGGCGCGCGTCCACCCGCCTGGGTAGAGGGTGCACCGTGACGCAAGCACCGCGGGAGAGTGTGCGCGGGCGTCGGTGTCGCGGTGTCGTCGGTGGGCGTGGCGGTGTCGCGCGCTCCCGCGGCACCTGATTGGCCGTCGCGCCGTGTCGTAGGAGGAGCCTGCCGGAGCGCGACTCGGCGCACGCTCTCGCTACCTCTCTCTCTCTCCCTCTCTCTCTCTCTCACGCGCCGCTATCCCACCAGCGGCGGCTGTCTCGCTCCCCCCGACACGGGTCGCCGCGCGGCTCACGTTACAGACCCGGTACAGTCCGTTCTAGTCTGTCGTTCGGTCACGAACCGGCCGTTTAGCTGTCTGGCTGGTTGGGCCGCCTCAGCGACCCCCGCGTCTCCGCGTGATTCCAGCGATCGAAGGGAGCCGGGCCGTAACAGCTGGTCCACGCCGCCGGAGTCCGAGCCCCTGGATAGTTGTTGACACGCACGTGCGCGCGCGTGAGCCCTACTCGGCCCGTCGATACACCGCCCGTACGTGCACGGAGCCTACGTACACCCACCTTGCCCGTGCCCCGTCCGTAGTGTTTTCCTCCCGGCGCTCCTGGTCGTGCAACCCCCGGCGATGTCGCGACGCCACGACGGTGACGCGAGGCGAGGTCGGGTCGCGCGATGGACGGTGACGTGCCGCGGTATGATATGACTGTCGAGCGCTCGTGTGGTGCGGGAAAGGTGAATTCGGTGGTGCACGGACAACAGTGGCAGTGATTGGACGAAAAGCGGTGGGAAAAAAAGGAAAAGGGACAAGAGGAGGGAAGAGGGAAGAGGGTGAAAGTTTATAAGGACACTGAAAGAATTGATAGGGAGAAATAAGGAGAATGTTGCCGTATCAGGTGGCCATGGATTATGGGGGCTTTCAGCGGCAAAGCCCGGTCGGGGTCGGTGTCGGTGTCGGCGTCGATGTCGGCGGACCCCATCAGGGGGCCGCTGGGGCGCTCAACATCAACCCCGCGTTCACGCACTCCTGGTTCGTACCGGCGGACCTCTGTGTCCCGTACAAACAGAGTCAGGGTCCTCTCCTCGAGCCAGGGCATGTTGTTTCTCTTATACTTATATTTTTTCTTATTACCTTTACGTACACGGCTTGGTTAGTTATGTACGGTCTGACTCGTTCACGCGTTACCATCCGCGGTGGGCGGAGGAAATGTAATTGGGGGTGAAAAAGGTACTTTACGGAAAGGTTGAGTGTCTGGAGGCAACAGCCCATTTAATGCACAATTCTCCGGCGCTATACCTGCCGCAAAATTAACTGATCGGTGAGTACTGGTGAAGGGTAAAAGCCCTTATACCCTCGACCCTTTGGTCTCTTCGAATCGAGTTCATTGTGCTACTCTGTTTAGTTTAATGTTTCAAGACAGTAAATATTAATAGCGAAAAGGAAATAGAATTGATGCGTCGTTTGACGTGTCATTGACAGTCAGGGAACTACCCTTAACCGACCAGATAACGTTGCCAGAGTGTGACATTATGTCAGGAAATACATTTAGCTATTTATACCTTCGAGAGTTTTGTACCTGTTAAGCACCTCGCTACATTTCCTCCACCCAGGATAACTAGCCCACTCGATGCGACGGGACCTAATACAGAAAACTTGGGAGGTTGTTAATCCTTCATGAGGTGCTGCCTTATGGTGTTAGGGGGTGCTGTACGCCTTTGAGAGGGAACAAAAGGGTGTCGCGTTGTTATACAAGTATGAGTCGCTCGTAGAGCCTCTGCGAAGGGGGACGTTGTCTTTGATTTGTTGCTTCGCAAGTGATGACAGCGTTATCAGAGGGGTGAAACGCACTTCGGTGTTTGTAGAGGTAGATCGTGGCGGTTAAACCTTTACACGTCGTTGAATATAATTCGACAGAGAATTTTTTAGAAATCTTTATATTCCTCTCGAAGTGGAGTAACTACACCGTAGAGGACATAGTTTCCAAAGCTTTCTAACTGCGTCTTAAATAAATAATTTCGTGAAAGTCCCAGCGAAGGCTGAATTACAGTTCGCCGGTCTACAATATTTCATCGGGAGATGTAAATATCATACGAAAATCATACATCATGGCGCTATTGCGTGTTCGCGAGTCGTCGTTCCGAGGAAAGAATATTTAAATATATGGGCCAATCGTGTTCGTCAGCGATGCAAAAGGGTATTTATTCATTGCGTTCATCTCGATAATCAGCATTTAACGCGTAACCATAGCACACTGTGCAAAGCAACAAATCATTACAAAGTAATTTAATTAAAGAGCAGAATTCCAAGTATCCTCTCGGTTACTTTCATCCCTCAAATATTTCCGCAGCAGGCTCGAAATTTTCAGTGAAGAGACTCGTCGATTGGTGAACCAGTCGACGCCATATTTGTGTACGAACAGCGAAAGGGCTAGGGATGATGCATAGCTAACTGCTCTCGCGACGATTTGCTCGATCTGTTAATTATAGACCCTCGAACGCTCCCAAGTAACGCGGCTTCTATCCTAGCGAAGTAAGAGCAGCCTGGACACCTCCGGGGAAATAGGGAAACTCTTAACGCCCGTGCTCCTAATCGGACTTTCATACGCGGCGAACGCGACACGAGCGACTCCTCTCGTCGACGATCGCTTTTCCCGTCGATGCGCTCAGCCCCTACGGCGTTGTAATTCAAAAAGTGTGTGCCATTAATATGTGGCGGTCGTAGAGCGAGAATGACGTCACGGAGCGACGCTGTAAATAGTGCGGCGCGAAGTTGATGTTATAACTGTAAGTCATTCTTCGTAACGCAGGATGTCGAATTTTTATCAGGTCATCAATCAGCATTTTTATCGACCCCCTGCCGCGTGTGGAAACTTTAGAGGAAGCCTCTTAGATTCCTACGCTGGTCGCTTAACCTATCCTTTATTGATGACCCTTTGATTTCAATAAAACTCCGCTGGTAGTCGCGGAATCGAAAAATATTACACACCCATCTTTGGTCATTTGTGGAAGCACTCTATGGTTCGCGGAAGCATTCCAGAATGAACAGCATGTTTCACAGCCTGATGACGAATTCAGTGCTTTTGAATGGAAATTTTTTGGAAGAAAGGGTGGCTAGGATTAGGGTGAACGTTTTCAGGGTGAAATCGGAGTTGAAATGTAGAAGTCGATGAATATAGGTGAATCTTAGATGGTCCTAGATTTTTGTTGAAATCGAGCTTTACTCATCAAAGGTGGCTTTAATTCACAAATTCAGAAAAGCTGATTTTTATTGTTAATTATCTCGTCGAATATTTAGTGCTTCTCCAAACGACTCAACATGACTGTAATACTTTAGATTCTTTATTACTTAAATTTCATTGGATTTATAAATGTACAGTAACGGACAAAAAAGTTACCACTTTTTCGATCTATTTTATTTTTGTTATTTTTTAGCATCAACTTGGAACTGCGATATGTGTTTAATATATATATACTCTGATGGAGAATTTAAAGCTGTATAAAACCCAGTTAAAGTTGAATTTATATAACTAAGAAACAAACGTCTTACATGGCATTGAACGGGAATCACATTTTTGAGGCCAACAAAGCAGTTACCATTTTTGGTAATTTTTGTCAGTTTTAAAAGTGTGTTATCTTGTTCAATGCTACGTAGGATTCATGTTTGTTAGTTAAATAAATTAATCTTCAACTGGGTTTTATGCAGCTTTTAATTCTCTATGAGAATTTGTATATTGGACGCATGCTGCAGTTTTCTATCGATGTTAAAAAGCAATAGAAGTAGAGCGGATACTTTTGAAAATGACACCTTTTTGGTCCGCTAGTGCAGTTTCCATAAGGAAGAAAATAACGAAGGAAGAAACAGGCGGCTTCGGATTTCATTGAACAGTCGTAAAAAGTGGCGAACGACCGCGATGAGATACGGCACAGCCACGAAAGAGAAGTAAACTAAATTTTGCAACTGGGAATTAAATGTACGTCGGTTTGGTTGCCTCATTCTGGTATTTGCATACATATTGTTGGCCTTTTATTGCCCGTACGTGAACTGTGGATCCGCGATACCGGTTGCCGCGGAAGAAACATCATAAAGGAGCACTGGTGTGTCCAGTTTTGACTTCGATTAAACGGAATTGCGTAACGTGGCTGCAGAATTTATTCGCATTTATCGCGCCGGGGACAAATTGCTCAGCTCGGGTGCAAGCGTTGCCTCTGCGCGAACGTTTCATTGTATCTCGCGGATAGAATCTCCCCGCAGATCTTGCAATTTGCATTTTCAACCTCCGTTTAGTAACATATCACTCCGGAGTAATACGTTTCTTTAATGAGTCGAGTGCAACGTGCACAGAAACGCGGTGGCGGGCGAGAGGTGCATGTAATTATGCGCAAGACAGGCTGCAATTTGCGAACTCTGGATAGCAGCAGGATTACATTGGTATTAATGTATCTAGCAAGTTTCATTAGCGTTCTGCTCGGAGGAAGTGCAGCTTTAATTCCTTTGGAAAAACTTGGAAAAACTTGGAAAATCTCTAATCCATATCTCGCTCGAAGAATCGAGGTCCTTGTAAATTCAGTTTCATCAAAGTATCAACTTTAAGTAAATTCGTATTGCCACACAAGGATTAGAATTTTTATTTCCCAAAATTAATCTTCCAAAAATCATAACTCAGTTTAGAATTTATATTCTGAAATGCTACATTCTATTATTCTACTACAGCAAATCAAATACCATTATCGATATTATTATTATTATTATTATTATTATTATTATTATTATTATTATTATTATTATTATTATTATTATTATTGTTACGACTTTATTACTCATTAAGTGAAGAATATAATACATATAGAGAAAGTAAGATAAGAGTAAAGCCTAACCATAATATTCAGTACCCCAAGTTTCCATTTTCTGAGAATTCAATTCACTTCTGTCAAATTTTGCTCGTTATTAAATCATCTAAGGGGACGAACGAAAGGCATAAAGAAACCAGGCGCGTTAAAGACGTTAACGTAATTTCAACGATACATTACAGTGATACACGCCACTGATAAGGTAGTTACATAATTGGGTGGTTATTACCACCGGATGAGTGCACTTTTTCGGCCCCTCCGACTAATTGGCGGTACGATCTCCTTGTAAAAGCATAATGATATCGTTACGCAACGAAAATAACGTGCCCCCTCCCCCCGCGTGCCAGATATTTTGGAGATTACGGAACACGGTGTTCGAACGCACGAAATTACAGGCCACCGGGCGGTTCAATCGAATTTGAAGCCGCGGTAATTAATTAAAACTAACCGGCCCCCTCGTTGGAGTCGCGAGGGAGGTCGCGGCTCCGTACCTATCGACGATTGTAATGAAGCTTTACGAGCCTGTGAAGTGGCTGGGTAATATCAGACGCGTGACGTTTCTGTTTTTACTGGCCGAGATATGATTTTATAGGGTAATATCGTCCCCCTTGTGTTCTTTCCGCGCGGCCATTATCGAGTCAATAATTCAAAGAGTGGCGGGGATAAAAATCGCGCGAACGACTGTTTCCTCCGCGAGGAGTTTAGCATTTCTGTGAAGTGTCCTGGAAGAGGAATTCTTTTGCTACCATTAATCTTCGAACTAGGAAATTTTTAACGACATGCCAATCTAGAATTTAATTCAGAAGCTTCAAGAACATGATTCAACTTTTGCAACGTTTCTTAATACAATTGTCCAAAGAGTTTCCATTACCTCCGGTTTGTCTTCGACAAGTTAATCTTTATTCTTCTCCCTCGATAACTAAAGCTACTTTAATACCTAACCTCAAGTCCCACTGCAATCTTCCAGCTTATTACGACTCGCAAATCTTATCCCATCAAGTTCAGCTCTCGTCGCAGTGCACTGACCCAAGGATACCACACTGTTCGCGACATTCCAACAGAAAAAGGACCCCGCACGTATCGCGGCATTGCTCGATCAGCAGACCTCGCAAGCCTACTTTCGTCGGAGCTACCTTCGTAAAACCGATATCATCCGTCGACACGTAGCCGGTGCTCTATTTTGACGTGTCCCCGTCAAAGTGGTCAGGGTCCGTGCAGGTACGGCGCGAGAAGAATTTGCCCAGACCCTGGGCGAGATAGCGTCGGTGGTAGCGGGTCCCTGGAGAGCTCTGTCACAGCTAGTGGATAATGGGAATTGTGATGGGTGGCGGCGGAGGGTTGAAGGGTGGTGGACCGATGGTGCAGATGAGTACGTCACGCCGCAGCAGTAAAACCGATACGATTAGAGAGGAACGCTGATGCTGACGGGGCATCCCGGGGACCCGTCAACACTACCTTCGTATTTTCAACCCCGCCCTCTCTTTCCATTATTCCTCCGCGCTCGTTCGCTGGCCCCGGCGGTCCAGCGTCTCCTAGAACCGAGCGGATCGACCACCACCCCCATTATCGCGCGGATAGTTACACAGGCCAGGCCTAGGACGAGCTTCTCCTCGCGGGACGAGAGCGGTGGCTTAATATCGGTGGATCCGATCGAGCGAGGTGCACGGAAGCGTCGGGGGTGATTGGGATGGTTCAAAGGGACGAAGTCGATTCCGTGGGGAGGTTGCTTGAACGCTGGTGGAAGGAGTATTTGATTTCTGGGTGTTATGAATGGTTAAAGTGCTGCGCGACGACGAAGGGGGTTTTAGGTTCGAGGTGATTGAAGTTTCGAATGCGTTGAGGTCTTGATTTCGATTCTTTTGGATTGTGTAGTGGCAGTGCAGGTGAATTGGTTTTACAAGGGGAGGCCGCGACGTCTGGGACACGGATTTTTATGAATCTCATATATGTTGTAGTGTAGGTGTAGTAGACATGTCTCACATGTTGGGTTCACTACCCCAGAGTTTCCGAAATATTAATAAAAAAAGATGTTTATGCGTTGACGAACAGAAGCGACAGCGAAGTTTATTGTAATGATGAATAGCGGCGCGTGTACAAAATAATGTACCTGTGGCCATACATCTTTTATTAGACGTGCCATGGTGTCGTGAATTTTATTGTTTCATCTGTTTTTACGATAAATGTCATATTTTAGAATGTAAAAATAGTACTTTATCTGTTGAGGACTAAAACAATGCAAAATACATTTATAGAAAAAATCTATAGAAACTCCCGCTGCGAGACCTGCCCTTTACACGCGCCGCTATTCGTCATTACAATAAACTTCGCTGTCGCTTCTGTTCGTCAACGCATAAACATCTTTTTTTATTAATACTTTAGAAACTCTGGGGTAGTGGACCCAACGTGTGAGACATATATTGGTCTACTACACCTACAACATATAAGAGATTCATCAAAATCCGTGTCCCAGATGTCGCGGCCTTCCCTTGTTAGAGATGAACTTGTTAGTAAGTGTATCAAGCGTTTGAACTTGGATTTTGTAGGGCAGAAGTTTGATTATGCGAATGAATGGGAATTGGGGAGGATAATGTATGGATTGTGCTCTAGTGTTTCCAAGCATCGGACGCAAGAACTCGCAGTTCCCTGTCCGAGGAATCGTTTAGATGATCACTGGTATCGAGAGTGAACGCCTCGTCTGACCACTTACTGTCGCATTCCACTCGCTCGCTTACCGCTTATGGGACATTAGAATTTCCAACTTCTTCTTCCTCGTATTTGAAATACTGATCGCTTTCTAATTTTGTCAGGCTGTTTGACACCAAATTCGACTCCTCCGTCGCCATTCGCGATGCATCGTTATGCACAGTAGGATGTAAGCAACGTTAAAGAATTATTTATATCCATATTTCATGTGGAACTTGAATTATTATAATCAGCCAAAAGATATTGGACTGAGTGCTTCAATGGAAAGAAGTAGTCTATTCTATTGGTTGCACAGAGCTGTTATACCGTCTAGTCTAAGCAATCGATGATTTACGTAGATAAATATCGTTTCAAGCGTAAATTGAAGGTTGCAACAACCAGCTGATACGCTTATCGTTATCAAATAAAAGCGTAGTGGGACAAAGAGCAGTGACCGCGAGTTGCGTCTGGGTTTGGCGAGGGTGTTGCCGTTACGGGCCTCACGTTCCCGGAAGTAGGGACATGAGAATGTCCGGATGCAAGTTGTGAACGTGAGACCCCTAGGAGACTAGACCCTGGCTTTCCTCGCGCGTCCAACTGTCGATGATTATTCGCGGCAGGAAGCGAAACAGGATTTTTTTTCGAATGCATTAAGATAGATTCGGTTCTTCCATTTGAACGTGTCAGGGTTAGCGATAAGAAATATTATCTGAAGAACGCGTATAATGGAAGTTAGTCGACTGGTTCGAGTTTCTTGGTGATACATTTGCGATTCTTCTGGTTATTCTCCTTAAATCTGAATTTGCAACGAAATAAGGATTTGGTTATTAAAGAGGCTACCTTCTGAGACCGAATGGAACTTGGAATACCTCAGTGAGATTTTGGAAGATGGAATATTTCAGAAAGATGAAACTTCGAATGTTTCCTGGATTCTACTGATTCCAGTCGCTTGCTGAAATATTCCAAGTTCTAGGTGGTCTTCTATTTCAGCAAAATTTTCGAAGGTCCACTTATTTTCATATGTAAATGATAGAGCAGAGAGAACTTGGAATAGCTCACTAAGGTATTGGAAGTTGGAATATTTCAGTAAGGTGATATAGAACGGAAAGGACTTTGAACTTTTTCAAAGTCCCATCTGTTACAACACTTTACTGAAATATTCGAAGTTCCTCCTATCTTCCTTTCTTAACTCTGTATTCGAGGGTAGAGAGAGTAAAAAGTGAACAACAAGCCAAAGCGTCGTGTCTTCATTTTATTTGGAAGGTAGCGAGGGATTCATATTGAAATGAATTTATTCAAACATTTCATATTGCAATCTTTCTCACTTTATTTTTTAACGAACTGTCTTCATTAAATTAAGAACAATTCTAATAGTGATTAGAAATCCACTAGATTATCCTCCTACCAGAATATTTAAACAATTTATCAGTAAAGGTGAATGTCCCAATTTCTACTCATTTCGTATTTTTCTTATTATTATATGCGTTAGTGTTGCACGAGCTCGGGTCAATACATACATCGCTATTTTTCACGAGCAGAAATACGGACATTTAGAGCACTATATATTTAATTAGAAATTACTAATAGTTAAACATCTTGAAATATCTTTCCTAAATAGTTTTCGAATCGGTTGATTTATTATTAAAGAATTAATCAATTACTCTGCAAATTTTCATCACAAACAAATTTTTTACACCTTCTTTATGACGAGTTACCTCTTAAATCAGCAGAAATTGGGACATTCACCTAACTTCATACAGGATTGTAGACTTCGATTATTCTCCCAACACGAAAATATCTAAACGATTCAACCTAAATTCGTGCTTCCATTTTGCATTCCATTTTACGTTCCAACATCTTGCCAGCTCTATTTCACATCAATCCCCGCCAAAACTACACCCCTCAAAGATTTATATCCCATTTAAAATGTACCATTTTGATGGTTTCCACAAAAGTATACGAATACTTGAAAAAATTAAGAAAGATTGACAGCGAACGTACATTTTCTAACAGAGGTGCAGTCGTCGAAATGTAGTTTCCCTTCTACCGTGCAACGATCCACCACAACACTCGAACCCCGTAACAGTCTACGAGCAGTCAGAAGTCCCCAACGTCCCCAGTCGCGTCGAGCGTCGCGAGGCACCTTGCGCAGGTGGACAAGAACATGACTAATCCATTGAATATCCTTTCGTCCAAGCAACTCCACAATTTCTACGAACAGTCAAGAAACCCAAGCTGCTCCTTAAAGACTTCGCATGATATCAGTGACCACAGGGTCCCCGATTTCCTCCAACCGAATCGAACACTACGAGGCACCCCGTTCAGGGGGATGAACCGTGCGCGCCATCAACGACAGGTTCCCAGGTATCCGAAAAGTTTCCAGTGGTCAGTACCGAGCGATTAAATATCGAGCTGGCTCCCGTGGCTCCGTTTTGCCATCGAAAATATAAAAAGAGAGAGGGGCGGGGGGGAGGGGTTCTCCTGGCGGAGGAGGGAAGGTACGTTTCGTCCGAGTCTACGAGTACGTTTACCGAAAGTTCTCAGGCTCGACCTCCGCTCGGACACATCGGGAAGCACGTCACGTAGACTTTAAGCCCTCCCTTATCTGCGCGTCATCAAGAACCAACTTCCCTCTGTCTCTCTATCCGGCTCCTCTGTCTTCTTCCCTCCGTACCATCCTCCTCCGCGCGCTTCTTTTTCCGCCTTCGCCCCGTCTTCTTTCCCTCGATTTCTTCTCCTTTTTTCCTTCGCCCTCCTCCTTCCTCCTGCTGCTGCTCGGTACACGGCACAAGGTACACATGCGCGCGACTCCTCGTGATTTACATCGCCGGATGTGCTGGGATAATTTAGTGGTTATCGTATTGTCTCTTTCCCCAAGCCCCCCCCCCCCCCCACACTTCTTCGTACCTGCAGAGTTGTGCTCGCTTTCTTCTTCGTCGGGAGAGGGAAGGCTTTCATTGAGAGACACCGCCGCTGGTCGTGTACAAAATATTTTTCCGAAAGCGGGCTCCTTTGTGCCGTTGTCCTGCGCCTGCGTGAGTGCGCTAGAGTTCTGGATAGAGCGACTGCGCTTCTGGCCCTCGTGGATAGAAAGTGGGCATCGCTGAGCTTTGGGATTGTGCATTCTTTGGGTTGGGTTGTGCGATTGGGATATTTTTTGAAGCGGAGTGATTGGAAGTGATTTGGGAAGTCAGTAGATATTTAAATCGCAGGACTGAGAGGACGCTGAGGACTTAATATTTCGGGGAGTCTATGTTGATTTGGGGGTTTAGGAGTCTTTCAAATCATCCTCGAATGTCAAATGGTTTTGCAGCTAGGAGGTGGAGAATAGAAAGCTCCTCGATAAATTCAATTTTTTTTGTAGAATTTTTATTGTTATTAAGGTTCGTGCAGAAATATTTTCTAGTGTGTTCTTTTAGATCTGATAGCGTACAGATTCCGAAAGTCGACTTCATTTATTGTCTCATCATACCCAAATACAATAGTTGCGGCTTTCCTTTCGCAGCACCTGTCTTAGTTTTTACTTCTCTTATCGTAGCATCACGTATGCTGCTAAGCATACAAATGTCACGCTTGTCCTTCCGTTTCAGTGCCACGACTTTGTTCTATAACCATCCGCTGTTTTACGTTTCAATCCTGAGCGGATAGAAACTGTTCCAATGCTGCTTCCTACTCGTATCATCGAAATTAACAGCAAGGAATTGCTGAGTTACCCGTCATCTTTGACTACCATCCAAAAGGGCCGCCTAAATAACACACGTTCTCCAAAAGTCAGCCCAATAGACCACCCAGCTTTGATCAACTGAATCTGCGCATTCATGCTACAAATTACCTTCCTTAGATGCCTCAAAGTACACACATAGAACAAAGACAATATACTCTCCAACACTTTATTTTCTGGAGAGCATCGGTTTGGATATTTTCTGAAGAGCATCGAAAATATTCTCCTACAGTCGCCGAACCTTTACTTTTTAACGCGTTAACTGGCGAAGACGAGTTAAGCGGTTATGCCTAGTCAGGCGGTCGAAAAGAGGCGAATATTTGTGAATTTTTTTTGAAGAAGCGGAAGCGTATATTTTTACAGAACTTTTTGCGCTTAAAAGAGCAATATTTGAGGAGCATTTGGTAATTTTTTCGTGGAAAAATATTTACGTTTATAATAAAATAACACGCGACATCCAAGAAGCATTTTTAAAAATTTGGTTTTGCGGTGAGCATTGCCATTCGGAACCAGATTATCTAAAATCAAAAAACAAAGAAGATTTCGTTAGTATATTAATGTATCCTCAGGTTGACGGAGAGAATTTTCCGAAATATTAAGTTAAAACAAAATGGCGGCTATTTAAAGTTGAAATCCTGTTTTCTTCCTGCAAAAATTACGCGAAAAAATCAGGATTTCAACTTTAAATAGCTGCCATGTATTATAAACGTAAATATTTTTCTACAAAAAAATTACCAAATATTCTTTAACTGTTGCTCTTTTAATCGCAAAAAGTTCTGTAAAAATATACGCTTTCGCTTCTTAAAAAAAAATTCACAAATATTCGCCTCTTTTCGACCGCCTGACTAGTCATAACCCCTTAACTCGTCACTTGAAAATGCTCCTTCACTGTGCAGGACGAGTTAACTCGTTTTCTGCCACTTGTCACTGCCCAGCTGGGAAGCACTTTGCACCCAAGAACGTATCGGTTCACAAGTTAAACAAACGAAGCTCAGAATTCACTTGACCCCTTTCTATACAAAACTTCCCCATCAATCGCTAGGGAAAGCCTGACTGAGGCTGCCATTCTCCAAAACCTTGCGCCGTTCAAGCCAGTAGACGTGGTCACCCGAAGACAGAATTCTCCGCTGGCGTTCACCCCGAACCACGTCGAGCCTACAGGAATCCATAAAAGCAGCCAATTGATAACACTCGGCTGACCCAAATGGCCGAGCGTAGATCCACCAACGCGTTGTTCCCATTTGGCCGAAGCTGGGTAGCCCCCATAGCGATCGCTCCTGCCAGGGTCTCGTTATCGAACGGCCACCGGAAATGACATTCTCTTTGTCGAGAAGTGCTACAAAAGCTTAGGCATCCGATAGCCGAAAGGGCCGCGAAAGAAAATTATGTCGAAACTGGAGCCGTAACATTAGGAGCATTGTATTGTAGCGCGAGGCTACGGCCCTCCAGGGAATAGGGAGCTCTCTCCGAGGCTTGGTCCTTCTCCAACTCACGTTCTCGCCTCCATATCGGCGCACACTGGGCCGACCTGGCACACAGACGAAGCGGGGAGACGCGCGGACGGAATGGGACGTGCCCTCAGGTGGTGCTTCGGACCAGCAAATGAATTGTTTAATTGAATTAGCCGACGCGTACACGCTCGGCCTACCGACTGGCCATCATAATTCCCCCGGTGCCTGCTAATTGGGCCCCCTTTTTTCCCCCGATTACTATGTATCGAGACGCTCCAAGCCGGCTGACTGTCGAGGAGGACCATCGGCCACAGAGCTGCTTCGAAGGGGGCATCGAACTTCGGACACGCTTCGTCGAGTATCGAGTGGTTTGAACGGTCTTCCACGAGGGCGGTTTGGTTTTGATTCTTCGATAGGGTGAATGCTTGCTGAAGATCGTGGCGGAGGGTTCAGGCGGATGTGGAGGTTTGTAGGGATTGTTAATGCGGACAGGCTTTTTGGAACTTTATGCGGGGTACTTGCTCCGTTCTGTGTCGTGACGTTGGTAGGACGTGGTGATTTTTGGAGACGTTTGTTGGATTTCTTAGGAAACGTTGACGAATATATTTAAATGCTCGAAGTCTTGGAATTTTACCTCTCTACGTCGATCTTACTTCCTCTGGCACGAGAACCCTGTCTTTTAATCCTTTCGTTGCGTTTTTCGACTATAATCGAACGCCGCTAGATTCCCGTTCGATGCGGATTTCGACTATCCTCCGCGCATTAAAAAAATGTATTCCCTTGCACTGTGATAAACATGTAAAATGCAAAAAAGTTGATAATTAAAAACTTTTTTATTCGTGTAAAATTGGCACTTTTCAAGAATCGTCCGAAAATTTAAATACGCAGCGAAAGGGTTAACAATGTGTAGAGTAAAACGTAGTTTTTATAAAATGAGCAGTCGTAGATGAGTTTTCTAAAGGTGCGTCTCCACGCTCTTTTCCCTTGCGAAAAATCAAGTTTCTTTAAAATTTGCGGTTTGACAGCCGCCATTTTTATAATTTTGATTTTTTTTCCTTTTCAATAGGTTCAGGGCAAAGTATCAGTTTCAGAGAATATTTCACAATTCAATTTCTTACGGCCAGAATCACTGCAAAATTACAACGGCTCCAGAAAAAAAACACCTATATATCAGGCAACTGTAGCGCTGTCATACATATGTATATATTATTCAAATAATTTTTTTAAACTGTTTATAGTATTAACAAACATTGCCCAAAAGTACCAGTCACAATTTGTATTCATCTCGTTGCAATTAATTCGCAAAAAATACTTGATTTTCGAGCGATCTAACTGCCTATTCCCCTTAATGCGCGCGTGTCTGACCAGAATCGTTCATTCAGCTCTGCTTCGCGTGTTCAATGTCGCATTAATATTCCACTTTTCTACTTGAACAGCGAATTCTACGCATTACTAGTTTACCAATTCGGATTGCTCGGTCTCCGCACATACCGAAGCTCCGAGTAACCGATCTAAGCGAAGCTAATCTAACCGTTCTCAAAGCCTCTGATATCCTCCCCACAAAATTCCCAACATCAGTCACCCAATTCTTCCCTGAAACTCCGACAAACACGAGCATCCCCGAGATAAAGGCGTCTCGCTGCTTAAGATTCCCGCCCGCCACGAAGAAGCCGCCAAAGACTCCTCCGTCCACCCCTTTCCTCCCCGTGCCAGGGTCATTAATAATTCCCTGTCCGCTGGAAATTGGCGGATGAAAAATCCAGCGGCGCCCTGGCTCCGATCGAAAGGATCGCCGGTAACCTCGTCAGGGTCCGCTGCTGAATTATTGATGGCTGGTACTTAGCACGGCCGAACACGAGGATCCTTATGTGTCCAAGGCGTGTTGCCACCCTTCAACGATATGGCTACGGATATAGCCCGACACCGACAGTTGCACGGGGGACCTCTTCTATCCCGCGTCCCGTGGGAGACTCGCGAGGGCCCTTGCCCTGCTCCACTTGCCTTTCTTGCCGCCCAATTTCAACAAATTTGACCGAAAGTTGGGCGTAATTTTATTTTCGCACGTCTACAGGCGCCGGTGAACCTCCACGCGTTCCTCTGCTCTTTGGTCCAGCCGGCCTCTCTCCTCTGGGGAGCTACGGACTTGAAACGAGCGCAGACCCTCGTGCCCGCGTGGCTTTCGTGGCATCGCGTTACCGAGGCACCCTGTTTCCTTTATCTTTGCGCAATCAGCGACGGAAGACACTCTGCTCGCCCTTGCTTCCAGCACCGTGACCAGAGCAACTAGGTTTAATCGAGCTGGGAACCTTGTTACTTTGGGGCCAGTGTTTGGAGTTACCCACTCGGGTTGGGCGGGTGCTGGAGATCGGTGGGTGGTTTCTGGGTGGCTGTAGATGAATATGGGGAAGTATTTAGTGTATTCTGGAGGTCTGTGAGTCAACGAAAATTTTCGTTTGTCCACCCTTCAAAAAAAAGTTATGAACAAACAAAAAATTTTCACCAGCACTCCCATGAAAACTTTTTTATAATTTGACGGTGGGAAATGATTGTCCATCGTTTGTTCACGTTTGTCCACGGACGAATTTCGATAGCGTAGATGTAGAAGACGTTTAATTAATAAAAAATCGAACTTATACGCGGTCGCTTCAACAGTATCCTTCATTTTTCGCGATTTTTATAAATTATTCGGTTCAGGAGGCTGGACAAACGAAATCTTTGGGTGGACAAACGATGCTAGATCATGGACAATCGTATCCCTCTTTTAAAAAGTTGAAAAGTGTTCATGGATGGTGTTGATGACAAATTTTCTTAATTTGTACATAACTTTTTTTTGAAGCGTGGACAAACGAAATTTTTGGGTGGACAAACGTGGACAAACGATGGACAATCATTTCCCACCGTCAAATTATAAAAAAGTTATCATGGGGGTGCTGGTGAATTTTTTTTTTCTTCATAACTTTTTTTTGAAAGGTGAACAAACGAAAATTTTTGTTGGACAAACGTGTACAAACGAATGCCGTATAGTTTTTTTTTTAAATTTCGAATTTGGGGGTGCCAACTTCGCAGATCTGTATTCTGGGGATTCGCGAGTTTGAAGTTGGTATGAAAGTGTTGTTTGTGAAAGTTTATTACCCATGGTTGATAAATCTTAGCGGAGATGAAGTATTGTAGACTGTAGCTTGTAGTATTCCGATGATTCAAATATTTCAGGATCTTTGAGGGGGTTTGAGGGAGTCAGGGGAGTTTGAGACTCATTTTATAGGGGAGGAAGAAAGGCCTCATTTTTTAACTTCGATCCTACTTGGCTCCAAATTTGGAATATCTATTTATCTTCTATTTCCACCTCGTCGCACAGTGGCAATAGTCGATGCACTTGGTCGCGCTTCATTCCAATAGTAATTTCACAGGAATGCGCGCTTCTGTCTTTTAAAAGGTATCGCCCGTTTCATTACATTAGCACACAACGTGTTGCGAGTAAGGTTGGGGATTTTTTGCAATTCGAATGCAGGCGGCAGACCAGCCTTGTTGGGTACTACAAGCACTCTATGTTAAAGTAAACTGCAAATAAAACACGCGCTTAATTATCCAGGATGATTCACGCTGGTCTGGTAGGTGACGTCAGAGTTCCTCGTTGAAAGTGTCCTTTACCATAGTTTTATACGAAGAATTTAGCATTTTATCGTGTTCGGCATGGGTGTGTAAACAAAAGCGCAGTTTTAGAATGTCCTCGAGGAAACGTGTGGGATTTCCAGCTGTTCAGCTTACTTCCAAGCTAATTCTGTTCCCTTTCGTCGTACTCATTATCGATTCCACGAGGAAAAGGAAGGAAAAAATAACCCGCATGGAACTGGCAGCCTTCCTCATTTCCACTTTCCAATTGATTATAAAAGATGCGGAGAGTTTCTCTTCTAAATACAATTAAACATCCAATCACTATGCAATTACTGCACGATTCCCATGCGTTACATGTGCAGGCTTGTAGGTAACTGACATTTATGTATCAGCGTTTCTCCAGGCTGGATTAACTAGTACCCCAGTTAATTTCATTTGCTTCGATTAAATCTTCCTTTCAATTCCATCAAATTTAAAAACAGCTGTATCTCACAATTTTTCAGACAACGTTTGAACCTAAAAGATTATTCAATCCTTAAAAAAAATCCCTAATTTCTCATGAACATGGAAGTTTTCTTATAAAAATGTTCAAGAAGAACAGTTGATTCTCTGTCTCCGAATAACTCGTGTCTGTGCTTCGCCTTAAAGGGTTTGTTTGCCTACTGTGACAGATACAAATAAAAGACTTTTTTTCGGACAGAGAATGTGAGAGAAGTAAAAATTCAATCAATTTGCGGTTTAGCACTGTATTTGAGCATATTATAAAGTAATAAAATCCATTGCAAAAACATTAAAAAGTTGAATATATTAACCGTGGAACGACTGCGCGTAAGTTATAGCTTTTCGTGAACAGCCAAACGGTGCACACGAGTTCTCGGGTTCTAATGGTCCACTTGCAATAAAAATTTACACACATATTCGTCATAACAGTTATTAAGTGTTGACCTGCGCTTTTTACAATATCACTTTTTTATTGCAAATTCTAAACAAATTTAGTAAAAAAAATTCTGCAGAAAGTCGCAAACAATGTTCAAACACCTGCCGTTTAGTTCATTTTCGATAAATTATCAAAAACGAAAGGTCATCACCTAGGAAATGCATTATAATTAATGAAAAATATTCGTGTACACCGATTGGCTGTTCGCGAAAATCAATATCTCAGGCGTAGTGGTCTCACAGTTAATACATTAAACTTTTTAATATTTTTAACCGCAAATCGATTGAATTTTTACTTTCCTCACAATTTGTGTCTGAAAAAAAGCCTCTTATTTTTCTCTGTCACAGTAGGCAAACCCCTTAACAGCAATCCTCCTCAAAAGTATGCAACGCGAACCATGCAAGTTACCACTGCATCGATCTCTGATGGAAATCCAGGATCCCGAGCTACATCGGTCCCCGACAAAATTTCTCAATAAACCCCGAGACCCGACGATAGTAGTTGACGTCCAGTTTGCCTCGCGATGTGCGCCGAGTCCAACAGCAGCGGGTTCAATCCGTCGAGGGTCCACCGTTTGACGTAACTCATGACAAAGTGCCCGCATTTTGGTAAGCATCGTTGCATACAGGGCCCACGTATGCGATGCACGTACCGCGGCCACGCTCGTTTCTGCATTCGCCATCGTAAAAAGTCTGCGCGAGACCGTCCTATCCGAAATTCCAACGGAACCCTTGAACCGATACGAGCAATAAAAGGGTCCCGTGTTTGTTTTATTGCCCACCTGACGAGTTTATTCGACGGCCACACGGCTGCGTGACGTTCCTCATTGACGAGTGGCAGAGGGATGTCCCATTAAGTTTCGAGCTTCTATCGCGAAGGTCGCCTACTGTGGATTCTGCGGACAGTACTTGCGCGTAGGTGTACCGAGTTATGGTAACAGTTGTAGGAATTGAAAGAAGGGGATGGAGAATAAAAGGGGGTTGATGAAACTATTTCTGTACTCGTAGAATTGGCGTTATAGAGTGGATGGAGCCTCAGGCTAATTTTCCTAATTAAGTGACTAATTAGAGGTTAACAAAACTCCATAATAATTAATAAATAAAAAGAAGGATCGACATAAAAAAAAATTGTGTACGTTTGAAGATACCTCCTTATATCCCAGAAGAGTTTAATCCAATATTAACAATAGTTTTTACCAAAAAAAAATCATAAACATTAGTTACTTTTGGGATCTGTTACCTAAGAATCACGTCTTAATTAATTAATATGTTCAAGCCTTTGCAATTGCCACGTTTGACTCCCAAGCACACCAAAGATTCCCGCGGCATGGCTAGTCGATCAACGAGTGGAGCAAAGTGCTCGCAGCGCAAAGGGTTGATCTCCCAAGGAAGCTTCTCCGAAGCATCAAGCAGCCATTCGAAATTACCAAAGAAGCTCCTCGCCGTAGTTAACTACCGAAACCGAAAGCAAAGACTCCCGAGTGGATTAACGAAGCCGGCTACGCCGCGAAAAAACGAACTCGGTCGCAATTAAATGCGCCATTTAGTCGCGAGGAAGGGTTGAGAACAAGATGGGATTTTTATTAGGCCGCTATTGCGCTTAACGACTGTAAAACGACCGCCCCCCCCCCACCCCCCGTGCGCCGTTCCTTCCACGTTGATCGCGGATACGCCATCCGAAACGACGTTGGCCCATTACGGCCGTCTCTGTCGCGGCAGTGAAAAGTCGTAAAAAGCGGGGCAAAGAGGGGTGAAAGCTTGCGCGAAGCAGGTCACCGTCTTGTTTCTGCGTTTTACAACAGGGGTCCCACGACTTTCCAGCCTCTTCGTTCACCCACACCAGCCCCGAAACAAGCCTACTCGGTTGCAGGCTCCTCCGCGTCCCACGGGGACAATCACGGACGCCTCCCTTCTGCTGGTCGTCGGATACCGCGGTGACGAGCGTGCTGGCGAATTTTCTGGGGGTACACGAGGACGGAAACATTGTCTCACTGGGAGGGAAAAAGGAAAAGGGATGCTAGGTCTGTGGAGATGCTTTGGGGCAAAGATTGCGTTGCGATGCCACAGGGGTATGTGCAATGACAATCTAGCGGGAGGAAAGTCGCAGGTCGAACACGAATCATTAGTTAGGTGGAAATGTTTATTATTTGTTTGAAAAACACCATCCGCATTGTTTTACCACCCTTGAAACTTTCACCTCAGCCTCCAAGGGTGTTTTAACCCTCGAGCGGGCGCGCTTTGTGAACTCCGTTCACCGATCTGCGTATTTCCTTCATTAGATCGCGGTAAGACAAACATTCTCTCCGATCGCGGTGTGTTTCAAGAACCCTATGATGCTTGTGAAAGGATGATTTTCAGTTTTGATGCTAAAAATGTTTTACATGTACTATTTTTGTGTTTTTAAATTCGTTTACTGCATTTTTGGATACATTGCTAATATTTTCCCATCACATTTAATTTAAGTTACCACTGTCAGCAGAGAAACCGTTTCTGAAGTGTAATGTATAAGGGGGCTAAAATGATTATTTTCAACTGTTGAACTGAGTTCACCACGCGCCTGCTCGTGTACCTCTCATTGGCGCACCCGCCCGAGGGTTAAAAACAAAATTCGTATTCTGGGGTTTCTTAGAACATGGAAAGCGAATATGAACTGTGTTTTGTACAGAAAAATTGTTTACGACCATGTTGTTTAGAATGAATTACACATTTTAGCTCTAACATCACTATTTTTGAAGATGGAATTATTTTAATTATGTAGAAAAATTATGTAGAGTTGCAAATATTTAAAGATATAACTTGTGAATGTGTACTCTATAAAGCAAATACAACAAAATAGCACAAAAAAATTCAGGTTCCAAACGCGTCACTAGGCACTAGAATATCAAAACGAAATTTCACCCCCCAATTTCGATTTTCTTACTATATAAACGATAGCCATATGCTGCAAATATTTTCTCTCAAGATACCTAAAGAGAAATACAGAAGAGTTCCTCGGAAACGTCAAGTGAATTTTGAAATATTCAAATTTCAATTTGAAGCGTGTTAGACAAGCTCTGAAAGTGTCAGTGTCGTTCTAGGGTTCATGTTGAGTCTGCAATGTTGAGTGTTACCTGCATCTCTTCCAAAGAAGGATTAGAAAAGTGTGCTGAGATTAGGGGTGGTTAACTAGGTGAGCTTTGGTTCAAGAATATGGTCTTGCGAGGAGATGGTCTTGTGATGGGGATGGCAGTTGAGAGATTGAAAGCTGCAACGTGTCAGTTGTCTCCAACAAAAGTTTGATTGACTTCTATCTTCGTTTACGGTGGCCAATTTTAATATATCACTTATTCAGTAACGCTGTAAATTAAGTCGTCTAGGAACGAAGAATTACGCAATAGTCAGTGACAACGGGGACGTGAAAATATTCAGTTTTATGCGTGTCAAGGTGTCGGCTATGCGTCGTCCAAGGTTCGATTTAGGTTACATTGATTGATTTAGTCACTAGCTAAGCATATTTCACTTACATTAAATACACCCCAGTTGCTTTCATACCGAGTCACTTACTGAATACTAAGCTCACTCTATTCGAACGGTAACTTACACAATGCCGCTTAAAACAGAATTGAAGATTCCTCTAAAAAATATTCTCCGAATTTCACCATCCCCATCTGCATCACCATAATCCACTTACAAGGGAACATCCCGAACCCGGAAATTCGAAAAATTCTGAAACTTCGTGAATATGTTGGGAATTTCCCCCTGATTACAGCGCAATTTTTGTTTGCTGCCCAAATTCACTCTAAGGGGGTGTAATTGACCCCTGAAAATCCGGTTATTTTCCGATTTTCTGTTATAACTCGTGAACTGTAAAATAATTTTTTTTACCAAATGATAGATCTAATTAAAAGAAGTAACTTTTGTCTCGAAACTTTTTTTCTATTACATTTCGCGAGTTATAACACAAAATCGGAAAATAGCCGAATTTTCGGGGGTTAATTTCACCCCCTTCGAGTGAATTTGGGCAGCAAACAAAAATTGCGTTGTAATCAGGAGGAAATCCCCTACATATTCACAAAGTTTCAGAATTTTTTGAATTTTCGGGTTCGGGATCATCCCTTGTTACCGTTCACTGCAATAATTCACTACCTGCAACTTTACTAACCCCTCAAATACTATCAATCATTTAACCAGCAAAACAGTTCACCATCAGAAAAAAAATCACACGACTGTTAAACAGTCTACCAACAAATGGAGACAGTCAACAGTCAACACAATTCAGGTCCTCCCAGAATTACTAATCTGCCCTCTTTAGTACTAAAATGTCCTATCTAACATTTTGAAACAACCGAGAAAACTGAACTTTTATCATTTACTTTCTACCGTCCTTATTTCCCTTCATTCAAATTAAAACATGTTGTCGTTATTTCGTAACAGCCTAATATAATTTTTTTCAATAGATGTACTGGTAGGTGCTGTATTATTACCGTACCAATCGATTAATTGTCTCAGATAGGTGTTTCAGTTAGGTTAAATACATTATACTGTTTATACATCTTTACAAAGCACGTAGAGTTTTCTAACTTTACTTAAAAAGTAAAAGACGCGTGGAACTTCAAATATTTCAACGTATCTGAAGAAATGAAAAAATGCTAGATAGGAGGGTTTAACTAAGGAGGGCAGTAGTAAATAATAAATTCAAGTTACTCCCATAGAAATATCGTAATCTTCAAAAAGGAGTTGCGGCTGTATGTTTACACCCCCTCTCCCGCCACAGAACTCGTTGAGGGGGCGGTGGGGGGTGGCAACGATTGAAATTTCGATAGAGGAAGCACGAGGCGTCGAGGGGAGGGGGCTGTTCCCTGTTTAACAAAAGGTTAATGACCGTGACAGAAAGTAGAGGGAGAGCGGGTTTCGAATAATGCGGATTACGCTCCCATTGGCCGGCGTTTAATGTTTAAATGCAAAACCGGAATCGGGGGGCCGTCCACGGGGGCGTGGTTAATGTTACGTCGACATTCACCCAGATACATTCGCTCGGCATGTCAGCAAACATAGGCATGATAGCGTTTGAATAATGTATGCTGCTTTAAAGCGGTGGCCGCTTTTGCCGCGCGTTTGCTCCACGCTCCGAGCCGTCGCCACGCCTCTCGCTTGTGCGAGAATTTCCGCGCCAAATCGCTCGATAGTTCGCACTACGGTCATCGATTTTCGTCTTCTGCAACTGTGCGACATCCCCGGGGCTAAACGCGGCGAATCTTAGAAGAGGGAATGTTGTTTTTGGGATTAATCTGGGGGATGGCTTTGGAAAAGGGGTGGAAGAATTTAGGGGCGCCTGGTGCTCATGTGAATGTAGAGTAAAGGGTTGTAAATATGTATCTGGTAATTTACAGGTGGCAATAGAGGTGATTCCTAAGATTTGTCATGCTTAAGGGGTCATTCTACTTTGCACCGCTGAAAAATTAAGGTATTTTTAAGGATATTTTACTTAGTAAATGCAACACATAATGAAATAAATCTTTTTGGTATTTATTAAGCTACTCTTATATTATAGAACAAAAATTTAAAAAGAATTTTTGCTATTTGTTTTTATTTTTTTTTTACAGTGTCAATATGGCACCTAACAAAAGAGGTATGTTCGTGGCGTAGGTGATTTCCCGGCTCAGGCTTATCCGAAACGAAAAATTCCAGAAGATTCTTAATCTGTATGAATGTCGCTATAGCTCCTAGCTCAGTTAACAATTTTTGTTGAAAAGTAACAAAATGGCACCGGTTTGAAAAAAAAGTTTGACCAACACCCAAAAGGATGTATTCTCGGGTGTTGCATGAGAAAAATCTCAGTTATTTCTCGACAAAAATTGTTGATTCAGCTTGGGGCTATTGCGATACTCATACAGATTAAGAATGTTTTGGAATTTTTTGTTTCGGATAAGCCTGAGCCGGGAAATCATCTACGCCATAACAATAACTATTTTTTTAGGTGCCATACTGACGCTGTAAAAAAAACATTAAAACAAATTAAAAAAATTCTTTTTAATTTTTTTTCTATAATATAAGAGTAGCTTAATACATACCAAAAAGATTTATTGCATTATATGTTGTATTTACTGAGAAAGAAATCTTTACAAATAGCTTAATTTTTCGACCGATCAAAGTAGAATGACCACTTAAGGGGACGTTCTCATTAAAATTTTTCAGAAAATCGATTTGTATTTTGCATACATCTATAGTGTAGTCTCTGGAGAATATTCAGTAAAAGTTATAAGACGACGTTTGTATCTAATGGTATAGATTCTACAGGCAATACTTTAAACGCGTTTGTCTAGAAACATGAGTTTTCCGAACGGTAGCCGCCATAGCAAAAGAAATTATAAATTGATTCCAAAAATCTTGGTGTCATTCTCTTTGTAATTGAATTCACTATCGTATCAACCTTCGTTCATAAATTTTGGAAGTCATAGTTTCTTTGTACTAACATTTTTAGGCGTAAAATTACTCCTTTTTTTAGGATGTTTGTGTTCAAACGTGTACCAAACATCGTCATTCTGCTTTCATTGCCTTCTTTAAGGCTGATACGATAGCGACTGATATAACGTGTAAAAATATCTTTAGTTATTTTATTTGAAACAATCCTACGGCGAATTATCCTGGCTACCGTCGATGCCTCTTTTTGTTGTAACAGTGCACTGAGCGGTATGTAGAAATCGAACCATTACAGGAAAATGAAAAAAAAATTCTTCGTATCCTTGAATAACGAATAAATAAAAGCCATAAAGTTTTTTTTACTGCAAATTGTATACTTTTTTAAAAAAAATCCTATCAATCCAGTCAATTCATCACTGAAAACATCGCGACTCGGAATTAAAATTTCCAATTTTCCTTCATGAAGTCACCAAATAATTTCATCATGCATAATCCACCCTTGATCGATGATATAAAACAGACACACGTATTTAGCAAACCAAATAATGCTTCTTCAGCAAACGTCCCCACTGAATCATTAAACAGTGCCTCCTATTTTCTCGAGTCACAAGATCAGACTTATCCAAGTGGCGGGACAAAAAAAAATTATTCAGTCTCCGGAGCTAGGAGATCTATAGACTTGTGATCGATTAACCTACATGGAGCAAGTACAGGGAACGAGAAGGAACAGTCACCCTGGGGTGCTACGTACTCTAGGTCAATAGCTGTAACACGATTCCGGCAGAGCAGTTAATTCGTTGCTGGCATATCAAGTACCAAGGAGTCCTTGCAGAAGGATTACGCGAAACGAATATATTAAGGAACCAACAAATATAATTGAATTTCGGTCGGGAACCGGCGAAGACGGCGCGGGATTCCGATTCCGGGCGCGTCGACGGTAACACGTTTCAATTTGTCGTAAACGTGTAAAACCGGCGACCTCGATGGAACGTCGAATTGTCGAGAATCTCGTGCTGGGGGAGGGGGCGGGGGTCACTGACGGCCTATATTAATTGTAAGCCGGAAATGAGACCATTTCTTTAATAAAGAAAGTGAATAGAGACTGGGAAAGAAAGTGCAGCTTACACCTGAGATTTATGACAACGTACAATTTGCGCCAGAGTGAACGCAATAATTTTACTTTTCCAATAGAACTGGAAAGTTTTCAGAATATTTATATTCTCTACGTTACTCCACTCGATTGGATTGCTAATTAATTTTATGTAATTATGGCAGATTGAAAATACTTTATACTTACTGGGGATCATATCTTTAACATGAAAGCTAGCTTATACAATATTGTACATCTTAACAGTTTATTGTGTCTGCAGTTACAATGAACGATAGGATACAGTTATAACACATTCTTCGAGGAACACATAATTCGCGTTAAAGGGTGTTAAACAAAGCTAGGGTAGGTGTACCGTTTTTGGCCATATGCATAATTATCTTATTTTTAAACTGCTTGCAGATCATTATTATGCGGAGAATTTCACATCATAAATATTTTGTTTAGTATACCACCAGAAATTTAAGGTTACATTTATTGTTTACGCGGGAAAATATTATATTTTTTAAGAAGCGGCCAAAACTGGTACAATACCTTAAAGTGGCGCATCTAAATGGTGCATCTACCCTATGTCGAAACGAGTCGGAATTTCGTTCGTGACTTCACTTTCATCCGTCATTCGCGATGGGCCAAAGTCCACGTTAACTCTCCCCCCGAAATTAAAGCTCGCCCCCCGTTCCATTCGAGCCT
Organism: Andrena cerasifolii; assembly: GCF_050908995.1. NCBI lineage: Eukaryota > Metazoa > Arthropoda > Insecta > Hymenoptera > Andrenidae > Andrena > Andrena cerasifolii. Next base: position 18,610,918 of record NC_135119.1, on the reverse strand, counting down.
GACGAGAGAAAGTGTCCGACGTGATCGAAGCCGCGACCAAAAAATTAGATTCGTCCGTTCCAGGCGATTCCTGCTCGTCTAACCTTCGCCCCCGTTTTCCTTCTTTGTGTTACAGTATCCTCGAGCTGCGCAAGGAGAAGAGCAGAGACGCCGCCAGGTCTCGGAGAGGGAAGGAGAACTTCGAGTTCTACGAGCTGGCGAAAATGCTGCCATTACCAGCGGCTATTACCTCCCAATTGGACAAAGCCTCCATAATAAGGCTAACCATCTCGTACCTCAAACTTCGGGAGTTCTCCGGCCACGGGGACCCGCCATGGAATCGGGATGGTCCTCCGCCGAATAAATCTGTCAAAGGTAAGGGGATCGACGTCGTTCCCACGTTCAAATTGCACAGTAGATATCGCTCGAATTATTCTTTCTACTATGGAAGAAAAATAGATAAAGAAGGGGTAGACTCGGGACTGTTTTAAAGAAAATAGGCAGGGCATCCTTCCCCCTGGAGATATGGTTAGTTTGAAATCGATTTGCTTGAAATGTAGGTTCTTAATGAAGAGATTTATTATGTAATCGTAGCATATTTTGGTGTGGAGGCTTCTTCGTTTTCGTGGGGCATTGGGAAAGGAAGACGTCGTGGCTTCTTGGAGAAGAATAGATGCGAGATTCTGGGGGCTCGCTTGAAACTAATTCCCGAGATCGATTTCCTTGTACAATTTTAGTATATGTTGTTAGTTTCTGTTCTTCTAAAAGATAGTCCTCGAAATTTCTTTAGCTGGAGATTTAAGGGGTTATGGCTAGTCAGCTTTCGAAAAAGAACGCGGTTTTCGGGAATTTTTTCTGGATTATCTACTGTATAATTTTTTTATAACTATTCGATTATTTTAAAAGTACATATATGTAGCAACTCTCAGTAATTTTGTTATAGAAAAACATTAAAGAATGAACGAATAACAGCCATTCTCGCGGAAACTGTTTTGATAAAGGGCGCTGTGCGGTGAGCAAGTTTTCTCCGAGCCCGATCAGCTAAAATTAAAAATTCAAAAACATTCTGTTAATATATAGTTGAATTCAGTAGATGAACGAAGGCTTTCTCAAGAAGTTGGTTTTTGACAAAATGCCGGCCGTTTGACGCAAAACCGCGCTTTTCCGCTGTCTGAATCGTTCAATTTTCGTTAATTAAAAATACAGTTTTTGTTAAAATAAAAGATCCTTCGTTCATCTACTAGTCTTTGGTACATAAAAGAAGTCTGCAAAAATTTAAGCTAATCGACACAGTGGTTTCCGAAATATCTTGCTCACCGATATCAACACAGCTTTCGCGAGAATGGCTGTTATTCGTTCATTTTTTAATGTTTTTCTATAAAAAAAAAATTACTGAGAGTTGCTGCATATATGTACTTTTAAAATAAGCGAATAGTTGTAATAAAAGATACAGCAGATATTCCACAAAAAATTCTTGAAAATCGCGTTCGTTTTCGGAAGCTGACTAGGCATAGCCCCTTAACGATAAGTAAACAATTTCTGTCCAATCGTAGCTCCATTCGTCCGTCAATTAAATATTACTGACAGCTGAACGAAGGAGGAGAGAAACCTCCCCGTGGAAAAATATTTTCCCAACCCCCGTCGCATTCTTCCATCCGCGAACCCCTCTCCCGTTGCACCAACGTGGAAACAGCACAGATGATTGGACCCCAGGCTTATTAGAAAGTGTATCTGCTGGTGATATCTGCTGATGGATCAGTATTTAACCCCGATGAGGGGAGCTGATTCTCTGCTGAAGATCGACGACCGTGCAGTCGCGCAGTGGAACGTGTCTTCGGGGTGACGGCACGCGGAGAAAGTCGAGCTGGTTTGATTTGTCACTGAGACAGTCGCAAGTTTCATATACTATAAACATTAAAATCATTCTTCATTGAATTAACGAAGCTCGCTGGAAATTTCGATAGAGGTCATATTACATAAAAAATTCGAGAATTACTACTTGACACTTGCAAGCCTAAGCCTCGCCCTATTTACAGTAGTCTTCTTTTTTATTAATATTCTTTAATTAGCCAATACTTCCAACTTGCGATCCATGCAACACCTGTCCACTAGCTTTTCAAACAAGGGCCCCGAATTGCCCACCGAAAAGTACTGTAATTCCATTCAAGGCAGAAAGCAATCTCAGCACCGTCGCGAATGAATCGCGAAACAGTGGAAGCAGACGCTTTAATCAGCCCTATCGTCAATCCAGAGAGATAGAGGAGTGAAACTCGGGGGAGAGGGAGCCTCGAATTTCGATGGAAATTCACGGTACACTGGTATCGAATTAACTGGACAAAGGTCGGCCACTAACGTTCTCAAGAATTCGCGTAAGCAAGCTGGCAATAGATCGAGCTTGCTGATACCCTTTATAACTGGAGAGTGACCACGCAGCCAGCACGAGATTCTCAGATACATAGTAATAGAGAATTGTCGGCTATGATCGAGACGATAGCATCGCCATTGGCTTTCTTCATTCTCGTGGTTCATTTAACGAAAATGGGGGAGGACGGTGCCCCTCGACCGGCCGGGACCATCTTCTCGCCCGATCGGGGGACATTGAAACGCTGAGAGCTGCTTCGTTTATCCTCGCGGCGCAGCTCCGAAACCGTGCGCCGATAACGAACCATCCACGTTGCTATCAGAAATTCCGGCGATGAGAGACGATCTAGGATCGGAAGGATTGCTTACGATACTCTTCTATTCAATTGACAGTACAAAGGGGTATTTAATCATCCGCGTTTGGAAGTTCTTAAGGTTCTGACGTCTTCGGAATTTAGCAGCTACTGCTCCGAAATGATCGCATGTAGGTCGAATGCGAGGAATTATTCCTCAGAAACGGATTGGAAGAAAAGTTTCATTTCATTCACCCCCCGTTCCTCCTCCCTTCCCTTTCTTAATTCGATGCCACGAGACTTCTATAAACCTGGAAATTGAAAAACTTGCGGAGGGATGGAGAACTTGTTTCTCTTAAACTTACGAGACTATCCTCGATAAGTTTCCTTTCGATCTGATAGGAGCTGATAGAAAGTTGAAGTATACTCGGCGCTTTTCTCCATTTTTTTTTTTTTAAATCGAAGAGACTCGAATCGACTAATCTCCATTCCCCTTTTTCCTTCGACTTATCTCGCTCGCGGGCGGATTGTCGCCCGGGAGCAAGCGCCACGAGCAGGCTCCTTTCGAGCGAGAATAAGGCGGCGGTTGAGAGAATTCACTTATTCATCGGCACTACTTTCGGGACTGGGGGAGGGTGGGCGGTTGGTTGAGTTAATATTTGTCGTGGGAGTGGATGGCAGGGTGAGAAGGGCGGCGAGGGGCAACGGGGGATGATGGGGTGGCTCGGCGCGTACATACAAAGCGGGCACACATGAAGGCTTAGGTGGCTGCACCGCTACCTACATGGAAATCTAATCACAGCAACCCCTGGCTGCGCGAGCCTCGCGTTACCAACCGCCGATGTAACTAAACTAACGAAATTGAGTTAGGCACCGTCCGCACATCGCCGCCGCAGCTCCTCGTCAAACTAAATCCAGCGCGCGGCACGGTTCAGCCCCTCGCCGCATGTCAGTACCACAAGCGGAGCGAGACCTCTCGACTTAACGAAGTAAAATGCGTTAAAGATTTCCAGACACGTCGGTTGATTTACTTTCTTTCATGGCGAGCCCGGCCCTGCGGCCCTGATGGGAGCTGACGTTCTTATATTTCTTCTTTTCCACGGTTTTTCGTTGGATTTTCCTGCCCTCTTTTTGGATGTGGCATTGGGGAGAGGGATGCTAGAAGATGGACGAATGTGAATTTCAGGGTTGTGTTTGATGGTGATTATAGCGATAGTTTCAGGGGTAGTTGGTGTTGGTTCTGGGGGAGGTTGGGATGTGAAGTTTAGAAGTGTAAAATGAGATAAGGTGGAGGGAGGGAACAGTGAAGGCAGCAAAGTAGTGATCTGTTTAGTGAGGGGTAGTGAAGGGGATGATGAAGTGAGAAGTGATTGGGATTTGTTGGATTTAGTGGGTCCACACGAATGATTTCATTTTTACAACCTCCCCTAAGTGTTTTACTTTCGAAGGACGTTGTACGTTTAGGTTTTACTTTTTAAAATAGAGCGAGTGTCTGAAACGAAGTTACTGTGCACGGTGATATTAAAAGAATGCTGGACTCTGCAACGTTTCGTGCACGTAATGCAAACGATTATAAGGAAGTAAGGGAAAACCTCTGATGGTAATTTCACTTACGAACTCACTTGGAGCGGCCCGTTTCTACTGAAGCTGCATGGAAATTGGCAAAGCAACTGGAAGTGGAGTAGCGCCACCCAAACAGTGCATCCTTGGGGGCACTCGATTGCACAAAACGGCTCACGTAATTTTAAATTGACTTTTTGTGTTCCTTATCGAAGCTCCTCGACTACTGTTCCTGATTTCTCGATATTTTTTGCTTCTCGAGAAATCAGAAATGAGATCGTATTTCTCGAGATTTTGACGTTTTAGAAATATCTATATTGGCTGCTAAATGAAAAAATGCGTCTTTTGACCCTTTTGGAAGAAATTCTGGATCATGCAAAAAATTGATACGGGGTACAATAGTCTTATCTCCTCTTTTCAATATTTCTTCCTTAATAGCCACAAGAAACTCATTAGGTACTTAATTTTTAAACAACAATTTAAGAGCACCTTCAGCAGTTAATAATATCGAATCTTCTGTACTGTGGTTTTCTATTGGAATTCATATAGGTTCTAATGTTATTAATAAGATGTATTATAAGTTGTAGATGTGTTTATACGTTCGCGATTAACTAGTAATACATTCATTTACGAAAATAAATGAGATTTATAATATTTTTCCTAGACTTAAGTTTCTCGAGACATTATAGTATTTCTCGAGAAATAAGAAATAAACAATTATAAAATTTCTCTAGAAATTCTCGAGAATGAACACTATCTTCGACTAACTTCTCTGCTTCGTATTTTCTATTCGTGAATTGGGAATGGGGAAAGAAATCAATTCAGGATAAAGTTTCATTAGACTTCAGATCGTTGAACGTGATTTTTTAATTTTGATAGTATAGTAGATACTTTGAATGTTAAAGAAAACACGAGTTTTTGAAATTTCATTATTATATTCCATCATTATAATTCTACTAGCTTTTGCATTGAAAAGAAAAGTGACATTGTCGACTGATTCGGGAAATGGAAATTCTTCTAAAATTCTTCACTACGCAACTTACAATTAGACTGTCAAAATGTAACAGAACTCGTTCGTGTTTGATATTTGAATTCTATTACATTTCACTTACGCGGTATGATACAAATTTCCCTCTCGTACCTAGCAAACACATTTTCCTCGATCTTTACCCCAAACTCAATCGATCTCTCGCAGCTTTCAGAAGAACGAATTTCGTATAAAAGCAAAGGAAAATCGCCGCTTTGTTCTCTCTTCGACACTTATCTCCTACAAAAATACCGCATTAGGACGTTGGATCTTTGCTAAATTGATCACAGCAGCAGCGCAGATATTTTTCCATCTTCCCCGAGGAAATAACTGCGGACCGCGGAGCAAAACATCCCCTTGGACATTTATCAAAATATTGCTACAGCAGTCGTAAAAGCTAACACCTTCCAACCAACAATTAATTTCTTCCCAGTAAAAAAACAACCCGAACAATCTCCCCAAACGCCTCGCAATAAACAATCCTACTTCTCCGCCAACCAAAAATCAAAGTGCATATACGAAAATCAACTGGCAGAAGTTCGATTAACCAACACACCCCATTTGGGACTTATCGAAAATCGATAGAACCTCTTCGTCAACAGACACGTCTATGATTCGCGACTAGAATCTCAGATGCATTACTTATTCAACATAACGCAGACCTAAACATGTTAAAAAACAAAACCCTCCCTTGCAGCATCCCTTACAGCCCCCCATCAGCCAACCCCTACTGATATCTAAAAGATCCACCGATCAAACTACTTGTCCCGCGTTTCGAGGAAACGGATGGCGCAGGGAAAGACGTCGATGGGTAAAAGTTTAATCGGTATTCATGGATCGTACGCGATAAACGAAACGAAACGAAGCGAACGTGTCGCCGCCTGCGGAGGGAGCCGCCTCTGGACAGGCGAAAGTCCGTCTGGATTATTCCGGGGGATTCGGTCAGGCTGGCCAAAATATCAGAATTAACTTGTTGACCGAACAGCGAAAGGTGGGTAGGGTCATCAATCCGTCGAGTTAGGCCCGCCACTTGGGCTGGTTTCTCCGCGGGGCTTACCAGATTAAGCGGTCCGCCGTCGAGTTTGATCGAGTCTTCTAAGTCTTTCATTACGGGAGCCCGGGGTGGCTGGGTCTGGGCTTATTATTACGGTAAGAAGGAGGCCGTCTTGTTTGTTAAACGAGGGGAGAAATAAGACGCGAAGGGGTCACTGCTGGAGCGGCTATCTGCGCGCCAGAGGGGGTTCAACGGAGTGAGTCACGTTGGTCAGAATAAACCGAAGGTGGCCCCCCCCCCGATCATTGGCCGTCAATCAGTTCTGCCCAACGCGTCTTTATTAACTCTTTGCTGACTTGTCAGCCTCGACTCGTCTGCGAGGGGGACGTTTGCAACTGTTGGATGCTGGAAATCGACAGAGTTTAGAAATCGATGGGGTTTGTTTTTCGTTGGCAGCTTTTGGATTGACGAGGAGGGTGGTTTTAGAGACTGGTGTGCTGGTATATCTTTTTTTTTATTATAGAAAGGGTTGGTGATACTAGGTTTGGGTGGTGTGTTTGAATGAAGCTTTTCCTTTTTATAGAACTGTGTAGAATTGGAGGAGCTATGGAGAAGAGGCGTAGGCAATCAAATAAGTTATATGGATGGTTGATTAGAATGGTGTTCATTGTTTTATGGAGCCTTTGTTCTAAATTATGTGTAGGCTGTTTACGTTCAGGTTCTCGATTCATTGAGTTTCGTTCTTTCGTTGTTACTCATCGTTCGTTATATTTGTTTGCATGACAGCCTCTCGGAGAATTAATATTTATCATTCTAAGTCTCAGAAGATGATAACATCCTAAGTAGTTGGTAGTAGGTGGTGAATACAAAGTGTCACAAGTGTGCGCAGCATCTGCACGCTATTATCTACGAGTGTGATCCCCCTATTTTAACAATAATGCGGCAGAGTGTGATAGGTATTTAAAATCTTCTCGATCTGACTATTCCTGTGAAGAAATCTGTTAGAAGTAGATGTGGAAGTAAACTCGTTTCATTGATAATTATATAGTAGGTTTCTCTACGCTTTGATTCGAAGTATGAATCAATTGTAAATTTTCTCTTGCTCCGGGATTAGGCATTTTTATCCTTGTTATTTTATTTTATATTATATTATTTTATTTTATTTTATGTTATTATTTTATATATATATTTTATAACTTTCTCTTATTTTTTATCTTTATATGTAATAATGGTAATATTTTTGTATCTCTGTACACTAAAGGGCTTCCCGTTAATAATAATAATAATGAAATATTAATTCATTGGAACGTTCAATAACGGTGGCGAAATATCTGATTCCAGGTGCAAATCGAGTGAGGTCAACATCATCCCCCGCGGTGGACCACTTCGAAGTTCATCAAGGCACCCATATACTTCAAGTAAGTATAGAATCAAAACCATTAGAGACTACATCGCGCACAGCCTACTAAAAAATATACTGAAGCTGCTGGAACACCTTTAAGAAAAATTTCTAATAGCATCCAAAATTCACAAGAATTAATTAACTACATAGACTAATACCTAAGAATGATATATTATTTCAAAAACACTAACTACCCCTAACATTCGATAAGAATTTAAAACCCTAAGGCTCATGGTACAATTAATATCAGAAAAGAAACTCCAGCAAACATTGAAACTATACGCAGCATTTCAAAAACGTAATCAGAGGGTGAAAGTGATCGCAGCATCGGATGTGTAAAATAATAACTCATCCACTTCGTGAAACAAAATAACAAGGAGAGTATTTTAGGTGTCCGCCTCCGGTCATTTTGATTTTTGGATATGTTATAGAGGACCGAAAAATAAGAAATACGTGTTTTTTTATTTTCCCCGTTGCATGAAAATAGATGAAGATTTACAAGAATTATTAACAAAAAATAACAATTTTTATGTATTATTTAAACAAATGGACTTTTTGAAAATCTGGTGAGTCAGTCATATTTCGCATTCAAAGACACAAAATTCGTCCATTGGCACTATTCCCCCATCTCTAATAGTTCTCGAGATATTCCACAAAAATGATTTTTCAACGCAGTTTTCACCCCCAAATATTTCTTATTTTTCGGTCCTCTGTAACATATTCAAAAATCAAAATGATCGGAGGCGGACACCTAAAATACTCTCCTTGTAAGTAGTATTTATTGACTGTATTTTCCACAATTTGGCACCGAAATGTTTCGCAACGGAGCAAACGACGTCGCTTCAAACTTACCTCCGCGCAAATTACAGTGAATCCAGATGGCTATTCTTCAGCCTTCGCAGTCGATCTGAGATAAGATTCTTTCTGCAAGAATTGCTTAAAATGATCTACCTACCGTGCGCACCTTCGTGAGCTTCGACAAATCGAAAGCAACACCACAGGGAACTGTTTGGATCTTTCTTAAAAATTTAGAGTCACCCTGAGCAACCCAAACTACTCCACTGATTACCGAGGTTCGCACAGTAGATGCTCGATCCTTGCCAAAGAAATTTCGTCTCCGACCAACTATTCAGCCTGGAGAACGCCCACCGTAGATTCGCATCGCGCAAGGGTAACTTCGAAGCGACGTCGACGAAGTCCCTAACCCTGCTGGTTGCCAAGTTCCGCTAAAAATACAGTCACCCGGCACCTGATTCGTCCTACAAATGGCCTGTGCCGTTCCCGCGCGTAACGTAACTGCGCGGCCACTTTCTCGACGGGCGACAGGGGGTGGAAAGAGGAGCAGCCCCGAAGACCGATCGCTGCCATATTTTCCGTTTCAGTCTCTGGACGGCTTCGCGATGGCGGTCGCCGCTGATGGACGGTTCCTGTACATATCCGAGACCGTCTCGATTTACCTTGGACTCTCACAGGTGAGTGTGCGGCGGACTCTCTGGGTTTGCCGGGCTGGTCGTTGCGAGCGTGACTCGTTCCGCGAGGGATGTTGATGGAAGGTCGGCTCGGGGGCGGGCACGCGAGGGGGTAGGACGTGGCGGAGGGAGGGAGGGAGGGGCGGATGAGGAGCAGAGATAGGTGACGCGGGGGTGGGTGAAATGAAGCGGAAGACATATAAGACACAGGCGTGCACGTGAGAGGCTGGCACGTATGCGAGAGCCGGAAGGGCAAAGATAGCGGCGGAGGGAACAGGGCCGTGGAAAAAGGAGAAGTTCAATGAAGAGTAGACGACGAGTCGGCGACGAAGAAGAAGAAGAAGAAGAAGAAGGGTAGGCGAAGGTGGTCGCCGGTGGGAAAGAAGCGCGGAAAAGAGAAGGGAGAAGAAACGTTGCTGGGTATAGAGGTGGATAAGGACGGGAGAGAACGAGAGAGACAGAGAGGGAGAGAGGAAGAGAGAGAGAGAGAGAGAGAAAGAGAGAGAGAGGTCAAGGGAGGAAAAGAGGAGAAGGTTGTATGAGTTGGCGGCCATACTGGCTGGCACCAAGCATGACATAGACGAGGGAAGGATGGGTGGTTGGGGGCGGGGGTGGTCGCATGCGGCTCACGTAGCCTCTGCACGGCGGCGTGTTCGCCATTCCTAATGCTGCCCGTGAAGGTAGATGGAGAAAAGAGAGAGAGAGACAGAGAGCGAGAGAGGAGGAAGAGGAGGAGGAGGAGGTGGAGGTGGTTGGAAGAAGGGGGCAGTAGCAGGGAACAGAGGGGCAGGGGGAGGGCGAGAGACGCGATAGCGGGAGGAACAGGAGGTGTACGGGAGGTGACCGGTGTACCAGCTCGGTTCTGCGAGACTCGTGGAGAGCAATCAATAGGGTGTTTCGGGGATTCGGGAAACCGGCGGCGACGTTGCCACAAACATGGCCGCCGCGGAGGCAGACAGCCCTTGCGTTCCACGGGCATCTCTCCGTGCCCCGGGAACCGGGGGCAGGAATGCGCAGCGGGCGGGAAACATCCCGCTATGGAAATCGGGGCGCCGTCGATTTTGCATGGACGGAAGGAGAGGCTGTTTCAGGGTAGTTTTTAATAGGCCTGTAGCGTTAACGCTGATACCAGCCCGGGGGGAGGTCGGGGGCCTGGCAGGGTTTTATTATTCCGCGGGCAAGTTCGATTGAAATTAAAGTTTCAGCGCCGGGTGAAATTGACTTCCGTCGGAATTAAGAGTCTCGCTGGACGGAGGAGACTGTCCCCCTCCGCACCACCTCCCACCCCCTCCCTCCGTGGTGGTAATCTACTTGGCGGGATTTACATAGTTCGCCTTTGAGACGTTTCGAGGGTCTCCGAGATTAGAGAACTGAGTCGATGCATGTATACGACACTGCACGAGCTCGGGTAGTTCTAGCGGGGTTAAGTTGGAGATGAAATAGTAAGTTGAGAATAGCGACGGGGGTGGAGATGATAGTGGCGGGATTTAGTATCGAGGAGTTGAAGATTAGCTCTAGCATGGTATCAGGTCTAGCCCTGAAATGTGACCCTGTCGAGCTTAAATTTTATCGGGGTTGTAAAGCTTCTTTGCAGGCTGTCTCGCGAGAAGAATGATACTGGATTTCCTAGGAATACTAATTCGTTAGGTAGTACGTAATGATACATAATAATTTATGTGCTGGCAGGATAAGTCAAAATCCGGAGGACCATTTTAGTACACAAAAATCAGCTTAATGTAAGGTTAATGTAATGGAAAAGCGTCAATGCGTGTCTGACTATAGACGGAACGAAACTACTTGCCGTTAATTTAAATCGTTTAAAAGCACACTGAATTTCTAGCTAAAGCTTCTTTCATCGTGATATCGATATGGACCACGTGAAAAGGTAGTTGAAATTCATGCGTGAAGGGTAGACCCAGCGAAGAACTTTGAATTCGAGGCCACTGGGGGAAGTTTAGAGAACCATATAGACATCCTTTATAGATCAACCCCTTGAGTTAATATACTTTATTCAATTTCTTAAGAAAGAAGCTTTAGGAAGCAAGAGTAACAATACTGACACTATTAACAGTATTACGGGACACATATCATAGAATAAAACTACGCTAGAATAAATTTAATAGCTGAAGTTCCTATTGCAGTATTCTCACAAATTCAAAGATCATTATTATTATTTTTAATCGTCTCTATTACTCAAAAATACCACTTACCCAATTCCACCAATAACTCCAAACATCTCTACAAGCAATCACTGTTTAAAAAACAAAAACGTCCCTTAAGAAATCCAACGCAAAAGACTCCACCTGCCTCCAAAAAATAAAAGAAAGCACTGCAGGTCACGTCAGGCCAGTATTTCAAGGATACTATCATATTCAGACCCGCGCAATTTTCCCTCTAATTAAGTCACCCCGAGGAAACCCTTTCCCAGAGACAAGTTTTCCTCTGATTAAGTCACCGCGAAGCAACTCGTCACGGTGACGGCGATTCGGGGCGTTCCTCCTAGAGTTTAGTCGTGGAATCTTTCCAGCGGTGCCTGGCACTTCCGTTTAACAACTTACAGGAGTTTCTTTTAAGAAAAAGAATCGCTCGCAGTAGCCAATGACGCGAAAAGTGGAGCCTGTGCGTTTGAATTTCAGGTAGAGATGACGGGATCAAGCGTTTTCGATTACGTTCATCAGCAGGACCACTCGGAAGTCGCTGAGCAGTTAGGCCTCGTGTTGTCCTCGCCCGCATCTTCCGGTCCGCACTCGTCGAGTTCCGGTTTAGCGTCGCCGAGCAGCGCAGCGTCCGAGGAACATGGCTCCACGTCCACTGCGAATCCCGACGGTGAATTTCTGCATTGATTGCCTTTTGCTCGGGCATGCGGTGATGGTTAAATGAAAGTTTTGCAGTGTTTTTGCACAGCTGCAGCAGTGAGCATTAACGGCGCACTGCTTGTTACCGCGTTGGTATCGCTGAGTTACTCTGAGGAGCCTCTTTGATCTATGAACAAAAATTAGGGCAGTCCCAATAAACTTTTATACTTTCTTGTGACCATCATTGCACAGCTTCTTCGCTGTCTACGTCGTGACAAGGCCGTTCACGACGAGATTGCCAATTTATAAATTTCAAGTAGCTACGAATGACTGTGCAACTTCTTGGGGAGGAAAACAAATTTTTAAGTTAAACGATTTTATTTAAAATCCACTAAAAACTAATTCTTTTCTTTTACTACAATTTCGAGGGTGATATGTCACTTTAAGTAAAATCATGGGGCAGGATATTTCATCGCAGGATATGAATCACTTTAATGCAGAAGCAAGAGTCGAAATGAATTTGTTGTGAGAGAGAAAATATTTTAATTGCGGGATACAGATTGTAATGTGACAGAAAATTGATAAACTATAGTTGATGCCCCACGATTTTACTTAAAGTGACATATCATCGTCGAAATTGTAGTACAAGAAAAGAATAAGTTTTTAGTGCATTTTAAATAAAATCGTTTCACTTACAATTTTTTTATATATTTTTTTTTTATTATTTAGTCGCTTGAAATACGATTTGGGAAGAAGGGCACACCGTACCTTCTCGATTTAAATTCTTAACCGTTCACACAGGACGCGTAAATGATTAATTAATTGAATGTTTATTAATTTAACCACAGTGTCTGCGGTAATGTCGTTATCAGCAACCAGTCTTTATAAAGGATACGACCGAGCGTTCTGCGTGCGGATGAAATCCACGCTAACGAAACGGGGATGCCATTTTAAGTCTTCTGGATATAGGGTGAGTGTCGTGCACCTTCGTACATTGAAGAATTTTCAAAATTTCTTCTAAAATATCCTCATTCTAGTAGGCCATAAACATGTGACAAATATCAATTAATATATTCTAGTCAAGCGTAATACTTTGTCACTTGTACAGAATCTGATCTTATTATCTTAATATATAAAGCAGAAAGCTTTTACATGTTTGTGTGTTTGTCTGTCGCCTAAAAACTTTTGAACGATAAACTCTAGGATCACGAAATGAGCCTCAGATCATTATGTCTTAATAATCCAGACAAATGCGACTGTTTTCACAAAAAAAAAAAAATTTTAATTTTTAATTTTTTTTAATCTGATTTTAAAAAAAAAAATTAAAATCAGAATCTAAATTTCGGGCGAAGCTGAGTAGTAAAGCTAGTATAATATATGTATATTAGACAAGATGATCGCTAAAAGTAGTTTCTGATACATTTAACAGAATTCTATATAATCGCAGCCCGATGGCGCGCCATTTATCCATGCACGACAATTCGTGAATCAACATTTAATTAACGAGAACGTGGGTGTTAATTAACTATTATAAATTCAGGTCGTACTGTTACTATGCCGTTTGAGACCGCAGTATACGTTTAGCCATTCAAGAAAGAACGCACCACCTTTGATGGGCATGGTCGGCTTGGCGATCGCACTTCCTCCGCCGAGTGTGCACGAAATTCGCCTCGAAACCGACATGTTCGTCACCCGAATCAGCTTCGACTTTCGGATAGCACACTGTGAACCAAAGTGAGCACTATTTCTCTGCTAATAACTCGTACTCGGCATTTTTCTTTTCGTCAGGATGGTCAACGAATTTCCTCTTGTATCATTCAAGACTAATGGATTTAAGGAGTCATGCTCACTCAGGAGGCCGAAAAATGGGTGGTCTTTAGACATTTTTTACTCAAAAGCTATAACACATTTCTCAAAAAATCTTTTTTCCTTTTAAGGATTGCATCTAGTACCGTGCATCGTAATTTTTTCATTTAAAAATATTTATCAATAACTAAGTTATTGTCCATCACACGAAGATTCTCTAGAAGAAAAGGCTTCTGCGGTGACCACTGCTGCTCGAAAGTCGATCATCTAAAATAAAAAATTCAAGAGAATTTACTTATTATATTATATTATCTAGTATTTCAACGAAGGATTTTTCGAAATATTGATTTGAGAAAAAATGGCTGATGTTTAAAGTAAAAGTTTAAAATTGTTATCATAAATCGTGTCTGATTTTTGTCAATTAAAAGAAAACTAAGCGTCGAATAAAAGAATCCTTCGTTCAAATACTAGATAATATAATAAGTAAATTCTTTTGAATTTTTTATTTTAGATGATGGACTTTTGAGCAGCAGTGTTCACTGCAGAAGCCTTTTTTACAGAACCTTCAAGTGATGGACAATAACTTAGTTATTGATAAATATTTTTAAACAACAAAATTACGATGCACGGTACTAGATGCAATCCTTAAAAGGAAAAAAGATTTTTTGAGAAATGTGCTATAGCGTTTGAGTAAAAAATTTCCAAAGACCACCCTTTTTTCGGCCTCCTGACTGAGCAACCGAATTGCAAAAACGGAATGCCAGTTGAAAATATTACCTGCTGAAATTTGAGAACCCACAGAAATTTTGAAGTTCATCCAAAGGAGAACCGTGAAACAGGGGGTTGAAACATTATGATTTGTAAGGGATAGATGCAGGTGCCATAAGTTATCCTGAAGCTATTCTGTTTAGAAGAAGTTTAATAATTTAACGCGTATTTGGGAAATAGTTATTAAAGGCAATTAAACGTGAAATTCTCTTAAAGTACACTGGAATTTCAAAAGTATTTCTCAATTGTTTCGGGGATGATTGAAGCTTAAAGTTTTATATGTACTTATTGACCACCCTGAGAACATGTTTTATAGTACTGTCCTCCATTACCTATTTATTAAAATTCATTAAACCTTCAGAATCACGTAATTAATTCTCTATATTCGTTTACAGGGTATCCGAATTATTAGACTATACGGCCGACGAATTAACGGGGAAAAATCTTTATACATTGTGCCATGGGGAAGATGCGAATCGTCTTCGGAAGTCTCACATTGACTGTGAGTATTTTCATGTCTCTTTTTACTAGATACAAATGAAAAGCAAGCTATAAAAGAACGCGAGACGAATAATCCGTACAGACGAGTAATTCGATATTTTAAGGGCGACTTGCAAACATTTGTCGTTGTATAGCTTATCGAGTAACCTTCATAGATACGAATTGATTTGTTTCAGTGATTCACAAGGGACAAGTGTTGACACATTACTATAGGTTGATGAACAAAAGCGGAGGGTACACGTGGTTGCAGACGTGCGCTACTGTCGTGTGCAATTCGAAAAACGCCGAGGAGCAAAATATCATCTGTGTCAATTATGTCATAAGGTAAATAACAAGGCAGTCACTATTTCCAACGATCTTTCTCGAAGTTATACTTCACATTACCATAGAAAAAATATTAAGATATTCCATTTTCTCAATCTTCTTTAAAATCGCAAATATATATATTTGACAGAACGCTTAATCGTTTTAAGACTGATGCCAAAATCTTTGGTTTGATTTGAAAAAATCTGGTGAAAACCGATCACTGATCCTACTGTATAATATTCCTGCAAGATCATAATTAATCATTTACATTTGTTCAGTGGTCGGGAGTATGAAAACTTGATCATGGACTGCTGCCAATTGGAGGACGGTGTCATGGGCGTGAAGCGCGAGGACGCCGCTGGAAACGACCCAGAGAATGGATCACCGGATGCCGATAGAGGAGGTATCGTATTTCGAGCTTCATTTATAAAAAAAAAAACATAAAATGTACAACTACAGCCTACCCATTTTTATCCCTCTACCCCTGTTCTAACTACTTAACACCGCATTCCAGAGGGAAGAAGCCGTGGTGGACCGCCGAATCAACATCAGGAGCACCCGCACAGGTCTCCACCGGAAGATCGCGAGGACACCCGGGGCTCGGAGAGCGAGAAGCGGGGCAGCAGGCACCACGACAACATAGCCCAGTTGCAGCAAGAGCCCCAGACGACCGTCGGTGGCATCAGCACGCTGGAGGTGAAGTTACGTGGTCGCAAGCGGAAAATCAACGAGGACGACAGCAGCTCGAACGAGGAGGAGGAGGACGAGGAGGACGCGCCGACGAAGGTCGCGAGTAACGAGAGGAATCACGCCCTGAGTCCGGCCCCGTCGAACCACTCCATCTCTGGGGGCGACCAGGTGCTCTGTTCGGCCAGCCCGAAGTGCAGACGCGTGGAGGATCGAACGACGACCGCCGACGGTACAGGCACCTCCGTGAAAGACCTGGAGCAAGCGATGTCCAAGCACCTCCCCGTGGCTAGCCTGAACAAATCCCACTCGCCGACGCTGCACCAGCCCACGGACTTCAGCACGGACACGCTGCTGAAGCAGCAGCAGCAGAGGAGCACGATACAGTGGATCGGTGCTCATCACCACCTGGGACACCTGAGCCCCCAGCAGTCGACCACCGCCCCGCTGCCAGCCTCTGCTCTCCTGAGACAACTCTACGCTAACCGGGAGAGCGTGATACGCGCCAACGTGCACGGAATCACGTCCACTGGCAGCACGAGGACCCCGTCGTCAGGTGGGACCTACTACGCCGGGGAAACCGCGCCGAGCGGTCCCCTGCCTACTCCGCCTGGGTCAGAGGGGTCCAGTACCTACGGTGAGCACCAGTTCGTTCTTGCCGCGCATAATCAGAAAGCCGGCGCGGGGACCAGCTGCGCTGACGCCTTCACCAGCCTGGTGTCCTCCTACTCGACCGCCAGCGGCTACAGTGTTGACTACCACTCAGCGATGACGCCGCCGTCGTCCGTCTCGCCGAGAGACAAGCAGCAGCAGCAACAGCAGCAACAGCAGCAGCAGCAGCAGCAGCTCCACCCGGTGAACGTGATCAGTAACTACGAGAGCTCGTCGGCTTACACAGACCCCGTGCTACGGCACCAGTACGAGCCGGCCCAACCGTTGCCTTTGAAGCCGCAGGTGTACTCGGCCGCCGTCCATCCGAGCGCGTTGGACGCCGCCGCGGCTTACGCCTCGGCAGGACTGAGCGAGCAGACGCAGTTTTACCATCATCCAGCGGCTGGTGCAGGGTTCCACATCTACCATCCGACTAACAAGTCGGCGACGAACGGCTGGTACAGTTCGACGTCCTAGTGGCGTGGTCCCGTGCGCGAGACACGTGTACTTAAGTAACTGAAATCGTGCCCAAAGCCCCCCCCCCAATCATGCATATCAGTGATAAACGTATTATTCACCCCCACCCCCCTCGACGTCACTCTGTACCCTCTTTCCTCTCTGCTCTCGTTCGTTTTCAGTCTGTTTTCCTTCTGTTTCATTTCATTCCTCCCTCGCTTCCCTATCAGGGTTTGGCGTTATTCGAGTGCTTGTTGAAGTGAGTATTCGAGGAGGGGTTTCTCAGCAGCGTCTTAAGATCATTGCAGGCTCCTGGGGCAAAGCAATGCACTGGGGCCCCTGAATAGGACTTAAAATCAGACTTTTTTTTATTTGGAGGCTCCTACTGTCATGGGGCCCCTGGCGACTGCCCAAAGTGCCCATGACATAAAGACGCCACTGGGGTTTCTTCGAATCAATTTTTACTGTGCCAGGAATGGAATATCGTTCATGGCTAAAGACTCTTTAACTAGGGAATCGACGGGGTAATACCCGTTACCGGTGAATAACTATTGAGAAGGATTGTTAATGATAACTTTTAATTCTGCAACACAACAGAATTTAGTAATGTTGAGAAAACACGAGATGCAGTGGATAAACGTTGCGCAGTATGTAGCACCATGTCTGTTTAGCTAGAATAATATTAAGTTGTAAAATAGTGCGCTCGTTTGAAAATTATGAAGCGAGTCGGGAAACAGATTTCTAATTTTCAATTGTTTATGTCTTGTAAAGAAACCCTCTGATTGGGAGTTGCTAGAGGACTTTTACAACTTAATGTCATTGTTGTTTAACTTATATTAGTTGTCCATCAACAGTTACTCGAAACATTATTCGAATAATGCACAACTCTGCTCCGAACCTCCTCCCCTTTCCCTTCCATTTTTCTCTTTCATCGAAACCAGCGATCTAGTAGCACCGCGAGCTTAACTGGAGGGGTTGGGAGGCTGGAGGAATCAGAAGGGGGTGAACGGCCGCACGGGGGTCCGCTCGGCGCCTCGAGCCCCCAACGCCCTCAGTTTCGCTTGCGGCGCCTATGCGCGTGCATCTGTTGTGCCAATCGAAGTGTAAAGAAAAAAAAAATAAGAAATCGCTGCTCTCTATCTTGACTATGTAGAACGACTTATATTGTAATATAACAAAATAAATTATTATGTATGTTGACGATTTCGGAGATATTCGCGTGAGCGTGACGAGAAGATGGTCGTGTTCACGATGGCCGCCGTGCGTGTTCGAGACGAAAGAAGAAAAGGGATGAAACGTGAGGGTACGTTCAATGTGCTACGCTCAAGAGACGACGACGATGGGTGAGAGAACCGAGAATGACTATTCAGCATAGCTGTGCGTCGCGTGATACGCGGGCGGAGCGACGGGAATGAACGAGGAAAGAGACACTTATCAGCGTTCAATGCTGGGACGAGCGTGGTCGTTTAGCGATAATTAACTCGAGAAGCCCGTACTTGTCGTAATTTTTTATACTGTAACATTTTGTTGCGTAAAAATACGATATGACTTTAGTGAAGTCGACAGTGCAATCGTTACAACGTTTTTTAGCGTTAATTTAAGAGGATCGAATTAGAGATAACAAAAAAAAGATTTACCTTGCTTAACACGAGGAGGGAAACATTGTTTCTGTACGAGAGAGAGAGAAAGAGAGAGAGAGAGAGAGTGTGTGTATAACATTTATCGAAGGGAATCGCTATCTCTATTAATGTGCATTGTTTGGAATCGTTAACCTCATTCTTCCGCTTATCATTTCTCTCTTTACTGATCGTTGCTTCACTCGCGATGATAATTCTCTGTTCATGGTAGGCGGGGATCGTTTGTGGTCAGTGTTAATACATATCAAGCATCTTTGCCCCGGTAACAATGAATCACTGCCTTACCGAATAAAACAATGTGCAATAATTGCATCCACCAATAAGCGCGAAACACTTTCGGCTCTTCTTCTGTTAGCTGCATTTAGCTGTTGGTAAATTACGGCTCGCAGGTATTCGACAAATGCGCGCACAGTTTTGTAAAGAGAAATTTAGGAACGATATATATATATACATATATATATTGCTAGAGGTAGCGAATTCTTTCAGAGAGATTATTATGTTTTGTTGTAAATTGACGAATTGTTTTTGACGAGTACACAGTGTAAATACAATTTATGTGCTGTAAGATCCACCTGTTGAATATTTCTATTCATAATTTCTCTGAAATTTCTACGAAGTTTATTTTCGTTGAAGGAACATTGTAAGGCAGTGACTTAATCACTAAAATATATGCATAACGTCTCCATCTTGATAAAAGAAAACCTTGTAATTCTTACAGTCACCCTTGAACTTGAAAGTTATATCCCGTGCGACATTTACTTTTCATTACAGTCAGCGCGATACCTCTTTTGAAAAGCTACGACTACCCAGTGCCAATAGATTTGCTTCAATACATTTGATGTCTCGTAAAACTCAGGCGAACATCCATAATCGTTCAAGAAATTTAATCAGAAAATCTTCTGAATATTCATTACATTGTCAGATAAATCGAGAGCGTAGAGCCTTCTTCGTAATGTACAGTTAAGAAATTTAATTTAATTGGCTATGTTTTATGTTTATTTCAGCAATTTCAATTAATCCAGTCGCTTGGAACAAAGTCAAACGTTTCTGTTAATAGAAACGTAGGTATTTAACATTGGATGGGAATCAGCCTTTGCCAAACAGCAATGTTCCGCGTGTAAATACGTTCGCGAAAAAGAAATTGTGTGTAAAGAATGCACTGCATAAGAAAAGTACTTAAAACAGACAAATGCGGTACACACAGAAATTTGCCTTACAAAATTGTTCTTGAAAAATATATAACGAGATAAATTCAGGTGTAAAGATTATAAGACTGATAATAAATTTGCTTGTTCTGTTCTATTGTTCGAGCAAGCCATAAATTCAAATTACATAGAAGTATCCATAGATATTCATATTCCACTATTCTTTGTTTAAAAATCCATATTGTAATTAAGAAATAAAAAATAATACACCTAAGTCTTCGTAAAAGTCACGAATTTGTTATTTACTATCTCTAGAATATACTATTTCTAGAATATACATAGAATATAGGTACTAGTGGTAAAAGACAACCATTTGTTTTGTAATTACAATCACTGTTAAAGGGAATCACCAGATCTCAGCATTACAGTACAATAGAAATATTCTTGTTACAATTAAGCATCTTTAATTGCTCCTCGCTATAGTTTAATAATTTCGTAGTTCGACCCGAAATCGAACTAATTTGAAAAGTGGCATTCGGCATTACCATGTGAGGGTAACAATAACCTCTACATAATTACACTCCAATATTTCAATGATTACATACTCGTTTCAGTTGCATGCTCGAAACATAAACTAGAAAACAGTTATAAAATTGCCTCCTATGAAGTATCATTAATTTGTCTCGAAAGTCTTCAGATATGAGTCATCGAAGAAATATTGGAGCATTATTGCAACGTACACTTATACATACAATGAAAGACCGAATTTTCCCCCAGTTTTCCCTCGATTCTGTGAAACTCTGTAACGTCACTGTCATTTGCTTTTCAGCACCGCTCCAGGTAAAAGTGTTAAATTAACCGCTGCTCAATCCGAGAGCAATGCTCGATGTTTCGCCAGTGTTAGGTTAAGGTTCTTACCGATAAGAGTGCAATCACTCTTTACGTAGCGCAGCTCCTCGATCGATTCCGATGTTCGATATCTTGGCCTCGAGTTCGCTCAAGTCGACAAACTCAACAGTCATTGGAGCTCGTTCATTCGTCATTCGCTTATACTTCTTGCAGATCCGCGCCTATATAAGAGACGGGTGAACGAAATTCAAACCGAATATCGCAAGTGCAACGCGATTCGACAGGACCGTGCAGTGTGTGGAGTGGGAACGTTTTACCCTCCGAGGGAATCAGCAGCGGACAGCAACCATGATTTGGCGTTTCGCGATATTCACCGCTCTCTTGATCTTGACGGTTGAGGCGAAAAAGTATACGGAGGCTTCGGCGGCGCAAGACAATGAATGGCAACAGTTCGAGGAGTTTCTGAAGTGGAAGAAGTTCAGGGAGCTGCGCGAGAATTATTCGCAGGACACCAAATACGAGAAGCGCCATCGCGAAAGTCACGATGTGGATAGAATTGACGAAAGGAACCAGGAGGTACCTATTTCTGATCCACCGCCAATCAACGAGGCTGCTCTAATGGCAAGATACATCGTGAATCAGGCTGGTATGCACATTGCACTTATGGTATAGTTGCAGCGTTTTCGATAATTCGAAAGTGTGATAGGGATAATGTTTAAGGTGGGAGCATTGATGTCAAGGGAGATATAAAATACCATTTTAAATTATGGGAATTAAGAGTGTATTTGTACAAAGCGTACACGAGCGTAGGACGAGAATAACGCGTCCGCTGGTGCGTGCGCACGCATGAGTGTACTTACGCTACGCGCAGATCGTTTGTCTGAAATTAATATTAGGTTCGTGCGCACAATGTTGGCGCTATTCCAAATTTGCGATATAAAACGACACGTATCATTAGATTTACTTATCGCGTAACAAGGCTTCAAGTTTATCAAGCACGTACACGGTTTCCTTTGGCGACACAACGGAAATAATCAGTCCAATCGGACAATGGTGTTGTGGATTAAACCGAGCTTGATTGTTTGTTCAAAGGTCAAGTTCGGCAGAAATAAGTAACGGTTTATAACCTCCGTTGAATCAATCAATCGAGTCGGCTAATCGATTGTGATAGCATTGTTACAACATAGTAATTAAATTATTACGGTGCACTTGAAATGTGCTGTATTTATTCCTTTGTTTCAGAATATTATCGAGCAAACGTATTTGAATTTTTTCACGATACGAGATGCAAGTCCTCGCGTGAGGTTATTGTTGACAGTAAACAGAGATTTCACTCTTCTCTCAATTTAAACACACAACTGTAAATTAGCGGGTCGATTACGATTGTGTTCGGGTTATCCCACTTGCAAATACGTACCGCGATTAATTTTTTACACGTTTTAATCCGTACTTGTTTACGAAACGCACTGAATCGTCTAAATATTTCTTAATTACTGTTTTCCTCGCGTGGAAACTCACGTACTAATTCTGTTACCGATCGTTCCCTGCATAGAATGGGTACCAGTGGCGACGATAAGCACGCGAAAGGATATCGAGTTGTTTCCAGCGGTAACTTTAGTTTCCTTCACCGACGGACTTTTGGGAAATGGATTGGGTATTCCATATCTTTATCTCACACCGCTGGACTTCACGGCTCAAGATCTCGCTGTAAGTGCCACTATACGGGTACATGTACCCCCGATATTACCAAACAACCCCTATGTTGATCGAACTCTATTGATCGATGTTACCTTTCTCCGATAAGATAGCGAGTAACGTGACGGATCCAATCATTACTGTGATATAAATCGCGGAAAAATTTATTTACCGCATTTATCGTCGTGATTCTTTATTAATTTATTTCACCTGATAGTTAATATTAATCTGTCTGTTTGATAACTTTTTATTCATAGAAAGATAATCGCGTGTCAATGTTGATGACGCTAGCCCAAGGAGACTATTGTAAATCGAAACAATGGGACCCCATGGATCCTCGTTGCGCGAGGGTACTCCTAACTGGGAGAATCAAAACGGTCAGTAAATGAAAGATATTAATGTATCGATTCACTCTATTAACACGAACTACAAACTTACTAATTACTTACTTCTTTCTCGTAAACAGTTGAAGAACGACAGTTTTGAGCTTAAAACAGCGGAAAAGGTTTTCTTCAATCGTCATCCGAAATTAGTTAATATGCCACCAAGTAAGAATCCGCCTATTAATTAATTTCAACTAGTAAATAATAATATTGTCGCGTCTAGTTATCTAAATAATCGCTTGCGTTTTATTGCAGGTCATCACTTCTACTTTGCCAAACTGAAGATAATGACTATCGTGGTTTTGGATACTTTCGGCGGCCCGAAATACGTCAGTGTAAAAGAATACTTGAATCCACCAGTTGCCAACCTTACCGACGAGTTCAACCGACGCTTCCCTCTGGAAGGTTACCAGAATGATTCGGGGGAAGAATATCAGCCTGTTTCTAATGTATTAAATCCGGTGGTCTGTGCTATATAATATAATACCGTGTAATAGTAGTTTTATACATTTCCGATGTTTTTATAATATTGATATTTTTTCACAATTACCTGAGTGGCGATTCATTGCATAAAATAAAATAGCGAACATAACAGGTTTATAAGTTAATTTTAATTAATCAAGCCGTTTCATTTTTGGATCTAACGGAAACACGATAAGAACTGATTATTGATATTGGAACAAGTGGTAGACATGGTATTAGTATATCTTCGAAGTATGGTATCGTTTCGATTATTACACTCGTAGCAATTTCAGTCGACATTTATTTGAGATTATAAATCTCAATTCAAGAGGCGTACAAATTAGAAATACACATGCACACGTGTAATAGCATTACACGGATTGAAGTTCGGATACGTTTACTACACGTGCACACGTGTATGTAAATACACGGGAAATAGGGACCTCTAGTACAAATTCTGTTCTATCTGACGTGATTTTATACTTCAAATATGTACATCCTTCATATAAAAATTGCACATTCTTAAAGTACGTTACAAAGAATTAAAATATATACTATTCCCTAAATTCAAGATTGTACACGCTACAATGTTTTATGCAATATCACTTAAACATTCCAACTACTCTTTATATATAAATTATATTTCCATCGTTTATATACATTCTATATGATACATTTAAAAATGTGGAACCTCTATATATTATTATTTATTTTAAAAGCAAGCATTTCCTTTGAAGAAAATTCATAATTGATTACAATTCGAAAATAGTATTAATGTACAGTATATAATTACAGAAGGTTGTTAGTCCGTTTTGGCTATGCTTTCTTTGCAGCAGTCTGCGTGCTCTTTCCATGAACAAGGCTGGACGAGCTTAACATGACGGAGATTTGTTCCGGCAGTGGGCAAGCAATTAGCAGAAGTTCCTCCGTGTTGTAATATTTACTCAATACCTGATACAATTGCGTAAACGCGGCGCACACGTTGTTCTTCACCGGTCTGAATAGAATAAATTCTGTCTCCTTGTTAGACAGATACAGCTGCATCAGCTGCTGAATTTCAGGGCATTTGAATTTAATTATCCGCAGTACTTCGCTAATCGCTGCAGCAACGTCCTGCGGGCTCCCTAGAGCGTGCTCCTGAGGTTTATCTGAATTGTTAGCATTCGCGTACGATTTCTCTTTCTCCAATAACTTCAAAGCTGGATGTATCAGCATAAACGTGGCGTGCTGTATAAGTCGTTGGCAAGTGTACTTTAACTTATTATCCACATATTTCCTCGAGTCTATCAGCTGCTCCTTCATCTGTGGTGCACCCTCTAATAAAAACTCCAGCAACGCGTTATTAGACAGAGTAAAAAACCTTGAGCTTTTCTCCAACAGACCAAATGCCGCTGTTTTCACTTTGGAGAAGTCTAGGCTGTACTCCTTTATAGTGAAGTCTACTTGGAACGGTGCGATTTGTTCCCGCAGTATCAGCAAATGTTTTATCTGGAAGAGTTCCGCGTCCAAAGGCGTCGCCCTCTTTTCGATCTCCTGCTTCGCGTTCTCTATACTTTGGACACAGAGAGATATTGCTTCTTGACTTAAGGACTGAAAGACAGATCTGTCCACGCATCGGTACAGTCTTGATAAGCAAACTAATGTCCTTCGGACTGTCGGGTACCACATTCCATGAAGATCCGCAGGCGAGTTACCCATGTGTGTCTTTTGATAAATAGAATCTATTACAATATGGTTTCTAGACACAGGTTCCATCGTATTATCCTCGTTAGACGATACTGATATCTTCTTCATATTTGTCTGCCGAGTCTCTTCTCTAATCGACTCTGCTATATCTTCCATCATCTTCAATTTATCCGGATACGCCAGGTCACCTGGAGACGGATTGTAATTCAGGACGTCCGATTGCAAATAGAGATGCGCACGGAAGACAAGCCTCTCTTGTACGTCGTGCAACAGTTGCAGGCAAACGTTTCCGAATCCCTCTAAGGGCTCGAAATTGTTTTGAACATGTTCGTCCAGCATCTCGATCCTCAAAATACAACAAATCTCGGCTAGCGTTTCTAAATGATTAATGTGTATGATAAACGGTCTTAGCATATCGTACAGAGAAGTACACAGACTCTCAAGGTATGCTGTTAATCCACTAGATGGCTTCGAGAAGAATTCATAGAACAACTTATATTCATCCATCGACGCGTGTAACAGTAATGCGCATGAATTTCGTACCAGACTACAATGATCGCCATTGTATTTCTCTTTCACAAACATTAGAGACTTCTGCACGCTGGTCCCTAGCACCAGCCCCCTTTGACTCCAATAATATTGCTGGCATTCCGACAATAAACTATCGTATTCTTGCCGCTTGTACGACTTCGCTTCGATCTGTTCTACGACTGGCTTAACTTTAGACAAAATGGTTTGAAACCTCCCGTAGAAAAGTGCCAGGGCCGCGTCCCCGTTATCCTGGGAATCGTCGTTGTCCCTCAAATTTAAAATACTCTCCGTCGTTTTACTAAATAAATTAAAGATATAATTCTGTATCATGGACAGCGCTTTGGACTGGCAATGTTTATACTTAATTAAGTAGGTGTTACTTTCTTTGAACGAAGAATTACCCTGCACAAAATCTATGTTCATGTCGATTTTATTCAATATATTAAAGAACATCTCGCTGTTCACGGATAACGTGGGCGCTTCCAGCTTCTCCATCATCATATCGATATCTTTGAAATATTTCACGTATTCCGTAATGTTCTCTATAGTGGTATTCAGTTTCCTCTGATCAGAGTCCAGCTGTTCGCTGGCATTGTACAGAGAGGTGGTTTTGTCTGACACTTCTGAATACTGTTTGAACAACATCGTAAAGTTCTCCAGTGCCTCCTCTATTTGAAGGCAAAGTTCGTGGCACTCGTCGCGTCTTGCCTGGAGTTCGTTAAGGTAAGACATGTACTTCACATCTTTCCTGGCTATACACTTCTGCTCCAACGAACCATAATGTTCTAACAGATCTTGACACCGTTCTATTTGTACTGATTTTTTATCTGCTTCGTTTGTGCACGCGGTACCATCTATCTGTTCAGCCTTGATAGTGTTGTCTGGAAATAATTCCTCCTCCAAGCTTAATAGACAATCCTTTTGGCGATCGGTCAACGGTGCCAGCGGGTCCTCTGACAGATCCCATTTGGTTAAGTTATTCGGAATGTTTTTTACTTTGGACATTGTTCCTTGTCAGTAGGAATAAACGTTACGGAATGAATACCTCTGAAGAAAGCGGTAGAACCGTATATATCACAAACATGCCGTTTTGTAATATAAGTTAAAAAATTGACTTCAAAAAACTGACACCGCAGCAATTACGAATCATAATCGTGAAGTTGAGACAGGTTCGATCGCTGCGAGCAGTATGACCACCGGATGAAACATAGGGAATTGTATTTTGTCGCAAAACGCTTTCTGACTGAAATATCTTAAAAGTTTCAAATGATAAGAAGATCAGCGTAATCTTTGGTAAAAGCACTTCTTTATTACTTAATTAATTTCGTAATCCTTAGTTTAAATATATTGAGAACATTTGAAATTCTTTTCGTTCTATAATCGTATTATAATATCTTTAACGGAATTGCTAATTAATTCATTGTGCGATTGCAATTAATTATTTTCAACGTTTCGTAATATTTACGCAGGATCAATCGAAATGATTGGATAGAATTTTGCATCGCTTTCGTTGTAAATCGGATACGTTCGCACCACCGCGCACGCGCATGAAGCGCGAACGAATGATTTTCATTGAAAGCAGGACCGTATTTCTTTCCTGCGCGAGTGATCAAGCCGAGAAGGTTTGTGTCAATCTGAATCGTAAAATATTCTTATGATCCTGTTGAAACGTTAATGTTTCTCTACTTGCATGTGCTGTCACTAATTATTAGAATATAAGATACGCAATATTATCGCGCGACGTGCGTTTTAACATTGTCGGGGAGTGACCTAACCTATGAAACTCACGGTGTTATTTTCGCAGGATGGCTCCGAGATACGAATTAGCGGTTGGTCTCAATAAGGGCCACAAAACGACCAAGATCCGTGCGACCAAAAATAAGAATGAGAAGAGGAAGACGGTGTGCGTTTTGCCAGCCCGAATGAAGGGGGTAGGTATTTCATCTTAATGAGCAATATCGAACTGTATACTGCTTCAATTGAACACACGAGTTAGACAAGTTTCGTTGTGTTTGGTAAGATGAAAACTATGAGCAGATACGCTATTATTTCTTTCTAGTGTTCTATCGTATAAGGACTTACAAATGAATTAATTGTTTTACTGAAAAACTTTCGTTAAACTTGCTGGTGACAAGTTAAAGTATGAATGTAAACATTGTGAAATATGTATGTGGTTTGCTTGTATTTCTGTTTGGGTAATCATCAATTATTTCACGCAATTAATAGTTGGTTGCTAGTAATAGATGATTAAACCTGTTTAATTTTGTAATTACAGACACAATCAAAACACGACAAGTTTGTCAGAGATATAATCCGTGAGGTAACCGGACATGCACCATATGAGAAGCGTGCTATGGAGTTGTTAAAAGTTTCCAAGGATAAGCGTGCACTGAAATTCTTAAAGAGAAGGGTAAGTGTATTCGAAACGAATTTTATTTATTCTAAACTTTATATTTACTCTATAAATAATATTAGCAATTTTTATATACTGCATAAATAACACATTTAACAATTATATAGTTGGGAACACACATTAGAGCTAAAAGGAAACGTGAAGAACTTGGAAACATCCTTGTCCAGATGAGGAAAGCAGCTGCTCATCATTAACTAACGCACTATTGAATTCTTATACTATTACATATTAATAAAATATATGTAAAAAAAAGTTTCTTTATTTCGTTTAGCAAATTTATTCATTTATTACCTCTTTAAACATGTTTACAATAAAAGGTGCGGAGAAGAAGGTATGTAAGCAACTAGTTACTGAACTTTATGCTATGTATGCACTGTAGCGGCGCTTCTGAGAAGGTTTTCTGTTTTTAGAAAAGATTCTAGAAGATAAACAAGCTGAAAAAAGTCAGAGTTTGAAAAATTACTCAATTCAATGGAAGTAGTGCGGGAATGAGGTTCCTATCTTCGTCTCTATCAGAAACAACCAATCCAACTCATTTTCTGGCACCCGACAGAGTCAGTGCGAGATACCGAATTCGCTATTACATTGCGTGATAGCTCTATCAGTCTATCCTATACTTTGTATTATTATTGAGCTCAATGCGATCTATAGGTTGAAGTTTCCATTTTTGACAATAGATGACACTGGCTCTATGTTCTATGATTCTATTCTATCATCGTTTTTATAAATATAGTTCTTGTAAGGTTATGTTCGCACGTACCGCTGAAATTAGGTTAGGAACGTAGTATACACAGAAGAATAATTATGAATGAAGTTGTAGACAATAACTTCAAAACTCTCTACCCGAAAATAGAAGAGGCTATAAAGAAAGCATGCTTCATTTCCATTGACGCTGAATTCACAGGGATTCAATCGAGTGAAGTGTTGAAGTATAGGTTATAATGGATCCTCTATCAGAACTTGATATTACCCCTAACTAAATACGCTTAGCATTGTTTCTCCAATGTAATTTCAGCCTTTTCGATTCCCTCGATGTCCGATACGAGAAACTGAAGAAGAACATTCAGCCATTTGTGATAATCCAATGCGGCATCGCTACCTTCTTCCGCGTTCCTGGGGAAAATGTTTACAACGCAGAGTGCTTTAATTTCTATCTGCTGCCAAAGTCTGTGCCGTTCAAAAACAGGCAATTCTCGTGGCAAGTGGCCGCCCTAGAGTTCCTCTCTGCTCATAATTTTGACTTTGCAAAAGTATGTGGTAGAAGGATTAAGATAACTTGAATAAGTTCCTAACGCGTTCATAAAATAAACACGCTCACAGAGGGGCAAACATTAACGGCGAATGCTTGTGTGCTGCACATTTTAGTTTGCAAATGAAGGCATATCGTACCTCGACGAGCCAGATGAGAGGTTGCTGAAGCAGCACATCGACGAGGATGACTTTATGATTAATTTTGAGCATTTAACGTATGACGAAGAAGATGATTTGAAGGACTGTACGAACAAAGTTTACGAATGGCTGAAAAGCTCTCCAGACCAGATATCGTTTCAGCTGGAAACTGCCTCTCCTATTTTACAATATATGATGCACAAAGAATTAAGGACCACTTTTCCGAATATTTGGACTGTATCTGGGCATAAATGTGTACGTAGAAAATACTGCTTGTCGATGCTTCGATTCGATCGATGTGGCATGAAAGATTATCTACCTCTTCCAGTTAATTGTGATAAAAGCATCGCCGGATATGCGTAAAGTTTTACAAGAGGAAGATAGCGGCAATTTGGAAGAAGAGCTGCTAGACTCTTATGTAGGGTTTTCTAAAGTATTGAAACTCTTGATTTCCTCGAAGAAGCCGATAATAGGACACAATGTGCTTTTGGACCTGATGTTTATACATCAACAATTTTATAGACCATTGCCAAGTAACTACAAATACATTGTAATAAAGATGTATATTCAACCACTTGTATACTCCCGAGAAATTGGATAACTGACATTTGTATGTATTCCAGGTAGATATAGCGAGTTCAAAAGCAATATGCACACATTGTTCCCACAAATTTACGACACGAAATTCTTGAGTTTCGAATTAAAGAAACTACTCGACAAAGGAGGTAAAGAAATGGTTAAAAAGAACAGAGGAGCAAGCTAATTACATACGAACTAATATGAATATTTCAACAATTTTTTTTTTAAGTAAATTGGAAAGTAACTTCACTCGAGACCATATACGAGTACTTTGCAATGAATAAAGGAAGATACCTAGTATTCATGTCACCAAATATTAATTTAAAAGACGCATCTCCAGGTAATAATTCGTGCAGCTGATTCACGCAAGCATCGCTATATTTTCACAACTTCAGCCTCCTATTTTGCTTTCAGATGAGAACAGTTATCACAATGCAGGATGGGATGCCTATTTTGCTGGATACATATTTATAAAGATCGCGCACGTATTTAGTGTAAAGAAATACGGAGAGTACGTTTTATTTGTACCTAACATATTACGTTAGTAACAACATTTTACTACATTCATTTCCCGCGTGATCATATATTTGTAAACTTTAGGGGCTTGGAACAAAGGGCAGTGACGCATTCTGAATTAATGAGTAGCGTAAGAGATTTCGCGAACTGCATAAACATAACAAGAGGCAACGAGATATATTCGGTAAGCAAACTATGTCTTTAACACTCGATGACACGATGCATCAGCTAGTAATTTAAGCAAATCGTAAATGCCTCAGAAACTCGACGGACTCGATCCATTGTCAACGCGACCTCAATGGCTTCACGTCAAGATGAAATCATCATCGTTAAATGCGAAACAGGTACGCTGCGATATAAAATCGCACCGTCATCCTATTTCAGGCCTGTCCAGGAATTTGCTCGCACGACCAACCGCGAGTTGCTCTTCCCTCTTGAAGGTACCGAGCTAGGCCCTTCGCGCCCCTCAAGAGCGAAAGGTCCGAATGGTGGGGCACAACCGTCGCTCTTGCCTTCGCTCGCAACCACCCGCGGTTGCCCTTCGAAGGGAAGAGCAAAAGTTGGACGGGCCTGTCCTACTTCCATTATGCTTATGATCCTTAATGAAAAATCTCATCGTTAGGTGCTTGAGAAGTTTGCGTTTTTCGGGCAAGTGGACGTGATGCCTTTCGCCCGGAAACGCGTCCTGGTAGCTGTAGCGAATCACAAAAGGTCAGTGAAACATTTCATTCTATCGATTGTCGTATCGAATACGTTTTAAATAATTTGCAAATTTGAAATTCAACCACGAATACCACATATAGAGCTAACTTCCGGGGAGATCGGTGGCTTGGAGAGGAATGGTGCGTACGTAACTACTTGTAAGCAGTTAACTCGCTCAGAGTGAAACATATTTAAACTCGGTTGTCGCCGGGCACGAATATCGCCGCTGCAGCCTGTCAAACTGACACGAGCCACGCTCACAGAAACTCATATTTCGCGTTTTGCACATCGCCAGTATCCAGGTTAACAAAACAATGGTGAGATTAAAGGGAAATGGCTGGGGTGCGACGAGTCTCTTACCCGACTAGTAACATGTTGAATGTTTCGACGGCTCTCGGACTCGTACGTCCGGTGAGTAGCTCAGGAATCGTTTTATTTACCCGTTATATTTTACTTCACGCATCGGGCAAATATAATTAGGTATTAAGTACGCAGTTGGTATTTTAGTATGAAGCTGCCTCGGAGTAAAGGTGGCGGAACTATTTTGGATCTTTTCCAAGGGCAACCGCGTATACTCATCATTGCACTTACAAAGTGTAATATCGGTGCACGTGATTTTATACGACGTAACCTGCATTTTCGTTTTGCCAAATTTCGCTCTGGTTGGTCCGCGCGCTGATATTCAGGGAAGATATCGTCTAAATCGATTACGCACGTAGGGCGCATTACTTCCTCCGCTTAACGGCAGAAGCCTCGTCTATTTCGACGTTAAAGCATGCGCGTGTAAAGTGGCGAAGGGTGCAATTCTTTCTTTTTCGAATTTCACGAGCTCGATATAGAATTACGGAGAAACAGATTAATTATAATCGTACATGTTGTCACTGGGGCATCACCAGGAACGCTATAAATATATCGGCGGGGAAAGGTGAATGGCCTAAGATCC
This sequence comes from Andrena cerasifolii, assembly GCF_050908995.1. Lineage (NCBI taxonomy): Eukaryota > Metazoa > Arthropoda > Insecta > Hymenoptera > Andrenidae > Andrena > Andrena cerasifolii. The sequence goes on along the minus strand of NC_135119.1, from coordinate 18,578,933 downwards.
TTTGAAGATTATTTAGACCATTGGGGTTCTTACATAAACCTTTAGCATAAATTCGATTCTTTTGCCCGTATAATTGTTATTGTTATACATCAAATCTGTATGACATACGCTTTACGAGAGAAAGCATTTATCTTCTCTTGAATAACGATGAAGGAATCAAGATTAATGTCTGCGTTCACTCTGTCAAAATTCTCTTGCAGCGAACAGATTTCCTAGGTCTTCGTTACTTAACAGATATGCAGGTTTTGCGCTTGAGAGCATACAAACCATTAGTGTAATTAATTTATCTTTCTTTTTACGACTGAAGATACGTATCACGAATATATTCCTTTTTTAATTCATGGTTTCTCCGACTCTATTCAATTTATCAATGAGCAAGTCGTTATGAAGCAGGAAATGATTTAGGGTAAAGTTACCAGTAGTTGACCATGTGTCAGTAATTGACAACTTTTCAGAAAAACGTGAAAAATAAGGTCTTTGGAAGTGGCGAACTGTGGTTGTTAGGAGCCGCGGCGCGCTGTTGAAAAGAGATAGTTGCACTTCTAAAAACCTTATTTTTCACGTTTTTTTTGAAAAGTTGTCAACTACTGGTATCTTTGCCCTATATAACAATAAGGGTGGATGACTAAACGGACACAAGAAAAGTGTGCCTTACGAGTAGAAATTAATCTTATTGAACGATGAATCCGCATTGCGTTAAACTCGCAGCGCGGTTTGTTTCCCGAAGGGAACCTCGAATCGAACAATCGATTGCGTTTTCTTAATTCAGACAGGTTGAAATCACAAACGGCCGTCAGTTAAATATCGGGGATTCAAGCGAATCCATTAAATCCCGTTTACTTTCCATTCGACGAGCTGTCGAAACAATGAGCACTTACATAAGAACCATTGGGACTGGAATATCGTTGCTACCCCCACTGTTTAATCATTGCGCCCCACCGTTTATTGTTCCATTAACTACTTAGCACTAATATTCCTCCCGAGATATTAACGAACCACCAATCTTCAACATACTTCGCATCGCTCCGTTCAGAATTTTCGAAATTACTTCATAAATTACGGAATGAAGGATTTCATAGTATTAATAATTTTAACTCCAGTAGCCATCAAATAATGTCGAAAATTCGAAGTTTCAGTACTCTGTGTAAAATTAGTACACATGGGACCTGCACGATGAAAGCTTTCAGGCTTCGAAAGTGATGCACTAGAACGTAACAGTACCTTTTGATAGAGATCATCGCATCCCACGGCGCAAGTTTCATCACGCCTTGGCGTTTATCTCTCCATTAACTGCTTAACTACTTGCCACTAATAGCGCCCCCAAAGAAATTGGTGCTTCACCATTTCACGTGCTTCGCATTACTGCATCCAGAACCTTAAAAATTGCTCTACAAAATGAGAAAGCAAACACTTAATACTAATTATTGTTACACACAATGGCGCACCCAGAGGGGCAAAGAGCACCCCTCAAAGAAGGGGCTTTGTAAAGCGAAAAGAAAACTGGATTTTATTCTTTAAGTAAATTATAATCACCTATTGAATTTTATTCTTTAAGTAAATTATAATCACCTACTGAATTTTATTCTTTAAGTAAATTATAATCACCTACTGAATTTTATTCTTTAAGTAAATTATAATCACCTACTGAATTTTATTCTTTAAGTAAATTATAATCACCTACTGAATTTTATTCTTTAAGTAAATTATAATCACCTACTGAATTTTATTCTTTAAGTAAATTATAATCACCTACTGAATTTTATTGAATTTGCATTAATTAAATTTTTCTTCAAAATATTCTTATCCGTTCAACTTCGTTAAAGATTCAAGTTTCCCTTTCGTTTCGAAAACCTTACGCCCGGCCCAATGCGCCACTGTGAAGGCTGGGTGGTCAGGGATGCCGATCCACACCGTAACAATATCTTTTGTTAAGAACACAAAGGGAGCCGCTCAGCCTCGTCACGCGGATCAGCTGACTTCATCATTCCCGAATTAGATCAAAATGAATTATCCGGTGTCCCGCAATCAAGTATGCGTTTTCACGAGCGTGATGCATTCTCTTTTACTCTCAGCACCCCCCTGCACAATTCACTCGGCCTACCTACCGGCGTTCATATATTATAAGCGTCAGATTTTCCTCGCCACTGGCATTCCTCCAAGCCCTCTGTATCGTGTCTACCAACGAACTTTTGTACCGGAGCTAGCGCATATCGGGCCGGCGAATTATGCAAATCGAACGCGTGCAAACCTTCCCCCAGGGAAGAACTCGCGGCGCGAGGCTCGTAAAACGTATTCCCAAGAACGTATCGCTGTTTAATGATTTAAAAAGAGGCGAAGAGCTTCATTGCGTCGTGGAATCCTGCGGCTTTAGGATATTAAGAGAAATGGAAAGAAAGGGGGGATGATTTCAGGTGGATTTATTTGTTCACTTTATTAATCCTCTGCTTTGCGTCGCGGATTAAACAACGGCTCAGTCCGGCGCGTTACTCAACGTAATCGATAGGAAATTATTTTTACCCGACGTGTTATAATCGTTGTCGCTTTAAAAATTCTGTTGCAGTGCGCTGGACATATTGAATCACTTCAAGGACAACCAGGATTTACAAGTGGCGCGGTACAACCCCATCAGGCACGCTCCTCCTAGTAAAATCATTCTGTGGTATGTGCACGAACATTTTCTTCTCCTTTCTACATCCTCATCTCGCTGCTTCCTCGGTACAATGTGGGGAAGTTTGAACCTGTTTAGTGATACAATTCCATGAGGAAATTATTTCTACTTACCGCGGCATCGTGGCAGCTATTATACTCGCTTGCCCTGTTCGCACTCTTTTTACTTATGGGGAGCAAGAAGTGTGTGAAATTTCGGACGATCGCGTAGAGTACAGTGGTAGTATAATAGTGGAATTGCGGGTAGGGTGATTTCGTAGCGAAAAGTCAATGGGAATTGTATAATAACTTCTTTCATACGGGGCCTCGTTTTCGAAGTAACTTACATTTAAACAGGGCCCGATCCCAGGCCCAAAAATGATTTCTGCCGCCCTTTATATTTAATTATAAACAGTTATTTTAAAATATAATTTTTCACAGTCAGTGAAACTCTTTGTAAGTATTTGCGGAATAACAAAAGCCTTCTGTTTTATAAAAAAATGAATATTCATTAATTACCAGTTAACCAATTTTGGTCTGTTTACACCCCCCTAGATCGGGCCCTGAATTTCAGAATCTCCCAAATACCCGTGCAGATTGAGAAGTAAAAAAAAAAAAAATTACTCAAGCACCCAGCTAGTGCGGCGATTAGGAGTCACTGCGGAATCTAAGTAGGTATCTAAGAGCACATGGGAAGTTTGCTTATTTTCTCAATTCGTTTCAATATAGGATTCCACCGCGGACAGAGGATAAATATTATCCTTCCTTTCATATCCATGGATTAGCATATACTTGCGCACAATTTAATATACATCGTGACTAAGAAGTAGCTGCAGTAAATACTCCCACCCCTATCCGTCCATTTCCGTACAATTCGATTCGGATCACTTACGAACTTTCTCCCTTCTCGTAAGAAATAAGAAAATTGCAAGGTAGGAATTTTTCTTCCAGCATAGTCTCGGCGCGAAATTGAATCGCGTCCCGCGCAAGTGCACGACCGTCGTTGCCGGTGATTTAACGTCCCGCGACATTTATCGCCGCCTAATTTACTGCATTATCGCGCGATCCCAAAATTACGCGGTCCGTTCGGCCGATAATAATCCCCTGGTGGAACGCCGTTCGCCGTTCCGCGACCTCGAGGCCGGAGTCGTTTCGCGATTAGCGGCGCGGGACGTTCCGCCGTCGGTTTTCGGTGCCATTCTCGGTGCGTGCGCGCGTATGCACTAAATTCGGTAACGTCCTGCATCCGCGACGTAACCGTGATCAAAGCGCGACGCCCAATTCGATCCTCTTCCCCTGGTATTAGTGAACGAGGCGATCCGACCGTTGCGTCAAACGAATTAATGGACGTTCTCAGCGGGCCGAGCCTCGGCCCGCAGAATCTCTAATTAGCACGGAGATTGCCGTAGATGCATAAGTGGCGATCGCGGTGCCAATTGTTGCGAAGCCACCGAGCTACGTGGCACCCATCGCGTTACCCAATAACGAACGCAAAACGCTCGGGATGCCCCGATTTCGGTATCTCTCCTCTTCGACGTTCCCTGAAACCCTTGCGAAACTCGTTGTTACCTAATCGCTCGTGCGCGGGGTAATTGATTCGGTTCGGTCGTGCCTGTGTTATGGTTGACAGTGGAGGAGGTGGAACGGTGGGGCATTAATTTCTCCGTGGCTAAAACAACACGCGTGCGAGGTGTTAATTACATTTTCTGAGATACAGCGCGTTAAATCTCTGCGGTAATATATACTTCGTAAAGATTGGAGGTGTAGGAAACTGTTTTATACGTGGAATACTGAATCGGTTCGCGTGGATGAGAAGGGAAGATTGCATTTTAAGGGGTTATTCCTAGGCGGTCGAAAAGGGGCGAATATTTGTGAATTTTTTTTTAAGAAGCGGAAGCATATATTTTTACAAAACTTTTCGCGCTTAAAAGAGTAACATTTAAAGAACATTTGGTAATTTTTTCGGGGAAAAATATTTACGTTTATAGTAAAGTAACAACCGACAAGAAGCATTTTTAAAAATTTGCTTTTGCGGTGAGCACAGATATTCGGAACCAGATTATCTGAAATCAAAAAACAAAAAAGATTTCGTTAGTATATTAATGTATCCTCAGATTGATGGAGGGCATTTTCCGAAATATTAATTTAAAACAAACTGGCGAATATTTAAAGTTGAAATCCTGACTTTTTTCTCGTGATTTTTGCACGAAAAAATCAGCTCTTTTAAGCGCAAAAAGTTCTGTAAGAATATATGCTTCCGCTTTTTCAAAAAAATTCACAAACATTCGCCTCTTTTCGGCCGCCTGACTAGGTATAGCCCCTTTAAGGGGTTACCGCAGTCAGTAAGGTCAGAAAAAGAACGATTCTTTGGGAATTTATTTCAGAAAATACATGGATATTTTTACGCAAAGGTTTTTGTATTCAGACGAAGAACACTTTAACAGGTTATTATATTATGTTTTGGTGTAAAAGTATTCATTTATTGCAAAATTACAACTGATTTCGCGAAATGGGTTTTTGGATCGCGCAGACCACGATTTCTCAAGAACCGCTTCACCAATCTTTCTGAAACTTTGTAGGTTTATTCTAGACTCCAGATATTCAAATTACTCTTCAATCCAAGCATTTGTTTTTCTAAGACATACTTTTTATTTTATGAATGAAAAGTGAGTGTTTCTTTTTTTCGAAAATCGAGCATTCACAGTATATAAGACGGAACGATTGAAGACTAGATAAACTATTGTACTACCTAAATCTCCTTCGATTTTTGATTTTAGATAGCCCAGTTCCGAATAATGTTGGTAACCGCGAAACATATTTCTAAAAACAGCTTCCGGAAAATCATTTGTAATTTTGCAGTAAATAAATACTTTTACTAACTTACTTTTACTTTAAATACTATTTCTGAAATAAATCCCCAAAGAACCGTTCTTTTTCTGACCTTACTGCTTGCGGTCACCCCTTAAGGAAAGCTGCAATAGCAGCAAAGTAACGTCACGAGACAGCCCGTGACTCATCCAGCATCCTCCCAATCACTCTCCAGAGTTCCATCCAGTTTCCAGCATCCAGATACCTGCGCCACACCGCAAACTCGAACCATCGAACGCTCCCACAGCCAAGCAATTAGCGAGCTGCTCCACGGCTTCCAATCCATCGAGATTAATCGTTTTTAATTACAGGAGCGGGGTCGTCCTTTCAGGTGGGATGGTCGCCTGGATGATACATCGCATATTTAAGAAATCCGTGCAGCTCTCCTAGTCAGGTAGCAGCGTTAGGACGCTCTACCATCTGTCATACATGCGTTCAGTCTGCGCGGTATCGAGCGCGGGGGTGCGAGAAGTCCGCGCTGCCTCAACTGCGATGCGACGGCGCCACGATGACGAAACACGGTGGTCGTCTCATTCTTTCCCGCGCCGATCGCTGTAACAGAACTTTCGTGCGTGCTTGCGTGAGAGACGGGGCGAAAGCGGGAGAAATATAGATTGTAAAGAAGAAAGGTAAAGAAACAGGGGAGGACAGAGAAAAGCAAACTTCGCGTCGGATGAGCGCAGATCCCCGCGAGTATCTCCTCCTTGCGGCCACGTCCCTCCGCGCGCACGGCACTCGGCGAGATCTATTTCAATTTCAGATCGAAGTCATAGAGTGGAATCTTTGCGAGAGCTGTTATTATTATTTCTCGCCCGAGGCCCCACGTGCCGGGGCTCGTTTTCGCCCGCGGAAGCGTTCCCCGCTGCCAAAGCCGCGCTCCCTGAAAAATCCAATTATCCCTGCCGCCGCGACACCGTCGATCGTCACGGCGTCGTCCGTCCGTCATATTCTTTTTATCCGCCGCCTTTCGTCGACCACGTCACCGCCGCGCCGTGCCAAATGGCCACCGTGACGTCGGCGTCCGCGAAAATCTCCCGCCCCGGCACTTTCCTGCCGGGCTCTCGCGCTGCGCGGTGGGACGCTGGCTGACGATCGCAGACGCGGAATCGTTTTTTTTCACACTTTAACGGCGGGTCGCGGAATCCATGGTATTTTCAGCCTCGGTGATTTTTTACGGGTCGTGGGGCACGGTCTGCGCTTCGGGGCTTGGTAGATAGAATAACGATGGAGAGTCCTATGATCGATGAACGTTTTCATACGCGCTAGTAAGTTTAAGGTAATTCTTTCGCTGAAGTGGGTAGGAACTGTTTGCAGCGAAACACTCGGCGATGAAGTGTTAACCCAGTTCTTCGAACGTGCGACCCACGTTCGGTTTATATAGTTGGGTTAATGATTATATTTTATTTGCTGATGGAGGGAATTAACGGTGCCAGTGTTTCTAAAGGCAGTATACAAAGTCTGTGTGAAATCCAGAGGGCGAAATGTTAATGTCCCTGAGACAATGTAGATACGAAGGTTTTGTTTGTTAGGAGCTGTGCGTAGAGTGGGGGTGGAATGATAAAATCCACTTTCCCCGTGTGGGTGCATTAAAGATCGTGCTGACTACCTCGATCTTTTAAGTAGAAATATATTTGTTCAAATGCATACCTACGTTTGTGACCCATTTTTCAACGAATCACTTGGCAATACACCATTGAAAGTATACAAAGATATTGGGTTAAAGAATCTGCGTTGTCTACACTCGTAACTGAAAGAAGTATTAAATTTCAGTTGAAGTCTTAACGAAAATATAATGGTAATTCTTTTCCTATCCAAGATCAAGGGCCTATGGCCCCACGTTGCCTCCCTCCATGGAAGGTGCAAGTGGAACCGCTCAGTGCGTGGTCAGGCATGCGTCAGTAGCTCGCTCTGCGATGTCACGCTTCAAATTCAGTTGCAAACATGCCACCGGTGAATAGATAATTCTAATATTGGACATGAAGTCACGTAGAGCAGCGGAGCACAGAAAAGGTTAAAGAACTTTCTAGAGGCTAGCATCGATTTACTGTACCGTTATATTCAATTTGCGAGTTTCATCCTTAACGAATGCTCGAAGGTAATCCTATAAGGGCTCTCGACGGTAGAAATGTCCCATTACGTTGTCAACCGAAAAGCTGCGCGTGGCGCGCAACAGAAGGCGCTACAACTTCGTTGTAATCTTGGCAAGGTAGCTTCTTGTGATCTCGGAACAACAGCGTTAATTCAATGGCTACTGATTTACGATAAAAGAGGCACGCCCGTAACAACGTGTCCACGCTCGTGGAACCAAAATAAAGGAGTAAGTATAGACCGCGATATTGCAAAATCTGTGTCACAGATGAAATGAACCGTGTCATAGATTCATTGTGATATAGAGGGGGGTTTAACCCCTTAAGAGGGGAGGATGGTTGCGCGTGTCTCGCGTTCAAGTAATGTGACTATGAGAAATGGTCACCGAAGACAGAAGCAGGATGAAATTACTCGTCCAGCGGTAATTATGAGCGACCAAGGTGGTGCGGATGATGGACATCTAGCTAATAGGAGTTACAATATACAGGGTGCGCTAAAAGCAGCAGTGCAATAAATATATATCGTAGCAAGTTTTCCGACTGAAAAGATCCATAAGATAAGAAAATTGTTCAGTGTACATATGCTTGATTCCTTCGCTCACCCAGTGGCGGATTTAAGAAAAAATGCCCAGGTGGCAAACGTTCCGAGGGGCCCATTTTTGGAGGGGAAATGAAGAGGTAGTTTCCTGAAAACGGGCTAAGTGTAGTAGTACGAAAAATATGTAGTGTTTGGATGCCTATACCTAATCATATTTTTTTTTGGTTATAGGACCCTGCGTGGGCCTTCTATGCAGGGGCCTAGGTGGCAACTGCTCATCAGCCGCCCTGTTAAATCCGCCACTGCGCTCACCTATTCGAAATTTAACACACATAATTCAAAGTAGGAAAAATTAAGATGAAACGAAGTGATTGGCTTCTCGACCAAAGCCTCGCCTCCGCGTGCTACCGTTCAAGAAGCACATCCACGTGTTCGCAGTTCAAATAATTGTGAAAGCTAGTGGAATAATAGACGGTGAAATAGTAAATGAGACGTAAATAATGACATTGCAGAAAAATAAACCCCCGACTAGTGGTTTATATCCAGATTTTCTGAACAGTGTTTTGGTCGTGTACACGTGCACACGGCGATCTCTCAAAGCTGTTTTCCTCGAAAACGCGGCTCCCTGGGAAAAAATATTTACCCCCAGCGTTCCGACCTATTCCTCCGCGTAGATCCCATTTCTGAATCGCGTCCTTTTGACTCTGGACACCCTGTGCGCGTCTCGGCAACCTGCCTCCCATCGCGGACTCGTTGTATCTACGTCGTGGACACTTTGTGCTACTCTGTACTTATCCCGAATACCGTCCCGGCGTGCCCGAGAAAGAGAGGCCCAAGCGTTCCCCGATATTTCAAAAGTTTTCTCTGGCCGCCACCCAAGGCTAAAACACTCGAAATAACGCAGTAGCAATTCGTGTGGGCGAGCTGCCGGACGGTCAGCCTGGTCACACTGGTGTCCGGTGGCAGGTGGAGGAGCTTTTGAGGTGGATCCCTCTTCTATCTCGGCTAGAGACCGACCAACAGATGTAAAGGTCGTGCGCTCTGGGAACGAGGTCTATGGAACTGGGTTAACCAAATTCACTATTTTCTGATTTACCGCCACGCGCCTGTACAGGGTGGTGCAGAAATAGGTGGGCGAAACTCGGGACCGTGCTCCGCTCACCTGAAGGACGGGGTAAGGTCGTGCAAACGTGACCGTAGAACATGGTTAGTTCCCGAGAACCCTGATATGAAGCTTGGGTCTCTTTTGGCCCAGCGAGTTTTTACTTTTTTAATTTTCGAGGGACCATCGTTTCTCATCCCATGACATTAAGTTGAATGTATATAGGTGAAGCGAAGACCGTAGTAGGGTCAAGTATGCAGGTTTGATTGATATTGGAGGTAGACAGTGGATTGACAACAGTGTGGCAGGGAACACGGGTGAGCGTTGTCAATCTGTTCGCGGGTGTGAGCTGAAATTTTTCGAGCTGAGTACTTCATGAAGATGAGATAAAATTTATGAGATGCGTGTGCGGATACGCGAGATATTCAGTTGCAAGCATTTCCGTGTAAATTGTCTTTTGGTGGCGTTAAAGGTTTCCTTAGTGGACTGCCTGGTAAGATTAGTTGGAAAAGATTCGTACATCATTTAAAATTTTTGTGGTAGGACACTGACGGACGAGGATTTTAAAGCTATGAAAATTCACTGACACCTTAGGCTCAGCCAGACCCCTGAAGAAGGAAAAATGAAGAAAAGAGAAAATAAAAAAAAGATTTTTTTCTTATTTGATTCAAATTAATTTAATAAACGCAGAACTGGCAATATTGCGGGCACACCACAATTGTGGCGTGGTAACCATGCCATAATATGGGAGGACTTATTTCTTTAATTTTTCATTTGATTTTCTTTATTATTGTTATTATTATCCTTTCTCCGTGAAAAGATGTTATACTTTCTTACCATTAAGAAATTATTTGGGGCCCCAAAATACTTCCTGCATGCGGGCCCCTTTACAGAGAAGGAAGGTCCTGGTCGGTGTAACCACTCCAACATAAAAGAATCATTTCCAACAACTACCTCAAACAACAAGCCCGTCTGTTACATTCACAACTAAAAAAGGAATCGTTTCAATACACAACGCGCCCTCAAAGATTGCCCAGCTATTTCCAAATCACCTTGCGCATCTGTAAGGTTTCCTAAGCCGAAGATGGCAGCAGACAGTCGTCGATGATCAATGGTCGCGATGTGCCACCTAATAACACGTCTGAAGCATTAACGATGCGCATCGACGTTGAAATTGAATAACGTCTAACAGGATTGCGAGTGGATTTCAAAATATCGCGTCTTCTGAGCGATCGCCCTTTAGAAGAAGGAACTGGTCGACCGTCAGACTCCACCGAACCAAAATGGGCTCCGTAAAAAGCAGCGGCACGTTCTCAATTCCTTGAGGATTGACAATCGAGCATCGGTTGATAAGACGGTTTTGTTAGCCGAGTACAGCGGTAAAAGGCCGTGAGAGGTATGCTGAGGAACGATTGCTCGGTCGCCTTCACCTATCGGCGCGGCCAGGACGAGGTATCGCTCGATGGGCAGCCGAAGGTACTGGCAAGCAAAGAAGACGATTGAAAATACCTCGGGGTTTTCGTTTGGATTTCGAAACCGGTGCCCGAGAATTGTCGTTATCCCACGGCGCGGGCTCCTCTAGCCCGCTGGCATGGGCTAGCACCTGTCGCGCGTCGCCGACAGTGGAAATAGCTGTTTTCAGCGAGAAGAAACGCGCGCTTGCTACCCAATGACAGAGAGTAACGCGACTACGTGGGTGCAGCGAGATTAATTGCTTGTACCAATTACTGAAATAATGGTAAACGGCTCGGGTCGCCGCAGGGACACGGGGCATAATTAAGCCTCGTGATTGCGACATCATTCTCTTCTAGCGTCCTTTCCCGTCCCCCCGCGCTTTCCTTGCGCCGCGCCAGGGACACGCATCATCCCTCCAGGAGAACTTACGCGAGACTGTTGTCATGCACTTCGACTGGCGAAGCGTTCTGATAAATGCCCCTTCGAGTTGACCGGGCCCCGAGTTCTGCCAGAGTTCAGCATTATTTGAATAAATAAAATAGTGAAATAAATTCATTAAATTAATAAAATTTAATGAAAATTTATAAAACTAATACAATTTAATAAAAATTTATAAAAATAAAATTCAATACAAATTTATAGAATTAATGAAATTTAATACAAATTTAATAAAAATGTTTAAAATTTAATACAAATTAGTAAAATTCGTAAAAATTGAAATGAAATTAATAAAATTGATCAGTTTAATAAAAGTTTAATAGAAATTTATAAGATTAATAAACATTTATTGAATTAATAGTAAATAGGTTTATTTTTTGCCTTTCGTCCTCAAAATGGGGTTACATATACTGTGTGTAAGTGTTTCTGAGACTGTTAATTCAAGGTTGGTGCTTTCGTTTTGCCTTCTTACTTCATCTTGGGCTTCTTTCCTTCTCCTTTTTTCCAGAACCATACGCATCCACTCGGCTCCTTCTTCTCCCTTTAGTATCCCTCTTATCGTTGAATTTTTTCATTTCAACTCCTTACAGTCTTGTGGTATGTACCCTAGCGTCTCTGTAGCCGCTAGAGCAAGGGTGTCGAACTAGCAGCTCGCGAGCCGCAGTGGGTCCTTCTCCGCTTCGCCTGTTCCGTAGAGCCAATTCTCCTACGGGAGAACGGCCCCCTGACTTCAGGTGTACTTACACCTACTTCATTCTGACGAATTTCTCCTCCGTGTGCCGCACTCTCTCCCTACCGGGTCTCGTGCAACTCCTGGAGAAAAATAAGTGGGGGAACCGGCTGACCGGGGGCCCGACTCGTGCGGCTCTCGGAGTGGGAAAGTTCGACACCCCTGCGCTAGAGTCTAGCCCCTTTACATAGTCTGCACACTGTCTCTTTTTCTTCCTTCCAGTACTTGCTTCCCCGCTCTGCGTTCCCACATCTGAAGCTTGCGATCATACTTTGGTCTCTTCCTCTGTAGTCTCCGTCTAGGTAATTTGCTCTCTGGTTACTCCCCGATTTCTGTGTAATGAACGTTGTATCTGCCTCCTGGTATTCTGTCGTATTGCCATTGAACCTGCTCTGCCCTGTCTCTATGCGCTAATTCCTCAGCGAACTCTCTTCCTTTCCTTCTTTCTATTTCCATTTCTTATATATCCATCATTTTTTGCATATAGTATGAGTCTCTGATTTCCTCCCATTTCGACTTTTTCTCATCTTGCTTTGCGTCTATTTCCTTCCAGCATTTTTGTACTATTTTTATTCTTATTCAGCCGTTTCGTTTTCTCAATACTGGCTACTTTCTTTTTTTTTCCATGATGTTTTGAAGTTTCACTTTAATGCACTTTGTCAAGTGCAGCGCTTAGGTCCGCAAAAAGGTGGGTATACACCTTTCCCCATTTTTTCTGTACTTCTCTGTTGGCTACATAGTTCAAAATAAAAATGTTATCTATCGTCGACCTACCGCTCCCGAATCCTGCTTGTGTCTGGTATTATATGGTTCTTTTCCAATTCCTCTTTTAATCATTTTTCCAGGCACAAAGCATATATTTCGTACACTGTGTTTAGGATCGTTATCCCCGATAATTGCTCACCCTTTCTCCATCTCCTTTTTTGAATATTGGTGAAATTACCCATTCATTCCACCTCTCCGAGACTCCTTCTCCCCTCCACACTTTATTGCAAATTTCTGTGATCCTCTTTACTATTTTCTCGTTACCATAAATCCGGGCTTCATTTTCTATTTTGTCTTCGCCTGCTGCTTTCTTCTTCTTTAATTTCCTGATTTGTTATTTTGCTTCTGCTTCTGTCATTTCCTCTTCCCCTTCTCCCTCCTTGTTGTCTATTTCTTCCAACTCTCCTACTTCCGTTTACAGTCGACTAATAGAATAAAAATAAATCAAAATAAAATAAAAATGAATTTATTAAATTAACAAAAATTCATTCGGACAGTACCGAACTCTGAGTTTTGCTTAATGTTCAGGGACACTCGGACGCCACCTTCGTTGCTCCCCAGAAAATATGAGCGTGGAGCCGCTTGGGAACCGTGCACTGGGAACAAATTCCTCGGCGCGAAAACACGCCGACGCCAGTCGCAGCGTTAGTATCGCCGCGCGATTCTTTTCGCGAGAATCATAGGTGGTAGTATTGGGTGGGGATGCCTATCGCGCAGAAGTGGGGCCCCCAGGGGGTTACGTAAAGGAAGAGGGATGAGCGCAGTAAATTTAAAGAGCTGCCGCTACACAAGGCGGCGGATGTATGGAAATGATCTTTCTCTGCAGCGGAGCGGGGCGCAAGAGGTCCCAGCGACTTCTTAGTCGAAAGCTCTCTAGGACTATTTTTGTCCATAAGCTGAATAGCGGAAATAGCCTAGCCTAGCCCCTGGCCTAGAGCGTAGGCTTGACCGGCCATAATAGCGCCTCTTTCAAGGATGTATCGCGACGTCACGGTTCTCTCGGGAAAGAAATGTTGAGACGTCATTGACCAGCGGGGTGACGTTGCTCTTAGAGAATAGATCGCGGAGCAGCGACGGATCGAATCGATGGAGCTCGATTTCTCTCCCGAACCGCGACCGTTTCAAGTTCAGCCACGCTTTATCGCTTCGAGATTATTTTGTCGCTCGGATGTCACGTAATAAACTTGCGCGCGTGCGACCGGGATATTTAAACGTTCTGCAGAGTGCTGCGTCTTCTTCGATCAGGAAAGAGCACGAAAATAATTCAAACTTTTACTGTTACGTGGAATTATAAATACTTCCCAGCACATTCATCTTGCTCAAACCGGCAACGTCTCGCTTCGACAAAAGACGATTTTTATGAGTCTCCTCGTGGAGGAACTTTTTGAACATACCTACTGTGGGGGGGGGGAGGGGGTAGTGTTCTAGTAATTAATTACCCTGTGTGCACATGAACGGTACTATCCTCGAGTGATCGCTCAACATGCCACGCAGCTCAATCTATTTGCACACCATTCCTAAATCCCTGATTCCACACTTTATAGCTCGCACATATTCCCCTTAGGTAGCCTAGATTTACACCAACAGCTAAAAGTTCGACGTCAATTACCGATTTTCATTGAAAGTACATCGAGAGGTAAATATTCACCTAATTCAAAGTTAGCGCATTAAAGAATGCCAGCGTTGCCATGGAAATCCCTACTTCCGACGCTTCGTGCATTGGGTGGCGATTCTACGAGAAAAAATAGGTCGAAAATGTATGATTATTCTAAGGGGTGGTGAGAAAACACTCAGCGAGCTTCTGCTCGTTTGAATTATAAAGAGGACTTATATTAGGGCGGTGCAAATTTCGTTCGCTCACTGTTATATGATGCGACCTTCAGCAGGAACATGGCAAGGTGTGACAGACAGCCAAGGGAAGCGCATACCTCGATTAAAAGCATTTTTAACATATTTTCACTTCGGATAAAGACTTCGGCTGAATAATGCGGACGAACTCTTCTGCGCCGAGCTAATACGCTGTCCATTATGGTGGCGTGGTTCCGCGGCTCGTGTACGCGTCCCGATAATCCCGCGCACCCTTGACGTCGTCCGCGTCCACGCTCGCCAAGCCCGACCTCGGTGTATCCTTGCGACTATTTTCGCGTAACGCGTTTCGACATGATAGATGAGAGTTTTCTGCGTTTCCTCGACGTCGCGTTGCTCGGAACCTGCCAAAGATTCCCGCCGGTGGCAGGGAACGTTGAATAATTTAAGACCGCGGACAATACCTGTCGTTTGCTCGCACAACGCCGCAAGCTTTCGGCCTATCGTGAACGTCTGCCAACGAATTTTGCTCCACATCTCGAGGCACGATCGTACGAGTTCGCCACCTCCATAAGCCCCGCCGCAATCCTATCAACTTCTTGTCCATCGACAGCTTAATCGGTGTCTACTCGATGCCCAGAACTGCTCGTCGACTCGATAAAGTAATCAAATCCGACACTGCTCTGCCTGTCGGCAAAAAAGTCGAGCAAAGCGAAGTATTCGCAGGACTCTAGATGCGCTTGCGTACTATCCACTGAACTGCCTCTTTTTTTTTCCTTTTACTGGTTTAAGGCGCCAATGAGAGAGGCCTTCTATTCAACATCGCCTACCTTGACGGACGAAAATGATGCGAACTTTGAGAATTTTTTAAAACAAGTCCGTTAAATATATTTACTTCCAGCTTTGTGACTTTATTTGTCAATCTTTAGAGAATATTAAAAAAAAATTGTATGCAAAAATAGTGGTTACATCCGGAGTTATGGTGTTTCGAATAGAGCGCCTTATGAAATTCATATGCGCACTGTTAGCATAAAATCAGCCGTTGTAGTTGTCTGAAATAGAAGATTTTTACATTTCTGTAATCTGTATGAGTGTGGCGGTCGACTGAATTAGATTAAATGAGAAATACTGAAAATTAAAAAAAAAATGGCAGCGCTTAAAACAGACATCGATTTCTGCAAAACGATTCGCTGTTTTTTTAAGTCGCAACAGTCTAATTTTGCAAAAACCGACTTAGTTTTAATAGCAACGAGAATGGGACATCTACTGAAGATATATACCAAGTTTGAAGTAAATCGGGTGATTGGATTTTAAGATATCATGCTACCCAATTCGAAAACATCGTTTTGAGAAAAACGCGTTTAAACTTTTAGGTACACCGTTTTTTGTTATTAATTTTTTTTTTAATGTTACCTAAATATGTACAAATATAGGCATAAAATTTTCAATGAACATAATTTGAGGGTTTTTCTTAAAAAAAATCCCAAATATCTCGCTCCATTTCAGGCCGTCAAAGTAGGGAGACCCCTCAAACAGTTTTGACATTGGGAAAGTAATCGTCTTATTGGAAACACGAATAAATTTGAAAAAATCTACCGCGACCTACATACCTACATAGGGAAAGTATAAGCATACAGATAAATTGTGTAAGTTAATCAGGGTAAGATTTTAAAAACAGCATCTTGCTGAATCATTGCACCACGAAAGGGAAACAGGCGTAATTGAATTAACTGTACCCTAGTGTGCCATAAATTGGTGGCGAAGTAAAGACGTATTATTATTCAAAGTGGACAGTGCGCGCCCAGGCTTAACTTGGCCACCTCCGTCAGCTACGGAGCCTGGCGCACTGGCCTCTCTGTGAAACAGGTATAGGGATGTGCGTATCGTAAATTATATAGGGCAAAATGGTAGAGGATGGGTCCGATAAGGGCGGATGGACCTTCTCCAGTTGCCACGTGCTTGATTACAGACAGACTCCGTAAAAATAGACTTCCCCAGCGCCTTTCATCCAGGCGTAAGCACGCGCAACGAAAGGCTGCGGCAGACCCTACCAGCACCCTTTCCTTCTTCCTTTCCTTTTATATATTGGGACCCGGTTGTTTCCCATCGCGACTTCGTAACGGCAGACATCGAAGGAGAGCTTTAACGGGGCTGTATGGGAATTAAAGGGGGATGATCCTCGCTTCGCGGAGGCGGCTCGCGTATGCATTTCTATAAGCGTAATTGCTGACTTCTCGCCAACCGCGGTTACGCTGGCTCCTCGGCGGTCTCTTCTTCCCCTCTTCTTCCGTTTCGCTTCCTCGTTGCTTCCTCCGCGAGGGACGTCACGTGGCAGCTGACAGGCTGCGAACGAAGCCCATCTGGTTCTGGCCTTTCTGCTCTTTCGCGTGAAATTATCGAACTCTGTTAAGCGCGAGATTCATGGAACGTTGAAAAACTTTGTCTCTGAATATAAATCTACTTGCGGCACACCCTCTGCGCCTTAAGAAGTTTGCGAAGATGAAATTGTAGGATGCAACTTCTGTGGAAGCAGTGAAATTTTCAATAATTACAGAGTAATCGAATTCGAAGTCAGCTTGTTCGTCAGTCGTCGCCATTTTTATATTCCATGAAAGTCAGTGTCCCTGAAAGCGTTGCACAGTGAAGCGAAAGGCTCGTAACCCAGAAAAAAAAGGGATCTATATATTCTATATAAATGACGTGTGTTATTTATATTGGATTTTCCTTCAGAGCTGACCCGAAGTTCCTCCCTCGTCGCCAACCCTTGCACGATTTACCGATACCTCGGGGTGAAGTGGGTCCCGTCACGCCCGCTGACACTTCGGTCGACGCCGGGGCGTACGATGCGAACGTCCACGATCACTTTCTCGGTATCGTCGTCGCCGGACAATATCGGCGCGCAAACAGTCGCGCGCCTTTTATTTATAACCCTTCCACGTGTCGTCGGGGATGGAATTAAAACAAAGCGCACGCTAGCGTACGACACTTGGCACTGGCTTGCCCGCGAAGTAGCGGCTGGTGCGGGCACCGCGGTGCCGCAAAATTAAGTTCCTGGCAGCGGGACACGTCGGCGAAAAGATCCCCCGGTAAAATTGATTTTTCGACTCGATAACTTTGCTCCGATGCAGGGGCCGCAGGCGGTTTTGAACTATTTTAAGACGTTCGATGGGTCGGACTTAAAGGATGCTAGGCGTTTCGGTGGCTGCGCGTACGCTACGGCTCGTAAGCATTAGCACACCTGCTGTGTCTGCGCGAACTGTAACATTTGTTTTTAATTTGAAATACCAAATAGAGTAAAATTCGTTAGAATCGTTTAATAAATTCAATGAAACCCTTCAACGAAAAAGTGGGTGTCCTAATATTTTACGAACGACTATTGTCGTTTCTGAGGGATGTACCTATCCCTCAGAAAATGATTTTTAATTTTAATTTTAAACAATTTTCGCGGGAATAAATCAAGCTGCGAATCAGAGAGAGAGAGTAAAGTATTTAACCAGTATCTATCCTTATTTCTTTTCCACAAAGATGCTTCAATTAATCCCCGGTGATGAAGCAGAGATAGGCAAATAATTATTGAAATAAAAATGTTGGGTTCTAATGAAAGATTAAAATTGCATTCGTCACCCGTCGAATAAAGATACCTCGGCTGATCTTTTATCCGATACGTTATTTAAATCATTTTTTATTTCGATAATGCTCGGTCACAAAGGAACCCACAGAAATAGTAGCCGAGCAGCCCGACTACACGCTAACCCAAAAGCGAGCTGTCACCGGAGACCTTGGTCCTCTACCCTCGAGAAACGATACAACCCATCCGAACTGGTAACGCGCGACAGCACCAAGCGTCCTTAAAATAGGACTCGTCAGGCTCAATGGAATGCTCGGGATTCCTCGTTGAATTGCTGGTAATACGAAAATCGTGTCCAGAATTAGACGTCAGAGCGGAGGATCGGCGCGAGTGGTCCAACGATAGGCATGTCATTAGGGGATCGGTGGTGACAGCCG
Organism: Andrena cerasifolii; assembly: GCF_050908995.1. Classification (NCBI taxonomy): domain Eukaryota; kingdom Metazoa; phylum Arthropoda; class Insecta; order Hymenoptera; family Andrenidae; genus Andrena; species Andrena cerasifolii. The sequence goes on along the minus strand of NC_135119.1, from coordinate 18,560,493 downwards.
CTATTATACTCTCCGCTGGTCTTGCACGCTTTGCCGCCGGATGCCAACTATCGGTAGCCGCTATGTAGAGATGTCGGACTATATTTGGGACGTTGAGCTACGGTTACTTCACTGGCCCAGTTGGCCGTTGATCGGACCCCCACTAGTATTTTTAGTTTAGGTCGTAAGCACCTAAGAGCAAGCCGCACCGCGAGTTACACGAGCGAGGCGCGCGTAGAAAGGCGTGGAGCGGGTAATGAACGTGCACCGCGGCAGGGAGGAGGGGGCCGGACTTTTCCCGCGACGCTTTTATAACTAGACACCGATGGTGCTTGGCGCATTGTGGATTTTTTTATATAAGCGACCGCCAGTGTTCCCGTTAACCCTGAAAAGCCGACAGGAACGGAGAGGGGGAGGTTGGAGCCGCGGTCCGATCGTTCTTGATCCGCGGCTGTCAGCTCGCTTGACAGACGCGTTGACTCCGTGTCCCAGACTTCCTGCCGGAAAGAATGTCGCCGTTGTGACGCAAGACGCTGAGCCAAAGACCCGTTGTTGTCTTTGAACGTGTTCACAAGCGCGTGCACGCTTGTCGACACGGGCGGCGGGGAATGGCCGATGGATACTTGGGATGCTGGGGATGAAAGAGGGTGGAGCATGCGGGACGATTGGGAGTTGTATGATTTGAACGTGGCTACGGAGGAATGAGGGGTGTTAGAGGCTCGATCCTTTGCATGGGAAATTTGGGTCACACAGGTTGCTCCGTTTAAAGGGGGATGACAACTGTGTACTCAACAAACCTTAAGGGGGTAGGGGAGACCGGGGCTGGTTGTCTCAAGGGGTAGATTGACTAATTGTTAATAACTTTGCAACCGACATATGCACTACTGCGGAAAGATTCACCGTAGAAAGAAGTCACTTCTACTATGACATGCATTTATGTCCCACCCCGCGATCGCACGTTTTTTTAACAGTGGTCAGCGTTTGTCGAAAAATTGACTAGTGGAGTAAATATATTTTTTTAAAGATTTTATTTTTTCACGCTCTATACGGTTACAATAGAATAAATGTTAAAGGACTATTTTAAAGTTTGTTTATTAGACTATCTATTGACATAGTATTTTTATTTATACATTAATAATTGAAGGTTGTATAGATTATTGAAGTCAAAATGATCGGTAAGGTTATTTTGTTATTCATAAAGCGATTTTTATTTTTTGTTTAAATTTATTTATGTTTAAGTTGAATTTTTTTCAGTTTATCGTTAAAATATGAAAGGAAGAAATTAGTATTTTGTAATGAAACAACTCTTGTGACATTGTGTTATTTTATTACCATTGAGATAAATTACTAATAACGTTTTCTGAACTGATTGTATCTATAGTCAATCTACCCCATACTGTAAGTCAACCAACCCCGATCATGGACGTGGTTGAGCAGCATGCAAGGTGTTAGAAAAACATTGAAATACCTTAATTATTATCACATTGAGTCAACATTGATAATTTAATCAGATAGCCAAATGTATGCACTATCAAATATACTGACCGGTTTAATGATATTTCGTCCACATAATTTATTAAAAATCAAAAACTGAAAAACTGCCCTACCAACCCTGGTTCTTCCCTACTCTAGTGTAGATGGTAAAACAATTTTTTTTTGCTTTATCTCGTAGTTTGTGGTGTGACAAATATTTCTGCAAAGCGACTTTTTGAAATTCGAAATATTAGCAGAGATGTACCTAGAGGTCCTAAGGTAGTGCCTTCCGTAAGACACTATAGTAATAATATATTGTCTGTAAAAACTTTAAACCCTTTTTTCTCGAAACAGAGTTTTTCAAGACGGGTGTTTGCATATCTCGAAAACTGCTGCGCCGATCCAGTAGCTCTTTTGCGTACACGTTCATAGCATAACTGACTATGATTGGAAGCTCGGGCAAGTTTCTATCTTGTCAAAGATCTAGAGACGCGGTAGCGTCGCGACGCCAAGTACAGAAAAGACACCCTGTATATGTCTTCATAAACATAAGTACTCCAAGAAAAAAAGCGAATTATATGGAAGCCTATAGCCATCTGCTTACAGTGCTCTAAGTTTGAAGCTTTCCTTTTTCAAAAATTGAATACCAGACACCCCAACTGATTCTCTTATTCCCCTACAATATTAATCAAGAGGGAGTTTAAACTGCGAACGCTAACAGAAACAAAGTGGTTTTATTACAAAGAATTATATCTCCAAATTTCCCTCACACATATTAAGAGGGTACCGAAAGTAGACCAGTGACACCACCGCAACGCGCGGATCCCACTATAACATTAAGTTTGTCACGCAGGCGTGCGAAAGAAAAAGAGTGAATGTTAAAGTTTCTTTTGGCCACCAGTGTGGTCGCCGGCGGTTCTGGAGATCTAGGAGGCACCACGGGCTCCTCCATCACAGATCCTCCACCTCGGTGATCGTTCACGCCTGTTCCCCGAAGAATAACCGCCCGTTGACGGACAGCACGACACACCGAAGACCCGCTGCCGCTTCCTCGTTAAAAAGTGAACGTACCCGCGTCCCGCGGGCATATATATTTTTAGGCAACCGGCAGGATAATACGAAATTAGAACCAGGCGGCCTTTGTACGAGGCGCGTCATTAGTTGCTCGCGGTACTATGCGCGCGTGTTACGCACCGATCCACTCGCTGTCCCTGGGAGGCATTATTGTTGCCAGAATCCAGAATAGACGTATCTCGCGCGCTCTGCCCCTCGTAACCCCTATCTGTCATCCGAAATCTCAACTTTGATCCTCCCGATGCCCGTCCCTAAATCTCGCATGGCCGTCTCTCCCGCCGCGCCGCCCGTGATTTGTTGGCCCGAGCTGAGAAGCCGCCGCTACCGTATTTTCCTCCTGCACTCGGCGGTCCCCGTGTCCCGCGAGCACCGACGATCCCTCACCTTCACGCTCCCCCTCGAAGCGCACACTTTTCCATTTAAATTTGTCCCATTTGGAACGGAGGGCTAATAATTCTTCGATAGCGCGGAATGATGGATACGGTCCTTATCGTTCTTTCTCTTCCTCTTTTCTTCTCCTTCGCTTTTTTTGCGCCTGGACTGACAAGAATCAGCCCCGGGCATGTTATGCTCTATCGATCACTCGACCTGACACGCTGTCTCGTCACCGGTGTTTAGCACTTCATTTATAAAAACGTCCGTAAATAAATAGGGCTCGGCCCGGCGGCGCGGGCTGTTTGAAGCTAACGCGCTCTATTTTCAGGATACCGCCGATGAAATTCACGTTAGCGTCGAATCAAAGCTCGCCGGAACACGTGTTCCGCTTAATAAAGTATCGCCGGGTGGGGAGCTCGTTCGCGCTATTAAAACGAGCCCGTAAAAGTGGCTGCGCGGGGGATGTTAAACCGTGGATTGATTCACCGAGGAACAGCTTGATGATCGCTTTAATGCTTATCGGGTGAACGAATTCCGGGCTGCCTTTACGTCACGATCGATTGAAGAACTCCTTTGCGAATCGTCTTCAGTCAATTATTTAAAAAATTTGGACCTGCACCCCAACGTCATTTTTTTTTAGGATTTTCGTAGTTTTGAAGCTTTGACTTTTGAGTGGTAATTTGTACATTCGTAATACTCGTACAATTATTCTATATTAATCTTTTTCTAGAAATGTAACTTTCGTATGATGAAATTTGTAGATAAAAAAATAGTTGTGGAACGAAGCAATTAATTTTGTTAAAATTCCACGAATCATCAAATTTTAATATTAAGGGGTCATTCCGAATTGATTGCGACGAAATAATTTTAGTAATGGACTGTAACTTTTTTCTATTTAGTAAACTACATTTCTACAGTAAATCAGAAATATAAAAGTAATAACATTATTGGTTTTAAAACGCTTTTGAAAGCGGTCTTGATGACATGTTTAAAAAGTCTGGTTTCAGCTGTTAGAGTTATCTGAACACAAATATCCAGATTCTTGATCAGTATGACTGTGGCTATTGCTTGGACTATAATTAGTAATAATTAGTGATTAGTAAATTAATAATAATTAGTAATAATCTCCAAAATTAGTAAAATGGTGGGTAAAATGCAAGAAAAATGTTTTTCGACTTTTTTCTTTTGCTATTTTCGATTTTAAAAGTAGGTTAGACTCAATGGAAATACTTGGCTGTAGTCCCTGCGAGAGCCATAGGCGTGCAGAATAAGCAGTAAAATTTATAAAGCAATTGGTTCGATAGATTTTGAGACGTTATCTTCACGATGTGAAAAAAATGACGTTTCGAGAAAAGCATGTTCAAAGTTTTCATCTATAGAGGCCAAGCCTCTGCGCTCCGTACAAAATGCCTCTGTAGAAGCTAAAATAATCGGAATTTTTCCATGAAAATTTAACAGTACATTCTTGAGGATATGCAGGGGAGACCGGGGCAAAGTGAACCTCGGGGTAAAATGAGCTTTCTTAATTTCTTCTTTAACAGTAGAATATATTTACAAATTGTGGTGACGTAATAAATGTGTGTATTACCACAGATATCGAAAAATGGAAATGGAATGGAAATATATTTTTTAAAAAATAGTTTAAATAGTTTAAAAGTTCCAATAAAGTTAATTTTATAATTACATCCTTCATTAAAACTCGTATTTTATTTCAGCTAACTTTACCCCAGATAGTAGCTCACTTATATGGGGTAAAGTGGTGGTTTTGGCATTTTCTTTTCAAGTTGAAATTTAATATACTTTAAGTTAATTTTAAGAACTGCAATTCGTCACTTATGAATAATAAAGTTCAAATTATATTATAAATCTATTTTCACACATTTTTATTGAAAGGGAAAAATTTTATTCGACTTCAAACTTTTTCATCCCCGCTTTGCACCGGTCTCCCCTACTTAAAAAAATATTTGAAAAAAATGGATTTTTCAACCCGTCTAACCGGAACGACCCCTTAAGCTCTAAATTCATTTTGAATTCGTAAAATCGCGACATTTAAACTTCGAAATTTGCCTGAGGTGCGATACACCCCGTGTGACCGCGAAGGATAAAACAATTTGGTAACCTATCGATTCCCCGAAAATATCAACCAGCTAATCGTTAGATCCACCAATAAAATTAACAGAACCAATTACCTCCCCCATTTCTTTCTCCACTTCTGCACACAATGCCCCTCCGCGCACCACACGAAAGCCTCTCGAGCAGCGATTTCACCGATCCACCTCGAAATCCCGCAGCGCGGTGAAAGAAGGAATGGTTCTCCTCTAACCATGTCCCGGAACGTCGGTATATCGACTACTTTTACGTAACGCTTTATGTTTTACCTAAAAATAGCAGGCACACTTTGAACCGCGACTTCGAGTTAGCGGCGAAATAACGACGTCTATTTTCACTCGCCTTAATGAGAGGGGTGCCGATCTTACGAACCCTTCGCGCAGGCAACCTGTCAGCCGGTTCCCACGACCCGGTTGTCTTGGAGCCGCGTTTCCTGCGCGAAACACGAACGGGTGAATCGTGGGGGGTTGTTTTGATCGTGCCCTCTGACAAGTACGATCAAACAATCGTTTAATTCGAAGACTGAAGAGGGTCGTCGCCTTGAATTGCCACGAGCTGTGCATGCACACCGTTCTCCGAGAATACCTACGCAGGCGGTTCCCTCGTGACGTCGCCCGCTCCTCGGCGTTTATTTTAAATCGCCCGCTAATATATTTACTTTCAATTTATCCCGCCCCGCGTAATAAACTCCGCGCGAAAGTGCGCGGATCGGCCGGCCTGGACGGAACGGATTTAACGCGGGCCCCCGCGTTTCGCGGGCGACACGCGAGGGTGGAACGTGGCCGTATATTAAATGTATTTAGAATCCGCAGCGCGGAGCAGAACGTTGACCGGCCGGCGCACCTCTTCCTTCTTGCAGCCTCTTGTACGCGAGCCGTTCGAGCGCCGTCGCGTGGGCGGCTGACGCTTCCTCACCGCTCCTGTGCGCGGAAGGACGCTCCTGGCGCGCTGCACTGGCTGGAAAACTTGTAACCAGGTCGTGAATTAAATCGCCGCGCCGACTCGTGTTGCGACTCCGATCGAGGCTTCGGGTCGTTGTCTTCTCGCGTCCCTGCCAATTCGACAGTACCGGCGCTGGAAACGTGTTCAGTTTAAGGGGTTACGCCACCCTGAAAGTTTTGAAAACACGATTTTTTTTCCTTTGCGTTTTCTTGTTACGCGAAGTTTTAAGAATAATCTAAGTCATTGTAGACGCAAAAATTCCTCAATATAGCCGAGTTATAGGCTTTCAACGAGGCGCGGATGTCGATATTCCGCAGCAGGTAGCTACTATTCTACTTTTCTTCTTTTCCGTTTTTCTCGAAACTACATTTTCAAAGATGACCTATCAAATATCTCCAAAACTATTTGTCCGATTGAGTTCAAACTTGGCACGCATATTCTTAATGGTATTATCTACGATGTAGCGTATCAGTTTTTCCATCCTATACCCCATTCGTATATAATTAATGGTTTAAATTCGTTTTTTCATGTGAAAAGCGTATAATTTTTTTCACTTTGCTCTCATTTGTGCAATAAATTTTTTCTTCTCAAATCCCTATGCTACGTCGTAGGTATTTTATTAAGGAACACGAAAATCATCGGGTTTTTGATTTCAGACGAACATGTTCGTTATAATTTGTTAGGTTAGTCACGCGTGTAACGGCGGACGAGCTTCGCGGGAGAATAAATAACTCGGTCATTTTTTAATATTTTTGTACAGTATTTATACAATATATGCACTAATACATGCTCTACCCATAAGAAAAAAATAAATAATTTTCAACCTCATGGTATCAGTAAAAAAAATTCGTCTAGTTTAGTGCTGTTTCGAGCGCCTCAGGGTGGCGTACCCCTTAATCCTTCAACGAGCCCACGACCTTGATACACCTCTTTCAGATAATGAATGATGGTTTGCTTCTGTTTTTTTTTTTTTGATAATTTTCAGATGTAAATTTTCAATGTTTAAAGCGCTCAATTATTTTATATTCACCTGTTGTACTCTTATATTTCTGCGCAAATGGGTGGTAGAGAATTGGGAGATTTTAGGAGCTACGTTGCGGTAGGTTTCGCTTCATTTCAGTTGTATCCGTGACCCGTCTGATCTTTGAATCAAGAACGCTTTGGAGCAAAGTGGCAAGGCGATTCTGGTCACGTGCTACGGTTGATGAATTCTGCTTTTGATTGAATTTCGAGTGAAATTGCTAGGCAGGGGTTTGGGCTGTATTAGCGGGGAGGAGCTTGTGGTTGGAAGTCAAGGGTTGCGAACGTATTATTGTTAAGCTACCGCGGATGTAACGGGGGTGGGTCGCTATCTGTACGAAAGATTTTTCTGTTTAATTGATTAAGGGGTTATGGCTAGTCAGCTCTCGAAAAAGAACGCGATTTTCGGGAATTTTTTGTGGATTATCTACTGTATATTTTTTCTACAACTATTCGCTTATTTTAAAAGTTCATATATGCAGCAACTCTCAGTAATTTTGTTATAGAAAAACATTAAAAAATGAACGAATAACAGCCATTCTCGCGGAAACTGTTTTGATAAAGGCGCTGTGCGGTGAGCAAGTTTTCTCTGAGCCGGATCAGCTAAAATTAAAAATTCAAAAACATTCTGTTAATATATGGTTGAATTCAGTAGATGAACGAAGGCTTTCTCAAAAAGTTGGTTTTTGACAAAATGGCGGCCGTTTGACGCAAAACCACGCTTTTCCGATGTCTGAATCGTTCGTTTTTCGTTAATTAAAAATACAGTTTTTGTTAAAATAAAAAATCCTTCGTTCATCTACTAGTCTTTGGTACATAAAAGAAGTCTGCAAAAGTTTAAGCCAATCGACACAGTGGTTTCCGAAATATCTTGCTCGCCGAAATCAACACAGCTTTCGCGAGAATGGCTGTTATTCGCTCATTTTTTAATGTTTTGGTATAAAAAAAATTCCTGAGAATTGCTGCATATATGTACTTTTAAAATAAGCGAATAGTTGTAATAAAAGATACAGCAGATATTCCACAAGAAATTCTTGAAAATCGCGTTCGTTTTCGAAAGCTGACTGAGCAGAACCCCTTAATATTAACAGATGGCGGAATAATAACTGTTTCGCGTTACCCCGAAGGAAAACTGTGCTTAATACAAGTCCTCTTAGAAACACGCTTATAAGATACGCGAAAAAGTTACGAATTCAGCGAACACGGAGACAGCGGGGTGTTATTTTAAGTTGGACCAAGCGACGCGAAAGGAACGATAATTATGTAACGGATTTGTAGTTTCCACGAGGCGATCAAGGTTCGCCGCCGCGTGCGCGCACGTCAGCCCAGACAATAACAGAATAAAACGATGGAGCTTAATTCGTAGCTAAGCCATGTTCGGCGTGATAAAATAAATGATGTGTCCCGAAACGGGCCGAATAACAAATTTCTCAGGGCAAGTTCGCCCGGTCGGGATCGCAGCCGATAGATTGTCTTCGAGGTTGTAGCTGATATCGCATTTGGACAGGCGCCAACCGCCTATTTTCGAGCTTAACAAAAATTTCTACCTTGAGCGCTTCTAATAAGAGCATTGTCCCAAAAAAGTACACGATAACGCATCCCCTAGCCATTCGTTTCAATTCCAATCTGCATTTAAAGCATCCTTCCATAAAGCACCCAAAACAATAAAGCTACCTTAAAAGCATAATTAAAAATACACGCTGCCTTTATCACCCATGGTGCTGATACCAAACACTGAAAAAGCCAAACTCCTCCACTATTACGGTAACCAAATAATACTCCCCCGAAGGAATCCCAGAAAGCTCAACATCCAGAAAAATAAAATTCACCCGTCGGTATAATAAGTACAAATTTTCCAACGTAAAATTCACTTCGTACCCGTTTGCGAGCCGTTTGTTTCGCGGGGGGGTGGCGCTCGGAGAACGGTGCGGCCCCGGAAGTCGCTTGGAGAACCGTCAGGAGGCTCCGCTTGCCGCGATCCTTGCCGACGATCGCCGCGGACGACGAGCGACGCGCAGCGTCCCGGTGGCGAGCGTGGCCGCCTCGGCGGATCCGAAGGTTAAATCGAAAAAACTGCGACGACAGTCACCGGGGAGGCTGTGCCGGGACCACTGGCTTCCGGCCAGAGTTTTCCCTCGTTCGGTGTCTCGCCGCCAGGTAGCGACGCCTACGGACTATTTAAAGGAATTTCGGCGGCGGTTCGTCGCTTCGTGTCGTTCAGCAGCGCAGGCGTTGCCCTTTTTGGATGTTTGTTTGTTTGTTGTTTCCCTCGCCCTCTCACCCTTCATGTAAAGAGTAAATAAGGGCTTCTGATCGACGCGTCCCGAGCGATGTTCAGGGAGGAGTAAACGGTGGAACCAGGGAGCCAAAGTTGCACGGTGCGTGACACACGCGCCTCCTCGCCAGTTTTACATAACCGTAACGCGCGGATTCGCGCCGCCACTCGAGCAAGTGCGACCCGGGACCAGCGGTGCCGGCCCGACCGAACGAGCAGGGAGAAGGACCGAGGGGGTTCAGGATCGGAGACCAAAGCAGGGGCCCCGGCCGAAGGACGGATCGGTAAGTCTGCTTGCCGCGAGCGCCGGTGGCAACCGCCGTGAGTCAAGTGTTCTGTGATGACTTGCCGCGACACAGTGTGAACTAACTGGAGGATAAGGCGCCGAGGAAAGGGGGAGGATCGGACGTGGAGAGCCGAGAAGTGTTGTGCGACCGAGATAAGCTATGAGGGACTAGCGGTGGACTGTAGTGTGGATTACGAGAGATCCTACGTATCTGCGACTAACATCGTCATTCCACCTCGAGACTGTGCCCAGTGACTCTTCGCTGAAGATAGATTCGGAACACCGGGAAGCAACCCTTCGAACTCCCCGCTTTAGGGAAAAAGTATGTCGTAACGCTCGCGAAGGATTAAGGCTCGATAAGATTCGTCGAGATTGAATTTCCTTGGCAATCGTTGGAGGATAGCTCCCGAGGGGAGGCTGCCGTGACGATCGGTTAGATCTACTAGCTTCTCGCGGTCGCATTTATGTACACGCGACGAGTATTTGTTTCTTTTTCTTTTTTTTTAAATTAACGTTGCGATACCAGTTTGTATCCAGTGATGTATATTAATGCCCCGACGTCAAGCGTCGTTAGCTCGGTCGAAGTTAGAGTAGCGTGGCCAAGTATCGGGCCAGGCTAACATAGCGCATTGCTTCATCGGACGTGTCGATGTGAGGCTCACGTTACATACAAACACGACCTCTACTTGTTTGCCAACAAACGTACTACATCTCCTATCTTTATAGCCCCGTCCACCATGTTGCATCTCCGTCTTCAAATAGAAACGATTCCGGCGCGCCGCAAGGATTCGAATATTATATCACCGCCAGTCGGTTACCTAACAATATTTTGGCATTACCCGTTTTCGCTGGCTTTTCAATTTAAATGACTCATCCCTTGGCCGCGTACACGCTGACCGATCTGCCGAGGGAACCTGCAAGAGTTAGAAGCAATCGTGTAGATCTGCAATCGAGTAGTTTAAACAATTTAATCAGCGTAATCGTTATTCCAAAACGGGAATGAATCTCGACCGAATCCCTTGTTCGTCCGTATCATAAACGACGGCGGTTTCGCGCGGTACTCGTAAGTGGGAACAGAGGAGGCGGAGGATAAAGGTCGAGGAAAGGTGCGCGTGGTTGGAGAATAAAAAAAAAACGCTACGAGGAGTCAGGACGGAGATAAGGAGAGGCCGCGGCGGCGGTGGAGCCAGGGCAGGGGCTAGCTAGAGGTAGAAAGGGTGGGAGGGGGAGAAATGAGAGTGGCTGCTGGCCACCTCTGCCAAAATAATTAGGAAGTCGTCGTCAGAGACGTGCTAAAATCGTCCGCTGGGGCACGCGCGATTTGGCCGGCTAGTCGCGTCCCGGGCGTTCGAGCGAGCTGGTCGTCCGGACAGGTTTCGGACCGGTTCCCCAAAGTGTTCCGTCAGTCCTGCGCGACCAACCGCAGCCGTCTGTCCATTTCAGCGCGTGCTTCGCTCCCTGATATGATCGTTTGCGCATTTTCGTTGTTGGTGCAACGGGACAGCCGCCTTCACTAGCGCCGAAACGGTTAGTTGGCGGGAATTTTGAATATTCCGTGTTTAGGGGTGCTTTGAATTAGGGTAGGAAGATAATAGCGATCGGCAAAGCAGGGTTGGTCGAACGTGAGTTGGCTCCGCTCAAGTGTCAGTTTGGTTGAGTCCGGACTCCTCTTCCTTGGACTTAGTCGGGTTAGAACGGAGGATCCTTAAAGGGAACCGTCGAATGCTCGCGACGACGAGTTGTCGCTAGCGACCGATTCCGATGACCGTAACCCCAATCGCTACACTTCCATTCACGCTTAAGTTTAGCGCTAACCTTGGCTTAGGCGTTTGCTAGACGCGACCCTCGAACTTGATTCGAATCCGAAGGTTCGACGCGCGACGACCTTGAACGCGCGACGATCGATCGTCGTTTGGGACCGTTCGATTGATTACTTTCGCGGGTGCTTATTAATATCTTAGATTCGCTCGCGTGCTGCGAGCCTGCGTGTCATCGGAGGATCGGGGACGTCGAGCAAAAGGGACAAGCTCCGCTGGCTTTCCAAGATCACCGAGGACTAATAAGATAGTTTATTAGAAAACCTGGTTTTTCTCAGCATCCGTTCGTTCCAAACGCACTGCAGCCCACGCTGCTTTTTTCGCAGCTCTTCGTGTTATATAATTTCAGCGATTACTCCAGTTAGTTTTCTGTAGATTCGTAACATTTCAACAGTGCTTGAATAACCATGCGTTTGATTGAGTTTAAACTAACATAATTACCGCATTAAATAATCTAATCTTGCGTTGCGTAGTGTAGAAGAGTAACGAGGATAAAAAGATTGGTGTTCCGTGCATGTGCTTAGCAGTAATAACATTAATGCAAAGTAGAAAATGGAACCATATACGTAAGAGTGCACTTAACCTATTCACTTGTTCGTTTTCATCAAATTCGTTCACTCACAAGTTAACCCGTAGTCCCCCATATAAATACCGGCTATGATAATATATTCACTAGTTCGGCAACAGAACGCAATATTCGAGCGGGTTAGTTCGTCCTGCCCAGTTAACAGGTTAAGCTTCCCATCCGTTACGTAACCAGTTTGAAAAATTTCACGCAGCCCCCGGCGGCGGCGCCGTTACATAACCGCCGCCTAAACAAACATTTATTTTATTCGGCGTCGCTTGGCACGGGCCCGTTCGCGTTGAAAATCGAAACGTCCGATCGATATTCAACATCGACCAACGAATCCCCCTAAACGGGGCATCCTAGAGCCCGGAGTAGTTACATAACAACGAAATATAGTGATGTCCTTTGAACACGTCTTAAAATACGCGCCAAGGAAATAGATTAGCAGAAGAACTGAAAATAGCCGAGCGCGTCATACTTCACGAACGCTGTCCAGCCAATGGCATCGCTCCACATGCTCTCGCTACGCGGCCACTCGCGCGCGTTTTTCCTGCGGCGCGGCGCGTCGTATGGTGGCGATCGTCTGGCGAAATACGCGCGACAGGAACGCGACGAGCGTGGCTGGCCACGAGGATCGCGTGCTTCGGGGAAAGTGCACGGGAAATACCGGGCAGGTCGGTGTAGACGATCGCCCGTTAAGCCGTTGTGCGCGGGCGACGTGCCCCGACATATTTTCACGCGGCTCTCGGCGCGCTGGCAGACTGCGCGGTGGCCCACTGCGCTCAACTTGTTGGCGACGCATTCCGCGAGGTGGCGCGCGTGCGCGATGAGTCGCTGTTCGTGTCAGTCTCACGGAATAGGAGGTTCGCTTAGCATTTAGGGGAAATAGTTCCGCTCGAGAAAATGACGTGCGTCTCGAATTTCTGTGCCCGCGCATCGTGATACGTCGTGCTCCGACCGTAGGACTATTACTCCCGACGAGTATTCGTCCGTGCCCAGTTGCTTTTACTCCGTCCCCTCCTTGGAGCTGTTTCTTTCCTGTGCTCCAGAGTGCATCTTGTATATAGGGACCTGTAGCTAACCTAAATATTCGGCAGCCGTAACGTAATTTCTCTGTGACACGTCGCCCCGACGGACGCCCCGTGCTCGTTCCTCGGTGAGTCTCGCCGCCTCATCGAATCCTCTACCACGCCTCGTAGTTTCCTTGAAATCCGGGGGAAACGGAGTGTCCACGGGTCGCGGAACTTTCGCGATTCGACGAGCTTTTAACCTGACGCGATCGCGATAAGTGCGTGCACGCGGTGCATCCGTTTCTCGATGCCCCTCGTTCGCCCTTGCCTCTTCGTCCTCTCATTATCTCGATAAATTATTCTCGTCTCCCTTATAAGTGATTCTCGGCTTCGTTTATTAGAGATTCAGTATTTTTTTTTCATCAACCCCTTGCATGCTAAATTACTTTGCCCATTAGGACATAGCGAGTGGAAGAAACGTAGCGAAGCATTTGGAACGCACACGAGTGTGTTCGAAGTAAAGCCGTTCTGGGTATAAGCCTCCAGTCGCGTCAGACTCGTAACATTCGATCACCCTGGCGCGAAAAGTTTCCTCGACTCGCTGTGTTTGTTTCATAGATTTATTATATTAATTCGTCAGGGTCGTTCGCGCCTTAACTCGCATGGTGTGGTTGATGGAATTCTTTATAGTTCTATTTTCTTGCAACATACGCTCGTCTAATTCCCTTTCGCCATCTGCGCGCCGAGATATTTCAGTTTCCCTTCATTCTTTCACGTGCATTCCATTTCAGTTGCCACAGAAATACGATTGGCAATATTTCAGACAATATGCTTTGTAAATGCTCGATCTCGACAGCGGTTCATTAAGTTCTAATTGGAGGTGCATGTTTGAATTGCAGAAATTACTGTGTGAATGAACGTGGACAACCATTGAATTGATAAGATTAGTGACGTACTAATACAGAAGCAACCATGGAGGACGGCCATTGCAAAACCGTGGACGAGGTGACAAATTATTTCAATGTCGACTCCGACAAAGGATTATCCATCGATCAGGTGAAGAGGAACCAGGAGAAATACGGTCTCAACGGTGAGTAAACACAATGCTTGTCACGATAGCGCTTTTAACTCGGCATCGTTGGCTCGTACGTGCAATGATTTCAACGTATTAACCGAACCGTTCCGTAGCGGCGCAGGGAGAAAGTTTCGTTACGAAGGGAAACGTATCGCAATATATTACAGGCTTGGAGCGGCATTTACCATCGTAATATTTATCAGGAACAGTACCCGTTTCCGTTGTGTACATGGCTAATTAAACGTCACGTGATACGCCGTTATCTGACCAGCAAATATAACGTTACGAGACTCGCCTAACGCAGGAATTATGCTTTTGTACTTCTTCTTAGCAGGTAGAGAAGCCACACGAGCCTCGAAATATCCATTCGCAGGCACGGCCACGCAGTTCCGTTTCTATGTGTCGCGAACCCATTCGCCTGGCAAAGTTGAGTAGCGCGGTAAACGTGAATTTATCGAGCTACTTGCCTAGCATTGGTCTGTACACGACGCGCGATGCTTATCCCCACCGCCACTTCATTCCACTGCCAGTCGACTGGTACACGTGTTCGATAGTTTCCTCAATGGCCCGCATCAGCGAAACGCTTTGAATCATCTTCGTATTCTTTACGATCTCTTATTAGATTAGTTACACACGTGGGCGCTTCTGACGCTGTAATATAGATCTACTCGTCGGGGAGGGCTCGAACAATAACTGGAATATCAGGAAGCAGTCGATTTCTTATTTTCGATATCAAGAAAACTATTATTACTAATACTTCGTTCGCTGAACACTTAGAATGGAATTCGGAATATTCTTCGTACTTATAACTGAGCTCTGGAAACAAGCCAGAACTGCAAACAAGACAGGTATTGACAATGTCGATGATTTTTCCGATTCCAAACGCAGCACGAGCGTATTATTATTCCCACGTGTTTCAAAATCGAAAGCTGGCGTTCGTGCTCGTCCCGCAGAGATTTTTTAAACAATCCTTATTACAATATGTACGTCCGCGAAATATCGACGATTACACTCGATAAACGAGTGCCAATGAAAACAATATCGTCGATTGTCGAAGGTATTGAACGATAGCATCGGAGGCTTAAGCTCGCCTTTGATAAAGCCGTGATAAGCTACTCCAATAAATAATGATACACGTCGTTGGATCGACTTCTTCGGGGCGAATTCAGCGGCAGTGTTCGCCAGTAAAGAAAATTCGTGGGAATCGGTGGGGCACGGAACGAAACCAGAGGAACTGCGTGGCCTGTGCTCGTTCCCTCATTAGTGTCTCCGTTCCATTTGAAAATAATAGTAGGTCGTAGATTGTCAATAATGGCCTTGAATCATAGTATCGCGGCATTCATGGACAACCACTCGGAAAGTACCTACCGCGTTGCATCTCACCTGAAGCAGCGCAGAAAATCGAGGCACGTTCACGCGAAATCGATAGAAACATATTAATAAAGAAATACACCGGGTGTGCGCAAAGTATGGGCTGGAGCTTCGTTGGGTGGTAGAATTCGTTGGAAATGGGGGAAAAGGATCGAGCAAGCGTGTGTGTGGTCGGAAGCTAGTGGTTTCAGAGATAATAAAAAAATTTCAATTGATTAATTAACTCGTAAGCTTTCGTAGTATGCGATCTACGATACACTGTCGCTTTGCAAATAAAACAGTGAGCATCTTCGAAATCATCCGCCTCCAGACATCAGTTTACCGAAGCTTCTTTTTAACGGGCTCTGTTAACCTTGAGATTTAATACTCGTGCTTCTAAGTTTCCGAGTATGTTAGAGTTTCTAAGCTTTAGAACGCCTTGAATGCCGAGAACAATGTGGCCATTGAAAATACACGCCGGCCGTAAATGAAACTTGTTAATATTCCACGTGCACGACCTACTTTCCGAGTGTTTAATCGATTTTGAATTAGCTTCTATATTTATGGAATTACCTGATGTTCGATAAACGCCGGTACTTTGACCCCCGATTAACAGCACAGGCTCAAATGAATCCTATCGTTTATCGAGAACGGTCCTTCACCTGAAGCTACCGCGTACCCGCATGTTGGTTTAGAGTATTCTAAATCGTTCATTTAACCGTTCACCACGCCTACGTCACGTCCACACCAATTACCAACGCCTCAGCCAGAATTCCGCCCTTTTCGCGCTCGTGCTGCCTTAGGAATATAATTATAGCCCGTGCGAATGGTCGTTAGCCGTTATAAATTTTGCTCCAAGTGTATAGTCAATAGTACAGAAATAGTAGCGCCGTAAATTAGGCACGGCCATAAACGCGGGAAAGTTCTGATTATAGGATTAGAAGTTGAAAACAGAGATGTGGGACAAAGGAACTGAGCCGTTCACCTAGAACCATTGAGTCCTTCAGTCGTAGTTAATACCTACAGTGGTGGTCAAAAGAAACTTTAAAAATTCATATGTTTACGTGCCTGCGTAACTAACTTAATATTAAACTTTAAATATCTTGGTATCACCGGCCTAGCCTGGCAATCCCTCACAATTTAGGAGATACATTTGTATTATTTTTTTTTTTTACTATTCCCAGTCTGGCTTCCTATGAATTTTCTACCATTACTGTAATTTGGTCTGTCACCTCGTCTCATTTACGTCTTCACTATTCTTCCACCACCCGAAATGCAGTTGTACCAAAACTTGAGGCAAGGTAAATGGCCCAGTGGTGGAACAGTTAAGGAAGCAGTTGAGATAATTGCAATTTCTTTTATGTTTAAACGGTATAAAATTATAACTAAATTGACTATTCGAAAGCGAAATATTTCTACTTTCAGATAAAGTAACAAGAATCTACATTTGTTAAAGGAAAAGTTTTAAATTAATTAAAACGTGAAACTGTTCATATGGCCCAGTAATTAAATGAAATTTATAGCGTGTCCTAGTAATTAATTATCAGTGTCTCAATTATTGAATAGATATTTAATTTAACTATTTCTATAAAAACATTTTATTTATAATAAATTTGTGTTAAATTCTTTATTATTTACCCGAATTAATTAATTTGGGTTTCTTTAGTCGTTTACAAAATTGCTGGGGTTATGCTAATATTATGACGAATTTAAGATTAATTATGCTAATAAATCTTAAACAGTATTATATTTTTGTATAGTTATTATTAACGTAAATACATATGATACAAGCAATACTTACTTTACTACAATAAATATTAAGAATCTCAAAACTTCACTGAGTATTGGCATCTCTACCAGTGTTTAAACACCATTAAACACGCGTTTAATAACTGGTCCGTGTCATGTTTTCGTGTACTAGTGGGTAAACGCAACGATTTCAATATCAAAAACAAAAAATTAATAAGACAACCAATTAATCTTCAATTCTTCAATATTTAATAAATCCAAAACAATTAAAAAAAAATTATACAATAATAAGTAATTACAACCTTAACAAAAATATTCTCTCGCTCGCTTCAGCCCATCAGGTAAGAAGCGAGATTGAAACTGTTGAAGCTTTACTGTACAATAATATTTTTGCATGACATAACTATTCAGTTATGTAAGCATATAATTGTATCTATATAATGCTAATACATTTTGCGATTATATTTCGATCAATTGAAACGTTGCAAATTAGTAAAACTGTTATTAACAAAATTTCTTCTCAATTTTTAATTATTGGGCCTCGTTTAAGCACTGTGCCATTTACCTCTCACCCTGCACCTTCCGTTGCTCGTGCGGAGTCGCGTCTAAGCGAGACCCGAATTGCCACGTGGAGGTGTGTGCCCCGTATGCCCTCGATGCAACGCCGTGCACGATCTGTGAATGAATTCATTTTGGTTCGTCAAACAAATCAGCCGGATTACGCTTGCGATACACGAGAAACGGCACCGTTACACTTAACCGCTGTTTCTTTTTTATCAGTCCTCTTCGCGGCTCCGAATTAATCCAACCTGGCAATCGCACGTGGCGCGGCTAGCGTTTATTTTCAGACAACGCCCGGTTAGTCGGCCAAACATCGAATGCCCGAATATTCTTTGCGATCTCGATTCAAGAATCGCCGATAAATAATCCACGCGATTTACGAAGATCTAAAATTGAGTGATACCGCGCGTGACCCAGATCATCGTTCGCGGATACGTAACTGAATGGAGTTCAGATCCTCGGCCTTTTAAGGACAGTCCACGTGTGTCGAAAGTAACGAGTCAACAAAGAGCCGTAATTGCTAAAGTCGCGTTCCTACTTGTGCTGCATACATCGTGCCGAATACATTCGAATGATTCAAATAGGGTCACCGGTGAACATTAGGGGTGTCAGGAGCATTCAAGTCTCGTGTCACAAGCAGGGACTTCTACCGAAACTGAAAATACCGGTATGATAACGGTATTTTTCGGTTCCATCTCCAAAGCCTTTATAGAAACCGAAATACGCAATAGGGTGGAACGAAAAATAGGGAATAAATATTTTTTTATTATTCATGGCTTCTAATAGTGGGCAAATGTTGCTTTTTATAAAGCGATTTAAGCTGTGAGAGGTTGATCTTGTTGGACAAATTTTTTGAGGTGCCGCAAGCCATTCAAAAATTCATATTTACTGATTGTGTGACTTTTGAATGGCTTGCGGCGCCTCAAAAAATTTGTCGATCAAGATCAAACTTTCACAGCTTAAATAACATTATACAAGGCAACTTCTGCCCACTGTTAGAAGTTATGAATAATAAAAACATATTTTGCCCCTATATTTCGTTGCACCCTAATACGCAAATACCGGTATGACGCCACACCGATATATTTTACCTATATTTACCGGTAATTTTTTCGGTTCTCGAATTTTATTACAGTTTTCAAAATATTAGACAAGAATCTATACGCTAAACGTATACTAATATATTCGTATTTTTATGAAAAGATATTACGTTATGTCGGTGTTTTTTCAGCTCGAATTAATAAGGGCTATGAAGATATTACTTTAATCTGCTATGTCACCCAAAGAGGAACTGTAAAAATACCGGTATTTATTTCGCTTTCGGTACTTTAACGATTTCGGTATTCACCTATTTCGGTTCTATAACGGTTTCGGTACGATATCGGTTTCGGTATAGCTTTGTTGACGTAATACCGGTATCAAACTCATAGCGGTTTAAAGTCCCTGGTCACAACTTGTACACGTGGGAACAATGGCGCACCCAGAGAAGGAGAAAAATAATTAATGTAACCACGACTGAAGTGATTCAACAGCTTAGTAAAAAGTAGAGAAACTTAGATTTTATTCTTTAAAGAAATTTTTATAATCACCTAATGAATTTTATTGAGTTTGCATTAAAAATATTTTTCTCCGTTCTACTCGACACTCCTCAAAATTAAATCCCGAGTGCGCCGTTACGTGGGAATGTGGCTTTAGTGGTTAAGACTTGCTGCTGTGTTATACAGGGTGAGCTGAAATACATGGCAGGCCTATGTTTATTAGCAAACGACCCTGTGATATCATAGTGTGTTCAAATAATTCACCTTTATCCTAGATTTCAGTGAGATTTCAAAGTACAAATTTTTAAAGTTGCTTTTGTTTTCCAAAACGAAGCTTCGTGGAAAAATTTCTTATAGCGTTTCGACTTCTTTCGAGGTGAGGATTTTTATTTTTCGACTGCTTCGTAAATGTCAATCCACCTTGCACATACACTGGAACCGATCTGTGAACCTCGGCGATCCGTGGCATTATCAACGGTAGGATTCGTATCGACGGATAGGATTATCCAGCGATGTGTTTGCAGTTTGCCTTCGCCGTGTCGATGAACGTAAACTTGGGCAACTTGTTTGCTGGCTCGCGCATTAGTAGTTGGGAAAGCTTTGATTGCGCGACTGTTGGGTTATCGGTGCACGGATGCAGATTATTATGCGTCGCATTTCCCGATTTGGCGTTCTGCACGTCGGAGAACTTCTTGGTTCTGTTGGGAATTAGGCCATGGAACTCAAGACACATTAATAGTTTTCAATCTTGATTTTATTCGGGACACTTGGAAGGAACGTCTTTATACAACGAAACGATTCGGCAGAACGAATTCTTGAGGAGAGTTGGTCATGCTATCGCTATAAACATCCGGATATAAACATTACAGCCCTGTCCTCTCGTGCATTCCAGAACAGTAATATAAAAGACAATTTTTGCATAAATAAACATTCATTAGTTAAGGGGTTATGCCTAGTCAGGCGGTCGAAAAGAGGCGAATGTTTGTGAATTTTTTTTGAAGAAGCGGAAGCGTATATTTTTACAGAACTTTTTGCGCTTAAAAGAGCAACGTTTAAAGAACATTTGGTAATTTTTTCGTAGAAAAATATTTACGTTTATAATAAAATAACAAGCGACATCCAAGAAGCATTTTTAAAAATTTGGTTTTGCGGTGAGCATTACCATTCGGAACCAGATTATCTAAAATCAAAAAACAAAAGAGATTTCGTTAGTATATTAATGTATCCTCAGGTTGACCGAGAGAATTTTCCGAAATATTAATATAAAATAAAATGGCGGCTATTTATAGTTGAAATCCTGATTTTTTCCTGCAAAAATTACGCCTCAAATCTGAAATCCTCGTCCTCGCGATTACTTAGTCGTGAGCCGCTAATTGGCACCCATCCGCCTGCACTTTCTTCGACACACATTCCCTGCTCGTAGCCTCCAAACGAAGCGATTCGACCTTTGCTGGTATAACTATTAAACGATTCACGGAAGCACATTTTCGAGCTGCGTTTAACCCTACAGTGCACACGTGGGGCCTGCTAGGCCCAAGTGAACAGTTAAATGAATTTAAAAAAGAATATTTTAAATAAATTCTACCATATCTTACGTAGCTTTCTGTAAGCCTGTTCTCGTGATATTGAACACGATTCAGATAACAATGACTCGCGGTGTTAAAGAGATATTTGTTCAGCTTGTCCGTTTCATTTTGTTAGAAATACTTTTCGCGATGGAGATTGAGTGCAATACATTACTTGCAGTTTAAAAAAGAAAAGCAATTTCTCAAAGTGTCCATTCATTCCTTGGTTTGCAGATAAATGTTATTTTGAATTTACGCGTGCACTGTAGGGTTAACGACACGCGGCGGGCGCCGTATTCGCGGTAAACGCAACGGCGATTACGTGGCACTACAAATTAGGCGAGTGTGCCGTCAAGCTATCGTCTTTCGTTCACGAAAATAAAATACCTCGAGCAACAAGTCAGCCTGCAAGTCCGCTACCCCGTAGCTGGACGGGCGCACTATTTCCGCGCACTTGCTAGCCGTTCAACGGCCCTTTCTGATTCGCCCGTCGTCCAAGAAGCAAGGCGATTCGCCGCATTAATCGATGCTGGAGAACAGACCGGGCGTTTGTCCCTCTGCTTGCTCGAAAGGATGACCCGTCCCTGTCGTTTGCGAAGTAGAGACACCCGTAGAGGCAAATGCCACGAATCGTAAAATTCGTCGGGTACGCGATGCGAAACGCCATTCGCACAGTGGCGTTAAACGCACGCACGGTTCGGTAGACCTGGCTAGGTACTCAAACTTCTTTCGACGCTGATCTCATTTCCCTCCCAGACTGTCTATTTATATCAATTTATGAAACACCTTTGTGTTCCGTTCGATCGGACACGCGAGCGTGGAATTACACTTGACGATGAGTGTTCCGGTGATATGGCTTAAAAATATTTCCACGGCTCCGTTGGAAATTAAATGACCCTTGAAAGCCATCCGCATCTTCAACTTTTCGAGACGAAATTAATCTCGCCCCTTCTGGAAGATGTATCCGAAATCGTGGTGCAACTGAAAAGGGGAAGGGGGTGGATGCTCGGGAAAAAATAAATCGAAAACGTAGAATGAACCTTTTTTTATAAGAAACTTCGTTCTGGATAAAATTGATTTGGGGAACAGATGCGAGTAATCGTAGAAATTGTAGAAAACTTTCCTTCTTGAAATCGATACTTATTGTTAGTCCAGTGCAAAGATATATTCCAAAATTAATATCCTCGAAAACGAAGCCCACTTCCGAAAATTGTTATTCCACAATTTCGAACTATTTTTACACGATGCTCTCATTTGCAGTTACACCGAATTCGCTGATTCTGTGGATTCTTAATCAGATACCCAATTATTAGATAGTATCTAGTATCAGATACACTCTGTAATTTCGAAGCGATTCAGTGACAAGTAGCCAGCCATCAATTACAGCTGTCGACATGGCGACCTACACCCCACTCCCATCCGTAAGTCACCGGACACCTGTCGAGTACAAAATAAAATCCTAAACAATCATTACAGGGGTACTAAATCTGTTTAATGAATATTATCCAGTGTGACATCTTACACTATATGGAATACATGTATTCAATGTCTTAATGGACTCGTCCCATAAATAAATAAATATATAAATAAATAAATATCATTACATACAACGTCAAATTTCCTTTTCATTTTTATTCCATTTATGCTGTACATTTTCTAGTGTTATTGTATTCGAAGAATTGGACATTGAAAGCCCCTCGCGCCGAAAGATATTTAGGACGCACAAATTTTCAATAAATAAAGTGCATCGAAGTTAAATTAACTACTTACGTAACAAACGCTTGAAGCTACATTTAGGCCAGAATGAGGTATCTAATAAAAGTGGCGAGATACATGCATTCCGTGTGAAATATCGCGTTTCGTACAGACACCACGGATGTCCCAATACTTATAAACCGGAGTGTACATCGATTACCGTGCGAATTTGATAAGCGATATCGTACCGCCAGCGTAGCCAAGGTTAATGCGTGGACAGTTAATAATCGGCTGCTCGATGATCCGCCTTGCCGCTGGTAATTAATTTACCCCCCATTCGACTTTGCGCGACTGATAAACTAGGTGAAAACCGCATAGGAACGGTTATCGATTACGATCCCGCGGTATCGCGTAGCTCCGGCCGCGAACACCGTCCTCGACTGTTGCATCGCGCGCCGATAGCCGCTCGGGGTGGTTGCCGAGGCTGCCGGCCTCCGTTTCCTGCGGCTCGTTTACTCCGTTCCCGAAATATTCGGCGGACGTCGACACGTGGCCGCTCGTAAACGGCGGCTCCTTCGTTTCGCCGCGCCTCGAACGATTCTTTTTTTTTTTTTTGTTCCCCCCCGTCGTGCCCTCTGTTGACAACCCGCCAACATCGCGCCAGTAAATCCGCGGTAATACGACGCAAACAAGCCGTAACGAGAAATTTCTTCCTCGCAGCACGATATACAGTGTTGTCTCTCAAATTGCACGCTTTTTCAGATTCTCTATGCGCGTGATGCTATCCTCGCTACTTCTTCTGTAGTCGCCGCACAGTCGAAATACCGAGAATCAATTAATTTTCGACTGAGCGACAGAATTTGGGTATCGCATATCAAAGAAAAACCCGAAGAAGCCGAACGCCGAACGAAACAAGAAAAATTTAAAAAATTAAACCCGACTGCTTAAAAAACATTAAAAAAATTAATTTTTAATTTAATTTTCTTATTAATTTAATTTTTTTAATGTTTTTTTTATTAATTTAATTTTTTTAATGTTTTTTTTTATTAATTTAATTTTTTTAATGTTTTTTTTATTAATTTAATTTTTTTAGTGTTTTTTTATTAGTTTAATTTTTTTAATATTTTTTAAGCAGTCGGGTTTTTTAATTTTTTAAATTTTTATTTAATTTTTTTTTTAATGTTTTTTATTTTTTTTATATCCTATAACATTCGGAACGTCAAGACAATTCTAAAGACACCTCATTTGTCCAAATCGGTGTACTCTAGAGATACGTACATAGCCTGATAAACACAATACCCTCCTTTGCGTGCCGCAGTCGGGTAAAAACAACTGCGCGTCGCCCCATACCACTCGATCGCTCGAGGAGGAATCAAAGCAAGCCGAATAGGCTACTCGTCTCTCAAATTGCGCGCGCCTGGCCCCGACGCTCGCGTATATAGAGAGACAGAACTGTACCTCAGCTTCCCAGAGGGGTGCGGAGTGTGTTTCGTCACACCGGGAGTGTTTGCTTTGTTCCGAGCCAAGCGGATGGTTATTAGCCATTTTTCACAGCTGAAATGTGTGCGAAGCCTTCGGTCCTGGAGTAGGGTTACTTAACTTGTTGTATCGGTGTAGGAGCCAAGGCTCGGAGCAGATTCTTTCCGCGTTCCCCTGCGGCAAGTTCTTTATTTTTCGAGGCAGTCCGTTGATGAGGTGGCATCGAGGGTCGCGGTTAGTTACTTGGCTGGCGGATGTGGAGGTTTATGTTTCGCGGGCGGAATTGAAGGGGATGGGATTGAGGAGAGCTTGGGAGACTGAATGTTCGGAAGGTGGTGTCGAATAGATTTTTCGCGAACTTTTAGCTCTGTTGTGGGTGGTGCAGTGCCTAGTAGGGATACAGCGAAGCTGTAAAGCTGTGGGAATCCCAAGTTTACAGCTTTGAGGTCTCGGAGCAAGAGGTTCGAAATGTAAGGTTCTCGGATCTCTTGTTTCGAAACCTCAAGGCTGTAAACTTCGGGACTCTCGCAGCTTTTACGACCTTGCTGTATCCCTTACACACGTACCATACCTATGTTGTCTTAAGGTGATAAACAAAGGGGGTTACAAGGGTATGGTCTCCATTACAATATTTATTTACTTATTTACAATGAACGGATAAGAGCCATTTATGACAGAAAGAAGAGAAATGACAGAGAACCAATTAGTGGGAAATAATTTACAGTGGGGATGATTCTTACGACCCTAAGGGAGGCCACAGTCCCTTTCTCACCGATTCTTCTTTTCAACCACTTGGCCCACCAATCAGAACGTACTTGCATTTAGAATCGTGCTTCGTTTAAGGGGTAACACCAAAAACGTAGTGTACCTTTGCTAATTATTTGTGGGTAAACAAAGAAATAAGTCGATAATCTGTTTAAACGCCTTTATTACACACATCTTAAGTAGTTTCTAGCCATTTTTTTTAGTTTTAGCCTGCTTTTCAAAATTGTCACTGTAAACGCTTTTTTATCGGAACAACGTTTTTCAAATTGGCCAGCACCATTTGATCAAATTTTATTCGATTCACTTGAAATTTGTACAGTAGCTTCTAAACTACTTTCTCCATCGAAGTGCGTGTCGATATTGTAAAATATTGTTCTTCTTAGAAATGGTTAGCACTTGAACATAAAGTTCACCCTCTAGCTCCATTCATCCACATCCAGCACCATTTTCAACAAATCGTAAAATCTGTACGCACTTCGATGGAGAATGCAGTTTAGAAGCTACTGTAAAACCTTCAAGTGAATCGAACAAAATTTGTTCAAATGGTGATGCTGGATAAATTTGTAAAATGCGTTTAAAGTGCCATTTTGAAGAAAAAAAACAAAAGAAAAAAATATCTTGAAACTACTTAAGATGTGTATAATAAAGGAAACAGATTTTCCAATTATTTCTTTGTTTACCCACAAACAATTGTGAAAGGTACATTACGTGTTTGTACCGCTACAGTGGTGTGTGCTACCCCTTCACTGTTTGTCCACCGTCGAGGGTCGTGAAATTGGAAACTCGCCTTTATTTTTCATTTGTGCGAACAAACAGAGCTTTAGCGTAATTACCTACGTCGCGTTATTTAATCGTAGATTCTCGCGTGCGCACGCACAGCCGCCGTGTAATAAAAATCACGCGTCAAGTAGGACAGAGCGACCTGTAAATCTGAAACCGTGTACCGCAGCGGTCTGATGTAAATATTAATTAAACAACGTTTTCTGAGCACAAGGGGCAGTCATTAACGTGTCCACCGTCGTGTTCCTGTTTAACGAGATCCGCCGCGTTACGCGCGGCACGTTTATAATTTAATCTGCTCGGCATAGGTAAGTCTTTGCCATCGTGCGAAACTGCATCGTTCTCCGCGCTTCTGCGCTACGAGGAAGCGGTAGCGTTCATAGTACAAAAGTTACTGATTATCCGTGGCGTTGTTATTCATAAATATGAGATCTCTCGCGGTGAAAAGATATACAGCAAAATTGGACCTTGAAAATTGAAAATTGCTTAGCCTTTTCTCTCTCTAAAGTTTATTCAAGACTAATGGTCACGCCTTTCGGAGCAAACTTTGCCAACTATTCACTGATTTTTGAAAACCATCACAACATATTGTGAATAATGTATAAGAAAGAGAAAGAGGCCCGTCAGTGATTCTCTGATCTCTGTTCACTTAATAATTGCTTCACATTCCCCAGACCCAACTTTCAAGTCAATTATTCTTAAAAATAGTAATAATTTTATTTTTAGATGAAATAGTAAAATTATTCTTATAAAAGTGTTTATAATATTAATTGATGTTAATATAGGTCATGGTCTTACTGTAACTATATGAAATGGGTGATTAGATATTATGGGTGATTAGACAACCTCCATTAAACACCCACCTGTTTTTTTTTTATTTTTTTTTAAACTCTTGCCACCAAAAGTCTATTCCCCGGATGATCAATTTGGAACTTCCAAAGGAGTCACGACGAAATATGAGTGCAATTAGTAATCGTCCGTAGAATTGCCAGTAATTCCGCTGTGTTGTGTCGAACGCAGTTAACGACACTAAATTACGATGGTAATTACGGTATCAGTACCGAGGCAATTAGTTACAGGGCTGTCTCTATCAAAGACTGGTGGCCACTACGAGCGCGTGGGGATGCTCGTCCTTCGTTCCAGTTTAGTATGCGCGGAGATATTACACCCGGTCGTTCTGGGCATTTTTCCTACGGCTATTTGATTGTACAACACCAGCGTACACTTTTCGTGCTCCGTTAACACCTCGTAAAAGCGGTTTGGAAATTCACTGGTCCGGTATCGCGGTCTATCTGGAGATTCTAATCGTTGGTAGCTGTGCTCTTAATCAGGAACTAGCTGTAAATTATCTACCGCGAGCTAAACATCGAGTGGAAACATCGTTCCCTTTGGTCGAGGGGAACGCCGACTCACAAGGGAACACCGCGAACCCGGACTCACCGATTGCAACGCAACTTTGTGGGTTTTTAGAGTGACTCAAAACAAGAACAACGGTGTCTTTCATTCGGGCCCTATCGCCCTTTAAGGGGGTGAAAACTAACCTCAAAGTCAAATTGGCACTTACACTTTTTCGCGTATAACTCTCTAAGTACAACAGACAGAAAAGAATGTTTCGAACAAAAGTTTAATCGTGCAATAAGCGCTACAAACTTCCGTTAACAAAATTTTGAAAAGAGTTAAGAAAAAATATATAGCTGACGAAAAAAACTCTTTTCAAAATTTTGTTAACGTAAGATTGTAGCGCTTATTGCACGATTCAACTTTTGTTTGAAACATTTTTTTCTGTCTGCTGTACTTTGAGAGTTATACGCGAAAAAGTGTAAGTGATATTTTGATTTCGAGGGTAGTTTTCACCCCCTTAAAGGGCGATAGGGCCCAAATGAAAGACACCGTTGTTCTTGTTTCGAGTCACTCTAAAAACCCCACAAGTTCCGTTCCAATCGGTGAATCCAGGTTCGCGGTGTTCCCTTGTCAGACTTAAAGGTGCTATCTGCGCCGTATTATCATAATAGTCGAGGTTCCGCGATGGGAAATACAGCCTCGGGTGCGCTTTTCACTCGCCTTCGAACGAGTCGATCGCGAGGAACCGAACGGATGCACGAAATTAGCAGCCGCGATTGGATT
Source organism: Andrena cerasifolii (assembly GCF_050908995.1). Taxonomy (NCBI): domain Eukaryota; kingdom Metazoa; phylum Arthropoda; class Insecta; order Hymenoptera; family Andrenidae; genus Andrena; species Andrena cerasifolii. The sequence goes on along the minus strand of NC_135119.1, from coordinate 18,532,884 downwards.
TACGCAGGAATCGATATCGATCGTTCGGAATCACAGATTGAATATCAAATAGAAGCGGATCAATGAAGAAACACGTGGTCAAAGACGATATTGTTGGGGAGGAAGTGGTGTTCTGATTAAATATCTATTTTTAACCATAACGAGGCAAACAATTCGCTGAGATAAGGATTTCATTTTCTATGCTCATAGATTTGGTAATATCGCGTTTCATTCGATTCAAATTCCGCGTGTCTAGATTGTTAATCGGCTATAATATTTATAGACCTGACTCCCCACCGAATTATTCTTACTATTAGTAAAAGGTTGCATCGACGAAATTTTGTATCTAAATAATACCTCGTGTAATGTTTACTTTAACTGTGCAATTTGTGCACCAAAGTGTAGTCCCTAGATAAATAAATGATAATAAAAATGTATAATACATTAAACTAGCAACACAATACATTAAACTAGTAACACGCTGCATTTGTGAAATTCAGGAAATTCATGAAACATAAATTTATGAAATGTTAGCAAACGGTTAGGTTCAGTCGTTGCTATGACTAATGTTTTATTGCCATACCTCCTCGCCCGTGTGCTCACTTTATCGTACAGTGTTTACACGGAATCTGTATGAGTCGTTCAGGCTGAAGCTAAAGAATAATGCAGCGTTTACAGTAATAAAGCGCGATTAAAATACCAACGGTCGGATTAAGTGGAAAGGGGGAATAATAGGTGAGAAACCCGATGTAAAACACTATCCACGGTAACGTTATCACGAATATGCATCGGCATTACGGTGCTGGTTGTGAACCATATCGTGCGTACTGTAGTTAACGCGAGCAGAGGATCTTTGAAATACAACCCGCTCCTTATCTGCGTTGCAACGTTTAACACGTCACGTTGCATTTTAATTTTCTCGCTCCATTTTCCTCGACGCTGTCTGCTACTATATACATTTTCACTCGACCTTTGCGGTAAATTTATACCACCGAGTAATGGTGCAAGTAACGACTCTGTAGGCTAGAAATTGGGAGAACGAGAATTAAATGGGACTCGAAATTGACAATTTCATTTAGCTGCAATCAAGTCAGTCGATATCGAGGTTGATGCATCTACTTCAATTGAATCTTCCAGCACGGAGATGATCTGAAAGATAACTGCCAGTTGAACATTTCTATAATTCATTATTCCACGAATGCCAGAATGCTTCTGCTTTCAAAGTGAATCTTTTGATAGGCACATACAGGGTGTTCCGCGGACTATTCTACAAATTTTTCCCCCGCGTGTTAGGCAAATCATTTTGAATAACGCACTATATGTCTATCCCGGTATATCGACCAGTTATATAAAAAAATTTAATTACACACTGGACATACAGCAAACCATTAATCCAGACATGCTTTCTTTTATATTCTGATTTTGCGCAAAACCCATGAAATCGAAGGTTTACGGCAACGATAAATCAGAAGCACGTAAAGAATTAGTACATAGAGTTTACGATGCAGGCCGTAACATTAAAACTGTAATGCCTCCAATACAATAGCGATATTCACTGCAGAGACGGTTAACATTATGCGAACAAATGGAAGGCCGCCAATTTTAAACACTATCTTTAAACTTTCTGTAAAATCAAGACAATCAGAGGAAAAAAGTACGCCTGGATCGACGTTCTTCTGCAAGTATGTCTACCGTGTTATTTGTGATATAATTAGGTAATACAACGAAGTGCCATTTTTTATTCAGAGTGACTTGCTGAACGCGTGGGAAAAATTTGTTGAATACACCGCGGAACACCTTGTATATGACAGGGATAGCCAGGTTTCCGCGAAGTGAATCGTGCCTGCGGAAGATGGTTACAAGTGCATATGTTTCGGCTTTCGTATAGCTACAAATAAACTATAACATTAGCGCATGTTGCGCGTTACCTAAACACCAGGCATCTGTTACTACGAGACGCGATTGGCCTAGCACATCTGACTCGCCTTCACCATTCAAATTGAAAAAGAAAAGAAACATTTTTGCTGGAAAAATGCCACCCTTATTCCTTATTATTTACTACACCAGAGTTTTCCAACCATTTTCGAGGCGCGATCCCCCTTTATAATATTCAAAAGACCTGCGGCCGCCCCCATCAGGTGAGGTAAATTTAATAAGGTAAAGAGAACACGTTAAAAGTAGGTATTTTAGAATATAATTCTAACTTAACATTATTTAAAAAAAAAACCGTGGCGACCTTCCAAAAACACTTTGCGACCCACAGGTTGGGAATCAATGTACTACTCGAACAGAAACCTTTATTGCGATCATAAATATGCTTGTTCAGAGCTCTAACGAAAAATATTAAGGAACTTACTCGACGAACTAGGTTCACTGTCTCCTGACCCATATACGACTCATGACACTACTGGTTGCTCTACTTGCTCAAGTCCAGAATTTATCCACGGGTAAAATTTAAGAGGTAATATGTGACAAATGTGTGCTAGCCAGAACGTAAGGCGATCTTAAACTGCATATCGGTGAAACGAAATCCAATCTGCGGAGTTAACCCGCCGTGGACACACTTATTTTCGCACCTTCCGTGGGCACACTGAGTCGTGTATGTTCATGGCTGCTTTTTTTATTGTTTTTGACCTCCAAAAATCTGAAAAATTTATGGGATACTTATTTAAGTCTCTACTTTAATATACAATTAATTTTTAAAGAATTAATTAGGAAAAATAAAAATTCGGAAGGAAGTTTAAGAAAAGAGGCAATTTTCCATTAAGATATAGTTATTTACAAGTAATTGATATGTTAATCATATTTATACATACAAAAAAAGTAATTTTTAACATAAAATAATTCATTAAAATATATTTTTAAACATAATTTGTATTAGTTAATCATATCGTGCATACTTTTGTAAAACAAATAATTTTTTTTAAATACATTTAAACACAAATTAATAATAAACATATGAAACAGTTATAAAAAAATAAAATTAATTTTTTAAATAATTCGTATTGATAATAAATTTTAAATTATTCATTTTTATTATACATCTTCATCACTATCAGTTGAATCTGAAGGAATTCAAAGCTCAGTGCCTTTAAAAATAAATATTATAGCCCAGATTTGTCTAATTTTTCGTTTTATTAGATATGTTTATTCCTTCTTATGTGGGAGCACTCTGGAGCAGATAAAATTTACACCAAATTAAAGGGCATAAAAAGAACTAGTTGTACTAAAAAAATGGAAGAACCGATATATTTCGTTTTTTTTTAAATTCTCTCCAGAATTTAGAAGATGCGACAAAAAAATTAATAATTTGAGCCACTGGTACGTATCCATATCTTTAAATGCGAGAACTTTTAATTAATAAAACGAAAGAAGGATATATTTTGCTTATTTTCAAAAAAAGAACTTATAAACACAACAAAAATGCAGTGGGTAAATATTTCCAATGTGTAGTCTGTGGCAGCTTGCGTTTGGTTATTCGACTTTAAACGTAATCACTGACCTTAAATCCTTTATTTATGTTACTAAGTTATGACGTTCTTATGTCGAAGAACAGTTTACTGCCAGTTCCATGAAATGAAATACAAAATATAAAAACTCAAACTTTTTGCTTTTTGAACACGTGCCGCAGCACTGTGCGGCTGGTTAAGCATTCGAAGCAACGCCCGCCGTTTACGAAGGCTACTACCAACCGAGGTGGTGAAAGCGAACCGCCGCCGATTGAATAGTGAAAAGCCAATTGGGGTGTCCGATTCGAGCGTGCGGCGAAATTCGCGCTTACGCCAGGCACGTTTTGCCGCGTCAGCAATCTTAATTACATTCCTGCTATTGGCTCTTTGTTTTGCGCCTGCCTTCTTCTAGACACGTATGTGTCTACCTGACATGGACACACTCGGGCGTAAGCAACCACGTCACAGTAGCTCGCTGTCTGATTAATTAATAATAAGCAGCCGGGGAGGAAACGTTTCCTCCGTTGGTTAGAGCTGTCCAAGTACTCGGGAAAAAAACGAGCCAAGGTCTGCTTATTCCAGTTCCCTTCGATCTACGAACGTCTTGAAAATCCCCGCGACCGAATTTCTGACGAAATAGACTCAAGCTGCCAAGCCCATTGAAATCTGCATAGACTCTACTTGTTGCGCACGTGGGTACGCGGCTTTACGGCGAGTTGAACTACCTTGCACCCCGCGCTTTGTGAAAATTCGAGGCTAGCTGTGCTGCCGGCGGTGACGATTGATTTATCGAACACTCCAATTGAGGCGCGCTGATACATACGCGAGCGTAAAAATCGCTCGGCGCTTGGTAAATCATGCGCGTTACCGTGAAATTGCATTAAGAGTTGCCAGCCGTAAATGGGGTTAATTCGTTTTAAGGCCGCTCTTCAAAGTTACTGCTTGTTGTGGCATTTAGTGTTCCGATTAGTCGTATCTTTCGTCACTATCGTGATATTGTATAAATAGAAAGGATTTCCCTCTTTTTCAAGCATTCAGGGCTTGCCCACTGGTCGTGAAACGTTTCAAGCGCGTACGTTTTCCGGAACAGTGCTATTTAAGTGGGTATACCAAAGAAAAAGTCAAAACACAGTTACTCTGTTTAATTAAATTTCCAATTCGCCGTGAATCGTTAAATCACCGCGAATCAAATTTGAACACCTAACTACGGAACTTTGAAATGTCAACTGTATATCAGAAAATAATTGCATTAAAAATCCATTTAGTTTACGAACAGATAACAAATTAATTCTCTTAGTTAGGAAAATCGAGTCACGTGTATCCCTAATGGCTCGTTTCAGAGCCTGCCTGCTCGATGTACAAAATGAATTACAGCTTCCGTGTTTGCCACCCATTTCATACTCCAAGCTGATCGATACGCTGCGTTTTACATAATAGATATTAAAAATTACAAGCTGTTTATACAACTGGCGCAAACAGCGCAGGCTGTGGTCCACGGAGAGGCTTTCTTATCAGCAACGTAGACGTGCGATTTTTGCTGGGACCCAGAGTGTGATAGGTCGCCGCAGGGAAACGCTATTAAACGATAGGTCAGGATTGTGAATGGAGACGGGTAATATCGCCCGTCGTCGCAGGATCGTTGTCTACACCCGGCTGCAGGAGACAGTAATTGATCGGGTGCCACTAGCTGAAGCTTCTCTGCTCCAGGAGCTTCCTGAGATTAAACGCGGCGAATGTACTCGGGAATATTTCATTATCACTATTCAACGGTGCCGCGGCAGTCGTAAATGCGCGGAAAAATGCACGCGAACGGCCTCGTTCTATATCGTACATCCGAACTTGCGTCGCCTCTTCAGAAACGTGGTCGTCCGATGGTGGTGCACGTCGCAGTGTGCAACGCTCACTTAATGGAGATGTTTTCAGCCATTTAGCGTCGCACTTAGCAAAAATAGAGTCCTCCAAGACTACGTGGACTTGACTGGCCTGTAAAACTCTCGAATAGAAACAGAAAAGCTTTTTATATATTAAAATTGAGGGTGTAGCTTAAGGGGGGAGCCTGGTGTAACTAAATGAAAATCGAGGCATTTTTCGGGAATTTTTTTTAAAGAAAGTATTTGATAGATCATTCTGAAACTTTCAGGATATTGTATTAACAGGTTAAGGTATATAACAAAAAAAAAATATTAAAAAAGAGCGGCAAATAACAAAGTTATGCCCAGTCCGTTGGCGACGCAATTATTGCACTGCGGGCAACGTAGCGTCTTTTGGTTTCATCTGAAACCAAATATCGAACAATTTTCTTTTAGTTTATGAGTGTACGCACAGAATGAAGAAATTTGAAACTTAAAAGATGCAAAATGAACAAATGGCGGCCTCTTGAATAAAAAGTTCACTGTTTCCAACGAAATTTTGCCTTAAATGTCTAAAAAAAAGTTATTTATTTAAACAATATCATTATACCAATAACTTAGCTCTGTGAAGAAAATGTTCACAAATATCCGTGCACAAGGCCAAGTCGATTGGTTGAATATTTTTTGAGTTACATTGCCCGCGATGTGTGAAACTGTCGTTTCGAGAAAAACGCATTTAAAGTTTTTTGGTAGCCTGGCGCTCCGTAGCAAAACCGGCTATATCCGCTTTAATTTTTCGAATTTCGTTTTGCGGCTTTGGGAACATATTGTCGTGATGTTCAACTATTGATTTATGCAAAAAAAAAAATCGATTTCTTCGATCCGCTATACCAGGCTCCCCCCTTAATAGTCTGGGTTAGGCTTTCCACGTATCACTTAGTTTTGTCGTCATAGATCCACATTCCTCACAAGGTCTCTTAATCGCAGCATTCTTTCTTCAGTTGCTCGTAGCTTCTGCTTCAACTCACCACCTCGAGCGGCGTCGACGTGTTTTCACGCCGAGCGAATTTGCATTTTGCTTTAGCGTGTTCTCGCGTGGGCAGCTTCTGGAAAGCACCGGGAGCGTCGATTTTACCAGCGAGTCTGTTGAGAAGGCACTCGTTTACGTGGCATCGCCGTCGCTTCTGCAAATTAATTATAACAACGATTGACGTGGCCGAGCGTGTAACGCCTTAGAGTGAGTCGACAGAAAAAGAAAGTCCCCATCTGCGTCAGATCGAGCCCGTTCCCTCCGACTTCACGCTCCGGAAGCGTAATTAAGTTAAGCAGATCCAATTAACATTTCGATCGCTGTGATAGTGGGGCCGGAGCACGCGAATCGATGACCTTTCCTCGAGCGTCGCGCGTCTTAATATGCTGATTTAATAATTTCACGTGGTTCTGTGCCGTACAGGCTGACTAAGATCCGACGCTTTCGCAATTCCGATGGGAAGCTTCGCAGTGAGAATGCAGCGTAAAAGAAATAAACGTGCAATCATAATAACAATACATACCAGCTGTTCATAAATCACATCGTAAATTAACGATAAAGGAGTCGCGATAAAAATCACAGAACACTGGCAATCGTAGCGACTGGTGCTTACAGCTGGCCCCTTACATCTGGGACACCCGGTGCATCGCTGGAAAACAGCAAGAGTTTACACGCTGCTCCAACTTGTCATAAATTGGATTATTGTATTTTAAGAGACGACTGATGCTTACAGAAGGCGCGTGCAATATTCAATTATAGCGCGTGCTATATACAGGGTGTCCCTGAAATAAGGAGTTACTTTGGTCCATATTATTCGAGGTCCGTTCTACTTACCTTGAGGGTAAGAAAAGGTCGCGTGGCCGCGCGCGCCCGGAAACCCTCAGCTTCCCTCGCTCACCAGCCGCTCTTGTCCGCCGTCGGCTTTATTTCAGGCACGCCCGGTACATTCGAAAGTATGCTATAAATTCTGATTATACAGCGCGTGTTACACAGGCGTAAGGTATTTTTACGGCGCAAATAGACGCCCGGCGTACCTGCCAAAACTTACGTAACCTTTTATCAGATACTTGCATTCGTCGGCATTCGGTAACCTACATTTCAAAAATACACAATCAGACGCGAAACTGGGTAGATGCACGTGAAATGTTGCGGTTGTATTTATACCCGGCCTAGGCACCGCTGTCTTTTCGCGGATTTCCCGGCGAACCGCGCGCTCGTTAAGGAAATTTACGCCGCCTGGACGAGGTTGCGATATCGACTCGTCCCGGTCCCTTCGTTCGCCACTTTGGAAGACGCTTCCGAGCTGCGAGGGAAAGGCTGGAACTCCGCGGAAGGGAGCTCGTTAACTCGGATTCGAGCGAAAGTTCTGCTCGTCGACGGAATTTACAGATGATTCCCGTGATAAGTTGGAAGAAAGTGAAACATTTGCGGGACGGGGAGCTTGGAATATGCAGCGAACTTTCGGGGAGGAATTAGATATTCTGTGTTAGGAAAATTGCGGAGCTAGAGTCGCTTTCTTTTTTTTTTTTTAGTAGGGGAGACCGAGGCAAAGTGAACCTCGGGGTAAAATGAGCTTTCTTAATTTATTCTTTAACAATAGAATATATTTACAAATTTTGGTGACGTAATAAATGTGTGTAATGCCACGATCATAATTATACACATTCAGATATCGCAAAATGGAAATTCATTCAAAAAATTAGAAATGAAGTTTTAGAGACTTCCAATTGGTTTTCTTTTCAATTTAGCTTTTTGGATAGATGAGTCTTAAATGTGTTATTTTAACTCCAAATTTTTCCTGCGTGTTTATAACAAGCTTATAAACATACATGTACTCGCGTTTGAGAAAACATTAATAACTTCAAAAAAATGAAAAATCTGCCACAGTTGTTGACAATCACGGTGCAAAGAAAGCCAGAAGCTGCCGTGCTACACACGTCATTCCAGCGCAAGGGGTTAATATTTACCTATATCCTTAATTAAAGTTCTTATTTTGTTGCACCTCACTTTACCCCGGATAGGAGTTCACTTTGCCCCATACATGGGGTAAAGTGATACCTCTTGCATCATTTCTTTTAAGTTGATTTTTAATATACCCTAGGTTTATTTTACGTATTGCTATTCGTCATTTATCAATAGTAATGTTCAAATTATATTATAAATCTATTTCCAAACATTTTTATTGAAAGGGAAAAATTTTTTTCGACTTCAAACTTTTTCCGCCCCACTTTGCCCCGGTCTCCCCTACAGTGAAATTTCGAATGGAAGAAAAGAGGCTCTTTTACTGAGGAAATCAAGTTCGATAGTTTCTAGAGAACGCGTCCACCTGCCTCTACCTGTAAACTAACAACATTCCATATTTTCAAATTATTCTACTGTACAATCCTCTACTACCAAGTCTTTTGTTAAAAAGCCACTTTATGAAGAAGCATATGTTTGATTAGTCGGCATGTAGCCGCATGTACCTAAAGGCAACGTTTTGAACATAATAAAACGTTTAGACCCCATTTTCTCAAAAACAGAGTCCACTGTGAAATAATTCCACTGGTGCCTTTCAACTCATTCGTTCACAAATGAGGCATTGAGAACAAAAAACGGACTAACCCACATTGGGAAAAATTAATCTTTCCTATTTTCTATGATTAGTACAGCCTATTGAAATACATTATCGCTGCTTAGTAACTGAATTTCGCAGAAAATGTGGGTTAGTCCCTTTTTGTTCTCAATGCCACGAGTAATCCCCCAGAGAAGAATCCTCATTGTAGCAGGAAGATGTCCTCCAGCTTCTACCCGCGGGCCATTTTTATTTGGTCCGCCTGTATCGCGGCCAGCGGGTGCCACAGTGAATTCTCTGCCCAGATACGTGTGCACCAGCGACTTTGTGGCCCTGGTCGTATCGTAGCCCGACTCAACGTCGCGTGATTAATCCGTAACCGGGACGCTCCAGCAACGGGAAAACTCGATTTTTTCTCCGCGTCCTCGTGCCTCTTCCCTCAGCTGTCTCCGATAGGGTATAACGCCGGAGGTGGCTGCTTGTTCCCGTGAACGTGTCGTGTGTCGGGCATATGTCGGGCGTGCGTTGGCAGCGATCGATGGCCGTTCTAAAGACCTCTTGCACGCTGGACGTCCGGACCAATCGGCGCGATAATAACCGCGGAGAATTCATGGCCCCGCGAGACTATTTGTATTCGTGGCCAGGCTCGTTTGGGGACTCGGGGGATGTTCGGAGCGGATTCACTATCTATGCAGAATCAATCTCCGTGCAGTGTTGACTCGTTGCGCGGAACTCGATTTTAGAATAAAATTCATACGCTCGGGTAGAGGTGGCGATTCGCGTAGTGTTCGCCTTCGCGTGGAACTCAATTTTAGTAGAGTTGTTCAGATTTGTACAGAGTTCAGCTACAAGCAGGGATCATCTCTGTATAATGTTGCACCTTCGCGCAGAATTCACATTTACATAAAGATCACTTTCGCCCAAAGTTCACCTCGCGTCGAATTCTTTAGCATTGAGTTCACTATTGCATAAGTACGTTCTTCGCGCAGTGTTCAATTCTGTGTAGAGTTCATCTTCGCGCAGAATTCAACTTTAGCACAGAGTTCACCTTTGCACAGAATTATTTCACCTTTAGCACAGGATTAATGATACACATACCGATCGCCAATAGTCTAAAGCCCACCCTTCTATCTAAAAAAAAATGACTGAAAAATGTGCCATAAAATTCTTTCACAGAACCCTCGCGTTCCAGGAAAATGGTTTCAATTTTTCATCAAGTAGGTACACATCCACTTGGCGAATAATTCGTTGTATCTAGCATATTAAGGAATTCCAAGTTGAACCAGAACTAAACAGAACTCTTTATTTTATTAATTACGAAAATGTCGCATGAGGTTAAAAACACAGTTTACCGGTTTCCCGGTAAATCGCGAGAAATACCCTCAGATTTTTACCGATAATTCGCCAAATTTTTACTGGTAATTCGATAATGTGTTCATTAATTCCGTCCACATCTACTAAGTTATCAGTAAAAAAGAAAACTTCAATTACTAATAAAGACAAAAACGAAGTATCTCATGAAGAACCCCGACTCTCATCCAAAAGAAAACTAAAAATCTGTATGAAGTCATAAAAAAATGGACGTATTTACAAGTAGAAAAAGTAAGAAGAAAATATGTAAATACAAATGACATATGATTTCTTAATGACTACCCGACCAACAAGTGTAGAATTTCAGAGCGCTTTATCCGTGGCTGGATTATTTTGTACAAAACTTAGGTCGCGATCAGGAGACCAAAGTTTAGCTAAATTACGTTTTTCGCAGGCTTATTTGTTAAAAAGAATTGTTAGATAAAAAATATTTAATTATGTATGTAAGTTCAGATTCTTTTCATTGTTTCCGAGGTGACGATCCATATTAATAAGTATTACTAATAGTTATACAAATATATCTATTTTGTGTTATTTTATATTTTATGTTCAGAATATTTTTATTTGCATACATTTATTATAATGCTCGATTAGAGTTGAAAAAAGTTTTTTCTAATGTTCACTCTTATATTTTGAATACCTTAAAAAATACCGGTAAATCGGTTTTGATTGACAAATTTTACCGAATTGCCTGTAATTGAAAAAGTCGATAAATTTGCAATTCCTATTTCTGTGTAATCGAACACTTTAAAACCCCCTTTGGTTTTTCCACCCACTGTCTAAACCACCCAATAATAATCGCCGTATCGCAATTAGATGTGAATGTTCAGAACACGCGCCAATAGGCACGCGATCTATTAACTCGTTTTTCATATAGCTTGATCCTCGGTGAACTGTAGACGACACTTAGATGCTAGGTAAACACCGACGTATAATAAAGTGGGATATAATTATATTTTATTCAGGTCAAGGTGCAGCGTGCACTTCAAGGCTAGCACCCTTGCATGTACGTGCACCCCTCCTCCGAACCCCTGAGATAGGAATGAATTAATTCCAGGTTAATCCGTTTTTATCCCGCATGCTGGTCGCCGTTACATCGTAATTAACATATGGCAACCATAGCCGACCGCGTTATTGAACCGCGGAGCGGTATTCGCGCGTGAAAGCCGCTAAGCATTCCAGCAATCCAATATCCAATTTACAAATTCGAACTCCGATCCACGCTAATCCGAGCAGTGAAATTAATACGTACATTTCACTGCGCCAGATGCAAATTGCACATTTAGAACGCACGAAATTGCGTGATTCTTTTGAGATATAAATGAAAAGCATCCTCGAATAACGATTTAAAATAACTCGAACGATTGATAAATCTCTTCCACGTTTCGCCATTTTGGCATCGACCATCCTCGACAAAATGAAAGCGCGTCGGTTTCTGGCGGGCTCGCCCCCTCCTCGCCGTGCGAAATAGCGCGGGTTTCCTCTCCACTCGAGCGCGCGTGCTTGTGATTTTTCCAAAAGCAAGAAGCTCCTCGAGATCGCCGAGCAACGGAACTTTGCTCGACCCACTTTGGAAAGCCCGCTTCAGAGTGTCGATTAATCCAGCGAGCGCCGCGAAGATGATTTAGAGGCCCGAAAGCGTTTTGCGTAAACGTTTGCGTTCCGCTCCCGAACAGGCTTGCGCAAGCTTCTTCTATCGGAACCTCGGATCCATTAGCCTGCGTGCGCCGGATTCCGAGATACGGCGGATTCGATGAATGCAGCGGGCATGGGGAACTTCGGAGCGAGTCGAAGTTCCGCCAAGGGCCTCGAGAGAAGTCTGCAGCATTGGTATTCGAATCGAAACTTCAGTAATCATATTCGGGCCACAAATCAGAAATTCTAACGAGAGACTTCGCTTAAGTGCGAAAAATATTCGACGCGTATTTTGTTTAACGGCCATCGTCCGCATTTACGGTGTGAAAATATCCCTCAAAGTTGAGGGTTCGAAACACGTATTAATATATTTTTTAAACAAATCTGTATTTCTTGAAACTGTTCGCGTGGCTGAATTCGCCATTAAAAACGCTCGATTTTGCAATTCCAATTTTTTATCTACACCAAAGGGTGTCCGAGATATTGCGCTAAATATGTTTTCAACCCCCCAACTTTGAGGGCGAGTTTCACCGTCTAGTTGAGGACAGAGACCGATAAAAAAAATACGCGGCGAATATTTTTGGGTACTCTGCAAATCTGTAGAGTGTCATCAAAATAGCAATAAAAGAATTTCCATAAAAAATTGCTGCGAAACATCGCCGCCTCTAGCTTTCCACTACTTCGAAGGACCAGTGGAAACTAACAATGGGAATGCGTACCTCGTAACAAGCACGCTACGTCGTCTACACAAATGCCACGGTCACGTCTGACTTCTGTTTTACTAGTTAAAAAATATAGACAATTGTCGATAAACAGTTAAGCGGATTCTAGGAGCTTATGGGATTAATGAAACAGGATTATTCCGTAGTTTTTACTTGTTTTTCCGCGAGGAAACCCCCTGTTCGTCATTTGCACAGTGTTTCAGCGGACTCCCAGTAAAACAGAAATTTTCCGCGTGGCACTCTCGATAGAAATTGCTAGCCTCGATTTTATAACGAATTTTCCGAGAAGCCTAAAAACCGAATAAAATGCAAAAGTGATAAAGCCTCGTATTCCTTTCTGGGTCTACCGTAAATCGAGCTGGGAAATCAGGTTTGCTTTCGGTTCACTTTCAGAACCCGTTTTGGCGTATCGTTCGCGTCTTTATTTCGTTTTCCACTTTCGACATCTACAGGAAAATATCGCTTCGAATAAACATTTTTACTTTAAAAAAAAAAAGGATATATCGATCTTGAAGGATTTTTATTCCCTTCTTTTCTTTCTTTTCTCTGTATTTAGAAAGTGAATTGATTTTATCTGTCGACGCGATTTTACTCAGCATTAATTCAGTAAAATCGCAAACACCGACTGTGTTTTCCTGCATTTTTCAAGCGTAATAGACACCGGAGTGCCTTCTATGTCCACAAAGTATGTCAAACACGGCACGTGCCTGATCGGAAGCATCACTCTCGGGCAATCGACATAAAGTGCCGCTCCTTCGACGCAGAAATCGCTGAAATATCCCTGCTTTCGAAATTCATAATTGATTCGTTTATTCGCAAATCGTCTTAAATCTACAATTCTTCAAAATCTCAAAAATCCTTTCACTTTATTCCTAATTAGACTACCTCTCCCTATTCCTAATAATGAAAAGGGTTTCCCAAACAAAGAAATATCCCCAAATTTGTCCAATTTTATGATTACTTATTTATTTTTTCGCAGTTATTGTACATTTTTAAATTTGTATAATTAAACATGATGGTTCGTAAAATGCACGCCTATAATGGCATCTTAATTGATAGGAGAGGTACAAGTTTCGAATCGTTTGAAATAAAAATAGAGATTTTCTCGTTCTCGTATTTGTCGAATTCACGACGACGAGGATGCTGCATGAAAATTAGTTTTTTTTCCCCTTTTCTCGGCAGCCCACTTTTCCCCTTCGCGATGCGGTGTACGCGCGTCGATGAGCCGTCAGCGTGCAAGTTAGGGGCGTTTATTATTGACGAGGAAAGCGTTGTTTTCGATGTCTGTACACCGCGGTGCTTTAACAATTCGAAGTAGGCCAGCTTAAAGGCGACACCACGGACAGTTAAAGCTGTCTGAATTGCACGCGCGAGCCAACTTCCGCGCGGTTAATAATCGCGAAGTTTTAAGCGTGATGTATAAGTACTCTAACGACGAACCTTTTCTGTTTCAGAGTTGCCGGCTGAGGAGGGTAAGTCCTTTCCCCGAATGGGTTCTTTTCGTACGACGATGGACATGGTAAGTGATAAACAAATTGGCATCCCGATTTTTATACTCGTTCTCGATACTCCTTGGCTGAGTCTGACCTCGCGAATCTGTTTGAACGTGACTCGCAAGTTCAATGGTCAAACAAATCATCTTGGAAAATCGTCTTGTATTAGTTAATTGCGAGAAGAAAGTTTACGTGAAATTAATGTATTGCTCTCAACACCCGCACTGTAGTTGACGCAGAAAGAGGAGTATAGTTGCACCCTGCTACTCTGCACATTTCAAAATTTTCTTCTAACCCTTACTGTATAAGTATCGGTATATGCTTTGATAATCCTTTAAAAAAAAATATAAGAATATTCATATCCATTGGGTGATAATTGAGGAGTTGAAATGGTAAGCGATGTAAGTGCCAAAGCAGTTAAAAATATTTTTTTAGCGGAAGGGAATGTAAACCCCGTGCTGAATACTTTATATATAATAATATATATTCCATAGTGTACATATTTTTCTCTTAATATAGAATATTTTCTCTCAATATAGAATAATTAAGTAAGCGGCAGAATCCACAAAAGCCTGTATTTAATTCATACCTACCGAAAATTCTTACTTCTGTAATTTACATCATTTGCCATTTCAACTCCTCAGTTTCCCTTGCAGTGAAGATCGTGGGTCAGAAATGACCCTCAAGGTACACGCGAACAATGTACCTTAGGCACAAGTTCGCGGAGACTTGCGTCATATTATACTCGATCCTCTAAACGGATTTCGATTTGAGTAAGTTCGATGTGTACGTTTTTTCGTCACCTTATACAGTTATGGAGCCGTTAGTGAACAGTGGTAAACGCCTAAAGCCAGATCGCCGGCAGTCATAGGTTCTCCGAGAGGTTTCGGATCATGGAGAATGGAGGCTTCCCCAAGCGTGTTGTTTACCTGCATACTTAGTTGGTAATCCAACGGTACCCTTCGCTCCCTTAAAAATAGACGCACTTGTACGTAGTCGGGGTGGCCCCTGGGGCTTTTCAAGACGCCTGATCGACTTCTTGGCTGCGTAATTATTTTTAGAGGAAACAACGGGTGCAACCGCGGCTTCCCGTCCACCGGGGTGGGATCATCCTCGAGGAGAGTTAGTCGTATTGCTGTTGTCGTTAGGCCGGCCTTCGTGGCGTTTCAAGTGATTGTAAAGCCGGGGGCTGAAGCATTAATTCCACCGTGGAAACATTTACATGATCTACGGTGGGGAAAGTTTGTTTGGCTCAGCTGGGGTATCAAACGTGTCAAAGCGCCCTAATGCTCCTCTCGATGAAAATGCAGGGAAGAGTTATTGCCACTTCGCGTCAGCTGTTAACGTGTGAAATGTCTCCTGGGAGGCTAGGCCGGTGATGTTTATGCGGACGGACGAAGAGATATCTTGCTCTCGCGGACAAACATCGTCCATTATCCTCCTGTTACATCGAAGGATCCTGAACACTCTGAGTGGCACTGAATTTAGCAGAATACCGCTTCAACCCGGTCGGACTATTCCGATGACTTCTGCCGGGACGCTTTTCCTAGCTCGCATTGCTTTCAAAGTAAATTTCCGAGGACTTCTCGAACGACACTTGCAATACTCTGCAAAGACTATAAACCTAAAGGTGAATTCCCGCGGCTCGGGGAATTTCAGCCGCGCCGTAGGAAAAAAGCTATGCACAGGGTAGAAGTTCCTCGGCGTGGAAACCTTCACCGTTTCTTCCTCACCATTCCACTAATCCTGCCTCTGACTTTGCTACTACAGCTACTAAAGCCTCAGAAAGTACACTTAAGACACTCACGCATGAGTCCCGCGACGGTTCAGTGCCGTCAGCGTGGATGGTAAAAACTATTTCCCTGTTTTGGAATGGAGCAGAGCTTGCCTGTGCCATTTACTGACACGAAGACACCACTGGCACTGACCGCACTGAACCATCACGAAACTGATAAGTGTGAGCCCTCCACCGCAGTACCCCCGCAGCAATATTTACAAAAATCGTTGCCGCTTTTAAACAACCACTCCAAGTTCAATGCCCTCGATCAGCTGCGATAACCATACCAGCGCGAATCGGTGTCCACGACACAGCCTGCAGAGCCAGTGTCTCCCAGTGACGTCAAAGGGCCACCGGTTCGGTCAAAGTGGAGCCACGGCCAAGGTGTTTCGGGAAATGCGATTGCAGGTTGAACGGGACGCGTCGGTAGCCAGCACTCAGGCCAGAACGTGGAACGGTTAAGTCGGCAACTGGCGTCGCGGGGAGGAGAGGCCACTCGCAGATGCCGCCGATGATGGAAGGCGTCGCTATCAAAGCGGACCAGCCCTGTTGCATTACCGTTTCACGTGTACGCGTGGGCGGGAGAGAGAGAGAGAGAGATCAGCGCCTGTAAATGTGTCAGCCAGGTCTGTTGCATGATCGTCGCGTTATGTGCCACTCGATTCCCGAGTAATTGCATCAGCGTTTTGCATCGGCGCCCTCGAACCGCCGATGGACGGTCGATCGGCTCTCTTGCGAATTTCCAATCGATTCAGTGGCTCTCTTGCTTCGAACCCCGAATGCTGCATGGCTGTCGAGAGTTTTGATGACTTTGGACGGAATTGTGGCGTTGAAACGGTAATTGATGTAGGTACATACAGCGTGTACTGGAAATATTTACTGCATCGCTCTCAAATTTAATTATAATCAGATTCAAATTTAGATTCGCGTCCGACTTATTTTTTGTGAGGATAGTGGGCTACACATTTCTGCAATAAATCAATTTTGCAATAGTATTTCCGCCGGGCTAATTAGAGAGGTGTAAATGATACCGCGTTTATTCGAGCGAAAAGCTTTCGGTATTTTCTTCTTCCGCCGCGGCGATGTTGGTACTTGTGATGTCAGCTTTGTCTTGCGACAGACCTAGAAACTGAAATAAATTATTCTAGCACTTGTAGCGTTCACCGCCGTGTTCAGCGTTGAATTTATATCCTTCTCCGATAAAAGAAGAAATACTTCTTGATTTCTTTGGCACGTACAACGTTTACCATTTCAACTCCTGAATCGATGAGTATGTTGCCTGGAGTTTGATGTATGTACAAGTCTGATGGCTCTTGGAAGTTCTTACGAGTCTCGTGTTTGTTGTTTGATGCGTGGCAAGCTGTCGGTGACAAATGTCCTTTGCAGACACATCCGTGGACTCTCGCTGTTCGAATTTGAATTGTAATCTTATTAGAATTTCTGAACGATTGTAAAGCTTCTTGAAACTTACTGGCATCTCGGAGCATAAGGTGGCCTCGCGTGGCCTTTTGAATCGACTTTCCACCGCAGGATCGACCCGTTCCTCTCTCGCTTTGCAGTCTCTTTAGATGCACGTGTTGCATCCTGGTATAGTTAAGTTCTTGGACCTCGCAGGTGACTTCGGTTTGAAAACCATTTTCCTGCACTCCGCCCTTTTTATTTTGTGTTTTATAGTTGAAACACGTGTCCCTTGGTGCCTCCCCTATAAAATTTGTAGCTTGGGAAAATGTAGCAGCTTGGAGGACCTTGAAGAAACTGCAATATTGCACTTTAAAGCGCGATTTAGTCCCAACAGTCTCCAGTATTAGAATCTTGCTCCTTTTTAATTAATATTCTTAGCTTTCCATCTCCAAAACAGCAGATATCTTGTAAAGATAAATTTCCTGATAAATTTACTGTTACAATGCGCTTCGTCACCTTATCTGTTTTTAAAAAAAAAAATTATTATCGTAGTATCTGCTGGCAGAAATTGAGTGAATTCCAGTTGAAATCCAAGTTGCGCCAAGATTGCAATCGTTGTCATTGAAAGGTATTAATTGTGCTAGAAAAACAAGGGATATTCAATTAAAAAGATTTGCCTCATTCTCCAAGTTGATGCTCAGTAGAACCATGAATCGTGTTATTGCGACTACCCAGCTGCAATTAAAAACGCTACATACCACGCGATCTAGTCACGAAACTGTCCGCGGTCGCACATTCAGTCACGAAACACGTTCAGTTCCCTAAGTATCGAAATAAAAAAATGCAATCTCTATTAACAATCTATATAAAGTTACAGTGCTCTTGTAATTGCTCAACTTCCATCGTGTGCCCTTCATACTAAATCAGTCCTCTTCAGAATCGTCCCAATTTCGACTAAACCTTTTAAACTCACAGCTGGTTGCAAATACTGTGGCAGTAATGCCAAAGAACCCAACTAGGCAAATTATCTAACTCGATTTAAGTTTCAAAGCAAGTGGCACTTGAATTCTTCGCAGTCTACGGTTCCACCTAGCGATTGAACTCGACCCTAACAAGCGTGAATCGAGAAACTCGAAAGTAGAACTCCAACTTAGCTATTCTTTCAGGCCGAAAGAAAATCTCGCAGGCGAATCAATCGTTATCAAACGAACTCCGTGTAATTAAATTTAGCGATCCCTATAAAGCGGCTTCCTTTCCGTGCAGACTCTTATCTGTCTTAGCATTATTGTTACCCGTTACGTAACTGAGGATGAAAAGCAGCTTCGAGGAAATTTTCACGTCCCCTTGGCCCCATTCAGCCGTGGACCACCTTTGTCTGCGAATTCGTGCCGCGCGATACCTCGCCCCGGAGAGGCAGGCAATCAAGGTCGCATTAATTAGATTTCTTCTATAATTTAATGACACCGCCGCTTGTAAAACCCGGCCGCTATGGCGATAGTCCGCGCAGAGTTGCTCATTACGCGCTCGAACGTCATCGATTAGCCAACAATATCAGTATTGTGTGGACGAATGCGGCGATGAAACCGATGCTCGGACAAGAGCACTCGAGAGGGACTGACAGCGTGTATTGGCGTCAGGAAATCGGGCATCGTCGCTTATTCAAACGTTGATAGAAATCTGTCGATCTGAATAAATGGAAATTAGGTCCCCGGTGTGCCCCTTTTGCAACATGCCATTGAATAAATTTCAACTAATTCCAATTGCCAGCACAATACTCGACGGCCACGCGATGCTAGGCGCACGTTCGCATCTTTATATAATTTTCAGATAAAATACGCTTTTAAAGTAGATGAATCTCTGAATTACGGCGAGGTAAATGTTGCTAATAGATTTACCCGCAAAGCGTTAAGTCTACGTACCTACGTCTATTTATATCCCTTCTTGTGTTTCGATTCTGCACACTATCGATACTTTTTATACGGAAAAAAGGTGATTTATCGAAAGCTGCCACGCCGGAGGACGCGGACTTGAGAAACCAGTGACTACATAATTAATCGCCAGCGCTAATTGGAATAGAAATGAACAGCTGGATCTGCTGCACGATCTGAAAATTACGGCAAAGATATCGCTGAAATTAAAATTTATGCGCCGCATTGGGTAACTACTTAGATCCGAAGATTGGCAAGAACCGAGCCGTTAAAGTATTTACGATCTATGAACGTTTAATAATTCATTTGCCTGCTGCTATAAATCGCTGCGAATTAAAATATAACACATAACGACACGATCTACTTATCGCTTATTGATTGGAGCAACCGTTGCCGATCTGTTTCGCGAAGAACCTTGCATCGGGACGCGGAGAATTGCTCGTAAAATTCCCGCCGAGAGGGTGGCGAGAAGCTGGGACGACGAACCAGGGCGGAACGTGCCCCCGTAATTGGCCAGCAATCGGATTTTCACTCGTCTCTGGTCGCCATCGTGGATTACAATTAATGAAATCGTCGACCGTGGAGAGCACGTTGGGACGATGTGACGTCAATCGCATACTGGCAAAAGGCACTTGCCATCAAGGACAGCATCGGCTGCCCCCGATTACTCGCGGTTCCGCCATTCTTTCTTCCTTCCTTTCGCACGTGTGCGGCACGGATCGTTCAGGTCGACAATTGAAACTTAACTTGGAAAGTCAACAGGTTGCAACTGCCACGAATGGTGCAGTGCCCTTGATATAGGGATCCTGAGACGTGGAGTCCTGCTCTTCTAGCAACACATGAATCCATTTTTTTCAACAGAATCTCTTCGAGGTATATTTGTGAAGATTTTTGGAGAGAATAGTATAGCTTCGCTTTACAGTTAAGTCGAAGAGAAAGTTAGCACTTAGGGACCCAGAACTTACCCCTGCTTTCCAGTCTGCGATTTTTGTTTGTGCGCACATGAAATAGAAACAGATTGTAATTTTTTTACAATGGGTAGTAATTGAGGATCTTGCAGCGAAGGGGGTGCAGCTCCATTTTGGACAGTTTTTGAGTTATGACGTGTAATAGACGTAGCAAAATTCTACGTTTATTGAAAATTTTGAACCTGTTTAACCTATTACTGTTTTGTGCAATATTTTTACTTTGGGCAGCTGCAGATTTGAAGAATTCTTCGAAAATAGAAATAAAAACTTATGAACTCGATAACTACTACTTATTCTGTGAAAATATATATTCTTCAATTAGTGTTCTCGTTTTAATGTCAAGCCAAAACAGTAATTCTGTGAACAGCTTTTTACTTGTTTAATATTACTATTACATCGAAGATCTTTCTTTTTTATATTAAAGGTGGAAGCGGTACTTTCAATAAAAAAATAGTGAATCTATCCCTAGTAACTCTTAATTAGGCTTCGAAGTTGCATTATGATTAGCTCTACGATACCAAAAGCTAATATTTGTATACTTCTATATCCCCCTGAAGTATCTAGCATGAAAATCTACGATTCTCGATAGGAAATTGAAGAGAAAATCTGGTAAGCCTTTGTCATAGATACCACTAGCTGATACCACGGTCGAGTGTCTTGTTATGAACTTGAGGCGATAACGCTAGACACCAGTATCGGATCAATTGTTTTCTTCGGAGGAATTCGAGTTCAGCCTTGAATTTCGGGGAAATCATTAAAGCAAAAAACGAGGAGGCATGCCAATTTGTTTATTACCCGTTAAGAATCTCTTTTATGTACCCTTGTAAATCGCGTTCTGTACAAAAAAAAAAAAAGAAGAGAGAAACAATGTTTACCGAAGCGTTTACGTTCGCGAAACAGGTCAACGGTGTTGACGTAGCATTTGTATGCAAACTCTATCCCGAGCGTACAGTAAAACCCCTCGAAACCGGTTACCGAAGCGAATGTCTTTCAAAATTGATACTTTTCTCGTGGGATTTTGTGGACGCGCAGTGAGTCGGGAGATTTAATCTGTTTCCCATCTGATTTCAGGAAAATCCATATGGCAACTCGTCTTGGAGCAATTCGACGACCTTCTAGTTAAGATTCTTCTATTAGCCGCTATTATTTCTTTTGTACGTATCTACCACATATTTTTAAACTATTTGTACTGGTAATATTAGAAACATTAATAGCAGAGAATTTCGATCTAACGACATGATTGTACCAGCGCTTGGCGTTTTGACGCACTCAGAGATTACATTACTTTGGACGGAGCCCTAACGCAAACGAAGGAAGAGATTCCACCATTATCTTTGGAATACGTCAATAGTGACGAAATTTGCTCGGGCGGGCGCGATAAAGTGTCCTTGATCGTGCGGGGAATGAATTTCGAAAACGTTGAACCGTTTCCCGTTCATTTGGGATTAGAAACGTCGCGGCGCAACCGCGGCGACGGCCATCGGTATTTTTACGCGTGACGTTAAACACGCTAATTAATAAAATCGAAGCGTCGCATTATTAATCCCGGGATAGCCGCTAAGTAATTATTAGTTGGTCAAAGTCATACTATGTTTACGAGGGTTCAAGGCTCACACATTATAAATACAAGCAGTTTCAAAGGTGAAAAAATAGCGTATCGATCTGCCGCCGCTATGGAAATCTCATTAACTTCACGCGCGTGTAGAAGATTCGCGGCGGCCGGTCGGAATATTTTGCAGCATAACGATGATAACGTACTTCCAATGCAAGCAATTTTTATTTCGAGCATCTGAGAATAGGTGGACAATCATTACAAATATTGAAAAAAATAATTAAACGCTTACTTTGCAAGCAGTGCCACTTATCTCCCGGCATTTTCGTTTTCAACCCCCCGCTATTCAAGATCAATCAGACCTTCAGTTCTGTCACATAATTATGAATAATTATCTCCATTGTCTCCTGTAACAGCCTACTCAACGTATCACCCTAACTTCTGCCCTCCATCTACCCATCTTCATGTTCTCCATTTTTTGCTCGTGGACCCTTAGGAGCATGATAACTTTCTCCATTTCCAATAATACATATTTGAAATATTGCCCCGGATTAATATTGGTAACTGTCCCACAGGTATTAGCTTTATTTGAAGAGCACGAGGATGCGTTCACGGCCTTCGTCGAGCCCTTCGTCATTTTGCTCATCCTTATTGCCAACGCCGTGGTCGGTGTCTGGCAGGAACGTAACGCTGAGTCGGCGATCGAAGCGCTGAAAGAGTACGAGCCCGAGATGGGCAAGGTTCTACGAACGGACAAGGCCGGTGTCCAGCGAATTCGAGCCAAGGAGATCGTGCCCGGGGACATCGTCGAGGTGTCCGTCGGTGACAAGATCCCGGCCGATATCCGTCTCACCAAGATCTTCTCCACCACCCTCAGGATCGATCAGTCTATCCTGACCGGTGAATCGGTCTCGGTTATCAAGCACACCGACCCTGTACCTGACCCACGTGCCGTCAATCAGGTTCGTGTGTATCCAGGGGCGATGCTGAATTTCTATTGAGCAGCCAGCTAGGCTTCGATAAGATATCAAATTTGAGGAACATAGTCCGAGTAATTAAGGGGATCTTCTGTTGGAAGAAGGCACTATTCGTATGTCAAATATGGGAATGATATTATTTGTTTGATGCGTTGGGATTACTGCCGAATAGTTAGATTGTATGGTAGATGTAGATTTTGGCACAGTGGTTCTTTTTTCAAGCAGGTGATCCTCTGATTAGGTATTATTATTCAAAGTTGATAGATATAAGCCTTTCATGAGTATCGCAGGGTTCATCAGGTGTCTGAGGAGCAACAGTTTCGAATACACACAGCTTGCCCTTGAAAGCCTCCTTAAAGCAAGACCTCTGGATCATGAAAGCTTCAAAGCTCTTATTTAATAATCCTAGTGGACCAGTATATTCTCAGACCTCTGATGAAGCTTCCCAGTTGCACGAAACAGTATATCACTTAAAAGTGTTAATACTTATTTCTTTGTTCCCCTAGGACAAGAAGAACATCCTGTTCTCTGGTACCAACGTCGCTGCGGGCAAGGCTCGCGGCGTAGTGATTGGAACTGGCCTGAACACCGCCATTGGTAAGATCCGTACCGAGATGTCCGAGACCGAGGAGATCAAGACGCCCCTGCAGCAGAAGCTGGACGAGTTCGGCGAGCAATTGTCGAAGGTCATCTCAGTCATCTGCGTGGCTGTCTGGGCCATCAACATTGGACACTTTAACGACCCCGCCCACGGCGGATCCTGGATCAAGGGTGCCATCTACTATTTCAAGATCGCCGTCGCTCTTGCCGTAGCTGCCATCCCGGAGGGTCTGCCCGCCGTCATCACCACCTGCCTGGCCCTGGGCACCCGTCGTATGGCCAAGAAGAACGCCATCGTGCGATCGTTGCCCTCCGTCGAGACCCTTGGTTGCACGTCCGTCATCTGCTCGGACAAGACCGGCACTCTGACCACCAATCAGATGTCCGTCAGCCGTATGTTCATCTTTGACAAGATCGAGGGCAACGACAGCAGCTTCCACGAGTTCGAGATCACCGGATCGACCTACGAGCCAATCGGCGAGGTCTTCCTCAAAGGAACAAAGATCAAGGGACAGGACTACGAGACTCTGCACGAGATGAGCACGATCTGCGTCATGTGCAACGACTCGGCCATCGATTTCAATGAATTCAAGCAGGCGTTCGAGAAGGTCGGCGAAGCGACGGAGACGGCCCTTATCGTTCTCGCGGAGAAGATCAATCCCTTCGGCTTGTCGAAGAGCGGATTAGATAGGCGCAACACTGCCATCGTTGTTAGGCAAGATATGGAGACCAAATGGAAGAAGGAGTTCACTCTGGAGTTCTCCCGCGATCGTAAATCCATGTCGTCCTACTGTGTCCCTCTTAAACCGAGCAAACTGGGCACTGGACCGAAGCTGTTCGTTAAGGGAGCCCCAGAGGGTGTCCTGGACAGGTGTACGCACGCTCGCGTCGGCTCCACCAAGGTCCCTCTCACTTCTACCTTGAAGAACCGCATCCTGGACCTGACCCGCCAATACGGTACTGGCCGCGACACATTGCGTTGCCTCGGCCTTGCCACTGCTGACCATCCAATGAAGCCTGACGACATGGATCTCGGCGACTCCACCAAGTTCTACACCTACGAGAAGGATCTGACGTTCATCGGTGTCGTTGGTATGCTTGACCCCCCTCGCAAGGAAGTGGCCGACTCCATTTCAAGGTGTCGTGCCGCTGGTATCCGTGTCATCGTCATCACCGGAGACAACAAGGCCACCGCTGAAGCTATCTGCCGACGAATTGGCGTCTTCGCTGAAGATGAGGACACAACTGGCAAATCGTACTCTGGACGTGAATTCGACGATCTTCCTGCATCGGAGCAGAAGGCGGCCTGCGCCAGGGCTCGACTCTTCTCTCGCGTAGAGCCTGCTCACAAGTCGAAGATCGTTGAGTTCTTGCAGAGCATGAACGAGATCTCAGCCATGGTCAGTTGGTTTTCTTAATTATTATTCTGTTTAAACTGTTACGGATGATCTCTCAACGCATGTATATTTGTTCACGCTTTACCACAGACCGGGGATGGTGTAAACGATGCCCCTGCCTTGAAGAAAGCTGAAATTGGTATTGCCATGGGATCTGGAACCGCTGTAGCGAAGTCTGCCTCTGAGATGGTGTTGGCCGACGACAACTTCTCTTCCATTGTCGCTGCCGTTGAGGAAGGCCGCGCCATCTACAATAACATGAAGCAATTCATTCGTTACCTCATCTCTTCCAACATTGGTGAAGTCGTGAGGTTTGTGTAGATAGAATTGCATCCAGAAGGCGAAGATGGTAAGACGAACTGACGAATCGTTTTCGTTGGTTACAGTATATTCTTGACTGCCGCCCTTGGTCTTCCCGAAGCTCTGATCCCCGTTCAGCTTCTGTGGGTCAACTTGGTCACTGACGGTCTTCCAGCCACTGCTCTTGGCTTCAATCCTCCTGACTTGGACATCATGAGCAAGGTAACGCTGCCAGCGCATTGTGCTTAAATCGTCAAAGTTAAAGCATAGAAATTATAATCGTCTTTGTGGTGTTGCAGCCTCCCCGCAAAGCTGACGAATCTCTCATCTCTGGCTGGCTGTTCTTCCGCTATATGGCTATTGGCGGATACGTAGGTGCTGCGACTGTTGGCTCGGCTGCATGGTGGTTCATGTACAGTCCGCATGGGCCGCAGATGAACTACTGGCAACTGGTGAGGATCAATTAAAATCGGATGCTTTATTGTAACTTGTACTGTGTCGAAATCTTTGTTACGAGCTTTAGTTAATGAGCGATATTTTATAATAAGGTAAAGTACGCTTAATGATTTACACACAAACGTGCTTTGACGACTCGCAGACTCATCACTTGGCGTGCTTGGGCGGTGGCGATGAATTCAAGGGCGTTAACTGCAAGATCTTCACGGACCCTCATCCCATGACGATGGCTCTGTCTGTACTAGTAACCATTGAAATGTTGAACGCTATGAACAGGTAACACTGTTTAAACCGAGACACCACTTAGTAGATACACGAGCCAGCATTAATTTACGCTTTATTTTCTCTTCCGTTTCAGTTTATCTGAGAATCAATCTCTCATCAGTATGCCGCCCTGGTCTAACATGTGGCTCATTGCCTCTATGGCTCTTTCTTTCACACTCCACTTTGTCATCCTTTACGTCGACGTCCTTTCGGTATAACGAACGACCGTTACATACCCTGCCGCTATTGCATTTCGCCAGGCCAGAGTAATCACCCCTTGGCATCTCTCTGTTTCAGACTGTATTCCAAGTTACCCCCCTAACGGCTGAGGAGTGGTTTACCGTTATGAAGTTCTCCATTCCAGTGGTACTTCTCGACGAAACCCTGAAGTTCATTGCCAGAAAGGTCACAGATGGTGAGAATCCAATTTACACAGTGCATTGGATCGTTCTAATGTGGGCTGTGTTCTTTGGACTATTAAGTATATTTAGTATTTCCCCATATTTCCTATGGAAAACATTTTGCAACTGAGTTCTCGGACTTGCAATTTGCATTTAACTGAAGTTCTTCCCCGTTGCCCGGGAAGCTCGAGATAAGTTATTAACGAAGTGCGTTTAAGTGAGATTTTAACCAGTTTGACTGTTGTGCATGGTGTTAGTACGACCATATAAAAAAAGAAAAGAATCTGCCACCAAGGCCCACCATGCCCGCATCACACCGTACCCTGACGTCGCATCTACAATCATACGGGTTTCAGTGGCTTCGAGTGATAAAGAGACCCATCGTAATCAAAAGAGAGAAAAAAAATTGTGATTGTCGAATTATTTTCTACGAGTGCCTTTTAAACGTTAACTTTCCTCTGCAAGAAGACACCCATTGATGTTTTTTCTAACCTGATACGTTGTACACCGAACTCTCACCCCTTTGAGCACTTGCATGTCCTTTGAGCACAACGCACTTTTAAATGCTGTTTCTTGGCTAGTTATTTGGCGAATCCTTTAAATATTTAAATCCTTTGCACTTACCGATAGATGTATACTAGATCTGACGATGTCTTAGCGTTACTTAAAAAGGAAACGTTTAAATATTCCTCCCCGATACAGGTGTCTTTCATATTTCTTTCTCCGTAGCTGAATTAACTTTCCACCTCTTTCCTTTCTCTCATGTCCTAAAAATTAGTTAAAACATCGTCAGAGAGAAGGCATAGCTCGTTACACTATACTTTGCTACAGTTCTAATTTCGGGCACTTAACTTTAACTCACACGCACAGCAGCTCATTACACTTCCCTTGGTTTACATATAACTATTCATTCACGCTCTTCTAATTTATTCTACTTCATTTTAATCGCTTTCGTTGTTTGCTTATTAAAAACTGTATTGTTAATTAATCCTTAGCATCAAGAGTGTCCGCTTCGATCAAGACGTCAAAACTGGAACTGCCTGATCCATTGCTGAAAGTTCAAGACAGAGATTGTGCATGAAGCTTGACTTAATGGATCTCATTTTGAAAACCCGTATAACTGTCTTCCTTCCCGTAGAAGTAATATGCATGCACAACCGTATCGATGATACACATCCTCTAAAATCACCTCGTAGAACAATCACTATTAATGATTAGCGAATCCTGCCGTGCTTCACCGTTCACGATTGGACCGTTCCTCGATCGCCGCGTTTCTATAATTGAATAAGTACAGTTCGATACTTATGCAGTTCGATTCGAGTGTTTCTCAATTTCAAATCGGGAACAGGTGAAAGAAAGAAGCTCCTCTCGCTTCCCCCTCTGTCCGATCGATCGGCGGAGGCACCGCAGGATCATTCTAACATCTTGCACTCTCATTGCATCCACTTAATCTTTACGTGTACCTTATGTGTGATTTTACATGTTGAACGATTGATGCCACACAATAGATTTGTATACCACTAATTTATGGGTACGGACTGCAAAGGCTCGTGTGTGTAAGATAAGAAAAACAAAATGGACATTGAAAGTCGACCGTCTCCAGCAGTCCGTATCTTCTCGTATTAAAACCCCTCCCTACCCGAGGATGGTGGTCTGAACAACGAGAACGCTCGATTTAGAAAAGCGCATCTTCGTTCCTATTAGCGACAGTGGTTGATTCCTCGACAGGCGAACGATAAGAACGGCTGTCCCGGGATCCCGCTTCCGTTAGTGATTGCCG